>NC_092321.1:30815000-33315000 GCF_036785885.1 Coffea arabica
ATAATTTTTATGAGTAAATATAGTTTTTAGATGATTTTTCTAGTATCGGTTAGATTTTGAGAAAATAAGAACGGATTTCGGACGTGGGACCCACTAGTGCGAAAAGTTCGGGAAAATTCGGCCAATAAGCTTAAATTTCGGATACTGTGAAAAATTTATCGGGTGTTAGGAGATAAGTAGAGGAGGTGATTTGATTGATGTGAGAGAGAAAAGAAAAGATAAGATTGCATTTAAGAGGTGACAAGTGTCACCTTCTTAGTGGTTCCAAGTTAAGATTTACTATTCCAATTTTTGACTTTTTTTGACCAAAAGGTAAATATCTTAAAAATTGCTCAAAAATTCACCATTTCTTCTCCTTGGTGGCCGGCCCTCTTGTGCTAAGAAAGGAAGAAAACTTCTTCAATTTACAAGTCCCAACTAGCTCAAATCACCCAAAAATACTTGCTTCCATCTATTTCTACTCCATAAAATCTCTCTAGTTGGTGTTAGTGGTTGGTTTGGTGAAGTTTTTGGAAGAGCTAAGGTGTTCCACAACTTCCTCTCTCTTTTTTTCTTGGTAAGTGGTGCTTGACTACCCTCCTATACCTTATGAAGCTTAGGTTATGCTTATTAGTGATTAAAGTGCTGAAATTTCTGGTTTTTATCTTGGTTTGAAGTGATTTGGTGAAGTTTTTATTTTATTGATGATTTTTCTGGTTTAATTGGATTATGATGGTGTGGTTGTTTATGATGATTGGCAATGGCCTATAATGACACTAGTAGGTGTGAATAGTTGATAATTGCAATCAATTTTGGATTTGGAAGAATTTCTGGAAAATTAGGGTTCTTGAAGCTACATTCTGTCCGAAATTTTAGGTCATAGATAGAGGCCGAATTGGCCTTAGCTCAAAACATGAAAGTTGTAGGGAATGACATTTTAGAGGTGCCTACAAAATTTCAGGTCATTTGGAGTAGTGTAGAATGAGATATGTCGTTTTTCCTGTTGCTGTTCTGGGTGATCAGAATGTGCGAACTGTGATTGTAATCGTCTGTTTTGACTGGAATTGGTTTGGATTTTGTTGTTGGTGTCTTCTGATGAAATGTATCTTGATGTCTTAGTTTTCATATGCCTTTGGAATCAATGCTTTTGGACCTGTATAGACTGACTTGGACTGATTAAAGTTTTGTGTGATTTGGGAACCTGCAATTACGGTTCTGGGTTGGTATTCTGCATATTTGACTTAGTTGTGCTAGGATTTGGATTGAGAGGCCTTCTACATTGTTGTAGCCCCTTAAGTCCTGGATAGCCCTGTAAATTTTCAGGATTAACGGAGTGGTATAACCTGAGTTCTAAACGAAATACTCAGACCTGTTTTGACCGTCAAATTCTGTTCTGTTCTTATATCCGGACAGTTTACGACTGGAACTTTGGCTTCACGTTTGACTAGGTTACAAGCTGTTTGGGCTTGCGACCAAAACACCAAACTTATAGCTCTATATCAGAGCTTTCTAACGCCCTTGGAATTTCATGAATCGGATTTATAGAACCTGAGATATAGCCGAGCAAATAAGGCCTGCCCGTGAAAATGACCATTTTCTGGTCAGATCTGTTTTGGTCCTGATGACCAACTTCCGTTCCGAATTTGGATTTGCCGACCTTCATGAAAGTTGTTCCATTTGGAATGAACCATCTAACTGCCAATTTTCATCTCTTTTGACCATGTGTAGCATAGAAAACAGTTTGCACTCAAAACTGACCATTTGTGCATTGGCCAGATTTCGTAAGTGATTGTGTTTGGTTCATTTGGGACTGAAGCCTCCAGTTTCAGTTCTGGATGTCTTCATAACAGTTGTTGTTCATCCTTTAAGCTTCGATATGGCATCTCATACGACTTAATCTGATATTCGTAGCTCAACTTATGAGTAAACTAGAAACGAGTGTCAAATCTGCCGTTTCCGCTAACGGCCGTTTCCGTTTCCGTCCGTCATATTTACGTGCGCTCGTGTCGTTTTTGCCGTTTTGCTTGTTTTAGGCACGATAGTAGCTGTTTCCGATATTATGTGACACAATCTTCTATGTCAGACGGTGGTGAGCTGGGCGGAACTGGTGGGGCCCACTACTAGCTGTTCATTTCGATCCGACTTCGTGTTTTTGCTATTTCAGATTCTGAGTAAGTATTCAGGCCAATTTGGTGTGTTTTCTTTGCTATGTGTTTGAGATGTGTGAAAAGGGTACTTAGGCGAGGGTGTACTTTATCGCACTCGACCTAAACCCTAATTTGAATGTATAATTGTACTTGGCATATGTATATGAACCTTTTGGAACCAAAACCCTTGAGCTTGTGGCTCGGGGCGACTTTCGAGTAAAGTTTGTGAAGTTTGCAAAGTTTGTGAGTTCGTGGGCCCGATCTAAGACCTGTTTGGACTATTCGAGCCGGTTAGGGCTTGGTCGAAGTCAGTCCAACTTAGTCTGAGGTCACCAAGTTTGTAGGTTCATGTTATGAGCCAATTTTGTGAATCCTGTTCACCGAGAAGGTGACCAAGTTTGTGACCCGAGCTTGTGACTCAAGCTCAAGTTTGTGATTTCGTTCGCCCGGGCAAGTTTGTGAGGTGACTGGCCAGTGAGGGTGATAAGGTGTCGGTGGGTGTACAAGTGAAGTTCTACGGACCATTGAGTGTGGTCGACGGAGTGTCGGCAGGAGATCACGCATGGCATATAAATTGGCTTTGGAGCCACCTGTATCCTTGTTATGTGATGTTACTTTTCTGGTTTTGCTTTACTCTTACTGTGTAACTGTTGTTACGTGAAATTTATGCTTTCGCCCCTGTTTACTTACTAAGCATATAGCTTACCCCTTTTCTTTTGTTTTCCTTAGCAGGGGCCGACGCGGGGACTTTTGGCTCGTATACTAGTATAGTTAGATTGGCTTGTAATCGTTGAACAGTTAGGATGTTTGTTTTTGTTTTGGTGGTTTGTATAAGGACCCTTCTTAGGGTCTATCTTCTGCTGGTTGTGGTTATAGTGTATTAGAGTGGTTTGACTCGAGACTTTTGAAGTATTACTTTAAGTTTTGAGTCCTGGCGCGAGCTAGGCAGGCGGCCCGCCGATACCCTTGGGTTCGCCCTTGGGAGAAGTGGGGTCGTGACAGAATCATCACATCAGCTATCAAAACACCGAACAAACTCACGATTCTCATAGTTTTATCATTAAGCGAAACTATCTACAAAGCAAAGCAAAAAGAAAACCTTACAGTCGCGTTGCTGGCAGAGCTCTCGGCAATAATGGCGGTGATGAAGCCACGGCAGTAGAAGGAGAGTAGCAGCGGAAATGATAGCGCCACCACTTCAGCCAATGTCGATGATGGGATCCTTTGGTGTTGCGGCTGCTCTGTGTCTTCCTTTTCCTTCCGGTCACTCTCTCTAAAACCTCCTCTTCCTCTCGGCTGTCCTTCTTTCGTTGCTTCTCCCTCGCTCAGCCGAAGCTCCGTTGCCCTTGTCTCCTTCCAATTTCCTTACTCCGCCGCCGCAAGCCCCCTCTCAGCTCTCTCTCGATCACTCTCTGCCTTTTCCTTCCCTGTTTGCTAGCTCTCCTCCTTTTCTCCATTTGCAGCCGCCACTCTCTTTTCTCTTTTGTTTAGCTAGAAACCCTTCATCCGACGTTCTCTCTTTCTCTCTAGCCCTCTGCTCTTTTCGGCCTCCTTTTTTCAGCCCAGCCGTTCAGCCTTCGGCAGTCACTCCCTCAGATTTCTTTTTCCCAGCCGTCCAACTCCAGCTCGCTATCCGTCCACCCTCTATCCTTTTTGCTGTTTTTTCCTATCTTTTCCCTGCCCCCCTTTTTCTGTTCTGTCTTTTCCTTTTGCCGCAGCCCCCTCTACTCTCCTCCCCAGCCGCTCCTCTCTATCTCTTCTTTTTCCAGCCGTCCACTCTCTCAAAACCTCCCCTTGCGGCTACTGTTTTTTGTTCTATTTATATGAGGCACCCAACCCTAAAACTTCAGTCCTTTCTTCTATAATTGCAGCCCAAGGGTTGACCGAGCCTTCCTTTGCAAGCTGCGACAGAACGCAGCTTGCATGCTGCGGTCACACTTTTTTTTTTCTTTCTAATAATAACTAATTAATATAGATAACTAATTAATAATAAAAAACTAATGAAGAAATGCTAATTAAGATAAAAATGAAATGCTAATTTTCTTTTCTTTTCTTTTCTCTTTTTCAATTAATAAACAATAACTTGCATTTGAAAAGGAATAAAATATATTTTTGTGAAGGATTTTTCTTTTTCTTTTCAATAAATTCCTACGCTAAAATTACTCAAAAATAAAATAAAATAAAATAAAATAATAACAATACAAAACTAACACTAAAAATTTGGTGTCTACAATATTATTTATTTTATTTTCTTGCCTATATTTTTCTTCATTATACCCCAATATTTCGATTTCTCCAGAGATGTTATAAGTAAATATAGTTTTAAAATCATTTTTCCAGTATAAGATAGTTCATGAGAAATTAGGAGTGTATATTGGACGTGGAACCCGCTAGTGCGTTAAGTGAGAGAAATTCAACCAATTAGGTTAAGTTTTGCATAAAGGGATTTAATTACAAGGTGTTAGGAAATAATTAGAGGTTACCTAGATGGATTAACCTTGGAGAGACAAAAGGATAAGTTTAAACTTAAAAAGGTGACATGTGTCACTTTATGATTCAACATTTGACTTGACCATCTTACCTCAACTTTACTAAATAACCACAATTGACCCAAAATTCATCTTCATATGCATCCCCTTGGCCGAAACTCATAAGGAGAAAAAGAAAGGAAAGTCTTCAACTTACTTCATCCATTTCTTGCCCAAATCTTGTGATTCAACTATTAAAATTCCAAATTCCTCCATAAAAGTCATTTGCTTAGGAAGATTGAAGGTAGTGGTGGAGTGATTAGAGAAGGGAAAGGACTAAGCCATCACCTTTCTTGAGATTTCAAGGTATCATGTCTAGCAATCCTTTTATTGTTCTTAATAATGGTTTATTAGTGACCTTTGTGGCTAAATAGGTTGATTTGTAGTAGGTTTGATGGTTGGAAGTGGAGTTTTGATTGATTTTGATTTTGATTGATTTTTTTTCTGTTTTATATATAGTGATTATTGTTTAGTCATGGATTGATGGTTTGTTATAGTGTAAAAGGAAGTTGGTATATGTTGGATATGATTGGTTGCGGAAAATTTCTGGTTTGGTGCGGAAAATTCCAGATTAGGGTTTCAATTAACCCCATTCTACCCGATACTGTTTGGATAGGAAGAAGGCCGAATTAGCCTTGGGTTAAAACATGAAAGTTGTAGAGAATGATGTTTTATAGTTTTCTAAAAAATTTCAACCCAATCGGAGCAACGTAACCTGTGAAAAGATAGAAATACCCCTGCTGCCCTGTTTCTGTCCGAAACTGATAATTAGCTTCTGTAATTGGTTAGTTTGACTGGGAATACTACTGATTTGGTTGTCGATGTCTTCTGGAGAATTATATCCTTGTATCTTAGCTTTCAAATGGCTTTGGAATTACCTGAATCAGAATTGTGTGTACTGATATATGCTTGAATGAATCAGGACTGCTAGTTGAATTTCACAGTGAGCTTCGAACTGGAACATCTGGGGTTGTTTTGGTAAATTTGACCTAGTTAGGGTAAGAACTGGACTAAGTAGTCTTCATCAAAGTTATAGCCCTCTGTCTTAGCTTCGAAACGGTATAACTTGCACTTCAATCCAATAAGTGTAGTTTCGGTTATGTCCGATACGCTAAGTAGCGGTGAATCTGCCTTTTGGTTTCCTAGCTTAAAGCTCATTTTCGGTCATTTTCCTAGCTAAATCTTGTACTTGAATGGCTTTGAGCCTATTGAATGACTGTTGTGATGAATTTATATTGTGTATGACTTTGGGATTGATTGAGGAAAATAATGAAGCCATAAGTGGCTGGGAAAATAGGTAAATACAGAGGGCATGCTGCCCAAAATTTTAGGGCTACGCGATTCCTTCAAGTTGAGTTGATCTTAGTAAAAATGAAGGATTTTGGGGGTTGTTTGTAACCCTAGGACCAACTGTTGTCTTTTACTCAAAAGTCATATTTTTATTCTTTTGTATTAGTACTTAACCTGGGAAAGGCGTACGGCATGTAGTCGAGCCTTATTTATGCATTCCATTTACTGGATTTGTGGATGTGCGGACTATAATTGTTTTATCTTGATTATTTTAGGGTTTCTTGGCGATTAAAGCCACTTTGGGTAAAAACTTTTGAAGTATCTGAACTGGAACTGGTGAGTGTATCACTCCCCTCAATTGTTGTTTAATTTGGTTTCTGTACATGCAATATGTGATATGAATGACTGTACTATCTGTTTATTCTATTTGAGACGAGGGTGTACTTTATCACACTCGTTCTCTTGTCTGTCCATATGCCTATTTACTGTGTATAATCTGTTAACTGTATCTGAGTCTGTTCAGACGTCGTTTGGAGGCTGGTGTCCAACGACCTTTCTGTGACCTCTGAGCTCAACACCTGTGGCTAGTTACTCAAATCGGGCCGGCAAGGGCCTGGTCGATTAGATAACGAACCACGCTAGTCTGTTCTGGGAATCTTTGGGTATTGAGACTCTTGATTCCGGTATACTCGAGTATTACCATTACTGTTCCTGAATGGAGGTCGGGCCCGGTAGAGGTATGTTTGGTGGACGGAGATTGGTGTAAAGTGGGGTCTACGGATGTGTTGGTTCTATTTACGTTGACGGAGAGTCAACGGGTTCGGATCAAGTACTGCAAATGGAAATCTAGCTCCTGAGAGCCACTTGTATCCTTTCCCTTTGAATCACTGTGTCGAAATACTTTCCTTTATATCTGGTATATGTATCTGATTGATTAAACGTGAAAGGCCATGATTTTACCCCTATATGTTTGGTACCTCATTGAGCGTAAGTTCACCCCTTTCTGTTGCCTTTGTTTTCCTTACAGGGGACAAACTTGGAAATCACGGTTTTGGAAGAAAAGGGCCAAGCTAGTATATATGTCATGTTGTTAAACTCTTTTGGAAACGAAGCCCTAATTGTATTTTGTGTAGTATGAGTACCTCGGATTGCACTGTATGTTAATTTGTTCAAGACTCCAATGTAAATATATGTATAAGTGTTTAACCTTGTCTATTAAATGTATTCCGTTGAGACTATGATTTTATGGTTTGGTAGGCATGTTCTCACCTTAGTAGTTTCCGATTGTTCATTTTCTTTGGGTCCTATCGCGCGTACTATATTGGGTTTGTGTGAATCGGCTCCGTAGTTCTGGCGAGAGCTGGGCAGGCGGTCCGCCGAACCCTTTGGTTCGCCTTAAGGTGAGGTGGGGCTGTCACAACCTTCATTTGTGATTATTGGACTGTTTTAGGTGTAATTTCATGGTTGAATATATGGCTCCTTTGGAACTTTAAACTTTCATTTAAATCTTGGTTTCCGAAGGTTAAACCTCTCTTGATGCGTTTTCTTGGTCATATAACTTCCTTGGTTAATGGTACTTCTCTTCATACCCGAATTAGGGACTTCAACCCCTAGTTTTATGCTCTCGATTTTCATGAGTTTGAAATTTTAAAAGGGAACGTTTTGACTAGAGTAAATCTTGGAAAAATTTCACTAGTTTTCTACTCTAAACTTGGAGCCTTTAGCTTTAACATTTGCTATGAAAATGAGCGGAATTTTGGATGGATTTTGACTCTATTAGTTTGGAAAATGTGAACGTTCTTTATATTTTAACTTTTGGGACATAAGATTAGAAGTTTTGGGAGATAAACCATCTATCTTTTTTCTCGATTTTCATGCCGAAAGTGAAAACGGTACTTTCTTTTAGAATTGAGATTTCTTACCACAACTTGAATAAAAAATGACCTTCGAGCTCTCTTTGAGCATTATTCCAACGTTTTAACTAGAAAAGCTTCTTTAACTTGACTCGAAGTTGTGACCTTGAGAGTGGGTAGCGAGAAAATATTTTTTTCTTAACCTTGGTCGAGCATCTAGGTAATTGTGATTGTACATGTCTCAGGTGGTCACGAGAACGCCGAAGAGCTCATCTGACTTCTCACTTCACTCCTGTTTTTGCCCTTGACTTGTGGTGAGTGTCAAGTGCATGTTCAATATTACTATGATTGAATTGCTATTTGTACAAGTGCTATATGATACATGAACTTGCTGAGGCGAGAGTGTACTTTACCGCCCTCGTACTCTCTCTCTCTCCTGATTACATGATACTTGTTAAATGAGAATATATAACTTGCATTTGTGCATGAATATGTTTAACTCGTGAGCACTGAGCGGAAACATGTACCACACCCTGTTCGGGTGGGAGGTGCCTCTCATACCGACTTAGAGCTATCATCGATTCTCTGAGCGGAAACATGTACCACACCCTGTTCGGGTGGGAGGTGCCTCTCATACCGACTCAGAGCCATGATCGATTCTAAGTTGAATGGAGCGATGTCTCATCGACCACTTATACTTCTGCGGGGCACCCCAACCCATCGGCTAACCTTGTAACTCGAGCTGGCAAGGGCTTGGTCGAGAAGCTTGGTGAACCTTGGAAAATAATAGCTTGATCTTTTGAGATCTCGCTTGGCATACTCGAATAGTATGGCTACCCCTTACATGTTTGGTTCCGGATCCGAGTGGATGTTATGTTGGATGGAGGAAGTAAGTGGAGCACTACAGTCGTGTTACTACTTGGGTTGTGTGACAGCCCCACCTCACCCTAAGGTGAACCAAAGGGTTCAGCGGACCGCCTGCCCAACTCTCGCCAGGACTACGGAGTCGAATCACACAATCGCGATATAGCGCACTAACGAATCCCCAAGAGAACAATCAATCGAAAACTACTAAGTTGAGAAGCATGAGTTCTACACCGTAAGATACCATCTCCAATGAATACACTTAATGTACATGATAAAACGCTTATATACATACATCGAAAACTTTACAATTAAAAGCGGGATACTTCATTCAAAGACAATTAGTGTTTTGATTACACAAGAGCTAACAAAAGAACGTTTACACCAGCTCAACTCTTTTCTCAAAATCACGGCTCAAAGTGTGGTGCCCTGTAAGGAAAACAAAGATAACGGGAAGGGGGTGGGCTTATGCTCAATGAGGTACCAAAATAATAGCAAGTAAGAATCATGGAATAAGAATCATGGAACTTCATATTCAATTCATCACATATGCAAATCGAATAAAGAATGCACAACACCATAGATAGAAAGGATACGGGTGGTCCTCAGGAGCCAAATTTCTATTTGCTTCACCAAAGCTTGATTAAATAATAGTCGACACTCCGTTAATTTCCAAATAAAGTAACCAGTCTAGTCCAGTAGAGCACCACTTTACACCAAAATCCCGTCCACCGAACATACCCCTTACCGGGCCCGAACACCTCAACAGAAACAGAAGTGGTAATACTCGAGTATACCGGAATCAAGAGTCTCAATACCCAAAGATTTCCATAAACAGACTACCGTGGTTCGTTATCTAATCGACCAGGCCCTTGCCGGCTCTACTCGAGTAACTTAGCCACAGGATTTGAGCTCAGAGGTTACAGACAGGTCATTGGATACAAGCCTCAAAACGACGTCAGAACAGATACAGATACAGATAACAGATTCACATTCGCACAGTAAATAGGCATACTGACAGACAAAAGAACGAGTGTGATGGAATACACCCTCGTCTCAAACAGAATAAACAGATAGTACAGTTATTCAAATCACAGATTTCATGTACAGAAACCAAGTTAAACAACAAATGAGGGGAGTGGTACACTCATCGGTTTCAGTACAGATACTTCAAAAGTTTTTACCCAAAGTGGCTTTAATCGCCAAGAAATCCTAAAATAACCAAGATAAAACAATTATAGTTCGCACATCCATAAACCCAGTAAATGGAATGCATCAATGAGACTCGACTACAAGTCATATGCCTTCCCAGGTTAAATACTAGTATAAAAGAATAAAATATGACTTTTGAGCAAAAAGATAATAGTTGGTCCTAGAGTTACAGACATCTCCCAAAACCCTTCATTTTTACCAAAATCAACTCAACTTGAAGGAATCGCGTAGCCCTAAAATTTTGGGCAGCATGCCCTCTGTATTTATCTATTTTCCAGCCATTTATGGCTTCATTCTTTTCCTCAATCAATCCCAAAGTCACACATAAAATAATCTCATTTCAATAGCCGTTCAATAGGCTCAAAATCATACAAGTACAAAATCAAGCTAGGAACATGTGCAGAAATGAAGTTTGAGTCAAGAAACAAATGACAGATTTGACATTATTTTACGTAACGGACACAACTGAGGCTACGCTTATCGGATTGGGATGCAACTTATACCGATTCGAAGCTAAGATAAAGGCCTACAACTTTGATGAGGACCACTCAGTCCAGTTCATAGCGTATCTAGGTCAAAATTTCAACTTACAGAACCAGCATCTCACAATCAGACTCATCAACCACGCTATGATTAAACGACAATAACTCAGGCTACCGATGTCCTATTGAGGTGTATCTTATGGAGTTTCAAAGCCAAGACATATACCTACATTTCTTATGAAGGTCTCCAAAGCTAAATCATGCATTTTCAGAGTCAAAAATTGAAATCTCCACGAAGACAGAAAACTGTCCGCAAAACAGGGCTTATGGGCAGTCAAGGGTATTTCAATCATTTCACATGCTACAGTGCTCCGATCTAGCTGAAATTTTACAGGAAGCTATAAAACATCATTTCCTACAACTTTCATATTTTGTGCTAAGCCTAATTCGGCTTCTAACATGGTTAAAAAGAACCGGAAAGAACAGGGCAAATTGGAAACCTTAAACTGGAATTTATGCACTCTAGCTGAAATTTCTTTAGGCAATCAAAACTAACATACTAAAGCTTCATTTCACACCATCTTATGCTATCATTCCATGTCCCAATAACAATCATCATATAAAATCATAAAAATCACTAAAAATTCTAAAATTTGTCAAACTCTACTTTAAACCCTAAAATCTTCCACAAAATAATCTATTTAGCCACTACAACCCACTAATCAACCATTATGAAAGCAAAGAAAGAACTTTCTTAGCAACTTACCTCAAAAACTCAAGAAATCTAGCAACTTAGGTCTTCCCTTTCCAAAATAACTCCACCAACCTCCTTAATCCTCCCTAGCAAGACGTTTCTATGGAGTAATTTGAGTTTCCAATGGTTGGAACTTAAGATTTGGCTTGGATTTGAAGTTGAAGATGAAACTTTTCCTCTCTTTCTTTCTCTCAAGTGTTCAACCAAGAAGGAAGAAGAAATGGGATATTTTTGGTCAAATTTTTTGTATTTATTAAAGGTAAGAAAGTTAGGTCAAAGTCCAACTCCAATCGGGTTGCGACACCTAGCACCTTTTAATGTTATTCTCATCCTCCTGTCTCCCAATACAAATTAATCTAGTTAACCTCCAATTATCTCCTAGCACTTGGTAAAATAACATGTCTTAATACAAAACTTCAATTAATCGTCAAAAATTTATCGCACTCAGTGCACTAGCGGGTCCCACATCTGTGACGCACTTAAAACTTATCATGAACTAACTTATTTTATGAAAATGATTTAAAACCTATACTCACTTATAAAAATCTCTGGAAAATCAACATAATAGGGTTTAATGAAGAAAATGCATGCGAGGAAAATAAAATAAAATATTATGAAATAAAGAAAAATTACGGGCCCTCACAGGTTGACGGAAGGTCAACCCCCAAAGGCTCAATTGATCGAGACGTGGAAATAGCTCCTGAGAGCTCCTGTATCCTTCTTGTGTGTTAAATTCCTACTTGTGCACTTAAATGAAATGTCATGTTTAAAGTTGCTTTTAAGCATGTTATTTGATTGATCGGTGTTACTTGTTTGCCTGTTTATTTTCTTGGCCTCACTGAGCATTCGCTCATCCCATTAAGTTTATTTTCCTTAACAGGCTTGGGAGGTGGATTGGAGGACCTAGACTAGCGTTTTGGTGGAAGCTAGTATTTTTGTATGAACTTTTGGTGACTCTTAAAGTATAATTTTGTTACTTCTAGTTGATGGATTGTAATGATAACTTTTACCTTAGAAGTTGAGACTTGTATATTCAATGTATTTCTTATTTAGTCGTTGGATGTTTCATGGCTCTATATTAAGCGTGAACGAATGCGTGAGTCCTGACGAGAGTTGGGTAGGCGTCCCGCTAATACCTTAGAATTCGCCCTAGGGAGAGGTGGGGGCGTCACATAATCTATACATGCTTTTAGAAAAAGTTTTTCAAATTTTTCATGGTGATACTTTTTTTTTAAGCTTTTGTTCTAGATTTAGTTAAACTAGTTTTGCCATTTAGTTATCACAAATCTAGCGTGAAGAAGCAAATTAGTTACAAATAAATATCATTTATTTAGGTTTGGTCACGAAATTCTTAGCAAACGAGTCCAAGGGATCTTAAGTCATAAATGTCATGTTACCACACATTAAGTTGTCAATTGTCATCATTAGATTAGAGCAAAATACTAGAGTAACTTCATGATTTAAGTTTTTATTTTTATTTCCCCACTAAACTATTTACTTTTAACATCATTGAATCTTACGTGATTATCTACCTTTCAGTCGAAGTGGTGATTGCTATCATTTTAATGCAAACTATAAGTTAAAGATGCAAAAATTATATTATGGTTGAGTGATGATTGGTATCATTTAAATGTAAACCATAAGTTAAAGATGTGGAAGTTATATTTATAGAAAGAAAAATATAAGAAAAATGTGTTTTATTTTATGACACCATTGCTTACAAAGATAATGGCATGTGCAAATGCACATGGTTGATTCTAATCTAGGAATATTATTGACAGTTAGATTTGTTCAAGTACGTTAACATAAAGATGTAGACTAAAGCATATAATTCTCACCCTTATAATTGGAAACCAATATTCTTTTAAAGTTTGAATTTGGGAAAACTCTTCTATCTCACATCACAATACTCTACGATGATTATCTCTTTCTTTTTTTATGAGCAACTTAAAAATTCTATTATATGCTTGCTGTTTTATATAAAAAAAAGAAGGATATAATAAAAGTTTTATACGATTGGCAATTAGTGCATAAGAAAATGAACATTTTAAAATTGATCACACTTTTTTCTTTGTAAAATTATGTCTGTCAAACCTAAATTTTTTTTGCATTACTTCTTCTAGTATTTTTTTTGTCAAATTGCAAACTTCTTATAGTATTTGATTGTACTTATACTATACCCTATTGACAATACATATAATACATTGGTTAGTGCTATTTTTGACTTTTATGGTACTTCTTTGGCTATCCAATTGTACTAGTACTATAACTTATCGACAATAGGAACATTATATTGAACAAAATAATACTATATTAATACTTTCAATACTTTTTATACTTATTATATTGACCAAAGTATACTTTCACAATATATCATTTAATGCTTATTGATAGTGTTAATGTTCTAACTTATTATACTACTAATACTATTTGATTGTATTATTTCTTATTTTCATATTCTTAGTAGTAATATTTTGACTACTTAACAATATTAATACTATATTTGATTGTACTATTTCTTTAATTTCATAACGTTTCTTTTAGTATTTGATTGTACTAATATTGTAAGTTATACATCTTTTAAATTGTTTTAAAGACTAAACACTTGGCACTAATATACACAACAATTTGTCTTTTGTAACAGTTTCATGATTATTAATATAATTAAGTATTATTTTTAATTTTCTTAGTACTTCTTACAGTATTTCACATTTCTAACACTTTAACCTTTTTTTGGACATTACAAGAATATTTCAAAAACTTTTGGCACTAGTATACTTATAAAAGTTGTCTTCTACAACTATTTCATGATCATTAATACAACCAATAACGATAAAATATTGAAATGTTATTTACATAAAAGGTAGTTTTTACTATATGTGATAGTACCATTAGTCAACTAATTAGCTTTTACCTTTTGATATATTAGGCATTACTATTTTCTATTTTCATAACACTTCTTTTAGTATTTGATAGTACTAATATAAAATTTTTATATGATTTTACATTGATATATTTGTAAAATTCATCTATTATAACTACATCATTGTTAATTCAATCAAAGGCAACATAATTTTGCAACACTATCAGTATGGAAGGTAGTTTCTATCATATTTTGATAGTAGTATTAATCAAATAATTGAATAGCACATTTCTAGTATATAGGACACTATTAGTTTTGATTTTCATAGTACTTGTTTTAGTATTTGATAATTAATAATTATACTATAGCCTCTTGATCTTTTAGATATTACAAAATTTGAGTCCCTTTTGATAATTATTTACTATCATAAACTTCTATTTTATAACTTTTTCAACATTTGAGGCGGGATCTGTCGGATCACTCACCGTTGCTATCATCGGTGGTTACGCGACTGGATGACAAGCCTAGGCCTTTTCGATTCCTGAACTTCTAGACCAAGCACAGGGAGTTCCTGGAGGTGATTAGAGACTGCTGGGCGCAGCCAGTGAATGGGCCCCCCATGCAGATATTGGCACTGAAGCTACGGGGCGTTAAACAGGCGCTGAGGCAATGGTTGAAGCATTCATTTGGTGAAATTTTCGCGGCAGCTAGGGGCACAGAACGAGAGGTAATGGAGGCGGAGAGGAGGTATGATCTGGATCTGACGGGTCTACTGCGGAGTGAGTTACACCATGCACGGGCAAGGTTGAGGCACGCCCTGAATGTCGAGGAAAGTTTTTGGTGGCAGAAGGCACGGGTGAAGTGGCTTCGGGATGGAGATAAGAACTCTAAGTATTTTCACTCCGTGGTCACTGAGAGGAGGCGGCAGGCTGTTATTCATCGGGTGAGGGGGACAGACGAGGAGTGGATTGAGGAGGAGGGACAGATAGGAGAGGCTGCTGTAAGCTTTTTCCAGGAGCTGTTCACGGCAGACAGTAGTCAGTCGCCCTAGCAGATCATGGATCTCATTCCGGGGTTAGTCACGGCCCAGGACAACGCACTGCTATCTGAGATACCTACTTTGGAGGAAGTTAAGGGTATAGTACTTGACCTGGATGAGGAGAGTGCGGCGGGTCCGGACGGGTTCACAGGGAAGTTCTTCACCTGCGCCTGGGAGGTGATAGCCGAGGATGTGTACTGGGCGGTGGTGAGTTTCTTCTGCGGGGCGGAGATTCCTAGGAGTATCATGGCTACTTCGGTTGTGCTATTACCGAAGGTGGATAACCCTAAGGATTTTTGTGAGGACTCGAAAATTTTCTTATTTTAAATTCCTATTACGAGCTCATTTAAATATTTATTTGGCCGTTTACTTCGAATATTTTATTCCAACCTTTTCAGACCCAATTACATGGAACCATGGCTTACATGTATTTTTAAAATGACTTGTTACCCAATTTAATTTATAAAAGCTCGTTTAGTGAGAATAGTGAATGCGCGTTTGGAGATAATAATCGATTCAAGGGTACAACGAGCTTGGAAATTGAAGACTTATACATTAGTCTTAAAATAGTTATTTTTATGTTTAAATCCTCAAGTACTAGATAGTTATACCATCGTTATAAGAGTTCCTTAGAAATTTCGCCGTACCGCGCGCGAATCGAAAGTTCACGTATATCGAGACGAAGCGGTTAATTAGAGATTTAAGAAATTTATTCTAGACTATTAAGAGTGAATAATAATAGTATGAATGGAAGTGCATTAGAGGTTTAGTACACTAGTGAAACAAACTCGAGAGGAATCGAGCACGTGGAGAGAGAGTTGACTTTTGAGGCAATTTGAACCACACATTTAAGCTTCCCAAGGAAGCTTCATTTTCAGCAAACACACCCTCTCTCTTCACTCATAGCAGCCGGCCACAAGGAGGAAGAAAGAATCAACATTTCTTCTTCATTTCACCACTCAAATCTCACCCAAATCACTTCAAAATTTACACACACTTTGCTAACCGCTTGGAGATCAACCTAAGCTAGGAAAAGGGCTTGCTTCTCACGGTTTTCTTTAGCTTCCAAAGACCAAAATTTTCTGCCTTAGTCATTTACAAAGGTAAACAACGATCAACCTCTTAAAACTTGGTTTATGGAAGTTATCTTGCACTTGTAAGCTCATAAATTCATGTGGTAGCTTTATATTGTTGGAAATCTTGTGAGTGGGCTCTATGAAATCTCACAATGGCTTGATGAGCTAATTTGATGAGATTTGATGTTATTTATGTTGGATTAGTGCTTAATCTAGTGAAAATAAGTTGTATTGTGGAAGAAAGCTCAAAGGAAGTGAAAAGGGAATTTTACCGTTTCTGCCCCTGCTATTACCGTGCACTTTGGTGTACTTTTTTCTGGTCCAATTGACTTGTTTTTAATGTAAATGTGTTGTATAGGTTGTGTGGAAAGTTTCCACAAAAAATTATGTGATTTGGATGGGTAAATGTTGATATTTAAAAAATTTACCAAAACTGGAAACGGGTGTCCAGAGTGCTCTGGCAGTAATTTTGTTTCGGCCATAACTCTTTGCTCCGATGTCAAAATCGAGTTCCGTTTGTGGCATTACAAACTAGACACTTCCATTTTTCCAACGGTATAAAATACGTGCCCTAATTTCACCTGAGTGAGCCGTACCAACCTTGTAAAATTGCCTGTTCTGTTTCTCATCTGTACTAGAAGCCCTGTTTTGAGCTGCGAATTGATGCTCAAATACGAGCTAGTTGTGGATAGAATTTTAAAATGATTCCTTCTAAGAAATTGTAGCTTTATGAATTTAATTTTTAACGCCACTGACCACGCTCAATTCTGAGTCGAATTGAGTGAGTTGTGACCGGATTTCAGAGCTGTCTTCGTGAAAGAAAACCCTAATTTTGGACTGATTTATAGCTAATCTTGATTTGGGACTGGTTATTCGAAATCCTTGGTGTTAATCACCTACAAAATGTATTTTGGATGTTTCCTAGACTTTTTCTTCATAAATGAATCATGTTCGAGCAATTTTCATTGGCCAAATGTTTGAGAAAAAGAAAACGCAAGTGCAAGGCAGATTTGCCTTAGCAAATTGTGGAACTTTAATGGTTTTGTTAACCAACTTTCCGAATAAATTTTTGTATGAAATTTGACAGAGAAATAGATCTAATATGTTAGTGTAATCATACCAAATTTGGTGCCATTCTGAGTCCATTTCGATGCTGAACCAAAGATTCAAAGTCTATGTTTTAAACCTGGAAAATGGTCTAACAGTCCCAACTTTTGGGTAACTTTGAGCCGCCATATCTTGGTGCTCAAAACCCCGATTCTTGTTTGGCTTCTTTTGTTTTAAACTTTGATTGTAACTCTAATTAATTTTCAAATTTCAAAGGTTAGTTCAGATTGTGTGAATTTTACCGAATTTTCAAAATTGGCCAAAAACCAACCCCAAAAACTGCCTTAGTATTCAAAACAGCATTTTGAACCCAAAATTTGAATGTCTTCCATTTGGAATAATGGAAAAGTGTCTTCGAGAAACTTTTAGTACTTTGGAATTCGTTTCCAACGGTACTAAGTTTTCCAATTTTGGACTTACAGAGAGTGAGATACAATTTTTCAAAGATCGCTCGACAAATCTGAAATTTCTGAACTTAAAGAAAATTGAGGGTTTCAAACTCTCCATTTTACTTCGATATTGATAGACCATTTTACACTTGATTTCAAGGATGAAAATCAAATTTCTCTTGTGTTTTAAAACCCCACCTTTGAGTCTCGATTTGCGAGTAATTAAGGCTCATTTTCATGAGATTTTCTTAGATTGTACTCTAGTGCAATCCTCCTCGATAATTAGGGGTTTTAAGCGATAGTGTGTAATAGTTCATTATTAATTGTTCAGGCATTCAAGAGGACCTGCAAGAGGATCTCACGAAAGACGCCTAAACAATCGCTTGTCCTTGCTTCTTGAATTACTTGGTGAGTGTCAAATGTATGTAAACATGATATGTGCTTAATTGTTATTAGTGATTGGAGATTTTGAAAATACTGAATCGAGTATGTATCTTACCACACTCGGTCTCATTTGAATGAACCATGAATGACTTGATTGAATTGAAATGATTGAATCGTGAATGACTTGATTGAAATGAAATGAATGATTGAATGTATTGAATGATTGAATGAAATGATTTATTATTCTATGGCTACATAAGTCGATTGGAGCGGTTTCTCATCGATCTTTGAACGATAGCAAGTACCACACCGATTTGGTGGGGGGTACCTCTCGAATCGTCTCAAACCTATAAACTGAACGATTGTAAGTACCACACCGATTTGGTGGGAGGTACCTCTCGAGTCGTCTCAGTACCCTAAACCATGCTAAGTCGATTGGAGTGATGCCTCATCGACCACTGAACGATTGTAAGTACCACACCAATTTGGTGAGAGGTACTTCTCGAGTCGTCTCAGTACCCTAAGTACCACACCGATTCGGGTGGGAGGTACTTCTCGAATCGTCTCAGAACCATTAAGCATTCTAAATCGATTGGAGCGGTGTCTCATCGACCTCTGAACGATAGCAAGTACCACACCGATTTGGTGAGAGGTACCTCTCGAATCGTCTCAGACCTATAAACTGAACGATTGTAAGTACCACACCGATTTGGGTGGGAGGTGCCTCTCGAGTCATCTCAGAAACATAAACGGAATATGTAAAGTGCTATGAATTTAATTATCTACCCGGGTGACGGGGTGTTATCACGAGAAGGTATTGGATTGAACTTGGGCAAAGTAAACAAAGATTTAGCTCCTGAGAGCTCCTACATCCTTCTCAAGGGGGTTTATTATAAATTGTGAATTTCTTGAATGTTATAGTTTCACTATTGTGTAAGTGCTATTGCTATTGAATTACTTGTCGTGCATGTTTTCTTGGCCTCACGAGCATCCGCTCACCCTGTTAGATTTGTTTTCCTTAACAGGAGCTGAAATGGGAGAAATTCTGGAGAAGCTTACTTGATGCTTCATTTGATTAGAATTGTGAATGTATTTGTTTAGAATTTGATTTTGGAAGTTGTATATTTTGGGAATGTAAAGTAATTGGGTAGATTATGATGTAAGACTTAAACGTTTATAAAGGAATTGACCTTCCTTTATCTCTTCGATATTTAGTATCGATTGGTTATTTTTTATTTTAAATTAAATTAGTACCGAGTCCTGGCGAGAGCTGGGCAGGTGTTTCACCGATACCCTTGGATTCGCCCTTGAGAGAAGTGGGAGCGTCATAATTTTACTCAGTTTCGACCCATCAGCCTGTGTAATTTCGCCAACAAGATCATATTGAAGCTATTAGCGGAGAGACTGGCGAGGTACTTCCCCGGCTCATTTTCCCTCAGCAGAGCGGGTTTGTTAAGGGGAGACAGCTTACGGATAATTTTTTGCTAGCCCAAGAGTTGTTGACTGGTATCAGGAAGCCTAATCGGGGAGGGAATGAGGTAATTAAGATAGACATGATGAAGGCCTATGATAGGGTCTCATGGCCTTTCCTGTTGCAGGTGCTTCGTAGCTTTGGATTTTCTGAGACCTGGATAAACATGATTTGGCATTTAGTCTCTAATGTGTGGTTTTCCATGCTTGTAAATGGGGCTCTGTACGGTTTCTTTAAGTCGACTCGGGGTCTTAGGCAGGGGGATCCCATTTTGCCGGCCCTCTTTGTTATTGAAGCTGAGATGTTGTCTCGCGCCCTAAATGCGCTGGTTACACAAAGACAGTTCATCCCGTTCAAAGTCCCTTCCAGGTGCCCGGCGATCACGCACTTGGCATATGCCGATAACGTGATCATCTTCTCCAGCGGAGGGAGATCCTCTCAAGCTCGGTTTAAGCGAGTGCTAGACGAGTATAGTATAGCCTCGGGGCAGCGTATCAATTCCCAAAAAAAGTTGTTTCCTGACTCACTCGAAATTTCCGCTACGACAGGCTGCAGCAATTGGTCAGATCCTTGGATTCCAAAAACGAGCTTTCCCGGTTCGTTATCTTGGATGCCCGTTGTACGTGGGCAGGAGAAAGTGTGACAGCCCCACCTCTCCCTAAGGCGAACCAAAGGGTTCGGCGGACCGCCTGCCCAACTCTCGCCGGAACCCAGTCGTTTACTTCAACCCTCAAACAAAACCAGAATAAACCCACAAAAATAAATATAACAACGATCCAAAATTTAAAGCAAAACTTATGTACATTACTATCTCAAAAGGGAGTACAAACATCGAATATACAAAGGTTCTCAATTCTCCACACATCCAGCCCGTGCCAAGCACTAGGGCGAGAACCATTACAAAATCAAAGAACTAAACTAGGCTAGTCTATACAGAGTTCTCATCCTGCTCGCCGTCCCCTGTTAAGGAAAATAAAACTAAAGGAATGAGCTAAAAGCTCAGTGAGGTTCCGAACATATAATCAAACAATCAATCCAATACATTAATCATAGAGTATCAATAGTTCAAGAAACATTTACAATGGAAAGCGATAATAACACATTCATTAAAAGGATACGGGCTCACAAGGAGCCATTCGTTCGTTCGTTCGTTCGTTCATTCTCCTGTCATTCCCCTTATTCCTCCAATTATTTGAAAATGCATTTTGATAAATAAAACCCTTCATTTCATTCATTGCCACTCTTTCATTCATTTCATTTCACCCCCTTCCGGACGTTGGCCGGACTCCACCCGACAACAGGGTAATACTCGAGTATACCAAACTTTCACCCAGGGTCACTAAATCGCCCGACTGAGTCCGCTTCTGGCTCGAGTAGATCAGTAACGAAGGGCAGGGCCCAATTCAGCCAATGGCTTACATTCATGCACATATAATCATTCAATCATTGAAAATTTCACATTCATTTAGGTCGAGTGCGATAAAGTACACACTCGCCTAGAAAACTCATTTTTATCAATCATTGAAAGCATTTAACATTCAAACATTCAATCAAATATCCATAACATGGAACAAGGCATATAGTCAAGGGTAACATAACAACAAGGAACACTCACCTATTTAAGCAAAATAACGTCTAAAGTTTCCTTCCGAATAATACTCTCAATCACCAAGGAACCCTAATAATCAAACGAACACATTATGCTTCAACCATTAAAGATGTAAGTGAGTCAAAGACAAGTCGAATACGTGCTAGTACAAAGTATAAATATAGTTTTGGTAGTGCAAAGAGTACATTGAAACCAAAAGACATAAGTAAAATATTTGTAAAACTTAGACTCACTTGTAAAACTTTAAAATCGCTATTTGAGTTGAAGTGGCAATGAAAACGTAAATACCCTAGATGGTTCACGTGGCATTCGCTCTCAAGCCTTACTCAAGTCGCAAGTATGTCGACTTAGTTCTCGAGCGCAATTTTGGGTAGCGCGCCCTTTGTATTTACCTATTTTTCAGCCATTTATGGCTTCATTCTTTTCCTCAATCAAATCCAAAGTCATATACAAAATCATCTCATATCAATAGCCATTCCATAGGCTCCAAGTCATACAAGTACAAAATCAAGCTAGGAGCATGTGCGGAAATGAAGGTTGAGTCAAGAAACAAAAGACAGATTTGACGTTATTTTGTGTAACGGACACAACTGAAGCTATGCTTATCAGATTAGGGTAAAATTTATACAATTTCGAAGCTAAGACAAATGCCTACAACTTTGATGAAGACCACTCAGTCCTGTTTGTAGTGTATCTAAGTCAAAATCTCAAATAACAGAACCAGAATCTCACATTCGGGCTTGATAACCGCCTTATGTGTAAACGATGATAACTCAGGGTACCAAACTCCAAATGAGGAGATTCTAGGGACGTTGGAAACCTAAGACATAGTACTACAACTTTTGTGTTTTGGCCAAAGGCTAATTCAGTACACATCAGGGTGAACAGACATGGTTAGTGTTGTGAAATATCAAAATTGTCCACTGGACTAAACCTATGAGAGTCAGGGGTATTTTTGTCTTTTCATAGGCTACGTTGCTCCGATTGAGCTGAAATTTTGTAGGCAACTATAAGACATCATTCTTTAAAATTTTTATGTTTTATACTAAGCCTAATTCAGCCTCTAACATCACGAACTGGAATCGGGCAGAACTGAAGCTTGAATTTCCAGAAATATGGACTTTTGTTATAGTCAAGCTATAATTCACATTTTTACCTTAAAATTACCACTGCTTTCTCCTTTACAAGATTATATACCATATATATGCACCATATAACACCTAACCCACAAGAAATATGAGTGAATAAATCAAAACCCTAACTCAATATTCCTCCCTCCAATCATCAAAACCATTTGAAACAAGCATCACAAGCACAACTCTAACATTAATACCCAACTTAATCATGATTAATGGGGAAAGAAAGAGTGATCAGCCATTATACCTCAAGACAAGACCTTGCAAGAGTGATCCTCCACTACTCCTTGAAATTTTTGGTTCCTTAAGGTTCCCAAGTTTCCAAACTAATGATTAATCGGTTTAGTTTTTCTTGTTCTCACTAAATCAAGCAAACCCAAGATGCAATTGAAGTTTTCTTTCCTCTTGGTTTTCCTCAAGGCCCACGACCCTCTCTCTCTATTTTCTATGAGTTTTTACTTTGTTTTCCATCTCATTTACTAACATCCTAGATATTTAAGCTAAGGTCAAAGGTCACTTTTCCTCCACCAATCAAATTTAAGCTTAAGAAGACCTTAGAAGCTTCAAGGTTACTAATATTTTACTTTGCTAAGTCTCACACTATGGCCCCAATAACTTTTAATCTTTGCAAATAACTCTATAGTTCATCAACTAGTTGTAACAAAAAAAAATGTTGCATGCATCGCACTAGCGGGCCCCACATCGATAATGCGTTTCAAATTTAACGTACACTAACTCATACTAGGAAAATGAATTTAAAACTGTACTTGCTTGTAAAAATGCATAGAAATTTTAATATTTCCAAGGAAAGTATAAAATGTAGGCAAAGGAATAAAATAATGCTGAGAAAATGTGAAAATTTTTGGGTTCTCACACTCTTTCCCCCTTGAGAAATTTCCAAGGAAAGTATAAAATGTAGGCAAAGGAACTTGTTTCTGGTCTACGGCATAAACCTGTGCTGATACTTTTGTTCGGTTTCCTCTTTCATCAGTTTGTTTCGGTTTGGTTCCTTCCACTTGTTGAGTACTACCCTCTCGTGGCTGTTTCTTCGGACAATTGCTAAGTTGATGATTGCTACTCCCACAAATCAAACATTTTCCCCCTTTCCGCCAGCAATCATTCTCAGTGTGATTTGCCTTTCCACAGTATCCATAGGCCAATCGAGGAGCTACTGTTTGACCTTCTCGAGAAATGTCCTTTGGTCCGATCTGACTTCCTTTCGTAGACCTTTCATCTAATGCTCTTAATGTCCAAGGTGGGTGAGGTGAATGGTTCACTTTTTGCACTTTGGAGAGCATTATCTTTTCTCCGGATTCCTCAGGTATGCTGCTGGAAGTATCTCTTTTCCACGTTTGAAAGGCTTTTACTTGGGTTTTCGCATCCTCAATTCTTTGAGCCTTCTCAAGAGCCTCTGTAAACGTATTAACTTGAACCGCCGCTAATGCCTCCTGGATTTCCAAATTTAGTCCTTGTATAAATCGTCTTATTCTCCTTCGCTCCGTAACCACCAATTCGGAAGCGAATTTAGACAGTCTAGTAAATTTGGTCTCATATTCGACCACACTCAGGGTTCCCTGACGCAACCCAATAAATTCGTTCTCTCTCCTTTCTTGGACCAAAGGTGGGAGATACTTTTCGTTAAATTCCCTTACAAAGTTCGCCCATGTCCATACCGTCTGTTCTCTTTCCCACTTGGCCTTAATGGCGTTCCACCACGCGCGGGCTGGTCCTTCGAATTGAAATACAAAAAAATTTACTTGTCTTTGCTCCGTGTAATTCAAAGCCACGAAGATATTAATCATTGCCTCCAGCCACTGCTCAGCTATATCTGGATCAGGCCCTCCTTGAAATTTCGGAGGTAGAAACTTTTGGAACCTCTCAAGAGCCCTATCCTCTCCTATCTCAGGATTCCGGGGTTGATTCACTAGCATTTGACCTTGTTGATCTACCAGTCGTGCTAGGATATTTGTCATTTGTTGCATCGCCGTCGCCATTTGATCTCCGGCCTCAACCCTCGGTCCATGTTCTTGCTCGGCCACTGTTTCTCTTTCTTCTCTCTGTTCTTGAGCTTGCCTAGCCCCACAGCCACGACTAGCTCCACGTCCATGACTACGTCTCCCCTCCATTCCCTTTTCTCTCTTTTTGTTTTTCAAAAAGTGATTTAATATGTAGCAAAGTAAATTGACTAGAACGGTAAAATTTACCACACCAAGTTGACAAAAAAACATATCAAGTTGACAAGATCAAATGCAACAAGTACTATACATGTGGATATTACCATGCCACAAGCCAAATACACACGGTAGCAGTACAAAGACAAAACAAGAAAATAACACGACAAGCCGTTTCACACTTGGTTAACATAGCCCCCGTCCGATCTCTCACTTCACTTTCTATTTGAACTAAACGTCCGTTGACCTCTTGTACTCATTCTAGTCAAACAAAGCCTGTTAATGTTCCCAAACTGCAAGTCGTAAGCACTTAGCACCACTTCAACTCTGGAGTACTCAGACACGAGAATCCAAAATAAGATAATTCACATCTCGAGCTGGCCAGTCCCAAGAGTAAACTAACTACAATCGAGATTCCTACCTGACGTACCTATCAATTGTCCTCAAATACCGGGAGAAAGATTTAAGGCCTATAACAATTCATAACTCCATAGCTTAAGCTCAACGAGCACTTAATCCTTCATACTTATTCACCACTTAGCCCAAGCTCACTCCGCGCAGAGACCACGCAAAGTAGGCTCTGATACCAACTGTGATAGCCCCACTTCCCCATAAGGCGAACCAAAGGCTTCGGCGGACCGCCTGCCCAACTCTCGCCGGGACTCAGTCGTTCACTTCAACTCTCAAACAAAACCAGAATAAACCCACAAGAATAAATATAACGACGATCCAAAACTTAAAACAAAACTTATGTACATTACTATCTCAAAAGGGAGTACAAACATCGAATATACAAAGGTTCTCAATTCGCCACACATCCAACCCGTGCCAAGCACTAGGGCGAGAACCATCACAAAATCAAAGAACTAGACTAGGCTAGTCTATACAGAGTTCTCATCCTACTCGCCGTCCCCTGTTAAGAAAAACAAAACTAAAGGAATGAGCTAAAAGCTCAGTGAGGTTCCGAACACATAATCAAACAGTCAATCCAATACATTAATCATTGAGTATCAATAGTTCAAGAAACATTTACAATGGAAAGCGATAATAACACATTCATTAAAAGGATACGGGCTCACAAGGAGCCATTCGTTCGTTCGTTCGTTCGTTCATTCTCCTGTCATTCCCCTTATTCCTCCAATTATTTGAAAATGCATTTTGATAAGTAAAACCCTTCATTTCATTCATTGCCACTCGTTCATTCATTTCATTTCACCCCCTTCCGGACGTTGGCCGGACTCCACCTGACAACAAGGTAATACTCGATATACCAAACGTTCACCCAGGGTCACTAAATCGCCCGACCGAGTCCGATTCTGACTCGAGTCGATCAGTAACGAAGGGCAGGGCCCAGTTCAGCCAATGGCTTACATTCATGCACATATAATCATTCAATCATTGTAAATTTCACATTCATTTTGGTCGAGTGCGATAAAGTACACACTCACCTAGAAAACTCGTTTTTAACAATCATTGAAAGCATTTAACATTCAAACATTCAATCAAATATCCATAACATGGAACAAGGCAAATAGTCAAGGGTAACATAACAACAAGGAACACTCACCTATTTAAGCAAAATAACGTCCAAAGTTTCCTTCCGGATAATACTCTCAATCACCACGGAACCCTAATAATCAAACGAACACATTATGCTTCAACCATTAAAGATGTAATTGAGTCAAAGACAAGTCGAATACGTACTAGTACAAAGTATAAATATGGTTTTGGTAGTGAAAAGAGTATATTGAAACCAAAGGACATAAGTAAAATATTTGTAAAACTTAGACTCACTTGTAAAACTTTAAAATCGCCATTTGAGTCGAAGTGGCAAAGAAAACGTAAATGCCCTAGATAGTTCACGTGGTATTTGCTCTCAAGCCTTACTCAAGTCGCAAGTATGTCGACCTGGTTCTCGAGCGTAATTTTGGGTAGCACGTCCTTTGTATTTACCTATTTTTCAGCCATTTATGGCTTCATTCTTTTCCTCAATCAAACCCAAAGTCATATAAAAAATCATCTCATTTCAATAGCCATTCCATAGGCTCCAACTCATACAAGTACAAAATCAAGCTAGGAGCATGTGCGGAAATGAAGGTTGAGTCAAGAAACAAAAGATAGACTTGACGTTATTTTGCGTAACGGACACAACTGAAGCTACGCATATCAGATTGGGGTGAAATTTATACCATTTCGAAGCTAAGACAAAGGTATACAATTTTGATGAAGACCACTCAGTCCAGTTTGTAGTGTATCTAAGTCAAAATCCCAAATAACAGAACCAGAATCTCACATTCGGGCTTGATAACTGCCTTATGCGTAAACAACAATAACTCAGGCTACCGAACTCCGAACGAGGTGATTCCAGTGGCATTGGAAAGCTAATACATAGAAATACAACTTTCATGTTTTGGTCAATGGCTAATTCAGTACACATCAGGGTGAACAGACATGGTTATTGTTGTGAAATATCAAAATTGTCCACTGGACTAAACCTATGAGAGTCAGGGGTAGTTTTGTCTTTTCACAGGATACGTTGCTCCGATTGAGTTGAAATTTTGTAGGAAACTATAAGACATCATTATCTACAACTTTCATGTTTTATGTTAAGTCTAATTCAGCTTCTAACATCACAAACTGGAACCGGGCAGAACTGAAGCTTGAATTTCCAGAAATCTGGACTTTTGTTATAGTCAAGCTATAATTCACATTTTTACCTTAAAATTACCACTAATTTCTCCTTTACAAGATTATATACCATATATATACACCATATAACACCTAACCCACAAGAAATATGAGTGAATAAATCAAAACCCTAACTCAATATTCCTCCCTCCAATCATCAAAATCATTTGAAACAAGCATCACAAGCACAACTCTAACATTAATACCCAACTTAATCATGATTAATGGGGAAAGAAAGAGTGATCAGCCATTATACCTCAAGACAAGACCTTGCAAGAGTGATCCTCCACTACTCCTTGAAATTTTTTGTTCCTTAAGCTTCCCAAGCTTCCAAACTAATGATTAATCGGTTTAGTTTTTCTTGTTCTCACTAAATCAAGCAAACCCAAGATGCAATTGAAGTTTTCTTTCCTCTTGGTTTTCCTCAAGGCCCACGGCCCTCTCTCTCTATTTTCTATGAGTTTTTTCTTTGTTTTCCATCTCATTTACTAACATCCTAGATATTTAAGCTAAGGTCAAAGGTCACTTTTCCTCCACCAATCAAATTTAAGCTTAGGAAGACCTTAGAAGCTTCAAGGTTACTAATATCTTACTTTGCTAAGTCTCACACTATGGCCCCAATAACTTTTAATCTTTGCAATTAACTCTATAGTTCACCAACTAGTTGTAACAAAAAAAAAAATGTTGCGTGCATCGCCTTAGCGGGCCCCACATCGATAATGCGTTTCAAATTTAACGTACACTAACTCATACTAGGAAAATGAATTTAAAACTGTACTTGCTTGTAAAAATGCATAAAAATTTTAATATTTCCAAGGAAAGTATAAAATGTAGGCAAAGGAATAAAATAATGCTGAGAAAATGTAAAATTTTTTGGGTTCTCACAGAAAAAAGGTCTACTTTGCAGATGCGTATAATGCGGTGGTAGCTCGTATTCTGTCTTGGAAGAATCAGCTTTCATCTGTGGGAGGCCGAGTGGTGTTGATCCAAAGTGTGTTAGCCTCAATGCCGATAGATTTACTTGCAGTTGCGTCCCCTCCTCACGGGGGGTGCTAGTGGATTTGGAGAGATCGTTTGCTGATTTCTTGTGGGGGGCGTCAGATTTTGGCTCCAAGTTCCACTGGTTTGGGTGGAAGGGCCTCTGTCGACCCCTGGAGGAGGGGGGATTGGGTTGCGGAGTCTGAAGGGTGTGCATGATTCGCTCTCGATTAAACTTTGGTGGAACTTCCGACAGCAGCAATCGCTCTAGGCGGATTTCATGTCCAGGAAGTATTGTGCGGGTTTGCACCCGTGTCTGGCTGAGGAGAGTCTGTGGTGCTCTTCTACGTGGAAAAGGATGGCAGCAGTTCAGCAAGTAGGGGAGGACAACATCGGTTGGGTCGTAGGTCAGGGATCGATGGATTTTTGGCACGACAATTGGTTGGGGTCTGGAGCGCTATGTGGCAAGGTGGAGGTCTTCTTCGATCATTTGGTTGCGGATTTTGTTGATGGGGGGGATTGGAATGTTGCTATGCTTCATCAGTATTTAGATGCCGGGTTGGTTAGGCGTGTTCTATAGGTTGCTCCCCCATCTTTCCGGGGGCCGGATCGTATGGTTTGGATGCTTACGACATCTGGCATTTTTTTCACATCCTCGGCCTATTCCCTCGTCCGTCAAGTTGACAACCGTTCTTGGATTTATGCCTCTATCTGGCAACAAGGTCTACCTGTTAAGATTTCTTTCTTCATGTTGAGGTTGCTGCAGGGCAGGATACCTACCATGGATAAATTGGCAAGGTTTGGCCTCTGTGGCCTGTCCCAATGTTGGTGTTGTCGGGAGCTGCAGGAGGAGAGTCTGAAGCATGTTTTTTGTTTAGGGGAAGGGGCGCGGTTCATTTGGCGTTATTTTGAGATTCATCCGGGGGAAATGGAGGGGGTGCACACGCTCTGCCATATGGTTTGGTTGTGGTGGTTGAGGAGAGGGAGCAACGAGTTTTTGAAGTTCTTGTTTCGTATACTACCGTCAGAGATTTGCTGGGAATTATGGAAGGCGAGGAATCGAGGGATGTTTGAAGGCCAGCGGCTGAGGGTCAGGGAGGCGATGAGTCGGATCGTCCAGTTGTTGTTAGAGATATGTCAGGCACAGTTCCCGACATTGTGGTGGTAGGAAGCTTCGTGGGAAGGTTTATTGCGTGAGGTGACGGGTCGTCGAGAGAGGTGGCTCATCCGGCCGGTGCATTGGGTGACGCCGCAGGGCGGGTAGAAGTTGAACTCAGATGGGTATTCTGGGGGAAATCCAGGTTTGAGTGGAGGGGGTGGCCTGGTGTGGAATTGTCATGGGGACTTTGCGTTCGGTTACTCAGAATATTTTGGTACTCTGACCAGTCTGCAGGCTGAGTTGCAAGCGCTCCTAGTGGGGGTTAAGCATTGAATTGCCCGAGGGTACCTAGAATTACATTTAGAGGTAGATTCGCTAACACTCATTCGGATAGTTCAAGGGGAGAGTGCTTGTCCATGGGAGCTGCAGAGGGAATTGGACGACCTGCTTCTATTTAAGCAGTATTTTCAGAATGTTTCTCACTGTTATAGAGAGGCGAATGCACCGGCGGATTGTCTGGCAAATTTAGGTGTAGATTTGAATGGGGGTGCAGATTTGAATGGGGGACAACTGTTTCAGTCGATGTTGGATCTGCCTCGGCTAGTCCGGGGGGCTATTCGGATGGATCAGTTGGGTATTCCATCGGTCCGTAGAAGGGTGGTGGGGTATGTGTGATTGTGTACCTGGTGTACTCATGATTCCATATTAATAAAATTATTTAAAATTTAAAAAAAAACTCATACAGTAATCGTACAAAAAAAATACTACTTTTGGTATATTAAAGTACTACTACTATAGCTTATGATCTTTTGAGTGCTCAAAAAAAGTTAATGATTCATTTAGCTCCAATATACTCATAAATTTTATCTTTTACAAGTATTTCATTATAATTAATGCAATCAACGATGATGAGATTTTGTAACACTACTAAAAGGGGAGCCAATTTTGACATATTTTGATAGTATTATTAGTCAAATAATTTGGTAGTATATTTTAGGTATATTCTACAATGCTAGTTTCATTTTTCATAGTACTTGTTCTAGTATTTGATAGTGCCAATACTATAGACTATTGGACATTACATATTTTGAGTACTTTTTGACACTTATATATTTTAAAATTTTTAAAGTAGTTTAAAATTTAAACTACTTTATAATTACTAGTACAAATCATGGCCATAAAATTTTGAAGTATTATTTGTATATTTTTAGTCTTTATTTTCATTAATACAAAATAAAAGTCTAGTGCCTTCTTATATATGAGACAATGCCGTATAAATCTCAATGTACAGGACTTTCTTTATAGTCAAGGATGTTATGGCATTACAAAATATAATTATTATTTTGAACAAACAAATTAGTAGTTATTTTATTAATTTTTATCCTAGAGAATAAGACATAGATTTATCATACAAAATCATAACCACAACTTGTTATAGCAAGTTGTTAATTACTTGGGGGAAAATTTACTATGTGATAAATTCTATCACATTTAAAAGACATCGCATCCATATATTGGATTTGCTTTGAGGGAATGATTCCCTTAAAATAACTAGTGTTTGTTTGCTAGAAACAATTCAAACAACCTGCTTGTAGTTAGACATTTTATTCTTATTTTAACAATTAATGAATTAGTAATTTATTGAATTTATATGACATTAGTAGTTTTTTCTTATACATTTTATGCTTCTTTTTATGTCTATATATTTTTGAAATAACATACATATACTAGAATCTCATGAATTTATACAGCGTCTCATGAATGTCCCATAATAGTGGAGTCTCATGAGATTTATAAATGAGTATTTTTACATAATTTCCTTGAGATGAAGGGATCTATGGAATCTAGAGGGAACAAACTTATTATCTAATATAGTACTAGAACTATCAGTATCTATAAGGCCTTGTCCCCCTCTTGTAACTCAAGTTTTTAATAAATAAATTATGGGGTGGCCCCCCTCTTGTAACTCAAGTTTTTAATAAATAAATTATGGGGTGGCGTCTGTCCCCGTGTACGAGGCTAGTAAAAAAAAAGTATCTATAAGGCCTTGTACTTCTAATTGCCAGTTTTGCATCATAATTCTACATTTAACTAACAAACGGATGACGCTAGAAGCGCCCTGCATCGCACCCAAGCTCAGCTCCTATCCAGTCTAAGGAACGAAGAGGAATTTTGGCTACAAAAGGCGAGAATTAAATGGGCCAAGGACGGGGATAGCAATACCAGATTTTTCCATGCCTCTGTTCGGGACAAACAGGCCAAACTCACCATCCATCGAATCAATGATGAAGTTGGCTCGTAGGTGGAGGAGGAAGAGCAAATTGCAGCAGTGGCCGAGAGATTCTTCAAGGACTTGTTAACTGCCGATGAACTGATTGAGGTTGAAGCACTGGAACAGCACATCCCCGTTCAAGTGACTGGGGATCAAAATAACCGCCTCCTGGAGGATGTCACCCTTGAGGAAGTGCGACGGGTAGTCTTCGACTTGGATGGCAACAGCACTCCGGGTCCGGTTGGTTTTTCTGGAACTTTCTTCACTCACAGCTGCGATATTGTCACAGAAGATGTTCTGCAGGCAACCAAAGATTTCATGGCGGGAACCCCAATCCCAAAGGGCATAAGTAGTACCCTTATTGTCTTGCTCCCGAAGAAACCGAACCCCTCCTCCTTCACGGACTTTCGGCCTATCAGCTTGTGTACCTTCATCAACAAAGTTTTTACCAAAGTCCTCGCTAGCATATTGAGGGTCCTTCTGTTAGCTCTTATCTCGCCAGAGCAATCTGCTTTTGTTCCAGGGCGGGACATAGTGGAAAACATTCTTCTTGCACAAGGGCTAGTTGGGTCCACCAATAGGAAAGCTCGGGGCCATAACTGTATCCTCAAGCTCGACATGATCAAGGCGTTTGACAGAGTCTCGTGGTTATTTCTCGAGCAACTCTTGGGGAAGTTTGGTTTTCACCCCCGGTTTATTCATCTCATCGCCAATAACCTCTCATAGAGTTGGTTCTCTGTTTTGGTAAATGGTAGTCCAAGGGGTTTCTTTCAGGCGACCCGGGGGCTCAAACAGGGGGACCCTCTCTCTCCGCTTCTATTTATCCTTATTTCGGAAGCTTTTAGTCGAGGGTTGACTAGGCTCGTGTAGGAGGGCAGCACACCCCTTTCGCTTTGCCACGGGGCTGTTTCCCTATTACGTACCTCTTCTTTGTCGACGATGTGGTGGTATTCACCAGGAGTGGTCGGCGCTCTGTTGAGCGCTTGGTGGCTTTCTTGGACACCTTTTAGAGAGGGACGGGTCAGAAAGTCAATAAGCAGAAAAGTTTCTTCAAAACCCCTTCACGGTGTGGAGTAGCTCATATCCGCGCAATCCAGCACATCACCGACTTCAGGCACGGTTCGTTTCCATTTATGTATCTAGGCTGCAACCTATACAACGGCCGCCGAAAGAAGGAATATTTCCAATACCTATCTGAGAAACTTACAGCTAAGTTCGCAGGGTGGAAGAAGAAGCTCCTCTCTCCAGGAGGGCGCTTAATCCTAATTTGGCACGTCCTCTTTTCCATTCCTTTGCATGTGTTTGCCGTCATGGACCCCCCAGTAGTTGTCCTTAAGATTTTCAACAAAATTCTGGCGGATTTCTTCTGGGGGGAGTCAGAGGAGGGCCCTAAGCGCCACTGGCGAGCTTGGCGCGACTTGTGCTACCCCACTGCTGAGGATGGACTGGGTCTGCGGAGTTTCCATGATGTCCAAGTGGCTTTTAGTTGCAAGCTTTGGTGGCGATATCGGAATACAGAGTCGTTATGGGCTAGGTTCATGCACTCTAAGTATGGCCCGGGCCATCTGCGCCGCACCCCTTCAAGGGTGTGGAGGCGGATGCTCTCTGTGCAGGCCACAGTTGATAGTTTCACCGAGGACTTGGATTTCCAAGAGGGGAAGCGGGTCTGGACCCTTACAGTTTCTGAGAGTTTCTCGACCTCCTCCGCGTACGAAGCAACCCGAGGGGCATGAGCGAATCTCATGTCCAGGAAATTAATCTGGGATCGTTGCCTTCCCTGTAAAGTTTCCATCTTTATGTGGAAACTGCTGAATGAGTATCTTCCATTCCCTGAAGCGTTGCGCAAGATTGGCTTTCAGCTTCCCTCTAGGTGCTTTTTTTGCCCAAGCGAGGAAACACGAGATCATGTGTTATCGGATTGCCAATTTGCATTGGCTATTTGGGGGTTCTTCTCCCATGTCCTTCAACTTCCCGAGTTCTTATCGAATGGGGTCCAGATGCAGTTACAACATTGGTGGTCCAATGCCTTATTTAACTCGGTAAGAGGATTGTCGCTCATAATTTTACCGTCCATCATTTGCTGGGAGATTTGGAAGGTTAGGAATCACATGTTCCATAATGGTGGCAATGCTTGTCATATGCAGGTTTGTCGACAAATTCAGCTGTCGGTCTTGTCTATCTCGCAAGTGGTTCCCTTCGTACAAGCTACAACTGGGGATTTGACACTTGTGACTCTCGGGTTGGTCTCCTGCCTCTCTCAACCCAAACCAAAAGTCCCTATCTCGATTCTGTGGACTTGTCCGTCTCCAGGCACGGTCAAACTCACTGTGGATGGTTCATCGCTAGGGAACCCTGGCCCCTCAGGCGGGGGTGGTGTGGTGCGGAACCCTTCCGGGGACGTTTTGTTTGGCTTTGCACTGCCCTTTGGGGTTCGGACAAACATGGAGGCCGAAGCCCTAGCCCTTCTAGAGGAGATACAGCTGTGCACGGAACGTGGTCTCATAGTAGTGGATATCGAAACGGATTCTAATAACCTGGTGCTCATGCTGCAGGGCAAATCTCAGGTTCCTTGGAGGCTATGGTGATCCATCTCTCGCATTCGACAATTGACCCTGGGCAAGCAGTTCACCTTCACCTACGTTTTTCGGGAGGCCAATGCGGTGGCTGATGCCCTTGCAGCCCTTACAAGCTCTTCTCAATGGCCCTTGGTCCTCTCTTCGACGCAACTCCCTAACCATATCAAAGGCCTAGTTGCCCTAGACAGAACCCAACTCCCTTACATTAGGATGGTTCACCCCCCCTGCCGTGTAACGGAGTCATCCTCCCCCTCTATCACTCCCTTTGTACTTCCCCCTTTTTTTCAAAGTGGAATAAGATCTCTCTTTAAAAAAAAAAACTATAATAGTAGTTAAAAAATTTTGTCCCAAGTATTCTATTTTAGAATGTGGAAATATATCTCGTTGTTCTAAATTATGTAATTCAAATACTATTTCTTAAATTTTTCCTTTTTCTATTTGAATTATCCTTTCTTCTAACTCATCTATTTTATTTTCTAATTTAATAATCCTTTTTTCTAAGTGTTCCTTATCTGATTTATTTGATGTTGATGGTCTCTATTGTATTAATCTTTTTCAGAATATACTATAATCTTTTTCAGAATAATAGCATTATTATGAAACTAAGACAGTTAGAAGAATTTTAAAAAATAAATAAACTACACAGAGAGAAGCTAGAAAAATCTCAAGAAAATATTGTAGAAGAAATAAAAGACGGTCAATTGAATTAGAAGATAGTTATAAAAACCAATAGAAAAAAAAACATATCTAGAAGAAAATAAGCATTATAAAGAATTGTATATAAATTCACAAAAGTATCATCAAGAGTCTAAAGGTTTCACTAGTTATTTGGGAACTAGTTTAGGAGATAAAACATATCCAAAAAAAAATAATATAATAATAGGATTATTAGTATTTGTGAGAGCCAGAAATATCATCTGCGTAATTTATGTTTTCATCTAAAATTTAAAAGCACTACAATCTGGTTGTTATTATTTAACTTATAAGTTTACTTGTTTCTTGTGATTAAACAACTTGATTGTACCCTAAATTAATGTAGGATCAACTCTTATAGGAATTAACACTAATTAGAATAAGAAAATTAGTAGGGACATAACATGATAATATAGAAATGTGGGGTAATTGTTCAAATAATTCTTGACAATTTTTGCATGCTTGACAAGTGGATGATGACTATGTGCCAAGTGCCAATACCATGCATAAGACATAAGCCTCTTTAGCCCATATTTTCCATTGTCTTACTCCATTTTAGCCGAGAGAAACATTAGCCAAAGTTTCCCTTTGTTCTGCTCCATCTAGCCGAGAGAAAAGTAGAGAGAGTGGAAAGGAAAAAAACTGGTGTCTTGCTTCCTGTTTCAGCCGAGAGAAAGGAGAGAGAGTTGAGAGGAAATCTAGAGGCTTGCGTCCTTGTTCCAGCCAAGTTAAAGTAGAGAAAGTTGGGAGGAAATTTAGTGGCTTGTTTCCTTGCTCCAGCCGAGAGAGTTAGTGAGTGAAGGAGGAGAGGAAGCTGCTCATTCTTCAAGCTTGGACCAAGGAGAAAGAAAAGGAAGGAGAGCTAACTTTCAACTTGTTTTGTAGGGAAAAAAAATAAGGTAACGTGGCTTAGAAACTTCAATTTTTCCATATACTTTAGAGAAATTTGGATGCATGCTTGGTTTGAGGTTTGATTGAAGTAAAAACTAGTGATAGGAACCTGTTTAATGCTGGAAATTTTTCCAGCTTGGGCCAAGCTAAGGAAGCTTGTTTCTTTCTAGCTTTTGGTTTATATTATGTTGCAAGTTGCTAGAGAATATTTTACTCCTTTTGGTAAATGAATCTTGGTGAAAATATGGGATGCACATGAGCTTCATGGTTGCTGAAATTTCCAGGCTGAAGCTGAGAGCTGAACTAGGCAATTTGGGTTTCTAGTTGCAATTTTTGTTGAGTTTTGCTGGAAAATGCATGATTACTACTTCACTCTATGTTACAAGCATATTGGTATGTGACTTAAGGTTGAAAGTAGGTAAGAAAGGTGCTGTTTTGGGTGAGAAAATTGAAGAAATGTTTACTGAAAATTTCCAGCCTGAACCGTGTGTGATGAACTGTGATTTCCAGCTTTATCTCCATAAAATTTCGTTAGTTTGGTTAGAACGTTACTTCATATATCAGTCATCTCCCTAATCTAGTCATGCATGTGGTATTTGAGGAGTTAAAAGCAAGAAAAGATTGACTTTTAAAGCAATCTCAAAACTGAAAACTTTTGGACAGCAAAAAGAGAGGGAAAAGCTGCAGTTTTGGTTCTTTACTCCAAAAATTTTGCTAGATTATGACTAGAATCCATGCTTTATGTCTTGTATAATGCTTATACCGTGATGCATGTAAGTTTTTAGGGTGAAAAGCTTAAACTTTTGTGACTGGAATTCTTGTTTGGAGGACTGCATGGTTGCTGGAAAATTTCTTGCTTGGCCGATGATGAATCTTCTAGTTTTGATTGGGTATTTTGGTGGAAATTGACTGGAAGATCATGTTATGTACCTTGTGTATGCTATACTTATGGTTGTACAAAAGGTTTCTTTGGTGACAATTTGATTAACGAGGCTGAACTGGGGACAAAATGACTGATAAATTATATACTAGCTTGATAACCGTCCGTGGAGCATCAGCTGTGATACTGGTTTAAAATTGGAATTTGATAAGAAGTTTTTGCTGGATTTTGAAGCTACATAATCTTATTGCAATGTTTATGTGAATACATATCGAATTTGGTTGATGCCTGATACATTAAATGAAATGTTGGTGAAGATATATGGCTGGAAACTTCAACTTTGATCCTGAGAATGCTGCTATGTTTTCCCAAGCTTAGATTTCATCTTGTAACCTGAAATTTATGCATATATTGATCGAAAACAACCCTACTCTGTATATTGTGGTTGTCCTGATTTGGGACGAAATAACTGAATCTTAGAGAAAGAAATGGGAGCTGGTCGAGCATGCGAAACTGTTTTTGATAGATTTGAGTTGATTGGATGATTTCGGTTGTATTGCTGAGTTTTTCTGGAAAATTTAGCGAAGTCTTAACCAAAAATAATCTATAACAGAATGATAGTGAAATGTACCTTGAATTTGAGGAAGTTTAAGCAAGAATATAGCAAATTAAAGGAAGAAACTTGACTACCCATTGCTGAGAAACTGTTTCGAACCATTCTAAAACAAGTGTTTAAATTTTGAGTTTAACTTTGAATTCTAAAATGGAACTTGAACCAAAACTGACCAAAACATCTTCAAACTATCTTATAACAGTTTTAATGTGAAAAAATTCATCCAAAATATAGGATAAAATCAAGGAAGTTCATAGGAATACTAAACTGCCAATCTCTAGGAAACGTATCAACTTAGAACTTTGATTCCAACTTTTATAAGAAAGTGTAAGTTGTAGCTACCACTTAATCACCTTAACTTACTATAATTCAATAAAACATAAAATTTTACGACTTAAAGGGGTTAAGTTACCTAAACTTTGGAACTAGAAGGTTACTAGAACAAGATAAGTATTAAGATTGCCTCAAAACTCTATGTATACATTTAAACATCTTGGATCATACATATAGGTATATATATACACTTTTAGCCAATTGTATCATATTAAGTTGAGTTTAGTTAAAAAGAATCAAATATGCCTAAAAAGCTAGAATAATCACTTAGACCCTCAATATCACCAAGTATTACACTTAATAATCACTTTAGGAAATTTAACAAATAATCTAATAAATTTGCAAATATCTCAGGGGCTGAGGGTGAACCGGAGGAGGGACCGAACACCGAAGAGTGAACTGCAACTACTTTGGGTGAGTGTTCTACATTTGTTTGTAATTGAATACTTGATGAATGATAAATATTAAGTGCCAGATGACTGATACTTATTGGATTATGGATGTTTGAATGGTTTAGAATGAAAATTGACAATTGCTACTGTTTTAATGAAAGGCGAGTGTATACTTTATCGCACTCGACCTAACTACTTTTGAGAGTTATTAATTGTTTAACTGCTACTGTTAACTGTGCATGACCGTTTTGAGCCCAAACCCCATTGATGGTCGACCTATTCTAGCCAGCAATGGGCTCGATCGAGTAGATCGATAGTTCTTGAGTACCATTTATTGGTATACTCGAGTATGACTCATTGAGATGATCACCGAACACTGGAAGAAAGGAAAATGTTGGTTACTATTTAATTGGGGAAATGACATTGAATTATTGAACGGAGCTAAATGCTACATCTGGAAATGGACGAGAGTCATCTCTAAAGTCCGTATTAGTATCGTATTCTTTGATATTGATTGTTGATACTGAATAGCTGAACGGAGCTAAGTGTTATGTCTAGAAATAGACGGGAGCCACCTCTAGAGTCCGTATTAGTACCGTATCCTTTCATATTAACTATGTCACTTGTTTTAGCATATTAATTGTTGTAACGTGTTTTATTGTTGGGTTGTGAACTTTGTGATTCTGTTGGACTATTGGATGTACTTGGAACCTCATTGGGCATTAGCTCAACTGTGAAGACTTGAAAATTTGCCTATATTTTCTTATAATCCTCTTTTATTTTGAATAAGTTAATTTATAATTCCTTTACTACTAATTTACTCCCTCATTAGTTGTAATAAATAGTAGAATCGAGAGTTTTACTTTTACTTTCATAGTTAAAGTAAGTTAGGGTTTGTGTGCATTTTGGTAGTGTGATCTTGGTGAGGTGTGTGTACTAAATTTGGTGGATAAGAGCGAGTATTAGGTAAGAGAAAGTGTGTGATTAGAAGTACTAATAATAAGTTAGTGAATCATAACTTAAAACAAAAGTACAAGAGAGTTAAGGAAAATAGGCTTGAACCGACGTGCGCCGTTTGTTACCGGTTGAGCACACCGTTTGACTAATATTTTCTTACCCTAATCTCCTTGCTTTTAGTTCATTTAATCCTCCTTTAATCTAACCCTAAGCTAGCCAAAATTTTTGACCAAGGAAAGGAAAGAAAACAAAAAAAAAGAGAAATCTTGGCTTGACAAGTGTCAATGATCCAAGCAAGTTTGACCAAGAAACTTTCCTATCTTCTTATCTTTCTTTTGGCCAATTTTTCCTCTCATTTTACTTCATCTTGGCCGAACCTCTTGAGGAAAACAAAGAAAGAAAATTTCATTCTTCAACCTCAATTTCTTGCTTGAATCTGGAGTTTTAACCATTGATCTTGCAAACTACGCCATAAAAAGTGATATCTAAGGGAGATTAAAGGCTTTAGTGGAGAGACTTTAGGGGAAGAAGCACTTGGTTTCCATTTTTCTTGAGGTTTCAAAGTAACTATGGCAAGAAACCCTTTTTACTTCTATTACTAGCATACTAGAGGTTTTTGAGTTGGATTTTGGTAGTTTACATGGAAAATTTCATGGTTTAAGAGGTGATTAAAAAAAAAATCCAGCTTTGATGATAAAATTTCAACTCTTATATGATGCTTGAGCTTGGCCATGGTTTGATAGCTTTGCCATGTGTAGACACCAAAATTTGAATTTAATTTAATTCAATTTTAGTTTTATTTTTTTATTTATTCTTGTTTTTATTTTAGTTAACTAAGTTTGTAAAATGATAAGTAAGTGTTTATTTTTATTTATTTTAGTAAATTAGGTTCACCATTTTTCTTTTTAAAACAATTTTTGCATTAAATTTTTGAAAAAAGAAAATTCTCACAAAATTTGTTTTAATCTTTTTAAATTCAAAGTGCTTCAAAATAAAATAAAAATTAGTGATGCATTTAATGTTTTTGGTTACCCTAAGCTTGTTTTGAAAAAAAACAAAAAAAAAATAAAAAATAAAAGGAATATAGGTGGAGGCCATGCAAACTAGCTAAGTGGGATGGGTAGGCATTAGACAAGTGTCCTTATTTTTTGCACACCTCAACACCTAAGGCTAGGTGACTAGGACAAGTGCAGAGTTTAGGAAAAATCTGAAAAAAAAAGAAAAAAAGAAAAGGCTAGAAGGGTTCGGCTAAGGAGAGGACTTGGGGGGCAGAAAAAGAAAAGAGAGAGAAAGGAAGAAAGTGGGGGGAGCTGGGAAAAGGAGAAAGAAACCGAGGGAGGGTTTTCAGCAAAGAGAGAGGGAAGTGGATAGGAACGAGGGAAGAAAATTGGAAGGAAAAGGGAGAGTGAGGGAGAAAGAGCTAGATCGTGGAGAGCAAGAAAACAAGGAGAAAAACTAGAGAAAAGCAAGGGAAAAAGGGAAGAAACCAGAAAAAAGGAAACGAAAGAACAAAAGAGGAAGAAAAAGGAGAGTTTCGGCAGAGAGCTGGGGAGGAGGAAAAGGGAGGAACCGAGAGGAAATATTGGGAGAAGTGACGGCTAGAGAGAGAGCAAAAGAGAATCTGGGAAGCGAGGAAGGGAGGAAGAGACTGCAAAGGGGGAAGAGAAAAACTGAGCAAGAAAGAAAAAGAGAGAAGCGAGGAGAGATTGAGAGGGGGTGAGGGCTGAACGAGGAAACAAGATTGAGGAGATAGTCGGCAGAGCAAAGAAAATAGAAAAAGAGAGAGAAAACGGGGAAGAAACAGAAAAATTTTCTAGGAAAGAATCTGGGGCCAGGTTGAGCCGTCAGCTTTGTTCATCGTCAAATTCCTATCTTTTTTGGAGTTCTTGGAGCTGATTCTCTGTTTCTGCACCTTTTTGGGAGGGATCTGAATAACTTTTATTCAGAAACTGTTTGGATAAAACGTCGCCAAGTCTGTTGAATCGTGGCTCCAATGTCCAGGTTCATCATCGCCGAGTTTTTGCGGCAAAGTTCCATTTGCTTCGTTGGCACGCCGTTTCTTGGAGATTTCGCCTTGGTTTGATGCTATAAACATACTGAGGTGACCCTTACTTCTCCTTTTGTTAATTTTATATGATTTTCATGAAGATTTGAGCTTAATGGATATGAAACTCTGTAATGTTTTGTTATCAGTTTGATGAACTTGTCCCGTTTCTCTGTCATGATTGTTTTAGACAATTTTTTTTGCTGAACATGCCTTGTTTCGTTGGTGAATCTTTGGTGTTTGACTATGGAAATAAAATGTATGAAGTGCATGATCTCGTTGGCATGAGATTTTTCTTCGTACGGTTCATATGTTGAAACCTAGAAAAATGGCAAGAAGCTTCGGACAAATTTGTTTTCTGATGTTTCATTGATTGTTGTTCCCTCCTTTTTGTTGCTTGTGTAGCTTTGGTGTTGGGTTTCAATAGTAAAAGGTGTAAGTGGTACATTTTTGCTAACTTGAAAATTGATTGGCATGATTTATATGTTTGATAATAAACCCAGAAGAGAATTACGGAAAAAAATCAGCTTAGAAGAAAGTCTCTGCGAAGAAGACGGATGCAATATTTTCAAAATTGCGTTTTGACCCCTCTATTTTTAGATAACTCTGATTTGGCCCATAAAATTGGACAAATGGATCAATCTTGTCCCTTTAAAGTTTACTTTTCTTTGGTATACTTTAATATGATATTTCGTTACATTATTTATGAGTTTTAGGAGAGAATTTGAAAGTTTAATAATTTTTGATAGATTTATAGTATTAATTTGGATTTTAGTAAAATTTTGGGTAATTTTGTTGTTTAATTATAGCAAATGAGTTTTCAGTCATTTTGTGAAGTTTAGCATTTGGTTTTGGTATGCTCCATCTTAAACCCTTAATCTTATTCTAATTTGGACCCTTAATGTTTGTAATAATAATGATTTGATCCCTCAAACTTCTATAATTGTTTCAATTAGGTCCTTACTTGTTTTAATTTCTTGAATGTAGGTTGTTTACTTTCATTTGAATGCTTTGATTGATTCAATTTCGTGTTTATTTCCATTTCTTGTGATTATTTGTTAATTAAAGTGATGCCTTGACCTTTTTTTTTTGTTTTGGAGGGTAAATAAGAGAAATTTCATTTCATTAGGTCATCAATTCAAGGAAGGTACACTCTACTCCTTATTTTGATTTTACTTGATCCTATGTGCTCCTATGTGAGTTTATATGTGTAATTGCATGTTTTTTGAATGTTTTTATTATTTATTTTGTTTTTGTTCATTTATTCACTTTATTTGTTTCTTTTAATTTCGTATATTCATTTAATTTAATTTTTGATTATTTAAGAGGCAATTAAATGCCAAATTGTAATAGTTAGGTTATTATTTTATTTCATTTCATTCTTTATCCCTTTAGATTGTAGTTAGGGCTCCTAAATGTAATAGTTAGGTATTTATTTGCTCTTATTTGCTTTGTGCGTTTGCATGCTTGTGTGATTATGTGTTTACGCGCTTTCTTAGGATCTTTGCATCTAGATATCATATTTATGTCTTATGTGTTATATGTGATTTATGTGTTTATTTGCTTTTATTATGTTTTATATGATTTATTTAATTATAATAAATACACGTCATCTGATTTATTTAATTATACTAAATGCACGTCATCACCACACTAGTCCAACGCTAGTCCAACGCTAGTTGTGGCCCCTTTTTCGATTCCACAATAGTTCAACGCTAGTCATAGCCTTTTTTTTTCGATTTCTCACTAGTCCAATGCTAGTGAGAACTTATAAACATGAGTTAGTCCAATGCTAGACGCTTAGGGACCATTCACGCGTTAGATCATGTTTGTGTGACAATCACTACATTTTTATGCATATTTTCTACTTTTTAGGGTTTTTTCATTTTTGCATGACATTTCCCTTATATGTATAGCCCTCATCCCATATTCCCCCTATATGTGTATCATTTATCCCATATTTCCCCTATATGTATATTCTTTACCCTTATGTGTGAAACATTGTGACGGCCCCACCTTTCCCTAAGGCGAACCAAAGGGTTTGGCGGACCGTCTGCCCATCTCTCACCAGGACTCGATCACTCTCATCAAGTGAAATAAGATATAACCTCGAGACTAAGTGAAAAACAATTCCCAAACTTGAAACATATACTTATATTCATATCCATCTCAAACAAAAATACAATCCTAATTAGAACAAAAGCTTTAAGTTCGTACTACATCCAACCTTATCCAAGCATCCAAGCACTAGTGCGAGAACAATAAAAAAATAAAATTTCAAAAAAACTAGACCAAACTAGTCTGCACAGACTCACGCCCTCGCTCGCACCCCCTGTAAGGAAAACAAAGCTAACGGAATGAGCTAAAAGCCCAGTGAGGTTCCATACACATAGCCAAATAATTAAACAAGGACACTAATCAGGTAATAACAAGTAATCCAGAAAACATTTACAATATATAATACATTCATTAAAAGGATACATGTTCACATGGAACCCTTCGTTCATTCATTCCACCAACCATTTCCTTATTCCTCCAGCATTAAAAATAATTTCATTTGTAAGTGAAAACCCCTCCATTGTTCTTGCCATTCATTCATTCATTTCATTTTCCCCTACTGGCCATTCCTCACCAGACTTCATGGTCATACTCGAGTATACCAAACATTAATCCAGAGTCACCAATCGCCCGACCGAGTCCGCTTCTGGCTCGAGTCGACCGGCAACGAAAGGCAAGGGTCCAGTTCAGCCAAAAGGCTTACATTCATGTACAAGTAGTATTTAAACATTTAATCATTTAATCATTGTAAATTTCACATTCATTTAGGTCGAGTGCGATAAAGTACACACTCGCCTAGCAAAATTCATTTTTAGAAATCATTGAAAATATTTAACATTTAATCCAACATTCACAAATAGTCACATAGTCACAATAATCCACATAGTCATTGGAAACATAACATACAAAGAACACTCACCCATTTAAGCAAAATAACGTCCAAAGTATCCTTCCGGATAACACCCTCAATCACCAAGGAACCCTAAGAGTAACCAAGAAAACACATTACGGTTCTACCATCAAAGATTTAGGTGAATCGAAGAAAATCCAAACAATTACTAGGACAATGTATAAATATAATTTTGGAAGTGAAAAGACTACATTTAAACCAAAGGACATGAGTAAAATATTTGTAAAACTTATGCACACGCGTAAAACTTTGAAATCTCCATTTGAGTCGAAAAAATGAAGAAAACGTATTTCTATTAGTCGTAAATTTCATTTTTCCAAGGGTACAAGTTTCGACCAGATTCTAACTTATATACCTCTAATAAAGAAGATTTGAATACCTTAGATTATTCAAGTTAGTTTCATCCTCAACCCTTACTCAAGTCGTGAGTACATCTACCTAGCCCTCGAGTGCAAATTTAGGCAACACGCACTTTGTATTTACCTATTTTCCAGCCATTTATGGCTTCATTGTTTCTTAATTCAGCCCCAAAACACATACAAATACTCTCATCATAATAGCCGTTCAATAGGCTCAAAATCATCCAAGTACAACACAAGTATAATAATCCAATCGGAAATCAAGTTTTGAAGGCAAAAGACTAAATGGCAGATTCGACATCTTATAACATTTTGGTCACAACTAGAGTTACGTTTATCGGATTGGTGTGAACTTTATACCGTTTCAAAGTTAAGACAAAGGCTACAACTTTCTTGAAGACCACTCAATCCAGTTCACAATTGATCTAGGTCAAAAGTATAGATTACAGAACCAAAATGTCCTTGTCAGTACAGTTGTCAGTACTGAATTCAAATGACAATAACTCAGGCTACACAATTCCGTTTGAGGTGTTTTTAGTTGCGGTGGAAAGCTGAAACATGGGGTTAAAAGTTTCGTGTTTTGGCCAAAGGCTAATTTGATACGGATCAAGGTGAAAAAATGCAGCCAAAATGATGAAATGTCAAAACTGTCCGCAAAATTCTACCTATGGCAGCAAGGGTATTTTTGTCATTTTACATGATATAGTGCTAAGATTGAGCTGAAATTTTACAGGAAGCTATAAAACATTATTTCCTACAACTTTCATGTTTTAACCTAAGGCTGATTTGGCCTCCATCATGGCTGAATGAAACTGGTCAGAACAGGGTAATACAAAAACGTAAAGCTGGAATTAATGCATTCAAGTGATAATCTTCTTATTCATGTATAAAACCACTACTACCACTCCCTATCTAAGCTTATTCACATCATATTCTATCTAAACAATAAGAAATATAACTAACCAATTTAAAACCCTAACTCACCAATCCACCACAATCATCAAAATGACTTAAATAGCTATCGTAAGTCAAGAATACAAGTTGCTACATAAACTTAAGCAAGATTAAGGGAAAGAAATATGATGGACAGCCAATATACCTCACTAAGATGCTTGTAAGAGATATCCACCACCTCTCCTTGTAAACTTTTAGCACACCAAGCTTCCCAAGTGCTCAAAGAAAGGATTAATCGGTTTAGATTCTTGATTTTTCACTCAAATAAACTAAGTTACAAGATGATAATGAAGTTTTCTTCCCTTGTTTTTTCTCTCTCAAGGTCTTGCCCACAATACTGGAAAATGAAGAAGAATGAAGGCCAGGAAAGGTTAAGAAGCTTGGTCTTAGGTTGGGTGAAAGATAGTTAGATTGCTTCCACTTGTCACCAAGAGATTAACTTCCAAAATTTTTTCTTTTCCCTTGGTTTATTGGTCAAAAATTTCGGCCAGCAAGAGCTGATTAGGGGCTGATATTATGCATTAATAAGAATGAGATGAAGTTAAGAAAGTGGTGGTCAAGTGGTGTGTTCAATCGGTAGTCAACGGTACATGTCGGTTCACACCGTTTTTCCCTAAATCGCACGTACTAGGGTTTTCACTTATAATTCACTAACTTATTATTATTATTACTAAACACACATGTAATATCATCTAAAACTCACTCTTAATCACTAAATTTAATACACACTCCGTACCAATTACCCACACTACGAAAAGACGTGAAAACCTTAGTTTACCCTAACGATGAATGAAAAGGGAAAACTCTTCATTCTATTCTTTATTCCAACCCTTGGGGATGTAAATGAGTAGTATAGCTATTATAAGATAATGGATTTCAAATAAAACGGAATTTTAAGAAAAATATGATGGATTTTACAATTCCATAGATTAAAATTAGGGTTTCGACTAAAATATGAGAGATTTAAGAAAACTTGTTAGTCACAAGTAAAACTAGAGCTTTGAGTACAAGTAGGGTTTCTAACCTTTAAAACAAAACAATGTCTTAAAACAAAAATAAAATATAGAAACCGTAATATCCCAAAAGTCGGGGTATCACAAACATGACATTAGACTTGCATTTCATTTAAGAAAAATTAGAAATAAGTTAGATCATTTGCTTGACTAGATAGGAAATACCCCTCGAATATGGGATATGGACGAGTATGGCTCTCTAGCCTTAGCACACTCGTATTCCCTCTATTAAAGGGAAAATTAAAGTCACGAATTTTAGTCCCCCGCACCTGTTATGATGCATTCCTTTAGGTCATGTATATTTGTATTATTTTCTTTTCTTTGCTTCAAGTCTCATATTTTTGTATATTCATGACCTCTTCAAAGAGTCAACTTGGGCATCGTAATTAATGTGATTTGCGCTAATTAAGGTTTGAAGAGATATTCCGACCCCCCGATATCCCCTCCTAGATTTAAGTTTTGCATCCATATAGTGACATCCAAATGTGATAAATTCTTATGTTAAAATAAGAAAATTTTTGATTAAATCACGCAACTAACTCTAGGCTAGGTTGAAAGGGTGTTTTGGATTTTATCCTTGCCTTCCCTTTCTTCAAACATGACTCCTGTATACTTTTCTCTGATTTTCGAAAATTTGGAGTCGTTTAAAAAGAGTTTTTTCTACTTTTTCTTTAAAAATTCATTTTAGGTGACTTGGTACACCTTAACTCAATACCAAGTGGCGACTTCTATTTTTTTTAAAAAAAAACCCTTTTTAAACTATTATTTTGGGCCAAAATCGTCGCACTTTAAGTCTCATTTTTGGCCCTTTTCTTTATTTATTCTCTACAAATCAAAACTCATTTTTCACTCAAAAATTAATCAAAAATTTTATTTTTATAAACACTTTATTTTTCATTTAAAAATGGGGTGCGACACCATGTGAATTATCTAGCTTTTATATGTTAGTTTGGCTTGTTTAAGGAAAATTTCAGCTTGTGGTTGAAATTTTCGGCTTAGGGTTTCCAAAATTCAGCTTTATTGTGGTTGGTATTTGAGCTATAAATTTGCTATATTTGGATGGTTTTATGGCCTAGATTAAGAGCTACTTTTACTTATTACTTGTGGTGTTGACTTGGACTAATTTGAGAAGAAAATGTGGCCTTGAAAATGGCTAGAAAATTTGGTAAACACGAAGGAAGTGCTATCAATTTTATTACTTGAAATTCAAGCGGGTAAAATCGAAACTTGAGCAGTAATTCTTGGTTGAATTGAACTTAGGTTGTTTAGGGTATTCAAGTTTCCCTTAGTAGGAGTATATAAGCTGAATGTTTGCCAAAACTCATATACTTTATAAGGCAAAAGTAGCGACCACTTTAAACACGATTTCCTAATTTCTTACACCAAGTTGCGAATTTAAAAGTTTTAATCGTTTCTTTATCGAAACCAAAAGAGCGAGCATGAATTTTTTAGGGTTTAATAAGTAAAATGAGTACTACTTAAAGGAGTTCTATTTACTTGATTTTCTTTAAGAAAAACTTCTATATTTTGAAACCCTAATTGATTTGAAGATGTAAACGATATTTTATCGTAGATTTGGACTCTAGCCAAGGGGTTGAACCTAACCTTGGTTTTGGAAAGCAGTAAATCCTTGGTGAGTGTTTCCAAGTGCATGTTTGAACTTATTATTTGAATGAATTACTTTGTTAATATGCTTGTGTTATTCTTGGTTTTGATGATCACAAAGTATTTTGAAATGTATCTAACCTTCTTCGATTATAAGTGTCTTTACATATCAAAGAATCAGGTATGAATAGGTCATGAAATGCATTTCAACCAAAAGAAGAAGCAAAAACAGGATACTCACGTCGGACGGCCGAAAGGAATCTGTCGGACGTCCGAAAGGATAAAGAGCATCAAGAAGGAAGCTCTGTCGGACGCTCGTGAGGAAGCATCGGACGTCCGGAAGGATCGGACGCTTGCCATCGGACGCTCATCAACCGCATCGGACGTCCGAAAAATTCCAAGCTAACTTGCCAACTCTCTGCCTACGATCGGACGCTGCGGTGTCGGACGATCAAGACGCATCGGACGTCCGAACGTCAACTTGGATGCCATCGGACGATTGGTTCGGACGATGATTTGATCGTCGGACGTCCGACAGCCCCAACGGCTAGTTGACTCTTCAGCTGCCTTCTATCCGTTGGAAGCATTGATGAAGCCCATTTCTGGTTCCCTTTAAAATCAAACTGGTCTGAACGAAGTAGAGACTTTTGCACACTTTGTTTACAAGATCTAGTGAGATATTTTAGCTAGAAAATAGTCTCCAAAGCAGATTTGTTTTAAAGTGGTGTGAATTTCTGTTGAGCTTTTCTTTTGTGAGTGAAAGGATCTTTAGTGTAGCTCTGTTGAGGGTTTTCTGAGTGATTGTAAAACTTCTTGGCTTGACTAAGTGAGGCTTAGGGCAAGGAGGAAGTGCTCCCTCCATTGTACATCTAGTTGATCGACTTTCATCAAAGAGAAGTTGCTCTTCCTTGTGTTTGGTCTTCAAGTTTGGGTAAAGCTTGGTAGACACTTGGTTTGTTTCTCCATTTTACATTTCTGTTTAATAAAATCTTCATTGCTTATCTATACTTGCTTCTCCGATCAATATTGCTATTGTCTTCTAATCTACTTGGTTGATCATTACTAAAAAGGAAGGTAAATTTTCATTAACGAAAAAGTGCATAAACTTGGTTAAGATTTTAATCAAACCAATTCACCCCCCCTCTTGGTTGTCTGTGGGACTAACAATTGGTATCAGAGCTTGGTCTCCTTGAGATTAAGCTCTAACGGCTTGGAGTAAAGATGACAACCAGTCATGCTATGTTTGTTGAGGGGCAATCTGTTACTAGGCCTCCCATGTTCAGTGGCTCTAACTATGTTAGCTGGAAAGAACGAATGATTATCTTTTTGCAATCTATTGATATTGAACTGTGGTTTATTGTGAGTGAAGAACCGCATGAAGCTAACTTTCTTGATGCAGATACAGGGCTGCTTCGGCCAAAAATGAGAGCTGAAATGAATGCTCAAGACAGGACTAACCTCACATTGAATGTCAAGGCCATGAATGTTCTCTATAGTGCCTTAGATTCAAATGAATCAATTAGAGTGAAAGGCTGTAAATCAGCCAAAGAAATGTGGGATAAGTTAAGAGAAATCCATGAGGGTGGTGACAATGTGAGAGAACAGAGAAAGGCCATCTTGGTCACAAAGTATGAATCTTTTAAGATTGAACCTCTTGAGGATATTGACAAAATGTTTTGCAGGTTCACTGACTTGATCAAAGATCTCGAGGTGTTGGGCAAAGAGTACACCTTGGGAGAGAAGAACAGAAAAATTCTCAATGCATTGGGCAAAGAATGGGAAAATAAAGTGACTGCAATAGAAGAGGCTAAGGATTTAAGTTCTGTGCCTATTGAATCTATCATTAACTCACTAACCTCTTATGAGTTGAAACTGAAATCTAAAGTGCAGGAGGAAGAGGATGCTAGAGCAAAGAGAAACATTGCTCTAAAGATTACTCAAAGTGAAGATGATCCAGCTCACTTGGATGATGAAGATTCGGATGGTGATGATAATGATCTTGCTCTTATCACCAGAGGCTTCAAAAGAATTTTGAATAAAAGAAAGTTTAGAAGGGGAGGTCCTAGCAATCAATTCCAGAATCAACCATCTATCGCAAAGTACAAAGGAAAACAAGATTTCAACAAGAAACAGTTGGACAAATGCTTCGAATGTGGACAGATTGGACACTATGCAAATGAATGCCCCATGAAGAAGATGAAAGATGGAAAAGCTGATCGAAAGCCAAGATTCAACAACTTTCAGATTACTTGGAATGAATGCAACTCCGAAGGGGAAGTTGAAGAAGAAGAGGAATCAGCTCAAATGGCCTTCATGGCTATTGGAAATAATGAGGTAACTTCCACTCACTCGCAATCTGAAAGTGATGATGATGAAGATGATGATCTTGAATCTTTTGTTGAAAAGCTACATAATGCCTTGAAGGAATCTTATGATAAGAACAAGCTGTTAAAACAGAAAATTGCTTTTCTCATTCAAGAAAATACAAGTCTGGTTCAACAAAATAAACATCTAAAGACTGACAATGAATGCCTTCTAAGAGCCGGATGTGATGTTCAAAACGAGCTTGACAGAAAGACTAATATTTGTGAAATGCTGAAGGAAAGGCATGGTGATTTGAAGAAAAGAATGGACATCTTGGATGAAACTTTGAAATCAAGAAAACAGGATTTTCTCAAAAGAAACATGTCATCTACTCATCCTTCTGCTTGTCAAAGAACATTTGCTCACAACAAAATTGCACATGGCTTCACAACATATAGAAGAGGTGGATTGAGATATATCAAACCAGTACATGTTAAGAACTCTTTCATTATGTGTGATTTCTGTTGTCAAAGAGGGCATTTGAAAGGAGATTGCTATGTGAAAAGAAATCAGAACAAAGGGATGAAATGCATGTGGTTAGTTAGATACAATGCTAACTATTATGGACCCAAAAATTAAAATGGGTACCAAACACCTTATTTTTTCAGGAAAAAGGATCAAACAAGTCCAAATGGTTTATTGATAGCGGCTGCTCAAGGCACATGACCGGTGATCCCTCTCTGTTCATAAAGCTGAAATCAAAATCAAGTGGAAAGGTGACGTTTGGTGATGATGTGAAAGCTAAGACAATTGGAATAGGTGATGTTGGACTCCACAGCAAAATGGTGTTGTAGAAAGGAAAAACAGGACTCTCCAAGAGGCTGCTAGAACTATGTTGAATGAATGTAGATTGCCTAAATACCTTTGGGCTGAAGCGGTGTTCGAGAAGGAATGGAAAAGCTATCAATTGGGAATGAAGGAAGTTCTAAACCAGCAGCAACTGAAATGGAAAATGAAGTTCAAAATGATCAAGAAGTGGAAGATGAAGACAAAAATGATGATCCACTCAAAGATCTTCCCAAGGCTTGGAAATTCAGCCAAAATCATCCAAAAGAACTTATAATTGGTGATCCATCCGAGAAGGTAAACACTCGTTCCTCATCGAGAAAATTGATTGATAATTTTGCTTTAGTTTCTCTTTTTGAACCTAAAAATATCAATGATGCTTTAAAGGATGAAAACTGGATTTTGGCTATGCAAGAGGAACTTAATCAATTTGAGAGAAATGAAGTTTGGACACTTGTTGATAGACCTCAAAATCAGCCTATCATTGGCACAAAGTGGATTTTTAGAAATAAGTTGGATGATAAAGGTGTTGTTGTAAGAAATAAAGCCAGATTAGTTGCTAAAGGATATGCACAAGAAGAAGGAATTGATTTTGATGAAACATTTGCTCCCGTAGCAAGATTAGAATCTATTAGAATGCTTCTTGCTTTTGCTTGCTTCAAAGGTTTCAAATTGTTTCAAATGGATGTTAAAAGTGCCTTTTTTAAATGGTTTTATTGATCAAGAAGTGTATGTGGATCAACCCCCCGGTTTTGAAAATACAAAATTTCCAAGTCATGTGTTTAAACTTTCTAAAGCTTTATATGGTTTAAAACAGGCTCCAAGAGCTTGGTATGAAAGATTAAGTGGTTTCTTGATTGAAAAAGGTTTCAAAAGGGGTGTTGTGGACACTACACTTTTTACTAAGCACGTGTTGAAAGACCTTCTTATTGTGCAAATATATGTTGATGATATTATTTTCGGTGCTACTAATGAGTATCTATGTAAGGAGTTTTCCACCACTATGCAAAATGAATTTGAAATGAGTATGATGGGAGAATTAAATTTCTTCCTTGGACTTCAAATACATCAAGCTCTTGAGGGAATTTTTATAAATCAAGCAAAATATACCAAGGAATTGCTGAAAAGGTTTGGCATGGAGGACTCAAAACAAGTTGGAACTCCAATGTGCACTTCTACAAAGCTTGACAAAGATGAAGAAGGTAATCATGTGGATGAAAAGCATTATAGAGGTATGATCGGAAGCCTACTTTATTTAACCGCAAGTAGACCTGATATTATGTTTGCTGTTTGCTTGTGTGCTAGATTTCAATCTTGTCCAAAAGAATCACATTTGAATGCTGTAAAAAGAATTTTTAGGTATTTGAAAGGTACATTAGACTATGGTCTTTGGTATGCTAGATCTAATGAGTTTGCTCTATATGGTTATTCGGATGCTGATTTTGGAGGTTGTCATGTGGATAGAAAGAGTACGAGTGGAACTTGTCATTTTCTTGGAAATTGTTTAGTCTCTTGGTTTAGCAAAAAGCAAAACACAATATCTTTGTCTACAACCGAAGCGGAATATATTGCCGCTAGTGCATGTTGTGCTCAACTTTTGTGGATGAAGCACACTTTGAATGATTTTGGATTGTTGTATGACTGCATGCCTGTATTCTGTGATAATACTAGTGCTATAAATTTGACCAAAAATCCTATTCATCATTCTAGGACAAAGCACATAGATATAAAGCATCACTTTATTCGTGATCTTGTTCAAAAAGGTGAAATATGTGTAAATTATGTTTGTTCTAAAGATCAATTTGCTGATATATTTACCAAAGCTCTGCCATTAGATCAGTTCATTCATCTAAGATCAAAATTAGGAATAATCGAAAAATCATCCTAATATTTCTCAAAGTCTTCGGACGTCCGAAAGAAGATGAACGGACGTCCGATGATGTTCTTCAGCCATTTTCCAGAATTGCGCCTGTTCGGACGCAACTGTCGGACGTACAACTTCGTTCGGCCGTCCGACAGTGCAACGGCTCATTTGTTTTAAATCAACTTTCTTCCTCATTTGCTTCAATCTTTTTTTATTTCCTCTCGGACGAAAACCCTCTCATTTCTCACTCTCAAATTCATACCATTCTGAAGCTCTCATTCCCAAATTGATTCAAACAAAACTTTTCCTGATTGATTGCGATTCATTTCTCCTAATTATTTCATCGAATCGCAAAACATTTCGAAAATTCCCAAATTTCCCTCAAAACCCTACTTTCTCATAACTGCTCTGTCAAATCTTGTTCAAGGACTTTGTGTCCCAAAATTTCTGTACGATTCACTTCCCTACTGCTGTGTGCATCATTTGCATTCCTCATTCCACACATTTCGCACAATGGTGAATCTAAGGGGAGGAAAAGTTACTGCCGGACGCAAGCATCCACTCAGGGATGAGGATGAGAGTCTTCCCACTGTCAAACGGACATCCAAACGCTTCAAAAGAGGAGCTATCAAGGGTCAAATGTCACGGCCTACACCACAACCCTCCTCTCAGCCTGAATCTGGACAGGGGACATCTTCTCAACCGCCTCCAAAATCAGCCCCTCCTCCTACATTCTTTGATGATGCTGCGAAAGACAAATACTCCTGGATATCCCAGAAGGGTGTCATCCCTCAAAGAACTGTAAACCCCTCTGAATTTCGCTCCATAGGTTTAGAATCCATTCTGAGTCTATTTGCTTTCCAGAAATGGTCACATCTTATTTCTATGCCAAATGTCTACTATCCTGATATGTTGCATCAATTTTTTGCCAATCTAAGGAAAGGTTCTGACCCAACTGAAATATTTTCCAGGGTTAATGGGGTAGACTTAATCATTGACTCTGAAATTGTGAACTCCATTTTAAATACTACCATTGAACGTTTATGCAAAGATAAGATTGCTAATTTCTTTTCTTATGAAGAGCTTCCTACTGCTGCAAATCATTTTGATGGGACAAAAATGTTAACCTATTTCAAAAGAAGTTTTTCCTCACCTGCTGATGCTAAATTGAATGATCTGGCTCCTGTGAATTTAATTGCTTTTTCTATCATTTCAAACCTGCTTGTGCCCACTGATGGGCACAGAACTGATGCAAACAAAATGGAGTTGTACCTCTTTTATTGTTTTCAAGAAAAAATTCGTATTGATTTTGGTTTTGTCATGTGCAAGTTCTTACTTCGCTATGCCACTGATTCTCGCAGAAAATTGTCTTATGGAAAGTTTCTTCAAAAGATTTTTGAGTTTAACAAAGTCCCTATTCTAGGTGTTTGTCCTAAAGAAGCATCTTCTTATGCCTTTACAAAAGGGTATTTTGAAAGAAAAAATCTTGTTTTCAAAGATAATCTGTGGGCTTATAAGGGTGCATCTTCTAGTGAACTTAGGTCTAAGACTGCACATGATCCTTCACCCATTTCACTCACTCCCATTCACCCTAGGAAGTCTGCCACTAAAGCATCTTCCTCTTCCAGTGATGAAGTAATTGAGCTCCTTCGTGAACTCAAACAGCATGTTCTTCTTGTAGAACATGGTCTAATGCTCACTATGTCCTCTGAGCAACAAACTGCCTTCCTAGACAAAAAGAACCTCCTGTTTCCCCCCCCTGTTGTTGAGGAAGTTTCCCATGACAAAGAGTCACACCCCACTGATCCAAGTTCATCAATTCCGGATCCTGGTTCTTCAACCCCTGTGACTCCTCATGGCACCTCTACATCAGATAAAGGCAAGGCACCAGTTGAAGAGGCTGCTGAAGATGATGAAGAAACTGAAGAGGAGGATCTTGATCAATATCAGCTCTCTCGGAGGACACCTGGATCCACTTAGTTCATCATTTAGGACATTTGCATGTTGTTTGTCTCTTTTATGTTTTTGTAGTATTCAACAATGAATGTGTAATGTAATGGATATTTTAAGTTTCATTTTGGATGTCTAAGTACTGTTTTGATGGATGTCTGAATATCTTGATGAATGATTGTCTATTCTGCTTATGTGAATGTAATGAATTTGTGGATTGTCTAAATTTGTGAATTTGTGGATGTGGTGATGTGATTGGTTGCCCGTTTGTGATGACAAAAAGGGGGAGATGGTTATGATTGATGATTGGTAATGTTAGGATATGTTGGATTGATTGTTTAAATTTAGATTGGCTGATATGCTTAATTGATTAACTCGGATGGGCAGCTTTGTGAGGGGGAGTTTTCCAAAATTTTCAAATTTTGTGATTCACTAAGACAGGGGGAGTTCTTGTCTATTTTGAAAGAGGAAGTTTTCATTGCAATCATAAAATTTCATTTCAAACCTTTGTTTTGTCATCATCAAAAAGGGGGAGAATGTTATTCTTGGTTTTGATGATCACAAAGTATTTTGAAATGTATCTAACCTTTTTCGATTATAAGTGTCTTTACATATCAAAGAATCAGGTATGAATAGGTCATGAAATGCATTTCAACCAAAAGAAGAAGCAAAAACAGGATACTCACGTCGGACGGCCGAAAGGAATCTGTCGGACGTCCGAAAGGATAAAGAGCATCAAGAAGGAAGCTCTGTCGGACGCTCGTGAGGAAGCATCGGACGTCCGGAAGGATCGGACGCTTGCCATCGGACGCTCATCAACCGCATCGGACGTCCGAAAAATTCCAAGCTAACTTGCCAACTCTCTGCCTACGATCGGACGCTGCGGTGTCGGACGATCAAGACGCATCGGACGTCCGAACGTCAACTTGGATGCCATCGGACGATTGGTTCGGACGATGATTTGATCGTCGGACGTCCGACAGCCCCAACGGCTAGTTGACTCTTCAGCTGCCTTCTATCCGTTGGAAGCATTGATGAAGCCCATTTCTGGTTCCCTTTAAAATCAAACTGGTCTGAACGAAGTAGAGACTTTTGCACACTTTGTTTACAAGATCTAGTGAGATATTTTAGCTAGAAAATAGTCTCCAAAGCAGATTTGTTTTAAAGTGGTGTGAATTTCTGTTGAGCTTTTCTTTTGTGAGTGAAAGGATCTTTAGTGTAGCTCTGTTGAGGGTTTTCTGAGTGATTGTAAAACTTCTTGGCTTGACTAAGTGAGGCTTAGGGCAAGGAGGAAGTGCTCCCTCCATTGTACATCTAGTTGATCGACTTTCATCAAAGAGAAGTTGCTCTTCCTTGTGTTTGGTCTTCAAGTTTGGGTAAAGCTTGGTAGACACTTGGTTTGTTTCTCCATTTTACATTTCTGTTTAATAAAATCTTCATTGCTTATCTATACTTGCTTCTCCGATCAATATTGCTATTGTCTTCTAATCTACTTGGTTGATCATTACTAAAAAGGAAGGTAAATTTTCATTAACGAAAAAGTGCATAAACTTGGTTAAGATTTTAATCAAACCAATTCACCCCCCCCCTCTTGGTTGTCTGTGGGACTAACAGCTTGGACGGTACTTAACTTGTTTGATAGGGCAAGGGTGTACTTTATCGCACTTGCCCTAATGTGACTTATTTCTGTGCACTGATTACACCAGTTACAATTGGCTTGATATATATATATATATATATATATATATGTATGACTTGGATACTATCTGGAATTCCAAAAACCCTGTGGCTAGTTAATCGAGTTGAGCCGGCAAGAGGTTGGTCGATAAGATAACGAACCCTGGGTCTACTGCTTTGTTGAATGGAGCGTTATCTTCTCGACTAATTGGTATGCTCGATTATTGCCACCACTGTTTATATTAGAGTTCGGGCCTAGTAGTGGATGGAGATTGGAGTTAAGTGGTGCACTACTGGACTGGTTACTCTACTTGAAAGTTGACGGAGGGTCAACTATTACTTGGTGAAGCTATGGCCGAGTTAATTCGCAAGAGCTACTGTATCCTTTCACTTGAAAATATTGGATATCTAATGATTTGCTATTTGAAGTGTTATTGCTCATTTTTATGAACTCTTATGCTTGCTACTTTGATATTTCATGTTTTATACGGTAGTCAACTTGCTACTTGATTTTTGCATGATATTTGGAACCTCACTGAGTTTTGGCTTACCCTATTAGTTTTGTTTTCCTTACAGGGAGTACGAGCGAGGGTGTGAGGCTGGTACAGGTTAGCGTCGTCTAGTTTTTGAATTTTTGCACTTGTACTTGCGCTAGTGCTCGATTAGGGTTGAAAATTATCTCGAACTTAAATCTTTTGTTGTATTTGGGAAATGTATGAACAATTGAGGTAGACTTGAGCATAAATGTACATTCTAAGTTTGTAACTGTTATTTCATTTCCTTTTGAAGGTATAACTTGTTAGCTTGATGCGGTGAGTGAGTGTGACGCCCCCACTTCTCCCGTTCAAGCTTAATACAATACTAGCCATCACGACAAGATAAAGTAAGAAAGAGAAGTCGCTTCCATAAATAACATTCAAACTTACTCCATGAGTTCCAAAATACATCAAGTTTCCAAACTATACAACTGCCAAAGGTCTAGTCGATTACATTTGAAACCCTAATACAAAGTACATCCCAAGGGTTTCTTCGAGTTTCACTCCAAGGACGTTCCTGTTAAGGAAAACAAATCTACGAGATGAGCAATTGCTCGTGAGGCCAAGAAACACACATGCAAGCACGTTGTCCAAATAACAATCCCAATTAACAAGGAAAATGATAATATTCGAGTAATTAACAATTCAAGTGAAATATAAACAGAAACAATTCAAGGATATGGTAACTCTCAGGAGCTAAGCTCCACTTGCTTTGCCAGGTCTCAATCGTATACCTTCCCGTGGTGACTCTCCGTCAACCGAGTCGATATTTCCAATCCATAGACTCCACTTTACATCACAAGTCCTTCCACCTTACAACCCCCCACCGGGCCCGAACGTCAACAAGACGCTACTGCACGAGTAGGCCAAGCAAGATCTCTCCAATAGATCAAGCTTATCATTTCATTCCCATGGCTCACCAAGGTTCCCGACCAAGCCCATGCCGGCTTGAGTCCCAGGGTCGGCCTATGGGTTTGGGCGTCCCCAATTTAACATTTATGAGTCGAGGAGATTAACTTCAATGACATATGCAGTCATAGCATACCATTTCATTTCATTCAATCATTCAATACATTCAATCATCCGTTTCATTTCAATCAAGTCATTCATGATTCATTCATTTCATTCAATCAATTCAATCATGAGTCATTCATTTCAAATGAGAACGAGTGTGGCAAAGTACACACTCGACTCAACATTTTCAAAATCTCCAATCACTAATACCAATTAAGCACGTATCAAGTTCACATACACTTGACACTCACCAATCAAAAACAAGGAAGTAATGCCCACATGAGGGTTTAGGCGTCCACCGCGGGATCCTCTTGAGTGCCTGAGCAATTAACAATTAACCATTACACACTATCTCTTAAAACCCCTAACTATCAAGAAAGATTGTACTCATTTACAATCTTAGAGAATATCATGAAAATAAGCTTAATTTCTTGTAAATTGAGACTCAAAAGTGGGTTTTAAAAATACAAGGAAAAATCTGATTTTTATCTTTGAAATCAAGTGTAAAATGGTCAAACGATATCGAAGGAAAATGGAGAGTTCTAAAAACTCAATTTCCTTTAAGTTCAGAAATTTTAGATTTGAGGTGCGATCTTTGGAAAATCATATCTCACTCTCTGTAGGTCCAAAATTGGAAAACTTGGTACCTTTGGAAACTACTTCCAGAGTACTAAAAGTTCCTAGAAGACACCTTTCCATGATTCAAAATGGAAGACACTCGAATTTTGGCTTAAAGTTGCTGATTTGGACTCCCAAGACAGATTCGGGGTTGGTTTTTGGCAAATTTTGGAAATTCGGTAAACTTCACAGAATGCGAACTAGCCTCTCAAATTTGAAAATCAGTTAGAGTTACAATCAAAGTTTAAAACACAACAAACGGAACATGAATCGGAGTTTTGAGCGCCAAGATATAGCAGCTCAAAGTTGGTTCAAAAATTGAGACTGTTAGGCAATTTTCCAGATTTGGAAGTTTAAATTTGGTAACTTATTCGTACGTCCAAAACAGTTTTGGAATGACACTAAAATTGGCAAAATTTAACTCCTATATGAGGACTACCCCTCTACTAAATTTCACTTGAAAATTCACAAGGGAAGGTAGTTAACTAAACTACCAAAGTTCAAGGGAATCCGAAGACAAATCTGTCTTCAAGCTTCCATTTTCTGTTTTCAAACATTTGGCTAATGAAATCATCTCAAACATGGTTCATTTATGAAGAAAATGTCTAAGAAACATCCAATATACATTTGGTAGGTGATTGACACCAAAAGTTTCAAAATAACAAGTCTCAATTCGAAATAAGCCATTGGCTAACCCAAAATTAGGGTTTTCAATCACTGACGCAGTTCTGTAATTTGGCCACAACTCACTCAATTAAACTTTAAATTGGGTGTGGTTGGTGGTATTGGAAACTAAATTCATAAGGGTACAATTTCTCAGAAGAAATAGTTTTGAAATTCTGTCCATAACTAGCTCATATTCAAGCAACAAGTCACAGCACATAACAGGTTTTCTAACACAGCAGTGAAACAGGACAGTTAACTTTGAAAGGCTGGTATGGTTCACTCAATTCGAATCAGGACATGCATTTATACCATTAGAAAACTGGAAGTGTCTTGTTTCAAATTCCACAAACGGCACTCGATTTTGACCTCGGAGCAAAGAGTTATGGTCATTTAAAGTTCGCTGCCAGGTAACCCCTGTTACCCGTTTCCAGCTTTGAAAAATTTTCGAAATTGCAACTTTTGGCCAACCAAATTAAATGATTTTTGGTGGAAACTTTCCACACAACCTATACAACATATCTACATCAATATCAAAGAAATTTGATCACAAAAAAATTGCACTAAGGCTGCGGCAAGAACAGGGCAGATTCGGCCCCTTCCTCCCTTTGGTTTCCTTTGAGTTTCTTTCCACTTTTTTACTATATAACCACTAGTTTAACACTTAATCAACATAAATAACATTTGAAATCATCATATCAGTCCAACAAGTCCATTGTGGGATTTCATGGAGCCCACTCACATGATTTTTAACCAACCAAAGTTACCCACATGAAGCTACAAGCTTCTAAGTGAAATTTAACTCACTAGAACTAAGATTCAAAGGTTGGATGATGATTACCTCCAAGATGATGATAAACCAGAAAATTTTGGTCACTAGAACTCCAAGAAAACCGTGAGAATGAAGCCCTCTTCCTAGTCCAAGATGATCTCCAAGTTGTTATAAGTTTGTACGGTGAATTTGAGGTGAAAAGATGCAAGATTGAGTGAGATGAGATGGAGTTTTGGTTCCTTCTTCTTCCTTGGGGTTGTTCGGCTGCTTTGAGAGAGAAAAAAGAGATATGGTGCTGATGGAAATCTTCTTGAAGAAACTTGGTAGGTAAGGCCTTAAGGTGCACAAAAGTCAACTCTCCAATAGTGCGTGCGCGTTTTGTGCCCGTTTCCTCTCGGGTTTGTTTCACTTGTACACTAAACCTCTAATGCACTTTCTTAAACACTATTATTATTCACTCTTCGTAGTCTAGAATAAATTTCTTAAATCTCCAATTAATCGTTCCGGCTCGATATACGCGAATTTCCAATTCGCGCGCGATAAGTTGAAAATTAAAAGAAATTCTTATAACAATAATATAAGTAACTAATATTAGGGTAATTAATCATAAAAATAGTTATTTTAGAAGTAAAAATATGAGTCCTCACACGAGTCTAGTATTAATTCCTCAAATCTCCAATTTGTCGCGCGGTACGACTTTCGAGAAATTATCGACGTACGCATAATAAAAACTTTATTTAACTTAATCATATCTAATCTCTCAATTAACTCTTCTTAGTCCCCTATTGATCATCATTAATTCTCCAAAATCATTGTACTCTCAGATCGACTATCATCTCGAAGATGTGTATTTGTTATTCCTTAATAAACGAGCCTTCAAAAATTTAAATTTGTTAGCGAGACATTTTAAAAGTATAAATAAGACATGATTCCATAAAAATGAATTTAAAATGGTTGAAATAAATTGTTCGGAGAAAACGGGTGAATAAACATTTAAATAAGCCGGTAATATGAGATAAAATGAGAAAATTTTCGGGTCCTCATAGTGAGTCCTGACGAGAGTTGGACAGGCGGTTCGCTAAACCCTGGGGTACGCCCTAGAGAGAGGTGGAGTCGCCACATCAACCCCTTTAGCAATTTTCCTTACAAGAGTGGAGGACAAGAGTGAGAAGAGGCCGGTAGTATAAGTTGGAGACTTAAGTTAAATTTTTTATTTAACTTTACAGCTTTGCAGACTGTCTTTTGAGGGATGTACAAATTAAATAGTTTAAAACAGCTTTTGTTTTGATGGAGTGAATGGTTTATTAATAGTTTGGTCTATATAAATGCTATCTCTCAAGTTAGTGTGAGTGAATCCTGGCGCGAGTCAGGTAGGCGGCCCGCTAAACTCTAGGGTATACCCTAAGGTGTGGTGGAGTTGTCACAACATTATTATACCAGAGGTTAGACTTATTAGAAGAAAGAATCAATAAACTAAAAAATAGTAAAAGAATAGAAAAAGATTATAGTAAAGATTTAGAAAAAAATAATTGGAAAATAGGTCATATAAAAATAAGTGATAAACTCATAGGGAAAATATGAGTAATAAAAAGACAAGAGTACGTATATTTGGGACACTAAAATGAGTAGAATAAATACTGTAAATTTTCTAGGAACTAGTAGAACCATCAGAGACCAACCTATAAATGAATCAGTTGATATTAGAAACCAAACGTTTCTAGGAATAATGCTAGGAAATAGACCCTCTGTGACGACCCCACCTCTCCCAAGGGCGAACCCAAGGGTATCGGCGGGCCGCCTGCCTAACTCGCGCAAGGACTCGAAACACAAAACTAATAAAATGATAGTAAACCAAAAGAGAACTGTCTATAATATATACAACCACCACAAGTTCTATTTACATCTTCAAAAGCATCAAGTCAAACCTCTCTAATATACTATAACAACAACCAGTAGAAGGTAGACCCTAAGGAGGGTCCTTATACAAACCACCAAAACAAAAACAAACATCCTAACTGTCCAACTATTACAAATGAGACCTAACTATACTAACGGCAGAGTCCCAAAGTTCCCCGCGTCGTCCCCTGCTAAGGAAAACAAAGGAAACGGGGTAAGCTAGAAGCTTAGTAAGTAAACAGGGGTAAAAACGTAAATTTCACATAACCACATTTACACAGTAGGAGTAAAGCAAAAGCAGAAAAATAACATCACATGATAAGGATACATATGGCTTCAAAGCCAAGTCATTTGCCATGCGTGATCTCCTGTCGACACTCCGTCGACCATAAATAAGGTCCGTAGAACTTCACTTGTACACCCACCGGACACCTTATCACCCTCACTGGCCAGTCACCTCACAAACTTGCCCGGGCGAACGAAATCACAAACTTGAGCTTGAGTCACAAGCTCGGGTCACAAACTTGGTTCACAACTCGGTGAACCGGATTCACAAACTTGGTGACCTCAATCCAAGTTGGACTGACTTCGACCAAGCCCTAACCGGCTCGAATAGTCCCTCGAGGTATTGAGATCAGCCCCAAACTCACAAATTTCACAAAATTATTCAAAAGTTACCCTGAGCCACAAGCTCAAGGGTTTTAGTTCCATAATTGCTCATATACACAAGCCATGTATAGATATGTGCGCAAATTAGGGTCTAGGTCGAGTGCGATAAAGTACACCCTCGCCTAGGTGCCCTCTTCATACAAATCGAAACACATAAGCAACAAACACACAAGAGCGGCCTGAATACTTACTCAAAATACCAAAAGTAGTACTAAAGTAAAATCGCTTCGCGCGTGTTTGCTAGTAGTGGGCCCCACCGGCTCCGCCTAGCTCACCACTGTCTGAAATAGAAGATTTTACCACATTATATCACAAACGGCTACTAACAGATCCAAAACAAGCAAAACGGCAAAAATCGGCACACAAGCTCGCGCGGAACGGCAAACGGAAACGGCCAAATCGGCCATCTCAAACCATTTTGATCAAAGGTTAGGCTAGGAATATCGAATCAAGGTGAACGAGACACCGTTTCGAAGCTATGAGGAAGGCCTACGATTCTCATGAAGACACCTTAAACTAGATCCGAATCAACACAAGTCGAAATCATGGAAAACGGTACCAGAAGTTTGCACTTTGAATGACAGACAGGGTCTGTTTACTGGACCATAACTTCTAGCTCACAAGTCCAAATCAGGAAATTCCAAAGGCATGAGAAAGCTGAGACATAAGGCTAAAACTTTGATGTTTTGGCCAAGACCTGAATCCACTCAGAACAGAACGAAAATTGAGTGACAAAGTACCCGTCAGAACTGTCCAGATACAAGGCAGTTCTGACGATCAATCTTGTTTTGGTCATAACGGAAGCTACGGAACTCGGATTTCGACGCACTTTATACCGTTTCAAATCTGAGACCAAGATATACATTTCTTACGAAGGAGTTGACACCCAGATCGTACGGGATCAAAATGGAAAACCCACAGTCAGAAGCTGAAATTCAAAACGTACACAAACTAATGTCTAAAACAGGCCTGAGTGTTCTGTCTATAACTCAGAATACGCTAATCCGTTTGACCTGAAATTTTACAGAAAGATTCAGGAATTAAGGGGCTACAATGTTGAAGAAGGAAACTTTGTCCAGTTTTGAAGGTAACAAGGTCAAAAATGCAAGACACTATACCAGAATCGCAAAACAGGTTCACAAACCGTATTCTAGTACAAACATCATAACTCAGCCTACACAAGGCCAAATCCAGAAATTCCAAAGCCATACGAAAGCTTAGAAACAGGGATACATTTCATCAGAAGACCTCAACATCCAAATCCAAAACAATTCCAGGAAAAGCAACCCATTTCAGACGCATTTCTAACATCCTGATGAACCCAGAACAGCAATAGTAATTTCGGCTTATCTCATTCTACACTACTCCGATTGACCTGAAATTTTACAGTCACCTTTAAAACATAAATACCTACAACTTTCATGTTTTAGGCCAAGGCCAATTCGGCCTCTATCTAGGACCAAAAATTTCGGACAGAATGAAGAACCAAGAACCCTAATTTTCCAGAATTTCTTCCAAAACAGAAATTGATTGCAATTATCAATCATTTACACCTACTAGAGTTATTAAACATCATTTCCAATCATCAAAGATAGCCACACCATCATGATCATATGAAACCAGAAAAATCACCAATAAATTGAAAACTTCATCAATTCATCCAAAAGCAAGAAATAACCACAAAATTCATCACTTTAACTATCACTAGGCATCAATTAAGCTTCATTAGATGAAGGAGAAGGTTCATTCATTACTCACCTAGTAAAACAAGAGAGAGAGAGTTGCTTGACACCTTAGCTTCTCCAAACACTTCACCAAACTACTAAATAACACCTAATGAAGAGATTTTATGGAGTAGAAACAAGTTTATGTGATTGTTTTGGAAGATTTGAGCTAGATAGAAGCTAGAAATTGGAAGAGTTTTCTTTCTTCTTTGTTCAAGATGGCCGACCAAGAGGGAGGAGGAAAGAGTGAATTTTTGGTAAGTTTTTGAGATATTTTAACTAAATGGTAAAAAGTCAAAAAAATGAATAGTTGTCCAACAAGTCCAACCAATGAGATAGTGACACTTGTCACTCCATTTAAAGCATCTCTATCCTTTTTCTCTCTCACATCAATCACATCACAACCTCTGCTTATCTCTTAACACCCGATAAATTTCACCCAGTGTCCGGAACTTAACCTAAGTGGCCGAATTTTTTCGAACATTTCGCACTAGCGGGTCCCACGTCCGTTATATATCCTTAATTTCTCAAAAACTAACCGATACTAGAAAAATCATCTAAAACCTATATTTACTCATAAGAATTATCTGGGGAAAGTTCTAGTAAAGAAAAATGTAGAAAAGGCGGGCGATAAAGAAAAAAAAACCCACGTAAACTTTCTAATAAAATAAACTAGGGTTTTCAACCTTAACCGAGGTTAGGGTTTTACTCCTTAGCCTTAAAACCCGAATTCCATCCCACCGATTTACGAATAACCCTCATATCAGCTTACGGACGGACTGGGGCCTCACACCCTCTACTAGTGAAAGGACTTTAGAAGATATAATTGACAAAGATATAGATGTAGAAAGTTTTAATAATCATCAAATTAATTGACTGAATCATAGAACTCTTTATCGGATAGGACCATTAAATTTAACAACACAATTAATTGAAATTAGTAGAGAAGAGCAAGTAGTTGTCACTACGAAACCTAAAAATCTTAGAATAATTAGTAAAGAAACAATAAGTTCATTAAAACAATCTGGCAAACAAGTAATGCACATAGGAATGATAGTTATAAGAGTTAAAGGATAGTTAGGAAAGAATTAGGTACAAAAACATTAATAGTACTACTCGACAAGAGATGGAAACAAGATGTTAGAAAAGTAGTTATAACATTAATGGAAGTAGATATGAATCAGAATAAAGGTATATTTTATTGTACCCCTGATTTTCAAATTAGTATCAAAGATTTAGAAAATTTAGAAATAGAAATCCAAACTAAAGAATATGAAGATTTTCAAGGACATGCTAATTTATTAATTAGTTTAGAATTTCTTGGTAAACTTACTACTAGCAGTACAACTAAGTATAAGTAAATTATAAAGGGTATAATAGAAGTAATGACAAGTAAAGGGATTAAAATGACAAAACCTATTAGTATTGATCCTAGTTTATTAGCAGTAGAGGAATGGAATGTAAGTAAACATCTAGAACAAGAAAATAGTATAATACCAAAAAACAATATAATGTATAAAAACTTAGATGGAGCTAAAAGTATTAGATTTATAGATTATACAAATAAATTATTAAACAAAGAAGAAGATGAAAAATTAGAAAATATTAAAACTAATAAAGAGACTAATTTGATAAATATAACAGAATATAAACACATAGACTTAACTCATTTATCTTATGTATTAATCATACTAGAAATAGAAATGGTAGAAAAAAGTGAAATGGAAGAAGAAGACGAATTATAATATGATGAAAATCAAATATAAGGATTAAACATTATGTGCCTATACAAGAAAATAATGAATTAGTAACAATAGAAGAAACTAAAACATAAACTATTCCTCTAGTATAACTAATGGATAGCATTGCACAATCAAGTAATACCACATCTCCTCTCTATTCTAGTAGAAATGAGTCTAGATCTAGTCAACCTCCTAGAACCCCATATACAAAATATAGAACTCCTGCATAGAAAACAAACCAAAGGGTAAAAAATACCTTTAGAAACAATAGACAAAACGAAATTAATAGATGATGGTCAAATTTTAAATTCATCGGCACATGATCCACAATTATGGTCTACAATCTTAGAAATTTGGTCACAAATGGTAGCAAGAAAATGGGATGAATTAGGATATGAACAAACTACTGATGAAATGTATAATTATTTAGAAAAATTTTTAGGAGAACTAGTTAGAGCAGTATGGGAGCGCAACCAAATTTCAGTATAGATTTATCATTAGGGCCCAATCCTTACAATTCTACTAATAAAATACAATTATTATTATTAGGAGCGCAACCAAATGTAGGAATAAATAGACAACAACAAGAAGTTATGAGAAAATGAGAACAGAAGGCTGTAGCGATTGGTCAGATTCTTGGCTTCCAAAAGCGGGCTTTTCCAGTGCGGTACCTCGGCTATCCTTTGTACGTAGGAAGGAGGAAGAAGGTTTACTTTGCGGATCTATATAATGCGGTGGCGGCACGTATTCTGTCTTGGAAGAATCGGCTTTTATCTATTGGAGGCAGATTGGTGTTGATTAAAAATGTGTTATCTTCAATGCCGATACATTTGCTTGCGGCTTCTTCTCTTCCACAGGAGGTTCTTGTGGCCTTGGAGAGGCTGTTTGCGGATTTTTTGTGGGGGTCGTCAGACTTTGGTGCTCATTTCCACTGGATTCAATGGGAGAAGCTGTGTAGGCCACGAGAAGAGGGGGTATTTGGCTGCGGGGTCTGAAGGGAGTCTATGCCTTGTTCTCAGTTAAGCTCTGGTAGAGATTTCGGCAGCAGCAGTAGCTCTAGGCGGACTTCATGTCAAGGAAATATTATGCGGGATTGCACCCATGTCTGGCTGAGGAGACCCAGTGGAGTTCACACATGTGGAGGAGGATGATAGCAGTACAGCAGGTCGGGGAGGACAACATTGGCTGGATCATACGGCAGGGACTGATGAATTTTTGGCATGACAACTGGCTGGGGTCTGGGGCGCTATGTAGATCTTCTATGACCATGTCGTGGCTGATTTTGTAGGTGGGGGGGCCTGGAATGTCGCCATGCTTAATCAACATTTGGCTGCAGGGCTAGTTGGGTGCGTACTGGGAGCGGCTCCCCCATCCTTTCGGGGTCCTAATCAAATGGTTTGGTGTCTAACACCTTCTGGCAGCTTCTCCACGGCATCGGCATATTCCTTAGTTCGCCAGGTTAACAACAGATCTTGGTTCTCTGCCTCGATCTGGCAACCAGGTCTTCCCTTTAAAATCTCTTTCTTTATGCTAAGGCTGCTGCAGGACAGGATCCCTATCATAGACAAGTTGAGAAGTTTTGGGCTTCGTGGCCCCTCTCAATGTTGGTGTTGTTAGGAGCCTCAAGAGGAGGATCTGGAGCATGTGTTTTGCTCAGGCGAAGGGGCAAGATTAGTTTGGCGTCATTTTGAGATTCAGGCTGGTGAACTGGAGAGGGTGCATACGGTGCATCATCTGGTGTGATCTTGGTGGTCGAGAGGAGGGAACAACATTTTTCTGAAGTTTCTGCATAGGACTCTCCCGGCTGTGATTTGTTGGGAATTATGGCAAGCGAGGTATAGGGGGTGCTTGAAGGACAGAGAATGCGGGTCAGGGAGTCTGTGAATCGAATCGTCCAGTTGCTAGTTGCAATCTTTCAGGCACGGTTCCCTCGGATGCGGTGGTTGGAAACTTCGTGGGAAGGGTTGCTTCGTGAGATGGTTAGCCGACAAGGGAGGATGCACATTCAACCGGTGAGATGGGTGTCGCCGCAGGGAGGGTGGAAGTTGAATTCAGATGGGTGTTCTCGGGGGAACCCAGGTTTGAGTGAAGGGGGTGGGCTGGTGCGGGATTGTCATGGGAATTTTGTATTTGGTTAGTCGGAGGCGTTGGATACACTGACCAGTCTGCAGGCTGAGTTGCGAGCGCTCCTGTTAGGCGTTCAATATTGTATTGCCCGAGGGTACCTGGAGTTACATTCGGAGGCAGATTCGCTTACACTTGTTCGGATCGTTCAAGGGGCTAGTGCTTGTCCTTGGCATTTGCAGAGGGAGCTGGATGACTTGCTTCAGTTTAAACAACACTTCCAAATGATATCGCACTGTTACAGGTAGGTAAATTCGCCGGCGGATCGCCTGGCAAATTTTGGTGCCGACTCGACAGTAGGGCAGGCGTTTAATGGGTTTTCCGATCTCCCACGATTGGTTAGGGGGGATATTCGAATAGATAGGTTGGGGTTTCCATCGTTTCGTAGGAGGATGATTGGGTATGTGTGATTGGGTTCCTTATAGTGTACGCACGCTTTCTTATGAATAAAACTGATTTTTGTTTTAAAAAAAAATATGTGAAAAAAAGAACAATTATAGATTAGGAGCTAGTCATATATAAAACCTTTTGTACAAGATTTTTATTATTAATCTACTATAGCTGCATGCTTTTATAATAAAATAATTGGACAAAAACTCTTTATGAAATTACCAGAGCCATTAGGATAATAAATACATAAAAATATTTAGAACAATAAATAGCCTAGCTTTAATTAGAAAACATAGAAACTAGAATACAATTTATCATACCACAATTGGTAGAAAAATATACAAATTACTAAACAATTAAAAGGAGAATATAGTTTTTGTAAATAGATACATAGTCCACAAGATATGATGCTATAGAAAGAAAAGGGAGAAAGAAACAGAAATATAAAAAAAGCTAAGTATAAAAGTAGAAAGAAATATTATCTTAAAAAAATACTCAGCTAGGAAACCATATTTAAATAAAGAAAGACATGTTAGGAAATATTGTGATGACCCCACCTCGTCCCAGGGCGAACCCTAGGGTTTAGCGGACCGTTTGCCTGACTCTCGCCAGGACTTACTCCCTCACATTGACTAGAAAGATAACATTAATTTGGACTAACTACTAACAATCCATTCAAGCTTACATTCCCAACCAAAACAAGAAGTATCTCGACTATATCATAAAATACATGTATATACAATCCTCAAAACAATAAGTCTGCATGACTTTAAGTCAAGTACAAAAGATTTGCCAACAAGAAATTCCAAGTTTCGAACTTATGCTATCGGCTTCTCCCACACCAGCCTTCCACTCTTGTAAGGAAAACAACTAGAGGGGTTGAGCCGATGCTCAGTGAGCTTCCAAGTGCACCCATCCATCCCAAAATAATCATAGCAATCACAAGGCAACCATAAAACATGATACATACAACAATTTGGATTCTAAACAAGTAGCATGTTCAATGTGAAAGGATACGGTACTGATACAGGCTATAGAGATGGCTCCCATTCAAGATGTAGCACTTATTCCTGCTCAGTGATTCAATGTCATTTTTCCCCAGTTAAACAGTAATCCAATTCCCCTTTTCTTCCAGTGTTCAGTGATCACCTCAGTGGGTCATACTCAAGTATACTAGTAATCGGTACCCAATGACTATCGACCTACTCAACCAAGTCCGTTGTTGGCTTGAATAGGCCAACCGTCGAAGGAGTTTGGGTCCAAAACAGTCGTGCATAGTTAACAGTAACATTTAAACAAGTAACATTCCAAAAATCATTAGGTCGAGTGCGATAAAGTACACACTCACCTTATCAGGGAATAGCATAACCACTTCAAATTCACCAATCCAAGATACTCAACCGTTTCAAGTAATTCACCAGGGAACAAGCGACAATCACACTTTAACATTTATTCACAAGTACATACAAGAAACACTCACCAATCAAGTGGACAGTCACGTCTTGGCTTCGGGGTTTTCTTCAAACTCACCACCGACTCCTGAGACATAGCCAAGCTACAATTACGAGACCTTTCGACAAAACTAACTATGTGAAAACTCGAGAAAAATTATATGTATGCTATGAATTTCTTTTATTGTAATTACTTCGATATTAGAAATATTATAACGAATAAATGGTTAAATTAAATGCCTAATTGAATTTATAAAAAAATTGAGAACTTAGAAATATCCTAGAATGGTGTAAAACAAAATTATATGAATCAAATAAATATATAATAAACATATTACAAATTGTGACATTTGAATCTATTATATAGTTGAATAAGTACATGTCTAATTAATTTTCTTTAAAGCCAAATGTGTGGAAATTTACTAAACTAATGTAAGCAAATTTTTATAAGGAAATACAAATAACGTTCAGAGACAATGTATGAATTAATAAGTTATAGCCTTAATAGGCAAATAAGTTAAAGTTAAAAGATGAATTTACCCTTGGAACCTAAATGAATAACCATGCAGCCACACAAAATAAGCTATTAGCAATTTCGACAAAAGGAATCGAGGGAAGGAAAAACAATTGGAGAAATTTGGAACCAAATGGAAGTAAGCCAATCAAATGCTAGAATACTTGGGCGGTGCTAAGAGGAAGCAATTAGAAAATAGGCTTATTAGTGGGCGGTGGCCGAGTGGAGAAGGGAGGCTTCAATTCCTCTATTACCAACCGAACAGCAGGAGCAAAACCCATAGAAGCTAACTTATTTGTTCTTGTCTGCCACTAGCCACCGAAAAGAAATAATCTTGTCATCCTTAATCACTAAGACCCGAGAGAAAGCAAGGAAGGAAAAGGGAAAAAAAAGCTGGTGCAGAATTTGGAGGAAACAATTGGTCAAAGTTCACCTTGTGTAGAAATGTTAAGAGGAAATCTGGAGCTTTGCTTCCTTGTTCCAGCCTACAACCTCATATCTAACAAACCATATTAAACCAAATCAAAACAGAGGGAGAAACTTGGCTGATTCATTTCGATAGTAGAAACCGTGAGCCAAAAGTGAGAGAGGGAGAGAAATCTTGGTGGTATACTTCACCTACCAGCCTCAACCGAATGAGTGAAGTAGATAGAAGAAAGAAAGAGAGTCGGGTGCAGTTTTTGGAGAACTGAAGTAGAAAACTAAAAGTGCAGGCTGCAATATTCAAATTCTAGGAGGAAAAAAGGAAGGTAAACATTCTGCAATCTTCTCTTGTACGGCTAATATACATAAAGCTTAAGCTGTATGTTGGAGTTTAGCAAAGAAAATGAGTTCTTAACTAAGGTAAAATTCTGTTCAATGACGATTAGTTGTTGGAGAAATTCTGTGACAGCCGAGGGAGTATGGAACTGGACTTGCAGCATGTAATCTAAATTTTTCTTGGAGAATTATGCTAGGAATGCATGAAATATGTTTAACTCTGATCTTGTAGGATATTTATCTGCAAAACTAGTAAAAACATTGGTAATCTTGGTTGGAAATGTCAAAGAAACCTGCTGGAACCTGTTGGGATGGACCGAGAGAGAGATGATGAAATTTTCCAGTTTTCTCCAAGATTTTGGGGCTGTAAACTGCATATTGTTGTTGTTTACCTTATAACACATCAATACTGACATGCATGTAGCATTTGACTTGAATTTAAGTGAGATAAGTATTGGTATAGAAGAAAGAAACTTTGGTGATCCTTTATAAACTTTAACTCCTAAACCTGTGTAGAAGTGTAACATGTTATACGGACCTTAAGCCTCAACTAAATACTAAAGTAGAAATGAGTGCAGGTTGGTTGGCCGAGGGAGTGAAGCCGAATGTGCTTCTGTCCGGCCATTTTTGACCCTGAAAATGCTAGAACTGGATGTCAATGTCTTCATAGGAAATGTAGGTCTATATCTTAACTTCGAAACGCTATAAAATTTGCCTCAATCTAATAAGTGTAGCTCCAGTTATGATCAAAACACCGGAGGTTGGCAAAGCTTCCTTTCTCGCCTTTCTCTTGTTTTTCCGAATACATTCTACTTCATGTTGGCCGTGAGGAATGTGAGGCCCCAGTTCGTACTACGTTGATATATTCATTAATTTGGCGGTAACGTTTGGTTTTGGGAGTATTTCGAAAACCCTAAGTAGGAATTACGCTTTAAACCCTAAGTTCCGGTTAAGATTGAAAACCCGTTTTTTTCTACATTTTCTTTATTAGAAAATTCCCCAGATAATTTTTATGAGTAAATATAGTTTTTAGATGATTTTTCTAGTATTAGTTAGTTTTTGAGAAATTGAGAAATTAAGAACGTATATCGGATGTGGGACCCACTAGTGCGAAAAGTTCGGAAAAATTCGGCCAATTAGGTTAAATTCCGGATACTGTGTAAAATTTATCGGGTGTTAATAGACAAGTAGAGTGTGTGAAATGATTGATGTGAGAGAAGAAAGAAAGGATAGGAATGCATTTAATGAGGTGACAAGTGTCACATTCTCATTGGTTGGACTTTAAGAATTACTATTCACTTTCTTGACTTTTTTGACCAAAGGATTAAATATCAAAACAAATGCACAAAAATCACCATTTTCTTCTCTTGGTGGCCGGATCTCCCTAGCTCAAGAAGGAAGTGCATTTCACCAACTTTCAAGCTTCCATAAGCTTCAATCTTCCATAAACAAAAGCTTAGACTAGATTTCACTCCATAAAATCCTATCTTCTAGTGCTAGTAAGGGTTGTAGTGAAGTTTGTTTGAAGAGCTAAGTGTCCAACACCTCTCTACATCTCTTGTTCTTAGGTAAGTGATGTTTTACTACTTCCTTATACTTAATGATGGTTATTTTGTGCTTAATGGTGGCATAAGTGTTAGAATATATGATTTATTTCTTGATTTGAAGAGTTTTGGTGAAGTTTTCCATTTTATGATGAATTTTCTGGTTTAAAATGAATGGGATGTTGTGGCCTTGTATGATGATTGGCAATGGACTATAATACCTCTAGTAGGTGTGAATTGTTGATAAATGCAATCAATTTTGAATTTGGAAGAATTTCTGGAAAATTAGGGTTCTTGGTTGAACATTCTGTCCGAAATTTTAGGTCCTAGATAGAGGCCGAATTGGACTTTTCTCAAAACATGAAAGTTGTAGGTATTGATGAGGTTGAAGTTATTGCAAAATTTCAGGGCATTTGGAGTAGTATAGAGTGAGTTATGCCGTTTTTACTGTTGCTATTTTTGGTGAACAGAATGTCCGAACGGCAATAGTAATTGTCTGTTTTGACTGGAATTGGTTTGGATTTTGTTGTTGGTGTCTTCTGATGAAATGTATCTTGATGTCTTAGCTTTCATATGCCTTTGGAATCAATGCTTTTGGACCTGTATAGCCTGACTTGGACTGATTACAGTTTTGTGTGATTTGGGAACCTGCAATTACGGTTCTGGGTTGGTTTTCTGCATTTTTGACTTAGTTGTGCTAGGATTTGGATTGAGAGGCCTTCTACATTGTTGTAGCCCCTTACGTCTTGGATATCCCTGTAAATTTTCAGGATTAACGGAGTGGTATAACCTGAGTTATAAACGAAATACTCAGACCTGTTTTGACCGTCAAATTCTGTTCTGTTCTTATATCCGGAAAGTTTATGGCTGGAACTTTGGCTTCACATTTGACTGAGTTACAAGCTGTTTGGGCTTCCGACCAAAACACCAAACTTATAGCCCTATATCAGAGCTTTCTAACGCCCTTGGAATTTCATGAATCGGATTTATAGAACCTGAGATATAGCCGAGCAAACAAGGCCTGCCCGTGAAAATGACCAGAAATCTGTTTTGGTCCTGATGACCAATTTCTGTTCCGAATTTGGGTTGCCGACCTTCATGAAAGTTGTTCCATTTGGAATGAACTATCTAACTGCCAATTTTCAGCTCTTTTGACCATGTTTAGCATAGAAAACAGTTTGCACTCAAAACTGACCATTTGTGCATTTGCCAGATTTCGTAAGTGATTGTGTTTGGTTCATTTGGGACTAAAGCCTCCAGTTTCAGTTCTGGATGTCTTCATAACCGTTGTTGTTCATCCTTTAAGCTTCGATATGGCGTCTCATATGACTTAATCCGATATTCGTAGCTCAACTTATGAGTAAACTAGAAACGAGTGTCAAATCTGCCGTTTCCGCTAACGGCCGTCTCCGTTTCCGTTCGTCATATTTACGTGCGCGCGTGCCGTTTTTGCCGTTTTGCTTGTTTTAGGCACGATAGTAGCCGTTTGCGATATTATGTGACACAATCTTCTATTTCAGACGGTGGTGAGCTGGGCGGAACTGGTGGGGCCCACTACTAGCTGTTCATTTCGATCCGACTTCGTACTTTTGCTATTTCAGTTTCTGAGTAAGTATTCAGGCCGGTTTGGTGTGTTTTCTTTGCTATGTGTTTGAGATATGTGAAAAGGGCACTTAGGCGAGGGTGTACTTTATCGCACTCGACCTAAACCCTAATTTGAATGTATAATTATACTTGGCATATGTATATGAACCTTTTGGAACCAAAACCCTTGAGCTTGTGGTTCGGGGCGACTTTCGAATAAAGTTTGTGAAGTTTGCAAAGTTTGTGATTTTGAATAATTTTGTGAAGTTTGTGAGTTTGGGGTGAACTCTTGACCTGGTTGGATTATTCGAGCCGGTAAGGGCTTGGTCGAAGGCAGTCCAACTTAGTCTGAGGTCACCAAGTTTGTAGGTTCATGTTATGAACCAATTTTGTGAATCCGGTTCACCGAGAAAGTGACCAAGTTTGTGACCCGAGCTTGTGACTCAAGCTCAAGTTTGTGATTTCGTTCGCCCGGGCAAGTTTGTGAGGTGACTGGCCAGTGAGGGTGATAAGGTGTCGGTGGGTGTACAAGTGAAGTTCTACGAACTATTATTTGCAGTCGACGGAGTGTCGGCAGGAGATCACGCATGGCATATGAGTTGGCTTTGGAGCCACCTGTATCCTTATTATGTGATGTTACTTTTCTGCTTTTGCTTTACTCTTATTGTGTAACTGTTATGTGAAATTTATGCTTTCGTCCCTGTTTACTTACTAAGCATATAGCTTACCCCATTCCTTTTGTTTTCCTTAGCAGGGGCCGACGCGGGGACTTTTGGCTCGTATACTAGTATAGTTAGATTGGCTTGTAATAGTTGAATAGTTAGAATGTTTGTTTCTGTTTTGGTGGTTTGTATAAGGACCCTTCTTAGGGTCTATCTTCTGCTGGTTGTGATTGTAGTATATTAGAGTAGTTTGACTCGAGACTTTTGAAGATGTGAATATAACTTTTGGGATTGTATATATTGTATTTAGTGCTCTTTCGAACTTTAGGTTTTGAGTCCTGGCGCGAGCTAGGCAGGCGGCCCGCCGATACCCTTGGGTTCGCCCTTGGGAGAAGTGGGGTCGTCACAGTTGGTATCAGAGCTTAGGCTTTCGATCTCTGTAGTGTATCCTAGGCTTGAAGTTTAGGATGCCGGACTGTGGGATACTTGGCTATTAAGGTAAATATTGAATGCTAAGATTTTGATATTGACTTTTGTAATTTTCCATAAGGCAAAGTGGGGATTGAGTTGATTGCACTTGGAGATGGCCAGTCCCAGTGTGAATCGATTTGGTTCTTACTTAATATTGAAGTTAGCTATTTGGACCTATTCTTTAGGTTTGCACCCTAGGGCCGCCGGGGCGGTGCTGGTGGATTAGGTAGGTTCCGTAGGGGAGGCGTGTAGGACCGTTGATGGAATTTCCTTTTGACTATCTGATATGTTTAATTTGTTATATCTGCCATGTTTATTTTGTTATAACCAGTATGCCTGGCTTCTTTTGTTACCCAGTGATTGACTACATTTTTGGAGCCGTAGTGCTCACGTAAATAATGGATTTTGCACCAACCGGATGTCGGATAACTTGTATATTTTTAGTGTGACTTTGTAAAAATATGTATATTTGAGTATAATCTTTTGAGCTTATTTGTTTGAACCCGGCTTTTGAACTTATTCGTACTTGTGTGGTTGTAGACCGGCTACTACTCGAGTGGTTGAACTTTTGAGGCATTGCCTGTTGTGTACTTGACTGCTTTTGAGGATTATTTGATCTGATTAGTGCAAGTTGGAATTTCGAGGACGAAATTCTTTTAAGGAGGGGAGATTGTGAGGCCCCAGTTCGTACTACGTTGATATATTCATTAATTTGGCGGTAACGTTTGGTTTTGGGAGTATTTCGAAAACCCTAAGTAGGAATTACGCTTTAAACCCTAAGTTCCGGTTAAGATTGAAAACCCGTTTTTTTCTACATTTTCTTTATTAGAAAATTCCCCAGATAATTTTTATGAGTAAATATAGTTTTTAGATGATTTTTCTAGTATTAGTTAGTTTTTGAGAAATTGAGAAATTAAGAACGTATATCGGATGTGGGACCCACTAGTGCGAAAAGTTCGGAAAAATTCGGCCAATTAGGTTAAATTCCGGATACTGTGTAAAATTTATCGGGTGTTAATAGACAAGTAGAGTGTGTGAAATGATTGATGTGAGAGAAGAAAGAAAGGATAGGAATGCATTTAATGAGGTGACAAGTGTCACATTCTCATTGGTTGGACTTTAAGAATTACTATTCACTTTCTTGACTTTTTTGACCAAAGGATTAAATATCAAAACAAATGCACAAAAATCACCATTTTCTTCTCTTGGTGGCCGGATCTCCCTAGCTCAAGAAGGAAGTGCATTTCACCAACTTTCAAGCTTCCATAAGCTTCAATCTTCCATAAACAAAAGCTTAGACTAGATTTCACTCCATAAAATCCTATCTTCTAGTGCTAGTAAGGGTTGTAGTGAAGTTTGTTTGAAGAGCTAAGTGTCCAACACCTCTCTACATCTCTTGTTCTTAGGTAAGTGATGTTTTACTACTTCCTTATACTTAATGATGGTTATTTTGTGCTTAATGGTGGCATAAGTGTTAGAATATATGATTTATTTCTTGATTTGAAGAGTTTTGGTGAAGTTTTCCATTTTATGATGAATTTTCTGGTTTAAAATGAATGGGATGTTGTGGCCTTGTATGATGATTGGCAATGGACTATAATACCTCTAGTAGGTGTGAATTGTTGATAAATGCAATCAATTTTGAATTTGGAAGAATTTCTGGAAAATTAGGGTTCTTGGTTGAACATTCTGTCCGAAATTTTAGGTCCTAGATAGAGGCCGAATTGGACTTTTCTCAAAACATGAAAGTTGTAGGTATTGATGAGGTTGAAGTTATTGCAAAATTTCAGGGCATTTGGAGTAGTATAGAGTGAGTTATGCCGTTTTTACTGTTGCTGTTTTTGGTGAACAGAATGTCCGAACGGCAATAGTAATTGTCTGTTTTGACTGGAATTGGTTTGGATTTTGTTGTTGGTGTCTTCTGATGAAATGTATCTTGATGTCTTAGCTTTCATATGCCTTTGGAATCAATGCTTTTGGACCTGTATAGCCTGACTTGGACTGATTACAGTTTTGTGTGATTTGGGAACCTGCAATTACGGTTCTGGGTTGGTTTTCTGCATTTTTGACTTAGTTGTGCTAGGATTTGGATTGAGAGGCCTTCTACATTGTTGTAGCCCCTTAGGTCTTGGATATCCCTGTAAATTTTCAGGATTAACGGAGTGGTATAACCTGAGTTATAAACGAAATACTCAGACCTGTTTTGACCGTCAAATTCTGTTCTGTTCTTATATCCGGAAAGTTTATGGCTGGAACTTTGGCTTCACATTTGACTGAGTTACAAGCTGTTTGGGCTTCCGACCAAAACACCAAACTTATAGCCCTATATCAGAGCTTTCTAACGCCCTTGGAATTTCATGAATCGGATTTATAGAACCTGAGATATAGCCGAGCAAACAAGGCCTGCCCGTGAAAATGACCAGAAATCTGTTTTGGTCCTGATGACCAATTTCTGTTCCGAATTTGGGTTGCCGACCTTCATGAAAGTTGTTCCATTTGGAATGAACTATCTAACTGCCAATTTTCAGCTCTTTTGACCATGTGTAGCATAGAAAACAGTTTGCACTCAAAACTGACCATTTGTGCATTTGCCAGATTTCGTAAGTGATTGTGTTTGGTTCATTTGGGACTAAAGCCTCCAGTTTCAGTTCTGGATGTCTTCATAACCGTTGTTGTTCATCCTTTAAGCTTCGATATGGCGTCTCATATGACTTAATCCGATATTCGTAGCTCAACTTATGAGTAAACTAGAAACGAGTGTCAAATCTGCCGTTTCCGCTAACGGCCGTCTCCGTTTCCGTTCGTCATATTTACGTGCGCGCGTGCCGTTTTTGCCGTTTTGCTTGTTTTAGGCACGATAGTAGCCGTTTGCGATATTATGTGACACAATCTTCTATTTCAGACGGTGGTGAGCTGGGCGGAACTGGTGGGGCCCACTACTAGCTGTTCATTTCGATCCGACTTCGTACTTTTGCTATTTCAGTTTCTGAGTAAGTATTCAGGCCGGTTTGGTGTGTTTTCTTTGCTATGTGTTTGAGATATGTGAAAAGGGCACTTAGGCGAGGGTGTACTTTATCGCACTCGACCTAAACCCTAATTTGAATGTATAATTATACTTGGCATATGTATATGAACCTTTTGGAACCAAAACCCTTGAGCTTGTGGTTTGGGGCGACTTTCGAATAAAGTTTGTGAAGTTTGCAAAGTTTGTGATTTTGAATAATTTTGTGAAGTTTGTGAGTTTGGGGTGAACTCTTGACCTGGTTGGATTATTCGAGCCGGTAAGGGCTTGGTCGAAGGCAGTCCAACTTAGTCTGAGGTCACCAAGTTTGTAGGTTCATGTTATGAACCAATTTTGTGAATCCGGTTCACCGAGAAAGTGACCAAGTTTGTGACCCGAGCTTGTGACTCAAGCTCAAGTTTGTGATTTCGTTCGCCCGGGCAAGTTTGTGAGGTGACTGGCCAGTGAGGGTGATAAGGTGTCGGTGGGTGTACAAGTGAAGTTCTACGAACTATTATTTGCAGTCGACGGAGTGTCGGCAGGAGATCACGCATGGCATATGAGTTGGCTTTGGAGCCACCTGTATCCTTATTATGTGATGTTACTTTTCTGCTTTTGCTTTACTCTTATTGTGTAACTGTTATGTGAAATTTATGCTTTCGTCCCTGTTTACTTACTAAGCATATAGCTTACCCCATTCCTTTTGTTTTCCTTAGCAGGGGCCGACGCGGGGACTTTTGGCTCGTATACTAGTATAGTTAGATTGGCTTGTAATAGTTGAATAGTTAGAATGTTTGTTTCTGTTTTGGTGGTTTGTATAAGGACCCTTCTTAGGGTCTATCTTCTGCTGGTTGTGATTGTAGTATATTAGAGTAGTTTGACTCGAGACTTTTGAAGATGTGAATATAACTTTTGGGATTGTATATATTGTATTTAGTGCTCTTTCGAACTTTAGGTTTTGAGTCCTGGCGCGAGCTAGGCAGGCGGCCCGCCGATACCCTTGGGTTCGCCCTTGGGAGAAGTGGGGTCGTCACAGTTGGTATCAGAGCTTAGGCTTTCGATCTCTGTAGTGTATCCTAGGCTTGAAGTTTAGGATGCCGGACTGTGGGATACTTGGCTATTAAGGTAAATATTGAATGCTAAGATTTTGATATTGACTTTTGTAATTTTCCATAAGGCAAAGTGGGGATTGAGTTGATTGCACTTGGAGATGGCCAGTCCCAGTGTGAATCGATTTGGTTCTTACTTAATATTGAAGTTAGCTATTTGGACCTATTCTTTAGGTTTGCACCCTAGGGCCGCCGGGGCGGTGCTGGTGGATTAGGTAGGTTCCGTAGGGGAGGCGTGTAGGACCGTTGATGGAATTTCCTTTTGACTATCTGATATGTTTAATTTGTTATATCTGCCATGTTTATTTTGTTATAACCAGTATGCCTGGCTTCTTTTGTTACCCAGTGATTGACTACATTTTTGGAGCCGTAGTGCTCACGTAAATAATGGATTTTGCACCAACCGGATGTCGGATAACTTGTATATTTTTAGTGTGACTTTGTAAAAATATGTATATTTGAGTATAATCTTTTGAGCTTATTTGTTTGAACCCGGCTTTTGAACTTATTCGTACTTGTGTGGTTGTAGACCGGCTACTACTCGAGTGGTTGAACTTTTGAGGCATTGCCTGTTGTGTACTTGACTGCTTTTGAGGATTATTTGATCTGATTAGTGCAAGTTGGAATTTCGAGGACGAAATTCTTTTAAGGAGGGGAGATTGTGAGGCCCCAGTTCGTACTACGTTGATATATTCATTAATTTGGCGGTAACGTTTGGTTTTGGGAGTATTTCGAAAACCCTAAGTAGGAATTACGCTTTAAACCCTAAGTTCCGGTTAAGATTGAAAACCCGTTTTTTTCTACATTTTCTTTATTAGAAAATTCCCCAGATAATTTTTATGAGTAAATATAGTTTTTAGATGATTTTTCTAGTATTAGTTAGTTTTTGAGAAATTGAGAAATTAAGAACGTATATCGGATGTGGGACCCACTAGTGCGAAAAGTTCGGAAAAATTCGGCCAATTAGGTTAAATTCCGGATACTGTGTAAAATTTATCGGGTGTTAATAGACAAGTAGAGTGTGTGAAATGATTGATGTGAGAGAAGAAAGAAAGGATAGGAATGCATTTAATGAGGTGACAAGTGTCACATTCTCATTGGTTGGACTTTAAGAATTACTATTCACTTTCTTGACTTTTTTGACCAAAGGATTAAATATCAAAACAAATGCACAAAAATCACCATTTTCTTCTCTTGGTGGCCGGATCTCCCTAGCTCAAGAAGGAAGTGCATTTCACCAACTTTCAAGCTTCCATAAGCTTCAATCTTCCATAAACAAAAGCTTAGACTAGATTTCACTCCATAAAATCCTATCTTCTAGTGCTAGTAAGGGTTGTAGTGAAGTTTGTTTGAAGAGCTAAGTGTCCAACACCTCTCTACATCTCTTGTTCTTAGGTAAGTGATGTTTTACTACTTCCTTATACTTAATGATGGTTATTTTGTGCTTAATGGTGGCATAAGTGTTAGAATATATGATTTATTTCTTGATTTGAAGAGTTTTGGTGAAGTTTTCCATTTTATGATGAATTTTCTGGTTTAAAATGAATGGGATGTTGTGGCCTTGTATGATGATTGGCAATGGACTATAATACCTCTAGTAGGTGTGAATTGTTGATAAATGCAATCAATTTTGAATTTGGAAGAATTTCTGGAAAATTAGGGTTCTTGGTTGAACATTCTGTCCGAAATTTTAGGTCCTAGATAGAGGCCGAATTGGACTTTTCTCAAAACATGAAAGTTGTAGGTATTGATGAGGTTGAAGTTATTGCAAAATTTCAGGGCATTTGGAGTAGTATAGAGTGAGTTATGCCGTTTTTACTGTTGCTGTTTTTGGTGAACAGAATGTCCGAACGGCAATAGTAATTGTCTGTTTTGACTGGAATTGGTTTGGATTTTGTTGTTGGTGTCTTCTGATGAAATGTATCTTGATGTCTTAGCTTTCATATGCCTTTGGAATCAATGCTTTTGGACCTGTATAGCCTGACTTGGACTGATTACAGTTTTGTGTGATTTGGGAACCTGCAATTACGGTTCTGGGTTGGTTTTCTGCATTTTTGACTTAGTTGTGCTAGGATTTGGATTGAGAGGCCTTCTACATTGTTGTAGCCCCTTACGTCTTGGATATCCCTGTAAATTTTCAGGATTAACGGAGTGGTATAACCTGAGTTATAAACGAAATACTCAGACCTGTTTTGACCGTCAAATTCTGTTCTGTTCTTATATCCGGAAAGTTTATGGCTGGAACTTTGGCTTCACATTTGACTGAGTTACAAGCTGTTTGGGCTTCCGACCAAAACACCAAACTTATAGCCCTATATCAGAGCTTTCTAACGCCCTTGGAATTTCATGAATCGGATTTATAGAACCTGAGATATAGCCGAGCAAACAAGGCCTGCCCGTGAAAATGACCAGAAATCTGTTTTGGTCCTGATGACCAATTTCTGTTCCGAATTTGGGTTGCCGACCTTCATGAAAGTTGTTCCATTTGGAATGAACTATCTAACTGCCAATTTTCAGCTCTTTTGACCATGTTTAGCATAGAAAACAGTTTGCACTCAAAACTGACCATTTGTGCATTTGCCAGATTTCGTAAGTGATTGTGTTTGGTTCATTTGGGACTAAAGCCTCCAGTTTCAGTTCTGGATGTCTTCATAACCGTTGTTGTTCATCCTTTAAGCTTCGATATGGCGTCTCATATGACTTAATCCGATATTCGTAGCTCAACTTATGAGTAAACTAGAAACGAGTGTCAAATCTGCCGTTTCCGCTAACGGCCGTCTCCGTTTCCGTTCGTCATATTTACGTGCGCGCGTGCCGTTTTTGCCGTTTTGCTTGTTTTAGGCACGATAGTAGCCGTTTGCGATATTATGTGACACAATCTTCTATTTCAGACGGTGGTGAGCTGGGCGGAACTGGTGGGGCCCACTACTAGCTGTTCATTTCGATCCGACTTCGTACTTTTGCTATTTCAGTTTCTGAGTAAGTATTCAGGCCGGTTTGGTGTGTTTTCTTTGCTATGTGTTTGAGATATGTGAAAAGGGCACTTAGGCGAGGGTGTACTTTATCGCACTCGACCTAAACCCTAATTTGAATGTATAATTATACTTGGCATATGTATATGAACCTTTTGGAACCAAAACCCTTGAGCTTGTGGTTCGGGGCGACTTTCGAATAAAGTTTGTGAAGTTTGCAAAGTTTGTGATTTTGAATAATTTTGTGAAGTTTGTGAGTTTGGGGTGAACTCTTGACCTGGTTGGATTATTCGAGCCGGTAAGGGCTTGGTCGAAGGCAGTCCAACTTAGTCTGAGGTCACCAAGTTTGTAGGTTCATGTTATGAACCAATTTTGTGAATCCGGTTCACCGAGAAAGTGACCAAGTTTGTGACCCGAGCTTGTGACTCAAGCTCAAGTTTGTGATTTCGTTCGCCCGGGCAAGTTTGTGAGGTGACTGGCCAGTGAGGGTGATAAGGTGTCGGTGGGTGTACAAGTGAAGTTCTACGAACTATTATTTGCAGTCGACGGAGTGTCGGCAGGAGATCACGCATGGCATATGAGTTGGCTTTGGAGCCACCTGTATCCTTATTATGTGATGTTACTTTTCTGCTTTTGCTTTACTCTTATTGTGTAACTGTTATGTGAAATTTATGCTTTCGCCCCTGTTTACTTACTAAGCATATAGCTTACCCCATTCCTTTTGTTTTCCTTAGCAGGGGCCGACGCGGGGACTTTTGGCTCGTATACTAGTATAGTTAGATTGGCTTGTAATAGTTGAATAGTTAAAATGTTTGTTTCTGTTTTGGTGGTTTGTATAAGGACCCTTCTTAGGGTCTATCTTCTGCTGGTTGTGATTGTAGTATATTAGAGTAGTTTGACTCGAGACTTTTGAAGATGTGAATATAACTTTTGGGATTGTATATATTGTATTTAGTGCTCTTTCGAACTTTAGGTTTTGAGTCCTGGCGCGAGCTAGGCAGGCGGCCCGCCGATACCCTTGGGTTCGCCCTTGGGAGAAGTGGGGTCGTCACAAGGAAACTTATTTTTTAACAGCATTTCATCTAATTCCCAACCCTGTAAGCATTCATAAATGATAGTTAAGGTTGCTCTGAGATTTAACAACTATATCTAGTTCCACGAGTAGAGTTAAATTAAAGCAAATGAGAGGAAAACTCATGATAGTTATATACCTAAATTGGCTTCTAATCACTTAATATTGTCTTTACAAATATGTTAAAAACTATAAAATTTGAGGGACCAGTGTAGTGGAATAAAATTTAATTTACAAATAACTTAGAGTTTAACTAATTTAAAAAGGGAACCAATAGAATATTCCTAAGCTTTAAACTTAGAATCTTGAGTAGAAAATGATTTAATCCTAATGTAAACATTTTATAAAATTATTAACTTGGAAAGATTGTATATTTCGTGATTTAAGATAATAAAGTCAATAAGTCTCGAAATAAATTGGGGAATAAATATTGCGTATATTTTATATTTTAAAGTCAAACCTAATTCGAATAATTTAAACAATAAGTGAACATCTACAAATTATAAATTTACCATGGAATTATATATTTATCTCAAGAAGTAGCTACGAGCCAGGAAACAAACCCGAGGCTCAAGAGTAAATTATTTGGATAATTGGTGAGTGTTTTCCGAATTTATATGTTTAATTGTTTATGTGTGTCTAAGTGAAATTATGTGACAAATGTGCTTATCATGAATTATTACTAAATGATTTCTTGTGAAGTGTATCTCAATTGTCCCTCACCTTTTAAGTCGAGGGTATACTTTATCGCACTCGGCTTAGTTGAGTTTGAAGGTCGATAATTGATTGAATGTTACTGTAAGTGTGCATTAATGTAAGCCGTATGTGTGCTTCACTGCATCAGCTGAACTGGGCCCCAAAACCCTCTGTTCAACGGACTATTCGAGCCAGCAAAGGGTTTGGTCGGGTAGGACGGTAGCTTTGGGTAAATGTTTCGGTATACTCGAGTATTACCATGAGGTTGAGAGATTATTGAACTGATTATTGAATGTAAGGGATTGTTTATTGTTTTGGAGGACATAAGGAGGTGAATCAGCGGAATGTGCAATGATATTGAAATGAATGTACACTGACAGTGAAATGAGTGTCTCTTGACACTAAAATGAATGCTCAATGACCTTGAAGTGGCTCTAATGCGAGCACCGTATCCTTTTGAAAGTGATTGTTTAGTGAAGTGTTTCCTCAATTGCTTAATGAAAGTGATTGTACAGTAAAATGTGCACTACTTGCTTAATTGTACTGATTTAAGTGTTTATTAAATGTTGCCTGCTCGGCAAACCTCACTGAGCTTTAGCTCAGCCCTTTAGTTTTGTTTTCCTTATAGGAGTTGGTGGTCGAGGAACGAATGAGGGATCTTAGGGAGTTAACGTGAAGATTTTTGTGATTGTAAATCCTTTAGTTTCATATTATGATTGAAACTTTTGTATTGGACTTGGTATTATAAAAGATTTGAGCGTTTGGTTTTGGTTATCAAAATGTTATCTCTGAAGTTAATGTAAGTGAGTGAGCCCTGGCGAGAACCAGGCAGGCGATCCGCTAGCTTTTATGGTATGCCCTAGGAGAAGGTGGGGCCGTCACAAACTATCTTTTCAAACTACTACATTGTGAAATAACACATAACACTCTAGTTTTAAAAAGGGTCATCAAACATATAGGTTAAAAAGGTATAGAGTTTTGCAGTCAAATTCATGAAAATAAGGTTGGAACTTTACCCTTACTCTTGGTTTCTTTAAAAAAATTCTCTTACCAAGATCACCCCAAATTTTTCCAAAACCAGAAAATCTATTCATGCATATCATGTTTGAAGCATTAAAGTTTAATGAGCCAAAAGGTACAAATTCGCAACCAACATTTAGAGTTAAAGCTAGAATTAAAACTAAAAGAAAATGGTAGCTACATGTTCTCGGTTTAGGCAGGAATTTTTAGTTAAATAGCATCAAATTTTCGAAAACATGGCTGAAATTTAATCATGGTTCAAAGGTGGAAGTTTCCTCCAAAATAGGTTACATGCAAGAGGATTTCTTACCAAAAATTCAACTTTCTTTCATGATTCAAGCATAAATCATGCATTGTACCTTAGGGTGACTATAGGGCATAAATTTCTTTCCAAAACTTCAACAAAAATGGAAGCTACAGGCTGGTAAATACAGCTTCCTCCCTACGGTTCAAGCAAGAAGATTTAGGCAAGTCTTTCCTCACTTTTTGTCACCAAAACAGCCCCTCTCTTACTTGTTTCAACCATAAATCACACAATAATAGGCTTGTACCAAGAAAAGAGGTATTAATCAGGGATTCTAGCAAAACTCAATAAGAAAATTTGCATTTAAAAGCAAGAAGTTCAAGTTTCCTCCACGGTTCAAAGCGGGAAAAATTTCCAACAAGCTAATAGTTCACCAAACGAGTTTCTCTCCAACAAAACTCTTTAGTTATCGCTTAAAATCAACATGCATATGAAGATTATGAAGATTAATGTGTTATGAGGTATATTGAACAATAATCTAAAATTTTGCAGCGCAAAAATTCACGGAAAAACTGGAAAATTCCATCTCCCTCACTCGGCCAGTCAACAAGTTTTTTTTCCAGTAGTTTCTTCAATTTTTTTCCATCCAAGTTCTTAACCTTCCACTAGATTTAAAGGTAGGCATACTGTATATATCATGCAAAGCAAGAACAAGACACAACTCATACATTCCTAGTAAAATTCTTCTCCAAAGTTTCGAATGAAAAGCTGAGGAACATGATTGTCCATAACCTGCTTAACTCACAGCTTCAACCTGGAATTTCAGCAACCAAAACCTTACATGCATGCCATATTTCCATCAAGATTCATCTATTTAAAAGGGTTAAATGATTTTCTAGCAAACTTGCAACAAATTGAACCAAAAACTTGAAAAGGAATAGCCTTTAACTATGTTGGTTCAAGCTGGGAAATTTTCAGCAATGAAACAAGTTTCTACTACTTGTTTCTACTTTAATCCAACCTCAAACCAAACATGCATCTAAATCCCTCTAAAGTATATAGAAAGGTTGTGGTTTCTAGCCATTTTACCATATTTTTCTGCCCCAGCTCAAGCTGGAAGTCAACTCACCTTGCTGATCTTTCCTTAGTTCAAACAAGCTGGAAATGGAGGCAAGACTCACGTTTTCTTCCAGCTCTCTCTCTCTCTCTCTCTCAAGTTTCTCTTGGTTGGTGGAGGCAAGACAGGGGAAATTTTCTCATCTTTTCCCTAGTTTTCCCTCGGCTGAAATGGAGTAAGGCAAGGAGCTACTCTCTATTCATCCCTCAGTTGAAATGGAAGCAAGACTAAAGAGTTTTTCTCTATTCCTCCCTCAGTTGAAATGGAAGCAAGACTAAAGAAAATTTGACCAAAGGGTTTTTTTTTTTTGTCTTGAGCAAGATATCTCACACTGGACACTAACATTTCACCATTTGTCAAGCATGCATAAGTCAAGAGGTTAATCTAAAAATTACCCCACATTTCTATATTATTATGATGTGCCTTTACTAAATTCTTATTCTGGGTAGTGTTAATTTTTATAAGGGTTGATCCTACATTAATTTAGGGTACCTTCAAGTTGTTTAATCACAAGAAACAAGTAAACATGTAAATTGAATAATTTACAAGCAAATTGCAACATATTCAATAAATAAATACACAAACAAATAAATTACACACCTCTCACAAATATAACCCTCGAAGAAATTATAATAATAAATTAGCATACTTTAGTTATGGTAGCACTGACCATCTCGCAAAAGAATGCAATCGTTGAAATAATTTACATAATAAAACTTCAATTTTAGTAGAATGTGTTAATGATGATATTTTAGAAGTAGACGAATACTTGGATGACATAGAATCTATTTATAGTATTGTGTCAATAGAAGACAAAACACTTGAAGAGTTTAGTAGTGATGATGAAGAAGGAGAATTAGCATCAGAACTCTTAGAATCAGATAGAAGATATAAAGAAGAATATAATGATAAAATGAAGTACCTAAAAGACATGGATGAAATATTAGAAAACTTAGTAGAAACTATAGTATGAGAGTGGTAGTTATGTCAAGAAAAACTTTGATCTAGGGTTTGCATCCTCAAGGGTTTTTTGCGGCGTCGACGCTGGTCTTGGGCCGCCACAGCAGCCATGGCTGCCTTTCAAACTCCTGCTAATGGGCATGCACCAGCCTCGGTGCCTACGTTCCAAGCAAAGTCATTTTCCTCACTTTTTCCGGCTAGGCAGCCAACCACGTTTGCCGTGCATGTTGACAAGACAACGAGAAGAGGAGAGCCTGCAATTGTTTTTTCTCCAGCAGATTTTGTGAGGACCCGAAAAAAATTTCTTATTTTTATCGAATATTAATGGTTTAATTAAGTATTTATCCACCTGTTTTCCCCAAATAATTTATTACGACCATTTTAAATCCATTCGTATGGAATAATGTCTTCATTATGCTGTTAAAACGTCCCGTTAACAACTTCAATTTTCGGAGGATTGTTTAGGTGAGAAATAATGAACACGAGTGTTTTAAGGTGATATTATATTCGAGAGTATGATTATCCTGGGGAAATTAAGAACAGACAATAGCAGATTAAAAAAAGTTAATCGAGAATTGAAGGTGAATAAGTTCTAAGTGAGCATATACTACTCACACGTGGATAGTTTTCCAAAAGAAGCATGGATACAAATTTATTGGAGATTTGAGGAGTTAATACTCGACTCATGTGAGGACTCGTAAAACTCCTATTAAAACCCTATTTTGAGCTTATTTAATTATTTACTTGTTCATTTATTCCGAGTATTATTTTCTAGATCTATTGAACCTAATTACGTGGAAATATAGCTTCATTATATTTTTAAAGTGACTTGTTTCAAAAATTAATTTCCGGGAGCGCGTTTAGTGAGAACAGTGAATAGTGCTTGGAAATTTTACCCGATTGAGAGTACAATAGGCTTGGAATATTAAAGACTTATACAATGGATCTAAATTAGGTATTTTAACGATTAAATACTCAAGTGATAGTTATTAGTATTATCGTTATAAGGATTTCTTGGAGGTTTCGCGTTATCGCGCTTAAATTGGTGGTACGCGTTTTCACACGCGGGATTTTAATTGAAGGACTTTATAACCTTATTTTGGGATGAATAAGAGTGAATAATATTTACATGAATATAAGTGCATTAGAGGTTTAGTGTACTAGTGAAACAAATGCGAGAGAAATCGAGCACGAAACGCGCGCGAGTGTGCACGGTAGAAGAGTTGACTTTTGCACCATTTCCAGCCACACAAATGAAGCTTCCTTAGGAAGCCAAACTTGAACCAAACTTACCCTCTCTCATGCTCATTTCAGCCGGCACCCAAGCAGCAAAAACAACCAAGGCTTAAATTTTTCCATCTCCAAATTCTTGCACAATCCTCAACTAAATCCTACCAAATTTTCACAGCACTTAGCTCTACACTAGAGGATCATCTTGAGCTATAAAAAGGGGAAGCTTTCATAGTTTTTCTTGGCCAAAAGGGAGACCGAAATTCTGGTTTTTACACACCAAAGAGGTAAGTGATGATCAACTCATAGAATCTTGTCATTTGGAGGTTATCTTACCTAGTTAAGTTCATTTATGCCTTTGGTTAGCTTGTTTATGGTGTAAAATGAAATGGGTGGGCTCTATGAACTCCCACCTTTGTCTTGAGGGCTGATCTCATGCTTGATGATGGATTTAATCTTGGTTTAGTGTTCAAAATGGTAGATTAATGGTGTATAATTAGAAGAAACTTCAAGGAGTGCATGGAGTAAAAAGTTCCGATTCTGCCCCTGCTTTGGACGTACCCTTTTCTGCAGAATTTTGAGGGTTTAATGGCCTGTATATGATGTTTATATGTTGCATAGATGGTGTACAAAATTTCATGGAAAAATATTGAGGTTTGGTTGGTCAAATGAATTATTTTCGTGAAGCTAGTAAACCTGGAAACTGTTCCCGTAATGCTCAGACCAGCTTTCTCGAGTGCCGTTAGCGGCATTTGAAACTAGACATTCCCACCTTTCCAACGGTATAAAATGCATGTTCTGATTCCATGTATGTGAGCCGAACCAACCATTTAAACTCGGCTGTTCTGTTTCTCTGTTTTCCTGGAACGAAATGCTGAGGCTGCAATTTGTGGCTCGAATTCGAGCTAGTTGTGTGCCGAATTTCAAAATGATTTCTTCTATGAAATTATAGCTCTATGAATGTATTTTCCAACGCCATAAACCATGCTCAATTATGAGTTAAGTTGAGTGATTTGTGATCAAAATACGGAACCTGCCCTGCTCTTGAAAACCCTGACTTTTGGACAGATTTGATGCAAGGCTTGGTGTAGACTTGCTAATTGAATTTTTTGGGTGTTAAACACTTACCAAATGTACCATGAATGTTCCTTAGCCTTTGCCTACACTAATGAACTATGTTTGGAGGGTTTTCCTTGACCAAATGTTTGGAATGGAAAACCAAAAAGCTCAAGGCAGTTCTGCCTTAGGATTTTCGAAACTTTGGGTGTTTGGTTGACTACCTTCCCGAAGGTATTTTTCCATGAAAGTTGATAGAGGAATGGCCTTTATATAGGAATATTATACTGACAAATTTTGTACCAATCCAAGTCCATTTCGATACCCAACTAAGGTCCCAAAGTCGGAAACTCAAATCTGGAAATTTGTTCAGCAGTTTCGAATTTGATACAAGGGGGACCTTGGAACTCGAGCCGGCATGGGCTTGGTCGGGAACCTTGGTTAGCCATGAGAATCACATGATAAGCTTGATCTATTTGAGAGATCTTGCTTGGCATACTCGTGGAGTATAGCCTTATAAATGTCGTGCGGGCCCGAAGCGGTGTAGGGTGGGCGGATGAGAAGTAAGTGGTGATCTACGGTTTGGAAATATCAACCCCGTTGATGGAGAGTCATCGCGGGAAGATATACGAATGAACTAGCAAAGCAAGTGGAACTTAGCTCCTGAGAGCTACTATATCCTTGAATTGTTTCTGCTTACTTTCACTGGCTTTATTAATTACTTGTAATTATCTCTTGAACTATTATTTGGGACTGTTATCTGGACTACGTGCTTGCATGTGTGTTCTTGGCCTCACGAGCGTTTTTGCTCACCCGGTAGATTTGTTTTCCTTAACAGGATTGGACTTGGAGAAATGTTGGAGAAACCCCTCTTGGCGTACTCTTGTTTTAGGGTTTTCGTTGCACTTTGGGGCTAGACTTGTGATTGATGTATATTTTGAATATTGATGTATTTCGAGGTCCCGATGTAATGATTGGGCAGATGTTGAATATTGATAAGCTTGAATGCTTACGCACTGATTGTATTTATGATATTTAATCGTAACGTCTAGTATTGTATTAAGCTTGGACGGAAATTGCTTGAGTCCTGGCGAGAGTTGGGCAGGCGTCCCGCAGATACCCTTTGGTTCGTCTTAGGGAGAAGTGGGGGCATCACAGTTGGTATCAGAGCTTAGGTTTTAGATCTCTGTAGTGTACCCTAGGCTTAAACGTTTAGGATGCCGGACTGTGGAATTGGATTGAAAGTTAAGTGACTGCTTGTGAAAATGAAAATTAGAACCTAGGTTCGAATTAGTGGATGACAAGGAGTCTTGATATGGTGTGATACATGTGGGATAGTATGAAGTGATCAAATCTTGTTTATTTAGTGTATCTGGACCTACCTGAGCATTTACTCTTAAGTGTAAACTATAGAAGGTAATGGTGATATTAAATTGTCTCGGGGGCGCCTTCCGGTGGTCCACTATCGAGAGAGTGACCTAAGAGAGCATTGGAGAATGGTCCGATTTGCTGGACTAGGACTTCATGTGAATTTCAAAAGACTTGCTCGAGCCCAAATAGTGGGGTGTTGATAGTGGTCGATCATTGGAAGTGGCTATCCGAAGAAACTAGAGTGATTCGAAGGGATGATCGAGAACTGAGGACAATTGCGGATGCCTAGACTACTAGAATTCCTGAAATTGAAATTGAAATACTTAAGGAGCGAGGGAGACAAAGGCTCCTAGTGAGAAGCTTCAAAAGCTAAGAACCGACTTGTTAGGGTAGTGCCCGAAATTAAAGACAAGATGGATGAGTCAGTAGCTGGGTGTGTTACCTTGGTTGAATGAGTGGAGAATGACAAGATATTCGATAAGGGACATGAGATCTAAAACTCCTAGTGCTGGAAATGAAATTGATCCTATGGAGGTAGTGAAGACTTTTGGGTTCTGCCAATCACTAATTTAGTGATTTAAACTATTTTAATAGTTTTTGCCAAAGATAAACAGGGTGACGCTTGCTTAAAGGCCGTTGTATTTTGTGTCTTGTTTCAATATGTTTCCTACCTTTTGAGGCAATTAAACATTTCTCATGACATGTTTGACCTTATTGCTTTATGATTTCAAATCCATGATTGGGGTTATACGTATTTACGATTATCTCAGCGTCTTCCCTTTTATTCTCATATTTGTTTAACGTGATCAAAGTCTCACTTTTCAAACTTCATTTAAGTGCATTCATTTCTTGCCATGTTTATATAACTGTTAAAGTTATGAGTGGCCAAATAAGTAAAAAGGGACCGAGGGCGAGGGGTTAGGCCACCCCAAACTCCAGGGGATAATTAGGGAACGATTGCTGGATTGAACCGAAACCCTAGAAACGAAGGAAAACACCTACATAGCTCCCACTATTGACCATACGACTGATATCCTAGAACGGTTGGTTGAGTACCAATGCTCTGGACCAATAAGCCAACCTAAGAACCAGGAGAGGTGTGAAAATGAAATGATTCTTGAAGGACGTCTATCTAGGTTTCACGGGGGACCTAACCTTGAAACAGTAAGGTTGATTTGAAAGGATACAATAAGGCACTAATGGGACTACGAGATTTTGATCTCTTTTCGAACAACTTCATAGACAAGCATCGAAGACTGAAGTAAGACATGAAAAACTTTATATCAAGGAATAGAGTCCCCATATCTGGTTGTAATTGGAATTAATGGTAGTGATTTTATGGAGACTTAAGAACTCACCCATGTTCGGCAGAGAATAACTAAGATTTATATTTCGGGGTGACCTACAAACAAAAGAATGAAAGAGTAATCTGGCTCGAACTTCCATTATGCATAACTACTCTTTTGATCCTTTGATTTGCCTGGCGGGTTAGCATTTGACTTAAGCCAACTGGTAAGATGACAACTTTGGAAGAAATGCGTAAGGAATTGGACTTTCTTCGAAATGAGGTAGAATTTCAAAGGAAATTGGCTGACTACTGGAAAGGACGGTGGAAACAAGAATATGCAGAAAAAATTGAATTACTACGCCAGAATGTAGAATTAGAGAAGAAATGCAAAGAAAATCCTCGAACTGGCCAAGCCGCCACTTCTCATGCAAATTGTGGATACTGCGGCAAGGTTAACCACGTTGAGGCCGAGTGCTGGATGAAACAAGGAAAGTGTCTGGGGTGCGGTAGTACCAAGCATAAGATTTCGGATTGCCCTAGAGCTTTTAAAAAAGAGGAAGTACTCAATAGCCAACTAGGTCCACCGCAAAGCGATCAAGTGCCAGATGGGAGTAATTAGTACTAATGGCTATGAACGGGGTCCTAGTAATGAAGGTTTCACAGATTGAGATGGTTTGACTTCACTCGAGGAATAGAGATTGTAGTTTTACCCTAGACTAGGCTAGCACCTTTGGAGGTTGTGATCTTTTGAAAAAGAGAAAAGTCTTTTGTTGTTTTGTATCCTGGCAACTTGACATGTTTTGCTACAATCCTGTCGTTTCTCCTTTTCCTTTTGAGAGGATTTGATAAACCTCTTCCAACTGGATGTAATTATTATGATCTTTATGACTCATGAAAATTTACTTCGCTTTTAATTGTTTTTATGACTTACACGTATGTTTAAATCCTGCCCCACGCCTTTAGAATTATAATAAGACACGAATGGTATTGGATGTGATCGAGATTTTGCTTGAGAATATAGACCACCTGAGGTCTTGATAGTGACTAGAGATCGGGACCGAAGTGAGGACTTAGCGTTGAAATGGGATTCAATGTTTGAAATGCCAATTTGAGATATTAAAATCGGTGGATTTGAGTTAGTGAAAGGAAATAATTAATGGATTCAATGTGCCTAACGATTAAGGACTAGATATCGTATTTGGAATGAAGGCTAGAAGCTATGTATTTATAGATTATGGAGTCTGGAGCGATGTGACCATTAAGAACAACTACCCTTTTGTCTTACATGGATAAGAATTCGATAATTTGTAAGGAGTCGTGATCCTATTTAAGTTGGATTTAAAGTAGAGATATTACCCATTTGGGAACCCTAAGAACTAATGTGGTTAATACCGCTTTCAAATTAAGACATGGACACTCTAAAATTTTCGGTACACCCTTCGAGTTGACATATGCACTAGAAGCATTTTTGGACCCAAGTGATCGGAGTTAAACCGTATTTGGACAAATCGGTGGAGGCATTTATTGATGATATATCGATATACTCTAGTGTTTGAGAAGGTCATGAAAGACACTTGATGGCAGTTTTACGAACCTCGAGAGAACGCCAACTTTTGTTAAGTTCAATAACTGTGAGTTCGATTGGAAGAAATAACCTTTCTAGGTTATACAGTATCTAAGGAAGGAATTATTATTGACTCAGCTAAAATGAAAGATTGTATAAGAGGGAACGACCAGAAAAGCATATTGAAATTTGGAATTCTCGGAGTTAGCTGAATACTACCTTTGGTTTATCAAGGATTTTTGTAAGAGTGCAAGACTTGGCAAACCATTTGAGGTTCTAAATGTAAGGGAAAATCTTGAGATGAAGAATGTTAATCGGTGTACATGTGTAGGAGGTAATTTTGTGATTTACACAGATGATTCAAAGGATGGTTTAGAATGTATATTAATAAAACATGATAAGGTGATTGTATATGCCTCTAGGAAGTTAAAATATTACGAGAGGAAGTAGCCAACTCCTGATTGGGAGTAAATAACTACAATATTTGTCTTAAAGAAGTGAAGATATTGCCTATATGAGGTAGACATGAGGCCGATTAAGTTGCTCTATGACTCGGAAGTTAAAATGCCTATTGAAGAAAAAATAAAGGTTTGATTGCTAGTCGAATGAATGGAAATTGTCAAGTATAAGTTGGAAAAACGTAAGTTGGTGATCGATCTGATAGGCTTAACCATGAAGGGAATGATATTTTCTCAGGTGTGAATTTCGAGGACGAAATTCTGTTAAGGAGGGGAGGATGTGAGGACCCGAAAAAAATTTCTTATTTTTATCGAATATTAATGGTTTAATTAAGTATTTATCCACCTGTTTTCCCCAAATAATTTATTACGACCATTTTAAATCCATTCGTATGGAATAATGTCTTCATTATGCTTTTAAAACGTCCCGTTAACAACTTCAATTTTCGGAGAATTGTTTAGGTGAGAAATATTGAAAACGAGTGTTTCAATGTGATATTATATTCGAGAGTATGATTATCCTGGGGAAATTAAGAACAGACAATAGCAGATTAAAAAAATTTAATCGAGAATTAAAGGTGAATAAGTTCTAAGTGAGCATATACTACTCACGCGTGGATAGTTTTCCAAAAGACGCATGGATACAAATTTATTGGACATTTGAGGAGTTAATACTCGACTCATGTGAGGACTCGTAAAACTCCTATTAAAACCCTATTTTGAGCTTATTCAATTATTTACTTGTTCATTTATTCCGAGTATTATTTTCTAGATCTATTGAACTTAATTACGTGGAAATATAGTTTTATTATATTTTTAAAGTGACTTGTTTCAAAAATTAATTTCCGGGAGCGCGTTTAGTGAGAACAGTGAATAGTGCTTGGAAATTTTACCCGACTGAGAGTACAATAGGCTTGGAATATTAAAGACTTATACAATGGACCTAAATTAGGTATTTTAACGATTAAATACTCAAGTGATAGTTATTAGTATTATCGTTATAAGGATTTCTTGGAGGTTTCGCGTTATCGCGCTTAAATTGGTGGTACGCGTTTTCACACGCGCGATTTTAATTGAAGGACTTTAGACCCTTATTTTGGGATGAATAAGAGTGAATAATATTTACATGAATATAAGTGCATTAGAGGTTTAGTGTACTAGTGAAACAAATGCGAGAGAAATCGAGCACGGAACGCGCGCGAGTGTGCGCGGTAGAAGAGTTGACTTTTGCACCGTTTCCAGCCACAGAAATAAAGCTTCCTTAGGAAGCCAAATTTGAACCAAACTTACCCTCTCTCATGCTCATTTCAGCCGGCACCCAAGCAGCAAAAACAACCAAGGCTTCTCAAATTTTTCCATCTCCAAATTCTTGCACAATCCTCAACTAAATCCTACCAAATTTTCACAGCACTTAGCTCTACACTAGAGGATCATCTTGAGCTATAAAAAGGGGAAGCTTTCACAATTTTTCTTGGCCAAAGGGGAGACCGAAATTTCTGGTTTTTGCACACCAAAGAGGTAAGTGATGATCAACTCATAGAATCTTGTCATTTGGAGGTTATCTTACCTAGTTAAGTTCATTTATGCCTTTGGTTAGCTTGTTTATGGTGTAAAATGAAATGGGTGGGCTCTATGAACTCCCACCTTTGTCTTGAGGGCTGATCTCATGCTTGATGATGGATTTAATCTTGGTTTAGTGTTCAAAATGGTAGATTAATGGTGTATAATTAGAAGAAACTTCAAGGAGTGCATGGAGTAAAAAGTTCCGATTCTGCCCCTGCTTTGGACGTACCCTTTTCTGCAGAATTTTGAGGGTTTAATGGCCTGTATATGATGTTTATATGTTGCATAGATGGTGTACAAAATTTCATGGAAAAATATTGAGGTTTGGTTGGTCAAATGAATTATTTTCGTGAAGCTAGTAAACCTGGAAACTGTTCCCGTAATGCTCAGACCAGCTTTCTCGAGTGCCGTTAGCGGCATTTGAAACTAGACATTCCCACCTTTCCAACGGTATAAAATGCATGTTCTGATTCCATGTATGTGAGCCGAACCAACCATTTAAACTCGGCTGTTCTGTTTCTCTGTTTTCCTGGAACGAAATGCTGAGGCTGCAATTTGTGGCTCGAATTCGAGCTAGTTGTGTGCCGAATTTCAAAATGATTTCTTCTGTGAAATTATAGCTCTATGAATTTATTTTCCAACGCCATAAACCATGCTCAATTATGAGTTAAGTTGAGTGATTTGTGATCAAAATACGGAACCTGCCCTGCTCTTGAAAACCCTGACTTTTGGACAGATTTGATGCAAGGCTTGGTGTAGACTTGCTAATTGAATTTTTTGGGTGTTAAACACTTACCAAATGTACCATGAATGTTCCTTAGCCTTTGCCTACACTAATGAACTATGTTTGGAGGGTTTTCCTTGACCAAATGTTTGGAATGGAAAACCAAAAAGCTCAAGGCAGTTCTGCCTTAGGATTTTCGAAACTTTGGGTGTTTGGTTGACTACCTTCCCGAAGGTATTTTTCCATGAAAGTTGATAGAGGAATGGCCTTTATATAGGAATATTATACTGACAAATTTTGTACCAATCCAAGTCCATTTCGATACCCAACTAAGGTCCCAAAGTCGGAAACTCAAATCTGGAAATTTGTTCAGCAGTTTCGAATTTGATACAAGGGGGACCTTGGAACTCGAGCCGGCATGGGCTTGGTCGGGAACCTTGGTTAGCCATGAGAATCACATGATAAGCTTGATCTATTTGAGAGATCTTGCTTGGCATACTCGTGGAGTATAGCCTTATAAATGTCGTGCGGGCCCGAAGCGGTGTAGGGTGGGCGGATGAGAAGTAAGTGGTGATCTACGGTTTGGAAATATCAACCCCGTTGATGGAGAGTCATCGCGGGAAGATATACGAATGAACTAGCAAAGCAAGTGGAACTTAGCTCCTGAGAGCTACTATATCCTTGAATTGTTTCTGCTTACTTTCACTGGCTTTATTAATTACTTGTAATTATCTCTTGAACTGTTATTTGGGACTGTTATCTGGACTACGTGCTTGCATGTGTGTTCTTGGCCTCACGAGCGTTTTTGCTCACCCGGTAGATTTGTTTTCCTTAACAGGATTGGACTTGGAGAAATGTTGGAGAAACCCCTCTTGGCGTACTCTTGTTTTAGGGTTTTCGTTGCACTTTGGGGCTAGACTTGTGATTGATGTATATTTTGAATATTGATGTATTTCGAGGTCCCGATGTAATGATTGGGCAGATGTTGAATATTGATAAGCTTGAATGCTTACGCACTGATTGTATTTATGATATTTAATCGTAACGTCTAGTATTGTATTAAGCTTGGACGGAAATTGCTTGAGTCCTGGCGAGAGTTGGGCAGGCGTCCCGCAGATACCCTTTGGTTCGTCTTAGGGAGAAGTGGGGGCATCACAGTTGGTATCAGAGCTTAGGTTTTAGATCTCTGTAGTGTACCCTAGGCTTAAACGTTTAGGATGCCGGACTGTGGAATTGGATTGAAAGTTAAGTGACTGCTTGTGAAAATGAAAATTAGAACCTAGGTTCGAATTAGTGGATGACAAGGAGTCTTGATATGGTGTGATACATGTGGGATAGTATGAAGTGATCAAATCTTGTTTATTTAGTGTATCTGGACCTACCTGAGCATTTACTCTTAAGTGTAAACTATAGAAGGTAATGGTGATATTAAATTGTCTCGGGGGCGCCTTCCGGTGGTCCACTATCGAGAGAGTGACCTAAGAGAGCATTGGAGAATGGTCCGATTTGCTGGACTAGGACTTCATGTGAATTTCAAAAGACTTGCTCGAGCCCAAATAGTGGGGTGTTGATAGTGGTCGATCATTGGAAGTGGCTATCCGAAGAAACTAGAGTGATTCGAAGGGATGATCGAGAACTGAGGACAATTGCGGATGCCTAGACTACTAGAATTCCTGAAATTGAAATTGAAATACTTAAGGAGCGAGGGAGACAAAGGCTCCTAGTGAGAAGCTTCAAAAGCTAAGAACCGACTTGTTAGGGTAGTGCCCGAAATTAAAGACAAGATGGATGAGTCAGTAGCTGGGTGTGTTACCTTGGTTGAATGAGTGGAGAATGACAAGATATTCGATAAGGGACATGAGATCTAAAACTCCTAGTGCTGGAAATGAAATTGATCCTATGGAGGTAGTGAAGACTTTTGGGTTCTGCCAATCACTAATTTAGTGATTTAAACTATTTTAATAGTTTTTGCCAAAGATAAACAGGGTGACGCTTGCTTAAAGGCCGTTGTATTTTGTGTCTTGTTTCAATATGTTTCCTACCTTTTGAGGCAATTAAACATTTCTCATGACATGTTTGACCTTATTGCTTTATGATTTCAAATCCATGATTGGGGTTATACGTATTTACGATTATCTCAGCGTCTTCCCTTTTATTCTCATATTTGTTTAACGTGATCAAAGTCTCACTTTTCAAACTTCATTTAAGTGCATTCATTTCTTGCCATGTTTATATAACTGTTAAAGTTATGAGTGGCCAAATAAGTAAAAAGGGACCGAGGGCGAGGGGTTAGGCCACCCCAAACTCCAGGGGATAATTAGGGAACGATTGCTGGATTGAACCGAAACCCTAGAAACGAAGGAAAACACCTACATAGCTCCCACTATTGACCATACGACTGATATCCTAGAACGGTTGGTTGAGTACCAATGCTCTGGACCAATAAGCCAACCTAAGAACCAGGAGAGGTGTGAAAATGAAATGATTCTTGAAGGACGTCTATCTAGGTTTCACGGGGGACCTAACCTTGAAACAGTAAGGTTGATTTGAAAGGATACAATAAGGCACTAATGGGACTACGAGATTTTGATCTCTTTTCGAACAACTTCATAGACAAGCATCGAAGACTGAAGTAAGACATGAAAAACTTTATATCAAGGAATAGAGTCCCCATATCTGGTTGTAATTGGAATTAATGGTAGTGATTTTATGGAGACTTAAGAACTCACCCATGTTCGGCAGAGAATAACTAAGATTTATATTTCGGGGTGACCTACAAACAAAAGAATGAAAGAGTAATCTGGCTCGAACTTCCATTATGCATAACTACTCTTTTGATCCTTTGATTTGCCTGGCGGGTTAGCATTTGACTTAAGCCAACTGGTAAGATGACAACTTTGGAAGAAATGCGTAAGGAATTGGACTTTCTTCGAAATGAGGTAGAATTTCAAAGGAAATTGGCTGACTACTGGAAAGGACGGTGGAAACAAGAATATGCAGAAAAAATTGAATTACTACGCCAGAATGTAGAATTAGAGAAGAAATGCAAAGAAAATCCTCGAACTGGCCAAGCCGCCACTTCTCATGCAAATTGTGGATACTGCGGCAAGGTTAACCACGTTGAGGCCGAGTGCTGGATGAAACAAGGAAAGTGTTTGGGGTGCGGTAGTACCAAGCATAAGATTTCGGATTGCCCTAGAGCTTTTAAAAAAGAGGAAGTACTCAATAGCCAACTAGGTCCACCGCAAAGCGATCAAGTGCCAGATGGGAGTAATTAGTACTAATGGCTATGAACGGGGTCCTAGTAATGAAGGTTTCACAGATTGAGATGGTTTGACTTCACTCGAGGAATAGAGATTGTAGTTTTACCCTAGACTAGGCTAGCACCTTTGGAGGTTGTGATCTTTTGAAAAAGAGAAAAGTCTTTTGTTGTTTTGTATCCTGGCAACTTGACATGTTTTGCTACAATCCTGTCGTTTCTCCTTTTCCTTTTGAGAGGATTTGATAAACCTCTTCCAACTGGATGTAATTATTATGATCTTTATGACTCATGAAAATTTACTTCGCTTTTAATTGTTTTTATGACTTACACGTATGTTTAAATCCTGCCCCACGCCTTTAGAATTATAATAAGACACGAATGGTATTGGATGTGATCGAGATTTTGCTTGAGAATATAGACCACCTGAGGTCTTGATAGTGACTAGAGATCGGGACCGAAGTGAGGACTTAGCGTTGAAATGGGATTCAATGTTTGAAATGCCAATTTGAGATATTAAAATCGGTGGATTTGAGTTAGTGAAAGGAAATAATTAATGGATTCAATGTGCCTAACGATTAAGGACTAGATATCGTATTTGGAATGAAGGCTAGAAGCTATGTATTTATAGATTATGGAGTCTGGAGCGATGTGACCATTAAGAACAACTACCCTTTTGTCTTACATGGATAAGAATTCGATAATTTGTAAGGAGTCGTGATCCTATTTAAGTTGGATTTAAAGTAGAGATATTACCCATTTGGGAACCCTAAGAACTAATGTGGTTAATACCGCTTTCAAATTAAGACATGGACACTCTAAAATTTTCGGTACACCCTTCGAGTTGACATATGCACTAGAAGCATTTTTGGACCCAAGTGATCGGAGTTAAACCGTATTTGGACAAATCGGTGGAGGCATTTATTGATGATATATCGATATACTCTAGTGTTTGAGAAGGTCATGAAAGACACTTGATGGCAGTTTTACGAACCTCGAGAGAACGCCAACTTTTGTTAAGTTCAATAACTGTGAGTTCGATTGGAAGAAATAACCTTTCTAGGTTATACAGTATCTAAGGAAGGAATTATTATTGACTCAGCTAAAATGAAAGATTGTATAAGAGGGAACGACCAGAAAAGCATATTGAAATTTGGAATTCTCGGAGTTAGCTGAATACTACCTTTGGTTTATCAAGGATTTTTGTAAGAGTGCAAGACTTGGCAAACCATTTGAGGTTCTAAATGTAAGGGAAAATCTTGAGATGAAGAATGTTAATCGGTGTACATGTGTAGGAGGTAATTTTGTGATTTACACAGATGATTCAAAGGATGGTTTAGAATGTATATTAATAAAACATGATAAGGTGATTGTATATGCCTCTAGGAAGTTAAAATATTACGAGAGGAAGTAGCCAACTCCTGATTGGGAGTAAATAACTACAATATTTGTCTTAAAGAAGTGAAGATATTGCCTATATGAGGTAGACATGAGGCCGATTAAGTTGCTCTATGACTCGGAAGTTAAAATGCCTATTGAAGAAAAAATAAAGGTTTGATTGCTAGTCGAATGAATGGAAATTGTCAAGTATAAGTTGGAAAAACGTAAGTTGGTGATCGATCTGATAGGCTTAACCATGAAGGGAATGATATTTTCTCAGGTGTGAATTTCGAGGACGAAATTCTGTTAAGGAGGGGAGGATGTGAGGACCCGAAAAAAATTTCTTATTTTTATCGAATATTAATGGTTTAATTAAGTATTTATCCACCTGTTTTCCCCAAATAATTTATTACGACCATTTTAAATCCATTCGTATGGAATAATGTCTTCATTATGCTTTTAAAACGTCCCGTTAACAACTTCAATTTTCGGAGAATTGTTTAGGTGAGAAATATTGAAAACGAGTGTTTCAATGTGATATTATATTCGAGAGTATGATTATCCTGGGGAAATTAAGAACAGACAATAGCAGATTAAAAAAATTTAATCGAGAATTAAAGGTGAATAAGTTCTAAGTGAGCATATACTACTCACGCGTGGATAGTTTTCCAAAAGACGCATGGATACAAATTTATTGGACATTTGAGGAGTTAATACTCGACTCATGTGAGGACTCGTAAAACTCCTATTAAAACCCTATTTTGAGCTTATTCAATTATTTACTTGTTCATTTATTCCGAGTATTATTTTCTAGATCTATTGAACTTAATTACGTGGAAATATAGTTTTATTATATTTTTAAAGTGACTTGTTTCAAAAATTAATTTCCGGGAGCGCGTTTAGTGAGAACAGTGAATAGTGCTTGGAAATTTTACCCGACTGAGAGTACAATAGGCTTGGAATATTAAAGACTTATACAATGGACCTAAATTAGGTATTTTAACGATTAAATACTCAAGTGATAGTTATTAGTATTATCGTTATAAGGATTTCTTGGAGGTTTCGCGTTATCGCGCTTAAATTGGTGGTACGCGTTTTCACACGCGCGATTTTAATTGAAGGACTTTAGACCCTTATTTTGGGATGAATAAGAGTGAATAATATTTACATGAATATAAGTGCATTAGAGGTTTAGTGTACTAGTGAAACAAATGCGAGAGAAATCGAGCACGGAACGCGCGCGAGTGTGCGCGGTAGAAGAGTTGACTTTTGCACCGTTTCCAGCCACAGAAATAAAGCTTCCTTAGGAAGCCAAATTTGAACCAAACTTACCCTCTCTCATGCTCATTTCAGCCGGCACCCAAGCAGCAAAAACAACCAAGGCTTCTCAAATTTTTCCATCTCCAAATTCTTGCACAATCCTCAACTAAATCCTACCAAATTTTCACAGCACTTAGCTCTACACTAGAGGATCATCTTGAGCTATAAAAAGGGGAAGCTTTCACAATTTTTCTTGGCCAAAGGGGAGACCGAAATTTCTGGTTTTTGCACACCAAAGAGGTAAGTGATGATCAACTCATAGAATCTTGTCATTTGGAGGTTATCTTACCTAGTTAAGTTCATTTATGCCTTTGGTTAGCTTGTTTATGGTGTAAAATGAAATGGGTGGGCTCTATGAACTCCCACCTTTGTCTTGAGGGCTGATCTCATGCTTGATGATGGATTTAATCTTGGTTTAGTGTTCAAAATGGTAGATTAATGGTGTATAATTAGAAGAAACTTCAAGGAGTGCATGGAGTAAAAAGTTCCGATTCTGCCCCTGCTTTGGACGTACCCTTTTCTGCTGAATTTTGAGGGTTTAATGGCTTGTATATGATGTTTATATGTTGTATAGATGGTGTACAAAATTTCATGGAAAAATATTGAGGTTTGGTTGGTCAAAGGAATTATTTTCGTGAAGCTAGTAAACCTGGAAACTGTTCCCGTAATGCTCAGACCAGCTTTCTCGAGTGCCGTCAGCGGCATTTGAAACTAGACATTCCCACCTTTCCAACGGTATAAAATGCATGTTCTGATTCCATGTATGTGAGCCGAACCAACCATTTAAACTCTGCTGTTCTGTTTCTCTGTTTTCCTGGAACGAAAAGCTGAGGCTGCAACTTGTGGCTCGAATTCGAGCTAGTTGTGTGCCGAATTTCAAAATGATTTCTTCTATGAAATTATAGCTCTATGAATGTATTTTCCAACGCCATAAACCATGCTCAATTATGAGTTAAGTTGAGTGATTTGTGATCAAAATACGGAACCTGCCCTGCTCTTCAAAACCCTGACTTTTGGACAGATTTGATGCAAGGCTTGGTGTAGACTTGCTAATTGAATTTTTTGGGTGTTAAACACTTACCAAATGTACCATGAATGTTCCTTAGCCTTTTCCTACACTAATGAACTATGTTTGGTGGATTTTCCTTGACCAAATGTTTGGAATGGAAAACCAAAAAGCTCAAGGCAGTTCTGCCTTAGGGTTTTCAAAACTTTGGGTGTTTGGTTGACTACCTTCCCGAAGGTTTTTTTCCATGAAAGTTGATAGAGGAATGGCCTTTATATAGAAGTATTATACTGACAAATTTTGTACCAATCCAAGTCCATTTCGATACCCAACTAAGGTCCCAAAGTTGGAAACTCAAATCTGGAAATTTGTTCAGCAGTTTCAAATTTTCCCAAATTTTGAGCTGCCGTATCTCGGTGCTCGAAACTCCGTTTCTTGTGCCGCTTGTTTTGTTGTAAACTTGGATTACAACACTATTAGAGTTACAAATTTCAAAGGCTAGTTTCACTCAAGTAAATTTTGCCGAATTTTCAAAGTTGGCCAAAAACCAACTTAAATCTGCCTTATGAACCAAAACAGCAACTTTGAGCTCATTTTTGAATGTTTTCCATTTGGAATCTTAGAAAAGTGTATTCTAAGAACTTTTAGTACTTTCAAAGAGGTTTCCAACGGCACCCAATTTTCCAATTTCTGACATGTAGAATGGGAGATACGATTTTTCAAATTATCGTATCAAACCTGAATTTTTTCCCAAATTCCAAGGGAAGGGAGTTTTCAAGTACTCCTTATTCCTTCAATATTTCTTGAACATTTTATACTTGATTTCCCAAAATGAAAACTCGATTACCGTGTACTTTGAGAAACTCCATTTAAACCTCGATTTACGAGTAATTGAGGTTCGTTTTCATGAAATTTCCTTAGATTGTACTAGTGTACAATCTTTCTTGATAATTGGGATATACGAGTGATACTTCACTATTATGTGCTCAGGCGCACACGAGGACCACCCTCAAGAGGATTCCACGGTGAACGTTTAAATTTCGGTTGAGACTACTTCTACTTGGTGAGTGTCAAGTGTATGGCTACTTGAACTCTATGGACTTGATTCATGCTTGGCTTACCTGATTACATGCTTAGCCTACTTGGTTTTGAAAAATGGAGTCGAGTGTGTACTTTATCGCACTCGTTCTCATTTGAAACAAATGACTCATGCTTAACATGTTTTGCCTGGTTTACATGACCTGAAATACATGCTTAAACCTGTCAAATGCTTGAATACATGACATGGTATGCTATGGCTGCATACGTCGTTGGAGTGAATCTCCTCGACACTTACATGATACAAGGGGGACGCCCAAACTCATAGGCCGACCTTGGAACTCGAGCCGGCATGGGCTTGGTCGGGAACCTTGGTTAGCCATGAGAATCACATGATAAGCTTGATCTATTTGAGAGATCTTGCTTGGCATACTCGTGGAGTATAGCCTTATAAATGTCGTGCGGGCCCGAAGCGGTGTAGGGTGGACGGATGAGAAGTAAGTGGTGATCTACGGTTTGGAAATATCAACCCCGTTGACGGAGAGTCATCCCGGGAAGATATACAAATGAACTAGCAAAGCAAGTGGAACTTAGTTCCTGAGAGCTACTATATCCTTGAATTGTTTCTGCTTACTTTCACTGGCTTTATTAATTACTTGTAATTATCTCTTGAACTGTTATTTGGGACTGTTATCTGGACAACGTGCTTGCATGTGTGTTCTTGGCCTCACGAGCATTTTTGCTCACCCGGTAGATTTGTTTTCCTTAACAGGATTGGACTTGGAGAAATGTTGGAGAAACCCCTCTTGGCGTACTCTTGTTTTAGGGTTTCCGTTGCACTTTGGGGCTAGACTTGTGATTGATGTATATTTTGAGTATTGATGTATTTCGAGATCCCGATGTAATGATTGGGCAGATGTTGAATATTGATAAGCTTGAATGCTTACGCACTGATTGTATTTATGATATTTAATCGTAACGTCTAGTATTGTATTAAGCTTGGACGGAAATTGCTTGAGTCCTGGCGAGAGTTGGGCAGGCGTCCCGCGGATACCCTTTGGTTCGCCTTAGGGAGAAGTGGGGGCGTCACAGTTGGTATCAGAGCTTAGGTTTTAGATCTCTGTAGTGTACCCTAGGCTTAAACGTTTAGGATGCCGGACTGTGGAATTGGATTGAAAGTTAAGTGACTGCTTGTGAAAATGAAAATTAGAACCTAGGTTCGAATTAGTGGATGACAAGGAGTCTTGATATGGTGTGATACATGTGGGATAGTATGAAGTGATCAAATCTTGTTTATTTAGTGTATCTGGACCTACCTGAACATTTACTCTTAAGTGTAAACTATAGAAGGTAATGGTGATATTAAATTGTCTCGGGGGCGCCTTCCGGTGGTCCACTATCGAGAGAGTGACCTAAGAGAGCATTGGAGAAATGGTCCGATTTGCTGGACTAGGACTTCATGTGAATTTCAAAAGACTTGCTCGATCCCAAAAAGTGGGGTGTTAATAGTGGTCGATCATTGGAAGTGGCTATCCGAAGAAACTAGAGTGATTCGAAGGGATGATCGAGAACTGAGGACAATTGCGGATGCCTAGACTACTAGAATTCCTGAAATTGAAATTGAAATACTTAAGGAGCGAGGGAGACAAAGGCTCCTAGTGAGAAGCTTCAAAAGCTAAGAACCGACTTGTTAGGGTAGTGCCCGAAATTAAAGACAAGATGGATGAGTCAGTAGCTGGGTGTGTTACCTTGGTTGAATGAGTGGAGAATGACAAGATATTCGATAAGGGACATGAGATCTAAAACTCCTAGTGCTGGAAATGAAATTGATCCTATGGAGGTAGTGAAGACTTTTGGGTTCTGCCAATCACTAATTTAGTGATTTAAACTATTTTAATAGTTTTTGCCAAAGATAAACAGGGTGACGCTTGCTTAAAGGCCGTTGTATTTTGTGTCTTGTTTCAATATGTTTCCTACCTTTTGAGGCAATTAAACATTTCTCATGACATGTTTGACCTTATTGCTTTATGATTTCAAATCCATGATTGGGGTTATACGTATTTACGATTATCTCAGCGTCTTCCCTTTTATTCTCATATTTGTTTAACGTGATCAAAGTCTCACTTTTCAAACTTCATTTAAGTGCATTCATTTCTTGCCATGTTTATATAACTGTTAAAGTTATGAGTGGCCAAATAAGTAAAAAGGGACCGAGGGCGAGGGGTTAGGCCACCCCAAACTCCAGGGGATAATTAGGGAACGATTGCTGGATTGAACCGAAACCCTAGAAACGAAGGAAAACACCTACATAGCTCCCACTATTGACCATACGACTGATATCCTAGAACGGTTGGTTGAGTACCAATGCTCTGGACCAATAAGCCAACCTAAGAACCAGGAGAGGTGTGAAAATGAAATGATTCTTGAAGGACGTCTATCTAGGTTTCACGGGGGACCTAACCTTGAAACAGTAAGGTTGATTTGAAAGGATACAATAAGGCACTAATGGGACTACGAGATTTTGATCTCTTTTCGAACAACTTCATAGACAAGCATCGAAGACTGAAGTAAGACATGAAAAACTTTATATCAAGGAATAGAGTCCCCATATCTGGTTGTAATTGGAATTAATGGTAGTGATTTTATGGAGACTTAAGAACTCACCCATGTTCGGCAGAGAATAACTAAGATTTATATTTCGGGGTGACCTACAAACAAAAGAATGAAAGAGTAATCTGGCTCGAACTTCCATTATGCATAGCTACTCTTTTGATCCTTTGATTTGCCTGGCGGGTTAGCATTTGACTTAAGCCAACTGGTAAGATGACAACTTTGGAAGAAATGCGTAAGGAATTGGACCTTCTTCGAAATGAGGAAGAATTTCAAAGGAAATTGGCTGACTACTGGGAAGGACGGTGGAAACAAGAATATGCAGAAAAAATTGAATTACTACGCCAGAATGTAGAATTAGAGAAGAAATGCAAAGAAAATCCTCAAACTGGCCAAGCCGCCACTTCTCATGCAAATTGTGGATACTGCGGCAAGGTTAACCACGTTGAGGCCGAGTGCTGGATGAAACAAGGAAAGTGTCTGGGGTGCGGTAGTACCAAGCATAAGATTTCGGATTGCCCTAGAGCTTTTAAAAAAGAGGAAGTACTCAATAGCCAACTAGGTCCACCGCAAAGCGATCAAGTGCCAGATGGGAGTAATTAGTACTAATGGCTATGAACGGGGTCCTAGTAGTGAAGGTTTCACAGATTGAGATGGTTCGACTTCACTCGAGGAATAGAGATTGTAGTTTTACCCTAGACTAGGCTAGCATCTTTGGAGGTTGTGATCTTTTGAAAAAGAGAAAAGTCGTTCGTTGTTTTGTATCCTGGCAACTTGACATGTTTTGCTACAATCCTGTCGTTTCTCCTTTTCCTTTTGAGAGGATTTGATAAACCTCTTCCAACTGGATGTAATTATTATGATCTTTATGACTCATGAAATTTACTTCGCTTTTAATTGTTTTTATGACTTACACGTATGTTTAAATCCTGCCCCACGCCCTTAGAATTATAATAAGACACGAATGGTATTGGATGTGATCGAGATTTTGCTTGAGAATATAGACCACCTGAGGTCTTGATAGTGACTAGAGATCGGGACCGAAGTGAGGACTTAGCGTTGAAATGGGATTCAATGTTTGAAATGCCAATTTGAGATATTAAAATCGGTGGATTTGAGTTAGTGAAAGGAAATAATTAATGGATTCAATGTGTCTAACGATTAAGGACTAGATATCGTATTTGGAATGAAGGCTAGAAGCTATGTATTTATAGATTATGGAGTCTGGAGCGATGTGACCATTAAGAACAACTACCCTTTTGTCTTACATGGATAAGAATTCGATAATTTGTAAGGAGCCGTGATCCTATTTAAGTTGGATTTAAAGTAGAGATATTACCCATTTGGGAACCCTAAGAACTAATGTGGTTAATACCGCTTTCAAATTAAGACATGGACACTCTAAAATTTTCGGTACACCCTTCGAGTTGACATATGCACTAGAAGCATTTATGGACCCAAGGTATCGGAGTTAAACCGTATTTGGACAAATCGGTGGAGGCATTTATTGATGATATATCGATATGCTCTAGTGTTTGAGAAGGTCATGAAAGACACTTGATGGTAGTTTTACGAACCTCGAGAGAACGCCAACTTTTGTTAAGTTCAATAACTGTGAGTTCGATTGGAAGAAATAACCTTTCTAGGTTATACAGTATCTAAGGAAGGAATTATTATTGACTCAGCTAAAATGAAAGATTGTATAAGAGGAAACGACCAGAAAAGCATATTGAAATTTGGAATTCTCGGAGTTAGCTGAATACTACCTTTGGTTTATCAAGGATTTTTGTAAGAGTGCAAGACTTGGCAAACCATTTGAGGTTCTAAATGTAAGGGAAAATCTTGAGATGAAGAATGTTAATCGGTGTACATGTGTAGGAGGTAATTTTGTGATTTACACAGATGATTCAAAGGATGGTTTAGAATGTATATTAATAAAACATGATAAGGTGATTGTATATGCCTCTAGGAAGTTAAAATATTACGAGAGGAAGTAGCCAACTCCTGATTGGGAGTAAATAACTACAATATTTGTCTTAAAGAAGTGAAGATATTGCCTATATGAGGTAGACATGAGGCCGATTAAGTTGCTCTATGACTCGGAAGTTAAAATGCCTATTGAAGGAAAAATAAAGGTTTGATTGCTAGTCGAATGAATGGAAATTGTCAAGTATAAGTTGGAAAAACGTAAGTTGGTGATCGATCTGATAGGCTTAACCATGAAGGGAATGATATTTTCTCAGGTGTGAATTTCGAGGACGAAATTCTGTTAAGGAGGGGAGGATGTGAGGACCCGAAAAAAATTTCTTATTTTTATCGAATATTAATGGTTTAATTAAGTATTTATCCACCTGTTTTCCCCAAATAATTTATTACGACCATTTTAAATCCATTCGTATGGAATAATGTCTTCATTATGCTTTTAAAACGTCCCGTTAACAACTTCAATTTTCGGAGAATTGTTTAGGTGAGAAATAATGAACACGAGTGTTTCAATGTGATATTATATTCGAGAGTATGATTATCCTGGGGAAATTAAGAACAGACAATAGCAGATTAAAAAAAGTTAATCGAGAATTAAAGGTGAATAAGTTCTAAGTGAGCATATACTACTCACGCGTGGATAGTTTTCCAAAAGACGCATGGATACAAATTTATTGGACATTTGAGGAGTTAATACTCGACTCATGTGAGGACTCGTAAAACTCCTATTAAAACCCTATTTTGAGCTTATTCAATTATTTACTTGTTCATTTATTCCGAGTATTATTTTCTAGACCTATTGAACCTAATTACGTGGAAATATAGTTTCATTATATTTTTAAAGTGACTTGTTTCAAAAATTAATTTCCGGGAGCGCGTTTAGTGAGAACAGTGAATAGTGCTTGGAAATTTTACCCGACTGAGAGTACAATAGGCTTGGAATATCAAAGACTTATACAATGGACCTAAATTAGGTATTTTAACGATTAAATACTCAAGTGATAGTTATTAGTATTATCGTTATAAGGATTTCTTGGAGGTTTCGAGTTATCGCGCTTAAATTGGTGGTACGCGTTTTCACACGCGCGATTTTAATTGAAGGACTTTAGACCCTTATTTTGGGACGAATAAGAGTGAATAATATTTACATGAATATAAGTGCATTAGAGGTTTAGTGTACTAGTGAAACAAATGCGAGAGAAATCGAGCACGAAACGCGCGCGAGTGTGCGCGGTAGAAGAGTTGACTTTTGCACCATTTCCAGCCACACAAATGAAGCTTCCTTAGGAAGCCAAATTTGAACCAAACTTACCGTCTCTCATGCTCATTTCAGCCGGCACCCAAGCAGCAAAAACAACCAAGGCTTCTCAAATTTTTCCATCTCCAAATTCTTGCACAATCCTCAACTAAATCCTACCAAATTTTCACAGCACTTAGCTCTACACTAGAGGATCATCTTGAGCTATAAAAAGGGGAAGCTTTCACAGTTTTTCTTGGCCAAAGGGGAGACCGAAATTTCTGGTTTTTGCACACCAAAGAGGTAAGTGATGATCAACTCATAGAATCTTGTCATTTGGAGGTTATCTTACCTAGTTAAGTTCATTTATGCCTTTGGTTAGCTTGTTTATGGTGTAAAATGAAATGGGTGGGCTCTATGAACTCCCACCTTTGTCTTGAGGGCTGATCTCATGCTTGATGATGGATTTAATCTTGGTTTAGTGTTCAAAATGGTAGATTAATGGTGTATAATTAGAAGAAACTTCAAGGAGTGCATGGAGTAAAAAGTTCCGATTCTGCCCCTGCTTTGGACGTACCCTTTTCTGCAGAATTTTGAGGGTTTAATGGCTTGTATATGATGTTTATATGTTGTATAGATGGTGTACAAAATTTCATGGAAAAATATTGAGGTTTAGTTGGCCAAAGGAATTATTTTCGTGAAGCTAGTAAACCTGAAAACTGTTCCCGTAATGCTCAGACCAGCTTTCTCGAGTGCCGTCATCGGCATTTGAAACTAGACATTCCCACCTTTCCAACGGTATAAAATTCATGTTCTGATTCCATGTATGTGAGCCGAACCAACCATTTAAACTCGGCTGTTCTGTTTCTCTGTTTTCCTGGAACGAAATGCTGAGGCTGCAACTTGTGGCTCGAATTCGAGCTAGTTGTGTGCCTAATTTCAAAATGATTTATTCTGTGAAATTATATCTCTATGAATGTATTTTCCAACGCCATAAACCATGCTCAATTCTGAGTTAAGTTGAGTGATTTGTGATCAAAATACGGAACCTGCCCTGCTCTTGAAAACCCTGACTTTTGGACAGATTTGATGCAAGGCTTGGTGTAGACTTGCTAATTGAATTTTTTGGGTGTTAAACACTTACCAAATGTACCATGAATGTTCCTTAGCCTTTGCCTACACTAATGAACTATGTTTGGAGGATTTTCCTTTACCAAATGTTTCGAATGGAAAACCAAAAAGCTCAAGGGAGTTCTGCCTTAGGATTTTCGAAACTTTGGGTGTTTGGTTGACTACCTTTCCGATGGTATTTTTCCATGAAAGTTGATAGAGGAATGGCCTTTATATAGGAGTATTATACTGACAAATTTTGTACCAATCCAAGTCCATTTCGATACCCAACTAAGGTCCCAAAGTCGGAAACTTAAATCTGGAAATTTGTTCAGCAGTTTCGAATTTTCCCGAATTTTGAGCTGCCGTATCTCGGTGCTCGAAACTCCATTTCTAGTCCCGCTTGTTTTGTTGTAAACTTGGATTACAACACTATTAGAGTTGCAAATTTCAAAGGCTAGTTTCACTCAAGTGAATTTTGCCGAATTTTCAAAGTTGGCTAAAAATCAACTTAAATCTTCCTTATGAACCAAAACAGCAACTTTGAGCTCATTTTTGAATGTTTTCCATTTGGAATCTTAGAAAAGTGTATTCTAAGAACTTTTAGTACTTTCAAAGAGGTTTCCAACAGCACCCAGTTTTCCAATTTCTGACATGTAGAATGGGAGATACGATTTTTCAAAGTATCGTATCAAACCTGAATTTTTTCCCAAATTCCAAGGGAAGGGAGTTTTCAAGTACTCCTTATTCCTTCAATATTTCTTGAACGTTTTATACTTGATTTCCCAAAATGAAAACTCGATTACCGTGTACTTTGAGAAACTCCATTTAAACCTCGATTTACGAGTAATTGAGGTTCGTTTTCATGAAATTTCCTTAGATTGTACTAGTGTACAATCTTCCTTGATAATTGGGATATACGAGTGATACTTCACTATTATGTGCTCAGGCGCACACGAGGACCCTCAAGAGGATCCCACGGTGAACGCTTAGATTTCGGTTGAGACTACTTCTACTTGGTGAGTGTCAAGTGTATGGCTACTTGAACTCTATGGACTTGATTCATGCTTGGCTTACCTGATTACATGCTTAGCCTACTTGGTTTTGAAAAATGGAGTCGAGTGTGTACTTTATCGCACTCGTTCTCATTTGAAACAAATGACTCATGCTTAACATGTTTTGCCTGGTTTACATGACCTGAAATACATGCTTAAACCTGTCAAATGCTTGAATACATGACATGGTATGCTATGGCTGCATACGTCGTTGGAGTGAATCTCCTCGACACTTACATGATACAAGGGGGACGCCCAAACTCATAGGCCGACCTTGGAACTCGAGCCGGCATGGGCTTGGTCGGGAACCTTGGTTAGCCATGAGAATCACATGATAAGCTTGATCTATTTGAGAGATCTTGCTTGGCATACTCGTGGAGTATAGCCTTATAAATGTCGTGCGGGCCCGAAGCGGTGTAGGGTGGACGGATGAGAAGTAAGTGGTGATCTACGGTTTGGAAATATCAACCCCGTTGACGGAGAGTCATCCCGGGAAGATATACGAATGAACTAGCAAAGCAAGTGGAACTTAGCTCCTGAGAGCTACTATATCCTTGAATTGTTTCTGCTTACTTTCACTGGCTTTATTAATTACTTGTAATTATCTCTTGAACTGTTATTTGGGACTGTTATCTGGACAACGTGCTTGCATGTGTGTTCTTGGCCTCACGAGCATTTTTGCTCACCCGGTAGATTTGTTTTCCTTAACAGGATTGGACTTGGAGAAATGTTGGAGAAACCCCTCTTGGCGTACTCTTGTTTTAGGGTTTCCGTTGCACTTTGGGGCTAGACTTGTGATTGATGTATATTTTGAATTTTGATGTATTTCGAGGTGCCGATGTAATGATTGGGCAGATGTTGAATATTGATAAGCTTGAATGCTTACGCACTGATTGTATTTATGATATTTAATCGTAACGTCTAGTATTGTATTAAGCTTGGACGGAAATTGCTTGAGTCCTGGCGAGAGCTGGGCAGGCGTCCCGCGGATACCCTTTGGTTCGCCTTAGGGAGAAGTGGGGACGTCACAGAGTCGGCCAAGGCTGTTGCGCCGTTCCACTGGGCTTTGGTTGGTAAGTTCTCCAGAGGGCGGCCAGCAATGGAGGAGATCCGGAAGTTTCTCAAGACGCTAGACCTGAAGGCTGCGTTGTCGATAGGGCTTCTGGACCACCTCCATGTTATCATTCGTTTGCATGATGAACATGATTTCCACAGGATTTGGCGCCATCACATCTGGTACGTCCTGGGTTATCCGATGCGGGTGTTCAAATGGACAACTTCTTTCCATGTAGACAAAGAGCCGTCTCTTGTTCCGGTCTGGTTCTCCCTACCGAAACTCCCCTTACGTCTCTTCCACAATGAGTGCTTGTTCCACATCATCTCGCCGCCGGAGCGACCACTCTTCATGGATGCGGTGACGAGGTTGCTCTCTCGTCCGAGCGTAGCGGAGTCTGCGTGGAGGTCGACCTGGTGAAGCAGCTGCCGAGGCGGGTCTGGGTGGGTTTTGGGTCGGGGGAGGAGGATGGGTTTTGGCTACCGCTGGATCCGAAACAGATGCCACAGTATTGTTGCATCTGTTTTCGACAATGTCACGATGAAATGGAGTGTTGGGTTAAACACCCGGAGCGCCGTGCAGTGGCGGTGATAGAGAGGAATACCGATGTGACTGGTTGTGGGCAGCAGATTAAGCAAGTCTGGGAGTTCCGTCCGAAGGAGAAACTAGGGGTGTCGCGCACTGCTGAGGGATTACCCACCAAGGATAACGCGCTGCTGGAGGAGCTGCAACCAGAGGTGTCGCGGGCTGCCACAGAGATACCCACTAGGGCTGTGGCACCACTGGAGGGCATGGGTGCTGCTGGGGGCACATGGGGACTGGTGCCTCCTTGTCGGTGGAGACCATACAACCTCCGCTCCAGCCCGGGGGGGCTGTGCAACCTGGGCAGAGTGTGACAGCCGCTGGGTTCGTGGGCTCTGTGGCGGGGCAAGTTCTGGAGTGCCATGAGAACCATTCAAGGGAGGATGAGGGCGTCCCGTCACCTGTCCAAGAGCTGGTGGATGCCAATCTCTCTACAATGGTGATGTTGGTGGAGGAGGCAATAGATAGAACTGCTGACAGTGTTAGGCAGGACGTGGCTGAGCATGTCCTGGCGGAGAAAATGGCGGCAAAGGAACACAGCGAGCAACAGAGGGAACTGCAAAGCGTGGTCGGGTCTCTCCAATAGCCATTCCAGGACTCGGGGTTGATAGTAGATACGACCAGGCCGTATGAGCAGGGGGATGACGATGCGGTTGACGGGAGATCCATTGATCAATCCCAAGTAAATGATGGTAATTTGTCGCAAAGGATGGTTGTAGTGCCAGCGTCCAACTCGGCATCATTGTTTATGGAGCTAAACATTGATCATCCTGGCGAAGCAGGGAAGGGGCTCAAAGCGTCAAAGGGTCGGGGAGCTCAGGTTCGTATTCCGTCAGACAGGCAACTCAGGTCAGCAACATCTACTCAAAATTCTTTACAATCTCTCCATCATGATTAATGTCCTTATGTGGAATATTAGAGGGGTTTCTAGAAGCCCTAATCTACGTAGATTGATTAAATTAGTTAGATCGCATGGCACTACATTTGTAGCTATATCGGAACCAAAAATGAGTGTTTCTTGTATCGATTACATCCACATGCGGCTAGCATTTGATTCGGCAGTTGTCAACCAAACGGGGGATCTCTGGATTTTCTTTAATATTCCGTTTGGTTGCTCAATTGTGGGGAATTCTAATCAACATATCTCACTATCTGTTCAACACCTGTGGCTACCGGGTCCCTTGATATTTTCATTCGTACATGCGAAATGTTCTATGGAGGAATGGCGGGAGTTGTGGTCTAGTTTACTACGGGATAAACCTAGGGCTTCTCCTTAGTGCATTGGGGGAAAATTTAATGTTATAACGGCCCTCCACGAAAAACGTGGAGGCCGGCCCTTTGCCATGACTGAAGGTGTGGAGCTCTTGTCATTTATGGAGGAGGTTGGGGTCTTCAATGCTGGCTACTCGGGACCTAGTTTTACGTGGAGCAATAATAGGAGGAGACGGGCGGGGATTTGAAAGCGGCTTGATAGATTAGTAATGAATGAGAAGTTTCTGGGTGTAGTTTCGGCCATATCTATTACCCACCTTGCTAGGCACCCATCAGATCATTCTCCTCTGAAGATCTCGTTTAGGTCTAGGCTTGACAATAAACCACGGCCATTCCGGTTCTTGAATGTGTGAACAGCAAGGCCGGACTTGATGGAGGTTATTCAAGAGGCTTGGAATGGGGACGTGCAAGGCTCCCCCCTGCAGATTTTCTGTTCCAAATTGATGGCGGTGCGGAGGAGTATTCAGGGACGGAATAGGCAGGTCTTTGAAAATATTTTTGATGCAGTCAAGATGGCGGAGGTAGGGCTCCTAAGAGCCGAGGAGGATATGGAGAATGATGCCTCTGAGGGGGCGCAGATGGAGCTACAAAGGGCCCAAGCTGAGCTTAGATGGGCTCTAGCAGTGGAAGAGCAATACTGGCATCAGAAGGCTAGAGTAAAATGGCTCCATAGTGGGGACCGGAATTCCAAGTACTTTCATGTTGTGGTTAAGCAGAGGCGGGTGCAAGGAATGATACACAGGGTTAAGAAGACCGACGGAGCATGGGTGGAGGACGATGCTGCCATAGCAAATGAGGCGGTTGCATACTTTTCTAGCCTATTCTCTGGTGAGGCAACGTCACACTCGGATGGGTTACTCAACTTGATCCCGGCATTGATTACGAAGGAGGACAATTTGGGTTTAGAAGAGGTACCGACCATGGAGGAAATTAGACGAGTGGTGTTCGCAATGGATGGGGAGAGTGCTGCGGGCCAGGATGGCTTCACAGGGAAGTTCTTCACCTTTGCTTAGGACATCATTGCTCAAGATATCCACAAGGCGGTTGTGAGTTTCTTTTGCGGCATAGAGTTACCTCGGTTTATCACCTCCACATCCATTGTACTGATTCCAAGGTTCCTAATCCCCAAGATTTCTCTAAGTTTTGGCCAATCAGTCTGTGCAATTTCTTCAATAAGGTGATTTCCAGGATTCTGGTGGAACAGATCGCTTCGATTTTACCGCGAATTATCTCCCCCTATCAAACGGGTTTTATAAAAAGGCGGAGTATCACGAAAAATTATTTGCTGGCCCAGGAGCTGCTCACGGGCATGGGTAAGAAGATAAGGAGAGGCAATGTAGCGTTAAAATTGGACATGACGAAGGCATATGATCGGATATCTTGGGTATATATTATTACTGTCTTGAGGAAGTTTGGCTTTGGGGAAAGGTTTATTAACATGGTATGGCATCTGCTGGCGAACGTCTGGTTCTCAGTGATCATCAATGGGGTGTCACACGGGTTTTTCAAGTCTAGCAGGGGTCTCAGACAAGGGGATCCTTTATCCCCTGTCCTGTTTGTTATTAGAATGAAGATGTTATCAAGGGGTTTAAATAGCTTAGCTTAACAGAGGGGTTTTGTGAGGTTTCGGGTCCCAAGGGATTGTCCCACTATCACACACCTAGCCTTTGCCGACGATGTAATAATATTTATAAATAAAGCTACTGCGGGGTTAACAAGCGTTATGCAAGTACTGGGGGCATACCAGCAGTCCTCAGGGCAACTGGTGAATGCTCAAAAGAGCGGTTATGTAGTTCATCCATCGCTGTTCCATGCCTACAAAAGGGTAATTGAAAGGGTCACGCAATTTACATGTCAGGTTTTTCCTTTTCGGTATCTTGGATTTCCCTTATATATGGAATGGTGTAAGTCATCATATTTTGGGGACATAGCTCAGGCGCTTTTAAACAGAATCCTGTCCTGGAAATCCAAGTTTCTTTCCCTGGGAGGAAAGCTAACCTTGATTAGGCATGTGCTGCTATCTGTTCCAGTGCACTTGCTATCGGCTGTTGTGCTACCTGCCTCGCTATTCAGACTGGTGGAAAAGGTGTGTACAAACTTCCTATGGGGTGCCTCGGAGGAAGGCGCGAGGTATCACTGGATTGGTTGGTCTCAATTATGCTATCCGGTTGAGGAGGGAGGAGTGGGCCTCAGATGGTTGAGTGATATTTATGTGGCTTTCTCCTGTAAATTGAGGTGGCAGTTTAGGACTGGGGCGTCACTCTGGACGAGTTTTATGCGGGCTAAATATTGTCGAGACCTCCACCCGTGTCAGGTTGAACTGAGTCGACATGCCTCCGGTACATGGCGGAGAATGTTAAACATCAGTAGGCAAGCGGAGCTCTCTATGGTCTAGTGGATTCAGGGGAGTTCATGTCATTTTTGGTACATGACAGAGAATGTTAAATATCAGTAGGCAAGCGGAGCTCTCTATGGTCTAGTGGATTCAGAGGGGTTCATGTCATTTTTGGTATGATAACTAGTTGGAGAGTGGCGCTTTATTCCTTAAGGCTATGGTGGACCCAGCCCTCTCTTTTAATGACTTAATTGAAAATGGGAGGTGGAACACAAATTTACTTTCCCTAGCCCTCCCTCTCGACTTAATTCCTTCTGTCTTACTCCACCCGATTCCTTGAGGTGCGCAAGCTGATGAGCCCATATGGAGGTTGACTTCGTCTGACGAGTTCTCAGTGGCATCGGCTTTCGAGGAGGTTCGACAGGCTCGCAGCTCTTCGTTCGTTCACTCTTGCCTTTGGCACCCTCGCATCCCGTTGAAAGTATCCCTCTTCATGCTGCGTTTGGTGTTAAGGAGGTTGCCATTCCCTGATATTTTGTGTAGGATAGGTGTCGCGCCCCACTTTTTTTGGAAAAAATAAAATAATTGTTTTTTTGTTGAATTTTATTGATTTGGGAAAAATGAATTTTGTTGATAAAAACAAAAATGGGTCTAAATGGGACTTTTGAAAATGCGACGATTTGACCCAAGAAAAATAGTTCAAAAAGGGTTTTTATATGAAAAATGGAGTCGCCACTTGGTATAGAGTTAGGGTGTACCAAGTCACCCAAAAAATGAAATTTTTAAAGAAAAAAGTAAGAAAACCCTTTTTAAACGACTCTTAGTCCACGTAAAACAAAGAAAAAGGTTCGGGAGTCACATTTGACGAAGGGGAAGGCAAGGATAAAAATCCAAGGCACCCCTTCGACCTAACCAAGGCTAGTTGCGTGATTTAACCCTTATTTTCCTATATTTTCTACCCAAAGTATGTATTGCAAATTGGATTTGACTAATGAATGAGAAATGCAATCCTAAATCTAAGAAATGTTTCTTATGAGGCTTTTGGTCCCATTCACACGAGTCGTGACGGCCAATAAGGAAAGTCCTCATAGAAAATCATGAATGATGCAAATGAGGACTCAAATGAGAGTGTAAGTGTGCAAAGTGTAGAAAAAAGTGCATGTGTGCAATTTGAAAGTGTTTGTGTGCAAATGAATAAAAATATAAATGCTCGTGTGCAAGTGAATGAAAATAGTAAATATATAAGTAAAATAGGTGCAATGTGTGAAGTGAAAAGTAAAGAAAATGAATAAGTGTGTGAATATTGTCGCGCCCCATTTTTTGAATAAATAAATAAAATGGTTTGAAAAAATGTATTTTTGATTCAATTTGTGATTGGAAAATGAATTGTGATTTAAAAGAAAAATGGGTCTAAATGGGGGGCTGAGAATGCGACGATTTGACCCAAAATTATAGTTTAAAAAGGGTTTGAAATAAAAATTGGAGTCGCCACTTGGTAATGAGTTAAGGTGTACCAAGTCACCAAAAAATGAATTTTTAAAGAAAAATAGGAAAAAGTAGTAAGAAACCCCTTTTAAACGACTCCTAGTCCACGTAAACCAAAGAAAAAGGTTCGGGAGTCACATTTGACAAAGGGGAAGGCAAGGATAAAATCCAAGGCACCCCTTTGACCTAGCCAAGGCTAGTTGCATGATTTAATCAAAGATTTTCTTGTTTTAACCAAAGAATTTATTACATTTGGATGCACTACATGAATGCAAACCCCAGACCTAGGGGTATTGGGGGAAATTTCTCTTCAAAGGTTGAGTGGTGCCAATCACATTAATTGTGAAGCCCAATAACGATCCTTTGAAGAAGTCACGAATAATGCGAGTGGGATGCAAATGAACGGAATGCATGTATGCAATGTGAAGGCATGAGTTTGAAAAAGTAATAAAAGACAATAATGTGTAAGTGAGAGTGTGCACGTGAGTGGGCAAGGTGCGGTATGTGAAATGATAATATGAAGTGCATGTGTGCAAGTGATGATAAAAGTGTTCGTGTACAAGTGAAGGGATAAAAGGTGTACGTGTGCAAATGGGAGGAAAAAATGAAAGTGTAATGATAGAGTGGATGCATGAACCTAGGGAATTCATGCATAATGGGTACGGGGAGACCGAAATCGTGACTCAATTTGCCCTTTGATAGAGAGGATACAAGCGTGCTAAGGCTTAGAAAAAGCCACACTCGTCTATATCCCATATTTAAGGGGACTCTCAAGCAAATGAACCCTATAACTAGCATGAAATGCAAAAATCCTAAAATGGAAGGAAAAGGGGTTCGAGGGGCATGCAAAAATGATAAAAAACTAAAAAGAATGCATGACATGTAATGAACATGCAAACATGTACTAACGAAAGGAAATTCCTAAGGGTCTAGCGTTGGACTAGCCCATTCTATGAATTCCGACTAGCGTTGGACTAGTGGAAACGTACATTCATCCATCACATTCATTCATGGCCATGGAAAGCGAGTAGACATGCCAAACACTCATAAACACATAGCACATAACACTTAGCATGCATATCTAGATGCCAAAACCTAAGAAAGCGATGAAACATATAGCACATAGACATGCAAGACACATAAGGAAACTAAAGCCCTAACTATTACATTTTTAGGGGAAGAAGGCCTATACAATCTAGGAGGGGGGAACGGAATAAAAATAAAAATAATAACCTAGCTATTACAACTTGGCATTCAAGTGCCTTCAAATCACTTGCAAATTAAGAAAAATGAAATAAAAGAAAGCAAAATAAGCAATTAAACCAGAATGAAAAGCAAATTAAAGCATGCATATTCACACATAACACATAGGAGCACGTAGAGTCAAAATAAAGTAAGAAATGAAGGATTAGGGTGTACCTCCCTTGAATTGGGCCCAAATGGAATGGAACCACTTATTTACCCTCCAAAATAATAAAAGAGTCAAGGCATCACTTTAATCAAGAAATAATCACAAAAGATGAAAATGAATTGTGAAATTGAATCAATTAAATCATGTAGACAACCCACATTTAAGAAGTCAAAAGAAGAAAGGATTTGATTGCAAAAATTAACAAAGCTTTGGGGTCAAAATTGAAGAAAAATAAAGTTCAGGGACTCATTTGCAATTAAAGTAAGGACCGAATTGAAAGAAATTGAAGACATCCAGGGCCACAGTATAGTTAAGGAGAAATTCAGGGACTGATTTGCAAAATCGTTTTCTGGTTTCTTCATGGACCAGGCTATTGGGCCATTTTATTCACTTCTTGGGCCAAGACCACTTGGCCCAATCTGAAGTTCAAGGAAAAACGAGTGGGCTAGCCCATTTTTATCAAGTAAAAGCCAACAAAATGCATGGGCTTCAAATCTCTAGCCCAAATTACCAACCCAGGAGATAAACAAAACAAAACCCAATCCAAACAAACAAACCACCATCAAGACCCAATCAAAATAAACCTAATCCAATTCCCACTAATTCTTGTTACACCCATCAAAATAATAAGATAATTAAAAAACATACTTATCATATCATCATCTCAGAATTAATCTACCCAACAACTCACTAAAAATATAAAAGGGAAATTGAAACTTAGAAAGGACAAGTCAACTTGATATTTTTAATTTTGGGCCACAATGAAATTTCAGCAAAAATTAAGGGGGGAAATTGCAATTTTTAGAACTTCACTCATCTATGAATCGTGCAAGCTTTCTTATTCGATGCAAATGAAAGGGCAAAGTTTCTGCAACTTCCAGAAATCCAGCAAATTTACAAGGCAAAAATCACACCACCATCATCCAACATAAAATACAACCAAGACTTATTCTTTTTGGTTCAAACTTCTCATTCGGGCGTTTTATCGAACAGGTGGAGAGCATTGAAATTGCATCAGATTTTTTGCTCAATTTGACGTAAATCAGCACCCAAAATTATCAAACATCCAAAGCAAACTCAAATTAACAACAAACCAGCATATATGTTCTTAAAATGACAAAACAATCGGCATAAAACTTGCCATATCCACTCACGGCAGTCATGCTTTGAGAGAAATACTGAAATGTAAAAGAAGGAGGAAACTTACAGGGGTCTCTCGGTGAGCTTTGCTGGCGGTGACGGTGGATTCCGGTGGTGGTGGCGATTCCGGTTCTTGGCGCTGCAATGGTTGATTTGGAACGAGAATCAGCAGCTCTGGTGGTTGCATCAGTTGGAGGCTACCTCTCAGCAATCGCTGCAGCGGTTGCGACAGAGGAGGAGGCCGACGGGGTAGGTGGAAGAGGGGTGGTTGCGGTGGATTCCAGTTGCTCTGTTTTCCAGATTTGTCCTTCCATTTGCCGAATCTTTTCCCTCTGTCTCCGTTCGCAGCTGCGTCCTTTTCTCTCCCTGCCGAAGCTCTTTCATTCTCCCCAGTCAGATGAAACTCCCCTCCTTCTTTCTAGCCGCCACTCTATTTTCTAGATTTCCTCTGTTTTCAATTCTTCCGTAGCTCCTTTTTCCTTTTTCTTCATCCGCTGGGCCTTTTCTTTTTCCCTATAGTTTTTCCATTTCTTTCTGGCCGATTGACCTTAGCCGCCGTCGGCCTCTGTTGCCCCTTTTTTTTTCGCAGCCGCAACTCCTTCTTTTTTTTTTCGCCATTAGCCGACCTCCTCTTTTTGCTCTCAGCCGAAGCCCTGTTTTTCTGGCCGACCTCCTCCTTTTCTGTTTTTTTTTTTTGTTTTTCTTTCTCTTTTTTTTAGTTTTTAGCCCTCACAAAATTCTACTTTGACCCCCAAAAATTCCTTAACTTCCCAAATGTCCCTAACACCTCACCCCTTAGGTGCTTAGTTGTCTAAAACATAGAAAAGACACTTGTCCAAGTGCATGCAGTCACACTTGTCATTTTCACTTTTCCTTTCTTTTTCCTTTTCTCTTTTTCTTTTGTTTTTCCTGGAAATTAATGTGAAGCCAAAAATACACTAGAACAAAAATAAAATAAATAACAATAATAAAAATAAAAATAATAATAATAATAATAATAATAATAATAATATAATAATAAGAAATAATAATAATAAGAAATGAAAAACCTAAAATTGAAACAAATAAAGCTAAGATGAAATTAATTTAAAAAATCAAAATTTTGGTGTCTACAGTTTGCCCCTCTTTGTCTGAGTTTTGAAAAAACTTGAGACAAAGAAGTAGACACCAAATACTTACCTGTGTTATTCGGCTGCGAACGATCCGGACGACGGACGCTTCTGAAACGAGGACTGAAATTTTTTTTTTTTTTTTTAAATGGGATTGACCCAAATGAGAAAATTTTAAAATCGGGACTGACCCACGGGATAGACCTGGACAGAAATGTAAAATGGGATAGACCCGGACAGAAAAACGTAGAATTGGGATAGACCCGCGGGATAGACCCGAACAGAAATGTAAAATTAGATGAATTGAAGTGGGATGGAGTGTTGGTGGGATGAAAACACGCACATTAGTGAGATAGACTCGATGCTAACGGCGATAGAAATGAAAACACGCACGTTAGTGAGATAGACTCGATGCTAACGGCGGTAGAATGAAACACGCACGTTAGTGAGATAGACTCGATGCTAACGGCGATAGAAATGAAAACACACACGTTAGTGAGATAGACTCGATGCTAACGGCGGTAGAATGAAACACGCACGTTAGTGAGATAGACTCGATGCTAACGGCGGTTGAAGTGAAACACGCACGTTAGTGAGATAAATTCGATGCTAACGGCGGTTGAAGTGAAACACGTACGTTAGTGAGATAAATTCGATGTTAACGGCGGTAGAAATGAAAACACGCACGTTAGTGAGATAGACTCGATGCTAACGGCGATAGAAATGAAAACACGCACGTTAGTGAGATAAACTCAATGCTAACGGCGGTTGAAGTGAAAACACGCACGTTAGTGAGATAAACTCGATGCTAACGGCGGTAGAAATGAAAACACGCACGTTAGTGAGATAGACTCGATGCTAACGGCGGTTAAAGTGAAAACACGCACGTTAGTGAGATAAACTCAATGCTAACGGCGGTTGAAGTGAAAACACGCACGTTAGTGAGATAAACTCGATGCTAACGGCGGTAGAAATGAAAACACGCACGTTAGTGAGATAGACTCGATGCTAACGGCGGTTAAAGTGAAAACACGCACGTTAGTGAGATAAACTCAATGCTAACGGCGGTTGAAGTGAAAACACGCACGTTAGTGAGATAAACTCGATGCTAACGGCGGTAGAAATGAAAACACGCACGTTAGTGAGATAGACTCGATGCTAACGGCGGTTAAAGTGAAAACACGCACGTTAGTGAGATAAACTCAATGCTAACGGCGGTTGAAGTGAAACACGCACGTTAGTGAGATAGACTCAATGCTAACGGCGGTAGAAATGAAACACGCACGTTAGTGAGATAGACTCAATGCTAACGGCGGTAGGATGAAAACACGCACGTTAGTGAGATAGACTCAATGCTAACGGCGGTAGAAATGAAACACGCACGTTAGTGAGATAGACTCGATGCTAACGGTGGTGGAAGTCAGTAAATTAAAATGTGGTTGTCAAGAAAAGAGGTATAAGGGTGCACGGCGGACACTAAGATTTGTCAACAAAAAATGAAAAATGGATTTTCAAGAAAGAAGAGATTTGATTTTTGATTTTTCTGATTTTTTTTTCTTTTTTTTTTTTTTTTTTTTTTGAGAATCTTTTCAAAATAATTTGCCCCAGTTTCCACCAATTATTAAACTGATCAATTGATTTGCCTTACGGCGTGGTTGCTCCTCCTTGAGGCCTTGATTCGTGAGATTTTGACTTACGCTCCTTCGTTGATTTCAACCATGGATACCTGCACAGGGGCTTACCAAAGTATGACATGCACTTCAATTTCAAAATTTGGAAAGAACAGCGTGATTGGTCCGAAAAATGTCTTGCTTGACTCTTGGGCGAAAATCTCAAATGTATTGTGGAAAATTTTGCCCCAGTGTGGGCTTATTTTACAAAATCCCTCCAATGAAAACTTGCCCCAGTGTGGGCACATTTAATTGCAAAAATCTCTCAAATGAAAATTTGCCCCTGTGTGGGCCCATTTGATTGCAAAAAATTTGTTCAGATGATTCCCCATTTATTTGAACAAAGAGAAATCGCACCTTCCAAAATTTATAAAGTAATCATTTGAACGTTGAATGCAGAAATTTCATGATGAATTCCTCGAAGTAACACCCAATTCAAGAAAATTTCTTCCTCACTTCTAGCATTGGTGTTTAGGGTAACGGGTCACCACTTCTGGTTGGCTCATCTTTCAGGACCAATCAAGTGACTTTATTATTTTTTGAAATGGCTAAGGAAATGGGAGGTCAGAATTTGTTTGGCTTTTGTGCCCAAAATTGTAATGCATTCAACATCACATCTTAGTGAAAGCAAAGAGTTTGTCACCCTTATTTTTCAAGAAAACTTAGTCAACATACAAGCTTTCTAGGCTTGTAACGTATGGACAGAAGTGATAGCTAAACATGTGGAAACGGGTTATACCCTTATGATCACAAATGATTTGATGAATTTCTTATGAGCATGATCCTCACTTTGGATTGTCATGAAAGAATAAGTCAACGATGGACTTTATTAGCTTGTAATGTGGCTTGAAAACGATACTTTAAGACTTTCAAGGATATTGCACCATAGATCGCCTTTCCAAAATTGCCCATATTTTGAACTCAAAAGATTTCAGACTTTGTTTGGATTTTCTCATCATTCCCCAGGGACCTCAGTGTCGAATTTTCCTGCATTTTCCTTTCTTGCTTTTCTTTCACTTCTTTTCTTTCCCCTCGAGCTGATGGGGTTTTCACATGGTGAGTAGCGTCAACCTCATACTCAAGCAATTCAGAAATACAGCTAAAATTTTCCAGCATCAGAAATTTTCTTGACAGGGTCATTGCAAAGAACAGAAGTCAGGACTTTCGGTTTTTGTAATGGGGTCAGGTGTGGTGTTTTAGAAAAGTTAAGGCTTGAAGGCAGATTTTAAATATGGTTTGAAGAATCTGAGATCACATTGTTGCGCCAACCCTATTTTAGGGTTAAATCAGAATTTGCCCCAATTTATGCTCAATTGAGGCTTTTTCTCTTTCATTTTCTTTCTTCTTTTGATTTTCCGGCCTTCTGCCACTTTTGAACTTTCACAAAATTTGCCCCAGTTTACTTTTGAACTGAGGTTCTCTTTTCTTCTTTTGTCTTTTGATTTTGTTGCATTGTCACTTTTCACTTCTTGAAACTTTCCTTTTCAACTCAAACTTGCCCCAGTGTGGGGTTTGCGATTCTCAGGGGTTGCCAAATGGAGTATTTTATTCTGAAGGCTCAAAGGGGATAACTAGGAATAGAATGTTTGATTGGAAAAGAAGAGGGCCTGACCTTTGTTCCGTCCCTTACAATAACTCTGAAAGGAAACTTTCGTTAATGCGAAATTTTTTTGCATGTATCTGAATTACTGACTGAGGAAGACCCTTATTCATCCATATTTGTGACACATAGGCGGTCCGTGCGGATAAATCTCTTCCTTTTCTTCTTTTCAAATTGGAACCCAAGTGGAATCAAATTTTCCCAATCTACGGTTCCCTTTCCCCTTTTTCTTCTTTTTCTTTTTCAAAAATTTCCAATCTCCTTCCCCAATGTGGGGTGCGATCATAAGTACTTTGAAAAGAACCACCAATTTTTAGCTCAAATGAGGATGCAAGGGATGATCAGTATTTAGGTTGTAGAAACGACGGCCAAAGCATCATTCTTACGCTTCATGACAACCAAATTAATGCAATAGTCATTGAGAATCCATTCCCCCTTTTGATATTTGAAAATTTCCCCATGTAGGGTTGTGATCATCAAGGCACTTATTTGAAACAAAGTTATTCTTTTAAAGGCTCAAACGGGAGAGCAAATGATAAAATCTGTATGGGTAGAGAAACGAATGCTCAAAGTATCATTCCAAATTTTCAAAACAAACAAGAATAATGCACATTTTGCTTTCACTTAGATGTGAATTGAATATAATTAGACACAATGGACATTTCCAAGCAAAGATTGCCCCAATCTGCAATTTATCAATCAATGTGACTGATTTTATTTTGGGGTTAAGCGAAATGGGCAAAAGTATCTCATTGGGCCTTTTGAATGACCGTTCACCTTTTTCTGGGCACTCTTATTATAGAGCTCGGATCACCAACCTAGCGTACATGAGGATTTTAGAGAGTATACACTTGTGAAATTCAGGCTATAGGTTGAAAAAATCTCAAATTGGGTCTTATTTCTCAAAATTCATCATGAAATCTCTAATGAGTAAAAGAATGAAATGTACATGAATATATACAAAATAATAATTGTCCAAGAACTTTATTGCTGAAAAAGTTTGAAACACAATTTCTCGTTCAATTATGATACAAATGAGAAGAGAGAAACTCGTAAAGAGCTCAACACATACACTTTTGTCTCCTTTTCTTTTGGAACAAAATTTTATAAACAAATAAACAGAATAAATAAACAAAATTTTATAAATCAAATAAACAGAATTTCCCTTTGGAAAACAATTACAAAAATCTCTCAGAGGTTTTAGCGTAAAGCTTCCAGATAGATCATTTATGTTTTCATTGTAGGATCTGCCCAAAAATCATACAATACTTGCAATTTTGACACTTTATTAGATCCAAATTATCATCAGATATAGAAAAATATTTTCACCTTATTGAAGCATTTTTTTTTTTTTTTGAATGCAGGGGAGGGGGAAAACAAAAGAAAAATACCTTGAGTTAGTAAGAAAGAATATAAAATCGGTATGCATGTCCTATGGGGGGACCCTTTTATGCCAAGGGTAGGCCTAGCATGAAAATGCAATCTTCTAGGGTAGGCACTATACCATACCTGATGGATCTGATCAACTCATGGAGTGAAAAATAATTTGAAAAATTTGGCCCATTGGAATGAGAAGAGACGTTGGTCAAAATGAGGACCTCGTCCGAAGGGATTGATCACTTTTGATCGATACAAGATTTTACAAAAACGCACGTGTTTGACCTTGACAAACTTCCTATCGAAGAGATTGGAATTCGTTGACAAAAATTCTTCAGTAAAGCGCGGGTCAAAACCCCAACTGATCAAATGGCTGGATGCAATGGATGGTTTTTCTCAAAATCGACTAGGTTTTCCATTTTGAAATTCGACATTGAAATCCTAATTGGTCAAATGAAATTGACAATTTATTAAAAATCGACCGGATTACCCAAAAAAGGGAAACAGGTCAAATGAATTGAATGAAATTTAATTTATCCAAAATTAATCAGATCACCCTAAAAAGGGTAAATTGATCAAATAGATTGAACGAAACTTGATTTATTCAAAATCGGCTCGGTTGCCCTAAAAATGGGTAAATTGGCCAATTGAATTATTGATTTATTCAAAAATCGGCCGAATGACCCTAAAAAGGGTAAATTTGTCAAATGAATTGACGATTTATTCAAATCGACCGAATGACCCTAAAAAGGGTAAATTGGTCAAATGACCCTAAAAAGGGTAATTTGATCAAATGAATTGACGATTTATTCAAAATCGACCGGATGACCCTAAAAAGGGTAAATTGGTCAAATGACCCTAAAAAGGGTAAATTGGTCAAAAGATGGTTTATTCAAGATTAATTATGATTTGACAAAATGAATCGATTGAATCGGTTGGCCATTGGTGGTTTCAGAAAATTAGTTTATGAGCCTTCTAAAATCACGATTTGGCCTCAATTTATTCATCGTCTCAACAGGAGGAATTATTTGTGAATTTTTTTCAAATTAATGTCCTTTTACGCAAGGGAATTTTACCAATTTTGATAAAATGGCCAAAAAGTGATTATTAGACGCTCATATTCCAAAAAATCACTCTTATGAAGACGATCGGATCCTACCTTACCTCGTGCACTACCCCTTTGGATGGTACAAAATGTAAACGTGCAAGTCTCTTTGGATTAAGTATCCGAGACACAAGGCGGTTTATTCCTAACACGGGATCCCCTGAGTGGCATTCCCTTTCTAGGGTTTAATGCATGATGCCAGTTTATTAAAGCGATGTAAATATGTGACAAATATGGCCTAAAGGACATGAATAATGCATCGGGGGGAAAGGGTCTAAAAATGAAACGTATTTATTGAAAACTATGGATAATAACTGAAATTTAAACATGTGAGTTATTTAATGGGTAAGTCACTAAAAGAGTGCCACAAAGGCCTCTTAATACTAAGGCACATGAATGCAAGCCAAGAAAACAGAAGAATGGTTAGTGCAATTGATAGTACACATAACATATTGGGAGCAATCAAGAATAAGAAATACAATAAAACAAGTAAAAGGGGTGGAACCCCTTCCCTCGTGCCTAATGTGCTTAAAAAAGGGTGAGGCTGACTCTAATCTAGGAAGAATTCTAACATGGATGCATGAGGCTGGGGCTCGCTAATGCAACTAGACTCGATAAGGTTTAAAAGGTCCCCAAGCCTTCAGACCTAAAGGCGAAGGGTCATCACTCCCAGGGCCCTTGGTCGGTGGCTCGAGTGATCCCTTAGGTAGCGCTATGGGCGCAGCGCACACCATCCGCCTACCCAAGGCAATCAATCCTAATCCTACAAGGCGGTGTGGGATAGCGCCCACGAAAAATAAAATAAAATGGGATAACAATAAGTAAACGTGCACGTATGAAGTGTTCCCTATTTTGAGGGAAGGGGTTGAGAACCACGCGAGGCTCTAAAGGTGACACATACCCCCCAAATGCAATGCAAGCGCGAGATAAACAAGTAAACATACATCCAATCAACCAATCATACATTCGTGAGTGAGGGAGTAATTAATACGCGCGAAATGCAAAAATCCTAAAAAGGAAAAATGCAACCCTAAAACACCCAAATGTGATATATGAAAAAGGTTAAAAGAAGAAAAAGGTTGATTAAATCAAATTTGCTCGGACTCTCAAATGTCCCCAGCGGAGTCGCCAACTGTCGCGCCCCATTTTTTGAATAAATAAATAAAATGGTTTGAAAAAATGTATTTTTGATTCAATTTGTGATTGGAAAATGAATTGTGATTTAAAAGAAAAATGGGTCTAAATGGGGGGTTGAGAATGCGACGATTTGACCCAAAATTATAGTTTAAAAAGGGTTTGAAATAAAAATTGGAGTCGCCACTTGGTAATGAGTTAAGGTGTACCAAGTCACCAAAAAATGAATTTTTAAAGAAAAATAGGAAAAAGTAGTAAGAAACCCCTTTTAAACGACTCCTAGTCCACGTAAACCAAAGAAAAAGGTTCGGGAGTCACATTTGACAAAGGGGAAGGCAAGGATAAAATCCAAGGCACCCCTTTGACCTAGCCAAGGCTAGTTGCATGATTTAATCAAAGATTTTCTTGTTTTAACCAAAGAATTTATTACATTTGGATGCACTACATGAATGCAAACCCTAGACCTAGGGGTATTGGGGGAAATTTCTCTTCAAAGGTTGAGTGGTGCCAATCACATTAATTGTGAAGCCCAATAACGATCCTTTGAAGAAGTCACGAATAATGCGAGTGGGATGCAAATGAACGGAATGCATGTATGCAATGTGAAGGCATGAGTTTGAAAAAGTAATAAAAGACAATAATGTGTAAGTGAGAGTGTGCACGTGAGTGGGCAAGGTGCGGTATGTGAAATGATAATATGAAGTGCATGTGTGCAAGTGATGATAAAAGTGTTCGTGTACAAGTGAAGGGATAAAAGGTGTACGTGTGCAAATGGGAGGAAAAAATGAAAGTGTAATGATAGAGTGGATGCATGAACCTAGGGAATTCATGCATAATGGGTACGGGGAGACCGAAATCGTGACTCAATTTGCCCTTTGATAGAGAGGATACAAGCGTGCTAAGGCTTAGAAAAAGCCACACTCGTCTATATCCCATATTTAAGGGGACTCTCAAGCAAATGAACCCTATAACTAGCATGAAATGCAAAAATCCTAAAATGGAAGGAAAAGGGGTTCGAGGGGCATGCAAAAATGATAAAAAACTAAAAAGAATGCATGACATGTAATGAACATGCAAACATGTACTAACGAAAGGAAATTCCTAAGGGTCTAGCGTTGGACTAGCCCATTCTATGAATTCCGACTAGCGTTGGACTAGTGGAAACGTACATTCATCCATCACATTCATTCATGGCCATGGAAAGCGAGTAGACATGCCAAACACTCATAAACACATAGCACATAACACTTAGCATGCATATCTAGATGCCAAAACCTAAGAAAGCGATGAAACATATAGCACATAGACATGCAAGACACATAAGGAAACTAAAGCCCTAACTATTACATTTTTAGGGGAAGAAGGCCTATACAATCTAGGAGGGGGGAACGGAATAAAAATAAAAATAATAACCTAGCTATTACAACTTGGCATTCAAGTGCCTTCAAATCACTTGCAAATTAAGAAAAATGAAATAAAAGAAAGCAAAATAAGCAATTAAACCAGAATGAAAAGCAAATTAAAGCATGCATATTCACACATAACACATAGGAGCACGTAGAGTCAAAATAAAGTAAGAAATGAAGGATTAGGGTGTACCTCCCTTGAATTGGGCCCAAATGGAATGGAACCACTTATTTACCCTCCAAAATAATAAAAGAGTCAAGGCATCACTTTAATCAAGAAATAATCACAAAAGATGAAAATGAATTGTGAAATTGAATCAATTAAATCATGTAGACAACCCACATTTAAGAAGTCAAAAGAAGAAAGGATTTGATTGCAAAAATTAACAAAGCTTTGGGGTCAAAATTGAAGAAAAATAAAGTTCAGGGACTCATTTGCAATTAAAGTAAGGACCGAATTGAAAGAAATTGAAGACATCCAGGGCCACAGTATAGTTAAGGAGAAATTCAGGGACTGATTTGCAAAATCGTTTTCTGGTTTCTTCATGGACCAGGCTATTGGGCCATTTTATTCACTTCTTGGGCCAAGACCACTTGGCCCAATCTGAAGTTCAAGGAAAAACGAGTGGGCTAGCCCATTTTTATCAAGTAAAAGCCAACAAAATGCATGGGCTTCAAATCTCTAGCCCAAATTACCAACCCAGGAGATAAACAAAACAAAACCCAATCCAAACAAACAAACCACCATCAAGACCCAATCAAAATAAACCTAATCCAATTCCCACTAATTCTTGTTACACCCATCAAAATAATAAGATAATTAAAAAACATACTTATCATATCATCATCTCAGAATTAATCTACCCAACAACTCACTAAAAATATAAAAGGGAAATTGAAACTTAGAAAGGACAAGTCAACTTGATATTTTTAATTTTGGGCCACAATGAAATTTCAGCAAAAATTAAGGGGGGAAATTGCAATTTTTAGAACTTCACTCATCTATGAATCGTGCAAGCTTTCTTATTCGATGCAAATGAAAGGGCAAAGTTTCTGCAACTTCCAGAAATCCAGCAAATTTACAAGGCAAAAATCACACCACCATCATCCAACATAAAATACAACCAAGACTTATTCTTTTTGGTTCAAACTTCTCATTCGGGCGTTTTATCGAACAGGTGGAGAGCATTGAAATTGCATCAGATTTTTTGCTCAATTTGACGTAAATCAGCACCCAAAATTATCAAACATCCAAAGCAAACTCAAATTAACAACAAACCAGCATATATGTTCTTAAAATGACAAAACAATCGGCATAAAACTTGCCATATCCACTCACGGCAGTCATGCTTTGAGAGAAATACTGAAATGTAAAAGAAGGAGGAAACTTACAGGGGTCTCTCGGTGAGCTTTGCTGGCGGTGACGGTGGATTCCGGTGGTGGTGGCGATTCCGGTTCTTGGCGCTGCAATGGTTGATTTGGAACGAGAATCAGCAGCTCTGGTGGTTGCATCAGTTGGAGGCTACCTCTCAGCAATCGCTGCAGCGGTTGCGACAGAGGAGGAGGCCGACGGGGTAGGTGGAAGAGGGGTGGTTGCGGTGGATTCCAGTTGCTCTGTTTTCCAGATTTGTCCTTCCATTTGCCGAATCTTTTCCCTCTGTCTCCGTTCGCAGCTGCGTCCTTTTCTCTCCCTGCCGAAGCTCTTTCATTCTCCCCAGTCAGATGAAACTCCCCTCCTTCTTTCTAGCCGCCACTCTATTTTCTAGATTTCCTCTGTTTTCAATTCTTCCGTAGCTCCTTTTTCCTTTTTCTTCATCCGCTGGGCCTTTTCTTTTTCCCTATAGTTTTTCCATTTCTTTCTGGCCGATTGACCTTAGCCGCCGTCGGCCTCTGTTGCCCCTTTTTTTTTCGCAGCCGCAACTCCTTCGTTTTTTTTTCGCCATTAGCCGACCTCCTCTTTTTGCTCTCAGCCGAAGCCCTGTTTTTCTGGCCGACCTCCTCCTTTTCTGTTTTTTTTTTTTTGTTTTTCTTTCTCTTTTTTTTAGTTTTTAGCCCTCACAAAATTCTACTTTGACCCCCAAAAATTCCTTAACTTCCCAAATGTCCCTAACACCTCACCCCTTAGGTGCTTAGTTGTCTAAAACATAGAAAAGACACTTGTCCAAGTGCATGCAGTCACACTTGTCATTTTCACTTTTCCTTTCTTTTTCCTTTTCTCTTTTTCTTTTGTTTTTCCTGGAAATTAATGTGAAGCCAAAAATACACTAGAACAAAAATAAAATAAATAACAATAATAAAAATAATAATAATAATAATAATAATAATAATAATAATATAATAATAATAAGAAATAATAATAATAAGAAATGAAAAACCTAAAATTGAAACAAATAAAGCTAAGATGAAATTAATTTAAAAAATCAAAATTTTGGTGTCTACAAATATGACATGTGGATTTAAAATATATAATTAGTGAGGAAAATAGTGAGAAAATGATATGAAAATGCATGAACTTAGAGGAATGCATCAGGTCGGGTACGGGAATGACCTCTAGTTTTTGTGATTTTAATTTTCCTTTGATTAGAAGGAAAAACTAGCGTGCTAAGGCTATTTTGAAGCCACACTCGCTCGTTTCCCTTACCCAAGGGGGTCCTTCAGGCAAATGTACCCTAACTAGCATGAGATGCAAGACCTAAAGTGAGGGGAAAGGGGGTCGGGGGCCTGCAAAAAATGATAAAACTAAAAAGAATGCATGACATGTAATGAACATGCAAATATGTACTAACGAGGGGAAATCCCTAAGGGTCTAGCGTTGGACTAGCCCATTCTATGAATTCCGACTAGCGTTGGACTAGCGGAAACGTACATTCATCCATCACATTCATTTATAAATATAGAAAGCAAGTAGACATGCAAAATCACTTATAACACGTAGCACATAACACTTAGCATGCTCGACTAGATGCAATAGCTTAATAAAGCAAATTAAACACATAGCAAACCAAATAATACCCCAAAAGCAAATGAAACTATTACATGGGCTAACTAAAACAAATGGGGGAAGGGGGAAAAATGGACAAAGTGCTCTCCAATGCCCTATCTATTACAAGCCAAGAGGTGTACACATACCCCATAAATAAAATAAAAGAAAGACTTAAAAATGAAAGGAATTAAAGAAAACTTAAGAAAGCCAAGTAGACATGCAATTCTCATTTAGCACGTTGTATCACATAGGGAGAGGCAAAAAGGATAAAAGAAAGTTATACCTTCCCCCGCTTGTGAAGCTAATAAATGGAAAAGGTTCTAATTTGGGCTAAAACCATTAAACAAAGGATTAATGCACCAATTTAATAGTAAATCAAACAACATAAATTCTTCAAAAACAAAACATAGGGAACCACTAGTAGCTATAAAATTGAACCATTAAGTCCTTCAAATAATCAAACAAATCCATATTCAACAAATGGGATTCCAATTTGGAAGGAAAAGGAACTTTGAAGGATTAAATCGATTAATCTTTTCAATTGCTGGGGCCATAATAGAATAAGAAGGGACTTGAGGGGTCAAAGCGAAATTTGTGAAGATTATTTCATGCATGCAAATCAACATTCACGGCCAAAGCTTCTGCAATTCCATTTCTTTCTACAATTTCTGATATGCGTAAGTTGCAGCAATTCGGCATAGTGAACTATCACACATTTTTCAAGTAAAATCCAAGCAAACTATCACACATTTCTCTACTTTGCAAACATGAAACTTGTAAATTCACATTTCTTAAACTAAAGACACAGTCATGGTAATTCAAAAAGAAAACAGCAACAAGAAAAGAAATGGGTTATGGCCAAAAAAATCAAAAACTGCGGCAGAATTTCTTGAGTGAACTTTGCAGCTTGTTTTCATGTGGTTGGATCCTAAATAAACTCTATCAATGCCACAAATCCAATAACGGATGCAAGACTCTCACTCATGTTGTTCACTTTACTCAAACACAGCCATCTATTACCCGCAAAGATGTAAACAAATCATCCAAATACAAAGTGCAGCCAAGTAATGCAAGGATTAGTGGCTACTTCATTAGACCAGAAATTCACTTGAGAGTGTTGTTAGCAACACACAAGTGCACATGTTCACTCTCAACTTGGCCCATGAGGCTACTTCATACGGCAGAAAGAAATAAACAAACAACCTAGATGCCAAGCAATAATGTGATCACTGCCGCAACAAGGATGGAGCAAAACCTGTTGTTCAAAACAATTTTGCTCAAGAAGGAAAATTCAGATTTTTAGATGCAAACACGCAGCTTTATTCAACAAATTTCGACCAAAACCATAACCTATAACTAAACAACGAGATATATAACTCAAACCAAATCAGCAAAACACATAAGCAAGACTGATGCAAAGCTGGGGACACATTTAAACACTTTCTTTGAGGAGGAACACAGCTGCAACCAAACCAAAAGTTTCGACATTACTATGAAACCAGCAACTTGAATTCACTCACGGGTTTCTTTCTGTGCAAATTCAGCTTTCATATGTGCAGGGAGACAACAAAACAGGTTCTTTAAACCTCAACCAAAGTCTAGCAATACAAAGGCGTTCGGACATCAACTAACTTCAAATCAAACAAAATTCAAGAAAAAACATCCTAAGGTCCCAAATTAAAAGAACAAACACAATGCAAAGAATCCCCTGCAACCTGCCGGCCTCACTCATTCAGCTTCAAAGAAAAAAAAGCAAAACAAACGAAGAAGCCAACAGCTTTTTTGATTCACAGGTTTTGCAACCAGAAAATTCCAATCAGAATTTTGATAACAAACAAATTCATATAGTAAACCATTTCAGATGCCTTGACAACTAGCAACTTCCAATAAAATTTTCCAGCCGTGCAACCGAATTCCTAGCCATAAAGATCACATGCAACACCAAATAAAGAGCTATCTATCAGATTGGGTCCAAAATCAAGTTCAAATGTCATCAAAAATCACCATTTAACCAGAAATTCATCCAATTTCTCTCTCGGTTGTCATACATGTAAACAGATTTTATATTCCCTCAATTTTCTTGCTTAAACATGTTGATTAACTTCATGCAAAGCTCAATCATCCAGCTGCTAATTAGCTAAACATACAACTGAGCTCAGATCATCACAAGTTAGCAATTTAAAGCTGAAATTTCCAGCTCAAGCAATCGGACAGTTCCAATTCCTTAAAAATCAGATTTTCTTGTAACTTAGTTCATCATCCAACCGTACAACCCCACATGCATGCTTATAAACAGCTTCATCAACCCATAAACAACTCATCTAAGTCCAGAAATTACCTCAGTAGCAAGCTAAGCTTACGCACAAGAAGTCTGGAAAAATTTTCTTTCCTCTCGGTTCTCACGCCCGGTCTGAAGTGCTGGTTTGCTTGGCTGTGGCAGCCGGTGGAGCTGGTGGTTGTTGCGGTTGGAAACTGGATGTAGTTGGTAGAAACGGAAGTGCAGAATGGGTGGAGCTCGCTCACGGCTTCTCCCTGGTTTCACTCCAGCTCACGGACAGAAATTTTAAAGTGTTGCAGCTCGCGGATTCCCTCTTGTCCTCGGTTGGTTTGCCGAATGCAGCTCACTCTCTCCTATCTCAGTCGATGATCACGAGGTAAAGGATTTGGTTGTGGTTAGGAATCTGATAGTGGAGTGGAGATGGTGTCCTGAAAATGGGAAGCTAAGTCACGGATCAGGGAAGTGGGGTGTGTGTGGAGACTGAAAATGCACTCCGGCAGAAATGGAGATGTTTTTTTTTATTTTTTTCACCTTAATTATTTAACAAAAATAATAGTAAAACTAAATAATAATAAAAACAACAATTTTAATTACAAACACATCGAAATAAACAAACTAAAAATAACAAAATTACCATTTTCGATCTTTTCTTTCATTTTTCATCATTTCTCATTATTTTTTTTTCTTTTTTTTTTTTTCAAAATAAATTAACAAAAATAAACCAAAATGCCAAAAAATTAAATTTGAACGTATTTTTGTGAACAATTTTCCTTTTTTTTCTCTTTTTCCATGATTTTTCTACGTTAAAACTTAAAAATTAAAATAGAAACTAGAAACTAAAAAAACTAAAAGCAACCACGACAAATGAGAATAAAAAGTAAAAGAAATTACACCAAAAATTTGGTGTCTACAGTTTGCCCCTCTTTGTCTGAGTTTTGGAAAAACTTGAGACAAAGAAGTAGACACCAAATACTTACCTGCTTTATTCGGTGGCAAACGTCACGAACGGTGGACGTTTTAGAAATAAGGACTGACCCCTTTTGGCAAAACTTTTAAAATGGAATTGACTTAGACAGGAGATTTAAAGTGGGATTGACCCGAACGAAATTTAAAGACGGGACTGGCCCAAACAGGAACTTAAAGCGGGACTGACCCGAACAGGAATTTAAAAATTGGGACTGACTAGAGAAGGAAATTCAAATCATGGGACTGGCCCGAACAAGCTTTAATCGCGGGACTGACCCGAAAATGCTTTTGATCGTGGGACTGACCCGAAAATGCTTTTGATCGTGGGACTGACCCGAATAAGCTTTTGATCATGGGACTGACCCGAATAAGCTTTTGATCGTGGGACTGACCCGAATAAGCTTTTGATCGTGGGACTGACCCGAAAATGCTTTTGATCGTGGGACTGACCGAATAAGCTTTTGATCGTGGGACTGACCCGAAAATGCTTTTGATCGTGGGACTGACCCGAAAATGCTTTTGATCGTGGGACTGACCCGAATAAGCTTTTGATCGTGGGACTGACCCGAATAAGCTTTTGATCGTGGGACTGACCCGAATAAGCTTTTAAATCATGGGACTGACCCAAATATGCTTTGAATCATGAACTGCTCACTAGTGGGACTGACCCACGGCTAGTGGCGATGCAAAATGAAATGCGCACTAGTGGGACTGACTCACAGCTAGTGGCAGAGTAAAATAAAAATGCCTTGACAATCGGTCAGTGGGATTAAACCCGAGCCTGCCGCGATAAAATTTGTGTTCATTTTTTTATTGATGATTTTTTTTCTTTTTGCTTTTCTTTTTGACTTTTGAAAATCTTTCCGAAAAATTAATTTGCCCCAGTATGATGAATTTTTGCAATGTGAGTCCAGAGTTGATTCTGTATCGCCATGCTGTTGCATTTTTCGATGAAATTTGCTTGCGACATTTTCAATCTGCCTTTGTTCACCGGAGAACTCTTTCCGACACCGATTCCAGTGCGAGGTGTGATTACTTTCATCTGTGTATGCAGTTTTTCTGCAAAAGAGAAAAGAAAACAAAGAAATTGCCACCATCACTTGATCCGTTTTCCTTTGAGAATCGTGTAAACATGAGTCTTTCAACGCCTTTATCAACTTTTGCTGCGGCAGTCGATTGAGTTGGATTTTTCACCCTAAGGCTTTTCTGATTTACAAACTGATCAGGTATGTGCTTTGCCATATTGTGAAGTCTGCGTAACTGACTTTGTTGAAACTTAACCCTTTTCAAGAGATGACTGAACCCAAGTATGCTTCGAATAAACCACGGGGATTGTTATTCACCAAAATTCAAAGATAAAGAATGAAGTATGCAAGAAAATTCACATGTCATGAAAGAATAAATATGCACAAGAATGCACACATAACCACTTGTGCTTAAATTCTACAAAAAATGCCATGAATGCAAGTAATTTGGAAAAATGAGCTTCCTAAGAATGTATTTGCAAAAGAATGTTTTACAAAATGACACAGTTTTGGTCAACAAATGTCATATTCAATTCTCTGGATATCTTTGTTTTGGAATTCAAAATTGACAGAAGTATGACAAAATGAGGAGAAATCCAAATGAACCAAATCACCAGCTGTTCTTCCTCGTGCTTGCTCGCTGCAAAATCCTACCTTGGTGCCCTTTCGGGTTTTTACCAAGGTTGCCCCCCCTTTTTTGTTTCGTTTTGTCTTTTCTCTTTTTTTCTTTTTTTTTTTTTTTTTTTTTTGAGGTGTCCTTTCGGGTTTTTACCTAAGGAAGCAATGGAAGAGCTCAACCTTAATCGCCTCAGGAGTATGAGTTAAAGATTTCTGACATCAGTAAAATGCACTTCCCCTTGTAAGATTAAGCGAAGGCATTATGGACATCACTTGTCAGTTGATTAGCAAACTTTCCAATAGAAATACAGCAAGTGACGAAAGCCAGGACTTTGGGCTTTTGTAATGGGGTCAGGTGGGGTATTTCAAGAAAAGTTGAGGCTTGAAAGCAAATTTGATGAGAGGTGTGAAATAACCTGAGATTGCATCATTTTGAGATCATCTCCAAATTTTGAACAAAACTGAGGAGAATTTGCCCCAGTTTGATTGAATTCTTCTCTTTGTGCATTTCATTGCATTTTTCACTATGGCACTTTCCTTCAAAAACTAAATTTGCCCCAGTGTGGGGTTTTTCTTTTCTTTCTGATCATCATCTTTTTTTTTTTTTAAAAAAAAATGAATTTGCCCCAGTGTGGGGCTTGCAATCCTCAGGGGCTGCCAAACGAAAATTATTGTTCTGATAGCTCAAAAGGGATGACTAGGGATGAAATGTTTTGATTGGAAAGGAAGATGGCCTGACCTTTGCCTCGTCCCTTGCATGATTTCCAAAAGAAATTTGCATAATCAAAAATAAAACTTCTTACACATGTCTGAGTTGATAGGTTGAGAGATTGTTTGTCCATCCATCTCTTCAAGGATAAGTGCTCCACTCGGTAGCACCTTTTTGAATGACAAATGGCCTTACCAGTTTAGGCCAAATTCGTCTTTGATTTCATCTTGCATTGGCAAATCTCGCTTTAACTCTTTGTACTTCTTCTCTAAAGGACCGGTGGCGGACCTTTTTATTATGAACACAGGCCATACGACATTCAACTGCCTTTCATCCATCAAAATCAATCGTCGGTGACGCTGCTTTAACCAATCAGCTTAGAACTTGGCAGAGGAGGGATTTCTTGATGAAAGTCTTTCTTAACGAAAGGATTTTCAATGAAGAGCTTTCTTAATGAAGGGATTTTTCAATGAAGGATTTTTAATGAAGGGATTTTTGGCCTTCTCAAAGAAGGAATTTTTCAACGAAAGGATTTCTGACCTTCTCAAAGAAGGGATTTTTCAACGAAGGGATTTTTGGCCTTCTCAAAGAAGGAATTTTTCAATGAAGGAATTTCTTAATGAAGGGATTTTTAGATGAATGGTATTATCGGAATCCAGAACAGTGATATTCAAAGGGTCAAATAATTTTCATCTTTGGCCATTTAAAAGAATTAAAATTCAGGACAATAATCAAATAAACAAATTGTGCATTTAATGGAAAAACTAATCAAAGCGAAAACAAGACAAAAACTTAATTGCGAAAGATGTTTTCATGAAGCTATTCACATATGCAAGAAATGGTTTTTGTGAACTTTAGTAAATAACAACCCCTAGATTTACCGAAATTCCCTTCGAGAGGGAAGATACTCGGCCATCCAAATTGTGCAAAGCTCCTTCAGGATTTTCAAATTTCGTCGTTGGAGGTGGATGCCTCGAAGGTGTCCTGGTGTTCAGGAAAAGGATTTGTACTTATGATCGGCCCTTGTTCACCTCTTTTCCTTAGCACTATTTCTCCTGCCTCGATCATGTCTTGGACTTTGTGCTTAAGTGCCCTGCAATCGGCGGTTGAGTGGCCAGGTACTCCCGAATGATAGGCACAAATAGCATGTGGATTGTACCCAACAGGCATGCCATGAAGGTAAATTGGAGGGGGAATCACGCCTATTTTGTTGGCAACCTTCAATTGCTCATACAATTGGTCCAAAGGCCTGCCTAGGTTGGTGAAGGTTCGGGTACGGCTTTGATTGTAGGTTTCAGTGGGTCGGGGATAGTTGTAGGTGGGTCTATTTGGTGGGGGAAATCTTTGGTGGTAAGGAGGCCGAGGACGAGCTTGTTGAAAGCTTGGTTGAGATATTTGGAAAGGGGTTGTAGGCGGGTTGGCATAATTTGGGCGAGGTCGAGGATGAGTGATATTGGTGTGGTAAACAGGATGAGGATTTGAGTAGTAGGGTAAGGGTTTGAGTAGGTAGGGTATTGTCGAGGTCTGGGTCTTGGGACAGGGTTTTGATTCCAGGTGAAGGCAGTTTCCCCCTCTTTCTTTTTAAATTGCGGGCTCTTCTCACTAGTCCCCTGTCCTTGCAAAGCATCCAACTGGGATTTGAGGGCAGAGACATTAACAATCTTCCCAGCTTTCACGAAGTCATCGTACTCCTCAAGTTTATTGACAATGGCGGCGAACGAGCATCCAGTCATGCGGAAAATTTCTTGAAAATACGGGGGATCATGTGCTTTAATGAAAGTGCGTATGATTTCGTCCTCAGTCATCGGTGGCTCGACTTTTGCAGCTATTTTCCTCCACCTCTTGGCATAAGTCTTGTGATCCTCGGAGGGTTTTCTTTTTGTTCCTTCCAACGTGGTTCGTGTCGGAGCCAGCTCGCAGTTATACTCATATTGCCTTACAAAAGCATTGGACAAGTCAATCCAGGTTTTTATTTCTTCGGACTTCAAATTTGAGTACCAGTCGAGGGCATCCCCCTCCAGACTTTCCGGGAACAACCTTAGAGGCAGGTTCTCGTCGTCTACAGGCTTTCCCAACTTGTTAGCAAATAGTCGGAGGTGTATCTTGGGATTACCCGTCCCATCGTACTTGTTGAACTTCGGAGTTTTGAATCCCTCAGGCAATTGTACATTGGGAAAGAGACAAAGCTCATCGTAGTCCAGGACTCCTTGCTTGTTCAACCCCTGACTCTTCCTCATAAACTCATCGAAACGATCAAGGCGTTTGAGCAGCTTTATATCAACGGGAGCAGAAGATTCCCCCATTTCTGCCTTGGTTTGAACAATATGGTCTGGTAGGAATGGCTCAGCAACAGGGTAATAAAAGGTATGTGGCTCAGGTGGTATATTTGAAGTGATTTGGGGTGGTGGACCTCGCGTGTGAGTAAGAAAAAATGAAGGATGAGGAGGGTAAGTGTATGGCAAATTTGTGGTGGGATAGGTGAAAGTTTCTTCGGGTGCAATAGGAAATGATGGAGTAACAGTGGCATGGGCCGAAGGTAGGACAAACGGCTCTTGCTCAGCTGTCTGGCGGGTACAGGTTCGGGTTGAACTCCGCTGCTAATTAGCTCATCATTCAACTTCCTTTGGGCGGCCATCTCAGACGCCATCTCTCCAAACTTGGTAAGCATCTCAGTCAACTGAATCCCCAAACTTGCAGTCTCGGGTTGAGCGGTAGTAGCAGACCTATCTGACTGTTCCGGTTGTGAACTCATGTTTACACGACTCCTCTGGGCTTGACTACGGGATCGCGTTATGATGGGGCTTCGACGAGAAGCTATATTTAAATATTACCTGAGAATTTTTGAAAGATTGCCTTTAGATTTAACCCTCGCTTAGTTATTCCAATAAAAACAAAGAAAAAGAAAAGAAAAAACAAGAGTTAGTAGATATTCAGAAAATTCGGATGCATGTCCTATGGGGGAACCCTTTTGTGCCAAGGGTAGGCCTAGCATGAAAATGCAGTCCTCCAGAGCAGGCACTATACAATACCTGATGGATCCGATCGACTGATCGTGTGAGGAATGATTTGAAAAATTTGGCCACTTGGAGTGAGAAGAGACATTTGCCCTAAAACATGAGGACGAAGTCGGAACGGATTGCTTGCTTTGATCTACACATAAAATGATTTGTGAAAGGGATTGCCATGTCTCGATTAATTTATTCAATGAACCCTAAAGGGGAAAAAGCGAGTCAAATGGATAAAATTGGTGATTTATTCAAAATCGACCGATTTACCTAAAAATAGGTAAGCTGGATAACATTGACGATTTATTCAAAATTGATCGAATAGATAGACTTGGTCAACTGAATTGAATGAAATTGATGATCTCTTCAAAATCAACTTGATTTCGCCCTAAAAATGGGTAAATTGGCCAAAGAGATGAAATGGAGTTAATGATTTATTTTAAAAATCGGCCAAATCCCTAAAAGGGTAAATTGGTCAAATGAATTGATGATTTATTCAAAAATCGACCGGATGACCCTGAAAAGGGTAAATTGGTCAAATGAATTGATGATTTATTCAAAAATCGACCGGATGACCCTGAAAAGGGTAAATTGGTCAAATGAATTAATTTATTCAAAAATTGACCGGATGACCCTAAAAAGGGTAAATTGGTCAAATGAATTGGATGAAATGAATTTATTCAAAAATGATTAGATTGAACTAAAATTGAATGAATTGACAAAAATGGATTGGATAAAATGGATGATTTGTTCAAAAATCGATTGAGTTCTCTACCCATTGGGTAGTTTCAAGAAATCATTACAATGCCTTAGTCTATGAGCCTCCTAAAATCAAGATTTGGCCTCCATTGATTTATCGTCTCAATAGTGAAGAATTATTTGGGTTTCTTCAAATTAATGTCCTTTACGCAAGGGATTTTTACCAATTTTGATAAAGTGGCCAAAAGGTGATTATTAGACGCTCATATTCCAAAGATCGCTCTATGAAAATGATCGGATCCTACCTTACCTTGTGCACTACCCTTTTGGATGATACAAAAAATGTAAACGTGCAAGTCTCCTTGGATTAAGTATCCGAGACATATGGTGGCTTATTCCTAAACACGGGATCCCCTAAATGGCATTCCCTTCCTAGGGTGGATGCGTGATGCCAGTTTATTAAAAGCAGTAAGATATGCAATTTGAAATGAGACATGACCTAAGGAACCCTTTATCTGCCAGGGTAGGCCTAAAATGGTATGGCATTATTAATTTATGAACGAAATATACCACAATTTTTAAACATGCAATAGCCTATCTATAAGGGTATGTCCTAAAAGAAGGTCATGCCCGACCTCTTATTTCCTAACGTTTGTGAATGCAAAGGCAAGAGACAAGGAAAGTTAGTTCAACACATAATCACATAACACGTTGGACAATTAAATGATATAAAAAGTAGGAAAAGTAAATAAGGAAAAGGGTGGGATCCCTCCCCTCGTGAATGGTGTCCCTACTAGGGCAAGGCAGACTCTACCCTAGGTGAACTATATGGATGCATGCGGTTGGGGTTCACTAATGCATCTAGACTCGATAAGCTCAGGTCCCCAAGCCTTCAGACTCGTGGCCAAGGGTCATCAATCCCAAGGCCCTTTGTCGGTGGCTCGAGCGATTCCCCAAACACCGCTACGCACACGTCGTGTTACGGCTGCATGTTTGAGTGAATCTATAAAAAACCCTCAACCTTCGACTAAAAACTAAAGGCTATCAACCCAAAGTTTAAAGCGGAAGATTGAGTGACCCATTGGATCGTGCTACGCACACGTCGTGTCACGATCACACGTCCAAGTGGGTCTCCTAATCCTAATAGGGTGGAGTGGCGTGACAAGCCACTAAAAAGAAAATAAAGAGGGATGAATAATAAAGCGTATGCGCGTATGATAGTATACGTTTTGGAGGGGAGGGATCGAGAACCAACGCGTGGCTCTAAGGGTGACACACCCCCCCCAAAATGCAAATGCAAAGCGCGAGATAAAGCAAGTACAATCATACATCCAATCATCCAATCATACATACGTGAGTGAGGGAGTAGTTTGATATGCGCGTACGTGGCAAAAAGTCCTAGAAAGGGAAAATGCAATCCTAATATCCAAATGCTATACATAAAAAGGGTAGAAAAAAGGAAAAGAATGGCTAAATCAAATGCTTGGACCCACTTAGGAAGTCCCCAGTGGAGTCGCCAACTGTCGCGCCCCACTTTTTTTGGAAAAAATAAAATAATTGTTTTTTTGTTGAATTTTATTGATTTGGGAAAAATGAATTTTGTTGATAAAAACAAAAATGGGTCTAAATGGGACTTTTGAAAATGCGACGATTTGACCCAAGAAAAATAGTTCAAAAAGGGTTTTTATATGAAAAATGGAGTCGCCACTTGGTATAGAGTTAGGGTGTACCAAGTCACCCAAAAAATGAAATTTTTAAAGAAAAAAGTAAGAAAACCCTTTTTAAACGACTCCTAGTCCACGTAAAACAAAGAAAAAGGTTCGGGAGTCACATTTGACGAAGGGGAAGGCAAGGATAAAAATCCAAGGCACCCCTTCGACCTAACCAAGGCTAGTTGCGTGATTTAACCCTTATTTTCCTATATTTTCTACCCAAAGTATGTATTGCAAATTGGATTTGACTAATGAATGAGAAATGCAATCCTAAATCTAAGAAATGTTTCTTATGAGGCTTTTGGTCCCATTCACACGAGTCGTGACGGCCAATAAGGAAAGTCCTCATAGAAAATCATGAATGATGCAAATGAGGACTCAAATGAGAGTGTAAGTGTGCAAAGTGTAGAAAAAAGTGCATGTGTGCAATTTGAAAGTGTTTGTGTGCAAATGAATAAAAATATAAATGCTCGTGTGCAAGTGAATGAAAATAGTAAATATATAAGTAAAATAGGTGCAATGTGTGAAGTGAAAAGTAAAGAAAGTGAATAAGTGTGTGAATATGACATGTGGATTTAAAATATATAATTAGTGAGGAAAATAGTGAGAAAATGATATGAAAATGCATGAACTTAGAGGAATGCATCAGGTCGGGTACGGGAATGACCTCTAGTTTTTGTGATTTTAATTTTCCTTTGATTAGAAGGAAAAACTAGCGTGCTAAGGCTATTTTGAAGCCACACTCGCTCGTTTCCCTTACCCAAGGGGGTCCTTCAGGCAAATGTACCCTAACTAGCATGAGATGCAAGACCTAAAGTGAGGGGAAAGGGGGTCGGGGGCCTGCAAAAAATGATAAAACTAAAAAGAATGCATGACATGTAATGAACATGCAAATATGTACTAACGAGGGGAAATCCCTAAGGGTCTAGCGTTGGACTAGCCCATTCTATGAATTCCGACTAGCGTTGGACTAGCGGAAACGTACATTCATCCATCACATTCATTTATAAATATAGAAAGCAAGTAGACATGCAAAATCACTTATAACACGTAGCACATAACACTTAGCATGCTCGACTAGATGCAATAGCTTAATAAAGCAAATTAAACACATAGCAAACCAAATAATACCCCAAAAGCAAATGAAACTATTACATGGGCTAACTAAAACAAATGGGGGAAGGGGGAAAAATGGACAAAGTGCTCTCCAATGCCCTATCTATTACAAGCCAAGAGGTGTACACATACCCCATAAATAAAATAAAAGAAAGACTTAAAAATGAAAGGAATTAAAGAAAACTTAAGAAAGCCAAGTAGACATGCAATTCTCATTTAGCACGTTGTATCACATAGGGAGAGGCAAAAAGGATAAAAGAAAGTTATACCTTCCCCCGCTTGTGAAGCTAATAAATGGAAAAGGTTCTAATTTGGGCTAAAACCATTAAACAAAGGATTAATGCACCAATTTAATAGTAAATCAAACAACATAAATTCTTCAAAAACAAAACATAGGGAACCACTAGTAGCTATAAAATTGAACCATTAAGTCCTTCAAATAATCAAACAAATCCATATTCAACAAATGGGATTCCAATTTGGAAGGAAAAGGAACTTTGAAGGATTAAATCGATTAATCTTTTCAATTGCTGGGGCCATAATAGAATAAGAAGGGACTTGAGGGGTCAAAGCGAAATTTGTGAAGATTATTTCATGCATGCAAATCAACATTCACGGCCAAAGCTTCTGCAATTCCATTTCTTTCTACAATTTCTGATATGCGTAAGTTGCAGCAATTCGGCATAGTGAACTATCACACATTTTTCAAGTAAAATCCAAGCAAACTATCACACATTTCTCTACTTTGCAAACATGAAACTTGTAAATTCACATTTCTTAAACTAAAGACACAGTCATGGTAATTCAAAAAGAAAACAGCAACAAGAAAAGAAATGGGTTATGGCCAAAAAAATCAAAAACTGCGGCAGAATTTCTTGAGTGAACTTTGCAGCTTGTTTTCATGTGGTTGGATCCTAAATAAACTCTATCAATGCCACAAATCCAATAACGGATGCAAGACTCTCACTCATGTTGTTCACTTTACTCAAACACAACCATCTATTACCCGCAAAGATGTAAACAAATCATCCAAATACAAAGTGCAGCCAAGTAATGCAAGGATTAGTGGCTACTTCATTAGACCAGAAATCCACTTGAGAGTGTTGTTAGCAACACACAAGTGCACATGTTCACTCTCAACTTGGCCCATGAGGCTACTTCATACGGCAGAAAGAAATAAACAAACAACCTAGATGCCAAGCAATAAGGTGATCACTGCCGCAACAAGGATGGAGCAAAACCTGTTGTTCAAAACAATTTTGCTCAAGAAGGAAAATTCAGATTTTTAGATGCAAACACGCAGCTTTATTCAACAAATTTCGACCAAAACCATAACCTATAACTAAACAACGAGATATATAACTCAAACCAAATCAGCAAAACACATAAGCAAGACTGATGCAAAGCTGGGGACACATTTAAACACTTTCTTTGAGGAGGAACACAGCTGCAACCAAACCAAAAGTTTCGACATTACTATGAAACCAGCAACTTGAATTCACTCACGGGTTTCTTTCTGTGCAAATTCAGCTTTCATATGTGCAGGGAGACAACAAAACAGGTTCTTTAAACCTCAACCAAAGTCTAGCAATACAAAGGCGTTCGGACATCAACTAACTTCAAATCAAACAAAATTCAAGAAAAAACATCCTAAGGTCCCAAATTAAAAGAACAAACACAATGCAAAGAATCCCCTGCAACCTGCCGGCCTCACTCATTCAGCTTCAAAGAAAAAAAAGCAAAACAAACGAAGAAGCCAATAGCTTTTTTGATTCACAGGTTTTGCAACCAGAAAATTCCAATCAGAATTTTGATAACAAACAAATTCATATAGTAAACCATTTCAGATGCCTTGACAACTAGCAACTTCCAATAAAATTTTCCAGCCGTGCAACCGAATTCCTAGCCATAAAGATCACATGCAACACCAAATAAAGAGCTATCTATCAGATTGGGTCCAAAATCAAGTTCAAATGTCATCAAAAATCACCATTTAACCAGAAATTCATCCAATTTCTCTCTCGGTTGTCATACATGTAAACAGATTTTATATTCCCTCAATTTTCTTGCTTAAACATGTTGATTAACTTCATGCAAAGCTCAATCATCCAGCTGCTAATTAGCTAAACATACAACTGAGCTCAGATCATCACAAGTTAGCAATTTAAAGCTGAAATTTCCAGCTCAAGCAATCGGACAGTTCCAATTCCTTAAAAATCAGATTTTCTTGTAACTTAGTTCATCATCCAACCGTACAACCCCACATGCATGCTTATAAACAGCTTCATCAACCCATAAACAACTCATCTAAGTCCAGAAATTACCTCAGTAGCAAGCTAAGCTTACGCACAAGAAGTCTGGAAAAATTTTCTTTCCTCTCGGTTCTCACGCCCGGTCTGAAGTGCTGGTTTGCTTGGCTGTGGCAGCCGGTGGAGCTGGTGGTTGTTGCGGTTGGAAACTAGATGTAGTTGGTAGAAACGGAAGTGCAGAATGGGTGGAGCTCGCTCACGGCTTCTCCCTGGTTTCACTCCAGCTCACGGACAGAAATTTTAAAGTGTTGCAGCTCGCGGATTCCCTCTTGTCCTCGGTTGGTTTGCCGAATGCAGCTCACTCTCTCCTATCTCAGTCGATGATCACGAGGTAAAGGATTTGGTTGTGGTTAGGAATCTGATAGTGGAGTGGAGATGGTGTCCTGAAAATGGGAAGCTAAGTCACGGATCAGGGAAGTGGGGTGTGTGTGGAGACTGAAAATGCTCTCCGGCAGAAATGGAGATGTTTTTTTTTATTTTATTTTTTTTTTCACCTTAATTATTTAACAAAAATAATAGTAAAACTAAATAATAATAAAAACAACAATTTTAATTACAAACACATCGAAATAAACAAACTAAAAATAACAAAATTACCATTTTCGATCTTTTCTTTCATTTTCCATCATTTCTCATCATTTTTTTTTTCAAAATAAATTAACAAAAATAAACCAAAATGCCAAAAAAATAAATTTGAACGTATTTTTGTGAACAATTTTCCTTTTTTTTCTCTTTTTCCATGATTTTTCTACGTTAAAACTTAAAAATTAAAATAGAAACTAGAAACTAAAAAAAACTAAAAGCAACCACGACAAATGAGAATAAAAAGTAAAAGAAATTACACCAAAAATTTGGTGTCTACAATAGGGTTTCAGATAATGTCGTCAAAATGTTTATGCTATCCTGATGGAGCAAGCGAGACGGTGGAACATGCATTTTTCGAGGGGCAGGTCGCTAAGGATGTGTGGAATTATTTTACTAGCATGTGCGGTCTCACGCATGGAGGGTCTTCTTTGAGGGCTAGAGTAGTGGCTTGGTGGATGTCGCCTCCGAGATCAGCACACAGGCGGCTTATCTTCACGTTGATGTCGAGTTTCATTTGCTGACACATTTGGAGGGCAAGGAACGTATCGATGTTTGACGGGATCCGGATGCACCCGACTACTATTTGCCAAGCCGTTATTTCCGATATAAAGTCAGGGGTGGAGATTCATTTTAATACAAGGCTTGGTTTGATCTCGTTCACTCAGCTTTATGAATGGTCGGGTCGCCAAGGCAGCAGGATTAGATTTCAGCTCGTGCGGTGTAAGGCAAGGGAGACAAGCGGTCTGACGCTGAATATGGATGGTTGTTCCAAGGGTAATCCAGGCTGGAGTGGCGGCGGTGGAATCTTACGGGACTCGCCAGGACGGCCTATGTTGGCTTTCTCGGCTTTCTTTGGAAGACGATCGAGTTTACATGCAGAAGCCCTCGCAATGTTAACCGGCCTTCGGATGTGTGTGGGGCAAGGGTTTGTCAATATGGAAATTCAATCGAATTCTCAAGTGTTAGTGGGGATTATTCAAAGATGTTTCCGGTGCCTGTGGCAGATCCGGAATGAGATAGAGCAAATCTAGGACCTGATAGTGGACGTGGCAAGAGTCTCTCACTACTACAGAGAAGCCAACCGAGTGGCGGATATTCTGGCTAATGTGGGTGTTTCTCACCCGCAACAGGGTTGTGTTATCTATGACAACATAAGCGTACTTCCAAGGTTAGCAAGGGGGGAGGTCCGACTAGATAAGCTAAGCATGACATCTGTTAGGAGGATAATAGGGGATGAGGAGCAGGCAGGGCGTGTTGGGGACACTCTGTAACTCTGGTTTGGTTTTGATCCATAAGTAATAAAGATTATTTAAAAAAAAAAGTAGAAACTATAGTATGCAAACTTAATTGGATACATAGAAGTGGTTCAAATGACCATCCTTGCAACTTCTGTAAAGAGTATCCGGTACTAACATTAACGTATAAATGTAACCTTTACTCTATAGAAATCTATAAATTTTGCTTAGAAAAACAAGATTTATAATTAATAGAATGGAGATCATTAACATCTAATAAATCAGATAAGGAACACTTAGAAAAAAGGATTATTAAATTAGAAAATAAAATAGATGAGTTAGAAGCAAGGATAATTCAAATAGAAAAAAAATAAAGTAGTACATTAATTACATAATTTAGAACAACTAGAAATATTTCTACATCCTAAAATAGAATACTTAGGACAAAATTCTCTAATTACTATTATAATAAAATGTAGAATTACGATTCAAGACTGACAAATAGAAGTACAAGACCTTATAGATTTTGGTAGTTCTAGTACTATATTAGATAATAAGCTTGTTCTATCTCGATTCCCTAGATCCCTTCCTCCATTTGAACAAATGGATGGCAAACTATTTAGATATGACACTATGTTAGCAAAACATAAAATTGCCTTCTATACTGCTAATGGTTATACTATTAATATAGTTAGTAATAAAATATTATTTAGGAATTTAACCCTTAGTAAGGTCTCTTTTATTATTGGTCTGAATTTTCTACTATCTGACGAATATGGCCTCATAGTCCTTAAGACTAGCATGTATATTTTACACCAACCTTTTCATCACTTAGCATTAGAGGTCTCCCAGAAGCATGGTAGACCATGCCCCTATACAATTCCAGGACAATGTAAACAAGCTTTAGAAAAATGATTAGAAAATGACATAAAATCTATAGATATAGAACTAGAACTAGACCTAGAAGATGATGAATTATTGGAAGAAAATTTTATCAAAATAGATGATAATTTCCTAAATCTACCTTTAACCTATGCATATTTAGAATTGGGAAATGATGAAATAGATAGTCTTGTTAGAATATTAGAAAAAGATGACATAATAGGAAATAACCCACAAAAACATTTGGATAAAAATCAGGTAATATGTAAATTAGATTTAAAGGATCCTAATTTTATATTAAAATCCAAAAAGTTAGAAATGACAAATAAAAATAGATAAGACTTCAAAATGCATATAGAAGACCTACTAAAATTACAAGTAATTAGACAATCTGATAGTCCACATAAGAGTCCAGCATTCATAGTAAAAAAAATAGTGAGATAGTTAGGGGAAAGAGTATAATGGTTATTGAATATAGAAAATTCAATGACAATACAATAGATGACAGTTATGATATCCCCAACAAAATAGAATTATTAAACAGAATACCGAAGTAACATATTTAGTAAATTTGATTGTAAATCAAGATTTTGGCAAATCAAAATGCATCCAAATAGTATAAAATGGGCGGTTTTTATTTGTCCTTTAGGATATTTTGAATGGTTAGTACTGCCATTTGGTATAAAAAATGCTTCATCAATCTTTCAAAGAAAAATGGATAATGTTTTTCTAAAATATAATAAATTTGTTTGTGTATATATAGATGATGTTTTAGTACATTCAAAGAATAAAAAAGAACATATTAGCTATTTAAAGTTAGTAGTTTCTGAATTTTTGAAGCATGGAGTTATTATTAGTAGTACCAAAGCTCAGTTTTTTAGGCAAAACATAGAATTCCTTGGAGTAGAATTAGGAAATGACTAGATAAAATTTCAACCTCATATGACCTCAAAAGTTTTAGAATTTCCTAATAAAATGGATACAAAAAAATTACAACAATTCCTGCATACCCTTTATTAAAAACTTAAACAAATCGGTAGGACCTTTGTAAATTAACATTGATTGGACAAAAACATTTCAACATAGAAGATGAAAAACAAGTAGGAAAGATAAAGCTAGCAGTAAAAAATTTACCACCTCTTAGGTTACCATTAGATATAGATTATTTATTATAGAAGCAGATGGTTGTAACTCAGGATGAGGAGCAGTTTTAAAAAGAACCTCATAAGTATAGTAATAAAAGTAAAGAAGAAATATTCACATATGGTAGTGGAACATTAGGGAAAAAGGACTAACAAGTAGCATAGATCAAGAAATATTAGCGGTAATATATGGTTTAAATAGCTTTAGACTTTTCTTAATAGATAAACTAGAAATAATAGTTAGAACTGATTGTGAAGCAATAGTAAAATTTTACCGTAATAAGAATAGCAAACGAATTAGTGAAAGTATATGGTTGACATTTAAAGATACCTCAGTAAATAATAATTATAAAGTAATTTTTGAACATATTAAAGGAAAAAATAATAGCCTAGTAGACCAACTCAGCAAATATTTGATTTCTTCTTAAAGTTTGTGGGAAATGGCAGGAATTGTCAAAATTAGAGAATGGGACCTTAACAGGTACCCCAAAGGCACCAATCTTCAATTCAGGCCAAAGGTAACAGAAGGTAAATTAGAAGAGATACAGCAAATAATCCTAGATAATCTGTGGAATGTGCAAAACGCAAACCAAAAGATTAAGAGATTAAATGTTTTAGCATTTTGTTTTAGCAAATTACCAAATAGTAGTTATTCTTTGTGACAGCCCCACCTCATCCTAAGGCAAACCAAAGGGTTCGGCGGACCGCCTGCCCAGCTCTCGCCAGGACTACGGAGTCGATTATGTACAGTCTAAAACGTTCCGGAAGGTATTAGCGCGCTCAAGTGGAACAAAACCATGAAATGAAAACGGAATATTGGAGCCGCACATGAACAGTGCCAATCACATCTATACATGTAAGGTTCCCAACTTACAACCCAAACGATAGTGTTAAAACAAAATACATTTAGGTTTTCCACCCATCAAGGAGCTATACAAAAGTATATTAAACTAGCTCAACTCGGCTTCAAAATCACAGTTCCAAAAAAGTGTTCACATCCCTGTAAGGAAAACAAAGGCAACAGAAAGGGGTGAGCTTACGCTCAATGAGGTACCAAACATATAGGGGTAAAATCATGGACTTTCACGTTTAATCAATCAGATACATATACCAGATATAAAGGAAAGCATTTAGACACAGTGATTCAAAGGGAAAGGATACAAGTGGCTCTCAGGAGCCAGATTTCCATTTGCAGTACTTGATCCGAACCCGTTGACTCTCCGTCAACGTAAATAGAACCAACATATCCGTAGACCCCATTTTACACCAATTTCCATCCACCAAACATACCCCTACCGGGCCCGAACTCTATTCAGGAACAGTAATGGTAATACTTGAGTATACCGGAATCAAGAGTCTCAATACCCAAAGATTCCCAAAACAGACTACCGCGGTTCGTTATCTAATCGACCAGGCCCTTGCCGGCCCGACTTGAGTAACTAGCCACAAGTGTTGAGCTCAGAGGTCATAGAAAGGTCGTTGGATATCAGTCTCCAAACGACGTCCGAACAGACTCAGATACAGTTAACAGATTATACACAGTAAATAGGCATATGGACAGTCAAGAGAACGAGTGTGATAAAGTACACCCTCGTCTCAAACAGAATAAACATATAGTGCAGTCATTTAAATCGCAGATTGTAGGTGCAGAAACCAAGTTAAACAGCAAATGAGGGGAGTGGTACACTCACCGGTTCAAGTACAGATACTTCAAAAGTTTTCACTTCAAACTGGCTTTAATCGCCAAGAAACCCTAAAATCATCAAAGTAAACCAATTGAAGGTTTCACATCCAAAATCGAGTAAACGGAATGCACAAGTGAGGCTTGACTACATGTCGTACGACTTTCCAGGTTAAGTACTAGTACAAAAGAATAAAATATGACTTTTGAGCAAAAAGATAACAGTTGGTCCTAGGGTTACAAACTGGCGCGTCCCATTTTTAATAAAAATAAGAATGATAAGTGAGTGAGGTACGGTTTGAAAATTGGTGATGTGTGTGAAAAGAAAAAGGCCATGGGACTTTGAAATGCGATGGTTTGGCCAAAATAGTAATCTAAAAAGGTTTTGATAAAAGTGTAGGAGTCACCACTTGGTATCGAGTTAGGGTATACCAAGTCACCCCAAAAATGTGGATTTTAAAATGTAAAAAAAAAACCTTTTTAGATTGACTCCAAAATCTACGATAAACCAGAGAAAATGGTTCGGGGGTCACGCTTGAAGAGAGGGAAGGCAAAGACAATGTCTAAGGCACCCTCTCAATCTAACCTAAACTAGTTGCGTGATTTAGTCATGATTTTCCTAATTTCTAACCAAAAGATGTATTGCATTTGGATGTAACTAAAATGAATGCAATCCTAACCCTAATGAGGAATCGAAAGGGACAGATATCTCTTAGAGGCTCGATCGGACTAAATCACATGAGTTGTGATAGCCAAGGATAAGCCCTCCAAGAGGTCACGAGTAATGCTAATGATGAAAAAATGAATGTATGCAATGTATGCAATGTGAAAACATGAGCTTGTGTGAAGTAAAAAGAAAGTAATAATAAAAATAATAGTGTGTAAGTGGGAGTGTGCAAATGGGGGTGCAAGGTGAGGTATGCAAAGTGATAGTGTGAAATGCACGTGTGCTCAGTGGTAGAGTGAGAATGTGTAAGATAAGAATGGTGTGAAGTGAAAAATGTGGGAAAAGGGATAGAATATGAAGTGAGAGTGCAAAATGATAGTGGATGAATGAAATGCATGAACCCTAGAGGAATGCAAGCAAGATGGGTACGGGGAGACCCTAAATCGTGACTTTTGCTTTTCCTTTTGGTTAGAAAAAGAATGAGCGTGCTAAAGCTATGTGTAGCCAAACTCGTCCATTCCCCTTACCAGAAGGGTGACTCCCTAACCTAATCAGACAAATGACCCTAATGACTAGAGTGAAATGCAAAATCCTAAAGATCATACTTTGAATGTGGGAAAGGGGAAAGGATCATGCAAAAATGTAAAAATACTAAGAAAAATGCATGAAAATGTAGTGAGGGCATGCGAGTATGTTCTAGCGAGGGACGGCCCTATTGGGTCTAGCATTGGACTAGTCCTTTACTAACGCTCTCTCACAAGCATTGGACTTGTGAGCGATCGGGAATAAGTAACCATGACTAGCATTGGACTAGCCACGATAACGTGCATTCCATCCACATATCAAGTATAATACTAAAAGCAAGTAGACATGCAAAACACCTAGTTCCACATAGCACGTAGCATATAAGCATGCTTATCTAGATGCAAAAACCTAAGGAAAGCGATTAAACACATAGCACATAAGCATGCAAATCACGCAAGGCAAATAAAGCAATAAAGCCCTAACTATTACATTGAGGGGGGGAGCCTACTACAATCTAAAAGGGGGAAGGAATTAAATGAAATGATATAATAGCCTAACTATTACAATTGCGGCATTCAAGTGCCTTTCAAATGATCAAAGTTTAACTAAAATGAAATAAATATACTTAATTAAACAAATAAAGCGAATAAATAAATAAATAAAATGAAAGCATGCAATTGAGCACATAAAGTCACATAAGGCAGATAGGGTCAAATAAAGTCAAAAATAAGAGATAGAGTGTACCTCCCTTGAGTTGATGCCCTAATGGGGTGAAATTACTTATTTACCCTCCAAAATAAAAGAAAAGGTCAAGGCGCCAATTTAATTTGAGAAAATTAAAGAAAATATAAAAACTCACTTGATCATAAAGCCTTTAAAATCATGAATTAAGTGCAATTTAAACAAAGCATGGCAGTTAATTGAAGCAAACAAGCAATGAAAAGTTGTAAAAATTAAAGCTGCCAAGGACCAAATTGAGGACATTATTCAATTGGTTGGGTCATAGTGAAATGAAGGGAAACTTGGGGGGCCAAAGTCCAAGTTTTGGAAACATTTTTCATGCAAATTCATGCAAAGTGGCGTGAGAAACATTCTGTAACAAAGCATTTCTGATGAAAACTTTCTGCAACAAAAAAGTTACAATTTCCAGCCGCAAACTTCATCCATAACCTTCGGCCATCCAAAACTTTGCACTAATTCTAATTAAAGCAGGTCCAAATACTTCTTAACAAGACAAATCTTAGAAGAATTTCAAGCAAGTTTCATGCAAAGAATGAGCTTTTGCAACCGAAAGAATGTTCTGCAATTTTTACTCACTCGACCGAGATGGCATTCATGCAAATGACTCAACATATCTCCACTCATTCAAACACAAAAAGCAGAGACTTGCGGCAAAGGTAGGCATGCCATCCCAGTCAAGTAGCAAACTGAATCAAGCACTTTAAGCAAACCAAAACTTTCGGCCATCTGAAACACTTAGCTTCTTACCATTTCTGCTGCAAATTCGCGGCTTGTTAGCGACCCAGAAAGATGGCCAAAGTTATAAACAAAGCCCAAGGTGATCATGCAAACAAGGTGAGGAAACCCAACTTTTGGGCTATTACGGAACAAAGGAAAATGGCAAAAAAAAACATGTGAAATGAAATGCAGCTTTTTCATGCCAAGTTATGAAGGAGTTTTATGCAATAAAGCTTGCACGTTTCCTGTAACCATTCTCATGCCATTTCTATTCTTTCGGCCTAGGTACATTCATGCACCTTAGCTCAAACAGATGCTAGTTTGTTCAACTACCAACCGTAGGAGCATGGAAAAAAGGAAAAAACAACTACCAAATGGTATAAAAATTTCTGAACCACTTCAACCCAAAATCAAAATCCTGAAACGAACGAATGAATGAAACACAAGACCTGCGGTTTTAAAAATGATAGACTTTATATATGAGCTTCCTATCAACAGATTCAAAACACAACTTTAAGTATGATGCCCCAAAAGGAAAAAAAAGTACAGAAGCTGTGGAACGAACAGTGAAGCTCCAAAACTTCAGGTTCTCTTCAATCTACTGATCAAGGAAAATTATTCTAACATAACAAGCATACTCACGCCCACATATTGAATCTCATAGTGAGAGAAAAGGGAGAGGCTGTGCACATTCAGAATGGAACTACACCTAGAGCTACTGTCAAAGAGCATAAAAACTTCTGCTAAGGTTTCAAAATACAGCAACGGGCATTGAACGAATGCCATGTTGCAGTCTGCTGTTATGCCGCATAATGCTGCTTTAAATCGCAGCAAGCACCTACATGGGATACCATCAAAACACCAGGCAGAATCCAAAAAGGAACTCAAGCCATTCCAGCCACTCCAACAAACCAAAAGATCAAAAAAATTTTGTGTCAAGATTGCGGCAACAAAGCCAAAAGCTACAAGCTTGTGGCAGCAAAAATTACTCTACGCTTTTCCAACATATTCAAAGTGCAACTAACTACGAAAAATGCAGGAAAGGTGTAAAGAAAGGAAACCCCGGCAAACATACTCATAATACTCCGTCAAATAACAAGCAACTAAGAAATTCCAGCAATCAAAGAGAGACAAAACTGTCCAGGCTTCTGCAATAAGCCGAGAACCCCAAGCTTGTTGCAGCAGCAGATTCTTAAACAAAACTTCAAACCAACATAATCTGATCCCAGGAAACAAAATCATCAAACAACTCTATACAAAAAGAAAACCGGCAAATAATGAAAAGGGATCATCTCTGGCCTATGAAATGCACGAAAACGTAAGGAAATAACAGAAATAAACTATCTCTCTGGATCCTTGGCTACGCTCATGGATTCACATATGGTAGCAAACATGACAAAAAACATCACAGAGCAATTTCAACCTTCTGATGCAAATCTAACAGCCGATACGTAAAAAACAACATAAAGAGACTACCTTTTTTTAGATATTTCCTCCCTTTTCTGCTCGCCTTGATTCCTTTCCAGCGGCCTTTCCTCTTTCTTGCTATTGCCTGAAACTCCTTGCTCTTCCGTGGATTTTCTCTCTTCCGCTTGTTGCTCTTCGGTCTTTCCTCCGCACTCTCTCTCAGCTGTCACTCTCTCTTGGTCTTTATCAAACCATCCCTTAGCCGTTGTTTCGCTCTCTCTTACCCAGCGCTGCCCTTTTCTTTTCCAGCCATGAACAACCCCCAGCCAGTTACTCCTAGCTCTCTCTACTGGTGGTTCTCTCCTCTATCAGACTTTTCCTTAAAACTTCAGCCGCCTCTCTCTAATCCCCTCCAGCCAGCTCCGCTCTTTTCTTTTCGCCCAAAGCCTCCCTCTCAGCTGACTGTTCTCCCTCAAAACCTAGCCGCCCCATATCTCTCAGCCGTCCATCCTCTCTTTTTTTGTTTCCTTTCGGTTTCTTCCTCCTGGCTCTCTCTTCCTAGATTTTCTCTGCCGTCACCCCTCTCTATTACTCTCTATCTTTCAGCCGTCCTCCCTCTTCGAACCCCAGCTTCATGGCTTTATATAAGCATCAGCAATCCCTCAAACCTAGCATCTACGGTGCCTTTTTTTCTGCATTTTTCTGTGATCCTCCGGGAGTCCTTAGATGGCTTTTGCTTCTCAAAACCTTGAGTTGTCGGATGAAGGCCAAATGGCCTTGTACTATGCCAATCTGATGGAGCAAAATAATGGGCAAAAATGACCGGAAAACAAACTGGAAAAATGGAGCTGCATTTTTGTTTTCTGTAATATCCGAAGCCATGCAAAAAATGAAGAAATGGAGCTTGTCCCTTTTTTCCCTTTTCTTTTTCTCTCTCTTTTTTTTTTCTTCAATGAATTAATTAATACTAAAAAGTCCTAAAGGTAAACTTAAGAGACTAAAATGCAAAAATAAATGGATAATAATAAATAGAATAGAATAGTAATAAATAACGCTAAATTTAAAAAAAAAATTAATATCTAAAATGCCAAAATGAAAAAATAAAATCATGAGATTAATAAAATAAAAATAGATGATAATTATCAATAAAAATAAAAATGAAATAAATTAAAATTTTGGTGTCTACACAAACAACCCCCAAAACCCTTCATTTGTACTAAGATCAACTCAATTGAAGGAATCGCGTAGCCCTAAAATTTTGGGCAACATGCCCTCTGTATTTACCTATTTTTCTAGCCACTTATGGCTTCATTATTTTCTTCAATCAATCCCAAAGTCATATGTAATATAAATTCATCACAACAGCCGTTCAATAGGCTCAAAGTCATTCAAGTACAAGATTTAGCTAGGAAAATGACCGGAAATGAGCTTTAAGCTAAGGAACTAAAAAGACAGATTCACCGCTACTTAGCATATCGGACATAACCAAAACTACGCTTATTGGATTGAAGTGTAAGTTATACCCTTTCGAAGCTAAGACAGAGGCCTATATCTTTGATGAAGACTACTTAGTCCAGTTCTCATCCTAACTAGGTCAAATTTACCAAAACAACCTCAGATTTTCCAGTTCAAAGCTCACTGTGAAATTCAACTAGCAGTCCTCATTCATTCAATCATATCTCAGAACACACAACTCTGATTCAGGTAATTCCAAAGCCATTTGAAAGCTAAGATACAAGGGTATAATTCTTAAGAAGAAATTGACAACCAAATCAATAGTATTCCCGGTCAAACTAACCAATTACAGAAGCTGATTATCAGTTTCGGATAGAAACAGGGCAGCAGGAGTATTTTGGTCTTTTCACAGGCTACGTTGCTCCGATTGGGTTGAAATTTTGCAGGAAACTATAAAACATCATTCTATACAACTTTCATGTTTTAACCCAAGGCTAATTCGGCCTCTAACTAGGATAAAAAATACCAGACAGAATGGGGTTAATTGAAACCCTAATTCCGAAATTTCCTTTCAAAGCGGAAATTTTCCGCAAATAGCCACAATTTACGCACTATAGCTTCATTCTAAACCATTCCCAACCATCATCCATGACCAACCAATACTAAACATATAAAACAGAAAAAATCATGGATAAATATAAAATTCACCAATTTCTACCAAAAGTCAAGAAATAACACCTCAAACCATCTCTTTAACTCACATAAGCCACTAATTACACATTATTGAGAAGAAAAGAGAGGTTCCTTAGCTACTCACCTTACCAACTCAAGAAAGGAAGCACTAAGCACCTTGGTCTCCCAAACCACTTCACAACCAACCTTAATACCACTAAACTAAGAGGTTTTATCGAGGAAATCCAAGTTTAATCGGTTGAACTTGAGGATTGAGCAAGATTAGAAGCAAGAAAGTTGGGAGTTTTCTCTTCTTTTCCCCTTGAAGATAGCCGGCCAAGAAGCTTGCAAATGAGGATGATTTTTGGGTAATTTTTTATTTAATTGGTAAAGTAGTGAATAGTGGTCAAAGTCAATAATCAACCACCAAGTGACACTTGTCACTACCATTAATGCATAGCTATCCTTTTGTCTCTCCAACTCTCATCCATTGGGTATCCTCTAATTATCTCTTAACCCCTGCCAAAATAAACCCGGTATCCAACACTTAACCTAACTGGCCGAATTTTACCGAGCTTTCCGCACTAACGGGTCCCACGTCCGGTATACGCTCTTAATTTCTCAAAAACTAACCGATACTAGAAAAATCATTTAAAAACTATATTTACTCATAAAAATTATCTAGAAAATTTTCCTAATAAAGAAAATGCAGAAAAGCATGCAATTAAATAGAATAAAACCTAGAAAATAAGAAAATTACGGGTTCTCACATTCTTGTTATGTGGTAGTTCATGGAAATCAACCAGGAATTTACTCTACATGGCCTAAGGAAGTAGAAAAAGTAAATAATTTTAGCACTCCTTTATTTAAAGACTTTCATGAGTTTCGTGAAGCCTTAGAATTTGCTAGAAGTAAAATTGGTTATAATTATTTTGTAAATGAAACCATTAGAATTCAATTACAAAGAAATGTAATACAAAACACAAAAATTAGTAGTAGTAGTAGTAGTAGTTTTGCATCATCAGTAAAACATGACAACATCAAGCACTTAGAATTTTGTAGACACTGTGAATGTATCGGTAGAAATTTCAAATTATTAAATAACAAGTGCAGTGGATATAATGAACAAATTAACTCTCAAAAAGAATTAATTGGTTCATTAAAGCAGCAGAATACGGAGCTTTCAGGAAGACCAGTTCAAGTGGTACTTTTAAGGGGAAAATCATCACTAGAAAGACTTTTCAAAAATTTAGGCCCTCGTGTCTTTTTCAAACTGCACCAAGAGTTATCCTCATTACCTATAAATATTATAAAGTTTATCCTAGAAAAGGCAGAAAATAACTTCTTTAAAAAAATTTGATACATCCAAACATACTTTAGAACTTTAGCAAGAAGCCAAAACCACTCAACTTTGAAAATAAGTCCACTATACCAGAAAAACCCACACAAAAAATGCCAACCGAATTGTACAGGTCTAAAAATTAATGATACCCCATGCAGTTATGAATTATCCTATTATATCTTAATAGCCAATATAAACCTGGTACAATATAGGCTGGTACAACTACCATTATCAGAAATAGAATATTTAGAACTAACACCTCAACTTATGATGGATTATGAAATACTTAACCAGTTACTCTCTAATGATCCCGATCAAACAGAACAATTTGGCAGACAATTATCTATAGGAATACTTAAAGAGTTTGAATATGGAGCACCATGTGTAAGCGTAAATATTTCATCGGCTCCACCAAAATGGATAACATATGCTATAGAACCAACAACTCATAGAATATGGATACAATCAGTAGCAGACAGAAATGCTTTGATGACGGACCAGCATTACAACCTATAAATATGTAGAAAGACATTCTGGAAGCAGTTTCGGCATTGGAGGATGAGGACTTTTGCCTTTAAACATGACAAATATTTGTGGAAGGACAAAGAATTCAAACACTTTGCCAAGAATAAAATATGGAAGATATATATAAAAAAATCTTATATTTTCTGAAGTAGAATTTGAAGCAAAAACAAAATATTCAGAATTGTTTGATATATACATAGAATAGCACAAATCAATTATGGAAACATGCTTCTAGAACCTCACAATGGAAGAATATGATGACGTAAGAGATGATGATTTAGAAGCAAACATGGGATCAGAAGGCACGGAGAATCTTGAAAATACGATGAGCAGCTAGTGAACCCAACTTTTTAAAAAATAGTAGCATAATGTTAGAGTGGTTAAAAAAAAGAATTTGCTGATTTTAAAAACAAGGGAGAGCAACAGGACACAAAATCAGATCTAACATTGGAAAAAATCGACAAAAATTAAAATAAAAAAGTCTTTCTCTCTGATATATGGGCACGAAGACTTTCTTTCTAATTTTACTCAAGAAAGTGAAACTTTGAAATTTTTAGAAGGGAAAATAATGGACAAAGAGAAAAGAGTCAACTATTGCCACTAGTGTTAAGAGAAGAAGATGAAGAAGTGATGGGTATTGAGAGAGAAAACTTCTTCTTGACCTAGGACAATAGATATCATGTTATTTGTCGTTTTTGAGTGGAAAAAAAAAAACTCAATAGATGGTCATGTGTGCTGCACATGAGTGATGACGAAAACTCACTTAGCATGGATAATGAACAATGAAAGAAATGGAGAGGCCTCAAGCATCTTTTGTCTATATGTTAATGAGCAGTTGTATTCTGTTGTTGCTCTTCAATTGGAATATTAAGTCTATGTTGATATTGACCTTCTCGATCACAACCAATAACAAAACATTTGTCTTTTTTAGAATTTTTTTTTATTGATGAAACATAATCTTACCTTAAATAGAAGCACTTTATAACCTTTAAGAGATCATCATACATTATGAAAGTACTGTTAAGTAGTTCACTAATATTCCCCTGTACAATCTATGACAGTCTCTCAAAATCACAACTAGAGCAATTTGTATAATCTGTGATACCCCAACTTCTCCCAAGGGCGAACCCAAGGGTATCGGCGGAACGCCTGCCCAGCTCTCGCCAGGACTCGATACAATTACAATTCAAGCTTAAAGATAAATAACCGAATAATAAAAGTTGAAGGTAATAAAGAAAAGTCGCTAGCTTAATAAGTATTCAAAACCCTAATCAATTCTTTCAGTTCAAGGTACCAAGTACATCACTTTACCCAAAATATATAACTTTCAAAAGTCATCTAATCAATTACATTCAAAACCCTAATCAAAAGTGCATCAAGTTAGTTTCTCCATAATTCCTTCCAATCCGACTCCTGTTAAGGAAAACAAATCTAATGGGGTGAGCGAATGCTCGTGAGGCCAAGAAAACATGCAAAACACATAGTTCAATCAACAATAGCACTTATACGAGAATTAAAGCTTTAACATTCAATAATAAAACACACTTAATAAGGATACGGGATCTCTCAAGAGTTACATTCCATTTGCTTCGCCTAGGCTCGATCAAATACTTTCCTACGATGACACTCCGTCAACCGGGTGGGTATTAAATCCGCAGAACTTCACTTACACTTCCCCGTTCACCGTTACACCCCCTGCTCCGGGCCCACACTTCTTTTATATAAGGCGATACTACTCGAGTATGCCAAGCAAGATCTCTCCAATAGATCAAGCTTATCACTTTTTTTTTCTCATGACTCACCAAATTTCACAACCAAACCCATGCTAGCTCGAGTCACAAGGTCGGCCGATGAGTTTAGGCGTCCCCTACTATTATCACTATAAGTCGAGGAAATTCACTCCAATCGACATATGCAACAATAGCATAATTCACTTTTGCAACACTTCACTTAATTCAATTAGCAATTCACTTCAAGCAATTCAAATACACTTCACTTGAACGAGAACGAGTGCGATAAAGTACGCACTCGACTCGACACTTTCAAAATACTCAATCAATGAGAACAATTAAGCATGTAATAACATTTCATACACTTAACACTTACCAAGTCAAAATGAAAGTGAGTGAGCGAGCAATTAAGGTTTTAGGCGTCCACTTCAAGATTCTCTTGAAAATCTCCTTGAGCGCCTGAACAAATAACAAGTACTTTCACTCACAACTATGTATTAACCAAGAAAGAAGACACACTTATTTAGACTAGTCAATGCCTCAAAAGAGAACCTTAACCACTCAAAAATAGAGGTTCAAAAATGAGGATTTATTAACACAAGAGAAACTGATTTCCTCCATAAAATTGAGTTTAAAACGATCAATCAACATCAAAGGATAGGGAAAAGTTTTCAAAAACTCATTTCCCATCAAGTCGGAGAATTTCAGTTTTGCACGTCAAATTTAGGAAAATCAGAACTTGTACTCAATACGTCCAAAAATGGAAAACTTTATACCGTTGGAATCTTGGTTCGGAGTACTAAACAGAAAGCACTCATTTTTCAACTCAAAGATTTAGTTCTAATAGGATAGGTTTGAACCAGTCTTGGTTTTGCAGTCATCTTTGGAAATTCGGCATAATTCTAAGAAAACGAATCAGCCCTTGAAATTCATAGCACAGCAATAGTTCCAGACACGGTTTCCAACACAGTAAACCGAACTCAATTCGGAGTTTTAGGCATCGATATATAGCAACTTAAAGTTGGCTGGAATTTGAACAGTGTTCAGAATTTTTCCAGATTTGAAGAGTCAACTTTGGGGCGTTATTTGGGTATCGAAATGGTATTGAAATAACACCAAATTTGGTACATTTAAGCTTCTATATATAGACTACCTCCCTATCAAATTTTATACAAAAACTTACGTGGGAAGGCAGTTAACAAAATGACTAAAGTTCGAAAAATGTTTCAAGGACAATCTGTCTTCTTGCTTTCCTTTCTTTTCCAAACATTTTGCTCAATGAAATCAGTCCAAATTCAATTCATTTTTGAAACCAAGGTCCTAAAAACCTTTAATAAACACTTTATCATTGATTTACATCAAAATTTTTGAAATAAAACATCCCACAACAAAATAGACCAGTCGGCCGACAAGGAAAAGCTTTCCAGTTTTCCAGCTTTATCGCACTTTCAAAATCAGGCCATATCTCACTCAATACAAGTTCAAATTACAAATGGTTGGTGGCCTTGGAAACTAGGTTCAAAATTCCACATTTCATTAGAAGAAATATTTTCAAAATCAGTTCACAAGTAGTTCGAATTCAAGGCACAAGTTGCAGCTTCTCATGTCCTTTCGGACAGATATTCATAATAGGGCAGCAAACTTTGCCGAATCACTACGGATGACTCAAAACGAACTAGCGAGTGATTTTTATACCGTTAGAAAGCTACGGATGTCTAGTTTTGAATGCCACTAACGATACTGAATTTTGACTTATATACAGAGAGATATGTTCAAGCAAAGTGGTACTGTTTGGACTGCCAGATTATCATTTCCAGCTTTCTTTCAATTTCGAAAATCCAAGTTTTGTTCAACCATACGAAACGATTTTTGGACGACACTTTGTACACATAATATAACACATATAACCATCAATTTTCACAGCAAAATTAAGTACCAGAAATTCTAAACAATCACTGAGCAACAAGGACAGATTTTCGGCCAGTTCTAGTGCACCACATCCTTCGATTTTTCCTTCACTTTCTAACCGTATTCATCCCATTTAACACATAAACAACATTAATCAAGCATTTAATCCTCAAGGCAGCTACCTAAAGGTATCATCAAGGCCATTATCTTAAAGATTAAAGTAAGAAAAATAGATTTCCTCAAGTCCTCTACCAATTTCATGCTTTGGATTATCAAACCCATGAAATCTAAACTTGATTCTTAAAGGAAAATGGAGAGATTGCAAGAGTTGTTGGTTACCTACTTAGTTCTTGAAGAAACCAGAATTTTCACCACAAAAACCTCCAAAAATTTCCACTAGATGATGTCTTCCACCAAGTTAAAGTTAATCTCCAAGAAGTATGGAAGTTGGATGGTGATTTGTGCGAGAAATGGAAGCAAATATGGTGCAAGATGAAGGAGCTTTCTTTCTCCGCTTCCTTTGCTATTTTCGGCCAGCTCCAAGAGAGAGAAAAGAGTGGGTTTTGTGTTGAGTGAAGCTTCTCTTGGAAGCTTTAAGAATTTGTGGCCAAAAGTTGAACAAAAGTCAACTAGGAATAGTGCGTGAATAGTGTCCCGAACTAACACTTTTCTCTCTTGTTTGTTGTGCACCCTCAAATGTAATTCCTTTAACACTATAATTATTCACTCTTAGTAGTCTAGTATAAGTTTCTTAAATCTCCATTTAGTCGATTCGACGTGAAATATACGAACCTCCGATTCGCATGCGATAAGGCGAAAATTTGAACTCACTCACCTCTAATCCCTCAATTAACTTTTCTTAGTCTATTATTGATCATTCTTAATTCTCCAAGATTATTGCATTCTCGAATCGAATATTATCTCGAAAAATGTGTATTCGCTATTTCGTGCTAAACGAGCCTCCAAAAATTAAATTTGCTAACGGAACGTTTTAAAAATATGAGTGAGACACTGCTCCATATAAATGGATTTAAAATGGTTGATGTGAGGACTCGCAAATTTCTTATATTTTTCTCAAAAATGCCTTTTTATTTAGAAATTATTCATTTATTATAGCCCTACTACCCAATCATTCCACAATAAGTGCAAATAAACCTAGAAAGTAGGGTTTCACTTTTGGTTTCAAGATTAGAGCAAAATTAGGGTTTTCACGATTTTTCGCCGGATGAATTTTCGGTACAGAGTAAGGATTAAATTTGGTGATTAAAAGTGACTTTTAAGTGAGAAATAATATGTGATTAGGAGCAATGATAAAAAGTTAGTGAATGGAAAGAAAAAAATCCTAGTACGTGCGATTTAAGGAAAAACGGAGCGAACCGACGGGTACCGCGCACTACCGATTGAACGCACCACTTGACCACCACTTTCTTACCATACAAGCTTATTGATATTTGAGCAAAATATCTTCTCAATTTCCAGCTAGCTTGACCGAAATTTGAGGCTAGAAATGCAAGAAAGAAAGAGAAAAAAATGAAAGGTGGTGGTGGCGACACTTGTCGCCACCTAAGGGTTTCTTGACCAAGACATGTCATCCTTTTTGTCACGGCCCCACCTCCCCCTAAGGCGAACCAGAGGGTTCGGCGGGCCGCTTGCCCAGCTCTCGCCGGGACACAGTCGTTCACTACAATCCTCAATTGAATTTCAAGATATATATATATCAAATATACATCAAAGGTTCCCAAACTTTACATATCAAAAGCGAAGCGTCCACGCTTCCGCAGCGCCACTCTATTCCTTGATCACAATTAGTACACAGGAGGAAATCTAAACGTTCAATACAATCCCAATATGAACGATTACACAAAAAGGAAATCCAAATTCAATCCATACATGAGATAATCCATGAATAAGCACTACAAGCCCTTCCTTCGCCTTGAGCCCTGTGGAGGGGAATAAAACATTTTTGGGGTGAGCTAGAAGCTCAGCGAGTAACCAGAAAATCAGTAATCAAATCGGTTTAATAATATTTCTTTTCAATGATGTCATTTCAATATGGAGTAACAAGAAACATTTACAATGGAAAGCGATAGTAACATTCATGTAAAGGATACATTCGTTCTCCTGTCATTTCATTGCATTTGGTTTCATTCGTACATTCATTCACCCCGTCCCTGGCTTTTGGCCAGGCTCCACCAACCTACAAGGTAATACTCGAGTATACCGAAACGTTCACCCAAGTTCCTAGTCGCCCGACCGAGTCCGCTTCTGGCTCAAGACGACCGGTAACAAGGGGCAATGGCCAGTTCAGCCCAAAAGGCTTACATTCATGCACAATTAACATTTCAATCGCTCAATCATTAAAATTTCACAATCACTTAGGCTAAGTGCGATAAAGTACACACTCGCCTCGAAAACTCGTTTAGCAATCATTGAAGCAAAATCAATAATAACAAGACACTGATATGCAAGCACGCATGATATGTAAGAAAACAGTTCCAAAATTAACTTTGAAAACAGCTCAGAAGTAAATAATGCGGGAAAGCGGTTCAAAAGTAAATTTGGAAACAGTTCAAAAGTCAATAATGCAAGAAACGGTTCATAAATAATTTTAGAAATAGTTTGAGGTCACTCACCTCCACGGCCCTGAAATCATCCATCATATAGCATTGCCTTGCTCAAATCCAAGTCTTAAATCACAAACTCAATGCAAACAAGTCCCTTCAAAGTTCGGACAGCACTTCCCCTAAATTTCTTTACTTTTCCAGCCATCAAGGCTTCATTATATTTCTCATTCCAACCCAAAGGTACACACACAACAACAAGTTCATCCAATAACCATCCAGCAAGCTCCAAGTAGTACTAGTACAAGTCAAGCTAGGGAAAAGTCCGGAAATGAAAGTTTAGCTCAAACCAGAAAAACAGTTTTGACATCATTTTGCGGTAATGGTGCCAAAAGCACTATGATGGTCGGATCAAGGTGCAAGACCCACCATTTCGAAGCTAAGAACCAGGGCTACAACAATGTAGAAGGCCACTCAGTCCAAATCCTAGCACAACTAGGTCAAATATGCAGAATACCAAACCAGAACCGTAATTGCAGGTTTGCAAATCACACTATGCTGTAATCAGTACAACTCAGTCTATACAGGTCCAAATGCAGAAATTCCAAAGGCATATGATAGCTAGGACATCAAGATACATTTCATCAGAAGACACCAACATCCAAATCCAAATACATTCCAGTCAAAACAGACGATTACAAGCGCAGTTCGCACATTCTGATCAACCCAGAACAGCAACAGTAAAATCGACATATCTCATTCTACACTACTCCAATTGCCCTGAAATTTTACAGGCACCTCAAAAACATCAATACCTACAACTTTCATGTTTTAATCAAAGGCCAATTCGGCTTATAACCATATGATACAAAACCGGACAGAAAAGGGGGTTATGAAACCCTAACTTTCTCAAATTCCTTCCAAATCCAAAATTGGTTGCAATTACCAATCATTTACATCCACTAGAGTCATAACCCCTCATTACCAATCATCATAAATAACCACAACATCATGATCACATTAAACCAGAAAATTCCTCAAGAAAATAAAAACTTCACCAATTCATCTCAAACCAAGAAACAAACCACAAATTTCAGCACTTTAGCCACCACTAGGCACAAATTAAGCATCATTAAGTGTAGGAGGAAGTGTAATCACCACTTACCTAGTAAACAAGAGAGAAGGAGTTGTAGAACACCTTAGCTTCCTTAAAAACTTCACCAAACAACTTACTAGCACCTAATGGAGGGATTTTATGGAGTAGAAACTAGTTTATGTGATTGTTTTTGGAAGCTTGAGCTAAATGGAAGCTAAAATGTTGAAGAGTTTCTTTCTTCTTTGCTCAAGAGAGAACCAGCCATGGAGGAGAAGAAAAGAGTGAATTTTTGTGATTTTTGTGAGATATTTAACTCAATGGCAAAAAGTCAAAAAGGGTGAATAGTTGTCTTAGGCTTCAACCACTCACAAAGTGACACGTGTCACTTCATTAAATGCATTTCTATCCTTTTGTTTCCTCTCACATCAATCACATCTCATCCTCCACTTATCTCTTAACACCCGATAAATTTCACCCAGTATCCGAAACTTAATCTTATTGGCCGAATTTTTCCGAACTTATCGCACTAGTGGGGCCCACGTCCATAATATATCCGTAATTTTTCAAAAACTCTCCAATGCTTGAAAAATCATCTAAAAACTATAATTACTCATAAAATTCACCAAGAAAATTTTCCTAAGCCAGAAAATGCAGAAAACATGCCATTAAAGGAAATAAACCCTAGGAAAATTATTAAGAGCTCATACTTTTCGGGGCGTCACACTTTTTATCCCCAAATTTTGTTCCTTTTCCCTTCATTATTTCTGCCCCATAGCCGAACAAAGAGAGAGAGAAAAGAAGAGCAAGAGAAACAAATTTTCTTCTTGATTTGCTTCAACCAAGTGAGAAAATCCAATTCTAAACCGATTAAAGTGGGGGTTGTGAGTTGGGAAGCTTGAGGAACTAAGAAATTTCAAAGGGGGTGAAGTATCACTCTTACAAGCTTTGTCCTTGAGGTATAAAAATCTGATCATGATCCTTGCTCCTTTAAATTTTGGTTTAAGATGTTATTTAGATCATGTTTTAGCTTGATTACAAGACAAGCAAGTTGTTGTGATGATTCTTGGATGAGATATGCAAGCTAGGGTTTGATTAATTTCTGCCTAACCTTGTTTTATATTTAGTATATGTTGTATATAAGAGTAGATAAGGGGCTTTGGTAGAATTGGAAGCAAGAAAATGGAAGGATTGACTTGAGATTTCAACAATTCCAGATTTCTGGAATTTCAGGATTTCATTCTGCCCGGTTTTAATACTCATAGTTAGAGGCCAAATTAGGCTTTGCCTAAAACATTAAAGTTGTATAGAATGGTATTTCATAGGTACCTACAAAATTTCAGCTCAATCGGAGTAACGTAGCTCGTGAAAAGATGAAAATACCCTCGCTGTTCTAGGGTACATTCCAGAGTTCCGCGTGGACAGTTTAGTCTACTTGGTTGTGTTTATTCACTATAATCCGTCGGGATTCAGCCTGTAGCCAAACATGAAAGTTTTATTATTCTGTCTTAGCTTTTAAATGCCTCCAAGAACACCTTAATCGGACCTTGGTAACCTGAGATATGACCATTCCAGTGCAGTGCGGTTAAATAGCCGACTAGTTGGATTTTGGTTTTGTAAATTGAGGATTTGACTAGGTTGCATTGGAAACCGGACTAAGTGATCTTCATGAACATTGTATCCCTGTGTCTTAGCTTCGAAACGGTATAAGTTGTGCCTCAATCCGATAAGCGTAGCCTCAGATGTGTTATTTCCGCAACCACACGTCAAATTTGTCTTTTGCTAGGTTACATTTCCGCACTTGTTATCACTTTGATTTCTGTTCTTATGTTGTTATGAGCCTATGGAACGGCTATTTACTTGAATCTATGATATGTATGATTTTGGGATTGGCTGAGGAAAAATAATGAAGCCAAAATGGCTGGAAAATTAGGTAAACACAAAGGGCGTGCTGCCCAAATTTTCGCTCGAGGGCTAGGTTTCTATTTGAACTTGTATACTTTTGTTTGGCCAATACCATGACCGGCTTTCCATTTTAAAACATGATTTTTCATCCTTGGGTTCAAACAACCCTCTTCTTACTTGAAAGTCATTTTTACACGTTTTACTCCTAATTAGTCGGGTTTCTTTGTTTCCCTTAAATGTTTTGCTCGATAAACTGTAATATGTTCTCTTGTTCAACCTTAGGTTTCATTGGTGACTAAGGGTAATATCCGGAAGGATATTTTGCACGTTATTTTGCATAACTAGGTGAGTGTTCCTTGTTTGCTATATTTCCTTGACTTATTGGCTTGTTATTATTGATTGATAATGTGTTAAGTGCTTTCAATGATTGTTAAAATGAGTTTTCTAGGCGAGGGTGTACTTTATCGCACTCGACCTAAATAAATGTGAAATTTTCAATGATTAAGGATTAAATGTTACTTGTGCATGAATGTAAGCCTTTTGGCTGAACTGGCCACTGCCCTTCGTTACCGATCGACTCGAGCCAGAAGCGGACTCGGTCGGGCGATATGGTAACCCTAGGTGAATTTGGTATACTCGAGTATTACCTTGTAGTCCGGCTACGTCCGGATGGGTGGAGTCCGGTCAATGTCCGGAAAGGGATGAATGAACGAACGAAGGCACGAGGGTTTTATTTCTCAAAAAGGAAATTTCAAATAATTGGAGGAATAAGGGGAAATGTCAGGGGAACGAACGAAAGAACGAATAGCTCCATGTGAGCCCGTATCCTTTTAATGAATGTTACTATTGCTTTCCATTGTAAATGTTTCTTGAATTATTGATACTCCATGTTTAATGTATTGAATTGATTGTTTGATTATCTGTTCGGAACCTCACTGAGCTTTTAGCTCACCCCTTCAGTTTTGTTTTCCTTAACAGGGGACGGCGAGCAGGATGAGAGCATAGACTAGCCTAGTCTAGGTCTTTTGTTTCTTTTGTAATGGTTCTCGCCCTAGTGCTTGGCACGGGTTGGTTGTATGGTGAAGTGAGAACCTTTGTACATTTGATGGCTGTACTTCCTTTTGAGATAGCAATGTATATAAGTTCCGCTTTAAATTTGGATTGCTGCCCTATTTATTCTGGATTTGATTAAGGAACGACTGAGTCCCGGCGAGAGCCGGGCAGGCGACCCGCTGAACCCTGGGGTACGCCCTAGGGGAGGTGGGGCCGTCACAGTTGAAATAAATTATTCGAAGAAAACAGGTGAATAAATAATTAAATAGACCAGTAAAATAGAATTAAAAGTAAGAAAAATTCAGGTCCTCACATCCTTCCCTCCTTAAAAGAATTTCGTCTTCGCAATTCATGCTTAAGACAACATCGCACCTCTTAATGACTAGGTTTATCAAATCGATCGACAACTTACACTTTCCAATCCATATCTCACACTTAGCAATTAAACTTTGATCCCCAATAGGCGTTTTAACTTTCAAATCATAGGGTAACTTAATCGGCCTCACGTCTACCCTATATAGGTAATGTCTCCACCTCCGTAATGCAAATATCGTTGTCGCTAAGTCCAAATCATGAGTTGGATAATTAATCTCGTGAGATTTTAACTTTCTAGAGGCATATGCAATCACCTTATCATGTAGTACTAATACACATTCTAAACCATCCTTTGAAACATCTATATAATCACAAAACTATCTCCTCCGCTCGGTAAGACTAACATTGGTGCATCGGTTAAGCACTTTTTCACTCTTGAAATTCTTCCCCACACTTAGAATCTCAAATAACTTACCATGCTTCTTAGTCAACTCAGTTAAGGGTCTTGCAGTCTTAGAAAAGTCCTTGATAAGTCTAAAGTAATATTCGGCTAACTCTAAGAATTCCAAATTTCGGTAGCATTTTCTGGTCGTTTCCTCTTAACACAACTTCCACTTTAGCTGAGTCTATAGCAATTCCTTCCTTAGATATTATATAACCTACAAAGGCTATTTCTTTCAACCGAACTCACATTTATTGAACTTAACGAAAGTTGGCGCTCTCTCGGGGTTTGTCAAACTATCATCAGGTATCTTTCATGATCTTCTCGAACCTTAGAGTATACCGATATACCATCAATAAATGCCACCACAGATTAATCCAAATACGGTTTAAAACTCCGATGCATTAGATCCATAAATGCTGCTAGTGCATTCGTCAACCTTAAGGACGTAACTGAAAATTCAAAATACCCATATCTTGGATTGAAAGTGATTTTAGGCACATCAGTTTCTAGGATCCTCAACTATTAATAACTCTACTTTAAATCGAACTTGGATGGTACCATGGCTCCTTACGGTTGATCGAATTCTTATCCATGTAAGGCAAAAGGGTATTTGTTTTTAATGGTCATATTGCTCAAGTCTCGATAGTCTATGTATAGCGTCAAACTTCTATTCCAAATATTATATCCAGTCCCTTAATCGTTAAGCTCATTAAATATTTCAAATATTTCCTTTCACCAATTCAAATCTAACAATTTTACTATATCAAGTTGGCAATCAAGCATTGGGTTCCAATTTTAACCCTAAGTTCTCGATTTTTGGTCCACCGCCGGTCCCTGATCACCTCCGAGACCTCAGATTTGCCTACGCTCTCAAGTACAATCTCGACCACGTCTACTACCGTTCATGTCTTATCACCGATGTAAAGGTGTGGGGCAAAGTTTAAATGTACCTGTAAGCCATGAAATTAATTAAAAGCAAGTAAATTGTCATATGTTATAAAAGATCATAATAGTTACCTCAAGTTGAAATAAGTTTATCAAATCATTTCAAAAGGAGAAGGGAAACAACAAGATCATAATAGAACATGCCGAGTTGCCAAGATACAAAACAACAAAAGAACTTTCCCTTTTTCAAAAAATTACTACCTCTAAACTGCCAGTCTAGACTAGGTAAAACTATAACCTCTATTCCTCGAGTGGAGTCAATTCCATCCCCACTTGTATTACTTCCATTACTTGGATCTCTTTCACTGCCATTAGTATTAATCACCCCTTCTGGTCCTCGACTGCTTTGCAGTGGATCTAGCAGACTGCCGAGTATTTCCTCTTTTCTTAGAATTTCTAAGATAATTCGAAAACTTATGCTCGGTACTACCATACCTCAGACATTTTCCTTGCTTTCTCCAGCACTCGGCCACAACGTGGTTAATCTTGCCACAGTATCCACAAGTTATGTGAGGAGTCACGACTTGATCAGTTTGAGAATTTCCTTTGTATTTCTTCTCCAGTTCTACGTTCTTGCGTAACAAATCAATTTTCTCTGCATATTCTAATTTCCACCGTCCTTCCCAGTAGTCAGCCAATTTCTTTTGAAATTCTACTTCCTTCCGAAGAATGTCCATTTCCTTATGCATCTCTTTCAAATTTGTCATCTCACCGGTTGGTTTAAGTCAACTGCTAGCCTGCCAGGCAAACTAAGGAATCAAAATAAATAACTATTCACAATGGGAGCTCTGGTCATATTACTCTTTTATTCTTTTGCTTCTAGGTTATCCCAAAATATAAATCTTAACTATTCTCTACTTAATATAGACGAGCTCTAGAGTCTCCACCAGATTACTATCACTAATTATAAACATAACAAAATACGGAGATCTTATCCTTAATATAAAAGTTTCACACCCTAATTCATTCTCCAATACTCATCTACAAAGTTGCTCGAGAAGAAACCCTAACCTCTTACTTTCACCAGTGCCTCATTTTATCCTCTCAAACCAATCTACTATTTTGAGGTTAGACCCTTCGTGAAACTTACATGGGCGAACTTCAAGAATCGCTCAATCCTCACACCTCTCTTGGTTCCTAGATTGGTTGATTGGTTTAGGGTTTTGGTGCTCAGCTAATCGTGCTAAGATATCAATCATATAGTTAATAGTAGTAGCTACTTAATTATCTCCTTCATTCCTAGAGTTTCAATTTGGTCCAGATGCCATTCCATAGTCAACCCCTTGAGCTTGGGGTTTGTCTAGTCCCACGCTCTTGGCCCCTACCACTCCTTCTAGTATCCGTGATCTTAGTTATATCCAAATGCAAGAATAGAATTAATCACGCAAGAAAATACTTACAATACAAGTCAATACGGAAAACAGTTGAAATAACGATAATTAGCATATATTAACAATTAAAAATCCATACAAGATCAGCAAGTCATGGAGCATTTACAAAAATATAGCACACATGTGCAACAAAAGTGCAATTAGTCATGCAATAGATGCCAAGAGCTTTACAAGTGTCACCCCAGCTAATTCTAGTCACAAAAGTCAAAAGTCAACATCCTAGTCTAGTTCGCATCCGAACCACTAGCCTGAACATCCTCCTCCTGATCCTCCTCGAAAGGAGGCTCCTCAGGAGCGCCCTCACGAACCGGGCTCTCGACAGCCTCTATCGCCTCCTCTATCAATCTGGTGATGTCGACTAAAATTCCGGCGGCCCAATCCTGGATCTCCTCGCCTACCTTAGCCAGTCGAGCCCTAATCCTCTGGAGCTCAACACCAGCGGCCCCAGCCCTAGTCCCCTTCTCTACCACTGTTTCCTCAAGCTCAATGATCCTAGCACCTTGGGCATCTATCATAGTGTTTATTTCCTCGATCTCCTGAAGTAAGGCTCTGTTGATATTCACCAACTGCCGACGTTCATCATCAAGGGACAATACCATCTCATTAGGGTAGGTGTACGTCGTCCTACAAGGACAATGGGGAATCTTCGAAGAAGGCGAGTATCAGATACGAGATTCTCCTTCATGCACTCTATATCGAATAGACCTAAAAGGCACCACATGTCCATTAGCATGCCCATTACCATTAGCAGCGTGACCTCCGTTACCATTCTCCACCTCAACAAAACAATCACAAATTCTAGATTAGAAACTTAAAGTCACTAAGTTGCTCAAATATTACTTAAAGTATAATTAAGTCATTTAATCCTTATTCTCAAGAGTAAAATTTCTAATACTTCTCCCAATTAGATCTCTAAACCTAGTCTCTTTTCCACCAATGCCGTTCAAGAAACTCTCGAGTACCAATTCTCTTTAACCACTGGAATACAATAAGTTAATGTTCAAGTGAATCCCATGGTCCGGTATTCTAAACTTTTAGTCTAAGATACACTACAAAGATCTGAACCTTAAGCTTTGATACCAATTGTGACGCACCCACTTCTCCCAAGGACGAACCCAAGGGTATCGCCGGGACACCTGCCCAACTCTCGCCAGAAGTCGGTACAATTTCAATTCAAACTTAAAGATAAATAATCGAGTAATAAAAGTTGAAGGCAATAAAGAAAAGTTGCTTCCTTAATAAGTATTCAATTCTTACAGTTCAAGATACCAAATACATCACTTTATCCAAAATATATAACTTTCAAAAGTCATCTAATCAATTACATTCAAAACCCTAATCAAAAGTGCATCAAGTCAGCTTCTTCATAATTCTTTCCAATCTGGCTCCTGTTAAGGGAAAAAAATTTAATGGGGTGAGCGAATGCTCGTGAGGCCAAGAAAACATACAAAACACATAGTTTAATCAATGATAGCACTTATACGAGAAGTAAAGCTTTAACATTCAAGTAGTTCACATTCAACAATAAAACACACTTGATAAGGATACGGGATCTCTCAGGAGCTATATTCCACTTGCTTCGCCAAGACTCGATCAAATACTTCCCCACGATGACACTCCGTCAACCGAGTGGGTATTAAATCCACAGAACTTCATTTACACTTCCTCGTTCACCGTTACACCCCCTGCTCCGGGCCTGCACTTCTTTTATATAAGGCGATACTACTCGAGTATGCCAAGCGAGATCTCTCCAATAGATCAAGCTTAACACTTTTTTTTTCTCATGGCTCACCAAACTCATGTTGACTCGAGTCGCAAGGACGGCCGATGAGTTTGGGCGTCCCCTACTATTATCACTATAAGTCGAGGAGATTCACTCCAATCGACATAAGCAACCATAGCATAATTCACTTTTTCAACACTTCACTTAATTCAATTAACAATTCATTTCAAGCAATTCAAATACACTTCACTTGAACGAGAACGAGTGCGATAAAGTACACACTCGACTCGACACTTTCAAAATACTCAATCATTGAGAACAATTAAGCACGTAACAACATTTCATACACTTGACACTCACCAAGTCAAAACAAAAGTGAGTAAGCGAGCAAATAAGCCTTTAGGCGTCCACTTCGAAATTATTTTGAAGATCTCCTTGAGCGCCTGAACAAATAACAAGCACTCTCACTCACAGCCATGTATTAACCAAGAAAGAAGGCACACTCATTTAGACTAGTCAATGCCTCAAAAGAGAACCTTAACCACTCAAAAATAGAGGTTCAAAAGTGAGGATTTATTAACACAAGATAAACTGATTTCCTCCATGAAATCGAGTTTAAAACGATCAATCAACATCAAAGGATAGGGAAAAGTTTTCAAAAACTCATTTCCCATCAAGTCGGAGAATTTCAGTTTTGCACGTCAAATTTAGGAAAATCAGAACTTATACTCAGTAGGTCCAAAAATAAAAAACTTTATACCGTTGGATTTTTGGTTCAGAGTACTAAAAGTTCCTAGAAGAGACCTTTCCAAGATTCTAAATGGAAGGCACTCATTTTTCAACTCAAAGATTCAGTTCTAATAGGATAGGTTTGAACCAGTCTTGGTTTTGCAGTCATCTTTCGAAATTCGGCATAATTCACAGAAAACAAATCAGCCATTGAAATTCATAGCACAATAAGAGTTCCAAATAGGGTTTCCAATGTGGCAAATGAAACTAAATTCGGAGTTTTAGGCATTGATATATAGCAACTTAAAGTTGGCTGGAATTTGAACAGTGTTCAGAATTTTTCCAGATTTGGGGCGTTATTTGGGTATCGAAATGGTATTGAAATAACACCAAATTTGGTACATTTAAGCTTCTATATATAGACTACCTCCCTATCAAAATTCACGCAAAAACTTACGTGGGGTGGCAATTAACAAAACGACTAAAATTCGAAAAATGTTTCAAGGACAATCTGTCTTCTTGCTTTCCTTTCTTTTCCAAACATTTTGCACAATGAAATCAGTCCAAATTCAATTCATTTTTAAAATCAAGGTCCTAGAAACCTTTAATAAACACTTGATGGTTGATTTACATCAAAATTTTTGAAATAAAACATCCCACAACAAAATAGACCAGTCGGCCAGCAAGAAGGAAATGCTTTCCAGTTTTCTAGCTTTATCGCACTTTCAAAATCAGGCCATATCTCACTCAATACAAGTTCAAATTATGAATGATTGGTGGCGTGGGAAACTAGGTTTAAAACTCCACATTTCATTAGAAGAAAGTATTTTCAAAATCAGTTCACAACTAGTTCGAATTCAAGCCACAAGTTGCAGCTTCTCATGTCCTCTCGGACAGATATTCATAACAGGGCAGAAAACTTTGCCGAATCACTACGGATGACTCAAAATGAACTAGTGAGTGATGTTTATACCGTTAGAAAGCTACGGATGTTTAGTTTTGAATGCCACTAACGGCACTCAATTTTGACTTATATACAGAGAGATATGTTCAAGCAAAGTGGTACTGTTTGGGCTGCCAGATTACCATTTGCAGCTTTCTTTCAATTTCGAAAATCCAACTTTTGTTCAACCAAATGAAATGATTTTCGGATGAAACTTTGTACACATAATATACCACATATAACCATCAATTTCACACAAAATAAGTACCAAAAATTTGAAACAATCACTGAGCAACAAGGACAGATTTTCGGCCAGCTCCAGTGCACCACTTCCTTCGATTTTTCCTTCACTTTCTAACCGTATTCATCCCATTTAACACATAAAAAACATTAATCAAGCATTTAATTCTTAAGGCAGCAACCTAAAGGTATCATCAAGGCCACTATCTTAAAGATTAAAGCAAAAAAAATAGATTTCCTCAAGTTTTCTACCTATGTCATGCTTTGCGTTATCAAACCTATGAAATCTATACTTGATTCTTGAAGGAAAATGGAGAGATTGCAAGAGTTGTTGGTTACCTCCTTAGTTCTTGAAGAAACCAGAATTTTCACCACAAAAATCTCCAAAAATTTCCACTAGATGATTTTTTCCACCAAGCTAAAGTTAATCTCCAAGAAGTATGGAAGTTGGATGGTGATTTGTGAGAGAAATGGAAGCAAATATGGTGCAAGATGAAGGAACTTTCTTTCTCCTCTTCCTTTGCTGTTTTCGGCCGGCTCCAAGAGAGAGAAGAGAGAGGGTTTTGTGTTGAGTGAAACTTCTCTTGGAAGCTTTAAGAATTTGTGGCCAAAAGTCAACTAGGAATAGTGCGTGAATAGTGTCCCAAACTACCACTTTTCTCTCTTGTTGGTTGCACTTGTGCATTAATGCTCAAATATAATTCCTTTGACACTATATTGTTCACTCTTAGTGGTCTAGTATAAGTTTTTTAAATCTCCATTTAGTTGATTCGACGCGAAATAAGCGAACCTCCGATTCGTGCGTGATAAGGCGAAAATTTGGACTCACTCACCTTTAATCCCTCAATCAACTTTTCTTAGTCTACTATTGATCATTCATAATTCTCCAAGATTATTGCACTCTCGAATTGAATATTGCCTCAAAAAATGTGTATTCGCTATTTCTCGCTAAACAAGCCTTCAAAAATTAAATTTGCTGACGGAACGTTTTAAAAATATGAGTGACACACTGCTCCATATAAATGGATTTAAAATAGTTGAAATAAATTATTCAGAGAAAACGGGTGAATAAATAATTAAATAGACCAGTAAAATAGAATTAAAAGTAAGAAAAATTCGGGTCCCCGCATCCTTCCCTTCTTAAAGGAATTTCGTCCTCGAAATTCATATTTAAGACAACATTGCACCTCTTAATGACTAGGTTTATCAAATCGATCGATAACTTACACTTTGCAACCCATATCTCACACTTAGCAATTAAATTTTGATCCCCAATAAGCGTTTTAACTTCCAAATCATAGGGGAACTTAATCGGCCTCACGTCTACCCTATATAGGTAATGTCTCCACCTCTGTAATGCAAATATCGCCGTCGTTAAGTCCAAATCATGAGTTGGATAATTTCTCTCGTGAGATTTTAACTTTCTATAGGCATATGCAATCACCTTATCATGTAGTATTAATACACATTCTAAACCATCCTTTGAAACATCTGTATCATCACAAAACTATCTCCTCCGCTCGGTAAGGCTAATAAAGGTGCATCGGTTAAGCACTTTTTCACTCTTGAAATTCTTCCCCACACTTAGAATCTCAAATAACTTACCATGCTTCTTAGTCAACTCAGTTAAGGGTCTTGCAGTTTTAGAGAAGTCCTTGATAAGTCGAAAGTAATATTCGGCTAACTCTAAGAATTCCGAATTTTGATAGGATTTTCTGGTCGTTTTCTCTTAACACAACTTCCACTTTAGCTGAGTCTATAGCAATTTCTTCTTTAGATATTGTATAATCTAGAAAGGCTATTTCTTTCAACCGAACTCATATTTATTGAACTTAACGAAAGTTGGCGCTCTCTCAGGGTTTGTAAAACTATCATTAAGAGTCTTTCATGATCTTCTCGAACCTTAGAATATACCGATATACCATCAATAAATGCCACCACAGATTAATCCAAATACGGTTTAAAACTCCGATGCATTAGGTCCATATATGCCGCTAGTGCATTCGTCAACTTTAAGGACGTAACTGAAAATTCAAAATACCCAAATCTTGGATTGAAAGCGGTTTTAGGCACATCAGTTTCTAGGATCCTCAACTAGTAATAGCTCTATTTTAAATCCAACATGGATGGTACCATGGCTCCTTACGGCTGATCGAATTCTTATCCATATAAGGCAAAAAGGTATTTGTACTTAATGGTTACATTGTTCAAGTCTCGATAGTCTATATATAGTCTCAAACTTCCATTCCAAATATTATATCCGGTCCCTTAACCGTTAAATTCATTAAATCTATCAAATATTTCCTTTCACCAACTAAAATCTCACAATTTTACGATGTCAAGTTGGCAATCAAGAATTGGGTTCCAGTTTTAACCCTAAGTTCTCGATTTTTGGTCCACCGCCGGTCCCCGATCACCTCCGAGACCTCAGGTTTGCCTACGCTCTCAAGTACAATCTCGACCATGTCTACTACCGTTCATGTCTTATCACCAATCTAAAGGTGTGGCGCAAAGTTTAAATGTACCTGTAAGCCATGAAATTAATTAAAAGTAAGTAAATTGTCATATGTTATAAAAGATCATAATAGTTACCTCAAGTTAAAATAAATTTATCAAATCATTTCAAAAGGAGAAGGGAAACAACAAGACCATAATAGAACGTGCCGAGTTGTCAAGATACAAAACAACAAAAGGAGTTTCCCTTTTTCAAAAGATTACTACCTCTAAACTCCCAGTCTAGACTAGGTAAAACTACAACCCCTATTCCTCGAGTGGAGTCAATTCCATCCCCACTTGTATTATTTCCATTACTTGGATATCTCTCACAGCCATTAGCATTGATCACCCCTTCTAGCCCTCAACTGCTTTGCAGTGGATCTGGCAGACTGCCGAATATTTTCTCTTTTCTTAGAACCTCTAAGATAATTCGAAAACTTATGCTCGGTACTACCGTACCTCAGACATTTTTCTTGCTTTTTTCAGCACTCGGCCTCAGCGTGGTTAATCTTGCCACAGTATCCACAAGTTACGTGAGGAGTCACGACTTGATCAGTTTCAGAATTTCCTTTGTATTTCTTCTCCAGTTCTACGTTCTTGCATAACAAATTAATTTTCTCTGCATACTCTTGCTTCCGCCGTCCTTCCCAGTAGTCATCCAATTTCTTTTGAAATTCTACTTCCTTCCGAAGAATGTCCATTTCCTTATACATCTCTCCCAAATTTGTCATCTCACCGGTTGGTTTAAATCAATTGCTAGCCTGCCAGGCAAACCAAGGAATCAAAATAAGTAACTATTCACAATGGGAGTTCTGGCCATATTACTCTTTTATTCTTTTGCTTCTAGGTTACCCGAGAATATAAATCTTAACTATTCTCTACTTAATATGGACGAGCTCTTGAGTCTCTACCAGATTACTATCACTACTTATAAACATGACAAAATACGGAGATCTATCCTGAATATAAAAGTTTCACACCCTAATTCATTCTCCAATACTCATCTACAAAGTTGCTCGAGAAGAAACCCTAACCTCTTACTTTTACTAGTGCATCATTTTATCCTCTCAAACCAATCTACTATTTTGAGATTAGACCCTCCGTGAAACTTAGATGGGCGAACTTCAAGAATCGCTCAATCCTCACACCTCTCCTAGTTTCTAGATTGTTTGATTGGTTTAGGGCTTTGGTGCTCAGCTAATCGTGCTAAGATATCAATCATATAGTTAATAATAGTAGCTACTTAATTATCTCCTTCATTCCTAGGGTTTCGATTTGGTCCAGATGCCATTCCCCAGTCATCCCATTGAGCTTAGGGTTTGCCTAGTCCCACGTCCTTGGCCCCTACCACTCCTTCGAGTATCCATGATCTTAGTTATGTCCAAATGCAAGAATAGAATTAATCACGCAAGAAAATACTTGGTCAAAGTAAAACAAAGGGAGACTCAGGGAACCTATTATATCAGGGGTAGACGGTTCAAGTAACAAACCCTAAGTTTTGCTCCGAAGCTTTCGCTAGGGTTTCTCAGGGGTTCACGCATGGCGGCCTGGGGGCCGTCGGAAAAACCTCCTGATGGAGGTCCGCAGCTTTCCTACGCGGCGGTGGTTTCAGAGGCGTCAAATGGGAGAGAACCAGCAGCGTTGGGGGAGGTCTCCTCCTTCAGAGGAGAGCCTGCACTCCGGCTGTCGAGACAGGAGATTGAGCAGTTGTCGGCGCCGTTTAAGAACGCGTTGGTGGGGAGATTTTCATACACCAGACCCGCCATGGATGTTATCAGGAAATTCCTCACGTCGCTCGGTCTCAAAGGGGACTGCGCTGTGGGCCTTTTGGATTCGAGGCACGTACTGATTCGACCAGCGCTGGAAGAAGACTACGTCTGTTTGTTCGCTCGCCGGATTTGGTATGTCCGTAGTTCTCCCATGGCAATCTCCAAGTGGTCTATGGATTTCAAAGCGAATCAGGAACTGGCGGTGGCTCCGGTGTGGGTCGCCTTCCCAGACTTGCCATGGATGTTATCAGGAAATTCCTCACGTCGCTCGGTCTCAAAGGGGACTGCGCTGTGGGCCTTTTGGATTCGAGGCACGTACTGATTCGACCAGCGCTGGAAGAAGACTACGTCTGTTTGTTCGCTCGCCGGATTTGGTATGTCCGTAGTTCTCCCATGGCAATCTCCAAGTGGTCTATGGATTTCAAACCGAATCAGGAACTGGCGGTGGCTCCGGTGTGGGTCGCCTTCCCAGACTTGCCGCTGCTCTTTTTCCAGAAAAATCAGCTGATGCGGCTAGCTACAACTCTGGGTCGACCACTCAGGGTTGATGCCGCAACCTGCGATCTCCGGCGCCCCTCGGTGGCGCGGGTACTGGTGGAAATTAACATTACGGCACCGCCGGTGAAACGGGTAAGAATTGGAGATGAGGAGGTTGGCTTCTGGCAACTAGTGGAGATGGAGAACATGCCGGAGTACTGCTCTTACTGCACCATATTCGGCCACGTGACTGATCAATGCTTTCGGAAACATCCAGCCCTGCGTCCAGCACAAAGGCCGCCGCAAGCACGTCTGCTTGTCCAGCCGCAGCAAAAATCCTACGCTCCAAAGCCCATGGGCACGGGGGGCATTAGCGTTGCGCCATCGAAGGATGGAGTCGGTAGTGCTGACGGGAAAGATGGAGGTGAGACCAGAGGGATGCTGGGGGGCGCTGACGTGACGGAACCGGCCATGCAGGCAGACCCACTCCTGGAGGGAGATAGAAACTGGGTGCTGGCTACCACTGCCGATTCTGTAGCTTGGGCAGACCTTCAGCAGGCTTCCAAACGAGTGGTGGTGGCTGAGGAGGTGTCATCCGATCACCTGATTGATCAGCAGACAACAGATGTTGCCGGTGGTGCAGACGGGATCTCTGGAGATGGCACCAGTGGGATGCTGGGAGGCGCTGACGAGACGGGGCCGGCCATGCAAGCAGACCCACTCCTGGAGGGAGACAGAAACTTGGTGCTGGCTACCACTGTCGATTCTGTAGCTTGGGCAGATCTTCAGCAAGCCTCCAACGGCAGGCAACGTGTGGTGGTGTCTGAAGGTGTGTCATCCGGCCACCTGACAGATCAGCAGATAACAGATGGTGCCGGCAGTGCAGACGTGATCTCTGGAGATGGCACCAGGGGGCTGACGGGGGAGGCGGTGGTGACGGCTCTTGACACGCAACAGGGAACGACAGGGGCAGCACTTGCGCACATTGACGCCTTGGTGTTAGATTTGCGTTGCCCTGGTGAAGGCCCCGAGGGGACAGACAGGAACAACGGCGTAGCGGGGATGAACCGGTTCATGGCACTCCAGAACTTGGACGGGGAGAACGAAGAGAGAAGTATGTCGGACTCACTACGGGAGTCTCCGCGATACTTAAGAAGACGGGACATGCCACGTAGGTTGTCTGCGGACAACCTAGTACCGGTGGGCATCACCAAGCAACAGCTTTTGGAATCACACAAAGAGCTGAGCCTTAGATGGAAACCCCTACAGGCAAAGGGCGGAGAAGGACAAGGTGGAGATGGTGGCGAGACTGAGCCGACAAAGGAAAAACAGAACATCGGTAGGAGGCGTCGTGGCCGGCCGCGCAAGGGTGAGCCTCAGACACAGGAAGGGCCAGGTACTCAAGCTTTATACTCATTGCGTTCTAATGCTCAATCCCATTAGTATGTTATGTTGGAACATTCGGGGAGCCTCCCGTGCGGACTCCCTTCGGTATCTAGGAAAAATTTGTCGGGATAATTCAGTTCGTCTCCTTGCCCTTTTGGAACCTATGTCGGGTATTGATCAATTGGATATTGTACGACGTAGGCTTAAATTTGAATACGTAGCCAGCTTTAAAAATGGAAAAATTTGTTTACTCTGGGATCTAGGATTAACTATAGACTGTGTTGAAAGTACGGAACAAGTGGTCCATGTGATGACGTCATTTGGGTCCGGCGTTGCTTTCTGTGTGTCATTTGTCTATGCCAAGTGCACCAGAGTGGCGAGGCGCCCGCTCTGGGAGGCTCTGGAAGGGATAGGGGAACAAATGAGCCACCCGTGGATGGTGGTTGGGGATTTCAACGTGGTCGCCTTAGCTGACGAGAGAACTAGGGGATCCCCACCCAACGTACGTAATATGGAGGAATTTAACAATTCAATGTTTCGCTGTGGATTGTCTGCAATGGATTTTGACGGCCTGCCTTTCACCTGGACAAATGGAACACTGTGGCAAAGACTGGATCGCGCATTGATCAACGGTAGATGGTTGTCGGTTTACCCGGTGTCTAGGCTCTCGCACCTGCCCAGGGGGAGCTCTGACCACACCCCGTTACTGGTCAAGTGTGCCCCGGATTCGGGCACTCGCTATTCGTCCTTCAAATTCCTCAACGTTTGGGCCCGTCACCCGCACTTTCTAGCAGTGGTTAATGCGGCTTGGGAGACGGTTGTACCAGGGGTAGGTATGGCACGGTTTTTTAGGAAACTGATCCAGGTGAAGAAAAGGTTGCGACAATGGAATTGAGAGACATTTCGGGACATTTCCTCCCGAGTTAAGGAGGCAGAGGGCAATTACAAAAAGAGCGCAGAGGACTATGATAGGAGCCGGGACGCCACCAGTAGGACCCTTCTCAGTGAGGCTAGAGTGGCATATACTAGGGAGTTGGCCATCGAGTGTGAGTTTTCGAGACAAAAATCGGCCGTTAAGTGGCTTTGCGAGGGAGATGCTAACAAGGCTTTTTTCCACTCAGTGGTCCGTCAGCGAAGGAGCTCCAATTTTATTTCTAGGATAAAGGATGCGGAGGGTCGTTGGTGTGCCACTGGGCAACAGATTAAGGAATCTGCGACGGATTTCTTCGCCAGCTTATTTACCTCGGAGTCGGCCTTTAGGGGAAGGTTCCCTGCTCTTCCTTTTGAGGTGCCTAAGGTGGATGGTGCGTGTAACGATAAGTTAATAGAGATACCGTCAGCGAAGGAAGTCCGGGATGTGGTTTTCTCAATGGAGGTGAACAGCGCTCTAGGCCCGGACAGTTTCGGAGTGGGTTTCTACCAAACGTGTTGGCAGATCATTCAAGATGACTTGGTGGCTGCGGTCCAGGATTTCTTTCGGGGTGTCGGCCAACCAAGGGGTTGGTCGAGTTCACTTTTGGTACTAATTCCCAAAGTGGAGGGGACCTGTCACTGGCACGATTTCAGGCCGATTAGTCTATGCAATGTGAGCTCCAAAATTATATCAAAGCTCTTGGTGGTCAGACTTAATAACGTGCTCCCGTCGATCATTTCGCCGTGGCAGACGGGTTTCGTTCCAGGACGGGGTATTGCTGACAACATTTTGTTAGCTCAAGAGCTGGCACTAGACTTGGATAGGCGGCTGAAGGTGCCAAACCTGCTGCTCAAATTGGACATAGAAAAGGCATATGACCGGGTGGAGTGGCCTTTCTTGCTCTTCATGCTTCGACAATTTGGATTGAATGAACAGGTGGTTGACTTGTGCTTCAGGACTTTCTCAAATTCATGGTTTTCGGTATTGGTCAACGGCGAGCCGACAGGGTATTTCAAATCGTCTCGGGGGATACGGCAGGGGATCCTCTATCGCCTGCCCTTTTCTTATTTGTGGCTGAGTTTTTAGGTCGGGGGATTCACAACCTTTTCCTAGCTAAGGAGAGTAGGTTCTTTATATCGGCTGGATCGCGAGTACCTTATTTGGCCTTTGCAGATGATATCTGTGACGGCCCCACTTTCCCCTAGGGCGTACCCCAGGGTTCGGCGGGTCGCCTGCCCAGCTCTCGCCGGGACTCACTCACTCACTACAGTCCTCCAATGAAGTATAAGATAAATCTCAAATATTACATTCAATTCTCCAAAAATTACATATCACAAGTACCAGAAAGTAAAACCTAGAAAAACTCATAACTACAATCACCACGCCAACTATGTACATCTTACTCGTCAACTTTTAACAAATACAAATTCAAGTATTCTATAGCTCAAAATCTAACCACCTTTCCAAGCGATCCCCGTGCCGTCCCCCTGCTAAGGAAAACAAATGGAACGGGGTAAGCTATATGCTTAGTAAGTAAACAGGGGCAAAAACGTAAATTTTCACGTATCAACCAATTATATGGTAAGAGTAAAGCAAAAGCAGAAAGATAACATCACATAGTAAGGATACGGGTGGCTCCAAAGCCAGATCGTTTGCCATGTGTGACCTCCTGCCGACACTCCGTCGACCTCAAATAATGGTCCGTAGAACTTCACTTGTACACCCACCGTACACCTTATCACCCTCTCTGGCCAGGCACCTCACAAACTTGCTCGAGCGAACGAAATCACAAACTTGAGCTTGGTTCACAAGCTCGGGTCACAAACTTGGTCCACATTCTCGGTGAACCGGATTCACAAACTTGGTGACCTCAGACTAAGTTGGACTGGCTTCGACCAAGCCCTGACCGGCTCGAATAGTCCATCTAGGTCGGAAGATCAACCCCAAACTCACAAACTTCACAAAATTATTCAAAAGTCACCCCGAGCCACAAGGTCAAGGGTTTTAGTTTCAAAATTTCTCATATACACAAGCCATGTACAAATATGTGCGTAAGTTAGGGTTTAGGTCGAGTGCGATAAAGTACACCCTCGCCTAGGTACGCTCTTCATACATATCGAAACACATAAGCAACTAACACACAAGAGCGGCCTGAATACTTACACAACGAACAAAAGAGCAAAATTCAAAATTCGTGCCGCGAAGAGTAGCTAGTAGGCCCCACCGGCTCCACGTAGCTCACCACCGTCTGAAATAGAAGATTGCGTCACAAAATATCATAAACGGCTACAATATGCCTAAAACAAGCAAAACGGCAAAATCGGCACATACGAGTGCGGAAACGACACACGGAAACGGGAATGGCGGCCTAGCCATTTTGCCGTCAAAACAGTTTTGAACCTAATCGAAGCTATGAGTGTCGGATCAAGGTACATGAGGTACCGTTGCGAAGCTAAGAGGAAGGGCTACAATTTTCATGAAGACACCTAAATCCGGATCTGAACAGAAATAGGTCGAAAGTGCAGAAAACCGTTCCAGGAATTTGCACTCCAGAGTAACGGACAGGGTATGTTTGCTGGACTATAACTCCTAGCTCACAAATCCAAATCAGGAAATTCCAAAGGCATTAGAAATCTGACACATAAGGTTAAAACTTTGATGTTTTGGCCAAGACCTGAATCCACTCAAAACAGAACGAAATTTGAGTGTCAAAGTACTCGTCAGAACTGTCCAGATTCAAGGCAGTTCTGACGATCGATTTTGTTTTGGTCATAACAGGAGCTACGGAACTCGGATTTCGATTCACTTTATACCGTTTCGAAGTCAAAACCAAGATCTACATTTCTTATGAAGGAGTCAAAACCCAGATCGTACGGGATCAAAACCGAAAAAGTCACGGACAGAAGCTAAACTAAAAACGCACAGAACCTGATGTTCAAAACAGGCTTGAGTATTTCATCTATAACTCATGATACACTAATCCGTTTGACTCAAAATTTTACAGGAATATTTAGGACTTAAGAGGCTACAATGTTGAAGAAGGCCACTCAGTCAAATTTCCAGTGTAACTACGTCAAAAATGTAACATACTACACCAGAATCGCAAAACAGGTTCACAAACCGTAATCTAGTACAAACATCATAAAACAGCCTACATAAGTCCAAATCCAGAAATTCCAAAACCAGCTGAAAGCTAAGAAACGGGGCTAAATTCTATCAGAAGGCCTCAACAACCAATTCTGAAACATTCCAAACCAAAATAACCAATTACAATTGCAGTTCTCAGGTTCGGGTAGAAACAGGACAGCAAGGGTAATTTCGATTTTTCTCATTCTACACTACTCCGATTGTCCTGAAATTTTGCAGGCACCTCCAAAATACCATTCTATACAACTTTCATGTTTTATTCCAAGCCCAATTCGGCCTCTAACATGGTGTAACAAAAACGGACAGAAAGGGGAAAAATTTTCCAGAAATCTGGAATCTTTTGGTTTCAATGATAGTTTTCTAAATTTCTTGCTACACTTGCTACCAAAACCCCCTATATAACTTTGGATACAACATATATCAATCATACATTAAGTATAGGCAGAAATTAATCAAACCCTAACTTACCTATCTCATCCAAAATCATCACATCAACTTGCATAACTTGTAATCAAACCCAAAACATGAACTATTTAACATCTTAAACAAGAATAAAAGGATCAAAGCCATAGATCAGATTTTATACCTCAAAAAGAAGGCTTGCAAGAGTGATCCTCCACTATTTCTTGAAATTTTTGGTTCCCTTAGCTTCCCAAGCTTCCAAACTTACGATCAAACGGTTTAGAATTCGATTTTAGCACTTGGTTGGTGTAAATCAAGAAGAAAATGGTGCAACTCTTGCTCTCCCTTTCTCTCTCTCCTTACTCGGCCAAGATGCAGAAAATAATGAAGGAGATTAAGCTAAGTTTGTCTTATAAGAAGGTAGAAAGATAAGAATTAATTCTAACCACAAGTTTGGCCAACACTTGGCTTAACCTCAACCACAAAAATTTTCTCTTTCCTTCCTTGCATTTGAGCCACAAATTTCGGTCAAGCATAGCTGTAAATTAGGAGATATTTTGCTCAAATATCAATAGACTTGTATGGGAAGAAAGTGGTGGTCAAGTGGTGCGTTCAATCGGTAGTGCGCGGGACCCTCCGGTTCTCGCCGTTTTTCTTAAAAACACACGTACTAGGGTTTTTACTTCCTATTCACTAACCTTGTATCATTGCTTCTAATCACATAGTATTTCTCACTTAAAAGTCATTTTTAATCACCAAATTTGATCCTTGCTCCATACTGAAATTTCATCCGGCGAAAAATCGCGAAAACCCTAATTTGCTCCAATCTTGAAAACGAAGAGTGAAACCCTATTTTCTAGGTTTATTTACACTTATTGTGGAGTACTTGAGTAGGAGGATCATATTAAATAAATAATTTCTAAATAAAAGGAATTTTAAGAAAAGTGTGATGAATTTTTCAATTCCATAAAATAAAATTAGGGTTTTGAGTCAAATATGAGGGATTTAAACATAGTCACAAGTAAACTAGGGTTTTTGATTAAAATTTTAGGGTTTCTAGTCTTTTAAAACAAAATAAGATTTTAAATCAAACCCAAAGAAATAACTTTAGTATCTTCCCTGAAACAAAATAATGTTTTAAAATAAAATGAACTAAAGAAACCGTAAAACAATAGCATCTTAAAAGTTGGGGTGTCACAATCTCCCCTCCTTAAAAGAATTTCATCCTCGAAATTCCAATCAACGAACTAAAGGGTGGAATACTCAAAATAATCAAAAGATCAAAATGTATCCATATATATACAAGTCACGCCAAAATATACACAATATAATGCATCCTATGCACCAAGGGACATTTCAAATTAGACAAAATCAAGAACTACAGGTACTATATATATAGGTATTCTCATACCACAAGTAAATGACATGTAGTGCAAGGGCAAAATGAAAGAAACGCGACTTATCGTCCCACGCTCAGGGAAAATCACCCTCGTCCGGTTTCTTACTCCACTCCCCAAGGTGCCCGTTGATATCTTGTACTCACTCTAGCCAGACAAAGCCTGTTCATGTTCTCAAAATGCTAGTCTCAAGTACTAAACTCTGGAGTACTCAAGCACAAGAATCCAAAATAAGATAATTCACATCTCGAGCTGCAGTCCCAAGAGTAAACTATCTACAATCGAAATTCCTACCTGACGTACCTATCCATAGTCCTCAGACACCATGAGAAAGATTTAAGGCCTATAACATTTATGATCCATAACTTATGCTCGAACGAACACTTAGTCCTTCATACTTATTCGCCACTTCATCCAGGCTCACTCTGCGCAGAGACCACGCGAAGCAGCTATAGGTTTTATCCCTCAATTGCTTAACTTTCAAATCACATCAAATCAAATCAAATCCCACAGTCCGGCATCCTAACTTCAAGCCTAGGATATACTACAGGAATCTGAAACCCAAGCTCTGATACCACCTGTGACGGCCCCACTTTCCCCTAGGGCGTACCCCAGGGTTCGGCGGGTCGCCTGCCCAGCTCTCGCCGGGACTCACTCACTCACTACAATCCTCCAATGAAGTACAAGATAAATCTCAAATATTACATTCAATTCTCCAAGAATTACATATCACAAGTACCAGAAAGTAAAACCTAGAAAAACTCATAACTACAATCACCACGCCAACTATGTACATCTTACTCGTCAACTTTTAACAAATACAAATTCAAGTATTCTATAGCTCAAAATCTAACCACCTTCCCGAGCGATCCCCGTGCCGTCCCCCTGCTAAGGAAAATAAATGGAACGGGGTAAGCTATATGCTTAGTAAGTAAATAGGGGCAAAAGCGTAAATTTTCACGTATCAACCAATTATATGGTAAGAGTAAAGCAAAAGCAGAAAGATAACATCACATAGTAAGGATACGGGTGGCTCCAAAGCCAGATCGTTTGCCATGTGTGACCTCCTGCCGACACTCCGTCGACCTCAAATAATGGTCCGTAGAACTTCACTTGTACACCCACCGTACACCTTATCACCCTCTCTGGCTAGGCACCTCACAAACTTGCTCGAGCGAACGAAATCACAAACTTGAGCTTGGTTCACAAGCTCGGGTCACAAACTTGGTCCACATTCTCGGTGAACCGGATTCACAAACTTGGTGACCTCAGACTAAGTTGGACTGGCTTCGACCAAGCCCTGACCGGCTCGAATAGTCCATCTAGGTCGGAAGATCAACCCCAAACTCACAAACTTCACAAAATTATTCAAAAGTCACCCCGAGCCACAAGCTCAAGGGTTTTAGTTTCAAAATTTCTCATATACACAAGCCATGTACAAATATGTGCGTAAGTTAGGGTTTAGGTCGAGTGCGATAAAGTACACCCTCGCCTAGGTACCCTCTTCATACATATCGAAACACATAAGCAACTAACACACAAGAGCGGCCTGAATACTTACACAACGAACAAAAGAACAAAATTCAAAATTTGTGCCGCGAAGAGTAGCTAGTAGGCCCCACCGGCTCCACGTAGCTCACCACCGTTTGAAATAGAAGATTGCATCACAAAATATCATAAACGGCTACTAATATGCCTAAAACAAGCAAAACGGCAAAATCGGCACATACGAGTGCGGAAACGACACACGGAAACGGGAATGGCGGCCTAGCCATTTTGCCGTCAAAACAGTTTTGAACCTAATCGAAGCTATGAGTGTCGGATCAAGGTACATGAGGTACCGTTACGAAGCTAAGAGGAAGGGCTACAATTTTCATGAAGACACCTAAATCCGGATCTGAACAGAAATAGGTCGAAAGTGCAGAAAACCGTTCCAGGAATTTGCACTCCAGAGTAACGGACAGGGTATGTTTGCTGGACTATAACTCCCAGCTCACAAATCCAAATCAGGAAATTCCAAAGGCATTAGAAATCTGACACATAAGGATAAAACTTTGATGTTTTGGCCAAGACCTGAATCCACTCAGAACAGAACGAAATTTGAGTGTCAAAGTACTCGTCAGAACTGTCCAGATTCAAGGCAGTTCTGACGATCGATTTTGTTTTGGTCATAACAGGAGCTACGGAACTCGGATTTCGATTCACTTTATACCGTTTCGAAGTCAAAACCAAGATCTACATTTCTTATGAAGGAATCAAAACCCAGATCGTACGGGATCAAAACCGAAAAAGTCACGGACAGAAGCTAAACTAAAAACGCACAGAACCTGATGTTCAAAACAGGATTGAGTATTTCATCTATAACTCATGATACACTAATCCGTTTGACTCGAAATTTTACAGGAATATTCAGGACTTAAGAGGTTACAATGTTGAAGAAGGACACTCAGTTAAATTTCCAGTGTAACTACGTCAAAAATGTAACATACTACACCAGAATCGCAAAACAGGTTCACAAACCGTAATCTAGTACAAACATCATAAAACAGCCTACATAAGTCCAAATCCAGAAATTCCAAAACCAGATGAAATCTAAGAAATGGGGCTAAATTCTATCAGAAGGCCTCAACAACCAATTCTGAAACATTCCAAACCAAAATAACCAATTACAATTGCAGTTCTCAGGTTCGGGTAGAAACAGGACAGCAAGGGTAATTTCGACTTTTCTCATTCTACGCTACTCCGATTGTCCTAAAATTTTTCAGGCACCTCCAAAATACCATTCTATACAACTTTCATGTTTTATTCCAAGCCCAATTCGGCCTCTAACATGGTACAATAAAAACGGACAGAAAGGGGAAAATTTTTCCAGAAATCTGGAATCTTTTGGTTTCAATGATAGTTTTCTAAATTTCTTGCTACACTTGCTACCAAAACCCCCTATATAACTTTGGATACAACATATATCAATCATACATCAAGTATAGGCAGAAATTAATCAAACCCTAACTTACCTATCTCATCCAAAATCATCACATCAACTTGCATAACTTGTAATCAAACCCAAAACATGAACTATTTAACATCTTAAACAAGAATAAAAGGATCAAAGCCATAGATCAGATTTTATACCTCAAAAAGAAGGCTTGCAAGAGTGATCATCCACTATTTCTTGAAATTTTTGGTTCCCTTAGCTTCCCAAGCTTCCAAACTTACGATCAAACGGTTTAGAATTCGATTTTAGCACTTGGTTGGTGTAAATCAAGAAGAAAATGGTGCAACTCTTGCTCTCCCTTTCTCTCTCTCCTTACTCGGCCAAGATGCAGAAAATAATGAAGGAGATTAAGCTAAGTTTGTCTTATAAGAAGGTAGAAAGATAAGAATTAATTCTAACCACAAGTTTGGCCAACACTTGGCTTAACCTCAACCACAAAAATTTTCTCTTTCCTTCCTTGCATTTGAGCCACAAATTTCGGTCAAGCATAGCTGTAAATTAGGAGATATTTTGCTCAAATATCAATAGACTTGTATGGGAAGAAAGTGGTGTGTAAGGCCCAAAGACAACCTAAGAGGGGGGGTGAATTAAGTTATTTAAAATCTTAATCAGATTTAGGCGATTTTTGCTTAATAAAAATTTACCTTCTTTTCTAGTAATGTTCAAACAAGTAGATTAGAAGAAGAGAGCAATATTGATTCGAACAACAAGTATAGATAAGCAATGAGAATTTTATTAAACAGAAATAATAAGATAGAGTATCAAACCGATTGTCTATCAAGCTTTCCTCAATCTTGAAGACCAATCACTAGGTTGAGCAACTTCTCTTTGATGAAAGATGATCAACTAGATGTACAATGGAGGGAGCACTTCCTCCTTGCCCTAAGCCTCACTTAGTCAAGCTAAGAAGTTTTACAATCACTCAGATAACCCACAACAAAGCTACACTAATGAAACTTTCAACCACAAGAGAAATGCTCACAAGAAATTCTCACCACTTGGAGAACAAATCTAGCTTTGGAGACTATTTTCTAGCTAAATATCTCTTGAGATCTTGTAGACAAAGTGTGCAAAAGTCCCTATCTGATTCAGAATCGTTTGTATTTGAAGGGAACCAAAGATGGGCTTCATTAATACTTCCAACGGATAGAAGGCATATGAAGAGTCAGCTAGCCGTTGGGGATGTCGGACGTCCGACGGCTTAGTCATCGTCCGAACCCATCGTCCGAAAAACAGTCAAGTTGTTGTTCGGACGTCCGATGGAATTTTATCGTCCGAGCTTCAGTGTCCGAACGCCGTCCAGAGAGTTATCAAATCTTCGAGGAATTTTTAGGACGTCCGATGAGATTGATGTTCGTCCGAAGCATGAGTCCGATCCTTCAGGATGTTCGATGCTTCCTAGCGAGCGTCCGACAGAGTCTTGGCAGAGAGTCATCAAAACTTTGTGGAATTTTTAGGACATCCGACACGATCGATGTGCGTCCGACAGAAACTCCTTCCTGATGTTCTTTATCCTTTCGGACGTCCGACAGATTCCATTGGACGTCCGACATGGGTGTCCTGTTTTTGCTTCTCCTTTTGGTTGATTTTCATTTCATGACATATTCGTACCTGATTCTTTGATAGGCAAAACACTTATATTTGAAGAGATTTAGATAAATATTTCAAAGACCTTTGTGATCATCAAAACCAAGAATAACATTCTCCCCCTTTTTGATGATGACAAAACAAAGGTTTGAAATAAGATTTGATGATTGCAATAAAAACTCCCCCTTTCTTAATAGATAAGAACTCCCCCTTACTTAGTGAATCATAAAAATTTTGAAAAAGCTCCCCCTCACTTGGCTGCCCAACCGAATTAAACAATTATCCACAATATGACAATAAAGCAGCCAAAAACCAACATTTTACAAATTCAATCCATCATCCAATCCAAATGTAATCAATCCAACATCATCAATCATCAATCATCAACCAATCAAGTCATCTCCCCCTTTTTGTCATCACAAAAGGGCAAACAATCTCATCCACACACATTCATCAATGCAAACCAAAAAACTTCATTACATCCACACAATCATCATTCCAAAATACTTAAGCATCTATTAAACAGTACCAAAAGAAACATAAACATAATCAAAACCAAATGTTGAAGTCATCTACATATCCATTGTTGACCACCACAAACACATGAAATAGACAAACAAAATGCAAATGTCCTAAATGGTGAACTATGTGGATCCAGGAGTTCTTCGAGAGAGCTGATATTGGGAGAGGTCCTCCTCTTCAGTTTCTTCATCAGCTTCAGCAGCCTCTTCAACTGGTGCCTTGCCTTTATCTGCTGTGGAAGGGCCATGAGGAGTCACAGGAGTTGATGAACCAGGGTCTGGAATTGATGAGCTGGGATCAGTGGGGTGTGGCTCTTTGTCATGGGACACTTCCTCAACCACAGGTGGGGGAAAAAAAAGGTTCTTTTTGTCTAGGAAGGCTGTTTGTTGCTCAGAGGACATGGTGAGCATTAGACCATGTTCTAGAAGAAGAACATGTTGTTTGAGTTCACGAAGGAGCTCAATCACTTCATCATTGGAGGAGAAGATGCCTTAGTGGCAGACTTCCTGGGATGAATGGGAGTGAGTGAAACAGATGAAGGATCATGTGCAGACTTAGACCTCTGTTCACTAGATGATGCCCCCTTATAAGCCCACAGATTATCTTTAAAAACAAGATTTTTCCTTTCAAAATATCCTTTGATAAAGGCATAAGAAGATGCTTCTTTGGGACAAACACCTAGAATTGGGACTTTGTAAAACTCAAAAATCTTTTGAAGAAACTTTCCATAAGATAGTTTTCTGCGAGAATCAGTGGCATAGCGAAGTAAAAACTTGCACATGACAAAACCAAAATCAATACGAATTTTTTCTCGAAAACAGTAAAAGAGATACAACTCCATTTTGTTTGCATCAGTTCTATGACCATCAGTGGGTACAAGCAGGTTTGAAATGATTGAAAAGGCAATTAGATTCATAGGAGCAAGATCATTCAGTTTAGCATCAGTAGGGGAGGAAAAACTTCTTTTAAAATAAGTCAACATTTTAGCCCCATCAAAATGATTATCAGCAGTAGGGTGCTCCTCATAGGAAAAGAAGTTTGCAATTTTATTCTTGCATCCAGGTTCAATAGTAGTTTTTAAAATGGAATTCACAATTTCAGAATCAAAGATTAAGTCTACCCCATTAACCCTGGACATGATCTCAGTTTGGTCAGTGCCTTTCCTAAGATTGGCAAAAAATTGATGCAGCATTTCAGGATAATAGACATTGGGCATAGAAACGAGATGTGACCATTTCTGGAAAGCAAATAGACTCAGAATAGATTCTAAACCTATGTGGCGAAATTCAGAAGAGTTTACAGTTCGTTGAGCGATGACACCTTTCTGGGATATCCAGGAGTGTTTGTCTTTTGCAGCATTATCAAAAAATGTAGGGAGTGGGGCTGATTTTGGAGGCGGTTGAGAAGAGGTTCCCTGTCCAGATGCAGGCTGAGAGGTGGGTTGTGGAGTCGGCCGTGACATTTGACCCTTTATGGCTCCTCTCTTGAAGCGTTTGGATGAACGTTTGACCGTAGGAAGATCCTCATCCTCATCCCTGAGTGGATGCTTGCGTCCGGCAGTAACCTTTCCTCCTCTTAGATTCACCATTGTGTGAAATGTGTGGAGTGAAGGATGCAAATGATGCACACAGTAGTAGGGAAGTGAGTCGCACAGAAATTTTGGGACAAAAAGTCCTTGAACAATATTTGACAGAGCGGTTATGAGAAGGTAGGGTTTTGAGGGAAATTTGGGAATTTACGAAATATTGTGCGATTCGATGAAATAATCAGGAGAAATGAATCGCAATCAATCAGGAAAAGTTTTGCTTGAGTCAATTTGGGAATGAGAGCTTCAGAATGGTATGAATTTGAGAGTGAGAAATGAGAGAGTTTTCGTCCGAGAGGAAATAGAAGAAAAAGAGTTTGAAGCAAATGAGGGAGAAAGTTGTTTTAAAAAGTGAGCCGTTGCACTGTCGGACGGCCGAACGAAGTCGTATGTCCGACAGCTTCGTCCGAACAGGTGTTTTCTGGAAAAAATAGCTGAAGAACATTATCGGACGTCCGTTCATCTTCTTTCGGACGTCCGAAGATTTTGAGAAATTTTAAGATGATTTTTCGATTATTCCCAATTTTGATCTTAGATGAGTGAACTGATCTAATGGCAAAGCTTTGGTAAAAATATCAGCATATTGATCTTTAGAACAAACATAATTTACACAAATTTCACCTTTTTGAACAAGGTCTCGAATAAAATGGTGCTTTATATCTATATGCTTTGTCCTAGAATGTTGAATTGGATTTTTGGTCAAATTAATAGCACTAGTATTATCACATAATATAGGCATGCAGTCATATAACAATCCAAAATCATTCAAGGTATGCTTCATCCATAAAAGTTGAGCACAACATGCACTAGCGGCAATATATTCCGCTTCGGTTGTAGACAAAGATATTGCATTTTGCTTTTTGCTAAACCAAGAGACTAAGCAGTTACCAAGAAAGTGACAAGTTCCACTAGTACTTTTTCTGTCCACACGACAACCACCAAAATCCGCATCCGAATATCCATATAAAGCAAATTCACAAGATCTAGCATACCAAATACCATAATCTAATGTACCTTTCAAATACCTAAAAATTCTTTTAACAGCATTTAAATGTGATTCTTTTGGACACGATTGAAATCTAGCACACAAGCAAACAGCAAACATAATATCAGGTCTGCTTGCGGTCAAATAGAGTAAGCTTCCGATCATACCTCTATAGTGCTTTTCATCCACATGATTACCTTCTTCATCTTTGTCAAGTTTTGTAGAAGTACACATAGGAGTTCCAACTTGCTTTGAGTCCTCCATGCCAAACTTTTTCAGCAATTCCTTGGTATACTTTGCTTGATTTATAAAAATTCCCTCAAGGGCTTGATGTATTTGAAGTCCAAGGAAGAAATTTAATTCTCCCATCATACTCATTTCAAATTCACTTTGCATAGTGGTGGAAAAATCCTTGCATAGATACTCATTAGTAGCACCAAAAATAATATCATCAACATATATTTACACAATAAGAAGGTCATTTAACACTTGCTTAGTAAAAAGTGTGGTGTCCACAATACCTCTTTTGAAACCGTTTTCAATCAAGAAACCACTTAATCTTTCATACCAAGCTCTTGGAGCCTGTTTTAAACCATATAATGCTTTAGATAGTTTAAACACATGACTTGGAAATTTTGTATTTTCAAAACCGGGGGGTTGATCCACATATACTTCTTGATCAATGAAACCATTTAAAAAGGCACTTTTCACATCCATTTGAAAAAATTTGAAACCCTTGAAACAAGCAAAAGCAAGAAGCATTCTAATAGATTCTAATCTTGCTACGGGAGCAAATGTTTCATCAAAATCAATTCCTTCTTCTTGTGCATATCCTTTAGCAACTAATCTGGCTTTATTTCTTACAATATCCTCTTTTGTTCTCACAATATCCCAAAAATATTCCTTCGTCAGATTTTTTCTCAAACTTACCAAGATGCTCCTTTAAATTTAAAATAAAACATTTACAACCAAAGACTTTGAAATATCCAACCGTAGGTTTCTTATCAAAAATAAGTTCATAAGATGTTTTATTCAAAATGGGTCTCAAAAGGATTCTGTTCATCACATAACATGCAGTGTTTACCGCTTCAGCCCAAAGGTATTTTGGCAAACTACATTCACTTAACATAGTTCTAGCAGTCTCTTGCAGTGTCCTATTTTTCCTTTCTACAACACCATTTTGTTGTGGAGTTCTTGCAATTGAAAACTCATGTGTTATGCCATTATGATCACAGAAATCTGGAAAACCACAATACTTGAATTCCGTTCCATTATCACTTCTAATCCTAACAATTTTTAAGCCAAGCAGATTTTGTACTTTAGCAAACAATGAAGTGAAATTTTTGAAGGCATCATCCTTATGAGTAAGAAATATCACCCAAGTATATCTAGAATAATCATCCACAATCACAAAGCAGTATTTCTTACCTCCCAAGCTAATGATTTGAGTAGGACCAAATAAGTCAAGATGCAGGAGTTCTAAAGGTTTGGAAGTAGATACACATTTCTTTGGTTTAAAAGAAACTTTTGTTTGCTTTCCAAATTGACATGCATCACAAATTTTATCCTTTTCAAAACTGATTTTAGGCAAGTCTCTAACCAGCTCTTTTTTCGAAATTTCCTTTAGTAATTCCATGTTAAAATGACAAAGTCTCCTATGCCACAACCAAGGGTCTTCATTTGAAGCTTTAAGACATTTGAAGCTAGAAGAATCAATTTTATCAAGAACCACAATATATATGTCGTTAAACCTCTTACCTTTAAACATAACATTATATTTGGAATCAAGCACAATGCATTCATGCTTTTTGAACAACACATTCAAGTCTTTATCACACAATTGACTAACACTAAGCAAGTTATAACCTAAGTTATCAACTAAGAGCACATTATGAACAAAAGTTTCACCATTCTTACCAACATCACCTATTCCAATTGTCTTAGCTTTCACATCATCACCGAATGTCACCTTTCCACTTGATTTTGATTTTAGCTTTATGAACAAGGAGGGATCACCGGTCATATGCCTTGAGCAGCAGCTATCAATAAACCATTTGGACTTGATTGAGCCTTTTTCCTGAAAAGAGAAAATGTTTGGTACCCTTTTTAATTTTTGGGTCCACAATAGTTAGCATTGTATCTCACTAACCACATGCATTTCATCCCTCTGTTCAGATTTCTTTTCACATAGCAATCTCCTTTCAAATGCCCTTTTTGACAACAAAAATCACACATAATGGAAGAGTCCTTAACATGTACTGGTTTGACATATCTCAATCCATTTCTTCTATATGTAATGAAACCATGTGCATTTTTGTTGCGTGCTAATGTTCTTTGATGAGCAGTAAGAAAGGTAGATGACATGTTCTTTTTGAGAAAATCTTGTTTTCTTGCTTTCAAAGTCTCATCCAAGTTGTCCATTCTTTTCTTCAAATCACCATGTCTTTCCTTCAGCATTCTACAAATATTTGTCTTTCTATCAAGCTCATTTTGAACATTAAATCCGGCTCTTACAAGACAATCATTGTCAATCTTTAGTTGCTTATTTTGTTGAAGAAGACTTGTATTTTCATGAATGAGAAAAGTAATTTTCTGTTTTAGCTGCTTGTTTTTATCATAAGATTCCTTCAAGGCATTATGCAGCTTTTCAACAAAGGATTCAAGATTATCATCTTCTTCATCATCACTTTCAGATTGAGAGTGTATGGAAGTTACCTCATTATCTCCAATAGCCATGAAGGCCATTTGAGCTGATTCTTCCTCTTCTTCAACTTCCCCTTCAGAGTTGCATTCATTCCAAGTAATCTGGAAGTTGTTGAATCTTGGCTTTCGATCAGCTTTTCCATCTTTCATTTTCTTCATGGAGCATTCGTTTGCATAGTGTCCAGGCTGTCCACATTCATAGCATTTGTCCACTTGCTTCTTGTTGAATTCTTTTTTTTCCTTTGTTCCTTGCATTTGATGAATAATTTTGGAATTGATTGCTAGGTCCTCCCTTTCTAAACTTCCTTTTATTCAAGATTCTTTTGAAGCCTCTTGTGATGAGAGCAAGATCATTATCATCACCATCCGAATCTTCATCATCCAAGTGAGCTGGATCATCTTCACTTTGAGTAGTCTTTAAAGCAATATTTCTCTTTGCTCTGGCATCCTCTTCCTCCTGCACTTTAGATTTCAGTTTTAACTCATAAGAGGTTAGTGAGTTAATGAGAGATTCAATAGGCACAGAATTTAAATCCTTAGCCTCCTCTATTGCAGTCACTTTATTTTCTCATTCTTTGCCCAATGCATTGAGAATTTTTCTGTTCTTCTCTCCCAAGGTGTACTCTTTGCCCAACACCTCGAGATCTTTGATCAAGTCATTGAACCTGCAATACATTTTGTCAATATCCTCAAGAGGTTCAATCTTAAATGATTCATACTTTGTGACCAAGATGGCCTTTTTCTGTTCTCTCACATTGTCACCACCCTCATGGATTTCTCTTAACTTATCCCACATTTCTTTGGCTGATTTACAGCCTTTCACTCTAATTGATTCATTTGAATCTAAGGCACTATAAAGAACATTCATGGCCTTGGCATTCAATGTGAGGTTAGTCCTATCTTGAGCATTCATTTCAGCTCTCGTTTTTGACCGAAGCAGCCCTGTATCTGCATCAAGAAAGTTAGCTTCATGCGGTCCTTCACTCACAATAAACCATAGCTCAATATCAATAGATTGCAAAAAGATAATCATCCTTTCTTTCCAGCTAACATAATTGGAGCCACTGAACATGGGAGGCCTAGTAACAGATTGCCCCTCAACAAACATAGCATGACTGGTTGTCATCTTTACTCCAAGCCGTTTGAGCTTAATCTCAAGGAGACCAAGCTCTGATACCAATTGTAAGGCCCAAAGACAACCTAAGAGGGGGGTGAATTAGGTTATTTAAAATCTTAATCAGATTTAGGCGATTTTTGCTTAATAAAAATTTACCTTCTTTTCTAGTAATGTTCAAACAAGTAGATTAGAAGAAGAGAGCAATATTGATTCGAAAAACAAGTATAGATAAGCAATGAGAATTTTATTAAACAGAAATAATAAGATAGAGTATCAAACCGATTGTCTACCAAGCTTTCCTCAAACTTGAAGACCAATCTGTTGACCTTGGTCGATCAATCCTTGGTTTTGATGATTAACAAACTAAAATGTAGATTTGGGCTAATGTTTTTATGTGAGCAATTTGTTAGAACAGATTCTTGTGGCACAAAAGAAGAAGCAAAAACAGGGCACTCATGTGGGACGTCCGAAAGGAAGCTATCGGACGTCCGAAAGGATGAAGAACATCAAGAAGGAAACTCTGTCGGACGCTTGTGAGGAAGCATCGGACGTCCGGAAGGATCGGACGCACGCATCGGACGCACATCGATCGCATCGGACGTCCGAGAAATTTCGCAAAGATTTGATGACTCTCTGACGACGTTCGGACGCATGGTTCGGACGTCCGACAGGTGGTTTGGACGCAGGGTTCGGACGTTCGACAGGTGGTTCGGACGTCCGACAGGCCAACGGCTAGTTTTGACAGCATTTAATATTTGACCGTTGGAGAGCCTTTTGGAGCCATTTCTCACCTTTTATAAACACCCCAAAGCACAAGAAGAAAAAAGACTTTTGCCAACACAAAATACAAGCTTACAAGTGAGATTTTTGAGTAGAAAGATTCTTTGTTGGTTGTATAAGGGGTTGGGGAAGTTGGGTTGTGAGGTTGCTCAAGTGAAGGTTATTCTCTAGGAGGAGTAAAACCTTGGTGAAGGTGAACCTATCACTTGAAGTGGTAAAACCTTGGTGAAGGTTGCCTCATTTGTATAAAATAGTTCTTAATTGGGTGAGTGATCTTTCAAGTGTAGGTTGTTGAGGGTTAACTAGAATTGTTGTAAAACTCCTTGGCTCAACCAAAGTGTGTTTGGGGTGAGGAAGGAGTGAGCCTTCACTTGTACATCTTGGTTAGCATCGCCATCAATTGAAGAGGCTATTGGTTTGATATTTGGTTTACATTTCTTATCCTTTCTCTTTAATTAAGTTTTCTTTATTGTGCTTAAATTTGATATATCTTTGTGCATCATTGTGAATTTGTTTGTACTCATTGGGTTGCACCGGGCACTTACAATTGGTATCAGAGCTTGGTCTCTTTTGATCAAACTTAACCGCTTAGAGTAAAGATCATGGCAACCATAAAAGTTTCTTTTTTAGAAGGGCAATCTATTGATAGACCACCTATGTTTAATGGTTCTCATTTTAGCATGTGGAAACAAAGAATGATGATTTTCTTACAATCCGTTTATATTGAATTATGGTATGTGGTAGAAGATGGTCCTTATGAAGCTAGAATAGTTGACTCTACCACCAATTTGAGTAGATTAAAGACTAGACAAGAATTGAATGAAAAAGACAAGAGATACCTTTCTTTGAATGCCAAGACCATGTGTATATTGTACAATGCATTAGATGTAAATGAATCTAGTAGGATTAAAGGTTGTAAATCAGCTAAAGATATTTGGGATAAATTGTGTGTATTTCATGAAGGTAACCAAGATATTAAAGAACAAAAGAAATCTTTGCTTGTTTCTCAATATGAATTTTTCAAAATGCATCCTCTTGAAAATGTTGATGAGATGTGTAGTAGATTTTGTGACATTATTGAAGATCTTAAATTGCTTGGAAAAGAATATTCTTTGGGTGAGAAAAATAGAAAGATTTTGAATGCCTTGCCAAAAGAATGGGAAAACAAAATAAATGCTATAGAAAAGGCAAAGGATTTAAATTCTATGTCCATTGAATCTCTTGTGGATACCCTAACCTCTTATGAATTAAAGCTGAAATTCAAAGTGCAAGAGGAAGAAAATGCAAGAATGTATAAGAGAGGCATAGCTTTTAAAGCATCTCAAGTGGGGGATAACCCATCCTTCATGGGTAATGAAATCATGGAAGTGGACAATGATATAACTCCTCACATCAAAAGTTTCAAGAAGATCTTCAACAAGAGATGTTCAAGAGGAGATTGCAAAATTACATGGGATGAATGCAATTCAAAAAGAGAAAAAGAAGAGTTGGCCGAAATGGCACTAATGGCCGTTGGAGAAGATGAGGTAAGTTCTTATCACTCTTCTTGTGATGAAGATAATGAAGATGATGATGTGAAAATTCTTATGATTAAAATGCATAAAAGTTTGAGAAAATCTTATGCTAAAAATAAAGATTTGAAAACAAAAATAAATGATTTGTTGGAAGAAAACTCCAAATTTTTTCAAGAAAACAAATGTTTGAGAATGGAAAATGGTGATTTAAAAAATCAAAAAAGTGTTTTTGATTGCAAAAATAATTTGAAAAGGAAGTTGGAAGAGAAAACAAAGTTTTATGAAAAAATGTTGGAGGAACAAAATGTGTTAAAGAAAAGAATTAATGATTTGAACGAGTTTCTCCAAAATGAAAAACAAACGTTTTCTCAAACAAAAGAAAGAAAATCTTTTCAAGGTACAAATAAGTTTGCTATGATAAGAAGTAAGAAAATTAGTTGCATTAAATCCACCTATGTGCAAAATATTTCTATCATGTGTCACTTTTGTTGCCAATTTGGACATGTGCAAAATGATTGCTATGTAAAGAAAAATATGAGAAAATGTATGAAATCCATGTGGATTGCTAGATCATGTTGTACTAACTCCCAAGAACCCTATAAAAAATTACAATTGGTATCATGAAAGTTTTGTCATTCTATATGGTCTTGATTTGGAAAATAAAGGGGGAGTTTGCTTTTTGATTGATGTCAAAAGGGGGAGTAGGATTTATTGAAATTTCTTTGTATGTTGGCATTTTCTAAGGGGGAGTTTTATTTGAACTTATTTGATCAAAGAAATCTTCATTTTGTTTGTCATCATCAAAAAGGGGGAGATTGTTGACCTTGGTCGATCAATCCTTGGTTTTGATGATTAACAAACTAAAATGTAGATTTGGGCTAATGTTTTTATGTGAGCAATTTGTTAGAACAGATTCTTGTGGCACAAAAGAAGAAGCAAAAACAGGGCACTCATGTGGGACGTCCGAAAGGAAGCTATCGGACGTCCGAAAGGATGAAGAACATCAAGAAGGAAACTCTGTCGGACGCTTGTGAGGAAGCATCGGACGTCCGGAAGGATCGGACGCACGCATCGGACGCACATCGATCGCATCGGACGTCCGAGAAATTTCGCAAAGATTTGATGACTCTCTGACGACGTTCGGACGCATGGTTCGGACGTCCGACAGGTGGTTTGGACGCAGGGTTCGGACGTTCGACAGGTGGTTCGGACGTCCGACAGGTCAACGGCTAGTTTTCACAGCATTTTATATTTGACCGTTGGAGAGCCTTTTGGAGCCATTTCTCACCTTTTATAAACACCCCAAAGCACAAGAAGAAAAAAGACTTTTGCCAACACAAAATACAAGCTTACAAGTGAGATTTTTGAGTAGAAAGATTCTTTGTTGGTTGTATAAGGGGTTGGGGAAGTTGGGTTGTGAGGTTGCTCAAGTGAAGGTTATTCTCTAGGAGGAGTAAAACCTTGGTGAAGGTGAACCTATCACTTGAAGTGGTAAAACCTTGGTGAAGGTTGCCTCATTTGTATAAAATAGTTCTTAATTGGGTGAGTGATCTTTCAAGTGTAGGTTGTTGAGGGTTAACTAGAATTGTTGTAAAACTCCTTGGCTCAACCAAAGTGTGTTTGGGGTGAGGAAGGAGTGAGCCTTCACTTGTACATCTTGGTTAGCATCGCCATCAATTGAAGAGGCTATTGGTTTGATATTTGGTTTACATTTCTTATCCTTTCTCTTTAATTAAGTTTTCTTTATTGTGCTTAAATTTGATATATCTTTGTGCATCATTGTGAATTTGTTTGTACTCATTGGGTTGCACCGGGCACTTACACAATCACTAGGTTGAGCAACTTCTCTTTGATGAAAGATGATCAACTAGATGTACAATGGAGGGAGCACTTCCTCCTTGCCCTAAGCCTCACTTAGTCAAACTAAGAAGTTTTACAATCACTCAGATAACCCTCAACAAAGCTACACTAATGAAACTTTCAACCACAAGAGAAATGCTCACAAGAAATTCACACCACTTGGAGAACAAATCTAGCTTTGGAGACTATTTTCTAGCTAAAATATCTCTTGAGATCTTGTAGACAAAGTGTGCAAAAGTCCCTATCTGATTCAGAATCGTTTGTATTTGAAGGGAACCAAAGATGGGCTTCATTAATACTTCCAACGGATAGAAGGCATATGAAGAGTCAGCTAGCCGTTGGGGCTGTCGGACGTCCGACGGCTTAGTCATCGTCCGAACCCATCGTCCGAAAAACAGTCAATTTGTTGTTCGGACGTCCGATGGAATTTTATCGTCCGAGCTTCAGTGTCCGAACGCCGTCCAGAGAGTTATCAAATCTTCGAGGAATTTTTAGGACGTCCGATGAGATTGATGTTCGTCCGAAGCATGCGTCCGATCCTTCAGGACGTCCGATGCTTCCTAGCGAGCGTCCGACAGAGTCTTGGCAGAGAGTCATCAAAACTTTGTGGAATTTTTAGGACGTCCGACACGATCTATTTGCGTCCGACAGAAACTCCTTCCTGATGTTCTTCATCCTTTCGGACGTCCAACAGATTCCATTGGACGTCCGACATGGGTGTCCTGTTTTTGCTTCTCCTTTTGGTTGATTTTCATTTCATGACATATTCGTACCTGATTCTTTGATAGGCAAAACACTTATATTTGAAGAGAGTTAGATAAATATTTCAAAGACCTTTGTGATCATCAAAACCAAGAATAACATGGTGGTCAAGTGGTGCGTTCAATCGGTAGTGCGCGGGACCCTCCGGTTCGCGCCGTTTTTCTTAAAAACACACGTACTAGGGTTTTTACTTCCTATTCACTAACCTTGTATCATTGCTTCTAATCACATAGTATTTCTCACTTAAAAGTCATTTTTAATCACCAAATTTGATCCTTGCTCCATACTGAAATTTCATCCGGCGAAAAATCGCGAAAACCCTAATTTGCTCCAATCTTGAAAACGAAGAGTGAAACCCTACTTTCTAGGTTTATTTACACTTATTGTGGAGTACTTGAGTAGGAGGATCATATTAAATAAATAATTTCCAAATAAAAGGAATTTTAAGAAAAGTGTGATGAATTTTTCAATTTCATAAAATAAAATTAGGGTTTTGAGTCAAATATGAGGGATTTAAACATAGTCACAAGTAAACTAGGGTTTTTGATTAAAATTTTAGGGTTTCTAGTCTTTTAAAACAAAATAAGATTTTAAATCAAACCCAAAGAAATAACTTTAGTATCTTCCCTGAAACAAAATAATGTTTTAAAATAAAATGAACTAAAGAAACCGTAAAACAATAGCATCTTAAAAGTTGGGGTGTCACAATATCCTAATCTTCACACGGTGCTCTTCTGACGCTCTGACCGCGATTAAGTCTTTCTTGGAACAATACCAAACTTGGTCAGGTCAGAAAGTAAATATTGGTAAGAGTTCATTCACTCCCGCGTCTGGGACGTCAGCAGAGCAGTTTGCGCTGGTACAGTCCATTCTTGGCTTTCGTGAGCTTAGTTTGCCTATCAGATACCTAGGGGTACCATTGGTGAAGGGCAGAATCAGTTGTGTAATCTTTGATGGGCTTCTAGCAAAACTTAGACAGAGACTCTTCCACTGGAGCTCTAAGCTCCTCTCCATGGGGGGAAAATAACCCTTATCCGCCATGTGCTTAATTCAATTCCGCTACATTTGCTCCAAGTGCTGCGGCCCCCTCAAGCGGTCATTGTTGCACTGGGAAGAATCTGCAACGCATTTCTATGGGATCACTCCACGACTGAAAAGCGAGTGCACTGGGCAGCCTGGGAGAAAGTCTGCTTTCCAGTGGGAGAGGGAGGTTTGGGCTTTCGGTCATTCGATGTTGTGCTAAAGGCATTTGCTTGCAAGTTATGGTGGAAGCTTCGGAAGAAAGACTCGGCATGGGCAAAATTCATGCATTACAAATACATTAAGGGTGGCCATCCGGCACTAGCTAAGGTCGAGCGCCCACCTGCGTCATGGAGGCGTTTGCTGGAAATTCGAGAGTTTGCTGAGAGTAGGATTCGATGGTGTTTGGGCGAGGGTCTAGTGGATTTTTGGCAGGATCGATGGTGCACCGATTTGCCGTTGGCAAACCTTCTGGAGGTCGCGAACCCGCCGTGCGTACTTGTGGGCGAGCTGTACTTACAGGGGGGCTGGGACGTCACGCGCCTCCGACAATGGCTTCCCGAGCCATACGTGGCAATGGTTGTGCAACAGCAAATCTATCCTGATTTGCAGGATCAAATGGTCTGGGAGGGGTCGGCTTCTGGGGAATTTACGGTGGCAACAGCAGTGGATGATCTCCGCCATAAAAGGAACTCCTCTCTTGTGAGCCAGTGTATTTGGAGTGCAGTAATACCCAAGAAGATGTCCTTTCTTGTCTGGCGTCTGTTGCGGAAGTGGATTCCTTTAGATATACAGTTGCAGGGGAAGGGGGTCAGCTTGGGGTCGAGATGCTCTTGCTGCGAAGGGGCGCGCGAAACGGCTGCGCACCTTTTTGTAAACGATCCAGTGGCCTATGACGTTTGGGATCATTTTGGCAACCAGTTCGGAATTGTGCGGAGAGAGGCCCATGGGATATCTTCTATGCTAATGACGTGGATCCTGTCTCACCGGTGGGTGAGGGAGAATCATATACGGGTAATTGTTCCTATTGTGGTCCTGTGGTTTATTTGGCGAGCGAGGAATCAGGCGCGTTTCGACAATGCCAGGATGAGCGCGGAGGTCATTATTTGGCAGGTTAGGGACTTCATTGCCCTCTTGGGGAGAGGGCGGAAACTAGGAAGGTCATTGCGGGGAGACGGGGATTGCATCTGGGCTAGGGGGCTACGCGGAGAAGGGACGGTGCGCCGACCATCACTGGTGGCGTGGGTCAAGCCCGCTACGCCGTGTCATAAACTGAACACTGATGCTAGGGTTAATGCAACTGGGGCGGCGTTCGGTGGTGGTGTGGTCAGATCAAGCGAGGGTAAGGTGATTTTTGCGTTTTACAAGGAGTTTGGGGAGGTTAGTGTTGTTCAAGCCGAGGCACTGGCGCTATTGACTGGGCTGGTGTATTGTCAGGAGTGGCAAGTAACAGGTGTTAAGGCAGAGAGCGATTCGGAGGCGCTCGTCTCGATGATCACGACAGGAGCTTTGGCTCGTTGGCCGCTGTGTAACGTGTTAAGGAGGATACGTGGATTGTTATCAGAGCTGGGGGCCGATCTTAGCCACGTCTTTCGACAAGCCAATATGGTAGCGGATGCTTTAGCCGCATTATAGCTGGGCCACGATGTGGTATACACTGGAGAAGAGTCACTTCCACGCAAGATTAAAACTCTCCTTAGGATAGATCAGCTAGAGATGCCATATATTAGGCCTTAAACTGCGCAGGGCGCATTTTTGTAATTTTTACTTTTGGATAAAAAAAAATGCAAGAAAATACTTGAAATACAAGTCAATGCAGAAAATATTTGAAATAATGATAATTAGCATATATTAACAATTAAAGATCTATACAAGATCAGCAAGTCATGGAGCATTTACAAAAATATAGCACACATGTGCCACAAAAGTGCAATTAGTCATGCAATAGACGATAAGAGCTTTACAAGTGTCACCCCAACTAATTCTAGTCACAAAAGTCAAAAGTAAACATCCTAGTCTAGTTCGCATCCGAACCACTAGCCTGAACATCCTCCTCCGAATCCTCCTCAAATGGTTCCTCCTCAAGAGCGCCCTCACAAACCGAACTCTCGACAGTCACTATCGCCTCCTCTATCAATGTTCTGATGTTGGCTAAAATCTCGGCGGCCCAATTTCGGACCTTCTCGCCTACCCTAACCAGTTGAGCCCTAATCTTCTGAACCTCAACACCAGCGGCCCCAACCCTAGTTCTCTCCTCTACCACTGTTTCCTCAAGCTCAATGATCCTAGCACCTTGGGTATCTATCATAGCATTTAGTTTCTCGATCTCCTGAAGTAAGACTCTGTTGATATTCATCAACTGTCGACGTTCATCGTCAAGGGACAACACCAGCTCATTAGGGTAGGTGTACGTCATCCTACAGGGACAACGGGAAATCCTCGAAGAAGACGAGTATCGGATACGAGTTTCTCCTTCATGCACTCTATATCGAATAGACCTAAGAGGCACCACATGTCTATTACCATTAGCAGCGTGAGCTCCGTTACCATTCTTCATCTATACAAAGCAACCACAAATTCTAGATTAGAAACTTAAAGTCACTAACTCGCTTAAATATCACTTAAAGTATAACTAAGTCATTTAATCCCTATTCTCAAGAGTAAAATTTCTAATACTTCTCTGTAAGGATCGAAGACAACCAAGTGAAAGAGATAAACAATGTACAGATCACAAACGTAACAATAAGTAAATAGAAAGGAAAGAATTGCAAACCAATTAACTACCCAACTCCTCTTAAGCTTGTAGATTAATTCAAATAAGCTTCTTCAAGTTGATGAACTACAATCACCCTTGCGTACAAAGGAAGGTTCACCTCCTCCTTGCCCCGAGCACCACTCAGTGAAGCCAGGAAGTTTTACTATCCCTCAGGACAACCCTCACAGAGCTACACTCATGAAGTATTCACTCACAAATGAAAAGCTTACAATGAACCTCACACCACTAAGACTACAAATCTTCTTTGAAGAGTATTTTCTCACTAAAATCACTCTAAATTTTTTGTATCTTCAGTGTGCAAAAGTTATTTGAAATATCTGACCAACCGCTATTTATATAGGACCGAGAAAGTGCCTCATTAATGCTTCCAACGGATAGAAAGTAGCTGAAGAGTCAACTAGCCGTTGGAGTATCGGACGTCCGATGCTTGCGTCCGATACTGTCGGACGTCCAATGCTTGCGTCCGACAGTAGGCAGTGAGTTTGAAAAATCTTCTTCAATTCTATCGGACGTCTGGTGCAAGCTCTTTGTGCGTCCGACAGCAGACAAAGAGATTTGAGAAATTATCCTGTTTCTATCGGACGTCCGGTGGAGACATATTCAGCGTCCGATGGTTTCGTCGACTTCGAAGAATCCTATCGGACGTCCGAAGCATGCGTCCGAAGTTGTACAATGATTATCGGACGTCCGGTACTGTCATCACAAGCGTCCGACAGCTTTTAGCAACCTTTGTCTTCTTTCAATTGCACTTGTTCATGGAATCAAATAACTTCATAACTGAAAGTATATCTTGAAGAGATATTAGTATCATCCATTTGTTTTGTAAACATCAAATAATAGGGATCAATATCAATATTCTCCCCCTTTTTGATGATGACAAAACAATGGATGGAAAGAAACAAAAATAAGTATAAGCTCCCCCTCAAACATCGCATCCAAAACTATTAAGAGCCAAATTCATAATCTCAGAATAACTCCCCCTTACACATAGCATCCATTTCTCCCCCTTTTTGTCATCATAAGATGAGAGTAAAAATCTCATATCGTAATCCAACAACAATAACAGGGAATCCAATATTCTAAACAAAAACAGAGAAATGATACCAGAAAAATACCAACATATCACAGAGAGTTTAACAAAACAAATCATCATTAGATCAAAATTGTCCTTTTCTCTCCTTTTTTTTTTGACATCATACAGATTCAGTAATATTCAAAAATATCAAGAAAAACTCAGTTCAAATCATCAAAAGAGAATTACAAAAAAAAACATTATAAACACGAATATCACCAATCTTACCAATATCTCCTACTTGATAGAGTTAGTATCATGTCTAACTATCCACATGCATTTCATGCCTCTTCTCATATTTTTTCTCACATAACAATCCCTTTTCATGTGACCTTTTTGACAACAAAAATTACACATAACCAAAGGATTATTTAAATGAACAGATTTAACAAATCTAACTTGTTTTCTTTTGTAAATAGCAAATTCATTTGCACCAAAATTCAACTTCTTCTCATGAGTGTCAAGATGAGTCTTTGATTTATTACCTTGAAAACAGTCTTGCTTTTTATGTTAGAGCAATTCATTTAAATTATCCATTCTATTTTTCAAATCACCTTGTTCCATTTTGAACATTTCACAAACTCTTATTTTTCTATGAAGCTTATTTTGTATATCAATCTCATTCCTTTTTAAGAAATCATTTTCAATTTTCAACTTTTTATTTTCTTGAAAAAGACGTGTATTGTCTTGAAGAAGAAAGCTAATTTTATGTTTTAATTCCTTGTTTCTAGCATAAGATTCTTTCAAACTATCATGCAATTTTATAATGAAAGATTCAAGATCATCATTAGTTTCATCATCACTATCAAGTTGAGAGCTACATGTAGTTATCTCATCATCTCCAATGGCCATAAAAGCCAATTGAGCAGATTCTTCATCCTCTTCAATTTCACCATCGGAGTTGCACTCATTCCATGTGAATTGAAATTTGTTGAATCTTGGTTTTCTTCCTTCATTCTTCTTCATCATTGGACACTCACTCATGTAATGTCCAAGTTAATCGCATTCATAGCAATTGTCACCTTGCTTTTTGTTGGCCTCATACTTTCCTTTGTTTCTTGCATTGTTGAATTGATTAGAATCTGAATAGCTAGGTCCTCTTCTTCTATACCTTCGTTTGTTGAGGAATCTCTTGAAACTTTTTGTGATAAGAGCAAGATCACTATCATCAATTTCCACATCATCTCCATCTAGGGAGGCTGAATCATCTTCATTTTGAGATGCCTTTAGAGCAATGCTCCTTCTTCCTTTCGTATCCTCTTCTTCTTGCACTTTGGACTTAAGCTTCAGCTCATAAGAGGTTAGAGAATTAATAAGAGATTCAATAGGCATAGTATTCAAATCTTTAGCCTCTTCAATAGCGGTCATTTTACTTTCTCAATCTTTAGACAAAGTAGCCAGAATTTTTTTATTTTTCTCACCTAGAGAGTATTCTTTTTCCAACACTTCTAAATCCTTAATGAGATCATTGAATCTACAATACATTTGATCAATATTTTCATGAGATTCCATCTTAAACGACTCATATTTAGTGACTAAGATAGATTTTTTTTGTTCTCTAACATTCTCACTACCTTCATGAATTTCTTTCAGTTTATCCCAAATTTCTTTAGCTGACTTGCAACCCTTGACTCTAATAGATTCATTTGAGTCTAACATATTCATGGCTTTTACATTTAAGGTGAGATTGTGACGACCCCACCTCCCCCTAGGGCGTACCCCAAGGTTCGGCGGGTCGCCTGCCCAACTCTCGCCAGGACTCAGTCGATCACATCAGTTCTCAATTAAAATCGGAATAAAACCACAAGAATAAATAGGCAACTATCCAAAACTTAAAGCGAAACTTATATACATTGCCATCCCAAAAGAGAGTATAAACATCGAATATACAAAGGTTCTCAATCCTTCATACGTCCAGCCCGTGCCAAGCACTAGGGCGAGAACCATTACAACAGAACTAAACTGGCTAGTCTATGCTCTCATCCTACTCGCCGTCCCCTGTTAAGGAAAACAAAACTAAAGGGATGAGCTTGAAAGCTCAGTGAGGTTCCGAACACATATACAAGTAATAAACCCAATACATTTGTCGCGCCCCACTTTTTTATGTTGTTTGTGAAAGTGAGTAGTGTGTATGATATACATGTGAACGTGTGCGAAATGAAAAGTAAAAGGCCATGGGACTTAAGAATGCGACGATTTGGCCAAACGAAGTTCAAAAAAGGGTTTTTTAATGAAAATGGAGTCGCCACTTGGTATAGAGTTAGGGTGTACCAAGTCACCCAAAAATGATTTTTGTTTTTGAATGAAAAAAGTAAATAAACCCTTTTAAAGAACTTTTGGGTCTACGTAACCAAAAAGAGGGATCGAGGGTCACATTTGATAAGGGAGAAGGCAAAGGCAAGGCCTAAGGCACTCCCTCACCCTAGCCAAGGCTAGTTGCGTGACTTAACCCAACTTTTCCTAATTTTTCTACCCAAGGTATGTATCGCGTGTTGGATATGACTATATGAATGCAAAAACACCTAGACCTAGGGGGACATGGGGGAAATTTCTCTTCGAAGGTTGAGTGGTGCCAATCACATTAATTGTGAAGCCCAATAATGATCCTTTGGAGAGGTCACACATAATCCTAAATGACGTAAAAATGAGTGGAATGCATGCCATGTGAAAATGTGAGTTTGTGTGAATTGAGAAAAGTGATAAAAATAATAGGATGTAAGTGGAGGTGTGCAAATGTCTTTACAAGGTAAGGTGAGTAAAGAATGATAATGTGAAAATAACATAAAGTGCATGTGTGCGAGTGATATGGTATAAAGTGTGAGTAGTTAAGTGAAAACGTCCAAAAGTAGTGTGAAGTGAGAATGTGGAAAAAGGGATAGAATATAAAGTAGAAGTGTATAGGATAGCGAATAAATGAAATGCATGAATCCTATAGGAATGCATCAAGACGGGAACGGGGAGTCCTAACTTTGTGACTTTAATCTTCCCTTTGATTAGAAGGGGGAACTAGCGTGCTAAGGCTATTTGTGGAGCCACACTCGCTCGTTTCCCTTGTCGAAGGGGGACTCTTCAAGCAAATGTACCCTATAACTAGCATGAGGTGCAAAAATCTTAAAATGAGGGGAAAAGGGGTTCGAGGAGCATGCCAAATGATAAAAACTAAGAAAAATGCATGAAATGAAGTGAAACATGCAAATGTGTACTAACAAGAAGAGATACCTAAGGGTCTAGCGTTGGACTAGCCCATATCTAGGAATTCCTACTAGCATTGGACTAGTGGAAAACGGAACAATGAGCCACAACTAGCGTTGGACTAGTGTGGTGACGGAAAGGGGGCCACAACTAGCGTTGGACTAGTGTGGTGACGTACATTCATCCATCATGTTCATACATGGCTATGAAAAGCGAGTAGACATGCGAATCACTTATGAACACGTAGCACATAACACTTAGCATGCTCGACTAGATGCAAGAGCCTAATAAAGCAAATTAACACGTAGCAACAAAGCAGGCCATGAACCTATTACACTTGCTAACTAAAACAAAAAGGGGAAGGGGAGAATGGACCAAAATGCTCACCAAACCCTATCTATTACAAGCCAAGAGGTGTACACATACCCCATAATGAATAACTTAAATAAAAGCAAAAGTAAATGAAATAAATGCAAGGAACTAAGGAAAGGCAAGGAAAGCGAAGTAGACATGCATATTCACATAACACGTAGAATCACATAGGGGAGAGACAAAAAAAGATAAAAGAAATTATACCTCCCTTGAGTTGATGCCCTAAATGGAATGAAATCACTTATTTATCCTCCAAAATAAAAGAAATGGTCAAGGTACCAATTTATTTGGGAAAATTAAAGAAAATTGGCAAACACAAGCTCACTTGGTCATAAAGCCCCTAAAGTCATGAATTAAGTGCAATTGAAACAAAGCATGGTAATTAATTAAAGCAAACAAGCAATGAAGTTGCAAAAATCAAAACTGCGAGGGATCAATTTGATGGAATTATTCAATTGGTTGGGTCATAGTGAAACAAAAGAAGACTTGGGGGGGTCAAAGTGCAAATTTTCAGAAAATTTCCATGCAAGCTCATGCACGGTTATGAAGCTTATGCTTCTGCAACTTCTTTTCGCTAGTCTCTGCAGCCTGCTGTGCTTTATTACCAAAACATTACCAACAAAACATCAACTTTTGAGTCAAATGATCATAAGACATTCCCCCAATCATCAACCAAACCAAATGACACACTTTCATTGCAAGATCAAATCAGAAAAATTTGACTTGGTAGCTGCCAGAGATAAGAGAAAACAGCAAAAATAGAATGCAGCAAGAATTTTTCTTTTGCAACCTAAGATGATTAATAAACCATGCAGCAACTTCCCTTCCGCAACTACATATCGACTTCAACACAAGTTTGATCAAAACCTTTCAACCCAACATCCCAAAAAACTTGAGCTAAGCAACGTAACCCAGAATTTCAGCATCCAAGCAAACCAAAACATAGAAAAGAGATCATGTGAATGCTGGGAAATTCTGTGCAAAATGGCTTGGCAAGCCTGGCTTGTTTCTCTTCCAGCAAGCAACTACATTTCAGCCCCTAAACATACACACCCAACGCCCCCTTATCCAAATCCTTTCAACCAGTACTCCAACACCCCAAACATGCAAACCCAACTAGCAAACGGATGGCCGAAACTTTAATCAGAAAATGCAGGTAAAAAAAAAGCGAGGCATGAAATGCAGCAATAGAGAAAGGTGAAGCCTGCGGCATCCTCAAGTAAGCAGGTCATTCCATTCCAATCAAACGCATTTACGTCGAACCACTCAAACCAAACTAAACACAAGCAATGACTTCGAAACCATGTTGTTAACATCAATCAAAATTTCAGAGAAACAACAGTGTGAATCAAAAAATGCGCATGAAAGGAAGCCAATGACTTGGGTTCATGATTTCCATCAAGAAGGTTATAACAGAGCTTTGGCAATGAACTGCGAGTAAGAGGACTTCAAACGAACAATCAAAACTAGTCATAACTCCATACACAGAGCTTCACTAGGCACAATCCCAACAACAATCATCGAGCATGCAAATCTGGAATGGAAACTTTGACAGCCAAAATATTCTAGCGTAACCGACCCCCATGTCGAAATAGTCAAAACTGCAAGTAGTAAACAATGACTTGTTACCCATTGGACTCCACACAACCCTCATGAACCACTGCCCAAACACATGACCAATAAAATCTAAAGTAGAAAGGCAGCATCTTTAGACAGTATACCATGAGCCAACGCAAGAAATGACCTTTCCATTCCCGGCCATATTCACGAATTCAGACCAACAGTAACACATACTCATCAAACACCGAACACCTACGGTTCTCACGGCGTTATAATTCATCAAATAGAAATTATCTACAGGAGAAAGGCTAAAAGAAACCTTACAGCGAGCTCTCTGATGCCGTTGAACAGTGGGTTCGCTCAGATAACAGGCACAGGTGGTGATGGTGGAGTCAGCTCGGTTTCTTGTCTAGTTTTTTCTTTCTCTTGTTCGGCCCTGGAACTCTTTGCCTCTGGCTTTCTAGTTTCTCCAAAGCCCGCAACTTTCCTTAGCTCCTTCACTGCCCAGATTATCTTGCCTTTCCTCTCAGACCTCTGACCCTCTCCCTCAAACTCATCCGCCAGGACCTCTCCTTCCTCCTCCCTCTAGTTTCTTTCTTCCTCTGGGTCTCCCCTCTCTGGTTTCTGTTTTTTCTTTTGCAGATTTCAATTTCCCTTTTTCCGTTCTTTCTGGCTTCCCAGTTTTTCTCTTCCTCAGCTCTTTCACTCAGCCCTCCGGTTGTTCTCTTTTCTCTCCCAACAACCTCCCCAGCCGTCACTAGACTCAGATTTTTCACAGAACCCTCGTAGCTCTTTTTTTCCTCTACAGCCGTCGACTTCTCTCTCTGGTTTTTCTTTCTTTTTTCCAGATTTCAGCCGTCACTTGATCCCCTTGTTTCTTAATCAGCCGCCACCCTTTTCTTTTTTTTTTTGGAAGCCTTCTCCAATTCTCCGCCCGTGAACTCTCCTCTCTGTTTTCTTTTTTTAGCTCTCCCGCCGTCAACCTCCCTCTTTTTTTAGATTTTCAGCCGTCATCTTTTGCTCCCCCCTTTCTTTATGCTATTTTCTTCTTTTTATATGGAACCCAAGGTTCCTAAACCCTCACCCCAATGGTGAGGATGAAAGGCTTGCCCTTGCCTTAGAATCCAGCCCTCCGATGGGCATGTGTGATTGTCCTTTGCAAACTTGCATGCCGCGGCTATCTTTCTTTTTTTTTTTTTTTTAAAGGTAATTTAGCAAAATGATAATAAAATTAAGTAAAAACCAACAATTTAATTAACATCAGGTAAAAATAAATAAACTAGAAATAATATACAGCAAAATTGCTTTTCATTTTTCATTTTTCTTTTCATTTTTTCATCATTTTTCACTTTTTTTCCTTTTTTTTTAATGCCAAAATGTCTAAAAATGAGATTAGTAAAACCAAACTAAAATAAATATCAATAAAACTAATAATGAAAAATAAAGTCAAAAATTTGGTGTCTACAACATTAACCCATAATTCAAGAAAACATTTACAATACAAAGCGATAAACACATTCATTAAAAGGATACATTCGTTCATTCGTTCGTTCGTTCGTTCTCCTGTCATTCCCCTTTCCTTCATTCATTTGAAAATGCATTTTTCGTTTATACATAAAACCCTCGTTCGTTCGTTCATTCGTTCATTTCATTCACCCTCTCCTGGACATTGGCCAGGCTCCACCAACCTCCACCAACCTACAAGGTAATACTCGAGTATACCAAAGTTCACCCAGGTCACCAAATCGCCCGACAGAGTCCGCTTCTGGCTCGAGTCGACCGGTAACAAGGGGCAGTGGCCAGTTCAGCCCAAAAAGGCTTACATTCATGCACAAGTAACATTTCAATCGTTCAATCATTAAAAAGTTCACAATCATTTAGGCTGAGTGCAATAAAGTACACACTCGCCTAGAAAACTCGTTTTGGCCAATCATTGAAAGCACTTAACACATTATCAATCAATAATAACAAGCCAATAAGTCAAGAAAATATACAAACAAGGAACACTCACCTATACATGCAAAATAACGTCCAATTCCTCAATCACCAATGAAACCTAAAATTAAGCAAGAGAACATATTACAAGTTATCTAGTAAATCAACTAGGTAAAATTAAAGGAAGTCTGACTAATTACTAGTAGGACGTATAAAGATGATTCTTAAGTGAAAAGAGGGTATTTGAATCTGTGGTCGGAAATAATTAGGGTTTCGTAATCCAAGCAAGAAACCAAATTCAAAATAGTTATAAAATTTTCCAATGGAAATCCTTGAACTAACGACAAGTCGGAATCCAACTAAATAGGCTAAGAAATACTGTTTTCGGAATCGTTTATATGGTTCAAAATCATCTCATATTCAAGTAGATATTATAGACTAAATGCCTTAATGAAATTCATGTAAAATGGAGGACAAAATACCCAAGAAAAACCCTAAACCACTCCTCTTTATTTGGGTAAGAGTAAGTAAATATTTGGAGTTTCCAATGAAGAAGGATCATGTTTTAAGATGAAAAAATAGTCATAGGATTTGCCAATCGAAAATATATAAGTTCAAATAGAAACTTAGCTCTTAAGCGAAAATTTGGGCAGCACGCCCTTTGTGTTTACCCATTTTCCAGCCATTTATGGCTTCATTATTTTTCCTTAACCAATCCCAAAGTCATACATATCATAGATTCAAGTCAATAGCCGTTCCATAGGCTCAAAACAATATAAGAACAAGAACTAAACTAATAACAAGTGCGGAAATGCAATCTAGCAAAAGACAGATTTGACGTGTGGTTGCGGAAAGAACACATCCGAGGCTACGATTATCGGATTGGGATGAATCTTATGCTGTTTCGAAGCTAAGACACAGGGTTACAATTTTTATGAAGATCACTTAGTCCAGTTTCCAATGCAACCTAGTCAAATTCCCAATTTACAGAACCAAAATCCAACTAGTCGGCTAATTAACCGTACTACCTTTAAATGGCTATATCTCAGGTTACCAAGGTCTGATTAAGGTGTTCTTGGAGGCGTTTAAAAGCTAAGAAATAAAAATAAAAATTTCATGTTTTGGCCATTGGCTAAATCAGTACGTATCATAGTGAACAAACACGATTAACTGGATGAATTGTCGAACACGGGTCACTGGAAACATCCTAAAATAGTAAGGGTATTTTGGTCTTTTCTCAGTCTACATTACTCCGATTGGACTGAAATTTTTTAGACACCTATAAAATATCATTCTCTACAACTTTCATGTTTTAGTCCAAGCCTAATTCAGCCTCTAACTATGAGTACTAAAACCGGGCAGAACTGAACTGAAATTTTCCAGAAATCTGGGATTCTTGCAATCAATTGCTAATTTCCTTATTTTTGGCTTGCTTCACTACCTTAACTTCCCATATCAGATTATAAACATCAAAGCCCCAATTTTTAAGCACTAGAAAAATTATAGGAAAGCTGTAAAAATTCCAATAAAAATGGAAAATCATGATCCAAGCCTCTATTTCACCACATACATCAATAATTCAACCATATGTGACATATTTAGCAACTAATCGTGAATTTAATCGGAGAGTCAAAGTTCTAGCATGTATACCTTTCCAAGGAGACTAGAAACAAGTGTTCAAGGTCTTTGTTCCTCAAGGAAATTACACCGGTAGGTAGCACTTGAGCTAGATAACAACTTAATCGGTTTAGAATTTTTGTTTCTCACTTGGATGGTGCAAATCAAGAAGAAAATGGTTGTTTCTTGCTCTCCCTTTTCTCTCTCTCTTGTCTCGGCAAAGAAGAAGAAGAAATGAGGAAGAATGAGCTAGATTTGGAAGATAAGAAAGCAAGAAGATTAGGATTAATTTAGACCACATGTTGGCCAACACTTGGCTCAACCACAACCACACAAATTTTCTCTTTCTTTCCTTGCATTTTAGCCACAAATTTCGGTCAAGAGATAGCCATGAGGGGGAAGATATTTTGCTCAATTAGTGATAAGCTTGTATGGTAAGAAAGTGGTGGTCAAGTGGTGGTTAAATTGGTAGTACACGGTACGCGTCGGTTCGAGCCGTTTTTTTCTTAAATCACACGTACTAGGGTTTTTTTTTTCACTAACTCTTTATCATTGCTTCTAATCACATATTATTTCTCACTTAAAAGTCACTCTTAAGCACCAAATTTGATCCGTACTCTGTACCGGATAATTACACTGCGGATACACGAAAATTCTTATTTCACCTTGAATTGAAAACGAATAGGAAAACCCTAATTTTCTATGACTCTTGGCACTTTTCTAGGGTGATTTAGCCGTAGGATGGTATGAATAATAATTACCAAATAATTTTCAAATAAAAAGGAATTTGAGAAAATATAAGGAATTTGCAAGTCCTCACAGAGATGAGCTCTATCCACAGCAGTCAGTTCATTTCTTGTTTTTGGTCTAGATGTATGAGTATTTTCATCTATAAAAGAGACATCATATGGACCTTCACTAATAATAAGCCACAATTCAATATCAATTGATTGCAAAAAGATAATCATTCTTTCTTTCCAACTCACATAATTTGACCCATTAAACATAGGAGGTCTAATCACAGATTGTCCTTCCAAAAACATGGCATTGTTGGTTGTCATCTTTACTCCAAAGCCGATTGAGCTTAATCTCTAGGAGACCAAGCTCTGATACCAATTGTAAGGATCGAAGACAACCAAGTGGAAGAGATAAACAATGTACAGATCACAAACGTAACAATAAGTAAATAGAAAGGAAAGAATTGCAAACCAATTGACTACCCAACTCCTCTTGAGCTTGTAGATTAATTCAAATAAGCTTCTTCAAGCTGATGAATTACAATCACTCTTGCGTACAAAGGAAGGTTCACCTCCTCCTTGCCCCGAACACCACTCGGTCAAGCCTGGAAGTTTTACTATCCCTCAAGACAACCCTCACACACAGAAATACACTCATGAAGTATTCACTCACAAATGAAAAGTTTACAATGAACCTCACACCACTAAGACTACAAATCTTCTTTGAAGAGTATTTTCTCACTAAAATCACTCTAGATTTTTTGTATCTTCAGTGTGCAAAAGTTATTTGAAGTATCTGACCAACCACTATTTATATAGGACCGAGAAAGTGCCACATTAATGCTTCCAACGGATAGAAAGTAGCTGAAGAGTCAACTAGCCGTTGGAGTATCGGACGTCCGATGCTTGCGTCCGACAGCGGGCAGTGAGTTTGAAAAATCTTCTTCAATTCTATCGGACGTCCGGTGCAAGCTCTTTGTGTGTCCGACAGCAGACAAAGAGATTTGAGAAATTATCCTGTTTCTATCGGACGTCCGGTGGAGACATATTCAGCGTCCGATGGTTTCATCGACTTCGAAGAATCCTATCGGACGTCCGAAGCATGCGTCCGAAGTTGTGCAATGATTATCGGACGTTCGGTACTGTCATCACAAGCGTCCGACAGCTTTCAGCAACCTTTGTCTTCTTTCAATTGCACTTGTTTATGGAATCAAATAACTTCATAACTGAAAGTATATCTTGAAGAGATATTAGTATCATCCATTTGTTTTGTAAACATCAAAAGATAGGGATCAATATCAACATTCTCCTAGTTAGATCTCTATATCTAGTCTTTTTTCCACCAATGCCGTTAAAGAAACTTCCGAGTACCAATTCTCTTTAACTACTAGAATACAATAGGTTAATGTTCAAGTGAATCCCATGGTCCGGTATCCTAAACTTTTAGCCTAAGATATACTGCAAAGATGTGAACCCTAACCTCTGATACCAATTGTGACGTCTCCATTTCTTCCAAGGGCGAACCCAAGGGTATCGGCGGGACGCCTGACCAGCTCTCGCCCGGACTCTGTACAATTTCAATTCAGGCTTAAAGATAAATAACCAAGCAATAAAAGTTGAAGGTAATAAAGAAAAGTCGCTTCCTTAACAAGTATCCAATTCTTACAGTTCAAGAAACCAAGTACATCACTTTACCCAAAATATATAACTTTCAAAAGTCATCTAATCAATTACATTCAAAATCCTAATCAAAAGTGCATCAAGTCAGTTTCTCCATAATTCATTCCAATCCGTGACTGAGGTATAGCCGAACATGAAACTTGGTAGCGTCAACTCAACGAGGTCACGCTTGAAGGTCTCGGAAGAACGTAAAGCCTCGACTGCCGAGCTACCGGCCTTCTCTATGGCTTCCCGAGAAGACTGTTCTGCCTCTGAGCGCCGTCTCTTCTCTTCATCCAGAGCAGTCTCTAGAGAGTTCATGTTGGCCTTATAATGTTTCTGGACGGCTGAGGTATAGCCGAACATGAAACTTGGTAGCGTCAACTCAACGAGGTCACGCTTAAAGGTCTCGGAAGAACGTAAAGCCTCGACTGCCGAGTTACCGGCCTTCTCTATGGCTTCCCGAGAAGACTGTTCTGCCTCTGAGCGCCGTCTCTTCTCTTCGTCCAGAGCAGTCTCTAGAGAGTTCATGCTGGCCTTATAATGTTTCGTCTCGACTATTTGAATATTTGGGGCTTAGAAGTGCCCAAATTGCAGTGATATGGATGAACGATAGCACTTATACGAGAATTAAAGCTTTAATATTCAAATAGTTCACATTCAATAATAAAACAAACTTGATAAGGATACGGGATCTCTCAAGAGCTATATTCCATTTGCTTCACCAAGGCTTGATCAAATACTTCCCCGCGATGACACTCCGTCAACCGGGTGCGTATTTGTTTCGTAGAACATCACTTACACTTCCCCGTTCACTGTTACACCTCCTGCTCTGGGCCCGCACTTCTTTATATAAGGCAATACTACTCGAGTATGCCAAGCGAGATCTCTCCAATAGATCAAGCTTATCACTTTTTTTCCTCATGGCTCACCAAGCTTCATGACCAAGCCAATGCTGGCTCGAGTCGCAAGGTTGGCCGATGAGTTTGGGCATCCCCCACTATTATCACTATAAGTCGAGGAGACTCACTCCAATCGATATATGCAACCATAGCATAATTCACTTTTGCAACACTTCACTTAATTCACTTAGCAATTCACTCCAAATAATTCAAAAACACTTCACTTAAACGAGAACGAGTGCGATAAAGTACACACTCAACTCGACACTTTCAAAATACTCAATCAATGAGAACAATTAAGCACGTAACAACATTTCATACACTTGACACTCACCAAGTCAAAACAAAAGTAAGTGAGCGAGCAATTAAGCCTTTAGGCGTCCACTTCGAGATTATCTTGAAGATCTCCTTGAGCGCCTGAACAAATAACAAGTACTTTCACTCACAGCCATGTATTAACCAAGAAATAAGGCACACTTATTTAGACTAGTCAATGCCTCAAAAGAGAACCTTAACCACTCAAAAATAGATATTCAAAAGTGAGGATTTATTAATACAAGAGAAACTGATTTTCCCCATGAAATCGAGTTTAAAAAGATCAATCAATATCAAAGGATAGGGAAAAGTTTTCGAAAACTCATTTCCCATCAAGTCGGAGAATTTCAGTTTTGCACGTCAAATTTAGGAAAATCAGAACTTGTACTCAGTAGGTCCAAAAATGGAAAACTTTATACCGTTGGAATCTTGGTTCTAGTACTAAAAGTTCCTAGAAGACACCTTTCCAAGATTTTAAACGGAAGGCACTCATTTTTCAATTCAAAGATTCAGTTATAATAGGATAGGTTTGAACCAGTCTTGGTTTTGCAGTCATGTTTAGAAATTCGGCATAATTCACAGAAAATGAATCAGCCCTTGAAATTCATAGCACAGTAAGAGTTCCAAACAAAGTTTCCAACACGGCAAATGGAACTAAATTCAGAGTTTTAGGCATCGATAAATAGCAACTTAAAGTTGGCTGGAATTTTAACACTGTTCAGAATTTTTCAAGATTTGAAGAGGCAACTTTGGGGCGTTATTTGGGTATCGAAATGGTATTGAAATTACTCCAAATTTGGCATATTTAAGCTTATATATATAGACTACCTCCCTATCAAAATTCACGCAAAAACTTACGTGGGGTGGCAATTAACAAAACGACTAAAATTCTAAAAATGTTTCAAGGACAATCTGTCTTCTTGCTTTCCTTTCTTTTCCAAACATTTTGCACAATGAAATCAGTCCAAATTCAATTCATTTTTAAAATCAAGGTCCTAGAAACCTTTAATAAACACTTGATGGTTGATTTACATCAAAATTTTTGAAATAAAACATCCCACAACAAAATAGACCAGTCGGCCAGCAAGAAGGAAATGCTTTCCAGTTTTCTAGCTTTATCGCACTTTCAAAATCAGGCCATATCTCACTCAATACAAGTTCAAATTATGAATGATTGGTGGCATGGGAAACTAGGTTCAAAACTCCACATTTCATTAGAAGAAAGCATTTTCAAAATCAGTTCACAACTAGTTCGAATTCAAGCCACAAGTTGCAGCTTCTCATGTCCTCTAGGACAGATATTCATAACAGGGCAGAAAACTTTGAATGCCACTAACGGCACTAACGGATGTTTAGAAAGCTACGGATGTTTAGTTTTGAATGCCACTAACGGCACTCAATTTTGACTTATATACAGAGAGATATGTTCAAGCAAAGTGGTACTGTTTGGGCTGCCAGATTACCATTTCCAGCTTTCTTTCAATTTCAAAAATCCAAGTTTTGTTCAATCAAATGAAATGATTTTCGGACAACACTTTGTACACACAATATACCACATATAACCATTAATTTCACAACAAAATAAGTACCAAAAATTTGAAACAATCACTGAGCAACAAGGATAGATTTTCGGCCAGCTCTAGTGCACCACTTCCTTCGATTTTTCCTTCACTTTCTAACCGTATTATTCCCATTTAATACATAAACAACATTAATCAAGCATTTAATCCTCAAGGAAGCTACCTAAAGGTATCATCAAGGCCGCTATCTTAAAGATTAAAGCAAGAAAAATAGATTTTCTCAAGTCCTCTACCTATTTCATGCTTTGGGTTATCAAACCCATGCAATCTAAACTTGATTCTTGAAGGAAAATGGAGAGATTGCAAGAGTTGTTGGTTACCTCCTTAGTTCTTGAAGAAACCAGAATTTTCACCACAAAAACCTCCAAAAATTTCCACTAGATGATGTCTTCTACCAAGCTAAAGTTAATCTCCAAGAAGTATGGAAGTTGGATGGTGATTTGTGAGAGAAATGGAAGCAAATATGGTGCAAGATGAAAGAGCTTTCTTCCTCCTCTTCCTTTGCTGTTTTCGGCCGGCTCCAAGAGAGAGAAGACAGTGGGTTTCGTGTTGAGTGAAGCTTCTCTTGGAAGCTTTAAGAATTTGTGGCCAAAAGTTGTACAAAAGTCAACTAGGAATAGTGCACGAATAGTGTCCCGAACTACCACTTTTCTCTCTTGTTTGTTGCACTTGTGCACTAATCCTCAAATGTAATTCCTTTAACACTATAATTATTCACTCTTAGTAGTCTAGTATAAGTTTTTTAAATCTCCATTTAGTCAATTCGACGTGAAATACATGAATCTCCGATTCGCACGCAATAAGGCAAAAATTTGAACTCACTCACCCCTAATCCCTCAATTAAATTTTCTTAGTCTACTATTAATCATTTTTAATTCTCCAAGATTATTGCACTCTCGAATCAAATATTATCTCAAAAAACGTGTATTCGCTATTTCTAGCTAAACGAGCCTCCAAAAATTAAATTTGCTAACGGAACGTTTTGAAAATATGAGTGAGATACTGCTCCATGTAAATGGATTTAAAATGGTTGAAATAAATTATTCGGAGAAAACGGGTGAATAAATAATTACATAGACCGGTAAAATAGAATTGAGAGTAAGAAAAATTTGGGTCCTCACATAATCTTCTTCAACTTGATTGCCAAACATGTCATTCATTAATCAAAATCTACAAGTCTACCAAGTAAGTTTGATAAGAACATGAGCCACGTCCGTCATATAAGAATGGTTAGGATGTAGTTCTAATGCTAATTGCACAATAAAAAAAATAATAGTATTGATTGTGAAAATTAAAACTCAATTTGAGAAAGTCATTTTAATTAAGAAAAAGATTTGTGGTAACAACTAGCTATCATGGTTGATTAACTCCAACAGCCCTTGAACAATTTACAAATCATATACCCAAACAAATATAACATTACAAATGATGATTTGCAGTGCTATATATTATCAATCAAATGGTGATTTTGGTGCTCCAATAAAAAAGAAAGAGGAGAAATTTAGCATTAAATTTCTTTAGGGTTAATTACACTTTACCTCCTTGAACTTGGGAGCAAGTAATAACACTTTACCCCTCCTCGTCCTCCTAAACTAGGAATATATACACTTGACCCCTTACAGACATAGATTTCAATTTTTCGTAAGAAAATTGAATGAACTAACATAAATAACCATACATATTATCCGTATGGACAACTCTGTCCATTAGGCAGAAATATTGGCACCTAAATACTGAAAAATAAGACACTCCTCCTGTCGTTAAAAGAAGAAACCAAGAAAGACTGAATAACCTTGAATGTCATCAGCAATAGGTTAGAACCATCTAAAACTCTCCCAAAACTACAACTCATATTTTGCTCCAATCATGATTTCTCCAGTAAAATTATGATTAGTGGCCTTTTAATCAATGAAAGATTCAATGAAAGATTAGGGAAATTTAAGGTAGAGGTGCATCCTGTTTGTTTAGGAAAATAACAAAGAAATAAAATTTAGAGTTTTGTCATACTAGATTTGCAATCCTTAAGGTATGATTTTTATTGAACTTTTACGAAAAACTAATGTGTATGTTTGCTACGGAAAACATGTTATCTATTTGACTTTCTAATGTGTATGTCTTGCTAGTGAAAAATCTAATGTGTATGTCTTGCTAGTGTTTTATCTATTTGACTTTCCTAGAACAACTCTAATTTATGTAATATTTTTAAAAAAAATTTAACGTAATCTTGGCTAATTCTGTGAAAACAGTAATATGTTTTGTCTAGAAGTGTAGCACTAAGATGTTCTCATCCAAAACTTCTGCTGTTGGAGTTCATGTCCAGAAAGATTAAATAGATACAAGAAAAGCTGATAATGCTGATTTGTTGATTTGTTGAGCAACGGTTAACAAAGGGACTGTAAGAATGGTATTACAAACTATGCTCCATGTGTAAAAATTTCAGTCAAGGTTAGTTTTGGAATGAAAATGGTGATCTCATTCACAACCCTGAAGATGTTAATAAGGGAGCTAAAGTACATATTTTCTGAGTATAGGGGGCAAAGTGTAACTTGACTCTAAATTTAAAGGGTAAAGCATAATTAACCTCGATTTTAAAGAAGGGTTAGTTAAATATACCTCCCTCAAGGTTTGTCCATATTACAAAATAAACCTTGTGGTTAGACCAAATTATAGTCACCCTATGGTCATTGACAATTCTTTAACTCCCGTTAATAAATGTTGTGAAATGACAAGAGGCCCTATTAGAGCCTAAAATTAATTATGCAATTTATGTTTTTATCTAGAATTGAATGTGTCACAATTTGCTTGATTTTATTTAATTTACATGTTAACTTGTTTCTTGTGTTTAAACAACTTGAATGTACCCTAAATTAGTGCAGGATCAACCCTTATAGGATTTAACAGTAACTAGAATAAGAAATTAGTATGTGCATAACATAATAACATAAAAGTGTGAGGTAATTGTTAGATTAGATCTTGACTTATGCATGCTTGACAAGTGGTAAAAATAGAGTGCCAAGTGTAGACTATTTTGCATGAATTAAAACACTTTTGACCAAAAATTTCTCTTGTCTGCCTCTGCTCCAGCCGAGAGAAAAAATTTGAGAGAAAGTTAAAAAAATTTCTCTTGTCTTGCTCCACTTCAGCCTAGAGAAAACTAGAGAGAGAGCTAAAAGAATTTCCCTTGTCTTGCTCCATTCCAGCCGAGAGAAACTAGAGTGTCTTGTCTTTATTTCTAGCTGAGAGAAACCTTGTCTTTCCTCCATTTCCAGCCGAGGAGAAATAAGAAAAGTGAGCTAGCTTCCAGCTTGTTTGGAAGTAGAAAATAAGGTAAAATGGCTAGAAACTTCAATCTTTTCATACACTTTGGAGAGATGTGGATGCATGCTTGATTTGAAGATGAATAAAGGTAGAAATTGGTGGTATAAATTTGTGTGTTGCTGGAAATGTTTCTCCAGCTTGGACCAAACTATGGAAAGCTACTTTTTTTAGATTTGGTTCTTGTTTTGCTGCAAATTACTAGAAAATCCTTGAATCCTTTTTGATAGATGAATATTGGTGTAAATATAGAATGCATGTGAGCTTGTATCCGCTGAAATCTCCAGGTTGAAGCCATGTGTTAAGCATGTGATGGATAGTTTTGATTTGCAGCTTTGTATTTGGAACTTTGATGGATGTCTTTGCTAAGAATTCATGCCATATGCTTCATCTTATGTTAAAAATGATGTATGGTGTATTTGCCTTGGAAATGAGTGAGAAATTAGAAGCTTGGATGAAAAATTTTGAAAAAACCTGGTTGGAAATCTATTGAGCTAATTGAGTGAGAGAGAGAGAGAGAGAGATTTACTAGCTTTTCTCCATGGTTTAGACTAAAGAGTCTCACATTGTTGCTCAGTATCCTTTATAACACATTAATCTTAACATGCATGTTGGATTTGAGTGAAAAATAAAGAGTTTTTGGGGAGAAAATTCGTTTCTTTAAACTGTTCTCTTGCTAGAAATTTTTCCAGCTTTGAACCGTGGAAGAGGCTTGAGTTTTGAGCTCTTAGATGCAAAATTTCTCTATGAGTTTTATTGGAATGCATGAATAATACCTTATGTCATGTTACAAGTCTATTAATGTGTGATTTATGGTTGAAAGCGAGTAAGAGAGGTGCTGTTGTGGTGACAAAAGTGAGGAAAGACTTGCTGGAATTTTTCTTGCCTGAACCGTGGGATGTGAGCTGTAATTTCCAATTTGTAGCTTCTATTTTTATTGAAGTTTTTCAAAGAGATTCATGCCTTATAGTCACTTTATGATATATTGCATGATTTATGCTTGAATCATGAAAGAAAGTTGAGTTTTGGGTTAGAAATCCACTTGCATGTAACCTGTTTTGGAGGAAACTTCTAGCCTTGAACTATGGCTAAACTTCAACCCATAATTCGCAAATTTGTTGCTATTTTACTATACATTCAAGTGAGATGCTTTGTTAAAAGTTATTGTCAAATTTTGGCATTCTAAATCCAAAAGTTATATGAGAATTGGAGTGGTAATGCTGGACTTTCTGCTTGGAGCCTGAGAGTCACCATAATCACCATTTTTCTTTCTAAATTTAACACGAAAATATTAGCTACAAACTTGCACATATTGGTTTATTGAACTCTTAATGTTTTAATCAGGACATGCATGAATAAATTCACTGATTTTTGGAGAAAATTCTTGATGACAAATTTCTGTCAAAAGAAGTCGAGAGTGAGGGCAAGCTTTCGCAAAACTCTATACCTTTTAACCTCCATGTTTGATAACCCTTTTAAAACTAGAGTTTTATGTGTTATTTCACTTGTTTTGACTAAGATAATTTAGTAGTTTGGAAAGAAAGTTGGTATTGTCAAATGGTCGAGTAATTGTAGCTTGAGCATCTCTTAGCAGTCAGTGGTGAGTTAGAAGGAAACCTCGAAATCGAGGCGTGACTATCCACTTGATTTGGTGAGTGTTCCTTGTATGTATTTGTGATTAAACATTAAAGTTTTTTGTTGCTTGTTGATTAGTGAATTGTTGCAAATTGCTAAGTGCCTGTGTTCGTGGCTTAAACTATTTTTAATAAAAGGTGAGTGTGTATTTTATCGCAATCGACCTAATTACTTTTGGGAGCTATTAATTGTTTAACTGCTATGGTTAATTGTGCATGACCGTTTTGGGCCCAAACCCCATCGACGGTCGGCCTATCCGAGCAAGCAATAGGCTCGGTCGAGTAGGTCAATAGTTCTTGGGTACCGTTATTAGTATACTTGAGTATGACCTACTGAGATGATCACCGAACACTGGAAGAAATGAGAATGTTGATTACTGTTTAATTAGGGAAATGACATTGAACCACTAAATAGGAGTAAATGCTATGTCTGGAAACCGATGAGAGCCACCTCTATAGCCTGTATTAATACCGCATCCTTTCATATTGAATGTGTTACTTGTTTTAGAATGCTAATGGTTATATATACCATGCTTTTATGGTTGATTTATGGCTGCTATGATTATTTTGGGATGGATGGGTTCACTTGGAACCTCACTGGGCATTAGGTCAACCTCTCTAGTTATTTTCCTTATAGGAGTGAAAGACTAGTGTGGGAGAAGCCTGTAGTATAAGTTCAAAACTTGGAATTCTTCTTTGGTGAATCTTTTGTATTTGACTTAAAGTCATGCAGACTTATTATTTTGAAGAATGTATATTTTTTTTTCAAAGAAAATATTTATTTTTTATTTCCATCGGGGACTAACGATCATGGAGGGGGGCATAAACCAAACCTCCAAAAACACAAAAAGTGTCATAACATTTTCTAAGAGAAGGAAGCCCAATCCTGTCCAATTTAAATGCCCCTCGGGCCTTCGTAGGGAGCTCCACAAGCCGATGGTAGATTCTATCGCTGCCTTCGTCGCATCCAACATTTGATAAGCAATCGGCCACCTGATTGCCTTCACGGAAGCAATGGGAAACGCTGATGAAATGGGATGAAAGCTGGAGAAGGCTTCGCACTTCTGTGTCAATACTCCATGGGTGCTGACTTGCTTGCTTCAACACTTGAACAAGGATCAACGAGTCCACTTCCACATGTATGCTAACAAACCCACGTGAAGTACACAAATTAACCCCAAAGAGAAAGGCTCTTGCCTCTGCTTGGATGCTGGTGCAACTCCCAAAGAATGTGGAGAAAGCGAGCAGGAGCTTTCCCTCCACATCACGTAGGACTCCACCACCCCCTGCCCTCCCAGGATTGCCTCTTGAACAACCATCCCTGTTGAGTTTTAATCCCTCCACAGGCGGTCTCAACCACTTCACCAATCTAAATGATGCCTGTTGATGGATTGAGTCTAACGCAACATAAAATTCCAACCATGTGGGACGGTCAATGACCTGCCCGGGAAACTTTAGATTAAAGAGTACCTGCACATCATCAAAAACAAAACCAGAGATAGCCGCGGAGAAGTAAACTTTCCCTTCAAATCGCGCTTTGTTTCTGGCTTTCCAAATATTCCAGCAAATCAGAGGCGGGACAATCTGATGAACAAATTGTAGAAACACAGTCGCACAAGAACTAAACCACCAACTGGCCATGTTACCCCGAGCCGAACACGAGCTCCCAACCCTTGCAGGAGAACCGAAGAACTTCCATACCGACACGGCCACCTCTCCCCCATAAAAAACATGATCTAGGGTCTCCACATTAGCCTCAAAGCAACAAAAGCACTTCGAGGGGCCTGCTATACCAAATTTACCCACCGTGGAATCCAAAGGCAAACGATCTCTCAGTAGTCGAAGCAGGAAGAAGGATATTTTCAATGGGAGACTGGGGTGCCAAACCCTGGAGAATATAAAAGACCGCGGCAAAGAAATACGCACTAAGTCAAAGGCAGTACTCATCGTGAAGGACCCTGACTGTGAGGGTCTCCAGGCCATTAAGTCCTCCACTCCAACTTCAAGCTTAGGAGAGCAAACTGGCGGATCTCGGATAATACATCACTGGGCATTAGGGGTGGGCACGAGTCGGGTACCCGCCCCTAACAAGATTTGGCTGACCCGACCCTAAAATATCGGATCAGCTATTTTCCGACCCTAACCCGCTCCTAATGTTTTCGGGTACCCGAATACATAGGGTACCCGCCCCTAAAAAAAACTATTTTCCAATAAAAAAATATTTTTCACTTAATATCAACATGTTTTTCAATAAAAAAAGTATGTTTTCCAATTAACATTGGTAGAGATATTATAATCAAAATCCATACATCACCATTCTCACACATTTCATCCAATAATGAAACCGATTTCATAAATTTAGTACATATTAGAATTATAATATCTAATAGATAAAACTAAATTTTATGATAATTTTGAGTACATCACCATTCTCACGCATTTCATCCTTTTATTACATAACAAACAAAGGATAATGAGTATATGACAACTTTTCCAACTTCCTTAAGGATATTATGGTACAAGATTGCATCCAAAATGAGTCGATTGTGGAATCAAGTCCAGAAAAGAATTGAACAGAGCTAATAATTTTTGAAGAAAGTATAACCAAAATAATTTTGAAAAATTTTTCCCAACTTTCTTACATCTTTGGAATAGACCTTGTTGCATTAAAGGTGATGAAAAAGAAAAATAAATTTCTTGCACTAAAATAAAGGAGACAAATTTAAGAGACACAATTGCAATAAAATAAATAAATAAATGAAAGACACAAATGTTTTAATTATCTAGCTAATAGAAAATTGGAGCTCCAAACACAAATTTTTGATTGAATTGATGAAAATTTTACAAGACAGATCGATGGAAGTAGAATAAAAATGAAAAAGAATGAAAGAGATGAACAATTTTTATAATAGAGTTTCACAAATTTTTCTTTGTTTTATTCATTTGGTTCAGGTTTTACCAAGAATATTCACTATTTTTAGACAAGATGAGGAGAGACGGATCATATGAGATTAAAATATGAGATTGTGAACCACTTTACTTACACTTAGGATTAAAAATTATATAATGAACCCTTATTTTTTTAATATTTATATAATATACCCTGCGGGTCGGGTACTCGTGGGTTTTTATTTTGCTGATCCGTATCCTTATCCGTTTTTGCTGGTACCCGACCCGCATCTGCCCCGCTAAGAAAAATAGAATCAGATATCCTATTTTTCGGATCGGATCGGATCGGGTTAGTCGGGTTTCGGATCTGATCGGATCGGATTTTTTGCCCACCCTTACCAGGCATCCACACCGCCAATAACTGAAAATTCCATCTGCCTTCAATTAAAAAATCAGAGACCCTATGATCAGAAACATTGCATAATCACGCAGCCAAAGGCCCCGTCCCTAGCTAGTTATCAAACCAGAAATTTGAACTCCCCGATCGAATGACAAAGATGATGTGCTGCTCAGCTAGATCCCGCACCTGAACCAACCTCCGCCATGTGGCTGAGGCCCCCACTGGCTCACCCACCATTTCCGGATGAGCATTGGCCACATACTTGGCCAACATAAAATTCGCCCATAAAGAAGAATTCTGTCGAACCTGCCACCACAACTTCATCGAGAAAGCCTTAACAACATCTGTCAGGGATCGAAAACCCACTCCACCCTCCTCCCTAGCGACCCAAAGATCCTTCCAACAAATCTAAAGGCTCCTGGCTTTACCCTGCTCAGCGCCCCACAGGAAATTAGCGAAAAGCCTCTCCACTGTAGCCAAGATGGACTTTGGAGGCGACACCACTGCCAATAAGTGTAGGGGAATTGAGGACAACACGTGCTTTATGAGGACAATCTTCCCACCTGGAGACAACAAACGATTCCTCCAGGAAGCGATCTTAGCGTACACCGTATTAAGTAAGTCCTAGAAGAAAGCCTTTTTCAGACGCCCAACGAACAGCGAGGACCCAAGATACCGTACCAGAAACTCCTTATGGGAGAAACCCGTGAGATGCTGGATCACCGCCCTTCTGCTTTGGGGCATTGTTGGGTGAACCATAAAAACACTCTTTGAAGCATTTGTCCTCTGGCCTGAGATACCTTCGTACCGTGCTAGCGTCCCCATTAACAACTTCAAAAATGATACCGATGTGCTAGAGAAAATAAGGATATCATCCGTGAAACCTAAGTGAGTAATTAGAGGGCAAGCTCTAGGAACTTTGAATCCACAGAATCCAGGATGCCTTTGAAGCTAGTTTAACAAACGGGAAAGGACCTCCGCGCCTAAGATAAACAAGGACAGGGATAGGGGATCCCCCAGGCGAAACCCTCACGATGCAAAGAAAAAACCACGCGGCACCCCATTGATGAGCACCGAAAACTAAGGGTTGGATACCAGCCGCCAAACCATATCAATCCACCTTTCCCCGAACCCAAATGCCCTGAGAACGTTAACCAGACCCAGGACACCCTATCATAGGCCTTTGTCATATCCAACTTTAATGCTACATTTTCCCCCTTGTTCTTCCGTCCCAACGGTGCAAGAAATTATCGAAAATCTGGCGACCTTGGACAAAGCCACTCTAATTTGGGGAGACAAGTCGGGGCAGCAGCGGGGCTAGCCTCTCAGCAAGGATCCTCGAAATCACCTTATTGAGAAAATTACACAGACTAATTGGCCTGAACTGAGAAAAGGATCTTGGACTCTACACCTTGGGAATAAGCACAATTGGTGTAGCAGTGACCCTCCTTGACAATTCCGCTCCACAGAAGAAGCTAACAACCGCGTTATAGATGTCCTGGGCAATAATCTCCCAACCAAATGTGAAAAATGTCCCCAAGAACCCATCAGGGCTTGCCGCACTATCCCCATTCATTCCGAAAACCATACAGCATACCTCCTCTATCATCGGAACCGCTTCCAACACATCGCTGTCAGATGGTTCCAGTAACTTGGGGATGATGGATGAAACGTCCCACGAAGCGGTGCGCTTAGCCGAGAAGAGTGAGGAGAAATACAAGACAGCCTCTGCGCCGATGTCATCGTCCGACGTGATCCAATTGCCCTGCTCACCTTGGACGCAATGAACCATAACTCGCACCCGCCTCTACTTGACTGTGGAGTGGAAAAACTTAGTGTTCTTATCCCCCACCTCTAGCCACCGAACTCTCACTTTCTATTTCCAAAAGCTCTTCTTCACTAACAACCACCATCTCCACTCTGCAGTAGCCTGCTGTAGTGACTCCAGTGCAGCACCCGAAGCATCTTCCTCCACCCGTCTCTCTGCTGCAAGCACCATCTCCTCGGCCTTACGGGCATTATCAAAAATATTGCCAAATCGATGCTTATTCCACACTTTAATCTCTTCTTTTAAGCGGGATAGTTTCCTACAGACAATTTAGAGAGGAGAGCCAGAACATTCTCGCAGCCAGGAGGCCTTGATAACATCTCTTAAACCCGGATGATAGGTCCATGCATTAAGAAATCGAAATGGGCGAGGCTTCCCATTGGCTCGTGTAACGACAGAGAGTAGGAGGGGAGAGTGGTCCGACAGGCCCCTAAGGAGGTGTGAGACAGATACCATCATCCCAACATCAAAACATGTGTTATTAATTAAGACCCGATCTAGGCACTTCCAGATTCGTGCGCGACCCAATCGATTATTACACTAGGTATAAGAAGAGCCAGAAAATCTAGCGTCAAACAGTTCGCAACCGAAATAAACTCCACAAACTCGATTGCCTCAGACAGACGAAACGGCCGACCTCCTTTTTTCTCCCCTGCCTCTGTCACTATATTAAAATCCCCCCTACCAGCCACGGTCCCTGTGTCGGCTTATCCCGCATCAAGCCACCCCACAATGCTCGTCTCCCCTCCGCCGTGCAAAAAGCATGAACAAAGGTGATCGTCAAAGGGACTGGAAAAAAACTATGATGGACTTGGAAAGAGAAGTGTTGCTCCCCCTCAGCCACTATCACAAGATTCAAAGGACCATTGTAAAACAATCAGAGTGAGCCAGAAGTATTGCAAACAACATTATAAAAACGGAGCTTATGCCGAAAACAATCAGCGAGGATTTTATTAGCACGAGTTTCACAAACTATCAAAAACTGAATATGATATTGCAATATAATTTTCCGTAGACGTCTAAAATGAGAAGGTTTAGACAAACCTCTGATATTCCAAAAGAGAGCATTAATCATCAGAAAAAGCACGGAACAAATTCTGTGAAATGTTTGCCGAGGAGCATAGTGTTCTATCTGACGGGGCAACGGTGCGATACCCCTTGTGCCTTCTCACCACCTGAAGCGAGTTATCCCGCGTACACTGGTCCCTGTTTGGGATACCGGGGAGCACCACTTCTACAAAAGGTTGGCCTCTTAGAGATAGGTTCCCTGCCGTGGAAGGCAGCCGTGCCACACCCCCCCGGTCAACCTCCCCACCATCCTCACAAATGACCTTATCTGCTAGGCGCTCCAACTCCTTGACAGCAGCACTTTGGATGGCCTTCTCAACCAGATGCTCAAACCCCCCCTGGCGGCCAGCCACTTCGCTGCAAAGACGAAGGTTTTGCTCCCCCAACGTTGTTGTGGGCTCTCCCCCATACGCGTCACTCTCTTCCAGGCAGGCCACTGCCAAAGGCTATGGATCAACAGCAGAAATCTAGCGTTGAGAGACAGTTGCCGCACGGTCGGCGGCAATCCCCTCAACGTGGAGCTGGGCAACAGACTCCGCCAAGCCCTCCTTCTCCGTCTCAATCCCAGCCTGAAGTGGAGAAACACCCCCTCCCAGGTCGACAACAGTCGGTGCTGGAACACCTTCCTCAGCCGCAACCTCTGGGGAACTGCCTGGCCGTGCCTGCTCCCATTGGTTCTCAGCGTCAAGCCGAAGTGACCCAACCGCTCTATCCCCCTTCAGCCTATCTCGTCGCAGTCCCTTCCTTCCCTCAATCTTGGGCTGCTCTAAGCGTTCAACCGGTATTGACGGGTGCTTGATCCGACACTCCCCCTCGCTGTGGCCTTGGTGAAGGCAGTGAGCACAATATTTAGGAAGGTTTTCAGGTTCAACCGATTGCCAGAACCCCAACCTGTCATCGAACGAGACCCAAACCCTGTGCAGTAACTCCTTCTGAAGGTCCACCTCAATGCACACTCTCGCCACACTTGGCCGTGATCCCAGCTGTAGACACCAAATTTTTAATTTATTTTATTTTATTTTTAGTGATAATTATTATCTATTTTTATTTATTAATCTCATGATTTTTGTTTTTAGGCATTTTTTAGCATTTTATAGCATTTTAGATTATTATTACTATTTATTATTTATTATTTATATTTTATTTTTATATTCATTTTTTGCTCATTTAGCCGTTTAATTTTATTTTTAGACTTTTTGGTATTAAGATTTGTCGGCAAAAGAAAATTGTTTACAAAAAATATGCTTTATTTCTTTTAGATTTGATTTTACGAAATGTTTATTGTTTATTTAACTAAATTAAAAAAAAAGGGAAAAGGGTGAAACCAAGCTCACGGATCCTGAGAAGCATACGATCAAAACCCCTCCTCATTTTTCATCTGCAAATACAAAACAATTTTTTGTTTTCAGCTCCTTTGCCACGGGGTTTCATTTCATTTGGAGCTCCGTTTGATCATTCCACTTGGCTCTCATCCGAGAAGAGCTAAAGAATGATCTAGGCAAATGTTAATCGAAGGGTTTGAAGTGGAACGGGGAGCTGAGATTAAAAAATAGACCATTGATATTAGGGTTTTGGGTTTTGGCCATTTGGTATAAAAAGAATCTGGGGTCGGCTGGACAGAGAGGGAGGGGAGGTTTTAGAGGCTCTAGTTGATGGCTGAAGGAAGGTTTTGGAGAGAACCTGGAAAGCGGTAGAGAGATAGAAGGAGGGACGGCTGATGAAGCAAGAGAGGGTGATGGGATGACGGGCTAAGGTCTGAAAAAGAAAGTGTGCGAGAGAGAAGAGATAACGGCTGGAGAGCTGAGGAAAGAACAACTGGGAGAGCGAGAGAGAGCAAGAGAGAAGGGAGAAGGACTGTGTGACGGCTAGGGAAAGCAAGGGGTTGGCGGCTGGGTTAAGTAGAATGGCCGAGAGAAAAAGAAAAGGGAAAAAAGAGAGATTGAGAGGGTTTTCGGCTGGGCAGTATAGAGCTTCAAGGTAGCGTGGGGAATCTAGTGACGGCTGGAGAGAGCACAGATAGGGTGAGAAGGGTTGGAGAGAAAAGTGAGTGAGTGAAAGGTGGCGGCTAGGATTGGAGAGAGAGAGAGAGCCGAGGAAAACAGAAAAAAAAAAAAAAAAAAAAAAGGAGGGAGTTTCTTGGCGGCTAGGGTTTGGGGGGAAAGAACCAAGGGGTTTGAGGAAAAAAAACCAGATAGAGAGGAGGAGCTACGGCTGAGTGAAGAGCTGGGGGCGGCGGACAGAAAACAAGAAAAGGAGGAAGAAATTTCTGCAAAATTTTCGGCAGAACGGGCTGATTTTCGGTACACCTTGCGACATGATTATCTCCTGTCTGGTTGCTAAATCCGATTGGATTTTGGTTTCCGCATAAATTACGAAGTCAGGGGAAGAATTCTTGTTTAGAAATCTCGGAGAGAAAACATCAGAAAGACCCTCGACTTTGGCCCTGAATTGGTCGGTCTCAACTCCCTGTTACATGTTCGAAGCCGCAAACGATTCCAGCAGTCTCTTCTTCACGTGTTTTCCTACCCTGATTTTGATCCAAAAGGCTTTGTCAGGTACTCTTCAACCCTTTTTCTTGTTCGTTTCAATCTCAAATGGAACCCAAATCTGCTAAACCGAAAGCTGATCCTTTGCTTGTTTGCTGGGTTTCGTTAAAACCATGCCATCTGCATTCTTTTTAGGATGATCGAAGTTGCGCTTGATTTGATTAGAACTGAATTTCCTCTAGTTGTGCATGGCTTCTGTTTCTTCTTCCTTTTTCTCGTTGTTTTGTCCTCTCCAGTCATTGCGTGTTCTTGTCCTGGAAATTTGGTTTATCAAAGCTAAGGTAGTTGGTGTTCTTGTCAGAGGGCTGGTTTGGGTTTTGTTTACATGCTATAGTTTTCTTTCCTACCCTGTGTTGAATGTGCAATAGATCTGAGTAGCTGAGAGTTGTGAAAATGGCGGCTGCAATTTGCAGAAAGAAACCCAGCAACCAGAAATGTTGCAGTGAAAGGAAACCAGAAAGGAGAAAGCTATAAAAGCTTAGTGATCCTATTCTGAAGTTCTTTTTACATGATTAGATATTAAATTTCAGTGGTCTTACTGTCTAGATTAAAGCTTTGATGTTTAGTTGAGAAAGTCTTGATTAAAGTGTGCGTTTGAATCTGAAATTTGTGTGCGAAAATGAAATGGCAGCAGGTTTGAGTTGCAGAAGCTTGTTTCATACTACTTTGCATGGAAACTTGCATGAAAACTTCAGAAAAATTGCCCTTTAACCCCTCTAATTTCCCCCTTATTCTACTATGGCCCAGAAAATTGAGAAACTTAATCAATCTTGCCCCTTGAACATGTTATTTTCTTTGATATGATTTGATATGTTTTTTGGGTAGATTTTTTGTGAATTTTAGTTTAGTTTTTGATGGGTTTCATCTTAGACCTTTAATTTTAATTTATTTCATTTTAGACCCTTAAAATTTCTTTAATCCTTTTGATTGGGTCCTTGTTTGTCTTAATTTGTTGAATATGGGGTTGTTTCTTTTATTTGAATGCTTTGATTGATTCATTTCGTGTTTATTTTCATTTCATGTGATTATTTGTTAATTAAAGTGATGCCTTGACTCTTTTATTATTTTGGAGGGTAAATAAGTAATTTCACTCCATTAGGGCTCCAACTCAAGGGAGGTACATTCTATCCCTTATTTTGATCTTTTCGTGATCCTATGTGCCCTATGTGACTTTATGTGCTTAACTGCATGCTTTTTGAATGTTCTCATTTTTATTTATTTATTTATTTGCTTTATTCATTTAAATTTTGAATATCCGTTTTAGTTCAATCTCGATCATTTGAAAGGCATTTAAATGCCGAGTTATAATAGTTAGAGATTTATTTATTTTAATTATTTATTTTATTTCCCCTTTTAGATTGTAGTAGGGTCTCCCTAATGTAATAAATAGGGCTTCCTTTGCTTGATTTGCCCTGTGTGATTTGCATGCTTACTTACTATGTGTTATCGTTTTCCTAGGATTTAGCATCTAGATATGCATGTTTATGTGTTATGTGAATTACGTGCTCACATGCCTACTTGCTTTAACTATGCCCATTTACTTGTGTATATATGGTGAATGCAAATGCACGATATAACCGTGGCTAGTCCAATGCTAGTCATGGCTATTTATTCCCGATCGCTCATAAGTCCAATGCTTGTGAGAGAGCGTTAGTAAAGGACTAGTCCAATGCTAGACCCAATAGGGCCGTCCCTCGCTAGTACATGCTCGCATGCCCTCACTACATTTTCATGCATTTGTTAGTATTTTTACAGTTTTGCATGATCCTTTCCCCTTTTCCCACATTCTAAGTATGATCTTTAGGATTTTTTGCATTTCATTCTAGTTATTAGGGTCATTTGCCTGATTAGTTTTGGGAGTCACCCTTCTGGTAAAGGGAATGGACGAGTGTGGCTACATATAGCCTTAGCCCGCTCATTCTTTTTCTAACCAAAAGGCAAATCAAAAGTCACGATTTAGGGTCTCCCCGTACCCGTCTTGCTTGCATTCCTCTAGGGTTCATGCATTTCGTTTACTCACTATCACTTTGCACTCTCACTTCATATACTATTACTTTTTCCACATGTTCACTTCACATGACTCTTATCTTACACATTCTCACTCTACCACTAGCACTTTACATACTACCACTGAGCACACATGCACTTCACACTATCACTTTACATACCTCACCTTGCACCCCCATTTGCACACTCCCACTTACACACTATTATTTTTATTATTACTTTTTTCACTTCACACAAGTTCATGTTTTCACATTGCATACATTCATTCCATTCATTTTTTCGTCATTAGCATTACTCGTGACCTCTTGGAGGGCTTATCCTTGGCTATCACAACTCATGTGATTTAGTCCGATCGAGCCTCTAAGAGATATTTATCCCTTTTGATTCCTCATGGTTTAGGATTGCATTCATATTAGTTACATCCAAATGCAATACATCTTTTGGTTAGAAATTAGGAAAATCATGACTAAATCATGCAACTAGTTTAGACTAGGTTGAGAGAGTGCCTTAGACATTGTCTTTGCCTTCCCTCTCTTCAACTGTGACCCCCGAACCATTTTTCTCTGATTTATCGTAGATTTTGGAGTCAATCTAAAAAGGTTTTACATTTAAATCTACATTTTTTGGGTGATTTGGTACACCCTAACTCAATACCAAGTAGCGACTCCTACATTTTATCAAAACCTTTTTAGATTACTATTTTTGGCCAAAACGTCGCGTTTCAAAGTCCCATGGCCTTTCCCTTTCATTTTCACACACATCACCATTTTTCAAACCATACTTCACTCACTTATTATACTTTTAGTATTAAAAATGGGGTGCGACACCAGCGCTGTTGTAGAATCCATACACAGTGGGCATCCAAGCCATGCGACAATGGCGAACAGGCAGTCTTTGTGGAATAAATGGATTGGTAGCTTTGGCAACGGAAACCACACCGGCACCAGCAATGATTCTCGATCCACATGGAAGTTGATGGACCACTTGAACACTCGCATAGGAACCCCATGAATATACCAGATGGTTCGCGACCATATGCAGTAGAAATCTGCCTCATTCATGAGGCGAATTAGAACGTGTGCCGTTGATCTAACAAACCCAGGGAAATCGAATCCTGTAAGTCCAGCATTCGGAAGAATTTATGCAGGTCCTCCATGGATGGGCGACCCTTGGAAAACTTGCCCACCAAAGCAAATTGGAAGGGAGCCGCCGCTCGCTCCATATATGCCATGGAAAAGGATACTGCCGGCTCTCCCTTATGAGTGGAAGAGGTGGCTTAAACCCTTGGGCCTAAGGAGGACATCAGCGAAGCAAAAGACTTGGATTAAAAGCCAAGAGGTTGGTTGGAGGAGACCACATTAGCGAACGAAGGGCGGCGAGCGTCCTACCGTTCCACTGGAGGGAGATTCCCTTCTCCCGGGAAGGGAGGCTGCTCGGCCATGGAGGCCGACAAACCCTAGCAGCCCTAGCTTGAAACCCTAGAACCCTCACAGCATGCAGTCGTGGCAATGGTTGATGTCAAAACAAAATGTTAAGGGTATATATTAAATGATATAGTTAAGATAACTCTTATTTTGGTTGGGGAATGTAAGCGTGAATAGATTGTTAGTAGTTAGTCTAAATTAATGTTATCTCTGAAGTTAATGTGACTGAGCGAGTCCTGATAAGAGTTAGGCAAGCGGTCTATTAAACCTTAGGGTTCGCCCTAGGGTGAGGTAGAGTCGTCACATGCCCTATTTAAAAAATATCAGAATATAAATTCCAAAAATCCAATAAAAGAGCATTTTTGAAAGAAAAAGAAGAAATTAAGCAAAGTAGAGAAAAATTTTCATATTAAAATAAAGGATTATGAATGATTAAGAAAATGACTAGAAAAAATTTTGAAAATGAATGAAACAAGAAAGAATTACAAACAAAGAATCTGCTATTTAAAAAAAAGTAAAGTGAAAAAAAATGATAAACATAGAAAACAAGGCATCCAAGTCATCTCTTCATTCTTCTAGAATGGTTTTTCCTTTTTTTTTTTTACTTTTTCGTTTCTTTTCTTTTTTCTATGATTTGTTCAGTGATATGTCCAGATTTAGCCAAAAAATACTCTAATATTATTAGCAAAACATAGAGAACAAGCTAATCTGCAATTCAACTTCAATCTGCATCCAACAACCAAGAGTTTAAAGATCTAACATGATTCCAAACTCTCTTCCATTGCGTGACAGATTGAGCTAATGAGCTATGTTATTTAAAAGCAATATCCCAGTGTTACAATAAATGGTATCCAATTTGACCTTTTTATTTTCCATTTCTCTTAGCTGGTTAATTTAGCATCTTATTCAAAATTTTGAGCCATTAGCCTATTAGTGTATTCACCTTTTTCACAAGTTTTGACAAGCAACATGGTAAAAGACTGCTAAGCCATGCACTGTGTCTTAAAGAACTTAGGCTTGGCATTAATATTGTTTAATTAGACTATTTGGTAATACAAGTGAATGACCTATCATTGATCTTTTGTTGCAGCACTGGGCAAGTGAGACTTGACAATCAACCATATGCTAATTTGGTTCAGCCTATTGTGATGTTTTCCATCCTAATTTTCTAAGATGGATGTTGGTGGACAAAATGTTTTCTTTCTTAGATTAAGAAGACTTTTAATTTTAAACTAAATGTATATGCCTATAGATGCATAATAATAATCCCATGAATGAAAAGATCTAGAACTCTACTTTGGATGTAATACTAGTCATCTATCTCTAGCTTGTTTTTCTGTTACATTGGCTGTTGTTTAACCCACCTGAATCTATACTTGGATCCTATGTTAGTATGTCTTTTCAAAAGTTTTGTCTGCAAAATAGTGAAACTAGAAAAAATACAGAAAATTAACATATTGTTTTCTCATAGCTTACTATTTGAGTTTTTTTTTCAATTATTCATCACTAATCCCTTCTTGAAGTTAATTCAGGGGAGTTTGCACGTTTGTCTATGTGGCAATCTTTGCAGGTGCTGGAAGTCCCATCTCCTCCACCCCCCCTTCTCACAAAAAAAAAGCATTGTCTCATCAAGTGTACTGTATAGAAAAGCACAGTCCTTGTTTTATATATTTGAAAAAATGGGATACTTGGGTACTTAATAAAAGATATTTGTATTATGAGATAACTTCTAATTCTGGCATACATAGGCATTGCAAATATAGGACCATTTACGTTCTTGACATAAATTCTTATAGAACTAAAGTTTCTTGCTTAGATTAATTAGGAAGATTACATTATTAATTTTGCACCAAACATGGTGCAGCTGCTGGTAAAGTTACCTAAATGGTGCTTGTGCAAGCAAGATAGCAGAGCTGAGAGTTGTCCCTATCGAGCTTCTTGCTTGCGACCACAAAGGGAAATAAAAGGCACTAGGTCCAGGCTCAATCTCTCAAAATGACTTTGATGCCTAAGTTAGTAACTAAGATGAGATGAGAGTTGGGGAGTCTAGATGAGATAGAAGGCAGATAAGAATTTGTTACTTTTGATTGTGAAAATAGGAGGCATATATGGTCCAAAGTATTAGTACAGATTTCAAAAAATTAGGGTGTATTGACTTTAGCATCAGGTGTCTCGGGGACATCACAGACCATGGGAGAGAGGCAGGAACTAGTGCTGCATGTCCTATAAAGGAAGGAATGAGGCCAACACAAGTTGGTTCAATTGGCAAGGACGGACCACTTCCTTACAAAAGATCACGTGTTCGAATCTCGCTGCTGATGTGAGGGCTGTGTTGATGGGTGATTTGTAAGTACCTCTGTAAACGACTTATAGTCCCAGAGATCTGCCCTAACCCGTGATGGTGACTAGAGTCGAATCCAAATGAGTTCGTCGATGAAATCAATGAAGTACTAATGCAAAATTTTCCTTTCGATGAAATCAATGAAGTTGTGAGAACCGGTAAATTTTCTCATTTTCTAGGTTTTATTCTATTTAATGGCATGTTTTTCTGCATTTTCTTTATTAGGAAAATTTTCCGGATAATTTTTATGAGTAAATATAGTTTTTAGATGATTTTTCTAGTATCGGTTAGTTTTTGAGAAATTAAGAACGTATATCGGACGTGGGACCCGCTAGTGTGAAAGTTCGGTAAAATTCGGCCAATTGGGTTAAGTTTTGTATACAGGGTTTAATTTACTAGGTGCGAAGAGATAATTAGAGGATACCATATGGATGAGAGTTGAGGAAACAAAGGGATATGCATGCATTAAATAGGGTGACAAGTGTCACCATACTTTACCAAATTAATACCAAAATTGACCAAAAATTCACCATTTTCTTCCTCTTCTTGGCCGGCTCTCTCCAAGCAAAAAACAAAAGAAAACTCTCTACCATCTTACCTCTAATCTTGCCCAATCTCTCAATTAAACCGTTTAATCTTCAAATTTCTCCATAAAACCTCTTAGTTTAGTGAAGTTAAGCTTGGTTGTGGAGTGGTTTGGAGGATTAAGGTGCAAAGTTGCTCCTTTTCTTGGGTTGTTAAGGTAAGTAACTAAGGGACCTCTCTTTCTTCTCAATAATGTTTAATTAGCGACTTATATGAGATGAAGTGGTGATATTAGGTGTTGTTTCATGATTTTTGGTAGAAATTGGTGAAGTTTTATATTTATTCATGATTTTTCTATTTTCATATGATTAATATTGTGTGGCCATGGATGATGGTTGGGAATGGTTTAAAATAAAGCCTTAGTGTGTAAATTGTAGCTATTTGCGAAAAATTTCTGCATTGAACAGAAAAATTCGGAATTAGGGTTGCAATCGAACCCACTCTGCCTGGTACTGTTACACTTAGTTAGAGGCCGAATTAGCCTTGGGTTAAAACATGAAAGTTGTAGGGAATGATATTTCATAGTTTTCTAAAAAATTTCAGGCCAATCAGAGCAACGTAACCTATGAAAAGACTGAAATACCCCTGCTGCCCTGTTTCTGTCCGAACTTGGTAATCAGCTTTGGTAATTGGTTAATTTGATTGGGAATACTACTGATTTGGTTGTTTAGGTCTTCTTAAGAAATATAGCCTGGTATCTTAGCTTTCGGATGGCTTTGGAATCACTTGAATTGGACTTTGGTAGTCTGAATTGTGATTATCTAACCAGAATGCGGTTTGTTAACCTGTTTATGCGGTTCTGGTTTAGTACATTGAACTTTTGACTTAGTTGCACTACAAAATGGACTGAGTGGCCTTCTTCAACATTGTAGCCCTTTCTGTTAGCTTCAAAACGGTGTATATTTTACATCCATTTGATAATCGTAGTGCCGGTTGTGGCCAATACGCTTAATGACGGCAAAACTGTTTTTAGGTCTTAGAGCTTAACTTTCATTTCCAGACTTTCCTTAGCTTACTTTAGTACTTATACGTGCTAATGAAGCCTTATTTTCGGTAGTATGTGGAAATTGGTTTATAACTCGTAATCGAGTCTTATTGTGCCTATTTGAATATTTTAGGGCGTGACGGTGATTAAAGACGCTCGTGGGGCGGAAGTTTATGAAATTTCACTTGCTTACTTGGTGAGTGTACTGTACTACTCACTTGTTTGTTACTATGTGGCTTTGTTACACTTGAAATCGATGATTTGATGGCTTAATTGCATTGTTGACCTTGATTGAGGTGAGGGGGTACTTGATCACTCTCACCCTTTTATCTTATATGACTGTTTACTGTATAATTGAGTGACACATGTAAATACTTGATTTGGTGTCGTTTGGACGAGTTTCCAACGGCCATTACTGTTACTGCTGAACTCAACCCCATTGGTAGTCGATTGAATCGAGCCGGCGAGGGTTTGGTCGTGAAAATTGACGAGCCATGGGGACTGTTATAGGGAATCGTGTAGTATGAGACTTTCGATTCCGGTATACTCGAGTATTACCAAATTTATACTGTATGGAGTTCGGACCCGGTAGGAGTATGTTGGGTGGAAGGAATGGAAGTAAAGTGGAGCCTGCGGTTGGTCCCCTTGTAAACATTGACGGAGGGTCAATGAAATCCGATCAAGTACACAAGCGAGGAAAGGGGCTCTTGAGAGCCATCTGTATCCTTTTACCATTCTATTGATGTGTACTCTTGGCTTACTTTTATTAATTGAATTGGAATGAAGTGCTCTCTGCCTATATGAACTTCGTTGCCTGAGTGGTAGTATCTCACTGGGCGTAATCTCACTCTATTCCTTTTGTTTTCCTTACAGGAATTTGAATACTTTTGGGAAGGCTATGAATGTTGCTTGCTGAGTTGAGCTTATGTGAATGTATTTTGAATAGCTCCCTTTTGGGCAAAACCCTAAGTGTATTTTGGAACCAACCAATTCGTTGAGTTGTATTTTGCAAACCGTACTTGTATAAACTTGTTGGACAACTTGTGTATGCTATTCTGACGTGCCAGTTACTATTCATGTTCGGCTTCGATTTTTTTATTTTTTTTATTTTTTTTTGTGATTTTGACTTATTTAAGCACGCTTGTACGTTCCGAAACGTTTTAGATCGCATTGCACCATCCCGTTAGTCCTGGCGAGAGTTGGGCAGGCAGCTCGCTAACGCCTCTAGTTCGCCTTAGGGGGAGGTGGGGCTGTCACAGAAATACTAATGCAAAATTTCCCTAGCAATACGTTTGAGTATATTAGCAAAGATAAGTGCTTGGACTTCTCTCAGCAAGGTGCAATGGAAGATTTCATCAATGATTTGACACCAAATGAACTTCCTCCTCATTGACTAGCATTGAAATCAAATTGCCCTATCATTCTGCTAAGAAACATCGACCCTCTAGAAGGTTATATTTTGGTGTATTGCCTTAAATGTCCATCAAAGGCCTCAAAATGCTTGAGAGGATGGAGGTTTTATGAGGTGTCATTAAAGTAAACTTTAATGCTTGAGCAATCAGTTTCAGCCATTTCTAATTTTTTACTAGTAAAGTATTCCATTAATAGGTGCTTCCAAATTGTTAAATCCAAATAACCCATGTAACATGAGAACAATTGATTTAGTTTTCCCAAATCATTCTTTTAATTCTTCCGTTTCATCAATTGTATTAGAAAACTGCATCTATAATAATGTCCATGCACAACCATAATCAAATCAATTCATTACAGTGTGATGAATACTTATTTCTACTTCGTCACACACTAATCCATTTTCCTTCTTCATTCTTTATGTAATATTACTTCTACTTCAATTGATTTAACTTATGTAATGGAGTCAAATTAATTAAATAGAGCATTATTAATTCAGTTATGATGATTATGATATATTTACATTTTAAGTGTTGGGTATTCTTTAATAATTACTTAATTATTTTTTGAAAATAACAATGTATTAATTTTGAGAGCCAAAAAATATTTATATTTTCACAAATTAATAATATTATTTTCTAAAAATTTCATAGAAAGTTAATAAATTATTTTCCAAAAATATTGAAATTAGTTTTTAGAAAATAAATAAATTTATTTATGGAATATGTATTGTGAATTATTAAAATAAATGCGTGATTTGACTGTGAGTCCATGTTATTATACTCTATAAATTGTAATCTACAGCGAATGATGGTGTAATAAAAGCAATGATAATAAAGTGATGATGTGACATATGAATTACACTCTAATAAGTGTAATAGTGTAATCCATTGTGGATGTCCTTAAGAGGTAAATGTTAGGCCTTGTTTGGACTTTGAAAAAGTGCTACGTTTTCCTTAAACACAATTTTCAATCATCTTTCTACCTCACATATATCAAATTGCTTTTCTACAAAAAGATTCAGAAAAATGCAATCCAAACAAGGCATTAGTTTACTGATGGCAAGGTATTTTTGTAATGAAGTGTTGACTTTGAGGGACCCTTTTGTAGTTTGGCCAAATTTGAGGGTTGACTCGTTATTTGGCTAAATTTGAGGGGAGGTAAATGTAGTTAACCTTTTAAAGAAATAGGGGATTTTTAGAAACAAAAAAATAGAATGGAGATGACGCAGGAAAGAATCGGTAGGATGAATGAGCTTTAACTAGATAACGGCAGCATTCGCATTATAACAAAGATAGCTGAGGAAATAAAATCTCATTGTTACTTGCTTAACCCCAACCCATTGTTGTTAAACTCGGACCGGATCAGTCAGTTCAACAATTGAATCGCAAACCAGCCATTCATCTGGTCCGAGTTCTTTCTACAAACCCTTCTGTTTAATACTCGGTCAAAAATCGGGTTGAACCGTGAACTGTCAAAATTTGTAAGAATTACAGGTGGGCAAAAAAACTGGTCAACTCGAAAATTCGAGCAATCCTATTCGTCTTGCACCGAAAATTAGGAATTTTTTATTTTTATCAGTGGAGTATATGAGGGTCGGGTACCCTTAAAATTCGAATATGAATTCGGGTCATAAAATTAAAAACCCGCAGTAACTCAACCTGGGGTATATTTTACAAATATTAGAAAATATAGGGACAATTTTATAATTTCCTTAAGTTACTAACCCTAAAACCTAAATCAATCGACATTCTCTGTTTGGTTGGATGGAAAACATTTTCTTGACAACGTTTTCCAAATTTTCCACTATTTGGACATAATCTAATTTGGAAAAATAATTTCTGATGGAAAATAAGTTACACCAAAAGAAGGAAAATTGTGTTTGGATAGAATGTTATTTGAAATAATTACTGTAGCACTTTTTTGTGATGTGATGTATATGTAATAAAAAGGTAATTGAAAATATAAAAAGGTGGGTTGGAAAATATATTTATGATACAAGTAAAATATTATTTGAAAAAAATGGGGTATCCAAACAAACCTTTATCATTGTGAAGTTATTTTCCTTTCGTAAAATAGTATTCTTTTCACAACCTTCAACCGAAAACCATAGATAAAAGACCAATCCCTTCTTCGGCAGTGATAAAAGACGATCTCCAGCGACATCTCATCGGCAAACCAATCCCTTCTTCAGCAAACCATCTCCAGCGACATCTCATACCCGTTCCTGCAACAGCATCTCCAACAAGGGTGAAGACTCCTTAAGTACTTCCAGAGGTACGATGGTCTCTTATTAGTTTTTTTCCTCCCTTTGAAAAATTGTCTAGAATTACTGGTGTACATTCTTGAAGTTGGATTTGAATGAATTTTTGTGGGCTGCTTTTGTTTTAGTTTGTTCTTACCTGATTAGGGTTACATTTGATTTGATTGATGCTAATGAATTAATTTGGCTGCTGAGTTTTGGGGGTTTTATGATTCTTGGAATCTGATTATTAATCTTGGCACTTTTGTCTCTGCCCTCTTAACTTGCTCAGAATCCGGGTAGGGTAGGGTATTGTTTTTCTTACAATCTGGTGAGACCATTTGTAAAAGTTTTAGTGAATTCATTGAGTTTGTGAAGCCACGTGCTCATTCTTGCCATAGCTGCTTGATTGAAAAGGGAATATAACCGTGGAAACAAAGAAGGCTTTGGATATAGTCCCAAATCAACGAATGTTTTGACATAGCAGCAAGCGAATCACCGAATGGCAATGGTGACTCTGTCGTAAAATGATCACTCAGGTTTGTTGTCTTGGCAAATACAGAAACCACAATTAAGTACTCTAATAAAGAAGATGCGGCCAGAAGTAAAACCGGACTTACACAAGACATAGTCTATATACATCATGGGGAACTGGGGACAAAATCACCAAAACAGAAAAAGGTACTTGATGGGTATATCTTGGGTTGTTAAGCAATGCTAGCTTCTATAAGGGCTGCACAAATCTTTTATTTATAGCAGTACTTATCAGTGTTTAATTTCAGATAGACTCATGAATTCCTTTGGTCCTTTCCTCGAGCAAAGAATATATTGATGAAGTTCTTGTTGGTTGGCAAATTTCAAAGTCTTCATTCACCGTCAAGGATAGGCTTCGCAGTTCTCTAAAACGTCTAGATGATTTGGAAATGTTGCAGCACCTTTCCCTGTTTCTGATGATATCTCTATCTGTCCTAAATCATTTAATCTTATCATTTATCACATGCATCCTGCTTGCTTCATCACTTGACTTTATTTCCAAGTGCCAAGTTCCAACTTCTAGAATATCAAGAAAAAACCTTATTCTGATCCCAATTTGGCATTTTCAAGTTAAAAATTTTTGTTTATGTCCCTAATTTTAGAAGCATGTAAATCTAAAGGCACTTTGTTTAGACATTGAAAATAATAAGTCTAGAACTTTTAGACCAGGACAAACAATGAGAGAGAGAGCACTTGATATTCCAGTGACATCAGGAAACACTGGCTTTCAGATTTTTTTCACATTGTGGAAAACTGGGACAGAGCCAGGTTCTAATTTCTATCCGCGGGGCTTTCATGCCCAAATGGATTTATCTTCATAGATAGTTGCTCTGATGCAAAGGCCTGCTGTAATTAAAACTTCAAAAGAACTCTACATGCTACATGTTGTTATATAGGTCTAAACCAGTTTTTACTTGACAAAATATTACATCTTTTGTGCACAGAAAATGAGTTCTAGATTGCTAGAATTAGATGGGCTGTCACATTATTCTTTGGTTCATCCAACAGGAATATTACTGGGGAGAATGAGTAAGGTCCATGTAACCAAGGAGATGAGCTATTTTTTTTAACTATATAAAGTACATGTATATGTATTACATTAAATTTTGCAAACCTACTGCTTGTCACCAGTGGTCCTAAACAGTGTTGATTAATTTGGTACCAATGCAATTCGTCCAATGGAGATGTCAGCAAATTAGGGATCTCTATCACGTAAAAGAGAGAGAGAGAGAGAGAGAGAGAGAGAGATAAAATGAAAGAATATAGTAGATGCTTTCTTTAGAAAAAGCAAGATACGGAGGTGTCTACTTTAATTTTCTACTGTTGCTTCACATGGTACGCTACATATGAATGATATTTTGCCTGTTGTGTGGGCTGTGACCAAATAAGGAGTGGTTATTCTTGAACTTGCAGCCACAAAGTCCTCTCTCTTTCATGTTTGTCCTCCAAACCCTAACCCCACTTGGTTTTCATTTACCAAATGCTTTAATTATTTCTAGTTCCTCCCGTACTGGTAGGGCTGTTAGTTCCTATTCGTGAAAGGCTTGTTCGAAACCTTAAACGAACCGAGTTCGAACAAATTTTTTTGTTCGATTAATAATCGAGCGAACACGAGCATGTTCGCGAGTTTTGACGAACGTTTGCGAACATGGACATAATTGTTATTTGACAAATTTTAGGGTTAATTTTATGGCTGGATTTTTATATTTGGAGGACAAATTGCTTTGTTTTATTTGTTGTTTTTGTGTTAATGTTGGTTATGTAGTTAATGAATATTAGAATTTAGTCACTTAGTGCTTTAATTGTTTTTTAGGATGATTAATGATTCGTATAGCGTAATTAAGACTTAAAATAATTTGAATTCGAGCTTTCCAAGCATGTTCGTCAGCAGCTCGTTTATGTTAAACGAGCTTAACATGAACTCGAACCAGAACATGAACTTTGTTTAATGAGCCGAACATAAACATAGGTTTGGAGATCGAAAGTTAACGAACAAACACAAACCTTGTTCGAATTGATTAACGAGCAGAGCTCAAATATGAGATACTTGGTTCGATTCGACTCGTTTACAGCTCTACGTATTGGACTCGTGGCAGCTTCTTTGCTTTCTCATTGGTTCTGGCCTCATTCCAATATCAATATCAATTCAAAGTCCAACGCTCCGGCCCCCTCCCCACACCCACTAGACTTGCCTTGCCTACTCGTACATGTGTATTTATGAATTTGTGTACTGGCGGTAATTTTCAAATATGATATTTGATTGGCTCTTGACCATTATTGAATTTGTGTAGTTGGGTGCGATTGTATGCGTATGTGTTTGTGCGCACGCGCGCGCACAGATTGTGTGCGATTGGCTCTTGACCATTAGATGGGCTATCATATTATTCTTTTGGTTCATCCTTCAAATACCTTGCTATATGATTATAATTGATAGAAACTAAAAATAACTTGTAATGAGATGAATGTTTTGAGAATAGAAAAACATTTGCAACATATCAATAAACACTAAAAAAGGAAGTCAAAAAATATTTTTACTGACAAACCAAACACCAGAAAATTATGAAAAAAGGAATTTGGAAAATATTTTCACTAAATAACCAAACATTGGAAAATTATGGAGAAGGAAGTGATTTTTCAAGAAAATGACTTCTCTAGGACAATATTTTCCGTCCAACCAAACGGACCCTCAATCTTTCACTTTCCAAGTCTCTTTGTCTTCAGTCTTAACACTCACAGTTCACTCTTCAGCCGAATGTCTCCTCTCCTTCTCTTCAATTTTCACCACAAAAATTCCAAAGTTCTCTTCAATTTTCACCACGTCGTGCTACAAATATATGATTGTCTTGGAATTATTATGAGAATCACAACCCATTTCTGATTTGCTGGTGCTCCTCAAAGCAAGCCCTCAAGCAGAAGCTGCAGAACATCGGACCCTTAATCGAACGCCGAACCTTCAAAGCAAGCCCTCAACCTAGTAAGTGAACCCTAAGTTCCTTATTTATGATTACATATTTTTGGTGAATCGGCGATGCCCAGATTCTTGACAGGAGATATGGATTTTTTAATGGATTAAATCAGAGGAAATAAGGGGGGAATAGCATGAGAATGCTCGTTGAATGAGCAATTCAATAAGAGAGCTCGGATCGAATCCCAAGAGACTAAGTTAGAGCAATTACCAAATCCAGCAGAATTCGAATGGTGGAGTTGGAAAGTGCAGAACTCGCACTAATTGACTTTGTTGATGCTTGTTAAATAATTAAAGGCTACTGGTGTGTACTTCTGTAGTTATTCGCATCAGCATGTAGCATCTCTTCTAGCCTATGATTTCTTGAATTTTAGTAGGCTTGTGAAAGTTGTTAGGCTGGGGGAATTTGTTTCTAGAACCGATAGTTGCTGAAGTTGGTTTGGTTGGCACTTCCTTTTCTGTTTTCTGTTTATGTCAAAACTGAATTTGGCACTTATTCTCTATGTTTTCTTATTCTGGTTCAGTAATTAATTGGAAGGTGATATTTGTGTCAACTGAACCGTGTATCTAAATTCAGAGCTAACAATGCATGAGAAGGGACTTGTTTATATTTTGAAGTTCATTTCATTCATCACACATGTAAAGAAATTTCTGACAACTCACTCTAGTTCATTAGGAGGCAAAAACAAGACCTGTAATGTGCTTTTTCCTTGGACTGGTAAACAAGAATTATTGGGGCGGGTACCCTATGACCCCCCTTTTTTTGGGTATCCGGAGACGAGCGGAGCGGATTAGGGTCAAAAAAATAGTGACTTGATAAATTAGGCTCAACTCAGCCAAATCACGTTTGGATGCAGGTATCCGACTCATGCCCACCCCTAGTGAGAACCGGGTTTTTTTTTTTATTTGGCTTTTGTTGACCTTCCAGGCTTTCACTAGTCGTCCCAAGCCAAATTCCCAATTCGTCAATTTCGCCCAGACTTCACTTCACTCCAGCCCTAAAATTCTAAAATCTGTCGCTCCCTTTCCACCTTCTTGCTGCCACCGATCTTTGCTGCTGTCGCCGACGGCTCATCTGAAATCTCCAAGTAAGTTCCTACTAGAGAGTACAGGCTTTATACCACCAATTTCCAGTCTCATCTCCTACACTTTGTCCGAAGAGTCCAAACCTAACTGCCTATATATTCTGAATCAATTCCTGCTGCCTTCTTCGATTCTCCATCCAGTCCCCGGCAGAGTTGCAGAAGTTGGGAAGGTTGGTTGAAGAAAAGGGTTGGAGTGATCTTTGTTTAATCACATAAGTTAATGTTCTGCAACTGGCTAATTTGGTGCACGCTAAAATGTTTACTTTTTGAAGATATATTTGCTTGTGCTATATAAATGCATCCTTTAAAAGAAAGAATTGCATTGATGGGTAAATGCTATCTAGTTTTGATCTACAGATTCATTGAAGTATAAGAAGAGAGGGAAAAGCATAAATGACCAGCAAAACACGTGGTGCAAGAGCTTTATTGGGCACTTTTTCTTTAATTCTTTTATTTGAATTAATGTTTCCGTTGTTGCTTTCTATGTGTTTAAGGAAATGTCAAAATTACTGAAAAATTTGGGATGCACCTCTTTTGGTAACTCCATTGTTGCTTCCTGAGTTATGCAGAAATCAGGATGGCTACTTTTAGTCTATACTTTTTAGTTGGAATTGCAGAAACCGGATAACTACTTTTTTTTAAAAAAAAATTTTTGGCATGAGTAATAGACACTAATTAGATTTTAGACGTTGAAGTTAAAAACCACCACTTATGCTGCTTGAAAGTTGAAATCTGTGTTCTAGATTGACATTTAGCATCCACTTATCACTTTCTTTTTTTTTTTTGCATTCTTGTTCTTCTTTTTCTCTTTTGGCTTAACTGAGGTAGGACGGAAATAGAATGCTAAGCCAGCTCAATGGTTGACTAACCATGTAGAAGACTCTTGTTGAATAACCAGGCAGCTAAAGATGCCATCAAATTATGTAATGCAGCGAGAATGTATTAAACTGACTTTTACTTGTTTGTTTTCTCTTATCTTTATGTATTGCAGCTGAATACATATCAATCTAAGTATAGCTTAGTAGGTATTACAAAGTCTTCCACAAAATTGCTTAACAATCTTTGGAAGCAAATTAAGGATGTTCAAATTAAACATGTTCAATTTGGTGAATTGGATATGGATTTGGATCACTAATTCTTGGTTATATTTTGTAAATTTGATTTGCAGGAAAAAGATATATATAGGGTGGCCGTCTACAGACTAGAGGGGTCAAAACAATCCTACTGAAATCAATTCTTGATCCGCTGCCATGGGAAAGAACGAGTTCCTGACGCCAAAGGCAATAGCTAATAGAATCAAAGCGAAAGGCTTACAAAAACTCCGATGGTATTGTCAGATGTGCCAAAAGCAATGCCGGGATGAGAATGGCTTCAAGTGCCACTGCATGAGCGAATCACACCAGCGACAGATGCAGGTTTTCGGCCAAAACCCTAATCGAATCATCGATGGCTATTCTGAAGAGTTCGAACAAGCGTTTCTCGAACATATGAAGCGTAGTCACCGCTTTAGTCGCATCGCCGCCACTGTGGTATATAACGAGTACATCGCCGATCGCTACCATATTCATATGAATTCAACTCAGTGGGCGACTTTGACGGAGTTTGTTAAGTATTTGGGGAGGACTGGCAAGTGTAAAGTTGAGGAAACTCCAAAAGGGTGGTTTATTACTTATATTGATCGTGATTCGGAGACCTTGTTTAAGGAGAAGATGAAGAATAAGAGGATTAGGGCGGATTTAGCAGAGGAGGAGAAGCAGGAGAGGGAGATTAAGAAGCAGATTGAGCGTGCCGAGCAGCTGATGTCAACTGGGAATGAACAGGAAGTTCAGGAGAAAAGGTTGTTTGAGAAATCGGAGAACGAGAAAATTAAGTTAAGTTTGGGATCATTGTCGAAAAGTAATTTGAAGGAGGAGAGTTCTAGGGTTGTTTTTGATGATGTGGAGAATGAGAGTAAAGGCGACAAGGGGAATAAAGGCAGTGGAAAGATGGGAAGCTCAGTGTTGGATGAGTTGATGAGGGAAGAAGAGAAGGCGAAGGAGAGGAGTAATAGGAAGGATTATTGGTTGTGTGAGGGGATTATTGTGAAGGTAATGAGCAGGGCACTGGCAGAAAAGGGGTACTATAAGCAGAAAGGCATAGTGCAGAAAGTGATTGATAAGTATGTTGGGGAAATTGAGATGCTAGAGAGTAAGCATGTCTTGAGAATTGATCAAGAAGAGCTTGAGACTGTGATTCCACAAATTGGAGGACTTGTGAGAATAGTTAATGGGGCTTATCGTGGGTCATATGCTAGGCTGCTAGCTGTTGATACAGATAAGTTCTGTGCTAAGGTGCAGATTGAGAAGGGGATTTATGATGGCAGGGTGATTAAGGCCATTGAGTATGAAGATATCTGCAAAGTGGCTCAATGAAAAATGTTGATAAGAATGTACTAACTGTATTGTGATCAAGTGGTAATTGTTCTACTTTCCAGAGTTGTTCAGTACCATGATAGTCTGCATCTTTTATGAATGATTGCAATCTTCTTTCTTGTGAGTATATTAAGCAGTCTGCTCTGTTTCTTGCAATTCTATGTTCTTCTGATTGTGTTAAGCATTCTGGTCTCTATCGGTTATGCTTTATCTTTCATACTACTTGTGCTACTTGTATGAACGAGGGACCTGGTATTTGTAAAGGTCTGGTTCCTTAAGATCACTTCATTAAACTCTTTTACATTTTTCTTTATGTTGCCTAGAGTTTTATAGTACATTCTTTTGCTATATTCCTTTCATCTGGTAAATTACTTTTTAGTAAAGTTGAGAGTTGCTTGGCTTAACGACAAAGCAGCAATGAAAGTCTTTCATTCATCTTTTGAACACACACACACACACACACACAAAACAAACACACACCCACATATAAAAAAAAAACCACAAATTTAGTCAGCATCTTGTTGTCTCATCGAGTATTCTAGAAAGAAAATTGTAGTCCTCTCACAATACGTCCTAGAAAGTGGGAGATATGGGCGGTACCTTGACTGGGGTATTACTAGGCAGGTGTGTAATCTAGAAAATTTAGAGAACTGCAAAGTATGATGTTGTCGAGGTTTTTGACGCAATTATAGTGGCATAAGAGTTACTCAGTTGGATAAGTGGGAAGATATTGTCAGATATTTTCACAGAACAAGCCAGATTTAGAATGAGAACTCCTTAGGTTGCTGCATAAGTTCTCTATCCCAAAATGACAGGCAGTGAACGACAGGTTGTACCAAAGGGATATTTTGAAGATTTGAAACCCCTGGCTGCAGTTCTTTCCTTAAAGTTGTAACATTTACTTATTGCTTGAAATTCTTGCTATATCTTTTTTAATTTATTTAAATTGTGAAACCCTACCTTCTTTGTAAATTTAGCTGAAAAAACCTATAGAGGATCAAATTTTGAAACCCATAAATTCTGTGATGCTAGTAGGTGACTTTGCAGATTTGAATAAGTTGTGAACAAGGATGGTACAGCATCGTGACTTGCTCAGCTAGAGGTCAAGTCAACCATTTAGCCTGATGTTAATCACACAAATTTTGCTCTGTCCCAGCCCTCATATGACCTGGCCAAGAATGATATATATTGTGAAATGTTCTTATTGTTTACTTGTTATGATGCTTGGTTTTATATTAGCTTTTAAGTTCATCAGAGTTGTGGAAAGTTCCCAGCTCTACAGGTCTTCCAATTGCGTGACAGATTGAGCTAATGAGCTATATTATTTAAATGCAATATCCCAGTGTTACAATAAATGGCAGCCAATTCGACCTTTTTATTTTCCTTTTCTCTTAGCTGGTTAATTTAGCATCTTATTCAAATTTTTGAGCCATTAGCCTATTAGTGTATTCACCTTTTTCAGAAGTTTTGACACGCAACATGGTGAAAGACTGCTAAGCCATGCACTGTGTCTTAAAGAACTTAGGCTTGGCATTAATGTTGTTTAATTAGACTATTTGGTAATACAAGTGAATGACCCATCGTTGATCTTTTGTTGCAGCAGTGGGCAGGTGAGACTTGACAGTCAACCATAAGCTAATTTGCTTCAGCCTATTGTGATGTTTTACATCAGAATTTTCTAAGATGGATGTTGGTAGACAAAATGTTTTCTTTCTCAGATTAAGGAGACTTTTAATTTTAAACTCAATGGATATGCCTCTAGATGCATAATAATAATCTAACGGATGAAAAGATCTATCTGGATCTCTACTTTGGATGTAATACTAGTCAGCTGTCTCTGGCTTGTTTTTCTGTTACATTGGTTGTTGTTTAACCCACCTGAATCTGTACTTGGATCCCATGTTAGTATGTCTTTTGAAAAGTTTTTTCTGCAGAAGAGTCAAACTAGAAAAAATACAGAAAATTAACATATTGATTTCTCATAGCTTACTGTGTGAGTATTTTTTTTTTAAATTATTCGTCACTTATCCCTTCTTGAAGTTAATTCAGGCGAGTTTGCATGTTTTTCTATGTGGCAATCTTTGCAGGTGCTGGAAGTCCCATCCCCCCCCCCCCCGCCCGGTTGCTTCTCCCACAAAAAGAAGCATTGTCTCATCAAGTGTACTGTATAGAAAAGCACAGTCCTTGTTTTATATATTTAAAAAATGGGATACCTGGGTACTCAATAAAAGATATTGGTATTATGAGATAACTTCTAATCTTGACATACATAGGCATTGCAAATATAGGACCATTTATGTTCTTGACAGAAATTCTTGTAGAACTAAAGTTGCTTGCTTGGATTAATTAGGAAGATTCTTCAGGTCTGACGCAGCACAAACACTTGGTAGGCACAATAGCTTGGTAGAAAAGCCCAGATATTGAATTTCAGCCGAATTTAAAATAGCAACTTGGAATAGGATGAGAAAATACGCTTGGAATAGGATGAGACTCCTAGGAGTGATTCCTAGAATTACTACTAAGATTTTCATCTCCTTGAGCATGGGATGAGACTCCTAGGAGTGATTCCTAGAATTACTACTAAGATTTTCATCTCCTTGAGCATATTTTCTCATCCTATTCCAAGTTGCAGCGTCAATGAGCAAGTTTTTGTTCGGGCACTCCCATGCCATGTGTCCCTTCAAACCATACTTGAAACATCCATCTTTGTTCTTGTTTTGTTCATCGATTGTGGAAGCCTTAGTTTTTGTCTCTGCAGGCTTGGAAGTTACTTGAGTTGCTGCTGATTTATATGGCTTGCCATTTGCAGCAAATCTTTTAGGAACTACCTCCCTGCCTTGAGTATTGAACCTCTTAATTAGTGGCTGTCGCAGGCTCTTTTCAAGTCTAAGACCTGCTTGGACCGCATTATCAACTGTGTAGATATCATATCCCATCAATTCTTTGCGACTGCCAAGTGTTTGTGCTGCATCAAGGTCATGCCACTGAAGAAGCCAGAGTCTTGAATGATTAATTTGTGATAGAGTTAATTACTTAGGTTCTTTTGAAAATGACTGGCATTGAGGAACAAGATGTGGTAGTTGGATCTGTGGAAGTTGAACAAAAAGCCCTCCCTGCACCTTTTTAATGTTTGTCTAATTGGATATGGCCCATGTGAGCTCAATTCTTCCCCCAAACCATACCTCCTTCCTGCGTTGCCCTTCCCATTCTTTTGAAAACAAAAAGGTCACCTTGTTCGTCTAGCTTGCATTTTAATTGTGAAATAAAATATCAGTCTATTCAAGTTTCTTCAAACGGAATTTCTATTTTGGTGTACTGAAAGGCTTGTGATGAGTGTGGCCAAAATGGAATTAACTATGATGTTCCACATAAGTTCACCCTTTTCACATGAATTGATCTAGTTCTTAGGTCATTGTTAAGTCTGTTCATTACTTTTTAATTTTTTTTTGCCTCATTCATGTTTTAATTCTAAGATTGCTCAGTTACCAAACATACTTATGAATTGGTTAGTGTTTGATTAAACTAATTAAGTTGCCTCAATGTTTGGTTCAGTGTTTCACTCAGATGATTGCTAATAATTTTTCGAGGACAAATGAAAATTGATCCTGCATTTGTTCTGTGTGTTTTGGCTACCAATCACAACTTGCTAGAATGCCATAATGGTCTTAGGTAAGCTTGAGGAAAAGTCTACAAGCTACAACCCATGTCCTTTTGGTGAATCTAATTAATCCTGGATAGTTTCATTGTGTAAACAGTTTGCCTTTTCTGTTTTCATCTCTGTGTACTCATTGTGATTAGATGCACTTCTTTGCTGAAAATGATAATATCTTATTTCAACATTCCATTCATTGAATTTTACTAAAGTTTTGAAACTTCTGCTGGCTCTGCCCGTGTGATGATGTCCGTGGTTATTAACTATACAAGTTCCAGAAGATCAAGGAAACTGCTAGTATTGATATTGTTGACATTCTTGACACATATTCTCATGGTACCAGAGTTGCTTGGGAAATTTGGGAGGATTTGTTGTGACTTTATTTAACAGAAGATGCATGAGACAGAGTGAAGTTGAATGTTCTAGCAGCAAGTGCCTTCTTTCAAAAAAACCAGCAAATGGGGACAAGGTGTATTGAAAAGGTATTTTGAACTTGATCTGAAGCCTACAGGTCTGCTGCTGAGACGTGTAGGCCCAAAACTTATGAAGTTCAGTTTCATTTCCTTCATCTAGTTGCCATGTCAATTGTGAAAGATGGTGTTAGCTTATTCGAGTATCTAGAAAAAAACTGAAGTTGCCATTTTTTTTTTTTCAGAGAAAATTGAAGGTTCTGCTCGAGGATTTGAAATTTATGGCCTAATCTTCTGCCAAAGTTGTGTTGTGTGTGCTATGAATTGATCTGGTTCGTATATTTCTTTTCTGTACTTAGTCCCTTTTTCCCCTTTTATTTTAGATAGCTGAGGAACCAAAACTTGGTTGCTATGGAACAATTAGTTTTGCCACTGTCAAGCCTACATCTCCAGACCTCTTAGTTTGACCAGTCTTTCCCTTGGACTTCTGCTGATATTGGTCTTTAAGGCGGGAGGAGGGGGAAAAAAAGGAAAAACAACTAGATTGAACATGATTTGTTCTGTATGTTTTGAATGCCAATGGAAAAAATTCTAGGTTGTTCAACAGTCTTCAATCTAGAATTGAGAGCCCTTGGTAATTCTGCTTAATCTTCGTTATTGTCATGGTACAAAGTGAATAGTTGCTCTATGTGTATACATTCTTGTGCTTGTTTTCATCAATTTCACTAGTTGCTTGAAGTGCTAGTCGTATCTTATTCCACTGTCCACTCTGTACATTATACCTGAAGGTAGTTCATCTAACTACGTTAAAGGTAGTTGGTTTAGTGATAGTTATATGATGTTATTATATCTGTTTTATTGGACTTGATATTCAATTGGAAATAAAATATGTGGCGAATCTTAGCACTACTTAATTATGTTTAAGTTAAATGCCAATGGGCAGTCTTGATATCAACAATAATTTTGTTTTGGTACTTAAAACTGAAGATTACTGTCCTGTTGTAATTTAATCTAGTTGATTGTTTTCCAGCTACAAACAAGATTTTGAATCATACTCGTTCATTGGTCCCAGAGAAATGATTGGGTCAAGCGTTATTAATTTAATTGTTCATCTAACTGTATTTAATCCCATAAACTGATGAATATGTTAATTTTTTTTTCATAAAAATTTTAGATGCAAAATTTGATAAGGTTTGTGAAGAGTTTCCTTTAGTTAAAAGAAATCACGTCATTATCATTTGACATTATTTGAATATTAAGCAAAAGTAATTATGTGTATATATTTGATAAATCTGTGCTTTTTTTTTAATGTAGAGAGAACGAGTGAATGAGGAGAATAAATGTTATTGTTAATTACAGTAAGGGTGCGTTTGATTTTACAGAATTGGAATTGAATTGGAATTGAAATTCTATAGAATTAGAATACTATGAATTGGAATTCCAAAACATTGTAATTCTTTTGTTTGAGAAATGCATAGAATTGATACAGAATTCATTTCGAATCCCAAATTCTTTGTTTGGACGGGAGAAGAATTCATTAAGAATTATAGTTGTTTTCATCTAACATTTGCTTACATAAAATTTTTCTTTTTTCTTTTTCCTCTGTAATAAATTTTTAACATTTAGCTAATTGTTACTAAAACTTCAAGGAAAAAACCAATTAGTGCCTTTAATAATTTATTTTTTCTTGCATTTAACTAATTGTTACTAAAGTTTTAAAGAAAAAGCTAATTAGTTCCTTTTCTAAAAAAAAATTCTTAATTAAATTATATTAAATAAAAACTAATTACATATTCTAGCTTAAAAAGTACATATTTATCAAGTTAAAACCTTGATATTTTTTTCTAAGTTAGGAACTTTAAATTTTAGAAAATTAAAAACCTACTCTATATTAAAGTATCAACTAACTGTCTCACCTGATCTTATGAAATTAAAATTGACAGTGCGATTATTAAAGTTATGAGCAAGAACATAGAGAAACATTGCAACTGCTTCTTCAACTGTAATATTTATAATATCCCTCAACCCACAATGCTCACTTAAATTTGTACATAAAACAGTAAAACAATGTTTATTGAGTCGAAGTTGCTCTACATAAACTCTGTTGTTTCCATAATAAAGACGCTTAGATATATTTCACGTGCTACTTTAAAGTCAAAATAAGGCTCCTTTACTATATGCAAGGAAAAAACATTATCCAAAGAAATACAGAACAGGTAACAACAGAAGCTTCGTTGCCTGCATTATCTCCTATGTAAAGTATTTGACAAGTAACACTACAACATAAGAAAGAGTCACAAGTTTCTCTCAGACTAAGGTAGAAGTTGTCACCACACTTGAACATGAAGGAAACGAGGTCAGGTAATATACATAAGGCCACACCAAAAAGAGATTTAACACTTATTCACAAAGTTGGTAGCATTTTTTCTAAAAACCACAGCAGTTGACCACCATTTCCAACATCACTTCTTCAGAAGATTGCGTGAGAAGATCTTCCTGCAGTAGGGACTGGTGCGCAGAATTTCGCTGTAAGGACAGATTGCCTCAACTAATAAAGTACGGAGAGGCCCCTGATGCAGAACAACAAAAGGTGCATAATTCTGGATTCAGCTCATTGACAAATGAATGAAGAATTAATGTGGTTAACGTCAGCTAAAACTGAGAAATTCAATACAAGAAGCAACTTCTCCAGCATCAAAGAGATCTAATCATGAAATTTGTAAGTCTCCAATGTTTCTTCATACATTGATCCACCTTTTGGCAAGAGCTCAAAGGCAAGTCTCCCATTTCATTTTCTAACAAGTCTCCTTTACATTCCCACTTTTTTCTTTTTTGCCTTTTGCTCGTCTCCTTCTTTATCCATGTCAATATCCAAATTCTGCAATTCAAAATCACAACAACAATAAGAAAAGATAAGCCAAAAGACCAAATCATGCCAAACTAGCTATTAATTCAAAAGACCAAATTAGCTATTGGAAAAATCTCAAACAAAAACCTGGTTGCTACTGTATCAAAAACAAAAAAGATTTTGCTTGGTTACGTTAAATCTAGAAGAACAGGGCAACAGAGTGCTTCCTTTTTTTCTATCCTCGTCCAAATGTTGAATTAGAAGCAAAAAAACAGTAGCAAATTTATAACATTAATGGCAAACATTATCAGAGGAACAACCAAAAAAAATCAATCTTTGATTGGCAAAAATTTAAAAATGAATATAACATCATAAACCCTAAATTTGTCGAGAATTGAGAATTGAAGGAGCGGAAGGAGAGTGAGGACGAGAGGACGCGACGGTGGTGGTGGTGACGGCAATGGAAGCGGCGGCAAAGGTAAAAGCAGGAGGCACAATTCAAGATTAATAGGAAACGAAAGAAAGGAGACCAAAATATAACTCAATTTGTAAATTTCACCCACTCGATGTTGCGGCAGAGGGAGGAAAAGAGGGGGGAAAGTCTTGTAGGGGTTACGGCAGAGGTGCTGGGACAAGGAGAAGGCGCAGCGGCGGCGGCGACAGAGAACGCTGGAGCAGATGGCGATTTGCTAATGCAGACAGAGGAAGAAGCTAGCTTTGTTTCCTTAATCTAGCTTTATAGCTGACCCGTTTTTTAGTTTTGACCCGTTTAAAGTCCGCGTGTTGACCCAACGAGAATCTGGCCGTGGAATTGGAATTGGAATTCTTTGGTCCAGCCAAAGAATTAGAACCATGGAATTCGATCGATTTGGAATTGCGATTCGATTCTAATTCTATACGAAAGGTAGGATCCAAACACGAGAATTAGAATTGGGGACCCAATTCCAATTCTAAACCCCAATTCTTTGGGTAACCAAACATACCCTAAGTTGAGACAAATATCCATTAGTATTATTTTCTATTAAAAAATAGAAAAAACTTCCTTAAATTCCAAAAAACAGCCACTAGTGTAGAGTACAGAAAATGACGAGGTGAATTAATTCAGAAGCTTATATTTTTGCATCACGTGCTTTTCTAGTTAAAACCGAGATATTTGTATCTTCTAAACAATGTGCACGTCACTTGCTCCAGATTCAGTTGTAGCATTTTATGTTAGAGGGCCAACGCTTCTAACCCCCAAAAAAGCTTTTCACAGGTTATAAGGAGCCAGGAAAACCCTGTAAAAAGGCTAGAATTTTTTAAGTGGGCAAATGCAGATATCCTATTCCAAGCATCCTCACTATAGCACAATTGTCAGCATTCTTGGAAACTCAGGCAGGATGGCTGCCTGCTATAAAAGAAGTGATGGTCAAAGGAGTGATGACTTGTGCCAAAGTTTGTCAGTTGGATGAAGACATCCCACTTCGTAGAAGCTGTCCTCAGTTCAACTGAACATGCGAACTGAAGAAAATCTTTTAATACACTCTAAGAGGAATTGGTGACAGGATTTTTTTACCCTCTCACCCGTCCCCTCAGCTTTCTCACCACCAACTGCCAAGCAAAAGATTCAAATTCTAAACTTGATGGTGGGAAAGATTCTAAAAACCCTCCCTGATTAATACACTTAGGAGGAAAGGTGAAAGAATCAAAGATAGAAACTGTTGATCTCCTTTACGGAGGATTTTTTTGGAAGCCTTCCCTGATTTTCCTTTGGATTTGCTTGTGGATGCTCTTTGTTAGATCAATCCTTCTTCAGATCTATGTTCTCCAAGATAGTATACTCGAACTTAACATTCATTAGTGCATTTGGATTGAGGAACTTGATCAAAAATTTAAAATTCACAAAAATTACTCTATTGTCTAGATTGTTTAACAGGTGTTTGGATTTACAACTCACCAATTATTAAAATATATTTTAAACACTACAATAATTTGTGATTTACAAGTTTAAATATCTCCTAAATAATCTAAAGAATCACAGGAATTTGAGAGAAATGCAGCAAATTCTTGACTTGTCTAAGATATTATTGCAAGTTCTGTTTGTTGACACATCACCACAACGAAATGACCTATAAGGCTATAATCTCACACTCTCTTGGCAGCTTTATCTCCAAAAGATATGGAAAGAAATGTAAAATGCTGCAACTCTTTTATTCAGAACATAGCGTACTGCTTAAGGATTCTTATGCCTTTGCAGTATATATGGCTACATGGCCGTTGTTCTTTAGGCTATAATGGAAGACCATTGAAACATATCCAGCGGAATAAGTTCGCCATTAAGATAGGAAACCAGAACGAATGATGGTAGTGCCATTCTTTTTTGGCAAATTCTTGCTGAAGAAATAGTAGTTCAACTCTCTCCCTCTTTTTTGGGGTGGGATGGATTGGGTGATTCGTGGAGAAGAAGTGTAAATAAAAGGTATTAGGTTTGAGCTCTTTCACTTACACTATTAAAAAAATTACTCTCAATAGTTAAAAAAAGACTCTCTTAGAATAAATGTATAGTTAGTAAAAAGTATAATTAGTAATTAGTATAAATATATTAGTATAATTAATCAATAATTTATATTAATATAAATATATAATTATTAGTATATACTATTAGTATCAATAATATATATATATATATATATATATTAAGGTGGTATACGGGGTGGGTATGCTCCCCCTCATCCCATGAGTCTCCCACAAGCACCTGTCTCAATAGTCATCCCTAGCAACAACATCAGTAACATAAGGGCATGTGTGTTTTAATTCTATCAAGCACATAGGTATATTCACTTTCTAAACGTTACTATGGCAAAAACATTTTTTCCTTTGAAATCTACTGCTTAAAGTGTATCTTATTCTTTATTAGTGAGGGCACATTTCTAATTTTTCTAAGACGGAAATCAGTTTTTTAAGAAATTCTATACACATAAAATTGAAGTTTTCCATGCTACGCACACACCTTGAAATTATAAAATTCAGAAAGTGAAAAACAGGATAATGGAAGTTGTTTTCTAAAAAATGGATCGCATTTTAATAGCTCCGACTAAGTTTATGCGCATAAAGATATGACGTAGAGGGTTCTCTTTAACGGGTGAGACAATTGATGATGGTGATTTCACAATTTCAAAAAAAAAGTTAATTTTGGAGATTGATAATTAGAAAATTTTTGAAAATGTGGAGAGATTTGCATGAGAAAAGCATCTATTATACCCTTTGGCGCTTGTTGTGCTAGTGGATATATTTACTGTGTTAATTTACAATATCTTGTGTATTAAGGCACTGAATTCCTAATGAAAAGAATAAATTGTTTTGCAATGCAAAGGGCGCCCCTTAATATCCTTTTTCCTTTGAAGCGCAATAAGGGTTGTGGGCATCCAAAATAGGTAACAGGAATGGCCATGATTAGGAAATGGGCATCTCCAACTCTATTTCTGTTCAGTTATATAAACTGATAGAATTTTAGTATAAATTGATATAATTTTGGTATAAATGTGAATTATGACTGAATTGTTATAAAAACTCGCAATTACACTAAAAATATATTAATCTATGCTGAAATTGTATCAGTTTATACAACTAGACAGAATTGTAACCAGCGAAACCCCGGATCCTCATAATTAAAGGCCTATTTCTGGAGAATTGTTAAACCCCAGTTTCTCAATTGTTCTCTTAGAATGTCCTTTTCTAATATCCTTTCGACCAGCTTTTTGAACTTAGTATCAGAAGCGGGGATCAAAATAGCATGATCCCATATGCTCACTCAAAGCAAATCTTGGCTGGCGTTAAACTCCCACCATAAGTAGTGGGTGGGATTTTAAAAGGCCCATTGGATAGTTTCAACTCTATCCTTAAATCAGTGAATGTTATCAATTTATTTACGTATCCTTAATTTTTACAGAATCTAGAGGGCATTTCTCTAAAAAAGAATCCATTCTAGTATCATGTTTTTCGTTTCTTTTAACATTGTCCAATACATTTGTTCCCGGACCAACTTTATTAGCTTTATAGTGGTGCCAGACCGGTGGATGATATTTGCTTCATGACTGTTGCAGATATTGCTTTAAATTCTGATTTGTCGAGATTAATTAGCCTATATGTAGGACTGTCAATGGGATCGGATCAACCTGACCTCAGCCTGTTCGGTCCAAAAAACCTCACGAATCCTAATAGTTAATTAGGTCGGACAGAGATTATTTAGGCTCAAACTAAATGTGAGCCTAAGTTCGGCCATGCTAGACTCAGACCCAATTAAAGCCTAACTCATATTTGAGTATAATTATATATGTAAAAAATATATATAATAATATTTATTATTTATAATTACCTATACTATATATAAAGGGAGAGGAGGGGATTTGGGGTAAATAAAAATATGTCACTTTATTTACTTCCTAAACTATCCTTGACGATGAGGGAACTTTTGATATAAACAAAAATCTATCTATCTTTAATAACTATCCACTGCCAATATGATTTTTTACCAAGTAATATGTATTTTTTTCATATTCTAATTGTCAACTTATTTAGTAAATCTTAATTTTAATTAGCAACTACCAAATATGGTTATGATTAACTATGTTTTATAACTTTTATTTTGGTGAATTTTTGACATATGTATTTTCAAAATATAAAACCAATTATTTTGAAAATGATTTCAATAAAATACTCAAAACATTTCACAAATATTTTTTCTATTAATTGCACACACATTAGTGTGTGCCTTGAATACTAGTACATATTACGACATAAAATGTTAATAATTTATATGTAAATTTGTCTTAATTTTTAATTATAAAATATATTATATATAATTATGTATTTAACTATGAGTTTAGACCAAGCCCAATTTGAACCCAAAACTCATAGAATAGTGAGTGGAGTTCGAACGTTTTTAATATGACCCCAAAGCCCAAAAATCCAAATCCCGAAAATCCATATAATTTTGTAAGCCGAACTTGGACTTGCTGAAGTTTAGGTCAAAAAACTCGACTGGCATCCCTACCTCTATAGTAAGGTGAAGTTTATCCATTTAATGTTTGGGTAAATTAAGCTCAAAACCTCAGGATTTATAGGTTTTGAATTTAAATTTCCTTTTCTTCTCCCTATTTCTTAAATTCCATCATTCCCTTACTAAAAAAATATTACACTAAGAATCTTTATACTTTCTAAGAAAGGTTATATAAAACGTTTTTATCTTGCTAAAGAAAAAACTATTTTAGCTCTATTGAATGGAAACATTGGGCTTTGTTAATCGAATTAATTTGGTCGGTCTTAGCTTTAGTTCTTTACGCACAATGTTTTCAACCTTGATTTTTTAATCTACTTTGGGAAAAAAAAAATGCTAAATTGGGATATTAATGTTAAGCCAAGAGCACATAGATCAAACATTATAGGCCACATCTACGTCCACATTAGATTTTGATGCCAAATACCAAACAGCCTATATGTTGCAGGGAGAAACTTTTCCATTTTCTGTCCCGATAAATTAAATAGTCGCTAAATCTTTTATAAAAGGCTATGTTAAATTATTTTAGCTCCATTGCTAAAAAAAAAAAAATTCCAACTCTATTGAATGGAATCTTTGAATTTTATATGTATTACTTCAATGTAAAAATTAAATGAACTATATATGCACATTGAATGTAATGTATCAGCTTACTGCTCAAATTCAACTGATTATCAAACAACTATATGATATTATGAGTTAAACAAATTAAACATCAGCTTCTTAATTTCAATTTTCAATTCTGAACTTCAAATATCAGGTGTACCAAACACCCCTTAATTATTGAAAATACAATTTAATGCCTCGTAAGCTTAATAGTCAAGAATTAAGATTAATAGTTAATACCATTTTTTGAATTAATCTTCTATATATTAGCAGCGTATACATTTTCACCATTGGATGTATAACAGATTATCTGAATTTAAATTTGAAACCCAAATTTTACGTATGTGTCATGCATCCAACCATAGTAGTTTATACACTATCAATATACATAAGATTAACATTTTTTTTTTCAAAAAATAAGCTTCAGTCAAATGATGGTATTCAAAAGTCAAAATAAAAAGGGTTAATTCCACTTTGTCCCCCCAAACTTTGGACGATTACCTACTTTAGTCCCTAAACTTCAAAATGGGACACTTAAGTCACTAAAACTTACAAATTGGGACACTTAACTCCCTAAACTTATAAAATCGGATACTTAAATCCCTAAACTCTTATAAAATGGGACACTTCGACCACCATGGCATTCAGGATTTTGTTAACAATTTTTCTTAATTGGGAGGTATTTATAAGTTTAGGGATTTAAGTGTCCCATTTTAAAGTTTAGGGACTAAAGTGGGTAATCGTCTAAAGTTTGAGGGGACAAAGTGGAATTAACCCAAATAAAAAACTACAAAGCTCCTTCAGAATTGAAGTTTGACCTCATTTCTTCACCATTGACTGACACCATAAATAAATAAGTATAAATATATGAGTAAATCTTACATACACTGATAGTACATACATTATCATGGTTAGATGTATGACACATAGTAAAATTTGAATTTGAATTTTAAATTCAGATGAGTTGTCATGTATTCAATGGTAATGGTGTATACACTATTAATGTATAAAAGATTAATCATGAGTATAATTTAGTGCTTTCCGATATTCATATTGTGTGATTACCTGGTCAACCAACTGAAAACAATGACATACATCCTTCAGCATTTGTTTCCCAACGGCTCCTCTCTTCAACTAAACACAGTAATCCACCAGGGATTATTTTTATATCATGTTGCATTGAATTTTGCTTAAGCTGATTATGAAAAGTGATCATATAAATAATCACCATTAGCAAAAGATACTCTTTAATAGGTTATGAATTTTAATATGACTATTAAAAAATCTTTAAAAATATTTAATATAAATGCAAATAAATCAGAACTATGATAATTTGAATATTATTTGAGTTAATTATATATATATTGACAGTATATATACTATCATTATTGGTTACATGATACCTATATAAAATTTATATTTTAAATTTAAATTCGGATTAATTATCATATATTTAATGGTGAGTGTACAATATAAAAAATTGATCCATATTATTTTATTCCAGACTCATGAGCATTAGTATTGATAACAAATAACTTACCTCCCATGCAATTCTTGTATCTCTTTCATGGGGCCTTATTCCGTTGTTAGGTAATCATACTATTTTCAAAGTCCTTTTTTGTTAATTAACACACAATTCACAGCCGCATTAACTTTAGTGTATCATGTGGCTTAGTATGTGATGTGTGAAGCCAAAGATTTTTATTTTACTTTTTCGCAATACTAAACAAAGAGTATGTTAGTTTGCATGAAGTTGTTATATAACAATATTACTTTTGTGTGGAGGTCATGGACATATTATATATCTAATATTAGGATTAATTTATTTTGCACCGTTTAACTATATTCGAATTCTCATTTTAGCCCTTAAACTTCAAACTGGAATACTTTAATTCCTAAAGGATAAAATTTGTCTCACTTTACTACTTTAGTTCTTAAAATATAAAATTTATCTCACTTTTATTCTTAAAATATAAAATCTGTCCCGCTTAACTATAAAATCTGTCCCACATCCATCGATGATTTTATTTAATGGAACAAAAATTATATTTTATGAACTAAAGTGTCTGATTTTGAAGTTTAGATATTAAAATGAGAATTCGAGTATAATTAAATAGTGAAAAGTGGAATTAACCCTTAATATTCTTTCATGGAGGATCCACTTAATACGTCAAGTGAAAAGGCTGAAAATTTCCAAACCTAAGTATGCTCATAGACAAGACAAATGACCAAAATTAGTCGGTAAAAGGGGGACAATAGGTTCAAAACTTTGAGATATGCATCTTTTCAAAACTTTGAAGAAACCTTGGCAAGAAACTTCCAATGCGCCAACAGAACGCTTAGAAACAGTGGGGACTTGCCGGATGCCGGTACAAGGTCGTCTTAATACTTAGTAGCTTAGACTTCAGACTTTTCTTTTAGGTCCAAAACTTCTTGCCAATACGACAGCTGATCTGGAGCTCACAACCGTTGGTTCTGTTTCTTTTTGTTTTTCCTCTGCTTTTCTTCTTTGTCAAACTCCACATAGAAACACAAATATATGCGCATACAAATAAAAGAATTACAAATTTAAAGAATTACAACTTTATAGGATTTGACTAATGGGTACTCTAGAAGTCAACTAGAAGTCGTTGACCACCAAGAGAGTTTTAAGACTTTACTTGAATGTAGGTCAAATGATCGAATCTGTTGGCTTACATTCTAAAAATTCAGAATTTTTCGAAATGTACGCATCCGTTTGAGTTGCTTGACGGATGTTGGTAATGGTTTAGTCCCCGAATAGGTGTAGAATACAATTTATCGTGTCCGACAAAAAAAAGGGACTAATAAGAGTCTGTCTTAAGCGTTAGTTCTTAACAAATGAAATTAATTTGAACCTTTAAAAATCCAATTTACAATAGCACCTAACAAATTTCTGTCTTTTTGTTTGCTTTTTCTTTTCTTTTTTTTCTAACTATTTCTTGGGAATGCTTTTCTTTTGTTCCGTCTGTTAAAACTTTCAAAGTGGTATTCTCGAAGAAAGCTCTACGTCTGAAAAGAAGAACTTTCCCATCTAGCCGTTAGATTTCTTTTGGTGGGATTCATTAACCAGCAACAATAGGTCGGTGGTGGTGTTTTCCAGGAAACAAACAATTGTTTTTCGTAAAGGTAAAATGAATTTACTAAAAATAATAGGGCCACAATCTTGATTCTCAAGTAATGAATATTCCCTCTTGCTTGTGAATTATTCTTTCTTCCTTTATTCTTTTTAATTCCCTTGACTTCGGGTTATGTTACCAAATAGTAGTACAATAGAATGTCTGCAAGATTTGCAAAGTAAAAAATAAAAAATAAAAATCAGCTAAAATTTGTGCTAAATTGTATTAAAACATTTTCAGTTTTAATTATTATTCAGAAAACATTATTCTTGAGCAATGTTATGGAGATGATAAACAATTTATTGCAAATTATCTTACAAGAAAGAAGCTCAAAGAGTATCAAGTACAAAAGGTGTAACTAATTTGAATCCTTTCTACTTAACTTCAATTTATTTGTCCATTTACCTCTATCTAAATAATTGCAACTTAAAAACCTAATCACAGCATTTTGTTAGCTTTTTCTCATTGTAGATCATCATACTTAAATGTCGATTTATCGCGACAAAATTGTCAAAAAAAATTTGTTTGTCACATCTAGACGTTGCAAAAATTGTAAAATTCTAAGAAAAAAAAAGCAATTAATCAAACCGTCAATATTCAACTTTTCAATCTAAATTTTATTTCTTCAAGGCCCTGATTATATTATGGGCTGTTAGTGTCTTCTCTGCTGTTAAAAAAAAAAATTTACTACGTATGATTTTAGATCCTTATTAAAATTTTTGGCACGTTGCCAAACAAAAAAAAACGAAAAGAAAAAACTTTTTCAGTCGGTTCTTCATCAGATAGTTTCCTGTTTGTGAACCATTGATTGCGCCAAACCGCCGGGGCCAAAAGTGAAAAAGAAAAGGAAACCCATTTGTGACTTGGAATAGGATTTCTTTCTAGTCAAGTCAGCCCATTAACGTGCGAAACCAACAAGAAAAAAGAGAAAATTCGCCAAACCCTACAATTTTTGGTATCAATCAAACCTATATAAGTACTGCCTCCAACCTTCTTCTTTACCACAATACTACAGAAAAAGAAAAAAAACTTCTCTGTTTTGTAAAATTACTGATTTAAGGCAATGGCTGTTCTTAGTGAATCTGTGTTTTTCTCTCTGATGTCGAGTTGTAATTCTGGAGTTAAGGCAACTTCAGGCATGATTAATGGTCACGTTCATGATCAGGGTCATGTCGTGAATCAAGAAGTCCATCAGCATCAGCAGCAGAAGAGGCCTAAGACAAAGATTGTTTGTACTCTGGGACCTGCCTCGAGATCGGTGGAGATGATAGAGAAGCTGTTGAAGGCAGGCATGAATGTTGCTCGTTTCAACTTTTCTCATGGTACTCATCAGTACCATCAAGAAACGCTTGATAATCTTCGGACTGCCATGCAAAATACTGGGATCCTTTGTGCGGTTATGTTGGATACTAAGGTATCATTCAATCATTCAGTCACCCCTGTTGCTTTGCCTCCTTTTTGTTTAAAGATCAATACTTTAGATGGATTGAAACATTACTTATTGAGGGATCTCTCCTTTTGGCTGATAGTCGATTTTTTTTCCCTATTAGGTAACTGTTTTTTCTTATTAAGAATTTTTAAAAAGTTTTAGATTTTCTTCACTCAGACCAGCAATTCAAGCCACTTTTTCGGTAAATTATTACTCTGTTATCAGTAGACTAGTTGACAACTAGATAAATTGAATCATCATAGGCCAATTTCTCAGTATGCGGGTTAAAGTTCACTGGGTTTAGTGTCTTTAATTTTTCTCCAGAAAAAGTGAATAGAAAATTTTTTTGTGCTATAATAGAATTGTGTAGATAATGGAATTCTATTTCCAAGTTCAGTTCTTGGCGTCAATTTTCAGCACTGGAACCTTTTAATTGGTTTATTCAACACATATTGGCGATATTGAGTTTAATTTTATTAATGTACGATGAATGTTTTAGAAAGATGATGTTGATCATTAAAACCTGTTATTCAATTTCAGGGACCAGAGATAAGGACTGGTTTATTGAAGCAAGGAAAGCCAATCCAACTTAAACAGGGCCAAGAAATCACAATCTCCACGGATTACACCATAAGGGGTGATGAGAATATGATCTCAATGAGCTACAAGAAGCTGGCTGAGGATTTGGAACCAAACAGCGTTATTTTGTGCTCTGATGGAACAATAACACTTACAGTCCTGGATTGTGATAAGAAGCTGGGACTGGTTCGGTGCCGTTGCGAAAACTCTGCAGTTTTAGGTGAGAAGAAGAATGTCAATCTTCCTGGAGTTATTGTGGACCTTCCTACCTTGACTGAGAAAGACAAGGAAGATATCTTGGGGTGGGGAGTCCCCAACAGGATTGACATTATTGCCCTGTCATTTGTTCGCAAAGGTTCAGATCTTGTAGCAGTCAGAAAGCTGCTTGGCGAGCATGCCAAAAGCATTATGCTAATGTCCAAGGTGAGCTGACCTTTCAACCAATGCCATTTGAATTCTGATGCTTATTCAGTTGATTCGATTTCCTTTTGATGTTGATTGTTTATTGATTACTATGTTTCCTGTTTTGCTCCAGGTTGAGAATCAAGAAGGGGTGGCTAATTTCGATGAAATCCTGGCGAATTCAGATGCTTTTATGGTGGCTAGGGGGGACTTGGGAATGGAGATCCCAATTGAAAAAATATTTCTAGCACAAAAGGTGATGATTCACAAGTGCAATATCCAAGGAAAACCTGTAGTTACAGCAACTCAGATGTTGGAATCCATGATCAAATCTCCCCGGCCAACTCGAGCTGAAGCAACAGATGTGGCTAATGCAGTTATTGATGGGACTGATTGTGTGATGCTTAGTGGTGAAACAGCTGCTGGGGCATATCCTGAAATTGCTGTTCAAACCATGGCCAAGATTTGTATGGAAGCTGAGGATTCTCTCAATTATCACGAAGTATTCAAAAGAACCATGGAGAATGCACCTATGCCTATGAGCCCATTAGAGAGTTTGGCCTGTGCAGCAGTGCAAACAGCAAGCTCCTCCAAGGCTGCTCTCATTATAGTCCTAACCAGAGGTGGAACCACAGCTAAGCTTGTCTCGAAATATCGGCCAAGTATGCCAATCTTGTCTGTGGTGGTGCCAGAGATAAGAACTGATTCCTTCGATTGGTCATGCAGTAATGAATCTCCAGCAATGCACGGCCTTGTCTTCCGTGGGGTTGTACCTGTTTTGAGCTCCGCATCTACCAGAGCATCTCATACTGAATCCACGAAAGAAGCATTGGACTTTGCCATCCAATATGCCAAGTCCAAACAGCTTTGCAAGCCTGGAGAAACTGCTGTGGTGCTTTATCACTATGAAAGCAGTGTTATCAAGATCTTAACCATCGCCTGAGGGACGAGTTTAAGGGCAATTTTGGTTCATTAAAAGCCCGTATTAAGAATTTGCAGAGTCAATTTTTGGTAGTTTTAATTTCGATTTGTCAAGCTTGGGTTGTAAAATTTTGGTTTTTACTCTGTTCAGAATGTCTGTTAATCATTTTCTGCATGAAAAATGTTTCTGCAGTATCTTAAACTATATTAGCACAAGTTGTTTGAGCCAAATCTCATGCATTTTCTGAATTATTAATTATTAAAATGACTAAAGTGTGGACTTCTTGTTTGAAACCTTGACGAAGGTGTTTAAGTTTTATTTCTATCCCTTTTAAATTAGTCTTGGAAGCAAAAAGCACTAGGACAATATATGAAATTAGAGCATGGCTGGCAAAATTCAATTTTGCATAATCAGATCATCCCAATATTTAATGCTTTTCCAAAAATAATACTTGTCAAGGTTAAAGTTTCTTGTCTATCTTCATAAAACAAGAAGATTAAAGACATTGAAATCAACTTCCTAGAACAAATAATGTGAAAAACCATCTTTAAAACTCCGAACTTAACTAGCAAAGTGTTGAAGTTTAATTGAGCAGTAATAACTTAAACAACTTTTTTGGCAACTTATTTGTTTCCTAAAATAATATTCTATAATTTATGTACAAAATTTATCGTGACATATAAATAGAACTGGGAAGTAGAATGGTTCATTTTGTAGTGCTATGCAGCCATAAAAACTGAGATGAATCCAACCGATTTATTTCAATAATTAATTAAGGCTCGTTGGAGTAAAGCAATGTCAACTAGTTTAAAAATTTGGTGGTGAGGAAAATATAAAATGAAAGAAGAAAATTTAGTCCAGGAGAATCAAGTAAAATTAAGTTTAAGGGATTGGTGATAACTATATAAATGTTATACATTTAAGTAAGCTTTTACTGTCTATAAGAAAGCTTTTGGTGGTTGATATTCGAAGAATTACTACTACAAATGATTGTTGGATCATTTGAAGGATTTTTTTCCTATCACAAAATAAAAAAGAAGAAGTTGAAAAGGCACTTACAAGGATGTCTTGTTGGTTTCAAATTTTCCTCGTAACCTTGCTTTCAATTTCGGGAAAAATCCACTTTTCGTCCCTAAATTTTGAATTAAGGACATATTTCATCCCCAAACTTTTAGACGCAACACATTTAGTACATAAATTAATAATATCTAATCACATTTAATCCAAAAATGATAAATTGTTCAATTTGAATGGAAAAGGTTCATGTGTCTAGCATGTTGCCGTTAAGTAAAAACAATTTCTCAATCAAAATTAATAACCACGTACTAGACACGTGAGGCTTTTCCGTCTAAATTGAACAATTTACCATTTTTGAACTAAATGTGGTAAAAAATTATTAATTCATGTGCTAAATGTATTGAGCCCAAAAGTTTGGGAATGAAATGTGTCCCTAGTTCAAAATTTAGGGATGAAAAGTAAAATTTTTCCTTTCAACCTCAGAGGGAAAGAATTAGTGCGTTTTACTCAGTTCGTTTGCGTCCCCTGGCCCAAGATTAGAGTATTTTTTTGGTTGAGCAAATCTCCTAAATAGTCCTCCAACTTATTTACTAATCCATCTTTGATCCTCTATCTTTAAAATGGAATATTTTAGTCCCCCAACAAAAAATTTTAGATCAAATTAGTCCGTATGTGAGTCCGTGACAGCGCAGAGCAGACACCCCAATTCAAATTTAACCACCATTGGAGACTATTGAAAGGGTATTTTTGTCTATTCAATCGGGCCGACCTTTAATTGAACCAAAAATGGAAAAAAAACACCAAAAAATGAACAAAAATTGGCAAAAGAAGATCGAAAGGTTTTGTCTTCAACCTCCAACCATAAAAAATTCCAAACCCCAATCACTATTTTTTCTACGTGGGTTTGGGGATATGGATGCCAAAAGCTCACTAACGTTCTTGAATCAAATGGCATCCCCTAGAAATTGAATAAATTTGGAGGAAAAGAGAACGCCACCCCACCGAAAACGGTCTTGAAAGCCTGTAATTTGTAGGGGAGTTCACGAAAAGCGTCTCCACTGCTGAGAGTTCCAAGAAAAGATGGTCCTAATGATGCAAAATGTGAGAGTCTTGAGGATTGATTCAGGGGCGGTTTTATCATTGAGGAGGTGTTTAGGAGTTTAGGCCTGCTATTTGATCCAGAACTTGTGGCATCATTCAAGAAAGAGTTGTCTGAAAAGAAAGAGCAAATCAAGAAGATGGTTTCAAGAACACCCACTGCAGTAAAGAAGAGGAATTCCCAAGACTCGGTGTCTATTATCAAAAATTTCGAAGAAAAATGCCCCTCTGGTGGTGAAAATGTAGTGGTCTTGTATACTACAACACTGAGGGCTATAAGGAAGACATTTGTGGATTGCAACACAGCTAGATCAGTGATTGAGTTGCATCAGGTTCAGATGTTTTGAGTGTGACGTGTTGATGCATCCAGGATTCAAGGATGAATTGATGGGATTAATGGGCACAAAACAAGTGAAAGTTCCCTTGTTCTTTATCAAGGGAATGTTGATTGTTGTGCCTGATGAGATACAAGATCGAGGGATTTTTTTGGGATAATTTTAGAAAACCTCATACAGGAGCACTGCATAAGATTGATTGTTGCATAGAAGATCGAGGGAAGATTGATTGTTGCATAAGATGATCAAAGGAATAACCTTTGCTATTTCTTCTGCCAGTTGTTTTAAATCAAATTACAATCAAGCAAAGAGCGATAACCTGTGCTGTTTGAAATATCTGACTTTTGTGCTTGAGAGTCTACAGTTTTGTCTAGACAATAACAGTAACAAGAAAATTGGAGATCCTGTTGCAGAAGAGTACTAGAGTAAAACCTTTGCTCATGTCTTCATCTTTATATTCTAGAGTACCATCAAACTAACATCGCTTTATCTCAAGCGCTTTGATGTGCACGCGCGCACAGGCACATACAAAGCAAGGGGAAGAGAGAGAGAGAGAGAGATCACACACACGCCAAAAAGCGCTTAGAGAGAGAGAGAGAGATTGCGCACATGCCAAAAAGTGCTTAGGGAAAGAGAGTGTGTGTCTCAAAATTGGAAGAGCACAAGGAAGAAGATTTAGTGTTGTAAGAGAACATAGCAACATAGTGATCGTGCCGCAGTTCTCTCCAAAAGTGAGAGCTTCTCTCTCTTAAAGTAGAGTTCTTCCCCTCGTTGTAGGAGTTTGTTCCTGAAAACTCCCGCCCAATAATTAAACTCAAAATTTTCGAATTCCAGAACACAATCTCCAAAACTTTGGAACTCAAGAATGTCCGAGCAGAGATCTCCAAAAGATACTTCTTAAGTCATCAGCACCCTAGAGCTAAGACCCGATTGTTTCCACTATCCAAACCTATTACAGCATTTATTTCCAAATCTATCAAGATCAGCTCTTTCCTCTCCGCAGCTGGAAACACTAGTACCTGACCATGAGCTAGAGGCAGAGTCCATGCGCACATAGATCAGACCCTTGCAGTTCCAGGCCCTGTGTAGAGGGGGGAGGGGTTTTTCTCCCATTTTCCTTTTGTTTTTAATTTTTAGCCAGCCTTTTTCCATCTTTTCTTTCCTCTGTGCTTTCTGCTTTAGTTTAAACACTAGTCATATTACAGCTTTTCTCCTATCTTGTATCAAGGTTGCATTTGTTTTTTCAACAGGTTGAGCACGAGCTCTTCGCATCGTGAGATAGTACTGGGAACATCGTGAATCTTCCAAAAGGAGATGGAGGAAGTTCTTGTCAGTGCATTGAAAAGGTTTGATCTGTCGGAGAAAGAGGTGGAAGGAATAGATCTGAGTGATGAGGATGTGGAAATAAGTGTACAGGACTGTAGAAGAAGTCTAATGCGTAGAATAATGCGGGATAAGATAGCAAATTTCACAGGAGTTAAAAATTTCACCAACCACGTCTGGGGTTACCCCAGGAACCTAAGAGTGACGGAAATCGGACCCAATGTGTTCCAGTTTCAGTTAGAGAAGGAGGTTGAAAGGGAAAGAGTGCTAAGAGGGGGACCATGGATTCTGGACAATCAAGTGTTGGTGATTAGAGAATGGAGTGCAGGATTTGAAAAAAACATTGAGTGTTTTAGATTCTCACCCTTATGGATTCAGATTTGGAACTTGCCAACCCACTAGATGAGTAGTGCTGCGGGATTGAAGATTGGAAGGGTGTTCCGAAAAGTAAAGGAAGTAGGACCTATTACAACCTCTAATTAGAGGAACCACAATAAAGCTCAATGGGGAAGTGGCCTGGGTTGAATTCAAGTATGAAAGATGTCCTGATTTTTGCTATAAATGTAGGATAATAGGTCATGGTGATAAGGTGTGTAAACTGGAAATGAATGTAAACCAGACTCGTAGAGAGGCTCAATTTGGACCATGGATGAGAGCAGGAAACATTATGATATCTCCAATTAGGGAATGAACTGGGAAGGAAATGGTGCTAAAAAATCAGACCAAAGGACCAGGTGAGGGAAAAACTGAAACAACTAGGACACTGGGAGTTTTGGAAACAATGGAGCAAAAAGAAAGGAAAGGAAAAACAGATGGAGGAGGAAAAGGGGATGGGGGAGAGAAAGAGGGAAAGATAGGACAAGAAAAGGACAAATAGGGGGAGATTTTGAAAAGTAATGTCAGAGGGGAAAGAGAAGGGATGAGAAAGATAGAGGTGCAAAAAGAGAATCAACAACAGGAAGGCGTGAAGGGGCTGCAAAATAAGAAAATGGAAGAGGAGATTCAATCAAGCATGAAGGATACCAAAATGGATATGGATGGGCAGGACCTTGAAGCTAGAACAAAAAACTCCAATCCACCAGCTCAAATGGATAATAAGAAGGAGAGCATGGAGGGAGAGAACCAAAGAAAGTTGGCACTGGTAACTAGTCTAGGAATGGAAGAAAAAAGAAAACAACAAAAAGCCTTCCATAGAACAAAAAGAACTCCACTAAGAGAAATGAAGACAAATATCCAGGATTTGGTACGAGGAAAAAGGAAGAAGAGTGATGCGAAAGAAGAGGGTGAACCAATGGAGGAAGATGGCTGGGAGGAACCACTACAAAAATTACTCAAGAAGGAGGTCCAAAAGTTCGAAGGACAAGGGGAATTGGAGGCTATCCCTGTAATGCCTCCACAGTGCAAATGAATGTACTGGTGTGGAATTGTCGAGGTGTGGGAGGACCCTTGACAATTCCCCAACTGAAGGAGATGATAAATCTCCACTTTCCAAGTATTGTGTTCTAGAGTGAAACAAAAAACCAAAAAATAGTAATGAAAAAAGTTAAGAGGAAGATAAAGTTTGACCAATGTCATGTGGTAGACTCGATTGGCAAGGTAGGAGGCCTAACTCTTTTCTGGAAGGAGGAGATGCAGGTGGAGATCATCAATGATGGAAATTTCTTCATAGAGGCAAAAATAAAGGACTTAGAGGTGAAGTGTGTATGGTGGTTAGTGGGAGTCTATGCTAGTACTGAGGAGAACATTAGAAAAGAGCAATGGAAGATAATAGAGAATAAAAAGAAGGAATGGGGGGATTACTAGATCTTAGTGGGGGATTTCAATGATATTAGATCAGGGGAAGAAAAATAGGAGGGGAGAGTGAGAGCTGAGGGCAGTTTCAGAGAGTTTAACAGGTTCATCAGGGAAAATGAATTGGTGGACATAGATTTTGAAGGAAAACCATGGACATGGTGTAACCAATGGGAAGGGGAGGGAGAAGTGAGAGAGAGACTAGACAGATGTTTAGGATCAGTAAGCTAGTATCAACATTTTGAAAAGGCAATCTGTCTTCATCAAGAAAATGAGGCTTCAGATCATAGTATCCTTATTCTGGACACTAACCCCAATCAGAGAAAATCAAAGAGGAGATTTTACTTTGATCAAAGGTGGGCAAGAAATGAGGAAAGTAAAGGTATCATAGAGGCAGCATGGGAAATAGAACAGAAGGGATCAAGAATGTTCCAAGTTATGAGGAAGATCAAGGAATGTAGAATGGCTCTGTTGACATGGAACCGAAAGTTGAAGATGAACTCTAGGAAGAAAATTAAACAGATTAAAGAGAAAATGCAGGAAATAAAAGAGTCCAACAGAGAAGGGAAACGAGGTCAGCTAGCGGATATGAAGCTTCAACTCAGCAAGGCATATAAAGAGGAAGAACTCTATTGGAGTCAGAAAGCAAGATGCAGGTGGCTGCAAGAAGGGGACAAGAATACTGCTTATTTCCATGCAAGTGTGATGGCTACAAGGAGAAGGAACAAAATTATTGTGTTACAGAGAAACAATGATGAATGGTGCAAAACTGAACAAGAAGTGACGGAGGAGATATGCAACTATTACCAACAGCTATTTACAACAGCAAATACTGAACAGGAACAGGAAGTAACGCAAGGGTGTTCCCAATACTATCTCAAGAAAGATGAATGAACAACTGATACAACCAGTGAATGAAGCAGAAATAAAAAAAAACACTCTTTTCTATGCATCCAAATAAATCTCCTGGCACAGATGGTATGTCTCCACAATTTTTTCAAAAGTACTGGAATATCACCTGTCTAGATGTGGTCAATGTTGTAACCAGTTTCTTCCATATAGGAAACATATTGAAGGCCGTTAATGAAACTCTTATCACTCTGATCCCTAAAGTTGATAACCCTCTAAATTTGACTCGGTATAGGCCTATCAGTCTGTGCAACACAATGTATAAAATCATATCTAAGGTGCTGGCAAACAAGCTGAAAATTGTGCTAAACAAGTGCATCAGTGAGTCTCAATCTGCCTTTGTTCCTGGCAGGCAAATAATTGATAATGTTCTTATTGCACAAGAATTCATGCATTTCCTGAAAAACAAAAGAAAAGGAAGAATAGGTTTTATGGCCCTAAAACTGGATATGTCCAAAGCCTATGATAGGGTTGAATGGAAATTTGTAGGGAGAATGATGATGCGCATGGGCTTCTGTCCTATTTTTGTTCGATGCATCATGTCTTGTGTTTCTTCTATGTCTTATTGTAACGCCCCCACTTCTCCCTAAGGCGAACCAAAGGGTATCCGCGGAACGCCTGCCCAACTCTTGCCAGGACTCAAGACAATTCCCTTTCAAGCTTAATGAAATACCAGCCATCACGATGATATAAGTAAGAAAGGGAGGTCACTCCCATAAATAAAATTCAAACTTACATCACGAGTTCCAAAATACGTCAAGTATCCAATCCTTACATCAAGTTCTCAAAATATACAATAATCCAGAGTCTAGCCAAATACGTTGAAAAATCCTAATACAAAAGTACATTCGAAAGGGGTTTCTCCGAGGTCCATTCCAGATCCTTTCCTGTTAAGAAAAACAAATCTACAGGGTGAGCAAAACACTCGTGAGGCCAAGAACATACATGCAGGCACGTTGTTCAAGTAACAATTCCTATTTACAAGTAGAGCAATAATATTGCAATAATTAACAATTCGAGCGAGAAAAGTAAACAGAAACAATTTAAGGATATAAGAGCTCTCAGGAGTTATTTTCCACTTGCACGATCACGAACCTCCACTAGTTGACACTCCGTCAATCGGGTAGGTTTAGTCCGTAGAACTTCACTTATCATGTCCCCTTTCACCTTACATATCCCTGTATCGGGCCCGCCTGTCGTTTGTTTGAGGCGATACTGGTCGAGTATGCTAAGCAAGACCTCTCAATAGGTCAAGATTATATTTTCTCATGGTTCACCAAGGAGCCCGACCAAGCCCATGCCGGCTCGAGTCCAAGGTTAGCCAGTGAGATTTGGGCGTCCTCCCACTTACCACTTGAGTCGAGGAGATTTACTCCGATCAACTTATGCAGCCATAGCATAAACAAACAATTAAACACTTCACTTAAATTCACTTAACAAGTCACTTCAAACAATTCAAGTATTTCATGTCACGAAATTCAAGTACACTTCATTTAAATGAGAACGAGTGCGATAAAATACACACTCAACTCAGCATTTTCAAAATGTTCTATTATTGATAACAATTAACACGTAACACGTATATCACATAGTTCACACACTTGGCACTCACCGAGTGATTCAAGTAGCAAGTACAAACGGTTGATTAGGCGTCTCCCGTGAGATCCTCTTAAGTGCCTGAGCAATTAATAATGAACTATCACTTATAAATCCCAATTATCAAGGAAGATTATACACCTGTACAATCTAAGAAAATTTCACGAAAATAAACCTTAATTACACGTAAATCGAGGCTCAAAAAAATGGGATTTTAAAACACAAGCAAAATCTGATTTTTTTTTCATCTTTGAAATCAAGTATACAACGGTCTAACAATATCAAAGGAGATAGAGAGTTCGAAACCCTCAATTTTCTTTAAGTTTGAAAATTTCAGATTTGTCGAGCAATTTTTGAAAAATCGTATTTCACACTCTACAAGTCCAAAATTGAAAAACTTGGTACCGTTGGAAACTTCTTCCAAAGTAATAAAAGTTCCTAGAAGACACTTTTTCATGATTCCAAATGAAAGATATTCAAAATTTAGCTTAAAGTGGCTGTTTTGGAATGCCAAAACAGATTTAGGTTGATTTTCGGCAAAGTTTGGAAATTCGGAAAAATTTACACAATGTGAACTAGTTTCTGAAATTTGGAACTCAATTAGAGTTACAATCAAAGTTTTCAAAACAACAAGCGGAATAAGAATTGGAGCTTTGGGCACCAAGATATGGTAGCTCAAAGTTGCTGCAAAAGTGAAACCGTTAAGCAAATTCCAGGTTTAAATCACGTACTTCGGGACTTTGTTTGAGCTTCAAAATGGACTCAGAATGGCACTAAATTTGGTATGATTATACTACCATATAAGGGCTATTGCTCTGTCAAATTTCATAGAAAAATACGCACGAGAAGTCGGTTAACAAAATCATTAAAGCACCAAGAACGTCCAAGACAAAACTGCCTTGTGGTTCCGTTTTCCGTTTTCAAAACGTTTGGCCAACAAAATGTCTCAAACACGGCCCATTTGCGTAGACAATGTCTAAGAAACATCCAAGATACATTTGGTAGGTGATCAACATCAAGAATTTCAAAACAACAAGTCCCAATCAAGATTTAGGCATTTACTAGTCAAAAAAGGGTTTTCAACCACTGAATCAATTTCGAACTTCGGCCACAACTCACTCAATTCAACTTAGAAATGAACATGGTTAGTGGCGTTGGAAACTACATTCATAACGCTAAAAGTTCACAGAAGGAATCATTTTAAAAATTTGTCCACAACTAGCCCATATTCGAGCATCAAGTTGCAGCTCATGACCTGCATTCTAGTGGATAAATGAAACAGGGAAGTCATGTTCAAATGATTGGTATGGTTCACTCAGGTAGAATCAGGGCATGGATTTTATACCATTAGAAAACCGGAAGTGTCTAGTTTCTAATGCCACTGACGGCACTCGATTTCGATATCGGAGTAAAAAGTTATAACCGAAACAAAAACACTGCCAGAGTAATACGGGACTCATTTCCAGATTTGACAAATTTTCGAAAACTCAACATTTAATCATCCAAATCACGTAATTTTTTGTGGAAACCTTCCACACAACCCACACAACATGTATACATCATAAACAAGTCAATTGAACCACAAAAAAATGCACTAAGGGTCACGGAAATAACAAGGGCAGATTTGTCACTTTTGCTCAACTCTCTCCTTTTGAGTTTTCCTTCACAACCCAACGTATTTCCACTAGATTAAGCACTAATCTAACATAAATAGCATCATATATCATCAAATCAGTCCACCAAGGCATTGTGGGATTTCATAGAGCCCACACACCAAATTTCCAACATAAATAAAGCTACCCACATGAATATATGAGCATATAAGTACAATATAACTTCCATTAGTCAAGATTTGAGAGGTTGATCATCACTTACTTTCTTAGATGATCAAGGCAGAAATTTCGGTCCTTTTAGCTCAAGAAAAACCGTGAGAACAAGCCCTTTTTCCTAGCTTGAGGTGATTTCCAAGTGGTTAGCAAAGTGTATGTGAATTTTGAGGTGATTTGGTGAAGATTTGAAGCAAGGATTGATGAAAGAAAATGAAGAACTTTGGTTGTTTTTCTCCTTGGATGGCCAGCTGCCTTAGAGGAAGAGAGAGAGAGGTTTCGGCTGCAAATGAAACTTTCAAGACAAGCTAAAATGTGTGGTTCTAAATTGGTTCAAAAGTCAACTCTCTCTCCTGCGCGTACGCGCGCGTTACGTGCTCGATTCCTCTCGAGATTATTTCACTTGTGCGCTAAACCTCTAATGCACTTGTATTCCTACTATTATTATTCACTCTTAATGGTCTAAAAATAAGGGTCTAAAGTCCCTCAATTAAATCGCGCTTGTAAAAACGCGTACTTCCAATTTGTGCGCGGTAGAGTGGAATTTTCACGAAATTCTTATAACGATAGTATCACTAACTAATACTTGAGTAGTTAAACATAAAAATACCTATTTTAAGACTAGTGTATAAGTCTTCAATTTTTCAAACTCATAGTACTCTCAAATCGGTTATTGTCTCCAAACACATATTCGCTATTTTCACTTAACGAGCTTCCAAAAAATAAAATTTTGAAACGAGTCACTTTAAAAATACATGTGAGCTATTATTCTATGTAATTGAGTAATAAAAGGTCAAAATAAAATATTCTGAGTAAATGACCAAATAAATAATTAAATAAGTTAGAAATAGGAAATTTAAATAAGTAAATTTTGCGAGTCCTCACATCCTCTCCCTCTTAAGAGAATTTCGTCTTCGAAATTTATCTTGATTCATGAACAGGTATGGATACTTTCGTCGAATTGCTTCTTCAATTTCCCAGGTCGCTTCCTCTAGTCCGTGGTTCCTTCAAAGAACTTTTACCAATGGTATCCGTTTATTCCTCAATTCTTTCACCTTTCTATCCAGAAGTTTTACCGGTTTCTCCTCGTAGGTCAAAGTCTCATCAATCTGTATACTTTCCGGTTGTAAAATATGTGAAGGGTCTGGATGATACTTCTTAAGCATGGACATGTGAAAAACATTATGAATCCGAGACAGACTCGGTGGCAATTCCAACTTATACGCTACCTTTCCCACGCGTTGGATAATTTTGTAAGGTCCTGCAAATCTCGGTTGTAATTTCTTTCCCTTCCCAAACATTAAACTTGCTTTCAGAGGTGTAATCTTAAGAAATATTAGATCCCCAATCGCAAATTCTAAATCTTTTCTTCGGTTATCTGCGTAACTCTATTGACGACTTTGTGCGGTCTGAATCCTCTGGCGTACCAACTTCACCTTTTCATTGACCTCCTCGATCCAAGGCACTGTAGTCGGGTCTAAGATCTTTCGTTCACCTACTTCATCCCAACAAATCGGAGACCTACACTTTCGACCGTAAAGTGCTTCATATGGAGCCATTTGAATAGAAGTGTGGAAACTATTGTTATAGGCAAACTCCACTAAAGTTATATACTTACTCCAACTCTCCCCAAAATCCAAAACACATGTCCTCAAGGGTTTGAATTGTCCTCTCAGACTGTCCATCGGTCTGGAAATGGTAAGTAGTACTAAAATTTAATTTAATCCCCAACACTTCCTGCATCTTTTGCCAAAATCTCGAAACAAATCTCGGGTCTCTACCGGACACGATACTCACAGGTATTCCATGTAACCTGATAATTTCATCCAAGTACAACTTAGCTAACTTCTGCAATGGGTATTTCATATTAATGGGCAAAAAATGAGCCGATTTAGTCAATCTATCCACTATCACCCAAATAGTATCATGGTCTCTTTGTGTCTTTGGTAACCCTGATACAAAATCCATAGAGATATTTTCCTATTTCCACTCGGATATCTCCAAAGGTTGCAAAAGTCCCGATGGTTTCTGATGTTCGGCTTTTACTTGTTGACAAGTCAAACAAGTCTGGACAAATTGAGCAATTTCCTTCTTCATGTTCTCCCACCAATACAGATTCTTCAAGTTTTGGTACATTTTATTCCCTCCAGGGTGTACCGTAAACTTCGATTGGTGTGCCTCTTCTAAAATTTTCTTTTTAAGCCCTTCGTTTTTTGGCACTACTATCCGATTCCGAAACCTTAATATACCATTTGATCCCAAGTTAAAATCTGACTTTTCTCCCTTTTTGATATTTTTCAACCACTTTTGCACTTCAGAGTCCTTTTCTTGAGATTTCTTGATACGCTCCAACAGAGTAGAATTCACTACAATATTCCCCAAAATTATTTTTCTTGGTTCAAGTCTAGGATTCCAATAACTAATTTTCTCTAACAAGTGTAATTTTTTAATCATCAATCCGGTCACTTGCACTTGACGACTTAGAGCATCGGCCACTACATTGGCCTTTTCTGGATGGTACTTTGTCGTGCAATCATAGTTTTCTAAAAATTTCATCCATTTACGTTGCCTCAGATTCAACTCCTTTTGAGAAAATAAATACTTAAGACTTTTGTGGTCAGTAAAAACCTCAAACGTTACTCCATACAGATAATGTTTCCATTTTTTCAAAACAAATACCACAGTCGCTAACTCTAAATCATATGTCGGGTAATTTCCTTCGTGTGGTTTCAACTTCCTAGATGCATATGCTATCACTCTACCATTTTGCATTAAAACACATCCTAATCCTTCCTTAGAAGCATCTGTGTAGACCACAAAAGTATCATTTTCATTTGGTAAAACTAACACAGGCGCTCTTGTCAAATGTCTTTTCAACTCTTGGAAACTCTCTTCACACTTGGAACTCCAAACAAACTTCCCACTTTTCTTGGTCAACTCAGTCATGGGTCCAGCAATTCTAGAAAAATCTTGGATAAATCTCCGGTAATACCCTGCTAGTCCTATAAAACTTCGAACCTCTGTAGGATTTTCCAGTCGTTTCCACTTTGAAACAGCTTCAACTTTACTTGGATTTACTTTAATCCCATCCTTAGAAATTATGTATCCCAAGAAAGTCACTTCTTTCAACCAAAACTCACACTTGCTAAACTTAGCATACAATTGGTGTTCCCTCAGGGTTTGTAAAATAATTCTCAAATGCTTCTTGTCATCTTTCACATTCTTAAACTACACCAAAATATCATCAATAAAGACCACCACAAATTGGTCTAGATAAGACTTAAAAACCCTATGCATTAAATCCATGAAAGCAGCAGGTGCATTGGTCAATCCAAATGGCATTACTGCAAACTCAAAGTGTCCATACTTCGAGTTAAAAGCAGTCTTGGGTATATCTTTCTCCAAAATCCTCAATTGATAATAACCCTGTCTCAAATCCGACTTTGAGAATACTACCATCCCTTGCAATGGGTACTTATTCTTGATAGTGACATCATTCAAGCCTCGGTAATCTATACATAACCTTAAACTCCCATCTTTCTTTTTAACAAACAAGACCGGGGCTCCCCACGGTGAATCACTCTCCTTTATAAAACCCCGTTCCAATAAGTCTTGCAATTGCAGTTTCAATTCCTTCAATTCAGCCGGAGCCATTCTATATGGCGTTTTAGATATAGATGCTACTCCCGGAATCACATCAATCTTAAAAGCTATATCCCGTTCCGGGGGTAAAGACTCTAACTCTTCAGGAAAAATATCTGGGTAATCTTTCACTATAGGCATGCCTTCCAGATTCACTTTATCACTAGGGGTGTTGATTAGAAAAGTCAAATATCCCTGAGCTCATTTACTCAATATTTTTCAAACTCGAATCCCTGAAATAAGTGCAGACGAGGCTAATCTACCTTTTACATCCAATTTCAGGGTTGCCTCTCCCGAAATGCACAATTCTACTATCTTTGTCTTACAATTCAACTGGGTATTGTAACGGGTTAACCAGTCTATTCCTAGGATCACATCATATCCCTTAATTGCTAAACCTATCAGATCGGCCAATAATTTTCGTCCTCCAACCCAAATCTCACAATCTCTATACACCAAGTTAGCGATTAGACTTTGATCCCCAATAGGCGTTTTAACTTCCAAGTCGTAAGATAACTTAATTGGCTTCAAGTCTATTCCACTCATGAAATTAGGGTTTACAAAAGAATGAGTCGCACCTGGATCAATTAAAATCTTAACGAAGTGGGAAAAAATTGGAATTGTACCTTCAACCACCTCAGTCGCACCAGGTATCTGTTGGTGATCCAGTGCATAAACCCTAGCCGGTACCTTAGGTCGGCTCCCTCCAGCATTAGTCTGCTTAGAGGTTGACTTTTCTGACCTTTGAGGGTTACCTCCCAATTTTGGTGCCTTTGGACAACCTGCGAGTTGGTGTTCGGCACTCCCACAAAACAGACATTTCCTCGACTTCCTCCAACAGTCATTTTTAGAGTGGTTGGGTTTACCACAGTACCCACAAGTAACTTGAGAGGTCACTGCCGATTCACTAGAAGGCGCTCCCCTAACTTGAACTGGCCCACCAAGACCTCCTCTGGATAAAGCTCCCTTAGAAGCTCCTGCAGTCCTTATTCCTCCCATTCCTCTTCCCATTTTGGAAGGCTATGCACTTTTACTAGTTTGTCCAGAAGTGTAACTGGAAAAGTTTCTCTTCCTATTGTGAAAGTCCTTAACTTGCATTCTGACACTCTCAACCCTTTGTGCTTTCTCTAGAGCCTCAGTAAAAGCAGAGATTTGGGTTGCGGCTAAGCCCTCCTGAATTTCCACATTAAATCCCTGTACAAACCGTCTTATCCGTTTTCGCTCATTAGTTACCAATTCAGGGGCATATTTGGAAAGCTTAGTGAACCTCCCTTCATATTCCGCTACACTAAGGGTCCATTGTTTCAATGTGATGAATTCATCCTCCCTCTTTTCTTGGATCAAAGGCGGAAGGAATTTCTCATTAAATTCTCTCGTGAAATTCTTTTAAGTCCAAGGGGTTTGGGCTCTCTCCCACTTTCCCCTTACCACATCCCACCAAGCACGAGCCACTCCCTCAAATTGGAAAGCAGCAAAATTCACTCACCTATCCTCAGTATAGTCTAGAGCGGCGAATATGTTGGTCATTCTCTCCAACCAATTCTCCGCTACCTCAGGATCGGGTTCACCAATAAACTTAGGCAGGTTAAACTTCAAAAATCTCTCTAGAGCTCTATCCTCTCCTCTATCCTGTCCCCCAATTTGGTTAAGTGGTCCAGGACCTTGTCTTTCCGCTAAACGTTCTAGGATATCAGTAATCCTATTAATGGCAATAGCCACTTGATTTCTCTCTACATTTTCCTATCCCTGGGTCGGTCCAGTTGCCGATCCCTGGTCATCCCCATGAGGTTGGGCCTGTCTAGTCCCTCGTCCACGGTTTCGACCACTTCTTAGTCCTTCCATTATCTTAGGCATGCCTAGTGCAAGAAACAAATCAATTATGCGAGAAAAAGTCGAAAACGAGAACCAATCAAGAAACATTGGAAACAACAATAATTTACATTCACTAACATTTCAAGTTCATACAATTAGCAAGTCATGGGGGAGATCACAAAAATATAGCACGTAAGTGCCACAAGAGTATTTTTAGTCACAAAAGACTAAAGTCAAAGCAAGTGCCTCAAAAGTAGGCCACACAGTCATGCAAAATACAATGGCCTCAACACTTAGCATCACCCTTACTAATCATAGCTACACCAGTCAAAAGGGTCAAAAGAGTCAATCACTAGGGACCTAGTCCACAATAGGACTACCAGGCGGAATCTCCTCCTCAGGATCCTCCTCCTGATCTGGGCCCTGGACAATATCCATCACCCCATCTATCATCTCAGTGGCATCGGCCAGGATCCCGAAATCCCGATCACAGACCTCCTCACCTAACCTAGTGAGTCGAGCCCTAGTCCTCTGGATCTCCGCACGAGTAGCCGCCTTGCCCTCCAGAACCTCCTCAAGCTCCGCAATCCTCTCTCCCTGAGCACTAACCATCTGCCTCAACTCGTCTACCTCCGCCTGTAAATCTAAGTTGGTGTTCACCAACTGACGACGCTCGTCGTTCAAAGCTAGCACGAGGTGGTTCGGGTAGGCGAAGATCAACCTACATGAACATCGGGGATACCTATTGACAGGTGAATAACGCACGCGAGCCCCTCTACCAAGAGCTCGGTAGTAAATAGGTCTAGGAGGCTCTACATGACCATTCGCATGGCCATTCCCATTAGCTGCTGGGGCTCCATTTCCATTTTCCATCCCTGCAAAATAATCACACTTTTCGGGTTAGAAACTTAATCACTAGCTCGCTCGGATGTCACCTAGGGCATGCCTAACTTAGTCACTAGTTCACCCAAATATCACTTAAGGTATGACTTAGTCATCCTATCTCAAATCTTAAAGGTAGAGTTTCTAATATGTCACCCATATAAATCTCTAACCTAACGCTCTGATACCAACTGTGACGCCCCCACTTCTCCCTAAGGCGAACCAAAGGGTATCCGCGGAATGCCTGCCCAACTCTCGCCAGGACTCAAGACAATTCCCGTTCAAGTTTAATGAAATAACAGCCATCACGATGATATAAGTAAGAAATGGAGGTCACTCCCATAAATAACATTCAAACTTACATCACGAGTTCCAAAATACGTCAAGTATCCAATCCTTACATCAAGTTCTCAAAATATACAATAATCCAGAGTCTAACCAAATACGTTGAAAAACCCTAATACAAAAGTACATTCGAAAGGGGTTTCTCCGAGGTCTATACCAGATCCTTTCCTGTTAAGCGAAACAAATCTACAGGGTGAGCAAAATGCTCGTGAGGCCAAGAACACACATGCAGGCACGTTGTTCAAGTAACAATTCCTATTTACAAGTAGAGTAATAATATTGCAATAATTAACAATTCGAGCGAGAAAAGTAAACAGAAACAATTCAAGGATATAGGAGCTCTCAGGAACTATTTTCCACTTGCACGATCACGAACCTCCACTAGTTGACACTCCGTCAACCGGGTAGGTTTAGTCCGTAGAACTTCACTTATCATGTCCCCTTTCACCTTACATACCCCTGTATCGGGCCCGCCTGTCGTTTGTTTGAGGCGATACTGCTCGAGTATGTCAAGCAAGACCTCTCAATAAGTCAAGCTTATATTTTCTCATGGTTCACCAAGGAGGCCGACCAAAACCCATGTCGGCTCGAGTCCAAAGTTAGCCAGTGAGATTTGGGCGTCCCCCCACTTACCACTTGAGTCGAGGAGATTCACTCCGATCGACTTATGGAGCCATAGCATAAACAAACACTTAAGCACTTCACTTAAATTCACTTAACAAGTCACTTCAAGCAATTCAAGTATTTCATGTCACGAAATTCAAGTACACTTCACTTAAATGAGAACGAGTGCGATAAAATACACACTCGACTCAGCATTTTTAAAATATTTTATTATTGATAACAATTAACACGTAACACGTATATCACATAGTTCACGCACTTGACACTCACCGAGTGATTCAAATAGCAAGTACAAGCGATTGATTAGGCGTCTCCCGTGAGATCCTCTTGGAGGTCCTCTTGAGTGCCTGAACAATTAATAATGAACTATCACTTATAAACCCCAATTATCAAGGAAGATTGTACACTTGTAAAATCTAAGAAAATTTTACGAAAATGAGGCTTAATTACTCGTAAATCGAGACTCAAAAAAATGGGGTTTCAAAACACAAGTAAAATCTGATTTTTTTTTATATTTGAAATCAAGTATACAACGGTCTAGCAATATCAAAGGAGATAGAGAGTTTGAAACCCTCAATTTCCTTTAAATTTGGAAATTTCAGATTTGTCGAGCAATCTTTGAAAAATCGTATCTCACTCTCTACAAGTCCAAAATTGAAAAACTTGGTACCGTTAAAAACTTCTTCCAAAGTACTAAAAGTTCTTAGGAGAAATTTTTCCATGATTCTAAATGAAAGATATTCAAAATTTAGCTCAAAGTGGCTGTTTTGGAATGCCAAGACAGATTTGGGTTGATTTTCGGTAAAGTTTGGAAATTCGGAAATATTCACACAATGTGAACTAGCTTCTGAAATTCGGAAATCAATTAGAGTTACAATCAAAGTTTTCAACACAACAAGCTGAACAAGAATTGGAGTTTTGGGCACCAAGATATGGTAGCTCAAAATTGCTGCAAAAGTAAAACTGTTCAGCAAATTCCAGGTTTAAATCACGTACTTCGGGACTTTGTTTGAGCTTCGAAATGGACTCAGAATGGTACTAAATTTGGTATGATTATACTACCATATAAGGGCTATTGCTCTGCAAAATTTCATAGAAAAATACGCACGAGAAGTCGGTTAACAAAATCATTAAAGCACCAAGAACGTCCAAGACAAAACTGCCTTGTGGTTCCGTTTTCCGTTTTCAAAACGTTTGGCCAACAAAATGTCTCAAACACGGCCCATTTGCGTAGACAATGTCTAAGAAACATCCAAGATACATTTGGTAGGTGATCAACATCAAGAATTTCAAAACAACAAGTCCCAATCAAGATTTAGGCATTTACTAGTCAAAAAAGGGTTTTCAACCACTGAATCAATTTCGAACTTCGGCCACAACTCACTCAATTCAACTTGGAATTGAGCATGGTTAGTGGCGTTGGAAACTACATTCATAACGGTAAAAGTTCACAGAAGGAATCATTTTAAAAATTTGTCCACAACTAGCCCATATTCGAGCATCAAGTTGCAGCTCATGACCTGCATTCTAGTGGATAAATGAAACAGGGAAGTCATGTTCAAATGATTGGTATGGTTCACTCAGGTAGAATCAGGGCATGGATTTTATACCATTAGAAAACCGGAAGTGTCTAGTTTCTAATGCCACTGACGGCACTCGATTTCGATATCGGAGTAAAAAGTTATAACCGAAACAAAAACACTGCCAGAGTAATACGGGACTCATTTCCAGATTTGACAAATTTTCGAAAACTCAACATTTAATCATCCAAATCACGTAATTTTTTGTGGAAACCTTCCACACAACCCACACAACATGTATACATCATAAACAAGTCAATTGAACCACAAAAAAATGCACTAAGGGTCACGGAAATAACAAGGGCAGATTTGTCACTTTTGCTCAACTCTCTCCTTTTGAGTTTTCCTTCACAACCCAACGTATTTCCACTAGATTAAGCACTAATCTAACATAAATAGCATCATATATCATCAAATCAGTCCACCAAGCTATTGTGAGATTTCATAGAGCCCACACACCAAATTTTCAACATAAATAAAGCTACCCACATGAATATATGAGCATATAAGTGCAATATAACTTCCATAAGTCAAGATTTGAGAGGTTGATCATCACTTACTTTCTTAGATGATCAAGGCAGAAATTTCGGTCCTTTTAGCTCCAGAAAAACCGTGAGAACAAGCCCCTTTTCCTAGCTTGAGGTGATCTCCAAGTGGTTAGCAAAGTGTATGTGAATTGGTGAAGATTTGAAGCAAGGATTGATGAAGGAAAATGAAGAACTTTGGTTGTTTTTCTCCTTGGATGGCCGGCTGTCTTGGAGCAAGAGAGAGAGAGGTTTTGGCTGCAAATGAAACTTCCAAGAGAAGCTAAAATATGTGGCTTTAAATTGGTTCAAAAGTCAACTCTCTCTCCTGCGCGTACGCAGGCGTTTTGTGCTCGATTTCTCTCGAGGTTGTTTCACTTATGCACTAAACCTCTAATGTACTTGTATTCCTACTATTATTATTCACTCTTAATGGTCTAAAAATAAGGGTCTAAAGTCCCTCAATTAAATCGCGCGTGTAAAAACACGTATTTTCAATTTGTGCGCAATTAAATCGCGTGTGTAAAAATGCGTACTTCCAATTTGTGCGCGGTAGAGTGGAATTTTCAATACTTGAGTACTTAAACATAAAAATACCTTTTTTAAGATTAGTGTATAAGTCTCCAATTTTTCAAGCTCATAGTACTCTCAAATCGGTTATTGTCTCTAAACGCGTATTCGCTATTTTCACTTAACGAGCTTCCAAAAAATGAAATTTTGAAATGAGTCACTTTAAAAATACATATGAGCTATTATTCTATGTAATTGAGTAATAAAAGGTCAAAATAAAATATTTTGAGTAAATGGCCAAATAAATAATTAAATAAGGTAGAAATAGGAAATTTAAATAAGTAAATTTTGCGAGTCCTCACACTTATTCTTTTAACCTGAATGGAGAAATGGTAGGATTCATCAAAGCCAGTAGAGGGTTAAGACAAGGGGACCCCCTTTCTCCTTACCTTTTTTTGATTTGTGCAGAGGGACTTTCTCACATGATCAACAGGGAGATGAACCAGGGAAATGTCACAGGAATCAAAGTATGCAAAAGCAGCCCCCAAATCTCGCACTTATTCTTTGCTGATGATTCATTAATCTGCTGCAAAGTAACCGTCCAGGAGGCCAAGCAGGTGAAGGATATCTTACAGAATTACTTAAAGGTGTCTGGACAACTGGTAAATTTTGACAAATCAGCTGTGTACTTCAGTAGGAATACTCCTAAACATGTCAGAGAAGAAGTGTGTCAAGAGCTAGGAGATATGAGGGAAGCAGGCAGTGGCAGATATCTGGGCCTGCCTATGGCTATAGGAAGATCAAAAAACCAAGTTTTTGGGTATATCAAGAGTTTAGTTGTGAACAAACTGAAAGGATGGAAAAACAAATGCTGAGTTCAGCTGGAAAGGAAGCCCTGATTAAGTCAGTGATTCAAGCAATACCAAATTATGACATGGCTTGCTTTAAGTTGCCAAAAGGACTGTGCAAGGATATATGCAAGTGTTTAGTGAATTTCTGGTGGGGAAGCGTGCAACAAGACAGGAAAATGCATTGGACAAGTTGGAAGAAATTATCAGAAGTCAAAGGAAAGGGAGAACTGGGATTCAGAGATTTGGAAGCCTTTAACGAAGCCTTACTTGCTAAGCAACTTTGGAGAATTATCACTTTCCCAAATCTGCTAATGAGGAAGGTGATCAGAGCAAAGTACCTAAAGGATCCAAATGGTCTTGAAAACAACCCCTCTCAATCAGCATCATGGACATGGAAAAGCATTCATAGTACATGGAGACTGATATAGAGAGGCATGTGGAAAAGAATAGGAGAAGGATGCCAGGTGAACATATGGAAGTATAGGTGGAATAATGGGATCCAGAACAGGCAAAATAACCACAAGCTGCCCTCCAAACTGCCAGATTCAAACCGTGAACTAGCTAATAAAAGATGGAAGATGGAACACAGAAATCCTGCAACAAATTCTCAATCCAGATGATAGAGTGCAGATAGTCAGCATGCTACTCAGTTGCTTCAAAAGAAAAGACAGGTTCTTTTGGAGCATCTCAAAATCTGGGATGTACGCAGTGAAGGCAGGCTATGTAAATGTCGTGCAGGAGAAGAGCAATGAAAAGAGAAGAGAAAGTGTAGGAGAGAAAATAAGTTGAAAAATCAGAAAGCATAGCATCTGGAAACAACTCTGGAAGCTGAACTTGAAGCACAAGCTGAAACATTTCATCTGGAGGAGCCTACAAAATAGCTTAGCTATCAAGGAGACAATCTACAACAGAATAGGCAAAGGTGACAGAATATGCAGTGTGTGCGGGGAAAAAGTAGAAACAATAGAGCACATGTTTTTCAATGCCCGATCGCTCAAACAATATGAAAAATAGCACCAGTGAGATGGGAAGGATTGCATGATCTTCATAATCTATGGAGATGGTGGGAAGCAGTTACTCAGACTGAGACAATGGCAAAAGGATAGGAAAGAATCAACCTAACAGCAAACATACTATGACAGATATGGAAAGCATGAAACAAGGCCCAGTTCAAACATCAAAAAGGAGAAGCAAGAGAAATAATTGGGAAATCACAACAAGAGTGGGTTGAATATGAAGAGGTTACAGGAAGAGAGAACAAGCAAAATAAGGGAGGAGTAGGGTCAAATCAGCAAGGAAATGTGAGAGAGCCACCAAAAGAAGGAATCATCAGAATCAATACGGATGCTGCGATAAGTTTAAAATTGATCAGAACAGGAAAAGGGATAATAGTAAGGAACTGGACAAGAGAAATTATGAGAGCAAGAGAAGTAATGGAGACAAAAATGGGAGAGGCACTAGTGGAAGAAACCTTAACCATTAGGATGGCACTCCAAATGGCAAGACAAGCAGGTTGGGAAAAAATAGATGTGCTGTCAGATTGTAAAGCAGCAGTTGACATGATCACAAGCAACAATGTGCAAGAAGGTCATATAGCAACCATTCTGAAAGACATTGGACACCTAATTAAAGGTTTTGAACATACAGTTTCTTTTGTACCTAAATCAGCTAACGTAGAAAGTCATAGGCTAGCACAATTTGCAACAAAGCTAGTTATAGAAAGTCATAGGCTAGCACAATTTGCAACAAAGCTAGTTAATGACATTGATTGGAAAAACAACTTCCCAACTTTGCTAATAGAAGCAACCAACAATGATTGGAGGGTTGATGCCACCTTTTGTAATTAAGCCCTTGTAGTATCAGGTTTATATATAAAATGATATCTAACGTTTGTGGAAAAAAAAGAGAACATAGCAACATAGCATAATGCCCACATTAACCTTCAGGATATTTACAAGGCAGCAAAGAACCTCTCTCTCAGAAAACAAAGGAGGCCTCCGCTCTTCTATTCCTACAAAACTCGTAACACTCCGAAGTTCCCAACCTTTGTTAATAAAAGAAAATGACAGTGATGGTACAAGCATTTATAGGTAAGAAAAAAAAAATCAAAGTATTCAGTAAATCAAACTAAAGTTACAGGACGACTGTTCAAATCAGTTACTGGAAGATTGATTTTCACTCCACAACCCCATTTCTTGTGGATGCAAGCCAGCAAATACTCATATGCTCTGTAACTGAGAAAATGAAATCCGAATGGTTGAACCACCAAGAGATGTTGCATGCTTGCACACGAGGGCTTCAGTGGCTTGTTCCTCATTTTCAAATAGCACAAGAGCTTGCTTCTTTCCATTCATTTCGAAGAGCTTAGAATTAACTATAGTTCCGTGCTCCTCCAAGTGGGCCACGATTTCCTCCTCAGTTACCTCCTGAGGGAGGGTGGACAGGTGTATCATCTTTGTTGGGGAGCAACAGTACCGGTAATTTTTTGCAGCATTTCGGTTAAACCGGTTAAGGTTTGAATTAGAATACTCGTGCGTATCAGCACCAGTTGTGATGTTTGGATGCTTTGAAAAATTAACCTCCAAGCGCTTCCCAAAAAGCTTAGCTCCCTGCACCACAAAACATTCACTAATTAAGAAATACTCTGCAGACAACTAGCAACTTCACAAAATGTTGGTCCAAATATGCATTATTTTCTGAAAATCATACAAATGATCCCATATGCAACACAAAATAAACAGAGGTCCATTCAAAGACATCTGACTTGAGGACAACATGCTGGTAAAGAATACGTTAAAAATGCAACATATTAAAGCATTAAACAATCTGGGATTTCAATACAAGTGCGACTCAAGCCGCAGAGAATATTTGTAAACATTTCTCAAAAGTGACTCCAAAAGATATTTCAGTAAATTGCCCCTTCCTCATACAAGACAGACATGCCAAAGGACTCCATCCTCAGAGGAGAATGAGGAGAAGCAAAAGGTTGGTGAGAAAAGCCCAAATGAGAAATGACGCAGAGTTGGGAATAGTCCCATCCCTGAGAAGTTACGATCCCATTCTTTCTGGACAGTAGAGAGATAATTCACACGCTTGTCTATGACTTGCCTCCGCTTCCATTCAAAATCTATTATGTCATTATCTTTTCATATACTATTTTGACATAAATGGATATTAGTTCTAGAAGGAACTTCATAGGATGTAACGATGTACTTTTCCCCAACCACTTCATTTGTATAATTGATACGGCAATGCAGAAAGTAAAAATAAAAAGAATGGACCAGAAGAATTTGTGAAAACAGTGGATTTATCCAGTTCAGGAACTTCAGAATTTGGCCTATCCCGGTAGATTGTATAATATGTTTAAATTAGGCAATCAAAGCTGAAACTAGAAACTAAGATAAAGGTTCCAAAAGACTGAAAGACCTTCAAAAAGTGCACAGCCAATTCAGCCTGAAAACCATCCCCCATCTGTACAAGAGCATGATCAGGTTTATTCCGCAGAAGTTTGATTCTCACAATATTTCCATAAATGGAGAACAGGTTAAACAGCTTGTCCTCATCAATGCTCTGCACCAGAGGCATACAAATGTGAATTTTGGGAAGCAAGAAAGGCGATGCCATCAAAACAAAGTTTTGGCTCTATGAAGAACCCAAGAGAACACAAGAATGATAGATGAGAAACCAATATGAGAGGTGAAGACTTACTTCTGGATTCAAATTAGAAACAAGAACAGTGCACCTATCATTCGTCCCACTAATTCCAGGAGGTAAACCACCTCCAAAGGCAGCCGCAATTGCAGCAGCACTGGCCATCTGCATTTCAGAAGCATCTTCCATATTATTGCCGTCTTTTAAAAGATTAAGAATCCACACTAACAAAAGCTAATGTGCACATACAATACCCTGACTACCCAGTCGGTCAAAAGATCTTTCAAAACAAGACTAATTTATAATTTTAAAAACTGTTTGGCAATCTATTCTGCTCCTAGATGGACAACAACTAGGGCAAGCAAAGCAGTGGAAAGAGCTTAAAAAGAACCAAAAGTTTTAAAGTTCATCGCATTTCTTCATCCAGCATCTCAGCATGCTCTATATAGGGCTTGGCTTGGAAGAAGATATAAAATACAAAAATCACTCTTCATTTAGTGGATCGGTTTTCAAAGAGCTGCCTCCTGCATTAAAGATCCAGTTCATTGAAGGAGAGAGGCATAGGTTACATGATCTATCTATGTGCTCCTTTTATACTAAAATCAAACTCTAGGATCAAATGAATATCTGAGAGCCTAGGGCAACAAAATTGACCCAAAAGGTGTTTAAACAAAATCCCTTTTCTTGTCATTTTAGTTGCCTACTAATCATTCCCAAAACCTCATAGATGCTATGAACCAAATCCAACAGCAAAAGTGAATTTGACACCAGACATACAGATCAGAGTTGACAACAGAAACTCAAAATTGCAAAGCCGACACCAAAAAATGGCTGAATGTCAGTTGACTGCAATAAAAGTGACGGGAAAATACGCACCTGTGGATATCCAACTGGTAAACACCAAAGAAGAGCAAAATCAGTCAGAAATGTACAATACGGCGATAATATTCAACAAAAACTTAGCTGCTGAATTTGGCAACCTGCAAAGAAGACATACCTCCTACGTCACCATATCCAGGCTGTCACAAGAAAGGAGAAGTGGTTACATATTAAATATTGGAAAGCACAAGCTCTAATTTATGAATCTCAAATAGTAATATCAGAAATGAAAGCAACCTACATGAGAGGATCTACCCTTCTGTTCCGAAGGCAGTGAAGGGTTTGTGAAATCCCTACGTAGAATCAAGAGTAACAGTCAGGGAGAAGGGATAAAAGAAGAATCAGCAATCTTTGCATACTGCAGGACTGTGATATAGACAGGAACATTTATCCTTCTCTTTCACCCACGGAGGATTTATGTATTTGAAAAAAGAGAGAAAAAAATGCACCATCCTACCTAGATCGTTCATTATTGTAGTTTACTTGTAACTCATCCAGGCTAGAGGAAGGACAAAAAACAAAGAAGAAATGTGAGTAAAATATCCGCAAGATAAAATTGATCAAATGAACATTACAAAAATATAATTAATTAATTAATTAAAAATCTGGAATTCCTAAAAGGAAACTTCAAGCATACTTAGAGAATTGAATGTCTAGCTGACAGCAACCATCATATATATTTCGACCCTGTAAGAAAATACCAAGTACACCAGTTGAAAGCACCCATCCATTTATAGATGCAGACTAGGAGACAGAAAGGACTGCTGAAAAAACAAAGAACCTGAAGGGCATTTCTTGCAGAAACAGCACTTTGCTGTAATTGATACTGAATCAAAGCCTGGAAGCCTACAAATTTTCAGCACAGTCAGAATCCACAAAAAGAAATGTCCGAAGTTTTGAGTCAAAACAGATTGATAACAACTTGAAAATAAAGATATTCAGAAAACAATTCACCAAAAAAGAAAAAAGAAAGGACAGACAAGCTATGAACAATAAGCTTCCTAAATATACATAGTGCCTTTTGGCATGAGCATGAAGACAGCACTGAAACTAAAAGAGGCTTGCCTCTGATACTTAAATGCTACAGATCAATAATACATCCTAATATGCCAAAATGAGCACCAAAATAAGAAAAAAAGGAGAAAAAAGAGGGAGAAAACTTGAAGGTGCTGACCAGCCGACTTCTGAAAGGTGACAATCTTCTCTACAAATCCATGGGGAGAAAACACTTGATGCAGCACTTCCACAGTAATGGGGTATAGCATTTGATGTATTGTAACTAAGAGAATTCGGTTAGGCTGTATATCCACAGGGTGCCCGACAGCAGACCAGCATAGAGGCAGATCAGAGAGAAGAGAAGAGAAGAGAATGAATAGAGAAGAATAAACTGAGAAAGGAGAGACTAAAGCAGCAGAAGATATTGCGTGCAGAAAACTATAGCAGACAAATTTATGACAAAATAATACACAGAAGAAGAGAATTATTACTCATTCAATCAATCCAGAAACATAGAAGAAAAAAGATGTATGCTAAGAAAGGATTATAAAGGTGCAATAATGGACAAGACAAAAAAAAAAAAGCACTAGTGCCTGTTTTCTACATTTTTTTCAAGTAGAAACGGAATAGTTCTGTCAATGGCACATTAAGAGACCATCATCCATAAGATCTCAGGTAAGAATGTTCAGCAAAAATTTATCTGCATCCCGTTAATTCCAGTCGAAGCAAATGTGTTATTAAGTTCAAATCAGGGAGGTCAACAAGTGAAGCCTAAATTAGCAGCATTCAATTCCAAAAAACAACTACTATGAAAGTTCATCTATTAGTTGGCCATCCCTGTGTATCCCAATGGCTTTGACCAATTAAATCAGCTTCAGTTAATAAACTGCCCAGAACCTTTAGGTAGAAGAACACCAAAATCATTAACTCCTCTACTCTTTTTCTGCACCCAGGTTTTGCTTAGCATTCTTATTACAAAACAAACCAAAGTAGCCTCAGATGGTGAATATCTTAATGTTCACAGGGAAATTGGATTTATAATTACAAGATGGTAGACCTTTGGAATATCGAGAATCATTACGGAAACACAGCATCGCTACCATTCTCATAAATATAGTGACATATATATGTATTGATTATACATGCTATCCAGCAGCATCATTTTCTCATCTTTTTGCAAAGAATGTTCATGTATTTAGAACCTTAAGGAAAAACCAATTCATTATATTCCTCACACAAATACTACATCAAAATCAAACTTCATAAATCAAGTTCTATTATATGCTGCTACTAACATATACTAACCTCGTCTCCTCGTCCCTGAGTATTCTGATCCATGGTTGTTAGTTCTTGATGTGATGAAAACTGGACATAAACATTTCTTCCCCTAGTGGTCAATAAACAATACAAGGAAAAATTACAGTCACTCACTTTGCAGCTTGCAGTTAAAAGATTGATTATCAACAGTCTCCCATGCCTTGATAACAAAAAGAAAACCATGAAGGACACCTTATACTTGGTTGAACATTAGTGTAGAATTGTAAAGCATTTACAGCTGAAGGAACATCTTGCATTTGAAGAAGTGCCTGCATGGGAAGAAGCAATGGGAATTAGTAGTCCTATTTAAAGATTACAGTTCATTTCAACCAAAAAAGACTATTATAGAAAAATTTAAGACAAAGATCAATTCAAAGAAGAACTACCTGATTTTTTGCCCGAAGCATTACAAGTTTGGTGATGACTCCAAATGGTTGAAACAGCTGAAGCAAGTCATTCTGTAATCACAATGTTCAGATTTTTCAGAATAACAGCACTACCAAGAACATGATAAAACCAACAGAAACCAATGATTAGTAATCTAAACCCTTGCACAGAACATAATAATCACACCAGCTAACAGGCAACCATCCAGTAAAGCATAAAGAAAAACAAATTTTCCATGTACAAAAAAAGACTTAGTATGTAATGGGAGAGGATAAACAAGTAAACTGTCCACAAGGTTTAAATAACAGCAAAAGAGAAGCACTAGCAAGAACATTTAAAAACTCTAGGATTTCAAAGAATTGTCAATCTAGATTTTCCCAGGAGGGCAACGGTGTATGGGCAAATAATAAAATATTAGCAAGACAAAACAGAGGCTTCATTACTCTTCTTTCCAGTACAATGATAATTTTCCAATGCCAGGTGATGAAAATTACCATTCTACTAGGAAGATGAGCTTTGTCTGAAAATGAAAACCACAACTTTGATGAATTTACCAAGGTATGGAATTCCCACTTCATTGGGCCAAGATACTAAGTGGATACATTACACTTATCATTTATTTATTTATTTATTTGTTCTTTCCAATAGGAAAGTCACATTACAAGAAAACATAAATGCAGCTTATATATTTTAATAATTTATTCCATTAATTTGCAATTTAGGAAAACAGCTGGGGAGAGGAGACAATTGGCTACCTTAAGATTTTTTTTATCTTAAAACATTCTACGGAAGTGCAGACAGTTGTTCAGGCTGGAAACAACTAATGTCAAAGCATCCTGTTATACGAACAGAGAAGATATATCCTTGGAATAAAATTTGTAATCATAACTCCAGCTCACCAAAAAGTAACAATAAAGGATCTGATACATGAACCCTACAAATTTTCTTTTTTCAAACATAGATATTCCCTGCACAACAGAAAGATTGACCTTATCACCCATGAACTAGCTCTCTGGACTAAATTTCCTATTACTTGTGCTTTAGTGTCATGCTTTCTTCCCTTTAAAAGTTCCTTTCAGCAGCAGAAGAATGATCCTGATTTACGATAAGCCACAATTCAGAAGCACTTCAGGCGTAAACTTAATATTGATAAGAAGTTGTAGAATACATTAAATTAAATGAGCTGACTCCGAAGGATCATGTATAGGCACTGTATAAATTACAGGGTTGAAGAAGAATAATCTGAAAAAGGTTGGAAGGGGACTAGTAATCAGTTCTCTGATCAACGTTGGAAGGGATCTTCTTGATAGGGTTCATCATTGTATAAGAAGAGAGACCCCAGTTAGTGACACAGAAATGGTTGAATCAGAGTTCTTTAGATTGGATTGGGGATCAAACTCCCAAAATAAAATAGACTCAAAATTGGAAGGCAAGCTGTACCTCATACCAATTCCTGACTAAAGGAGAGTAGAAAGAAGCACTTCTAAAGTGCATAACTTCGGGGAAGCAGATACGAATGGATCCAATCAACTTGGAAATGAAAGGATTTTACAAGTTATACATTTCTCTACTTGTTTATCTTGAGCTGTACCCTCTTGGTGCATCTTAATAAATTATTACTTTCTCAAAACACCAAAGAGGTTTAACAGGATCTTTGTGGTCAATTGGCATTCTTTGGACTCACAGGTTGGAGAAGCTAATTAGGTGGACAGAGATTAGGCCAAGAGTTACCTCAGCCATCAGTTGCTACAAAAAGATAATCCCTCCATTTGGATTAGTTATTCTTGGGGGTGTTTTTGAAAAATTTTACTGTAGCAGAGTTTTTAGAGTATATTTTGGGATATTTTTAGAAAATATTTTGGAATATTTAAGAGTAGTAGAGTTTTTAAAATATATTTTGGGATATTTTTTGAATATTAAAAAAATTTTAGACTACTTTTTAGAGTACCTTGAAAAACTAGTTTTTGAAAAACTAAAGGATCCAAATGCAGCCTGAGAAATTTTCACCATTCAATCACTAATCAGAAGAGCCATAAAATAGAATCCACAGAATTTAGCGAGCCCAGCACTAACCAACAGGAAAGGTACTTGACTTAAAAATACAGTGATAGCATTTTGCAACCAGAAAACATTAGACCTTGCAATAATATAAAATCATACTTCATACAAGGAAAGTTTAGAAGCTTAAAAGATCCAAAAACTTGGCGAAGCTCTTGAAGAATATTTAAGCAACAACTTTTTAATTTATAGGCTACAATCCCAAATACAATGAAACATCCAAGTAAACCATATCGAATGTGTTAAACAAACATCAGTTCCAAAATCAGCAATCTCTACTTATGCTTAAATTCTGTATTGGTTTCAATGCATAGAACATGGAGCAAAGAATAAAACAAACTTAAGAAGACCGACATGAATTTAAAAACTGTAAAACATTCTTCAAAATCAAATATCAGGAAGTCACGTGATAGTACAAGCATATAAATGAACATTTAGCTCTTTCCACATAGGCTACATGCTCCATGTTCTATAAATGTATCTTAAGTCATATCTTATGGGAAATTACTCAATACTCCACTTGTTTAGAAACTTTTAGGAGGCATGCAGGTGCAAAATCCCTGAACTTACCAGACATAATCAATATAAACGCGTATAATTTATTAAAGAAAAAATTGAAAACATGTAAACCTATCTTTTAGGTCCAAAAATGGCAAAAAAATGTACAATATAGGTACCAAGTAACATTAGATTAAAAATCATACCTCAGAAATCTCATGCCCCACATTGCGGACATGAATGACTTTTGAAGGCTCTGTCATTTGAAAAATCCTGGACAAAAATAAATAGTTGACAATGGTGTGTATGAACACCACCAGACATGATTGAAATGTAACTTTACCAAATTAGTGAAGGAAATGAGCTAGTCTAACACCATATCAATCAAGCACAAGTAGAAGAGAAAGAAGATGAAGCACATGCAGAATTATGCTCCGCATATGTGGTTGTTATAATGATCAAGAAATCAACTGGAAAACCAGTATAACTTGCAGAACCTCAATCTTTGAATTTGAACTGCCACATATATATAACTAGGAGTAAAAAGTGACCAAATGCAATGCACACCAAGTATGTATATTTCTACTTCCAAACATAGATATAAATATTTCTGTCTAGCACAAAGATGAGAAACAAAGGAATGAGCGGCAAAACAAGCCATATCGATTTCCCATGACTTAACCACGCGAGTCCCTGAGTTAGTTTTCCCTCCTAACAATCAATACTCCAGCTTCTTGCCACAAGAGGTAGTGAAAGATTTTGACTCTCTCAATTTCAAGATGAACTAACAAGATGACTCATTACAATCCAGTGGCAAACCAGCAAGACGAACTTACATATCTAATCATATTACATCACAGTTCTTCTACCCATACCTCAGAATTTCTTGAAAACCGCAAACAATAAACAGGTTCTGATTTTGGAATGTTTAAACAGCCCCCACCTTTTCCAGCAAAAGGAAAAAAGATTAAATTTTGTAACACTCTAACGAACTCTTGAATTAATTACAGAAAACCGCCCCAATTCTCGTTGTGTTCCATAATTACATGCAGACCAACTCACAAATTTAAGAATCTTATCCCATTAACCTAGATGGAAACAGGGATGCAGATTAATAAAATTAAAAGCAACAAAATTACATACAATCAAGCAAGAAACTGAATAAACTAGATCAAGAAAATGCAATATCAAAAAAGAATAAACTTTCAGATCCAACCTCGTAGGAAGAGAGGACGAGGAGGAGGAGGAGATGGGGAAAGCTAAAACCCAAGTGGACAGAGGACAAAGACAAGGAGAGTTGTGAGACAGGCACCAGAGAGAGAAAAAATAGGGTTTGGGGATTTTTGACTTTTGAGACACGTGAAGGTGCTGGGATGGATCAACTATTTCTTCTCAGCCGTATCCATCATTTTTCTGTTTGAGCAGCCGTTTTGAGTCTTTTGACGTGTCTTATGCGTCATGACGTAAATGTCCTCACAGATAGAAAGTTTGGGCATGCATGTCAAGGTTTTGATTTTTGGATTGCAATGTTTCAAAGAAACGTCTTGACGTAAATGTCCTCACAGACACAAAGTTTGGGCATGCATATCAAGGTTTTGATGTTTGGATTGCTTTGAAAAATTGTTACGTTTTTTCATGCATACATTTTTCAATCACTTTTTTATCTTTCATATATCAAATTGTTAAAATAATTTTATTTTATAAAAAATTCAAAAAAATGCAACCTAAACAAAGCCTTCCCAAACAAATTTTCCTATAAATGACTATTGATCAAGAGGTTTTTTTCTAAGAAAAAAATAGTTTATTTGGACAAAATAATATTTGAAATTTTTTTAGGATAATTTTTTTAGTATTTTTTGTGATATGATGTATGTAAAATAAAATAAGTAGTAAGTTGATAAAGAAAAGATAATTAAAAATGTGTTTGTGATGCAAGTAAAAAAGTTTTTCCAAATAAGTTTGGATTGAGTACTATTTAGAATAATTATTATATTATTTTTTTTTGTAATGTGGTGTATATGATATATAAAAGATATTTAAAATGTAAACAAAGATAATTGGACAATCTATTTATGATGCAAATAAAATAATATTTGAAAAAAAATTTGTATCCAAACATATCCAAAGTAAGATCCACCTATAGTAAATTAAAAAAAGTTTTGCAAAGGTGAGTAAAGTGAGAATGATATAACTTCTTGTTAGACTAGTAAATTGAATTAGCTGCTGTTAACTGGGAATCCACTATGCTTGTTTTTGAGGATAATAAAAAAAATTCATTGGAAAAAGAATGAAAAAAAAAAAAGGAAATCAATGGGTCATAAGACAGGTGGTTTAACACACTAGAATATTTATTCAAAAAATAAAAAAAAATTGGGAAACAAGCATTAATAGGACAAATATTTGTTGGATAAATAAAAAATGGGAAACAGATGAGCTAGGATAAATATTTGCTCCAACAAATGAAAAATAGGAAATTTTCTCGTATAAATCTCTTTTTACCTCTTAGAATCCATTTTTTTTCTTTTATTTTTGTTCTCAAGGGACCCATGCCCAAGCGGTTAAAGTTGATGCCCTAAAAAATTCGAGGTCCTGAGTCCCAATTCCCCATTCCTACTCCTTAATTTTCACCCCTTCTTTGCTAAATAAAGTTTAAAAAATAATAAAAAAATCTAGTATTTTCTCATTCTCGTAGCTAGTATGTCTAATTGAAACAAATTAATGGGTTAATAGGTAGCATGCCTAGTTGGCATTTATGTTTTGTTTATGATTTTTTATTGCAAAGTTTTACTTTAGACTCAAACTTTCACTACTACAAGTGCGCAGGTTGTACACAAATATAAGGAAAGATTGAATATCGATCCCATAGGAAAGATTGATCAATTATTGATTAGTATTCAAATTATTTTATTATTTAGACAATCACAAGTGCGAAAAATTAAATCTATATTACAAACATGTTGTAAAATGAAATAACAATAACAATAAAAGGTTTCTAGGGTCATGGAATTACGAGCTACTCTTGTAAATGAATCTACCGATTAATTGGGTATGATTGCCTTAGCTAAGTTATGGCATAATTACCTATTGTACGTGTTACTCGCTTTCGCCAATGTACCCACCATACTTATAAATAATCCATACTTATTTATGTGATTATGAAACTAGCTACAAGTTTGTTTAAATTCTATAAGATTACTCATAAAAAACCACAAAGGTGCACGTCTAGCTTCATGTGTGTACTGCCTTAGTTCAATACTTCCTTGAACTAGTATCGAATCCCAACTCTTATTGACAATTCAATACCTTTAGATAATTACAATCAATGGCCACTTAATCATGATTTTGCCAGCAAAAGTATTAAATAACTTGCTCAATGTAATAGCATCAAATAACTAAGAAAATATCACACAACAATCATGGAAAATTCATCCATACCCTAGGTATAACTTAACAAAACATAAAGGAAATCAAAGAAAACACCAAACTTGAATTATAACTAACAAAGGAATTAAATACAAGAATTAAAGTGTTAGGAGATATATCTTTGTCACATGAGTTCCAACTCTCCATCTTCAACTCCAATATTTATCCTGTCAGTCAAATACAAAATTTGGATGAAACTACACTAATCTAACCTAAACTAAAGAACTATAAATAACTAGTGAAATACCATTTTTGGTAGTTTTTTCTCCTAACTTCCAAAGTTATAAAAGCAAGTTCACAAGAGGTGTCGCACCCCATTTTTGAAAGAAAAATAAAGTGTTTACAGGTTTATAAAAATGGATTTTGATTTATTTTGAGTGAAAATGAGTTTTTGATTTGTAGAAAATAAATAAATAAAGAGGGCCTAAAATGGGACTTAAAAGTGCGACGATTATGACCCAAAATAATAGTTTAAAAAGGGTTTTTAATAAAAAATATGAGTCGCCACTTGGTATTGAGTTAAGGTGTACCAAGTTACTCAAAATGAATTTTGAATAAAAAAGTAGAAAAACTCTTTTTAAACGACTCTAAGTTTTCAAAAATCAGAGAAAAGTGCTCGGGAGTCACGTTTGAAGAAAGGGAAGGTAAGGATAAAATCCAAGGCACCCTTTCAACCTAGCCTAGAGATAGTTGCGTGATTTAGTCAAAAAGTTTTCTTAATTTAACCTAAAAACTTATCACATTTGGATGTTACTATATGAATGCAAACCTAGACCTAATGGCTATCAAAAGGGTCAATATGTCTTTTCAAAGCTTGATTGGTGCAAATCGCATTAATTGCGACCCTCAAAAGTGATTATTAGAAGAGGTCACGAATATGCAACAATGAGATTTGAAAAAAATAGAAAAATTATAATATACAAATATACGTGACCTAAGGGAATGCATCATAATGGGTGCGGGGGAAACTAACACTCGTGATTTCAATTTTCCCTTTAATAGAGGGAATACGAGCGTGCTAAGGCTAGAAAGCCATACTCGTCCATATCCTATATTTGAGGGGTTTTTCTCCTATCTAATCAAGCAAATGATCTAACCTAGTTCTAATGGAAGTGCAAACCTACATGTCATGTGTTGCACATGGGGATAAGGGATATATATATATATATATATATAGGGGAAATATGGGATAAGAGATGTACATATAAAGGAAATGCCATGCAAAATGATAAAAATCCCAAAAGATAGAAAAATATGCATGCAAATGTAGTGATTGTCACACAAATATGATCTAGCGCGTGGATGGTCTTTAAGGGTCTAGCGTTGGACTAGCCCATGTCTAGAAGTTCCCACTGGCGTTGGACTAGCGAGAAAACGGGAAAAAGGGCCACAACTAGCGTTGGACTAGTGTAGTGACGTCATACAGTTATTATAATCAAATAAATTATATAAAACATAATGAAAGCAAGTAAACACATAATATCATATAAAACACATAGCACATAAGCATGATATTTAGATGCAAAATCCTAAGAAAGCGAGTAATACGTAAACATACAAGCATGCAAAACACACAAAGCAAATAAATCAAATAAAGACCTAACTATTACATTTGAGGGCCCTAACTACAATCTAAAGGGAGAAAGGAATAAAATAAATGATAAAATAAATACCTAACTATTACATATTCTATCTAAATACATATCTTGAATCCCCTAACTATTACAATTTGGCATTTAATTGCCTCAAAAATTAAATTAAAACAAATATACAAAATTAAAAACAAATAAAGTGAATAAATAAATAAAACAGAATAAATAAATAAAAACATTCAAAAAACATGCAATTACACACATAAAGTCACATAGGAGCACATAGAATCAAGTAAAAGCAAAATAAAGGAGTAGAGTGTACCTCCTTGAATTGGTGACCTAATGAAGTGAAATTTCTTTTATTTACCTTCCAACACGAAAAAAATAGTTAAGGTACGACTTTAATTAACAAATACTCATAGACGATGGAAATAAGCATGAAATTGAATAATTAAAGTATTTAAATGAAAGTAAACAACCCATATTTAAGAAATTAAAACAAGCAAGGACCTAACTGAAACAATTAAAGAAGTTTGAGAGGTCAAATTAAAGGAAAATAAAATTAAGGGCTCTAAATAAAGTCTACCAAAACTAAATGCTAAAATTCACAAAAAAATAAATGAAAACCCATTTGCTATAATTAAACAACAAAATTACCCAAAATTTTACTAAAATCCAAACCAAAATTGTAAATCTTATAAAAAATTATTAAACCTAAAATTTCATCCTAAAATTCACCAATAATCTGTCCAAAAATCACATTAAAACATACCAAAGAAAAATAACATTTTAAAAGGACAAAATTGATTAATTTTCCAATTTTATGGGCCATAGTAGTATGAAGTAACAATCCAGGGGTCAAAGTGCAATTGTTTGGAAATATTTCATGCAGCCCACGAAGAAGCTTTCTGCAACTTTGCCGCTATGGGATTCATATCGAACACAGGTAACAAAATCCAAGCAAAACATCAAGTTTTCAGACTAAAACAACAAAGATTATGGAGTCCAAGCATCAAGATTCAATCTTGGGTATATTTAATACAAAATTTGTGCTATAAAATCTGAACTATCATCCCATAAGATGAGTAGGAAAAGTGCGGCAAAAGAAGAGAATAATGCAAGCTAGATTCGGACAAGTTTGGCCCAGATTTAAACTTAAATGGCAAGGGTAAAGTGAACTACATCACCTTAAACACTTTAAGAAATGGAGATGACGCTGTAAGCTTGAGGGGAGAGGAATCCAAGCACTGCAACTACAAGCAGATATGCTTGGCGCAGATGATGCAAGAACTGTGACTTCAGCAGGTTTAGGCTTCGATTCAAGGGCGTTGCAGTGGTTTTTTCCCAAAACTTGTAACACAAAGATTCCTCCCCAAACACCGTAGATTATCCAACAAAATAAATCTTTCTAAAATAAGTTATGATCAGATCAGAAAATGGCCGGGAAGATCCCTAAATCTCCAACCCTGGCTCAACTTTTAGCAGAAAAAATTTCTGCACTTTTCTCTCTCCTTTCTTTCTCGATTTTCCCTCCCTTTTTGCTGTTTTTTCCTTCTGTTTTCCTCTCTCAGTTTCTTCCCAGGTTCCTTCAGCCGCTAAACCCCATTTTTCCTTCTCCCTTTTCTTTTCTTTCCCCCTTTCCTCCTACTGCCCGAAGCCTCTCTTCCAGTGTTTTCCTTTTTCCAACCTCGGTTTTCCTTTTCCAGTTTCTCCCCTGTTTTCTTTCTTTCTTCCCTGATCCTCTCTTGTTCTTTCCTTTCTGTTCCTCAGCCCCCTTTTCTCCCAATCTCCTCTCTTTTCACCCTTTCCCGCAGCTCTTCCTCTTGTTTTTTCTTTCTTGCTTTTCTCTTGTTTTTTCCTCTCTCTCCCTGCAACCTCTTGCTTGTTTCTCCCTTTCTTTCTTTTCCTTCACCGCCCCCAAGCTTTCTTTCTTGCCCAGTTTTTTTCTCTCCCAAAACCTCCCTCTCTAGTTTTTCCTTTCTTGTTTCTTTTTTCTGTTCAGCCCGTAGCCCTTCTTTTTTCTTTTTCCTTGCTTGGTTTTTCTCCTCCTGATTCCCGTAGCTTCTTTTTTCTTATTTCTCCTTTTCATTTTTTTCTCCAAAATCCCCCAAATCAACAAGTGTCCTACCACCTAATCTAGCAAGTGTTGTGATGTCAATAAAAAATAAGGACACTTGTCTAACCCTTATCTATCTCACTTAACTAGTTTGCATGGCCTCCACCTATTTATTATACATGTGTTCCACATATTTTCCTTTTTTAATTTTTTGTTTCCCAAAACAAATTTTAGGATAAATAACAAATGTTACATCCTTTTTTTTATTTTACCTTGCAAAAATTCATTTTATTTTATTTTGAAAAAATTGAAAAGATAAAAAAGAATGGAATTTTTATAAGAATTTTCTTTTTTCGAAATTTAATGCAAAAATATCTTAAAAAGAAAAATGATGAACCTAATTTACTAAAATAAGCAAAAATAAACACTAACTATCATTTTGCAAACTTAATCAACTAAAATAAAATAAAAATAAAAACAAGAATAAATAATAAAAAAATAAAGCTAAAATTGAATTAAATAAAATTAAAATTTTGGTATCTACAAGAGGCCTATTTATTGGTGAAATTTGCTTCTAACAATCTTCCTTAAAGTTGTACAAATTGACCATTGAGATTCCCAAGATTGTTTCTAAAAGTTTCCATGTTTCCTTTTGTAGAATGCAATTGAAATTTGTTTAGAAAAACAATCAAAAAGTTGTGTGAATAAGGTTTCGTTTGATAAAACTGAATCTGAATTATGAATTATGAATTCTGAAATCTGAATACTGAAACAATTAATTTGCTGAATTTTAAGCACTGAAAAAAATATATGAATGCCTGAATTTTAATGCTAAACCTATTTATACTGTTTGATAAATATTTATAACTGAATGCTTAATAAGTTTAATTTGACAATTTTGCCCTATCCTTTCATTCAAAAAGAAATAGAATCTATGATTTAATTAGTTTAAAATTGTTAGGTATGAAAATGACAATATTTATTTTTAAATCAAATTAATATAAAAGATGAAATATATTATATGAGGAATATGGAGAAGATGTGAAAGTCATTAAAAAGGGAGAAAAGAGAAACTAAAAATCATTAGATAGAGAATATTATGTTGTTTAATTATATAAGAATTTTGAACATAATTAACAAACAAGGGTAGATTTAGTAGATAAGATAAGATAGTTGAAGTAATTCTATTGATTCTTATCAGAATTAAGCATTCAGTTAGGATTCTTGTGCTAAAAAAAATACACACAGGTTCAGCACTGCTTAACAAGTTCAGCAAATAGATTTTCATTTATCAAACACTCAAAACATCTGAATATCTGAAAAAATTCAGATTCAGCACTTTTTTATGTTATCAAACAGACCTTAAACTACATTTGTTCGCAGGATCCGTGGACCTCACCTATGGATCTGGTTCGCAGATCAGCTCTCATGCATTTTCTGTCTTTTCTAGATCTATGGGGTGATATGTGGATGGCCTTATGGACCTAGCTCGCGAATCCACTCAGAAACCTTGATTTCTTCACTTTTTCATTTCTGAATCATCTTCGAATCGTTGCCAACATATCATTTTAATTTCACTCTGTTTGAATCAATCATCCAAATGCTAAAACCTATAAACACATTTTGCACATTAATCTACTCAAATGCAAGTTTTGGTGAAAAACTATAACTTGTAGAAATAGTTGATAGAAGGAGCTAAATTTTATCTTTAAACCCTAAAAACACACTAAAATCTAAGAAATAAAATACACTAAAAATATACAAAATAATCACTTATCAAACTTCCTCACACTCAAACTATTACTCATCCTTAAGTAATAGGAAATATAAACCATAACAATGATTCAAGAATTGAAATAAAACATGTGCAACCTTGAAATTCAATTTCACAAAACCAATTAAATATCCATTATGCGATCATTCATTTTATCTCAAGTACTGATAATATCAAATAAAGGTGAGATAATTATATCATAAATTCAACTAGTTTAACTCAATTTCTCACCCAACCTAATTTCACAAGCAAGTGATTAAAATAGTCAATACTTACTTTTCTCAACCTATGATCACCTTCTTTACAAACTCAAAATAGGGATTTATTCATATATCACAAATACTTACTTGACTTGTGAAACATGACGGTTAGTGTCGAGATATGGATTGTAGGATCGCTACGATCCATATCGTGCTTAGGATCGTAATTCTAAAGAAATGTAGTGGGTTCTTTAGATTCAGGATACGAATTGTAGGATCTTATGTTCCTACAATATTGTATCGATCCTACTAATTTATATGAATATAGGACTTTTATTACTCTTCTCTCATTTTTCATTCTTTATTGATTCACTATTATGCTATTTGGCCCAATAAAAAAGCTAGTCTTGGGGTTCATAAAGGGCCCTAATCCTATTAATTAAAACAAACGTTAAAATTTTCATATGCCTTATCAGTTATTGGGAGATTTAGGACTTTTAAGTCTCTTACTTTCTTAGCAGCAAAGAGATCGAGTAAGAAACTAAACCCTAAAGTCACAAAAAAAAATCATTGGTTTATCATAATATTACTCTTCAAAGTTTGAAAAATCGAGGTTGGGAATTTCGGAATGGGAAATTAGGGCAAAAGAAAAAGTTTCATCTTCTCATATTTTATTTTCATTTTTTATATTAGTTTGTTCTCAAATTAAATGAAATTTTTTCTCAAAACTCCACTTGGCCAGTCATTAAGAGCAGTAAATTGAGCAAAAATCTTGAACAAATTGAGCAGCAAGGGCTTTAAGAAGAAGGCTAGAAGATCTTGGCTATCAAAATACGATTTGAGAAGCAGGCTTGATATAGCAGTTGGCATAGCTTCCAATTTGTCTTTTGGTATGGGATTTTTAAGGCAATGATTCTGATTTTCTAAAGTAAGGCATTACAATTTATATAATTGATGTACTTTCATTCTTATTGGTGGACCATTTCTTGGTATAGTTTTTGGTGTGATTCATGCTTGGTTTATCAAATTTCAGAATAATTAAACGACTTTTTCTTTCATATGCATGTGATCAATTGAATATTTTTTGAACTTAATCTGACTAGTGGTAGTTGTAAAGAAAAAAAAAGGAAAGGCCTCAATTGAATGTTGTCTAGACATAATTGTAACTTTGCGTGATTACATATAACCCATTAAAGAATACTAGCATTTGACATGTAGAAACTAAATTTTCAGCTTATGTTGGACAAGGATGTTTCTTTCTAATATATATTTATTCTTTAATTCCCTATCCTATGTCTCAAGAAAATGCCTGCATAATTACGAGATACTTTGATAGTGACTTGTTGTGAAATGCATATTATAATTTTAACATTATTTAGTAAATATAGTAGTATAAATTAGTGATGGATTCTTTTTACCTTTATAGGGAGCTACTTTTTTGTTACTTAGATGTTTAACTATTGTTTAATAGTAATTAAATGTCTACTTCTGCACTGAAGAAAGGAACCTGAAAAAATGCAACGTGTTCTCGATTAGATCTTGGGTGGGAGCATGGAGTTGAAATTGATAATTTAAGAAGAAAGGTCATGTGCAAATACTGTGGAGTTACTCATACATGTAGAGTGTCTAGATTTAAACATCACTTAGCTTGGACACACTTAAATACTGAACCATGTCCTAAAGTTCCTGAGTGTTAGGAAACAAATGTATGACTTGTTTAGTGCAAATTCTAAGGAATAGAGAAAAAAAAAAGGAAACAAAGATATGGCCATGTATATGATGATGAACAAGATGAAGAAGAAATTGAATAGAGGGATAGAAAACATCCTATAGATGAGCAAAGAGATAGAAAAGGTTCCATGGATCATTTTGTTGTGAAAAAACCTAGGGGTTGAATTTAAGACAAACAACTATTAATGAGAAATGGAAGAAACAAGAAAGAGATGAAGTTTGTCAAATCATGATTAGGTGATTCTATACAAGTGCCAGTCCATTTAATGTTGTAAACAACCCATTATTTCCTCTAACAATTAAGAAAATTGGTAAATATGGCAAAGCGCTTAAGCCACCTACATTTCATGGAGTGAGAGTCACTTTTTTAAAAAGAAAGTTCAAGAAACATTGAATTTACTTAAAACATACAAATAAGGATGGAAAAGAACAGATAGCACTCTTATATCGGATGGGTGGTTGGATCAAAGATATAAAACAATGAATAATTTTCTTCTGAATAGTTTAGCTAGAACTATTTTCTTACCTACAATAGGTCAACTGATATTTCTAAAACAACCCAAAAGTTATTTGAATTATTAGATAAAGTTGTACAAAAGATTGGGAAGAAAATGTTGTCCAAGTCATCATGGATAATGCTTCTAACTATAAGGAAGTAGGAAAATAATTACTGGAGAAGAGAAAGAGATCATTTTGCATAGATTTAATGCTAGAAAATTTTCAAAAACTTGATCCACTATATAAATTGACTACTGCCAAAGCCAGATTAGTGGTTTCACACATCTATTCATGGGTTACAGTTATCAATTGAATGAAACAGTTCACAAATAGCAAGCATTTAATAAGACTTGGAATTAGTTGATTCGCAGCTTCAAACTTCACAATGAGACGTCTAAGGTGCGTTTGATAAAATTGAAAATTGAAAATTGAAATTTGAAATCTAAAGTTTGAATCCATTAAATTATTGAATTATTTAATGTTCAATCAAATACATTTAAGTGTATATAAGTGAATAACTTATCACTTATTTTTTGGAGCAAGTTTTTTCCAGAAAATTTAGTGCCACTTAATTAATTCAGATGTTTAATTTTTTATTATCAAATGCATCTAAACATATTAAGGTCTGGATCTATTAAGTTTAAGTGCTGAATTGGATTATCAAACAAGGCCTAAGTGAGCTAAAATGCCATCATTTTACTTTTTTTTCTCATCTGATAAGTGGACAGAAAGTCTGTATGCCAAGAAAAAAAAGGGAAAAAAATATGCAGCATTGTTTTTGTTAAATAGTTCACAAATGGTAAGGAGTAAATTAGACCTGGAGTTACTTTATTTGCAACTTCATATTTCACAATGAGGCGTCTAAGTGAGCTAAAAGGCCATGTTTTTACTTTTTTCTCATCTAATAAGTGGACAGAAAGTTTGTATGCCAATAAAAAACAGAAAAAAATATGCAGCATTGTTTTTGATAATCAAGAATTCTGGCCAAATATGGAGTTGTATTTGAAAATAGCTTCTTTTCACATCAAAGTGTTATGGATGGTAGATTCCGATGATAAACCTACAACAGTTTTCTCCACAAGACAATTCACCGCGCTAAAAAAAATCCAAGCAAAATGTTAACAACAATCAAAAGAGGTAGTGTTTTTACTATTTTTTAATACATCTTGTCAGTTTGATTATTTTATTAGATGTGATATGACGTGTATGCTGTTTTTTCTAATGTCAGCTTATTAATTCATTTTTTATGATAGATATGAGCAATTATTTGCTATTATTGACAAAAGATGGGAGCGTCAACTAAGTTAGCCCTTACATGCAGAGGGTTATTATTTTAATTCCCAATTTCAATAAGTTTGGATTTTCAATCTGATGCAAATTTAAGTGTGGGCTCTATGATTGTATTGCTAAGATGGTTCTTGATTCCAATGAAAGCATAAAAATTGATTTGCAATTAGATGATTTTCGAGATGCACGGGGATTATTTGGTTTGGAGATTGCAGTCTAAACAAGAAATAAGAAGTCACCAAGTTAGTTTGTATTTACAGTTGAGTTCGAATACCAAAAATTTATTAATGCTCATGTGTAATTCAATGCTGATTTATATTTATATCAATTTGCTATAGTTTGTAGGAATATTGTGGAGATGAATGTCCAGAGTTAAAAAAATTTGCTGTTAGAGTTCTAAGTTTAACTTGTAACTCTTCTGGATATGAACGTAATTGGAGCACATTTGAGTTGGTGAGAAGTTTTTTATATCATATGTTATTAAGATTATTAATTAGTTCCAAAGTATTTCAGCACTTGTCTCGAAATAAATTCTTTAATTTCCACCAAGTGCACTTTAAAAGAAGAAATCGTTTGGCCCAATAAAGAATGAATGATCTTGTATTTGTGATGTCCAAATGGAACCAATGAATTGGACATTAATGAAGATGGTAAAGATGGTGAAAATTAATGACTCAAGTGATGATTTGAACTTAAATGAATATGAGACTATGGGCTACGAGGATGATGAGTATGATGAAGATGAAGATAAAGATGGCTATTGGTGGTGAACATGTGATGATCCAGAAAATTATTTTTTTCACCTCCTAACTATTTGCATTTTTATTTAAATTATATTTTTATAAAGTTTGCATTCATTTAGTGATTTATTTGTTAATTGTTAAACGAGTTTCTCTTACTTGTATATTTTAACTTTCGAGCGTTTAATTTCTTGAAAATTGTTGATTTTGCGACTTATTAGTGAAATTGACCAAGACCCTAGAAAATTATAAGTTGAGATATTAGTGAAGTTAAGAAAGATTTTGGGAGTTAAAAGAAGGTTAGAAAGGCTAAGGGTTGATAGTAAGAAAGCTTAAGTGGAAGGCACTATTGGACTCTATTCAAAGTTGACTTGGAGAAACCTTTCTTGTGGCTAGTATTTTAGATCAAAAAACAACCAAGAGGCCTTCATTTTTCTTCCTTGGCTGGCCGAAATTGAGAGAGGGAGAGAGAGGGAGAAAACTTCACTTTTCTTGAAAAATTTTGAAGATCCAAACTTTCTTCCACCAACCTACTTGCACCTTTGGAAAATTTTGGGAGAAAGAAGCTCCTAGGGGTTGATCTTGCCATCATCACGGGTAAATCTTGCTAGGGTTTGAAGCTTTGAAGAGGTAAGTGGTTAATCTACTTCATTCTTTTACATTTCAAGTGGATTTAGGTTAAATCTTGGAAGATCCATGGTGGATTTGAAATTTTATAGAAGTTTTGGTACTAGAAACTTGATAGTCTCTTGTATGTTTGAATCTAGAAAATTTTGGTCAAGAATTTGTGGATTGTTGTTTCTTGATATCCAAGGGTTAATGATTGATGAAACCCTTGAGGATTTGACTTATATTTCTAGTTATTTGTTGGTGAAATGGAAGAAATCTCTATGTCCACCAAGTGTTTGATATTTTGTTAAGGGTTGTTTATGTGCAAATTTTCATGGTTTTTCTTGCTAACAATCTTGGCTATATATTGTTTGATATGTTCATGGATTTGTTATGGAAAAATTGGGAAGATTTGATGGAGAAACGTTTGGAAAATTCTTGTGGGAATATTCTGCCTTTGCTGTCCAAAATAGGGGAAGATATTCCAGCCTTGATTTCCATTTTTTCTTAATAATTTTGGGCAAGTTCTTGTTTAAGAAATTGGTTAACGCATCACTCTTTACTTGTATGTTGAATTTGAACCAAAACTATGAATTTCTTCCTTGTTTTCTTGTTGGAAAGTTTGAAAAATAGATTGAAACTCAGAGAGCACTTTCAGTCAACTTGTCAGATTTTATGGTATTAATTGAAAACAAATTAGAGTCTAAAGTTTATACCGTTGGAAGCTCTTTGAGTCTAGTTTCAAATGCAACCAATGACATTTGATTTCGATTTTTCTACATTGAGTTATAGCCGTTTTCCCAAGATTGCTTAAATGCCCTGATATGACGTGACAGCTTTCTTGTGCCTCAGTGATTGCAATTTTTTATCATAAAAATGCATGAACTGAATTTCGATGTCTTCATAAGAAATGTAGATTTATGTCTTAGCTTCGAAACGCCATAAAATTCATCTCAACCCGATATGTGCACCTCCAGTTATGATCAAAATGCTAAGAGGTGTCAAAGCTGTCACTTTGATTCTTCTCCTTTGCACTCTTTCCTACACTTTTCTTGGTTCAATTTAACATTTTTCACTCCATATTATACCTGAACCATTGACCTAACATGTACATGGATTTTTCCTTTGAATTGAGATTGAAAACATGTGTTTTGGAAGGATTTTTGCTCGAAAGGTCCTATTGGAACTTGATCTTGGTAAATAATGATTTTTTATCCAAATTTTGAAGTTAAAAGAGGAAAAAGTGAGATTTCCTCCAAAAGTTTAGTGGTTGACAATTTTATGAATTGATTTGACTTTGGATCTTTGTTTTAATGGAGTTTTGGCCAGTTTAGTTCTAGAAACCTTATTAAACTATGATCCTTGTTTATAAGATGATTTTGGGACAAAAGTTACGAATGTAAGTATTTGAAAAATGGACTTTTGCTATGAATTGCTTGCTAGAAAACTTGTGGGAGTGGAAAGCCTTGTTCAAACTAAACAAAATGCTTTTGTCTGATTGGAAAGTTGTATTCTTTTACTTGAATTGTCAATTTGAAATCTTGAGTAAATTGAAGTGTCTAGGACACTAAAGTCGACTCATTTGAAAGCAAAGTTTTCGTGCTTAAGTGAATTGATTTGGTGAACATTAAAGGTTCACTTATATGTTGCATTTATCTGTCAGGATTGCAAACTAAACGTGCAGGCGATCCTTCTATGGACGCTTAAGTGCTATTTGGTGAGTGTTCTGAGTGCATGGTAGCACTATATAAATGCTTGATATGTTAATGAGCTTGAGAATGATATGACTATGAACTGTCATTCTTTTGAACTTGTTATTAACGGGCGAGTGTGTACTTTATCGCACTCAACCCTACTGAATTGTCATTGCTATACGTGAACTTGATATGATATTATTGATATGTGGGGGCCCCAAAACCCAATGGCTAGTTATTCGAGGTTGAGCCGGCAAGGGTTTGGTCAATTCGATTAACGAACCTTGGGCAATATATACATGTTGGATCCATTCTGTTCTGGGTATACTCGAGTAATACCAATTCTTGAAATTTTATTGGCGTACGGGCCCGGTAGGGGGTGAAAGGTGGACGGAGTGGCGTGAAGTGGTGATTCTACATGGACATGAAAGTTGACGGAGTGTCAACTACTTGAATTACTGATTGATCAAGTGTTTGCCAGTACTCAGTATCCTTCATGATTGTTATATTGACTTTAACGATTTGCTTATATGAAATCCCTCGTTTATGTTTCTTGTTGGTTTAAATATGTGATTAATTGCTTTCTTAGTTGCATGTCCTTCTTGGACTTCACTGGGTGCAAGCTCATGCATTTCCTTTTATTTTTCTTAACAGGGTTGGTTCGTGATTTGGAGATTTAGCACTTAACTTTTGTTTTAGCTAGATTAAGTGATTAGAGTGCTATTTTGTTTTGAATGGGAATTGTAAGCTTAAACTTTTTCTTTTGTATTTGAAGTTGCATTGGCTGACAACTATATGTATAAGTTGTATTTAGCGTATTTTGTGGTAAGCTTGGATATTGGGTTTGATTTTGTGGTTTGTTATCGAGTCCTGGCGAGAGTTGGGCAGGCGGCCCGCTGATATATTAGAGTACGCCCTTGGGAGAGATGGGATCGTCATAGTTGGTATCAGAGATATAGGCTTCAGATCTTTGTAGTGTATCCTAAGTTTGAAGTTTAGGATGCCGGACTGTGGGATTAATTTGAATATTACATGAACTGGAGAACTTACTGTATCCTAGTGGTTAAAGAGAATTGTTACTTGAGAGTTTCTTATATGGGATTGGTGGAAACAAAACTGAGGAATTATGTGGTATTATATCGAAAGGAAACATTATGTGAGAGATTAGTAGTTAAAGATTGAATGAGATTCGAATTATCTTTGTACTTGTAGGAATGGAAGGAATCGGTGCAAATATTGGTATTAGCTATAGGAGATAAGAAATCGAGATTTGCTAGTTAATTCCACATATGATGGTTTGAACCAAAACAAAAGAGTTTCAAAGGAATAAAATGCATTTTCCACCTATTTACCTATTGGAAAATTTCCGCTTTGGAATTAAAAAAAAATTAAGATGTACTAGTTTTATTTTCAAACGATGGTTGGAAATAACACCTATGTGCTCCAAGTACCTTTATAACATACCAATCTTGACAAGTATGTGAATTCCATTTGATTTTTAAAATTAGAAATTGGTGAGCAATTGATGAGATTTATTGGATTTTTATATATGCTGGATCCGAGAAAGAGGTTGAAGTTTTCTAACCAAGTCTTCCAATTCTTGATTGTACACTGATATATTCTCGCACCTAAATTTGCCTACGCTTTGAACAAGAAATTCTTGAGTTTTTGGAAGAATTGTAAACTTGGGCGCTGGTAATGTAAATCTTGAACTTGATGAGATTTCGTTACTTTGATTGCTCTTCTTACGTTTTCAAAAAGCAAAAAAAAAATTATCCGAGATTTGAATATGAAATTCTTGGTTTTCAAGGAGAGAGCCTATCTTCAAGTGTAAGAACTGAGGGAGCTTTGAAGATGTAGAGTGATTGCATCCGAGAGCCTGAAGTAGTGTGATCAAGGAGCAAGAGTGTACTAATGATTTCGTGGATAGTTCTAGGAGTTCCATAACTACATTGACTAAAGGGAAAGACAACTAACAGATAAAATGGAGAGGCTAAAGTTTGATAAAGTATAATGGCGAAGGTTAGGACATGAAGGATCTGAGTGCTAGATCTAAGGTTGAACAAATTGAAGAGATTGGAATTATGAAGATTGTCGTGACCTAGGTGAGTAAATCCCTGGTTAGGGTTTCTATCGATGGTGGTTCGATTTGAAATTTGATACTTGTCTTGAATGTGTATTGTACTAGCACTGTAGACATGCTTAATTTTTGATATATTTGGACTTGTTATATGTTTACTTGTACCTGTTGTGATCATATGCATCAATCTTGTGAAACATGATAATTGTACTTTGGATTATGATTGACTAGTATTACATCTATGATTACGTAATTCTTGCCCTTTTATACCTATATTGCCTTAGACTTGTGTGAGAAATGGAAACCGAAGAATGGCATCGAGGATATAGATAGTATAGGAGTATGGTTTAAAGATATATGTTGAATACATTGGTGTCTGATCATGATGTGAGTTAGTCATTGTTTGGGGTGCGAAATAACCTGACGATTCACTTTAGTTCATGGGACGAATGAATGTTAGTAATGATGACTTAGTACTCTATTTGCGCTTGAACAGAATGGTATGTGTATGAAGATAATCTGGGTTGAAGAGTTGTAAACTTTCACTTCTGTGTTGGTGAAAGACTTTTGTCCTATGATTAGTACTCCCTCCGTCCCGAAATAATTGTCGCACTTCGGGTCTTGAGCTTTTTTTCAACAGTGCTGCATTTGGTCTAAGTTCTAGCCGTGCCCCTTCTATGCATTTACTTCATTGAGCGGCAGAAAGAAAATGAAGGGATGACAAGATGTGTGGGACCCGTACTTCAAAAATGTCTCCAGCCATTTTTTGGGAAAGTACCTTGCACGCCATTGTTTGCATTTGCTGTGGGACTCACGCAAATCAGTGCAACTCTTGTAGTTTAATGGGGCCCATCAAAAGCTTAAAAAGAATCTAGTATATTTAAGGGCATGAGATGGAAATGGGGGAAAGTTTTATTGCCAATTATGGTAAGTGACATTAATTTTGGGACAGACCAAAAAGGAAAGCATGACACTTTCAATGGGACGGAGGGAGTAGTAGTTAAGGTTCAATGATCCATGAGTAATGGGAATGTAAATTGGTTCTTCGAGTCTTAGATATAAGCTAGATAGTTGATGGGAAGAAATTTAATCTATCTTTTGACAATGAAACCTATTATACCTGACTTAAAAAAAAAAACTCAGTACTTCATGTTTAAAACCTCCTATTCTATTTTTATCTGCTATGTGTGAAGTTTGACAAAAAAAATGATGATGAATTCAAAAATTTTCAATTCGATAATATATTTCTTTGCCCTTCTATGCCTTTTAGATCTTGATATTTAAATTTTCTATAAATGTGATTGTAAAAGTAATTTTGAATTTTCGATCTTATTTTTCTTGTTTAAGTTATTTGGGTAATTCTCTTGTATGATATTTTCATGAAATTTGAGTTATTAAGATCGTATCTTTTATAAAAGAAAAGGTTTTAACCAAGTATTTGTGTCCTCCTCATCTTACCTTTCCACTTTAGAGTTAACTAAGGGAGTCTTTTTGGAAACAACCAAGAATTTATTTCAGACGTAGTCAGCCTCCATACGTCCTCGTCAGGACGTCCTCCCTCAGGGATCGGATGCTGTAATATGGAAGGAATAATATCTTGTGGTATAGATTGAGTGAGCAAATTGACATCCCAATCCCCATTCGTGATGAAGTTCTTGAAGGTAAGGGCTAGATTCACCATAGCTTTGAGGAATAGGGCGCCACTCCCCAACTAGTTGTTTTACCAAAAATGACAGGACCCCTCATGGACCAACCATACCATAGATAACTCCACTTCTCAGTTTATATTTAACATTCTCCTCCATATCGCCGAATCATATCGGCTCAGTTCCACTTGGCACGGGTGTAGGACCCTACAATATTTTGCTCACATAAATTCTATCCAGAGTGAAGCCCCCGTCCGAAAACTCCACCATAATTTGTAAGAGAAAGCCGTATATATGTCACTAAACCTCCTAAACCCACTTCTCCCTTCTCAATCGGATAACACAAGTAAGACCATCTAATCTAATGGAATCTCATCCCTTCACCTGATGACCCCCATAGGAAGTTCGTACAAATCTTCTCTAAACTTTTAAACACATAGGTGGGAAACACAGCAACTGAAAGTAAGTGCATTGGAATGGACGATAGAATGTGCTTAATCAAAATTATCTTCCTTCCCGGAGAGAGAAACTTTGACTTCCAGGACATGATTCTACCCAGAATAGATTGACATACTTTCCCAAAATATGATGATTTACATCTTCCAAAGTACAATGGAAAACCCAGATAGTGAAATGGAAAAAACTGTCTAGAGAATTGCGTGACTCGCTCAATCGCCCTTCTCCGAGCTGAAGGTAACGATGGGTGTACCAAGTAGCCACTTTGTTGTGAATTCACCAGTTATCCCGAAGACTCTTGATACGCATTGAGCACCTGCATAATATTCTTTAACGCAGTAATAGAACCATTAGCAAAGATCAGCACATCATCCACAAATGCTAGATACGTTACAACAGGATAGTCCGTTAGGACTTTAAATCCCAAAAAACCCAATTGCAATGCCATATTATTTAACCCTCGCGAAAGCACCTCTGTCCCAATAACAAATAACACTGGGGATAACGGATCTCCTTGACGTAGGCCCCTACTAGATTTGAAGAAACCATACAACGCCCCATTAATTATAACCAAGAACCAAACATTAGATAATAGTCTCCATACCGTGTCTACGAATTGCTCTCCAAACTCAAACTTTCGCAACCTGTTAATAACATGCAACCATGACATCTGATCATACGCCTTAACCATATCTAGTTTTAAAGGTACATTCCCCCCTTGACTTCTTTACAATATCTTACACCATCTCCTGGGTTAAAAAGTAATTATCTGTTATGTTCCGTCCCTTGACAAACCCCGTCTGTTGAGGAGAGATAATTCTTGACAAAATAGAGGCCACTCGCTCCACTAGTATTCTGGATAGTAGTTTATTAAAAAAATTATAGAGGTTAATCGGCCTGAATTTAGAGAAATCCTGGGGATTCGGAACTTTAGGTATCAACACAAGAGAAGTAGAAGTAATAAACCTAGACAGCTCACTCTCACAGAAAAAACTCACTACCGCCCTATGTACATCATGAGCAAAGAAAGAACTTACCCGTAAAACCATCAGGGCCAGCAGCACTCTTCCCGTCCATTACAAATACCACTCGCCGAACTTCCTCCATGTTAGGTACACCTTCTAAGCATCTATTATCCTCCCCTATGATCATCGACGGAATTAGGTGCAGCAGCACATCCAGGCTAGAATTCGTAGGCCCCGAAAGGTCAGAAAAATACTCAATTGCCTAATTTGCTATAGCATCATCCTTCTCCACCCAAACCCCATTTGAATTTTTAACTCTGTGTATTGCTTCTTGTACTCTTCTCTACTTAACTACTGCATAGAAATACCTGAAATTCCGATCCCCACTACAAATCCACTTCACTCTAGCTTTCTGACACCAGAATTGTTCTTCGATTGCCAATGCCCTACGTAGCTCCGCTTGAGCCATATGAAGTTTGGCTTGAGCCTTCTCGGAGTCATCATTCTCCACGCCTTCCTCAGCCCTCAATACCCCAGCCTTAGCCTCCCGAATAGCATTAAAAACATTCCCAAAGGTCTGCTTGTTCCACTGTTGAATTGCCCTTCTGGTCGCCAACAGCTTAGAGCACAAAGCCCGTAAGGGAGAACCATGTGTTTATATGTTCCAAGCCCTTCTAATTACTTCGAATAAATCTGGTTTGGATGTCCATACATTCAAGAACCTGAATGGTCTTGGTTTGTTATCCAATCTCGAAACAAAAGAATTATCAACGGAGCATGATCAGACGGATGTCTCGCTAAGTGAACTACACAGATTGCCGAAGTTGTGACAGCCCCACCTTCCCCTAGGGCGAACCAAAGGGGTTAGCGGATTGCCTGCCCAACTCTCACCAGGACTACGAAACTTATCACACTCAGAATACATATTTGCATCGATATAATAGCGTTCGAACACTGTAACGGTGCGAAAATTGGAAAATGAAAACGAAGCAACGGATGAATAGTATCGGCCACGTCACTATCCGGCCGGAATCTGGCCGGATTGCCGGCCGGATTCCAGGCCGGATAGGGGCCAGTAACCCAAAAACAAAGAGGTCAAGAACCCCTGTCAATCAGGCCGGTAATCCGGCCAAGAACTGGCCGGATTTTCTCTGGCCGGATTCTGGCCAGAGGCCAAAACCTCAAATTTTTTCCATTTCCCCTACATATCCGGCCTCATATCCGGTCAGACCTTGGCTGGATTCTTGGCTGGATTTGGTGAACAGTGACTTCGCCAAAACTTTTCTTTCCTCGCTCGATTCCCGTACTCGCACAAGTCCATACTAAACACAAGTAACATGAATCCACCAATATACCAAGTACGTACCAAAGCAATATATAACATATACGAGTAAGGAAACACTTTTATATATCCCTGAATTCCAAGTTTTACAACTCAAAAGGGATCATAGAATCCAAATACACTTAGGGTTTTTCATAATCGAGGAGCTATACAAACAAAAGAATGCCTAACTAGCTCAACTCGTCTCAAAACATTGTTCCAAAAGTTGTTCCTATAAGGAAAACAAAAGTAACGCGGGTGAGCTTACGCTCGTGAGGTACCACGAAGACACACAAGTATAAACATACTTCACTATAATTAACCAAGGCACATAAGAAAGTAAACCAATATGAAAGGATACAATTGGCTCTCAAGAGCCACTTTCCACTTGCCGCACTTGATTTCATATTCGTTGACACTCCGACAACCTTTGAAGAAAGGGTCAAGACCGTAGATCCCACTTTACACCACATTCCTTCCACCAAACATTCCCCTTGCCGGGTCCGAACACCTCACAGTAATAGAGGGGCGATACTCGAGTATACCACAGGGTCGAGGGAACAACTTTCCACTCGACTAACAGTAACCCCACAGTTGGTTATCGAATCGCCCAGGCCCTTGCCGGCTCGACTCGAATAACAACCAATGGGGTATGAGCTCAGATATCACAGTTAAGTCGTTGGTCATAGTCCCAAACGACGCTAAATCATGCACAAATACAGTTTCATAGATAAACAGTAACAGTCGTACAGATACGAGAACGAGAGCGATGAAGTACACTCTCGTCCCAGTCAGGTCAACCAAGTTCACATAACAAGGACAAACAATCATTTAAGCAATAAACCATATAAGGGTACACTCACCGAGTCAAATAAGCAAGTTCACAAGTTTGCTTTAGACATAGGCCCCGGATCACCGGCACGACCTATAATAAGCAAGAAACCACCATTGAGACTCGAACACAAGTCAAACTACTATAATGAGTTACTAGTGTAATATAACTAAAAGTAAAATGGAATGACAGTGGGTGTTAGGTATGAACAACCTCAAAACCTCTTCAATTCTACCCAAAAATCACTCCCAACTCAAGATTACTAAATCTCCCTAACATTGGACAGCATTTCCCCTTTAATTTCACATGTCCAACCTATCATTCATCACCAATGTTCACACAAAACGATCATGAGAGCAAACACAGTTGATAGGCTAGTCAATACACCTTACTAGGGTCACAATACCCTTATTTCAACCAATTACAAACTTATGAGCAAACCATAGAAAAGCCCCAAATATATAAAACCCTAAAACTGAAAATTTCCGCTAAAAGCTGAAATTTGCGCAACAAACCACCATTGACATATAGAGGCCCTATATTACTCAATTTAAGGCTATCATTCCATGGCTAACTATAATATACTATATAAAATAGAAAAATCCTCAATAAATAGGAAAATTGGGCAACTCAATCATAATTCATGAAATAATCCACAAGATGACATACTTCACCACTAGAATCCCTTAATTGATCATTGTTATCATCAAAGAGGAGATGTCATGACAACTCACCTTATCAACTACAAGAAGCAGTGATTCTTCTTCACAAATGGCTCCACCAAGGATCTTAAACTAGCTTATCAACTTACTTTTGTGGAGAAATTTGGAATTTGAATGGTAGGTTTGCAAGATTGGAGCAAGAAATGAAGAACAAAAGTTGGGAGCTCTTCTCTCTTTCTCTCTATGATGCACGGCTAAGATGAGAAAAATGGAGATGATTTTGTGGGTCAAAATTGATTTAGGAAAGGTAATATAACTCTAGTCAAAGTCCAATATCTAATGGGAGAGCGACAAGTGGCAATTCTTGTATTTATCTCATCCTACTACTTACCAAGGGTTACTTATCTAGATAACCTCCAATTAGCTCAATACCATGTAATATAATCTCTATATACAAAGCTTCTCCAAATTACCCACATTTACCGCACTTATCGCACTAGTGGGTCTCACATCCACAGTACACCACCAGCGCCACAGAAAATAACTTATTTTGGAAAACTGATTTAAAAATCATATTTTCCCATAAAAAGCCCTAGAAAATTTATATAGTAGAGAAAATATAGAAAATGTATGCAAAAGAATAAAATAAATGGCAAAAAAAATAATAAAATTTTCGGGATCTCACACTCTCTCCCCTTAAAGAATTTCGTCCTCGAAATTTCTCACTTAAATTATTGAATAGCTCAGGGTACTTCTTTTGCATCTCCTCCTCCATCTCCCAGGTCGTCTCCTCTATTCCATGATTTTTCCATAGGATTTTCACCAATGAAATTTGTTTATTCCTCAGCTCTTTAACCTTTCGATCCAATAAACGTACAGGCTTCTCCTCATAGGTAAGGGCTTCATCTACCTCAATCTCTTCCGGTTGCACAATGTGTGTTGGGTCAGGATAATACTTTTTAAGCATCGACACATGAAAAACGTCATAAATTCGGGATAAACTTGGCGGCAACTCAAGTCGGTACGCTACTTTCCCAACTCGTTGGAGGATCGTATAAGGTCCTACGAATCGTGGTTATAGTTTCTTTCCTCTACCCGCAGTGACACTTCGTAGGGGTGTGATCTTAAGAAAAACACGATCCCCAACTTCAAATTCTAAATATTTTCTTCGGTTGTCCGCGTAGCTTTTTTGGCGACTTTGAGCTGTTTGGAGTTTTTGACGGATTTACTTAACCTTTTCTTGGGCATCCTCCATCCAAGGAATGGTTGTAGAGTCCAAAACCTTCTTTTCTCCTACCTCATCCCAGTATATCGGTGATCGGCACTTCCGTCCATAAAGAGCCTCATACGGCGCCATTTGAATCGATGAATGGTAACTGTTGTTGTAGGCGAATTCCACTAAAGTCATATGTTGGCCCCAACTACCCCCGAAGTCTAAATACAAGTCCTTAACATATTTTCAAGGGTTTGAATCATTCGCTCCGACTGTCCATCCGTCTGAGGGTGATAAGTGGTACTTAGGTTCAGTTTAGTTCCCAAGGTCTCCTGAAACTTTTGCCAAAATCTCGACGCAAAACGAGGATCTCGGTCGAAAATTATACTCACTGGGACCCCATGTAACCTTACTATCTCCTCCATATACAATCGAGCTAACTTGTCCATGGAATACTTCATATTCACAGGCAGGAAATGAGCCGATTTGGTTAACCGATCAACGATCATCCAAACGGCATCATGTCCCTTTTGTGTCCTTGGCAATCCGGAGACAAAATCAATCGTAATATTTTTCCATTTCCATTCCGGTATCTCAAGAGGTTGCAGTAAACGGGAAGGTTTCTGATATTCTGCCTTAACCTGTTGGCAAACGAGGCAAGTCTGTACATATTGAGCTATCTCCCTCTTCATCTTATCCCACCAGTACAACCGTCGTAAGTCCTGATACATCTTAGTACTACCAGGATGGATTGTGTATTTCGATCGATGGGCTTCATCCAGAATCTCCCTCCTCAAATTCTCATCCTCAGGCACTATTACTCTGCTTCTAAATCTCAAAATTTCTTCAGGACTTAAATTGAAATCAGGAATTTCTCCTTTCTCCACCTTTTTCACCCACTTCTGCACCATTGGATCCTCAGTTTGGGCTTCTTTGATTCGAGTGAATAGCGTGGATGTCACACGGATATTCCCAAAGGTTATCTTTTTAAGTTCCAACCTGGGATCCCACTCACCAACGGCTCCCAACATTTCCCACTCCTTAACCATTATCCCAGCTATCTGGGCCTTCCGACTTAGGGCATCAACTACAACCTTAGCCTTACCCGGGTGGTAGTTGATTGTACAGTCATAGTCTTCTAAGAATTCCATCCACCGGCGTTGCCTCACATTCAAATCCTTTTGAGAAAAGAGGTACTTAAAACTCTTATGATCGGAATAAACCTCAAAAGTTACCCCATACAGATAGTGTCTCTACTTTTTCAGAGCAAAGACAACTGCGACTAGTTCCAAGTCATAGGTGGGATAGTTTTTCTCGTGGGTCTTCAGTTTCCTAGAGGCAAAGGCTATCACATTCTGATTTTGCATCAACACACACCCCAAACCTTCCCTTGAGGCATCAGTATAAACAGAGAAATTGTTCTTACCATTAGGCAAGGCCAGAATAGGAGCTATGGTTAATCTTCGCTTCAATTCCTGGAAACTATCCTCACACTCAGCGTTCCACAGAAATCGACCACTCTTTTTTGACAAATCCTGGTAAGTTTCGAGAAATCTTTAATAAACCGACGATAGTAGCCTGCCAACCCTAAGAAGTTTCGCACTTCGGTCGGACTTTCAGGTCTCTTCCACTCGGTCACTGCCTCTACCTTTGCCGGGTCTACAGCAATTCCTTCTTTCGAGATCACATGCCCCAAGAAAGAAATCTTTTCTAGCCAAAACTCACACTTACTAAATTTGGCATATAATTGGTGATCTCTTAGGGTTTGCAAGACTAACTTCAGGTGTTGCACATGCTCCTCCCGAGTTTTCGAGTAGACCAAAATGTCATCGATAAACACAACGACAAATCGGTCCAAATAGGGCTTGAAAACTCGATGCATCAAGTCCATAAAGGCGGCAGGAGCATTAGTCAAACCAAAGGGCATAACAGCAAATTCAAAATGCCCTTACCTAGAATTAAAGGCAGTTTTAGGCACATCTTCCTTTCGGATTAACAATTGGTAGTACCCCTGTCGGAGATCTAGCTTGGAAAAGACCACTGCACCTTGCAACTGGTCAAACAACTCATCAATGTGGGGTAGTGGATATTTATTCTTAATGGTCATGTTATTCAATCCCCGGTAGTCTATATACAACCTCAAGGTCCCGTCCTTCTTTTTGACAAAGAGTACGGGTGCCCCCCAAGGAGATCCACTCTCACGGATAAACCCTCACTCCAACAGGTCTTGTAACTGTAATTTCAACTCCTTGAGTTCAGCAGGTGCCATTCGATATGGGGTCTTAGAGATAGGTGACGTCCCCGGTAATAGGTTAATCTCAAATGCTATATCTCTTTCCGGAGGTAAATCTACTAATTCGTCAGGAAACACATCCGGATATTCAGCCATTACTGGCACATCTTCTATCTTCAACTTATCGGTGGGAGTGTTAATAAGGAAAGCTAGGAACCCTTGTGCCCCTTTACTTAGTAGTTTCCTAACTCGAATACTTGAAATCAACGCGGAGGAGGCTAAACTACCCCTCATATCTAACCTTAAGGTCGCCTCCCCCGGTATACGAAACTCCACTACTTTCCTTTTACAGTCAAGTTGGGCATCATGCCTAACTAACCAGTTCATGCCCAATATCACATCATATCTCTTAATAGCCAAACTTATCAAATTCCCCAATAAATTTCTCTCTCCTACCCAGATTTCACAGTTTGCATACATTTTACTAGCAATCAAACACTGGTTCCCCGTAGGAGTACTCACTTCCAATTCATAGGGCAGGTGAATAGGGGTTATATCAATTCCACACATGAATTCAGGGTTAACAAAGGAATGGGTGGCACCGGAGTCTATCAAAATCCTAACTAGACGGTGGAAGACAGGAATCGTACCTTCCACCAACTCCGCAGAGTCTGGGACCGGACGTTGCTCGAGTGAGTACACCCGAGAAGGCACCTTCGATTTTGTCCCTTCCGCCCTCGACTGCCCCGAATTAGCCTTCGACGATTGTGTAGTTCCTCTCGCCTCTCGAAGTTAGAGAGGACAGTTGGCTATCTGATGCTCCACACTCCCACAGCGTAAGCATTTTCTCTCCTTTCTCCAACAATTTTCCTCCGTGTGGTTGGACTTGCGACAGAATCCACACGGCCCACGAGATACAGTAGCGGAACTCTCCTGTGAGGCACTCTTCTGTTGGCCTCGTCCAGTTTGACCACCTCTTGGTGGAGTCCCTCTTGTCGTTCCTGGTAGCCTTCCTCCTCCGGCTCCCCTTCCAAACTTGGGAGGGGTACTCCTATCTCCCTGGGTAGAGCTACTTCTGGGGAATCCCCGTTTCCTCACTTGAAGCCTTGCGTTCTCAGCTCGCAAAGTTTTATCCACTACGTCACTGAAAGTGTTAATCTGGGTCACGGCTAAATCTTTTTGGATTTCCACATTTAACCCTTGAATAAATCGTCGCACCCTTCTTTGTTCAGTCATAATGAGTTCAGGGGCAAATTTGGCTAAGCGGGTAAACTGGCTCTCGTATTCAGCCACAGATTGGGTTCCTTGACGAAGTCGAATAAACTCGTCCTCCTTCTTTTCCTGGATCAAAGGCGGAAATACTTTGCGTTGAACTCCCTCATGAAGTTCACCCATGTTCTCGGCGTTTGTTCTCTTTCCCACTTGGTTCGAATCACACTCCACCAAGAACGGGCGGCCCCTTGTAATTGAAAGACGACAAAAGTAACCTGTTTCTCCTCTAAGTAGTGTAAGGCTGCAAAGATATCCACCATTTTCTCTAACCATCTCTCATCTACATCTGGATCGGGCCCTCCTAGAAATTTCGGTGGGGAGAACTTTTCGAACCTTTCGAGGGCTCGATCCTCACTCTCTACATGATCCCCAGGGTTTCCCACTGGCGGATTAGGGTTGTGGCCCTGGTGTTGCACCACGTGGGCCAGCAAGTCAGTCATTTGCTGCATAGTAGCAGCTATTTGGACATTGAGATCAATCTTAGGTTCAGGGTTTGGTCCAGACGAGATTTCTCCAGTGCCCCTTTCTGACGTAGGTTGCCTACTCATGCGTCCACGGTCTCGTCCACTACGAGTGCCCTCCATGGTTTTAGGTCAATCTAGGGTCGAGACACACATAAAAGTTAAAAAGGCATATGGGCATAAGCATAGAAACATGAACAAATAACCAAAAATAACACCACACAAGACATGTATACACATAGAACATTTATACATAGAACACATAACTGTTTCAAATAGTCATACAGAGGCAGTCAGTCAAGTACATACAAAAGTAAACCCATGAAACAAAAAGGGGTCATCCAAAAGACAATATAGAAAGTTAGGCCAAAAACAGCTAACTAAGAGCTTTTCCTAACTATTCCCCGCATGGGATCAAAAGTTAGTTCAAAAGATTTCTAGCCTAGTTCCCTACTGAGCCCATAGACTCTCCCCCTTGGCTAGAACTAGGGGTACTCCCCTCTCCAGAAGTTCCATCCTCAGAAGCCTCCACTTGCACATTGGCGCCAATCACCCCTTGGATTAGCGTCTCACACTCATTAATAATACCGTCGGAACGGTCCCTAACCACCCTGATCACGTTTGTATGATGATTATTAACCCCTTGCAACTGCTCTCTAAGAGCATTCGTTCGCTCCTGCTCCAGGGCTATGTCCTCTCGAAGCTCCCCAATCCTATCCGCTTGCATCCTCATGATGCCTCTTAGCCTGAGTATCTCAGTGTGATCCCTGGCGGCGGCACGTCTAAGCCTCCTTCGCTCGCCTAGCACTGCCACGACCACATGGTCGACGTAAGAGTGGTTCCGACAACGGTTACAACGACGGGCCCGACTGGCTGTATACCAAATCCGGATCGGACCTCCCGGTCTTTCTTGACAAACGATCACACGAGGGCGTCTCTGAGATGGTTCACCCCCGCCCTCTCTACTTGCTCCAGCCATAGCCTACAAGAATAGCAAAAGTGTTCATGTCTTAGACAATGTAATCACACTTAACGGCACTTTAACACATTCCTCACAGGTCCTAAGGAACGACATTCAAACTTGCCTAAGGTATTTCTAACCTAGACTCTGATACCAACTGTGACAGCCCCACCTTTCCCTAGGGCAAACCAAAGGGGTTAGCGGACTGCCTGCCCAACTCTCGTCAGGACTACGAAACTTATCACACTCAGAATACATATTCGCATCGATATAATAGCGTTCGAAAACTGTAACGGTCGCGAAAATCGGAAAATGAAAACGAAGTCGCGGATGAATAGTGTCGGCCACGTCACTATCCGGCCGGAATCTGGACGGATTGCCAGCAGGATTCCAGGCCGGATAGGGGCCAGTAGCCCAAAAACAAAGGGGTCAAGAACTCCTGTCAATCCGGCCGGTAATCTGGCCAAGAACTGGCCGGATTTCTCTGGCCGGATTCTGGCCAGAGGCCAAAACCTCAAATTTTTTTCATTTTCCCTGCATATCCGACCAGACCTTGGCGGGATTCTTGGCCGGATTTGGTGAACAGTGACTTTACCAAAACTTTTCTTTCATCGCTCGATTCCCGTACTCGCACAAGTCCATACTAAACACAAGTAACATGAATCCACCAATATAGCAAGTACGTACCAAAGCAATATATAACATATACGAGTAAGGAAACACTTTTATACATCCCTGAATTCCAAGTTTTACAACTCAAAAGGGATCATAGAATCCAAATACAATTAGGATTTTTCATAATCGAGGAGCTATACAAACAAATGAATGCCTAACTAGCTCAACTCGCCTCAAAACATTGTTCTAAAAGTTGTTCCTGGAAGGAAAACAAAAGTAACGTGGGTGAACTTACGCTCGTGAGGTACCACGAAGACACACAAGTATAAACATACTTCACTATAATTAACCAAGGAACATAAGAAAGTAAACCAATATGAAAGGATACAATTGGCTCTTAAGAGCCACTTTCCACTTGCCGCACTTGATCTCATATTCGTTGATACTCCGTCAACCTTTGAAGAAAGGGTCAAGACCGTAGATCCCACTTTACACCACATTCCTTCCACCAAACATTCCCCTTGCCGGGCCGGAACACCTCACAGTAATAGAGGGGCGATACTCGAGTATACCACAGGGTCGAGGGAACAACATTCCACTCGACTAACAGTAACCCCATAGTTGGTTATCAAATCGCCCAGGCCCTTGCCGGCTCGACTCGAATAACAACCAATGGGGTATGAGCTCAGATATCACAGTTAAGTCATTGGTCATAGTCCCAAACGACGCTAAATCATACACAAATACAGTTTCACAGATAAATAGTAACAGTCCTACAGATAAGAGAACGAGAGCGATGAAGTACACTCTCGTCCCAGTCAGGTCAACCAAGTTCACATAACAAGGACCAACAATCATTTAAGCAATAAACCATATAAGGGTACACTCACCGAGTCAAATAAGCAAGTTCACAAGTTGGCTTCAGACATAGGCCCCGGATCACCGGCACGACCTATAATAAGCAAGAAACCACCATTGAGACTCGAACACAAGTCAAACTACTATAATGAGTTACTAGTGTAATATAACTAAAAGTAAAATGGAGTGACAGTGGGTGTTAGGAATGAACAACCTCAAAACCTCTTCAATTCTACCCAAAAATCACTCCCAACTCAAGATTACTAAATCTCCCTAACATTGGACAGCATTTCCCCTTTAATTTCACATGTCCAACCTATCATTCATCACCAATGTTTACACAAAACGATCATGAGAGCAAACACAGTTGATAGGCTAGTCAATACACCTTACTAGGGTCACAATACTCTTAAATTTCAACCAATTACAAACTTATGAGGAAACCGTAGAAAAGCCCCAAATATATAAAACGCTAAAACTGAAATTTTCCGCTAAAAGCTGAAATTTTCGCAACAAACCACCATTGACATATAGAGGCCCTATATTACTCAATATAAGGCTATCATTCCATGGCTAACTATAATATACTATATAAAACAGAAAAATCCTCAATAAATAGGAAAATTGGACAACTCAACCATAATTCATTAAATAATCCACAAGATGACGTGCTTCACCACTAGAATCCCTTAATTGATCATTATTATCATCAAAGAGGAGATGTCATGAAAACTCACCTTATCAACTTCAAGAAGCAAGGTAGTTAGTGATTCTTCTTCACAAATGGCTCCACCAAGGACCTTAAACTAGCTTATCAACTTACTTTTGTGGAGGAATTTGGAATTTGAATGGTAGGTTTGCAAGATTGGAGCAAGAAATGAAGAACAAAAGTTGGAAGCTCTTCTCTCTTTTCTCTCTATGATGCACGGCTAAGAGGAGAAAAATGGAGATGATTTTGTGGGTTAAAATTGATTTAGGAAAGGTAATATAACTCTAGTCAAAGTCCAACATCTAATGGGAGAGCGACAAGTGGCAATTTTTGTGTTTATCTCATCCTACTACTTACCAAGGGTTACTTATCTAGATAACCTCCAATTAGCTCATAATACCATGTAATATAATCTCTATATACAAAACTCCTCCAAATTACCCACATTTACCCCACTTATCGCACTAGTGGGTCCCACATCCACAGTACAGCACCAGCGCCACAGAAAATAACTTATTTTGGAAAATTGATTTAAAAATCATATTTTCCCATAAAAATCCCTAGAAAATTTATATAGTAAAGAAAATATAGAAAATGTATGCAAAAGAATAAAATAAATGCCGAAAAAAATAATAAAATTTTCGGGATCTCACAGAAGTGAAGTCCAAACATTCTTCATTAATTAATAATCTGTCCAACCTCTTCCAAATTCTAGCTCTTCCTCCCCAGTTGTTGCAGCATGTAAAACTCGAACTCGAGAAACCAACATCAAACACCTCAGCCTCATCCATAAAAGACAAAAACTCCACTCCTTTCGACACAGAAAAGGGTCGCCCGTCTCATTTTTCATGAGGGGCCACTGTGATGTTAAAGTCTCCCCCAATACACTATGGATGGGAACTAGGTTTATCCACCTATAAATTCTGCAATAATTCTGGATGCCCCTCCATTGAGCATTTAGCATTGAACAAAAGAAAATATCATAGGACCCCGTAACCACGGGTGTTGGACAGACAACAAAATATGTTGACTAGAATTACCCACTACCAAAAACACAAATGGACAACTATAAAATATCCAATGATCCTTCGACAAGTTAACAACTATGAAATCAAATGACAACTGCAAGTGAATGTAATTGACTCGAGACATATCAAGTTTTGGCTCAGATATAGGTACGAACTTAACATCATGCAAATGTACTAATTTAATCAGTCTTCTCAAATTGGGTGCTTTAGACACCCTTCTATTCCACAGAATTGCATTAATCATGAAGCAATACCTGGAATGAGTTATTGATAGAAGTTGCAGACCGAAACTGTTTGTCAGATGGAAATCGAGCACGTACACCCTTTCCTCTTACTAACTTGAATCCCTTCTTTGTTTCACCAGGTTGATCAATGTTTAGCGCCAGCAGCTGATAGTCCAAATTTGCCTCTTGCACAGTCACCGTCCTTGGTGACAAGTTACCGGCAACTTGAGGCAATTCAACCTCTCTTCTCACCGTTATCATCACTATCCTCCTGACCTATCATCTCTTCTCTGGATCGTTGCACCCCCATGTTCGCTGCGCCTCCAATCAACTCACTTTCAACAAGCATACGTTATTGCTGGCTACCTGTCGCAACTCCTCTTCAAGTTGGGAAGCCTCCTCAGGTCGTATTTCGATCCGATCCGCTGCTGCCTTCCCGTCTGTATTCTGCTGTTCTTGAGAAGCCGAAGCAATAGCCTCGATGGTCTCTACCACCGGTTCCATGGCTGATGGCTTTCCATCACTTCTGTATTCGGACTCAACCTGATGCGAATTCTTCCACGTTGGTGAAGTTCATCCTTACGATTCCCACGATCTTGATGGAGAATTTTCCAGGCTTGGTTGGCGGAATTCCTTTCGACCCAATCTAATTCTCTAAGTTGCGAACACTCTTGATACAATCTCAACCCGTGACCTAACGAAGTAGCGAACCAAGAAATTTGGTAGAACGGCGCCACAAACAAGTGGGTTTCTTGTTTGATAAGCCAATTGAACTCTCTTAAGAGATTTCTAAGATGTTCAAGGGGTGCTTGCAAGAAGCCAAGAGAATACTCCCAATTTTATTAACAATCAAAATCTGATTATTGTTGTTAGTTTGAAGCTTATTTATAGCTTCTAACAACTCAAATCCTAATGCGACTAGAAACTAGGAATGATCTCAAATCCTAATGGGCCTAGAAACTTGGGCTCATGGTCAGCCCTCACATTGGCCCATTATGGCCTAGTGGACTAAGGGAATGTGACAAAAAATAATAGCTAAAAATTTAAGACAAACTAACGACTAAAAATGGCAAGGACTAAAACACTTAAGTCACTTGTTTTATTCTATTAATTGAAAACAAAACTTGCTAAACTTGTCACTCGTGATCTTGGATTCCTCTTGTGACTGACATGCTTTGTTTCACATGTCTTGATCCTCTAGTTAGAGTAAAGTCACGTACTCCGATCCACCTTCAAACATCGAACTACCTTCCTTAACTTCTTGTATCGCGTGTACCAAGATATTCAATTGCTCCTTCATTCGTTTGGCACGAGCTCTAGTGATTGGTTTGGATGGTATCATCACGTCCTTGGTAGTTGCTTGGATGACCACATCAATCCCCTCCTCTTGAGAAGGATTTGCCTTAAAATCAAGTGTGTCACCTACATCAAACGGGCTCAAGTCAGATACGTTAAACGTAGCACTAACACCATACTCACTAGGTAGGTCTAGTTTATAGGCGTTGTCATTGATGCGTTCAAGGACTTGGAATGGTCCATCGCCACGGGGTGAGAGCTTGCTGCGCCGTTGGATGGGGAATCGTTCTTTGAGCAAGTGTAGCCAAACCCAATCACCTGGTTCGAACACGAGGTTGCGTCTACCTTTGTTGGCTTGTTGAACAATCTGAGCCATGCGCTTCTCGATGTTCAAGTGAACTTTCTCATGCAACCTTTTCACAAAATCAGCCTTTTGTTGCCCATTAAGCTTAGCTCTTTCACTCAAAGGTAATGGGGTCAAATCCAAAGGCGGCAATGGGTTAAATCCATAAACAATTTCAAATGGAGAGTATTGAGTGGTGGAATGTACAACCCTATTATATGCAAACTCTACACGTGGTAGACACTTCTCCCAATTTTTCAAGTTAGATTTGATGATAGTGCGTAAAAGAGTAGAAAGAGTGCGATTGACAACCTCGATTTGTCCACCGATTTGTGGATGACTAGTAGTTGAAAACAGTAATTTAGTGCCCAACTTAGACCACAAAGTCTTCCAAAAATAAGAGAAAAATTTGGCATCTCTATTTGATACTATGGTTCTAGGGATACCATGCAACTTAACAATTTCTCTGAAAAATAAATCTGCTACATGAGATGCATCATTCTTCTTATGGCAAGCAATAAAGTGTGCCATTTTAGAAAACCAGTCAACAACCACATAAATAGAGTCATGCCCTTTTTTAGACCTAGGTAAGCCAAGAACGAAATCCATTGAAAGATCTACCCAGGGTGCATCAGGAATTGGTAAAGGCAAGTATAAATTTTGAGGTTGTACCTTAGACTTTGCCTTCTTGCATACTATGCATCGACTCACAACCCTCTCCACATCACGCCGCATCCGTGGCCAGTGGAAATGCTCCTGCAAGATAGATAAAGTCTTAGCAATTCTGAAATGTCCCATTAAACAATCTCCATGTGCTTCTTTTACCAGTAAAAGTCGAATGGAACAGTCAGGTATACAAAGGCGATTTAGGTAGAATAGATAACCATCAAAAATTGAGTAATTTTCTTGAGTAGCTCGAGAGCAACTCTGGAACGTTTCACCAAAGTCTGTATCGCTTGCATACATATCTTTGAGCAACTCAAATCCGAGTAACTTAGCATCAAGAGTAGTGAGTAGAGAATACCTGCGAGATAGTGCATCGGCCACTATATTACTCTTACCACTTTTATACTTGATAACGAATGGGAATGTCTCAATGAAGGCAACCCATCGCGCATGCCTCTTGTTAAGATTGTGTTGTGCCTTTAAGTACTTGAGAGACTCATGATCGGTGTGAACCATGAACTCTTTAGGTCTCAAGTAGTGCTGCCATACCCGTAGTGCTCAAACTAATGCATATAATTCCTTGTTGTAGGTCGAGCAGTTCAATGCTGCCCCGTTGAGTTTCTCACTGAATTATGCAACGGGCCTACCCTCCTGCATCAACACAGCTCCAACTCCTATCCCTGAAGCATCACATTCAATTACAAAAGTTTTAGCAAAGTCAGGTAAAGTTAAAACGGGTGCATGTGTTAACTTATCCTTTAGTACTTGGAAGGCTTGCTCTTGTTCCTCCCCCCAGGTGAACTTCTCATTTTTCTTGATAAGCGCAGTGAGTAGGGCTGCCAGGGTGCTAAAATCCTTCACAAATCGCCTGTAGAAGCCTGCATGTCCATGGAAGCTACGCACGTCCCCAATGGACTTGGGGGTCGACTACTCTTGGATAACCTGTACCTTAGACTCGTCCACTTGTATCCCCTGTGAACTAATCACAAACCCTAAAAACACAAGACGGTCAGTACAAAAATTGCACTTCTTGAGATTAGCGTATAGCTTCTCCCTTTGAAGTACATCCAAAACAGTTTTTAAATGCTCAAGATGCTCTTCCATGCTACGGCTATAGATAAGGATATCGTCAAAATAAACTACTACAAATTTCCCTAAGAATGGTCTCAAGACATGGTGCATAAGCCTCATAAATGTGCTAGGTGCATTGATTAATCCGAAAGGTATTACTAACCATTCATACAAGCCATACTTAGTTTTGAAAGCAGTTTTTCACTCATCACCTTCCTTAATTTGGATTTGATGATACCCACTTTTTAAATCAATTTTGGTAAAAATGACTGCACCATGTAATTCGTCAAGCATATCATCTAACCTAGGCATAGGGTGACGATACTTTACCATAATCGCGTTCACAACTCGGTAGTCGGTACACATGCGCCATGCTCCATCCTTCTTAGGTACTAGAATCACCGGCACCGCGCAAGGACTCAAACTCTCTCTCGCCCATCCCTTGTCTAGCAACTCATCCACTTGTCGTTGTAGCTCCTTTGTTTCCTCAGGGTTGCTCTTGTAGGATAGATGGTTAGGTATGGTTGCTCCAGGCACAAAGTCGATTTGGTGTTCAATCCCACGAAGAGGCGGCAAACCACTTGGAATATCCTCGGAGAAAATGTCCTTGTAATCCTACAAAATCGGAGCAACAATAGATGGAAAGTTAGGAAATGGATCATCATCGGACAGCGCTACTTCGTTGCATATAAGTACAAGAAGCGGTTGTCGTTCACTCAAAACTCGCTTCTCTTGTTTGGCTTTTACTAGCATCAAGTGCTTTCCCTCATTTTTCCCCTCTTTTCTTTTTCTTTCCTTACTAGCCGAATGTGTAGTTGCCTTTTTCTTTTCATTTTTCTCAGCTTTAAGTTCATTCTTCTTTCTCGTATTTTCTAGTTCGAATTCCCTTTGAAGACCTTCTTGGTCCGCTCGAACTTGCTTAGGAGATAAGGGAGCAAGAGTGATCTTGTGGTCCTTGTACATGAATGAGTATTTGTTGCTCACTCCTTCGAAGTTCACTCGCCTATCATATTGTCATGGTCGCCCAAGAATGATGTGACTTGCATGCATGGGTACAACATCACATAGAATCTCGTCTTTGTAGCGACCAATCTTGAAGGATACCAGGACTTGCTTGGCTACTCGAACCTCCCCACTGTTATTAAGCCATTGAATTTTGTAGGGTCGGGGGTGCTCCATAGTTGGCAATCCGAACTTCTCCACCATCGTAGCACTAGCAACATTTGTGCAACTGTCGCCATCGATAACAAGGCTGCACAACTTTTCCTTGACTAGGTAGCGTGTATAGAAGATGTTCTCACGTTGTATATCATTCTCTTGAGGTCATGCGGTGAAGACTTGTCGTGCAACAAGACCAAACCCCACTTCACCCTCAAGCGCACGTTCTTCCCCCTCATCTGATTCATCTTCATCTTTGACTAATGGTGGCATATCGATGTATTCGGCTTCATCATCTATCACAATTTCCCCATTAGGCAGGACTAGCATGATCCGTTGGTTCGGCAATGCTTGGCAATGTGCCCCCACCCTTGACATTTGAAGCATCGATTATCTCTTCCTCTCATTTGGGCTTGGTTGGTCACCAATTTTCCTTTGTTGTCCCCCTTAGATGGTTCGACCTTTGCCTTGGAAGGAAAATCAGATTTGATTTGTTTGAAGCCTTCTCGGTCCTCGCTCCTTCGCTTATTCCTGGAGTAAATTGTCTCGAGTTTGAGGTAGAGTAGGAGTAACCAGTCCGTGTGTTACCTCTCCTCTTGAGACGGTGCTCCACATTTTCAGCCTTCACCACCAACTCATGTAGCTCCAAATAATGCTCCAACTCGACCTTCTCGGCAATTTCAGGTCGAAGTCCATTTAAGAATCTCGCCATGGTCGCTTCCTTGTCTTCTTGAATATCGGCCCTAAGCAGGCCCTAAGCATGAGGATCTCCATTCCTTGTGATACTCATCGACACTCCTAGTGTCTTGCGTAAGAGTTTGTAACCGTTGGTACAAATCTCTATAGTAATGGCTCGGCACAAATTGGGTCCTCATCATCCCCTTCAACTCGGTCCAAGACCCAATCTCCGATAGTCTACTCCTTCATCGAGATGTGGTAAGTTGATCCCACCATACTACCGCGTACTCACTAAATTCGATCACAACCAACTTCACCTTTTGTTCATCCGTATAATCTTGACAAGCAAAAATCATCTCGACCTTGGACTCCCATGCCAAATATGTTTCCGGATCTGACCGTCCTTTAAATTCTGGAATTTTCATTTTAATTCCCTTAAAGATGTCGGAGGACTTATTTGGTCCCCTTGACTTGGATTTGGAACGCTTGAAGGGTTCCTCCTCTTCATCATTGGAACTCGCAGACTCCTCCGCGTATCGCCGCCTATGAGTGGTTTTGGAAGGATTAGGAGTGCCTTGGGAGTTACTAGCTGCCAACTTCTCATGAATAGGGTCTAAAGCATCAGCAAACATTTGTCCTCATATTCCTTTGAATCTTGTTTCCAACATATCAGCAAGCATTTTGATATCAACGGTTTGAGGCATTCCTTCAATTTCACGTGACATGCTTTCTTTCACTTGCAAAACAATGTTAGTGAAATAAAATATTCTTCACTTCACTCCCTTACGTGTTTACTCTCGCACTCGTGTTTCACTCAAAGTTTCTTCTAATATTCCTCACCAATATGTTCTCGAGGCCCTGCTTGCTTCCCTTGAAGAAATTAGAAGAATTCCCTCAAAAGCCAACCAACTTCGCACAAGAGCCCACTCAATTGTAGCTTGATCAGATTTGGAGCGAAATAAAATGAGGCTAGAAAATAGAACAAATAAGGCTGGAAATTGCTGGAAAAGTGATGAAGTGAACGACTCAAGAAGCACTAGTTGTTTACCACAAAATTGAACAATTGACCGACACTTAAAATCTGGAAATGTGAGACACGAAACCTGGTCCTTAGGACGAGCTTTTATGGCTGAAATTTCTGGAAAATTTAGGCTAACAACTAACTCAAAGAAACTATAGAGGCTAAACTCAAGAACAATCGCCTAAAGAGCTTGTCGCCTACCCGTTTTTATTGTTGCAATTTGGAAATGGTGATCAGCGGACTAATCTGGTGTTAACCCCCTTTTCCTATCCCAATAAGGATTTGTAAGCTGTCAAAAATGAAATTGCAAAGAAACTTGGACAGCTTGTCCAATTCGGATCAAACTAGTCAATCCTACTTGGACTTGGCTTAGGTTGAAGGCTGTTTTGTGGTTTCAGCTGTTTGGGTGTTTTGGTTTCACCCAATGCTCAATTCTGGAGTTTTACAAGACAATTTTGTGGCTGATGGTTCCTCTTTTTTTTCTTTTTTTTTTGTAATCAGCCAAGAACTTGAAAAAAAAGACTAGGGTTTGCGGCTGGAATTTCTTTTGGCAGCTTTGTTTTGTTCAAGATTTGGTTCCCAAACCCCAATAAACTTCAAGATTTGTTCAAGAATTCAAGGAGTTAATTTCCAGATTTCAAGAACACAATTTGAAAGATGTTTTCACACCCAACAGTCCAAGATCCCACGGGTTTTGGTTCAAGACAGATTTTAGGGTTCCAAGGTTTCAAGAATCTCAACCAAAGCTTCAAGAATTTCAAGATTGTTGTGTAAACAATCAAGAATTCCAAGAAACTCAAGTTTTGATCTAAATTTCCAAGAATTTAATGAGGTTAGCTGCTATCTTCTTCCCCTTCATTTTTTTTTGAATGCAACAACAAGAACAAGTTGACGGCTAGACACACTACAACAAAAATGGCCTTTCCTGACATGCCTATAAGGACACTTGCTGGTTTGTGTCATTATAACACTCCTATCATGACACTTATTATCAACTCAATAATATATACTTTAATTTTTTTTATTTTATCAGATATAAAAATAATAATGTGCCTTTAGACTACCTAACATGACACTTGAGAAGATGTGAGATGTACCAAAAAAAAAAGACACCAAACGGCATCGTTTGATTTTGGCGGAAGATTCATTTGCTGTAAAATACTCAAAATTTTCATTTTGCCAGCCAAAACACTTCCTCAAAATTTTTATTTTTTGGCTCCGCCATTTCCAGCCCCCCTCCCCCTCTTTCTGTCTCTCTGTTGTCAGATTCTGATGTAGTTGGTGGGAAAAATGGGTAGCAGCCAAGCAGCAGTTTCATTCTTGACCAACATAGTGATGGTTTCCTTTGAAAGTGTAGATGTTGAAGGGGATCCGCTACCAGTCGCTGAACTTAAGGCCAATAAAGCCTTCGTCTTGTTAATAGGAGAAAACAATGAGTTGGTGAAATCAACTGTATCCAGAGAAGAAGCGAAACGCAGAGGAATCAATAAAGGATTCTTTGGGAGTCTTGAGAAGATGGCAAGCCAAATAATCTCACTTGTGGTAATTGAACTTTCTCCTTTCTAGATTCCTATCTCGTGCTTGTGTGTCCGTCAAATTATGCCGGTACCATTTCATCTATTTGATCGATACAAACTGGATTTGGTTTCAATTCTTTTGTGTTTGCTTAATTGCTTTTAGCTAATGATGTGTGGTGGGTATACGGTGGACTGTAGGAGTTTTGTGCATTAGTGCTTGATTCAGCAGACAATCTTTACTAGAGTGCTTTTCGTGAGATGAAAAATCTGGTACTAGATTCATGTGACTATTTTGTTATGGATTTGTTGTCCATAACCTGTTCGATAAAATGTCAAATAGATGAATAGGAACGATTAGGCATTCATTTTCTGTCTATCCAAATTTGCTTCATACTTGTGTGCATAATTTGGCACAGAAACTCATATTACAAGATAAGAGGTGAATCTACTTGAAAGGAAAAGTGAAGCGAAAAGTGGAAGATAAGTGTGTGACTTTAAATAGGATTGGTGCAGTTTTGAAATGCATATCTCACAAGGTTTCTATCAGGTCAGATGGGTTCTTACAGTTTGGCTACAGATACTAGTCTGATTGTAAGAGTTCTACAAATCTATAGCTGCTACACTATTCACTTTTAGCTTGTAAGTTTTCATCCAGCAAATGTGACAGGAAACACTGATGTCTCTTTCTTTATTCTAATCTTTTTATACGTGAGAGACAACAAATGTTTTATTACCTCGAAATGTCATAAAAAAGTTTTCCGATTAATGCATTTAGTCCAGCTAAATGCAGTACTATCAATGTCTAATAATCTTTAAGTCTGATTTGTAATTTCAGAAAATAAACAAGCGAAACAAGTAGGCTCGAAAGAAGAAGAACATGAACCACACAACCGGGAAGAAACCATTTGCTATGCTTCGAAGCAAAATGGTACTAATATATTTGTGCTATGACTTTCAGAATTTTATGTTGAACTATCACTTGTATATGCTGGACTAAACAAAATTATATAACTACTTCTAGACAAAGGAGTTGGGGTGCTCTACTACAAGAGTTGAAATGTTTGATAAATTTTATAGCCATGCTGATGGGACTCCATCGAGTAGTGTGGTGGTTGAGAATTTGATAAGTGAACGAAGAGCATTTGTATGTTACTTAAGTCATACTGAAACTGATAATAACTACATTTTGCTTTTCTTTTAAAGTAAAATGAAAAAAAGCAAGCTAAACTTCCATCAGAAACTGACGACTCAGTTGGCTGAAATGACATATTTGCTTAAGTCATTGGACAAGACAAACCTGGCCACGTCCGGTTGCAAAAGATGACCCCAAAAGAGAAATCTGCGGAGTCCAAACTCATTACTGCAAGGGAGAAGACACCTGCTAGATTGACAACGGATATGCTTCGTGGACAGGCTCTTAAAAGCCTGGAACATACGGATTCCTTAAAGTTGCAGCAGGGCAATGAAGATAACCATAAGTTGGAGGATTGGTCCCAGAGCAATTCATTTTGTGTTCCTGCTCCTGCAAAAAAGGAGAGAAAAGAAGTAAATGGCTCTAAAAAATTAGATTTGCATTTATTTCTTATTCTTCTGCGCCTGATTATGGGATTGTATCTTGCAGGATTCCCTGGAGTTGGAGGATGACATTAGCTTAAGATGTGCATCTGAACCTTTGCATGAAAGGAGAGAAAATCAAGAAACATCTGCTACAAATAAAAGTTAATCTTCTGCTGAAAAACTGGCACCAGTGAGCGCTGGAGCTTTGCCTGAAATAAGGACATCTCCAGAACTTATATCTGGTAAAAGAAGTGACTTGGAAATTGGCAATGCTATGGATGTTGGTAAAGAAAAAACTGGTGTCACCATACCTAATTCAATTGCATCTGGAACAACTTCCCAGCTAGTTACACCTTCATCACCCTTGGGATCAGAGAACCCAAAGCAAGGAATTCAGGAAGTTACAACATTCCAGAGTTCTTCCTCGTTAGTTACTGAAATTTCGGGCCCAAAAGCATTCCCTTGGACCAAGCAAAAAGCAGAAATTCCCTCGGACAACTCTTACTGCAAGTTCTTATAGACTTAATGTTGATTCTCTCATTTAGTTTCTTTTGTTTATTAGATGGCAATGCTTTTCATGTTAGTTTGCAATTCTTTTGAACCCTTTTACTTGGTTACTTTTGTTGTTGAAGGATATTTGAACATTGACTTTTGTTTTTAAATTACTACATGCATTCTGTTCTTTGGGATAATTTTACAAGTCCTTTGGGTATTTGATTGACGGAATGTACAGCAGGGAGCACAACCAGGTTTCTTCTTTATTTTAAAAAAAAGAAAAAAATACTCCTAGCAGTTAAAAGTGTCAGCATAGCTCAACAGCATCGACAATATCTTGACACATTCGATTGTCAAGAAAAAAGATTTTTGTTGGCAGATGGGATGCTATAATAGCATAGTTTTCTTGACACATTTGAATGCTACGAGCCTATCTCCACATTGGAAGGGACAACACTCATCCGAGGTGTGAGGAAAAGTAAAGTGTCAGCTTAAATTATCTATACTGACACTTGTAAATGCCGTTAAAGGTCATTTTTGTTGTAGTGACACTTCTAACGACCAAACAGATTTCTGTTTTGTTTTTTTTTGACTCAGATTTCAACTTAACCACGAGAACAACAATATAACAAATTGCTGGAAGAAAAAAAAAACCACAAACAAGAAAGAAACAATTCAGATAGATTGTATCACTTGACCAACGAAAGACATGACGGCAAGACCAACAAGAAACCCTAACGACTCAAGATATATATATATTTTTGGACTAGACACAGAACACAAAAGATAACACACAAATATTTTTTTTTGTCGGATGAACAGTACCCACAGATGAACAGTACATGAATAGTGATGGTGAATAGTAATCGGTGAACAATACCCATTTTTTTTGGCTAGATTAGAACCAAATAAGAACAAGACACAAACATGACTAGGAATAAAAAAATATGACACGAAAAGGCTGGAATTAAGAGGATATAACCTGGAAAACCATCAACTAGCTCTGATGCCAACTGATGCGAACTGATGCGAATTCCTCCACATTGGTGAAGTTCATCCTTGCGATTCCCACGATCTTGATGGAGAATTTTCTAGGCTTGGTTGGCGGAATTCCTTTCGACCCAATCTAATCCTCTAAGTTGAGAACACTCTTGAATCTCAACCCGCGACCTAACGAATTAGCGAACCAAGGAATTTGGTAGAACGGTGCCACAAACAAGTGGGTTTCTTGTTTGATAAGCCAATTGAACTCTCTTAGGAGATTTCTAAGATGTTCAAGGGGTGCTAGCAAGAAGCCAAGAGAATACTCTCAATTTCATTAACAGTCAAAATCTGATTATTGTTGTTGGTTTGAAGCTTATTTATAGCTTCTTACAACTCAAATCCTAATACGACTAGAAACTAGGAATGATCTCAAATCCTAATGGGCCTAGAAACTAGGGCTGATGGTCAGCCCTTACATTGGCCCATTATGGCCGAATGGACTAAGGGAATGTGACCGAAAATAATAGCTAAAAATTTAAGACAAACTAACGACTAAAAATGGCAAGGACTAAAATAATTAAGTCATTTGTTTTATTCTACTAATTGAAAACAAAACTTGCTAAACTTGTCACTTGTGATCCTGGATTCCTCTTGTGACTTGACATGCTTTGTTTCACGGGTCTTAATCCTCTAGTTGGAGTAAAGTCACGTAGTCTGAGCCACCTTCAAACATCGAACTACCTTCCTTTGCTTCTTATATCGCGCATACCAAGATATTCAATTGCTCCTTCATTCGTTTGGCACGAGCTCTAGTGATTGGTCTGGATGGTATCACCACGTCCTTGGTAGTTGCTTGGATGACCACATCACAACCTCTTGTTCCTCCCCCTCCATAATCATTCCCTTACCCTTATTTATTTCCCCCTCCTCATCTATCCTGTCAATCATTGGTTGGATATTTGGCACTTGGTTCATCCCGACTCCACTATTTTTTTTCGTAGCTAGTTCCTTTCCAACTTTCCTCACCTCCGCATACGTTTTGTTCATCGCCCCTGTAACAATTTGTGATTCATGCTGCACCCTCCAATCCCTTCTATTATTATGCAAAGAAGCTAGCTCCGATGAATTCTTTCTACACTCCTCCATAGCATGTCCCAACCTCCAACAGGTAGAACAATAGGACAGCAGCGCTTCAGGCACGATTTTTTGCCAAAAGCCTGATCTCCTTCCATTGCCACCCACATCCTGGTGCAGATTGGCTTCCACAACTCCACTTCCACACACATCCGAACTACACTCGGGCGCATTCCAGCAGCCATTGCCGAATCTAGGAATAATGATTTCCCAACTGGAGAAATAATAGAGAACAACGTCTGTTTGTCGAAATAATAAATTGGCAGATCTAGTAACGAAACCCAAACTAGAACCAGGGAGGACTCGTTGTGTACGTGAAAATCCCTAGTCCAACGAAAGACACGCATTGGAAATTTCCCCAATTGCCAAATTCCTCGTGTCCAAATTCTGTTGAAGTCCACCTTCGACGAACACCTCAACAAACACATGACGGTAATGTAACAACCCAATAGAAATTTGGTCTCTTAGATTCAATGTATTGAAAAATTTCTGAATTTCCTCAAATGGTGGCCGTCTTTGAGAAAATATTTCCACTAAAGCCAATCATATGGAGCTGCCAATTTATCCGCATCTTGTTTAGAAAAGACTACCACAACTTCTCCTTTGTATGTTGCCACCGGCCCAATTTGAATACGTGAAGTAGCAGGTTGCGAAAATAGTTGGGAGAATGATTTCCTCGCTGATGGAGACCCTCCTTGTCCCTCAGCCGAAGGCTGAAGGGTAGCCATGAATTGAGATACTCACCCTAGAGGTTGTCGGCAGCTTGAGAGAACACTCACCAGGAAACCCTAAAACCTGTTAGATCAGGCCGTACCAAATATGCTTTTACACATTACCATTAATTTTGACTACCGCCAAAACTATATTGTCACTATCAAGATTAACATACTCTTGGTATGTTATGCTTGCTTTATCTTGTTTTATTTTTTTCTTAATAAAAAAGTTATTAACAAATCTGTCATTAAATACAATCATTGAAATTCAACAAATTTATCTTACCTCTACTTCTATTTTTTCTTTGCTAATGTGCCATTTAGTGCTATTGTAAATGTTCAAGCATGTTATCATGTACTTCTAATTAACAAATCGGTGTATGTTTCATCACATTCAATTATTAAAGAACATGTTAGACATTTCTTTTATTTTTTTACTTTTATTGTAAATTAAAATAGGTAAAACCAGAAGTTACAATAAGTCAAGACATTTAACATATATTTAGAAGATATTATAGTAATCCAAAAGTTACAACACCACCTTACATCTGAATTAATATCCCTACCCTCGACCAAAATCCCAATAACTATCAACATCAAACCCCAACAACATCTAAAAAATCAAATCGAAATCACTGACCACTCCAATACTAAGAATCCTTCTTGTTTTATATAATATCTCCACTTCCTCATACTTCTTATAGCATCCAAAAGAATAATGCTTTATACTGTGTGTTCATTTATTTTCTACAAATGCCTTTATGGCCGAAGAAAACTCTATTGCCATCAAATATATTGTTGTAATCTTTACATAGAACACTCTTTATTGCTCCAAGTGTGTTGAATCGTAATGATTTTTTAATACATTAGTCATTAAATATTCAAGTTTCAATCAAGTAGCGCCAATTATAAATCTCTACGTTTGTCATACCATATTCTTTCTGTAATAAAATAATTTGCTTAACTATCAAGACTCATATTAGTTCCTATTTAGATGTGTTGAAAAAACATAAAATCTTTACTGATAATCAAATCTAATCTATTAACTGGCTAACATGGTAGTTATTATGTAAGGCACCATCAAGGAATTTAACCAAACATGCTAATATGCTTTATTTGGCTAGATTTTTTTATTAGTATAAGCCTTCATAGTTATAATATTGTATTTGGCTCAGTAATTGGTCTCCAAAGTTTCTCTATTTTTATTGGTTTTTTTTTATATTGTTGATTGAGTGTTTAAAGATTTTACATCAAAAGAAAAGAATAAAATTTAAAAATTAACCCAAAATTTCTCTCTATCCACTGGAACAACTATATGCATCAAGATACACATAATTTAGTTTCATAATCTAATAGTCTCTTTTAACAATTTTGACTTTTATTAATTCCTTTCAAAGAGGTAAGATCTGGATTGAACATGATCCATATAAAAGAAAACAAAGAAGGAAGAGACAGAGGATGAAATGATACCTCACGTTCTATTTTTCTTCTTTTCTTCTGCTTTTGTATAGTGTTTGTTACCTTTTTCTTTATTTGGATAGACAGCGTGTGAGGACCCGAATTTTTATTTTACTTATTTTATTTTATTTTACTGTCTTATTTAATTACTTATTTATTCGTTTACTCCAACTAATTCATTTTATCCATTTTAATTTCATTTGCATGGGACAATGTCTCATTTTATATTTTAAAACGTTTCGCTAGTAAATTTAATTTTTCTGCAGCTTGTTTAGTAAGAAATAGCGAATACACATTTTTCGAGACAAAATTCGGTCCGAAAGTACAATGATCTTGGAGAATTAAGGATGATCAATAGTAGACTAAGAAAAGTTAATTGAGGGATTAGAGATGAGTGAGTTAAATTAAACTCAATTAGGAGCACAAATGGCCTCCTATTCATTTGTTGACTTTTGGGGTACTAAATCACCTTTATGTCATTTCTTTCCTTCACCCCATCACTTCACCACCTAACCACACAATCCCTTTCTTCTCCTTCCCTCTTGGCCGACTCTCCCTCCACCATTTCTCAACAAAATTGCAGCTCCATTCTCTTCCATTTTTGCTCCAAAAAGACACTCCAAACTTGCTTCTTTTCTTGGTTCATCACACAAGCTTGAAGGGTGACTTGAAGGAGGAAGGAACTTTGATGGTTTAAGAGTTTATACACTAGTGGTTAATCTTCATTCTTGGAAGCAAGGTAAAACTCCTAAAGCTCTCATCTTTTCCTCTCAAATCACAGTAGTTAGTTAGTTCTATCTAGTTAGTTTTGGGTTGTTGATGGGTTCACAAGAACCATGACACTAGGTAGAGGACTTGAGGTGGTTTCATAGGTAGAGGTCTTGAGGATTATTATGTGTTTACTTGCTTGTTTGATGCTTGTTTTGATGGATTATGGCTTTGTTTTAGCTAGAAAGTTGAAAAGAAAAGTTGAAGATTGGAGGATGCTTGTTGTCCGAAAATTTGCTGATTGAATCCCTCATGTTAATTTTGAATTTTGATGTTATTTTGGTGCTATAATGCTTGATATATGTTGGTGTTTATGTGTGTTAAATATCTCCCAAAAAGCTTTAGAATTGGTTGAGTTCAAGTAGGGGAAGTGAGGTTGCAAATCTGGAAAATTTTCTGATCAGGAGACCTAGCCAGTGCTAACGTTTTGGCCCATGACTTTTTGTTTGGGAGTTGAAATCAAGTGCCATTTGTGGCATTTGAAACTAGACTCCGAGGGCTTTCCAACGGTATAAAATTTCCCTACTAATTCATTTTGAGTGAGCCGTACCAAACTGGCAAAGTGGACTGATTTGCTTCACCTGTTTAAACGAGAAAATTACATAGCTGCATCTTGTGACGCAATTTCGTCCCTCTTGTGAAAAGAATTTGAACACGATTTCTTCTGATGATTTATATAATTTTGAATTTAGTTTTCAACGCCATAAACCGTTTCCAATTTGGACTTGTGTAACGTTAGTTATGGCCTGAGTTTGAAACTGCGCTGAAGCTTTATGACTGAAAATCTGCGGAACAGGTTGCAAAAATCAGTTTTCTTAAAACCGTTGTATCTTGGTTTTGGAAATTCCAAATTGAGTTCTGCTTGTTGTGCTTGGAACTTGACTTGAAGTTCATTCTGTGTTATAAATTTCAGAGGCTAATTCAATTCCTATGAATTTTGCCGCATTTTCAAACTTTACTGAAAATCAAGACTGTTTCTGCCCTGTTTTAATAAAATAGCAAGTTTGACTGATTTCGGATTCTAATCTAGGAAAAGTGTCTTCTAGAGAGTTTTAGTACATTGAATCTAGTTTCTAATGGTATAAAGTTTCTAAATTTTGGACTTACCAAACTCGAGATATTATTTTTTCAAGTGGTGTCACACAAAGCTGGAATTTTCTGGTTTCAAACAAAATGTTCCTTTTAAGAACTTCCAGCTTTCTTTTGTGATTGATTGTCCGTTTCAAACTTGATTTCATGGATGATACAAGTTCTCTTGTGACTTTAAACCTTCATTTTTGGATCTCGATTTTCGATGGATTAAAACTCTTTTGAGGCGTTGTCCTAAGTTCTAAGCAAATGCATTTTCTTCCTTGAATGCTAAGTGGCCTAGGGTATCCATGAGTGATGGTTGGTTAATATTTTTTCAGGTGCTCAAGAGGATTTCGAAAGGAATTCCGGTGTGGACAACTAAAGGACTTAATTGCTTGCTTGCTTGCTTTTAGAAATTGGTGAGTGTCAAGTGCATGACTTATTACATAATACTGGGATCACTTCTTGTTGATTATGTGGATTAAACTAGTCGAGGCGAGTGTGTATTTTATCTCACTCATCCTCTCTTGCTTGACTTGATAATTGACTTGCTCGTACTTGACAATTATATTTGGTGCTCGTGCTTGACTTGATGTCGATTTAAGAGCAATCTCATTGACTTGTACTTGAACTTGTAGGGACGCCCAAAACCCAATGGCTAGCCATTCAACTCAAGCCAGCAAGGGCTTGGTGGAGGAGTTTGGTGAACCTTGGGATCATATACTTTACTTGCCTCGATATATTTGAGTAATGTCAAAACTTTTGACATTCGGGCCCGGTAGGAGGTGTAACGGTGGACGAAAATTGGTGAAAAGTGGGGTTCTACGGACTTGTTACTTGCTCGGTTGACTGAGTGTCAACACTGGAAAATTATGGATCAAGATTATCGATGAAGCAGTGTGGATTTAGCTCCTGAGAGCTCCCGTATCCTTCATTGATTGTGTTTTTAATTCCATTCGTGATTTTACATGAATATTATGGCTGCCTTTTTATTTATATGTTATTATTGCTAGATGTACCTGCTTGCTGCCTGCTTTTCTTGGCCTCATCGAGCGTTAGCTCATCCCTTTAAGTTTGTTTTTCTTAACAGGCTTTGGAGGTGGAAATTGGAGGTTCTAAGCTAGCGACTTTTGGTGGAAACTAGTATACTTTTTGTATGTTATTGGAGATTCTTAAAGTGTAAATTTTGTTATTTTTGGATCTGGTGGATTGTAATTGTAATTGCTAGCCTTAGAAGTTGTGGCTTGTATATTCGAAGTACTCTTAATTAAGTTGATGGTTGACTTGTGGTTCTTTATTAAGCTTGAATGAGTGCATGAGTCCTGACAAGAGTTAGGCAGGCGTTCCGCTGATACCCTAGGGTTCGCCCTAGGGAGAGATGGGGGCGTCATAGTTGGTATCAGAGCCTAGGTTTGAATTTGTCTGGACAATTAGGAGTTTTGATCTTGTGAAAGTATATGTGATAGTATAAAGTAATAGGACCTAGTTTATTAAGTGTACCTGGATCTGTCTCAGTTTCTAATTGTAATTGTAAGTCATGGAAGGAAATGGTGGGAATGGATCGTCTCTGAGACGCCTTCCAGTGATTCGTTATTGAGAGAGGCTTAGGGCCCTTTTTGGCAGTGGAATCTAGCTTGTCGAGTTAGACCCTCATGCAATTGTTAGAAGACTTACTTATACTCTAACTATGTGGTGCTATCGGTAATCAATGATTGGAGACAATTATCTAATGTGAATAGGATAGCTCAAGAGGATAATCGAGAATTGAGGGTAACTGTGGACGCACAGACCATTAGAATTCATGAGTTGGAGACGAATGTACTCGAAGAGCAAAATAGAGCAGAGGCTCTTCGTGAGCAGCTTCAGGAGGTTAAGCGCCGACTTGTTAGGGTAGTGCATGAAATAAGGGGCCGGACGGAAGGAATGATGGCTGAGTGTATGACCTTGGTTGAACAAATGGTTGATAGCAAAATACTCGATAAGGGACAGGAAAGCTCAACCCGTCGTGCTGAAGACGAGGTTGAACCTACTGAAGTAGTCGACATTTTTGGCTCTACCAACCACTAAGCTAGTAGTTTTCTATTTTGGTAGTTTTGTCAAGGATAGTTGAGGTCTACTAGCTCGGTTCACTTATATTAGTGATCTCCTGATCTTTTGACTTTTGCTAAGGACTTAGAAAGGGTGATCCTCGCCTTGAGGCCTTTTGTATTTTGTTGCATGTACCCGTATATTTTGAAACACTTGAATACCTATATCCTGTACTTCATCTTCTTGACTTGTTTTGTGAACTTTTGATTTGTAGCATGATTTCTAGTTTATGTAAAGAATTACGCTTTTATTTTAAGTGTTTTTGCAACTTGCATATGTTTTAAATTTCTATATTTATTTTCTCTCTTTTAATTATATGTTTATATTCTTACTAAATGGATCGATGAGGACGTGGACGGGGTCGTGGGTGTAGGTTTCGGCAACCCGCACTTCTGAGAGAGATAAGGGATCAGTGATTGATCTATACCAAACCCTACGATTAAGGGGAATGACCAAGTGGCTTCGGCCCTTAACCGCATAATTGATGTTCTTGAACCTCTATCTAGGGTTTTAATTAATTCCGAGACAACCTATTCGTTCGTGGACTTTAACTTCATAAATGGTATAGATGAAAAGTGTGATTTCTTACCCTTTTGATTTGGAAGTTAAGACTCCTACAAGGAACCAGTGCCTAATTATTAATAAGGTTTATAGAAATTGTGAGATTTGGGTTGGTGAGAGGAAATTTTTGACAGATTTAATGAGCCTAACAATTAAGGGTTATGATGTGACCACTAAGAACACATACCATTTGCCTCTCATAGATGAATTATTTGATCAGTTGCTAGTGGGTCGAGGTATTTTCAAGTTAGATTTGAGGTAAGGCTATTACCAGTTGAGGATTCTAGAAGCGGATGTGCCTAGGACCGCATTTAATTTGAAATATGGGCACCTTGAATTTGCAGTTATGCCTTTTGGGTTACCAAATGCACCAGTAGCATTTGTGGACTTGATGCATCGGATTTTTAAGCCGTGTCTGGACCAATTTGTGATAGTATTTATAGAAGACATATTGGTATACTCTAAGTCTCGAGAAGATCATGAAAGACATCTGAGGATAATTTTGCAAACCGTGAGAGAGAGCACCAACTTTTACTAAGTTCAATAAATGCGAGTTTTGGTTGGAAGAAATGTTTGACTGAGGCACCTGTATTAGCATTATCGAGCGGCAGATATGGGTTCTATTCTTATATACGAATTTTGACAGAATTAGGATAGACGTCTTGACAGAGGATGATACCAGGCACAAGTGAGACTAAGAAGTTATAATTTCTTCTTCAACGAATTTTTAAATGAGTGTATTGTGACAGCCCCACCTCTCCCTAAGGCGGACCAGAGGGTTCGGCGGACCGCCTGCCCAACTCTCGCCGGGACTCAGTCGTTCACTACAGTCCCCAATTAAAATACAATATAAAATCTCAAATATTACATTCAAATTCCACTAATTCAATTGCACTTCAAACTAAAGCCTCAAGATATACAAGAAATACTAGTTTCCGAATAAGACAAAGTCCTCGAGTCCTGTGGAGGGGAATAAAATAGTTTTGGGGTGAGTTAGAAGCTCAGCGACTAACCAGTAAAATCCAGAAATCAAATAAGCTTTCCAATCGTTCATTTCAATGATGTCATGCTTCAGTAGTCAAATATACGTTTATTGCTCTCGTGAGCCAGTGAAATCATTGTACCCGAACACCCAACGCTCAAATTGATCACTTAACGTTTAACAGTAAGAGGGAGCCCGTTGGTGCTCCAGATGAACATGAACAGTAAGACATGGTGGAGACGTTGGTGTTCAGCACAAGACTCCCCAAGAACTCATTGAAGCCAAATCATGTCATGAAGGCACATGCAAGCATGCATGATATGCAATCGAGTAAATAATGCAAGAAACGGTTCATAAATAGCTTTCGAAATAGTTTGAGGTCACTCACCTCCGTGGCTCAAAAACCATCCATCATATATCATTACCTTGCCCGAGTCCAAGCCCTAAATCACAAACTCAAAGCAATCATACATTCTCAAAGTTCGGACAGCATTTCCCCATAAATGCTTCATTTCCAACCTACAATATATTACCAATCACACATACGGTTAATAAGCAATAAAATATATCCAATTAGGCCACAATATCCCTCAATCAAAGCTAATTAGAAGCTTAAGAGCCACCATTAGAAAAACCCCCAATTAAACCCTAGAAACCGGAATTCATTCCCTCAAGTGTAAATTTCGCAATGATCGCAATTAACGTATAAAAGTTCCGTTTAACACCTTTCGGTACAATATCCATAACTGAAGCTACCCTTATCGGATTGGAATTTAATTTATACCATTTCGAAGCTAAGACAAGGACCTACAACTTTCATGAAGACCACTGAATCCAGTTCTCACCCTAACTAGGTCAAATTTACCAAAACAACTCCAGATTTTCCAGTTCGAAACTCACTGTGAAATTTAACTAGCAGTCCTGATTCATTCACTCATATCTCAGCACACACAACTCCAATTCAGGTAATTCCAAATCCATTTCAAATCTAAGATACAAGTCTATAATTCTTAAGAAGACATCATCAACCAATTCGGTAATATTCCTGATCAAACTAACCACTTACAGAGGCTGATTTTCATTTTCGGACAGAAACAGGGCAGCAGGGGTATTTCGGTCTTTTCACAGGCTACGTTGCTCCGATTGAGCTGAAATTTTGCAGGAAACTATAAAACATCATTCGTTACAACTTTCATGTTTTGTGATAAGGCTAGTTCGGCCTCTAACAAGGTGAAATAGAACCGGACAGAAGCAGGGCAGGTTATCATCCAAGCTGGAATTCATGTATGCAAGTACTAATCCTCCACAAAACAACATCTAAAACAACTAAAAACCACTAATAAGCAATGAATTGAAGTAAAGAGGATGTTATTGGCAAAATACCTTAAAACCACAAGAAAGGTAGGAGCTTAATCTTTCCTCCTCCAAAACAACTCCACCAACACCTTTAACCTTCCCTAATGATCACTTGTATGGTGTAGTTTGTGATTTGGTTGGTTGAAACTCAAGATTTGGACAAGAATTGAAGTAACAAGATGAAGGTTTTTCCTCTCTTTTCTCTCTACATGTCTCAGCCAAGAAGGGTAAAGAAATGAGAAAATGTTGGTCAAAATTGGAGTTTAGGAAAGTTAAATAAAAGTTAGGCAAGTCAACTTCCAATCGGATCGCGACACTTGGTCCTTCTTAAGTTTATTCTTATCCCTTTGTCTCTCCAAGATTAACCATCTACGTAACCTCTAATTATCTCTTAGCACCTTGTAAAATAATATCACTTAATACGAAATTCCAACAAGTTGTCAACAATATATCGCATTTACCGTACTAGCGGGTCCCACGTCCATAGTACACTTCAAACTTAACGTGGATTAACTTGTATCAAGAAAATGATTTGAAAACTATATTCCCTTATAAAAATGTATAGGAAATTAATATATTGAAAAAAGGCATAAAATTATAGACAAGGAAACAAAATAATGTCTAGAAAATATATAAAAATTTTCGGGTTCTCAAACTCATTCTTTCGGGGCGTCACAAACTCCCTTCCTTAAAAGAATGTCGTCCTCGACATTCCATCTTGTACTAATCAAGTCAAGACATCCCGCAAGAGTCACTTAAGCATTCCAAGCAAGCACTAAGAGTCAAACCACACCTACTTGTCCGCTTTTCAGTCCTACAAGAAATCACTTATATTTCAAACCAAACCCACAGTCCGGCATCCTAAACTCTAAGCCTAGGATACACTACAGAGATCTGAAACTTAAGCTCTGATACCATCTGTGACAGCCCCACCTCCCCCTAAGGCGGACCAGAGGGTTCGGCGGACCGCCTGCCCAGCTCTCGCCGGGACTCAGTCGTTCACTACAGTCCCCAATTAAAATACAATATAAAATCTCAAATATTACATTCAAATTCCACTAATTCAATTGCACTTCAAACTAAAGACTCAAGATATACAAGAAATACTAATTTCCGAATAAGACAAAGTCCTCGAGTCCTGTGGAGGGGAATAAAATAGTTTTGGGGTGAGATAGAAGCTCAGCGAGTAACCAATAAAATCCAGAAATCAAATAAGCTTTGCAATCGTTCATTTCAATGATATCATGCTTCAGTAGTCAAATATACGTTTATTGCTCTCGTGAGCCAGTGAAATCATTGTACCCGAACACCCAACGCTCAAATTGATCACATAACGTTTAACAGTAAGAGGGAGCCCGTTGGTGCTCCAGATGAACATGAACAGTAAGACGTGGTGGAGACATTGGTGTTCAGCACAAGACTCCCCAAGAGCTCATTGAAGCCAAATCATGTCATGAAGGCACATGCAAGCACGCATGATATGCAATCGAGTAAATAATGCAAGAAACGGTTCATAAATAGTTTGAGATCACTCACCTCCGTGGTTCAGAAACCATCCATCATATATCATTACCTTGCCCGAGTCCAAGCCCTAAATCACAAACTCAAAGCAATCATACATTCTCAAAGTTCGGACAGTATTTCCTCATAAATGCTTCATTTCCAACCTACAATATATTACCAATCACATATACGGTTAATAAGCAATAAAATATATCCAATTAGGCCACAATATCCCTCAATCAAAGCTAATTAGAAGCTTAAGAGCCACCATTAGAAAAACCCCCAATTAAACCCTAGAAACCGGAATTCATTCCCTCAAGTGTAAATTTCGCAACGATCGCAATTAACGTATAAAAGTTCCGTTTAACACCTTTTGGTACAATATTCATAACTGAAGCTACCCTTATCAGATTGGAATACAATTTATACCATTTCGAAGCTAAGACAAGGACCTACAACTTTCATGAAGACCACTCAGTCCAGTTCTCACCCTAACTAGGTCAAATTTACCAAAATAACTCCAGATTTTCCAGTTCGAAACTCACTGTGAAATTCAACTAGCAGTCCTGATTCATTCACTCATATCTCAGCACACACAACTCCAATTCAGGTAATTCCAAAGCCATTTCAAAGCTAAGATACAAGGCTATAATTCTTAAGAAGACATTATCAACCAATTCGGTAATATTCCTGATCAAACTAACCACTTACAGAGGCTGATTTTCATTTTCGGATAGAAACAGGGCAGCAGGGGTATTTTGGTCTTTTCACAGGTTAAGTTGCTCCCATTGAGCTGAAATTTTGCAGGAAACTATAAAACATCATTCGTTACAACTTTCATGTTTTGTGATAAGGCTAGTTCGGCCTCTAACAAGGTGAAATAGAACCGGGCAGAAGCAGGGCAGGTTATCATCCAAGCTGGAATTCATGTATTCAAGTGCTAATCCTCCACAAAACAACATCTAAAACAACTAAAAACCACTAATAAGCAATGAATTGAAGTAAAGAGGATGTTCTTGGCAAAATACCTTAAAACCACAAGAAAGGTAGGAGCTTAATCTTTCCTCCTCCAAAACAACTCCACCAACACCTTTAACCTTCCCTAATGATCACTTGTATGGTGTAGTTTGTGATTTGGTTGGTTGAAACTCAAGATTTGGACAAGAATTGAAGTAACAAGATGAAGGTTTTTCCTCTCTTTTCTCTCTACATGTCTCAGACAAGAGGGGTAAAGAAATGAGAAAATGTTGGTCAAAATTGGAGTTTAGGAAAGTTAAATAAAAGTTAGGCAAGTCAACTTCCAATCGGATCGCGACACTTGGCCCTTCTTAAGTTTATTCTTATCCCTTTGTCTCTCCAAGATTAACCATCTACGTAACTCTAATTATCTCTTAGCACCTTGTAAAATAATATCACTTAATACGAAACTCCAACAAGTTGTCAAAAATATATCGCATTTACCGTACTAGCGGGTCCCACGTCCATAATACACTTCAAACTTAACGTGGACTAACTTGTATCAAGAAAATGATTTGAAAACTATATTCCCTTATAAAAATGTATAGGAAATTAATATATTGAAGAAAGGCTTAAAATTATAGACAACGAAACAAAATAATGTCGAGAAAATATATAAAAATTTTCGGGTTCTCAAACTCATTCTTTCGGGACGTCACATGTATAATGAAAAATGAGTTAGGATCCGAAACTTCTACTTTGAGGAATATGATTCTATATTTTGTTATATGTGTAAGGGATGATAGTAATCTTTATGGGAGGACCCAAAAATAGGAGTAAGTACTCTGTGTTTAGATTTCTTGTTTATCCCGACAGGAAATAACTAGGATTTATGTTTTAGGTGACCTGTATGCAAAAGGATGGAAGGGTTATATGGCTATAGTTTTCAAGTGTGATTAGTTACTTATTTTGATCATATGATTTTCTTGACAGGACATCATTTGACCTTAAGGAGATTGGTGATATGACAAATTTAGGAGAGATGCATAAGGAAATAGACATCCTTCGAATGGAGGTAGAATTTCAAAATAAATTGGCTGACTATTGGGAAAGACGATGAAAATAGGAATATGCGGAGAAAATTGAGCTGCTACACAAGAACATGGAATTGGAAAAGAAATACAAAGAGATCTCAGACGAGGTGCAGGATAAGTTTGAATTGGGGCAGTCACCTAGTCAAGTAGCAACTCAAGACCTTCCTAGTAATCAAGTTAGAAGGGCTGAAGGAAGTTCTCACGATGCTGAAAGGAAGCGTAGAGCAATTAGTGAAAATGAACTCTCTATGAAGGATAAAGAGAAGGGGAAAAGAAAGAATGGACCCTTCAAGAAAAAATGCGTAGCTGCTAAGTGTGAATTTTGTAATAAAATTCATACGGGATAATGTCTTTCAAAAACTGGTGCTTGTTTCAAATGCGGCCAACTTGGACATCAAGTGAGGAACTGCTCAAGATAAATGAATTTCTTAAGGATAAAACTGCAACAATAGTTAAAGTTAGCAACTAATGATGTTTTATTTGATATAGTTGTATTTATTAGACTATGTGTAGTGAAAGATTTATTTATAAGTTGTATTTCCGTTAGAAACAGTGAACTTGATGCCTAATGTTTTGATTAGTGATATTAAGCATCTGTGGTTGTTTGGAATTAAATTCCTATCCGTGATTCAATTTTTGCACCTTGTTCTTGGATTTGGACAAAAATTCTTTATTTGTGGTTAATAATGAAGGATGACAGTTCGATTAGAGAAGATAGTATGTGGCCAGTGTACTGTGTTGATTTCAAGAACCAGCAGAGGTAGTAACCAAGTTTCATAGTTACCGTTTTTATTTTTCATTAGGTCTTTAAGCTTATATTACCCTGCACCTTTTGATATCTTTGTTAAACTTCCTTAGCATGTTAGCTTAACCTTTACGTGGTAAGATTTTTCCTCTAGGTAAGTTTGTGGTACTACTATGAGTAAGGAAAGACTATTTTAGAATTGGAGAAAATCTTGTAGTATCAAGTTTGTGCGAGCAAAGGTGAGAATTTCGAGGACAAAATTCTTTTAAGGGGGGAAGGATGTGAGGACCCGAATTTTTATTTTACTTATTTTATTGGCTTATTTAATTATTTGTTTACTCCAATTAATTCATTTTATCCATTTTAATTTCATTTGCATGGGACAATGTCTCATTTTATATTTTAAAATGTTTCGCTAGTAAATTTAATTTTTTTGCGGCTTATTTAGTAAGAAAAAGCGAATACATGTTTTTCGAGGTAAAATTCGATTCGAGAGTGCAATGATCTTGGAGAATTAAGGATGATCAATAGTAGACTAAGAAAAATTAATTGAGGGATTAGAGATGAGTGAGTTAAATTAAGCTCAATTAGGAGCACTAATGGCCTCCTATTAATTTGTTGACTTTTGGGGTACCAAATCACCTTTATGTCATTTCTTTCCGTCACCCCATCACTTCACCACCTAAACCACACAAACCCTTTCTTCTCCTTCCCTCTTGGCCGACTCTCCCTCCACCATTTCTCAACAAATTTGCAGCTCCATTCTCTTCCATTTTTGCTCCAAGAAGACACTCCAAACTTACTTTTTTTCTTGGTTCATCACACAAGCTTGAAGGGTGACTTGAAGAAGGAAGGAACTTTGGTGGTTTAAGAACTTATACACTAGTGGTTGGTCTTCAATCTTGGAAGCAAGGTAAAACTCCTAAAGCTCTCATCTTTTCCTTTCAAATCATAGTAGTTAGTTAGTTCTATCTAGTTAGTTTTGGGTTGTTGATGGGTTCACAAGAACCTTGACACTAGGTAGAGGACTTGAGGTGGCTTCATAGGTAGAGGCCTTGAGGATTATTGTGTGTTTACTTGCTTGTTTGATGCTTGTTTTGATCGATTATGACTTAGTTTTAGTTAGGAAGTTGAAAAGAAAACTTGAATATTGGAGGATGCTTGCTGTCCGAAAATTTGCTAATTGAATCCCTCATGTTAATTTCGAATTTTGGTGCTATAATTCTTGATATACGTTGGTGTTTATGTGTGTTAAATATCTCCCAAAAAACTTTACAATTGGTTGAGTTAAAGTTGGGGAAGTGAGGTTGCAAATCTGGAAAATTTTTTGATCAGGAGACCCAACCAGTGCTAACGTTTTGGCCCATAACCTTTTGTCTGGGAGTTGAAATCAAGTTCCATTTGTGGCATTTGAAACTGGACTCCGATGGCTTTCCAACGGTATAAAATTCCCCTACTAATTCGTTTTGAGTGAGCTGTAGCGAACCGGCAAAGTGGATTGATTTGCTTCACCTGTTTACCCAAGAAAATTACATTGCTGCATCTTGTGGCTCAATTTTGTCCCTCTTGTGAACAGAATTTGAACACAATTTCTTCTGATGATTTATAGAATTTTGAATCTAGTTTTCAACGCCATAAACCATTCCCAATTTGGACTTCTGTAACGTTAGTTATGGCTTGATTTCGAAACTATGCTGAAGCTTTATGACTGAAAATCTACGGAATAGGTTGCGAAAACCAGTTTTCTTAAAACTGTTGTATCTTAGTTTTGGAAAATCCGAATTCAGTTCCACTTGTTGCGTTTGAAACTTGACTTGAAGTTCTTTGTGTGTATAAATTTCCCAAGATAATTGAATTTCTGTGAATTTTGCCGCATTTTCAAACTTTACTGAAAATCAAGATTGTTTCTGCCCTGTTTTAATAAAACAGCAAGTTTGAGCTAAAATTTGACTGATTTCGGATTCTAATCTGGGAAAAGTGTCTGCTAGAGAGTTTTAGTACATTGAATCTAGTTTCTAACGGTATAAAGTTTCCAAATTTTGGACTTACCAAACTCGAGATATTTTTTTTTCAAGTGGTGTCGCACAAAGCTGGAATTTTCTGGTTTCAAACAAAATGTTCCTTTTAAGAACTTCTAGCTTTCTTTTGTGATTGATTGTCCATTTCAAACTTGATTTCATGGATGATACAAGTTCTCTTGTGACTTTAAACCTTCATTTTTGGATCTCGATTTTCGATGGATTAAAACTCTTTTGAGGCATTGTCCTAAGTTCTAAGCAAATACATTTTCTTCCTTGAATGCTAAGTGGCCTAGGGTATCCGTGTGTGATGGTTGGTTAATATTTCTTCATGTGTTCAAGAGGATTTCGAAAGGAATCCCGGTGCGGACAACTAAAGGACTTAATTGCTTGCTTGCTTTTGGAAATTTGTGAGTGTTAAGTGCATGACTTATTGCATAATACTAGGATCACTTCTTGTTGATTATGTGAATTAAACTAGTCGAGGCGAGTGTGTACTTTATCTCACTCGTCCTCTCTTGCTTGACTTGATAATTGACTTGCTCGTACTTGATAATTATATATGGTGCTTGTGCTTGACTTAATGTTGATTTGAGAGCAATCTCATCGACTTGTATTTGAACTTGTGGGGACGCCCAAAATCCAATGGCTAGCCATTCAACTCAAACCAGCAAGGGCTTAGTTGAGGAGTTTGGTGAACCTTGGACTCATATACTTTACTTGCCTCGATATACTCGAGTAATATCAAAACTTTTGATGTTCGGGCCTGGTAGGGAGTGTAACGGTGGACGAAAATTGATGAAAAGTGGGGTTCTACGGATTTGTTACTTGCTCGGTTGACGGAGTGTCAACACTAGAAAATTATGGATCAAGATTATCGATGAAGCAGTGCGGATTTAGCTCCTGAGAGCTCCTGTATCCTTCATTGATTGTGTTTTTAATTCCTTTCGTGATTTTACATGAATATTATGGCTGCCTTTGTATTTATATGTTATTATTGCTAGATGTACCTGCTTGCTGCTTGCCTTTCTTGGCCTCACTGAGCGTTAGCTCATCCTTTTAAGTTTGTTTTCCTTAACAGGCTTTGGAGGTGGAAATTGGAGGTTCTAAACTAGCGACTTTTGGTGGAAGCTAGTATATTTTTTTGTATGTTATTGGAGATTTTTAAATTATAAATTATATTATTTTTGGGTATGGTGGAATGTAATTGTAATTGCTAGCCTTAGAAGTTGTGACTTGTATATTCGAAGTACTCTTAATTAAGTTGATGGTTGACTTGTGGTTCTTTATTAAGCTTGAATGAGTGCGTGTGTGACAGCCCCACCTCCCCCTAAGGCGAACCAGAGGGTTCGGCGGGCCGCCTGTCCAGCTCTCGCCGGGACTCAGTCGTTCACTACATTCCTCAAACAGATTACAAGATAAAACTCAAATATTACAATATAAATCTCCAATATACATCAAATTCTCCAAAAATTACATGTCATAAGCGAAGCGGAAACAATTCCCAACTATACATAAAATGATTCCAAATCCAAACTGTACAAGATATAGGCCATGCAGACACATGAATAAGCACAACAAGTCCTTCCTTCGCTTTGAGCCCTGTGGAGGGGAATAAAATATTTTTGGGGTGAGCTAGAAGCTCAGCGAGTAACCAGTAAAATCAGTAATCAAATCGGTTTAACAATAGTTCATTTCAATGATGTCATAAATCAAATGATAAGGCCAGAAACAATTACAACATTTACAAAACATTAAATATGGAGTATCAATAATTCAAGAAACATGTACAATGGAAAGCGATAGTAACATTCATGAAAAGGATACGTTCGTTCTCCTGCCATTTCCTTGTTTTTTTTTTCATTTGAAATTGCATTTTTTTCATTCAACCTTTCCCGGACATCGTCCAGGCTCCACCAACCTCCACCAACCTACAAAGGTAATACTCGAGTATACTAAACGTTCACCCAGGTCCCTAATCGCCCGACCGAGTCCGCTTCTGGCTCGAGACGACCGGTAACAAGGGGCAATGGCCAGTTCAGCCCAAAAGGCTTACATTCATGCGCAAGTAGCATTTAATCATTAAGCATGAAAATTTCACATTTATTTAGGTCGAGTGCGATAAAGTACACACTCGCCCAGAAAACTCGTTTTAACAATCATTGAAAGCACTTAACACATTATCAATCCATAATAACAAGCCAATAAGTCAAGGAAATATATCAAACAAGGAACACTCTCATATAAGCACGCATGATATGCAAGAAAACAGTTCAAAAATAACTTTGGAAACAGTTCAAAAGTAAATAATGCAGGAAACGGTTTATAAATAACTTTAGAAATAGTTTGAGGTCACTCACCTCCATGGCTCAGGAATCATCCATCATATAACATTGCCTTGCTCAAATCCAAGTCTTAGATCACAAGCTCAATGCAAACAAATCCCTTCAAAGTTCGGACAGCACTTCCCCTGAATTTGCTAACTTTTCCAGCCATCATGGCTTCATTATTTCCTCATTCCAACCCAAAGGTACACACACAACAACAAGTTCATCCAATAGCCATTCAGCAAGCTCCAAGTAGTACTAGTACAAGTCAAGCTAGGGAAAAGTCCGGAAATGAAAGTTAAGCTCAAAACCAGAAAAACAGTTTTGACGTCATTTTGCGGTAATGGTACCAAAGGCGCTACGATTGTCGGATAAAGGTGCAAGATACACCGTTTCGAAGCTAAAAGACAGGGCTACAACATTACAGAAGGTCACTCAACCCAGTTTCGAGTTTAACCAGGTCAAAAATGCAAGATACTATACCAGAATCACAAAAATAGATTCACAGAACGCATTCTAGCGGAAACATCATAAATCAAGTTATCCAAGTCCAAATCCAGAAATTCCAAAACCAGCTGAAAGCTAAGAAACAGGGCTACATTTTATCAGAAGACCTCAACAACCAATTTGGAAGCAATTCCAGCCAAAACAACCAATTACAGGCGCAATTCTTACATTCGGGTAAAACCAGAACAGCAATAGTAATTTCGACTTTTCTCCTTCTACGCTACTCCGATTGACCTGAAATTTTGTAGGAACCTCTAAAATGTCATTACCTACAACTTTAATGTTTTAAGACAAGGCCAATTCGGCCTCTAACTAGGAGCTATAAATTCGGGCAGAATGTATTCATCATAACCCTAACTTTCCAAAATTTCTTCCAAAACAGAAATTGGTTGCAATTAACCACCAAATACACCTTCTAGCTTCATTCTATATCATTTCCAATCATCATAGATAGCCACACCATCACAATCATATGAAATCAGAAAAATTCATGAACAAAAGAAAAATCCATCAATCTCACCCATAGATCATGAAATCATCCATAAAATGACATGCTCTACCATTAGAAATCCTTAATTGATCATTATTAGCATGAGAGGGAAGAGATTTAACACCTCACCTTTGCAACTCCAAGAAACAAGACAACTAGAGCTTGTTCTTCACAAATGGCTCCACTCAACACCTTAAACTAACTTAGCAACTCACTTTTGTGGAGAAATTTGGAATTTAATCGGTTGAATCACAAGATTGAGCAAGAAATTGAAGTAGACAAGAAAGGCTTCTCTTGTATTTTTGCTCCAAGAGGTTCGGCCAAGACAAGTTTAAAATGGAGAGAAATTGGTCAATTTTTGAGGTTTAGTAAAGGTGATGGAAATTAGTCAAAGTCCAACTTTGAATAAGAAGGTGACACATGTCACCTTTTGGTTTTAAAACTTATCTTTTTGTCTCTCCAATACAAATATCTTAACACCTTGTAAAATAATATCACTTAATACAAAATCCCAACAAGTTGTCAAAAATATAATGCATTTACCGCACTTGCGGGTCCCACGTTCAAAATACGCTCTTAATTTCTCAAAAACTAACCGATACTAGAAAAATCATTTTAAAACTATCTTTGCTCATAAACTTTATCTGGGGAATTTTTCTAATAAAGAAAATGTAGAAAAGGCGGGCGATTAAATAAAATAAACCCTAGAAAATTAGAAAATTTCCGGGTTCTCACACTCGTTCTTTCGGGGCATCACAGCGTGAGTCCTGACGAGAGTTGGACAAGCGTTCCGCTGATACCCTAGGGTTCGCCCTAGGGAGATGTGGTGGCGTCACACAGTGGGTCAAAAGAAAAGGGAAGAGAAAATGAAGAGAAAAGAAGTTATCTAGCCGACATAAAGTTAGACAAACTAAATTCTAGAAACTAGACAAACATCAAATCAATGAATTAGACAAAAGTTTACTTATTTATTTTGTTGTAAATTAAAATAGATAAATCTAGAGGTTATAGTAAGTCAAAATATTTATTACAAAGTGACGAGTCAACATATTAATATATCCAAAAGATACTGTAGTAATTCAAAAGTAATAATGCAATATCATATCCTATTTAACACCTTTACCCCTTCCCAATATCAATCCCAACAATATCAATAAAATCCAATCAAATTCACTCATCATTTCAATACTTAGAATGTTCCTTCAAAAAACTAGGAAAACCTTCACTTTTTTCTTTAAAAGGAGTTGCTTCAATATTTTTAGTCACTCAACATGGATCATCCAAATTTGATGGTAATTATAGAACTTAAAAGTCCAACATTCCTTCAAATAATAGACAAAAGGTTTTTTGTTCTTCATCTATTATGTCTCCCAACAAAAGGAAATACTAAGCAAACTATTTTTCATCTAATGTTCTAATAAAGTAAAATTCTTCATCATCTTTAATTGTAGCTAAATAAATTACATAAACCAATAAATCTTAACCATGCTCTTTTAGAAAAATAAAGGTGAAATAAACCTTCACTTTTGCTTTAGCATAATATATCTCCACTTTCTTATATTTCTTATAGCATTTAAAAGAATAATATCTTGCACCATGTTTCACGTGTTTTGTAAAAATACCTTTGTGTCAAAAAAAAAATTCAATTACCATCGAATACATTGCTACATTTGTTTTATGCAAAACACCTTTTTCTACTCGATGTCGGTTGAATCATACTGATTTTTCAACACATTAGTTATCAAATATGCAAATTTTAATTAAATAATGTCAATCATAAATCTCCACCTGTTTCAAACCATTTTCTTCTTCTAATGAAAATAATTTATTTAATCGTCAAGGCTCACAGCAGTTGGTACGAATCCAGTTGCCTACCTTTGCATTGTCAAGGGTACCGTGCTAAGCGTTCAATCAAATTATTTGAAAAGACCTTTTAAATGTGCATAATGTGACGACCCCACCTCTCCTAAGGGTATACTCTAAGGTATCAGCGGGTCGCCTGCCTAACTCTTGTCGGGACTCGTTAACAAACCACAAAATCAAACTAAATATCCAATCTTGCCACAAAATATGCTAAATACTGTGAGGACTCATGTTTTTATTCCTAAAATAATTATTTTTATAATTATTTACCCTAGTATTAGTTAATTATAGTATCGTTACATGAATTTCTTTTAAATTTTGCCTTATCGCGCGCGAATCGGAAGTTCGTGTATTTCGCTCCAAAATGACTAAGTGGAGATTTGAGAAACTTATACTAGACTACTAAGAGTGAATAATTATAGTGTTAAAGGAATTACATTGGAGATTTAGTGCACAAGTGTAACAAACAAGAGAGAAAACGGTGGTGCGATACTCGCGCGTGACACTATTCCTAGTTGACTTTTGCACAAATTTTGGCCACAAATTCCTTAAGCTTCCAAAGGAAGCTTCACAACACAAAACACTCTCTCTCCTCACTCCATAGTTTGGCCGAAAACAGCAAGGGAAAGAAGAGAAAAGCTCCACTCCATCTCACTTCATCATGCTTCCATTTCCTTCACAAATCACCACCCAACTCACATATCACTTGGAGATTAACTTGAGCTTGGAGGAAGGCTTCATCTTGGGGAATTTCTTGGAAGTTTAGTGGTGAAAAATTCTGGTTTCTACAAGAGTTAGAGGTAAACCCATCAACTCTTCTAATCTCTCCATTTAATACAACATTTATGGTTGGTTGTGCAAGGGTTTGAAACCCTAAGCTTGAAATAGGTAGAGGACTTGAGAAAATCTATTTTATCTTGTTTTAACACTAGGCTAGAGGACTTGGTGATGCATTTAGGTAGCTGGCTTGAGGTGTAATTAGTTGATTGTGGTTGTTTATGTGTTATTTGAGGTGAATACGGTTAGAAAGTGAAGGAAAAATCGAAGGAAGTTGGTGCATGAAGATGGCCCAATCTGCCCTGTTGTTATCTTGCATGCATTTCGAATTTTTGTTGGCTGTTTGCCTGTGAAATTGGTTGATATATGTTGTATATTGTGTGTAGAAAGTGTCTACCAAAAATTATTTGATTTGGTTGAGCAAAACTTGAATTTTTGAAATTTGAAGAAATCTGGAAATGGGTTCTGGCTGTCCGAACAGTAACTATTTGATCGAACATATCTCTTTGTACAAAAGTCAAAATCGAGTGTCGTTTGTGGCATTTGAAACTAGACACTTGTAGATTTCTAAAGGTATAAAAATAACTTTCTAGTTCGAACTGAGTGAATCGTAGTGATTCATCAAAGTTTACTGTCCTGTTCTGACTGTATATCTGAGAGAAAGGTAGAAGCTGCATCTTGTGGCTCTATTTTCTCTCACTTGTGAACTAATTTTGAAAATGAATTGTTCTGACTAAATGTAGATTTTTGAATCTAGTTTCCAATGCCACCAACCATTCTCAATTTCAAGTTGTATTGACTGAGATATGGTTCAATTTCCAAACTGTGACAAAGCCGAATGGTTAGGTTTGATTTGGGACGTTTTGTGTCAAACATTTTGGTGTCAATTACCTACCAATTGCTTATTACATGTTCATAGGACCTTGGTTTCAAAAATGAACCGAATTGGGACTGATTTCATGGTGCAAAATGTTTGAAAATGGAAAGAAAAAGCAAGAGGACAGATTTACTTTGAGAATTTCCTAAATTTTGGTAGTTTTGTTAACTGTCTTCCCAAGTGATTTTTTGTGTGAAATTTGACATAGAAGTAGTACTCATATGGAAGTTTAAGTGTACCAAATTTGGTGTTATTCTAAGACCGTTTCGATACCCAAATGATGTCCCGAAGTTTGCTTTTCAAATCTGGAAAATTCTTGATCAGTGTTCAAATTTCAGCCGACTTTAAGCTACAATATCTTTAAGCTCAAAACTCTAAATTTAGTTCCGTTTGTCCTTTTTGAAATTTTGTTTAGAATTCATATTGTGTTACAAATTTCAAAGGCTAGTTCACGTTCTGTGAATTTTGCCGAATTTTCAAAGATTGCCGAAAAACATGACTGGAACTGCCTTGCTTGCTTAGATCAGCAATTTTGAGCTAAAAATTGAGCCTTCCGTTTAGAATCTTGGAAAAGTATCTTCTAGGAACTTTTTGTGCTTTGAACCTAGTTTCCAACGGTGTAAATTTTTCCATTTTTGGATAAGCCAAACTCAAGATTCGATTTTCCAAAGATTGTCGTGCAAAGCTGAAATTTTCCGATTTCTTATGAAAATGAGTTTTTGAGAACTCGTTATTCTTTCTTGATATTGATTGATCATTTTAAACTCGATTTCATGAAGGAAATCAGTTTCTCTTGCATTATTAAACCCTTACTTTTGAATCTCGATTTTCGAGATATTGAGGCTTTTCGAGACATTGTTTTAATTTGAAAACGAACGTACATTCTTTCTTGTCTGATGAGGAGCTTGTAAATATTTATGGGTAATTGTTAATTGTTATGTTTCCAAGTGCTCAAGCGGATCTTGAAGAGAATCCCGGAGCTGACCATTAAAGATCTTTTGCACCTACTCCCGTATTGTGATTTGGTGAGTGTCAAGTGCATGACTTATTGCAATTATATGAATTGCTTCTTATGGATTGAATAATTGATAATTGTTGAGTCGAGTGTGTACGTTATCGTACTCGTTCTCTTTTAACTGATTGTATAACTGAATTACTTATGACTGAATTATAATTGATTGACTGGATGTCGTTTGGAGTGAATCTCCTCGACCTATAATTGAACTGGGGGACACCCAAATCTCAATTGGCCGACCTTGCAACTCGATCCAGCAAGGGCTTGGTGTGAGGACTCAAAAAATTTACTTATTTTAAATTCCTATTACTGGTTTATTTAAATATTTAATTGTCCGTTTACTCTGAATATTTTATTTCAACCTTTTTAGACCCAATTACATGGAATTATGACTTACTTATATTTTTAAAATGACTTGTGACGACCCCACTTCTCCCAAGGGCGAACCCAAGGGTATCGGCGGGCCGCCTGCCTAGCTCGCGCCAGGACTCAAAACTTAAAGCAATAAAACTAGATAAAACGAAAGAGCACTATATACAATATATCTACAATCCCAAAAGTTACATTTACATCCTCAAAAGTCTCGAGTCAAACCACTCTAATACACTATAACCACAACCAGCAGAAGATAGACCCTAAGAAGGGTCCTTATACAAACCACCAAAACAAAAACAAACATGCTAACTGTTCAACTATTACAAGCCAATCTAACTATACTAGTATACGAACCAAAAGTCCCCGCGTCGGCCCCTGCTAAGGAAAACAAATGGAACGGGGTAAACTAAATGCTTAGTAAGTAAACAGGGGCAAAAGCGTAAATTCACGTAGCAACAGTTACACAGTAAGAGTAAAGCAAAAGCAGAAAAGTAACATCACATAATAAGGATACAGGTGGCTCCAAAGCCAATTCATGTGCCATGTATGACCTCCTGCCGACACTCTGTCGACCACACATAATGGTCCGTAGAACTTCACTTGTACACCCACCGACACCTTATCACCCTCACTGGCCAGTCACCTCACAAACTTGCCCGGGCGAACGAAATCACAAACTTGAGCTTGAGTCACAAGCTCGGGTCACAAACTTGGTCACCTTCTCGGTGAACCGGATTCACAAAATTGGTTCATAACATGAACCTACAAACTTGGTGACCTCAGACTAAGTTGGACTGACTTCGACCAAGCCCTAACCGGCTCGAATAGTCCATACAGGTCTTAGATCGGGCCCACGAACTCACAAACTTTGCAAACTTCACAAACTTTACTCGAAAGTCGCCCCGAGCCACAAGCTCAAGGGTTTTGGTTCCAAAAGGTTCATATACATGTGCCAAGTACAATTAAACATTCAAATTAGGGTTTGGGTCGAGTGCGATAAAGTACACCCTCGCCTAAGTACCCTTTTCACATATCTCAAACACATAGCAAAGAAATCACACCAAACTGGCCTGAATACTTACTCAAAACGGAAATAGCAAAAGTACGAAGTCGGATCGAAACGAACAGCTAGTAGTGGACCCCACCAGATCCGCCCAGCTCACCACCGTCTGAAATAGGAGATTGTGTCACATAATATCGCAAACGGCTACTATCGTGCCTAAAACAAGCAAAACGGCAAAAACGACACGCGCGCACGTAAATATGACGGACGGAAACGGAAACGGCCGTTAGCGGAAACGGCAGATTTGACACTCGTTTCTATTTTAATCATAAGTTGAGCTATGAATATCGGATTAAGGCGTATGAGATGCCATATCGAAGCTTAAAGGATGAACAACAATTGTTATGAAGACATCCAGAACTGAAACTGGAGGCTTCAGCCCCAAATGAACCAAACACAATCACATACGAAATCTGGCCAATGCACAAATGGTCAGTTTTGAGTGCAAACTGTTTTCTATGCTACACATGGGCAAAAGAGCTGAAAATTGGCAGTTAGATAGTTCATTCCAAATGGAACAACTTTCATGAAGGTCGGCAATCCAAATTTGGAACGGAAATTGGTCATCAGGACCAAAACAGATCTGACCAGAAAATGGTCATTTTCACGGGCAGGCCTTATTTGCTCGGCTATATCTCAGGTTCTATAAATCCGATTCATGAAATTCCAAGGGCGTTAGAAAGCTCTGATATAGAGCTATAAGTTTGGTGTTTTGGTCGCAAGCCCAAACAGCTTGTAACCTAGTCAAACGTGAAGCCAAAGTTCCTGTCGTAAACTGTCCGGATATAAGAACAGAACAGAATTTGACGGTCAAAACAGGTCTGAGTATTTCGTTTATAACTCAGGTTATACCACTCCGTTAATCCTGAAGATTTACAGGGATATCCAGGACTTACGGAGCTACAACAATGTAGAAGGCCTCTCAATCCAAATCCTAGCACAACTAAGTCAAAATGCAGAAAACCAACCCAGAACCGTAATTACAGGTTCCCAAATCACACAAAACTGTAATCAGTCCAAGTCAGTCTATACAGGTCCAAAAGCATTGATTCCAAAGGAATATGAAAGCTAAGACATCAAGTTACATTTCATCAGAAGACACCAACAACAAAATCCAAACCAATTCCAGTCAAAACAGACAATTACTATCGCAGTTCGGACATTCTGTTCACCAAAAACAGCAACAGTAAAAACGGCATTACTCACTCTATACTACTCCAAATGCCCTGAAATTTTGCAGGCACTACAAACTCATCAATACCTACAACTTTAATGTTTTGAGAAAAGTCCAATTCGGCCTCTATCTATGACCTAAAATTTCGGACAGATTAGGGGTTCATGAACCCTAACTTTTCACATTTCATTCCAAATCCAAAATTGATTGCATTTATCATCAATTCACACCTACTAGAGTCAAAGCCCCTTATTACCAACCATCAAAAACAACCACACCATCAAGATCATATGAAACCAGAAAATTCATCATAAAATTAAAAACTTCACCAAATCAAGCCAAACCAAGAAATAAATCATATAATCCATCACTTTAGCCACTTCTAAGCCAAACATAAGCATCATTAGATGTAGTAGGGTGTTCAAGCATCACTTACCAAGAAATCAAGAGAGATAGGGCTTGTGGACACCTTAGCTCTTCAAATCAACTTCACTAATACACTTATTAGCACTAGAAGAAAGGTTTTTATGGAGTGAAATCTAGTCTAAGCTCTTGTTTGTGGAAGATTGAGTGAGATGGAAGCTTGAAATTTGATGAACTTTCTTCCTTCTTGCAAGAGAGAGGGCCGGCCAACACAAGGTAAGAAAATGGTGAATTTTGTGAATTTTTGGAGATATTAACTAATTTTGGTCAAAAGTCAAAAATGTGAATAGTAAACCATAAAGTCCAACCAATCATATTGTGACACTTGTCACACCATAAATGTATTCCTATCCTTTCTTTTCTCTCTCACATCAATCAAATCTCACTCTCTACTTATCTCTTAACACCCGATAAATTTTGCACCGTATCCGAAACTTAACCTTATTGGCCGAATTTTCCAAACTTTTCGCACTCGTGGGTCCCACGTCCGAAATCCGTTCTTATTTTCTCAAAATATAACCGATACTAGAACAATCATCTAAAAACTATATTTACTCATAAAAATTATCTGGGGAACTTTTCTAATAAGAAAATGTGGAAAAGCGGCGATAAATAATCTCCACTGAAACTTTCTCATATTGCAACACTAGAGGTTTGCTAATCATTCAAACTTACTAACCTATGTCAAAGCACACACTAGAATACCGAATATAAATTATAGCTTGAACCTTATAATCATAATACGTAAACTAGGATTTTCCAACTTAACCGAATTAGGGTTTCCTTCCTAGCCATAAAACCCTATTTTTTCCAAACCAAATATCAAATAACCCTAATATCGACTTACGATCGGACTGGGGCCTCACATGACTCATCTCAAAATTTAATTTTTGAAAGCTCGTTAAGTGAGAATAGTGAATACGCGTTTGGAGACAATAAACGATTTGAGGATATAGTGAGTTTGGAGAGTGAAGACTCGTACATTAGTCTCAAAATAGTTATTTTTATGTTTAAGTACTCAAGTATTAGTTAGTAATACTATCGTTACAAGAATTCCTTAGAAATTTCGCTCTATCGCGCACAAATCGGAAGTGCTCGTTTTCGCACGCGCGATTAATCAAGGGACTTTAGACCTTTATTTTTAGACTATTTAGAGTGAATAATAATAGTATGGATGGAAGTGCATTAGAGGTTTAGTGCACAAGTGAAACAAACTCGAGAGGAAACGAGCACGAAACGCGCGCGAACGCGCACTATTCCTAGTTGAATTTTGGAGCACTTTTTGGCCACACACTTAAGCTTCTCAAGGAAGCTTCATGATCAGCCAAACACACTCTCTCTCTTTGTTCTTGTTGGCTGGCCACCCCAAGGAAGAAACAAGACCAAAAGCTCTTCATTTTCTTGCTTCATTTCTTGTCCAAATCACTCCAAAATTTTACTACGCCTTGCAAACCACTTGGAGATCAACTCAAGTTAGGAAAGGAGCTTCATTTGCACGGTTTTCTTGAGCTTCAAAGGACCAAAAATTTCTGCTTTAGTCATCTAAGGAGGTAACAAATGATCAACCTCTTGAATCTTGGCTTATATAAGTTATATTGCACTTGTAAGCTTGTAGATGCATGTGGGTAGCTCTATATTGTTGGAAATCTTGTGAGTGGGCTCTATGAAATCCCACAATGGACTTGATGAGCTGGTTTGATGATATTGGGTGTTATTTATGTTAGATTAGTGCTTAATCTAGTGGATATAAGTTGTATTGTGGAAGAAAACTCAAAGGGAGTGAAATGAGAAAAAGGGACGGTTCTAACCCTGTTTTGCCGTACCCCTTTAGTGCAATTTTTGGGGTCCAATTGACTTGATTTTGATGTAAATGTGTAATATAGGTTGTGTAGAAAGTTTTCTCAAAAAATTACATGATTTGGTTGGGTAAAAGTTGAGATTTCAAAATTTCACCAAAACTGGAAAACGTGATCAGAGTCTCTCTGGCAGTGATTTTGTATCGACCATAACTTTTTGCTCCAACATCAAAATCGAGTGCCGTTTGTGGAATTAGAAACTAGACATTTCCAGTTTTCCATTGGTATAAAATGCATCCCCTGATTCCACCTGAGTGAACCGTACCAATCGTTTGAAGATGCCTGTCCTGTTTCACGGATTTACTGGAGTGCATGTTATGAGCTGCAACTTGATGCTCGAATATGAGCTGGTTGTGGACAGAATTTTAAAACGATTCCTTCTTTGAAATTGTATCTTTATGAATGTAGTTTTTAACACCAACAACCACGCTTAATTCCAAGTTGAATGGAGTGAGTTATGGCCGAATTTCAAACCTGCCTTGTTGCTTGAAAACCCTAAATTTGGGCTAGTCAATGGCTAATCTTGATTGGGAGTTGTTATTTCGAAACTCTTGGTGTTAATCACCTATCAAACACATTTTTTGATGTCTCTTAGACATTGTCTTCATAAATGGACCATGTTTGAAAAGATTTCATTGGCCAAATGATTGAGAAAAGAAAAACGAAAGTGCAAGGCAGATTTGCCTTAGGAAATCGTGGAACTTTAGCGACTTTGTTACCCAACTTTCCGTACAAATTTTTACATGAAAATTGACAGAGGAATAGACCTCATATGGTAGGGTAATACTATCAAATTTGATGCCCTTCCAGGTCCATTTCGATGCTCAACCAAAGTCTTAAAGTTCCCATTTTAAATCTGGAAAACCCTTGTTTGGTGAGGAAATTTCAGTAACTTTGAGCCACTATATCATGGTTCTCGAAACTCTAATTCTTGTTTTGCTTGTTGTGTTTTAAACTTTGATTGTAACTCTAATTGAGTTCCAAATTTCAGAGGCTAGTTCGCATTGTGTGAATTTTGCCAAATTTCCAAACTTTGCCGAAAATCAACCCAAATCTGTCTTGGTATTCCAAAACAGCATCTTGGACCCAAAATTTGAATGTCTTCCATTTGGAATCAAAAGTACCTTCTAGGAACTTTTAGTACTTTGGAAGTAGTTTCCAACGGTACCAAGTTTTCCAATTTTGGACTTACCAAGTGTGAGTTACAATTTTTCAAAGATTGTGTGTCGAATCTGAAATTTTCAAACTTAAAGGAAATTGAGTTTTTAGAACTCTCCATTTTTCCTTCGATACCACTTGACCGTTTTACACTCGATTTCAAAGATAAAAATCAGATTTCTCTTGTGTTTTAAAACCCCACTTTTGAGCCTCGATTTACAAGTAATTAAGCCTCATTTTCGTGATATCTTCTTAGATTGTACACTAGTACAATCTTCTTCGATAATTAGGGGTCTTAAGCGATAATGTGTAATAGTTATTATCATTTGCTCAGGCACTCAAGAGGACCTTCAAGAGGATCCCATGGTGGACGCCTGAACCCTCAAGCGTACTTTACTTCTTGAGTTACTTGGTGAGTGTCAAGTGCATGAATAGTTGAAATTATGGGAACGTGATACATGTTCAATTGTTATTATCGATTGGAAATTTTGAAAATGGAGTCGAATATGTACTTTACCGCACTCGTTCTCATTTGAAATGAATAACTCATGAATGACTTGTTTGAAATGAAATGAATGATTGAATGCTTGAATGACATGAAATAGTATGCTATGGCTGCATACGTCGTGGAGTGAATCTCCTCGACTCACAAATGATACATGGGGGACGCCCAAACTCATAAGCCGACCTTGGGACTTGAACCCTCATGGGCTTGGTCGGGAATCTCGGTGAGCCATGAGAATAACATGATAAACTTGATCTATTGGAGAGATCTTGCTTGGCCTACTCGTGCAGTAGTACCTTTATCGTCGTTCGGACCCGGTGAGGGGTTGTAAGGTGGAAGGACATGTGAAGTAAAGTGGAGTCTACAGATTGGAAATATCGACCCGGCTGACGGAGAGTCACCACGGGAAGGTATACGATGGAGATCTGGCAAAGCAAGTGGAACTTAACTCCTGAGAGCTACCATATCCTTGAATTGTTTCTATTTATATTTCACTTGAATTGTTAGTTACTCGATTATTATCGTTTTTCTTGTGAATTGAGATTGTTATTTGGACAACGTGCTTGCATGCGTGTTTCGTGGCCTCACGAGCGATCGCTCACCCCATAGATTTGTTTTCCTTAACAGGAATAGACGCGGAGTGAGACTCGAAGAAACCTTTTTGTTGTACTTTTGTGTTAAGGTTCCAAATGTAATTGACTAGATATTGTGGCTGTTGTATATTTTGGGAATTTATGTATCTTTTGGGAACCAATGTAAGAATTGGATGATTGATGTATTTTTGGAACTAGTGGTGTAAGTTTTAATGTTATTTATGGAGGCGACTTATCTTTCTTACTTTGTCTTGCCGTGATAGCTAGTATTATAATAAGCTTGAACGGGAGTTGTACCGAGTCTTGGCGAGAGTTGGACAGGCGTCCCGCGGATACCCTTTGGTTCGCCTTAGGGAGAAGTGGCGGCGTCACACTTGGTCGAGAAGTTTGGTGAACCATGAGATGATTGTAAGCTTGATCTATTAAGAGATCTCGCTTGGCCTACTCGAGTAGTAGTGCCTTTTATAGAAGTGCAGGCCCGGGACAAGGGGTTGAAATGGTGAACGGGAATTATGAAGAAAGTGGAGTTCTATGGATTTAATGCCGACCCGATTGACGGAGTGTCATCGCGGAGAGGTATTTGATCGAGCCTTGGCAAAGCAAGTGGAACCTAACTCCTGAGAGCTCATGTTTCCTCATTGAATGTGTTTAATTAAAAATTGTGAATTGCTTGAATGTTACAGGTTTATTTCTCGCTTAAATGCTATGTTTACTTGAACTATGTGTTTGCATGTTTTCTTGGCCTCACTGAGCGTTAGTTCATCCCATTAGATTTATTTTCCTTAGCAGGGGCTGAGATGGAAAGAGTTATGGAGAAGCCGACTTGAGGCACTTTTGATTAGGATTTTGAATGTATTTGATAAAATATCTTTTGGAAGTTGTATATTTTGGAAAAGTGGTTGTATTTTGAAACTTGTGATGTGAGATTGAATATTCATGTATGAAAATGACATCTTGTCTTTATTTCGACTTTCGTTATTAGTCGTTATCCTTTAAATTTGAACTGAAATTGTACTGAGTCCTGGCGAGAGTTGGGCAGGCGTCCCGCCGATACTCTTTGGTTTGCCTTAGGGAGAAGTGGGGGCGTCACAGTTGGTATCAGACCACTAGGTTAGAGATCTATATGGGAGATATTAGAGACTTTACTCTGAAAATTAGGAATAAGATAACTTAGTTATACCTTAAGTGATATTCGAGCGGGTTAGTGACTTTAAATTTCTAACCTGGAAATTGTGGTTGTTTTGCAGGGATGGAGAATGGTAATGGAGGACATGCCGCTAATGGTAATGGTCATGCTAATGGCCACGTGGAGCCTCTTAGGCCTATTTACTGTTGAGCCCTTGGTGGAGGAGTCGTGTGCGTTACTCGCCTTTTACTAGATTTCCTCCATGTCCCTGTGTGACGTCCCCACTTCTCCCAAGGGCGAACCCAAGGGTATCCACGGAACGCCTGCCCAACTCTCACCAGGACTCGGTACGATTCCCGTTCAAGCTTAATACAATAATAACTATTAATACCATACGACGTAAGAAAAGAAGTCACTTCCATACATAGATATTCAATCTTACATTACAAGTTTCAAAATACATCCACTTTCCCAAAATAGACAACTTCCATAAGACGTCTAATCAAGTACATTCCCAAAATTCTAGTCAAAAGAGCCATCAAATAGGCTTCTCCAAAATTCCTTCCATTTTAGTTCCTGTTAAGAAAAATAAATCTAACGGGGTGAGCGGATGCTCGTGAGCCCAAGAAAAAAAAAATAAAACATGCACATGCGAACACATAGTTCAAGTAACAAGTAACAATAACATATGTACAAGAATTAAAGCCAGAAAGTTCAAGTAATTCACAATTTATAATATAACACACTTGTTAAGGATACGGGAGCTCTCAGGAGCTAATTTCCACTTGCTTCGCCAAGGCTCGATCCGATACCCCCTCGTGATGACACTCCGTCATCCGGGTAGGTATTAAGTCCGTAGAAACTTCACTTACTACTTCCTTCATCCACCATTCCACCCTCTCGGATCTGTAACCAAACACGCACGAAAAGGGCGATACTACACGAGTATGCCGAACAAGATCTCAAAAGATCAAGTTTTGTCTTTAAGAACACGCACGAAAAGGGCGATATTCCACGAGTATGCCGAACAAGATTTCAAAAGATCAAGTTTTGTTTTGTAATATTGTCATGGTTCATCAAACTTCTCGACCAAGCCTATGCCGGCTCGAGTCGAAAGATAGGCCAATGAGATTCGGGCATTCCCTACGAGTACACGTATAATAGTCAACGAGATTCACTCCGATCGACATACAAGTCATGTTCACGTATAATACACGTATAAGTCAAATAAAGGAGAATGAGTGCGATGAAGTACACACTCGCCTCATCAAGTTATGCTCACGTATACAAGTAAAATCAATCAAGTAAACACAATGAATCATGCACTTGACACTCATCGATTCAAAATAAGTAAGCAAACAAAGCTTTAAGTGTCCACACTTAGATTCCCTTCGAAATCTCCTTAAGTTCCTGAACAATTAACAAGTATTTCTCACTCACAATCACATATTAATCAAGAAAGAAGGTACACTCATTTAGACTAGTCAATACCTCAAACAAAGAACCTTAGCCACTCAAAATAAAGGTTCAAAAGTGAGGTTTTATTAATACAAGAAAAACTGATTTCCTCCATGAAATCGAGTTTAAAACGATCAATCATTATCAAAGGATAGAGAAAAGTTTTCAAAAACTCATTTCTCATCAAGTTGGAAAATTTCAGTTTTTGCACGTCAAATTTAGAAAAATCAGAACTTGCACTTAGTAGGTCCAAAATTGAAAAAATTTATACCGTTAGAATCTTGGTTCAAAGTACTAAAAATTCCTGGAAGACACTTTTCAAAGATTCTAAACGGAAGACAATCATTTTTCAGCTCAAAGTAGCTGATCTTGTAAACAAGACAGTTATGATCATGTTTTTCGACAAATTTTGGAAATTCGGTAAAATTGACAAAAAGTGAACTAGCCTCTGAAATTCGTAACACAATAGGAATTCCAATCAAGGTTTCAAACACAATAAATGGAACTAGATTCGGAGTTTTGAGCATCAAGATATAGCAGCTAAAATTTGGCCAAAATTGAAGACTGTTTTGTGAATTTTCCAGATTTGAAAACAAAATTTGGGACTTCAGTTGGGTATCGAAATGGTATTAGAATAACACCAAATTTGGTACACACAATCTTCCATCTGAGAACTACTCCTCTATCAAATTTCACGTAAAAATTCATACGAGAAGGTAGTTTACAAAACTACCAAAGTTCAAGAAATTTCCAAGACAAATCTGTCTTCTTGCTTTCTTTTCCTTTTCAAACATTTTGCACCACAAAGTCAGTCCCATTTTGGTTCATTTGTGAAACCAAGGTCCAAGAAACATTTCATAAGTAGTTCATAGTTGGTTGATGTGACGACCCCACCTTCCCCTAGAGCGTACCCCAGGGTTTAGCGGACCACGTGCCCAATTCTCGTCAGGACTCATTCACTCATAGCTCAAGAAAAATAACGTACATCCATAGAAAATAAATAAATAACACATCCACTTCAACTTAATATATACCTTGATGTTCAAATCCAGCTACAAGGTTTATACACGCCCAAAACGTTAAAGTATTACAACCCAAGTAAAATCAACCCTAGTCGGGTGTTAGCGCAAGTACAAAAGCAAAATAAAAAAACTAGACTACGCTAGACTGTACAAGTCTCACGCCTCGGTCGTATCCCCTGTAAGGAAAACAAATGGAGTGGAATGAGCTAAAAGCCCAATGAGGTTCCAAATAGCAAGTCAACCATTATTTAAAAGTACAAGTATCAACGTATCAAAAAATAGCGAGCATAACAAGTTCATAAAAATGAACAATAACACTTCAAGTAGCAAATCTCAAAATGAACGAGTGTAGAGTGCTTTTGTTTTTCAAAAGAAACAATAAGCCAATAAGCAATAATCATTTCCAAGTATAAGGATACGGATGGCTCTCAGGAGCCAAGTTCCCATTGCTTCACCAGAGTTTGATCAAATATTAGTTGACACTCCGTCAACTTTCAAGTAAGTAACCAATCCAGTAGAGCACCACTTAAACTACTCTCCGTCCACCATCCAAACCCCCTACTGGGCCCAAAATCCTCAATAAGCACTGGTGGTAATACTCGAGTATACCGATTAGTCGAGGAGATAACACTCCACTTGACATCACTAACTACCCATGGTTCGTTATCTGATCGACTAAGCTCTTGTCGGCTCGACTCGATTAACTAGCCAGTGGGGTTTGGGTTCCCAAGATTTTGATGAGATAGCATCTCCAATCGACTGAATGAAGATAAAAGTACGGAGACGGGAATGAGAGGTACCTCCCACTCGGATTGAGTGTGGTACATACTGCCGCTCAGTACTTACAAGTCACACACAAATATATCAAGTCAATTGCAATAATAACGAGTACACATCACATTAGGGCAAGTACGATAAAGTACACCCTTGCCCGATCATACCAATCACATATCATTCAATCACATTGGTCAAGTATGGAAAACAAGTGTCCAGTTCAATCAGGTATTTGGAAGCACTCACCAAAGGTCTAGTGCCTCTCAAAAGTCACGTTCAGGGCCAACTCCTTGGTTGGAGTCCAAATCTGCGATAAAATATCATTTACGAATGTAAAACTCTCTAGAGTTCGAAACATAGGAGTTTCGCTTCAAGAAAATCAAGTAAATGTAACTCGTTTAAATAGTATTCAAGATACTTATCAAATCTCGAAAAATTTATGCTCGCTCGTTTAGTTTCGGTAAGGAAGCGGTTAAAACTTTAGAACTCCCATTGGAGTCGAAAGAACGAGGAAAACGTATTTCTAGTAGTCGTTAGTTCATTTCCCAAGGGTAAAAGTTCGGCCAAGTTCTAACTTATATACCTCAATAAAAGAAGATGCGATAGCCTAGATGTTTCAAGTGGCATTCACTCTCAAGCCTTACTCGAGTCGCAAGTATATCTACCTAGCCCTCGAGCGTAAATTTGGGCAGCACGCCCCTTGTATTTACCTATTTTCCAGCCATTTATGGCTTCATTCTTTTCCTCAATCAGTCCCAAAGTAACACACAAAATAATCTCATTTCAATAGCCGTTCAATAGGCTCAAAGTCATACAAGTACAACTCAAGCTAGGAAAATGTCCGGAAATGAAGTTTAAGGCATAAAACAAAAGACAGATTTGCCGTCGCTTAGCGTAACGGGCACAACCGCAGATACACTTATCAGATTGGGGTACAAAGGCCTACAACTTTGATGAAGACCACTCAGTCCAGTTTGTAGTGTATCTAAGTCAAAAATGTCAAATTACAAAACCAGAATCTCACATTCGGGCTAGTTAACCGCACTATGCGTAAATGACAATAACTCAGGCTACCGAAATCTGATTAAGGCGTTTTTAGGGGCGTTGGAAATCTAAGACATAGCACTACAACTTCTATGTTTTAGCCAAAGGCTAGTTTAGTACGGATCAGGGTGAACAAACGTGGTCAGATTGGTGAAATGTCGAAACTGGCCACAGAGCTCTACCTATGGCAGTCAGGGGTATTTTTGTCTTTTCACATTCTATAGTGTTCGGTGTGAGAACCCATAAAAACCCTAATCTTTTCCGAGGGTTTTATTTCCTTTAATGGCATGTTTTCTGCGTTTTCTGGCTTAGGAAATTTTCCTGATGAATTTTTATGAGTAATTATAGTTTTTAGATGATTTTTCTAGCATTGGGTAGTTTTTGAAAAATTAAGAATATATATTGGACGTGGGACCCACTAGTGCGAAAAGTTTGGAAAAATTCGGCCAATTAGGTTAAATTCCGGATACTGTGTAAAATTTATCGGGTGTTAAGAGATAAGTAGAGTGTGTGAAATGATTGATGTGAGAGAGAAAAGAAAGGATAGGAATGCATTAATGAGGTGCCAAGTGTCATGGTATCATTGGATAGGATTTAAGAGTTACTATTCCAATTTTTGACTTTTTTTGACCAATTGGTTAAATATCTAAAAATTTCACAAAAAAATCACCATTTTCTTTCACCTTGTGGCCGGCCCTCTCTAGCTCAAGAAGGAAGAAAACTTCTTCAATCTTCAAGCTTTCCACTAGCTCAAATCATCCAAATCAATCACACAAACTAGTTTCCACTCCATACAATCTCTCCATTAGGTGTTAGTGGTTAGTTTGGTGAAGTTTTTGGAGAAGCTAAGGTGCTAAGTTGGGTCTTTCCTTGGGTTTGCATGGTAAGTGACTAAGGAACCTTTCCTTTGATCTTGATAATGTTCAATTAGTGATTGGTGGTGGTTGAATAAGTGATTTTATGGATGATTTCATGATTTTGGTTGAATAAGTTTTATATTTATATTTAATTAGGTTGAATTATATTCCAAAGTACTTGTGAAATGTTTCTTGCATTATGTACTCGATTGCATCTCATGCGTGCTTGCATGTGAATTCATGACATGATTTGGCTTCAATGAGTTCTGGGAAAGTCTTGTGCTGGACACCAACGTCTCCACCATTTTCGTGAGTTCGTGATTTTGGTTGAAAATTTTGGCTACTCTCGGCCTAGTATTTGGATTCTGACGTGTCCAGCACTGTTCATCTTCGGCTTCGAATTTCGTTTTTTTTATTTTATTTTGTGATTTTGACTTCTTTGCGCGCAATGGTATGTTCCGGAACGTAATAGATCGACGTAAACTGATCCGTTAGTCCTGGCGAGAGCTGGGCAGGCAGTCCGCTAACCCCTTTGGTTCGCCTTAGGGGAAAGTGGGGCTATCACAAGTGGTATCAGAGCCACTTCGCGTGGTCTCTGCGCGGAGTGAGACTGGGCCAAGTGGTGTTGTGGTCCTAATTTCATGAATATGTCTAAGTGCTCGTTTGAGCGTAAGTTATGAACCGGGCATGTGATAAGTGTACGAATCATTATCATGGGACTCGAGGAAGCTAGGTCTGTATGTCGGGTAGGAATCTTTAATAAGGATGGTTTACTCTTGGGACCGGCCGGCTCGAGATGTGAATTATCTTAGACGAGATTCTTGCGCCCGGATACGAAAGATATGAAGGCCTAGGTTAGAAAGGATTTGGTGAACTAGAAAGGCGATTCTATGGAATTTCGTGTGGTTTGTTCGGGTGGTTAAGCGTGATCGACCTTGATTAAGATATAAAAATTTGGACGAAGCCCTAGAAGGGGAAAAGCTTTTCGTGAGTTCTTTTGCACTTGTGACCTAGTTGTTCATAGTACTTTTTGAGGACCCTATTGTTTCATGCAATGACTTCGTATGTACTTGACTGACTGTTCCGTATGATTGCTTAACCTGGTTATGTGATCTATGTATACGTGTTATGTGTTTAAATGCTCTTCGCAGTAAATGTTTGAGTTGCTTATTCTTGTTTCATTGTTCCTGTCTGGTGCTACGGAAAGGAGGGTTAGGTGCCCTTTAACAGTATATTGATTTGATGACCTAGATTGACTTAGATTGATGGAAGGCATTCGGAGTGGTCGAGGCCGTGGACGCAGAATTAGACAACCTACACCGGTTAGGGGTACGGGGGAAACCTCTACTGGACCCAATCTGGAACCGCAAGTAAACCCTAATGTGCAAATAGCTGCTGCTATGCAGCAAATGACAGACCTGCTAGCACAAGTAGTGCAGCAACAAGCCCAGAACCCAAACCCTAACCCTGAAAACCCTGGTAACCATATCGAGAGCGAAGACAGAGCTCTCGAACGATTTCAAAAGTTCGCTCCGCCAAAGTTTGTTGGGGGACCCGACCCAGACGTTGCCGAAAGATGGCTTGAAAAGATGGTGGATATATTTGCAGCCCTACACTACTCTGACGAACGGCAGGTGACTTTTGCCGTGTTCCAGCTTGAGGGGGCAGCCCGTTCCTGGTGGAACGTAATTCGGCAGAAGTGGGAACGAGAACAGACACCTAGGACTTGGGTGAACTTCATCAGAGAGGTCAATGCGAAGTTTTTCCCTCCTCTAGTTCAGGAGAGGAAGGAAGACGAGTTCATTCGACTCCGCCAAGGGGCTCAAACTGTGGCGGAATATGAGAGCCAATTCACCCACCTATCCAAATTCGCGCCCGAACTCATCATGACCGAGCAACGAAGAATACGGCGATTTGTCCAGGGGCTGAACGTAGAAATCCAGAAGGACCTCGCGGCAGCCCAAATTAACGCCTTCAGCGAAGCAGTGGAGAAGGCACAACGAGTAGAGAATGCTAGGCTCCAGGTGAAAACCTTTCAGGCCAAAAAGAGAGGATTTTCTGGAAGTAGTTCGGGGCAGGAGGATGAAAGTACCCCTCCCAAGTTTGGACGAGGAACGGGAGGAGTAAGGATGCCGGGAGTGTCACAAGAGAGCCCGTCAAGAGGAGGCTCGGTTTCTGTAGCACGCGGACCCTGCGGGTATTGCGGAAAATTAAACCACTCGGAGGACAATTGCTGGAGGAAAGGAGGAAAATGCTTGCTCTGTGGGAGTGCCGAACATCAAATTGCTAACTGTCCAGCTCGCCTGCGTGAGCGGCAAGGGACTCTGCCACCAACTACTACCAACCCTGCCCAGCCGAAGGGGGACAAGGATGGATCGAAAGTGTCCTCTCGGGTGTACTCCTTAGAACAACGTCAAGTCTTTGATCCATTAGAGGACGTGGAAGGTAATGATTTACTGAACCTGGCCAGTGAAGGGGTACAGATCTATTAGCTAAGTATAATGCTCAATTTAATCCCGGCGTAGTCAATGATAAGGAATTTCGAGGACGAAATTCTTTTAAGGGGGAGAGAGTGTGAGAACCCATAAAAACCCTAATCTTTTCCGAGGGTTTTATTTCCTTTAATGGCATATTTTCTGCGTTTTCTGGCTTAGTAAATTTTCCTGATGAATTTTTATGAGTAATTATAGTTTTTAGATGATTTTTCTAGCATTGGGTAGTTTTTGAAAAATTAAGAATATATATTGGACGTGGGACCCACTAGTGCGAAAAGTTTGGAAAAATTCGGCCAATTAGGTTAAATTCCGGATACTGTGTAAAATTTATCGGGTGTTAAGAGATAAGTAGAGTGTGTGAAATGATTGATGTGAGAGAGAAAAGAAAGGATAGGAATACATTAATGAGGTGCCAAGTGTCATGGTATCATTGGATAGGATTTAAGAGTTACTATTCCAATTTTTGACTTTTTTTGACCAAAAGGTTAAATATCTTAAAAATTGCTCAAAATTCACTCATTTTTACTCCTCCATGGCCGGCTCTCTTAAGCTCAAGAAGGAAGAGGATTTCTTCAATTTTCAAGCTCTCAACTAGCACAAATCATCCAAACCACTTACCTAAATTAGTTTCTACTCCATATTATCCTTCCATTAGGTGCTAGTAAGTTGATTAGTGAAGTTTTCTTGGAGAGCTAAGGTGTCCTACAACTCCCTCTCTCTTGTTTACTTGGTAAGTAGTGATTGACTATCCTCTTACACCTAATGATGTTGAATTTATGCCTAATGGTGGCTATTGTGTTAGAAATTGTGGTTTATTTCTTGGTTTGGATTTTGTTGTTGGTGTCTTCTGATGAAATGTAGCTTGATATCTTAGCTATCATATGGCTTTGGAATCAATGCATTTGGACTTGTATAGATTGAATTGGACTGATTACAGTTTTGTGTGATTTGGGAACCTGCAATTACGGTTCTGGGTTGGTTTTCTGCATTTTTGACCTAGTTGTGCTAGGATTTGGACTGAGTGGCCTTCTACATTGTTGTAGCCCTGTCTCTTAGCTTCGCGATGGTGGGTCTTACACCCTCATCCGATAATTGTAGTGAAATTGGTGCCATTACCGCATTAGGAGGCCAAAACTGTTTTTGTTGTTGGGTCAAATGAGTTACATTTCCTGATTTTCTGGTTTGCTATAATGCTTGTATATGTTTGCAAAACCCTATTGGGGTTGTGATTGGCATTGTTTTGTGACTCGTTATCGAGTCTCATTGCATTTTTTTACGTGTTCTAGGGCGTGACGGTGGTTCACGACATTCTCCTGACGGAAGTGCATGAAATAGCACTGAATTGATTAGTGAGTATACTACTCACTTAAATGTTACAATGTGGCTTTGGTATATGTGAATTTGATGCCTTGACGGCTAATATGGCTATTGAAAATGATTGAGGTGAGGGTGTACTTGACCGCCCTCACCCCCTTGTGATTCCATTCAGGATTGTTTACCGTTTTACTGAAATACTGCACTTGCTATATGAGATATTGAATTCCATTCATGGAAAACTGATTTGGTGTCGTTTGGACGAATGTCCAATGGCCTTACTGTATTACTGAGCTCAACCCCGTAGGTAGTCAATTGGATCGAGCCGGCGAGGGCTTGGTCGTGAATATTGACGTGCCACGGGGACTGTACTGGGGAATCTTGTAGTAATGTGACTCTTGGTTCCGGTATACTCGAGTATTACCAAAATGACTGATTGGAGTGCGGGCCCGGTTGGGGTATGTTCGGTGGAAGGAATGGAGTGAAGTGAGGTCTACGGTCGGGTATTCTTAAACATTGACGGAGGGTCAATGAGATTGGATCAAGAATGTAAGCGTGGAAATGGGCTCTTGAGAGCCATCCGTATCCTTTTACCGACTTGTTTTAATTCTTAATTGTGTACTCGAAATGAAAGATTATGCTTATATGATCCTTGTGCTTATGTGGTAGTAACTCACTGGGCTTAAGCTCATTCCGTTCCATTTGTTTTCCTTACAGGAAAATGACTATTTTGGGAAAGGTTGTGCTAGTTGGTTGCCAAGTTGAGCATGTAAATGTATTTTTGAATAGCTCCTTGCGAGTGAAAACCCTAAGTGTTTTGTTTCCCACCAATGGTTGGTTTGTAATTGGCTATTTGCACATGTATGGACTAGTTGGATATTTTGGTATGCCGTTTGACTTGTAAACGTTGTATTTCAATGTACATATGTTTGGATGATGTTTGGTTGAATTTCGGATCAACTCGTATTTCAAACGGCAAAAGAAAATTTTGGCTACTCTCGGCCTAGTATCTGGATTCTGACGTGTCCAGCACTGTTCATCTTCGGCTTCGAATTTCATTTTTTTTATTTTATTTTGTGATTTTGACTTCTTTGCGCGCAATGGTATGTTCCGGAACGTAATAGATCGACGTAAACTGATCCGTTAGTCCTGGCGAGAGCTGGGCAGGCAGTCCGCTAACCCTTTTGGTTCGCCTTAGGGGAAAGTGGGGCTGTTACATTCGGATTGAGCTGAACTTTTACATGCAGATATAAAACATCATTCTCTACAACTTTCATGTTTTGTGATAAGCCTAATTCGACCTCTATCATGGTCAAATAGAACCAGGAAGAACAGGGTATCTTCAAAACCGAAAACTGGAATTCATGCAGTCCAATGCTAATTTTCTTATTTCTGGCTTGATTCACTACCTCAACTTCCTATACAAACCCACAAAAGTGATATATAAACCATCATTAACCCTTATTAGCATCTTACAACATCACAATCACCATTTCTACTCAATTGCTATAAGTTTTTACAAGAGTTCAAGGCTGCTTTACCTTCCAACGGTTGGTTCACAAGGTTGCACTTCAAGAACCAAGTTCCTTAACTTTCTTTTGCTCTAACTCCCAAACTTGTTGGATGAGTTGCCCACAACCAGAATTTTTCTTGTTCTTCCTCTTATGTTCTCTCGATTTTTTCTTCCTTCTTTTCTCCCAATAGCTGGCCGAATGTTCCTTGTTTTTGTTTGGCTTTGGTCTTTGTGAGGCCCCAGTTCGTTCTACGTTGAGATATTCATTATTTGGGCGGTAACGTTTGGTTTGGGAGTATTTCGAAAACCCTAAGTTCCGGTTAAGATTGAAAACCCGTTTTTCTACATTTTCTTTATTAGAAAATTCCCCAGATAATTTTTTTTTTTAGTAAATAGAGGTTTTTGATGATTTTTCTAGTATTAGTTAGTTTTTGAGAATTAAGAACGTATATCGGATGTGGGACCCACTAGTACGAAAAATTCGGAAAAATTCGGCCAATAAGGTTAAGTTTCGGATACTGTGTAAAATTTATCGGGTGTTAAGAGATAAGTAGAGTGTGTGAAGTGATTGATGTGAGAGAGAAAAGAAAGATAAGAAGGCATTAATGGAGGTGACAAGTGTCACTTTCCTATTGGTTGGACTTTAAGAATTACTATTTACTTTCTTGACTTTTTTGACCAAAGGATTAAATATCAAAAAAATGCCCAAAATTCACCATTTTTCTCTTCCTTGTGGCCGGCTCTCTCCTTGCAAAGAAGAAGGAAATTCCACCAACTTTCAAGCTTCCATAAGCTTCAATCTTCTATAAACAAAAGCTTAGACTAGATTTCACTCCATAAAATCCTATCTTCTAGTGCTAGTAAGGGTTGTAATGAAGTTTGTTTGAAGAGCTAAGTGTCCAACACCTCTCTACATCTCTTGTTCTTAGGTAAGTGATGTTTTACTACTTCCTTATACTTAATGATGGTTATTTTGTGCTTAATGGTGGCATAAGTGTTAGAATATATGATTTATTTCTTGATTTGAAGAGTTTTGGTGAAGTTTTCCATTTTATGATGAATTTTCTGGTTTAATATGAATGGGATGTTGTGGTCTTGTATGATGAATGGTAATGGTTTCAAATGACTCTTGTAGGTGTGAATTGTTGATAAATGCAATCAATTTTGAATTTGGAAGAATTTCTGGAAAATTAGGGTTCTTGGTTGAACATTCTGTCCGAAATTTTAGGTCATAGCTAGAGGCCGAATTGGACTTTGCTCAAAATATGAAAGTTGTAGGTATTGATGAGGTTGAAGTGCCTGCAAAAGTTCAGGGCATTTGGAGTAGTATAGAGTGAGTTATGACGTTTTTACTGTTGCTGTTTTTGGTGAACAGAATGTCCGAACTGCGATAGTAATTATCTGTTTTGACTGGAATTGGTTTGGATTTTGAAGTTGGTGTCTTCTGATGAAATGTAACTGGATGTCTTAGCTAACATATGCCTTTGGAATTTCGGCATTTGGACTTGTATGGACTGAGTTATATCGATTACAGTTTTCTGCATTTTGCAAACCTGTTTTGGTGAATCTGGTTTAGTATTTGGCACATTTGACCTAGTTGTGCTAGGAACTGGATTGAGTGGCCTTCTTCAATATTGTAACCCTGTTTCTTAGCTTCGAAACGGTGGGTCTTACACCCCCATCCGATAACCGTAGTGAATTTGGTGCCATTACCGCATATTAAGGTCAAATACGGTTTGTGATCCTGTTTTGCAATTCTGGTATAGTGTCTTGCATTTTTGACCTTGTTACATTCAAAATTGGACAAAGTTTCCTTCTTCAACATTGTAGCCCCTTAAGTCCCGGATATCCCTGTAAATTTTCAGGTTAAACGGATTAGTATATCCTGAGCTACAAACGAAATACTCAGACCTGTTTTGACCGTCAAATTCTGTTACGTTTTTGGACAGTTTATGACTGGAACTTTGGCTTCACATTTGACTGGGTTACAAGCTGTTTGGGCTTGCGACCAAAACACCAAACTTATAGCCTTATATCAGAGCTTTCTAATGCCCTTGGAATTTCATGAATCGGATTTATAAAACCTGAGATATAGCCGAGCAAATAAGGCCTGGCCGTGAAGATGACCATTTTCTGGTCAGATCTGTTTTGGTCTTGATGACCAATTTCCGTTCCGAATTTGGATTGCCGACCTTCATGAAAGTTGTTCCATTTGGAATGAACTATCTAACTGCCAATTTTCAGCTCTTTTGACCATGTGTAGCATAGAAAACAGTTCGCACTCAAAACTGACCATTTGTGCATTGGCCAGATTTCGTAAGTGATTGTGTTTGGTCATTTGGGACTGAAGCCTCCAGTTTCAGTTCTGGATGTCTTCATAACAGTTGTTGTTCATCCTTTAAGCTTCGATTTGGCATCTCATACGCCTTAATCCGATATTCGATATTCGTAGCTCAACTTATGGGTAAACTAGAAATGAGTATCAAATCTGCCGTTTCCGTTTCCGTCCGTCATATTTACGTGCGCGCGTGTCGTTTTGCCGTTTTGCTTGTTTTGGGCATGTTAGTGGCCGTTTGTGATAAAATCTTCTATTTCAGACAGCGGTGAGCTAGGCGGAGCCGGTGGGGCCCACTACTAGCGAACGCGCGAAGCGATTTTGCTTTCGTACTACTTTTGGTATTTTGAGTAAGTATTCAGGCCAGTTTGATGTGTTTTCTTGGCTATGTGTTTGAGATATGTGAAAAGGGTACTTAGGCGAGGGTGTACTTTATCGCACTCGACCTAAACCCTAATTTGAATGTATAATTGTACTTGGCATATGTATATGAACCTTTTGGAACCAAAACCCTTGAGCTTGTGGCTCGGGGCGACTTTCGAGTAAAGTTTGTGAAGTTTGCAAAGTTTGTGAGTTCGTGGGCCCGATCTAAGACCTGTTTGGACTATTCGAGCCGGTTAGGGCTTGGTCGAAGTCAGTCCAACCTAGTCTGAGGTCACCAAGTTTGTAGGTTCATGTTATGAACCAATTTTGTGAATTCGGTTCACCGAGAAGGTGACCAAGTTTGTGACCCGAGCTTGTGACTCAAGCTCAAGTTTGTGATTTCGTTCGCCCGGGCAAGTTTGTGAGGTGACTGGCCAGTGAGGGTGATAAGGCGTCGGTGGGTGTACAAGTGAAGTTCTACGGACCATTGAGTGTGGTCGACGGAGTGTCGGCAGGAGATCACGCATGGCATATGAATTGGCTTTGGAGCCACCTGTATCCTTATTATGTGATGTTACTTTTCTGCTTTTGCTTTACTCTTACTGTGTAACTGTTGCTACGTGAATTTATGCTTTCGGCCCTGTTTACTTACTAAGCATTTAGCTTACCCCATTCCTTTTGTTTTCCTTAGCAGGGGCCGACGCGGGGATTTTGGCTTACACTAGTGTAGTTAAGTTTGTTTGTAATAGTTGAACAGTTAGGATGGTTGTTTTTGTTTTAGTGGTTTGTATAAGGACCCTTCTTAGGGTCTATCTTCTGCTGGTTGTGGTTGTAGTATATTAGAGTGGTTTGACTCGAGACTTTTGAAGATGTAAATATAACTTTTGGGATTGTATATATTGTATATAGTGCTCTTTCGAGTTATCTCGTTTGATTGCTTTAAGTTTTGAGTCCTGGCGCGAGCTAGGCAGGCGGCCCGGCGATACCCTTGGGTTCGCCCTTGGGAGAAGTGGGGTCGTCACAGTTGGTATCAGAGCGCCTAGGTTAGCGGACTTGGGCAAGTGGGACATACGCGATAGACACTAGGCATATTTGACCATCTTAAGTTGAATGATATCTTTTAAGCTGAAATGCCGGTTGACTGACGATTTAATGTTTTGTAGGTATGTATCCGGGCGGTTCGAGTGATGCGGGACCTAGTGGTGTGGGACCGAGACCTCCGAGTAGGAGGGGCCCAGAGGATCGAGCGCTGCGTAAGCGGGCGATCCGTTATAGGCAGAGGCTGGGAGAGCCTTACACTTTGTACTCCCCTTTCAGCCAGGTGTCGTGCCGACCCTGCGCGTGTTGGTATACGTATGGCTATCCCGACGAGGTAGTCATAGCATTGGACGACGAGCGTTATTACCTCGACAGGACGGTCGACTCTTTGAGAGCGCAGCTGGAGGAGGCCAGAGAGGTTGGCCAGGGGCGGGCGTCACGCATTAGGCACTTGGAGCGGAGTCTCCGAGAGGAGAGGGAGAGGACGGATGCTTTGCACCGTCAGCTCCAGGACACACACCAGCACCTCTTCGCTATGAAGAGGCAGCTGAGGGACAGGGCTCGGAGTATGTCTGTTGACTGCGAGCTCTTACTAGATTTAGCCGCAGAGGCACTGCCACGGGCCACCGGTCCAGAGGGGATGGATGAGGTGGATACGTTAGGTTCCGTTGGGAACCTGGGTCCTAGGGGAGATGCATAGGGCCGCTTTTGTAATTTTGACTGTTAGGCGGGTTACTTTTGGTAGAACTAGTTCGGCTAATTCCTTTTATAACGTGGCCGACTAACTCGATTTTTGGAGCCGGAGCGCTCGTGTATATTGGGTTTTGTACCGACTGGAGGTCGGGTAATGTGTAAATCTTTTGGTGTGACTTTGTAAATACGTGTATATATTTGAATAGAATGTTGAACTTATCTTTTGTGTGCCTTTTGTGCGTAAATTTTATGACTCTTCTTTTGCTCATGGTCTGGATGATAAGCATACATATTATTCCGAATTATAGACTTGTACACTAGATGGCCTCCGGTACTCGAGGTGGAGGTAGAGGGTGTGGACGAGGCCCTGAAATGGAACATGAACAAGAGCCAGACCAAGTAGCTACAGCCATCCAGCGAATGGCTGACTTGATGGAGCGTATGATTGACCAACAGGCTCAGGGCCATGGGAATGCTGTTGGAAACCTTGGACATAATCCGGGACATAATCATGAGGGCGAGGACCGTGCCTTAGAACGGTTCCAAAAGTTTGCACCTCCTAAGTTCATAGGAGGACCTAATCCTGATTTAGCAGAAACCTGGATGGACCGTATGCTCGATATATTTGCCGCGCTTAGGTATTCGGAAGAGCGGCAGATATCTTTTGCTGTGTTCCAGTTTGAAGGAGCCGCTCGAGCCTGGTGGAACGTGATTAAAACTAAATGGGAGCGCGAACAAACCCCCTGGACCTGGATCAATTTTACTCGAGAATTTAATGAGAAGTATTTGCCGCCCATCGTGCAAGAGAAACGGGAAGATGATTTCATCCGCCTGCGTCAAGGTGCATCTAGCGTGGCGGAGTACGAAACCCAGTTCACTAAACTTTCTCGCTTTGCCCCAGAGCTGGTGTTAACGGAGCAGAAACGAATCCGTCGATTCGTTCAAGGTTTAAATGTGGAAATCCAGGAATCGCTAGCAGCTGCTCAGTTGAACACGTTTAGCCAAGCGCTAGAAAAAGCACAGCGGATTGAGACTGCGAGGGGACAGGTTAAAGCCTTCCATGATCGGAAAAGGAGGCAACCTAGCTCGAATGATTCCATGGTCGGACAAAGCTCGCTAAACGAGCCACCTGCCAAGATAAATAAAGGTACGGATGGTCCACGACCTGCAGGGACCCCGAATAACCTTGTGCGGGGTCGGGTAGTGCAAGAGGGGCCGAGGAGTGTCCAGCGTGGAGGGGCAAGTACAGCCGCCAAGTCAACCTGTGGTTTCTGTGGGGGCAATCACATCGATGAAAATTGCTGGAAGAATAGTTCGGTACGCAAATGCTTCAAATGTGGTAGCACCGAACACCTGATTGCCCAGTGCCCTAAGATGAAAAAGGAAGGATTTAAGCCACCGACTGAAGGGACCACAGCTAAGCCGTCAAATGCAGGGGACAATCGACCTAAAGGGCCAGCAAGAGTGTATGCAATGGGTCAACAGGAGGCGATTGACCCTTCGGCAGGTTTTGAAAGTACGCTTTGACCAACGAATTAATTTCGAGGACGAAATTGTCCTAAGTGGGGGAGATTGTGAGGCCCCAGTTCGTTCTACGTTGAGATATTCATTATTTGGGCGGTAACGTTTGGTTTGGGAGTATTTCGAAAACCCTAAGTTCCGGTTAAGATTGAAAACCCGTTTTTCTACATTTTCTTTATTAGAAAATTCCCCAGATAATTTTTTTTTTTAGTAAATAGAGGTTTTTGATGATTTTTCTAGTATTAGTTAGTTTTTGAGAATTAAGAACGTATATCGGATGTGGGACCCACTAGTACGAAAAGTTCGGAAAAATTCGGCCAATAAGGTTAAGTTTCGGATACTGTGTAAAATTTATCGGGTGTTAAGAGATAAGTAGAGTGTGTGAAGTGATTGATGTGAGAGAGAAAAGAAAGATAAGAAGGCATTAATGGAGGTGACAAGTGTCACTTTCCTATTGGTTGGACTTTAAGAATTACTATTTACTTTCTTGACTTTTTTGACCAAAGGATTAAATATCAAAAAAATGCCCAAAATTCACCATTTTTCTCTTCCTTGTGGCCGGCTCTCTCCTTGCAAAGAAGAAGGAAATTCCACCAACTTTCAAGCTTCCATAAGCTTCAATCTTCTATAAACAAAAGCTTAGACTAGATTTCACTCCATAAAATCCTATCTTCTAGTGCTAGTAAGGGTTGTAATGAAGTTTGTTTGAAGAGCTAAGTGTCCAACACCTCTCTACATCTCTTGTTCTTAGGTAAGTGATGTTTTACTACTTCCTTATACTTAATGATGGTTATTTTGTGCTTAATGGTGGCATAAGTGTTAGAATATATGATTTATTTCTTGATTTGAAGAGTTTTGGTGAAGTTTTCCATTTTATGATGAATTTTCTGGTTTAATATGAATGGGATGTTGTGGTCTTGTATGATGAATGGTAATGGTTTCAAATGACTCTTGTAGGTGTGAATTGTTGATAAATGCAATCAATTTTGAATTTGGAAGAATTTCTGGAAAATTAGGGTTCTTGGTTGAACATTCTGTCCGAAATTTTAGGTCATAGCTAGAGGCCGAATTGGACTTTGCTCAAAATATGAAAGTTGTAGGTATTGATGAGGTTGAAGTGCCTGCAAAAGTTCAGGGCATTTGGAGTAGTATAGAGTGAGTTATGACGTTTTTACTGTTGCTATTTTTGGTGAACAGAATGTCCGAACTGCGATAGTAATTGTCTGTTTTGACTGGAATTGGTTTGGATTTTGAAGTTTGTGTCTTCTGATGAAATGTAACTGGATGTCTTAGCTAACATATGCCTTTGGAATTTCGGCATTTGGACTTGTATGGACTGAGTTATATCGATTACAGTTTTCTGCATTTTGCAAACCTGTTTTGGTGAATCTGGTTTAGTATTTGGCACATTTGACCTAGTTGTGCTAGGAACTGGATTGAGTGGCCTTCTTCAATATTGTAACCCTGTTTCTTAGCTTCGAAACGGTGGGTCTTACACCCCCATCCGATAACCGTAGTGAATTTGGTGCCATTACCGCATATTAAGGTCAAATACGGTTTGTGATCCTGTTTTGCAATTCTGGTATAGTGTCTTGCATTTTTGACCTTGTTACATTCAAAATTGGACAAAGTTTCCTTCTTCAACATTGTAGCCCCTTAAGTCCCGGATATCCCTGTAAATTTTCAGGTTAAACGGATTAGTATATCCTGAGCTACAAACGAAATACTCAGACCTGTTTTGACCGTCAAATTCTGTTACGTTTTTGGACAGTTTATGACTGGAACTTTGGCTTCACATTTGACTGGGTTACAAGCTGTTTGGGCTTGCGACCAAAACACCAAACTTATAGCCTTATATCAGAGCTTTCTAATGCCCTTGGAATTTCATGAATCGGATTTATAAAACCTGAGATATAGCCGAGCAAATAAGGCCTGGCCGTGAAGATGACCATTTTCTGGTCAGATCTGTTTTGGTCTTGATGACCAATTTCCGTTCCGAATTTGGATTGCCGACCTTCATGAAAGTTGTTCCATTTGGAATGAACTATCTAACTGCCAATTTTCAGCTCTTTTGACCATGTGTAGCATAGAAAACAGTTCGCACTCAAAACTGACCATTTGTGCATTGGCCAGATTTCGTAAGTGATTGTGTTTGGTCATTTGGGACTGAAGCCTCCAGTTTCAGTTCTGGATGTCTTCATAACAGTTGTTGTTCATCCTTTAAGCTTCGATTTGGCATCTCATACGCCTTAATCCGATATTCGATATTCGTAGCTCAACTTATGGGTAAACTAGAAATGAGTATCAAATCTGCCGTTTCCGTTTCCGTCCGTCATATTTACGTGCGCGCGTGTCGTTTTGCCGTTTTGCTTGTTTTGGGCATGTTAGTGGCCGTTTGTGATAAAATCTTCTATTTCAGACAGCGGTGAGCTAGGCGGAGCCGGTGGGGCCCACTACTAGCGAACGCGCGAAGCGATTTTGCTTTCGTACTACTTTTGGTATTTTGAGTAAGTATTCAGGCCAGTTTGATGTGTTTTCTTGGCTATGTGTTTGAGATATGTGAAAAGGGTACTTAGGCGAGGGTGTACTTTATCGCACTCGACCTAAACCCTAATTTGAATGTATAATTGTACTTGGCATATGTATATGAACCTTTTGGAACCAAAACCCTTGAGCTTGTGGCTCGGGGCGACTTTCGAGTAAAGTTTGTGAAGTTTGCAAAGTTTGTGAGTTCGTGGGCCCGATCTAAGACCTGTTTGGACTATTCGAGCCGGTTAGGGCTTGGTCGAAGTCAGTCCAACCTAGTCTGAGGTCACCAAGTTTGTAGGTTCATGTTATGAACCAATTTTGTGAATTTGGTTCACCGAGAAGGTGACCAAGTTTGTGACCCGAGCTTGTGACTCAAGCTCAAGTTTGTGATTTCGTTCGCCCGGGCAAGTTTGTGAGGTGACTGGCCAGTGAGGGTGATAAGGCGTCGGTGGGTGTACAAGTGAAGTTCTACGGACCATTGAGTGTGGTCGACGGAGTGTCGGCAGGAGATCACGCATGGCATATGAATTGGCTTTGGAGCCACCTGTATCCTTATTATGTGATGTTACTTTTCTGCTTTTGCTTTACTCTTACTGTGTAACTGTTGCTACGTGAATTTATGCTTTCGGCCCTGTTTACTTACTAAGCATTTAGCTTACCCCATTCCTTTTGTTTTCCTTAGCAGGGGCCGACGCGGGGATTTTGGCTTACACTAGTGTAGTTAAGTTTGTTTGTAATAGTTGAACAGTTAGGATGGTTGTTTTTGTTTTAGTGGTTTGTATAAGGACCCTTCTTAGGGTCTATCTTCTGCTGGTTGTGGTTGTAGTATATTAGAGTGGTTTGACTCGAGACTTTTGAAGATGTAAATATAACTTTTGGGATTGTATATATTGTATATAGTGCTCTTTCGAGCTATCTCGTTTGATTGCTTTAAGTTTTGAGTCCTGGCGCGAGCTAGGCAGGCGGCCCGGCGATACCCTTGGGTTCGCCCTTGGGAGAAGTGGGGTCGTCACAGTTGGTATCAGAGCGCCTAGGTTAGCGGACTTGGGCAAGTGGGACATACGCGATAGACACTAGGCATATTTGACCATCTTAAGTTGAATGATATCTTTTAAGCTGAAATGCCGGTTGACTGACGATTTAATGTTTTATAGGTATGTATCCGGGCGGTTCGAGTGATGCGGGACCTAGTGGTGTGGGACCGAGACCTCCGAGTAGGAGGGGCCCAGAGGATCGAGCGCTGCGTAAGCGGGCGATCCGTTATAGGCAGAGGCTGGGAGAGCCTTACACTTTGTACTCCCCTTTCAGCCAGGTGTCGTGCCGACCCTGCGCGTGTTGGTATACGTATGGCTATCCCGACGAGGTAGTCATAGCATTGGACGACGAGCGTTATTACCTCGACAGGACGGTCGACTCTTTGAGAGCGCAGCTGGAGGAGGCCAGAGAGGTTGGCCAGGGGCGGGCGTCACGCATTAGGCACTTGGAGCGGAGTCTCCGAGAGGAGAGGGAGAGGACGGATGCTTTGCACCGTCAGCTCCAGGACACACACCAGCACCTCTTCGCTATGAAGAGGCAGCTGAGGGACAGGGCTCGGAGTATGTCTGTTGACTGCGAGCTCTTACTAGATTTAGCCGCAGAGGCACTGCCACGGGCCACCGGTCCAGAGGGGATGGATGAGGTGGATACGTTAGGTTCCGTTGGGAACCTGGGTCCTAGGGGAGACGCATAGGGCCGCTTTTGTACTTTTGACTGTTAGGCGGGTTACTTTTGGTAGAACTAGTTCGGCTAATTCCTTTTGTTACGTGGCCGACTAACTCGATTTTTGGAGCCGGAGCGCTCGTGTATATTGGGTTTTGTACCGACTGGAGGTCGGGTAATGTGTAAATCTTTTGGTGTGACTTTGTAAATACGTGTATATATTTGAATAGAATGTTGAACTTATCTTTTGTGTGCCTTTTGTGCGTAAATTTTATGACTCTTCTTTTGCTCATGGTCTGGATGATAAGCATACGTATTATTCCGAATTATAGACTTGTACACTAGATGGCCTCCGTTACTCGAGGTGGAGGTAGAGGGTGTGGACGAGGCCCTGAAATGGAACATGAACAAGAGCCAGACCAAGTAGCTATAGCCATCCAGCGAATGGCTGACTTGATGGAGCGTATGATTGACCAACAGGCTCAGGGCCATGGGAATGCTGTTGGAAACCTTGGACATAATCCGGGACATAATCATGAGGGCGAGGACCGTGCCTTAGAACGGTTCCAAAAGTTTGCACCTCCTAAGTTCATAAGAGGACCTAATCCTGATTTAGCAGAAACCTGGATGGACCGTATGCTCGATATATTTGCCGCGCTTAGGTATTCGGAAGAGCGGCAGATATCTTTTGCTGTGTTCCAGTTTGAAGGAGCCGCTCGAGCCTGGTGGAACGTGATTAAAACTAAATGGGAGCGCGAACAAACCCCCTGGACCTGGATCAATTTTACTCGAGAATTTAATGAGAAGTATTTGCCGCCCATCGTGCAAGAGAAACGGGAAGATGATTTCATCCGCCTGCGTCAAGGTGCATCTAGCGTGGCGGAGTACGAAACCCAGTTCACTAAACTTTCTCGCTTTGCCCCAGAGCTGGTGTTAACGGAGCAGAAACGAATCCGTCGATTCGTTCAAGGTTTAAATGTGGAAATCCAGGAATCGCTAGCAGCTGCTCAGTTGAACACGTTTAGCCAAGCGCTAGAAAAAGCACAGCGGATTGAGACTGCGAGGGGACAGGTTAAAGCCTTCCATGATCGGAAAAGGAGGCAACCTAGCTCGAATGATTCCATGGTCGGACAAAGCTCGCTAAACGAGCCACCTGCCAAGATAAATAAAGGTACGGATGGTCCACGACCTGCAGGGACCCCGAATAACCTTGTGCGGGGTCGGGTAGTGCAAGAGGGGCCGAGGAGTGTCCAGCGTGGAGGGGCAAGTACAGCCGCCAAGTCAACCTGTGGTTTCTGTGGGGGCAATCACATCGATGAAAATTGCTGGAAGAATAGTTCGGTACGCAAATGCTTCAAATGTGGTAGCACCGAACACCTGATTGCCCAGTGCCCTAAGATGAAAAAGGAAGGATTTAAGCCACCGACTGAAGGGACCACAGCTAAGCCGTCAAATGCAGGGGACAATCGACCTAAAGGGCCAGCAAGAGTGTATGCAATGGGTCAACAGGAGGCGATTGACCCTTCGGCAGGTTTTGAAAGTACGCTTTGACCAACGAATTAATTTCGAGGACGAAATTGTCCTAAGTGGGGGAGATTGTGAGGCCCCAGTTCGTTCTACGTTGAGATATTCATTATTTGGGCGGTAACGTTTGGTTTGGGAGTATTTCGAAAACCCTAAGTTCCGGTTAAGATTGAAAACCCGTTTTTCTACATTTTCTTTATTAGAAAATTCCCCAGATAATTTTTTTTTTTAGTAAATAGAGGTTTTTGATGATTTTTCTAGTATTAGTTAGTTTTTGAGAATTAAGAACGTATATCGGATGTGGGACCCACTAGTACGAAAAGTTCGGAAAAATTCGGCCAATAAGGTTAAGTTTCGGATACTGTGTAAAATTTATCGGGTGTTAAGAGATAAGTAGAGTGTGTGAAGTGATTGATGTGAGAGAGAAAAGAAAGATAAGAAGGCATTAATGGAGGTGACAAGTGTCACTTTCCTATTGGTTGGACTTTAAGAATTACTATTTACTTTCTTGACTTTTTTGACCAAAGGATTAAATATCAAAAAAATGCCCAAAATTCACCATTTTTCTCTTCCTTGTGGCCGGCTCTCTCCTTGCAAAGAAGAAGGAAATTCCACCAACTTTCAAGCTTCCATAAGCTTCAATCTTCTATAAACAAAAGCTTAGACTAGATTTCACTCCATAAAATCCTATCTTCTAGTGCTAGTAAGGGTTGTAATGAAGTTTGTTTGAAGAGCTAAGTGTCCAACACCTCTCTACATCTCTTGTTCTTAGGTAAGTGATGTTTTACTACTTCCTTATACTTAATGATGGTTATTTTGTGTTTAATGGTGGCATAAGTGTTAGAATATATGATTTATTTCTTGATTTGAAGAGTTTTGGTGAAGTTTTCCATTTTATGATGAATTTTCTGGTTTAATATGAATGGGATGTTGTGGTCTTGTATGATGAATGGTAATGGTTTCAAATGACTCTTGTAGGTGTGAATTGTTGATAAATGCAATCAATTTTGAATTTGGAAGAATTTCTGGAAAATTAGGGTTCTTGGTTGAACATTCTGTCCGAAATTTTAGGTCATAGCTAGAGGCCGAATTGGACTTTGCTCAAAATATGAAAGTTGTAGGTATTGATGAGGTTGAAGTGCCTGCAAAAGTTCAGGGCATTTGGAGTAGTATAGAGTGAGTTATGACGTTTTTACTGTTGCTATTTTTGGTGAACAGAATGTCCGAACTGCGATAGTAATTGTCTGTTTTGACTGGAATTGGTTTGGATTTTGAAGTTTGTGTCTTCTGATGAAATGTAACTGGATGTCTTAGCTAACATATGCCTTTGGAATTTCGGCATTTGGACTTGTATGGACTGAGTTATATCGATTACAGTTTTCTGCATTTTGCAAACCTGTTTTGGTGAATCTGGTTTAGTATTTGGCACATTTGACCTAGTTGTGCTAGGAACTGGATTGAGTGGCCTTCTTCAATATTGTAACCCTGTTTCTTAGCTTCGAAACGGTGGGTCTTACACCCCCATCCGATAACCGTAGTGAATTTGGTGCCATTACCGCATATTAAGGTCAAATACGGTTTGTGATCCTGTTTTGCAATTCTGGTATAGTGTCTTGCATTTTTGACCTTGTTACATTCAAAATTGGACAAAGTTTCCTTCTTCAACATTGTAGCCCCTTAAGTCCCGGATATCCCTGTAAATTTTCAGGTTAAACGGATTAGTATATCCTGAGCTACAAACGAAATACTCAGACCTGTTTTGACCGTCAAATTCTGTTACGTTTTTGGACAGTTTATGACTGGAACTTTGGCTTCACATTTGACTGGGTTACAAGCTGTTTGGGCTTGCGACCAAAACACCAAACTTATAGCCTTATATCAGAGCTTTCTAATGCCCTTGGAATTTCATGAATCGGATTTATAAAACCTGAGATATAGCCGAGCAAATAAGGCCTGGCCGTGAAGATGACCATTTTCTGGTCAGATCTGTTTTGGTCTTGATGACCAATTTCCGTTCCGAATTTGGATTGCCGACCTTCATGAAAGTTGTTCCATTTGGAATGAACTATCTAACTGCCAATTTTCAGCTCTTTTGACCATGTGTAGCATAGAAAACAGTTCGCACTCAAAACTGACCATTTGTGCATTGGCCAGATTTCGTAAGTGATTGTGTTTGGTCATTTGGGACTGAAGCCTCCAGTTTCAGTTCTGGATGTCTTCATAACAGTTGTTGTTCATCCTTTAAGCTTCGATTTGGCATCTCATACGCCTTAATCCGATATTCGATATTCGTAGCTCAACTTATGGGTAAACTAGAAATGAGTATCAAATCTGCCGTTTCCGTTTCCGTCCGTCATATTTACGTGCGCGCGTGTCGTTTTGCCGTTTTGCTTGTTTTGGGCATGTTAGTGGCCGTTTGTGATAAAATCTTCTATTTCAGACAGCGGTGAGCTAGGCGGAGCCGGTGGGGCCCACTACTAGCGAACGCGCGAAGCGATTTTGCTTTCGTACTACTTTTGGTATTTTGAGTAAGTATTCAGGCCAGTTTGATGTGTTTTCTTGGCTATGTGTTTGAGATATGTGAAAAGGGTACTTAGGCGAGGGTGTACTTTATCGCACTCGACCTAAACCCTAATTTGAATGTATAATTGTACTTGGCATATGTATATGAACCTTTTGGAACCAAAACCCTTGAGCTTGTGGCTCGGGGCGACTTTCGAGTAAAGTTTGTGAAGTTTGCAAAGTTTGTGAGTTCGTGGGCCCGATCTAAGACCTGTTTGGACTATTCGAGCCGGTTAGGGCTTGGTCGAAGTCAGTCCAACCTAGTCTGAGGTCACCAAGTTTGTAGGTTCATGTTATGAACCAATTTTGTGAATCCGGTTCACCGAGAAGGTGACCAAGTTTGTGACCCGAGCTTGTGACTCAAGCTCAAGTTTGTGATTTCGTTCGCCCGGGCAAGTTTGTGAGGTGACTGGCCAGTGAGGGTGATAAGGCGTCGGTGGGTGTACAAGTGAAGTTCTACGGACCATTGAGTGTGGTCGACGGAGTGTCGGCAGGAGATCACGCATGGCATATGAATTGGCTTTGGAGCCACCTGTATCCTTATTATGTGATGTTACTTTTCTGCTTTTGCTTTACTCTTACTGTGTAACTGTTGCTACGTGAATTTATGCTTTCGGCCCTGTTTACTTACTAAGCATTTAGCTTACCCCATTCCTTTTGTTTTCCTTAGCAGGGGCCGACGCGGGGATTTTGGCTTACACTAGTGTAGTTAAGTTTGTTTGTAATAGTTGAACAGTTAGGATGGTTGTTTTTGTTTTAGTGGTTTGTATAAGGACCCTTCTTAGGGTCTATCTTCTGCTGGTTGTGGTTGTAGTATATTAGAGTGGTTTGACTCGAGACTTTTGAAGATGTAAATATAACTTTTGGGATTGTATATATTGTATATAGTGCTCTTTCGAGCTATCTCGTTTGATTGCTTTAAGTTTTGAGTCCTGGCGCGAGCTAGGCAGGCGGCCCGCAGATACCCTTGGATTCGCCCTTGGGAGAAGTGGGGTCGTCACAGTCTTGCTAAGTTAACTTAATACTAAGTCACTTGGTCAAAGTCCACTACCTTTTTTATTAGCCAATCAAAATTGAGCTTAGGAATCTCATGGAACCTTTAGGAAGTCTTGCAACTTGTGATTAACCAAAAGTCACACTATGGCCCAATTAAATTCACAATCCTACCAATTTACTCCACAATTTACATTCTTGATATATTTCAAAAACCTAATTACACCTCAATTACTCCACTAATCACCCAATCACTATAATTACCTATAATAAAATATGCATTATCATACATAAACTCAATTACATAATAACCTTTTAGTCACAAGTAAAACTAGGCTTTTGATTGAAATTTAAAGTGTCCAATAAAAAAATAATGTTTTTAAACAAAACAAAAGAAATAAATCAAAATTTTTAAAAGAACGAGGAAAAAACATTGTCCTAAAATTCGGGGTATTACAGTTGACATCAAAATTTTCAAAGCAAAGTATCTCACAAACAACCAAATCAGTTGGCCAGCAAAAAGTTGGGTTTTCCAGCTCTACTGCAGTTTACAAATTGCACCATATCTCACTCAATACAACTTGGAATTGAGAATGGTCGGTGGCGTTGAAAACTAGATTCAAAAGGATACATTTTATCAGAACAAGTCCTTTTGAAAATCAGTTCATAGGTAGTTTGAATTAAGGTGACAAGTTGCAGCTTCCCATTGCTATACGAACAGAACAGCAGAACAGAACAGACAACTTTGGTGAACCACTACGGATCACTCAGTTCGAACTAGATGGTGAATTTTATACCGTCGGAAAGCTACAACTGTCTAGTTTCAAATGCTGCAAATGGCACTCGATTTCAACTTTTGTACATAGACATATGTTCAATTAAAGAGACATTGTTCATCAGCCCAGAACACGTTTTCCAGGTTTCTATAAATTTCAAAAATTCAACTTTTGCTCAACCAATTCAAATGATTTTTGGTAGAAACTTTCTACACATAATATATAACATATATCTATCAGTTTCACAATCATTTGATCCCCCAAAATTTGAAATACTAGTACGGTAAAAATAGGACAGATTTGTCTAGCATTCCTGCGAAATTTTTCCTTCGATTCCTCTCTTCCTTTCAAATCTTAACACTCATCTACACACTAACACACATATTATCATCATATCAGCCCATACAACCAAGGTGGGAATTCATAGAGCCCCCTTCAACCAATCCAATCCAAGTAACAACAACAATAATGAAGCTACAAGCTTCAAAACCAAAAATAAACCCACTAAAGCCAAGAATAAAAGATTGGATGGTGTTGGATGATTACCTCCTAACCTTGAGAGAAACCAGATTTTTTTGCACCACTAAAGCTCCAAGAAACCCCAAGGATGATGTCTTTCTTCTAGCTTAAGTGAATCTCCAAGTAATTTATGAATTGGATGCAAAGTTTGAGATGAAATGGAGGAATATTTGAAGTAAAAATGGAGTGAGCTTCTTCCCTTCTTTTTTCTTGTTGTTCAGTCGGCACTAATGGAGTGAGGAGAAGGGTTTTGATGTTATGTGAAGCTTCCTTGAGAAGCTTAAGGTTTTGGGCAAAATTCTAACAAAGTCAACTCGTAATAGTGCTTCGCGCGTGCGTTTCGTATCCAATTTCTCTCGGGTTTGTTTCAATTGTGCACTAAACCTCTATTGTAACTCCTTTAATACTATAATTATTCACTCTTAGTAGTCTAGTATTAGTTTTTTAAATCTCCACTTAGCCGTTCCGGCTCGATTTACCCGAACTTCCAATTCGCGCGCGTTAAAGCGAAATTGAAAAGAAATTCTTATAACCATAATATAATTAACTAATACTAAGGTAAATAATTATAAAAATAACTATTTTTAAAAATAAAACATGAGTCCTCAAATCTCCAAGATCATTGCACTCTTAGATCGAATATTGTCTCGAAAACGTGTATTCGCTATTTCTTACTAAACGAGCCTCCGAAAAATAAATTTTGCTAACGAAACATTTTAAAAACGTAAGTGAGACATGTTTGGTGTAAATGGGTTTAAAGTGGTTGAAATAAATTATTTGAAGAAAACGGATGAATAAATATTTAAATAAACCAGTAATATACGATAAAAATAAGAAATTTTTTTTCGAGTCCTCAAATCCTCCCCTCCTTAAAAAGAATTTTGTCCTCGAAATTCATACTTAGGATAATATCATACCCCTTAATAGTCATGCTTATCAGATCAATCAATAACTTACACTCTCCAACCCATATCTCACAATTTCTATTCACCCAATTAGCAGTCAAACTTTGATTCTATCTCATGAATCTAGGGTTTTGCAAAAGAGTATGTCATACTAGGGTCACTTAGAACCTTAGATAAACAATGAAAAGTAAGAATTATACCTTCAATGACCTTAGCGGGATCGAAAACCTGTTGATAGCCTAATGTATAAATCCTAGCCGGCGCTTTCGGTCGACTGCCTCCAGCACTAGATTGTTTAGATACTGACTTGTCTGGCCGTTGGGCACTACCTCCTTCCTTCGGTATACTCGGATAGTTCACGATCTGATGTTCAGTGCTGCCACAATACAAACACTTTCCCGATTTCTTCCAGCACTCATTCTCTGTATGGTTAGGCTTATGACAATAACCACAAATAACTTGAGGAGCTACAGCCTGACCACTTGGAGGTGCCTCCTCTTGATTGAGTCCTTTTTGGTGTACTAGATGTCTCTACTCCTCCCATTCCTTTTTCCTTTTTAGAAGATGGGGCACCCTTATCTACTTGTTCAGGAGGATGAATAGGGATGCCCCTTTTCTTGGCATGAAAATCCTTAATTTGCAGCCTTGCACTTTCGACTCTCTGCGCCTTCTCTAGGGTTTCGGTGAAAGTAGAGATTTGGGCTACTGCTAACCCCTCTTGAATCTCCAAGTTAAGTCCCTGTACAAATCGCCTTATCCTTCTCCTTTCAGTGGCTACCAATTCTGGGGCATATCTAGAAAGTTTAGTGAATTTTCCCTTATACTTAGCCATGCTAGACGTGTGAGAACCCGTAAATTGCATTTTCTAGGTTTTCGCATTTTTCATGACTTGTTTTCTGCACTTTCTGTATCCGGAACATTTTCTAGATAATTTTTATGAGTAAATATAGTTTTTAGATGATTTTTCTAGTATCGAATAGATTTTGAGAAATTAAGAGCGTATACCGGACGTGGGACCCACTAGTGTGAGAAGTTCGGAAAAATTCGGCCAATTAGGTTAAGTTTCGGATACTGGTTGAAATTTATCGGGTGTTAAGAGATAAGTAGAGGTTGAGATGTGATTGATGTGAGAGGGACTTAAAGGATAGAGATGTTTTAAAGGAAGTGACAAGTGTCACCTTAAGAGTGGTTGTAACTTATGACAACTATTCACCTTTTTGACTTATTTGACCAATTGATTAAATATCTCAAAAATTACCACAAAAATCACCATTTCTTACCTCCATTGTGGCCGGCCACCTTGAGCAAGGAAGAAAGAAAAACTCTTCAAAGTTTGGCATCCATCTAGTGCAAATCATCCAAAGCAATCACTTAGACTTGTTTCTACTCCATAAAATCTCTTCTTTAGGTGTTAGTAAGTGGTTTGGTGAAGTGTTTTGGGAAGCTAAGGTGACAAACAACTCTTCCTCTCTTGTTTATTAGGTGAGTGGTGATTGAACTTTCTCCTTCACTTAATGAAGCTTAATTAGTGCCTAGTGGTAGTTAAAGTGATGAATTTTGTGGTTTACTTCTTGGTTTTGGATGAATTGATGAAGTTTCAATTTATTGATGAATTTTCTGGTTTAATATGAATGTGATGTTGTGGCTATCCTTGATGATGGGAACTGATGTTTAATGACTCTAAGAGGTGGAAAAAGTGGAAGATTGCAATTAATTTCTGTTTTGGAAGAAATCTGGAAAATTAGGGTTCTTGGTTCTTCATTCTGTCCGAAATTTTTGGTCCTAGATAGAGGCCGAATTGGCCTTAACTCAAAACATGAAAGTTGTAGGGAATGACATTTTAGAGGTGCCTACAACATTTCAGGTCAATCGGAGTAGTGTAGAGTGAGAAAAGTCGAAATTACTATTGCTGTTCTGGTTTACCCGAAATTGGGATTTGCGACTGTAATTGGTTGTTTTGGCTGGAATTGCTTCCGAATTGGTTGTTGAGGCCTTCTGATGAAATTTATCCCTATTTATTAGCTTTCAACTGGTTTTGGAATTTCTGGATTTGGACTTGTAGAGCCTGAGTTATGATGTTTCCGCTAGAATGCGTTTTGGTGAATCTGTTTTACGTTGTTGATGAAGTATCTTGCATTTTTGACCTGTTTTCACTCAAAACTGGGTTGAGTGGCCTTCTCTGATGTTGTAGCCCTGTCTTTTAGCTTCGAAATGGTGGGTCTTTCACCCTCATCCGATAATCGTAGTGCATTTGGTGCTATTACCGCAAAGTAAAGTCAAAACCTGTTTTTTTCAGGGCCAAAGTTAATTGCATGTCCGAAATTTCTGGTTTTCTTTAATGTTTGTATATGTTTATGGAACCCTATTGGGGTCATACTTGGCATTGGTTTATGACTCGTTATCGAGTCTCCTTGTACTTGTTTGCATGTTTTAGGGCTTGCTTTCATTCCGGTCATTTCCTAGCTAACTTTTGTACTTGTACTACTTTGAGCCTCGTGAACGGCTTTTGGGAAATGAGATGACTTTTGTGTGAGATGTTGGGACTGATTTGAGGAAATAATGAAGCCTTAATGGCTGGAAAAGTAAGAAATTTAGGGGAAGTTCTGCCCGATTTTCTAGGCCGTTTGGTTCTTTTAAGTTGGATTTGCCTTTTGGTAGAAATGAAAGGGCTTTTGGGTTGTTGAACCTAGGTCTTCATGTTATCTTTTTATTCCCAAAAATCATGTTTTGTACCCTTGCATTTGTAATTATTTGGCGAGGCATACGACTAGTAGTCGAGCCTCATGTGCATTTTGTTTACTCGATTATGGATGTGAAACCTTCAATTGGTTTATTTTGATTATTTTAGGGTTTCTTGGCTATTAAGGCCAATCTGAAGTAAAAACTTTTGAAGTTGAATCGGTGAGTGTATCACTCCCCTCCATTGCTGTTTAACTTGATTTCTGCTCTGCAATCTGTTTATTTGTTCGAGACGAGGGTGTACTTTATCACACTCGTTCTCTTGTCTGTTTATATGCCAATTTACTATGCAAAATTTGAATCTGTTATCTGTGTCTGCATCTGTTCGGATTTCTATGACCTATGAGCTCAATCCTGTGGCTAAGTTATTCGAGTCGGGCCAGCAAGGGCTTGGACGATTAGATAACGAACCACGGTAGTCTGTTCAGGGATTTTGGGTATTGAGACCCTTGATTCCGGGTATACTCGAGTATTACCATTTATGTTCGAATACGGTGAGCGGGCCCGGTAAAGGGGTGTTTGGTGGACGGAATTCGGTGCGAAGTGAGGTCTACGGACGCGTTGGTTCTATATACGTTGACGGAGAGTCAACCGGCTTGGATCAAGTATTGCGCTGGAAATTTGGCTCCTGAGAGCCACCCGTATCCTTCTGATTTGAATCATTAGTTACTTTACTTTACATCTGGCATGTGTATCTGATTTGTTAAATGTGAAATGCCATGATTTTCTGCTATATGTTTGGTACCTCATTGAGCGCAAGCTCACCCCTTTCTGTTCCTTTTTGTTTTCCTTACAGGAAAATAAATACTTTTGGACTGGATTTGACAAATGGTTGCCGAATTGAGGTAGTTAGACATATCTTTTGTATAGCTCATTGATTTAAACCCTAAATATACTTTTGGGTCCGTTTCTCTTTTGGATTTGGCAAACCGTACATGTATCCACTTTTGAATCACTTTGGTATGCCCTTTGGGTTGTATATGCTAACTTTTGAGATGTAAATATTTGCTTGACGTTTGGTTGGGTTTTGCCATGTCGGTTCCTATTCATGGCCGACTCCGATTTCGTTTTGTTTTATTCTGGGATTTTGACTTGTCTATGCGCGTTGTACGGTCCGGAACGTATTCGATCGCTCTAATCTTAACCGTTAGTCCTGGCGAGAGCTGGGCAGGCGGTCCACCGAACCCTTTGGTTCGCCTTAGGGTGAGGTGGGGCTGTCACAGTTGGTATCAGAGCCTACTTCGCGTGGTCTCTGCGCGGAGTGAGCCTGGACTAAGTGGTGGATAGGTATGAAGGATTAAGTCCTCGTTTGAGCCTAAGCTCTGAATTGTGAATGTTATAGGCTTTAAATTTTCTTGTGGTATGTGAGGACCATAGATAGGTACGTCTGGTAGGAATTTCGATTTTTGATGATTTACTCTTGGGACTGGCCAGCTCGAGAGGTTAATTGTCTTATTTCGGATTCTTGTGCCTGAGTACTCCAGAGTTGAGGCGGTGTTCGTAGGTGAGAGTTGCATTTTGGGAACATGAATGGGCTTTGTTTGACTGGAATGAGTACAAGAGGTTATTGGATATATAGTTTGCATAGTAAGTGACGTGAGGGATCGGACGGGGTTATTTTAATTGGGTCTGGGACTATATCGCCTTTACTCTTGATTTGCTTTGATACCGCTATGACATAGCAGTGGTTTGAGTATTGTGCATAGGATTATCTGTCTATTTTGGCATGTATTGGTGTATTTGATTAACCGTTTTCTTGATACATGATGTGTTATATGTGTATATGTCATTGGTGTAATTGGTGTGCTAGAATATAATTACTTTTGTCACTTTACTGTATTTATGCGTTGAATTACCTTGGGGAAAGGGGAAAAAAAATGGGAGGAAAAAAAAAAAATATATATATATATATATATATGAGGAAGAGGTAGTCGTGGACGTGGTCATGGCCGTGGAACTAAGCGAGGCCAAGAATCAAGAGAAGAAAAGGGAAACAATAGCTGGACAAGGACCGAGAGTGCCACTTGTACTTAGGAATGTATTATGACCCATTGTTTTGCCCGACAGGCTAGCATCCGAGTTCCAGCGCTTCCGTAAGATGACACCTTGGGTTGATCCGTATCAGGAAATTTCGGTTCTCCGAGATGAAATAGAGGTTCAAAGGAGGCTGACCGAGTACTGGGAAGGGCGATGGAAGCAAGAATATTCAGAGAAACTTGAGCTCTTACACCAAAACATGGAGTTAAAGAGGAAATACGAAGAGATTTCCAAGGAGACCGTAGCAATGGCACAAGGTAATACTTCTAGGGGGACTCCAGAGGAAGCTCAAAGGACGGGAATTGCAAGGCCACAACTGAAGATCTTTCATGCAAAGAAAAAGGGTAAAGCTGGTAGATCAATTGCTAAGAAGGGCCGTGGAGCGGGTGGTGTGACAATTTGTGGTTATTGTAGAAAATCCAATCATATTGAAGTGGATTGTTGGAAAAAGGGAAGGAGATGTCTGCGCTGTGGGAGCGCCGAGCATCGAATTGCTCATTGCACGATTAAAGCGCGTGAAAAGAAAGGAACCCAACAACCAATCAAGACCGACCCTGGACCGTCAAGTGGAGAAGGGACTGGAATAAAGAACCTCGTTTCTTCTGACTCTGAAGACGGAGAAGGTACAGGCCAATGGTTACTTTAAATTTTGAAGAGAAAATTTCGAGGGCGAAATTTCTTTAAGGGGGAGAGAGTGTGAGAACCCGTAAATTGCATTTTCTAGGTTTTCGCATTTTTCAAGACTTGTTTTCTGCACTTTCTGTATCCGGAACATTTTCTAGATAATTTTTATGAGTAAATATAGTTTTTAGATGATTTTTCTAGTATCGAATAGATTTTGAGAAATTAAGAGCGTATACCGGACGTGGGACCCACTAGTGTGAGAAGTTCGGAAAAATTCGGCCAATTAGGTTAAGTTTCGGATACTGGTTGAAATTTATCGAGCTTATTGTATCCTCGAATCGATTATTGACTCCAATCGCGTATTCACTATTTTCACTTAACGAGCTTCCAAAAATTAAATTTTGAAACAAGTCATTTTAAAAATATAACTAAGCTATAAATCCATATAATTAGGTCTAAAAAGGTTAGAAAATAATATTCAGGGCAATTGACCAAATAAATAATTAAATGAGCTTGAATTATGAGTTTAAAATAAATGAATTTTGTGAGTCTTCACATGACTCTTGTATTACTTTCTCAAATCTCCAATAAATTTGTATCAGCGCGTCTTTCGGAAAATTATCGACGCGCAAGTGGTATACCCTTACTTAGAACTCATTCACCTTTAATTTCTCAATTAACTTTTCTTTATCTACTATTGATCATTCTTAATTCTCCAATATTAATACACTCCCGATTCAAGTATAGCCTTGAAAAACGTGTACTCGTTATTCCGAACTAAACGAATTTTTGAAAATTGAATTTTCCAACAAAACGCTTTAAAATATAAAAGAGGCGTTGTTCCATATAAATGGATCTGTAAATGGTCGAAATAAATAATTCGGAGAAAATGAGTAAATAAATATTTAAGTAAACTTGTAATATTCGATAAATAAGAAAATTTTCGGGTCCTCACAAATGTTACTTTTCAATTAGCGGATAGGTCCATAAAGCATTCGGTTAGTATAATGGAAAACGTCATCATTAAGGTGAAATTATTCTTTATACCGGTTAACTTTATTGTACTTGATATGAAAGAAGACATGCATTTGCCTATTATTTTAGGCAAAACTTTCTTAGCCATCGCCGAAACTTTAATTGATATTTAAGAAGGTAAATTGACCTTTAGCGTTAATGATGAAAAGTTAAAGTTTAATCTTAATGAAAGTAAGGATCTTGATTTATTGCATGGAAAAACATATAAGCCAAAAGAGATTAATGTTAAACAGGAGTTGTGTAAAGAAGGTTATCATATTGAAACTCTTGATTCTCATACTTATACATGCCTAATACGAAGAATAAAGGAAAAGAGATCCTTAATCCTAAAGTTCAAGTGGATAAAGACAAGAAATCAAGTAGAGTTTAGGATTGTTTAAAATGTTTCTCAAGAAATCGTCATAGATATTGTGATCATGTTAATTCTTCTTTGTTTGATGATGAGAATGATTTGAAAATAGGGCAAACTCAAAATACGGCGAATAGAAAGAGAGGTTTTAGCCCTTGGGAAGGAACTAGTTCCTTTTCACCTCCAAAGTGAATTTCAAGAAAAAACACTTTTGATTCAAGCCAACGTGTGACGCCCCCACTTCTCCCTAAGGCGAACAAAAGGGTATCCGCGGGACGCCTGTCCAACTCTCACCAGGACTCAAGCAATTTCCGTCCAAGCTTAATACAATACTAGACGTTACGATTAAATATCATAAATACAATCAGTGCGTAAGCATTCAAGCTTATCAATATTCAACATCTGCCCAATCATTACATCGGGACCTCGAAATACATCAATATTCAAAATATACATCAATCACAAGTCTAGCCCCAAAGTGCAACGGAAACCCTAAAACAAGAGTACGCCAAGAGGGGTTTCTCCAACATTTCTCCAAGTCCAATCCTGTTAAGGAAAACAAATCTACAGGGTGAGCAAAATGCTCATGAGGCCAAGAACACACATGCAAGCACGTTGTTCAGGTAACAAGCCCAAATAACAGTTCAAGTGATAAATTACAAGTAATTCATAAAGACAACGAAATGTAAACAGAAACAATTCAAGGATATGGTAGCTCTCAAGAGCTAAGTTCCACTTGCTTTGCCAGTTCATTCGTATATCTTCCCGCGATGACTCTTCGTCAACCGGGTTGATATTTCCAAACCGTAGATCACCACTTACTTCTCATCCGTCCACCCTACACCGCTTCGGGCCCGCACGACATTTATAAGGCTATACTCCACGAGTATGCCAAGCAAGATCTCTCAAATAGATCAAGCTTATCATGTGATTCTCATGGTTCCCCAAGATTCCCGACCAAGCCCATGCCGGCTCGAGTCCAAAGGTCGGCCTGAGTTTGGGCGTCCCCCATGTATCATGTAAGTGTTAAGGAGATTCACTCCAACGACATATGCAGCCATAGCACACCATGTCATGTAATAAAGCATTCGACAGGTCTAAGCAGGTATTTCAAGTCATGTAAACCAGGTAAATCATGTTAAGCATGAGTCATTTGTTTCAAATGAGAATGAGTGCGATAAAGTACACACCCAACTCCATTTTTTTTTCAAAACCAAGGAGGCTAAGCATGTAATTCGACAAGCCAAGCATGAATCAAGTCAATAGAATTCAAGTAGACACACACTTGACACTCACCAAGTTATGCGAGCAAGTAGATTCAACCGAGAGTTCAAACTTCCACCGTAGGATCCTCTTAAAGGTTCTCGTGCGTGCCTGAACAACGAATAGTAGACCATTACTACAGGTCCCCAAGTGGTGAGAAAGATTGAACACGAGTAGGGTTTGAAAATATTTTGGGAATTTCGTTTGAGTTTGTCTTTGAAGTTGGATTCACAAAAGGGTACAAGACTCGAGTAAAATCAGATTATTATTCTTGAAATCATTGGATGGAAGCAAGTACGAGTAAAAAGATTGCAAAACGAACGATCGAAATCGGAAGGAGGCGGGCCACGTCACAATCCGACCGGAACCTGGCCGGATATCTGGCCGGATTCTTGGCCGGGTTGGAGGCAGTGGCTAGCCTCCTTTTTTTTTTTTCAAATCCCATCACCAATCCGGCCAGAAACTGGCCGGATTCTGGTAGAATAGTTCCCACGCGGATTTCTTTTGAAAGTTCCAAAGTTTTCGATTTTTGGTGCAATCTTTCCTAGAAGTATTTTCTACAAGTCAAAAATTGGTAAATTTGGTACCGTTGGAAACGTCTTCCAAAGTACTAAAATTTCCTAGAAGACACCTTTCCATGAATCTAAGTGGAAGGCACTCAAAGTTGGTAACTTGAGTTACCAAGGTAGTTTTAAGTTGGTTTTTGGCCAACTTTGGAAATTCGGCAAAATTCACTCGATTTGAACTAGCCTTTGAAATTTTAAACTCTATTAGAGTTGCAATCCAAGAGTATAACAAAACAAGCAGAATGATAAATAGAGTTTTGAGCACTGAGATATGGTGACCCAAAGTTACCAAAATTTCCTTGATAAACAAGGTTTTTTCAGTTTAAATCATGAACTTTGGAAGTTTGATTGAACATTGAAACGGCTTTGGAATAGCACCAAATTTGGTATGTACATACTACCATATGAGGGTTACTCCTATACCAAATTTCATGAATAAATATACACGGGAAGTTGGTGAACTAAATCACCAAAGTTTCCAAGGCAATTTGCCTTGTAAGTTCCGTTTTGCCGTTTTCAAAACGTTTAACCTAGAGGTTACCTCAACCATGGTCCATTTACATAGAAAAGGTCTAAGGGCATCCCAAAACAACATTTGTGGGTGATTAACACCAAGAAATTCAATTAGCAAGTCTACACCAAGCCTTGCATCAATTCTGTCCAAAAGTAAGGGTTTTCAAGAGCAGGGCAGGTTCCATATTTTGATCACAACTCACTCAATTTAACTCCGAATTGAGCATGGTTTATTGCGTTAGAAAATAAATCCATAGAGCTATAATTTCACAGAAGAAATCATTTTAAAATTCAGCACACAACTAGCTCGAATTCGAGCCTCAAGTCGCAGCTTTAGCATTTCATTCCAGGAAAACAGAGAAACAGAACAGCCAACTTTAAATGGTTGGTTCGGCTCACACACATGGAACCAGAAAGTGCATTTTATACCATTGGAAATATGGGAATGTCTAGTTTCAAATGCCGCTGAAGGCACTCAATTTCGATGTCGGAGCACAGAGTTATGGACGAAACAAGAAAGCTAGTCTGAGCATTACGGGAACAGTTTCCAGGTTTACTAGCTTCACGAAAATAATTCCTTTGACCAACCAAACCTCAATATTTTTCCATGAAATTTTGTACACTATCCATACAATATATAAACATCATATACAAGTCATTAAACCCTCAAAATTTCACAAAAAGGGGCACGATCAAAACAGGGGCAGAATTGGAACTTTTTCTCTCATGCATTCCTTGAAGCTTATACTAGCTATGCACTATTAATCTACCATTTTGAGCACTAAACCAACATTAAATCCATCATAAAGCACCACATCAGCCATCAACCCAAGAGTGGGAGTTCATAGAGCCCACATTCAAAATTTTCCAACAATAACAAGCCACCCACATGAATATCTAAACTCCTAAGTGTAAAACAACCTCCATAGGCCAAGATTAGAGTGTTGGATCATTACCTACTTTGGTGGGTGTACAAGAGCAGAATTTCGGTCCCTTAAAGCTCCAAGAAAACTGTGGAAAGTGAGTTCCTTTGATAGCTAGATGAACTCTCCAAGTAACAAGCTAAGTGTGGTGAAAATTTGATGTGAAATGGTGCAAGTTTGGTGAGGGAAATGAAGAAGAAAATGGAAGAACTTGGGTGTTGTTCTTTGCTCCCCTTTGGCCGGCTGCTCTAGTGAGGAAGAGAGAGAGAGTTGATTCAATTTTAGCTTCCAAGAGAAGCTTCATTTGTGTGGTGTAAAATGGAGCAAAAGTCAACTCTCAATAGTGCGCGTAGGGTGCATTTGGGCTCGATTTCTCTCGCATTTGTTTCACTAGTGCACTAAACCTCTAATGCACTTATATTCATGTAAATATTATTCACTCTTATTCGTCCTAAAATAAGGGTCTAAAGTCCCTCAATTAAAATCGCGCGTGTGAAAACGCGTACCACCAATTTAAGCGCGATAACGTGAAACCTCCAAGAAATCCTTATAACGATAATACTAATAACTATCACTTGAGTATTTAATCGCTAAATATCTAATTTAGGTTCATTGTATAAGTCTTTAATATTCCAAGCCTATTGTACTCTCAATCGGGTAAAATTTCCAAGCACTATTCACTGTTCTCACTAAACGCGCTCCCAAAAATTAATTTTTGGAACAAGTCACTTTAAAAATATAATGAAACTATATTTCCACGTAATTAGGTTCAATAGGTCTAGAAAATAATACTCGAAATAAATGAACAAGTAAATAATTAAATAAGCTCAAAATAGGGTTTTAATAGGAGTTTTACGAGTCCTCACATGAGTCGAGTATTAACTCCTCAAATCTCCAATAAATTTGTATCCATGCGTCTTTTGGAAAACTATCCACGCGTGAGTAGTATATGCTCATTCAGAACTTATTCACCTTTAATTCTCGATTAACTTTTCTTAATCTGCTATTGTCCGTTCTTAATTTCCCCAGGATAATCATACTCTCGAATATAATATCACCTTGAAACACTCGTGTTCATTATTTCTCACCTAAACAATCCTCCGAAAATTGAAGTTGTTAACGGGACGTTTTAAAAGTATAATGAAGACATTATTCCATACGAATGGATTTAAAATGGTCGTAATAAATTATTTGGGGAAAACAAGTGGATAAATACTTAATTAAACCATTAATATTCGATAAAAATAAGAAATTTTTCGGGTCCTCACACAACGACTATGAACAAAAGCGCTAATTGGGAAGCAACCCAATGTTTGAAGTCATTTCTTTTGTTTTAGTGTGCTTTCATGTTTATTAGATGTATTAAGTTGTGTTTGTTTTGTTTCTTTTGTAGGTTTCAAAAGTTAAGGCAAAGTCACATTTTGAAGGTTGGCGAGGAACAAGAAAAATGAAGAATTCAACCCCTCATTTTGTATTTTAGATTCGTTATTTTTAGATATTTTTGATTCGTTATGAAAGGTTAGATTGCATGTTTAGATCATTTGAAACTTGTTTGAGACTTTACACTTCATGAAAAATTGATCAAATTCATATTTCTGCAGAAGTTAGAATCGAATGGAATAGTGAAAAAGTGCAATTTTCTGCAATTTAATTGCAAAAACGCAAAGATCTGCGAGATGATCTACGAGACTACCTCGTGGATCCATGCTTCCTCACGGATCCTAAAGGGTTCTTCCTTAAAAAAAATTCAACTTTTTGTTCCTCCTTTCTTCTTTTCCTTTCTTGACTACATACTCCAAGTTTGTGGCTTTTGAATCATTTGAATGTTAACTAGTTAGTTTGCCATTTTTACATTATAGATTTCCATTACTAATGGTTTTCAAATGAAACTTTTGCAAACTTTGACTTCCACTTATGAAGGGAATGGTTGCAATTCAAGAAAGATGAAGTTATAGAAGATTGCAAGCAAGAGGTCCATTCACTATAGAGGGAGTATTTCTTCTACTCTTGCTACTCCTTTTCACATATTGAGGATAATGTGCACTTTAAGTGTAGGGGGGAGATTTATTACTTTCTTAATTGTGGTACTTTGATAGAAAAATTGTTACAAATGGTTAAAATTTTTCAAAATTTTGTCAATTTTCAAAGAAGTTTCATAACTATTAGTAGTCAAATTTTCCCTTTGAAGTGAAATTGATGTGTCTTGAGAATTTCATTTCTTATATGACTTAGAAATAGCTATTATATGATAAGAATTTTTGCTATAAAGGAAGTATATCTTGTAAAATGGATGTAATTACATCTTGAATTTTGCATGTTTGATAAGTTTCCTATCTTGATTGAATTTCACAATTTGAGTGATGAATATGGTCAATAATTGCATCACTTTTTCTATGATCATTCTATATGAAGGAAGTTGCTAAAAAAAGAGAAAAAGTGAGAAAAAGAAAAATAAAGAAATAAATGTCTACTCCAATGATTCTTGAATCTTAGTAATCGGGACTCTTCATCTACAAATGTCGAATTTCACGTAAAACAGTTCTTGAATTATGAGTATGCAAAGTGACTCTAGTTAGTGATAAAGTTGAATAACCGGAGGTCTTCATCTACCAATGTCGATCTTCGCATCAAAAACATCTTCACTGCTTGAAACAACTATTTGTGGTGTATTGAATAAATCTCTCTTTTGAATAATAAAGATGATCATGAAAATTGTAAACCTTGACTTGACCATATGAATTGCTTAAAAGTGAAATTGAGTTGAGCGGAGTAAATGAGTTGAACAAGTCTTAATTCTTGATATAATTATCTCTCCTTTACTTGGTATGATGTGTATTTATGGTAAAATAAATGGTTATATAATGGTGGTTTACTTTGTTATTAAGAAAATGAATTTGAAAGATCCATGAGCACAAAGGGATGTATTTGAACTATAATGATGGTTTGTAATTCTTAATTGCTTGAGGACAACCAATAGCTCAAGTGTGGGGGAGTTTGATTAGTCTTTATTTTATCTATTTTTAGTTAGGATTTAAGTTAAGTTTTTGGTGTGTTTTGAGTGAAAATGGAAGATTTGAATTTCTTTATAAGTTACTTTTCATACAAGTAGTGGTTTTTAACCAAAACATGCAAAAGTTTGGGTTAATATGCAAATTTGTGTTGTTTTGAAGGCTCTAGTAACATATGAGGAGATTCAAAGCAAAAAGACTTTGATAGTTTTGACACATCATGGTATTTTGGCTATTTCTTGAGTTTCAAGTATTGGATTGAGGTGATTCTTTATTCATTTTGAAGCAAATGCATAGTTCTAAAATTCATATGCAAACATCAAAATCTAGTTCATTGAGCTTCCTAGTCGAAAAACCAAAATACAGTGGAGCAAATTTTCTGTCAAAAGTTGAAACAGAGCATTTACCAGGCAGGGGTATTTTGGTCATTCATTAGCTTACACAAATCCAAATGAGATGATTTTTGATGCATTAGAAAGCTAATTCAAAGAGCTACAACTTTCATGTTTTGTACAAGAGCTAATTCAAATCCATCATAAAAAATATTACAGTTGAAATTGGACAAAAAACAGAGCAAAGTTGATTTTTAACCTGAAAGTGCAAAACTGAAGAGAAAGAAGAATCACAAGGTCATCCACAAGGCACTGCCTCGGGGATCCACCTCATAGATCTCTGAATCACAGTTGTAAGCTGTAGAGCAACTTGCATTTTGTTCACACTAACCTTTTGACCAATTCCTTTGCAAGGAAAACGGTTGGAACCAGCTAAAATTGAGTTGAAGAAATAGAAAACAATTTTGTCCCTATCTTATGAAAACAACTTCTCATCCAAAACATCTATAAATGCCCCTTGAATCTCATTCATTTGAGCAATAAAATTTTAGAAGAGAAACACCTTATAAGATAGAGTAGATGTAGTGATAGAAGTAGTTTTAATTCTACTTTCATATTGTAAGGTTCAAAGTTAGTCTAAAAGTTTTGAGAGAAAAGTGAAAACATTCTTGTATCAAGCTTATTTGAGAGATCAACTTGTGAAGGAATTCAAGGATTCAAGTTTCAAGACATTGAATAAAAATTCTTCTTCCTAAACTTTGTCTCTTGTTCTTATTAGCCATGCCTTGTTATAAGTTTGTTTCATGCTTAGATGTTCTTAACATGATGTCTATCTAAGCTTTTTCATGTCCTAGAGTGAAGATGAATTTGTTATAGTTTTAATTTGAAATAGTTAGGGGATGATTATGTTTTTCATGATTTGTTAGTTTGAGAACTTGTGCTTATATTTTATAGTTGTTTGGCTACCAACTATGAATAATTTTTTTGTATAGCAATGAAAGTTGTCTTCTAAGAAATCTAAGTTCTGTGAATTGCTGGACATTACTTGTGACTTGATTATGGTGAGGCGAATGTGTCTTTATTCGCGCTCGACCTCCATGAACTTGAGTTAATCGATCCTGCATCCAGATTTGCATGTTTATGTGCATGGTTGTAGACTAGCTACATTTCTCTTGTAGTGGTTGAACTGTAGACTGACTGCATTTCTCTTGTAGCGGTTGAATAGTGGACCGGCTACATCCCTCTTATAGCGGTTGAATTGTAGACCAACTACATTTCTCTTGTAGTGGTTGGACTGGGCCTTGAACCTTATCCGAGACGTCGCATAAGGGGAATCTAGGGTTACTCATGCATATGCGTGAATGTAAGTCAGTAAGGGCTGAATTGACTACTCGTTGGACCTCTTGCTTTAGACCAGCCTCAAAGCGCTCGGGTAAGTTGGGAAATCTTGGGTAAAGGACAAAGTTCTTAACCTATTTATTCCTGACTGGAATTCATCACCTGAATACTGATATTACTGAATACGGAGCGTTAAGTGACAACTAACATCTCCAATCATTACTGTATGAGAGTTGAATAACAGCCAACGACTCCATTCCTGATTACTGAATACTTGGGGTTATAAGCCAGATCCTGAATTACTGAATATTTGGGATTATAAGTCCAACCTAGGGTTAGTTGGTCGAATCGAACCAGCAAGGGCTTGGTCGAGGAGATCGATGAATCTCGGGTACTTCTTGGGTGTTCAGGCCTTGTAAGCGGTATGTTTGGTGGATGGAAATTGGTATAAAGTGGAGATCTATGGACGTTATACTTTCGTGGTTGACGAGAGTCAACAGACCTTGATCAAGCTACAATGGAACTTGCTCCTGAGAGCAACCTATATCCTTTACCATGAATATGTTCTTTACTGTACACTTTTGTATGATCTATTTCGCTACTTGCTTAACTAGATACTGGGTCATGATCTGTTTGAGTGTGACTTGTTCTTGATATCCGGTGTATGGTATCTAGCCTATTGTTTTACCTGCTTGGTTACTTGGAACCTCACTGGGCTTTTAGGTCATTCCGTTCAATTTGTTTTCCTTACAGGGATGAGAACATGAGAGGTTGAATTGAGAAAGGTCTCGATTTCTTCTAAGTTGTTAGTTGCTTGAGCAAGTACTTCATAGATGTGTAGCCGACTTGTTTTGGTTTGATTTTTGCAAGTTTGACTCTTTGGCTGTATTATAGATTATGTGGACATTGGAGGTCCACGAGTGTATCAATATTGAAGGTTGTAATTGATACCGCTTGTATTATTGAGATTATTATTTGTAAATTTTCATGATACGTGACTAAGTCCTGGCGAGAGTTAGGCAGGCGGTCTGCCAAACCCTTGGGTACCCTAGGAGGATGGTGGGGGTGTTACAGATTCACTAACTTATTATTAGCACTTCCAATCACACACTTCCTCTTACTTAATACTCGCTCTTATCCACCAAATTTAGTACACACACCTCACCAAGTGATCACACTACCAAAATGCGCAAAAACTCTAATTTGCTCTAACTATAAAAGTAAAAGCAAAACTCTCGATTCTATTTTATATTACAACTATTGAGGGAATAAAATTAGTAATAAAAGGAATTATAAATTAACTTATTCAAAATAACAGGGAATTATAACAAAATATAAACAAATTTTCAAGTCGTTACACTCTCTCCTCCTTAAGAGAATTTCGACCTCGAAATTCATATATTTATTCGTAAATAGCTCAGGGTATTTTTCTTGCATGTCCGTCTCTAGCTCTCAAGTATCACCATTAGCCAAAATTTTAGCCAGACAATGGAAAATATGAATCGTACCTTCTACCACTTTAGATGTGTTAGGCACTTGCTAATGGTCTAAGGCATACACTCTAGCAGCTCCATGCCTCTTTTGAAAAATAGACGATATAGGTATAAGCAAAATAAAGTAGCTATAAAGCTCGATAAAAGCATTTTCAAATCATAAAATGAAAACAATAGAACACATTGAAAATAAAACACTCTCCTTATATACATATCATAACTGTAGACACCAAATTTTTGGTGTAATTTCTTTTACTTTTTATTCTCATTTGTCGTGGTTGCTTTTAGTTTTTTTAGTTTCTAGTTTCTATTTTAATTTTTAAGTTTTAACGTAGAAAAATCATGGAAAAAGAGAAAAAAAGGAAAATTGTTCACAAAAATACGTTCAAATTTAATTTTTTGGCATTTTGGTTTATTTTTGTTAATTTATTTTGAAAAAAAAAAAAAGAAAAGAAAAAAAAATGATGAGAAATGATGAAAAATGAAAGAAAAGATCGAAAATGGTAATTTTGTTATTTTTAGTTTGTTTATTTCGATGTGTTTGTAATTAAAATTGTGGTTTTTATTATTATTTAGTTTTACTATTATTTTTGTTAAATAATTAAAAGAAACAAAAAAAAACAAAGAAACAAAAAAAAAAAAAAAAAAAAAGAATAAAAAAATCACAATTCCATTTCTGCCGGATGATCTTCTCCTCTTAAAGACTCCACCTCTCTCAACTGCGAACCATTCCCTATCCACTATCACACCTAAAAAACAACAACAACACTTCACTTCCATTTTCCTGCCTTGGTATCATCGACGAGAGTGAGAAAGAGGGAGCCGGAGCTTCTTGATTCTTTTCTTTCGGTCCGTAAACTAGAGAGGGAAGAGAGAGACTTGCGATTTAGCCTGTCTTCCATCCGTGAGCTGGAGAAGAGCTTGAGACCAGATTTCCCTCATCCAGCCGCAAGCCAGAGCAAGGGAGAGAGGGAGAGAGCTAGCGGTCTGCATTTTTCTGGACTGCCGAGGGGAGGAAAATAATTTCTGCTGCTAATCGTGTGTGTGTACTCCAAGCTGAGGTAATTTCTGGAATTAAATTGACTAGTTAAGGGTAGGAGGTGTTGACTATGGGCTTGCATGTGGTGGTTGTGTGGTTAGATGTTAGATTAAGTCACAGAAAAATCTGATGTTGAAGGAACTGTGGTTGCCGAGAGCTTAAGCTGGAAATTTGCAACTTTATTTGACCAACTTATGATAATCTGAGTTAGTTATGTGCTTAGCTAGCTGGAAACTAAATGATTATGCTATACGCGAGGGTAATCAGTTCGGATTAAACAAGAAAAGAAAATGAAACAGAAAACTGGTTGCATGCATGTCAACCGAGAGAATTGGATGAAATTCTGGTTAGATGTTTTTTTTTATGACATCCGAAATTGGTTTTGGATTAAATCTGATGGGTAGCTGTTTGTTTGATCATGCATGTAGCTGAATACGGGTTGCATGTTGGTTTTAAGCGTGACTAATAATTTGTGGCTGAAGGGAATTTTGATATATAAAAAAAATGTGAGTTGGACCTAAAGTGAGGAACCGAGAGCTTGCATGTTGTTTTGCAGCTTGTGATTCTAGTATAACAGAAATTTATGTTGGTAAGGCATAAAAATCGTTAGCTTTATGTGTCAAGTGAAGGTTAGTTGCAGCAATTATTTCTACGTTTTGAGTTCCTTCCTATGTCTTTGCTTGTTCGATTGTCAAAATTTTGTTTGTTTAGTTCTAAGTTCGGATGTTATATCAAGAAAACTTGGTTAAGGTATGTGATTGGATCTGAATTTGGTGTTGGAAGTTGGAACAAAATTGCAGCAACAAGATTGGAGCTGTTTGTTTTATTGCCGCAATGATCATTTGATTGGTTACTAAGGTTCCTGTTATGTGCAAGTTTCAGTTTTGTTTGTTAATTGGTGTATCCTGAGTATGTTTGCCACGGGCCTTTTCTCTTGCATCTTTGCTGCAGTTTTTCATAACTAGTTGTCCTTTTGAATGTGCTAAAAATGTTACGGTTCCTCCTTGTTTCACAGTTTGAACTTTGATGAATCTGGTTTCATCATTGTCTCATGGCCAAATAGGAGGAAAGTTGCAGGTGCATGCCTTTTGGTTTGTGTTTTAAATTCAGTATTCAACCTCATTAGAATGATTAGATTTGGCGTTTAAATTACTTGGCTTCTAACGAAGTGGATAACGCTGATTTTTCTGTGCTTGGTCAAGAAACCAAGGAAATTGCAGCAGTTTTATATCCAGTGCTGCACGCTTTCTCTACCTGAATTTTGTGCTTCAAATCCTAAAGTTTTGTGTTGCAAAGTGAGATGATTAGGTGGTTGTCTTGTTGCTTTAGTTCATATTGAATTTGAGTGTGTTTAGGAGCTGTGGAAAGCTTTGCGGATAAGAATTGCCGAAAAACTTTGCTGCACTTTCCTTTTCTCTGTCGATCAAAAATCAGATTTGTCATCTTAATCCTGCAAACAAAATTTCATGTTTTGATTTGGGTCAATAATTTCTGGTTTGGTGAACTTGTTTGTATGATGAAATGGATGTATTTGCTGCTAAAAATTGCTGAAGTTTTGGAAACAAAAGGGCAGCAGCATGCGTTGGTTCTTGATTTGCAGAAGCTTGTTTTGTAGCTTTGAATGAAAACCTGCATGAAACTTTTCCAACAAGTGCATTATTTAGACATGTTCAGCCATGTTTTGATTGGAATTTGTTTCAAAGCCGTGGCATAAATTTGGTTTGCTGAGATTACGTGAAGTTGCAGCAGCTTTCTTTCTTCAAATGTTTGCATATGTTCCCGATTTCTGCACTCTTTTCCCTCTGAACCTTATGCTGAATGTAGGAGTTTAAGGTTAAAGCTGAGAAAAACATTTGATGATCTTGCTTCTTTGATCTAAGTTTTAGTTTGTTAAGCCATTAGCTGAGTCGGTTTGGCAAACAATGGGTTTTGTGCATTTTTCTGGTATGAAACATGCCTGGTTTGGAGATGCAAGAGTTGCGGCAGAAATTGCAGAAGAGCTTCTACGTTGTTTGCATGAGTCGGCATGAATAACTTCAAAAATTGCACTTTGATCCCCTAAGTTCCCCTTTGCTGCACTATGACCCAATTATGCTTTAATTTCTTGCAATTGAGTCCTAAAGTATTTGCAATCTGAACCATGACTTGACTTTTTCATCATTCTTGAACCTTTAAAGTTCTTAAATGTTCTAATTGGGCTCACATGATTGATTAATGTTTGCAATTGGATCCCTTTTACATGATAATTCGCTTCGGTATGTTTTTACGTGAATTGTGGACAAATTTCAATGGATAATTCCCAATGTCATGAAAGCTTAATAATCTTGGAAGAATTCATAGTCTTGGTTTCATTTGATTCAGTTTTTCTTAGATAATTTTGTTATTTAATCATAATAAATAATTTCTGTGATAGTTTTTCTCTTTTTGTGATTTTTGCATTTGATTGTGATGGATTCCATCGTAAGCATTTCAATTTAGCACTCCACTTTAGATTCTTGAGACCTTTTATTTAAGACCGAGTTTTGCTTGCACGTGCATGATCTATTCCATAGTTAATTTTCGTTTCATGCTTAATTTCCACTTTTGTGTTTAATGGTTGTTTCATGTGATTATTTGATAATTAAAGTGGTACCTTGACCTTTTTATTATTTTGGAGGGTAATTTAATAATTTCACTTCATTAGAGCATCGACTCAAGGGAGGTACATTCTATCCCTTATTTGCACTTCATTTGACCCTACGTGCTCCTACGTGTTATGTGAATATGCATGTCTATTTCGTTTTCCTTGCTTTTCCTTAATTCCTTGCATTTATTTCATTTATTTTTACTTTTATTTAAGTTGTTCTTTATGGGGTATGTGTACACCTCTTGGCTTGTAATAGATAGGGCGTAGCAAGTAATTTGGTCCATTTTCTCTTTCCCCTTTGTTTTAGCTAGCAAATGTAATAGTTAGGGCTTTAATCGTCTTATTTGTCTTGCATGCTTAGTTGCTATGTGTTAATTTGCTTTGTTAGGTCCTTGCATCTAGTCGAGCATGCTAAGTGTTATGTGCTATATGTTTATGAGTGTTTTGGCATGTCTACTCGCTTTTCATAACCTGAATGAGTGTGATGGATGAATGTACGTCACCACACTAGTCCAACGCTAGTTGTGGTTCATCTTTTTCACTAATCTAATGATAGTAGGATGTCATAGAAAGGACTAGTCCAATGCTAGACCCAATAGGTTTTTTTTTTTTTTTTTTTTTTTTTTTCCTTTTTCATTAAGTGCATGATCACCACATATCACGCATTTTTCTTTAGTTTATCATTTGGCATGTTCCTCAAACCCCTTCCCCTTCACATTAGGACTTGCATCTCATGCTAGTTAGGGTTCATTTGCGTGAAAACCCCCTTGGGTAAGGGAAACGAGCGAGTGTGGCTTCGAAATAGCCTTAGCACGCTAGTTTTTCCTTCTAATCAAAGGGAAAATTAAAATCACAAAAACTAGAGGTCATTCCCGCACCCGACCTGATGCATTCCTCTAAGTTCATGCATTTTCATATCATTTTCTCACTATTTTCCTCACTAATTATATATTTTAAATCCACATGTCATATTCACACACTTATTCACTTTCTTTACTTTTCACTTCACACATTGCACCTATTTTACTTATATATTTACTATTTTCATTCACTTGCACACGAGCATTTATATTTCATTCATTTGCACACAAACACTTTCAAATTGCACACATGCACTTTTTTCTACACTTTGCACACTTACACTCTCATTTGAGTCCTCATTTGCATCATTCATGATTTTCTATGAGGACTTTCCTTATTGGCCGTCACGACTCGTGTGAATGGGACCAAAAGCCTCATAAGAAACATTTCTTAGACTTAGGATTGCATTTCTCATTCATTAGTCAAATCCAATTTGCAATACATACTTTGGGTAGAAAATATAGGAAAATAAGGGTTAAATCACGCAACTAGCCTTGGTTAGGTCGAAGGGGTGCCTTGGATTTTTATCCTTGCCTTCCCCTTCGTCAAATGTGACTCCCGAACCTTTTTCTTTGTTTTACGTGGACTAGGAGTCGTTTAAAAAGGGTTTTCTTACTTTTTTCTTTAAAAAATTCATTTTTTGGGTGACTTGGTACACCCTAACTCTATACCAAGTGGCGACTCCATTTTTCATATAAAAACCCTTTTTGAATTATTTTTCTTGGGTCAAATCGTCGCATTTTCAAAAGTCCCATTTAGACCCATTTTTGTTTTTATCAACAAAATTCATTTTTCCCAAATCAATAAAATTCAACAAAAAAACAATTATTTTATTTTTTCCAAAAAAAAGTGGGGCGCGACAATAACAAATCACATACCCTATGGGACATTAACCCCAGGTATTGCTCAAGCACTACACTTAATCAAAACTCAAAAAAGTACAACCAGGTATGTACACTTTAATAATAAGGGTCCCAAATCTCACTAATATCTTCAATATATCCAAAGTTCAGACTATTTGCATCCCCCGTGCCTTGGTTTTCGCCATCCAGACTTATCCCAATATTACTCGGGATATCGATTTATCATAAAGGTATCACTCTTTGGTACTCGGGTACAAGAATCCGAAAATATGATAATTCACCCCTCGAGCTATCCAGTCCCAAGAAGAAATCAACCACATTTGAGATTCCTACCCGACATACATATCTAATTTTCCCCAAGTATCGAGATAACGATTTTATGCCTACCGCATTCATGATTCACAACTTACGCTCAAGAAGAGCATCTAATCCTTTACACTTTTCACGTAATTGGGACCATAACACCACTTGGTCCAGGTCACCCCACGCAGAGATCACGCGAAATGGATCTGATACCACCTATGACGACCCCACAACCCCCTACAGTGTACCCCAGGGTTTAGCGAACCACCTGCCCAGGAAAATTGTCTTAAATTGTTTTCTTTTTCTTTATCATACCTTGCCTCAATAGCCCTATCATATTGAGTCACAAATTTACTCATAGGTATGCTAGAATTCAGATAGTCTTTGAAAAACTTATTCATACTTTCACTTCTTTGGGTAGTTGACATACCTAGACAAAACAATAGCAATTATACAAAAGTAAATAATTATATAATTAAAAATTTTAATTATCACTATCCTAAGATTTAAAGTTTTAGTGAAATGTTATTTTTTTAACCAAAGAAAAAATAAGGTACATTCCTACGTAAAAACTAGCACGCACAAAAGCAAGAACCCGTCTTTCACGAATTGAATATACCATGTGTTATTTTGCAACTTGTACTTCTCAATTAACTCAGTCCAAGCCATTTCAAACTCTTCTAGAGTGAAAGTATCATGAATGCATTTTGAGAAATGATACTTGAAATCACTGTTTTGGTGATAAATATGACTAAGTGTCACTCGAAATTTTTTCTCAATATACCACATACAAAAATGATGTGTACTATGCGGTAAAACTCTAGCAACAGCATTTGTTATCACAGTGTCTTGGTCTGTAACGATAGTTTTAAGAGGGCACCCAAACATTGCTTCTAACCAAGTTTGCAACAACCAAACAAATGATTCTTCGGTTTCATCCCAAAGTAGAGCACCCCAAACAAAATTGACTAGTAATGATGATTAACTCCAGTTAATGGAACAAAAGGCATCTTATATTTATTTGTCTGGTATGTCGGGTCAAATGTAACCACGTCACCAAAGTGTTTATATGATGACTTAGCATCAGCCCAAAATAAATTAGCAAGGCGACCCTCTATATCTACTTGAATGCATAAAAGAAGCTAGGATTCTCAGACTGTCGCTTCTGAAATATTGCAACATTAACTGTGCATCTCCTTTTTTCTAGTTCCTTTTGCCTCTTTGTGCTCAAATAGTTACAAACATCTTGATCAGTGAAATTCAAGTTTCCAATTCCCCCAACTTGAGTAGCCAAAACTGAGACAATTTTGCTTGGGCGAACACTAGATTGATCTAGCATATCAATCAAATCCTTTTGGGCCTTACTTTTTTTTTCTTTTTGAACGTAAGAATTTTTTACTATAAGGAAAGGCAAGTTCATGATTATGTTCTAAAACAAGTCTAGCAATAATCCACTTACCCTCTGCCTTTTGGGATACATACACCAATGCTTTACATCCTTATCTTGTTTTATCCCGTGGCATATCAGTTTGAGAATCCTTTTTGGAGTGAAATCCTTCTTTGGAACAAATGAATTCTTGTCCAATTATCAATTTATCGCTCCTTGACTTCGTGATACGATTCCTTCGCACACTAAAACCTTTATTATGTGCATAGTCAGAGTAACACTTAAAGGCATCACCCAATGATTCAAATTCCATTCCAACATATAAATTCACCTCTTTTACATGTTCAATCTGTTCCTTAGTAGAATCTTCAAGCATAGATCCATGCGCAGCGTCAGGTCAAATTGATCTTGTTCCATAGGACATTCACTACCAAGTTCACATTCCACATTTTGATTGGTTTGTTCGTCTTTGTCTCTTTCATGAGAAAAATCTATCATTTCAATCGAATCTGCATTTTAGAATTGTCCAAATAAGATCAAATAAAAATGAAGCCAACATAATCAAAATATATAGATGCCAAAAAATGTATATTTGAAAACATCATCTGCTAAAAATGAGTCAATTATGTCAGTCTAGATATTATTCATAGTAAATTTGTTTCGCAAAAGTGTAACTTATGGCCTAGACTCAAACAAAATAGAAAACTAAGATTAATGATTTCAACCAAAAAAAAAAACTTTTCCTATCTTATGGAACCAGAAAATGCATGGTAAGTGATGCATTGTTTCCGAAGTCACCTAAACCGATCGAATAAGACAAGGCAAAAACTATATTAACAATAACCAAATTGACTAATTTTCAAGTTATCTCCAAAATTAAATGATTAGAATGGATTTGGCGAATGGTAATAGGCTCCAGTGAAAATTCATCCATAAAATTTGGGATTTTGTTTTAGATAAAATAATCTACAAAACCGTAAGGATCCTACCTCTACTCAACTATGTTGCTACTGAATAGTATTTTATCAAAGGTACTAATTGTTTTTTGGAAATATGTAGCCACAATACCAAACTAGAGGCACAAGCTTCACTAGGGGGAGGGATAGGTTGGGTGATACGGAGGGACTGAGTGTAAGCGAGAGGTTTCAGGTTCGAGTCCTCCAACTTACACTAAATATATATATATATATATATATATAAAAACACAAGCTTCACTAAATTCAATAAACACGAGAATAAAAACAACCACTCTTGAAATATTCAAAATAGATTTAATAAGGATTTCTAGGATTTCCACTCACATAGTTGAATAGACCTACACTAAAATTTTGCAATATAAAGAGGAACTTAGTTACTTTTCCTTATTTTTTGACATATTTATTTCATCTTTCTTTTATACTACAAAATCCATTCTTGAACAAATATTGAATTGGGGTTTACACTTTGTAAAAATTGAGTTAAAGTGGGTATATGAAAGACATCATACGTATAAAAGAGAGAGAGAAAGATTAAAGAAGTCTAACTTGTCATCCCAATTTTGAGCTGATCAATGGAGGAACTTGGTTGTAAATCCAGAATATAACAGAAAGAGAAGGAAGAGGCGAATTACTAGTGATAATGAATGCCGTGGAATTTGCTATATGGCTCCATATCCTATTAGTTAAACGAGATATTACCATTAAAATATTTTATATTTGGTAATTGGTAATGGTTATAGGTTATAATAGATTTCCAATCTTCATTAACGAGGTGGCGCAATATGGTGAGTTGTCAATGTAAAGTAGATATACACTGACGGTGTAGGAAAGATTTACTCTAAAACTTTTCTTTTGAGTTTTGTCAATTTCAAGTATTGTTTTGATGATTTTAACATACATGTATATGTATACATATATATATGTAGCTATTTATTTGTTGTCATGAAGATTAGGGAGATTCATGTTTGGCTAGGAAAACGTGTCATCTTAGAGTAAATTATGTAGATGATAAAGACTTGATCGGGGTGAAGTATAAAAAAATGAAAAATGAATTAAATTTAATCTTTTGTAAATTGTGAACCTATGACTGAAAATATTGGAAGAAGAAAAAAGAGGGACCGCTGCTCAAGCTTCAAGCTTCAGCAACACAAGGGAAGAAAAAGGGTCTGCTGATCCTCTTCTCACCATTAGGTCGCCGACCAGCCTTTGGCCAACCAAATGGAAGCAAGTAGTGGCTGCTCTCCGCTACGGTGGTTGCTGCTCTTGAAATGGAAGAGGCCGGCTGTTGAAAAATAATGGAGGAGGGGTGAGGATGATGATGATGATATTGGTGATGAGTCTTGGGGTTTAGGTTTTTGGAGTTTAGGATTTTTGCCAAAAAAAAAACTTGTGAAATTAGGAGGAAGAAGAAGACCGTTGAGTTGGTTGGGTCAAGAAATTGGGTCGGATAATGTGGACCGGGCAGGGTGGTTGGAAGTGGATTCGGGTCAGTTTTGGAGAAAATGGAACTGGGTCAAATGATAGTTGGGTTATTTATGGGTGTTGTTCAGTTGGATATTGGGTTGAGATTAATTTGGTGTTGGGCTAAGGCTAGAAGACAACAAAAGAAATTTTTGGGCCAAACAACCTTGGGCTGATATTAACCATGGCAGGTGAAAAATAAGAAATACATGTATAATTGGGCTAGAAGTAAAGTATGGGTCTGAGAAACTTTCAATTAACAAATTCCATATATAAGACTAGTCCATCTTACGTGGGTTATCATGATGATTATTAAACATCAAAGCCCAACTGAATTTGGTTTTGGACTACAAGTTAAGTTATTAAGGTTTATGGTTTATTAATTAAGTCCAAGATACTTTAATAGAAGTCTAAGACATATTAACCTAGTATTATTAGATAAATTTATGAAGAGTAAAATAAGTCTTAGGTATTTAAGTACACGTTTATTATAATTTTAAATAATAATAATAAATAAAAATATAAATAAAAATATAAATAAAAGTAAAATGAAATAAAATAAAAGTATAAATGAAAATGAAATAGAGGAAAAATCGTTCAAAACGTTTCTCACATTTTGTAAGATGACTTTTTTCATCCCTTACTTTTAAAAGTGTAATTTTACGTCTCTTATAAATTCACATTGGTCAAATTTGATCTTATCTAGATTTCCAACTAGTTTTTTGTCGAAATCCAACCATGTGCTTTGCATGTGATCATTTTTTAGGGATAAAATTATCAAATCAAATTTACATAATTCGATCCATAGTCCCTTACATTTTACAAAATGAATTGTTTTGTTCCTCATATTTCACAAAATGAATTGCTTTGTCCCTTACATTTCATAAAATGAATTTTTTCATCCCTCATATTTCACAAAATAAATTTTTTTATCTTTCATTGACCATGTGTACGAATATTTTTTTTTAAACCCATGTACATACTTATTTGATAAATTTTCTATAGACTTTTGAACCATTTTCTATAAAATAAAATAAAATAATAATAATAATAATAATAATAATAATAATAATTATTATTATTATTATGATAATGATAAATTTGAAATAAGTATGATTACGAATAATTATTTAGGGGGGCTGATATAAGGAAAAAATTTTCTAAATTAGGAAACTTTCTAAAATAAGAGGAACTTTCCAAATTAGTTAACTTTCCCAAAATAGAAACTTTCGCATTAGAAAACTTTTCTCATACTTTATATAGTTGTCTAGACATAAATTTTAGAGTTTATCATAATCTTATTTATATATATATATATATATGTGTGTGAACTATCAACTAATTAGAACACTGGTGTATTTGATAGGTATGAAACAAGTTTAAGAAATTCTAAGGTAGTCCCACTTGAGCAGTAGATCAAAGGTAAGTGATGTTTACCCCTCTGAATTTTCAAGTATTAAATGTGAAATTTTTCTTAAAGGCAAGTTCTATTTTATTATATGCAAATGGATCATGTAATCTATTTGAAATATTTTGATATACAATACATTACAATATAAGTGGCATGTTTTATGAAATGAAAGAAATATGCATGTGACATATGAAATGAATTTAAGATAAGAAAAACTCTTAATAGTCATGAAATAGATGGTAGGGGCTATAACCCTGGTATGTTATGTTATGTTGGTGTTGGGAGTCGGTATAGAGTCTGGTCGATTGACTTATGTTATGTGATCAACCGGTAATCTAGAAACCTCTTAGTCGCCTCCTAGTGGGGTTTAACCGCTAGACTTAGAAGTCAGATATTGCATGTACTTGTTATGAGTTAATATAAAATGTTTACGTTCTTAGTACTTCTTTTGTAGGATTATCAATGTTGTGAACTGCAAGTTGCCATTACCACTCATTATTATTATACGTTACCAGCTGAATGTTATCTTGAATAATCATGCATGTAAAGTGTGTGAAAATGTTTTAATATACGTAATGCTATAATTACATGGTCCAATAGATGAGTAGTTGCTGCCTATTGAGTGAATATTACTCAATCCACTTTTACTACTTTCGTAGATTTTGAAGATTATGAGTTAGTCTATGTCGAAAACCCCGAAGATGATTTCTACAAGATCCTTTGTAGACAGTAGTTAGTAGTATCGTAATACTTGGTTATTCAATAATTAGTTGATGCTTGTATAGGTTATTTTTACTAGATGTGGAGCATATGGACTTTTTAGCTAATTATAGGATGTTTCTAATTTGAATTTGTACCACACTATACTAGGCTTCAGTAATGCTATTTTATTTTAGTTAATTTTTCTAGTTTTACGATGCCTTGTATTTTGAGAGCTAGACTTGAGGGATACAACGGATGTTTCGTGACTAGCACGTGCAGGTTGGGGCATGATAGTTTAATTGATTCAATATAATTTAATCTTTCATTGGGCATCCCATGTAAAATGCTGTTATATCCTCACACAATGTAACTTTAGGATTGTATTCGGCTTGGACAACAGTTAAATTTAAACAACACCTGTTTCATATATGTATATAAAGTTAAATTTTTGTGAGAGACCTTGAAACTTTAAAAAGAATTATTTTTCACTTCTGTCATAGGAAAGTGTTACCTAGGAGTTGGTGTGACATTTGTGGAGTTGTGGCATTCAATGTTGTCTTCTGTTTTAACGACCAATCAAATATGGCAATCACATCAAGTTCATATAACTTGTAATTTTAAGTTACATGTTTTGCCATCAATACCAAATAAATGAACTTAATCTTGTATGGAATAATTTCTATATACAATAAACTGGTAAGATTGCTTATAGGAGTTAAAATGGATTCCATTACAGAAATAAAGTGCTTCATAATTTTGTGTTTATTGAAGCTCTCATTGCAACTTTTGAAAGAAATTATAACTATTGAAAACTTTTATTGCAGTAAATTGAATTAAAAGAAAATTATAAGGCAATCTTGACAACCAGTAATGAACTTAAACTCTTGAATAAAGTAGGAAAAATATTAGGGCAATTCATAGATGGAACCAAAAATTTTACTTTGAAGGGGCAACTTTAACATATCCAAAACTTGGTATAAAACATAGAATATTTCCTAGTTGAGCAAGAGCAAAAGTTTAAATTTATAAAGGATTTTTTTGAAAATATTCAAAAATTTCAAGGAAGAAATACCTAACATTTTATATTTTCTTAGTTCCGTGAATTGCACAACTGACTCTCAATATGAGATTTTAAAAGTTATAAATCTATATGAAAATCTAAAGTATTACTTTATAATACGTAAGATTCTAGAGTCCATCTGGGTGTCTAATATTAGGATGTAAACAATGCCTAAACTGCAAAAGATAAGGCAATATAATAATTGTTTTAAATATAAAAGGAAACAATGTTAAGTATGAAAGAAATAAATATGTATGTTAATTATCTAATTTTAAAATGCAAAGCAATTAACTCTGTTATTTTCTTTTAAAAAATGGGTATGAATGCATCAATAATTTTTCAACACTTAACTTTCATATTTCAAACTTCATTTTCGTGACGCCCCCACTTTTCTCTAAGGCGAACTAAAGGGTATCCGCGGAACGCCTGCCCAACTCTCGCCAGGACTCGGTACAAATCCCGTTCAAGCTTAAAACAGTACTAGACATCACAACCAGATAAATAAAGTCGAATAGTGCGGAAGCGTTCAAACTTAACGATGTTTAACAATTATCCAATCCTTACATCGGATTTCCAAAGGTTACATCGAATATCCAAACCATACATTAGGTTCCCCAAAAGTACAACCAATAAGAGGTCCAGTCCAAATATACATTAGAAACCCTCAACCAAAGGTACATCAAAAGGGGGTTTCCTCAAGTTCACTCCATGCCAATCCTGTTAAGGAAAACAAATTTACAGGGTGAGCAAAACGCTCGTGAGGCCAAGAACACACATGCAAGCACATAGTTCAAGTAACACTCCCAAATTAATCAATTTAAAACAATAACCATTCAATAAAGATCACTTCACTGAAAAGTAACCAGAAATAATTCAAGGATATGGGAGCTCTCAAGAGCTATTTTCCACTTGCACGATCACGAACCTCCATGCGTTGACACTCCGTCAACCGGGTAGGTTTAATCCGTAGACACATCACTTACACTTCCCCTTCTCAACCTTACATACCACACCGAGCCCGCAATACATTTATGAGGCGATACTTCAGTGAGTATGCCAAGCAAGACCTCTCAGTAGGTCGAGCTTATGAAATCTCATGGTTCACTGAGGAGCTCGACCAAGCCCATGCTGGCTCGAGTCCAAGGCTAGCCAATAAGAGAGTTTGGGCATCCCCCACTTTTACACTTTTGTATCGAGGAGGTTCACTCCAACGACTTATGCAATCACAGCATAAATAATCACTTAAACACTTCACATATATTCACTTAACAAGTTACTTAAACAAGTAAGCACTTCACTTCACGAACTTAAGTTCACTTCGTTTAAATGAGGACGAGTGCGATAAAGTACACACTCGATTCAAAGGTTTCAAAATATCAATTTATATAACACTTATCACTTTGCAGAGATATCACATAATACACACACTTGACACTCACTGTGAGTCAATAGCAAAAGTGTCACTTGGAGGTTCAAACTTCCACCGTGGGATCCTCTTGAAGGTCCTCATGTGCGCCTGAGCAAATAATAGTGAATTATCATTCACACATCCCAATTATCAAGGAAGATTGTGCACTAGTACAATCTAGGGAAATTTCATGAAAATGAACCTCAATTACTCGTAAATCGAGGTTCAAGTGGAGTTTCTTAAAGTACAATAGCAATCGAGTTTTTTTTTTAAAATTGGAAATCAAGCAAAAACGTTCAAGTACTATCGAAGGAATAAGGAATACTTGAAAAACTCCATTTCCTTGAAATTCGGAAAATAATTTTGGGACTAATTTGGGCGGGATGGGCGGGATTTGCTTGGATTTGAAATGGAATCGAGTCATATGGGTTTGGGCCCAACCTTACCCATATGTGTTTTGGGACTAATTTGGGCGGGATCACTTTGGGATGGGTTTAGATTGATCCCGCCCAATACCCAAATCCATTTTCTACATTTTTTTTCCTTTAATTCATTTTTTATTTTTTTATATAATTTTAATATTTTTGATTTATTAAATTTCTTTTAGTTTTATTAAATAAACATGCAAGTGCTTTATACTCAGGATTCTCACCAAAAATTGGATTAACAAATAAAGGAAAAGATAGATATACAGCCATATTCCAACATATATCAAGATGGCTAAGGTCCTTAGAATGTTGAATATTTATCCTCATCATCGTCCAAGGTTGATAAGTCTAAACTGACTGAAATGCTGGAAATTCTTGTGGATAATGACTAGTAAGACTACTAGATTATATTCGCTGGTATGACTATAAAAATTGTTAAATATAATTTTTGAATCTAAGACTCCGTTTGGATTGGCTATTTTTTCAAAAAATAAGTTTTTCAAATACAATGTTACAGTAATATACAATAACTTAAGAAACATCCCATCCATATTAGTATATCAAATATTTCAAAAACATTTTATAGTAAAAATTTTTTATATGCACTGCTACAATAAAATATATCAAAAACACCCCTAAAAAATAGCTAATCCAAACTGAGCCCTTGCTATTTGAGCCCAATGGGTACCCAAGTATTTTCCACCCTTTCCCATTCATTAATGGGTACAGTTGGGATGTGTCCCAACTTAAACCCAATACCAAATTATAATACCCATCCCGCCCAAAGTCCCTTTGGGCATGGGTAGCCCATTGGGACTTGGGACAAATTGCCAGCTCTAGGAAAAATTCAGTTTCGATACGATATTTTGAAAAATCGTATCTCACATTTCACATGTCAAAAATTGAAAAACTTGGTACCGTTGGAAACCTCTCCCAAAGTACTAAAAGTTCCTAGAATACACTTTTCTAAGATTCCAAACGGAGAGTATTCAAAAATTGGCTCAAAGTTGCTGTTTTAAACATGAGGACAGCTTTCGGGGTTGGTTTTTGGCCAACTTTGAAAATTCGGAAAAATTCACCCAATTTGAACTAGCCTTTGGAATTTGGAATTCAATTAGAGTTGCAAACAAGGTTTAAAATAAAACAAGCGGAATGAGAATTGAAGTTTCGAGCACCAAGATATGGTAGCTCAAAGTTACCCAAATTTCCTTGTTAAACAAGGGTTTTCCAACACCAAGTCATGAACTTTGGAAATTTATTTGAACCATGAAACGGCCTCGGAATAACACCAAAATTAGTAGTATAATACTACCATATAAGGGTTGTTCCTCTACCAAATTTCATGGAGAAATAAGCACAGAAAGTAGGTTAACAAAACCGTTGAAATTCCAAGAAATTCTAAGGCTAAGCTGCCTTTGAACTTCCGTTTTGCCGTTTCCAAACATTTGGTCAAGGAACATCTCAAACATGGTTCATTCCAGTAGGAAATGTCCAAAATATGTTCAAGGTACATTCGATAGATGATTTACAATAAGAAGCTTTGGATAACAAGTCCCAAACCGTAGTTAGTTTCAAATCTGTCCAAAACGCTGTTTTTGTTCACAAAGTCAGTTTTGAATTTCGATCATAAATCACTCAATTCAACTCGGAATTGAGTGTGGTTGGTGGCGTTAGAAAATAGACTCATAAGGTTATATTTTCTCAGATGAAACTATTTTCAAAATCTGTCCATAAACAGCTCATTCGTGAGCATCAATTTGCAACTCGTGTGCTGCCTTCCAGGAAGCAACGAAACAGGACAGTGGATTTAAAACAAATGGTTTGGATCACTCAAATGGAACCAGAACGTGAATTTTATATTGTTAGAAAGATGGGAATGTCTAGTTTCCAGTGCCACAAACGGCACTCGATTCCGACATCGGAGTAAAAAGATATAGCCGAAACAAATACACTGCCTGTGTGAATAGGGGATAAATTTCCAGATTGCTAAGCTGTCGTAAATCCAACATTTGGGTGACCAAATCAAGTTATTTTTCAATGAAACTTTTTACACAACCAATATAACATGTAAAAAACATAATCAAGCCATTAGAACCTCAAAATTTTGCACAAAAGTGGTCGGACAAGGCAGGGGTAAAATGGTCACTTTTGCTCCAAGCACCTCCTTTGATTTTCTACCAACAATTCAACATTAATCCACTAATATAAGCACTAAACCACCATTAATTTCATCATCAATCATCAAATCAGTCCTTCCATCAAAGTGGGAGTTCATAGAACCCACTCACCCATTTTACAACAATTTAAAGCTACCCATGAGAATCCAAAAGCTCATGAGTGTAATCTAACTTCCATAAATCAAGAATTAAGAGGTTGATCGTCCATTACCTCTCTTGATATGCAAGACAGAAATTTCGGCTCTCCTTAGCTCCAGAACAACCCGTGGATTGCAGCTCCTTTTCTTAGCTAGATGAAATCTCCAAATGTTAAACTAAGTGTGGGTGAAATTTGAAGTGAATTGGAGGAAGTTTGATGAAGATTTGATAAAGGAATTTGAAGAACTCTTGAGCTGTTTTTCTTCCTCTTGTTCAGCTGTTAGGAGAGAGAAGAGAGAGGGAAAAATCTGATGGAACTTGCTTCTTGAAGATAACTTAATGGTTAAGTATTAGGTGCACAAAGTCAACCGCAAATAGTGCGCGTACGCGCGCGTTTTGTGCTCGATTCCTCTTAAATTTGTTACACTAGTGCACTAAACCTATAATGCACTTACATTCATATTATCATTATTCACTCTTAGTAGTCCCAAAGTAAATGTCTAAGGTCCTTCAATTAATTGCGCGCGTAAAAACGCGTATTTCCAAATTAAGCGCGATAACGCGAAATTTCTAAGAAATTCTCATAACGATAATATTACTAACTAATATTTGACCACTTAAACACAAAATATCTAGTTTAGGACTAATGTACATGTCTCCAATTTTTCCCAACTTATTGTATCATTGATTCAATTATTTACTCCAATCGCGTATTCACTATTTTCACTTAACGAGTCTTCAGAAATTAAATTTTGAAACGAGTCACTTTAAAAATATAACTAAGCCATAGATCCCTTTAATTAGGTCTAAAAATGTTAGAAAATTATATTTGGGGCAATTGGCCAAATAAATAATTAAATGAGCTAGAATTTGGAGTTTTAAATAGGTAAATTTTTGTGAGTCTTTACATGAGTCAAGTATTAATTCCTCAATTAATCTTTCTTAATCTATTATTGATCATTCTTAATTCTCCAATATTAATATACTCCCGATTCAAGTATAGCCCCAAAAAACGTGTACTCGTTATTCCAATCTAAACGAATTTTTCGAAAAATTGAATTTTCCAACAAGACGCTTTAAAATATAAAAGAGGCGTTATTCCATATAAATGGATTTTTTTTTAAATGATCGAAATAAATAATTCGGAGAAAATGAGTAAATAAATATTTAAGTAAACTTGTAATATTCGATAAATAAGAAAATTTTCGGGTCCTCACATCCTCCCCTCCTTAAAAAGAATTTCGTCCCCGAAATTCACACATAGGACAATATCATTCTCGTAATGGTTAAGTCTACCAGATCAATCACTAACTTATGTTTTCTAACCCATGTTGCACAATTTCTATTCATTCAACTAGCAATCAAACCTTGATTTTCCTCAGTAGATATTTTAATTCCCAGATCATAGGGCAACATAATCGGCCTTATGTCTACCTCACATAAGTAACGTCTTCACTCTTAATACTACTATTACCGCCACTAATTCCAAATCATGAGTTGGCTACTTTTTCTCGTGATTTATTAATTTTCTAGAGACATACACAATCGCCTCACCATGTATCGTTAGTATATATTCTAATCCATCCTTTAAAGCATCTGGATAAATCACTAAACTACCTTCTCCGCTCGATAGGACTAACACAAGTGCATCGGTTAAACACTTTTCACTTTTAAAATTCTTCCTCACTTTTAAAATTCCAAATAACTTGCCAAGTCTTGCACTCTTAGAAAATTCCTTAATCAAACCAAAGGAAAGGTTCGACTACCACCAAGAACTCCAAATTTCGGTAGGATTTTCTAGTCGTTTCCTCTTAAACAACTTTCACTGTAGTTGAGTCAACAACAATTCCTTCCTTAGATATTGTATAACCTAGAAAGGCTATTTTCTTCCAATCGAACTCACATTTATCGGGCTTAACGAAAATTGGCGTTCTCTCAGGGTTGGTAAAACTATTTTCAGGTGTCTTTCGTGATCTTCTCAAACCTTAGAGTATACCGATTTATCATCAACAAATGTCACCACCGATTCATCCAAATACGGTTTAACTCCGATGCATTAGGCCCATAAATGGTACTAGTGTATCAGTCAACTCGAAGGTTGTACCGACAATTCAAAGTGTCCATGTCTTAAATTGAAAGCGATGATAACCACATCAGTTTCTAGGATCCTCAACTGGTAATAGCTCTGCTTTAAATTCAACTTGAATAATATCACGGCTCCTTGCCATTGGTCAAAATTCCCGCTTATGTAAGGCTATGGAGTATTTGTGCTTCGTAGTCACATCGTTCAAGTTTCGATAATCTATATATATAGCCTCCAGCTTCCATTCCACATGTGATATCCGGTCCTTTAATCGTTAGACTCATTAAATCTATCAAATATTTCCTTTCACTAACCTAATTTCCATAATCTTAATATATCAATTTGGCAACCAAATATTGGATCCCAACTTCAACCCTAAGTTCACCACTTTTTTTTTTCATTATCGATCCCTGGTCATCTCTAAGATCTCGGGGTTGGCTACGCTCTCAAGTACCATTTCGATCACGTCTACTGCCGTCCATGTCTTATTACCAATCTAAAGGTGTGACAAAGTGTAAATATACATATAAGCCATGAAATCGATTAAAAGCAAGAGAAATTTTCATATCTTATACAAGATCATAATAGTACATCAAGTTGGAATAGGTTTACAAATCATTTTAAAAGGAAAAAGGGAAACAACAAGATCGTAACAAAACGTGCCAAATGGTCAAGATACAAAACAACAAAAGTCTTTTCCCCTTTTCACAAGATTAAATATCTAAAAGTGCTAGTCTAGTCTAGGGTAAACTACAACCCCTATCCCTCGAGTGTAGTCAAAACATCCTCACTCGTAAAACTTCCACTACTAGAACCCCCCCTTCATAACCATTAGTACTATTTACTCCCATCTGGCACTTGATTGCTTGGTAGCGGACCTAACTGGCTGTTGAGTATTTCCTCTTTTTGTTAGGGTTACCAGGGCAATTCCAAAACTTATGCTTGGCACTACCACACTTAAAATATTTTCCTTGCTTTCTCCAGCACCCGGTTTCAGTGTGGTTAATCTTGCCACAGTATCCACAAGTTACATGAGAAGTGACGGCCTGACTAGCTTGAGAATTTCCTTTGTATTTCTTCTCCAGTTCTACGTTCTGGCGTAGCAACTCAGTTTTCTCTGCATATTCTTGTTTCCACCGTCCTTCCCAATACTCAGCTAATTTTCTTTGAAATTCTACCTCATTTCGAAGAAGGTTCATCTCTTTACGCATTTCTCCCAAATTTGTCATCTTACTGGTTGGTTCAAGTCAAATGCTAGCCTGCCAGGCAAATCAAAGAATCGAAATGAGTAGCCATTCATAGGGAAGGCTCGAGCCATATTACTCTTGCATTCTTTTGTTTATAGATTGCTCCGAATTATAAATCTTAACTATTCTCCGCTTAACACGGGCGAGCTCTTAAGTCTCCACAAGATTACTATCGTTACTTACAAACACAACCAGATACGGAGACCTTATTCCTTAGTATAAAATTCCATGTCTTAGTTCACTCTCCAATACTTATCTACAAAGTTGTCCGAGAAGAAATCATAACCTCTTGCTCTCACTAGTGCCTTATTGTATCCTTTTAAATCAATCTTACTATTTCGAAATTAGGTTCTCCATGAAACTTAGATAGGCGAACTTCAAGAATCATTCCATTTTCACACCTCACTTAATTCTTAGGTTGGCTTATTGATCTAGAGCTTGGGTGCTCAACCAACCATGCTAGGACATCAATCGTATGGTCAATAGCAGTAACTACGTGATTATTTTCCTTCATTTCTAGGGTTTCGGTTCAGTCCAATAGTCGTTCCCTAATCATCCCCTTGAGCTTGGGGTTGCTTAACCCCGCGCTCTCGATCCACTTTCACTTCTTTAGTCACTCATAAATTTAACATACACAAAGGCACGTCATAAAATGAGTGCACATAAACGAAATTTGAAAAGTGACACTTTAGTCATGCCAAACAAATACAAGAATAAAAGTGCAGACACCGAAATAATCGCAATTGTGTGCAACCCAATCATAGATTTGAAATCATAGAGTAATAAAATCAAGTGTCTCATGAGTAACATTCAATTGTTTCACAAGGTAGTAAACACAGTCAAGCAAAACACGAAATGCAATGGCCTTTGAGCAAGCATCACCCCGACCACTTTGATAAAACCATTAAAGTAGACTAAGTTACTAGCTTAGTGATTGGTGGAGCTAAAAGTCTCTACTACCCCGTAGGATCATTTTCATTTCCAGCACTAGGAGTTTTAGATGTCATGTCCCTTATCGAATATCTTGTCATTCTCCACTTGTTCAACCAAGATAACACACCCAACCATCGACTTATCCATCCTGTCTTTAATTTCGGACACTACCTTAACAAGTCGGGTCTTAGCTTTTTAAAGCTTCTCACAAGGAGCCTTTGTCTTCCTCGCTCCTTAAGTATCTCAATCTCCACTTCAAGAATTCTAGTAGTCTAGGCATCCGCAATTGCCCTCAATTCTCGATTATCCCCTCGAATCACCCTAATTTCCTCGAATATCCACTTTTAATGATCGACCACTATTAACACCCCATTATTTGGGTGCGAGCAAGTCCCTTGAAAATCACATCAAACCCTAGTTCTGTGAATTTGGACTATCTCTCCAATGCTCCCTTAGGTCTTCCTCGATAATGGACCACCGTAATGCATTCCCGAAATAATTTAATATTACCCTTGCCTTCCATAGCATACACTTATAAATAAAAACTCATGTAGGTCCAGATATACTCGATAACCAGATTCGATCACTTCATACTATCCCACATGTATCACACAAGAACAGGATTCCTTGTCATCCACTAATTCAAACCTAGGTTCAAATTTTCATTCCCACAACCAGTCACTTAACTTTCAATCCAATTCCACAGTCCAGCATCCTAAACGTTTAAGTTTAGGATACACTACAGAGATCTGAAACCTAGGTCCTGATACCAACTGTGACGCCCCCACTTCTCCCTAAGGCGAACCAAAGGATATCCGCGAAATGCCTGCCCAACTCTCGCCAGGATTCGGTACAAATCCCGTTCAAGCTTAAAACAGTACTAGACATCACAACCAGATAAATAAAGTCGAATAGTGCGGAAGTGTTCAAACTTAACGATGTTTAACAATTATCCAATCCTTACATCGGATTTCCAAAGGTTACATCGAATATCCAAACCATACATTAGGTTCCCCAAAAGTACAGCCAATAAGAGGTCCAGCCCAAAATACATTAGAAACCCTCAACCAAAGGTACATCAAAAGGGGGTTTCCTCAAGTTTACTTCATGCCAATCCTGTTAAGGAAAATAAATCTACAGGGTGAGCAAAACGCTCGTGAGGCCAAGAACACACATGCAAGCACGTAGTTCAAGTAACACTCCCAAATTAATCAATTTAAAACAATAACCATTAAATAAAGATCACTTCACTGAAAAGTAACCAGAAACAATTCAAGGATATGAGAGCTCTCAGGAGCTATTTTCCACTTGCACGATCACGAACCTCCACGCGTTGACACTCCGTCAACCGGGTAGGTTTAATCCGTAGACACATCACTTACACTTCCCCTTCTCAACCTTACATACCACACCGGGCCCGCAATACATTTATGAGACGATACTTCAGCGCGTATGCCAAGCAAGACCTCTCAGTAGGTCGAGCTTATGAAATCTCATGGTTCACTGAGGAGCTCGACCAAACCCATGCTGGCTCGAGTCCAAGGCTAGCCAATAAGAGAGTTTGGGCGTCCCCCACTTTTACACTTTTGTATCGAGGAGGTTCACTCCAACGACTTATGCAATTACAGCATAAATAATCACTTAAATATTTCACATATATTCACTTAACAAGTTACTTAAACAAGTAAGCACTTTACTTCACGAACTCAAATTCACTTCATTTAAATGAGGACGAGTGCGATAAAGTACACACTCGACTCAAAGGTTTCAAAATATCAATTTATATAACACTTATCACTTTGCAGATATATCACATAATACATACACTTGACACTCAGTGTGAGTCAATAGCAAAAATGTCACTTGGAGGTTCAAACTTCCACCGTGAGATCCTCTTGAAGGTTCTCGTGTGCGCCTGAGCAAATAATAGTGAATTATCATTCACACATCCCAATTATCAAGGAAGATTGTGCACTAGTACAATCTAGGAAAATTTCATTAAAATGAATCTCAATTACTCGTAAATCGAGGTTCAAGTGGAGTTTCTTAAAGTACAATAACAATCGAGTCTTTTTTTTTTAACTTGGAAATCAAGCATAAATGTTCAAGTACTATCGAAGGAAGAAGGAATACATTAAAAACTCCATTTCCTTGAAATTCAGAAAATTTCAGTTTCGATATAATATTTTGAGAAATCGTATCTCACATTCCACATGTCGAAAATTGGAAAACTTGGTACCGTTGGAAACCTCTCCCAAAGTACTAAAAGTTCCTAGAATACACTTTTCTATGATTCCAAACGGAGAGTATTCAAAAATTGGCTCAAAGTTGCTATTTTGAACATGAGGACAGCTTTCGGGGTTGGTTTTTGGCCAACTTTAAAAATTTGGCAAAATTCACCTAATTTGAACTAGCCTTTGGAATTTGGAACTCAATTAGAGTTACAAACAAGGTTTAAAATAAAACAAGCAGAATGAGAATTGAAGTTTCGAGCACCAAGATATGGTAGCTCAAAGTTACCCAAATTTCCTTGTTAAACAAGGGTTTTCCAACACCAAGTCATGAACTTTGGAAATTTATTTGAACCATGAAACGGCCTCGGAATAACACCAAAATTAGTAGTATAATACTACCATATAAGGGTTGTTCCTCTACAAAATTTCATGGAGAAATAAGCACAGAAAGTAAGTTAACAAAACCGTTGAAATTCCAAGAAATTCTAAGGCTAAGCTGCCTTTGAACTTCCGTTTTGCCGTTTCCAAACATTTGGTCAAGGAACATCTCAAACATGGTTCATTCCAGTAGGAAATGTCCAAAATATGTTCAAGGTACATTCGATAGATGATTTACAATAAGAAACTTTGGATAACAAGTCCCAAACCGTAGTTAGTTTCAAATCTGTCCAAAATGCTATTTTTGTTCACAAAGTCAGTTTTGAATTTTGATCATAAATCACTCAATTCAACTCGGAATTGTGTGTGGCTAGTGGCGTTAGAAAATAGACTCATAAGGTTATATTTTCTCAGAAGAAACCATTTTCAAAATCTGTCCATAAATAGCTCATTCGTGAGCATCAATTTGCAACTCGTGTGCTGCCTTCCAGGAAGCAACGAAACAGGACAGTGGATTTCAAACGAATAGTTTGGTTCACTCAAATGGAACCAGAACATAAATTTTATACCGTTAGAAATCTGGGAATGTCTAGTTTCCAGTGCCACAAACGGCACTCAATTCCGATATCGGAGTAAAAAGATATAGCCGAAACAAATACACTGCCTGGGTGAATAGGGGATAAATTTCCAGATTGCTAAGTTGTCGTAAATCCAACATTTGGGTGACCAAATCAAGTTATTTTTCAATGAAACTTTTTACACAACCAATATAACATGTAAACAACATAATTACTCTTGAAGATAGCTTAATGGTTAAGTATTAGGTGCACAAAGTCAACCGGAAATAGTGCGCGTACGCGCACGTTTTGTGCTCGATTCCTCTTAAATTTGTTACACTGGTGCACTAAACCTATAATGCACTTACATTCATATCATCATTATTCACTCTTAGTAGTCCCAAAGTAAACGTCTAAGGTCCTTCAATTAATTACGCGCGTAAAAACGCGTATTTCCAATTTAAGCGTGATAACGCGAAATTTTTAAGAAATTCTCATAACGATAATATTACTAACTAATATTTGACCACTTAAACACAAAATACCTAGTTTAGGACTAATGTACATGTCTCCAATTTTTCCAAACTTATTGTATTCTCGATTCAATTATTTACTCCAATCGCGTATTCACCATTTTCACTTAACGAGTCTTCAGAAATTAAATTTTGAAACGAGTCACTTTAAAAATATAACTAAGCCATAGATCCATTTAATTAGGTCTAAAAAGGTTAGAAAATAATATTTGGGGCAATTGGCCAAATAAATAATTAAATGAGCTAGAATTTGGAGTTTAAAATAGGTAAATTTTTGTGAGTCTTTACATGAGTCAAGTATTTATTCCTCAATTAACCTTTCTTAATCTACTATTGATCATGCTTAATTCTCCAATATTAATATACTCCCGATTCAAGTATAGCCCCAAAAAACGCGTACTCGTTATTCCAATCTAAACGAATTTTTCGAAAAATTGAATTTTCCAACAAGACGTTTTAAAATATAAAAGAGGCGTTGTTCCATATAAATAGATTTTTTTTTAAATGATCGAAATAAATAATTCGGAGAAAATGAGTAAATAAATATTTAAGTAAACTTGTAATATTCGATAAATAAGAAAATTTTCGGGTCCTCACAATTTTTATCAAACGATACGTTTGAATATAATCAAGTATGTGAGGATTAGTTTCAGTATTTAGATCTATCATTGTAAAAGAGTAATAATCCTTATTTATGATTTAGCTAGTAATAATCCTTATATATATGATATATATGTATATTTGTATGTATGCATGTATGCATGCATGTACGTATGTATGTATATGTATGTGTGTATTTTATTTTTTTTAATTTTTTACCCTGCCACCTCTCCCCATATCGTTAGCACCCCAGCTATTGGGTATATATATGTATATGTCTGTATGCATGAATTAAAAATCTCCCTTCTTCTTTTTTTGTTTGTTTCCTATATATATATATATATATATATATATATATAAGGAGTTGTTGTTTGACTGTTAGATAATTTTCATCTGACCTTTTTGAGGGGCAAGTTAGGCAATAGTGTATGAGTGTACAAGTCATTAACAATATGGTACTAGCATTGTATGTGCATTGGTGTGTGCACTACCCACTCTACCCTTAGTGGGTTGATGTTTACACTGCCGATGTGTAGCTATTCAGCTGTTGTTTCAGTTTTGCGCTTCTAAGTAGCCGTTACCATTGATTTGTAGTTGCTACAAATCGTCATGCAAGTCGTCGAGTTTTTGCAAGGAGATCTAGGGTTACATTGAATAATTGAAGCATAATAACACGCACATGAATGGATTGAGAAGAACATTAACTCAATCCTTTATAGTGGAAGTGTAACTGCTGGCTTTTTCTATTCTAAATTTTTCATAAAATGAATTCAACAGATATAAAGAGTTGGATCATTAGTGAGCAATTATGGCTACTTTACTACAATAGTAATGGATGGAAGATGAGGGACCTGTTGGAAAGCATGTCGGAAACTGAAAGTTTTTTTCTAAATCATTTGTTGAGCAATTTTTTTTAGCAAACTGCAATGAATGACGTTAACACACAGTACGGTTGCATGAGTTGCTTAAGCTCTATATTACCAAGGTGGTCCCTAAAGAGGTAATGTTTTTTGCACTGTGTTTTTCAGGTAAATACTATCTGTGTATATATCGAATTTTTGAATGAAACAGTGGCAATATTATGCAGTTTAAAAGTGGTAATTATATTTGTAACTGTATTTTTGAATTTTCATATTTGCCAGCAACTGAGGTACAACTGTGAGGCAAGGGATTTGTCCAGTAGCAGCTTTCTGATCGAGGCACTTCCTAAAACAATTGTTCTGTTGTAAAACTAATAAACTACTATAGTATGAATAGAGATATTAGAGAAAGAAGTAAAGAAAGGGAGAATGATATTCTTATATTCCAACCAATACTAAAAGTCCTACCAAAGGATGTCAATGTACCTCGATATATAGGTACTACAAGATTAAAGGTACATCAATCCTATTAAACACCCACTATTACAAAAATATGAAGAAACTTATGAAACGGTTTCTCCACTGCATGAATAGAATTATGGATTGTAACTTCTATACATAATGTACCCATAAATCATAAATTAATTCTCTTGGGAATACAAAGAGGCATCCATACTTTTAGTTGTTTCATAACATGTTCCAATTAATGAATGTATTATTGGTGTGTTAGGGCCGTTATTTATATTTAACCTTTGGTGAAAACTATCACCTATGAAATTCCAAGATCTATATGGCGATTATTGAGAAATAATTAACACAAAATTGCGGAAGTGTACCTTGATTCATGTTGACAAACTGGTACTTGAATTCCTAGAGATTTTGGGGTGGCCTTTCAGGTCAACACGTATTTACCGATCCTTGAGAGAGCCCTTTAGTATCTCTCTGGTATCTTTCCTGACGATGGTATATCAGGAAAGGGTTGTATATTGTGGTACTAGAAAATACAATAAAAAGATACGTATGACATGGGGACCATAACCCTATTTATAAGTAACATTCTTGTTACCTTTTGGAGCCCTATTTCAGCCCATCATAGAAATGGGAGTCCTTAAGTTTCTACACATTAAAGACCCACATCCTATTAGATACATTAAGTCCAAACCATATTTGATCACTTTAATTGGACTTAACCTTATTTGACAGTTTGCAACCCATAATTATTCACATATAAGTCCAATGTTGGATTAAGGATCCAACAATCTCCCACTTGGACTATATGTGTAACTTTATAATTACGTTTTACAATTAATCGTATGAGTTCAACTTTGCTGTCATTATCACAATGTATCTGTAACCAATTCGATTCATCAATTACACCAATATAGGATCAAAGCGGTCTTTATTACAATTTCGTAACTCGATCCATCAATAGTCACATATATCGATGCAATTGAATGACATGAATCATGATGTGGATGTGTAGTATGAAAATTTCATGTAATGTGATCAAAACATGCTTATTTTCAACTGGTCCACCTTAAAATTTTATGAGATCAAACCATACCAAAGTCAGAGTGTAAATAAATTCAAACTTTATTTATGCATAAAATAGCCTTAGATCATTAATAATCGAAACGTATCATAAGAGCATTTAAAATATCAAACTCCCACTAAAACTATACATCATTTATCAATATGACACCCATACGAGCAGTATGCTCATGAAACATTTTGGGTGGTAATCCCTTAGTAAGCGGATCCGCAACCATGGAGTTTGTCCCGATATGCTCTATCGATAACTGTCCACTCTGTACTCTTTCTTTAACAGACAGGATGTGAGAACCCAAAAATTTTCTTATTTATCGAATATTACAAATTTACTTAAATATTTATTTACTCATTTTCTCCGAATTATTTATTTCGACCATTTAAAATCTATTTATATGGAACAAAGCCTCTTTTATATTTCTAAAGCGTTTTGTTGCAAAATTCACTTTTCGAAAATTCGTTTAGTTCGGAACAACGAGTACAAGTTTTTCGAGGCTATACTTGAATCGGGAGTGTATTAATATTAGAGAGTTAAGAATGATCAATGGTAGATTAAGAAAGGTTAATTGAGAAATTAATACTCGACTCATGTGAGGACTCACAAATTTTCTTATTTAATTTCCTATTTCTATCCTATTTAATTATTTACTTGGCCATTTGCTCCGATTATTATTTTCTAAGCTCATGAGACCTAATTAGAGGGATCTATAGCTTAGTTATATTTTTAAAGTAACTCGTTTCAAAATTTAATTTTTGAAGGTTCGTTAAGTGAAAATAGTGTATACGCGATTGGAGTAAATGATTGAATCGAGAATACAATAAATTTGAAAAATTGGAGACGTGTACATTAGTCTCAAAATAGGTATTTTTATGTTTAAGTGCTCAATTATTAGTTAGTAATATTATCGTTATAACAATTTCTTAGAGATTTCGCTTCATCGCGCACAAATTAGAAGTACGCGTTTTTACTCGCGCGATTAATTGAAGGACCTTAGACTTTATTTTGGGACTACTAGGAGTGAATAATGATTATATGAATATAAGTACATTAGAGGTTTAGTGCACTAGTGTAACAAACTCAAGAGGAACCGAGTACAAAACGCGCGCGTACGCGCACTATTTGCTGTTGACTTTTGTGCACCCAATACTTAACTATTAAGCTTCCTTTAAGAAGCAAGTTACATCAGATTTTTGCCCTCTCTCTCCTCTCTCCATCAGCTGAGCAACAAAGAAGAGAAAACAACTCCAAGCTCTTCAATTTTCTTCTCCTTTCCTTCACCAAATCTTCTTTATTTCACATCAAAATTTAACCACACTTCATTAAACACTTGGTGATCATTTTAAGCTACAAAAGGGGGTTGCTTTCCACGGTTTTCTTGGACTAAGGAGGGACCGAAAATTTCTGTATTGATCATCTAGCAAAGTAAGTGACGATCAACCTTGATAATCTTGATTTATAGAAGTTCTATTGCACATCTAAGCTTATGCATGCATATGGGTAGCTTGTTTATGTTGGAAAAATTGTTGTGTGGGCTCTATGAACTCCCACTTGGATTGGATGGACTGATTTGATGAATGATGATACTATTAATGTTGGTTTAGTACTTAAATTAGTGGAATAATGTTGGGTTGTCGGTACAAACTCAAGGAAGGTGCAATGAACAAAAGTGACCATTTTACCCCTGCCATGTTCGTGCACTTTGGTGCGAAATTTTGAGGTTCTAATGACTTTTTTATGATGTATACATGTTATATGAATGGTGTAAAAAGTTTCAATGAAAAATAACATGATTTGGTTGGTCAATTGTGGTGATTTCAAAAGTTTAACAAAACTGGAAAATTTTCCCGGATTGCCCAGGCAGTCTTTTTCTTTCGGCCATAACTTGTTATTCCAATGTCGAAATCGAGTGTCGTTTGCGGTACTGGAAACTAGACATCCTTGGATTTCCAACGGTATAAAATACACATTCTGATTCCACCTGAACAGCCCGTGCCAATCATTTAAACATGACTATCCTGTTTCTCGTTTACACTGGAACCCTGTTTTGAACAACGAGTTGATACTAAAAAATGAGCTAGTAGTGGACAGATTTTGGAAACGATTTCTTCTATGAAATTGTAGCCTTAAGAGTCTAGGTTTCAACGCTGCCAGCCACACTTAATTTCGAGTTGAATTGTGTAAATTATGACCAGATTTCGAAACCGACTCTGTAGGCGAAAACCCTCATTTTGGACAGATTGTAACCAATATTGATTTGGGCCTTGCTATTTGAAAGTTTTGGTGTAAATCACCTACCAAACATATCTTGGATGATTATTAGACCTTTTCTATACCAATGAACCATGTTTGAAGAATTTTCCTTGCCAAATGCTTGAAAACGGAAAAATGGAAGTCCAAGGCAGATTTGCCTTGAAATTTCTTGGGACTTTAGCGGTTTTATTAACCGACTTCCCATGCGTATTTTTCTATGAAATTTTACAGAGGAATAGCCCTTATATGGTAGTGTAATACTATTAATTTTTGTGCCATTTTGAGTCCGTTTTGATATTCAAACAAAGTCCCAAAGTTTGTAACTTAAATCTGGAAATTACCCAACCGTTTCAATTTTTCAGCAACTTTGAGCTACTATAACTTGGTGCTCAAAACTCCGATTCTTGTTCCACTTATTTTGTTTTAAACTTTGAATGCAACTCTAATTGAGTTTCAAATTTGAAAGGCTAGTTCAAATTCTGTGAATTTCACCGAATTTCCAAAGTTGGCAAAAAACCAACCTCGAAACTGTCTAGCAAGCTTTAAACAGCGACTTTGAGCCAATTTTTGAATACCTTCCGTTTGGAATCATAGCAAAGTGTATTCTAGGAACTTTTAGTACTTTGGAAGAAGTTTTCAACGGTACCAAGTTTTCCAATTTTTAACTTGTAAAGAGTGAGATACGATTTTTCAAAGATTTCGTATCAAAACTGAAATTTTCAGAACTTAAGGAAATGGAGTTTTTTGAATTCTCCTTTTTCCCTCGATATCACTTGAACGTTTTATGCTTGATTTCGAAGATGAAAACTCGATTTCTCTTGTACTTTAAAACTCCACTTTTGAGCCTTAATTCGCAAGTAATTTAGGCTCATTTTAGTGAAATTTTCTAGGATTGTACAAGCGTACGATCTTCCTTGATAATTGGGGTTTATAAGTGATTGCTCACTATTAATTACTCAGGCTCGCACGAGGACCTTCAAAAGGATCCTACGGTAGACGCTTGAATTTCAAGTAACATTTCTCCTTGGTTGACTTGGTGAGTGTCAAGTGTGTGAAAACATGTTAATCGCTTTTGATAATAGAACATTTTGAAAACGCTGAGTTGAGGGTGTACTTTATCGCACTTATTCTCATTTAAGTGAAGTGTACTTGAATTTCGTGATATGAAATACTTGAAGTGACTTGTTAAGTGAATTTAAGTGAAATGTTTAAGTAATTATTTATGCTATGGCTGCATAAGTTGATCGGAGTGAATCTCCTCGACTCAAGTGGTAAGTGGGGGACGCCCAAATCTCACTGGCTAACCTTGGACTCGAGCCGGCATGGGCTTGGTCGGACTCCTTGGCGAACCATGAGAAAACAAAAGATTGATCTATTAAGAGATCTTACTTGGCATACTCGAGTAGTATCGCTTCAAACAAACGACAAGCGGATCCGATACAAGGGTATGTAAGGTGAAAGGGGACATGATAAGTGAAGTTCTACGGACTAAACCTACCTGATTGACGGAGTGTCAACTCGTGGAGGTTCGTGATCGTGCAAGTGGAAAATAGCTTCTGAGAGCTCCTATATCGTTGAATTATTTTTGTTTATTTTTCTCGCTCGAATTATTATTTATTGCAATATTATTGTTCTACTTGTCAAATTGGGATTGTTACTTGAACAACGTGACTGTATTTGTGTTCTTGGCCTCACGAGTATTTTGCTCACCCTATAGATTTGTTTTCCTTAACAGGGAAGGATCTGGAGTGAATCTCAGAGAAATCCCTTTTGAATGTACTTTTGTATTAGGGTTTTTCAATGTACTGGGTTAAACTCTTGATTATTGTATATTTTGGAATTTGATGTAACCTTTGAGAACTTGATGTAAGGATTGGATACTTGACGTATTTTGGAACTCGTGATGTAAGTTTGAATGTTATTTATGGGAGTGGCCTCCCTTTCTTACATATATCATCGTGATGACTGGTATTTCATTAAGTTTGAACGGGAATTGTCCTGAGTCCTGACGAGAGTTGGGCAGGCGTCCCGCGGATACCCTTTGGTTCGCCTTAGGGAGAAGTGGGGGCGTCACACAGGAACTTGATATCTATATGTTTAGATTTCGTCGAGCTCCTATTATTATTGGAATATAGAACTGTTAAATTGTTGTCACAAAATAATTTGAGTGGTCTTTCAATGCTATCCACTACACGTAATCCTGTGACAAAATTTCGCAGCCAAATTCTTTGGTTGGATGCCTCATAACAAGCTATAAACTCTGCAGCCATAGTAGAAGATGCTATGAGGGACTGTTTAGCACTCTTCCAAGATATAGCACCTCCAGCCAACAAGTACACATAGCCTGACGTTGACTTCATAGTATCTTGGCATCCAACATAATCGGAATCAGTATACCCAACGATTTCTAACTCATCTGATTTTCGATACGTAAGTATATAATCTTTTGTTTTCTGTAAATACCGTAAGACCCGTTTGGTTACTTTTCAATGATCTAATCCAAAATTACTCAAATATCTACCCAACATCCCAGTAATGTACGCAATATCCGAACGCGTACATATTTGAGCATACATTAGACTTCCTACTGCTGATGCATAAGGAATCTTTTGCATCTCTTTTTCCTCAAAAGCATTCTTGGGACATTGCTCAAGATTAAATTTATCTCCTTTAACCACGGGAGTGTCACCTGATTTACAATTTTGCATACCATACCTTTTGAGAATCTTTTCGATATAGCCCTTTTGTGATAGTTCTAAAATACCCTGAGATCGATCTCGGTGTATTTGTATACCTAGCACAAAAGATGCATCACCAAGATCTTTCATCTCAAAATTCTTAATAAAAAATTTCTTAGTTTCATGCAATAGACCAATATCGTTGCTGGCAAACAAAATGTCATCAACGTACAACACCAGAAAAATATATTGCTCCCACAGAACTTATGGTATATGCAATCATCTACTAAATTCATCTCAAAATCAAATGAGATGATCACTTGATAAAATTTGAAATACCATTGTCAAGATACTTGTTTGAACCCATAGATGAAATTTTTAAGTTTGCAAACTATATTTTTTGGATCTCCTGATACAAAATTTTCTGGTTGCACCATATAAATTGTCTCATCAATATTACCATTGAGAAACGCCGTCTTTACATCCATCTGATGTAACTCAAGATCGAAATACACCATTAATACCATGATAATTCTAAAAAAGTCTTTTGAAGAGACCTGAGAGAAGGTTTCTTTATAGTCGATACCTTCTTTTTGTATAAATCTCTTAGCCACAAGACGAGTTTTGTATCTTTCCACATTGCCTTTCGAATTCTTTTTGATTTTAAATATTCATTTACAATCAATGGATTTCACACCTTATAGCAATAGGACAAGATCCTAAACATCATTGTCCTTCATGGATTTAATCTCCTCATTCATGGCATCGATTCACTTTTGAGAATTTGAACTTTCCATGGCTTGACGGAAGTTGATTGGATCATCTTCCATCAATCCAATGTCATCCTCATGTTCTTGAAGAAAAACAATGTAATCATCTAACACTGCACTTCTCCTTTCTCTGGTGAATCTTCTTAATGGCACTGGTTCTTGGAGAGGGAGAGTTTGAACTTCTATAATAGTTTATTTTTTGACATTGTCTTGATTCGTCATGTCATGATATTGTTCAGGAATAGGATCCTGAACAAGATCAATGACACCTGTGGGAATATTAATATATTTCTCTTTAAAGACAATGTCTCTTACTGTATTTCCTCCCCCAAACTCGACATCCTCAAAGAACCGGGCATTTCCTGTCTCAAAAATTGATTTAGTTATGGGATCATAAAACTTGTAACCTCTAGATCTTTCAGAATATCCAATAAAATAACAACTAACTGTTTTTGAGTTCAGTTTCTTTTCATTTGGCCTGTAAGGCCTTGCCTCAATCGGACACTTCCAAACATGCATATGCTTTAAACTAGTCTTTTTTTCTGTCCAAAACTCATAAGGGGTTTTGATAGTTTCTTTAGTTGGAACTCTATTAAGGATATATGCTGCAATATTAAGTGATTCACCCCAGAGTGACTCTGGTAAGGTAGAATGACATATCATACTCCTTACCATATCTTTAAGTGTTCTATTTCGTCTTTCAATTACACCATTCATAGTGGGTGAACCCGGCACAGTGTACTGTGGGACGATACCGTATTCCTCTAGGCATTTAGCAAATGGTCCTGGACGTTGTTCACCTGAACCATCATATCTACCATAGTACTCACCACCACGGTCAGATCTGACGCTTTTAATTCTTTTATTGAGTTGATTCTCAACTTCAACTTTAAAATTTTTGAACACGTCCAGTGACTGTGACTTTTCTGAAATGAGATATATGTAGTCATATCTTGAAAAATCGTCTATGAACGTTATAAAATATTGTTGATCATTCCAAACAGATGTAGGAAATGGTCCACAAATATTTGTATGTATAAGTTCTAAGATGTCTGAGGACCTATTGACTTCAAATCTCCTTTTATTAGTTTGTTTCCCCTTTATACAGTTAATACAATCATTAAAATCTGTAAAATTCAAGGGGTCAAGAATTTCATTTGACACAAATCTTTCCATTCTCCGTTTGGAGATATGTCCATTTTCTTGTGCCATAATGCAGCTGAATTCTCATTGGTTAATTTTCTCTTTACTCCTCTAGTACTCAAATGCAGAGATTCATTAAATGAGTCAATCGTATCAATTAAATATAGATTATCGTAATGAATTAAAGAACCAGAACCAATCAATTTTGAATCATAAACAATTCAATTTTTTCATTTCCAAATGAACAAAAATAACCAAATTTGTCCAAAGCAGAAATAGAAATTAAATTCCGTCTAAAAGACGGTACAACAAATGTCTCATAGAGATCCAAATAAAATTCAATTTTTAACAATAATCTAAAAACTCCAATTGCCTCAACTTGAACTGTTTTGCCATCGCCCACATAGATATATCTTTCATTATCATTAGACTTTCGGCAATTCAGGCAACCCTGCATAGACACACTGATATGAGTTGTTGCACCAGAATCTAACCACCATGTGTGTCTAGGTACCGAAGTTAAATTAATCTCATAACAAACCAAATTAAGAAGCATACATTTCTTAGCACGCCAAGCGTGATAGTTGGTGCAATGCTTCTTTTGATGCCTTTCAGCTCCACAGAAGAAACAACTAGTCTTTTTCTGATCATCTGATTTCTTTTATTGTTTCTTTTATGGCGCTGCACCTGTAGCTTCTTTTTTCTTTTTTCTCTTAAGTCCCTAGCTTTTATTATTTGTGGTTGACACCAGATGGGCACTTTCTGTCTGCTCTTGTTTCAACCTTTCCTTTTCCTCTACACAATGTGAGATGAGTTCATTTAGAGACCAAGTCTCCTTTTGACAGTTATAACTCACCTTAAACTGGCTAAACTGTGTAGGAAGAGATATTAAAATCAAATGCACTAGTTACTCTTCAGAGAGTTTCAACTTAAGTGTATTTAATTTCGAAACAAGATGAGATATCTCCATGATGTACTCTCTGATATTGCCTTTACCACTATATTTCATTGAAACTAGGCGTGTCAAGAGCGTACTAACTTCAGTCTTTTCGTTCTTGACAAACCCTTTTTCAATATCTTGAAGGAACTCTTTAGCGGTTACAGTCGTTTCTGACATTGTTCTCCTGAATACTTCTGGAACGGCTTTTTTAATGATCATCAGACACAAGCGATTTGATCTCTCCCACTTCTCATTATTTCTTTTTTCATCAGAAGTACTCTGATCTGTAAGAGGTGGGGGAAAATCATCCCTTAACGTAAGGTCGAGATCCATTACTCCAAGTACTATCAAGAGATTTTCTTTCCAGGACTTGAAGTTTGTGCCATTCAACATAGGAATATTATTGATGTTGGAAGTGATATTTGTAAGATCATTCGCAACTGAACACAAAATATAATATAATTAAAACAATCTCACATAAATCAAAACAATAATAAATTCAAATAATGGTAGTCCCATCTCAAGATACCGATATTCCATTAATATTTTGTCTTTGGACAAAAATATTAACTTCTAAGTAATATCTTGGTGTAGTAATAAATACTGATAATAATAACATGTCGAAAAATAAATTTTTCTTTGGACCAATTTATAAATCACATGTAAAATCCAAATAATTATCATGTATTTATTACCACAAGTGTACATGTAATTTTATTAAATATTGACATTCCTTTGGGCCGATAAATATTCATAAAATCACAAGTACTCAACTAGTTATATTTTAAAATAAATTAATTTCCATAATAGAGGTCACTTTAGTGGCATATTATTTCAATTGATTTATTTCAAAATATATATAATCATACCAATATTCAAATTTAAAATTATCCAAAATAAATAAAAATTTTAATCAAAGTCAACTTTGGTCAACTTTGGTCAAAACATGGTCAAATCAATTAAATTGAATCATGACTTATTGGACCAAAGGTCCATATCCATAATTTGACCCAAAATTATCATTTAAGCCCAAAACTTTTCTTAAAATCTATAAGTACTTTATAAAATTATATATTTAATGGGCCACACATATGGATTTTATAGGGCTTAAATGTCCTATTTAACTTTATTAGGGTTAACTTAAATTAAAGAAACCCTAATTTAGTTAACATATAAATATATGTAAATTCTCTTATACAAGGAAGCAAGCCAAAATAAAATACCAATTACGGTAAAACATGGCAAGTTGTGTACCCAAGATTTTAGACATAAACCATGTAATTTTAAAAATAAAGTCAACAACATAATTGGATCCTTAAAGATCTCTAAAAATAAAGAGAAAATAAATTGGGGCAGTGACTAGATTTCCAGTTCCTTGTTTGAGAATTCCCCAGCATGCATCAAAACAGATTCTTAATAAATAGTGCATAAATCCGGAACTCAAATATAAGTCCTTTTAAAGCCAAGCGGAAGTGTAAATTCACGTCTGAATTTGGGCAAAAGTTCCTAACCAGACAAGACTACCGTGCATAATTTATAGAAAACATATGAATGTTGACAGGAACTTTACCAAGCATGAATACGACAGCTACTGCATCATATGAATATGATAGGAACTTTACCAAGCATTGTTCACCGCATGAATGACGTGGAAAGCGACTTTACCAAGTATGAACAATTAAATTACACTAAAGTCGCAATTGAAGATTGTCAACTGCGGTACAATTAAAATAAAAATAATTCTAGTTAAAAAAAAAATTTAATAACCACAAATTATTTCCTAATAATCAACCATATGGGTTCTGATACCACTTGTTAGGGCGGTTATTTATATTTAACCTTTGGTGAAAACTATCACCTATGAAATCCCAAGATCTTTATGGCGATTATTGAGAAATAATTAACACAAAATTGCGGAAGCGTACCTTGATTCATGTTGACAAACTAGTGCTTGAATCCCTAGAGATTTTGGGGTGGCTTTCCAGGTCAACACGTATTTACCGACCCTTGAGAGAGCTCTTTAGTATCTCTCTGGTATCTTTCCTGACGATGGGATATCACGAAAGGGCTATATATTGTGGTACTAGAAAATACAACAAAAAGATACGTATAACATGGGGACCATAACCCTATTTATAAGTAACATTGTTGTTACCTTTTGGAACCCTATTTCAGCCCATCAAAGAAATAGGAGCCCTTAAGTTTCTACACATTAAAGGCCCACATCCTATTAGATACATTAAGTCCAAACCATATTTGATCACTTTAATTGGACTTAACCTTATTTGACAGTTTGCAACCCATAATTATTCACATATAAGTCCAATGTTGGATTAAGGATCCAACATGGTGTTCATGCATTGCTGTACTAGAATCACAATTGTGCTTTCTACAATTGTGTTCTGCATCTATTTTCTACAATTTAGACTTGCTAATTAGCCTTATATTGTCCTTTTCAACTTTTCTGCAAGCCTATATGTCAGTTAAATTGCAGTAGTTATGGTAGGGGAATTATAAATAGGCACTAATTAACAAAATCACACCAAACATTCTTAAATATCTAAGCATATGATAGTTTTATGGCTAGGGGCTCCTATTTGTTGATTACTTCAGGAGAAACAATTTACAATCTAAAATATTTCAATTTTAGAATAAAGGATTTACAATTAGTTGTTTGATTTTCTTTCTAACCATTACAGTTACAAGGACTAAAGTGATTCAATTTTTTTTTTATAAATGTTTTCACAGTAAATTTTGTAATAATTCCTACCAACCTATGATATGTGATTAAATGACCATTTGGTTACTTTTCTCCACTTAAACAAATTAGTGTATTTGATTCTATTTGTCCATTTAAAAATCAATATATTTTTTCATTTTCTTACAGTTATTTATAGTATTTTTTACCTTTTTAATCTCATGATACTTAATAAATTATAACAGCAGGTACTCACTCCTGTACATTGCGTAGGCTTCTCCCCTAGTACATTATATAAAAAGACGTTTGTGTCAAACTCATTCTTTGACTTTCTTTGCCAAATCTAGGGTTGATTTAGAAATTAAAAATATGGGTAAGATTCGTTTCAGAGTTGGGTACAAGTTATACATGCATGGAAGTTGGATATAATTACCTTTTTATCCTAAATTGAGTTCAAGCAGTCTTTTGTTATTATGGAATCAAGGTATATATTTGAGAGTTGAGTGGGTCTTTAAATTTCCATCCCCTCACCTCCATTTTCCAGTACTTATAATTATTATGTTAATAAGAGATCTTTATTCTTCCCTATCTATTACTTTCTATTCTTTTAATACTGGAACTTTCTTCTTTTTTCTTAAATTTCTGTCCTCTCTATTCAATTGCCATATTAAAGCTTTTCTTTTTAGCTTTTGATAATGCTGTATTAAATGTTTTTCCTTTCAAGTCTGCCTCCTACATTTTTAATTTTTCTTAATTTTAGGGTTATTATCACTTTATCCCCTTAAACTATACTACTATTATCAGTTTACCCCATAAGGTTATCTTTTAGTCATTTTACCCCCACAAGTAATTCAATTCAACATGTTAAAAAATTTTAGACAAAAATACCCCTTTATTTTATAGCATTACTATATTGTTATTATTATTTTATTCGTTTGGATTATAGTGATACAATCACTTTAGTTCCTAATATTATTTTCTAGACATTTTACCTCATCATTAATCTAACTAGTGTGGTAAAAAAATTTTAAATATATTTACCCTTTTTTATATATAATTAAAAATAAAAAAGTTGGAATGGTTATTCTTCTTTTTTTTTCACTTTAAGAGATCGAAAAACATAAAAATAAAAGAGTTTTCTCAAATTTCTTTTTTCACACTTATTAATACTAGGAAAAGAAAAAGAGATAGGAAAGAAGGAGTCAAAAAATTAGATTTTGCAAAAAAAAGAAAATAACGGAAAGTCTAACATTATCGTATTAGTTTAAGGTTGTCGGAATTAGAATTGAAATTTGGTGGTAAACAAAAAAGTGAAATGATTTTAAAATAATAAAAGTATTTAATTCTTTCTTATTTGTAATTTTTAAAAAAAGAATTGAACTCTCTCTCTCGCTCCCCTCCCTCTCCCCCTCCCCTCTCCATCTTTCTATTTTTTTTTCAATATTAATAAGATTGCCAAGAAGAAAGAAATTATTACTTTGACTTTTTTTCTTGATACTAAAAAGGAGAAAAGTCACTCTAAATTTTTTATTATTTTTATTATGCAAAGAGGAGGGTATTTTCTTCTAAAGTTTTTTAACTTGCTAAGTTGGTTTGATGGTAGGATAAATTGCCTAAAAAATAACTCAAAACGGTAAATTGATAATGAGACTATATTTTATGGGGGTAGAGTGATAATAATTTTAAGGGTTAAACATGTCTTTTCACTTTAATTAATAAATTCCGTTAAATTTGACCTTTAGTTTTGGGGGTAAAGTGATTAAAAGATAATGTTAAGGGGGAAATTGATAGTAGCACCAAACGTTAAGGGGGTAAAGTGATAATAACCCTTAATTTTATTAGTCGCCCAAATATTCTATTGTTCCAAAGTTATGAAAATTTTCCTTTATTGATTTTTGTTATCCATTTGAAGTTTTCTCTGTTTTTCTGTGATTAATAAATTTAGTATTAGATTGATGTTAACTACCTTCAGTTTCTTAGTGTACCTTGTTAAATTTTAATAACTTTAATCGCGACTTTTTTTTTTGTTAAATAGTTTGAAGAGTTCCTTTAAGATTGTTGTTACGAAAATCTTGTGGTAAAGGTATGTAAATTTAGTAATTTACTTTATGTTTCTAAATTTATCTTTCTTTCATGACTAATTAATTGATAGTAGTGCCGTAATTTGGTATGTTAGTCATTGAAGATTTATGCTAAACATAGTTTATGTTAAATTTAAGTTGGTTGTTCTCTCTCTCTCTCTCTCTCTCTCTCTCTCTATATATATATATATATATATATACATATATATATGATTGTTCCTTTTACCGTGGCTTGAAGTTGAAAACATTTTGTTATTGGTTTATTTAGGATTGTTTTCACTATTTAGTGTAGTATATGTGAATTCACTCAATAGATTGAGTGATGTATCTCTATTTTATTTATAGATTTAGTATAGGCGCTTTATTTTGCCAATTTAGTTGCATCTGAAAGGAAGTAAAAGTTTTGAATCCTATTATTGGTTGACATGCGTTGTATGGGTACGTGTCCCATAACTTATTTCTAGGACTAAGACTAGAAGTTGATTCTTTGTTTAATAATATATTTTGGATTTATTGAATTAATTTTTTTGTAGGTTGACTAGGCAAGTCATTTCCAGCCGTTAACAAGGCAACAAGCTGTAGTTTTTGACTATTATCGACTATAATTTTTTTTGGGTGACAATTGCCAACTATTGTCAAAAGTTTTGTATTTGTTTATTAAATTATTAATTTAAGAGTGTAGTGAGTTTCTCTTAAACCAAAAAATAGGCAATTTATGAAATGTTTTGATTAGAGTGAGACTTTAGATCCCAAATGAATGGATCCTAAGGAAGCTATCATTTACCTTTTCTCTAATGAATGAATAGACTATTAATATAGTCGTGCTGCCTTATTTTGTTGGCAGCCAGGCTTTATTTTTTAACACTGAATTCTAGAGCCATGTTTTCAAATATAGCTACCATGTAGGCTATCTATAGTTTAGCTATAGTTTAATAGCAAATTTCTATATATAAGATACGGTTGTTATATATTTCAAAAAAAAGTTATGGTTGTTACAATGTCATTTTTTAAAGATATTCTGATATTGGTTTTGAAATTTTTATTATACAGATTAATACTTGATAAATTAATAATCTATATTAAATAATAATTTTTCCTCGTGCCAACTTGGATTAACGAGTTAAATCAATAATTTTGATAAAATAATAAGATAATATTTTTTTGAAAACCTTTTACAATCCTTTGGTCCCATTCATATCATGAATTAATAATTTACTGAAATTACATATCATATCTTCCTAAAATATGAGTCTATTGTTATGTATCACTTTTTTTTTTTTAATGTTGGGCTACTTTTTTCTTTCTTGGATCCCAAGTCCAAATAGATAAATTTGTTTATAATTCTGAGACTTTAACCTGATTTTATTAATAGAATAATTCATATTTTTATAAAAATAAAATAAAACTTTAATTATTTCTTTGAATTACAAGTGCACTCAATTAATTCATATATCATTAATTTATCAATTAATTAATACCTCTTTAAATTAATGGAATTTGTATGGTTCTAAGGTTATTAATTTATAGAGATTTTACTATATAATGCTTTCATTTCTTTCGACAAGTGTTAGATTGAAAACTTGTTCGTGCCTCTAGAAGTAGCACTTGATTTGTTTTGCTTTTCAAACTAATCTGATTTGTCATTTGCGAGTTTCGAACTTTCTTTGAAAATATTATGATCCCCAATAAATCTTAAATTTTTTGTTAGCATGAGCATGTCTAGGTGTCCTTTATTTCAATCCCTAAGGACGACTTTATATGCAGTTTAAGAAGTCAAAAGCTCAAAAGAGATTGGTATACTCTATTCTTTTTTCAGATTGACATTTGACAACAAAGAGATCAGTATTTATTATATGTTGAATTTCAATGCATTTTTAAGTATATACTTATAAATTCTTTTTAACGGGGTGTGATTTAAGAAATGAGAAGAAAGGAAGAGAGATTTGAAATCAAAACCTCTAAAAAGGCTCTCAATATTAACTACTAGATTAAAAGCTCCTCAACATTTCAATACATTTTCTTGAATTATCCGTTTCATAAAAAACCTTCATTTTTTCCCTAAACCTTAAACAACATCCACAGATGCATTTCCATGAACTCTGAGATAAGCTCATTAGCTTGCGTGGTTGAAAATTCAGATCCAGATTCATCCTCTCAAGTTTCCAATCCTTCTATTGTTAATTGTCTAGTTCACGTAGAGTAAACATACATAGTAGTTTCAAGAGACCATATAAGTCCCATACCCATGAAGAGAGCATTTAAGCTGAAAATTTAGCTTGGATGCTGTTAGGATCAAGCGCTTACCATTGCACCAAAAGGTATAGCTATTAGCGAAGACGCAACTTTATTTCCTTAACCACAATGGCAGCGCAAAACACTATACCACGCTCGGCCAGCATGAGGGGCTGCACCCCTGGGTGCCACGGGCTGGGCGGTTAGTCCCTTTGAGCCGAGATCTGAGGGATGTTGCTGATTAGCCCAACGGATGCTCTACCAATGGCGTATTAATCTGATTAACTGAACATAGGGAGGGGCTAAATCTACATCCCTTATGATAAATCTAGGTCTCGTAAAATTTTTAATACTGAGGGTACAAGTTATTAATGCACATGATACGAGTCATTAATGTATTAACATGTGGATTTAGTGTTAGGTGTATGGATTTAATTCGTACCTTGTATTTAAGTCATATTAGTTCAGGCAATTCAATTCTTTGCCAATCAGAAATGTTGTTAAATATAAATCGTTGATCATTCTCATGCAGTTTATGGGTCACTGCATATTCACAGTAGCACGGTTTTGATTCCATGGGACTGAGAATTTGTGTCGGAAAGACATTTGAATACGAGGTTCGGGACCAATAAATAATAAGTACACTTGAAATAAAAAATAAAAAATTCTTGACCAGTCTAGGATGTTACAATTCTACTTTGTACGGATTGTATCATAATAAACAAAGAGAAAATCAAATATGAATATTAGAATATCGACTTTTCTTTTTTCTTTTATCCCTTTTAAATTTAGGAAAAATGACTAGTTTCATCCCTTATATTTCACAAAAATATTCTTTTTGTCCCTCACTTTTAAAATGAAATAAATTCATCCTTGACATTTAAAAACGGAAATTATTGCATCTCTGAAATCAACTTTCAATTTGAATCCAACCACCTAACAACCCAATTGCAAATTTTGGGTGTATAATTGATAGATCACTTAATTAACTCAACTTCATATTCACGTGCAATTTAATCAACCCAAAAAGGAAAAATAAAATATTATAACATAAAAAAGAAGGACTAATTTTTTCTACATTGTCATTGTATACACCAATAGGTCTAGATACCCATCACATCATTCAATTTAAATTTAAATACCAAACTTTATATGTATGGTGTACATCTAAACTCGCAACTGTATATTCTAATTGTGCATGAAAAGATTTACCTAAAAAAGAAAGCCTACTATTACAAGAAAAAGAATGGTCTTTTTATGTTATAATTTTTTATTTTTTTCTTTCTTCATTCAATAAATGTCATGTGAATGTAATGGGGTTGATCAAATGATTTATCAATTCTATCCGCGAAATATATTACTGAGTTATTGGATGGTTTGATTCAGATGGAAAGTTGGGTTTAGAGATGTAATAGCTTCAAGTTTTAAATATTAGGGATGAATTTACTTTGTTTTGAAATTGAGGGATGAAACGAATATTATTGCAAAATGTGAGGGATGAAAGAAGTCATTTTCCCTTAATCTATATTGAAAGAATTCACTTCATTTTTGAGTTTTCTATTTGTTAACGGAACTTTGATTTGGCTAAAATGGTTTACCCCTAGATCTAAAATCCCTTAAATTTACATCTCTATTGGAGCCTAGAACCTAACAGCAGGTCCCTGGCCACTCGCTCTTTCTTCATTAACTGATAATAAAAATGAAAAATAAAGCATTTCCTCTCATTGCCATTAGAGGTCGTGGTCAATTTTGACTAGTTTAAAATAGCAGCAGATTCTTTTGGTTTTTAAAATTTCACTAAAGATAGAAAAGAGGACTATAATCATAGTCAATTTGACTCTAGAACCTGCAGCGGTTGCAGCAACCGTTTCCATCCTTAATCAAAGAACAATTCACGAAAAGCACTAGAGTTTTGTCAAACTTAACGAAAAGAAGAAGGGGGCTGAGTGGAATAGAATTTTTCCGAATAATAATGCCAGAAACATCATAATACCATTATAATTTAACTCATAATTAAAAGAGATAAATGAGACATAACAAAGTTTTTGTCTAAATAGCAAACCTTTAAATTTGAAAGAAATAGTTATTAATTATAAAAGCTTATCATGTAAACTGCTTTACAATCGTAAAGCAATTGTGTGAACCTGCAAAAGCTTGGATAAGAAGAAATCACAATTTGGCAGTTGATTACCAGAGATGGGATCTAAGAGGTACTCCTTTCCTACGATGCCTTCTAGCAGTAGGAGAGGGTAGACTACTTCTTGGGCATCATCTTCATTGTGCAAATTGAACTGCAAAAGTGAATGAAGATCCATGTCTTAGTATATATACTTGACATAATTAAGACCTGCCAATAATCATTAAGCATACTAAAAAATTACCCTTTTTTTTATTTGACAAACCCTGTGCACAAGAGAGGACGTCACTGTGGCGACCCCACTTCCCCCTAAGGGGGACCAAAGGGTTGGCGGGCCGTCTGCCTAGCTCTCGCCAGGACTCACGCAAGCATTCTAACCCAAATCCGTTTGAAGAATAACCTAATCTATTACAAAACAATTCTCCCGAAGAAGGCCGTCACTACAACCACATTAACTTCAGAGATAGTAGTAATCTATCGTAGCCAATTAACGGCTTCAAAAAAAATCTCACGCGATACTAACTGCGCAATAGAATCGTACCGCCTGGCTAAGTAAAAATTCATACAACAAATACAACAATCAAGCCAATCATCCAAATTAAGTTTTACACATTTTCCAGCTTCAAGTGACAATCCATCATAAAAGTACATTATCCAAAATAACGCATTACAGCCCACAAACGTAGTCATATTATTCATATACATTCCAAAAGGAAAACATGAGCAAATTTCAGAAATTTCAACTTCCAGAACTTTCAACTTCCAGAACCTGTTAAGGAAAACAAATAAACGTGGGGTGAGCTAAAGCTCAGTGGTGCCCCAAAACATGCAATCAAATAAACAAATAGCAAGTATTGATTTCGATTAACGTAGACAAATAGGAAAGCGAATAACAGCACAAGGTAGGATACAGGGGCTCTCAGGAGCCATTTTCCTCGCTTGATCACCATTCGTCGTAGTTGACCCTCCGTCAACTCTCACTACTTATAGTCCGTGTAGATCCACTCATTTTAATCCTAACCCGTCACCGTACGTACCCCTGTCCCGGGCCCGAACACCGACTAAGGAAGCAGTATACTCGAGATATACCCTTAGAAAATTTGGGAGCAGTATACTTGAGTATACCCTCAGGAAATTGGTCGAGGGATTCACCCAGCGATATTTCCGTAGTTGGATTCAGAAGTCGAGGGATTCACCCAATGACACAACTACATATAGATTCACGGATTCAAGAGAAAGGATGTTTCACGCAAGTCACCACTCGAACGGCTAGTGCGATAAAGTACACACTGCTCACTTCGATGGATCAAAACTAGTTTTGCAAATTATCACATATTGAGTCAAGAAAGCACTTTAACCAAGTAAGCATAGAACAAGCAGGGACACTCACCAAGAGTGAAGTTCAGATGTCAAGTTGGGAATCGAATTCCGCGTCCTCGCAATATCCTAAAATACCAAAATTTGAAACTATAAGTTTTCTATTCAATTTTTAAGCTTATTAGTATAAGGAATTATCTAATATATTACTAGTTCACTTTCTCAAGAAATTTCAAAAATCTACTTAGGTTGAAACTTGACAAAAGTAGTAAAAATGTTTCTTATAGTTTTTCCTTGAGATACTTTTCCTTTTAAAAGGGTAACTCGTATTATTTTCTTGAAATAATTCGACCATTCACTTAGGATTAAAATTTAGTAAAAGTAGGAAATGTTTTGTATGGCTTCCTTAAAAATATTTTTCTTTATACGAGTGCGGCTCTCTCTCACTCCCTCCCTTCGTCGATGGTAACAAGGCAGAGTAGGAGTGCAGTGGTGGTTTGTAATATAGTAATGAAGAGGAAGAGGGATGGTGCGGCTGTTTTGAGAAGGGAGGTTGAGTGTTGAGATGGAAAAAAAATTTCTATTGGCCGGATGGTGCGGTGCTTAGGATGCTGTCAGAGGGATTGTTTTGTTTTGCATGGAAATGTTGGGGTTGTATGGGGGCATTTTAGTCTTTTCACTTTTCTTCCTAACCTCTACTTAAATTCTCAATTCTAACTTAATTCCAAAAATTATCCCCAAGTGTGATTTGAACGCCTAATTATACACTAGTCATGCAAGACTTTAATTATCGTAACTTCATGCTTTAAGTATGTTTCGCATACTTGTATTATATTTATCTAAAATTCATTGATTTCGTCTTATCGTGAAAAATTTCCTTTTAACATATAACGCTAGCAACTAATTGGAATTAATCATTAAATTTCAAGTAATTTATTTTAAGGTAATAAGATTAATCGGCTCAAGTATCATTAATTTAGCATGAAGGAATCTAAATATTCTAACGTTTTAAATTAATCTAATTCTAAAAGTATTAATTTAATCTATCGAAACATAAAAAACAATTCATAGTTTAGTAAAATTATATTATTTTTGGGGTTCTCACAGTCACCCCTATTATTATTATTATTATTATTATTATTATTATTAATCTGAATAATGGCTCTTATTGTACTGAAAAATAATTCTTACTTTACATGCAATCAGCCACGGATTTAAGGGGGGGCTGGTGGGGGCTTAAGCCCCCCCCCCAAAGCCGCCGGAAAACCCCCTATATATAGGGGATTCCGGCGGCCAGCCCAGCCATTCCGCAGAGGGCAAGCTCAGGCTCCTGCTTGATGATTTTTTCTTTGTCTGATGAGGTCAGACATTCCGCAGAGGGTTGCACGTATCCATACCCAAACCCTATGGCAGAGTTGCAATAAGTCTCTACGGTACCATCCCTAGATTCTAGGTTGATGTTGTTCAGCACAATGTGGCTGCAAGGAACCGTGTCGCTGCATGCAAATTTCATGGCGTTTTTGCTTTTGGAAGTCCCGCTAATGTTCTTGTACATGATTTCACTTATTTCAACTGCAGAACTCTGGATATAAAAAGTCGTTGTCAGGATATTTTAAGGATGAGTAGATAAACAATTGCCTGCACTTTTTTTTTTTTTTGGTCGAATTTTAGTATCATTCAGAGTTTATTCACCAAAGAGAGCAGAAAATACAAAGTCCGTCTGGTTCCCAATTAACCAGCTATTCTGGAAAACCATGAAGCTAGAGGGTGAATCATACCTGGTTCTGGCAAGGCGTCGGCGAATCACAGTAGAATTGGTCAATGATAATGGGATTTGAAACGTCATCTACTCTCACATTCTGATATCGTACCCCTCGAACATACCCAGATCCTCCCTGCAGAGCTACCATTTTTAATCATTCTCCATATAATTATATGTTTTTATTATTTTTATAATTATTGATTCTAAATTTTACTTATTAAATATATTTATTTCGTCACAAAAAAAAATTTTTAATACACTTCGGCCCCCCCAAAAATAAATTTCTGGCTCCGTCCCTGCATGCAATGGAACAAAACCTTTCTGTTCTTACTTCACCTCCACATCGCTCACACTTTGGACAATCTTGTTGCATTGCTCTTGTTTTCTCATGCAGGCGGATAGCATCGTACACGCTATACCTGTAGTGCTCTATAGAATCAAGATCAACACCTCCTTTATCTTTCAAGTCGCGAACTAGGGCTAGCTCCGCTTGGTTAAATCCTTTACGAACCTGAAGAATGATAAGACCAGATAAGGAAACTTGTAAAAAATCTAATTCCAGAAAAAAAACAATAAGCTTACATATAGTTAGATTGATTTATTTTGGCCTTGTTCTCGTTTGCTCTAGATTTTATAAAATCTGATCAAAGGTAAATAATTATAAAAAATAATCGTAATCACCAAAAGTTGCCATTTAATTAATTACAGATTAATTTTAGCTTTTTTAATATTTAAAAAACCTATTATTTGAATACAAGCAGTGGAAAACGTTCTAAAATCAGAATCTATAATCATTTAAAATAAACACCTAAATTTAGCTAAATAAATCCTTACATTGTGAAAAATTAATTAAAATTTAACTTACTTGCAAGACTTGATGACGTTGGTGAGAATCATTGACACAGCTCGGACAAATAGGTCCATCCATACAAGTTATACAAAACACCGTCCTGTTAACATTAGGATGGATGCTGCATGTCTTATCATCGTGAAAATATTGTATTTGGCAAAGTCGTTTCAACCAACTTCGTCGTTGATTTGAAACGGACATTTGCTGCGGATTTGAAGTTGAAGCTGCCATTTTGATGAAGTATAATGATCAATAGATCATACGCCAATAATATCATTTTTTTGAAGAATATATATACTGTTTACTACGTTTAAAAGACTTGGAAGGATTTTGTAGTTCTTTAGTTTATAGAAATAAACGTTTATAGTAGTAGCATGTAAAATTAGAAATCATAGTTGCCAATTCATGATAGACAATCTATATGATAGATGTTTATGGAGGTTCATAAAAATTAGGAAACTTCTTACTTCCATTTGAAATAAACGTTTATGGTAGCATATAAAATTAGAAATCATAATTGCCAATCTATGATACATGTTTATGGAGATTCATAAAAATTAGGAAATTTCTTACTTCCATTTGATTTAAAGAAACGATTTGTTTATAGTAGCATGTAAAATTAGAAATGACTTATTTGTGAAATTTCACAAACAAAAAATTAGGAAATTATTAGTTCCATTTGTTTATAATAGCATGTTGAGTTAGAAATCAGTAAGAATGCTTCAACCAACAGCAAACATGCTGTAATTAGTGCAATTTACCAACAGCAAACAGGCCGTAATTAGTGTAGTTTTCTTTGCCAAATAAATAGTATTGGACAAATTTTTAATTAATTTATTAATAATATTAACTTCTGTTTTATCAATAAAAGGACAGCAAACCGGCGTCGTTACGCCATGGCCGGAGCAGGACAAATCTCTCACTGCCAAAACCAAGAAAACCCAAATGAACGAAATCGAACCCTGTACATTTCGTAAAGCTCATTGGACCGTTGTCCAAATGCTGAAAGCTTATCAATATCAAATAATTTATCGTTTCGACAAAAATGTTTAAAATTATATATTTAGACAAAAAAAAGAAAAGATTCGTCAGAGCCCACCTGACCGCCAGAAGCAGCCTTTACAGCTCGAGACAAATCTTAGTCTAATTAGTGCACTATCATCACAACTTCCTCTTTCTGTTCCCATGGAAAAATGGAAAAATAGTAATAATAATAATAAAAGCTCAATCTCCTCTCCGTCTTTCCAGGGTGTGTGAATTCGGTAGCTGAAATATTTTCCCACTTGAATAGTTTCTCTAGTCATGGTCAACGTGTATGGATTTTTATTCATGAATTTACTAACTCTCATGTTCTAGTAATGTGCAAATAAATCGAGTTCAATCAAATAGTTCAAGAGCTTATTTAGTCAAAATTTGAGCTCGAACTTGCATTGATTGAGTTCAAAATTGAGTTCAAATCACATTGATGAGCTCAAATTCGAGTCTAATATGTGAATTTAGAAAATTCATTAAGTTCAATTGAGCTTTACAGATACAGTAAAATCCCTATAAAGTAATAACCTTAGAACTACACAAATTATATTAATTTAAAAAGGTATTAATTATCTATTAATAATTTATTAATTTATCAGGGTACATACATTTCAAAGAAATAGTCATTTAATCAGCTAAAGTTTTATTTATTTTATAAAAATATGAATTATTCAATCAATAAAAGGAGGCTACAAGTCTATGGAACATAAACCATTCCATTTGCAAGTATAATTTAATTTACTAATGTGTTCAAGTTGCTAATCATGAAGGTTGGGATCATACAGTAGCTTTGGAACCTGTTACATGGAAGGAAGCACTTCATGATTTATTTTATTGAAATATGAGAATTCAAGTCTAGAATTTTTAAATAAGAAAAATTAGAGGTGAGATTCAGATAAATTTAAATTTAAAAATAAATAACAACAATAGGCTCATAGTTTAGGAAAACATGATATATGATTTTAGTGAATTATTAATTTATAATATGAATGGGACTAAAGGTTATACAAAGTATTTTTTTAAAAAATTATTATCTTATTGTTTTTATCAAAATTATTAATTTAGATTGTTTGTCCAATTCGGATCTACAAAAAATTATTATTTGGTAGATGTTATTAATTTATCGAGTATTAATTTATAGAGGTTTTACTATATATGGTTTTTTAATTTTTATTTATTAGTGTGAAATGTCTATCTTGTCCCTTAATTTAAACTTATATAAAATATAAATTTATATTACTTAAACTTGATTAGCCTCAATTAAGCTTGATTCAAATCGAATTAAGCTTGATTGGTCACGATTTGATCGAGTAAGGCAAAATAAAATCAACCTTGACCACAAACCCAAGTTTTTTTTTTTAACTCAAATTGAGCTCGGGTACTCAATTACCTTGCTCTCTAGTTACATGTTTGTTTAGAATCATAGAGAATCTATGGTGCATAATCCCACTACTTGTTTTCTTCTGACGAAACCCATAAAAAACAAACAATTTGCCGTATGAATTTTCTAGTTAAAATTTTCATGTCATTTCGAAATGCTTCAAAGTGATGGAAGCATGATTAGATATGTGAAGAATTTTTTGGTATCAAAGGATCAATGAATCAGAGTGAGACGAACAGATGAACAATAAGAAACTGAGCATCAATTCATAATGTAGATTTTTAGTGCATAAAAAGCATATAGTACAATTTTTGGCACAGGACCAATACAAATGGCAATAAAAGCCACAGACAAATTTCTAACTTTGTGAAGAATTTCAAAAAAATTCTGCAAAAGGAGTGATTTTGATGTGGGATTCTGACCAAGGATGTCGTATTTGGTAAATGTGAGGTCGCCCAAACTCGCATTTAGCAAATGTGTGCCCACGTGGAAAAAAAAAAATTTATAACTGAGCTCACGTGGAAAAAGCGTTAAATGCGAGCTCGCATTAGTTTCAATCCTTCCTTTTGTCATCTGAAGCCGCTACTTCCAGTCTTATTTACGAAAGAAAAAAGGACTCTTTGATGCACACTTGAGCATTAATCTTAAAGTCTGGAATAGGATACAGAAAATTGAGAGATTCACCCATAGAAAAAGATGGGAGCAGATTAGGAGAATGATGATCCATGGCACGCATAAGAGATGTAATCACAGTAGGAACCTGTTATGCTAACATTGTTATGCTTACTTTTCCGCACTACTAGTTCATTTTTTGAACTAGTTTTTTCTCCGGTGTCTGAAGCAATATTTTAAAAAGCTACTACTTATTCGTCTGCACTAACTTTCACTGGTTCTAGACGGTCATTTTCCTTTTTCTAGCTTTCTGCTGTTGAAACAGCAGATGCAATTCCTAGTGATGCAGCAGGCAGATGCATTTCCAGTACACAACAGAAGGTACAATAACAGATTAGAGAAACACAGTTATGACGGCAAATCATGAACAACACCTACCTCAAGCACGTCGACGTTTTCAAGCTTTCCCGTGACTACTTTTCCGGAGACTGAGTGAGTTTTTGCATCTATTGGAAAAAATTGGGAAGAAATCTGGAACTTCCTCAAATGTTTGAAAGTTGATGATAAAATGCTATGTGTGTAGCGGTTTGACTCTTGGTATTGGCCTCAATTTCGTCTTCGTTTTGGTGTTCCCAAATCGAAATTGCGTTAGGGTTTTGGGGTGTTAGAGCTGCTTTGTTTTGAACATTCGCAGGTTATTTGGGAAGATAGCTCACAAAACTCGCATTTTACAAATGCGAGCTTTGTTTTTTTTTTTTTTTGCCAAAAACCTTTATCAATTTTGTTTCTGAATGCACTAACCTCGCATTTGTCAAATGCGAAGTCCTTGAACTCGCATTTCATAAATGCGAAGATCCTAGTTCTAGAATTAGCTTTAAAATAACCCATCTTGTAGAATAACTTTTTTTTTTCATAACAATTTAAGAATTTATCCTTATTTGAAGTGTATTCGCGCAGATATAGAGACAGTGAGTTGTAAGAAACAACTGATCAACCTTTGGAATATTAAGTTTAGCACTGGACTACAGTCAAGTTAAAGCAACAAGTTTTTAGTTAATCACTGTTATGATTAGTTTCATCAATTTCTTAGGATACATACACATGTTCTTGGAGTACATGAAGAGTACTGGTGCTTTTGCACCCAGATTTGACCAGCTATACAGCAATGCTAATAACTGCAAAAACTGGTAAGACGAATTAAATAGAAATCAAGATTACATCATTGTTATTATTGTGGCTACAAAGTTGACTCATCTAATTATAGTACTTCACTAGAATACAACCATTGATGTAAAGCTCCTTCAAGAAGGGAGAGGTAATGTGGCAGAACAATAAATCAAATGTACCACATCGTTCCAGATAAAAATGATGCTTTTGAAATGGAAACTATGTAAGGGGCAAGTGTAGTGGCGTCTCATTTTCCTGGTTTTAGACATTTTACATGTGGGATGCCGCTTTTGCTTCCATTTTTACACATGATCACTCTTGCTGAAATTTCTGTCTTAATCTGCCTATAATTTATGGACATGTTTCCATGAGAATAGCCATGAAAGGAAAATTAACAAGAACAATTCCTTCGAATAATTTAGAGTTGATCAAGAACCAGTTCATCAGCTACAAAAACACACTGTGAAACAAGGACAACAGCAATTAAGACATCAGCAGAATTGTGCTACTTGTGCAAAAAGGAGAAAACAGAAAGTTTACAGCTTGAAGTTGAAATTTATCAAGTGACCTTATATTGGCCAGTGTCCAATTACGAAAGTTGATAACGAATCATCAATTGTAAAAATGAGGTAAAATGATCAACAAAGACGAGTCCACTTACTTGCCAATACGATATGAAGCATGCAAAGATCAACATAAGGCAATGAAGATCTGCAATTTTCATCTAATGATTGACAATGACCTTCAAATTTCAATTCCATATTCAAGTTGCTCCTCCTTGAGTCGTCTGATTGCCTTTTCAATTGAATCTCCAGAGCCCTGCACTTCAATTAGCTGCAATGTTGGGATATTCACGAAATCAATTGGAACTTCCTTGAGAAACTAGCACTTTCTCAAGACTAGATGCCGAAGATTAGGCAAGTCATCACAGGTGGCATTCCATTCAACAATGTTCAGACTGTCTAACTTCCAAGAATTTGAGCTGTGGGAACTCCCCTTCCATCATCTCCCATTTTGTATCCTCAAAAGTTGAAGAAAGTAACTTGAGAACCTCAAGATTTTCTAGCCAACCGATTGTTGAAATATGACCCCTCTGCAAGAAGAAATTTATTAGTGTCAACTTCTTTAGTCTCAAGGGGAAATTGCTTTAACAGTCCCATCCTGCTCTGCTATCTTGAGTGACTCCAACTGTGTCAGGTCTTCCAAATCTCGGAAACAGATAGCAAACTGAGGAGTAACCCCAAGATTTTGAGAAAATGCAACTCAATTCTCGAAGGTTGGGCAACCTCCTTATAATTTCCTGAGCATGTTTTCCAAAAAATAGAAATGGCATGGAGAGGGAGACTAGGTTCTTTAAACGAAAGTCACTTCCATTAAAAATTGTACTTTGCAAGATGAAGGCGGCAATATTCTTTGCATGCACGTCTCATCCTTGTCATACTCATACCCCAAATGCTATCTGGTACTATAACCTTGTTACCTCTCAGTCTCTTAACAAGAAGAATCTCTAGATTCCTTAAATTGGCTAATGATGATAATAGAGTCAATATCACCACCAACAATTAAGTAATGCAAATGAACAAGCAAATCTATTCCAGTTGCGAAGGAATTGCCCATATTGATTGATTCCAAATCCAACACTTTAAGAAGTTTAAAGTTTTTGGAAATGAATGACACGTTATAGGGACATCTTGGATAGGCATCAATGGTGGCAAAGTACAGCAGAGAACGAACATATGGGCCAGAAGGCCTGGACATAACAAAGAATTGCCGACTCGTAGAAATGCATAGTCGATGTTCCTTGTATGTCATGGAATTTGAAGGATCAAAATTGTCAAGATCATCACTAAGATCAAAAGAAGCATAAGGTTCATCATTACAAGTTATCAACTTAAAAATGTTCTCCTTTTTAGCTTTTACCAGGTACAAATTACGTACCATATCATGAATCCAACATGCTTTGGCACCACCATTTGATCTTCTTTTTGAAACCATTATTAAGTTTCTACCAACCTGATCCATCAAGTTATCTTCAGCAAGATCCTCTAAGATCTTTGACTTCTTTTTCTGTATCATCCTTCAGCCACGCATAACATTATTGGTCTTCGAACACCAACCTCTTTATCCCCTGAAATGTTCCAAAATAAAGAAAGCATGCTTTCAGATAATCTGACATGTGATTGTAACTCAATTCTAAGATGTCCATGCACCGAGTTTGTGGATCATTTAGTATGATTGAGTTCAAACTCTCTGCAATTTGCTTCCACGACTCTGGTTTCGTGTGTGTTCCTTGAAGCAGACTGGCTATTGCAACAACAGAAAGAGGTAATCCTTCGCATTTTCTAGCAATATCCTTTCCAAATTCCCATAGTTCCTTAGTTTGGGATATATCTTCCTCTGTAGTAGCTCCTAGCTTTCAACACCAGAGAATGGATGAAGATGACAAAGATTACATTCAAGGGTGAGTTTTGATGCCATGTCATGGAGACGACTTGTTATTTGAACTCTACTTCCATTCCTGTTTTCTAGAAATGAGATCTTCAAGTCATTCCATGGCCTGATACTCCACACATCATCCAAAATGATAAATAAAGATTTCTCTTCAAGTGTTTAAAGAGAACTAACTCCAAATCTTCATTGGTCATTGTCAAGATATTATCTGCAAGCTCTTTAATGTGCCATAAAACTTCAAGCAACAAGTCTCTTTTTGTGTATAACTTGTGAAACATTACACCATGCACGAATGTGGAAGTAATGCACAACTTCAGGATCATGATACACTTTATTGGCCAGGGTTGTCTCACCAATTCTTGGCATTCCAACAATTGAAACTATTTCCAGCTGTGATGATCCTCGGGTGAGTCGATCAACTATGATTTGTTGATAATCATTTAGGAGACCACCACATCTTTACTTATTTCAAAGGTACTCATCTATGAGATTTCACGACCCATAGCTTGCTTAGCACTTATTGGCTTCCACATCAAATGCCTCCCCTTGAAAGTCAGCCACCAGCTCCTTGAAATGTCTAATATTTTCTGAGGCATGGTAAAGCCGTAACAAATTTTGCCTTTCAGATCCATTGCAGCTCAGAGTTGAGTCAATGATGAATTTTACCCTATAAGCTGCATCTACTAGACTTGTTCCCAGATTTTGCCATTCTGGATGTGTGAAGTCCTGCTCCCCGAGGAAAGATCTCAAGAATCGCAGATTCTCTAGGATTTCCTCAATGTGTTCTTTGAGAAAGACAATTGAATCAGAGTCAATTTTCAGCAACTCTTGTAGCTTTATCAAGAGAATATCAACGAATCCTAGTCCATTAATCTTAGGGAATTTGATACGAGGAAACTTCACATCAATCTCATCAACTATTTGCTTTATTTTCTGGATCAAACTCGAACATTTCCTTCTTCATGCATCCCGTGAATTTGACAGAATTAAAGGAATGACAGAAAGATAAAACCTGCCTGGCCACTGATTCAAAATGCATCAAGATTGGTGTTTCATTGTCTGTGACCTTCTCAAAGTCTCCGAAGATGAGTTTCCTAGGCGGCTAGGCATAATTGTCATTGATGCTACAAGGGAACTGAGGGTTCCAATTTGATCCTTCACTGGAAGAATCAAAACTTCATTACTGTTTTTGAGATCCATTAAATATACTTCTCCCTTAAATACCAAAATCCTCAGAAGCAATCTGAACACACTCCTTGCCTCGTTCCTGGTAAGAATTGTGGGATTGAAGGACTTTTTAAATGAATCCAGCTCCTTAGCCACGTCTTCGAAGTGTTTGAATAGCTGTTTCCAATTTTGCATGTTCACTTCTGGTGGACCTGCAAATTTGCTACTTAAGGATCTCATGTGCAAATGGAGGACTTCAACTTGATCTTGCAAAGACTTCTTGAGATATGTTGTATCCTGAAAAAAAATGTTGAAATTCCTTTTCATCCGACTATGGCTCAGTTGTTCAATGAAGAAAAGCTCTGTCCTGAGAAGATAAATCATCAGAACCAAGTTGAAACATGAAAGATCAGGTCCACCTTCTTCACTTAATGAGTTCTTGAGACACCCTACCCGCCTAACCATGACTGCAATATCTGGAAAGACATGTTCAGCAATCTTTTTGCCCTTTGCTCATAAGTCAATTATAAGATTGTATCAGGCACAACAGCTCCCACTTAACTTCAGCAACCTGTCCCTCATGGAGAAGATCAGAAAGAAATACTTCCACTGCTGATAGCTGACCTTATATTGAAGATGTGAAAAGGCATTACACATATCTTCTGCCACACTTTGATCCATTTTTGTTCTCCTTAGACAGCACAACCAAGGCAGATTCACTACACGTATAGCCACAATTCCAACATGAATCCTCAGAGCTGCGCTGAGATTAGGTTTGCCAGTCCTAGCCCTTGATAGAGTGACAAATAAATCAATGAGAGCACTTATCTTCTCTAGGAAGACTTTGAGTTCTCCTTCAAGGGGCAAATCAGCTTTCTCTGATAGGATCTGAAGATTCTCTCTGATAGAATTGAGCAACCCAAGTCACTGATGGAACTCATTCCAACAATCATATTTGTACTCAACCTCCAGGAAGTGTTTCTTCTGCAAATAGTCACAGACTCACAGAACCTCCTCAATAAATGGATTCTAAGCTCCATCTTTTTCAACAAGTTGGTAAACACAAGGACCAGTTTGGAAACCTTATTAATCTTGCGAGCACTCATTAAGTTCCTCTACAGTCTCGTTGATTGCAGCTTCAACTTTAAAGAACAGGGAAGCTTCAATTTCAAACATTGGGGGACATTAGCTTCCCTAAACACCAGATCTCAACTTGTCCACCATATTGTGAAACACCGTCACCAACCTAAATTCCACTTGGAAGGCCTGGATTTGATCTCTGAAAGTGTTGATCATGTCCTGGTCTGGTGGCTCCCTATAAAAGGAAGCAGCAAATTTTCAGTCCTCAAATTAATTCTCAACCTTCCTGAATCGCAGCTCCACCTCCTCAAGGACACGAGAAAAGCGATCAGTTGCAGAGCTGCTAGATGAAGAAGCAGGCTGATCCATCCCGTTCACTCACTCACTGAGATATTATTAGTGAATAGTGATTGACTGAGGCAGAATTATGTATGATGAAGAAAAAGATAGAACAATGACAATGGAATTGGGACAAGTGTGGGGCATCTTTTCATTGTTTTCCCTCTTGACTGGGAGTGATCACCTATTTTTCCTTTTCCACTTCTTATCTTTACTTGTTCTTTACATTAGCAGATCTCAAACATTGAAAAGTACCGATCATAAGGTCCACACCCCACTTTATCTCATTATTCTGGAGCCACTATTATGAACTATCCTGTTTAGGGGCCCTAGGGAACCCAGAGCAAGCTTTCTCTTCACTTTAGCTCTTTGCCTCATTTTCTTTTAACCACTGCCTTGCTCTTCTGCAATTGATCTCCATGATTGGAACAATAGTGAATTCAGGAATTGAAGGAAAAAACTAGTACAGGAAACGAGTGGGAGCTCTAAACCTACATCAATCTCACTAATCATAATTCAAAAAGCTGATTAAGTTTAGAATGAACTACTCTGACAAAACCACTGATTTCAGGAATAGCACGCTGTTGAGATATGCCAACTTTTCCTACAGATTTTATTAGATTAAGTTTGATATCAGAATCATTCAATTGGTAGAAGAATAAGTCTTAGTGTTAGGATCAAATATTTTAGTTAAGATTTGTTACGTAGAAGATCATGTTATCAAGTAGTTTTTGTTGAGATTTTCTAGAGAATTGTTAGCTGAAATTATTTTAGTTTGTTTCTTTGTAAGCACTATAAATAGGGTGTTGATGAATGAAGAAATTAAGCTCCTTTTTCAGCCCTCAATATAGTCTTGATATCTTTGTTTATGCTTCAAATAACCAACAAAGTGGTATCAAGAGTCTAAATCTTAAGGGCCTGTTTCTTTGAGAGTAAGTGAACTTGGTGAGAAACCCTTTTCACTATAAAATTATACACTTGAGCCTTCAACATCAAAATGCCAGGAAATAACTTTTTGTCCAATCCTCCAAATTTTACTGGTGAAAACTACCAAATCTGGGCTGTCAAAATGAAGTCCTATTTGGATGCTAATGATCTTTGGGATGTGGTAGAGACAGATCCTATTCCTGAATTATCGGAAGATCCAACTATTGCAGAAATGAGAGCCCATAGAGATGCAGTCAAAAGGAGATCAAAAGCCATGGCGTGCATTCATTCAGTAGTTTCTGATGCAGTATTCACAAAAATTATGACTTGTGAAACTGCAAAGGAAGCTTGGGATACTCTCAAAGTGGCTTTTCAAGGCAATGACAGAACAAGACAAATGCAGGTTTTGAACCTTAGGAGAGAGTTTGAGCTCCTTAGGATGAAAGACATAGAAAACATCAAAGAGTACTCTGACAAACTCTTAGATGTTGTGAATAAAATCAGATTGATTGGAGAACAATTACCAGATAGCAGAGTTATAGAGAAAGTCTTGGTGAGCCTACCTGAAAGGTTTGAGGCCAAGATTTCCTCCCTTGAAGATTCAAGGGATTTGTCTCAAATCACTTTGCCAGAACTAATCAATGCATTACAAGCACAAGAGCAGAGAAGAGCTATCCGAAAGGAGGAAGCAGTAGAAGGTGCTTTTCAGGTGAAAGACAAAATTCAAAATCAACAAGGTGGCAAAGAAAAGAAACAGCAATGGAACAAGAAGAGCAAGAAAGAAGGTGAGTCTAGCAGAGATGAAGGAAGAAGAGGAAAATTTCCTCAATGTCCACATTGCAAAAAGACTTCACATCTGCAACAATATTGCTGGTGGAGACCTGATGTGCAATGTAGGTCATGCAATCAGAAGGGACACGTCGAAAAAGGTATGCAAAAATAACAGAAGAGACCAACATGAGGACGAAAGGCTGGAGAGCAAATCTATCACCACCTCTTGGCCTCAAAGTTACAGGTAGTATCATCTTATCGCACATATCTATATTTGTTTCTTTCTACATCTAGCTATGGTGTTCTCTATGTTTGTTCTGTTCTTGTTGTGCAGATTCTGTATTTAGCAGTGAAGCACTTGGTTTCTTGAATGCTGTTATATTTATATGGTACCAGATATTTAGCTTTACCTATTCATTTTTGGCTAGGAGAGATATTTAGAAATGGGATTGAAATGCTTTCATCATTCATATTTTGAAGCTTCTTCAAGTTTTTTCATTCTGTTTCAGCCATGAATATCAATAGTTTATGAGTTTGAATGGATCCAGTAACATCAGTAAAGGATAGCTATGGGCTTAAGGTAGGCTATGTAATGTTATCAAAAGGCCAGAGCATTTTATGTCTTCCCTGGATCCTTCTTCAGCTTAGCGGAACTTGGTAGGATGCACTTATATTGCTGAGTACTGCCTCTATTGAAAAGATTTTCCTTCGTCATGAGGGATTGGTGGTTAATCCCTGTGAACCATCTTTGGAAGTGAAGGAGTTGTATTTGTCCTTGCTACATTTATCAATGGTAGAAACCATATTTTGGATATTACCTTTCATCGAACGGCTGATTCTGGAAGACTGAACCAATTTCCATAACTTGTGTGTCATAACATCTGGCCAGAACTATACCAACTTTTAGACAGTCTGCTAGATATTTTGATTGAAATAAGTGCCAGAGATCCACTCTCCTCCTCCAATCATGTACCAGCGTTTCTTATTTGCATCGGTTTTCAGTTGTTTTTGGAGAGGATAAAAAATACTGGTTTGATCAAAAGTACAACCATCACTCCCTCATGTGCAATTCTACCAGCTGCAAATAATTTCGCTCTTAGCTTTTAAGATTTAGAATCAATTCCAATGGTTCTTTGTTAATTTGTTTTAAACTTGCATAACTGGATTATATATTTGAGAAATGGTGACATTAGTCATCTCACTTGGACTGTGTTCAAACTCTGGTTGATAATGCTTGGTATCTCATATCCTTGTATCAGGCAGTCCATCGATTTATACAGTAGTGTACCATCTCCAAGTCTTAACTTCCTGGGGACGCCTACGTTATCATGTTTAGGCAGCTCATGTATCTCTTATTCATTAACAAGAAGATACACTCCTGAAGTACTCCCTTCTTCGCAAAACCTCTATTACCACCAGTAGCAGATGCACGTCGGCCACCAGAAAGGCGTAGTTCACATTCTCTGCTGCCCTCCATTCAAGGGAGGCCTTCCTTAAGAAAAGCAACTGCTGACAAGAAATCATCCAAGGTCTCACATGAGGTTTCTCTTCCTAGCCAGAGTTCATATGGACAAGCTGTGGTGAATGGTAGGTTTATTTGATTGAACATCCATCAATCTACATAGAAATGCAGGAATATTAAAGAAGCATTTATCAGAGGAACTGCATAATTAACTTGTATGTTGACGTGAATGTTGATGATTCGTACTTCAGTAATCTGTCCTTATTCAACTTCTAGATGTAGGAATATGAACTTGCTCGCTTTACTGTAAATTAAAAAGAAAAGCCTAAATTTGCTATAATCTATTCACTCACTGAGAACTTTGATGGCTTGCATAATATTCTAAATCCTTTTCTTCTATCTGTAGATATATATTCTACCTATACATTTGATCCTTTTCCCTTTTCACTGATGTAAGGAAGTTCGTCCTTGCAGTTCCTTGCAAAATGAAATAAAATATCAAATCAGAAACTATCATGAAACATCTAGAACCGTTTGAAGGCCTTGACAATTTTGATTTTGCCTTTGCATTTAGCTGCTAATGTGCTCATGGTGAATGAAGACACATAAAAATTATGTACATTTACTTTTCACAGGCATAAATGTTCTTTGTGGTGTTGGAATTCTTTCAACTACTTGTGCTGTCAAAGAAGGTGGATGGGTTGGGCTCTCAATTCTGTTTATCTTTGCTGTTGTTTCTTACTACACTGGGATTCTCCTGCATTCCTGTTTGGACAGTCAACCTGGGCTCGAGACTTACCCGGATATTGGCCATGCTGCCTTTGGTAATGTGGGACGTATTGCTACATCTGTAAGTATATTGTAAAATTGTCATTTTCTGAATGCTTGTTTGATGGTCCCCTTTGTCTTTGAGGATTTCAGAAACTTTTTATTGGCCTTAACAATTTTGGAGCCAGAGTGGTTTTTTGGACTCTCTGAAGTTTACTTGGGAGGGTTGACAATGATAACTTTTGTTATAGCTGAAGAAATTGTATATGATGTTACAATTCGATACCTTCTTATTAACTCTAAATGGAAATGATACCTTTCTGTCTCTAGGGTACTGATAGTTAATTTGTTGCCTTTTCAGGTTTCACTCATGCCAGATCCAAAAGCTAGATCATATTTATGCAGCCTCTTTGTCACTGCTGCTTTGATTTGTTGCGTATACTTCATCGGAACTGCATTCCTTGCGAAGGATGACATGGTAAGTGTCTTTCTTTTAGTTCTTTTTAATTCATTCCATGGGACATGGACTTTGCTTTAATTACCCTGCTGTTATAATGGTTTGCTTCAATGGGTATCACATAAACATTTCTGAGGGCACTTTGGGCTTTGACGCTACAACTTCTGGTTAACTTCAAATATCAGGCGGACTTTGTTTCTCCTCTTTCCCCTCTTTCAAGAGCTGTGTTGCAGGATTTTGGTAGCATTTTACTAAGTGCAACAAATATTAGTTTCGAAGAATTGCAAGATCTTCAACATTCACATTTGGATAATCTGTACTGTGGTATATTAGAAGAGAGATGATGTCAAGATGTGGTAAAAATTTAGCAAAAGCCTTAGTTATATTGATTTAACAATTTTTAAAGAAGACAGAACCTAATTATTCTTTATTGCTATCCTTTGCTTTTTAGGTTTCTATAACCCTCTATAAAGCATGCATCATGATATATTGATTTATGCCTTTTAACGTGCCTTCGCATCGCGCTACTGTAGTTATTATTCAATAGAAAATGTTAGCCAAAGGCTATCATTCAGGAGAAAATATTCACTACAGAATCAACTGCCGTTACTCCATTTTTTGTATCAGTACATAGCTGCTCTTATAAACTAATAATGTATATTGCTTTTGCGTGTTAACCAAGGATATTTTCAATCAATACTTAACTGCTCTTATCAACTAATATATACTGCTTTTGCATGGGAGGGAACCTTACTAACAGGTCTCAAGCTCCCACGCCTTGCGTGGGAAGCAGACCCTAGTATTTGTATAGATTGGACTGTGATTTCTAACTTCTTGCTGGTGTTGTAATATGTGGGCCCAAATTATATGAGGTTCTTAATGAATTGTAATTTTTGTCTTAATAATCTAAGTCTCATTACTTGTTCTTTATTATTGTACTCCTCCCCTTACCTACTTCTTTTACTCTTTTATGACAGATAAATGCTATTCATACTAGCTTTTGGAAGATATCTATGGTTATGGTTGAAGAATGTTGAAGACAAAATTGCCTTTTGCTCATGGAGTGGTTCATTTAAATGTTCTTCAATTTCTTAAACTGTGATTGCTTTTGTAAATGTACCTTATGTACAAGTGATATTTTGGACAAATGTTATTTTTGTAGGCATTAGTTGGGTAATGTACACTTGAATTTGGCATTTGAGAATGCTATATTATTACCATGTAATCTAATGCAAATACTTTTGGTTATCAATCGTTCATGTTTATTTGTATGGTTTGTTTAAAATCAATGATTTAGCAATGATTACAGGCCAAATTATGACTATTAAGCTATTGAGAAATTATCTAATGACAAAAAAAAGTTGTCATAAAATAGAAAATAAAAACTCCTTGTCATAACAGAGACTGTCACTAAATCTAAGCTAAATTTGTGACGACAATTGTTGTCAGTAAAATAGTTATATACAATGGCTTTCGGTGCTTTTTAGTGACGATCTTAAGTAGAGCATTTTTGACAAAAGGTCAATTCGTCAATAAAATACTTCCGGATTGTTGTCACTAATGACAACTATTTAGTGACGACATTTTAGGTCGTCACTAAATAGTTGTCATTAGTGACGACAATCTGGAAGTGTTTTATTGACGACTTGATCTTTTGTCAAAAATGCTCTACTTAAAGTCGTCACTAATGAGAACTATTTAGTGACGACATTTTAGGTCGTCACTGTTTACTTTTACCGACGGGGATTTAGTGACGACTTTGTGACGATTAAAAAGTCGTCAATAAAAGGTATTTGTGACGATATTTGTATGTTCTGTGATGATTTTGTGTTGTCACTGATGAACAATTTTCTTGTAGTGTTCTGAAGATTGGATTTAAGAAGAGTTTGAGTGAATCAACTCTTTATGTAAAAATTGTCAATGATGATATAATTGTTATTTCACTATACGTTGATGATTTGCTTGTCACAGGAAGTAAGCCAATCTTGGTAAATCAGTTTAAGGAGCAGATGAAGCAAGTCTTTGAAATGACAGACTTGGGAGAGATGTCCTATTTTCTTGGCATGGAGGTTATTCAATCTCAACAAGAAATCTTCATAAGTCAGCACAAATATGCAAGAGATGTGTTGAAAAAGTTTAATATGGAAAGTTGCAAATCAATTAGCACTCCATTGATGGAGAACGAGAAGCTTAGTAAAGATGATGGAGCTGCCAAAGTTGATGAAGGCCTATACAGAAGTCTTGTAGGTTGTTTAATGTATCTTATAGCAACAAGGTCTGATATTATGTATGTTGTGAGTTTACTGTCTAGATTTATGCATTGTGCAAGTGAGTTGCACTTCAAAGCTGCAAAAAGAGTACTCAGGTATGCCAAAGGCACTGTTGACTTTGGAGTTTGTTTCAAAAAATCAGAAAAATTGGAGTTACATGGCTATTCAGATAGTGATTGGGCTGGTTCATATGATGATATGAGGAGCACTTCTGGATACTTGTTCAACCTGGGTTCTGGATGTTTTTCATGGAATTCTAAGAAGCAAGATGTGGTAGCTCAATCTACTGCTGAGGCAGAATATGTTGCTGCTACGGCCGCTGTTAATCAAGCCTTATGGCTTAGGAAATTGTTAGCTGATCTAAATCAAGTTCAACAAGAAGCTACTCAAATTTTTGTTGATAATGAAGCTGCTATAGCTATTTCCAACAATCCAGTGTTTCATGGGAAGACTAAGCACTTCAAAATTAAATATTATTTTCTTTGAGAAGTTCAAAAGAATGAAGAAATTGTTCTAGTTCATTGCAAGACTGATTATCAGATTGCAGATATTTTTACGAAGGCCTTGTCTAAAACAAGGTTTGAATGCCTAAGAAGACAGTTGGGGATCTGCAGTAAAAGTGCCAAGGAGGAGTGTTGAGATATGCCAACTTTTCCTACAGATTTTATTAGATTAAGTTTGATATCAGAATCATTCAATTGGTAGAAGAATAAGTCTTATTGTTAGGATCAAATATTTTAGTTAAGATTTGCTAGGTAGAAGATCATGTTATCAAGTAGTTTTTGTTGAGATTTTCTAGAGAATTGTTAGCTGAAATTATTTTAGTTTGTTTCTTTGTAAGCACTATAAATAGGGTGTTGATGAATGAAGAAATTAAGCTTCTTTTTCAGCCCTCAATATAGTCTTGATATCTTTGTTTATGCTTCAAATAACCAACACACGCACAATAAGAACTGAGGTAACTCTAGGAATGAATTTTCTTCCCCATATTTTCCAAATCAACAGGATTCCTACGTCAGAAGAGACCCTCTTGGAAGCGTAGTTCTAAAGCCTTCTGAATTAAGATTGAGGATATGATTCTAATCCAAAATGTTGCATCTCGAGTAACGATATTATGAAGGTTCATTGCAATATGTCCACAGAAACTATCTTTCAGTAGCTTTTTGTTCCTTAATTATCAATTTGCATCACTTTGAAACCTTTTAACTAATGATTAGTAGCACATTGTTAGAACAAGTTGAAAATCAACATAAGATGACAATTTTACACAAATAAACTCATTCAAGCCACTTTACTTCCCATTATTAAACACCCTTCCCCACTCTAACCATATGTTGAAACAATATAATTACTCCCATAAATACAAAAGAAACAAGCTATAGAAAGCAGATCCTAACATACACCAAGGAAGCTAGAACACCATAGACCCCTAATAAAGGGCAGCAGTGATAGCACATTTTACAAACATAGTGAATCCATCATAGCCAGTTAATGGCAGCTTAGAAAGCCAAAGAAGGCATCAACAAAAAATAACAATTAATATAATCTAAAACTACAATTTCTGTGAAATGTCAATATGTTATATGAAATATCTTACACTGAATGACATTTGACATGGCAGACACAAACTAAAACACAGCCCACCTCCTGATATTTAAGAGTTTTCATATTTGTGTCTAGGCATATTGTGTTTTTGGGATCATTTCCTATGGGTGAACTCTTATGCAAATTATTATGCAAATTTATACCCTAGCCACACACTAGCAATAACAAGACGAAGCTTTTCAAATTTAAATTTACGAATTAGTACTGTGCCCCTCAAAATATTTTGAACAAATAAGTCACAAATAATGCATAATAAAAACAAGATTCTCACAACAAATAAGGAAAAGATGAAAGACTTCCCGAGAGCTAGAAAACGAGAACAGAGGAACGAAGAAATGAGAGGAAACTTGGAGGATACTATTAACAATCTGATTATCTCTGTTTCTTACATAAAGCACCGAGTATAAGGTCTTATATAAACCATACCAACCGGCAATTCCAAATCAACAATGGAAAAAATTAAACCAATACTAATCGGACTCCTCTACTAGCTTCCTGAACTAAACAAACTAAATAATAATAAGACTTCGTATAAAATCTTACATTACCTCCCTTAAACCAATATTTTCAAACCACATTATACCAAGCATCTTCTTTAACTTCGGAAACAACTGCACTTTCAATAGTTTCATAAAAATGTCTTCAACTCCACTTTTAATAGTTTCATGAAAATGTCTGCCATTTAATCTTCAATCTTGCAATAATCAATGGTAATCTTCTAATCTTGAATTGGTCTTGAGCTAGTTTACAAATGAAGTGAAACTTGATATCAATGTGCTTGCTTTGCCTATGAAATACTTGATTCTTTGACAACTCAGTGCCAGACTAGCTATCACAATTAATCTTGCTAGGAATAACTTGTTCATAATATACAAAATCAAGCATTCTTGTCAACCATAATATTTGAGCAGCACTATATGCAATTGCCATGTACTTTGCCTCGGTTGTAGATAACACCACCACTTGTTGCGTGTTTTAATACCATGAAAACACACTATTAGCGGGATAAAAAACATGACATGCTTCTCCATTGAATCATATCACTAACCTAATCATTGTCTGTAAAGCCAATAAAACTAGAATTGTCAGCACATGAAATAAAAATACTATCAGATTGTGTATCTTTAATATATCTTAAGATCTTATTGGGCACTTACTAATGTGATGGCGTGGAGGCTCCATAAACCTGCTAATCAACCCAACACCCAAAGAGATGTTAGAGCTTGTCGAAGTTAAGTATCTAAAACTTCCAACCAATCTCTTTCAACTGGAGTCAATATAGGTTTGGCAGTATCTATCTTAAATCTCTTCAATATGTCACTTGCATAATTTTTCTGTGTTATAAATATGCTACCAACTGTTTGAGAAACCTCAATGCCAAGAAAATATGACATTAATTCCAAATCAATCATCTCAAAATGACTAATTATAGCCTTTCTGAACTCTGAAATCACGTTATTATTGAAAGTAAAAATTAGATCATCCACATATAAGCATGCAACAAGAATATTACCACCAGGATTAAATTTGATATACAAAGTATGCTCATATAGACATCTAAGAAATTTATTCTCAACAAAGTAAGAATCAATATGGGAATACAATACTGAAGGGGCTTGCTTCAAACCATTGTTTGATTCTAGTGATCATCTCTGGCAGCTTCCTCAAAAGTAATTGAATCACAATCTGCAAATAAAGCAAAGTTTATAATATTTTTATCAAACAAATTATTATTATCACTAACAACATAATCATTCAAGCAAGCTGGCATGCAATATTCTCATTGTAGACGACTAGATAATTGTACAGGACTTAACTGCACCCTAAAAGATGAAGGATTACTACTATGTCGTTTGGATTGCTTTACTAGTTGATTAGAAGAATTCTCCTTACCCAAATATGATGGCATTGGTGGATGCTTTGGTGTAGAATATGACACTTTCTTAAACTAATCTCAAGTTCCTTGCTCATCAAACATGACATCTCTACTAATAATCACCTTCCCTATGTCTGGATTGAACAGCTTGTGTCCTTTGATCTCATGACTATAGCTAAGAAAAATGCACTTTTCTGCTTTGTCAACTAACTTTTTTTTTACAGCATCTAGGACATGGAAATAGACAAGATAACCAAATATTTTCAAATGAGAAATATTTAATTTTTTACCAGCCCATAACTCTGTTGTGTCTTCCCAATTGCATAGGAGACCTATTAGAAACATAAGCAGCACAGGAAACAGCTACCACCAAAAACCTTTAGGCATATTCTTAGCATTACATCATTGACCTCACCATATCTATCAAAGTGCAATTCTTTCTCTCCACTACTCCATTCTGCTGAGGAGTGTATTTGGCTGTCAGCTAATATTTAATCCCATGTTTCTCCAAAAATCATCGCAAACAACAAATTCAGTGCCTCTATTTGTTTTCAAAATTTTAATAAAATGGTCACTCTACTTCTCTACATACACTTTAAAACTCTTAAAAATAGCACAGGCATTAGATTTATTCTTTAAAAAATATACCCAAGCTTTTCTGCTAAAATCATAAATGAATATAATAAAATAATTACTACCACCATTCGAATGTACTTCAACTGAACACAAATCAAAATGTATCAACTCCAAGGGTTGACTAACCCTCCAAACCTTGTCTTTGGGAAAAGGATCTCTATGTTTCTTTCCCAAAGTAAAAGACTTGCAATGCTTAGTAGAAAAATCAATGGAAGGCAATCCATACACCATATTTTTCTTAGCAAGAAAACTCAAACTCCCAAAATTCAAGTGACTAAAGCATTTATGCTACAAGCAAAAGTAAGGCAAATCATGGCAATTAAGAGTGATAGGTCATTACAATTAGTATTCATAAATGCCTTTGCCATTAGTACCAGATGATTATCAGTAATAATACCAATGCCATTTTTAAATAGCAAATCATATCCTCTCAGAAAGTTACCCAAAACTCAGCAAATTATGATAAAAGTTCGGCACATAGAAAACATTAGAGATAAAATTAGATTTACCATTTTTCATAGTAATACCAATTTTTCCTTTTTCAACCACAGGAACCCTTTCATTGTTGTCAAATTTAACAAAAGATTTGAAAGACTCATCAAATTAGCAAACATATTTTTATCATTACACATATGGTTACTGTGATCAAAATCCAAAAACCAATTCTTCTTCTTATTTTCTTCCACCATTGAGTTAGAAAATAAAATGGTCTCATCTTTTCCATCGTTATCCTCTACCATATTAGCATGCTTACCTTTATTGAGAGGATTGCATCAACACTCATTTTTAGAATGACCAATTTTTTACAATTATGGCACTAAATATTACGTCTGCGAGAATTATTACTATTTTTTTACTCACTATTAGGATAAATATTGTTACCACTCTACTGCTAAAAATTACCTCTGGCATGACCTCTAAAATTGTCTTTTCCATGGCCTCATCATCTTCCTCTGAAATTTAGATTCCACTAATTCGAAGCATGACCCTTCTTCTTGGGTTTATCTATCTGCACTTACAATGCCTTCTCCATTGTTTCTTTTTCTGCATCATCTTCCACCTTCCTATTAATTCTCTGTTCTTGAAGAATTAATGAAGCTTGCAATTCTTCAATAGTCATGATTAAGATATCTTTTGTTTCTTGAATCACAACTACCATATGATCATATTTCACGGGTAAAGTATTGAGATCTTTTACTACTAGCATCTCACCACTGTGATCATGACCATTAGTTCTATCTAATTTTTTATGTTGATCAACCTGAAAAAATATGATTCAATGGTTTCTGATTTTTCATGGTGCTCTTCAATATTAATAGATTATTTTTTCTGAACTCTGTCAATTCCTTTGTATGTCTTCACCAAAATATCACATGCCTATTTTACAACCTTGGTGTTAGCAATTTTTTTCAAAAATTGAAGCAGAATTTGAGACAATGCGATACTTCCTTACCTCCTGATGCTTGCATTAGCATTTGTAGCAATTTCTTGCTGAACAAATTGAAGCAAATATATGCCTCAAGATGAGTTCCATTTAAGTCCTCCAAAAAACTATAATCTTTTTTCCCTATGAGTTTTGGTACTACACATAAAATATTGGTTGGCATAGTTGATGTAGTTGGCACAAATATATCTTCGAATAAACCTGGGCCCTCAAAATATTATAAACAGATAAGTCACAAATAATATATAGTAAAATCAAGCTGCAAGACTTCTCACAACATACAAGGAAAAGATAAAAGACTTCCTAAGAGCTAGAAAACAAAAACAGAAGAGCGAAGAAACGAGAGGAAACTTGGAAGCTATTATTAACAATCTGATTATCTCTGTTTCTTAGATAAATCTTGGGGTATAAGGTCATATATAGACCATACCAATCAGCAGTTCCAAATCAACGGCGAGAAAGATTAAATCAATACTAATCAAACTCATTTACTAGTTTCCTAAACAAAACAAACTAAGTAGTAATAAGACTTGGTTTAAAATCCTACAAATACAACTTCAACATATCTTTCAAACTTGCAATACAGATGAGAATGTTATGATTCTAACGTATTTGTAGGATAGAGAAGTAGTAGTAGAAAGAATCATGGCATGAAGCATTTCATATGCTTCTGCTTCAACATCAAAGTAAGAACTTGTTAGTCACTTTGGGACCGAACTAATCAGGAGTTGAGCCTGGTTGGACCCCAAATTGGGAGGCAAGCCCTCCACATCTGTCTCTCCATTCACAAGACTTAGAACTTGAAATCTTGCTTAAGGGACTAAGCTCCTTGCCATAAAACGAACATGGAAATTATTAAGCTGAAACTAGACTATAAACTAGGCTAACTATTGAGGATCTTGACTACATAATGATTAACCTTTCAAAGGGAGTGAAGACTTAGGTTGATTAATCCTTAGTTTTGATGATGACATAACACAATAATGATTTGGACTAATGTTTTTATATGAGAAATGATTAGGGATAGATATCTTGCAAAATGGAAAAAGAAGAAAAATAAATCAAGAAGGATTAAAAAGCAAGATTGTTTGTCGGACGCAAGGATGAGATGCTCAGCATAATATCAAATGTTTGACAATCAACGAGTATATATCGAACACTTCAATCGGACACTCATCCCTCCTATCGGATGTTCGACAGAAAAAGGGTTGAAACTTGAGCCTTCTGTTTACTATCGGACACAAGACTATCGGACACAGAGCAATTGGACCAGATGTTTGAGAAGGGTATCGGACGTCCAATAGGTAGAATCGAGCATCTGACGGCTCCAACAGCTAGATTCTCAACAGCTAATTTTTTGACCGTTGGAGAAACTTTTGGAACAATATTTCACCACCTATGAATACCCTCAAGTATGAGAAGAAGAGAGACCTTTGCCTACACAAAATACAAACTTTTTAGAGCAATTTTTAGATAGAAAAATATTTTGATTGTTGTATAGGTGTGGAAAAAGTTAGATTTATGAGATTTCTCAAGAAGAGAACTAGAATCTTGTGAAGGTGAGCCTCACTTGTATAATAGTTCTTAGTTGGCTGGTTTGTTGGTGACAGGTGTCGGGCCGGTACAATAATAAAATCCTACTTACGACAATATATAAATGAATATAATGGCAAGTAGGGTCGTTTCAAGAGGGCTTAGGGGGAAAATTTGTCTACTTTCCAAGTAAAAACTAACTGAGAGTTTTGGAAAATTAAAATTAAAATAAAATACTTAATGGAAATAAAAATAATTAAATGGAAACAAATTAAATTTAAATCAAGATTTAACAAACTCTAGCCAAGGATATAACTCCAGAGGTGATTCATATAACTGTTCATTGATGTAATAATTATTTCATTTATTCATTAATAAATAGGTTATAGTTGTCAAACATGCAATGACAACCAACTCTTCTTTACCATCTCGATAGTTAAGATACGTCCGTTAACTACTTCCCTAATCAAGAACAACCCTAGGTACGCCCATAGAATTTAATTTCTTGATTGCATTAGATACTAAAAAAACTCTGTTCTAATCAATAAACACACTCTCAGGATTTATTTAAATTAGATCATATATTTTTCTAACATGAAACCAATCACATTAGTTGCCACTAATATAAGATAATTAAATAATTATGGATTTAACTGTCCTAACTGGCATTAGATTGTTAAGTTGAATTAAATATCGGGTGCCCATGATATTCAAACAACAAAACAACTTTGAGAAATTAAATCAGAAAACATACGAATACTAAAGAGTAAAAGAAATAGATAAAGCAATTAGATATCACAGATGTAGATGCACCAAATCCTTTGTTATTTCTCGACTAGAAAAGAGAATTAATTACTTTCCATTAAGAATAACCCAAGCAATTCCATTAATGAAAGTTGCATGAATCTCCACAATAGAAAAATAAACAGAAGAAAAGGCAAAGAGAAAGCTCCCCACTTTTGCTTGACGCGAGACTAGTCACAATACTCCAATTGAATTTTGGAGGTACTAATTATCCCTAGAGCCAGCCGACAAATTCTCCTATTTTGTTGCTTTCGAAAATAAAGCAAACTCCCAATTGGAAAAGGAAACACTCTAAAGAGATAATACTTAATTTTTTTAAATTAAATGAAATATCTAAAAGAAAAGAGAAAGTCTCTTAATATTCAGCCAACTGCCTTGCTCGAAATCCAACTCGGATTAGGAAACTTTTACGCGCAAATCCTGCGTTTTTAGACTTGACAGCAACTCTTGGAAAATCACCTCTTTTATCACTTTTTGCTCCACTCCCTACAATTAGCACCGAATAAGTAGAATCCATTCAATAATACAATATTTGGTGAATAAATTGAGGGAAAATATTCATAAAATTAACAGCAATTATGCATCCTATCAATTTTTCATACACCTAAGCCATGTTTGTCCTCAAGCATGAGAACAACAATCAAGCAATACTAAATAATTGAATTCAAATAATAGCTATTATTCAAATTATCTATTAGCCGGGTACAATTAAAACACATGGCAAACATTAGTAGCTAGACTCTATGAAATATCTCTCCGGTTAGTTTTTAAAGCCAAGGACTTTTCCGATTCCTGACTAACTAATCTAAGAAGAAAAAATATTCACCCAACAATCAATTGGCAAACGGTTCGACTATTAAGTAAAATCTCAACAATAAAACTCCTGAATCAGCAGGCTAATGTAACCATCCACGTATTTTCACTTTCATACACACTTTTCACTTTTTACTATTAGCACAACCTTTTTCTATGATACTCCCTACACTTGAGTTTTTTTTCGTAATTAATTTTTTTCAAGGGAAATGCTTAGTTCTTAGCCATTCAAACCTTTTGACGTGAATTCTGACATCTACCAAATGAAAGAACTCGGTTGCTCAGCTCTTATTGTTTTAGGACCACATGCTCATAGCTATCGCCATTGCTTGACACAAAAGGCGACACTTTTGGTGAAAACCCTCGGTTACTAGGTAGCGATAACTAACGAAGTATAGCTAAACCTGATTTACAATTAAGCACAAAATACAATTAAAAACCACACCAATCTGATTCATTTTCCAAACATGAAGAACTAAAATTAATAGTTGAACCACTTTATATGAAAAATGTTATTTACAATATTTAGAAAAGTTGACCAAAAATTACAAAAGTCACAAAATTTTCAATATTTACCAAAAAGATAGCCTTAGACCCAACCATGTCATACTTGACCTTTTAGACTATAAAACCTTAGCAATGAAAAAAATTTGAGATATTTAGCCATTCTTGATCACAGATAGCCACCAAACATGCATAAAAATGACAAAACTGAAAGGAACTTCAAAAATTTTAACAAAAAGTGCAATAAACCTTACATTGTCCCTAATGTAAGAAATTTAAAAAAATTAAAAGAAGAGGAAGGGGATAACGAACTTCCCTGAAGATGAAGCAGACAGCTACAGATGAGGGGCAAAGGAATACGTGAAACTTACATGGTGGAAATATACCACCAAATTCGAAGTCATCTTGGACATGTGGAGCTCAATATTGGCTAACCGGCCATCCATTTGGAGATCTCATGCATGTAGGTGCTACAACTCAGTATCAAGAAACTATGGTAGGGGAGGTGCAGATGGGTGACAATCGATGATGGAGACCAGCGTCTTCGTAGTGGTGGGGAGCAACGAAGAAGACTCTAGTCGCGATTAGGGAGCCATCTGTCATTTCACCAGAGAAGGAAAAGGAGGAAAAGAAAGAAAGAACGAGGAGAGAGAAAGAAGAAAGAAAGGAAGAAAGAGGAGAGAGAAAGAAGAAAGAAAGGAAGAAAGAAAGAAAGAAAGAAGAAAGAAAAAACAAGAGAAAAGGAAAAAGAAAGGGAAAAATAAAAAGATTGTTTTGTTATTTTTTTTACTTCTCCGTTGTTGGAACAAGACGTGGGCACATCTTGTTGGTCCGTAGTTTTCTGATGGTGGATTTAAAATCAACGCGAGTTTCAGCGTGCTCTCAAGACATGTTTACGTCTTGTCGCCTAATCATTCTCTAGAATTTCTGAAATTGAAGCATGAGCTCTCCAGTCAGTTAGGCGTGGACATGCCTTGTCAGATCAAAATCTTCTGACCATTAAAACAACAAAATGAAAATTGAACAATGAAATACAAGAAACCTGAGATAAAAATACTAAAAATAATAAAAATGAACTTAAAATTGAATTGGGTTGCCTCCCAATAGGCGCCTTTCTTTAACGTCTTTGGTTAGATTTGAAGCATCATTTCTCAATTCGGTTGTAATTCGAACTTTCTTCCAATCAGTGGCATTCCTCCATGATCCAAATCGCCATTGAGTGCAACCATCCTCTTTAACTTTCTGCCCACTTTTACATCATAAGTTGCTTTCAACTCATGATGTTTGTTCGCAACAACTTTCAACTTACCCCTGCAATTAAACTCAGAAAATTCTTGCACAGTAGGATTAACAACATGAATAGCAAATATAGAATGAGAGTTAACATGATGTTTCATTTCATCAAAAATATTAAAATGAGCTATTTCTCCATCAAGTTTCATTATCAATGTACCCTAATTAACATCAATTTTTTGTTCGAGTTGTACTCAAAAAGAGTTTCCCTAGTATAGTAGGTGATGGATTAGGAGAGCGTTCATCATTCATGTCAAGAACATAAAAGTTAGCAGAAAACATTAATTCATTAATGTAGACCAACACATCTTCAACTAACCCATTGGAATATGCATTAGTCTGATCGGCTAATTGAATTATAATACTTGTTTCCTTTAGTGGTCCCATATTTAAAGAGACATAAATACTAATCCATCAGAATATGCATTAGTCTGATCGGCTAATTAAATTATAATACTTGTTTCCTTTAGTGGTCCCAAATTTAAAGAGACATAAATACCTTTTGGCAGCACATTAATGGAATCTCCTAAATCTAGCATGACCTTTCTGATCTTAGTATTTCCTATTCAACAGAGAATGGAGAACATACCTGGATCTCCATACTTGGGCGGAATTTCCTTTGTAGCATTGCTGAAACATTCTCCCCCATCAAAACTCTCTCATCGCCTCTCAATTTCTTCTTGTTGACGCACAAGTTCTTCAAAAATTTAGCATATTTTGACACTTGTTTGATTGCGTCCAACAAAGGAATATTGATTGCCACCTTTCGAAACACTTTTAAAATCTCTGTCTCTCTCTCTCTCTTGGTCTTGTTTCTTCAATTTCTCTAACCTGCTAGAAAAGGGAGTTGGATTAGATTTAATTTGAATCACAAGACTGGGAGTTACCTCAGAAGTTGCTTTGATGAATCCCTCTTCTTCCATCTCCTTTTCAATTTGATCGTTACTCTTATCCTTTGGAATTATGGATTTTGGCCCTTCAATCTCCATCCCACTTCTGAGAGTCATGGCACTGACCTTCTTTGGATTCGCCTCAAGTTGAGAAGAAAGTCTTCCTTGCTCTTGGGACTCCAGGCAATTTATTGCAGAGGCCATCTAACTCATCTGATTTCGTATATCTTGTATGCTCACCTCCGTCTTTTGTTCGAATTACAAGGTATTCTGCTGGAGTTGCTTGGTATTAGGAACTAATATTTTGACCATATCCTCAATAAATGTTTCCGAATTAGACGAAGAGAATTGAGGTCTTGATAGGTACAGCAGTTGAAACCCTTACTGTCTATTAGGAGGAAAGTTTGCTTATCCCATCCCCGAATAACTAAAATTTGGGTGGTCTCTCCAACCCAAATTATACATGTTGGAGTAAGGGTTATACTGCCTATGGGGTGTGGGCACATCTCCAGCCATGTTTATTTGTTCAGTATTATCATCTTGTAGCATCGGATACCCATCAGTGGGATAGCTAACATCCTTGCAAATTTCACATGCCTTCACTTGCCACATGTTCCCCACTGCCATCTGCGGAATGATGGAAGTTAGCTCAACCAATTGCTCTTGTAGCCATGAAATGTTCACCTCATTTGTCCGACGAGTTGGAATATCCTCTCTCGTGCCAAACTGTTGGAAATTTTCAGCCATCCCTTCAATTAATTCCCATGCTTCTCAAGGGATTTTGCTCACTAAAGCACTTCCACTTACAATGTCGATGATACTTCTATCCCTATAAAGCAAGACTTCATATAAGTATTGGATGAACAGTTGCTCACTAATCTGGTGTTGAGGGCAACTGATACACAGATTTTTGAATCTCTCGCAGTATTCGTAGAGAGACTCTCAGGGACTCTGCTTAATACCACAAATTTTCTTCCGCAAACTGGTAGCTCGAGATGCAGAGAAGTATTTCTCTAAAAATCCTTTTCTTTATGTTTGTCCATGTTGTGATACTCCCCACAGGCAATTAGTAGAGCCAGTCTTTGGCAGTCCCTTTTAATGAAAAGGGGAATGCCCACATCTTCATTTGCTCCTCAGTGACACTGGGCGGCTTCATACTTGTGCAGATAACGGTGAACTCCTGGAGGTATTTGTGAGGCTCTTCACCTATCAAACCATGAAAATTAGATAAGATGTCAATTAATCTTAATTTTAATTTAAATGTTACATTTTCAGCAAAATCAGGAAAAGCAATGCATAAAAGTTGCTAATTTAAATCAGATGCAGTCAACTCCCTCAAGGTCCAATTATTATTTACCATTATAACTTCTTCCTATTTAGAATCACTAGGAGACTCCAACAAATTCACAACCAAATTAAGTCCTGGAAATGCAATAGATGACTGCTCTCCCTTCCACATTTTGGTTTCTTTTCTTAGCTTATGCGTAGTCTTCTCAATCTCGGGATCGAAGATTAAATCACCTGTACGAGAAGAACGAAGTGTAAACTAGCAAAATATCAAAAAATAAAATAAAATAAAATAAAATAAATTCAAAAAAACAAGTTAATCAACGCCAATCCTCGATAATGGCACCAAAAATTAACAAGTGCCAGGTCTGTGCAATAATAAAATCTTACTCACGACAAGATATAAATGAGTATAATGATAAGTAGGATCGTCTCCATAGAGATTATGGTAAAATTTTGTCTCTTTCCAAGTAAAAACTAACTGGGGTTTTGAAAATTTAAAATTAAAATACTTAACGGAAATAAAAATAATTAAACAGAAAGAAATTAAATTTAAATCAAGCATTAACAAGTTCTAGCCAAGGATATAACTCCAAAAGTGGTTCATACAATTGCTCATCGATACAATAATTATTTCATCTACTCGTTAATAAACAGATTATAGTTACCAAACATGCGATAACAACCAACTTTTTCTTACCGTCTCGATAGTTAAGGTACGCCCATTAACTACTTCTCTAACCAAGAAACAACTCTTGGTACGCTCATAGAATTAATTTCTTGATTGCATTAGACACTAGAAAAGCCATGTTCTAATCAATAAGCACATTACCAAGATTTATTTAAATTAAATCATATGTTTTCCTAACCTGAAATCAATCACATTAGTCGCCACTAATTTAAGGCAATTAAATAATTACGAATTAACTGTCCTAACTGACATTAGATTGTTAAGTTGAATTAAATATTGGACATCTATGATATTCAAACAACAAAACAACCATGAGAAATTAAATCAGAAAATATACGAATACTAATGAATAAAAGAAATATATAAAAATAATTAGATTTCATAGATTTAGATGAACCAAATCTTTTGTTATTTCTTGACTAGAAAAGAGAATTAATTAATAACCCAAACAATTGCATTGATGAAAGTTGCATGAATCTCCACATTAGAAAATAAACAAAAGAAAAAGCAAAGAGAAAGCTTTCCACTTCTGCTTGACGCGAGACTACTCACGATACTCCAATTGAATTTTGGAGGTACTAATTATCCCTAGAGCTAGCTGACAAATTCTCCTATTTTGTAGCTTTCGAAAATAAAGCAAACTCCCAATTGAAAAAGGAAACACTCTAAAGAGATAATACTTAATTGCTTTATAATTAAATGAAATATCTAAAGAAAAGATAAAGCTTCTTAATCTTCAGCCAACTGTCTTGCTCAGAATCCAACTCGAATTAGGAAATTTTTGCATGCAAATCCCGCATTTTCGAACTTGGCAGCAACTCTTGAAAAATCACCTTGTGACAGCCCCACCTTCCCCTAAGACGTACCAAAGGGGTTAGCGGACTGCCTGCCTAACTCTCGCCAGGACTATTAAGACAATTATATACAATCTAAAACATTCTGGAATAAAATAGCGCGCTTACACGATTCAAAATCGTAAAACGGAAAAACGAAAAAAAAGAAAAAAAAATCGGAACCGCAAATGAATAGTGACCGCCACGTCACCATCCAGCCAAAACCCAATCGAATACAGATAACGTTATATAACTCTAGAGAATGAACATTTTCAAACCAAATACGATACATGAACATGGTTAAACGATTTTATACACATACGTTTTTAATTTACAAATCAAAAGAAAAATATTTGGATCAAAATACATTTAGGATTTTTCCAACCATCGAGGAGCTTTACAAAAGAATATATTAAAACTAGCTCAACTCGTGCCTCAAAACATCATAGTCTCCAAAAGGTTGTTCCCTGTAAGGAAAACAAAATTTAACGGAGTGAGTTTTCGCCCAATGAGGTACCATCACTCAGGCATTCAAGGAGTACATAATCACAAGGATACACAATTCAAATACGTTCATCAAGTGAGCACAACTAACACCGCACAATAAATGAGAGAAAAGGATACGGACGGCTCTCAAGAGCCTTTTCCACTTTTGCCATACTTGATCTCAACTCATTGATGCTCCGTCAATGGATACAGAGTAACCAATACCGTAGACTCCACTTTTCTCCAATTTCCGTCCACCTCATATACCCCTTACCGGGCTCGAACTCCAACCAGTTCAGAAATGGTAATACTCAAGTATACCGAAATCAAGAGTCTCATACCCAATGATTCCACAAAACAGTCCCCATGGCTTGTCAATTTCCTCGACCATGCCCTTGTTGGCTCGATTCAATTGACCACAAATGGGGTTGAGCTCAGAGTTAACAGTAAAGGTCGTTGGATACACATCCAACGACACCAGTTCAAGTACATTCAAGAGAAATTCAATTGATACAGTTAACAGTCACATATACCATAGAGTACGGGAGTGATAAAGTACACCATTGTCTCAACTAATATCATCAGTAAACACAAGCATTTCAATCATAGATTTCAAGTATAACAAAGCCATGAAGTAACAATCATGTGAGTAGTACACTCACCAATCAAACAAAGAGATTTCACAAATTTCTGCCCAACGAGCGTCTTGGGTCACCGGCACGCCCTAAAACATTCAAGAAAACACAATGAGACTCGAACACGAGTCATAAACCTAATCCACATACTACTAATGCAAAGCCAAAAGAACTTGAAAGTGAAAATAAAGAACACTTGGTGCTAAAGGTTTAGACAACCCCAAAGTCACTCATAAAATAATCTCATTTCAATAGCCGTTCAATAGGCTCAGTGTCGTATAGGTACAAAATCAAGTTAGGAAAAGTCCAGAAATGAAGTTTAAGCCCTAAAACAAAAGACAGGTTTGACATCGCTTAGCGTATCGGACACAACCGAAGCTACGCTTATCAAATTGTTGTGCAATTTATACCGTTTCGAAGCTAAGATATAATGATACAATTTTGATGGAGACCACTCAATCCACTTCATAGTGTAACCAGATCAAAATTTCAAATTACAGAACCAGAGTCTCACAATCAGACTAGTTAACCGCACGATGCTTAAATGACAACAACTCAGGCTACCAAAGTCCAATTGAGGCGTTTTCAGGGCCGTTGGAAAGCTAAGACATAGCACTACAACTTTCGTGTTTTGACCAAATGCTAATTTTGTACGGATCAGGGTGACCATATGTGGTCAGATTGGTGAAATGTCAACACTGCCCACCGAACTCTACCTATGGTAGTCAGGGTTAATTTTATCTTTTCACATGCTACAGTACTCGGATTGGGCTGAAATTTTACAAACAGCTATAAAACATCATTTCCTACAACTTTCATATTTTAACCTAAGGCCGATTCTATGACGCCCCCACTTCTCCCAAGGGCAAACCCAAGGGTATCCGCGGGACGCCTGCCCAACTCTCGCCAGGACTCAAGACAATTCAAATCGAACTTAACGATACATACCAAATACTACAAGTCAAAATAAAGAAAAGTCGCTTCCTTAACTAAATATTCAAATCTTACATCATGTTCACAAAAGATACATCAAGTCCCAAAATACAACTATTAAAAGTCGACAAAACATTTACAACCCAGATTCCAATCAAAAATATAATCTAGTCGGTTTTTCCAAAATCTTTCAATCCAACCTGTTAAGGAAAACAAACTAATGGGATGAGCCAATACTCAGTGAGGCCAAGAAATACACATGCAAACACATAATCCAAGTAGCCACAAATTACATAGTAAGTAAAGCCATAAAGTTCGAATAATTCACATTTCGAATAGGAAAAATAAACAGAAACAATTCAAGGATACTGTAACTCTCAGGAGCTAAATTCCACGTAGTCGAGTCGAAATCTTGATCACATTTTACGTTGACACTCCGTCAACCATATAAGTATCAAATCCATAGATACACCACTTTTCTTCGAATCCTGTCACCGTTACACCCCCTTACCGGGCCCGCTCATCAAATTTTTGATAATACTCGAGTATATCATGGCAATACTGCACGAGTAATGCCGAGCAAGATCTCTCCAATAGATCATGCTCAACGAATATCTCATGGTTGGCTAAGCTTATCGACCAAGCCCATGCTGGCTCGATTCGCAAAGTTAACCAACGAGTTTGGGCGTCCCCCGAATACGAATACAAATACGAATACGAATATAAGTCGACGAGCAACGCTCAAATCGACGATTTCAAATAGGAATCACAAATACGGATCACATATACGAATCAAAACAAATACGAATCATATCCACATTATCATGTACAAGTCGGATATGAATTCACATAGCAAAATTCGAATATAATTTCATTTGAAAGAGCACGAGTGCGGTAAAGTACACCCTCGCTTCAAAATTTCAAAATTTCATAACGGATAAGAAACAGATAACCACTTAACATCAAGTTCATGCACTTGACACTCACCAATCGAAAAAAGGGAGTAAGTACGTAAACGAGCCTTTAGGTGTTCCCCTCGAGATCCTCTTGAAGGTCTCCTTGACCACCTGAGCAAATAGTAATTGTCTATTACACACTATCGCTTCAAACCCCTAATTATCGAGGAAGATTGTACACTTTTATAATCTAAGAAAATTTCACGAAAATGAGCCTTAATTACTCGTAAATCGAGGCTCAAAATGGGGTTTTAAAACACAAACGAAATCTGATTTTCATCGTTGAAATCAAGTGTAAAACGGTTTAGCAATATCGAAGGAAAATAGAGAGTTCGCAACCCTCAATTTCCTTTAAGTTCGGAAATTTCAGATTTGTCACCCATACTTTGAAAAATCGTATCTCATTCTCTACAAATCCAAAATTGGAAAACTTGGTGCCATTGGAAACTAGTTCCAAAGTACTAAAAGTTCTTAGAAGACACTTTTCCATGATTCCAATTGAAAAATATTCAAAATTTAGCCCAAAGTTACTGTTTTAGAAAGTCAAGACAGATTTGGGTTGATTTTCGATAAAGTTTGAAAATTCGGCAAAATTCATACAATTCGAGCTAGCCTCTGAAATTTGGAGCTCTATTAGAGTTGTAATCCAGATTTAAAACAACAAGCCGAATGAGAATTGAAGTTTCAAGCACCAAGATATGGCAACTCAAAATTACCCAAATTTCCTTGTTAAACAAGAGTTTTCCAAAATCAAGTCACGAACTTTGGAAGTTTAGTTGAGAAATGAAACGGCCTCGGAATAACACCAAAATTAGCAGTATAATACTACCATATAAGGGTTGTTCCTCTACCAAATTTCATGGAAAAATAAGCATAGAAAGTGGGTTAACAAAACCGTTGAAATCACAAGAAATTCTAAGGCTAAGCTGCCTTTGAACTTCTGTTTTGTCGTTTCCAAACATTTGGTCAAGGAACATCTCCAACATGGTTCATTCCAGTTGGAAATGTCCAAAATATGTTCAAGGTACATTCGATAGATGATTTACAATAAGAAGCTTTGGATAACAAGTCCCAAACCGTAGTTAGTTTCAAATCTGTCCAAAACACTGTTTTCATTCACAAAGTCAGATTTGAATTTTGATCATAAATCACTCAATTCAACTCAGAATTGAGCGTGGTTGATGGCATTAGAAAATAGACTCATAAGGCTATATTTTCTCAAAAGAAATCATTTTCAAAATCTGTCCATAACCAGCTCATACATGAGCATCAAATCACAGTTCATAATCTGCCTCCCAGTGACAAACGAAACAGGACAGCAATATTTAAACAAATGGTTAGGCTCACTCGAGTGGAACCAGGACGTGAATTTTATACCAAATGAAAGCTGGGAATGTCTAGTTTCCAGTGCCCCAAACGGCACTCGATTCAGACATCGGAGTAAAAAGATATAGCCGAAACAAATACACTGCCTGGGTGAATACGGGATAAATTTCCAGATTTCTAAGCTTTCGTAAATCCAACATTTGGGTGACCAAATCAAGTTATTTTTCAATGAAACTTTTTACACAACTAATATAACATGTAAACAACATAAACAAGCCATTAGAAGCTCAAAATTTTGCACAAAAGTGGTCGAACAAGGTTGGGGTAAAACGGTCACTTTTACTCCAAGCACCTCCTTTGATTTTCTACCCACATTACAACATTAATCAGCTAATTTAAGCACTAAACCATCATTAATTTCATTATCAATCATCAAATCAGTCCATCCAATCAAAGTGGGAGTCATAGAACCCATACAATAATTTTTCATCATAAACAAACTACCCATATGCATGCATGAGTTTAAATGTGCACTACTACTCCCATAAAACAAGAATTGAAGGGTTGATCGTCACTCACTCACTTTGATGTTCAAGACAGAAATTTCGGCTCTCCTTGGCTCAAGAAAAACCACGGACAGCAGCTCCTTTTCTTAGCTAGATGTAATCTTCAAGTGTTGAGCTAAGTGTGGTTGAAATTTGAAGTGAAATGGTGATGATTTGGAGCAAGTTTAGGTGAAGAAAATTGAAGAACTTGAGTTGTTCTTCATTGGGATGGTGGCCGGCTGTCTTGGAGAGGAAAATGAGAGTGTTGTACGCCACTTTAGATGATGAATTGAACGGTTATGATCTAGTGTGATGCACCCACTAGAAACTTAATAATGTGTGGCCTAAAATGCTCCAAAAGTCAACTAAGGATAGTGCGCGTACACGCGCACTTCGTGCTCGATTCCTCTCGAGTTTATTTTACTAGTGCACTAAACCTTTAATGCACTCTTATTCATATAAATATTTGTGAGAACTTGCAAATTCCATATATTTTTCTTAAAAATACCCTTTTATTTGGAAATGATTCATTTAATATGGCCCTACTATCCAATCATCCCACAATAAGTGCAAATGAACCTAGAAAGTGGGGTTTCACTTTTCATTTTCAAGAAAGAGCGAATTAGGGATTTCACATTTTTTCGTAGTGTGACTATTCGGTACCGAGTGAGGATCAAATTTGGTAGTTAAGAGTGACTTTTGGATGAGGAAATATTATATGATTAGAAGTGATAATAATAAGTTAGTGAATTATAAGTTAAAACCCTAGTACGTGCGAGTTAAGGAAAACGGTGAGAACCCGATAAGGGAATTAAGTTCTAAGACATTTTTCTAGTATAAATTAGTTCATGTGACGTTAGTAATGCATATTGGGCGTGGGACCCGCTAGTACGGTTAGTGCGGTAAAATTTTAACGACTAGAAGGACTTTTGTGCAAAAGAAATTATGTGACAAAAGGTGTTAAGAGATGATTGGAGGAGTAATAGATATTTGAGTGCTTAAGAGAGACAATTAGATAGACTTCCCTTGGATTTGTGCCACTTGTCAAGCACCAAGCCAATCTTGACCAAGACCATGACCAAGATTAAGCTTAAAACTTATCCAACTCAAGTCAATCACCATTGTCTTCCTTTGCCTTCCATGATGGACGAAATTTGGGAGGAGAAAAGAGAGGGAGAGCTTCAAGTTCCATCTTAGATTTTACCTTGTTTGAGTTGAAACCACAAAAACTAAACCGATTAAACTTGCAATAAGGTGACAAGGAAGCTTTGGGTGGAGTGATTTTTGCATGGGTAGCCTTGTTCTTGCGTATTTCCTTGAGGTTTGAAGGTATTAAACTAAGAAACTCTTCTTCTACCTCTTATATTGTATTTTATTGGATAGATGACCTGAATCTTAGAAGTTTTATGGATGAAAACCTAGATTGGTAAAGGTTGATGGAATTTCAGCCTAGGGTTTCATTTTTTTCTCCAATTCTGCCGGTACTGTTACACCCAGTTAGAGGCGGATTTGGCCTTAGTACAAAACATAAAAGTTGTATAGAATGATGTTTTATAGTTTCCTGCAAAATTTCAACTCAATCAGAGTAAAGTAGCCTGTGAAAAGACCAAAATATCCCTGCTGCCCTGTTTCTGTCCTAAAATGAAAATCAGCCTCAGTAAGTGGTTAGTTTGACCAGGCATATTACCGAATTGGTTGATGATGTCTTCTTAAGAATTATAGCCTTGTATCTTAGCTTTCAAATGCCTTTGGAATTACCTGAATTGGAGTTGTGTGCGCTGAGATATGAGTGAATAAAGCAGGACTGCTAGTTGATTTCTGCAGTGAATTTCGAACTGGAAAATCTGGAGTTGTTTTGATAAATTTGGCCTAGTTAGGGTGAGAACTGGACTGAGTGGTCTTCATGAAAGTTGTAACCTCATAAGTCCTGAATATGTCTACAAAATTTCAGGTCAAACGGATCAGTGTAGCCCGAGTTATAGCCAAAATACTTGCACCTATTTTGTACACTGGATTGTGTTACGTTTTTGAATTTTGCTTCTGACCATGCTCTGTCCGTTTTGATAAAGTGCGAACTGGGTGTTGATTCCTTCATAAGAAATGTAGATCTTGGTCTTAGCTTCGTAACGGTATAAAGTACATTCCAATCCGAGTTCCATATCTCCAGTTATGACCAAAACAAGATCGATTGTCAGAACTGCCTTCGAATTTGGACAGTTCTGACAGGGATGTTTGGACCCCATTTTTCCCCATGTTCTGTATTGATTCAGCCTTTGGTCCAAACATAAAAGTTATAGCCTTATGAATGAGCTTTCTAACGCCTCTGGAATTTCTTGATTCCGATTTCTAAGTCGTGAGTTACGGTCTTTCAAACAGGGCCTGTTTGGTAACCCAAAATGAAATGGCTGGAACTATTTTGTGCGTTTTTTACCAATACCTATTGAGATCTGGGTTGAGATGTCTAAATAAACGTTGTAGCCCTTCCTCGTAGCTTCAAAACGGTGTCTCACCCACCTTGATCCGATTTCCTAGCCTAACTTTTGATCAAAACGGTTTGGGATGGCAAATCTGGCCGTTTCCGTTTCCGTTTCCGTGTCCGTCTCCATTTCCGTGTGCCGTTTTCGCACTTGCATGTGCCAATTTTGCCGTTTTACTTGAGTTATGCATGTTAGTGGCCGTTTGTGATATATTGTGATGCAATCTTCTATTGCAGACGGTGACGGGCTAGACGGTGCCGGTGGGGCCTACTAGCTGTATACGTGACGTGATCCTTGCATTTTTGCTATACGTACTTTTGGAGTAAGTATTCAGGCCGTTTATGTGTTTTGATGTGAATAAAAGGGGGACTTAGACGAGGGTGTACTTTATCACACTCGACCTAAACCCTAGTTTGTACCTATGTTTCTTTATGAGATGTGTATACATGAATTATTTTGGGTTTGAACCCCTTGAGCTTGTAGCTCGGGGTGACGTTTGTGAGTTTTGGGTTTGAACCCCTTGAGCTTGTAGCTCGGGGTGACGTTTGTAAGTTGGGGTTGATCTTCCGACCTAGATGGACTATTCGAGCCGGTCAGGGCTTGGTCGAAGCCAGTCCAACTTAGTCTGAGGTCACCAAGTTTGTGAATCCGGTTCACCGAGAATGTGAACCAGGTTTGTGACCCGAGCTTGTGACTCAAGCTCAAGTTTGTGATTTCATTCGCTCGAGCAAGTTTGTGAGGTGACTGGCCAATGAGGGTGATAAGGTGTTAGGTGGGAGTACAAGTGGAGTTCTACGGATCTTATTTGTGGTCGACGGAGTGTCGGCAGGAGGTCACGCATGGCAAACGATTGGCTTTGGAGCCAACCTGTATCCTTCATTTGTATTGTTACTTTTGCACTTGACTTGACATTTTGTGAAATAGTTGTTTATCTAAATGTGCAATTTATGATTTTACCCCTGTTTACTTACTAAGCACATAACTTACCCCGTTTCCTTTGTTTTCCTTAGCAGGGGACGACACGGGGAACTCCTTGAGCTTGTAGCTCGGGGTGACGTTTGTGAGTTTTGGGTTTGAACCCCTTGAGCTTGTGGCTCGGGGTGACGTTTGTAAGTTGGGTTTGAACCCAAAATAAGTCGATTGACTAGTTGTTTTTGGGATGTAAATAGAATTTTTTTTGGAGTTGACTATTGTGAATAGTACACTTTTGGTTTATCTAGGTTTTATTGTTTTGAAATTTCGAGTCCTGGCGCGAGCTAGGCAGGCGTCCCGCCGATATCCTAGGGTTCGCCCTTGGGAGAAGCGGGGGCGTCACAGGTGGTATCAAAGCCTACTTCGCGTGGTCTCTGCGCGTAGTGAGCCTGGGCTGAGTGGTGAATAGGTATGAAGGATTAAGTGCTCGTTCGAGCATAAACTATGAATTGCGAATGTTATAGGCCTTAAATCTCTTCCGTGGTATCTGAGGATCATAGATAGGTATGTCAGGGAGGAATTTCGATTGTAGATAGTTTACTCTTGGGACTGGCCAGCTCGAGATGTGAATTATCTTATTTCGGATTCTCGTGCCTGAGTACTCCAGATTTGAAGTGATATGAGGTACTTGAGACTTGTATTTTGGAAACATGAACAGACTTTGTCCTGCTAGAATGAGTATAAGAGGTCTGCGGACATCTAGTGAATAGAAAGTGATGTGAGATACCGGATGGGGTTATTTAACTGAGACTGGGACGACATATCACCTTTTCTTTTGATTTGCCCTTGTATTGTTACTACATGACTTTTGTTTGTGGTATGTTAATACCTACATGTATAGTACTTGCGGCCTTTGATTACTTGTCTAATTTGAGATGTCTCTTTGTGTATATGCTCACTGTCTCTTTATGTATTGGGTGTGAGATATCTTGTTGTTTTAGTCAATTTATTTCGTTATCTACTAAATCACCTTTTGAAAAAAAATTTCGAGTACGAAATTTCATAAGGGGGAAAGATTGTGAGGACTTGCAAATTCCTTATATTTTTCTTAAAAATATCCTTTTATTTGGAAATTATTCATTTAATATGGCCCTACTATCCAATCATCCCACAATAAGTGCAAATGAACCTAGAAAGTGGGGTTTCACTTTTCGTTTTCAAGAAAGAGCGAATTATGGTTTTTGTCGCGCCCCACTTTTTGATGTTTGTTGTGGTGTGTGAGTGTGTAGTGGAATGTGAACGTGTGTAAATGAAAAGTAAAAGGCCATGGGACTTGAGAATGCGACGATTTGGCCAAACAAAGTTCAAAAGGGGGGTTTTTAATGAAAGATGGAGTCGCCACTTGGTATAGAGTTAGGGTGTACCAAGTCACCCAAAAAGAAATTTTCTAAAGGAAAGATAGAAAGAAACCCCTTTTAAACGACTCCTAGTCCACGTAAACCAACGAAAAAGGTTCGGGAGTCACATTTGACAAAGGGGAAGGCAAGGATAAAAATCCAAGGCACCCCTTCGACCTAGCCAAGGCTAGTTGCGTGATTTAGCCCCACCTTTCCTAATTTTTCTACCCAAGGTATGTATCGCGTGTTGGATATGACTATATGAATGCAAAAACCTAGACCTAGGGGGACATGGGGGAAATTTCTCTTCAAAGGTGGAGTGGTGCCAATCACATTAATTGTGAAGCCCAATAATGATCCTTTGGAGAGGTCACACATAATCCTAAATGACGTAAAAATGAGTGGAATGCATGCCATGTGAAAATGTGAGTTTGTGTGAAGTAAGAAAAGTGATAAAAATAATAGGATGTAAGTGGAGGTGTGCAAATGTATTTACAAGGTAAGGTGAGTAAAGAATGATAATGTGAAAATAACATAAAGTGCATGTGTGCGAGTGATATGGTATAAAGTGTGAGTAGTCGAATGAAAACGTGCAAAATTAAAGTAGTGCGAAGTGAGAATGTAGAAAAAGGGATAGAATATAAAGTAAGTGTATAGGATAGCGAATAAATGAAATGCATGAACCCTATAGGAATGCATCAAAACGGGAACGGGGAGTCCTAACTTTGTGACTTTAATCTTCCCTTTGATTAGAAGGGGGAACTAGCGTGCTAAGGCTATTTGTGGAGCCACACTCGCTCGTTTCCCTTGTCGAAAGGGGACTCTCAAGCAAATGTACACTATACCTAGCATGAGATGCAAAAACCTTAAAATGAGGGGAAGAGGGGTTTGAGGGGCATGCCAAATGATAAAAACTAAGAAAAATGCATGAAAATGTAATGAACATGCAAGTATGCACTAACGAAAAGGGGGACGGCCTATTGGGTCTAGCGTTGGACTAGCCCTTTCTAAGAATTTCCTACTAGCGTTGGACTAGTGGAAAACGGAACAATGAACCACAACTAGCGTTGGACTAGTGCGGTGACGAGAAAGGGGGCCACAACTAGCATTGGACTAGTGTGGTGACGTCCATTCATCCATCACATTCATTCATGACTATAAAAGCGAGTAGACATGCAAATCACTTATAAACACGTAGCACATAACACTTAGCATGCTCGACTAGATGCAAAAGCCTAATAAAGCACTTAACACATAGCAACAAAAGCAAGCAACGAACCTATTACATTTGCTAAACTAAAGCAGAAGGGGAAGGGGAAATGGACAAAATGCTCTCCGAGCCCTATCTATTACAAGCCAAGAGGTGTACACATACCCCATAATGAATAACTTAAATAAAAGTAAAAAAGTAAATGAAATAAATGCAAGGAATTAAGGAAAGGCAAGGAAAGCGAAATAGACATGCATATTCACATAACACGTAGGAGCACGTAGGGTCAAATGAAGTTCAAATAAGGGATAGAGTGTACCTCCCTTGAATCGATGCCCTAACGAAGTGAAATCACTTATTTATCCTCCAAAAATAAAAGAAATGGTCAAGGTACCAATTTATTTGGGAAAATTAAAGAAAATAGGCGAACACAAGCTCACTTGGTCATAAAGCCCCTAAAGTTATGAATTAAAAGCAATTTAAACAAAGCAAGGTGGCTAATTGAATCAAACAGGCAATGAAGTTGCAAAAATTAAAATTACCAAGGATCAAATTGATGAAATTATTCAATTGATTGGGCCCTAGTGGAACAAAGGGAGGCTTGGGGGCCAAAGTGCAAAATTTGGAACATTTTCCATGCATACATGCAAAGCTACGAGACATGGTTTCTTCTGCAACATTCCTTCGAAGCTTACTGTAACATTAAGCTCTCAAATGCGATGCAGATTTCATGCAAGATTTCAAACATAAGCTATCATAAAAACATCACTCAACACCACTTAACACATAAACATTTCCATTAACAGAATCCAATCATGAACAGTGAACAATTAAAGATCAAATGAAGACAAATGAAGAACCAAATGGAAGACATGTGCAGCGGTAGAAAAGTAAAACCAGTTTTCATGATTTTCTTGAATGAAGATTCGCCACTCAACGAAGAGGCCTATATGAAGCAACTCAAACAGTTTCTACCATTTCAACAACCAAGATCTAGTGCAAAACTTCAAACTATCCCAGAAAATCCAGTCCAAGCAACGGTACATAAAGGCAGCAAAAGAAAAAGTGAAGCTTGCGACAACTTTCTTTTCACCAATTCAGCATGCACATGACACCTTCTATGAGCTCCAATGGAGCATGTAGGTACATGACCTACTGCCCTGGAATTCAATCCCAACTCATTTAGAACCGTACAGCCGAAAACATCAAGATACAAGACACAGTTCTCATGACTACCTTCCAAAAGAAATCACCAACAAACGTTTATCCGTCTATGCTTAGCAACAAACATTGACTAATATACCAAACCTGGCAAACTAAGGCTTCCGGAAACGGATTACACACAGCAGAGGTGACCCAAAACAAACGTTTTGACATCAGAAAAATGAAACTCCAATGAATCGAAAGGAAAAACAAGAAACTGCTGCAACAAGCTGAAAGTTCCAAACTTGCCACGGCTGTTTTTCTTTAAACGAATTCATGCGATGAAATATCATGCTAGAGATCCATGCTAAAACCATCATTTTCACAACAAACACCGTATCTGACATCAGACTCCAGAAATGAATCACTACCCAACAGATTTCAAGGTACAATATTGCTGAAAAACCCATGGGCATCGCAAGATTACACTGTTTTTCTTAAGCTGATGAGATGCGATTGGAAGATAGAGAAAAGGTTTACCTTTAACACCAGGAAACGCCAGTAAAACGTGAAGAATTCGAGGATGGCAAGATTCGAATCCCAGTGAAGAAAGATGCTAGCTTGCTATTCGGATCCTGGAGTTCTTCTTCTGCACTTGGTTCCCTTCGTCTGAAAAATCTCCCTTGCCGTTCCTTTTTCTTGCCACCAACTTCCACTCTTCTTTTCCGAAACCCAAAACCTCGGCTCTCCTGGTTTCTCCTCAAGCTTAGCCGCCCCTTTCTTTCCAAGAAAACCCTTGTAGCCTTCTGCTGTTTTTTCTCTCCCCCACAGAACCTCAATTCTCCCTCTTGCTCTAGATTTTTCCTGCCGTCACTCTGCTTCTCTCCCGAAACCCCAGCTCTCTCGTTTTCGTTTCTTTTCACCCTCAGCCCTCCTTATCTTCTTAACCCTTTTCCTTTCGTGGCCTTTTCTGAAAGAACCTAGCCGTCCTGACTATCCCCCAGATTTTCTCCTTACTCTCGCTTCAGCCGTCAACCTCTCTCCCTCCAGATTTCTAGCTGTCTTCAGCCGTTGTTTTTTCTGTTTTCTTTTGCTTGTTTCTGATCTTTCTTTTAGTTTGCAGCCGTCACGTACTCTCCAAAAAACCTCCCCAGAATTTTCCTCCCTTTTTACCGCCTGTTTGCTTCCTTCCGTCGCCCTCTCTCCTTCTGTTTTCTTTTCCCGCCGCCAACTAGCCCCTCAAACTCTCACTTTATCCCCTTTCCAGCTACCACAAAAAGCTGCGTTCTTTTCTTCTCAGACCCTAGTCACTCATCTCTCTCCACCAGCCGTCAAGTTTTCTCTGGTTTTTTCTTTTCTTAGCCGTTCCCCTCTTTTCTTTTCCCCTTGCTGTTTTTCTATCTCCCCATCCCTTCTCCTGCTTGCGGCTGTTGTTCTTTCTTGTATTTATACCAGGCCAACCCTCACCTCAAGGGTGAGGATGGAAGAGGAGATTCCTCTAAAACCCAGGCCATCCGATGGCCATGTACCACTCTTCTTTGCAAGCTGCCAAAATACGCAACTTGCATGACGCGGCCTCTTTTTTTTTTTTTTTTTTAAAGTAATTTAGCAAAATGATAATAAAATTAAGTAAAAACCAACAATTTAATTAACATCAGGTAAAAATAAATAAACTAGAAATAATAAACAGCAAAATTGTAATTTTTCATTTTTCTTTTCATTTTTCATCATTTTTCACTTTTTTTCCTTTTTTAATGCCAAAATGTCTAAAAATGAGATTAGTAAAACCAAACTAAAATAAATATCAATAAAACTAATAATGAAAAATAAAGTCAAAAAATTGGTGTCTACAGTTTGCCCCTCTTTGTCTGAGTTTTGGAGAAACTTGAGACAAAGAAGTAGACACCAAATACTTACCTGCATTATTCGGCTGCGAATGATTCCAACAATTGCCGCCCTTGAAACGAGGACTGATTTCTTTATCAAAATGTTGAAATGGGATTGACCCAAACAGGAATTTAAAACGGTACTGACCCGAACAAGAAATTTAAACGGGACTGACCCGAACAGGAATTTAAACGGGACTGACCCGAACAAAATTTAAACGGGACTGACCCGAACAGAAATTTAAACGGGACTGACCCGAACAAAATTTAAAGGGGACTGACCCGAACAGAATTTAAACGGGACTGACCCGAACAGAAATTTAAACGGGACTGACCCGAACAGAATTTAAACGGGACTGACCCGAACAGAATTTAAACGGGACTGACCCAAACAGAAATTTAAAACGGGACTGACCCGAACAGGAATTTAAACGGGACTGACCCGAACAAGAATTTAAACGGGACTGACCCGAACAGGAATTTAAAACGGGACTGACCCGAACAAGAATTTAAACGGGACTGACCCGAACAGAAATTTAAACGGGATTGACCCGAACAGAATTTAAACGGGACTGACCCGAACAGAAATTTAAACGGGACTGACCCGAACAGAAATTTAAAACGGGACTGACCCGAACAGGAATTTAAAACGGGACTGACCCGAACAGGAATTTAAACGGGACTGACCCGAACAGGAATTTAAAACGGGACTGACCCGAACAAGAATTTAAAACGGGACTGACCCGAACAAGAATTTAAACGGGACTGACCCGAACAGGAATTTAAAACGGGATTGACCTGAATAAGAATTTAAACGGGACTGACCCGAACAGGAATTTAAAATCATGATGCACACTAGTGGGACTGACCCACGGCTAGTGGCGATAAAAGTGAAACGCTCACTAGTGGGACTGACCCACGCTAGTGGCGATGAAAAGTGAAACGCTCACTAGTGGGACTGACCCACGGGATAGACCCGGATAGAAATGTAGATGGGATAGACCCACGGGATAGACCCGGACAGAAATGTAGATGGGATAGACCCACGGGATAGACCCGGACAGAAATGTAAATGGGATAGACCCACGGGATAGACCCGGATGGAAATGTAAATGGGATAGACCCACGGGATAGACCCGGACAGAAATGTGAATGGGATAAACCCACGGGATAGACCCGGACAGAAATGTAAATGGGATAGACCCATGTTTAACGGCAATGAAACTCGCGCTAGTGGGACTGACCCATGTTTAGCGGCGAAGAAAACAAAATGCACACTAGTGGGACTAACCCATATTTAGCGGCAGGGTAAAATGAAAGGCGCACTAGTGGGACTGACCCAACGGCTAGTGGCGGTACAAAATGAAATGCTCACTGGCGGGACTCATCTCACGCTCCAGTGGCTGTGAAAATGAAATGCACACTGGCGGGACTAACCTCATGCTCCAATGACTGTGAAAATGAAATGCTCACTGGCGGGACTAACCTCATGCTCTAGTGGCTGTGAAAATGAAATGTCTTGACAATCGGACAGTGGGATCAAACCCGAGCCTGCCGTGATGAACTTGATTTGATTTTTGATTTTTGATTTTTTGATTTTTTTGATTTTTGATTTTTCCTGACTGAGAGAGACTTGTCGAAATAATTTGCCCCAGTGTAGGGCCCTTTTCCCTTCTTTCTTCTCTTTCTTCGGCATCGGCCTTCCACAACTCAGAAGCTCTTTCGTTGATTTCAACTATGAATACCTGCACAGGGGGCTTGCCAAAGTATGACATGCACTTGAATTATTTTTGCAACTACTACTCATGGAAAGAGTAGCGTGATTGATTTGAAAGTCTTGCCTGACTCTGACGAAATCCTCAAACGAGCTATACAAAATTTGCCCCAGTGTGGGCTTATTTTGCGAAATCTTGCAAATAAGAATTTTGCCCCAGTGTGGGTCCATTTGATTGCAAAAATTGATTTGGATGCTTCTCCATTTATTTGAACAAAGTAAGAAACTGTGTTTCCCATAGTGTGAAGAAAATGGAACGTCTTGCTTAACTCATACAGAAAATTTCATGATGAATTTCTCAGAATAATGCCAAATTACAAAAGATTTCTTCCTCACTTAAGCATCGATGCTTTGGGTAATGGGTCACCATTTCCCGTTGGCTCATCTTTCGGGACCAATCAAGTAGGCGTTATTTCTGATTTGGAAGTGGTCAAAGGAAAATGAGAGGTCAAGATTTGTCTGGTTCTTGTGCCCAAAATTGTAATGCATTCAACATCACATCCTAGTGAAAGCAAAGAGTTTGTCACCCTTATTTCTTAAGAAAACGTAGTCCACATATGAGCTTTATAGGCTTGCAACAATATGGATAGAAACTATAGCTAAGCATGCGAAAACGGGTTATACCCTTTGATCACAAATGATTGATGGATTTTCTTAGAAGCATGACCTTTGTTTTGAGTTGTCATGAAGGAATAAGTCAACGATGGACTTTTATGGGCTTGTAATGTGGCTTGAAGACGATAGTTAAAGAAATAATTTTCAAGGATATTGCACCGAAGATCGCATTTTTCAACATTGCCCTCATCTGGACTCCAAGATTTTGGAGTTTGTTTGACTTTTTATCATCGTTCAACAGGGTCTTTCAACATCAAATCTTTTTGCATTTTTCTTTTGCATTCATTTCGCTCGCTTTTCCTTTTTCTTTTCCTTTTCTCAAAAGTGCCCTCGCGGGGTTTCACATGAAGAGCAGTGTCAACCTCACACCTAATCAATTCAGAAATACATTCAAAAAATTTCTTGGCATCAGTACATGAACATCACTTGCCAATTAGAACATTCCTTGACGGAGATATTGCAAAGAACAGGAGTCAGGACTTTCGGCTTTTGTAATGGGGGTCAGGTGGGGTGCTTAGAAAAGTTAAGACTTGAAAACGAATTTCAAAAGTGGTTTGAAGAATCTGAGATCGCATTATTGCGCCAGCCCTATTTTAGGGCTAAATCAGAATTTGCCCCAGTTTATGCTCAATTGAGGCTTTTTCTCTTTCATTTTCTTTCGATTTTTCGGCCTTCTGCCATTTTTTGAACTTTCACAAAATTTGCCCCAGTTTATTTTTAAACTGAGGTTCTCTTTTCTTCTTTTGTTTTTGATTTTGTTGCTTTTCACTTTTTCACTTCTTGAAATTTTCCTTTTTCAACTCAAATTTGCCTCAGTGTGGGGTTTGCGATTCTCAGGGGTTGCCAAACGAAATAATTTATTCTGAAGGCTCAAAAGGGATAACTAGGGATAGAATGTTTGATTGAAAAAGAAGATGGCCTGACTTGTATTCCGTTCCTTACAATAACTCTGAAAGGAAACTTTCATTAATGCGAAATTTCTGGCATGTATCTGACTTAACTGACTGAGGAAGACCCTTGTTCATCCATATTTGTGAAACATAGGCGATCCACCGGACAGAACTTGTCTTTTTTTCTCTTTTCTTTTCTTTTCAAAAATTGAAACCCTGGTAGAATCAAATTTCCCCAATTCGCGGTTCCCTTTCCTTTTTCCTTTTTTCTTTTTCAAAATTCCCCAATCTCCTTCCCCAATGTGGGGTGCGATCATATGTGCACTCGAAAAAACCACCAATTTTTGGCTCAAATGAGGATGCAAGGGATAAATGGTGTTTAGGTTGTAGAAACGATGGCCAATGTATCATTCTTACGCCTCATGTTAACCAAGTAAACGAATTGGCTCGTTGAGAATCCATTCCTTTTTGAAAATCTTCCCAATGTAGGGTAGTGATCATTAAGGCTCTTATTTGAAACGAAATTATTCTTTTAAGGCTCAAATGGGAGAGCAAATGATAAAATCTGTATAGGTAGAGAAACGAATGCTCAAAGTATCATTCCAAATTTTCAAAACAAACAAGAATAATGCTCATTTTTGCTTTCACTTAGATGTGAATGAATCGGATTAGACACCTCGAACATTTTCAAGCAAAAGTTGCCCCAATTTATCAATCAACGTGACTGACTTTATTTTGGGATTAAGTGCAGGAGAAAGGTATCTCATGGGCCTTCTGAGTGACCTCTTTTAATTTTTGAACACTCTTATTGTGTAGCTTGGATCAGCAATCTAGTGTACACAAGGATTTTTGAAAGCATACACTTGCGAATTTTCAGGTTGCAGGTTGAAAAAACTCTCAATTCGGTCTTATTTCTTAAAATTCATCATGAAATCTCTTAATGAGCTAAAGAATGAAATGTACATGAATATACACAAAACAATAATTGTCCAAAACTTTATTACTAACAAGATTAAAACAAAATTTGTCGTTCAATCATGATACAATGAGAAGAGAGGAACTTGTAAAGAGCTCCACATATACACTTTTCATCTCATTTTCTTTTGGAACAAAATGTATTAACAAATCAAATAAACAGAATTTTCCTTTGAAAAATAATTACAAAATCTCTCAGAGGCTTAGCGTAGAGCTTTCAGATAGATCATTTATGTTTTCATTGTAGGACCTGCCCAAGAATCACACAATACTTGCAATTTTGACACTCAGAAGTGTTATCAGATATAGAAAAATATTTTCCCTTTATTGGAGTATTTTACGAATACAGGGGGAGGGGGAAAACAAAAGAAAAATACCCTGAGTTAGTAATCAAGACTATAAAATCGGTATGCATGCCCTATGGGGGACCCTTTTTATGCCAAGGGTAGGCCTAGCATGAAAATGCAATCCTCCAGAGCAGGCACTATAAAATACCTGATGGATCCAATCAGCTTATGGAGTGAAAAATGATTTGAAAAAATTTGGCCCATTGGAATGAGAAGAGACGTTTGTTAAAATGAGGACCTCGTCCGAAGGGATTGATCACTTTTGATCGACACAAGAACTTGCAAAAACGCACGGGTTTGACCTTGACGAACTTCCTATCGGAGAGATTGGAATTCGTTTTGACAACTTTTCTCAGTGAAGCACGGGTCAAAACTCCAACTGATCAAATGGCTGGATGCAATGGATGTTTTTCTCAAAATCGACTAGGTTTTCCATTTTGAATTTCGACATTGAAACCCTAATTGGTCAAATGAAATTGACAATTTATTAAAAATCGACCGGATTACCCTAAAAAGGGAAACAGGTCAAATGAATTGAATGAAATTTAATTTATCCAAAATTAATCAGATCACCCTAAAAAGGGTAAATTGATCAACTAGATTGAACGGAACTTGATTTATTCAAACTCGGCTCGGTTGCCCTAAAAATGGGTAAATTGGCCAAATGAATGAAATTGAATTAGTGATTTATTCAAAAATCGGCCGAATGACCCTAAAAAGGGTAAATTGGTCAAATGAATTGACGATTTATTCAAAATCGACCAGGTGACCCTAAAAAGGGTAAATTGGTCAAATGAATTGATAATTTATTCAAAAAAAATTGGTCAAATGAATTGATAATTTATTCAAAAATCGACCAGGTGACCCTAAAAAGGGTAAATTGGTCAAGTGAATTGATGATTTATTCAAAAATCGACCAGGTGACCCTAAAAAGGGTAAATTGGTCAAATGAATTGATGATTTATTGAATGAATTGGCAAAATGGATTGGTTGAATTGTCCGGCCATTGGTTGTTTCAAAATTATTGAGGTGCATTAGTCTATGACCTTCTAAAAATCAAATTTTGGCCTCAATTTATTTATCGTCTCAATAGGAGGAATCATTTGTGAATTTCTTCAAATTAATGTCCTTCACGCGAGGGATTTTTACCAATTTTGATAAAAGGGCCAAGAAGTGATTATTAGACGCCCATATTCCAAAGATCGCTCCATGAAACTGATCGGATCCCACCTTACCTTGTGCACTACCCCTTTGGATGGTACAAGAAATATAAACGTGCAAGTCTCATTGGATTATGTATCCGAGACACAGGGCGGTTTATTCCTAGCACGGGATCGCCTAAATGGCATTCCTTTTCTAGGGTTTATGCATGATGCCATTTTATTAAAGCAGTAAAACATGCAATTTGAAATGAAATCATGACCTAAAAGGACCTTTTATACGCCAAGGTAGGCTTAGAATGCTATGCAATTATTGATCTATGAGTGCAATATACCAAAATCTTTAAACGTGCAATAACCTATCGATGATGGTAGGTTCTAAAAGAAGGTCATGCCAGACCTCTTATTTGCTAAGGTTTGTGAATGCAATGGGGACACAAAACCAAGAAAAAGTTAGTTCAGCCAGATCAATACACATAACACATTGTAGCAGCGAAATCAACACAAAGAAATAAAGCAATAAAAGGGAGCAAGGGGTTGGACCCCTCCCCTCGTAAATAGTGTCCCTAATAGGGTAGGGCAGACTCTACCCTAGGCAAGCTATCATGGATGCATGAGGTATTGGCTCACTAATGCATCTAGACTCGATAGGTCTTAGATCCCCGAGCCTTCAGACTTAGAAACCAAAGGTCATCAATCCCAAGGTTCTTTGTCGGTGGCTCGAGCGATTCCCCAGACATTGCTACGCACACGTCGTGTCACGGCCACATGTCTGAGTGAATCTATCAAAAAATCCTCAATCTTCGACTAAAAGCTATAGGCTATTAACCCAAAGCTTAAAGCGGAAGATTAAGTGACCCCTCGGATCGTGCTACGCACACGTCGTGTCACGGTCACACGTCTAAGTGGGTCGCCTAAAATCCTAACAGGGTGGAGTGGCATGACAAGCCACTAAAAGAAAAATAAAGGAGGGATAAATAATTAAAGCGTATGCACGTATGCTAGTGCTCGTTTGGAGGGGAGGGATCAAGAACCAACGCGAGGCTCTAGGGTATGTCCCTCACCCAAATGCAATGCAAAGCGCGAGATAAAACAAGTAAAATATACATCCAAACAACCAATCATACATACGTGAGTGAGGGAGTAGTTTGATACGCGCACAAGGCAAAAAGTCCTAAAAAAGGAAAAAAAATGCAACCCTAATATCCAAATGCTATGCATAAAAAGGGTAGAAAAGGGAAAAGAATAGCCAAATCAAATGCTTGGACCCACTTAGGAAGTCCCCAGTGGAGTCGCCAACTGTCGCGCCCCACTTTTTGATGTTTGTTGTGGTGTGTGAGTGTGTAGTGGAATGTGAACGTGTGTAAATGAAAAGTAAAAGGCCATGGGACTTGAGAATGCGACGATTTGGCCAAACAAAGTTCAAAAGGGGGGTTTTTAATGAAAGATGGAGTCGCCACTTGGTATAGAGTTAGGGTGTACCAAGTCACCCAAAAAGAAATTTTCTAAAGGAAAGATAGAAAGAAACCCCTTTTAAACGACTCCTAGTCCACGTAAACCAACGAAAAAGGTTCGGGAGTCACATTTGACGAAGGGGAAGGCAAGGATAAAAATCCAAGGCACCCCTTCGACCTAGCCAAGGCTAGTTGCGTGATTTAGCCCCACCTTTCCTAATTTTTCTACCCAAGGTATGTATCGCGTGTTGGATATGACTATATGAATGCAAAAACCTAGACCTAGGGGGACATGGGGGAAATTTCTCTTCAAAGGTGGAGTGGTGCCAATCACATTAATTGTGAAGCCCAATAATGATCCTTTGGAGAGGTCACACATAATCCTAAATGACGTAAAAATGAGTGGAATGCATGCCATGTGAAAATGTGAGTTTGTGTGAAGTAAGAAAAGTGATAAAAATAATAGGATGTAAGTGGAGGTGTGCAAATGTATTTACAAGGTAAGGTGAGTAAAGAATGATAATGTGAAAATAACATAAAGTGCATGTGTGCGAGTGATATGGTATAAAGTGTGAGTAGTCGAATGAAAACGTGCAAAATTAAAGTAGTGCGAAGTGAGAATGTAGAAAAAGGGATAGAATATAAAGTAAGTGTATAGGATAGCGAATAAATGAAATGCATGAACCCTATAGGAATGCATCAAAACGGGAACGGGGAGTCCTAACTTTGTGACTTTAATCTTCCCTTTGATTAGAAGGGGGAACTAGCGTGCTAAGGCTATTTGTGGAGCCACACTCGCTCGTTTCCCTTGTCGAAAGGGGACTCTCAAGCAAATGTACACTATACCTAGCATGAGATGCAAAAACCTTAAAATGAGGGGAAGAGGGGTTTGAGGGGCATGCCAAATGATAAAAACTAAGAAAAATGCATGAAAATGTAATGAACATGCAAGTATGCACTAACGAAAAGGGGGACGGCCTATTGGGTCTAGCGTTGGACTAGCCCTTTCTAAGAATTTCCTACTAGCGTTGGACTAGTGGAAAACGGAACAATGAACCACAACTAGCGTTGGACTAGTACGGTGACGAGAAAGGGGGCCACAACTAGCATTGGACTAGTGTGGTGACGTCCATTCATCCATCACATTCATTCATGACTATAAAAGCGAGTAGACATGCAAATCACTTATAAACACGTAGCACATAACACTTAGCATGCTCGACTAGATGCAAAAGCCTAATAAAGCACTTAACACATAGCAACAAAAGCAAGCAACGAACCTATTACATTTGCTAAACTAAAGCAGAAGGGGAAGGGGAAATGGACAAAATGCTCTCCGAGCCCTATCTATTACAAGCCAAGAGGTGTACACATACCCATAATGAATAACTTAAATAAAAGTAAAAAAGTAAATGAAATAAATGCAAGGAATTAAGGAAAGGCAAGGAAAGCGAAATAGACATGCATATTCACATAACACGTAGGAGCACGTAGGGTCAAATGAAGTTCAAATAAGGGATAGAGTGTACCTCCCTTGAATCGATGCCCTAACGAAGTGAAATCACTTATTTATCCTCCAAAAATAAAAGAAATGGTCAAGGTACCAATTTATTTGGGAAAATTAAAGAAAATAGGCGAACACAAGCTCACTTGGTCATAAAGCCCCTAAAGTTATGAATTAAAAGCAATTTAAACAAAGCAAGGTGGCTAATTGAATCAAACAGGCAATGAAGTTGCAAAAATTAAAATTACCAAGGATCAAATTGATGAAATTATTCAATTGATTGGGCCCTAGTGGAACAAAGGGAGGCTTGGGGGCCAAAGTGCAAATTTTGGAACATTTTCCATGCAATACATGCAAAGCTACGAGACATGGTTTCTTCTGCAACATTCCTTCGAAGCTTACTGTAACATTAAGCTCTCAAATGCGATGCAGATTTCATGCAAGATTTCAAACATAAGCTATCATAAAAACATCACTCAACACCACTTAACACATAAACATTTCCATTAACAGAATCCAATCATGAACAGTGAACAATTAAAGATCAAATGAAGACAAATGAAGAACCAAATGGAAGACATGTGCAGCGGTAGAAAAGTAAAACCAGTTTTCATGATTTTCTTGAATGAAGATTCGCCACTCAACGAAGAGGCCTATATGAAGCAACTCAAACAGTTTCTACCATTTCAACAACCAAGATCTAGTGCAAAACTTCAAACTATCCCAGAAAATCCAGTCCAAGCAACGGTACATAAAGGCAGCAAAAGAAAAAGTGAAGCTTGCGACAACTTTCTTTTCACCAATTCAGCATGCACATGACACCTTCTATGAGCTCCAATGGAGCATGTAGGTACATGACCTACTGCCCTGGAATTCAATCCCAACTCATTTAGAACCGTACAGCCGAAAACATCAAGATACAAGACACAGTTCTCATGACTACCTTCCAAAAGAAATCACCAACAAACGTTTATCCGTCTATGCTTAGCAACAAACATTGACTAATATACCAAACCTGGCAAACTAAGGCTTCCGGAAACGGATTACACACAGCAGAGGTGACCCAAAACAAACGTTTTGACATCAGAAAAATGAAACTCCAATGAATCGAAAGGAAAAACAAGAAACTGCTGCAACAAGCTGAAAGTTCCAAACTTGCCGCGACTGTTTTTCTTTAAACGAATTCATGCGATGAAATATCATGCTAGAGATCCATGCTAAAACCATCATTTTCACAACAAACACCGTATCTGACATCAGACTCCAGAAATGAATCACTACCCAACAGATTTCAAGGTACAATATTGCTGAAAAACCCATGGGCATCGCAAGATTACACTGTTTTTCTTAAGCTGATGAGATGCGATTGGAAGATAGAGAAAAGGTTTACCTTTAACACCAGGAAACGCCAGTAAAACGTGAAGAATTCGAGGATGGCAAGATTCGAATCCCAGTGAAGAAAGATGCTAGCTTGCTATTCGGATCCTGGAGTTCTTCTTCTGCACTTGGTTCCCTTCGTCTGAAAAATCTCCCTTGCCGTTCCTTTTTCTTGCCACCAACTTCCACTCTTCTTTTCCGAAACCCAAAACCTCGGCTCTCCTGGTTTCTCCTCAAGCTTAGCCGCCCCTTTCTTTCCAAGAAAACCCCTGTAGCCTTCTGCTGTTTTTTCTCTCCCCCACAGAACCTCAATTCTCCCTCTTGCTCTAGATTTTTCCCTCCGTCACTCTGCTTCTCTCCCGAAACCCCAGCTCTCTCGTTTTCGTTTCTTTTCACCCTCAGCCCTCCTTATCTTCTTAACCCTTTTCCTTTCGTGGCCTTTTCTGAAAGAACCTAGCCGTCCTGACTATCCCCCAGATTTTCTCCTTACTCTCGCTTCAGCCGTCAACCTCTCTCCCTCCAGATTTCTAGCTGTCTTCAGCCGTTGTTTTTTCTGTTTTCTTTTGCTTGTTTCTGATCTTTCTTTTAGTTTGCAGCCGTCACGTACTCTCCAAAAAACCTCCCCAGAATTTTCCTCCCTTTTTACCGCCTGTTTGCTTCCTTCCGTCGCCCTCTCTCCTTCTGTTTTCTTTTCCCGCCGCCAACTAGCCCCTCAAACTCTCACTTTATCCCCTTTCCAGCTACCACAAAAAGCTGCGTTCTTTTCTTCTCAGACCCTAGTCACTCATCTCTCTCCACCAGCCGTCAAGTTTTCTCTGGTTTTTTCTTTTCTTAGCCGTTCCCCTCTTTTCTTTTCCCCTTGCTGTTTTTCTATCTCCCCATCCCTTCTCCTGCTTGCGGCTATTGTTCTTTCTTGTATTTATACCAGGCCAACCCTCACCTCAAGGGTGAGGATGGAAGAGGAGATTCCTCTTCAACCCAGGCCATCCGATGGCCATGTACCACTCTTCTTTGCAAGCTGCCAAAATACGCAGCTTGCATGACGCGGCCTCTTTTTTCTTTTTTCTTTTTTTAAAGTAATTTAGCAAAATGATAATAAAATTAAGTAAAAACCAACAATTTAATTAACATCAGGTAAAAATAAATAAACTAGAAATAATAAACAGCAAAATTGTAATTTTTCATTTTTCTTTTCATTTTTCATCATTTTTCACTTTTTTTCTTTTTTTAATGCCAAAATGTCTAAAAATGAGATTAGTAAAACCAAACTAAAATAAATATCAATAAAACTAATAATGAAAAATAAAGTCAAAAATTTGGTGTCTACAGTTTTCACATTTTTTCGTAGTGTGACTATTCGGTACCGAGTGAGGATCAAATTTGGTAGCTAAGAGTGACTTTTGGATGAGGAAATATTATATGATTAGAAGTGATAATAATAAGTTAGTGAATTATAAGTTAAAACCCTAGTACGTGCGAGTTAAGGAAAACGGTGAGAACCCGATAAGGGAATTAAGTTCTAAGACATTTTTCTAGTATAAATTAGTTCATGTGACGTTAGTAATGCATATTGGGCGTGGGACCCGCTAGTACGGTTAGTGCGGTAAAATTTTAACGACTAGAAGGACTTTTGTACAAAAGAAATTATGTGACAAAAGGTGTTAAGAGATGATTGGAGGAGTAATAGATATTTGAGTGCTTAAGAGAGACAATTAGATAGACTTCCCTTGGATTTGTGCCACTTGTCAAGCACCAAGCCAATCTTGACCAAGACCATGACCAAGATTAAGCTTAAAACTTATCCAACCAAGTCAATCACCATTGTCTTCCTTTGCCTTCCATGATGGACGAAATTTGGGAGGAGAAAAGAGAGGGAGAGCTTCAAGTTCCATCTTAGATTTTACCTTGTTTGAATTGAAACCACAAAAACTAAACCGATTAAACTTGCAATAAGGTGACAAGGAAGCTTTGGGTGGAGTGATTTTTGCATGGGCAGCCTTGTTCTTGCGTATTTCCTTGAGGTTTGAAGGTATTAAACTAAGAAACTCTTCTTCTACCTCTTATATTGTATTTTATTGGATAGATGACCTGAATCTTAGAAGTTTTATGGATGAAAACCTAGATTGGTAAAGGTTGATGGAATTTCAGCCTAGGGTTTCATTTTTTTCTCCAATTCTGCCGGTACTGTTACACCCCGTTAGAGGTGGATTTGGCCTTAGTACAAAACATAAAAGTTGTAGATAATGATGTTTTATAGTTGCTTGCAAAATTTCAACTAAATCGGAGCAACGTAGCCTGTGAAAAGACCGAAATATCCCTGCTGCCCTGTTTCTGTCCGAAAATGAAAATCAGCCTCTGTAAGTGGTTAGTTTGACCAGGAATATTACCGAATTGGTTGATGATGTCTTCTTAAGAATTATAGCCTTGCATCTTAGCTTTCAAATGGATTTAGAATTACCTGAATTGGAGTTGTGTGTGCTGAGATATGAGTGAATAAAGCAGGACTGCTAGTTGATTTCTGCAGTGAATTTCGAACTGGAAAATCTGGAGTTATTTTGGTAAATTTGGCCTAGTTAGGGTGAGAACTGGACTGAGTGGTCTTCATTAAAGTTGTAACCTCTTAAGTCCTGAATATGCTTGCAAAATTTCAGATCAAACGGATCAGTGTAGCCTGAGTTATAGCCAAAACACTTGCACCTGTTTTGTACACTGGATTGTGTTACGTTTTTGAATTTTGCTTCTGACCATGCTCTGTCCGTTTTGATAAAGTGCGAACTGGGTGTTGATTCCTTCATAAGAAATGTATATCTTGGTCTTAGCTTCGAAACGGTATAAAGTGCATTCCAATCCAAGTTCCATAGCTCTAGTTATGACCAAAACAAGATCGGTTGTCAGAACTGCCTTCGAATTTGGACAGTTCTGACAGGGATGTTTGGATCCGTTTTTCCCCATGCTCTGTATTGATTCAACCTTTGGTCCAAACATGAAAGTTATAGTCTTATGAATGAGCTTTCTAACGCCTCTAGAATTTCTTGATTCCGATTTCTAAGTCGTGAGTTACGGTCTTTCAAACAGGGCCTGTTTGGTAACCCGAAATGAAATGGCTAGAACTATTTTGTGCGTTTTTGACCAATACCTATTGAGATCTGGGTTGAGATGTCTAAATAAAAGTTGTAGCCCTTCCTCGTAGTTTCAAAACGATCTCTCACCCACCTTGATCCGACATTCCTAGCCTAACTTTTGATCAAAACGGTTTGGGATGGCAAATCTGGCCGTTTCCGTTTCCGTTTCCGTGTCCGTCTCCATTTCTGTGTGCCGTTTCCGCACTTGCATGTGCCAATTTTGCTGTTTTACTTGAGTTATGCATGTTAGTGGCCGTTTGTGATATATTGTGATGCAATCTTCTATTTCAGACGGTGACGGGCTAGACGGTGCCGGTAGGGCCTACTAGCTGTATACGTGACGTGATCCTTGCATTTTTGCTATACGTACTTTTGGAGTAAGTATTCAAGCCGTTTATGTGTTTTGATGTGAATAAAAGGGGGACTTAGGTGAGGGTGTACTTTATCACACTCGACCTAAACCCTAGTTTGTACCTATGTTTCTTTATGAGATGTGTATACATGAATTATTTTGGGTTTGAACCCCTTGAGCTTGTAGCTCGGGGTGACGTTTGTAAGTTGGGGTTGATCTTCCGACCTAGATGGACTATTCGAGCCGGTCAGGGCTTGGTCGAAACCAGTCCAACTTAGTCTGAGGTCACCAAGTTTGTGAATCCGGTTCACCGAGAATGTGAACCAAGTTTGTGACCCGAGCTTGTGACTCAAGCTCAAGTTTGTGATTTCGTTTACTCGAGCAAGTTTGTGAGGTGACTGGCCAGTGAGGGTGATAAGGTGTTAGGTGGGAGTACAAGTGGAGTTCTACAGACCTTATTTGTGGTCGACGGAGTGTCGGCAGGAGGTCACGCATGGCAAACGACTTGGCTTTGGAGCCAACCTGTATCCTTCATTTGTATTGTTACTTTTGCACTTGACTTGACATTTTGTGAAATAGCTGTTTACCTAAATGTGCAATTTACGATTTTAACCCTGTTTACTTACTAAGTACATAACTTACCCCGTTTCCTTTGTTTTCCTTAGCAGGGGACGACACGGGGAACTCCTTGAGCTTATAGCTCGGGGTGACGTTTGTGAGTTTTGGGTTTGAACCCCTTGAACTTGTAGCTCGGGGTGATGTTTGTAAGTTGGGTTTGAACCCAAAATAAGTCGATTGACTATTTATTTTTGGGGATGTAAATAGAATTTTTTTTGGAGTTGGCTATTGTGAATAGTACGCTTTTGGTTTATCTAGGTTTTATTGTTTTGAAATTTCGAGTCCTGGCGCGAGTTAGGCAGGCGTCCCGCCGATACCCTAGGGTTCGCCCTTGGGAGAAGCGGGGGTGTCACAATATTGTCCACTCTTAATTGTCCCAAAATATGGGTTTAAAGTCTCTCAATTAAATCACGCGTGTGAAAACGCGTATCTCCAAATTAAGTGCGATAAAGCGAAATTTCCAAGAATTTCTTATAACGATAGTACTAATAACTATCACTTAAGTACTTAAACATAAAATTACATATTTTAAGTCCATCCTGCAAGTCTCTAGTTTTCCAAACTTAGTATACTCTCGAATCGATTATTAACTCCAATCGCGTATTCGCTATTTTCACTTAACGAGTTTTCAAAATTAAATTTTGAAACGAGTCACTTTAAAATTATAACGAAGCTATAAACTCATGTAATTAGGTCTAAATAGACTAGAAAATAATATTCGGAGTAAAAGGACAATTAAATATTTAAATAAGCTCAAAATGGAATTTAAAATAATAAATTTTGCGAGTCCTCACATGAGTCGAGTTTTAACTCCTCAAATCTCAAGTTAACTTTTCTTAATCTACTATTGATCATTCTTACTTCTCCAAAATTAATGTACTCTCGATTCAAATATAGCCTCGAAAAATGTATACTCGTTGTTCCGAACTAAACGAGTTTTCAAAAAGTAAATTTTCTAACAAGACGCTTTAAAAACATAAAAGAGGTGTTTTTCCATATAAATGGATTTTAAGTAGTCGAATTAAATAATTCGGAGAAAATGAGTGAATAACTATTTAAATAAACCAGTAATATATGACGAAAATAAGAAAATTTTCGGGTCCTCACAGATTCAGCCTCCATCATGGCCGAACAGAACCGGGCAGAACGGGGTTAGTTGAAACCCTAAACTGGAATTTCCGCACCAAACTAGAAATTTTCCGCAACCAATCATATCCAACATATACCAACTCCATTTTACGCTATAACAAACCATTAATCCATGACTAAACAATAATTACTATATAAAAATAGAAAATCAATAATAAATCAAAAATCCATCAAAACTCCACTTCCAACCATCAAACCTACTACAAATCAACATATTTAGCCACAAAAACCACTAATAAACCATTATTAAGAACAAACTATGAATTTGTACACAACATACCTTGATACCTCAAGAAAGGTAGTAGCTTAGGTTTCTTTCTTCCAAAACAATTCCACCACCTTCTATAATACTACTTAACCAAGGCTTTTTGTGGAGTAAAGTTGAAGTTCTATGGTTGGATCACAAGATTGGTGCAAGAAATGGATGAAGTAGTTGGAGTTTTCTCTTCTTTTCTCTCCTTAGAAGTTTCGGCCAAGAGGATGAAGAAAATGATGATTTTTGGATCAATTTTGGTTATTTAGTAAAGTTGGGGTAAGATGGTCAAAGTCCAAGGTGGAATCATAAAGTGACACATGGCACCTTTTTGGTTTTAAACTTATCTCCAAGTCTCTCCAATATTAATCTATCTAGGTAATCTCTAATTACCTCTTAACACCTAGTAAATTAATCCCGGTATACAAAACTTAACCTAATTAGCCGAATAATTCACACTTAACGCACTATCGGGTCCCACTTCCAATATACATTCCTAAAATCTCATGAACGAACTTATACTAGAAAAATGATTTAAAAACTATATTCACTCATAAAAATTATCTAGAAAATTTTTCTAATAAAGAAAATATAGAATATGCGTGCAAATAAATAAAATAAAGCCTAGAAAATAAGAAATTTTTTGGATTTTCACACTCTCTCCCCCTTAAAAGAATTTCGTCCTCGAAATTTCTCACCTTGGTCCACAAATAGCTCAGGATATTTCCTTTGCTTCTTTTTATCCACCTCCCAGGTAGTCTCTTCTACCCCGTGATTTTTCCACAAAATTTTTACCAAAGGAATTTGCTTGTTTCTAAGCTCCTTAACCTTTCGGTGAAGCAACTGCACAGGTTTCTCCTCATAGGTGAGTGACTCATCTATCTCAATCACCTCCGGTTGCAAAATGTAGGTCGGGTTAGGATAATACTTCTTAAGCATCGAGACATAGAAGACGTCATGAATCCTGGACAGACTTGATGGTAGTTCAAGTCGATACGCTACTTTCCCAATTCTCTGGAGAATTTTGAAAAGTCCGACGAACCTTGGTTGAAGTTTCTTTCCTTTACCCGCCGTGACGCTTCGTAACGGTGTGATCTTAAGAAAAACGTGGTCTCCAATTTCGAACTCCAAATCTTTTCTTCGATTGTCCGCGTAGCTCTTTTGTCGACTTTGAGCTGTTTGGAGTCTTTGTCGTATCAACTTGACTTTTTCTCGTACATCCTCCATCCATGGAATAGTTGTTGGATCTAGAACCTTCCTTTTGCCTATTTCATCCCAATAGAGTGGTGATCGGCACTTCCTTCCGTAAAGTGTTTCGTATGGTACCATTTGAATTGACGAATGGTAACTGTTATTGTAAGCAAACTCTACTAATGTCATATGTTGACCCCAGTTATCCCCAAAATCCAGAATACAAGCCTTAACATATCCTCGAGAGTTTGAATTGTTCGCTCCGACTGTCCATTCGTTTGGGGATGATAAGTGGTACTAAGGTTGAGTTTAGTCCCCAAGATCTCTTGAAATTTATGCCAAAACCTAGATACAAAACGAGGATCTCGATCGGAGACTATACTCACTGGAACTCCGTGTAGTTTTACTATCTCATCCACATACACCTGGGTTAATTTTTCCATGGAATACTTCATGTTTACCGGCAAGAAATTGGCCGATTTGGTTAACCGATCAACGATTACCCAAACGGCGTCATGTCCTTGTTGTGTTCGCGACAAACCTGAAACGAAGTCCATTGTAATATTTTTTCACTTCCATTCGGGTATCTCAAGAGGTTGTAACAATCCAGATAGTTTTTGATATTCCGTCTTAACTTGTTGACAGATGAGACACGTTTGCACGTATTGAGCAATTTCCTTTTTCATGTTGTTCCACCAATAGGCTCCTTTTAGGTCCTGATACATCTTGCTACTACTCGGATGAATCGTATACTTGGACCGATGAGTTTCCTTTAAAATCTCCTTCTTTAACATTTCATCTTTGGGCACCATCACTCGGTTTCGGTACCTCAAAACTTCCTCGGGATTGAAGTTGAAATCTGACAATTCCCCTTTTTTCACTTTCTCTCCCCACTTCTGTACCATAGCATCTTCCTTCTGAGCCTCTTTAATCCGCTCCAGTAGAGTGGACGTTACTTTAACATTACCAAAAATCGCCTTATAACTTCCAAGACAGGGTTTCCACTCACAAACCGATTCTAACAGACCCTACTCCTTAATCATTATCCCCGTCACTTGAGCCTTTCGACTTAAGGCATCTGCCACCACGTTAGCTTTTTCCGGGTGATAGTTGATGGTGCAGTCATAGTCTTCCAGAAATTCCATCCATCGCCGCTGCCTCATATTTAATTCCTTTTGCGAGAAGAGGTATCTAAGGCTCTTATGGTTAGAGTAAACCTCGAAAGTTACCCCGTATAGATAGTGTCTCCACTTTTTCAGAGCGAAAACAACTGCGACTAATTCCAGGTCGTGGGTTAGGTATTTTTGCTCGTGAGGTTTCAATTTCCTAGAGGTAAAAAATATCACATTCTTGTTTTGCATCAACACACACCCCAGACCTTCCCGCGAGGCGTCGGTATAAACGGTAAAACTATCTATTCCGTTAGGCAAAACTAGAATCGGTGTCATGGTTAATCTTTTCTTTAGTTCTCGAAAGCTAGCTTCACACCTAGCATCCCACATAAAATGACAATTTTTCTTCGTCATGTCGGTTGAAGGACCGGCAAGTTTGGAAAAATTCTTAATAAAATGCCTATAGTACCCAGCCAACCCTAGAAAACTACGAATCTCCGTAGGGTTTTCTAGCCTCTTCCAATCAGTCACGGCCTCTACTTTCGCCGGGTCAACAGAGATGCCCTCTTGGGAAATTACATGCCCTAAGAAAGAAATTTTCTCCAGCCAAAACTCACACTTACTAAACTTAGCGTACAACTGATGCTCTCTTAGGGTTTGCAAGACGATTCTTAAGTGCTGCTCATGCTCCTCATGAGTCTTTGAGTAAACCAGGATGTCATCAATAAATACAACTACAAATCGATCCAAATAGGGTTTAAAAATCCTATGCATCAAATCCATGAAGGCAGCAAGGGCATTGGTCAGTCCAAAGGGCATGACTGCGAATTCAAAATGCCCGTATCTAGAATTGAAGGCAGTTTTTGGTATGTCCTCCTTCCTAATTAGCAATTGATAATATCCCTGTCGGAGATCTAATTTCGAAAAGACCACTGCCCCTTGCAACTGGTCGAACAACTATCAATATGGGGCAGTGAATATTTATTTTTAACCGTTACATTATTCAACCTCCGATAGTCTATACACATCCGCAAACTCCCATAATTTTTCTTCACAAACAACACAGGGGCTCCCCAAGGAGACCCACTCTCTCGAATGAACCCTCACTCCAAAAGGTCTTGTAACTGCAATTTTAACTCCCTAAATTCGGCAGGGGGCATTCGATATGGGGTTTTAGAGATAGGTGACATCCCTAGTAACAACTCAATTTTGAATTCTATCTCTCTCTCCGGAGGTAGGGTGAATAATTCATCAGGATATTCCTTCACTTCGTGCACATACTCTACCTTCAATTTATCGGTGGGGGTATTAATTAGAAAGGCTAAGAACCCTTGCGCTCCTTTACTTAGTAATATTTTACCCTGAATACCCGAGATCAAGGCAAATGAGGCTAACCTACCCCTTATATCTAACCTTAAGATCGCCTCCCTAGGAATGCGGAATTCTACCACCTTCCTTTTACAATCAAGTTGAGTATTATACCTGACTAACCAATTCATACCCAAGATTACATCATACCCCTTAATGGATAGGCTTATCAAATCCCCTAACAATTTTATCTCTCCTACCCAAACTTCACAATCCTTATAAACCATGCTAGTGATCAAACGATGATCCCCCGTAGGAGTACTAACTTCCAGGTCATAAGGTAAACTAGCAGGCTTTATATCAATTCCGCACATGAAATTGGGGTTGACAAATGAATGAGTAGCACCGGGATCTACTAAAACTTTTACAAATCGGTGGAATATAGGAATCGTACCTTCTACAACTTCAGAAGAATCGGGGACCTGTTGTGGCTCCAGTGGATACACTCGAGCCGATACTTTAGGTTTAGTCCCTTCCACCTTAGCCGGTTCGGAATTAGTCATTGTCGATTGCTGACTCCCCCTTTCATCTCGTGATAGTACCGGACAATTGGCAAGCTGGTGGTCTGCACTTCCGCAGCGCAAACATTTTCTCTCCTTCTTCCAGCAATTGTCCTCCGTGTGGTTTGGCTTTCCACAATATCCGCAGGGCCCGCGAGATGCAGAAGCCAAGCCTCCTTGGAAACCTCCTCTTTGACCTCTCGCAACTTGGCCACTTTTTGACGGGGCCCCTTTTGACATTTCTGGCATCCTTCCTCCTCCAGTTCCCCGTCCAAACTTGGGAGCGGTACTCTTATCCCCCTGTCCCGAACTACTTCCAGGAAATTCTCGCTTCTTCGGCTGAAAGTTTCTCACTTGTAACCTGGCATTTTCCACTCGTTGAGCCTTCTTTACTGTCTCACTGAAAGCATTAATCTGGGCTACAGCGTGATCCTTCTGGATCTCCACGTTCAGGCCCTGGACAAAGCGCCTTATTCTTCGTTGTTCGGTCATAATGAGTTCGGGCGCGAATGTAGACACCAAATTTTTGGTGTAATTTCATTTACCTTTTATTTTTGGTTTTTTATTTGTCATGTTAGTTTTATTCGCTTTTTTAGGTTTTTGTTTAGTTTTTAGTTTTATTTTTAAGTTTTAGCATAGAATTTCTTAAAAAAGAGAAAAGAGGAAAAATGAATGAAAATGAAAAAAGAGAAGAAAATCTTAGTTTTTATTTTATATCTTTTGGTTGCTTTATACATTTTATATAAGTTTAAGTTTGTTTGAATTATTATTTTGATTTTATTGTTGCAGAAAGTTGCGTTTTTGCCGCAGCTTGCAAGGGAGATTGCGGGAGGTCCTTGGGAGGCAAAATTGAGCTACAAAGGCCAGGTGTCTAGGACACCTGGAGGGGGGAAGAGGATTCTAGAAGTAGATGGCTAGGTTTTGGACAGAAAAGGGAGGCCGCAGGATAGAGGGTTTTAGAGAGGGGTTTTGGGATTTTTTTTCAGGGAGCAGCCGCAGGGGGAGAAGAGAGGAGGATCGGGGAGATAAAAAACAATCAGAGGGAAAGGGAGCTAAGGGGGGCAACCGAAAGGGGAGAGCAAAAGGTTACGGCTAGCTTTGAATAAGAATCACCGTAAGATAGAGAAAAGGGAATCAAGAGAAAGTTCAGGAAAGAGGGAGTTGGAAAAAGAAAGTCTCGGCTGTGAGTTTATGGAGGCAACAGGCTGAGCAAGAAGAATCGAGGAAGGAAAAGGGGAAACTGGAGCCAGTAGAAACTACGGGCAGAGGAGGAACCAACGCCGCCGTTATTGTCTTCAATCTTCATCGGAAAAGCACGGGTTTTTGCAGCAAATCATCTGCTGTCGTTCTTTCCTTTTTCATTTGGGTAAACTTTCTCACTTCCTGTTTTGTCGATTGGGTTTGCTTAGTGTGGAACCGACATTGCAGACCATCTGCTGTGGTCATTTTGTTTTCTTCGCCTGGATTCTTTCTGTGGAGTTTGCTGAAGTTTGGACAAATTTTGTTTGATTCATGCTAAGATTGATGATTGGTGATATCTGTGAGTTGAATCGCGAAAGAATCAGTTTTTGTGTATTTTGTTTATGAATTGGAGCTTCTAAAATGTTTGCAGCAGAAATGGAAAGGTTTTCGCATGCTCTTTTGCTGTTTTTCTTACCTGCACTTGTTCTCCAAAAGCTTCGGTCATCTAGTTTACCGGTTGACCATATGTTAGAAAGGAAAATTAGACAAGGGGCGTTGGATTTGTATGTTTAAGGGCTGAAATGTAGTTGCTTGCTGGAAGAAAACAAGCCAGGTTTGCTGAACCATTTTGCACAGAATTTCCCAGCATTCACATGATCTCTTTTCTATGTTTGGTTTGCTTGGATGCTGAAATTATGGGTTACGTTGCTTAGCTCAAGTTTGTTTTGATGTTTGTTTAAAAGGTTTTGATCAAACTTGTGTTGAAGTTGATATGTAGTTGCGGAAAGGAAGTTGCTGCATGGTTTATTAATCATCTTAGATTGCAAAGAAAAAATTCTTGCTGCATTTTGTTTTGTTTTTGCTTCTTATTTTCCCAACAGCTATCATTCCAGTTTTATGCCTTGATTCTGCGATAAAGATGGAGTATTTGGTTTGGTTGATGATTGAGTGTTAGTCTTGGTTTGAGTTGTTCCATGTCAATGAGTTTGATTGGAATGGAAAATTGCAGTCAGCTTGGCCGGTCCGCTATTGCAGAAATGTTTCCCCATCCTCTCGTTGTTTTCTTTTCTTTCTTTGCACATTTTTGCTCCAGAATTTCTGTTTAACAAACACTAGTTGACTGAGTTTGATGTTGGCAAGTTATGCTAGAAGATTGGAATGATTTTGCTTGTTAGAGTCACAAATTATGAGGAAGTGCAGCTGGTTTGGCATTGCAGAAATTGTTTGCTGCAAAAATTCTTCTTCCACGTAGCTTGCATGAATTTGCATGAAATAATTTCCAGATTTTACACTTTGGCCCCCCAAGTCTCTCCTTGCTCCACTAGGACCCAATCAATTAAAGAATTTCATCAAATTGGTCCTTGATAATTTTGATTTGTGCAACTTCATTGCTTGTTTGCTTCAATTAACTACCATGTTTTGTTTCAATTGCGCTTAAGTCATGACTTTAGGGGCTTTATGACGAAGTGAGCTTGTGTTTGCCTACTTTCTTTAATTTTTCCAAATAAATTGGTACCTTGACCATTTCTTTTATTTTGGAGGATAAATAAGTGATTTCACTTCATTGGGGCCCAATTGCAAGGGAGGTAACCTCTATCTCCTTGATTTTCATTTCTCCTATGTGATCCAACGTGCTAAGTGTGAATTGCATGTCTACGTTGCTTTCCTTGCCTTTCTTTAATTCCTTTCATTCCTTTCATTTACTTTACTTTTATTTAAGTTATTCATTATGGGGTATGTGTACACCTCTTGGCTTGTAATTTAAGTTATTCATTATGGGGTATGTGTACACCTCTTGGCTTGTAATAGATAGGGCTTGGGGAGCACTTGATGAAGACCTATTGAAGACATTGTGCCTAGCTAGCAAATGTAATAGGTTTATTAGCTTGATTGCTTGTTTTTGTTGCTATGTATTAATTTGCTTTATTAGGTTCTTGCATTTAGTCGAGCATGCTAATTGTTATGTGCTATGTGCTTATAGGTGTTTGGCATGTCTAATCGCTTTCCATAGCCATGAATGAATGTGATGGATGAATGTACGTCACCACACTAGTCCAATGCTAGTTGTGGCTCATTATTTTATTAGGAATTCATAGAAAGGGCTAGTCTAACGCTAGACCCAATAGGCCATCCCCTTTTGTTAGTGCATATTTGCATGTCCACTACATGTCATGCATTTTTCTTAGTTTTATCATTTGGCATGCTCCTCGAGCCCCTTTTCCCCTCATTTTAGGATTTTTGCATCTCATGCTAGTTATAGGGTACATTTGCCTGAAGAGTCCCCTTAAATATGGGATATAGACGAGTGTGGCTTTTTCTAAGCCTTAGCACGCTTATATTCCCTCTATCAAAGGAAAAATCAAGTCACAAAGTTAAGAGTCCCCGTACCCGTTTTGCTTGCATTCCCATAGGATTCATGCATTTCATTCATTCACTATCACTTACTTTATATTCCATTCCTCTTTCTACATTCTCACTTCACACTACTTTCACATTACTTTCTACATTCTCACTTCACACTACTTTCACATTACTTTCTACATTCTCACTTCACACATGCACCCTATGGCATTTTTCACCTTATTATTCTTTACTTACTTTACCTTGCAAAGACATTTGCACACCTCCACTTATATCTTATTACTTTTATCATTTTTCTCACTTCACACAAACTCACACTTTCACATGGCATGCATTCCACTCATTTTTACGTCATTTAGGATTACGTGTGACCTCTCCAAAGGATCATTATTGGGCTTCACAATTAATGTGATTGGCACCACCCAACCTTTGAAGAGAAATTTCCCCCATGTCCCCCTAGGTCTAGGTTTTTGCATTCATATAGACATATCCAACACGCGATACATACCTTGGGTAGAAAAATTAGGAAAAATTGGTTTAAGTCACGCAACTAGCCTTGGCTAGGTCGAAGGGGTGCCTTGGATTTTTATCCTTGCCTTCCCCTTCGTCAAATGTGACCCCCGATCCCTCTTTTGGTTACGTAGACCCAAAAGTTCTCTAAAAGGGTTTATTTACTTTTTTCATTCAAAAACAAAAATCATTTTTGGGTGACTTGGTACACCCTAACTCTATACCAAGTGGCGACTCCATTTTTCAAGAAACCCTTTTGAACTTTGTTTGGCCAAAATCGTCGCATTCTTAAGTCCCATGGCCTTTTACTTCTCATTTCGCACACGTTCACATTCCACTATACACACACTACACACATCACACAACACATCATTCAAAAAGTGGGGCGCGACAGTTGGCGACTCCACTGGGGAGTTCCTAAGTGGGTCCAAGCATTTGACTTAGCCATTCGTTTCCTTTTTCTACCCTTTTTATGCATTGCATTTGGATATTAGGGTTGCATTTTCCATTTTTAGGGCCTTTTGCCTCGCGCGCGTATCCAACTATTCCCTCACTCACGTATGTGTGATTGGTTGATTGGATGTATGTTTACTTATTTATCTCGCGCTTGCATTGCATTTGGGAGGGGGCGTGTCACCTTTAGAGCCTCGCGTTGGTTCTCAACCCCTTCCCTCAAAATAGGGGAACACTTCATACGTGCATGTTTACTTGCTGCTATCCCATTTTATTTTATTTTCGTGGGCGTTTCCCACACCGCCTTGTAGGATTAGGATCGATTGCCTTGGGTAGGCGGCTGGTGTGCTCTGCGCCCATAGCGCTACCTAAGGGATCACTCGAGCCACCGATCAAAGGCCCTGGGAGTGATGACCCTTCGCCTTTAGGTCTGAAGGCTTGGGAGCCGAGACTTATCGAGTCTAGTTGCATTAGTGAGCCCCAGCCTCATGCATCCATGTTAGAGTTTGCCTAGGTTAGAGTCAACCTCACCCTTTTAAGCACATTAGGCACGAGGGAAGGGGTTCCACCCCTTTTACTTGTTTTTATTGTATTTCTTTTCTTAATTGTTCCCAATGTGTTATGTGTACTATCAACTGCACTAACCATTTCATTGTTTCCTTGGTTTGCATTCATGTGCCCTAGCAATAAGAGTCCTTTTTGGCACTCTTTTAGTGACTTACTCACTAGATGATTCACATGTTTAAATTTCAGCTATTGCACTTGATTTTTAATAAATACATTTTATTTTTAGACCTTTTCCCCCCGTTGCATTATTTATATCCTTTAGGCCATATTTGTCACATATTTACATCGCTTTGATAAATGGCATCATGCATAAACCATAGAAAGGGAATGCCACATAGGGAATCCCGTGTTTAGGAATAAGCCACCTTGTGTCTCGGATACTTAATCCAAAGAGACTTGCACATTTACATTTTGTACCATCCAAAGGGGTAGTGCACAAGGTAAGGTAGGATCCGATCATTTTCATAGAGTGATCTTTGGAATATGAGCATCTAATAATCACTTTTTGGCCATTTTATCAAAAATTGATAAAAATCCCTTGCGTAAAGGACATTGATTTGAAGAAATTCACAAATGATTCCTCCTATCGAGACGATAAAGAAATTGAGGCCAAAATTTGATTTTTAGAAGGTCATAGACTAATGCACCTTAATAATTTTGAAATAACCAATTGCCGGACAATTCAACCAATCCATTTTGCCAATTCATTCAATAAATCATCAATTCATTTGACCAATTTACCCTTTTTAGGGTCACCTGGTCGATTTTTGAATAAATCATCAATTCATTTGACCAACTTACCCTTTTTAGGGTCACCTGGTCGATTTTGAATAAATCGTCAATTCATTTGACCGATTCACCCTTTTTAGGGTCACTCGGCCGATTTTTGAATAAATCACTAATTCAATTTCATTCATTTGGCCAATTTACCCATTTTTGGGGCAATCGAGTCGATTTTGAATAAATCAAGTTTCGTTCAATCTATTTGATCAATTTATCCTTTTTAGGGTGATCTGATTAATTTTGGATAAATTAAATTTCATTCAATTCATTTGACCTGTTTCCCATTTTAGGGTAATCCGGTCGATTTTTAATAAATTGTCAATTTCATTTGACCAATTAGGGTTTCAATGTCGAATTTCAAAAATGAAAAACCTAGTCGATTTTGAGAAAAACATCCGTTGCATCCAGCCATTTGATCAATTGGAGTTTTGACCCGTGTTTCACTGAGAAAAGTTGTCAAAACGAATTCCAATCTGTTCGATAGGAAGTTCGTCAAGGTCAAACCCGTGCGTTTTTGCAAATTCTTGTATCGATCAAAAGTGATCAATCCCTTCGGACGAGGTCCTTATTTTGACCAACGTCTTTTCTCATTCCAATGGGCCAAATTTTTCAAATTATTTTTTTCACTCAATGAGTTGATCAGATCCATCAGGTATGGTATAGTGCCTGCTCTGGAGGATTGCATTTTCATGCTAGGCCTACCCTTGGCACAAAAGGGCTCCCCCATAGGACATGCATACCGATTTTGCAGTTTTGCCTACTAACTCGGGGTATTTTTCTTTTTTTTTCCCCCTCCCCTGCATTCATAAAAATGTTTCAATAAGGTGAAAATATTTCCCTATATTGGATAACAATTTTTGATCCGATAAAGTTCAGAAAGTATTATTTGATTCTTGGGCAGGTCCTATAATGAAAACATAAATGATCTATCTGGAAGCTCTACGCTAAAGCCTCTGAGAGATGTTGTAATTGTTTTCCAAAGGAAAATTTTGTATATTTGATTTGTTAATACATTTTGTTCCAAAAAGTGTATATGTGGAGCTCTTTACAAGTTTCTCTCTTCTCATTTGTATCGTAAATTGAATGAGAAATTTTGTTTCAAACTTTTTCAGCAATAAAATTTTTGGACAATCATTGTTTTGTTTATATTTATGTACATTTCATTCTTTATTCTTATTCATTGGAGATTTCATGATGAATTTTAAGAAATAAGACTAAATTGGGATTTTTTTCAACCTCCGGCCTGAACATTCACAATAAGAGTGTTCAGAATTAAAAGAGGTCACTCAAAAGGGCCCATGAGATACCTTTCTCCTTCACTTAACCCCAAAATAAAATCAGTCACATTGATCGATAAATTGCAAGTTGGGGCAACTTTTGCTTGAAAATGTCCGCTGTGTCTAATCCGATTCAATCACATCTAAGTGAAAGCAAAAATGTGCGTTATCCTTGTTTGTTTTGAAAATTTGGAATGATATTTCAAGCATTCGTTTCTCTACCTATACAGATTTTATCATTTGCTCTCCCATTTGAGCCTTTGGAAGGATAATTTCGTTTCAAATAAAGGCCTTAATGATCTCTACCCTACATTGGAAAACTTTCAAAAGGGAATGGGTTCTCAATGAGCATTGCATTACTTTGATTGTCATGAAGCGTAAGAATGATACTTTGGCCATCATTTCTATAACCTAAACACTGATCATCCCTTGCATCCTCATTTGAGCTAAAAATTGATGGTTCTTTTCGAGTGCACATATGATCGCACCCCACATTGGGGAAGGAGATTGAGGAATTTTGAAAAAGGGAAAAGAAAAGGGGAAAAGCAAAATGCTAGAATAAGAAGGGGAAAAGCAAAAATGCTAAAATAGGAAGGGAACCGCAAATTGGGGAAATTTGATTTCACTTGGGTTCCAATTTTGGAAAAAGGAAAAAGGAAGAGTTTTGTCCGCGTGGATCGCCTATGTTTCACAAGCATGGATGAACAAGGGTCTTCCTCAAGCAGTTAATTCAGATACATGCAAAAATTTCGCATTAACGAAAGTTTCTTTTCAGAGTTATTGTAAGGAACGGAGAACAAAGGTCAGGCCATCTTCTTTTCCAATCAAACGTTCTATCCCTAGTTATCCTTTTTGAGCCTTCAGAGTAAAATACTTCATTTGGCAACCCCTGAGAATCGCAAACCCTACACTGGGGCAAGTTTGAGTTGAAAAAGGAAAAGTTTCAAGAAGTGAAAAAGTGAAAAGCAACAAAATCAAAAACAAAAGAAGAAAAGAGAACCTCAGTTCAAAAATAAACTGGGGCAAATTTCAAAGAATGGCAAAAAGCCGAAAAGTCAAAAGAAGAAAGAAAATGAAAGTGAAAAGCCTCAATTGAGCATAAACTGGGGCAAGCTTTGGTTTAACCCTAAAATAGGGTTGACGCAACAATGTGATCTCAGATTTTTCAAACCGCTTTTGAAATCCGCTTTCGAGCCTTAACTTTTCTAAGCACCCCACCTGACCCCATTACAAAAGCCGAAAGTCCTGACTTCTGTTCTTTGCAATGGCCTTGTCAAGAAAATTTCTGATGCCGGAAAATTTTAGCTGTATTTCTGAATTGCCTGGGTATGGGGTTGACGCTACTCATCATGCGAAAGTCCACCAAGTTGAGGGAAAGGGAAAAGAGGCGAAAAGCAAAGCAAGAAAAGTAAATGCAAGAAAATGCAGAAAACTTCGGCGCTGAAATCCCTGGCGAATGATGAAAAGAATACGAACAAATTCTGAGATCTTTGAGTTCAAAATAGGGGCAGTTTTTGGAAGATACGATCTTCAGTGCAATGTCCTTGGAAGTTTATTCTTTAGCTATCGTTTTCAAGCCAAATTACAAGCTAATAAAGTCCATCGTTGACTTATTCCTTCATGACAGTCCAAAGTGAGGATATGCTCATAAGAAGTCCATCAATCATTCGTGATTATAAGGGTATAACCAGTTTTTTACATGTTTAGCTATCATTTCTACCCGAAATTTTGCAAGCCCATGAAGCTTATACGTTGACTAAGTTTTCTTAAGACATGAGGGTGACAAACTCTTTGCTTTCACTAAGATATGGTATTGAAGGGATTACATACCATCTGTACACATGAATAAGACAAATCTTGACCTTCCATTTCCTTTAGCCATTTCCAAATCAGAAATAACACCCCACTCGATTGGCCCTGAAAGCTGAGCCAACAAGAAATGGTGACCCGCTACTCTGGGCACCGATGCTAAAAGTGAGGAAGAAATCTTTTGTGATTTGGCATTATTTTGAGAAATTCATCATGAAATTTTCTATATGGTTTAAGCAAGATATTCCATTTTCTTCACACTATAGGAAACACAGTTTCTTACAGTGTTCGAATAAATGGAAAGTCATCCAAACCAATTTTTACAATCAAATGGGCCCATACTGGGGCAAAATTTTTATTTGCAAAATTTCACAAAATAAGCCCACACTGGGGCAAATTTTTATAGTCCATTTGAGGATTTCGTCAAAGACTCAAGCAAGACTTTCAAATCAATCATGCTGTCCTTTTCATGAAAATTCGAATGCATGTAAGCCCCCTCTGCAGGTATTCATAGTTGAAATTGACGAAGGAGCATCCGGTGATGTGGAAGGCCGATGCCGAAGAAAGAGAAGAAAGAAGGGAAAAGGGCCCTACACTGCGGCAAATTATTTTTGAAAAAGATTCTCTCGAAAAATCAGGAAAAATTCAAAAGTCAAAAATCAAAAGTCAAGTTCAGATTCTTGTTACTTGGAAAATCAAATCAATTTCTTGTATCTTGACAAATCAAATCCAATTTCTTGACCAATTGAATGGCAGGATTGGGTCTTATCCCACTGACCATTCACAATGTCACGTTGGGTCTGGACTTGGTGCCGCCAACATCACTTTATCACGTTGGGCCTGGACTTGGTGCCGCCAACATCACTTTATCACGTTGGGCCTGGATTTAGTGCCGCCAACATCACAAAGTTCACGTTTGGCCTGGACTTTGTGCCGCCAACCTCACAAATGTCACGTTGGGCTTGGTTTTCGTGCCACCAACTTCACAAAAGTCATGTTGGGATTGTTTTTCTACCACCGTTAGCATCGAGTCTATCTCACTAACGTGCGTGTTTTACTCCTACCGCCGTTAGCAACGAGTCTATCTCACTAACGTGCGTGTTTTACTTCAACCGCAGTTAGCATCGAGTCTATTTCACTAACGTGCGTGTTTTCATTCAACCACCGTTAGCATCGAGTCTATCTCACTAACGTGTGCGTTTTCATTCCACCACCGTTAGCATCGAGTCTATCTCACTAACGTGCGTGTTTTCATCCTACCGCCGTTAGCATCGAGTCTATCTCACTAACGTGCGTGTTTTACTCCTACCGCAGTTAGCATCGAGTCTATCTCACTAACGTGCGTGTTTTACTTCAACCGCAGTTAGCATCGAGTCTATCTCACTAACGTGCGTGTTTTCATTCAACCACCGTTAGCATCGAGTCTATCTCACTAACGTGTGCGTTTTCATTCCACCACCGTTAGCATCGAGTCTATCTCACTAACGTGCGTGTTTTCATCCTACCGCCGTTAGCATCGAGTCTATCTCACTAACGTGCGTGTTTTACTTCAACCGCAGTTAGCATCGAGTCTATCTCACTAACGTGCGTGTTTTACTTCAACCATCTCACTAACGTGCGTGTTTTACTTCAACCGCAGTTAGCATCGAGTCTATCTCACTAACGGGCGTGTTTTACTTCAACCGCAGTTAGCATCGAGTCTATCTCACTAACGTGCGTGTTTTACTCCTACCGCCGTTAGCATCGAGTCTATCTCACTAACGTGCGTGTTTTACTTCAACCGCAGTTAGCATCGAGTCTATCTCACTAATGTGCGTGTTTTCATCCTACCGCCGTTAGCATCGAGTCTATCTCACTAACGTGCGTGTTTTCATCCTACCACCGTTAGCATCGAGTCCATCTCACTAACGTGTGTGTTTCATCCTGCCACCGTTAGCATCGAGTCTATCTCACTAACGCGTGTGTTTTATTCTATCCTCGGCAGGACCGGGTTCTATCCCGTGGGTCTATCCCAATTTAAATTTCTGTTCGGGTCTATCCCGTGGGTCTATCCCAAATTTAAATTTCTGTTCGGGTCTATCCCGTGGGTCTATCCCAATTTTAAATTTCTGTTAGGGTCTATCCCGTGGGTCTATCCCAATTTTACATTTCTGTCCGGGTTCTATCCCGTGGGTCTATCCCATTTACATTTCTGTCTGGGTCTATCCCGTTTACATTTCTGACCGGGTCTATCCCGTGGGCCATCCCATTTACTTTTCTGTCCGGGTCTATCCCATGGGTTGTCTATCTCATCTACACTTCTGTCCGGGTCTACCCCGTTTACAATTCTGTTCGGGCCAGTCCCATGTTTGAAATTCCTTGTTAGGTCAGTCCTCCGAATAGGGGCAACCGAATGGTACAGGTAAGCATTTGGTGTCTACTTCTTTGTCTCAAGTTTTTCCAAAACTCAGACAAAGAGGGGCAAACTGTAGACACCAAATTTTTGGTGTAATTTCATTTACCTTTTATTTTTGGTTTTTTATTTGTCATGTTAGTTTTATTCGCTTTTTTAGGTTTTTGTTTAGTTTTTAGTTTTATTTTTAAGTTTTAGCATAGAATTTCTTAAAAAAGAGAAAAGAGGAAAAATGAATGAAAATGAAAAAAGAGAAGAAAATCTTAGTTTTTATTTTATATCTTTTGGTTGCTTTATACATTTTATATAAGTTTAAGTTTGTTTGAATTATTATTTTGATTTTATTGTTGCAGAAAGTTGCGTTTTTGCCGCAGCTTGCAAGGGAGATTGCGGGAGGTCCTTAGGAGGCAAAATTGAGCTACAAAGGCCAGGTGTCTAGGACACCTGGAGGGGGGAAGAGGATTCTAGAAGTAGATGGCTAGGTTTTGGACAGAAAAGGGAGGCCGCAGGATAGAGGGTTTTAGAGAGGGGTTTTGGGATTTTTTTTCAGGGAGCAGCCGCAGGGGGAGAAGAGAGGAGGATCGGGGAGATAAAAAACAATCAGAGGGAAAGGGAGCTAAGGGGGGCAACCGAAAGGGGAGAGCAAAAGGTTACGGCTAGCTTTGAATAAGAATCACCGTAAGATAGAGAAAAGGGAATCAAGAGAAAGTTCAGGAAAGAGGGAGTTGGAAAAAGAAAGTCTCGGCTGTGAGTTTATGGAGGCAACAGGCTGAGCAAGAAGAATCGAGGAAGGAAAAGGGGAAACTGGAGCCAGTAGAAACTACGAGCAGAGGAGGAACCAACGCCGCCGTTATTGTCTTCAATCTTCATCGGAAAAGCACGGGTTTTTGCAGCAAATCATCTGCTGTCGTTCTTTCCTTTTTCATTTGGGTAAACTTTCTCACTTCCTGTTTTGTCGATTGGGTTTGCTTAGTGTGGAACCGACATTGCAGACCATCTGCTGTGGTCATTTTGTTTTCTTCGCCAGGATTCTTTCTGTGGAGTTTGCTGAAGTTTGGACAAATTTTGTTTGATTCATGCTAAGATTGATGATTGGTGATATCTGTGAGTTGAATCGCGAAAGAATCAGTTTTTGTGTATTTTGTTTATGAATTGGAGCTTCTAAAATGTTTGCAGCAGAAATGGAAAGGTTTTCGCATGCTCTTTTGCTGTTTTTCTTACCTGCACTTGTTCTCCAAAAGCTTCGGTCATCTAGTTTACCGGTTGACCATATGTTAGAAAGGAAAATTAGACAAGGGGCGTTGGATTTGTATGTTTAAGGGCTGAAATGTAGTTGCTTGCTGGAAGAAAACAAGCCAGGTTTGCTGAACCATTTTGCACAGAATTTCCCAGCATTCACATGATCTCTTTTCTATGTTTGGTTTGCTTGGATGCTGAAATTATGGGTTACGTTGCTTAGCTCAAGTTTGTTTTGATGTTTGTTTAAAAGGTTTTGATCAAACTTGTGTTGAAGTTGATATGTAGTTGCGGAAAGGAAGTTGCTGCATGGTTTATTAATCATCTTAGATTGCAAAGAAAAAATTCTTGCTGCATTTTGTTTGTTTTTGCTTCTTATTTTCCCAACAGCTATCATTCCAGTTTTATGCCTTGATTCTGCGATAAAGATGGAGTATTTGGTTTGGTTGATGATTGAGTGTTAGTCTTGGTTTGAGTTGTTCCATGTCAATGAGTTTGATTGGAATGGAAAATTGCAGTCAGCTTGGCCGGTCCGCTATTGCAGAAATGTTTCCCCATCCTCTCGTTGTTTTCTTTTCTTTCTTTGCACATTTTTGCTCCAGAATTTCTGTTTAACAAACACTAGTTGACTGAGTTTGATGTTGGCAAGTTATGCTAGAAGATTGGAATGATTTTGCTTGTTAGAGTCACAAATTATGAGGAAGTGCAGCTGGTTTGGCATTGCAGAAATTGTTTGCTGCAAAAATTCTTCTTCCACGTAGCTTGCATGAATTTGCATGAAATAATTTCCAGATTTTACACTTTGGCCCCCCAAGTCTCTCCTTGCTCCACTAGGACCCAATCAATTAAAGAATTTCATCAAATTGGTCCTTGATAATTTTGATTTGTGCAACTTCATTGCTTGTTTGCTTCAATTAACTACCATGTTTTGTTTCAATTGCGCTTAAGTCATGACTTTAGGGGCTTTATGACGAAGTGAGCTTGTGTTTGCCTACTTTCTTTAATTTTTCCAAATAAATTGGTACCTTGACCATTTCTTTTATTTTGGAGGATAAATAAGTGATTTCACTTCATTGGGGCCCAATTGCAAGGGAGGTAACCTCTATCTCCTTGATTTTCATTTCTCCTATGTGATCCAACGTGCTAAGTGTGAATTGCATGTCTACGTTGCTTTCCTTGCCTTTCTTTAATTCCTTTCATTCCTTTCATTTACTTTACTTTTATTTAAGTTATTCATTATGGGGTATGTGTACACCTCTTGGCTTGTAATTTAAGTTATTCATTATGGGGTATGTGTACACCTCTTGGCTTGTAATAGATAGGGCTTGGGGAGCACTTGATGAAGACCTATTGAAGACATTGTGCCTAGCTAGCAAATGTAATAGGTTTATTAGCTTGATTGCTTGTTTTTGTTGCTATGTATTAATTTGCTTTATTAGGTTCTTGCATTTAGTCGAGCATGCTAATTGTTATGTGCTATGTGCTTATAGGTGTTTGGCATGTCTAATCGCTTTCTGTCGCGCCCCATTTTTTGATAAATAAATAAATGGTTTAAAAAATGTATTTTTTTGTTCAATCGGAAAATGAATTGTGATTTAAAGAAAAAATGGGTCTAAATGGGGGGTTGAGAATGCGACGATTTGACCCAAATTTATAGTTTAAAAAGGGTTTTTGAAATAAAAATTGGAGTCGCCACTTGGTAATGAGTTAAGGTGTACCAAGTCACCAAAAAATGAATTTTTAAAGAAAAAATAGGAAAAAGTAGTAAGAAACCCCTTTTAAACGACTCCTAGTCCACGTAAACCAAAGAAAAAGGTTCGGGAGTCACATTTGACGAAGGGGAAGGCAAGGATAAAAATCCAAGGCACCCCTTCGACCTAGCCAAGGCTAGTTGCGTGATTTAACCCTTATTTTCCTAAACTTTTCTACCCAAGGTATGTATTGCAAGTTGGATATGACTAATGGATGAGAAATGCAATCCTAAATCTAAGAAATGTCTCTTATGAGGCTTTTGGTCCCATTCACATGAATTGTGACGGCCAAATAAGGAAAGCCCTCATAGAAATCGCAAATAATGCAAATGAAGACTCAAATATGTGCAAGTGTGAAAAGTGTAAGAAAAGTGCATGTGTGCAATTTGAGAAAAGTGTTTGTGTGCAAATGGATGAAAATATAAGTGCTCGTGTGTAAGTGAACGAAAATAGTAAATATAAGTAAAATGGGTGCAATGTGTGAAAGGACAAAATAAAGAAAGTGAAGAAGTGTGTGATTATGGCATGTGGATTTAAGATATATATTTAGTGAGAGAAATAGTGAGAAAATGATATGAAAATGCATGAACTTAGAGGAATGCATCAGGTCGGGTACGGGGATGACCTCTATTTTTTTGTGATTTCAATTTTCCCTTTGATTAGAAGGGAAAACTAGCGTGCTAAGGCTATTTTGAAGCCACACTCGCTCGTTTCCCTTACCCAAGGGGGTTTTCACGCAAATGAACCCTATAACTAGCATGAGATGCAAGTCCTAAAGTGAAAGGGAAGGGGTTTGAGGAACATACCAAATGATAAACTAAGGAAAAATGCGTGATATGTGGTGATCATGCACTTCATGAAAAAGGAAAAAAATCTATTGGGTCTAACATTGGACTAGCCCCTCCTATGAATTCCGACTAGCGTTGGACTAGTGGAAACGATAAAAGAAGCCACAACTAGCGTTGGACTAGTGTGGTGACGTACATTCATTCATTCCATTCATCCACACTATAAAAAGCGAGTAGACATGCGAATCACTTATAAACACGTAGCACATAACACTTAGCATGCTTGACTAGATGCAAAATCCTAATAAATCATTTAACATATAACACATAGGCATGCAACCATTACATTTGCTAACTAAAACAAAAGGGAAAGGGAAAATGGACCAAATTACTTGCTACGCCCTATCTATTACAAGCCAAGAGGTGTACACATACCCCATGAATAAATAAAAGAAATACTTAAAATGAAAGGAATTAAAGCAAATTTAAGAAAGCCAAGTAAACATGTAATTCTCAATTAGCACATTAGTCCACATAGGAGAGAAACAAAAGGGGTAAAAGAGATTATACCTCCCCGTTGGTGATACTAAGGAAGTAAACAAACTCAACTTGGCTAGATTCAACCAAGAAAAGACTAACTTAGGCTAAAATCACCAAAAACAAAAGATTAATGCACCAATTTAGTGATAAGATATAAACTAAACAATTTGAATCCATCAAAACATCAAACTTTCCCTCAATTGCAACTCAATGAAGTCAAAACTACTTAAAGACCAAGGCAAAGGGCATGATCATCCGATCCCTAAGCATAACATCTACTAAAGACCCAAAAGCAAGCACTACTCAATCATTTGAACCTAATTGAAACCTTTAAAAACACAAAAAGTTCCCCAAGTAAATAACAAGATTCAAACAAACATTATGGAGTTTTGAAGGTCCAAGAGTGAACAAGGGTCCATGAATGATTTAAACATGCATTTTGAAAACTCGATAGCCACCATTAATCAACCAAATAAAACTAATTAAAAAATTTAAGAGCTTCAAAAATCCCAAAAAAACAATGAAAGGCCAAATGATGACTCAAAGTACACCCACCTTAGGACCTAATTGTAAAGAAATGAGAACATGCTTGGGCTTTTGTGGAACATGGAGAAGCTTGAGGGACTAAATTGATTAAGTATTCAAATTACTTGGGCCATAGTGAGCTAGGGGGGACTTGGGGGGTTCAAAGGCAATTTTGAAACAATTTCCATGCAGGTTCATGCAAGCTACGTGAGCAAACATTCTGCAACCAAAACAAATATTTCTGCAGCCAAGAAACCATCGCAACTTGCATTCTCACGAACAGATATCAACCTCAACACTCATTTTGATCAAAAATCTTTCAACCAAACATTCAAAGTTAATCTAAACATCATAACACACACATTCAGAATTCAAACAAACTCAAATATAGAAGAAAACTGATGCAAAGACAGAAGGCAGCTCATGCATTCAGCATATTTTTCCAGCCGCAGCTTTTCTTTCCATTTCAATCGTGCAAACCAGATTTATAATTCAAATACAAAGCTTTGATTAGATATTTCTCAAAACAACATCTTAACTCTAACTAATTAACAAGCTGCTTAACTTAACTCCAAACCAACAAGAACAACGAAGGAGCTAATCATCAAAGGTAGAAAGAAAACTAAACAGCAAAAGAATGAAATAGAAAAAAAACGCAGCAAACTTTCTGCAATTCGGCACTTTACAAAATCCAGCTTTCAAACACAATCAAATCCAAACACAAGGCTTTAAACTAGGCAGCAAGCCATCATCCAAACAAATAGAAAGAAAAACTGAGCAAAATCCAGTGCAAACACAAATAAAATACGTTCAGCAAGTTGAAAAATCTGGAACATATAAAACTGATTTGGCAAGTTGAAATGCATTTTCCAGCAAGTGCTTGGGCATGAATCCGAATTTACCTCGGTTGAATCATTGTGTTAAGTACCCAAAACTAACATGCAAGGCTACTTAATGAAATTACTATCATTTCTAGTTCAGATCAAATTCGGACAGCTACTATAAACATCCACAAATCCAGAAATTCTGTTCACCATTCTTGGATGAACTTGCATGTAGCCGCTCACTATTTCATTTTTTTTTCTTGCTTAGCCGAACCAATAAACTTCCTGCAAAGCTTAATCATCTAATTTTAATTAGTCAAACACCTAACCAAGTGAAAATCAACCACTTTCCAGCAAATTTCATGCTAAAATACCCATGCAATTTCCAAAACAACTTCAACGGCTAAACTGGAAAAATTGTTTCAGCAATCCATCAAATTCCATTAAAATTTCCAGCCATGTAACCGAAATTCAGACCACGTAGCTTACATGCAACATCAAATAAGAAACTATCTATCAATTTTGATCCATAAGCAAATTCGGACAACATCAAAACATTACTCAACCAGAATTCAAACAATCCTGCTCCCGGTTGGCTTGCATGCAACCTGATTTTGTATCTTTTCAATTTTCTGACTTAATCAAGGTTAACTACCTTCATGCAAATCTTAATCATCCAGGTTTTAGTTGATTAAATGTGCATCTAGGCTCAGATTATCACAGATTAGCTAATTAGAGTTACAAATTCCAGCTCAAACTTTCGGCAGCTCCAATTCTTCCAAACCAGATTTCTTAAGTCTCAATTCCTCATCTAACCTCACAAACCCACATGCATGCGTATAGACAGCTGCGTCAACCCATAAACAATTCATCTAAGTCCAGAATTTACCTTGGCTTGAAGCCTAAAACCCACGACTAGCAGCTGCAATCTTTTCTTCCTCTCGGCTATCCAGAAATGCCACCTGCCAGCTCCTCCTCTCCCTTGCTCCAACTTGCGACTAGGATGGAGGAGGCCTGGTTTTCAGACCCTTCACCAGCTCACGGGTACAAGGATACAAAGCAGCAGGTTTCTTTTTTTTCTTTTTTTAGCTCACGGACAGGAAAAAAAGAAACAAAAGGCTCGGCTCTCTTTCAGTCGTTAATTCCAATGACACTGCTCTCTCCCTAGCTCACGGCAGCAAATGGAAATGGATGTGTGTCCTCTCGAGATCCGGAAGTGTTGTGGTAATTAGTAGTTGATATAGTAGTGTGTGGTAGTGGAGAAAGAAACCGGCACTAAGGATAGAAAATACTAGAATGTGAAGTGGAAATGGATTCGGCAGAAATAGGATTGTGATTTTTTAGATTGATTTTTTTTTTAATTAATTAAATAAAACTGATAATAAAAATAGATAACAAACAACAAAAACAACAAAAAAATTAACATTGGATAGAAACTAAATCTAAATAAACTAAAATCCACGAAAGCACAATTTTCCATTTTTCATCAATTTCCTCTTTTCTTTCCTTTTTTTTTTTCACAAATTTTACGTTAAAACTTAAAACTAAAACTAAGACTAAAACGTGAACAAAATTAATATGACAAATAATTAGCAAATAAAAGACAAATAAAAAGGTAACAACTAAAATGCAGATAATCTAAAACAAAATCATGAATTAGATGCAACATACAAATTATTTAAAAATTTGGTGTCTACACTTTCCATAGCCATGAATGAATGTGATGGATGAATGTACGTCACCACACTAGTCCAATGCTAGTTGTGGCTCATTATTTTATTAGGAATTCATAGAAAGGGCTAGTCTAACGCTAGACCCAATAGGCCATCCCCTTTTGTTAGTGCATATTTGCATGTCCACTACATGTCATGCATTTTTCTTAGTTTTATCATTTGGCATGCTCCTCGAGCCCCTTTTCCCCTCATTTTAGGATTTTTGCATCTCATGCTAGTTATAGGGTACATTTGCCTGAAGAGTCCCCTTAAATATGGGATATAGACGAGTGTGGCTTTTTCTAAGCCTTAGCACGCTTATATTCCCTCTATCAAAGGAAAAATCAAGTCACAAAGTTAAGAGTCCCCGTACCCGTTTTGCTTGCATTCCCATAGGATTCATGCATTTCATTCATTCACTATCACTTACTTTATATTCCATTCCTCTTTCTACATTCTCACTTCACACTACTTTCACATTACTTTCTACATTCTCACTTCACACTACTTTCACATTACTTTCTACATTCTCACTTCACACATGCACCCTATGGCATTTTTCACCTTATTATTCTTTACTTACTTTACCTTGCAAAGACATTTGCACACCTCCACTTATATCTTATTACTTTTATCATTTTTCTCACTTCACACAAACTCACACTTTCACATGGCATGCATTCCACTCATTTTTACGTCATTTAGGATTACGTGTGACCTCTCCAAAGGATCATTATTGGGCTTCACAATTAATGTGATTGGCACCACCCAACCTTTGAAGAGAAATTTCCCCCATGTCCCCCTAGGTCTAGGTTTTTGCATTCATATAGACATATCCAACACGCGATACATACCTTGGGTAGAAAAATTAGGAAAAATTGGTTTAAGTCACGCAACTAGCCTTGGCTAGGTCGAAGGGGTGCCTTGGATTTTTATCCTTGCCTTCCCCTTCGTCAAATGTGACCCCCGATCCCTCTTTTGGTTACGTAGACCCAAAAGTTCTCTAAAAGGGTTTATTTACTTTTTTCATTCAAAAACAAAAATCATTTTTGGGTGACTTGGTACACCCTAACTCTATACCAAGTGGCGACTCCATTTTTCAAGAAACCCTTTTGAACTTTGTTTGGCCAAAATCGTCGCATTCTTAAGTCCCATGGCCTTTTACTTCTCATTTCGCACACGTTCACATTCCACTATACACACACTACACACACCACACAACACATCATTCAAAAAGTGGGGCGCGACAGCGAATTTGGACAATCGAGTGAATTGGCTCTCGTACTCAGCTACAGTTTGGGTCCCCTGGCGAAGCCGAATAAACTCGTCTTCCTTCTGTTCTTGAACCAGAGGAGGGAAGAATTTAGCGTTGAACTCCCTCATGAAGTTCACCCATGTCCTGGGCGTTTGTTCTCGGTCCCATTTCTGTCGTATTATGTTCCACCAGGAACGGGTTGCCCCTTCCAGTTGGAAAACAGCAAAAATCACCTGCCTTTCCTCCCTATAATGTAGGGCAGCAAAGATGTCTATCATCTTTTCTAGCCATCTCTCGGCCACATCTAGATCTGACCCTCCAATAAACTTCGGTGGAAAAATTTTCTAAAACCTTTCGAGAGCCCTATCCTCGCTTTCCACATAATTACCAGGGTTACCAGGGTAGGGATTAGGGTTTTGACCCTGTTGCTCCATTACATGAGCTAACAAGTCGGTCATTCATTGGATGGCTGTGGCCACTTGCACGTTCGGATCGACCCTAGGTTCAGGGTTTGGTTCAGATGTGGTTTCCCTAGTACCCCCTTCAGTCGTGGATTGCCTAATCCCGCGACCACGATCCCGTCTACTACGGGTTCCCTCCATCGAAATTAACCAATTTAAGGACGAAACATAAAGATAGATGAAAGCATAAACAAGGAACAAGAGCTACTCACAAACCAAACATATATATACACATAACACAACCATATCAGACAAGTTACATGGTCACAGTCAGCCAAATACAGACAAAAGAAATTCCATGAGATAACGGAGTCATCAAAAGATATATATATACAAAGCTAGTCCAAACATACAAAACAGCTAGCTAAAAGTTCTTCCCCTGAACTACTCCTCCCACGGAATCAAAACTTAGCTCAAAAGAGCTCTAACCTCGTTCCCTACTGAGCCCATAGACTCTCCCCCTTGGCTAGAACTAGGGGTGCTCCCCTCTCCAGGAGTGCTATCACTAGGAGCCTCCAGTTGCACATTGGCGCCAATCACACCTTGGATTAGCGCTTCGCACTCATTAATAATGCCACCGGAACGGTCTCTAACCTCCCGGACCATATTAGTAAGACGGGTGTTCACCACCTGCAACTGTTCCCTCAGAGCATTCGTTCGCTCTTGCTCCATGGCTATGTCTCCTTGGAGCTCTCCAATCCGATCAGCTTGCATCCTGATGACGCCCCTCAGTCTAAGCGCCTCAGTGTGATCCCTGGTGGCGGCACTTCTAAGTCTCCTCTTCTCATCTAGTACCGCCACGACCACATGGTCAGCATAAGAGTAATGCTGGCAACGCCTACAGCGACGGGTCCGACTAGCAGTATACCAAAGCCGGATCGGACATCCCGGTCTCTCCTGGTAATCGATGACTCGTGGGCGCCTCTGAGGTGGCTCACCTCCACCCGCTCCACTGGTTCCGGCCATACCCTACAAGGATAGCAAAGGTTTATATCTTAGACAATATAATCACACTTAACGGCGTCTTAACATAGTCCCCATAGGTCCTAAGAAGCAAAAATCTAACTTGCCTGAGTCGCTTCTAACCTAAGCTCTGATACCACCTGTGACAGCCCCACCTACCCCTAAGGCATACCAAAGGGGATAGCGGACTGCCTGCCCAACTCTCGTCAGGACTACTAAGACAGTTATACACAATCTAAAACATTCCGGAATAAAATAGCGCGCTTACACGATTCAAAATCGTAAAACGGAAAAACAAAAAAAAAAGAAAAAAAAAATCGAAACCGCAAATGAATAGTGACCACCACGTCACCATCCAGCCAGACCCAATCGAATACAGATAACGTTATATAACTCTAAAGAATGAACATTTCCAAACCAAATATGATACATGAACATGATTAAACGGTTTTATACACATACGTTTGTAATTTACAAATCAAAAGGAAAATATTTGGATCAAAATACATTTAGGGTTTTTTCGACCATCGAGGAGCTTTACAAAAGAATATATTAAAACTAACTCAACTCGTGCCTCAAAACATCATAGTCTTTAAAAGATTGTTCCCTGTAAGGAAAATAAAATTTAATGCAGTGAGCTTTCACCCAATGAAGTACCATCACTCAAGCATTCAAGAAGTACATAATCACAAGGATACACAATTCAAATACGTTCATCAAGTGAGCACAACGAACACCACACAATAAATGAGAGAAAAGGATACGGACAGCTCTCAAGAGCCTTTTCCACTTTTGCCATACTTGATCTCACCTCATTGACGCTCCGTCAATGGATACAGAGTAACCAATACCGTAGACTCCACTTTTCTCCAATTTTCGTCCACCTCACATACCCCTTACCGGGCCCGAACTCCAACTAGTTCAGAAATGATAATACTCGAGCATATCGAAATCAAGAGTCTCATACCCAATGATTCCACAAAACAGTCCCCATGGCTTGTCAATTTTTTGGACCATGCCCTTGCTAGTTCGATTCAATTGACCACCAATGGGGTTGAGCTCAGAGTTAACAGTAAAGGTCGTTGGATACACGTCCAACGACACCAGTTCAAGTACATTCAAGAGAAAATCAATTGATACAGTAAACAGTCACATAAGCCATAGAGTACGAGAGTGATAAAGTACACCCTCGTCTCAACCAATATCATCAGTAAACACAAGCATTTCAATCATAGATTTCAAGTATAACAAAGCCATGAAGTAACAATCATGTGAGTAGTACACTCACCAATCAAACAAAGAGATTTCACAAATTTCCGCCCAACGAGTGTCTTGGGTCACCGGCACGCCTTAAAACATTCAAGAAAACACAATGAGACTCGAACACGAGTCATAAACCTAATCCACATACTACTAATGCAAAGCCAAAAGAACTTGAAAGTGAAAATAAAGAACACTTGGTGCTAAAGGTTTAGACTGTGAGAACCCGTATTTCCCCTAATATTTTTTTCCTAGGGTTTTTCCCTTTAATGGCATGTTTTCTGCATTTTCTGGCTTAGAAAAATTTTCTTGGTGGATTTTATGAGTAATTATAGTTTTTAGATGATTTTTCTAGCATTGGGTAGTTTTTAAAAAATTAAGGATATATAATGGACGTGGGACCCACTAGTGCGAAAAGTTCGGAAAAATTCGGCCAATTAGGTTAAGTTCCGGATACTGAGTGAAATTTATCGGGTGTTAAGAGATAAGTAGAGGGTGAGATGTGATTGATGTGAGAGGGAACAAAAGGATAGAAATGCTTTAAATGTAGTGCCATGTGTCACCTTGGGAGTGGATGTAACTTTTGACTTACTATTCTATGTTTTACCATTTGATTAAATATCTCAAAATTACCACAAAAATCACCATTTCTTCACCATTGTGGTCGGCCCTCTCTAGCAAGGAAGAAAGAAAAACTCTTCAAAGAAAAACTCTCCATCTAGTGCAAATCATCCAAACCAAGTGCTTAAATTTATTTCTACTCCATAAAATCCCTCCATTTGGTGCTAGTAAGTGTTTTTGTGGAAGTGTCCAAGGAAGCTAAGGTGTCCTACAACTCTCCCTCTCTTGTGTTCTAGGTAAGTGGTGATTGAACTTCCTCCTACACTTAATGAAGCTTAAGTTGTGCTTAGTGGTAGCTAAAGTGCTGAAATTTGTGGTTTATTTCTTGGTTTGAGATGAAATGGTGAAGTTTTCAATTTATTGATGAATTTTTTGGTTTAATGTGAATGTGATGTTGTGGCTATCTTTGATGATGGGAATTGATGTTTAAGGACTCTAGTAGGTGTCTATGATAGATAATTGTAACCAATTTTGGGTTTGGAAGGAATTTAAGAAAGTTAGGGTTTCATAACCCCCTTTTCTGTCCGGTTTTGTATCATACGGTTAGAGGCCGAATTGGCCTTTTCTTAAAACATGAAAGTTGTAGGTATTGATGTGTTCGAGGTTCCTGTAAGATTTCAGGTCATTTGGAGTAGTGTAGAGTGAGAAATGTCGAATTTACTATTGCTGTTCTGGGTTCATCAGGATGGCCGAACTGCGCCTGTAATCGGCTGTTTTGACTGGAATTGCTTTGGATTTGGTTGTTGAGGTCTTCTGATTAAATGTAGCTTGATGTCCTAGCTATCATATGCCTTTGGAATTTCTGCATTCGGACCTGTATAGACTAAGTTGGACTAATTACAGTATAGTGAAATTTGTAAACCTGCAATTAAGGTTCTGGTTTGGTATTTTGCATATTTGATCTAGTTGTGCTAGGATTTGGACTGAGTGGCCTTCTACATTGTTGTATCCCTGTCTTTTAGCTTCGAGATGGTGGGTCTTGCACCCTCATACGATAAGCGTAGCACAATTTGTGCCATTACCGCATAATGAGGACAAAACTGTTTTTGTTGTTAGAGCCAAGTTAGTTACATTTCCTGATTTTCTGGTTTGCTATAATGCTTATATATGCATATGAAACCCTATTGGGGTTGTGGTTGGCATGGCTTTATAACTCGTTATCGAGTCTCATTGTATTTGTTTACGTGTTTTAGGACGTGACGAGGGTTCACGACGTCCTTTTAACGACGGTGCATGAAACATCACCTACTTGAGTGGTGAGTATACTACTCATTTGAATGTTTATAATGTGGCTTTGCTATATGTGATTGTGATGCCTTGAAGGCTTGTTTGGCTGTTGGAAATGGTTAAGGTGAGGGTGTACTTGACCGCCCTCATCCTTTTTATCTTGTTAATGACTGTTTACCGTTTCACTGTAATACTGCACTTGCTATATGAGATATTGAATTCCATTCATGGAAAACTGTTTGGGTGTCGGTTGGACGAGTATCCAACGGCCCTACTGCATTACTGAGCTCGACCCCGTTGGTAGTCAATTGAATCGAGCCAGCGAGGGCTTGGTCGTGAAAATTGACTAGCCACGGGGACTGAAATGGGAATCTTGTGGTAATGAGACCCTTGGTTCCGGTGTACTCGAGTATCACCTAAAGCTACTGCTTGGAGTGCGGGCCCGGTTGGGGTATGTTGGGTGGAAGGAATGGAAGTGAAGTGAGGTCTACGGTCGGGTATTTTTAAACATTGACGGAGGGTCAATGAGGTTGGATCAAGAATGTAAGCGTGGAAATGGGCTCTTGAGAGCCGTCCGTATCATTTTACTGATTTGTTTTATTCCTTCGTTGTGTACTTGAAATGAAAGGTTATGCTTAAGTGATCTTTGTTGCTTATGTGGTAGTATATCACTGGGCTTAAGCTCATTCCGTTCCATTTGTTTTCCTTACAGGGATATAATTACTTTTGGGATTGGATTGTCGATTGCCAAGTTGAGCTAGTGTAAATGTCTTTTGTTTAGCTCTTTGGATGAAACCCTAATGTGTATTGGGTTCAACGACTTTTGATTGGCAATCCGAACATGTATACCATGATGAATAGTTTTTGACTTGCCAATTTGGTTGTAAATGTTGAATTGCAATGTATTAATGTTTGGTGGGATTTCGGATTCTACTATTCTAGGCACTATTCATCGTTTTCATTTTTTTTTTTATTTTGTTATTTTGGTTCTAGTGGCTTGTTCGACCGCACTTTTACTTTCCCGAAACGTTTTAGATCGCGTGTTACTGCTCGTTAGTCCTGGCGAGAGTTGGGCAGGCAGTCCGCTAACCCCTTTGGTTCGCCTTAGGGGAAGGTGGGGCTGTCACAGGTGGTATCAGAGCCTAGGTTTGAATTAGCCTGGGTGTTATAGGAATGCTTGATTTGAGGATTTGTTGTTTATGGCCTTTAAGCTTATATTTATGGTTAATTGTTCTTGTGGTGTAGGATGGCCGGACAGGGTGAACCTAGTGCTAGTCCTTCGGGCGTGAGACCTCGTAGAGCACTTCTCGTGATCCCATATCAGATACGGCCAGGAGGGGCCGTTATTCGTTGGAGCCCGTCTAACCATCTCCGACGGTGTGCGTGTAAACAGAAGTATGCCTATCCGAACGCTCTCGTGTTTGCTTTGAACAAGGAGCGTAAGGTGTTGGCCAGAGAGAATGCTCGACTTGAGGTCGAGGCGACCCAGGATAGGGCGACCAACGAGAAGCAAGCTACACGTATTAAAGAGCTAGAATACGACGTGCTTGAGGTCGAGGATAGGGTTGACGACCTCTGCGCACAACTGAGGGAGGCACGAGAGCGCGAGATTAAGCGAGCTCGTAAAGTCAGGGGTCGCGCTGAGTCGATCCTTAATCTGTGTGACGACGGCCTTGAGGAGTATAGCGATGAGGCTTCGTGTGCGGGGGCCGAGGCTAGGGAGGAGTCTACTCCGTCGCCTGGGTCCCAGACCCCGGCAACTGACTAGGCCTTGACTTCTAGGCTTCTTTTGGGATAGTTTGGTGGTTTTTGTATGTATATAGGGATAGGGATAGAGCCTTAGCTAATTGTTTTGGTTGTTGGATTAGCTACGTGTAAATTTCTTTTGATAAGGCCAATCCTCGGGGAATCGTCTATGTTTGTTTCTGACTTGCCTGTACTTGACTCGACTGATTGTATATATGTGTGTGGCTTGATCTTGCTTGGCTTGTATATATACGTTTGTGCTCATGTTTGGAATGTATAAATATGTGTTATTGTGAAAGTTTTGAGTGTTACTTACATGCCTTGTTACTACTTTGGTTTAGTATTCTTGCCTAGACCAAGTAAAACTTATGGAAGGTACACGGAGTGGTCGGGGACGTGGGCGCGGAACTAGACAACCCACACCGGTTAGGGGTACGGGGGAAACCTCTACTGGACCCAATTTTGAACCACAAGCAGACCCTAATGTGCAAATAGCTGCTGCTATGCAGCAAATGACAAACTTGCTAGCACAAGTAGTGCAGCAACAAGGCCAGAACCCAAACCCTAATCCTGGAAACCCCGGAAACCCTGGCCATCATGTCGAGAGTGAAGATAGAGCTCTCGAACGCTTTCAAAAGTTTACCCCGCCAAAGTTTGTTGGGGGACCAGACCCGGACGTTGCCGAAAGATGGCTTGAAAAGATGGTTGATATATTTGCAGCCCTACACTACCCTGACGAACGGCAGGTAACTTTTGCCGTGTTCCAGCTTGAGGGGGCGGCCCGTTCCTGGTGGAACGTAATCCGACAGAATTGGGAAAGGGAGCAGACGCCCAGGACTTGGGTGAACTTCATTCGAGAGTTTAATGCGAAGTTCTTCCCTCCTCTAGTCCAGGAGAGGAAGGAGGACTAGTTCATTAGACTCCGTCAAGGGGCTCAGACGGTGGCGGAATATGAAAGTCAATTCACCCGCTTGTCCAAGTTTGCGCCTGAGTTAATCATGACGGAACAACGACGGATTAGGCGCTTTATTCAGGGTTTGAATGTTGAGATTCAGAAAGACCTCGCGGTGGCTCAAATCACTGCGTTTAGCGAGGTTGTAGAAAAGGCCCAACGAGTTGAAAGTGAACGGTTGCAGGTCCGGAACTTCCAGGCGAAGAAGCGTGGCTTTCCTGGGAGTAGTTCCGGACAGGGTGAGAAGAGCACTCCCTCTAAATTTGGACGAGGAACGGGAGGTGGTCGACAATCTGGTTCAGGTAGAGGGACTCCATTCCGGGGTGGCCAAGCTGGGCGAGGACCAAGGGGAAATGCTCAGAGTGGCTCGGCTTCAGCACCTCGCGGTCCCTGCGGGCATTGCGGGAAGCCAAACCACACCGAAGATAACTGCTGGAGGAAACAGGGCAAATGTCTGCGATGTGGAAGCGCAGACCACCAATTGGCTACTTGCCCGGTCCTGAAACAAGATGGAAAGGGAAGCCAACCCCCGCCGAGGACCAATGCTGGACCAGCAAAAGGAGATGGGTCCAAACCTAAAGTGCCAGCTATGGTGTATTCCTTAGAGCCCCATCAGGTCCCAGAGTCGTCAGAGGTCGTAGAAGGTACGATCCCTATTTTCCACCGCTTTGCCAAAGTTTTAATTGATCCTGGTGCCACTCATTCGTTTGTTAACCCTGATTTCATGTGTGGCATCGATATAAAACCTATTAGTTTACCATATGACCTAGAAGTTAGTACACCCACGGGGAATCAACGTTTGGTGACTAGTATGGTTTATAGAGATTGTGATGTATGGGTAGGTGAAAAGAGTATGGTTTAGGAGACCTGATAAGCTTGTCCATTAAGGGGTATGACGTGATTCTGGGTATGGACTGGCTAGCCAAATATAACGCCCAACTGGATTGTAAAATGAAAGTGGTAGAATTTCGCATTCCTGGCGAGGCAACCTTAAGGTTGGATATAAGGGGTAGGTTAGCCTCATCTGCTTTAATTTCGGGCATTCGAGCTAGGAAACTGATAAGTAGAGGGGCGCAAGGATTTTTGGCCTTTTTGATTAACACCCCTACGGATAAGTTAAAAGTGGAAGACGTGGCCGTAGTGAGGGAATTTTCGGATGTATTCCTTGATGAGTTAGTAGCTTTACCTCCAGAACGGGAGATAGAATTCCAAATAGATCTGTTACCTGGAACCTCACCTATCTCAAAAACCCCTTACCGAATGGCGCCTGCGGAACTTAAGGAGCTTAAGTTGCAATTACAAGATCTTTTGGAGCGGGGATTCATTCATGAGAGTGGGTCTCCTTGGGGAGCTCCTGTCCTATTTGTGAAGAAAAAGGACGGAACCTTGAGGATGTGTATTGACTACCGGGGCCTGAACAATGTTACGATCAAGAATAAATATCCACTGCCTCACATTGACGAGTTGTTCGACCAGCTGCAAGGAGCAATGGTCTTCTCAAAGTTGGACCTCCGACAAGGATATTATCAGTTGTTAATTAGGAAGGAGGATATACCGAAAACTGCTTTCAACTCGAGATATGGGCATTACGAGTTCGTCGTTATGCCCTTTGGACTGACCAATGCTCCCGCCGCCTTTATGGACCTAATGCATAGGGTTTTCAAACCCTATCTAGACCGATTTGTCGTTGTGTTCATTGATGACATTTTGGTCTACTCTAAGACACGCGAGGAGCATGAGGAGCATTTGAGAGTGGTGTTACAGACGTTAAGGGAACATCAGTTGTACGCCAAGTTTAGTAAATGCGAGTTCTGGCTGGAGAAAGTAGCATTCCTAGGCACGTAATTTCCCACGAAGGTATATCGGTGGACCCGGCAAAGGTAGAGGCCGTGACAAATTGGAAGAGACCAGAAAATCCCACGGAAATTCGTAGCTTTCTAGGGCTAGCTGGGTACTACCGCCGTTTCATTAAAGATTTCTCCAAACTAGCAGGACCTTTAACTGACCTGACGAAGAAGCATGGTCGATTTATCTAGAACGCCCGATGCGAAACAAGTTTTCAGGAATTAAAGAGAAGATTGACCACGGCTCCGGTACTGGTCTTACCAAATGGAGTGGACGGGTTCGCGGTGTATGCAGATGCGTCGCGAGAAGGCTTGGGGTGTGTTTTGATGCAGAACCGTAATGTCATTTCTTTCGCCTCTAGAAAGTTGAAGCTTCACGAGCAGAATTACCCGACCCACGATCTGGAACTAGCCGCAGTGGTTTTTGCACTGAAAAAATGGAGGCATTACCTCTATGGGGTAACCTTCGAAGTGTACTCGGATCACAAAAGTCTTAGGTATCTCTTCTCCCAGAAGGAATTGAACATGAGGCAGCGACGGTGGATGGAATTTTTGGAAGACTACGACTGCACAATCAACTACCATCCGGGAAAGGCAAATGTGGTAGCCGATGCCTTGAGTAGTAAGGTGCAAGTAGCAGGGTTGATGATTAAAGAGTGGGATTTATTAGAATCCGTATGTGAGTGGAGACCCTGTCTTGGGAGCCATAAGGTGCTATTTAACAATGTTAGGGTGACCTCCACTCTACTGGAACGCATTAAAGAGGCGCAAAATGAAGATTTGATGGTACGGAAGTGGGGAGAGAAAGTGGAGAAGGGAGAAACAACGGACTTCAATTTGAGTCCTGAGGGCATTTTGAAATATCGAAACCGAATAGTGGTACCGAAGGAGGAATCGTTGAAAACGGAAATTCTGGAGGAAGCCCATCGGTCCAAGTATACAATCCATCCGGGCAGCAGCAAGATGTATCAGGATCTGAAAGGAACCTATTGGTGGGACAATATGAAGAGGGAAATCGCTCAGTACGTGCAAAAATGTCTTGTTTGCCAACAGGTGAAAGCAGAACATCAAAAACCATCGGGTCTGTTACAACCCTTAGAGATACCCGAGTGGAAGTGGGAAAATATCACAATGGACTTCGTTTCCGGTTTACCGAGGACGCAAAGAGGACACGATGCCGTTTGGGTGATCGTTGATCGCTTAACCAAGTCGGCCCATTTCTTGCCGATAAATATGAAGTATTCCATGGACAAGTTGGCCCGACTGTACATGGACGAAATCGTAAGGCTACACGGCGTGCCTGTGAGCATCGTCTCCGATCGGGATCCACGATTCGTATCTCGATTTTGGCAGAAGTTTCAAGAAACCCTGGGGACTAAACTCAATTTGAGCACGACCTATCACCCTCAGACGGATGGACAGTCAGAGCGGACGATTCAAACTCTCGAGGACATGTTACGAACCTGCATTTTGGATTTTGGTGGCAACTGGGGTCAACACATGACCTTAGTAGAGTTTGCATACAACAACAGCTTCCATTCGTCGATCCAAATGGCTCCGTACGAAGCCCTCTACGGACGCAAGTGCCGGTCGCCGATTTACTGGGACGAAGTTGGCGAAAAGACAGCACTAGACCCGGCAACTATTCCATGGATGGAAGAGGCTCAAGAGAAGGTCAAGTTGATACGGCAACGACTTCAAACAGCTCAGAGTCGACAAAAGAGCTACGCGGATAACCGAAGAAAGGACTTGGAGTTTGAAGTTGGAGACCATGTGTTCCTCAAGATCACACCCTTACGAAGTATCACAGCGGGCAAAGGAAAGAAGCTCCAACCGCGGTACGTCGGACCCTACAAGATCCTCCAGAGGGTAGGAGCGGTCGCGTATCGATTAGAACTGCCATCCAGTCTCTCTCGAATTCACGATGTGTTCCACGTCTCGATGCTAAAGAAGTATCATCCCGACCCATCCCATGTATTACAACCGGAGGAGATTGAAGTAGACGAATCGCTTGCTTACGAAGAGAAACCTGTCCAAGTGCTTGACCGGAAAGTCAAAGAGTTCAGAACCAAGCAGATTCCGTTAGTAAAAGTGCTATGAATAAACCATGGGATAGAGGAAGCTACTTGGGAAGTGGAAGAAGAAATGTGAAAGAAATATCCAAACCTTTTGGGGAGTTAAGGTGAGAAATTTCGAGGACGAAATTCTTTTAAGGGGGAGAGAGTGTGAGAACCCGTATTTCCCCTAATATTTTTTTCCTAGGGTTTTTCCCTTTAATGGCATGTTTTCTGCATTTTCTGGCTTAGAAAAATTTTCTTGGTGGATTTTATGAGTAATTATAGTTTTTAGATGATTTTTCTATCATTGGGTATTTTTTGAAAAATTAAGGATATATAATGGACGTGGGACCCACTAGTGCGAAAAGTTCGGAAAAATTCGGCCAATTAGGTTAAGTTCCGGATACTGAGTGAAATTTATCGGGTGTTAAGAGATAAGTAGAGGGTGAGATGTGATTGATGTGAGAGGGAACAAAAGGATAGAAATGCTTTAAATGTAGTGTCATGTGTCACCTTGGGAGTGGATGTAACTTTTGACTTACTATTCTATGTTTTACCATTTGATTAAATATCTCAAAATTACCACAAAAATCACCATTTCTTCACCATTGTGGCCGGCCCTCTCTAGCAAGGAAGAAAGAAAAACTCTTCAAAGAAAAACTCTCCATCTAGTGCAAATCATCCAAACCAAGTGCTTAAATTTGTTTCTACTCCATAAAATCCCTCCATTTGGTGCTAGTAAGTGTTTTTGTGGAAGTGTCCAAGGAAGCTAAGGTGTCCTACAACTCTCCCTCTCTTGTGTTCTAGGTAAGTGGTGATTGAACTTCCTCCTACACTTAATGAAGTTTAAGTTGTGCTTAGTGGTAGCTAAAGTGCTGAAATTTGTGGTTTATTTCTTGGTTTGAGATGAATTGGTGAAGTTTTCAATTTATTGATGAATTTTCTGGTTTAATGTGAATGTGATGTTGTGGCTATATTTGATGATGGGAATTGATGTTTAAGGACTCTAGTAGGTGTCTATGATAGATAATTGTAACCAATTTTGGGTTTGGAAGGAATTTAAGAAAGTTAGGGTTTCATAACCCCCTTTTCTGTCCGGTTTTTTATCATATGGTTAGAGGCCGAATTTGCCTTTTCTTAAAACATGAACGTTGTAGGTATTGATGTGTTTGAGGTGCCTGTAAAATTTCAGGTCATTTGGAGTAGTGTAGAGTGAGAAATGTCGAATTTACTATTGCTGTTCTGGGTTCATCAGGATGGCCGAACTGCGCCTGTAATCGGCTTGTTTTGACTGGAATTGCTTTGGATTTGGTTGTTGAGGTCTTCTGATGAAATGTATCTTGATGTCCTAGTTATCATATGCCTTTGGAATTTCTGCATTCGGACCTGTATAGACTGAGTTGGACTAATTACAGTATAGTGCAATTTGTAAACCTGCAATTAAGGTTCTGGTTTGGTATTTTGCATATTTGACCTAGTTGTGCTAGGATTTGGACTGAGTGGCCTTCTACATTGTTGTAGCCCTGTATTTTAGCTTCGAGATGGTGGGTCTTTCACCCTCATCCAATAAGCATAGCGCAATTTGTACCATTACCGCATAATGAGGACAAAACTGTTTTTGTTGTTAGAGCCAAGTTAGTTACATTTCCTGATTTTCTGGTTTGCTATAATGCTTATATATGCATATGAAACCCTATTGGGGTTGTGGTTGGCATGGCTTTATGACTCGTTATCAAGTCTCATTGTATTTGTTTACGTGTTTTAGGACGTGACGAGGGTTCACGACGTCCTTTTAACGACGGTGCATGAAACATCACCTACTTGAGTGGTGAGTATACTACTCACTTGAATGTTTATAATGTGGCTTTGCTATATGTGATTGTGATGCCTTGAAGGCTTGTTTGGCTGTTGGAAATGGTTAAGGTGAGGGTGTACTTGACCGCCCTCATCCTTTTTATCTTGTTAATGACTGTTTACCGTTTCACTGTAATACTGCACTTGCTATATGAGATATTGAATTCCATTCATGGGAAACTGTTTGGGTGTCGGTTGGACGAGTATCCAACGGCCCTACTGCATTACTGAGCTCGACCCCGTTGGTAGTCAATTGAATCGAGCCAGCGAGGGCTTGGTCGTGAAAATTGACTAGCCACGGGGACTGAAATGGGAATCTTGTGGTAATGAGACCCTTGGTTCCGGTGTACTCGAGTATCACCTAAAGCTACTGCTTGGAGTGCGGGCCCGGTTGGGGTATGTTGGAAGGAATGGAAGTGAAGTGAGGTCTACGGTCGGGTATTTTTAAACATTGACGGAGGGTCAATGAGGTTGGATCAAGAATGTAAGCGTGGAAATGGGCTCTTGAGAGCCGTCCGTATCATTTTACTGATTTGTTTTATTCCTTCGTTGTGTACTTGAAATGAAAGGTTATGCTTAAGTGATCTTTGTTGCTTATGTGGTAGTATATCACTGGGCTTAAGCTCATTCCGTTCCATTTGTTTTCCTTACAGGGATATAATTACTTTTGGGATTGGATTGTCAATTGCCAAGTTGAGCTAGTGTAAATGTCTTTTGTTTAGCTCTTTGGATGAAACCCTAATGTCTATTGGGTTCAATGACTTTTGATTGGCAATCCGAACATGTATACCATGATGAATAGTTTTTGACTTGCCAATTTGGTTGTAAATGTTGAATTGCAATATATTAATGTTTGGTGGGATTTCGGATTCTACTATTCCAGGCACTATTCATCGTTTTCATTTTTTTTTAATTTTGTTATTTTGGTTCTAGTGGCTTGTTCGAGCGCGCTTTTACTTTCCCGAAACGTTTTAGATCGCGTGTTACTGCTCGTTAGTCCTGGCGAGAGCTGGGCAGGCAGTCCGCTAACCCCTTTGGTTCGCCTTAGGGGAATGTGGGGCTGTCACATAGACAACCCCAAAGTCACTCATAAAATAATCTCATTTCAATAGCCGTTCAATAGGCTCAGTGTCGTATAGGTACAAAATTAAGTTAGGAAAAGTTTGGAAATGAAGTTTAAGCCCTAAAACAAAAGACAGGTTTGACGTTGATTAGCATATCGGACACAACTGAAGCTACACTTATCGAATTGGTGTGTAATTTATACCATTTCGAAGCTAAGATAAAGGGCTATAATTTTGATGAAGACCACTCAGTCCAGTTTGTAGTGTAACTAGATCAAAATTGCAAATTACAGAACCAGAGTCTCACAATCAGACTAGTTAACCGCACGATACTTAAATGACAACAACTCAGGCTACCGAAGTCCAATTGATTTGTTTTCAGTGCCGTTAGAAAGATAAGACATAGCACTACAACTTTTGTGTTTTCCTCAAATGCTAATTTAGTACGGATCAGGGTGAACAGACACGGTCAGATTGGTGAAATGTCAACACTGTCCACAAAACTCTACCTATGGCAGTTAGGGGTAATTTTATCTTTTTACATGCTACAGTACTCGGATTGGGCTGAAATTTTACAGGAAACTATAAAACATCATTTCCTACAACTTTCATGTTTTAACCTGAGGCTGATTCGGACTCCATCATGGCCGAACAGAACCGGGCAGAACAGGGTTACAGGGTTAGTTGAAACCCTAAACTGGAATTTCCGCACCAAACTGGAAATTTTCCGCAACCAATCATATCCAACATATACCAACTCCATTTTACACTATAACAAACCATCAATCCATGACTAAACAATAATTACTATATAAAAATGGAAAAATCAATAATAAATCAAAACTCCACTTCCAACCATCAAACCTACTACAAATCAACATATTTAGCCACAAAAGCCACTAATAAACCATTATTAAGAACAAACTATGAATTTGTACGCACCATACCTTGATATCTCAAAAAAAGTAGTAGCTTAGGTTTCTTTCTTCCAAAACAACTCCACCACCTTCTATAATGCTACTTAACCAAGGCTTTTTATGGAGTAAAGTTGAAGTTCTATGGTTGGATCACAAGATTGGTGCAAGAAATGGATGAAGTAGTTGGAGTTTTCTCTTCTTTTCTCTCCTTAGAAGTTTCGGCCAAGAGGATGAAGAAAATGATGATTTTTGGGTCAATTTTGGTTATTTAGTAAAGTTTGGGTAAGATGGTCAAAGTCCAAGGTGGAATCATAAAGTGACACATGGCACCTTTTTGGTTTTAAACTTATCTCCAAGTCTCTCCAATATTAATCCATCTAGATAACCTCTAATTATCTCTTAACACCTAGTAAATTAATCCCGGTATACAAAACTTAACCTAATTAGCCGAATAATTCACACTTAACGCACTAGCGGGTCCCACGTCTAATATACATTCCTAAAATCTCATGAACGAACTTATACTAGAAAAATATAATTGAAATATACATATTAAAATACATAATTAAAATATACAAATTGAAATATACTTATTAAAATATACAAATTAAATATACATAATTGAAATATATTTGGAGTTGTTTTTGATATATTGTTTGGATATGGTGTTTTTGAAGTTGTTTTTGAAATATACATTACTGTAGCATTTGGAATGTGAAAAACAGTTTTTCAAAAACAGGTGCAAAAACACTCAATCCAAACGCAGCCTATATTTACCCATAAAAATTATTTTCCCAATTTCTCACATCAATAAAATGTGGAAAAACGTGCAATTATATAAAAAAAAAATAAAACCGAGTACTTTAAAACAAAATTACAGGCTCTCACACTTATGCTTTTCGGGGCGTCACAATCTCCCCTCCTTAAAAGAATGTCGTCCTCGACATTCCCTCTTGTACCAATCAAGTCAAGACATCCCGCAAAAATCACTCAAGCATTCCAAGTAAACACTAAGAGTCAAATCAAACCCACAGTCCGGCATCCTAAACTTCAAGCCTAGGACACACTACAGAGATCTGAAGCCTAAGCTCTGATACCAACCGTGACAGCCCCACCTCCCCCTAAGGCGAACCAGAGGGTTCGGCGGGCCGCCTGCCCAGCTCTCGCCGGGACTCAGTCGTTCACTACATTCCTCAAACAGATTACAAGATAAAACTCAAATATTACATCAAATTCTCCACTAATTACATATCCAAAGCGAAGCGTCCATGCTTCCGCTGCGCCACTCTGATCCATGATCCAACTATTATACAAGAGGAAGTCCAAATTCAAAGTACACATGAGATAATTCATCCGATCACAGGAATAAGTACTACAAGCCTTCCTTCGCCTTGAGCCCTGTGGAGGGGAATAAAATATTTTTGGGGTGAGCTAGAAGCTCAGCGAGTAACCAGTAAAATCAGTAATCAAATCGGTTTAACAATAGTTCATTTCAATGATGTCATAATTCAATGATGTCATAATTCAAATGATAAGTCCAGAAACAATTACAACATTTACGATGGAAAGCGATAGTAACATTCGTGAAAAGGATACGGGCCCACATTGAGCCAAATATTAGCACGCTCGCTCGTTCTCCTGCTATTTCCCCTTATTCCTCCAATTATTTGAAAATTTCATTTTGTGAATAAACCCTCGTTTGTTCGTTCATTTGTTCATTTCATTCACCCTTTCCTGGACATTGTCCAGGCTCCACCAACCTCCACCAACCTACAAAGGTAATACTCGAGTATAACAAAACGTTCACCCAGGTCACCATATCGCCCGACCGAGTCCGCTTCTGGCTCGAGTCGATCGGTAACAAGGGGCAGTGGCCAGTTCAGCCAAAAGGCTTACATTCATGCGCAACTAGCATTTCAATTATTAAATCCTTGAAAATTGCACAGTTATTTAGGTCGAGTGCGATAAAGTACACCCTCGCCTAGAAAGCTCGTTTTGGAAATCATTAAAAGCACTTAACACGTTATCAATCAATAATACAAGTTATGAAGCCAAGAAGCATTTAACAAACAAGGAACACTCACATGTAAGCACGCATGATATGCAAGAAAACAGTTCAAAAGTAACTTTGGAAACAGTTCAAAAGTAAATATTGCAGGAAACGGTTCATAAATAACTTTAGAAATAGTTTGAGGTCACTCACCTCCATGGCTCAGAAATCATCCATCATATAACATTGCCTTGCTCAAATCCAAGTCTTAGATCACAAACTCAATGCAAACAAATCCCTTCAAAGTTCGGACAGCACTTCCCCTGAATTTGCTAACTTTTCCAGCCATCATGGCTTCATTATTTCCTCAGCCAGTCCCAAAGTCACACGAAATATAAATTCTTCACAGCGGCCGTTCAATAGGCTCCCAATAGTACAAGTACAATTCAAGCTAGGGAAAAGTCCGGAAATGAAAGTTAAGCTCAAAACCAGAAAAATAGTTTTTGACGTCATTTTGCGGTAATGGCACCAAAGGCGCTACGATTGTCGGATGAAGGTGCAAGATACACCGTTTCGAAGCTAAGAGATAGGGATACAATATTTCAGAAGGTCACTCAACCCGGTTTCGAGTGTAACCAGGTCAAAAATGCAAGATACTACACCAGAACCACAAAAACAACTTCACAGAACGCATTCTAGCGGAAACATCATAAATCAGGCTACCTAACTCCAAATCCAGAAATTCAAAAACCAACTGAAAGATAAGAAACAGGGATACATTTGATCAGAAGACCTCAACAACCAATTCGGAAGCAATTCCAGCCAAAACAACCAATTACAGGCGCAATTCTTACATTCGGGTAAAACCAGGACAGCAAGGGTAATTCCATCTTTTCACATGGTACACTGCTCCGATTGACCTGAAATTTTGTAGGAACCTCTAAAATGTCATTACCTACAACGTTCATGTTTTAAGCCAAGGCCAATTCGGCCTCTAACTAGGAGCTATAAATTCGGGCAGAATGTATTCATCATAACCCTAACTTTCCAAAATTTCTTCCAAAACAGAAATTGGTTGCAACTAACCACTTTTCCCACCTCCTAGAGTCATTATATACCATTTCCAATCATCATAGACAGCCACACAATCATGTTCATATTAAAACAGAAAAATCCTCAAAAATTATAAAACTTCATCACTTCAACCACAAATCAAGAAATAATCCATAAACTTGCATCTCATACTACCACTAATCATGATTTAAGCATCAATTAAGGGAGGAGGGTGGTTCTTCACAACTTACCTTAGAAACAAGAGAGAGGGAGCAATAGGTTCTCTTAGCTTTCCAAATAACTCCACAAATCAACTCACAAACACTAAGTGAAGAGGTTTTATGGAGAGATTGCAAGATTAAATGGTTAGATTGTTGAACTTGAGCAAGATTGAAGCCAAAAATTGAAGAGTTTTCTTTCTTTTCTTGCCTTGAAGAAGTCGGCCAAGAGGAAGACAAAAATGAGGAATTTTGGTGAATTTTTAGTTATTTAAGTCAATTGGTAAGACATGGAATAGTAGTCAAATGGTCCACCCAATAGCTAAGTGACACTTGTCACTTAATTTAATGCTTGCCTAACTTTTGTCTCTCTCATACCAATCCACTTAGCATCCTCTACTTATCTCTTAACACCCGATAAATTAATTCCAGTATCCAAAACTTAACCTAGTTGGCCGAATTTTTCCGAACTTTTCGCACTAGTGGGTCCCACGTCCGGTATATGCTCTTAATTTCTCAAAAACTATCCGATACTAGAAAAATCATCCAAAAACTATATTTACCCATAAAAATTATTTTCCCAATTTCTCACATCAATAAAATGTGGAAAAACGTGCAATTATATAAAAAAAAATAAAACCGAGTACTTTAAAACAAAATTACAGGCTCTCACACTTATACTTTTCGGGGCGTCACAATCTCCCGTCCTTAAAAGAATGTCGTCCCCGACATTCCCTCTCGTACCAATCATGTCAAGACATCCCGTAAAAATCACTCAAGCATTCCAAGTAAACACTAAGAGTCAAATCAAACCCACAGTCCGGCATCCTAAACTTCAAGCCTAGGACACACTACAGAGATCTGAAGCCTAAGCTCTGATACCAACCGTGACAGCCCCACCTCCCCCTAAGGCGAACCAGAGGGTTCGGCGGGCCGCCTGCCCAGCTCTAGCCGGGACTCAGTCGTTCACTACATTCCTCAAACAGATTACAAGATAAAACTCAAATATTACATCAAATTCTCCACTAATTACATATCCAAAGCGAAGCGTCCATGCTTCCGCTGCGCCACTCTGATCCATGATCCAACTATTATACAAGAGGAAGTCCAAATTCAAAGTACACATGAGATAATTCATCCGATCACAGGAATAAGTACTACAAGCCTTCCTTCGCCATGAGCCCTGTGGAGGGGAATAAAATATTTTTGGGGTGAGCTAGAAGCTCAGCGAGTAACCAGTAAAATCAGTAATCAAATCGGTTAAACAATAGTTCATTTCAATGATGTCATAAATCAATGATGTCATAATTCAAATGATAAGTCCAGAAACAATTACAACATTTACAATGGAAAGCGATAGTAGCATTCATGAAAAGGATACGGGCCCACATGGAGCCAAATATTCGCGCGCTCGCTCGTTCTCCTGCCATTTCCCCTTATTCCTCCAATTATTTGAAAATTTCATTTTGTGAATAAACCCTCGTTTGTTCGTTCATTTGCTCATTTTATTCACCCTTTCCTGGACATTGTCCAGGCTCCACCAACCTCAACCAACCTACAAAGGTAATACTCGAGTATACCAAAACGTTCACCCAGGTCACCATATCGCCCGACCGAGTCCGCTTCTGGCTCGAGTCGATCGGTAACAAGGGGCAGTGGCCAGTTCAGCCAAAAGGCTTACATTCATGCACAACTAGCATTTCAATTATTAAATCCTTGAAAATTGCACAGTTATTTAGGTCGAGTGCGATAAAGTACACCCTCGCCTAGAAAGCTCGTTTTGGAAATCATTAAAAGCACTTAACACGTTATCAATCAATAATACAAGTTATGAAGTCAAGAAGCATTTAACAAACAAGGAACACTCACATGTAAGCACGCATGATATGCAAGAAAACAGTTCAAAAGTAACTTTGGAAACAGTTCAAAAGTAAATATTGCAGGAAACGGTTCATAAATAACTTTAGAAATAGTTTGAGGTCACTCACCTCCATGGCTCAGAAATCATCCATCATATAACATTGCCTTGCTCAAATCCAAGTCTTAGATCACAAACTCAATGCAAACAAATCCCTTCAAAGTTCGGACAGCACTTCCCCTGAATTTGCTAACTTTTCCAGCCATCATGGCTTCATTATTTCCTCAGCCAGTCCCAAAGTCACACGAAATATAAATTCTTCACAGCGGCCGTTCAATAGGCTCCCAATAGTACAAGTACAATTCAAGCTAGGGAAAAGTCCGGAAATGAAAGTTAAGCTCAAAACCAGAAAAATAGTTTTTGACGTCATTTTGCGGTAATGGCACCAAAGGCGCTACGATTGTCGGATGAAGGTGCAAGATACACCGTTTCGAAGCTAAGAGATAGGGATACAATTTTTCAGAAGGTCACTCAACCCAGTTTCGAGTGTAACCAGGTCAAAAATGCAAGATACTACACCAGAACCACAAAAACAACTTCACAGAACGCATTCTAGCGGAAACATCATAAATCAGGCTACCTAAGTCCAAATCCAGAAATTCAAAAACCAGCTGAAAGATAAGAAACAGGGATACATTTGATCAGAAGACCTCAACAACCAATTCGGAAGCAATTCCAGCCAAAACAACCAATTACAGGCGCAATTCTTACATTCGGGTAAAACCAGGACAGCAAGGGTAATTCCATCTTTTCACATGGTACACTACTCCGATTGACCTGAAATTTTGTAGGAACCTCTAAAATGTCATTACCTACAACGTTCATGTTTTAAGCCAAGGCCAATTCAGCCTCTAACTAGGAGCTATAAATTCGGGCAGAATGTATTCATCATAACCCTAACTTTCCAAAATTTCTTCCAAAACAGAAATTGGTTGCAATTAACCACTTTTCCCACCTCCTAGAGTCATTATATACCATTTCCAATCATCATAGACAGCCACACAATCATGTTCATATTAAAACAGAAAAATCCTCAAAAATTATAAAACTTCATCACTTCAACCACAAATCAAGAAATAATCCATAAACTTGCATCTCATACTACCACTAATCATGATTTAAGCATCAATTAAGGGAGGAGGGTGGTTCTTCACAACTTACCTTAGAAACAAGAGAGAGGGAGCAATAGGTTCTCTTAGCTTTCCAAATAACTCCACAAATCAACTCACAAACACTAAGTGAAGAGGTTTTATGGAGAGATTGCAAGATTAAATGGTTAGATTGTTGAGCTTGAGCAAGATTGAAGCCAAAAATTGAAGAGTTTTCTTTCTTTTCTTGCCTTGAAGAAGTCGGCCAAGAGGAAGACAAAAATGAGGAATTTTGGTGAATTTTTAGTTATTTAAGTCAATTGGTAAGACATGGAATAGTAGTCAAATGGTCCACCCAATAGCTAAGTGACACTTGTCACTTAATTTAATGCTTGCCTAACTTTTGTCTCTCTCATACCATTCCACTTAGTATCCTCTACTTATCTCTGAACACCCGATAAATTAATTCCAGTATCCAAAACTTAACCTAGTTGGCCGAATTTTACCGAACTTTTCGCACTAGTGGGTCCCACGTCCGGTATTTGCTCTTAATTTCTCAAAAACTATCCGATACTAGAAAAATCATCCAAAAACTATATTTACCCATAAAAATTATTTTCCCAATTTCTCACATCAATAAAATGTGGAAAAACGTGCAATTATATAAAAAAAAATAAAACCGAGCACTTTAAAACAAAATTACAGGCTCTCACACTAATACTTTTCGGGGCGTCACAATCTCCCCTCCTTAAAAGAATGTCGTCCTCGACATTCCCTCTGGTTCCAATCATGTCAAGACATCCCGTAAAAATCACTCAAGCATTCCAAGTAAACACTAAGAGTCAAATCAAACCCACAGTCCGGCATCCTAAACTTCAAGCCTAGGATACACTACAGAGATCTGAAGCCTAAGCTCTGATACCAACCGTGACAGCCCCACCTCCCCCTAAGGCGAACCAGAGGGTTCGGCGGGCCGCCAGCCCAGCTCTCGCCGGGACTCAGTCGTTCACTACATTCCTCAAACAGATTACAAGATAAAACTCAAATATTACATCAAATTCTCCACTTATTACATATCCAAAGCGAAGCGCCCATGCTTCCACTGCGCCACTCTGATCCATGATCCAGCTATTATACAAGAGGAAGTCCAAATTCAAAGTACACATGAGATAATTCATCCGATCACAGGAATAAGTACTACAAGCCTTCCTTCGCCTTGAGCCCTGTGGAGGGGAATAAAATATTTTTGGGGTGAGCTAGAAGCTCAGCGAGTAACCAGTAAAACCAGTAATCAAATCGGTTAAACAATAGTTCATTTCAATGATGTCATAAATCAATGATGTCATAATTCAAATGATAAGTCCAGAAACAATTACAACATTTACAATGGAAAGCGATAGTAACATTCATGAAAAGGATACGGGCCCACATGGAGCCAAATATTCGCGCGCTCGCTCGTTCTCCTGCCATTTCCCCTTATTCCTCCAATTATTTGAAAATTTCATTTTGTGAATAAACCCTCGTTTGTTCGTTCATTTGCTCATTTTATTCACCCTTTCCTGGACATTGTCCAGGCTCCACCAACCTCAACCAACCTACAAAGGTAATACTCGAGTATTCCAAAACGTTCACCCAGGTCACCATATCGCCCGACCGAGTCCGCTTCTGGCTCGAGTCGATCGGTAACAAGGGGCAGTGGCCAGTTCAGCCAAAAGGCTTACATTCATGCACAACTAGCATTTCAATTATTAAATCCTTGAAAATTGCACAGTTATTTAGGTCGAGTGCGATAAAGTACACCCTCGCCTAGAAAGCTCGTTTTGGAAATCATTAAAAGCACTTAACACGATATCAATCAATAATACAAGTTATGAAGTCAAGAAGCATTTAACAAACAAGGAACACTCACATGTAAGCACGCATGATATGCAAGAAAACAGTTCAAAAGAAACTTTGGAAACAGTTCAAAAGTAAATAATGCAGGAAACGGTTCATAAATAACTTTAGAAATAGTTTGAGGTCACTCACCTCCATGGCTCAGAAATCATCCATCATATAACATTGCCTTGCTCAAATCCAAGTCTTAGATCACAAACTCAATGCAAACAAATACCTTCAAAGTTCGGACAGCACTTCCCCTGAATTTGCTAACTTTTCCAGCCATCATGGCTTCATTATTTCCTCAGCCAGTCCCAAAGTCACACGAAATATAAATTCTTCACAGCGGCCGTTCAATAGGCTCCCAATAGTACAAGTACAATTCAAGCTAGGGAAAAGTCCGGAAATGAATGTTAAGCTCAAAACCAGAAAAACAGTTTTTGACATCATTTTGCGGTAATGGCACCAAAGGCGCTACGATTGTCAGATTAAGGTGCAAGATACACCATTTCGAAGATAAGAGATAGGGGTACAATATTACAGAAGGTCACTCAACCCAGTTTCGAGTGTAACCAGGTCAAAAATGCAAGATACTACACCAGAACCGCAAAAACAGATTCACAGAACGCATTCTAGCGGAAACATCATAAATCAGGCTACCTAAGTCCAAATCCAGAAATTCAAAAACCACCTGAAAGCTAAGAAACAGGGCTACATTTCATCAGAATACTTCAACAACCAATTCGGAAGCTATTCCAGCCAAAACAACCAATTACAGGCGCAATTCTTACATTCGGGTAAAACCAGGACAGCAAGGGTAATTCCATCTTTTCACAAGTTACGCTGCTCCGATTGACCTGAAATTTTGTAGATACCTCTAAAATGTCATTCCCTACAACTTTAATGTTTTTAGCCAAGGCCAATTCGGCCTCTAACTAGGAGCTATAAATTCGGGCAGAATGTATTCATCATAACCCTAACTTTCCAAAATTTCTTCCAAAACAGAAATTGGTTGCAATTAACCACTTTTCCCACCTCCTAGAGTCATTATATACCATTTCCAATCATCATAGACAGCCACACAATCATGTTCATATTAAAACAGAAAAATCCCCAAAAATTATAAAACTTCATCACTTCAACCACAAATCAAGAAATAATCCATAAACTTGCATCTCATACTACCACTAATCATGATTTAAGCATCAATTAAGGGAGGAGGGTGGTTCTTCACAACTTACCTTAGAAACAAGAGAGAGGGAGCAATAGGTTCTCTTAGCTTTCCAAATAACTCCACAAATCAACTCACAAACACTAAGTGAAGAGGTTTTATGGAGAGATTGCAAGATTAAATGGTTAGATTGTTGAACTTGAGCAAGATTGAAGCCAAAAATTGAAGAGTGTTCTTTCTTTTCTTGCCTTGAAGAAGTCGGCCAAGAGGAAGACAAAAATGAGGAATTTTGGTGAATTTTTAGTTATTTAAGTCAATTGGTAAGACATGGAATAGTAGTCAAATGGTCCACCCAATAGCTAAGTGACACTTGTCACTTAATTTAATGCTTGCCTAACTTTTGTCTCTCTCATACCATTCCACTTAGCATCCTCTACTTATCTCTGAACACCCGATAAATTAATTCCAGTATCCAAAACTTAACCTAGTTGGCCGAATTTTACCGAACTTTTCGCACTAGTGGGTCCCACGTCCGGTATATGCTCTTAATTTCTCAAAAACTATCCGATACTAGAAAAATCATCCAAAAACTATATTTACTCATAAAAATTATTTTCCCAATTTCTCACATCAATAAAATGTGGAAAAACGTGCAATTATATAAAAATAAAATAAAACCGAGTACTTTAAAACAAAATTACAGGCTCTCACACTTATACTTTTCGGGGCGTCACAATCTCCCCTCCTTAAAAGAATGTCATCCTCGACATTCCCTCTGGTTCCAATCATGTCAAGACATCCCGTAAAAATCACTCAAGCATTCCAAGTAAACACTAAGAGTCAAATCAAACCCACAGTCCGGCATCCTAAACTTCAAGCCTAGGATACACTACAGAGATCTGAAGCCTAAGCTCTGATACCAACCGTGACAGCCCCACCTCCCCCTAAGGCGAACCAGAGGGTTCGCCGGGCCGCCAGCCCAGCTCTCGCCGGGACTCAGTCGTTCACTACATTCCTCAAACAGATTACAAGATAAAACTCAAATATTACATCAAATTCTCCACTTATTACATATCCAAAGCGAAGCGCCCATGCTTCCACTGCGCCACTCTGATCCATGATCCAGCTATTATACAAGAGGAAGTCCAAATTCAAAGTACACATGAGATAATTCATCCGATCACAAGAATAAGTACTACAAGCCTTCCTTCGCCTTGAGCCCTGTGGAGGGGAATAAAATATTTTTGGGGTGAGCTAGAAGCTCAGCGAGTAACCAGTAAAATCAGTAATCAAATCGGTTAAACAATAGTTCATTTCAATGATGTCATAAATCAATGATGTCATAATTCAAATGATAAGTCCAGAAACAATTACAACATTTACAATGGAAAGCGATAGTAGCATTCATGAAAAGGATACGGGCCCACATGGAGCCAAATATTCGCGCGCTCGCTCGTTCTCCTGCCATTTCCCCTTATTCCTCCAATTATTTGAAAATTTCATTTTGTGAATAAACCCTCGTTTGTTCGTTCATTTGCTCATTTTATTCACCCTTTCCTGGACATTGTCCAGGCTCCACCAACCTCAACCAACCTACAAAGGTAATACTCGAGTATACCAAAACGTTCACCCAGGTCACCATATCGCCCGACCGAGTCCGCTTCTGGCTCGAGTCGATCGGTAACAAGGGGCAGTGGCCAGTTCAGCCAAAAGGCTTACATTCATGCACAACTAGCATTTCAATTATTAAATCCTTGAAAATTGCACAGTTATTTAGGTCGAGTGCGATAAAGTACACCCTCGCCTAGAAAGCTCGTTTTGGAAATCATTAAAAGCACTTAACACGTTATCAATCAATAATACAAGTTATGAAGTCAAGAAGCATTTAACAAACAAGGAACACTCACATGTAAGCACGCATGATATGCAAGAAAACAGTTCAAAAGTAACTTTGGAAACAGTTCAAAAGTAAATATTGCAGGAAACGGTTCATAAATAACTTTAGAAATAGTTTGAGGTCACTCACCTCCATGGCTCAGAAATCATCCATCATATAACATTGCCTTGCTCAAATCCAAGTCTTAGATCACAAACTCAATGCAAACAAATCCCTTCAAAGTTCGGACAGCACTTCCCCTGAATTTGCTAACTTTTCCAGCCATCATGGCTTCATTATTTCCTCAGCCAGTCCCAAAGTCACACGAAATATAAATTCTTCACAGCGGCCGTTCAATAGGCTCCCAATAGTACAAGTACAATTCAAGCTAGGGAAAAGTCCGGAAATGAAAGTTAAGCTCAAAACCAGAAAAATAGTTTTTGACGTCATTTTGCGGTAATGGCACCAAAGGCGCTACGATTGTCGGATGAAGGTGCAAGATACACCGTTTCGAAGCTAAGAGATAGGGATACAATTTTTCAGAAGGTCACTCAACCCAGTTTCGAGTGTAACCAGGTCAAAAATGCAAGATACTACACCAGAACCACAAAAACAACTTCACAGAACGCATTCTAGCGGAAACATCATAAATCAGGCTACCTAAGTCCAAATCCAGAAATTCAAAAACCAGCTGAAAGATAAGAAACAGGGATACATTTGATCAGAAGACCTCAACAACCAATTCGGAAGCAATTCCAGCCAAAACAACCAATTACAGGCGCAATTCTTACATTCGGGTAAAACCAGGACAGCAAGGGTAATTCCATCTTTTCACATGGTACACTACTCCGATTGACCTGAAATTTTGTAGGAACCTCTAAAATGTCATTACCTACAACGTTCATGTTTTAAGCCAAGGCCAATTCAGCCTCTAACTAGGAGCTATAAATTCGGGCTGAATGTATTCATCATAACCCTAACTTTCCAAAATTTCTTCCAAAACAGAAATTGGTTGCAATTAACCACTTTTCCCACCTCCTAGAGTCATTATATACCATTTCCAATCATCATAGACAGCCACACAATCATGTTCATATTAAAACAGAAAAATCCTCAAAAATTATAAAACTTCATCACTTCAACCACAAATCAAGAAATAATCCATAAACTTGCATCTCATACTACCACTAATCATGATTTAAGCATCAATTAAGGGAGGAGGGTGGTTCTTCACAACTTACCTTAGAAACAAGAGAGAGGGAGCAATAGGTTCTCTTAGCTTTCCAAATAACTCCACAAATCAACTCACAAACACTAAGTGAAGAGGTTTTATGGAGAGATTGCAAGATTAAATGGTTAGATTGTTGAGCTTGAGCAAGATTGAAGCCAAAAATTGAAGAGTTTTCTTTCTTTTCTTGCCTTGAAGAAGTCGGCCAAGAGGAAGACAAAAATGAGGAATTTTGGTGAATTTTTAGTTATTTAAGTCAATTGGTAAGACATGGAATAGTAGTCAAATGGTCCACCCAATAGCTAAGTGACACTTGTCACTTAATTTAATGCTTGCCTAACTTTTGTCTCTCTCATACCATTCCACTTAGCATCCTCTACTTATCTCTGAACACCCGATAAATTAATTCCAGTATCCAAAACTTAACCTAGTTGGCCGAATTTTACCGAACTTTTCGCACTAGTGGGTCCCACGTCCGGTATTTGCTCTTAATTTCTCAAAAACTATCCGATACTAGAAAAATCATCCAAAAACTATATTTACCCATAAAAATTATTTTCCCAATTTCTCACATCAATAAAATGTGGAAAAACGTGCAATTATATAAAAAAAATAAAACCGAGTACTTTAAAACAAAATTACAGGCTCTCACACTTATACTTTTCGGGGCGTCACAATCTCCCCTCCTTAAAAGAATGTCGTCCTCGACATTCCCTCTGGTTCCAATCATGTCAAGACATCCCGTAAAAATCACTCAAGCATTCCAAGTAAACACTAAGAGTCAAATCAAACCCACAGTCCGGCATCCTAAACTTCAAGCCTAGGATACACTACAGAGATCTGAAGCCTAAGCTCTGATACCAACCGTGACAGCCCCACCTCCCCCTAAGGCGAACCAGAGGGTTCGGCGGGCCGCCAGCCCAGCTCTCGCCGGGACTCAGTCGTTCACTACATTCCTCAAACAGATTACAAGATAAAACTCAAATATTACATCAAATTCTCCACTTATTACATATCCAAAGCGAAGCGCCCATGCTTCCACTGCGCCACTCTGATCCATGATCCAGCTATTATACAAGAGGAAGTCCAAATTCAAAGTACACATGAGATAATTCATCCGATCACAGGAATAAGTACTACAAGCCTTCCTTCGCCTTGAGCCCTGTGGAGGGGAATAAAATATTTTTGGGGTGAGCTAGAAGCTCAGCGAGTAACCAGTAAAACCAGTAATCAAATCGGTTAAACAATAGTTCATTTCAATGATGTCATAAATCAATGATGTCATAATTCAAATGATAAGTCCAGAAACAATTACAACATTTACAATGGAAAGCGATAGTAACATTCATGAAAAGGATACGGGCCCACATGGAGCCAAATATTCGCGCGCTCGCTCGTTCTCCTGCCATTTCCCCTTATTCCTCCAATTATTTGAAAATTTCATTTTGTGAATAAACCCTCGTTTGTTCGTTCATTTGCTCATTTTATTCACCCTTTCCTGGACATTGTCCAGGCTCCACCAACCTCAACCAACCTACAAAGGTAATACTCGAGTATTCCAAAACGTTCACCCAGGTCACCATATCGCCCGACCGAGTCCGCTTCTGGCTCGAGTCGATCGGTAACAAGGGGCAGTGGCCAGTTCAGCCAAAAGGCTTACATTCATGCACAACTAGCATTTCAATTATTAAATCCTTGAAAATTGCACAGTTATTTAGGTCGAGTGCGATAAAGTACACCCTCGCCTAGAAAGCTCGTTTTGGAAATCATTAAAAGCACTTAACACGATATCAATCAATAATACAAGTTATGAAGTCAAGAAGCATTTAACAAACAAGGAACACTCACATGTAAGCACGCATGATATGCAAGAAAACAGTTCAAAAGAAACTTTGGAAACAGTTCAAAAGTAAATAATGCAGGAAACGGTTCATAAATAACTTTAGAAATAGTTTGAGGTCACTCACCTCCATGGCTCAGAAATCATCCATCATATAACATTGCCTTGCTCAAATCCAAGTCTTAGATCACAAACTCAATGCAAACAAATACCTTCAAAGTTCGGACAGCACTTCCCCTGAATTTGCTAACTTTTCCAGCCATCATGGCTTCATTATTTCCTCAGCCAGTCCCAAAGTCACACGAAATATAAATTCTTCACAGCGGCCGTTCAATAGGCTCCCAATAGTACAAGTACAATTCAAGCTAGGGAAAAGTCCGGAAATGAATGTTAAGCTCAAAACCAGAAAAACAGTTTTTGACATCATTTTGCGGTAATGGCACCAAAGGCGCTACGATTGTCAGATTAAGGTGCAAGATACACCGTTTCGAAGATAAGAGATAGGGGTACAATATTACAGAAGGTCACTCAACCCAGTTTCGAGTGTAACCAGGTCAAAAATGCAAGATACTACACCAGAACCGCAAAAACAGATTCACAGAACGCATTCTAGCGGAAACATCATAAATCAGGCTACCTAAGTCCAAATCCAGAAATTCAAAAACCACCTGAAAGCTAAGAAACAGGGCTACATTTCATCAGAATACTTCAACAACCAATTCGGAAGCTATTCCAGCCAAAACAACCAATTACAGGCGCAATTCTTACATTCGGGTAAAACCAGGACAGCAAGGGTAATTCCATCTTTTCACAAGTTACGCTGCTCCGATTGACCTGAAATTTTGTAGATACCTCTAAAATGTCATTCCCTACAACTTTAATGTTTTTAGCCAAGGCCAATTCGGCCTCTAACTAGGAGCTATAAATTCGGGCAGAATGTATTCATCATAACCCTAACTTTCCAAAATTTCTTCCAAAACAGAAATTGGTTGCAATTAACCACTTTTCCCACCTCCTAGAGTCATTATATACCATTTCCAATCATCATAGACAGGCACACAATCATGTTCATATTAAAACAGAAAAATCCCCAAAAATTATAAAACTTCATCACTTCAACCACAAATCAAGAAATAATCCATAAACTTGCATCTCATACTACCACTAATCATGATTTAAGCATCAATTAAGGGAGGAGGGTGGTTCTTCACAACTTACCTTAGAAACAAGAGAGAGGGAGCAATAGGTTCTCTTAGCTTTCCAAATAACTCCACAAATCAACTCACAAACACTAAGTGAAGAGGTTTTATGGAGAGATTGCAAGATTAAATGGTTAGATTGTTGAACTTGAGCAAGATTGAAGCCAAAAATTGAAGAGTGTTCTTTCTTTTCTTGCCTTGAAGAAGTCGGCCAAGAGGAAGACAAAAATGAGGAATTTTGGTGAATTTTTAGTTATTTAAGTCAATTGGTAAGACATGGAATAGTAGTCAAATGGTCCACCCAATAGCTAAGTGACACTTGTCACTTAATTTAATGCTTGCCTAACTTTTGTCTCTCTCATACCATTCCACTTAGCATCCTCTACTTATCTCTGAACACCCGATAAATTAATTCCAGTATCCAAAACTTAACCTAGTTGGCCGAATTTTACCGAACTTTTCGCACTAGTGGGTCCCACGTCCGGTATATGCTCTTAATTTCTCAAAAACTATCCGATACTAGAAAAATCATCCAAAAACTATATTTACTCATAAAAATTATTTTCCCAATTTCTCACATCAATAAAATGTGGAAAAACGTGCAATTATATAAAAATAAAATAAAACCGAGTACTTTAAAACAAAATTACAGGCTCTCACACTTATACTTTTCGGGGCGTCACAATCTCCCCTCCTTAAAAGAATGTCATCCTCGACATTCCCTCTGGTTCCAATCATGTCAAGACATCCCGTAAAAATCACTCAAGCATTCCAAGTAAACACTAAGAGTCAAATCAAACCCACAGTCCGGCATCCTAAACTTCAAGCCTAGGATACACTACAGAGATCTGAAGCCTAAGCTCTGATACCAACCGTGACAGCCCCACCTCCCCCTAAGGCGAACCAGAGGGTTCGCCGGGCCGCCAGCCCAGCTCTCGCCGGGACTCAGTCGTTCACTACATTCCTCAAACAGATTACAAGATAAAACTCAAATATTACATCAAATTCTCCACTTATTACATATCCAAAGCGAAGCGCCCATGCTTCCACTGCGCCACTCTGATCCATGATCCAGCTATTATACAAGAGGAAGTCCAAATTCAAAGTACACATGAGATAATTCATCCGATCACAGGAATAAGTACTACAAGCCTTCCTTCGCCTTGAGCCCTGTGGAGGGGAATAAAATATTTTTGGGGTGAGCTAGAAGCTCAGCGAGTAACCAGTAAAATCAGTAATCAAATCGGTTAAACAATAGTTCATTTCAATGATGTCATAAATCAATGATGTCATAATTCAAATGATAAGTCCAGAAACAATTACAACATTTACAATGGAAAGCGATAGTAACATTCATGAAAAGGAAACGGGCCCACATGGAGCCAAATATTCGCGCGCTCGCTCGTTCTCCTGCCATTTCCCCTTATTCCTCCAATTATTTGAAAATTTCATTTTGTGAATAAACCCTCGTTTGTTCGTTCATTTGCTTATTTTATTCACCCTTTCCTGGACATTGTCCAGGCTCCACCAACCTCAACCAACCTACAAAGGTAATACTCGAGTATACCAAAACGTTCACCCAGTTCACCATATCGCCCGACCGAGTCCGCTTCTGGCTCGAGTCGATCGGTAACAAGGGGCAGTGGCCAGTTCAGCCAAAAGGCTTACATTCATGCGCAACTAGCATTTCAATTATTAAATCCTTGAAAATTGCACAGTTATTTAGGTCGAGTGCGATAAAGTACACCCTCGCCTAGAAAGCTCGTTTTGGAAATCATTAAAAGCACTTAACAAGATATCAATCAATAATACAAGTTATGAAGTCAAGAACCATTTAACAAACAAGGAACACTCATATGTAAGCACGCATGATATGCAAGAAAACAGTTCAAAAGAAACTTTGGAAGCAGTTCAAAAGTAAATAATGCAGGAAACGGTTCATAAATAACTTTAGAAATAGTTTGAGGTCACTCACCTCCATGGCTCAGAAATCATCCATCATATAACATTGCCTTGCTCAAATCCAAGTCTTAGATCACAAACTCAATGAAAACAAATACCTTCCAAGTTCGGACAGCACTTCCCCTGAATTTGCTAACTTTTCCAGCCATCATGGCTTCATTATTTCCTCAGCCAGTCCCAAAGTCACACGAAATATAAATTCTTCACAGCGGCCGTTCAATAGGCTCCCAATAGTACAAGTACAATTCAAGCTAGGGAAAAGTCCGGAAATGAAAGTTAAGCTCAAAACCAGAAAAATAGTTTTTGACGTCATTTTGCGGTAATGGCACCAAAGGCGCTACGATTGTCGGATGAAGGTGAAAGATACACCGTTTCGAAGCTAAGAGATAGGGCTACAATATTTCAGAAGGTCACTCAACCCAGTTTCGAGTGTAACCAGGTCAAAAATGCAAGATACTACACCAGAACCGCAAAAACAGATTCACAGAACGCATTCTAGCGGAAACATCATAAATCAGGCTACCTAAGTCCAAATCCAGAAATTCTAAAACCACCTGAAAGCTAAGAAACAGGGCTACATTTCATCAGAATACCTCAACAACCAATTCGGAAGCTATTCCAGCCAAAACAACCAATTATAGGCGCAATTCTTACATTCGGGTAAAACCAGGACAGCAAGGTTAATTCCATCTTTTCACAAGTTACGCTGCTCCGATTGACCTGAAATTTTGTAGGCACCTACAAAATGTCATTCCCTACAACTTTAATGTTTTAAGCCAAGGCCAATTCTGCCTCTAACTAGGAGCTATAAATTCGGGCAGAATGTATTCATCATAACCCTAACTTTCCAAAATTTCTTCCAAAACAGAAATTGGTTGCAATTAACCACTTTTCCCACCTCCTAGAGTCATTATATACCATTTCCAATCATCATAGACAGGCACACAATCATGTTCATATTAAAACAGAAAAATCCCCAAAAATTATAAAACTTCATCACTTCAACCACAAATCAAGAAATAATCCATAAACTTGCATCTCATACTACCACTAATCATGATTTAAGCATCAATTAAGGGAGGAGGGTGGTTTTTCACAACTTACCTTAGAAACAAGAGAGAGGGAGCAATAGGTTCTCTTAGCTTTCCAAATAACTCCACAAATCAACTCACAAACACTAAGTAAAGAGGTTTTATGGAGAGTGTCGCGCCCCACTTTTTGATGTGTTGTGTGTGGATGATGTGTGTGTGAGAGTGAGTAGTGTGTATGATATACATGTGAACGTGTGCGAAATGAAAAGTAAAAGGCCGTGGGACTTAAGAATGCGACGATTTGGCCAAACAAAGTTCAAAAAAGGGTTTTTTAATGAAAATGGAGTCGCCACTTGGTATAGAGTTAGGGTGTACCAAGTCACCCAAAAAATGATTTTCGTTTTTGAATAAAAAAGTAAATAAACCCTTTTAGAGAACTTTTGGATCTACGTAACCAGAAAGAGGGATCGGGGGTCACATTTGATGAGGGAGAAGGCAAAGGCAAGGCCTAAGGCACTCCCTCACCCTAGCCAAGGCTAGTTGCGTGACTTAACCTAACTTTTCCTAATTTTTCTACCCAAGGTATGTATCGCGTGTTGGATATGTCTATATGAATGCAAAAACCTAGACCTAGGGGGACATGGGGGAAATTTCTCTTCAAAGGTCGAGTGGTGCCAATCACATTAATTGTGAAGCCCAATAATGATCCTTTGGAGAGGTCACACATAATCCTAAATGACGTAAAAATGCGTAGAATGCATGCCATGTGAAACTGTAAGTTTATGTGAAGTGAGAAAAGTGGAGGTGTGCAAGTGTATTTACAAGGTAAAGTGAGTAAAGAATGATAATGTGAAAATAATATAAAGTGCATGTGTGCGAGTGATATGGTATAGAGTGTGAGTAGTTGAATAAAAACGTGTAAAAGTAGTGTGAAGTGAGAATGTAGAAAAAGAGAGAGAATATAAAGTAAATGTATGTGATCGTGAATGAAAAATGCATGAATCCTATAGGAATGCATCAAGATGGGAACGGGTAGTCCTAACTTTGTGACTTAATTTTCCCTTTGATAGAGGGAATACAAGCGTGCTAAGGCTTGGAAAAAGCCACACTCGTCTATATCTCATATTTAAGGGGGCTCTCAAACAAAATGGACCCTATAACTAGCATGGGATGCAAGAGGCCTAAAATGAAGGGGAAAGGGGAATCGAGGAGCATGCCAAATGATAAAACTAAGGAAAAATGCATGATATGTAGTGAACAGGCAAATAATGCATTAATGAAAAACAAAGGGAAAATCCTATTGGGTCTAGCGTTGGACTAGCCCTTCCTATGAATTCCTACTAGCATTAGACTAGTGGAAACGATAAAAGAAGCCACAACTAGCGTTGGACTAGTGTGGTGACGTACATTCATCCACCACATTCATTCATGGCTATGGAAAGCGAGTAGACATGCCAAACACTCGTAAACACGTAGCACATAACACTTAGCATGCTCGACTAGATGCAAGAGCCTAATAAAGCATTTAACACATAACACATAGGCATGCAACCAAGTTAAGAATCTATTACATTTGCTAACTAAAACAAAAGGGGAAGGGGAAAATGGACCAAATTGCTCGCCAAGCCCTATCTATTACAAGCCAAGAGGTGTACACATACCCCATAATGAATAACTTAAATAAAAGTAAAAATAAATGAAATAAATGCAAGGAATTAAAGAAAGGCAAGGAAAGCGAAATAGACATGCAATTCTCACTTAGCACGTTGGGTCACATAGGAGAGACAAAAAGGTAAAAGAAATTATACCTCCCTTGAGTGGTGTCAAAATGAAAGAAAAATGGCTTCAAAACAATAAAACGGTCAAGGTACCACTTTATTTGGGAAAATTAAAGGAAATAGGCAAACACAAGCTCACTTGATCATAAAGCCCCTAAAGTCATGACTTGAGTGAAATTGAAACAAAGTATAGTAATTAATTAAAACAAGCAAGCAATGAAGTTGCAAAAATTAAAGCTACCAAGGACCAAATTGAGAAAATCATTCAATTGATTGGGTCACAACAGAACAAGGGGAGACTTGGGGGTCAAAGTGCAATTTTTAGAAGCTGTTTTGCATGCAAATTCCTATGCAACTACATAGAAAGCTTTCTGCACAAAACACACAAATCAGCCGCATTTCTTTTATGTTTCACTTTCAAACGCCAACTTCAAATTCAACTATATGCCTTAACCAAAGCTCCCGTAATCCAACATCCAAAACTTTAAACTTGACAGCAAAAACATAAATTTGACATCCCAAACCAGCAAAGACATAGGAGGAAATCATGCAAACATTGAAGAACGAAAGCTGCTACAACCGAAAGAGAAATCTGCTGCATTTTTGGTTTCCAAGCTTGCAGCAATTTCATCATGCAAACAGATTCATCCAACCAGAAATTACTGATGACCTTTGACACCAAGTTCCCAATCACACGCAGGACATCTCAGTCAAGCTACAAACCAAATCAAATGTTTGAAACAAAGCCAAAGCTTCGGCCATCTAAAGAGAAGAAAAGGTATTCGCGCATGCTGCTGCAACATGACCAAGAGCTTTGAGCTCGTTGCAGCAGGATTTATGCGCAGGCTTCTGCAACTAACTAAGAAAGAAACCAGCTGCATTTCATTTACAAGCTCAGATTAAGGAACTAACCACGTAACCACCCCAAACCAAACAAACAAAACTCATCAAAATATCATGCAGAAATTCTGGAAAACATGCGTGCAACACTGGTTTGACAACCTGAACCATTCATTTTCCAGCAAGCATTAGATCCTAAATCAGGAACTCTAGCCCCCAAACATGCGAACCCAGCATCAAACTTCAATCTAAACCAGAGCCTATTAAACATTTAAACATGCGAAGGAAACTCAGGGTATGACAGCCTTCTCTTTGCTGATTTTTACTACACCATGCTGCACTCACAAACCCAGTTTGCAGACGCAGTCAAGTCCCAGCTGAGCTAAAACAAACAAAACTACCACCTAAACTTCTCACTTTGCATCATGAAAATTCTGGATTTCAAACACAAAAATTAGAGAAAAAGGGATGCAAACATTGGAATAACATTCTGAAAAATTTTCCAGTTTTCATTTCTCTTCTGCAATTTACTTTAAAAAACCGAAACATGCTTGTGAAACAAAGCCAGTAAGTCTATGGATTCATCCATTAAACCCCCCCCCAATGCCATGACCTTTACCGCATGCTGCTACCCTCAAACACAATCATCTATACTCCAAAAAGGCTACTCACAACCACCGAAAATAAACTGCAGCAAAGGAACCTGCTTGGAGTGGCTAAAGTTTCAGCATTTACATGGTAATGTCTACTGCCATAACAAACCAGAAACTTGCAAGAAGCAACAAAAGGAAGTTTGAAACAAAACTAAGCATACTATACTACCGACACTTCACAAAACTGATCATGCGAACCAGGAGAAAACAAAATCAGAAACAATGGTCGCGCAAATCTGATAAAAGGAAGGGCATCTGCAATTTCCTGGGCTCGCTTGTCGAAAATAATCAGTCATAAACACAAAAGCCTCTTAAGTTCATCATAGAATCCCCACTGAGGAATCCAAACTACTATCTCTAAACCCCAGGTCAACACCCTATACGTTCCTTAAACATGAATCAAGACAGGAAACACAGAAAAATCCAAACTTGGCATGGGTTCTGGACTGAAATACCTCAGTAAGGATCTGGTGATGATGGAGGGCTGAAGTGATGGCACTCGTGAAGGCTAATAGTTCCGACAGCTCCTCTGCTCCTTGGGGAAGTAGTGCCAGACCTCTTCTCCTCTTTGCTCTCTCCCCCTTTCAGTTATGGTTGAGAAAAGATCGAAACTTTCTACTCTCCCTCTCGTTCTTTTTGGTTTCTCTCCTTTTCTCCTTTTTAGCCGTCAACCTTCTCTATGTTTCCCTCCACAGTCGTCTCTCGCTTCTCAGTTTTTCCCTTAGCCGTCCACTCTCTCTTCTGGGTTTTTCTTTTTGCCGTTTCAAAAACCTCCCCAGCCATCATCCTCTGTTCTTTTCCCTTTGCTGTTTTTCTATCTTTCATCGCTCAGATTCTTTGTTCAGCTCTCTCTCCGTTCCATCTCCTCTAGCTCTACCCGAAGCTTTCTTCTTTTTGTTCCCGTTCAAAGCCCGTTCCTTTCCATTCTCAGCCTTGCTGATTCTCCTCCAGTTCTTCGCCCGTAAACCCTCCTTTCTATTTTCTTTCTAGCTCTCCCCTTTGCGGCTACTCTCAAATGCAACTCCCATCTCCAAACCCTTCATCCTAGGGCCCCCAAAGAACCTCTCTTTTTTGCTGTTCCGCCGTCCCTCTTGTGTTCCCTTTCTTGTTTTCTTAGCTGTTTTTCCTATCTCCTCCAGCCACCACTGCCTTTTTCACAGTCGACCTCCTAAAACTCCCCCCAGCTTTTCCGTCCCTAGGCTCTCTCTATCTCTCAAAACCTAGCTATCCTTCTAGATTCATCCCCCCTCCAGGTGTCCTAGACACCTGGCCTTTTGCAGCTCCAAATTTCATCTCCAGGACCTCTTCCAATCTCATTTGCAAGCTGCGGCAAAAAAAACGCAGCTTTCTGCATTGCCGTGACCTTTTTTTTTTTTTTTTTTTTTAAGTAAGAAATAATTTTAACTAAAATAAATAAAATACTAAAAAAATGGCCCAAAACATATTTTTGTGAACAAATTCTTTTCTTTCTTTTCCTTTTCTTACAAATTTTATGCTAAAATGTCTAAAAATGAGATTAGTAAAACCAAACTAAAATAAAAATCAATAAACTAATAATGAAAAAATAAAGTCAAAAATTTGGTGTCTACAGTTTGCCCCTCTTTGTCTGAGTTTTGGAAAAACTTGAGACAAAGAAGTAGACACCAAATACTTACCTGCGTTATTCGGCTGCGAATTACTCAAACGATGGGGACTGACCCCTGACAGGAAATTTTTAAAATCGGGACTAACCCGAGCAGAATTTAAACGGGACTGACCCGAACAAGAATTTAAACTGGACTGACCCGAACAAAATTTAAACGGGACTGACCCGAACAGAAATTTAAACGGGACTGACCCGAACAGAAATTTAAACGGGACTGACCCGAACAGAATTTAAACGGGACTGACCCGAACAGAAGTTAAACGGGACTGACCCGAACAGGAATTTAAATCATGGGACTGGCCCGAATAAGATGAAAATCATGGTGTACACTAGTGGGACTGACCCACGGCTAATGGCAATGACAAATGAAAGACACACTAGTGGGACAAACCCAACGGCTGGCGGCGAATGCAAATGAAAGGCACACTAGTGGGACAAACCCAACGGCTAGCGGCAAAGCAAATGAAAGGCACACTAGTGGGACAAACCCAACGGCTAGCGGCGGATGCAATTAAAAGGCACACTAGTGGGACAAACCCAACGGCTAGCGGCAAATGCAAATGAAAGGCACACTAGTGGGACAAACCCAACGGCTAGCGGCAAAACAAATGAAAGGCACACTAGTGGGACAAACCCAACGGCTAGCGGCGGATGCAATTAAAAGGCACACTAGTGGGACAAACCCAACGGCTAGCAGCAAATGCAAATGAAAGGCACACTAGTGGGACAAACCCAACGGCTAGCGGCAAAGCAAATGAAAGGCACACTAGTGGGACAAACCCAACGGCTAGCGGCGAATGCAATTAAAAGGCACACTAGTGGGACAAACCCAACGGCTAGCGACGAATGCAATTAAAAGGCACACTAGTGGGACAAACCCAACGGCTAGCGGCAAAGCAAATGAAAGGCACACTAGTGGGACAAACCCAACGGCTAGCGGCGAATGCAATTAAAAGGCACACTAGTGGGACAAACCCAACGGCTAGCGGCGAATGCAAATGAAAGGCACACTAGTGGGACAAACCCAACGGCTAGCGGCAAAGCAAATGAAAGGCACACTAGTGGGACAAACCCAACGGCTAGCGGCAAAGCAAATGAAAGGCACACTAGTGGGACAAACCCAACGGCTAAGCAAATGAAAGGCACACTAGTGGGACAAACCCAACGGCTAGCGGCAAAGCAAATGAAAGGCACACTAGTGGGACAAACCCAACGGCTAGCGGCGAATGCAATTCAAAGGCACACTAGTGGGACAAACCCAACGGCTAGCGGCCAATGCAAATGAAAGGCACACTAGTGGGACAAACCCAACGGCTAGCGGCAAATGCAAATGAAAGGCACACTAGTGGGACAAACCCAACGGCTAGTGGCGAAAGCAAATGAAAGGCACACTAGTGGGACAAACCCAACGGCTAGCGGCGAATGCAATTAAAAGGCACACTAGTGGGACAAACCCAACGGCTAGCGGCGAATGCAATTAAAAGGCACACTAGTGGGACAAACCCAACGGCTAGCGGCAAATGCAAATGAAAGGCACACTAGTGGGACAAACCCAACGGCTAGTGGCGAAAGCAAATGAAAGGCACACTGGCGGGACTAACCTCTGCTCCAGTGGCGATGTAAATGAAATGCACACTAGCGGGACTAACCTCTGCTCCAGTGGCGATGTAAACGGTCAGCGGGATAGAACCCAGTTCTGCCGAGGTTGGCGGGAAATTGAATTTGATATGTCAAGAAACAAGAAATTAAATTTGATTTTCCAAGAAACAAGAATTTGAACTCGATTTTTGATTTCTGACTTTTGAATTTTTTTGATTTTTCGAGAGAATCTTTTTCAAAAATAATTTGCCCCCAGTGTAGGGCCCTTTTTCCCCTCTTTCTTCTCTTTCTTCGGCATCGGCCTTCCACATCACCGAATGCTCCTTCGTCGATTTCAACTATGAATACCTGCACAGGGGGCTTACATGCACTCAAATTTTCAAGAAAAAGGCAGCGTGATTGATTTGAAAGTCTTGCTTGAGTCTTTGACGAAATCCTCAAATGGACTATAAAAAATTTGCCCCAGTGGGCTTATTTTGTGAAATCTTGGAAATAAAAATTTTGCCCCAGTATGGGCCCATTTGATTGCAAGAAATTGGTTTGGATGTCTCTCCATTTATTTGAACAAAGTAAGAAACTGTGTTTCCTATATAATGTGAAGAAATCTGAACGTCTTGCTTAAAATCACACAAAAAATTTCATGATGAATTTCTCAAAATAATGCCAAATTACAAAAGATTTCTTCCTCACTTTAGCATCGATGCTTTGGGTAAGGGGTGTTATGCATGATTTGGAAATGGTTAAAGGAAATGGAAGGTCAAGATTTGTCTTATTTTGTGCCCAAATTGTGTGTAATCCTTTCTATACCACATCTTAGTGAAAGCAGAGAGTTTGTCACCCTTATTTCTTAAGAAAATTGAGTCAACATATAAGCTTTAAACTTGCAACAAATGGGTAGGAACGATAGCTAAACATGCGAAAACTGGTTATACCCTTATGATCACAAATGATTGATGGATTTTCTTATAAGCATAATCCTCACTTTGGGTTGTCATGAAGGAATAAGTCAACGATGGACTTTTATAGGCTTGTAATGTGGTTTGAAGACGATAGTTAAAGAAATTATTTTCAAGGACATTGCACCGAAAATCGCATTTTTTTCTCAAAATTACCCCTATTTTGAACTCAGAAATCTCAGAATTTGTTCGTATTCTTTTCATCATTCACCAGGGATTTCAGCGTCGAATTTTCTACATTTTCTTGCATTTACTCTTCTTGCTTTGCTTTTTGTCTCTTTCCCCCTTCCCCTCAACTTGGCGGGTTTTCACATGGTGAGTAGCGTCAAACCCATACTCAGGCAATTCAGAAATACAGCTAAAACTTTCGGCATCAGAAATTTCCTTGACGGGGCCATTGCAAAGAACAGAAGTCAGGACTTTCGGCTTTTGTAATGGGGTCAGGTGGGGTGCTTAGGAAAGTTAAGGCTTGAAGGCAGATTTCAAAAGTGGTTTGAAGAATCTGAGATCGCATTATTGCGCCAGCCCTATTTTAGGGCTAAACCAAAATTTGCCCCAGTTTATGCTCACTTGAGGCTTTTCTCTTTCATTTTTTCCTTTTGACTTTTCGGCCTTTTGCCATTCTTTGAAATTTGCCCCAGTTTATTTTTTGAACTGAGGTTCTCTTTTCTTCTTTTATTTTTGATTTTGTTGCTTTTCACTTTTTCACTTCTTGAAACTCTTCTTTTCTAACTCAGACTTGCCCCAGTGTGGGGTTTACGATTCTCAGGGGTTGCCAAACGAAATATTTTATTCTGAAGGCTCAAAAAGGATACTAGGGATAGAATGTTTGATTGGAAAAGAAGATGGCCTGACTTGTATTCCGTTCCTTACATTGACTCTGAAAGGAAACTTTCATTAATGGGAAATTTCTGGCATGTATCTGACTTAACTGACTGAGGAAGACCCTTGTTCATCCATATTTGTGAAACGTGAAACATAGGCGATCCACCGGACAGAACTTGTCTTTTTTTTCTCTTTTCTTTTCTTTTCAAAAATTGAAACCCTGGTAGAATCAAATTTCCCCAATTCGCGGTTCCCTTTCCTTTTTCCTTTTTTCTTTTTCAAAATTCCCCAATCTCCTTCCCCAATGTGGGGTGCGATCATATGTGCACTCGAAAAAACCACCAATTTTTGGCTCAAATGAGGATGCAAGGGATAAATGGTGTTTAGGTTGTAGAAACGATGGCCAATGTATCATTCTTACGCCTCATGTTAACCAAGTAAACGAATTGGCTCGTTGAGAATCCATTCCTTTTTGAAAATTTTCCCAATGTAGGGTAGTGATCATTAAGACTCTTATTTGAAACGAAATTATTCTTTTATAGGCTCAAAGGGGAGAGCAAATGATAAAATCTGTATAGGTAGAGAAACGAATGCTCAAAGTATCATTCCAAATTTTCAAAACAAACAAGAATAATGCTCATTTTTGCTTTCACTTAGATGTGAATGAATCGGATTAGACACCTCGAACATTTTCAAGCAAAAGTTGCCCAATTTATCAATCAACGTGACTGACTTTATTTTGGGATTAAGTGCAGGAGAAAGGTATCTCATGGGCCTTCTGAGTGACTCTTTTAATTTTTGAACACTCTTATTGTGTAGCTTGGATCAGCAATCTAGTGTACACAAGGATTTTTGAAAGCATACACTTGCGAATTTTCAGGTTGCAGGTTGAAAAAACTCTCAATTCGGTCTTATTTCTTAAAATTCATCATGAAATCTCTTAATGAGCTAAAGAATGAAATGTACACGAGTATTATACAAAACAAATAATTGCCTGAACAAAAGCTTCATTATTGCCAATGTTTGAAAAATTTTAAAAGCAATACATATGAGGAAAATTCTACGAAACTCCTTTGCACATATATACACATATCCCCTTTTTTTTTGAGTAATGAAATCCCTTAGATGTTTTGCACGAGCGCTTGCAAATGAATTTTCAAATTCATATTGTAGGGCCTGCCCAAGAATCAAGTAATACTTGTAATTTTCAAACTTTATTAGATCAAAATTATCATCAGATATAGAAAGATATTTTCACCTTATTGAAGTATTTTTATGAATGCAGGAGGAAGGGGAAAAAATAAAAGAAAAATACCCAGAGTTAGTAAACAAAATTGTAAAATCGGTATGCATGTCCTATGGGGGGAACCCTTTTTATGCCAAGGGTAGGCCTAGCATGAAAATGCAATCCTCTAGAGCAGGCACTATACAATACCTGATGGATCCAATCAGCTTATGGAGTGAAAAATGATTTGAAAAAATTTGGCCCATTGGAATGGGAAGAGACGTTTGTTAAAATGAGGACCTCGTCCGAAGGGATTGATCACTTTTGATCGATACAAGAACTTGCAAAAACGCACGGGTTTAACCTTAACGAACCTCCTATCGAAGAGATTGGAATTCGTTTTGACAACTTTTCTCAGTGAAGTACGGGTCAAAACTCCAACTGATCAAATGACTGGATGCAATGGATGTTTTTCTCAAAATCGACTAGGTTTTCCATTTTGAAATTCGACATTGAAATCCTAATTGGTCAAATGAAATTGACAATTTATTAAAAATGGACCGGATTACCCTAAAAAGGGAAACAGGTCAAATGAATTGAATGAAATTTAATTTATCCAAAATTAATCAGATCATCCTAAAAAGGGTAAATTGATCAAATAGATTGAACGAAACTTGATTTATTTAAAATCGGCTCGATTGCCCTAAAAATGGGTAAATTGGCCAAATGAATGAAATTGAATTAGTGATTTATTCAAAAATCGGCCAAATGACCCTAAAAGGGTAAATTGGTCAAATGAATTGACGATTTATTCAAAATCGACCGGATGACCCTAAAAAGGGTAAATTGGTCAAATGAATTGACGATTTATTCAAAAATCGACCAGGTGACCCTAAAAAGGGTAAATTGGTCAAATGAATTGATGATTTATTGAATGAATTGGCAAAATGGATTGGTTGACTTGTCCGGCCATTGGTTGTTTCAAAATTATTGAGGTGCATTAGTCTATGACCTTCTAAAAATCAAATTTTGGCCTCAATTTATTTATCGTCTCAATAGGAGGAATCATTTGTGAATTTCTTCAAATTAATGTCCTTCACGCAAGGGATTTTTACCAATTTTGATAAAATGGCCAAAAAGTGATTATTAGATGCTCATATTCCAAATGATCGGATCCTACCTTACCTTGTGCACTACCCCTTTGGATGGTACAAAATGTAAACGTGCAAGTCTCACTGGATTAAGTATCCGAAACACAAGGTGGCTTATTCCTAAACACGGGATTCCCTATGTGGCATTCCCTTTCTATGGTTTATGCATAATGCCATTTATTAAAGCGATGTAAATATGTGACAAATATGGCCTAAAGGACATAAATAATACATCGGGGGGAAAAGGTCTAAAAATGAAATGTATTTATTGAAAATCAAGTGCAATAACTGAAATTTAAACATGTGAGTCATCTAGTGGGTAAGTCACTAAAAGAGTGCCAAAAAGGCCTCTTATTGCTAAGGCACATGAATGCAATCCAAGAAAACAAAAGAATGGTTAGTGCAATTGATAGTACACATAACACATTGGGAGCAATTAAGAAAAGAGGTACAATAAAAACAAGTAAAAGGGGTGGAACCCCTTCCCTCGTGCCTAATGTGCTTAAAAAAGGGTGAGGCCGACTCTAACCTAGGAAAATTCTATAATGGATGCATGAGGCTGGGGCTCACTAATGCAACTAGACTCGATAAGGTTTCGGCTCCCAAGCCTTCAGACCTAAAGGCAAAGGGTCATCACTCCCAAGGCCTTCGATCGGTGGGTCGAGTGATCCCTTAAGCAGCGCTATGGGCGCAGTGCACACCATCTGCCTACCCAAGGCAATCAATCCTAATCCTACAAGGCGGTGTGGGATAACGCCCACGAAAAACAAAATAAAATGGGATAAAAGCAAGTAAACATGCACGTATGAAGTGTTCCCCTATTTTGAGGGAAGGGGTTGAGAACCAACGCGAGGCTCTAAAGGTGACACGCCCCCTCCCAAATGCAATGCAAGCGCGAGATAAACAAGTAAACATACATCCAATCAACCAATCACACGTACGTGAGTGAGGGAGTAGTTTGATACGTGCGCGAGGCAAAAAGTCCTAAAAAGGAAAAATGCACCCTAATATCCAAATGCTATGCATAAAAAGGGTAGAAAAAGGAAAAGAGTAGCTAAATCAAATGCTCGGACCCACTTAGGAAGTCCCCAGTGGAGTCGCCAACTGTCGCGCCCCACTTTTTGAATGATGTTGTGTGTGGATGATGTGTGTGTGAGAGTGAGTAGTGTGTATGATATACATGTGAACGTGTGCGAAATGAAAAGTAAAAGGCCATGGGACTTAAGAATGCGACGATTTGGCCAAACAAAGTTCAAAAAAGGGTTTTTAATGAAAATGGAGTCGCCACTTGGTATAGAGTTAGGGTGTACCAAGTCACCCAAAAAATGATTTTCGTTTTTGAATAAAAAAGTAAATAAACCCTTTTAGAGAACTTTTGGATCTACGTAACCAGAAAGAGGGATCGGGGGTCACATTTGATGAGGGAGAAGGCAAAGGCAAGGCCTAAGGCAGTCCCTCACCCTAGCCAAGGCTAGTTGCGTGACTTAACCTAACTTTTCCTAATTTTTCTACCCAAGGTATGTATCGCGTGTTGGATATGTCTATATGAATGCAAAAACCTAGACCTAGGGGGACATGGGGGAAATTTCTCTTCAAAGGTCGAGTGGTGCCAATCACATTAATTGTGAAGCCCAATAATGATCCTTTGGAGAGGTCACACATAATCCTAAATGACGTAAAAATGAGTAGAATGCATGCCATGTGAAACTGTAAGTTTATGTGAAGTGAGAAAAGTGGAGGTGTGCAAGTGTATTTACAAGGTAAAGTGAGTAAAGAATGATAATGTGAAAATAATATAAAGTGCATGTGTGCGAGTGATATGGTATAGAGTGTGAGTAGTTGAATAAAAATGTGTAAAAGTAGTGTGAAGTGAGAATGTAGAAAAAGAGAGAGAATATAAAGTAAATGTATGTGATCGTGAATGAAAAATGCATGAATCCTATAGGAATGCATCAAGATGGGAACGGGGAGTCCTAACTTTGTGACTTAATTTTCCCTTTGATAGAGGGAATACAAGCGTGCTAAGGCTTGGAAAAAGCCACACTCGTCTATATCCCATATTTAAGGGGGCTCTCAAACAAAATGGACCCTATAACTAGCATGGGATGCAAGAGGCCTAAAATGAAGGGGAAAGGGGAATCGAGGAGCATGCCAAATGATAAAACTAAGGAAAAATGCATGATATGTAGTGAACAGGCAAATAATGCATTAATGAAAAACAAAGGGAAAATCCTATTGGGTCTAGCGTTGGACTAGCCCTTCCTATGAATTCCTACTAGCATTAGACTAGTGGAAACGATAAAAGAAGCCACAACTAGCGTTGGACTAGTGTGGTGACGTACATTCATCCACCACATTCATTCATGGCTATGGAAAGCGAGTAGACATGCCAAACACTCGTAAACACGTAGCACATAACACTTAGCATGCTCGACTAGATGCAAGAGCCTAATAAAGCATTTAACACATAACACATAGGCATGCAACCAAGTTAAGAATCTATTACATTTGCTAACTAAAACAAAAGGGGAAGGGGAAAATGGACCAAATTGCTCGCCAAGCCCTATCTATTACAAGCCAAGAGGTGTACACATACCCCATAATGAATAACTTAAATAAAAGTAAAAATAAATGAAATAAATGCAAGGAATTAAAGAAAGGCAAGGAAAGCGAAATAGACATGCAATTCTCACTTAGCACGTTGGGTCACATAGGAGAGACAAAAAGGTAAAAGAAATTATACCTCCCTTGAGTGGTGTCAAAATGAAAGAAAAATGGCTTCAAAACAATAAAACGGTCAAGGTACCATTTTATTTGGGAAAATTAAAGGAAATAGGCAAACACAAGCTCACTTGATCATAAAGCCCCTAAAGTCATGACTTGAGTGAAATTGAAACAAAGTATAGTAATTAATTAAAACAAGCAAGCAATGAAGTTGCAAAAATGTGGCGACCCCACTTCCCTCTGAGGCGAACCAAAGGGTTGGCGGGCCGTCTGCCCAGCTCTCGCCAGGACTCACGCAAGCATTCTAACCCAAAACCTTTCGAATAAAAATCTAATCTATTACAAAACAATTTCCTCGAATAGTCTCATCACGAAACCACACTAACTACACAGATAACAGTAATTAAAATTTCCAACCTACTGCTCTTAAACTTTTCACGCATTACAACCAAGGAATAGGATCGCACAATCCCAAATACATATAAAACTATACAACCAAATATCGAACTAGGGTTTACACATTTTCCAGCTTCAAGTGGCAATCCAAAATAAAAAGTACATTGTCCGAATCAAACACAGTACAGCCCACAACATAAGTCATAGTATTCAGTACATTCAAGAAGGAAAATATAAGCAAGTATTCCAGCTTTCAACTTCCAGAACCTGTTAAGGAAAACAATAAACGTGGGGTGAGCTAAAACTCAGTGGTGCCCCAAAACATGCAGTCACGTAATTCAAACAGCGGGTAATAACTTAAACAAGTTAAACAATTAAGAAAGCGTATAACAACACAAGGTAGGATACAGGGGCTCTCGGGAGCCATTCTCCTCGCTTGATCAGATACCCTCGTAGTTGACCCTCCGTCAACTTTCACTACTTATAGTCCATGTAGATCCACTTATTTTAATCCTAACCCGTCACCGTTCATACCTCTGTTTCGGGCCCGAACTTCGTCTACCGACGCAGTATACTCGAGATATACCCGTAATAAAATTTGTCGAGAGATTCACGAATCGACGTTTTTGTAGTTGATTCAAGTGTCGAGGGATTCACCCAACGACGTAACTACTTTTAGATTCAAGGATTATTGTAGTCGATTCAGGTGCCGAGGGATTCACCCAACGACGTAACTACTCTTAGATTCAAGGATTATTGTAGTCGATTCAGGTGCCGAGGGATTCACCCAACGACGTAACTACTCTTAGATTCAAGGATTATTGTAGTCGATTCAGGTGCCGAGGGATTCACCCAACGACGTAACTACTCTTAGATTCAAGGATTATTGTAGTCGATTCAGGTGCCGAGGGATTCACCCAACGACGTAACTACTCTTAGATTCAAGGATTATTGTAGTCGATTCAGGTGCCGAGGGATTCACCCAACGACGTAACTACTCTTAGATTCAAGGATTATTGTAGTCGATTCAGGTGCCGAGGGATTCACCCAACGACGTAACTACTTTTAGATTCAAGGATTATTGTAGTCGATTCAGGTGCCGAGGGATTCACCCAACGACGTAACTACTCTTAGATTAAGGATTCACGAGAAAAATGATTCACGCAAGTCACCACTCGAACGGCTAGTGCGATAAAGTACACACTGCTCACTTCGATGGATCCAAAACTCATTTTACAATTTATCACATATCGAGTCAAGAAAGCACTTAATTCAGGTAGGAAAAGAACAGGCAGGGACACTCACCAAGAGTGGAGTTCAGATATCGAGTTGGGAATCGAATTCCGCGTCCTCGCAATATCCTAAAAACCAAATTTTGAAACTATAAGTTTCTACTCAGCTTTTAAGCTTATAGACATCGAGGTATATTTAATATACTACTAGTCTACTTTTCCTTAGACGAATCAAGAGTTTCCGTAGGTTGAATCTTGACGAAAGTAGAAGAAATGTTTATTATAGTTTTCCTTAAGATACTTTTCCTTATAAAAGGTAACTAGTTTTATTTTCTTGAAATAAGTCGACAAACTTTTTAATATGAATGTTAGAAAGTTACTTTGAACATTTCTCTAAAGTTACGGCTTTTGCAAAAATTGTCCTTAAAAACTATTTTTCCTAAAATAGGGTTTCTTGCCTAGCAAGTTTCCCAAGCTTTTCACTAAGATTAGTAAAACTCGTATTTTGGAACTTTTCCTATAGTTAACTATCCAAGTGCAAAGCTTAAGGAAAGAAAAGGAATTAAAATAAGACTTAGAGTTTTCAAAAGCTATAGAACTTATTTACTATAGCTATCAAGGCTAGATTGAGCTAAATAAAATTATCGAGTTGGAAAGTTTTAGGCAAAACACTAGATATTGAGTTTTTATAATTTAATACTAGCTGGAGAATATTTTTGATTAATTTGATCACAGTTACTCAAGTTCGCAAGGTCTATACAATTTCCCCCCGCTCCGATTCCATTTTGAGATCATAATATGGATCAAAATATGGCAAATAATCACATAGCAAATTACTAGGGCTTCGTCAATCATTAGCCCTAGCTTTCAGCAAGTGCATTTCTGAATAAAATAAAATAGTCAACCAAGGCTTCATCAATCATTAGCACTTGGTTTCAGCAAACCCAACATAAGCACATAAAATAAAAGTGGAGTCCCAAGACATTCCAGCAATTTTAATTTCCATCATCCAGTAATACTTTATAAAATCATTTCAATGGCTAAGGGCTTCATCAATCATTAGCCCTTAGCACTCAACCAGTAATTCCTGTGACATCCAAGCTAACATATCAAATATTTAAATCCGCTAACAGTTATTTAGAACCAAAGATCACATTGTCACCCCAAATTCCAAGGCATGACCATCTCAAGGTATTATAAAGCAAGTTCAAAAGTAGTACAATTTTTCCACAGCTCCAAGATATATATAAAGTAATCCATACGTACTACTTTATCAAACATGACCAAGGCTGGAAAATTTCCAGCTTATCTCCATAACTGCACATTACTTATTTCGAAAACGAATTCCCAAGATATCAAATGGTTTATTGCCAAACAGATTCCACAGGCTACTTGTGCATTTAATCATGCATTTCGAGTTCCTAACAACTTAAGGAAATAAATTCTAAAGTCAAGCTGAAGATTCTGGTTCATAATCAAATTCGAGCAACAGGATTAAGCATCCCAAAAGAAATTCAAGAATCTGTTCAGCAAGCTACGGATGAATCATGCATGAAGAAACTTTCTGCTTTCATTTTATTTTCTTGATTAGCCGAGCTACTTGACCCTATGCAAGCTTTAATTAACATGTTGTTAACTAGTTCATCATATAAATCAACTCATATCATCACCATAAGACAGATTGAGAGTTAAATATCAAATTTAAGGTCTCGGGAATTTTCAGCTCATAGGAATTCCAGTTCACAAAACCAGAATTTTTCCAAGTTCCTAGCTTCATTGTCCAATCGTGCAGCTCAACATGCAGGTCCTTAAGCATTTTATTTTTACTTGGATAGTTAGGATTATAACCACAATTTGTCACAATTAAGCAAATTAAGCAATTCATTTCTTCATCAATCTCGGCAGTGGATTTCCATCAAACCAGAATTTCCTCAATTCCTTAATTCATCAATCAACTTCATAGAATTAACATGCAGAGTCCTAAGCATCTTAATCATTAAGTTTCACTCGGCTAATTACACTTGAGTGCTCAGGTTATCACATGAAAACAGAATTACAGCTACCCTTCCAAATCATTTCCTTGGCAGAAACATTTACATCAAAACAGATTTTTCTGAAACTTTGATTTCCTCTTCCGATTGCACAACCAAAGCATGCATGGTTAGATTAACTGATTAGCTATCAATTTAATTTCCAAAATCAGATTCTAATTCAGCATCAAGTTCGGACAGATTCAAGAGAAAGAAAAACAGGTCATCAATTGATCCAAAATTTCCCACTCCACTCTCGGCAGAAACATGCATGTAGCAGATTTGGTTTCTTTTTATTTTATTTCTCTTGCTTAGCCGGTCTGATAATTTCATGCAAAGCTTAACTTTCTGATTTTAATTAGTCAAGCACCTACCCAAGTGAAAGACAACCATTCTCCAGCAAATTTCCGGAAACAAGCTGCAATTCCAGCTTCAATCTTTCGACAGCTTAAATTCTTATCTAAGTCAGATTTCTTAAGTCATAAATCCTCATCTAACCTCACAAGCACCACATGCAAGTCCGTAGCTGACCTCACTTGCCTATAACCAACTAATTTCAGCTCAGAAGTTACCTCAAATGGAGCTCACACACACGATTAGCAGCAGAAATAATCCTCCTCCCTTCAGCAGCCCAGAAAATGCAGACCACTAGCTCTCCCTCTCCCTTGCTCTGGTGGCGGCTGGAATGGAGAAAGTTCAGCCCTCAGTCCCTTCACCAGCTCACGGTTAGAAGGCAGAATGGATCGCAAGTCCCTCTCTTCCCTCTCTAGCTTACGGACAGAAAGAAAGGAAACAAGAAGCTCGGCTCTCCCTCACTACTCTGGCGATGGAAACAATGTGGAAGCAGAATGCTATCTGCGGTGGGAGGTGAGCAGAGGTTATGGCTGATGTTGTGGGGTGGTGCTGCGGTTTTGGAGGGTGGTTGAGTGTTGGCAGGGCTTGAGTACGGCAGTGGTGAAGGCTGTGGTTGGTTAGCTTGGCGGTGGAGCTGCGGTTGGCCAGCTTGGGTGGCTGTGATCATGGTGTCCGGGGAGCTGTTTGGTTGAGCAGGGAATGGTTATGTCCGTGGGTATTGTGTAGCATTGGGGGGTAGATTAGTCCTTTCACTACTTCTCCAATTAGCCACTTAAGTCCTTGGTTTAATCTTAGTTCCAAAAATTGTCCCCAAGATGCTTTGAACGCCGAATTGAAACGCTAATCTAGCAGGACTTTGATTATCGAAATCTTAGGTCCTAAAAAATGATTATAGTACATGCATTATTTCTATTTAAAAGTTGTTGACTACGAATTAGTATTAAGCCTCCCTTAATGCAAACATTCTTGTTTAATTAATTAGCCTATTAAAATCAAGTTTGACCTTAATATAAAGATTTGACATTCTTAATATTCGTTTATCCATTTATATCAACATTTATTAACTTAGTCATTAATAACGCTTAAGATTAGCTATCGGAATTCAAAGGATTTATTTTAAAGTAATAGAAGTAATCCAACTCAAGAAATATTAATTTAGTCTAGCAAAATCAAGAAAATTCATAACTATTGAAAATTATATTATTTCTCACACAAAATTATCTTTACGGACTTGTATGCAGGCAAGGGAAATTAATGCTAAAATTTATTAAAGAGTTAAAAGAAATGCAAATGATCTACAAAATGGTATTTATGTATATATTTTTCAGGGTTCTCACATCCTCCCCTCCTTAAAATGAATTTTGTCCTCAAAATTCTTACTTTCTCAAGAGATAGGTCGGGGTATATATATAAATGTATGTAAATTCAATTAGGCCCTTAATTTAACCATTTATTTGTTATAATATTTCTAATAGCAAAGTAATTAGAGTAAAGGATATTCTTAGCGTACATATAATTCATAGCGGAAGATTACCATCTCCAAAAGTGCTATTCTAGTTTAGGGTAACTATAACCTCTATTCCTCGAGTGAGGTCAAACCCTCTTGATTTGTGAAACATTCACTACTAGGACCCCGTTCATGGCCATTAGCACGAATTACTTCCATCTGGCACTTGGTCGCTCTGTAGCGGACTTAGTTAGCTGCTGAGTTCTTCCTCTTTTTAAATGCTCTAGGACAATCCGAAATCTTATGCTTGGTACTACCGCACCTCAGACACTTTCTTTGCTTTAACCAACACTCGGCCTCAGTGTGGTTAACCTTACCACAATATCCACAATTTCCATGAAAAGTGGCGGCCTGGCTCTTTCGAGGGTTTTCTTTATTTTCCTTCTCCAGTTCTACATTTTGGCGTAGCAGCTCAATTTTCTCTGTATATTCTTGTTTCCATCGTTCTTCCCAGTAATCAGCCAATTTCCTTTGGAATTCTACCTCATCTCGGAGAATGTCCATTTCCTTACGCATGTCTTCCAAAGTTGTCATCTTACTAGTTGGCTTAAGTCAAATAGCTAGCCTGCCAGACAAACCATAGGATCAAAATAAGCAACTATTCATACTGGAAGCTTAAGCCGTAATACTCCATCATCCTTTTACTGATGGTTACTCCAAGATATAAACCTTACTACTTTCTACTTAATCCAACGAGTTCTTAAATGTCACCGAGATTACCATCGTTAATCACTATCACGACAGAATAAGGAAGCCTTATCCCAAAGAAAAAAAAAATTTCATGTCTTAGTGCACTATTCAATACTTACCTTCAAAGTTGTTTAAAACAACAGTCATAATTCTTATTCTCACTAGGGCCCTATTGTATTCCTTCGATTCAGTCTTACTATTTTGAGGTCAGATTTCCCATGAAACCTAGATAGACGAATTTCAAGAGTCATTCCATTTTCGCAACTCTTTTGGTTCCTAGGTTAGTTGATTGGCCTAGAGCTTTGGTATTCCACCAACCGTTCTAAGATATCAGTCATATGGTCAATAGGGTAGCTACATGGGTGGGTTCCTTCTAAATTCCCGTTGATAGCATCTTTGTCCAAGTCTGACTACCATTGGCCCTTGCAACAATTATAACCTCATTATAGGCTCAACTTTAACAATATTTTTTTTTTTGACTAAATCAAATGACTCAATTATGTAGTTCAAAACTCGAGTACAAAGATATATTTTCTATAAAAGACTTCACTCACCAAATTGTCGTACTCCAATTGTCCAAAATTATTTACTAGTGTGTGATTTTCAAAATTAACAATTTTAGAATTCACCCAGTTCTTTTGTCCCAAACCGAAAATCTTATTCGTTTGAGGAAAGTTTTTTTTTTTTTTTTTTTTTTTTATATCCAAACTAATAACAAAATATCAAATATACATTTGAAAAAAAAAATGTAGTCTATGTATATATAAATAAAATGGCTATTCGAATGGAAGACAAGAAGATAAGAAATTGGTTCTGATCTTGATAGTCAAAATTTCTAAATACATTTGGCTTTTTATAAGAAGTTTAACATTTGTTATTTGGACGTTTGATCAAGAAAAATCATTTAACCCCACAAATCACTTTTGAGAATAAAATGCTTTTAAGAAAATAAGCAGACATGCAGGTTTGTATATACTTAAACTTTGGTCCAAAGCCTCTACTCTTCACACCTAATCTGAGAATTAGCTTTTATGCCACATAAAACTTAACTATTTACTCTCCCATTTCACGACCAATATTCATTCTTATTTATAAGAGAAGTGCAAATATTCGTAAAAGTTTAAAACATGCCTATAGGGCCAATCACAAGATATATGTAAAATAATCATTAAGTTCACAAGGAAGAACCTCACTAGTTACTCAACCAGGTCAATTCATCATAATACCAGTAGATCTCATCTCCTCGTTCAGTTTCAACTTAGATCAAATGCTAGGATCCCATTGGATTGTACAAGACTGTCTATCGATCTTTCCTTCTATTATCCGTACAACTCTTCTAACAGTTTCAAACCATTAATACCCTTTAACGAGTTAATCTTAACTTTTTCTCGTGTCTCTTTCGAGTTCACATCGGATCAATATTTTCAAATTTAAGGCCATAAGTTTAAAAGGACACTTTTAATTCAAACTAAACTTGTTTGTATTTTTAAGTTCCATAAATCCAAAAAGCACCAGTCCTATACCACTCAAAAGTTCTACATTTGTCCCAAAAGGCATTCTTTCAAGATGAAATTTGTAAATAAATGGATCTTGACCTTAAATTACAGCTTTAACAAATAGGAAAAATAAGAATGGATTTGACATTTCATTTATCTTAGGAAAATTTCCGATGCTCATAGAATTTAAGAAAGTTTGGAAATTTTTACACGGTGAAAAGGGCCATTGTCAACTCTTAAATCTAATAAACGAAACTCTTTTTTTTTTTTATAGTTCTATACACCACTTTGGTCACTAAAATTCACTTAGGTTAGTAATTATTTAATTCTCGGGACTAATCAATATTACAGCGTTACAAAAATTAAACACGTAATCATCAAATTATATACTCACAATATATGTCACATTGCATACCAAATTCATACAACTTCAAAAGTCAAACAATTCACGGATACATCCAATATTTCATACATAACTCAAATTTCAATCTTTATAAGCATGAAAGGAAACAATACAACAACACACAAATTATTATAATCACATAGCTAATAGCCTAACCCTTAGTTTAGATTCAACTTAACCTTCATTAGTTTAGTCCTGGACAATCCCACTAGACCCCCTTAGTAACACTTATCAAATTTCCTTAGTAAATTGTAGATCTACTACGTCTAGTGTCAAATCAAATAATATGATCATTACTTAAGTACATCAATGGCTCTTAAGTATTCTAAATGAACTCAAACATTTCATTCATCAAGTTTTCTAATAACCTAACAACTAGGTATCTTTATCCCATTGGATATTAGCCCCGAATAACCCTTCAATAAAATTCAAAAGACCACAATGTCCTCTAGGACTCACCTTTAATTATTTGCAAATGATAGCATACTATTCATATAGCAAATTTATCGAACTTATCTCTCCTCCGGGTTTTAAAACCATTCACAACTACATAGTTCTTATTTAAACTGTTACTTCACTCAAATTCTAGGTCCGAAGCCACATTTTGGAGTAAGGGAGGGTATAAAGTTCATTTACTATCAAAAGGCTAGTAAGGCCACCAATAAAGCCTCTTCACTTATAACTTTCAAAAGCTAGCCTTAGCCTCTTCGATTCTACTTCTCCAAATTTAATCGAAATTCCTAGTCATATCATAAGGCAATATACTAAATTCTTCCAAATTTGCAAATACACCCTTGAATGAAACATCTGGTATTCGGGTACAAGAATCCGACAATAGGATAATTCACATCTCAGGCTGGCCAGTCCCAAGAGTAACTTACCTACATTCGAGATTCCTACCCAACATACATATCTAATATCCCCAACTATAGACTTTTGTTTCACACTTAACAGGTCAATCCCCACAGTCCGAGAACCTTTTCCCGGTTTGAGCTTGATAAAAGCTCTGATACCACCTGTGGCGACCCCACTTCCCCCTGAGGCGAACCAAAGGGTTGGCGGGCCGTCTGCCCAGCTCTCGCCAGGACTCACGCAAGCATTCTAACCCAAAACCTTTCGAATAAAAATCTAATCTATTACAAAACAATTTCCTCGAATAGTCTCATCACGAAACCACACTAACTACACAGATAACAGTAATTAAAATTTCCAACCTACTGCTCTTAAACTTTTCACGCATTACAACCAAGGAATAGGATCGCACAATCCCAAATACATATAAAACTATACAACCAAATATCGAACTAGGGTTTACACATTTTCCAGCTTCAAGTGGCAATCCAAAATAAAAAGTACATTATCCGAATCAAACACAGTACAGCCCACAACATAAGTCATAGTATTCAGTACATTCAAGAAGGAAAATATAAGCAAGTATTCCAGCTTTCAACTTCCAGAACCTGTTAAGGAAAACAATAAACGTGGGGTGAGCTAAAACTCAGTGGTGCCCCAAAACATGCAGTCACGTAATTCAAACAGCGGGTAATAACTTAAACAAGTTAAACAATTAAGAAAGCGTATAACAACACAAGGTAGGATACAGGGGCTCTCGGGAGCCATTCTCCTCGCTTGATCAGATACCCTCGTAGTTGACCCTCCGTCAACTTTCACTACTTATAGTCCATGTAGATCCACTTATTTTAATCCTAACCCGTCACCGTTCATACCTCTGTTTCGGGCCCGAACTTCGTCTACCGACGCAGTATACTCGAGATATACCCGTAATAAAATTTGTCGAGAGATTCACGAATCGACGTTTTTGTAGTTGATTCAAGTGTCGAGGGATTCACCCAACGACGTAACTACTTTTAGATTCAAGGATTATTGTAGTCGATTCAGGTGCCGAGGGATTCACCCAACGACGTAACTACTCTTAGATTCAAGGATTATTGTAGTCGATTCAGGTGCCGAGGGATTCACCCAACGACGTAACTACTCTTAGATTCAAGGATTATTGTAGTCGATTCAGGTGCCGAGGGATTCACCCAACGACGTAACTACTCTTAGATTCAAGGATTATTGTAGTCGATTCAGGTGCCGAGGGATTCACCCAACGACGTAACTACTCTTAGATTCAAGGATTATTGTAGTCGATTCAGGTGCCGAGGGATTCACCCAACGACGTAACTACTCTTAGATTCAAGGATTATTGTAGTCGATTCAGGTGCCGAGGGATTCACCCAACGACGTAACTACTTTTAGATTCAAGGATTATTGTAGTCGATTCAGGTGCCGAGGGATTCACCCAACGACGTAACTACTCTTAGATTAAGGATTCACGAGAAAAATGATTCACGCAAGTCACCACTCGAACGGCTAGTGCGATAAAGTACACACTGCTCACTTCGATGGATCCAAAACTCATTTTACAATTTATCACATATCGAGTCAAGAAAGCACTTAATTCAGGTAGGAAAAGAACAGGCAGGGACACTCACCAAGAGTGGAGTTCAGATATCGAGTTGGGAATCGAATTCCGCGTCCTCGCAATATCCTAAAAACCAAATTTTGAAACTATAAGTTTCTATTCAGCTTTTAAGCTTATAGACATCGAGGTATATTTAATATACTACTAGTCTACTTTTCCTTAGACGAATCAAGAGTTTCCGTAGGTTGAATCTTGACGAAAGTAGAAGAAATGTTTATTATAGTTTTCCTTAAGATACTTTTCCTTATAAAAGGTAACTAGTTTTATTTTCTTGAAATAAGTCGACAAACTTTTTAATATGAATGTTAGAAAGTTACTTTGAACATTTCTCTAAAGTTACGGCTTTTGCAAAAATTGTCCTTAAAAACTATTTTTCCTAAAATAGGGTTTCTTGCCGAGCAAGTTTCCCAAGCTTTTCACTAAGATTAGTAAAACTCGTATTTTGGAACTTTTCCTATAGTTAACTATCCAAGTGCAAAGCTTAAGGAAAGAAAAGGAATTAAAATAAGACTTAGAGTTTTCAAAAGCTATAGAACTTATTTACTATAGCTATCAAGGCTAGATTGAGCTAAATAAAATTATCGAGTTGGAAAGTTTTAGGCAAAACACTAGATATTGAGTTTTTATAATTTAATACTAGCTGGAGAATATTTTTGATTAATTTGATCACAGTTACTCAAGTTCGCAAGGTCTATACAATTTCCCCCCGCTCCGATTCCATTTTGAGATCATAATATGGATCAAAATATGGCAAATAATCACATAGCAAATTACTAGGGCTTCGTCAATCATTAGCCCTAGCTTTCAGCAAGTGCATTTCTGAATAAAATAAAATAGTCAACCAAGGCTTCATCAATCATTAGCACTTGGTTTCAGCAAACCCAACATAAGCACATAAAATAAAAGTGGAGTCCCAAGACATTCCAGCAATTTTAATTTCCATCATCCAGTAATACTTTATAAAATCATTTCAATGGCTAAGGGCTTCATCAATCATTAGCCCTTAGCACTCAACCAGTAATTCCTGTGACATCCAAGCTAACATATCAAATATTTAAATCCGCTAACAGTTATTTAGAACCAAAGATCACATTGTCACCCCAAATTCCAAGGCATGACCATCTCAAGGTATTATAAAGCAAGTTCAAAAGTAGTACAATTTTTCCACAGCTCCAAGATATATATAAAGTAATCCATACGTACTACTTTATCAAACATGACCAAGGCTGGAAAATTTCCAGCTTATCTCCATAACTGCACATTACTTATTTCGAAAACGAATTCCCAAGATATCAAATGGTTTATTGCCAAACAGATTCCACAGGCTACTTGTGCATTTAATCATGCATTTCGAGTTCCTAACAACTTAAGGAAATAAATTCTAAAGTCAAGCTGAAGATTCTGGTTCATAATCAAATTCGAGCAACAGGATTAAGCATCCCAAAAGAAATTCAAGAATCTGTTCAGCAAGCTACGGATGAATCATGCATGAAGAAACTTTCTGCTTTCATTTTATTTTCTTGATTAGCCGAGCTACTTGACCCTATGCAAGCTTTAATTAACATGTTGTTAACTAGTTCATCATATAAATCAACTCATATCATCACCATAAGACAGATTGAGAGTTAAATATCAAATTTAAGGTCTCGGGAATTTTCAGCTCATAGGAATTCCAGTTCACAAAACCAGAATTTTTCCAAGTTCCTAGCTTCATTGTCCAATCGTGCAGCTCAACATGCAGGTCCTTAAGCATTTTATTTTTACTTGGATAGTTAGGATTATAACCACAATTTGTCACAATTAAGCAAATTAAGCAATTCATTTCTTCATCAATCTCGGCAGTGGATTTCCATCAAACCAGAATTTCCTCAATTCCTTAATTCATCAATCAACTTCATAGAATTAACATGCAGAGTCCTAAGCATCTTAATCATTAAGTTTCACTCGGCTAATTACACTTGAGTGCTCAGGTTATCACATGAAAACAGAATTACAGCTACCCTTCCAAATCATTTCCTTGGCAGAAACATTTACATCAAAACAGATTTTTCTGAAACTTTGATTTCCTCTTCCGATTGCACAACCAAAGCATGCATGGTTAGATTAACTGATTAGCTATCAATTTAATTTCCAAAATCAGATTCTAATTCAGCATCAAGTTCGGACAGATTCAAGAGAAAGAAAAACAGGTCATCAATTGATCCAAAATTTCCCACTCCACTCTCGGCAGAAACATGCATGTAGCAGATTTGGTTTCTTTTTATTTTATTTCTCTTGCTTAGCCGGTCTGATAATTTCATGCAAAGCTTAACTTTCTGATTTTAATTAGTCAAGCACCTACCCAAGTGAAAGACAACCATTCTCCAGCAAATTTCCGGAAACAAGCTGCAATTCCAGCTTCAATCTTTCGACAGCTTAAATTCTTATCTAAGTCAGATTTCTTAAGTCATAAATCCTCATCTAACCTCACAAGCACCACATGCAAGTCCGTAGCTGACCTCACTTGCCTATAACCAACTAATTTCAGCTCAGAAGTTACCTCAAATGGAGCTCACACACACGATTAGCAGCAGAAATAATCCTCCTCCCTTCAGCAGCCCAGAAAATGCAGACCACTAGCTCTCCCTCTCCCTTGCTCTGGTGGCGGCTGGAATGGAGAAAGTTCAGCCCTCAGTCCCTTCACCAGCTCACGGTTAGAAGGCAGAATGGATCGCAAGTCCCTCTCTTCCCTCTCTAGCTTACGGACAGAAAGAAAGGAAACAAGAAGCTCGGCTCTCCCTCACTACTCTGGCGATGGAAACAATGTGGAAGCAGAATGCTATCTGCGGTGGGAGGTGAGCAGAGGTTATGGCTGATGTTGTGGGGTGGTGCTGCGGTTTTGGAGGGTGGTTGAGTGTTGGCAGGGCTTGAGTACGGCAGTGGTGAAGGCTGTGGTTGGTTAGCTTGGCGGTGGAGCTGCGGTTGGCCAGCTTGGGTGGCTGTGATCATGGTGTCCGGGGAGCTGTTTGGTTGAGCAGGGAATGGTTATGTCCGTGGGTATTGTGTAGCATTGGGGGGTAGATTAGTCCTTTCACTACTTCTCCAATTAGCCACTTAAGTCCTTGGTTTAATCTTAGTTCCAAAAATTGTCCCCAAGATGCTTTGAACGCCGAATTGAAACGCTAATCTAGCAGGACTTTGATTATCGAAATCTTAGGTCCTAAAAAATGATTATAGTACATGCATTATTTCTATTTAAAAGTTGTTGACTACGAATTAGTATTAAGCCTCCCTTAATGCAAACATTCTTGTTTAATTAATTAGCCTATTAAAATCAAGTTTGACCTTAATATAAAGATTTGACATTCTTAATATTCGTTTATCCATTTATATCAACATTTATTAACTTAGTCATTAATAACGCTTAAGATTAGCTATCGGAATTCAAAGGATTTATTTTAAAGTAATAGAAGTAATCCAACTCAAGAAATATTAATTTAGTCTAGCAAAATCAAGAAAATTCATAACTATTGAAAATTATATTATTTCTCACACAAAATTATCTTTACGGACTTGTATGCAGGCAAGGGAAATTAATGCTAAAATTTATTAAAGAGTTAAAAGAAATGCAAATGATCTACAAAATGGTATTTATGTATATATTTTTCAGGGTTCTCACAACCGACACTTCACAAAACTGATCATGCGAACCAGGAGAAAACAAAATCAGAAACAATGGTCGCGCAAATCTGATAAAAGGAAGGGCATCTACAATTTCCTGGGCTCGCTTGTCGCAAATAATCAGTCATAAACACAAAAGCCTCTGAAGTTCATCATAGAATCCCCACTGAGGAATCCAAACTACTATCTCTAAACCCCAGGTCAACACCCTATACGTTCCTTAAACATGAATCAAGACAGGAAACACAGAAAAATCCAAACTTGGCATGGGTTCTGGACTGAAATACCTCAGTAAGGATCTGGTGATGATGGAGGGCTGAAGTGATGGCACTCGTGAAGGCTAATAGTTCCGACAGCTCCTCTGCTCCTTGGGGAAGTAGTGCCAGACCTCTTCTCCTCTTTGCTCTCTCCCCCTTTCAGTTATGGTTGAGAAAAGATCGAAACTTTCTACTCTCCCTCTCGTTCTTTTTGGTTTCTCTCCTTTTCTCCTTTTTAGCCGTCAACCTTCTCTATGTTTCCCTCCACAGTCGTCTCTCGCTTCTCAGTTTTTCCCTTAGCCGTCCACTCTCTCTTCTGGGTTTTTCTTTTTGCCGTTTCAGCTCAGCGAGTAACCAGTAAAATCAGTAATCAAATCGGTTTAACAATAGTTCATTTCAATGATGTCTTAAATCAATGATGTCATAATTCAAATGATAAGTCCAGAAACAATTACAACATTTACAATGGAAAGCGATAGTAACATTCATGAAAAGGATACGGGCCCACATGGAGCCAAATATTCGCGCGCTCGCTCGTTCTCATGCCATTTCCCCTTATTCCTCCAATTATTTGAAAATTTCATTTTGTGAATAAACCCTCGTTTGTTCGTTCATTCGTTTATTTCATTCACCATTTCCTGGACATTGTCCAGGCTCCACCATCCTCAACCAACCTACAAAGGTAATACTCGAGTATACCAAAACGTTCACCCAGGTCACCATATCGCCCGACCGAGTCCGCTTCTGGCTCGAGTCGATCGGTAACAAGGGGCAGTGCCCAGTTCAGCCAAAAGGCTTACATCCATGCGCAACTAGCATTTCAATTATTAAATCCTTGAAAATTGCACAGTTATTTTGGTCGAGTGCGATAAAGTACACCCTCGCCTAGAAAGCTCGTTTTGGAAATCATTAAAAGCACTTAACACGATATCAATCAATAATACAAGTTATGAAGTCAAGAAGCATTTAACAAACAAGGAACACTCACATGTAAGCACGCATGATATGCAAGAAAACAGTTCAAAAGAAACTTTGGAAACAGTTCAAAAGTAAATAATGCAGGAAACGGTTCATAAATAACTTTAGAAATAGTTTGAGGTCACTCACCTCCATGGCTCAGAAATCATCCATCATATAACATTGACTTGCTCAAATCCAAGTCTTAGATCACAAACTCAATGCAAACAAATCCCTTCAAAGCTCGGACAGCACTTCCCCTGAATTTGCTAACTTTTCCAGCCATCATGGCTTCATTATTTCCTCAGCCAGTCCCAAAGTCACACGAAATATAAATTCTTCACAGCGGCCGTTCAATAGGCTCCCAATAGTACAAGTACAATTCAAGCTAGGGAAAAGTCCGGAAATGAAAGTTAAGCTCAAAACCAGAAAAATAGTTTTTGACGTCATTTTGCGGTAATGGCACCAAAGGCGTTACGATTGTCGGATGAAGGTGCAAGATACACCGTTTCGAAGCTAAGAGATAGGGGTACAATATTACAGAAGGTCACTCAACCCAGTTTCGAGTGTAACCAGGTCAAAAATGCAAGATACTACACCAGAACGGCAAAAATAATTCACAGAACGCATTCTAGCGAAAACATCATAAATCAGGCTACCTAAGTCCAAATCCAGAAATTCCAAAACCACCTGAAAGCTAAGAAACAGGGCTACATTTCATCAGAAGACCTCAACAACCAATTCCGAAGCAATTCTAGCCAAAACAACCAATTACAGGCGAAATGCTTACATTCGGGTAAAACCAGGACAGCAAGGGTAATTCCGTCTTTTCACAAGCTACGCTACTCCGATTGACCTGAAATTTTGTATGCACCTCTAAAATATCATTCCCTACAACTTTAATGTTTTAAGTGAAGGCCTATTCGGCCTCTAACTAGGAGCAATAAATTCGGGCAGAATGTATTCATCATCACCCTATCTTTCCAAAATTTCTTCCAAAACCGAAATTGGTTGCAATTAACCACTTTTCCCACCTCCTAGAGTCATTATATACCATTTCCAATCATCATAGACAGCCACACAATCATGTTCATATTAAAACAGAAAAATCCCCAAAAATTATAAAACTTCATCACTTCAACCACAAATCAAGAAATAATCCATAAACTTGCATCTCATACTACCACTAATCATGATTTAAGCATCAATTAAGGGAGGAGGGTGGTTCTTCACAACTTACCTTAGAAACAAGAGAGAGGGAGCAATAGGTTCTCTTAGCTTTCCAAATAACTCCACAAATCAACTCACAAACACTAAGTGAAGAGGTTTTATGGAGAGATTGCAAGATTAAATGGTTAGATTGTTGAACTTGAGCAAGATTGAAGCCAAAAATTGAAGAGTTTTCTTTCTTTTCTTTCCTTGAAGAAGTCGGCCAAGAGGAAGACAAAAATGAGGAATTTTGGTGAATTTTTAGTTATTTAAGTCAATTGGTAAGACATGGAATGGTAGTCAAATGGTCCACCCAATAGCTAAGTGACACTTGTCACTTAATTTAATGCTTGCCTAACTTTTGTCTCTCTCATACCAATCCACTTAGCATCCTCTACTTATCTCTGAACACCCGATAAATTAATTCCAGTATCCAAAACTTAACCTAGTTGGCCGAATTTTACCGAACTTTTCGCACTAGTGGGTCCCACGTCCGGTATATGCTCTTAATTTCTCAAAAACTATCCGATACTAGAAAAATCATCCAAAAACTATATTTACTCATAAAAATTATTTTTCCAATTTCTCACATCTATAAAATGTGGAAAAACGTGCAATTATATAAAAAAAAAATAAAATCGAGTACTTTAAAACAAAACTACAGGATCTCACACTTATACTTTTCGGGGCGTCACAATCTCCCCTCCTTAAAAGAATGTCGTCCTCGACATTCCCTCTTGTACCAATCAAGTCAAGACATCCCGCAAAAATCACTCAAGCATTCCAAGTAAACACTAAGAGTCAAATCAAACCCACAGTCCGGCATCCTAAACTTCAAGCCTAGGACACACTACAGAGATCTGAAGCCTAAGCTCTGATACCAACCGTGACAGCCCCACCTCCCCATAAGGCGAACCAGAGGGTTCGGCGGGCCGCCTGCCCAGCTCTCGCCGGGACTCAGTCGTTCACTACATTCCTCAAACAGATTACAAGATAAAACTCAAATATTACATCAAATTCTCCACTAATTACATATCCAAAACGAAGCGTCCATGCTTCCGCTGCGCCACTCTGATCCATGATACAACTATTATACAAGAGGAAGTCCAAATTCAAAGTACACAAGAGATAATTCATCCGATCACAGGAATAAGTACTACAAGCCTTCCTTCGCCTTGAGCCCTGTGGAGGGGAATAAAATATTTTTGGGGTGAGCTAGAAGCTCAGCGAGTAACCAGTAAAATCAGTAATCAAATCGGTTTAACAATAGTTCATTTCAATGATGTCATAATTCAAATGATAAGTCCAGAAACAATTACAACATTTACAATGGAAAGCGATAGTAACATTCATGAAAAGGATACGGGCCCACATGGAGCCAAATATTCGCGCGCTCGCTCGTTCTCCTGCCATTTCCCCTTATTCCTCCAATTATTTGAAAATTTCATTTTGTGAATAAACCCTCGTTTGTTCGTTCATTTGTTCATTTCATTCACCATTTCCTGGACATTGTCCAGGCTCCACCAACCTCAACCAACCTACAAAGGTAATACTCGAGTATACCAAAACGTTCACCCAGGTCACCATATCGCCCGACCGAGTCCGCTTCTGGCTCGAGTCGATCGGTAACAAGGGGCAGTGCCCAGTTCAGCCAAAAGGCTTACATCCATGCGCAACTAGCATTTCAATTATTAAATCCTTGAAAATTGCACAGTTATTTTGGTCGAGTGCGATAAAGTACACCCTCGCCTAGAAAGCTCGTTTTGGAAATCATTAAAAGCACTTAACACGATATCAATCAATAATACAAGTTATGAAGTCAAGAAGCATTTAACAAACAAGGAACACTCACATGTAAGCACGCATGATATGCAAGAAAACAGTTCAAAAGAAACTTTGGAAACAGTTCAAAAGTAAATAATGCAGGAAACGGTTCATAAATAACTTTAGAAATAGTTTGAGGTCACTCACCTCCATGGCTCAGAAATCATCCATCATATAACATTGCCTTGCTCAAATCCAAGTCTTAGATCACAAACTCAATGCAAACAAATCCCTTCAAAGTTCGGACAGCACTTCCCCTGAATTTGCTAACTTTTCCAGCCATCATGGCTTCATTATTTCCTCAGCCAGTCCCAAAGTCACACGAAATATAAATTCTTCACAGCGGCCGTTCAATAGGCTCCCAATAGTACAAGTACAATTCAAGCTAGGGAAAAGTCCGGAAATGAAAGTTAAGCTCAAAACCAGAAAAACAGTTTTTGACGTCATTTTGCGGTAATGGTACCAAAGGCGTTACGATTGTCGGATGAAGGTACAAGATACACCGTTTCGAAGCTAAGAGATAGGGGTACAATATTACAGAAGGACACTCAACCCAGTTTCGTGTGTAACCAGGTCAAAAATGCAAGATACTACACCAGAACCGCAAAAATAGATTCACAGAACGCATTCTAGCGGAAACATCATAAATCAGGCTACCTAAGTCCAAATCCAGAAATTCCAAAACCACCTGAAAGCTAAGAAACAGGGATACATTTCATCAGCAGACCTCAACAACCAATTCCGAAGCAATTCTAGCCAAAACAACCAATTACAGGCGCAATTCTTACATTCGGGTAAAACCAGGACAGCAAGGGTAATTCCGTCTTTTCACAAGCTACGCTGCTCCGATTGACCTGAAATTTTGTATGCACCTCTAAAATGTCATTCCCTACAACTTTAATGTTTTAATCCAAGGCCAATTCGGCCTCTAACTAGGAGCAATAAATTCGGACAGAATGTATTCATCATAACCCTAACTTTCCAAAATTTCTTCCAAAACCGAAATTGGTTGCAATTAACCACTTTTCCCACCTCCTAGAGTCATTATATACCATTTCCAATCATCATAGACAGCCACACAATCATGTTCATTTTAAAACAGAAAAATCCCCAAAAATTATAAAACTTCATCACTTCAACCACAAATCAAGAAATAATCCATAAACTTGCATCTCATACTACCACTAATCATGATTTAAGCATCAATTAAGGGAGGAGGGTGGTTCTTCACAACTTACCTAAGAAACAAGAGAGAGGGAGCAATAGGTTCTCTTAGCTTTCCAAATAACTCCACAAATCAACTCACGAACACTAAGTGAAGAGGTTTTATGGAGAGATTGCAAGATTAAATGGTTAGATTGTTGAACTTGAGCAAGTTTGAAGCCAAAAATTGAAGAGTTTTCTTTCTTTTCTTTCCTTGAAGAAGTCGGCCAAGAGGAAGACAAAAATGAGGAATTTTGGTGAATTTTTAGTTATTTAAGTCAATTGGTAAGACATGGAATAGTAGTCAAATGGTCCACCCAATAGCTAAGTGACACTTGTCACTTAATTTAATGCTTGCCTAACTTTTGTCTCTCTCATACCAATCCACTTAGCATCCTCTACTTATCTCTGAACACCCGATAAATTAATTCCAATATCCAAAACTTAACCTAGTTGGCCGAATTTTACCGAACTTTTCGCACTAGTGGGTCCCACGTCCGGTATATACTCTTAATTTCTCAAAAACTATCCGATACTAGAAAAATCATCCAAAAACTATATTTACTCATAAAAATTATTTTCCCAATTTCTCACATCAATAAAATGTGGAAAAACGTGCAATTATATATTAAAAAAAATAAAACCGAGTACTTTAAAACAAAACTACAGGATCTCACACTTATACTTTTCGGGGCGTCACAATCTCCCCTCCTTAAAAGAATGTCGTCCTCGACATTCCCTCTTGTACCAATCAAGTCAAGACATCCCGCAAAAATCACTCAAGCATTCCAAGTAAACACTAAGAGTCAAATCAAACCCACAGTCCGGCATCCTAAACTTCAAGCCTAGGACACACTACAGAGATCTGAAGCCTAAGCTCTGATACCAACCGTGACAGCCCCACCTCCCCCTAAGGCGAACCAGAGGGTTCGGCGGGCCGCCTTCCCAGCTCTCGTCGGGACTCAGTCGTTCACTACATTCCTCAAACAGATTACAAGATAAAACTCAAATATTACATCAAATTCTCCACTAATTACATATCCAAAGCGAAGCGTCCATGCTTCCGCTGCGCCACTCTGATCCATGATACAACTATTATACAAGAGGAAGTCCAAATTCAAAGTACACAAGAGATAATTCATCCGATCACAGGAATAAATACTACAAGCCTTCCTTCGCCTTGAGCCCTGTGGAGGGGAATAAAATATTTTTGGGGTGAGCTAGAAGCTCAGCGAGTAACTAGTAAAATCAGTAATCAAATCGGTTTAACAGTAGTTCATTTCAATGATGTCATAAATCAATGATGTCATAATTCAAATGATAAGTCCAGAAACAATTACAACATTTACAATAGAAAGCGATAGTAACATTCATGAAAAGGATACGGGCCCACATGGAGCCAAATATTCGCGCGCTCGCTCGTTCTCCTGCCATTTCCCCTTATTCCTCCAATTATTTGAAAATTTCATTTTGTGAATAAACCCTCGTTTGTTCGTTCATTTGTCCATTTCATTCACCCTTTCCTGGACATTGTCCAGGCTCCACCAACCTCCACCAACATACAAAGGTAATACTCGAGTATACCAAAACGTTCACCCAGGTCACCATATCGCCCGACCGAGTCCGCTTCTGGCTCGAGTCGATCGGTAACAAGGGGCTGTGGCCAGTTCAGCCAAAAGGCTTACATTCATGCGCAACTAGCATTTCAATTATTAAATCCTTGAAAATTGCACAGTTATTTAGGTCGAGTGCGATAAAGTACACCCTCGCCTAGAAAGCTCGTTTTGGAAATCATTAAAAGCACTTAACACGTTATCAATCAATAATACAAGTTATGAAGTCAAGAAGCATTTAACAAACAAGGAACACTCACATGTAAGCACGAATGATATGCAAGAAAACAGTTCAAAAGTAACTTTGGAAACAGTTCAAAAGTGAATAATGCAGGAAACGGTTCATAAATAACTTTAGAAATAGTTTGAGGTCACTCACCTCCATGGCTCAGAAATCATCCATCATATAACATTGCCTTGCTCAAATCCAAGTCTTAGATCACAAACTCAATGCAAACAAATCCCTTCAAAGTTCGGACAGCACTTCCCCTGAATTTGCTAACTTTTCCAGCCATCATGGCTTCATTATTTCCTCAGCCAGTCCCAAAGTCACACGAAATATAAATTCTTCACAGCGGCCGTTCAATAGGCTCCCAATAGTACAAGTACAATTCAAGCTAGGGAAAAGTCCGGAAATGAAAGTTAGCTCAAAACCAGAAAAACAGTTTTTGACGTCATTTTACGGTAAAGGCACCAAAGGCGCTACGATTGTCGGATGAAGGTACAAGATACACCGTTTTGAAGCTAAGAGACAGGGCTACAATATTTCAGAAGGTCACTCAACCCAGTTTCGAGTGTAACCAGGTCAAAAATGAAAGATACTACCCCAGAACCACAAAAACAAATTCATAGAACGCATTCTAGCGGAAACATCATAAATCAGGCTACCTAAGTCCAAATCCAGAAATTCAAAAACCAGCTGAAAGATAAGAAACAGGGATACATTTGATCAGAAGACCTCAACAACCAATTCGGAAGCAATTCCAGCCAAAACAACCAATTACAGGCGCAATTCTTACATTCGGGTAAAACCAGGACAGCAAGGGTAATTCCATCTTTTCACATGCTACACTGCTCCGATTGACCTGAAATTTTGTAGACCCCTCTAAAATGTCATTACCTACAACTTTCATGTTTTAAGCCAAGGCCAATTCGGCCTCTAACTAGGAGCTATAAATTCGGGCAGAATGTATTCATCATAACCCTAACTTTCCAAAATTTCTTCCAAAACAGAAATTGGTTGCAATTAACCACTTTTCCCACCTCCTAGAGTCATTATATACCATTTCCAATCATCATAGACAGCCACACAATCATGTTCATATTAAAACAGAAAAATCCCCAAAAATTATAAAACTTCATCACTTCAACCACAAATCAAGAAATAATCCATAAACTTGCATCTCATACTACCACTAATCATGATTTAAGCATCAATTAAGGGAGGAGGGTGGTTCTTCACAACTTACCTTAGAAACAAGAGAGAGGGAGCAATAGGTTCTCTTAGCTTTCCAAATAACTCCACAAATCAACTCACAAACACTAAGTGAAGAGGTTTTATGGAGAGATTGCAAGATTAAATGGTTAGATTGTTGAACTTGAGCAAGATTGAAGCCAAAAATTGAAGAGTTTTCTTTCTTTTCTTGCCTTGAAGAAGTCGGCCAAGAGGAAGACAAAAATGAGGAATTTTGGTGAATTTTTAGTTATTTAAGTCAATTGGTAAGACATGGAATAGTAGTCAAATGGTCCACCCAATAGCTAAGTGACACTTGTCACTTAATTTAATGCTTGCCTAACTTTTGTCTCTCTCATACCAATCCACTTAGCATCCTCTACTTATCTCTTAACACCCGATAAATTAATTCCAGTATCCAAAACTTAACCTAGTTGGCCGAATTTTACCGAACTTTTCGCACTAGTGGGTCCCACGTCCGGTATATGCTCTTAATTTCTCAAAAACTATCCGATACTAGAAAAATCATCCAAAAACTATATTTACTCATAAAAATTATTTTTCCAATTTCTCACATCAATAAAATGTGGAAAAACGTGCAATTATATATAAAAAAAATAAAATCGAGTACTTTAAAACAAAACTACAGGATCTCACACTTATACTTTCCGGGGCGTCACAATCTCCCCTCCTTAAAAGAATGTCGTCCTCGACATTCCCTCTTGTACCAATCAAGTCAAGACATCCCGCAAAAATCACTCAAGCATTCCAAGTAAACACTAAGAGTCAAATCAAACCCACAGTCCGGCATCCTAAACTTCAAGCCTAGGACACACTACAGAGATCTGAAGCCTAAGCTCTGATACCAACCGTGACAGCCCCACCTCCCCCTAAGGCGAACCAGAGGGTTCGGCGGGCCGCCTGCCCAGCTCTCGCCGGGACTCAGTCGTTCAGTACATTCCTCAAACAGATTACAAGATAAAACTCAAATATTACATCAAATTCTCCACTAATTACATATCCAAAACGAAGCGTCCATGCTTCCGCTGCGCCACTCTGATCCATGATACAACTATTATACAAGAGGAAGTCCAAATTCAAAGTACACAAGAGATAATTCATCCGATCACAGGAATAAGTACTACAAGCCTTCCTTCGCCTTGAGCCCTGTGGAGGGGAATAAAATATTTTTGGGGTGAGCTAGAAGCTCAGCGAGTAACCAGTAAAATCAGTAATCAAATCGGTTTAACAATAGTTCATTTCAATGATGTCATAATTCAAATGATAAGTCCAGAAACAATTACAACATTTACAATGGAAAGCGATAGTAACATTCATGAAAAGGATACGGGCCCACATGGAGCCAAATATTCGCGCGCTCGCCCGTTCTCCTGCCATTTCCCCTTATTCCTCCAATTATTTGAAAATTTCATTTTGTGAATACACCCTCGTTTGTTCGTTCATTTGTTCATTTCATTCACCATTTCCTGGACATTGTCCAGGCTCCACCAACCTCAACCAACCTACAAAGGTAATACTCGAGTATACCAAAACGTTCACCCAGGTCACCATATCGCCCCACCGAGTCCGCTTCTGGCTCGAGTCGATCGGTAACAAGGGGCAGTGCCCAGTTCAGCCAAAAGGCTTACATCCATGCGCAACTAGCATTTCAATTATTAAATCCTTGAAAATTGCACAGTTATTTTGGTCGAGTGCGATAAAGTACACCCTCGCCTAGAAAGCTCGTTTTGGAAATCATTAAAAGCACTTAACACGATATCAATCAATAATACAAGTTATGAAGTCAAGAAGCATTTAACAAACAAGGAACACTCACATGTAAGCACGCATGATATGCAAGAAAACAGTTCAAAAGTAACTTTGGAAACAGTTCAAAAGTAAATAATGCAGGAAACGGTTCATAAATAACTTTAGAAATAGTTTGAGGTCACTCACCTCCATGGCTCAGAAATCATCCATCATATAACATTGCCTTGCTCAAATCCAAGTCTTAGATCACAAACTCAATGCAAACAAATCCCTTCAAAGTTCGGACAGCACTTCCCCTGAATTTGCTAACTTTTCCAGCCATCATGGCTTCATTATTTCCTCAGCCAGTCCCAAAGTCACACGAAATATAAATTCTTCACAGCGGCCGTTCAATAGGCTCCCAATAGTACAAGTACAATTCAAGCTAGGGAAAAGTCCGGAAATGAAAGTTAAGCTCAAAACCAGAAAAACAGTTTTTGACGTCATTTTGCGGTAATGGTACCAAAGGCGTTACGATTGTCGGATGAAGGTGCAAGATACACCGTTTCGAAGCTAAGAGATAGGGGTACAATATTACAGAAGGACACTCAACCCAGTTTCGTGTGTAACCAGGTCAAAAATGCAAGATACTACACCAGAACCGCAAAAATAGATTCACAGAACGCATTCTAGCGGAAACATCATAAATCAGGCTACCTAAGTCCAAATCCAGAAATTCCAAAACCACCTGAAAGCTAAGAAACAGGGATACATTTCATCAGCAGACCTCAACAACCAATTCCGAAGCAATTCTATCCAAAACAACCAATTACAGGCGCAATTCTTACATTCGGGTAAAACCAGGACAGCAAGGGTAATTCCATCTTTTCACAAGCTACGCTGCTCCGATTGACCTGAAATTTTGTATGCACCTCTAAAATGTCATTCCCTACAACTTTAATGTTTTAAGCCAAGGCCAATTCGGCCTCTAACTAGGAGCAATAAATTCGGACAGAATGTATTCATCATAACCCTAACTTTCCAAAATTTCTTCCAAAACCGAAATTGGTTGCAATTAACCACTTTTCCCACCTCCTAGAGTCATTATATACCATTTTCAATCATCATAGACAGCCACACAATCATGTTCATTTTAAAACAGAAAAATCCCCAAAAATTATAAAACTTCATCGCTTCAACCACAAATCAAGAAATAATCCATAAACTTGCATCTCATACTACCACTAATCATGATTTAAGCATCAATTAAGGGAGGAGGGTGGTTCTTCACAACTTACCTAAGAAACAAGAGAGAGGGAGCAATAGGTTCTCTTAGCTTTCCAAATAACTCCACAAATCAACTCACGAACACTAAGTGAAGAGGTTTTATGGAGAGATTGCAAGATTAAATGGTTAGATTGTTGAACTTGAGCAAGTTTGAAGCCAAAAATTGAAGAGTTTTCTTTCTTTTCTTTCCTTGAAGAAGTCGGCCAAGAGGAAGACAAAAATGAGGAATTTTGGTGAATTTTTAGTTATTTAAGTCAATTGGTAAGACATGGAATAGTAGTCAAATGGTCCACCCAATAGCTAAGTGACACTTGTCACTTAATTTAATGCTTGCCTAACTTTTGTCTCTCTCATACCAATCCACTTAGCATCCTCTACTTATCTCTTAACACCCGATAAATTAATTCCAGTATCCAAAACTTAACCTAGTTGGCCGAATTTTACCGAACTTTTCGCACTAGTGGGTCCCACGTCCGGTATATACTCTTAATTTCTCAAAAACTATCCGATACTAGAAAAATCATCCAAAAACTATATTTACTCATAAAAATTATTTTCCCAATTTCTCACATCAATAAAATGTGGAAAAACGTGCAATTATATATTAAAAAAAATAAAACCGAGTACTTTAAAACAAAACTACAGGATCTCACACTTATACTTTTCGGGGCGTCACAATCTCCCCTCCTTAAAAGAATGTCGTCCTCGACATTCCCTCTTGTACCAATCAAGTCAAGACATCCCGCAAAAATCACTCAAGCATTCCAAGTAAACACTAAGAGTCAAATCAAACCCACAGTCCGGCATCCTAAACTTCAAGCCTAGGACACACTACAGAGATCTGAAGCCTAAGCTCTGATACCAACCGTGACAGCCCCACCTCCCCCTAAGGCGAACCAGAGGGTTCGGCGGGCCGCCTTCCCAGCTCTCGCCGGGACTCAGTCGTTCACTACATTCCTCAAACAGATTACAAGATAAAACTCAAATATTACATCAAATTCTCCACTAATTACATATCCAAAGCGAAGCGTCCATGCTTCCGCTGCGCCACTCTGATCCATGATACAACTATTATACAAGAGGAAGTCCAAATTCAAAGTACACAAGAGATAATTCATCCGATCACAGGAATAAGTACTACAAGCCTTCCTTCGCCTTGAGCCCTGTGGAGGGGAATAAAATATTTTTGGGGTGAGCTAGAAGCTCTGCGAGTAACCAGTAAAATCAGTAATCAAATCGGTTTAACAGTAGTTCATTTCAATGATGTCATAAATCAATGATGTCATAATTCAAATGATAAGTCCAGAAACAATTACAACATTTACAATAGAAAGCGATAGTAACATTCATGAAAAGGATACGGGCCCACATGGAGCCAAATATTCGCGCGCTCGCTCGTTCTCCTGCCATTTCCCCTTATTCCTCCAATTATTTGAAAATTTCATTTTGTGAATAAACCCTCGTTTGTTCGTTCATTTGTCCATTTCATTCACCCTTTCCTGGACATTGTCCAGGCTCCACCAACCTCCACCAACATACAAAGGTAATACTCGAGTATACCAAAACGTTCACCCAAGTCACCATATCGCCCGACCGAGTCCGCTTCTGGCTCGAGTCGATCGGTAACAAGGGGCTGTGGCCAGTTCAGCCAAAAGGCTTACATTCATGCGCAACTAGCATTTCAATTATTAAATCCTTGAAAATTGCACAGTTATTTAGGTCGAGTGCGATAAAGTACACCCTCGCCTAGAAAGCTCGTTTTGGAAATCATTAAAAGCACTTAACACGTTATCAATCAATAATACAAGTTATGAAGTCAAGAAGCATTTAACAAACAAGGAACACTCACATGTAAGCACGAATGATATGCAAGAAAACAGTTCAAAAGTAACTTTGGAAACAGTTCAAAAGTGAATAATGCAGGAAACGGTTCATAAATAACTTTAGAAATAGTTTGAGGTCACTCACCTCCATGGCTCAGAAATCATCCATCATATAACATTGCCTTTCTCAAATCCAAGTCTTAGATCACAAACTCAATGCAAACAAATCCCTTCAAAGTTCGGACAGCACTTCCCCTGAATTTGCTAACTTTTCCAGCCATCATGGCTTCATTATTTCCTCAGCCAGTCCCAAAGTCACACGAAATATAAATTCTTCACAGCGGCCGTTCAATAGGCTCCCAATAGTACAAGTACAATTCAAGTTAGGGAAAAGTCCGGAAATGAAAGTTAGCTCAAAACCAGAAAAACAGTTTTTGACGTCATTTTACGGTAAAGGCACCAAAGGCGCTACGATTGTCGGATGAAGGTACAAGATACACCGTTTTGAAGCTAAGAGACAGGGCTACAATATTTCAGAAGGTCACTCAACCCAGTTTCGAGTGTAACCAGGTCAAAAATGCAAGATACTACACCAGAACCACAAAAACAAATTCACAGAACGCATTCTAGCGGAAACATCATAAATCAGGCTACCTAAGTCCAAATCCAGAAATTCAAAAACCAGCTGAAAGATAAGAAACAGGGATACATTTGATCAGAAGACCTCAACAACCAATTCGGAAGCAATTCCAGCCAAAACAACCAATTACAGGCGCAATTCTTACATTCGGGTAAAACCAGGACAGCAAGGGTAATTCCATCTTTTCACATGCTACACTGCTCCGATTGATCTGAAATTTTGTAGGCCCCTCTAAAATGTCATTACCTACAACTTTCATGTTTTAAGCCAAGGCCAATTCGGCCTCTAACTAGGAGCTATAAATTCGGACAGAATGTATTCATCATAACCCTAACTTTCCAAAATTTCTTCCAAAACAGAAATTGGTTGCAATTAACCACTTTTCCCACCTCCTAGAGTCATTATATACCATTTCCAATCATCATAGACAGCCACACAATCATGTTCATATTAAAACAGAAAAATCCCCAAAAATTATAAAACTTCATCACTTCAACCACAAATCAAGAAATAATCCATAAACTTGCATCTCATACTACCACTAATCATGATTTAAGCATCAATTAAGGGAGGAGGGTGGTTCTTCAGAACTTACCTTAGAAACAAGAGAGAGGGAGCAATAGGTTCTCTTAGCTTTCCAAATAACTCCACAAATCAACTCACAAACACTAAGTGAAGAGGTTTTATGGAGAGATTGCAAGATTAAATGGTTAGATTGTTGAACTTGAGCAAGATTGAAGCCAAAAATTGAAGAGTTTTCTTTCTTTTCTTGCCTTGAAGAAGTCGGCCAAGAGGAAGACAAAAATGAGGAATTTTGGTGAATTTTTAGTTATTTAAGTCAATTGGTAAGACATGGAATAGTAGTCAAATGGTCCACCCAATAGCTAAGTGACACTTGTCACTTAATTTAATGCTTGCCTAACTTTTGTCTCTCTCATACCAATCCACTTAGCATCCTCTACTTATCTCTTAACACCCGATAAATTAATTCCAGTATCCAAAACTTAACCTAGTTGGCCGAATTTTTCTGATATTTTTGCACTAGTGGGTCCCACGTCCGGTATATGCTCTTAATTTCTCAAAAACTATCCGATACTAGAAAAATCATCCAAAAACTATATTTACTCATAAAAATTATTTTTCCAATTTCTCACATCAATAAAATGTGGAAAAACGTGCAATTATATGAAAAAAAATAAAACCGAGTACTTTAAAACAAAATTACAGGCTCTCACACTTATACTTTTCGGGGCGTCACAATCTCCCCTCCTTAAAAGAATGTCGTCCTCGACATTCCCTCTTGTACCAATCAAGTCAAGACATCCCGCAAAAATCACTCAAGCATTCCAAGTAAACACTAAGAGTCAAATCAAACCCACAGTCCGGCATCCTAAACTTCAAGCCTAGGATACACTACAGAGATCTGAAGCCTAAGCTCTGATACCAACCGTGACAGCCCCACCTCCCCCTAAGGCGAACCAGAGGGTTCGGCGGGCCGCCTGCCCAGCTCTCGCCGGGACACAGTCGTTCACTACATTCCTCAAACAGATTACAAGATAAAACTCAAATATTACATCAAATTCTCCACTAATTACATATCCAAAGCGAAGCGTCCATGCTTCCACTGCACCACTCTGATCCATGATCCAACTATTATACAAGAGGAAGTCCAAATTCAAAGTACACATGAGATAATTCATCTGATCACAGGAATAAGTACTACAAGCCTTCCTTCGCCTTGAGCCCTGTGGAGGGGAATAAAATATTTTTGGGGTGAGCTAGAAGCTCAGCGAGTAACCAGTAAAATCAGTAATCAAATCGGTTTAACAATAGTTCATTTCAATGATGTCATAATTCAAATGATAAGTCCAGAAACAATTACAACATTTACAATGGAAAGCGATAGTAACATTCATGAAAAGGATACGGGCCCACATGGAGCCAAATATTCGCGCGCTCGCTCATTCTCCTGCCATTTCCCTTTATTCCTCCAATTATTTGAAAATTTCATTTTGTGAATAAACCCTCGTTTGTTCGTTCATTTGTTCATTTCATTCACCATTTCCTGGACATTGTCCAGGCTCCACCAACCTCAACCAACCTACAAAGGTAATACTCGAGTATACCAAAACGTTCACCCAGGTCACCATATCGCCCGACCGAGTCCGCTTCTGGCTCGAGTCGATCGGTAACAAGGGGCAGTGGCCAGTTCAGCCAAAAGGCTTACATTCATGCGCAACTAGCATTTCAATTATTAAATCCTTGAAAATTGCACAGTTATTTAGGTCGAGTGCGATAAAGTACACCCTCGCCTAGAAAGCTCGTTTTGGAAATCATTAAAAGCACTTAACACGATATCAATCAATAATACAAGTTATGAAGTCAAGAAGCATTTAACAAACAAGGAACACTCACATGTAAGCACACATGATATGCAAGAAAACAGTTCAAAAGAAACTTTGGAAACAGTTCAAAAGTAAATAATGCAGGAAACGGTTCATAAATAACTTTAGAAATAGTTTGAGGTCACTCACCTCCATGGCTCAGAAATCATCCATCATATAACATTGCCTTGCTCAAATCCAAGTCTTAGATCACAAACTCAATGCAAACAAATCCCTTCAAAGTTCGGACAGCACTTCCCCTGAATTTGCTAACTTTTCCAGCCATCATGGCTTCATTATTTCCTCAGCCAGTCCCAAAGTCACACGAAATATAAATTCTTCACAGCGGCCGTTCAATAGGCTCCCAATAGTACAAGTACAATTCAAGCTAGGGAAAAGTCCGGAAATGAAAGTTAAGCTCAAAACCAGAAAAACAGTTTTTGACGTCATTTTGCGGTAATGGTACCAAAGGCGTTACGATTGTCGGATGAAGGTGCAAGATACACCGTTTCGAAGCTAAGAGATAGGGGTACAATATTACAGAAGGACACTCAACCCAGTTTCCTGTGTAACCAGGTCAAAAATGCAAGATACTACACCAGAACCGCAAAAATAGATTCACAGAACGCATTCTAGCGGAAACATCATAAATCAGGCTACCTAAGTCCAAATCCAGAAATTCTAAAACCACCTGAAAGCTAAGAAACAGGGCTACATTTCATCAGAATACCTCAACAACCAATTCGGAAGCTATTCCAGCCAAAACGACCAATTACAGGCGCAATTCTTACATTCGGGTAAAACCAGGACAGCAAGGGTAATTCCATCTTTTCACAAGCTACGCTGCTCCAATTGACCTGAAATTTTGTTGATACCTCTAAAATGTCATTCCCTACAACTTTAATGTTTTAAGCCAAGGCCAATTCGGCCTCTAACTAGGAGCTATAAATTCGGGCAGAATGTATTCATCATAACCCTAACTTTCCAAAATTTCTTCCAAAACAGAAATTGGTTGCAATTAACCACTTTTCCCACCTCCTAGAGTCATTATATACCATTTCCAATCATCATAGACAGCCACACAATCATGTTCATATTAAAACAGAAAAATCCCCAAAAATTATAAAACTTCATCACTTCAACCACAAATCAAGAAATAATCCATAAACTTGCATCTCATACTACCACTAATCATGATTTAAGCATCAATTAAGGGAGGAGGGTGGTTCTTCACAACTTACCTTAGAAACAAGAGAGAGGGAGCAATAGGTTCTCTTAGCTTTCCAAATAACTCCACAAATCAACTCACAAACACTAAGTGAAGAGGTTTTATGGAGAGATTGCAAGATTAAATGGTTAGATTGTTGAACTTGAGCAAGATTGAAGCCAAAAATTGAAGAGTTTTCTTTCTTTTCTTGCCTTGAAGAAGTCGGCCAAGAGGAAGACAAAAATGAGGAATTTTGGTGAATTTTTAGTTATTTAAGTCAATTGATAAGACATGGAATAGTAGTCAAATGGTCCACCCAATAGCTAAGTGACACTTGTCACTTAATTTAATGCTTGCCTAACTTTTGTCTCTCTCATACCAATCCACTTAGCATCCTCTACTTATCTCTTAACACCCGATAAATTAATTCCAGTATCCAAAACTTAACCTAGTTGGCCGAATTTTTCCGAACTTTCGCACTAGTGGGTCCCACGTCCGGTATATGCTCTTAATTTCTCAAAAAATATTCGATACTAGAAAAATCATCCAAAAACTATATTTACTCATAAAAATTATTTTCCCAATTTCTCACATCAATAAAATGTGGAAAAACGTGCAATTATATAAAAAAAAATAAAACCGAGTACTTTAAAACAAAATTACAGGCTCTCACACTTATACTTTTCGAGGCGTCACAATCTCCCCTCCTTGAAAGAATGTCGTCCTCGATATTCCCTCTTGTACCAATCAAATCAAGACATCCCGCAAAAATCACTCAAGCATTCCAAGTAAACACTAAGAGTCAAATCAAACCCACAGTCCGGCATCCTAAACTTCAAGCCTAGGATACACTACAGAGATCTGAAGCCTAAGCTCTGTTACCAACCGTGACAGCCCCACCTCCCCCTAAGGCGAACCAGAGGGTTCGGCGGGCCGCCTGCCCAGCTCTCGCCGGGACTCAGTCGTTCACTACATTCCTCAAACAGATTACAAGATAAAACTCAAATATTACATCAAATTCTCCACTAATTACATATCCAAAGCGAAGCGTCCATGCTTCCACTGCGCCACTCTGATCCATGATCCAACTATTATACATGAGGAAGTCCAAATTCAAAGTACACATGAGATAATTCATCCGATCACAGGAATAAGTACTACAAGCTTTCCTTCGCCTTGAGCCCTGTGGAGGGGAATAAAATATTTTTGGGGTGAGCTAGAAGCTCAGCGAGTAACCAGTAAAATCAGTAATCAAATCGGTTTAACAATAGTTCATTTCAATGATGTCATAAATCAATGATGTCATAATTCAAATGATAAGTCCAGAAACAATTACAACATTTACAATGGAAAGCGATAGTAACATTCATGAAAAGGATACGGGCCCACATGGAACCAAATATTCGCGCGCTCGCTCGTTCTCCTGCCATTTCCCCTTATTCCTCCAATTACTTGAAAATTTCATTTTGTGAATAAACCCTCGTTTGTTCGTTCATTTGTTCATTTCATTCACCCTTTCCTGGACATTGTCCAGGCTCCACCAACCTCAACCAACCTACAAAGGTAATACTCGAGTATACCAAAACGTTCACCCAGGTCACCATATCGCCCGACCGAGTCCGCTTCTGGCTCGAGTCGATCGGTAACAAGGGGCAGTGGCCAGTTTAGCCAAAAGGCTTACATTCATGCGCAACTAGCATTTCAATTATTAAATCCTTGAAAATTGCACAGTTATTTAGGTCGAGTGCGATAAAGTACACCCTCGCCTAGAAAGCTCGTTTTGGAAATCATTAAAAGCACTTAACACGATATCAATCAATAATACAAGTTATGAAGTCAAGAAGCATTTAACAAACAAGGAACACTCACATGTAAGCACGCATGATATGCAAGAAAACAGTTCAAAAGAAACTTTGGAAACAGTTCAAAAGTAAATAATGCAGGAAACGGTTCATAAATAACTTTAGAAATAGTTTGAGATCACTCACCTCCATGGCTCAGAAATCATCCATCATATAACATTTCCTTGCTCAAATCCAAGTCTTAGATCACAAACTCAATGCAAACAAATCCCTTCAAAGTTCGGACAGCACTTCCCCTGAATTTGTTAACTTTTCCAGCCATCATGGCTTCATTATTTCCTCAGCCAGTCCCAAAGTCACACGAAATATAAATTCTTCACAGCGGCCGTTCAATAGGCACCCAATAGTACAAGTACAATTCAAACTAGGGAAAAGTCCGGAAATGAAAGTTAAGTTCAAAACCAGAAAAACAGTTTTTGACGTCATTTTGCGGTAATGGCACCAAAGGCGCTACGATTGTCGGATGAAGGTGCAAGATATACCTTTTCGAAGCTAAGAGATAGGGGTACAATATTACAGAAGGTCACTCAACCCAGTTTCGAGTGTAACCAGGTCAAAAATTCAAGAAACTACACCAGAACGGCAAAAATAGATTCACAGAACGCATTCTAGCGGAAACATCATAAATCAGGCTACCTAAGTCCAAATCCAGAAATTCGCAAACCACCTGAAAGCTAAGAAACAGGGCTACATTTCATCAGAAGACCTCAACAACCAATTCCGAAGTAATTCTAGCCAAAACAACCAATTACAGGCGCAATTCTTACATTCGGGTAAAACCAGGATAGCAAGGGTAATTCCGTCTTTTCACAAGCTACGCTGCTCCGATTGTCCTGAAATTTTGTAGGCACCACTAAAATGTCATTCCCTACAACTTTAATGTTTTAAGCCAAGGCCAATTCGGCCTCTAACTAGGAGCTATAAATTCGGGCAGAATGTATTCATCATAACCCTAACTTTCCAAAATTTCTTCCAAAACAGAAATTGGTTGCAATTAACCACTTTTCCCACCTCCTAGAGTCATTATATACCATTTCCAATCATCATAGACAGCCACACAATCATGTTCATATTAAAACAGAAAAATTCCCAAAAATTATAAAACTTCATCACTTCAACCACAAATCAAGAAATAATCCATAAACTTGCATCTCATACTACCACTAATCATGATTTAAGCATCAATTAAGGGAGGAGGGTGGTTCTTCAGAACTTACCTTAGAAACAAGAGAGAGGGAGCAATAGGTTCTCTTAGCTTTCCAAATAACTCCACAAATCAACTCACAAACACTAAGTGAAGAGGTTTTATGGAGAGATTGCAAGATTAAATGGTTAGATTGTTGAACTTGAGCAAGATTGAAGCCAAAAATTGAAGAGTTTTCTTTCTTTTCTTGCCTTGAAGAAGTCGGCCAAGAGGAAGACAAAAATGAGGAATTTTGGTGAATTTTTAGTTATTTAAGTCAATTGGTAAGACATGGAATGGTAGTCAAATGGTCCACCCAATAGCTAAGTGACACTTGTCACTTAATTTAATGCTTGCCTAACTTTTGTCTCTCTCATACCAATCCACTTAGCATCCTCTACTTATCTCTTAACACCCGATAAATTAATTCCAGTATCCAAAACTTAACCTAGTTGGCCGAATTTTTCCGAACTTTTCGCACTGGTGGGTCCCACGTCCGGCATATGCTCTTAATTTCTTAAAAACTATCCGATACTAGAAAAATCATCCAAAAACTATATTTACTCATAAAAATTATTTTCCCAATTTCTCACATCAATAAAATGTGGAAAAACGTGCAATTATATAAAAAAAAATAAAACCGAGTACTTTAAAACAAAATTACAGGCTCTCACACTTATACTTTTCGAGGCGTCACAATCTCCCCTCCTTAAAAGAATGTCGTCCTCGACATTCCCTCTTGTACCAATCAAATCAAGACATCCCGCAAAAATCACTCAAGCATTCCAAGTAAACACTAAGAGTCAAATCAAACCCACAGTCCGGCATCCTAAACTTCAAGCCTAGGATACACTACAGAGATCTGAAGCCTAAGCTCTGTTACCAACCGTGACAGCCCCACCTCCCCCTAAGGCGAACCAGAGGGTTCGGCGGGCCGCCTGCCCAGCTCTCGCCGGGACTCAGTCGTTCACTACATTTCTCAAACAGATTACAAGATAAAACTCAAATATTACATCAAATTCTCCACTAATTACATATCCAAAGCGAAGCGTCCATGCTTCCACTGCGCCATTCTGATCCATGATCCAACTATTATACAAGAGGAAGTCCAAATTCAAAGTACACATGAGATAATTCATCCGATCACAGGAATAAGTACTACAAGCCTTCCTTCGCCTTGAGCCCTGTGGAGGGGAATAAAATATTTTTGGGGTGAGCTAGAAGCTCAGCGAGTAACCAGTAAAATCAGTAATCAAATCGGTTTAACAATAGTTCATTTCAATGATGTCATAAATCAATGATGTCACAATTCAAATGATAAGTCCAGAAACAATTACAACATTTACAATGGAAAGCGATAGTAACATTCATGAAAAGGATACGGGCCTACATGGAGCCAAATATTCCCGCGCTCGCTCGTTCTCCTGCCATTTCCCCTTATTACTCCAATTATTTGAAAATTTCATTTTGTGAATAAACCCTCGTTTGTTCGTTCATTTGTTCATTTCATTCACCCTTTCCTGGACATTGTCCAGGCTCCACCAACCTACAGAGGTAATACTCGAGTATACCAAAACGTTCGCCCAGGTCACCATATCGCCCGACCGAGTCCACTTCTGGCTCGAGTCGATCGGTAACAAGGGGCAGTGGCCAGTTCAGCCAAAAGGCTTACATTCATGCGCAACTAGTATTTCAATTATTAAATCCTTGAAAATTGCACAGTTATTTAGGTCGAGTGCGATAAAGTACACCCTCGCCTAGAAAGCTCGTTTTGGAAATCATTAAAAGCACTTAATACGATATCAATCAATAATACAAGTTATGAAGTCAAGAAGCATTAACAAACAAGGAACACTCACATGTAAGCACGCATGATATGCAAGAAAACAGTTCAAAAGTAACTTTGGAAACAGTTCAAAAGTAAATAATGCAGGAAACGGTTCATAAATAACTTTAGAAATTGTTTGAGGTCACTCACCTCCATGGCTCAGAAATCATCCATCATATAACATTGCCTTGCTCAAATCCAAGTCTTAGATCACAAACTCAATGCAAACAAATCCCTTCAAAGTTCGTACAGCACTTCCCCTGAATTTGCTAAATTTTCCAGCCATCATGGCTTCATTATTTCCTCAGCCAGTCCCAAAGTCACACGAAATATAAATTCTTCACAGCGGCCGTTCAATAGGCTCCCAATAGTACAAGTACAATTCAAGCTAGGGAAAAGTCCGGAAATGAAAGTTAAGTTCAAAACCAGAAAAATAGTTTTTGACGTCATTTTGCGGTAATGGTACCAAAGGCGCTACGATTGTCGGATGAAGGTGCAAGATACACCTTTTCGAAGCTAAGAGATAGGGGTACAATATTACAGAAGGTCACTCAACCCAGTTTCGAGTGTAACCAGGTCAAAAATGCAAGATACTACACCAGAACCGCAAAAACAGATTCACAGAACGCATTCTAGCGGAAACATCATAAATCAGGCTACCTAAGTCCAAATCCAGAAATTACAAAACCACCTGTAAGCTAAGAAACAGGGCTACATTTCATCAGAAGACCTCAACAACCAATTCCGAAGAAATTCTAGCCAAAACAACCAATTACAGGCGCAATTCTTACATTCGGGTAAAACCAGGACAGCAAGGGTAATTCCATCTTTTCACAAGCTACGCTGCTCCGATTGACCTGAAATTTTGTAGGCACCTCTAAATTGTCATTCCCTACAACTTTAATGTTTTAAGCCAAGGCCAATTCAGCCTCTAACTAGGAGCTATAAATTCAGGCAGAATGTATTCATCATAACCCTAACTTTCCAAAATTTCTTCCAAAACAGAAATTGGTTGCAATTAACCACTTTTCCAACTCCTAGAGTCATTATATACCATTTCCAATCATCATAGACAGCCACACAATCATGTTCATATTAAAACAGAAAAATTGTGACGACCCCACTTCTCCCAAGGGCGAACCCAAGGGTATCGGCGGGCCGCCTGCCTAGCTCGCGCCAGGACTCAAAACTTAAAGCTAATAAACTCTTTTAAGCCACAAGAACACGATTCATAATATATACAACCACCAAAAGTCTATTTACATCTTCAAAAGCATCAAGCCAAACCTCTCTAATATACTATAACAACAACCAGCAAAAGGTAGACCCTATGGAGGGTGCTTATCGAAACCATCAAAATTAAAAACAAACATCCTAACTGTCCACCTATTACACACGAGACTTAACTATACTAACGGCAGAGACCCAAAGTTCCCCGCGTCGTCCCCTGCTAAGGAAAACAAAAGGAAAGGGGTAAGCTATATGCTTAGTAAGTAAACAGGGGCGAAAGCATAAATTTCACGTAACAACAGTTACACAGTAAGAGTAAAGCAAAAGTAGAAAAGTAACATCACATAATAAGGATACAGGTGGCTCCAAAGCCAATTCATATGCCATGCGTGATCTCCTGCCGACACTCCGTCGACCACACATAATGGTCCGTAGAACTTCACTTGTACACCCACCGACACCTTATCACCCTCACTGGCCAGTCACCTCACAAACTTGCCCGGGCGAACGAAATCACAAACTTGAGCTTGAGTCACAAGCTCGGGTCACAAAATTGGTCACCTTCTCGGTGAACCGGATTCACAAAATTGGTTCATAACATGAACCTACAAACTTGGTGATCTCAGACTAAGTTGGACTGACTTCGACCAAGCCCTAACCGGCTCGAATAGTCCAAATAGGTCTTAGTCGGGCCCACGAACTCACAAACTTTGCAAACTTCACAAACTTTACTCGAAAGTCGCCCCGAGCCACAGGCTCAAGGGTTTTGGTTCCAAAAGGATCATATACATATGCCAAGTACAATTATACATTCAAATTAGGGTTTAGGTCGAGTGCGATAAAGTACACCCTCGCCTAGGTACCCTTTTCACATATCTCAAACATATAGCAAAGAAAACACACCAAACTGGCCTGAATACTTACTCAGAATCTGAAATAGCAAAAACACGAAATCGGATCGAAATGAACAGCTAGTAGTGGGCCCCACCAGTTCCGCCCAGCTCACCACCGTCTGACATAGAAGATTGTGTCACATAATATCGCAAACGGCTACTATCGTGCCTAAAACAAGCAAAACGGCAAAAACGACACGCGCACACGTAAATATGACGGACGGAAACGGAAACGGCCATTAGCGGAAACGGCAGATTTGACACTCGTTTCTAGTTTACTCATAAGTTGAGCTACGAATATCAGATTAAGGCGTATGAGATGCCATATCGAAGCTTAAAGGATGAACAACAACTGTTATGAAGACATCCAGAACTGAAACTGGAGGCTTCAGTCCCAAATGAACCAAACACAATCACTTACGAAATCTGGCCAATACACAAATGGTCAGTTTTGAGTGCAAACTGTTGTCCATGCTGCACATGGTCAAAAGAGCTAAAAATTGGCAGTTAGATGGTTCATTTCAAATGGAACAATTTTAATGAAGGTCGGCAATCCAAATTCGGAACGGAAATTGGTCATCAGGATCAAAACAGATCTGACCAGAAAATGGTCATTTTCACGGGCAGGCCTTATTTGCTCGGCTATATCTCAGGTTTTATAAATCCGATTCATGAATTTCCAAGGGCGTTAGAAAGCTCTGATATAGGGCTATAAGTTTGGTGTTTTGGTCGCAAGCCCAAACAGCTTGTAACCTAGTCAAACGTGAAGCCAAAGCTCCAGTCATAAACTGTCCGGATATAAAACAGTTCTGACATGCATTCTTATTTCGATCATAACTCGAGCTACGGGACTCGGATTTTGACGCACTTTATAGAGTTTCGAAGCTGTGACCAAGAACTACATTTCTTATGAAGGAATCAAAATCCAGATCGTACAGGATCAAAATGAAAACCCCCACGGTCAGAAGCTGAAATGCAAAACGTACCCAAACTAATGTCTAAAACAGGCCTGAGTGTTCTGTCTATAACTCATAATACACTACTCCGTTTGACTTGAAACTTTACAGACATATTCAGGACTTAAGGGGCTACAATGTTGAAGAAGGAAACTTTGTCCAGTTTTGAAGATAACAAGGTCAAAAATACAAGACACTATACCAGAATCGCAAAACAGGTTCACAAACCGTATCCTAGTACAAACATCATAACTCAGCCTACACAAGTCCAAATCCAGAAATTCCAAAGCCATTCGAAAGCTTAGAAACAGGGCTACATTTCATAAGAAGACCTCAACATCCAAATCGAAAGCAATCCCAGTCAAAACAGACGAGTTCAAACGCAGTTCGCACATTCTGATCAACCCAGAACAGAAACAGTAAAATCGACATAGCTCACTCTACACTATTCCAAATGACCTGCAATTTTACAGACACCTCAAACAAATCAATACCTACAACTTTTGTGTTTTAAGCAAAGTCCAATTCGGCCTCTAACCACATAATCCAAAACCGGACAGAAAGGGGGCGATAAAACCCTAACTTTCCACAATTCAATCCAAACCCAAAATTGGTTGCAATTATCACTAATTCACACCTACTAGAGTCATTTCCCCTCATTATCAACCATCATAGATGACCACAACAACACATTCATATTAAACCAGAAAATTCCTCAAAAATATAAAAACTTCACCAAATCACTTCAAATCAAGAAATAAAGCACAAATATCATCACTTTAACCACTACTAAGCATAACTTAAGCATCATTAGATGTAAGAGTAAATTCACACACCACTCACCTAGTAACAAGAGAGGTAGAGATGTTGGCCACCTTAGCTCTTCAAACAAGCTTCACTAAACCACTCACTAGCACGAAAGGGATAGAGTTTATGGAGTAGAAACTTGATCAAGCACTTGGTTGGATGATTTGAGCTAGGTAGTTACCAAGATTTTGAAGAGTTTTCTCTTCCTTTTTAGCTCAAGAGGGCCGGCCACCAAGAAGGTAAGAAATGAATGAATTTTGGTTAATTTTAGGATATTTAACCAATTGGTCAAAATGTCAACAAAAATGAATAGTAAATCTTAAGTTACTTCCAATACAATGGTGACACTTGTCACCTCCATTAATGCACTCCTATCTTTTCTTTTTCCTCTCACATCAATCAAATCACCTCCTCTACTTATCTCCTAACACCCGATAAATTTCACCCAATATCCGGAACTTAACCTAATTAGCCGAATTTTTTCCGAACTTTTCGCACTAGTGGGTCCCACGTCCGATATACGTTCTTAATTTCTCAAAACCTACCCGATACTTGAAAACTCATCTAAAACCTATATTTACTCAGGAAAATTATCTGGGAAAAATTTCCAATAAAGAAAAATGTAGAAAAGGCGGGCGATAAAGAAAAATAAAAACCACTTAAACTTTCTAATAAAATAAACTAGGGTTTTCAACCTTAACCGAGGTTAGGGTTTTACTCCATAGCCTTAAAACCCGAATTCCATCCCACCGATTTACGAATAACCCTCATATCAGCTTACAGACGGACTGGGGCCTCACAATCTCCCCCACTTAGGACAATTTCGTCCTCGAAATTCAATCCGTGGTCAACCATACGTTCCATCAAGTCAGCCATTCGCTGGATGGCTGTAGCTACTTGGTCTGGCTCCTGTTCACGTTCCATTTCAGGGCTTCGTCCTCGCCCTCTACCTCTACCTCGAGTACCGGAGGCCATTTAAATGCCAAAAGTCTATGGATCCAAGCATAACGTGTGCTTAGTATTCAAACTAGAAACAAAACAAAAACACAAAACAGATACACGTAAGGCACGCAAAGGATAGGTACAAAAGATAATACTCGCATATATACATTTACTTACAAAGTCACACCAAAAGATATGCAAATTACCCGACCTCCAGTCGGGTCAAAACCCAATATACACACGAGCACTCCGGCTCCAAAAATCTAGTCAACCAACCAGATAACAAAAGTAATCTGCCAGCTAATCAAAATACAAAAGCGACCCTAAACGCCTCCCCTAGGGCCCCGGTTCCCTACGGAACCTAAAGTACCTATCTCACCTATCTGCTCTGGCCCGGTAGCTCGTGGGGGTGCCTCCGCGGCCATATCTAGTAAGACCCCACAATCAAACGTGATACTCCGGGCCCTCTCCCTGAGCTGCCTCTTCATAGCGAAGAGGTGCTGGTGTGTGTCTCAGAGATCCCGCTCCAGGTCTCTAACGCGCAACGCCTGCCAGCGGCTAAACTCTCTAGCCTCCTCCAGCTGTGCCCGCAAAGTCTCGACCGTCTGGTTTAGGTGATAACGCTTATCATCCAACGCTAAGACAACCTGGTCAGGATAGCTATAGGTATACCAGCACGCACAGGGTCGGCGCGACACCTGGCCGAAGGGAGAATACAAAGTAGAGGGCTCCCCAAGCCTCCTCCGATAGCGGATCGCCCGCTTACGCAGAATCCGGTCATCCGGGCCCCTCCCACTCGGAGGTCTCGGTCCCGGTCCCACGCCGCTAGAACTGCCCAAATCCATACCTACAAACATTAATTCGTTAGTTGACCGACATTTCAGCTTAAAATATATCATTCAACTTAAAGAGAATCACATAATCCTAAGTAATCCTAATAAACCTATCACGTATGTCCCACAATTACCCAAGTCCTCTAACCTAGGCGCTCTGATACCAATTGTGACAGTTCTCAGGGTCACATCACAAGGTACCTATCAGCTTGCCACCCGCACGCGGGCATCCCCTACGGAGAGTTTCGCTTTGTGACTCTTCACGAACGAGAGGCTCGGGGCTTTTCCAGTAAAAGGACGTAGAGTCCCAACCGTCGGCATATGGCTCTGATACCAACTGTGACGACCCCACTTCTCCCAAGGGCGAACCCAAGGGTATCGGCGGGCCGCCTGCCTAGCTCGCGCCAGGACTCAAAACTTAAAGCTAATAAACTCTTTTAAGCCACAAGAACACGATTCATAATATATACAACCACCAAAAGTCTATTTACATCTTCAAAAGCATCAAGCCAAACCTCTCTAATATACTATAACAACAACCAGCAAAAGGTAGACCCTAAGGAGGGTCCTTATCCAAACCATCAAAATTAAAAACAAACATCCTAACTGTCCACCTATTACACACGAGACCTAACTATACTAACGGCAGAGACCCAAAGTTCCCCGCGTCGTCCCCTGCTAAGGAAAACAAAAGGAAAGGGGTAAGCTATATGCTTAGTAAGTAAACAGGGGCGAAAGCATAAATTTCACGTAACAACAGTTACACAGTAAGAGTAAAGCAAAAGCAGAAAAGTAACATCACATAATAAGGATACAGGTGGCTCCAAAGCCAATTCATATGCCATGCGTGATCTCCTGCCGACACTCCGTCGACCACACATAATGGTCCGTAGAACTTCACTTGTACACCCACCGACACCTTATCACCCTCACTGGCCAGTCACCTCACAAACTTGCCCGGGCGAACGAAATCACAAACTTGAGCTTGAGTCACAAGCTCGGGTCACAAACTTGGTCACCTTCTCGGTGAACCGGATTCACAAAATTGGTTCATAACATGAACCTACAAACTTGGTGACCTCAGACTAAGTTGGACTGACTTCGACCAAGCCCTAACCGGCTCGAATAGTCCAAACAGGTCTTAGATCGGGCCCACGAACTCACAAACTTTGCAAACTTCACAAACTTTACTCGAAAGTCGCCCCGAGCCACAGGCTCAAGGGTTTTGGTTCCAAAAGGTTCATATACATATGCCAAGTACAATTATACATTCAAATTAGGGTTTAGGTCGAGTGCGATAAAGTACACCCTCGCCTAAGTACCCTTTTCACATATCTCAAACACATAGCAAAGAAAACACACCAAACTGGCCTGAATACTTACTCAGAATCTGAAATAGCAAAAACACGAAATCGGATCGAAATGAACAGCTAGTAGTGGGCCCCACCAGTTCCGCCCAGCTCACCACCGTCTGACATAGAAGATTGTGTCACATAATATCGCAAACGGCTACTATCGTGCCTAAAACAAGCAAAACGGCAAAAACGACACGCGCGCACGTAAATATGACGGACGGAAACGGAAACGGCCGTTAGCGGAAACGGCATATTTGACACTCGTTTCTAGTTTACTCATAAGTTGAGCTACGAATATCAGATTAAGGCGTATGAGATGCCATATCGAAGCTTAAAGGATGAAAAACAACTGTTATGAAGACATCCAGAACTGAAACTGGAGGCTTCAGTCCCAAATGAACCAAACACAATCACTTACGAAATCTGGCCAATACACAAATGGTCAGTTTTGAGTGCAAACTGTTGTCCATGCTGCACATGGTCAAAAGAGTTGAAAATTGGCAGTTAGATGGTTCATTCCAAATGGAACAACTTTAATGAAGGTCGGCAATCCAAATTCGGAACGGAAATTGGTCATCAGGATCAAAACAGATCTGACCAGAAAATGGCCATTTTCACGGGCAGGCCTTATTTGCTCGGCTATATCTCAGGTTTTATAAATCCGATTCATGAATTTCCAAGGGCGTTAGAAAGCTCTGATATAGGGCTATAAGTTTGGTGTTTTGGTCGCAAGCCTAAACAGCTTGTAACCTAGTCAAATGTGAAGCCAAAGCTCCAGTCATAAACTGTCCGGATATAAAACAGTTCTGACATGCATTCTTATTTCGATCATAACTCGAGCTACGGGACTCGGATTTTGACGCACTTTATAGCGTTTCGAAGCTGTGACCAAGAACTACATTTCTTATGAAGGAATCAAAATCCAGATCGTACAGGATCAAAATGAAAACCCCCACGGTCAGAAGCTGAAATGCAAAACGTACCCAAACTAATGTCTAAAACAGGCCTGAGTGTTCTGTCTATAACTCATAATACACAACTCCGTTTGACTTGAAACTTTACAGAAATATTCAGGACTTAAGGGTCTACAATGTTGAAGAAGGCAACTTTGTCCAGTTTTGAAGATAACAAGGTCAAAAATGCAAGACACTATACCAGAATCGCAAAACAGGTTCACAAACCGTATCCTAGTACAAACATCATAACTCAGCCTACACAAGTCCAAATCCAGAAATTCCAAAGCCATTCGAAAGCTTAGAAACAGGGCTACATTTCATCAGAAGACCTCAACATCCAAATCGAAAGCAATGCCAGTCAAAACAGACGAGTTCAAACGCAGTTCGCACATTCTGATCAACCCAGAACAGCAACAGTAAAATCGACATAGCTCACTCTACACTACTCCAAATGACCTGAAATTTTACAGACACCTCAAACACATCAATACCTACAACTTTCATGTTTTAAGCAAAGTCCAATTCGGCCTCTAACCACATGATCCAAAACCGGACAGAAAGGGGGTGATAAAACCCTAACTTTCCACAATTCAATCCAAACCCAAAATTGGTTGCAATTATCACTAATTCACACCTACTAGAGTCATTTCCCCTCATTATCAACCATCATAGATGACCACAACAACACATTCATATTAAACCAGAAAATTCCTCAAAAATATAAAAACTTCACCAAATCACTTCAAATCAAGAAATAAAGCACAAATATCATCACTTTAACCACTACTAAGCATAACTTAAGCATCATTAGATGTAAGAGTAAATTCACACACCACTCACCTAGTAACAAGAGAGGTAGAGATGTTGGCCACCTTAGCTCTTCAAACAAGCTTCACTAAACCACTCACTAGCACGAAAGGGATAGAGTTTATGGAGTAGAAACTCGATCAAGCACTTGGTTGGATGATTTGAGCTAGGTAGTTACCAAGATTTTGAAGAGTTTTCTCTTCCTTTTTAGCTAAAGAGGGCCGGCCACCAAGAAGGTAAGAAATGAATGAATTTTGGTTAATTTTAGGATATTTAACCAATTGGTCAAAATGTCAACAAAAATGAATAGTAAATCTTAAGTTACTTCCAATACAATGGTGACACTTGTCACCTCCATTAATGCACTCCTATCTTTTCTTTTTCCTCTCACATCAATCAAATCACCTCCTCTACTTATCTCCTAACACCCGATAAATTTCACCCAGTATCCGGAACTTAACCTAATTGGCCGAATTTTTTCCGAACTTTTCGCACTAGTGGGTCCCACGTCCGATATACGTTCTTAATTTCTCAAAACCTACCCGATACTTGAAAACTCATCTAAAACCTATATTTACTCAGGAAAATTATCTGGGAAAAATTTCCAATAAAGAAAAATGTAGAAAAGGCGGGCGATAAAGAAAAATAAAAACCACTTAAACTTTCTAATAAAATAAACTAGGGTTTTCAACCTTAACCGAGGTTAGGGTTTTACTCCATAGCCTTAAAACCCGAATTCCATCCCACCGATTTACGAATAACCCTCATATCAGCTTACGGACGGACTGGGGCCTCACAAAAATCCCCAAAAATTATAAAACTTCATCACTTCAACCACAAATCAAGAAACAATCCATAAACTTGCATCTCATACTACCACTAATCATGATTTAAGCATCAATTAAGGGAGGAGGGTGGTTCTTCACAACTTACCTTAGAAACAAGAGAGAGGGAGCAATAGGTTCTCTTAGCTTTCCAAATAACTCCACAAATCAACTCACAAACACTAAGTGAAGAGGTTTTATGGAGAGATTGCAAGATTAAATGGTTAGATTGTTGAACTTGAGCAAGATTGAAGCCAAAAATTGAAGAGTTTTCTTTCTTTTCTTTCCTTGAAGAAGTCGGCCAAGAGGAAGACAAAAATGAGGAATTTTGGTGAATTTTTAGTTATTTAAGTCAATTGGTAAGACATGGAATAGTAGTCAAATGGTCCACCCAATAGCTAAGTGACACTTGTCACTTAATTTAATGCTTGCCTAACTTTTGTCTCTCTCATACCAATCCACTTAGCATCCTCTACTTATCTCTTAACACCCGATAAATTAATTCCAGTATCCAAAACTTAACCTAGTTGGCCGAATTTTTCCGAACTTTTCGCACTAGTGGGTCCCACGTCCGGTATATGCTCTTAATTTCTCAAAAACTATCCGATAATAGAAAAATCATCCAAAAACTATATTTACTCATAAAAATTATTTTCCCAATTTCTCACATCAATAAAATGTGAAAAAACGTGCAATTATATATAAAAAAAATAAAACCGAGTACTTTAAAACAAAATTACAGGCTCTCACACTTATACTTTTCGGGGCGTCACAATCTCCCCTTCTTAAGAGAATGTCGTCCTCGACATTCCCTCTTGTACCAATCAAGTCAAGACATCCCGCAAAAATCACTCAAGCATTCCAAGTAAACACTAAGAGTCAAATCAAACCCACAGTCCGGCATCCTAAACTTCAAGCCTAGGATACACTACAGAGATCTGAAGCCTAAGCTCTGATACCAACCGTGACAGCCCCACCTCCCCCTAAGGCGAACCAGAGGGTTCGGCGGGCCGCCTGCCCAGCTCTCGCCGGGACTCAGTCGTTCACTACATTCCTCAAACAGATTACAAGATAAAACTCAAATATTACATCAAATTCTCCACTAATTACATATCCAAAGCGAAGCGTCCATGCTTCCACTGCGCCACTCTGATCCATGATCCAACTATTATACAAGAGGAAGTCCAAATTCAAAGTACACATGAGATAATTCATCCGATCACAGGAATAAAGTACTACAAGCCTTCCTTCGCCTTGAGCCCTGTGGAAGGGAATAAAATATTTTTGGGGTGAGCTAGAAGCTCAGCGAGTAACCAGTAAAATCAGTAATCAAATCGGTTTAACAATAGTTCATTTCAATGATGTCATAAATCAATGATGTCATAATTCAAATGATAAGTCCAGAAACAATTACAACATTTACAATGGAAAGCGATAGTAACATTCATGAAAAGGATACGGGCCCACATGTAGCCAAATATTCGCGCGCTCGCTCGTTCACCTGCCATTTCCCCTTATTCCTCCAATTATTTGAAAATTTCATTTTTTGAATAAACCCTCGTTTGTTCGTTCATTTGTTCATTTCATTCACCCTTTCCTGAACATTGTCCAGGCTCCACCAACCTCCACCAACCTACAAAGGTAATACTCGAGTATACCAAAACGTTCACCCAGGTCACTGTAGACACCAAATTTTTGGTTTCGACTTTTATTTTTTAATTAGTTTAATTTTAGATTTATTTGTTTCAATTTTAGGTTTATTTTGGTTGTTTCCTGTTTCGTGCCTCTTATTGTATTTTAATTATTTTACGAGCATTTATTTTATCTACTAATTTGATTTTAATAAAAGAGAGTCAGAAAAAAGAAAAAAAAAGAGGGAAAAAGAGGAAACCCGAGAGCGGGTTTTAGGCTAATTAGGAGGGTCAAAGGAGAAAAAGAAAATAAACCAAGCTCATGCACCCGGAACTGCATAGGATCCTAGCCCATTTTCTCCGTATCACATTTCAACCACAAACATGCACATGAGTATAGGCAGCGGCATAAATGATATCATCTTCATACGGTTTTTATGGATCGGATGGCTGTGGGAGAGAGTAGAGCAAACCTTTCATCCTCACCATTGGGGTGAGGGTTTAGGAGCCTTGGGGTTTCATATAAAAGAAAAGAAAGTAACCGCAAAAAATCAAAAAAGTTGACGGAAGAGGAGGAAGAGGTTTTGAGTTGACGGCTGGAGAGGTTGGAGTTTTGGGATGGCTGAGAAAGAAATAAGATAGAAAGAGCGAGAGTTGGCAACCGAGAGCTCTGTGAAGAAAGAGTGAAAACAATCGATGGGAGAGCTGAGTAGAGTTGGCGGCTGTGGGGGATTGAAAACAGAAACCAGAGAGTGATGGAAGGATGACGGCTGAGGGAGACAACTGCGAGGGTAGCTGAGAAAAATCAGAAGGGAGGAAGACTTTGAGAGAATGAACGAGAGCGGCGGCGAAGGAAGGAAAAGTTGCAGTAGCCATTGAAGTCGAGGTTCCATCATCGTGATTTCAGCCCTCCATCGCCTTCGGCAGATCTGCACCAAGGTACTTCAGTCACAAACTCACGCCAAGATTGGATTTTTCTGTCGTTAATGTTTGATTTACGGTTGATGAACGCATGGACAATAGTTTGGGAGTCCTCGGTGGTGTTTTTTATCATGAATTTAAGATGCCTTTGTTTGGTTTTCATGGCTGATGTTCGTGACAAGTAAGCCCAGCAAATTGTAGATTTTTCTTTCCCTTTATCAGATTTGCATGACCTTCTAATCTGTTTTGTTTTTAAGATGCTTTCGTTTTTGGGTTTCAGATTTTGTTTTCAATCTGTTTGGTTTCTGTAAATAATAAGGGGTTGAGGATTATGTCTTTTAGGCTGACAAAATGATAGATTCGGTTCGGGTTTCATAAGAATATAAACGAATGGGCTGAGCTGCAAAAGTCACAGTAGAATTCTGTCATAGCAAAGTTTCAACCGAGCTGAGTTTTTTTTGTTGTTAGTTGTCTTGTCTGTATTTTTTTTTAAAAACCAGAAGGCGTCCAGTTAAAGTCTCCTAGAAGAAGAAAGTTTCGCTTGAATCTGTCTTTGAATCTGTGGGTATGTCTGCCGTGAGCGTTACTACCTCTGCCGCAATCTTACATTCAGTTGCATTATGGAGCTAATGATGTTGTAACGTTTTTTTTTATCCATGAAACCTCGAGTGCCTCCTGCTACTCTGTGCTATGGGTCATTTTCATTGCTTTAATCTAGCTCATGAAGTGTTTTGTTATTGGATTCTGTTACGATGAGAGCATGGAGTTCTTGGTTGAATGAAAGAAAGCTGCACTTACTTCTTATGTTCTGCTGTTTTTTTCCTTTTCTTCCCGCAACAGCTCACAAAGCTGGGTTTCATCACTTTGTTTGCATGATCAATCTTGTGTCAATGACTGGTGCATGAACTGTTTAAAACCCAAAGAAAACATCAGGGGAGTTTGCGGCAAAAGCTGCAACAGGAAAACGCAGGAATGGTTCCAATGCTCGCGACTGTTTTTTTATATTTGTTCCAGTAGCTGTCTTCCTTGCATTTCTGTGTAGTCCTGGGGGATTGTTCAATAGCTTGTTTGAAAGATTTGGGGATGTGTTAACATCAAGTGAAATTTTTGGTGGCTGTTTCCCTTCACAAAGCGTGCATGTGTTCATTGCATTAAGGATAGGTAGCCATCAGTTTTTTTTTATCTTGTTTTGGGTTGTCTTCTTGGAAATCCGGTTAAGGCAAATGATCATGGCACTCCGTTGCAGTTTTCTCATTTCCTTCCTCTCCCCCTCCTCCTAAGTTATTGTGTTCAAGTTGAGTTTTGAATTCATTGGGCTGCTTTGTACAATTGCATTTGGGGCTAAATGGAAAAGTGGCCGAAAGAAGGGAGCTGGAAAATTTGCAGAAGCTTGCTTCGTACACTTTGCATGAGTTGCATGAAAAACTTTCAGAAAAATTACACTCCAACCCCCACGTCTCTCTTTGTTTCACCATGACCCAACCAATTGAACAATTTCATCAATTTGATCCTTCGCAGCTTTGATTTTTGCAACTTCATTGCTTGTTTGCTTTAATTAATTACCATATTTTGTTTAATCGCACTTAATTCGTGATTTTAAGAGCTTTCGGACCAAGTGAGCTTGTGTTTGCATACTTTCTTTAATTTTCTCAATTAAAATGATGCCTTGACCTTTTCTTTTATTTTTGGAGGATAAATAAGTGACTTCACCCCATTAGAGCTCCATTTCAAGGGAGGTATAATTTCTTTTTTCTTTTTTTTGTCTCTCCCCTATGTGATCCAACGTGCTAAGTGAGAATTACATGCCTACTTTGCTTTCCTTGCCTTTCCTTAATTCCTTTCATTTATTTTATTTACCTTTGCTTTTGTTAAGTTATTCTTTCATGGGTATGCGTACACCTCTTGGCTTGTAATAGATAGGGCTTGGAGAGCAATTTTGTCCATTTTTCCCCTTCCCCTTTTGTTTTAGTTAGCAAATGTAATAGGTTCATTAGCTTGATTGCTTGCTTTTGTTGCTATGTGTTAATTTGCTTTATTAGGCTCTTGCATTTAGCCGAGCATGCTAAGTGTTATGTGCTACGTGCTTATAGGTGTTTGGCATGTCTACTTGCTTTCTATAATCATAGATGAATGTGATGGATGAATGCACGACACCACACTAGTCCAACGCTAGTTGTGGCTCATGGTCCCGTTTTCCACTAGTCCAACGCTAGTAGGAATTCATAGATATGGGCTAGTCCAACGCTAGACCCTTAGGGATTTCCCTCGCTAGTTCATACTTGCATGTTTTACTACATTTCATGCATTTTTCTTAGTTTTCTTGCATTTGGCATGCTCTTCCAATCCTTTCCCCTTCATTTTAGGCTTTTGCATCTTCATGCTAGTTATAGGGTACATTTGCCTGAGAGTCCCCTTTCGATAAGGGAAACGAGCGAGTGTGGCTACAAAATAGCCTTAGCATGCTAGTTCTTCCTTCTAATCAAAGGGAAAATTAAAGTCGTGAAATTAGGAGTCATTCCCGTACCCGACTTGATGCATTCCTCTAGGTTCATGCACCTCCATTTTACCATATCACTTTTCATTTCTTATCCACATTTTCTCACTACTTATATCCTTCGCAATACAAATGCCATGTTCACACATTTTTCTTCTTGTCACTTGTTTTTCTACCTCACAAATTGCACCCAATTGTGTAACAGCCCCACTTTCCCCTAAGGCGAACCAAAGGACTAACGGATCAGTTTACGTCGATCTATTACGTTCCGGAACATACCAACGTGCGCAAATATGTCAAAATCACAAAATAAATAAAAACGAAATTCAAAGCCGAAGATGAACAGTGCTGGACACGTCAGAATCCGGATACTAGGCCGAGAGTAGCCAAAATTTCTTTTGCCGTTTGAAATACAAGTTGATCCGAAATTCAACCAAACATCAACCAAACATCATCCAAACATATGTACATTGAAATACAACGTTTACAAGCCAAACGGCATACCAAAATATTCAACTAGTCCATACATGTGCAAATAGCCAATTACAAACCAACCATTGGTGGGAAACAAAACACTTAGGGTTTTCACTCGCAAGGAGCTATTCAAAAATACATTTACATGCTCAACTTGGCAACCAACTAGCACAACCTTTCCCAAAATAGTCATTTTCCTGTAAGGAAAACAAATGGAACGGAATGAGCTTAAGCCCAGTGAGTTCCTACCACATAAGCACAAGGATCATATAAGCATAATCTTTCATTTCGAGTACACAATTAAGAATTAAAACAAGTCGGTAAAAGGATACGGATGGCTCTCAAGAGCCCATTTCCACGCTTACATTCTTGATCCAATCTCATTGACCCTCCGTCAATGTTTAAGAATACCCGACCGTAGACCTCACTTCACTCCATTCCTTCCACCAAACATACCCCAACCGGGCCCGCACTCCAATCAGTCATTTTGGTAATACTCGAGTATACCAGAACCAAAGGTCTCATTACCACAAGATTCCACAGTACAGTCCCCGTGGCATGACAATTTTTCACGACCAAGCCCTCGCCGGCTCGATCCAATTGACTACCAAAGGGGGTTGAGCTCAGTGATACAGTAAAGCCATTGGACATTCGCCCAAATGATACCAAATCAGTTTCCATGAAGGGAATTCAGTATTTCATATATCAAGTGCAGTAATTCAGTAATGCAAGCACTAGCCATGCATGGAATCACAAGGGGTGAGGGCGGTCAAGTACACCCTCACCTCAATCATTTCCAATAACCAATTAAGCCTTCAAGGCATCAATACACATAGCACAAAGCCACATTATAACAAGTAAGTGAGTAGTATACTCACCAAGCAAGAAAGTGGTATTTCATGCACCACGATCACCAAGACGTCGTGAGCTATCGTCACGCCCTAGAACATGTAAACAAATACTATAAGACTCGATAACGAGTCATAAAGTCAAACCAATTATCGCCCAAAAGGGTTTCATGCATGGAAATTCAAGTGTTAAATACTTAACCTTTACTCAAGTCGAGAATATAGTTTTCTAAATCTCGAGTAAAATTCGGGCAGCATGCACTTTGTGTTTACCAAATTTTCCAGCCATAAGGCTTCATTATTTTTCTTCCATCACAACCCAACAACACACATATAAGCATTTCATGTCAAGAGCCGTTCCATAGGCTCACAATATCATAAAACAAGAAACCATACCGAGCCATAAACAACACCAATTCACAACCCCAATAGGGTTTTATAAACATATACAAGCATGAAAGCAAACCAGAAATTAAGAAAGGGCTTTAACCTAAGCCTTGATAAGAAAACCGGATTTGACCTCATAATGCGGTAATGGCACAACTCTCACTACAAATGTCGGATGGGGGTGTAAGACCCACCATTTCGAAGAAAAAAAACAGAGCTACAACAATGTAGAAGGCCTCTCATTCCAAATCCTAGCACAACTAGGTCAAAAGTGCCAAATACCAAACCAGAATTACCAAAACAGGTTTGCAAAACACACACAACTGTAATACGTCAATCTCAGCCTACACAGGTCCAAATGCCGAAATTCCAAAGGCATAAGTTAGCTAAGACATCCCGCTACATTTCCTCAGAAGACACCAACTTCAAAATCCAAACCAATTCCAGTCAAAACAGGTAATTACTATCGCAGTTCGGACATTCTGTGCACCAAAAACAGCAACAGTAAAAACGGCATAACTCACTCTACACTAGTCCAATTGCCCTGAAATTTTGCAGGCACACTAAACTCATCAGTACCTACAACTTTCATGTTTTGAACAAAGTCCAATTCGGCCTCTATCTATGACCTCAAATTTCGGACAGAATAGGGGTTCATGAACCCTAACTTTGCACATTTCATTCAAATTCCAAAATTGATTGCATTTAACAACAATTCACACCCACTAGAGTCAAAGCCCCTTATTGCAAACCATCAAAAACAACCACACCATCAAGATCATATGAAACCAGAAAATTCATCATAAAATGGAAAACTTCACTAAATCAAGCCAAACCAAGAAATAAATCATATATTCCAACACTCAAGCCACTTCTAAGCATAATATAACCATCATTAGGTGTAGTAGGGTGTTCAAGCATAACTTACCAAGAAACAAGAGATGTAGAGAGGTGTTGGACACTTAGCTCTTCAAACAAACTTCACTACAACCCTTACTAGCACTAGAAGATAGGATTTTATGGAGTGAAATCTAGTCTAAGCTTTTGTTTATGGAAGATTGAAGCTTATGGAAGCTTGAAAGTTGGGAAGTTTCCTTCTTCTTTGAGAGAGAGAGGGCCGGCCAACACAAGGAAGAAAATGGTGAATTTTGTGAATTTTTTGGAGATATTAACTAATTTTGGTCAAAAGTCAAAAATGTGAATAGTAATTCTTAAAGTCCACCCAATGAGAAGGTGACACTTGTCACCTCATTAAATGCATTCTTATCTTTCTTTTCTCTCTCACATCAATCACTTCACACACACTACTTATCTCTTAACACCCGATAAATTTTTCACAGTATCCGAAACTTAACCTTATTGGCCGAATTTTTCCGAACCTTTCGCACTAGTGGGTCCCACGTCCAATATATATTCTTAATTTTCTAAAAATTCTCCAATACTAGAAAAATTAACTAAAAACCATAATTGCTCATAAAATTCACCAGGAAAATATTTCTAAGCCAGAAAATGCAGAAAACATACAATTAAGGGAATAAGAAACCCTAGGAAAATAATTAGGGTTTTTACGGGTTCTCACAAATTGCACTTATATGTATCTACTATCATATTTTCATCCATTTGCACACAAACATTTTTATTTTCCCAATTTGTACACATGCACTTGTCTTACATTCGCACACATGCACGTTTTCATACATTTTCACACTTGCACTCATATTTGAGTCTTCATTTGCATCATTCGCGACCTCTACAAGGACTTTCCTTATTGGCCACCACAACTCATGTGGTTGGGACCAAAAAGCCTCGTAAGAGACATTTTAGATTTAGGATTGCATTTCTTTTTCATATCCATTTAGTCATATCCAACATGCAACGCATATTTTGGGTAGAAGAATTAGGAAACGTGGGGCTAAATCGCGCAACTAGCTTTGGCTAGGGTAAGGGAGTGCCTTAGGTTTTGCCTTTGCCTTCTCCCTTATCAAATGTGACCCCCGATCCCTTTTTTTGGTTACGTAGACCTAAAAGTTCTTAAAAGGGGTTTGTTTACTTTGCTTTTCAAAAAAAATCATTTTTGGGAGATTTGGTACACCCTAACTCTATACCAAGTGGCGACTCCATTTTTCATTCAAAAACCCTTTTTGAACTTTGTTTGGCCAAATCGTCGCATTTTCAAGTCCCACGGCCTTTTATTTTCATTTTTACACACATATTCCACACACTACTTTCACACCACATCAAAAAGTGGGGCGCGACAGTTGGCGACTCCACTGGGGATTCCCTAAGTGGGTCCAAGCATTTGATTTAGCTATTCTTTTCCTTTTTCTACCCTTTTTATGCATAGCATTTGGATGCTTAGGATTGCATTTTTTCCTTTTTAGGATTTTTGCATTTTACGCGTATCAACTCACTTCCTCACACATTCGCGTACGATTGATTTGATGGATGAATGGCTTATGTATGTGATTCCGCGATTTGCATTGCATTTGGGTGGGGGACATTACCCTAGAGCCTCGCGTTGGTTCTCGATCCCTCCCCTCCAAACGAGCACTAGCATACGTGCGTACGCTTTTAATTATTTACCCTTTCTTTTTCCTTTTTCGTGGGCGCCATCCCACACCTCCTTGTAGGATTAGGATCGATTGCCTTGGGTAGGCGGATGGTGTGCCCTGCGCCCATAGCGCTACCTAAGGGATCACTTGAACCACCGATCAAAGGCCCTGGGAGTGATGACCCTTCGCCTTTAGGTCTGAAGGCTTGGGAGCCGAAGCCTATCGAGTCTAGATGCATTAGTGAGCCCCAGCCTCATGCATCCATGATAGCTTGCCTAGGGTAGAGTCTGCCTTGCCTTGTTAGGGACACTATTCACGAGGGGAGGGATCCAACCCCTTTTTCCCTTTTATTGCTTTATTTCTTTGTATTGATTTTATTGCTTTATCTCGTTGCTAAAATGTGTTATGTGTATTTATCTGGCTGAACTAACTTTTCTTGGTTTTGTCCCCATTGCATTCACAAACCCTAGCAAATAAGAGGTCTGGCATGGCCTTCTTTTAGAACCTACCCTTGTAGGTAGGCTATTGCACGTTTAAAAAATTTTGGTATATTGCATTCATAGATTAATAATTGCACATCATTTTAGGCCTACCCTGGCAAATAAAGGGTCCCTTAGGTCATATTTCATTTCAAATTGCATATTTTACTGCTTTAATAAACTGGCATCACGCATAAGCCTTAAAGGGAATCCCGTGTTAGGAATAAGCCGCCTTGTGTCTCGGATACTTAATCCAAGGAGATTTGCACGTTTACATTTTGTACGATCCAAAGGGGTAGTGCACAAGGTAAGGTAGGATCCGATCATTTTCATAGAGCAATCTTTGGAATATGAGCGTTTAATAATCACTTTTTGGCCATTTTATCAAATTGGTAAAAATCCCTTGCAAAAAGGACATTAATTTGAAGAAATTCACAAACAATTCCTCGCTATTGAGACGATAAATAAACTGAGGCCAAAATTTGATTTTAGAAGGCTCATAGACTAATGCGTCGCAATAAGCCGTCAATTCCATTCAGTACATTGGATCATTTTATTCATCAATTTCATCCAGTTCTTTTTATCAATTTGTTCATTTTTAGGGCAACCTAGTCGATTTTGAATTCATTTGACTAGTTTATCCATTTTAGGGCAATCTAGTCGATTTTTGAATAAGATCACCAATTTCATTCAATTCATTTGATTAGTTTACCCATTCTTAGGTCAACTCAATCAATTTTGAATAAATTCAAATCATCAGATTCGTTCAATTTCATTTGACCAGTTTACCCTTTTTAGGGTGATTTAGTCAATTTTCCGATCCATTTGACCGATTTGCCTAGTTTTAGGGCAATTTGGTCGGTTTTGAATAAATCATCATTTCACTCGATCTGTTTGATCAATTGATTTCATTCAATTCATTTGATTCATTTTTAGGGTTATCCATTCAATTTTCAATAAATAATCAAATTTCATTCAATGCATTTGACCATTTTACCCATTTTGGCACATCATGCGTCGATCAAAGCAAGCAGTCCATTCGGACTTTGTCCTCATTTTTAGGACAAATGTCTCTTCTCACTCCAAATTGGCCAAATTTGTCAAATCATTTTTCACTCAATCAATTGATCGGATTCGTCAGGTATGGTATAGTGCCTACCCTAGAGGATTGTATTTTCATGCTAGGCCTACCCTTGGCATAAAAGGGCTCCCCCATAGGACATGCATGCCGATTTTATAATCTTGATTACTAACTCAGGGTATTTTTCTTTTGTTTTTCCCCCTTCCCCCTGCATTCATAAAAATATTTCAATAAGGCCATACAATGTGAATTCGAAAATTCATCTGAAAGCGTTCGTGCAAAACATCTAAGGGATTTTATTGCTCAAAGGAAAAGGGGGCTGTTAAGAGAGAAAAGCGTGTATACATGTATAAAAGAGTTCTTTAGAATGTTTTTCATATGTATTGCTTTTAAAATTTTTCAAACATTGGCAATAATGAAGCTTTTGTTCAGACAATTATTTGTTTTGTATAATACTCGTGTACATTTCATTCTTTATTGAGCTCATTGGAGATTTCATGATGAATTTTAAGAAATAAGACTAAATTGGGATTTGTTTTCAACCTCCAGCCTGGAAACTCACAAATGTACACACTAGATTGGTGATCCGAGCTATACAATAAGAGTGCTCAAAATTAAAAGAGGTCACTCAAAAGGCCCCATGAGATACCTTTTCTCCTTCACTTAACCCCAAAATAAAATCAGTCACATTGATTGATAAATTGCAAATTGGAGCGAACTTTGCTTAGAAAAATGCCCATTGGTTTAACCAGATTCAATTCACATCTAAGTGAAAGCAAAAATGTGCATTATTCTTGTTTATTTTGAAAATTTGGAATGATACTTTGAGCATTCGTTTCTCTACCTATACAGATTTTATCATTTGCTCTCCCATTTGAGCCTTAAAAGAATAATTTTGTTTCGAATAAGAGCCTTAATGATCACTACCCTACATTCGGAAGATTTTCAAAAGGGAATGGATTCTCAACGAGCAATTCGTTTACTTGGTTGTCATGAGGTGTAAGAATGATACTTTGGCCGTCGTTTCTACAACCTAAACACTGATCATCCCTTGCATCCTCATTTGAGCTAAAATTGGTGGTTCTTTTCGAGTGCACATATGATCGCACCCCACATTGGGGAAGGAGATTGGGGAATTTTGAAAAAAGGAAAAAGGAAAAGGGGAAAGGGAACCGCGAATTGGGGAAATTTGATTCTACCTGGGTTTCAATTTTGAAAAGGAAAGAAAAGAGAAAAAGGACAAGTTCTGTCCGCCGGATCACTTATGTTTCATAGATATGAACGAGCAAGAGTCTTCCTCAGTCAATTAATTCAGATACATGCAAGAAATTTCGCATTAAAGAAAGTTTCCTTTCAGAGTTATTGTAAGGAACGGAATACAAGTCAGGCCCTCTTCTTTTCCGACCAAGCATTCTATCCCTAGTTATCCCTTTTGATCCTTCAGAATAAAATACTTCATTTGGCAACCCCTAAGAATCGCAAACCCCACACTGGGGCAAGTTTGAGTTGAAGAGGAAAATTTCAAGAAGTGAAAAAGTGAAAAGCCACAAAATCAAAAGACAAAGGAAGAAAAGAGAACCTCGGTTCAAAAATAAACTGGGGCAAATCTTGTGAAAGTTCAAAAATGGCAGAAGGCCGGAAAATCGAAAGAAGATGAAAGAGAAAAAGCCTCAAGTGAGCATAAACTGGGGCAAAATCCTGATTTAACCCTAAAATAGGGTTGGCGCAACAATGCGATCTCAGATTCTTCAAACCGCTTTTGGAATCCGCTTTCAAGCCTTAACTTTTCTAAGCACCCCACCTGACCCCATTACAAAAAGCCGAAAGCCCTGACTTCTGTTCTTTGCAATGGCCCTGTCACGAAAATTTCTGATGCCGAAAATTTTAGCTGTATTGCTGAATTGGTTGGGTATGGGGTTGACGCTACTCGCCATGAGAAAACCCACCAGGTCGAAAAAGCAGCAAGAAAAGTAAATGCAAAAAACTCGACTCTGAAATCCCTAGTGAATGATGAGGAAAATGGAAACAAAGTCTGAGGTCTTTGAGTTCAAAATAGGGGCAATCTCAAAAATGCGATCTTCGGTGCAATGTCCTTAAAATCTTATTTCTTTAACTATCGCTTTCAAGCCACATTACAAGCTCATAAAGTCCATCGTTGACTTATTCCTTCATGACAACCCAAAGTAAGGATTATGCTCATAAGAAATCCATCAATCATTTGTGATAATAAGGGTATAACCAGTTTCGCATGCTTAGCTATAGTTTCTATCCATAGTGTTGCAAGCCTATAAAGCTCATATGTGGACTACGTTTTCTTAAGAAATAAGGGTGACAAACTCTTTGCTTTCACTAAGATGTGATGTTGAATGCATTACGATTTTGGGCACAAGAACCAAACAAATCTTGACCTCTCATTTTCCTTGGCCACCTCAAATCAGAAATAAAGTCACTTGATTGGTCCTGAAGATGAACCAACTGGAAATGGTGACCCATTACCCAAAACACAGATGCTAAAAGTGAGGAAGAAATCTTCTGTAATTTGGTATTACTTCAAGAAATTCATCATGAAATTTTCTTTTTGGAAACATAGTTTCTCACAGTGTTCAAATAAATGGAAAGTCATCCAAATCAATTTTTTCAATCAAATGGGCCCACACTGGGGCAAAATTTTTATTTGCAAGATTTTGCCAAATAAGCCCACACTGGGGTAAAATTTTATAGTCCATTTGAGGATTTCATCAAAGAGTCAAGCAAGACTTTCAAATCAATCACACTGCTCTTTCCATGAGTAATAGTTGCAATATTTTAAAATAAAGTACATGCTGTACTTTGGCAAGCCCCCTGTGCAGGTATCCATAGCTGAGATCGATGAAGAAGCGTAAGTCAGAATCTTACGAATCAAGGCCTCAAGGAGGAGCAACCATGCCGTAATGCAAATCAATTGATCGGTTGCACAATACTTGGCGGAAACTGGGGCAAATTATTTTTGAAAAGATTCTCAAAAAATCAAACTTGAATTTAATTTCTTGTTCCTTGACAAATTTCAATTTGATCTCAGCGCCCGCCGTGCACCCTTCCATTCCCCATTCTTGACAACCACATTGAATTCACTGACTTCAACCACCGTTAGCATCGAGTCTATCTCACTAACGTGTGGGTTTTAATTTTACCACCGTTAGCATCGAGTCTATCTCACTAACGTGTGCGTTTCATTCCACCACCGTTAGCATCGAGTCTATCTCACTAACGTGTGCGTTTCATTCCACCACCGTTAGCATCGAGTCTATCTCACTAACGTGTGCGTTTCATTCCACCACCGTTAGCATCGAGTCTATCTCACTAACGTGTGCGTTTCATTCCACCACCGTTAGCATCGATTCTATCTCACTAACGTGTGCGTTTCATTCCACCACCGTTAGCATCGAATTTATCTCACTAACGTGTGCGTTTTTGTTCAACCACCGTTAGCATCGAGTTTATCTCACTAACGTGTGTGTTTCATTTTGCCACCGTTAGCATTGAGTCTATCTCACTAGCGTGTGTATTTCTTTTCTTCTACCACCGTTAGCATCGAGTTTACCTCACTAATGTATGTGTTTTATTCTATCTCCGGCAGGCTCGGGTGTTATCCCACTGACCGATCAATTCGTCAAAGGCAGGCTCGGGTATAATCCCACTGACCGATTCTCAAGGCAGGCTCGGGTTCTATCCCACTGACCGATCATCAAGGCAGGCTCGGGTATAATCCCACTGACCAATTCATCGCACTGGGGCAAATTTTTGGATAATTTTTCAAGTAAATCTTATACAGTTTCTTCATACATGCTAGCATTTCATTTGTCACTGCCACTAGCCGTTGGGTCAGTCCCACTAGTGCGCATTTCATTTTGCATCGCCACTAGCCGTGGGTCAGTCCCACTAGCCAGCATTTCATTTTTGCATTGCCACTAGCCGTTGGGTCAGTCCCACTAGTGCGCGTTCCTTTTATTCTGTCACTAGCCGTGGGTCAGTCCCACTAGTGTGCATTTCATTTTCGTCCACCACTAGCCGTTGGGTCAGTCCCACTAGTGCGCGTTCCTTTTATTCTGCCACTAGCCGTGGGTCAGTCCCACTAGTGTGCATTTCATTTTCATCGCCACGAGCCGTGGGTCAGTCCCATTAGTGAGCCTTTTATTTTGCACCGCCACTAGCCGTGGGTCAGTCCCACTAGTGAGCCTTCTATTTTGCACCGCCACTAGCCGTGGGTCAGTCCCACTAGTGTGCATACCATGATTTAAACTTTATTCGGGTCAGTCCCATGATTTTAAGTTTGTTCGGGTCAGTCCCATGATTCTAAGTTTGTTCGGGTCAGTCCCATGATTTAAATTTTGTTTGGGTCAGTCCCATGATTTTAATTTTGTTCGGGTCAGTCCCATGATTTTAAAAGTTTGTTCGGATCAGTCCCATGACTTTAAATTTTGTTCGGGCCAGTCCCATGATTTTTAAATCTTGTTCGGGCCAGTCCCATGATTTAGGTTTTTTATTCGGGTCAGTCCCATGATTTAATTTTATTCGGGTCAGTCCCATGATTTTAATCCTATTCGGGTCAGTCCCATGATTTTAAGTTTGTTCGGGTCAGTCCCATGATTTTAATTTTATTCAGGCCAGTCCCATGATTTAAGTTTATTCGGGTCAGTCCCATGATTTTAAATCTCTTGTTCGGGCCAGTCCCATGATTTAAGTTTTTTATTCGGGTCAGTCCCATGATTTTAAATTTTATTCGGGTCAGTCCCATGATTTTAAATTTTGTTCGGGTCAGTCCCGTTTTAAATTTCTTGTTCGGGTCAGTCCCGTTTTAAATTCCTGTTTGGGTCAGTCCCGTTTTACATTTCTGTTCGGGTCTATCCCGTTTACATTTCTGTCCGGGTCTATCCCGTGGGTCTATTCCGTTTACATTTTCTGTCTGGGTCTATCCCGTTTACATTTCTGTCCGGGTCTATCCCATCTACATTTCTGTCCGGGTCTATCCCGTGGGTCTATCCCGTTTACATTTCTGTCCGGGTCTATCCCATTTACATTTCTGTCCGGGTCTATCCCGTGGGTCTATCCCATTTACATTTCCTGTTCGGGTCAGTCCCGTTTTAAATTTCTTGTCCGGGTCTATCCCGTGGGTCTATCCCATTTAAATTCCTGTTCGGGTCAGTCCCGTTTTAAATTCCTGTTCGGGTCAGCCCCGTTTTAAATTCCTGTTCGGGCCAGTCCCGTTTTAAATTCTTGTTCGGATCAGTCCCGTTTTAAATTTTTTGTTCAGATCAGTCCATTATAAATTTCTCGTCCCAGTTAATCTCATCAAAAGGGGTCAGTCCCCATCGTTCGAGTCGTTCACAGCCAAATAACACAGGCAAGTATTTGGTGTCTACTTCTTTGTCTCAAGTTTTTTCAAAACTCAGACAAAGAGGGTCAAACTGTAGACACCAAATTTTTGGTTTCGAATTTTATTTTTTAATTAGTTTAATTTTAGATTTATTTGTTTCAATTTTAGGTTTATTTTGGTTGTTTCCTGTTTCGTGCCTCTTATTGTATTTTAATTAGTTTACGAGCATTTATTTTATCTACTAATTTGATTTTAATAAAAGAGAGTCAGAAAAAAGAAAAAAAAAGAGGGAAAAAGGGGAAACCCGAGAGCGGGTTTTAGGCTAATTAGGAGGGTCAAAGGAGAAAAAGAAAATAAACCAAGCTCATGCACCCGGAACTGCATAGGATCCTAGCCCATTTTCTCCGGATCACATTTCAACCACAAACATGCACACGAGTATAGGCAGCGGCATAAATGATATCATCTTCATACGGTTTTTGTGGATCGGATGGCTGTGGGAGAGAGTAGAGCAAACCTTTCATCCTCACCATTGGGGTGAGGGTTTAGGAGCCTTGGGGTTTCATATAAAAGAAAAGAAAGTAACTGCAGCCAAAAAAAATCAAAAAAGTTGACGGAAGAGGAGGAAGAGGTTTTGAGTTGACGGCTGGAGAGGTTGGGGTTTTGGGATGGCTGAGAAAGAAATAAGATAGAAAGAGCGAGAGTTGGCAACCGAGAGCTCTGTGAAGAAAGAGTGAAAACAATCGAGGGGAGAGCTGAGTAGAGTTGGCGGCTGTGGGGGATTGAAAACAGAAACCAGAGAGTGATGGAAGGATGACGGCTGAGGGAGACAACTGCGAGGGTAGCTGAGAAAAATCAGAAGGGAGGAAGACTTTGAGAGAATGAACGAGAGCGGCGGCGAAGGAAGGAAAAGTTGCATTAGCCATTGAAGTCGAGGTTCCATCATCGTCATTTCAGCCCTCCATCGCCTTCGGCAGATCTGCACCAAGGTACTTCAGTCACAAACTCACGCCAAGATTGGATTTTTCTGTCGTTAATGTTTGATTTACGGTTGATGAACGCATGGACAATAGTTTGGGAGTCCTCGGTGGTGTTTTTTATCATGAATTTAAGATGCCTTTGTTTGGTTTTCATGGCTGATGTTCGTGACAAGTAAGCCCAGCAAATTGTAGATTTTTCTTTCCCTTTATCAGATTTGCATGACCTTCTAATCTGTTTTGTTTTTAAGATGCTTTCGTTTTTGGGTTTCAGATTTTGTTTTCAATCTGTTTGGTTTCTGTAAATAATAAGGGGTTGAGGATTATGTCTTTTAGGCTGACAAAATGATAGATTCGGTTCGGGTTTCATAAGAATATAAACGAATGGGCTGAGCTGTAAAAGTCACAGTAGAATTCTGTCATAGCAAAGTTTCAACCGAGCTGAGTTTTTTTTGTTGTTAGTTGTCTTGTCTGCATTTTTTTTAAAAAACCAGAAGGCGTCCAGTTAAAGTCTCCTAGAAGAAGAAAGTTTCGCTTGAATCTGTCTTTGAATCTGTGGGTATGTCTGCCGTGAGCGTTACTACCTCTGCCGCAATCTTACATTCAGTTGCATTATGGAGCTAATGATGTTGTAACGTTTTTTTTTATCCATGAAACCTCGGGTGCCTCCTGCTACTCTGTGCTATGGGTCATTTTCATTGCTTTAATCTAGCTCATGAACTGTTTTGTTATTGGATTCTGTTACGATGAGAGCATGGAGTTCTTGGTTGAATGAAAGAAAGCTGCACTTACTTCTTATGTTCTGCTATTTTTTTCCTTTTCTTCCCGCAACAGCTCACAAAGCTGGGTTTCATCACTTTGTTTGCATGATCAATCTTGTGTCAATGACTGGTGCATGAACTGTTTAAAACCCAAAGAAAACATCAGGGGAGTTTGCGGCAAAAGCTGCAACAGGAAAACGCAGGAATGGTTCCAATGCTCGCGACTGTTTTTTTATATTTGTTCCAGTAGCTATCTTCCTTGCATTTCTGTGTAGTCTTGGGGGATTGTTCAATAGCTTGTTTGAAAGATTTGGGGATGTGTTAACATCAAGTGAAATTTTTGGTGGCTGTTTCCCTTCACAAAGCGTGCATGTGTTCATTGCATTAAGGATAGGTAGCCATCAGTTTTTTTTTATCTTGTTTTGGTTTGTCTTCTTGGAAATCTGGTTAAGGCAAATGATCATGGCACTCCGTTGCAGTTTTCTCATTTCCTTCCTCTCCCCCTCCTCCTAAGTTATTGTGTTCAAGTTGCGTTTTGAATTCATTGGGCTGCTTTATACAATTGCATTTGGGGCTAAATGGAAAAGTGGCCGAAAGAAGAGAGCTGGAAAATTTGCAGAAGCTTGCTTCGTACTACTTTGCATGAGTTGCATGAAAAACTTTCAGAAAAATTACACTCCAACCCCCAAGTCTCTCTTTGTTTCACCATGACCCAACCAATTGAATAATTTCATCAATTTGATCCTTCGCAGCTTTGATTTTTGCAACTTCATTGCTTGTTTGCTTTAATTAATTACCATATTTTGTTTAATTGCACTTAATTCGTGATTTTAAGAGCTTTCGGACCAAGTGAGCTTGTGTTTGCATACTTTCTTTAATTTTCTCAATTAAAATGATGCCTTGACCTTTTCTTTTATTTTTGGAGGATAAATAAGTGACTTCACCCCATTAGAGCTCCATTTCAAGGGAGGTATAATTTCTTTTTTCTTTTTTTGTCTCTCCCCTATGTGATCCAACGTGCTAAGTGAGAATTACATGCCTACTTTGCTTTCCTTGCCTTTCCTTAATTCCTTTCATTTATTTTATTTACCTTTGCTTTTGTTAAGTTATTCTTTCATGGGGTATGCGTACACCTCTTGGCTTGTAATAGATAGGGCTTGGAGAGCAATTTTGTCCATTTTTCCCCTTCCCCTTTTGTTTTAGTTAGCAAATGTAATAGGTTCATTAGCTTGATTGCTTGCTTTTGTTGCTATGTGTTAATTTGCTTTATTAGGCTCTTGCATTTAGCCGAGCATGCTAAGTGTTATGTGCTACGTGCTTATAGGTGTTTGGCATGTCTACTTGCTTTCTATAATCATACATGAATGTGATGGATGAATGCACGACACCACACTAATCCAACGCTAGTTGTGGCTCATGGTCCCGTTTTCCACTAGTCCAACACTAGTAGGAATTCATAGATATGGGCTAGTCCAACGCTAGACCCTTAGGGATTTCCCTCGCTAGTTCATACTTGCATGTTTCACTACATTTCATGCATTTTTCTTAGTTTTCTAGCATTTGGCATGCTCCTCCAGTCCTTTCCCCTTCATTTTAGGCTTTTGCATCTTCATGCTAGTTATAGGGTACATTTGCCTGAGAGTCCCCTTTCGATAAGGGAAACGAGCGAGTGTGGCTACAAAATAACCTTAGCACGCTAGTTCTTCCTTCTAATCAAAGGGAAAATTAAAGTCGTGAAATTAGGAGTCATTCCCGTACCCGACTTGATGCATTCCTCTAGGTTCATGCACCTCCATTTTACCATATCACTTTTCATTTCTTATCCACATTTTCTCACTACTTATATCCTTCGCAATACAAATGCCATGTTCACACATTTTTCTTCTTGTCACTTGTTTTTCTACCTCACAAATTGCACCCAATTGCAATTATATGTATCTACTATCATATTTTCATCCATTTGCACACAAACACTTTTATTTTCCCAATTTCCACACATGCACTTGTCTTACATTCGCACACATGCACGTTTTCATACATTTTCACACTTGCACTCATATTTGAGTCTTCATTTGCATCATTCGCGACCTCTATGAGGACTTTCCTTATTGGCCACCACAACTCATGTGGTTGGGACCAAAAAGCCTCGTAAGAGACATTTTAGATTTAGGATTGCATTTCTTTTTCATATCCATTTAGTCATATCCAACATGCAACGCATATTTTGGGTAGAAGAATTAGGAAACGTGGGGCTAAATCGCGCAACTAGCTTTGGCTAGGGTAAGGGAGTGCCTTAGATTTTGCCTTTGCCTTCTCCCTTATCAAATGTGACCCCCGATCCCTTTCTTTGGTTACGTAGACCTAAAAGTTCTTAAAAGGTGTTTGTTTACTTTGCTTTTCAAAAAAAATCATTTTTGGGAGATTTGGTACACCCTAACTCTATACCAAGTGGCGACTCCATTTTTCATTCAAAAACCCTTTTTGAACTTTGTTTGGCCAAATCGTCGCATTTTCAAGTCCCACGGCCTTTTATTTTCATTTTTACACACATATTCCACACACTACTTTCACACCACATCAAAAAGTGGGGCGCGACAGTCACCATATCGCCCGACCGAGTCCGCTTCTGGCTCGAGTCGATCGGTAACAAGGGGCAGTGGCCAGTTCAGCCAAAAGGCTTACATTCATGCGCAACTAGCATTTCAATTATTAAATCCTTGAAAATTGCACAGTTATTTAGGTCGAGTGCGATAAACTACACCCTCGCCTAGAAAGCTCGTTTTGGAAATCATTAAAAGCACTTAACACGATATCAATCAATAATACAAGTTATGAAGTCAAGAAGCATTTAACAAACAAGGAACACTCACATGTAAGCACGCATGATATGCAAGAAAACAGTTCAAAAGTAACTTTGGAAACAGTTCAAAAGTAAATAATGCAGGAAACGGTTCATAAATAACTTTAGAAATAGTTTGAGGTCACTCACCTCCATGGCTCAGAAATCATCCATCATATAACATTGCCTTGCTCAAATCCAAGTCTTAGATCACAAACTCAATGCGAACAAATCCCTTCAAAGTTCGGACAGCACTTCCCCTGAATTTGCTAACTTTTCCAGCCATCATGGCTTCATTATTTCCTCAGCCAGTCCCAAAGTCACACGAAATATAAATTCTTCACAGTGGCCATTCAATAGGCTCCCAATAGTACAAGTACAATTCAAGCTAGGGAAAAGTCCGGAAATGAAAGTTAAGCTCAAAACCAGAAAAACAGTTTTTGACATCATTTTGCGGTAATGGCACCAAGGGCATTACGATTGTCGGATGAAGGTGAAAGATACACCGTTTCGAAGCTAAGAGATAGGGGTACAATATTACAGAAGGTCACTCAACCCAGTTTCGAGTGTAACCAGGTCAAAAATGAAAGATACTACACCAGAACCGCAAAAACAGATTCACAGAACGCATTCTAGCGTAAACATCATAAATCAGGCAACCTAAGTCCAAATCCAGAAATTTCAAAACCAGATGAAAGCTAAGAAACAGGGATACATTTCATCAGAAGACCTCAACAACCAATTCGGAAGCAATTCCAGCCAAAACAACCAATTACAGGCGCAATTCTTACATTCGGGTAATACCAGGACAGCAAGGGTAATTCCATCTTTTCACAAGCTACGCTGCTCCGATTGACCTGAAATTTTGTAGGCACCTCTAAAATGTCATTCCCTACAACTTTAATGTTTTAAGCCAAGACCAATTCGGCCTCTAACTAGGAGCTATAAATTCGGGCAGAATGTATTCATCATAACCCTAACTTTCCAAAATTTCTTCCAAAACAGAAATTGGTTGCAATTAACCACTTTTCCCACCTCCTAGAGTCATTATATACCATTTCCAATCATCATAGATAGCCACAGAATCATGTTCATATTAAAACAGAAAAATCCCCAAAAATTATAAAACTTCATCACTTCAACCACAAATCAAGAAATAATCCATAAACTTGCATCTCATACTACCACTAATCATGATTTAAGCATCAATTAAGGGAGGAGGGTGGTTCTTCACAACTTACCTTAGAAACAAGAGAGAGGGAGCAATAGGTTCTCTTAGCTTTCCAAATAACTCCACAAATCAACTCACAAACACTAAGTGAAGAGGTTTTATGGAGAGATTGCAAGATTAAATGGTTAGATTGTTGAACTTGAGCAAGATTGAAGCAAAAAATTGAAGAGTTTTCTTTCTTTTCTTTCCTTGAAGAAGTCGGCCAAGAGGAAGACAAAAATGAGGAATTTTGGTGAATTTTTAGTTATTTAAGTCAATTGGTAAGACATGGAATAGTAGTCAAATGGTCCACCCAATAGCTAAGTGACACTTGTCACTTAATTTAATGCTTGCCTAACTTTTGTCTCTCTCATACCAATCCACTTAGCATCCTCTACTTATCTCTTAACACCCGATAAATTAATTCCAGTATCCAAAACTTAACCTAGTTGGCCGAATTTTTCCGAACTTTTCGCACTAGTGGGTCCCACGTCCGGTATATGCTCTTAATTTCTCAAAAACTATCCGATAATAGAAAAATCATCCAAAAACTATATTTACTCATAAAAATTATTTTCCCAATTTCTCACATCAATAAAATGTGGAAAAACGTGTAATTATATAAAAAAAAATAAAACCGAGTACTTTAAAACAAAATTACAGGCTCTCACACTTATACTTTTCGGGGCGTCACAATCTCCCCTCCTTAAAAGAATGTCGTCCTCGACATTCCCTCTTGTACCAATCAAGTCAAGACATCCCGTAAAAATCACTCAAGCATTCCAAGTAAACACTAAGAGTCAAATCAAACCCACAGTCCGGCATCCTAAACGTCAAGCCTAGGATACACTACAGAGATCTGAAGCCTAAGCTCTGATACCAACCGTGACAGCCCCACTTCCCCCTAAGGCGAACCAGAGGGTTCGGCGGGCCGCCTGCCCAGCTCTCGCCGGGACTCAGTCGTTCACTACATTCCTCAAACTGATTACAAGATAAAACTCAAATATTACATCAAATTCTCCACTAATTACATATCCAAAGCGAAGCGTCCATGCTTCCACTGCGCCACTCTGATCCATGATCCAACTATTATACAAGAGGAAGTCCAAATTCAAAGTACACATGAGATAATTCATCCGATCACAGGAATAAGTACTACTAGCCTTCCTTCGCCTTGAGCCCTGTGGAGGGGAATAAAATATTTTTGGGGTGAGCTAGAAGCTCAGCGAGTAACCAGTAAAATCAGTAATCAAATCGGTTTAACAATAGTTCATTTCAATGATGTCATAAATCAATGATGTCATAATTCAAATGATAAGTCCAGAAACAATTACAACATTTACAATGGAAAGCGATAGTAACATTCATGAAAAGGATACGGGCCCACATGGAGCCAAATATTCGCGCGCTCGCTCGTTCTCCTGCCATTTCCCCTTATTCCTCCAATTATTTGAAAATTTCATTTTGTGAATAAACCCTCGTTTGTTCGTTCATTTGTTCATTTCATTCACCCTTTCCTGGACATTGTCTAGGCTCCACAAACCTCCACCAACCTACAAAGGTAATACTCGAGTATACCAAAACGTTCACCCAGGTCACCATATCGCCCGACCGAGTCCGCTTCTGGCTCGAGTCGATCGGTAACAAGGGGCAGTGGCCAGTTCAGCCAAAAGGCTTACATTTATGCGCAACTAGCATTTCAATTATTAAATCCTTGAAAATTGCACAGTTATTTAGGTCGAGTGCGATAAAGTACACCCTCGCCTAGAAAGCTCGTTTTGGAAATCATTAAAAGCACTTAACACGTTATCAATCAATAATACAAGTTATGAAGTCAAGAAGCATTTAACAAACAAGGAACACTCACATGTAAGCACGCACGATATGCAAAAAAACAGTTCAAAAGTAACTTTGGAAACAGTTCAAAAGTAAATAATGCAGGAAACGGTTCATAAATAACTTTAGAAATAGTTTGAGGTCACTCACCTCCATGGCTCAGAAATCATCCATCATATAACATTGCCTTGCTCAAATCCAAGTCTTAGATCACAAACTCAATGCAAACAAATCCCTTCAAAGTTCGGACAGCACTTCCCCTGAATTTGCTAACTTTTCCAGCCATCATGGCTTCATTATTTCCTCAGCCAGTCCCAAAGTCACACGAAATATAAATTCTTCACAGCGGCCGTTCAATAGGCTCCCAATAGTACAAGTACAATTCAAGCTAGGGAAAAGTCAAGTACAATATTACAGAAGGTCACTCAACCCAGTTTCGAGTGTAACCAGGTCAAAAATGCAAGATACTACACCAGAACCGCAAAAACAGACTCACAGAACGCATTCTAGCGGAAACATCATAAATCAGGCTACCTAAGTCCAAATCCAGAAATTCCAAAACCAGATGAAAGATAAGAAATAGGGCTACATTTCATCAGAATACCTCAACAACCAATTCGTAAGAAATTGCAGCCAAAACAACCAATAACAGGCGCAATTCTTACATTCGGGTAAAACCAGGACAGCAAGGGTAATTCCGTCTTTTCATAAGCTACGCTGCTCCGATTGACCTGAAATTTTGTAGGCACCTCTAAAATGTCATTCCCTACAACTTAAATGTTTTATGTCAAGGCCAATTCGCCCTCTAACTAGGAGCTATAAATTCGGGCAGAATGTATTCATCATAACCCTAACTTTCCAAAATTTCTTCCAAAACAGAAATTGGTTGCAATTAACCACTTTTCCCACCTCCTAGAGTCATTATATACCATTTCCAATCATCATAGACAGCCACACAATCATGTTCATATTAAAACAGAAAAATCCCCAAAAATTATTAAACTTCATCACTTCAACCACAAATCAAGAAATAATCCATAAACTTGCATCTCATACTACCACTAATCATGATTTAAGCATCAATTAAGGGAGGAGGGTGGTTCTTCACAACTTACCTTAGAAACAAGAGAGAGGGAGCAATAGATTCTCTTAGCTTTCCAAATAACTCCACAAATCAACTCACAAACACTAAGTGAAGAGGTTTTATGGAGAGATTGCAAGATTAAATGGTTAGATTGTTGAACTTGAGCAAGATTGAAGCCAAAAATTGAAGAGTTTTCTTTCTTTTCTTTCCTTGAAGAAGTCGGCCAAGAGGAAGACAAAAATGAGGAATTTTGGTGAATTTTTAGTCATTTAAGTCAATTGGTAAGACATGGAATAGTAGTCAAATGGTCCACCCAATAGCTAAGTGACACTTGTCACTTAATTTAATGCTTGCCTAACTTTTGTCTCTCTCATACCAATCCACTTAGCATCCTCTACTTATCTCTTAACACCCGATAAATTAATTCCAGTATCCAAAACTTAACCTAGTTGGCCGAATTTTTCCGAACTTTTCGCACTAGTGGGTCCCACGTCCGGTATATGCTCTTAATTTCTCAAAAACTATCCGATAATAGAAAAATCATCCAAAACTATATTTACTCATAAAAATTATTTTCCCAATTTCTCACATCAATAAAATGTGGAAAAACGTGCAATTATATAAAAAAAAATAAAACCGAGTACTTTAAAACAAAATTACAGGCTCTCACACTTATACTTTTCGGGGCGTCACAATCTCCCCTCCTTAAAAGAATGTCGTCCTCGACATTCCCTCTTGTACCAATCAAGTCAAGACATCCCGTAAAAATCACTCAAGCATTCCAAGTAAACACTAAGAGTCAAATCAAACCCACAGTCCGGCATCCTAAACGTCAAGCCTAGGATACACTACAGAGATCTGAAGCCTAAGCTCTGATACCAACCGTGACAGCCCCACTTCCCCCTAAGGCGAACCAGAGGGTTCGGCGGGCCGCCTGCCCAACTCTCGCCGGGACTCAGTCGTTCACTACATTCCTCAAACTGATTACAAGATAAAACTCAAATATTACATCAAATTCTCCACTAATTACATATCCAAAGCGAAGCGTCCATGCTTCCACTGCGCCACTCTGATCCATGATCCAACTATTATACAAGAGGAAGTCCAAATTCAAAGTACACATGAGATAATTCATCCGATCACAGGAATAAGTACTACTAGCCTTCCTTCGCCTTGAGCCCTGTGGAGGGGAATAAAATATTTTTGGGGTGAGCTAGAAGCTCAGCGAGTAACCAGTAAAATCAGTAATCAAATCGGTTTAACAATAGTTCATTTCAATGATGTCATAAATCAATGATGTCATAATTCAAATGACAAGTCCAGAAACAATTACAACATTTACAATGGAAAGCGATAGTAACATTCATGAAAAGGATACGGGCCCACATGGAGCCAAATATTCGCGCGCTCGCTCGTTCTCCTGCCATTTCCCCTTATTCCTCCAATTATTTGAAAATTTCATTTTGTGAATAAACCCTCGTTTGTTCGTTCATTTGTTCATTTCATTCACCCTTTCCTGGACATTGTCTAGGCTCCACAAACCTCCACCAACCTACAAAGGTAATACTCGAGTATACCAAAACGTTCACCCAGGTCACCATATCGCCCGACCGAGTCCGCTTCTGGCTCGAGTCGATCGGTAACAAGGGGCAGTGGCCAGTTCAGCCAAAAGGCTTACATTTATGCGCAACTAGCATTTCAATTATTAAATCCTTGAAAATTGCACAGTTATTTAGGTCGAGTGCGATAAAGTACACCCTCGCCTAGAAAGCTCGTTTTGGAAATCATTAAAAGCACTTAACACGTTATCAATCAATAATACAAGTTATGAAGTCAAGAAGCATTTAACAAACAAGGAACACTCACATGTAAGCACGCACGATATGCAAAAAAACAGTTCAAAAGTAACTTTGGAAACAGTTCAAAAGTAAATAATGCAGGAAACGGTTCATAAATAACTTTAGAAATAGTTTGAGGTCACTCACCTCCATGGCTCAGAAATCATCCATCATATAACATTGCCTTGCTCAAATCCAAGTCTTAGATCACAAACTCAATGCAAACAAATCCCTTCAAAGTTCGGACAGCACTTCCCCTGAATTTGCTAACTTTTCCAGCCATCATGGCTTCATTATTTCCTCAGCCAGTCCCAAAGTCACACGAAATATAAATTCTTCACAGCGGCCGTTCAATAGGCTCCCAATAGTACAAGTACAATTCAAGCTAGGGAAAAGTCAAGTACAATATTACAGAAGGTCACTCAACCCAGTTTCGAGTGTAACCAGGTCAAAAATGCAAGATACTACACCAGAACCGCAAAAACAGACTCACAGAACGCATTCTAGCGGAAACATCATAAATCAGGCTACCTAAGTCCATATCCAGAAATTCCAAAACCAGATGAAAGATAAGAAATAGGGCTACATTTCATCAGAATACCTCAACAACCAATTCGTAAGAAATTGCAGCCAAAACAACCAATAACAGGCGCAATTCTTACATTCGGGTAAAACCAGGACAGCAAGGGTAATTCCGTCTTTTCATAAGCTACGCTGCTCCGATTGACCTGAAATTTTGTAGGCACCTCTAAAATGTCATTCCCTACAACTTAAATGTTTTATGTCAAGGCCAATTCGCCCTCTAACTAGGAGCTATAAATTCGGGCAGAATGTATTCATCATAACCCTAACTTTCCAAAATTTCTTCCAAAACAGAAATTGGTTGCAATTAACCACTTTTCCCACCTCCTAGAGTCATTATATACCATTTCCAATCATCATAGACAGCCACACAATCATGTTCATATTAAAACAGAAAAATCCCCAAAAATTATTAAACTTCATCACTTCAACCACAAATCAAGAAATAATCCATAAACTTGCATCTCATACTACCACTAATCATGATTTAAGCATCAATTAAGGGAGGAGGGTGGTTCTTCACAACTTACCTTAGAAACAAGAGAGAGGGAGCAATAGGTTCTCTTAGCTTTCCAAATAACTCCACAAATCAACTCACAAACACTAAGTGAAGAGGTTTTATGGAGAGATTGCAAGATTAAATGGTTAGATTGTTGAACTTGAGCAAGATTGAAGCCAAAAATTGAAGAGTTTTCTTTCTTTTCTTTCCTTGAAGAAGTCGGCCAAGAGGAAGACAAAAATGAGGAATTTTGGTGAATTTTTAGTTATTTAAGTCAATTGGTAAGACATGGAATAGTAGTCAAATGGTCCACCCAATAGCTAAGTGACACTTGTCACTTAATTTAATGCTTGCCTAACTTTTGTCTCTCTCATACCAATCCACTTAGCATCCTCTACTTATCTCTTAACACCCGATAAATTAATTCCAGTATCCAAAACTTAACCTAGTTGGCCGAATTTTTCCGAACTTTTCGCACTAGTGGGTCCCACGTCCGGTATATGCTCTTAATTTCTCAAAAACTATCCGATAATAGAAAAATCATCCAAAAACTATATTTACTCATAAAAATTATTTTCCCAATTTCTCACATCAATAAAATGTGGAAAAACGTGTAATTATATAAAAAAAAATAAAACCGAGTACTTTAAAACAAAATTACAGGCTCTCACACTTATACTTTTCGGGGCGTCACAATCTCCCCTCCTTAAAAGAATGTCGTCCTCGACATTCCCTCTTGTACCAATCAAGTCAAGACATCCCGTAAAAATCACTCAAGCATTCCAAGTAAACACTAAGAGTCAAATCAAACCCACAGTCCGGCATCCTAAACGTCAAGCCTAGGATACACTACAGAGATCTGAAGCCTAAGCTCTGATACCAACCGTGACAGCCCCACTTCCCCCTAAGGCGAACCAGAGGGTTCGGCGGGCCGCCTGCCCAGCTCTCGCCGGGACTCAGTCGTTCACTACATTCCTCAAACTGATTACAAGATAAAACTCAAATATTACATCAAATTCTCCACTAATTACATATCCAAAGCGAAGCGTCCATGCTTCCACTGCGCCACTCTGATCCATGATCCAACTATTATACAAGAGGAAGTCCAAATTCAAAGTACACATGAGATAATTCATCCGATCACAGGAATAAGTACTACTAGCCTTCCTTCGCCTTGAGCCCTGTGGAGGGGAATAAAATATTTTTGGGGTGAGCTAGAAGCTCAGCGAGTAACCAGTAAAATCAGTAATCAAATCGGTTTAACAATAGTTCATTTCAATGATGTCATAAATCAATGATGTCATAATTCAAATGATAAGTCCAGAAACAATTACAACATTTACAATGGAAAGCGATAGTAACATTCATGAAAAGGATACGGGCCCACATGGAGCCAAATATTCGCGCGCTCGCTCGTTCTCCTGCCATTTCCCCTTATTCCTCCAATTATTTGAAAATTTCATTTTGTGAATAAACCCTCGTTTGTTCGTTCATTTGTTCATTTCATTCACCCTTTCCTGGACATTGTCTAGGCTCCACAAACCTCCACCAACCTACAAAGGTAATACTCGAGTATACCAAAACGTTCACCCAGGTCACCATATCGCCCGACCGAGTCCGCTTCTGGCTCGAGTCGATCGGTAACAAGGGGCAGTGGCCAGTTCAGCCAAAAGGCTTACATTTATGCGCAACTAGCATTTCAATTATTAAATCCTTGAAAATTGCACAGTTATTTAGGTCGAGTGCGATAAAGTACACCCTCGCCTAGAAAGCTCGTTTTGGAAATCATTAAAAGCACTTAACACGTTATCAATCAATAATACAAGTTATGAAGTCAAGAAGCATTTAACAAACAAGGAACACTCACATGTAAGCACGCACGATATGCAAAAAAACAGTTCAAAAGTAACTTTGGAAACAGTTCAAAAGTAAATAATGCAGGAAACGGTTCATAAATAACTTTAGAAATAGTTTGAGGTCACTCACCTCCATGGCTCAGAAATCATCCATCATATAACATTGCCTTGCTCAAATCCAAGTCTTAGATCACAAACTCAATGCAAACAAATCCCTTCAAAGTTCGGACAGCACTTCCCCTGAATTTGCTAACTTTTCCAGCCATCATGGCTTCATTATTTCCTCAGCCAGTCCCAAAGTCACACGAAATATAAATTCTTCACAGCGGCCGTTCAATAGGCTCCCAATAGTACAAGTACAATTCAAGCTAGGGAAAAGTCAAGTACAATATTACAGAAGGTCACTCAACCCAGTTTCGAGTGTAACCAGGTCAAAAATGCAAGATACTACACCAGAACCGCAAAAACAGACTCACAGAACGCATTCTAGCGGAAACATCATAAATCAGGCTACCTAAGTCCAAATCCAGAAATTCCAAAACCAGATGAAAGATAAGAAATAGGGCTACATTTCATCAGAATACCTCAACAACCAATTCGTAAGAAATTGCAGCCAAAACAACCAATAACAGGCGCAATTCTTACATTCGGGTAAAACCAGGACAGCAAGGGTAATTCCGTCTTTTCATAAGCTACGCTGCTCCGATTGACCTGAAATTTTGTAGGCACCTCTAAAATGTCATTCCCTACAACTTAAATGTTTTATGTCAAGGCCAATTCGCCCTCTAACTAGGAGCTATAAATTCGGGCAGAATGTATTCATCATAACCCTAACTTTCCAAAATTTCTTCCAAAACAGAAATTGGTTGCAATTAACCACTTTTCCCACCTCCTAGAGTCATTATATACCATTTCCAATCATCATAGACAGCCACACAATCATGTTCATATTAAAACAGAAAAATCCCCAAAAATTATTAAACTTCATCACTTCAACCACAAATCAAGAAATAATCCATAAACTTGCATCTCATACTACCACTAATCATGATTTAAGCATCAATTAAGGGAGGAGGGTGGTTCTTCACAACTTACCTTAGAAACAAGAGAGAGGGAGCAATAGGTTCTCTTAGCTTTCCAAATAACTCCACAAATCAACTCACAAACACTAAGTGAAGAGGTTTTATGGAGAGATTGCAAGATTAAATGGTTAGATTGTTGAACTTGAGCAAGATTGAAGCCAAAAATTGAAGAGTTTTCTTTCTTTTCTTTCCTTGAAGAAGTCGGCCAAGAGGAAGACAAAAATGAGGAATTTTGGTGAATTTTTAGTTATTTAAGTCAATTGGTAAGACATGGAATAGTAGTCAAATGGTCCACCCAATAGCTAAGTGACACGTGTCACTTAATTTAATGCTTGCCTAACTTTTGTCTCTCTCATACCAATCCACTTAGCATCCTCTACTTATCTCTTAACACCCGATAAATTAATTCCAGTATCCAAAACTTAACCTAGTTGGCCGAATTTTTCCGAACTTTTCGCACTAGTGGGTCCCACGTCCGGTATATGCTCTTAATTTCTCAAAAACTATCCGATAATAGAAAAATCATCCAAAAACTATATTTACTCATAAAAATTATTTTCCCAATTTCTCACATCAATAAAATGTGGAAAAACGTGCAATTATATATATAAAAAATAAAACCGAGTACTTTAAAACAAAATTACAGGCTCTCACACTTATACTTTTCGGGGCGTCACAATCTCTCTTTCTTAAAAGAATGTCGTCCTCGACATTCCCTCTTGTACCAATCAAGTCAAGACATCCCGCAAAAATCACTCAAGCATTCCAAGTAAACACTAAGAGTCAAATCAAACCCACAGTCCGGCATCCTAAACTTCAAGCCTAGGATACACTACAGAGATCTGAAGCCTAAGCTCTGATACCAACCGTGACAGCCCCACCTCCCCCTAAGGCGAACCAGAGGGTTCGGCGGGCCGCCTGCCCAGCTCTCGCCGGGACTCAGTCGTTCACTACATTCCTCAAACAGATTACAAGATAAAACTCAAATATTACATCAAATTCTCCACTAATTACATATCCAAAGCGAAGCGTCCATGCTTCCACTGCGCCACTCTGATCCATGATCCAACTATTATACAAGAGGAAGTCCAAATTCAAAGTACACATGAGATAATTCATCCGATCACAGGAATAAGTACTACAAGCCTTTCTTCGCCTTGAGCCCTGTGGAGGGGAATAAAATATTTTTGGGGTGAGCTAGAAGCTCAGCGAGTAACCAGTAAAATCAGTAATAAAATCGGTTTAACAATAGTTCATTTCAATGATGTCATAAATCAATGATGTCATAATTCAAATGATAAGTCCAGAAACAATTACAACATTTACAATGGAAAGCGATAGTAACATTCATGAAAAGGATACGGGCCCACATGGAGCCAAATATTCGCGCGCTCGCTTGTTCTCCTGCCATTTCCCCTTATTCCTCCAATTATTTGAAAATTTCATTTTGTGAACAAACCCTCGTTTGTTCGTTCATTTGTTCATTTCATTCACCCTTTCCTGGACATTGTCCAGGCTCCACCAACCTCCACCAACCTACAAAGGTAATACTCGAGTATGCCAAAACGTTCACCCAGGTCACCATATCGCCCGACCGAGTCCGCTTCCGGCTCGAGTCGATCGGTAACAAGGGGCAGTGGCCAGTTCAGCCAAAAGGCTTACATTCATGCACAACTAGCATTTCAATTATTAAATCCTTGAAAATTGCACAGTTATTTAGGTCGAGTGCGATAAAGTACACCCTCGCCTAGAAAGCTCGTTTTGAAAATCATTAAAAGCACTTAACACGTTATCAATCAATAATACAAGTTATGAAGTCAAGAAGCATTTAACAAACAAGGAACACTCACATGTAAGCACGCATGATATGCAAGAAAACAGTTCAAAAGTAACTTTGGAAACAGTTCAAAAGTAAATAATGCAGGAAACGGTTCATAAATAACTTTAGAAATAGTTTGAGGTCACTCACCTCCATGGCTCAGAAATCATCCATCATATAACATTGCCTTGCTCAAATCCAAGTCTTAGATCACAAACTCAATGCGAACAAATCCCTTCAAAGTTCGGACAGCACTTCCCCTGAATTTGCTAACTTTTCCAGCCATCATGGCTTCATTATTTCCTCAGCCAGTCCCAAAGTCACACGAAATATAAATTCTTTACAGCGGCCGTTCAATAGGCTCCCAATAGTACAAGTACTATTCAAGCTAGGGAAAAGTCCGGAAATGAAAGTTAAGCTCAAAACAAGAAAAACAGTTTTTGACGTCATTTTACGGTAATGGCACCAAGGGCGCTACGATTGTCGGATGAAGGTGAAAGATACACCGTTTCGAAGCTAAGAGATAGGGCTACAATATTTCAGAAGGTCACTCAACCCAGTTTCGAGTGTAACCAGGTCAAAAATGCAAGATACTACACCAGAACTGCAAAAACAGATTCACAGAACGCATTCTAGCGGAAACATCATAAATCAGGCTAACTAAGTCCAAATCCAGAAATTCCTAAACCAGATGAAAGCTAAGAAACAGGGATACATTTCATCAGAAGATCTCAACAACCAATTCGGAAGCAATTCCAGCCAAAACAACCAATTACAGGCGCAATTCTTACATTCGGGTAAAACCAGGACAGCAAGGGTAATTCCATCTTTTCACAAGCTACGCTGCTCCGATTGACCTGAAATTTTGTAGGCACCTCTAAAATGTCATTGCCTACAACTTTCATGTTTTAAGCCAAGGACAATTCGGCCTCTAACTAGGAGCTATAAATTCGGGCAGAATGTATTCATCATAACCCTAACTTTCCAAAACAGAAATTGGTTGCAATTAACCACTTTTCCCACCTCCTAGAGTCATTATATACCATTTCCAATCATCATAGATAGCCACACAATCATGTTCATATTAAAACAGAAAAATCCCCAAAAATTATAAAACTTCATCACTTCAACCACAAATCAAGAAATAACCCATAAACTTGCATCTCATACTACCACTAATCATGATTTAAGCATCAATTAAGGGAGGAGGGTGGTTCCTCACAACTTACCTTAGAAACAAGAGAGAGGGAGCAATTGGTTCTCTTAGCTTTCCAAATAACTCCACAAATCAACTCACAAACTCTAAGTGAAGAGCTTTTATGGAGAGATTGCAAGATTAAATGGTTAGATTGTTGAACTTGAGCAAGATTGAAGCCAAAAATTGAAGAGTTTTCTTTCTTTTCTTGCCTTGAAGAAGTCGGCCAAGAGGAAGACAAAAATGAGGAATTTTGGTGAATTTTTAGTTATTTAAATCAATTGGTAAGACATGGAATAGTAGTCAAATGGTCCACCCAATAGCTAAGTGACACTTGTCACTTAATTTAATGCTTGCCGAACTTTTATCTCTCTCATACCAATCCACTTAGCATCCTCTACTTATCTCTTAACACTCGATAAATTAATTCCAGTATCCAAAACTTAACCGAGTTGGCCGAATTTTTCCTAACTTTTCGCACTAGTGGGTCCCACGTTCGGTATATGCTCTTAATTTCTCAAAAACTATCCGATACTAGAAAAATCATCCAAAAACTATATTTACTCATAAAAATTATTTTCCCAATTTCTCACATCAATAAAATGTGGAAAAACGTGCAATTATATATAAAAAAATAAAACCGAGTACTTTAAAAAAAAATTACAGGCTCTCACACTTATACTTTTCAGGGCGTCACAATTCACACCTCCCACTATCCCAGTTTTCGAAGGTCATTTCAGTGGTACACCTTCTCACATACCCGTATTTGGCTATACGTCTGCTGTTGTACCGTCCTCTACTATGCCTAATACATCGTTTCATCTAGAAATTAAGTTTCAAGATGATCTTGACCATATGTACCACTTCCTAGGGATCTCGACTGGCTTCTCACCTATTTTCCATATCGACGACGATAGCATTCCGTTAGTGCTCCTTTCCAGACGTATACATGGTTCCCAGATGTGGCCAAACTCTCGTGTTGAACGCCTTCGTTGATGATGACGAGGACCAAACGCCTGAACAAGTGCATGCACCACCTTAGAGGTCCGAACGGCTACAATTAGGACGAGATCTACCATATGAAAGGATCCATTGGAAATGTGGCTGCTCTATCACTCCGCACGATAAGGGCAAGAGGCGCATTGATGGGTGATATTCAGATTTTTAGAATTTTTCTTGTCAAACCTCGCGTTTTATTATCATTCGAGTTTATATGCTAATTATTATATCCATTTATCGTTGAATACTACATTATTTATCGTTATTTAAATTAACATTAACATCAAAAAATTTTTAAAAAAAAGATGACTTGGGCAAATTTTAATAGTAGTTAATAGCATGCTTAATCATCATTTATGAAACTAACACAATTCTAATATCATATATTAAATTTTTTACAGTTCCACAATTAGGGTTTATAATAGGGTATTAGTAATAGGGTTTAGGGATTTTGGTTATAGGGTTAGGGTTAGGTTAGGGTGAGTGTCGAAACTTTTTTAAAAAATAATTTTCACCGCTCATTTGAAGGGCTGTGAAGCCTTTGACAACAAAAAAAAATTCGCTCACCCAACTTCATCGCCGACAAAAATAGAAATTTAAAATATTTTTCGAATCAAACCTCCATTACCATTTGCTTAGAAATTAACATAGAACACACTCCTGATTTACACCACTTTTCTGATATTTTTGAATTTTAACAATATTTCAAGAAATTCGCCCTTCCACGGTTAGGGTTTATGTTTATATTTGGGTTACAATGGTAGGGTTTAGGGATTAAGGTTTCAAGGGTTAGGGGTGTTAGGGTTACATTTTAAGAAGAAAAAAAATGTAAAAGGAATCGCCGCTTATTAAACATGTAGTGATTCCTTGTTTAATAATAAGCTTTGTCGCTCATGAAATGTACTGCGAAGCCTTTAAAAAAAAAGAGTCCTTCACTGCTCATTTTAGGAGCAGTGAAAGCTTTTCCCAAAAAAAAAATAATAAAACTTAAGCCGTTTAGACTTTTTCTTAACATAAAATCTTCTAACATGTCACATGCACATTTCTTTCATTTCATGAAAATATGTCACCAATTTTATATTTCATAGCATAGCAAAACAATTCAAATAGGCATACACGATCCATTTTACATATATCAAGTAAGCTTTCATTTGAGAGCTTATGTTTAACATTTTAAAAACACAGGGGGCAAGTACCAGCTGTGACAGTCCCACCTCTCCTTAGGGCGAACTCTAAGGATTAGCGCATTGTCTGCCCAACTCTCGCCGAGACTCAGTCGACTAATGAACCAGAAATCCAAGGAAAATAACAAAATATCTTCAAAAGCAAAGGGTACAACCCTTTATAGAAATATAAGTTGCCACACCACTTTCCAAAACTTAGAATATAGAGCTAAGTATCAAACTTCTAACTCCACACTTAATTTACATAATATACGTCGAACTTACAATTCACGCTTACAAGAGTCAAAAGTAAGGTCTTCTAAACAAAAGGTTACGAACCAAAATACAAGTTCAAGACAAAAGCTAAAGTTATGAAAGTTCTCGACCACAGTTCCATCCCCGATCTGTTAAGGAAAACAAAAGGAGTGGGGTGAGCTAAAACTCAGTGAGGTTCCAAATAAACATGTAAGTACATAGCCAAATAAAGGCGTAATATAAACAAGTAAACACTGTATTGTATTATAACGATTTAATCACAGTTCAATTCAAGGATACGGGTGGCTTCCAAAAGCCAAATCCACTTGAGCTTAATCATAACAAGAACCCGTTGACTCTCCGTCAAGGTTTGCGTTTAAAGAATATAATGTCCGTAGAACACCACTTACTCCAATTTCCGTCCATCAATCAACTCCCTTACCGAGCCCGAACACCACAAACAGTAATTAGGTAATACTCGAGTATACCGGATCCAGATTCAGCAAGCAGTCCTAAAGGTTTATCGGCCATCTCGACCAAGCCCTTGCTGACTCGATACAACCGACTCACCTATGAGGTTGGGTACCCAAACAGTCACAATAGTTGATGGGATATCACCCAAACAACTCACATACAGTCAAATATAGAGAAATCACATCTCATAATAGCAGTATATAGAGGCTTAGTGGAATCGAAAGAGATCGAGTGTGATAAAGTACATGCTCGTCTCAAATTTGTCAAAACAATTGTTTAGCTCAACCAGTCACAGATCAATTATTTAGATATTTCACATAGACAGGTAACAGGTAATGGAACACTCACCTATCAAGAAATGTAGAGTTCAAATGTCAAGTTCTTTGGTTACGTTCACCTCCGTTTTCCAATCTTAGGGCAATAAGTGAAATCGTTAACAATCTATGTTCATTTCCAACCCAAATGCAAGTCCATTATGTGACCAAGTGAGTGGTTAAATCGACTCAATTTACCATGCAAGTTAGGCCCAAAATGCAGTAAAAGGTCATAAGAAAACAAGTTTGACAAGTGCAAGAAAGTTGAGTAAAAGCAAAATCTCATTCAAGTTCAAAGTAGCCTTCACGGGTAGAACAGTCGCGCTCGCGAAGTTTCGGGAAAATGGCCATATCTCACTGTAGGACAGTTGGAATCATGTGCCGTTAGCGGCGTTAGAAACTAGATTCAAAGGGTTTTCCAGCGGTACCAAAAGCAACCTTCAGTTCCTCTCCTATCAATACCAATAGTTCGGGGAAATTGGTTGATTTTTCAGTTCTGATCAGCTTAGAACCCTAACAAAGTCACTCTATTTCTTCTTGCCAACTTCACTTGTTTTGGCTCAAATTCACCCAATTAAACCTCCTAGAGTCCATATATAGGGGATCAAGTTATCTAGAACCATTGGAGCTTAAAATGCAAGACAACAAATGATCAAGTGAACCAAAACAGTCTAGCCAACAAAAAGAACCGAAACAGTCCACTAGTTGCCCAAAAACAACCACTTTACTTGCTTCATTTCCATTTCAACTCACACCAAACCTTAAACTAGTGTTTAGCCAAGTTCCTTAGGTTTAATTAAGGTGCAAAGAACCACAAAAATCAAGGAGAAACCTCCCCTTCAAATCCGGTCAGCCAAGAGAAAGGAAAACAGTCCACAAGTTCACATGCATCACCAACTTCCATCCTTTAATTATAGTTAACTTAACAACATCCCAAGAGTTATCCTTAACTTTAAAAGGATCCAAATCATGTTAATACATCAAGAAAACCACAAACAAAACTTTAACAATTAATCAAATACATGGTAGGCTAAACAACCAACCTTACATCCACTTGTTTAAGTCAAGAAATTTCACCACAAATGTCATCCATACAAGTCCTAGTTTGCCATCAAAACTTTAAATATCAATATAACACCATAAAATCAAGAGTTAAGGATCATATACCTCTCTTATGAGAAGCATGAAATCACCCAAATAGCCACCAAAACCAAAAGCTCCAAGCTTGAAATCACACACTAGAGTTGAAGGTTGTTCACTCAACTAACTCAAGTCCTTCACTTTTGATTTTTGCTCAAGATCAAGCTAGGGTTTAAAAGGCATGAAAATGGAGTTTTTTCTCTTCCCTTGGAAGCTTCAAAATGGCCGGCCATCCTAAGGAAAAATGGAGCCAAGAATGGTTTAAATTTCCTCTAATTTCTTTGGTCAAAAAGGTTGAATGGCTAGGGTTTTGCCACTTGTCTCAATCTTGGCCATTCTCCCTCTAAACTTTGCCAAATCATGTTTCTATCCTCCAAATGATTCGAATGTCTAACTAACACCCCAAAACTATCATATAAAATCCCAACCACAATAAAAGGATACTTGGTCATAGAGTATGTGGTGAAATAAGATAATACCAAGTCAAGGAAATGTTACAATTCAAATAAAGGTAGTGCGATGCAATGCAAGGAAATGTTTTAAGTGATTTAATCATAGGGCAAGGAAAGTGATTTAGGAAAATTTATATTTTTAAATGAAGCTTCTCACATTCTCTCCCACTTAAAAGAATTTCGTTCTCGAAATTCTCACCTTGATTACTGAATAGCTTGGGATATTTTGCACGAATGTCTTCTTCCACTTCCCAAGTAGCCTCTTCTACCTCATGATTTCTCCAAAAAATCTTTACCAAGGGTATCCGCTTAGTCCTTAATTCCTTTACTTTTCGGCCTAAGATCTATACCGGTCTTTCTTCATAATTCAGAGATTCGTCAAGATCAATTTCTTCTGGTTTTAGTACATGAGTGGGGTCTGGATGATACTTCTTCAACATAGAAACGTGAAATATATCATGGATCCTGGATAAACTCGCTGGTAACTCTAACTGATAGGCCACATTCCCTACTCGTTGAAGAATCTTAAAAGGCCCACATATCTTGGTTGAAGTTTCTTTCCTTTTCCCACCGTGAAACTTCAAAGTGGGATAACCTTTAAAAATACCTTATCCCCAACTTCAAACTCCAAGTCCTTTCGTCGATTATCTGCATAACTCTTTTGTCAGATTTGCACTATCTGAAGCTTCTGACGTATCACCTTCACCTTCTCATAGGCATCTTCGATCCATGGTACTGCAATTGGGTCTAAAACCCTTCTTTCCCCTATTTCATCCCAGTATATTGGTGATCGACACTTTCTTCCATAACGAGTTTCGTACGGTGCCATTTGTATGGAGGAATGATAACTATTACTGTATGCAAATTCAACTAACGCCATATATTGTCCCCAACTACCCCCAAAATCCAAGATACAAGTTCTTAGCAGGTCCTCAAGTGTTTGAATGGTTCTCTCTGACTGTCTATCAGTTTGGGGATGATAAGTGGTACTAAAGTTCAACTTGGTCCCCAAAGCTTCTTGTAACTGTTGCCAGAATCGAGAAACAAATCGTGGATCTCTGTTAGAAACAATGTGTTGCTCCCCATTTTTGAAATAATAAATAAATGGTTTAAAAAGTGAATTTTGATTCAATTTTTGGTTGGAAAATGAATTTTTGATTTAAAAAGAAAAAGAAAAAACATGGGTCTAAATGGGACATGAAAATGCGACGATTTGACCCAAAATATAGTTTAAAAAGGGTTTATTGAATGAAAAATAGAGTCGCCACTTGGTATAGAGTTAAGGTGTACCAAGTCACCTAAAATGAAATTTTAAAGAAAAAATGGAAAAACCCTTTTTAAACGACTCCAAATCTACGTAAATCAAAGAAAAAGGTTCGGGAGTCACATTTGAAGAAAGGGAAGGCAGGGATAGAAATCCAAGGCACCCTTTCGACCTAGCCAAGGCTAGTTGCGTGATTTAGTCAAGGATTTTCTTATTTTAACCAAAAGATTTATCACATGTGGACGTGCTATATGAATGCAACCCTAGACCTAGGAGGGTATCGGGGGGTCAAATTTCTCTTCAAAGCTCAATTGATGCCAATCACATTAATTGTGATGCCCAATGCGGATTCTTTGGAGAGGTCACGAATAATGCAGAAAATATGAGACTCTAAGAAAAGAAATAAAAAATAATTATAGAAATATACATGTCTTAAAGGAGTGCATCATGTCGGGTACGGGGGACTAATGTTCGTGACTCAATTTTCCCTTTTAATAGAGGGAATACGAGCGTGCTAAGGCTAGAAAGCCAAACTCGTCCATATCCCATATTCAAGGGGTGTTTCCTAGTCTAATCAAGTAAATGTACTAACCTAGGTCTAGTGCTTAGATGAAATGCAGGTCTAATGTCATGTTTCATACAAAGGGGTAAGTAATATACATATAAGGGAAAATACGGGGGAAGGGATATACATATATAAGGAAAGTGTCATGCAACATGGTGAAAGAAGCCCTAGAAAGTAAAGATATGCATGAGATGAAGTGATTTTATCACACAATCATGATCTAACGCGCGAAGGGCTCCCAAGGGTCTAGCGTTGGACTAGCCCATGTCTATGACTTCTCACTAGCATTGGACTAGTGAGAAAAACGGAACAAAAAGCCACAACTAGCATTGGACTAGTGGGGATTCGGGAAAGGGGACCACAACTAGCGTTGGACTAGCGTGGTGACGTCACGCGTTCATTACAGTCAAATAAATCATGTAAAGCATAATAAAGCAAATAAACACATAAATCACATATAGCACATAACACTTAAGCATGGTATCTAGATGCAAGGCCCTAAGAAAGCAGTAACACATAGCACGTAAGCATGCAAACCACACAAAACAAAATAAAACCAATAAGTCCTAACTATTACATTCGGGGAGCCCTACCACAATCTAAAGAGAAAAATGAAAATAAATAAAATAAACCTAACTATTACAACTTGGCATTTAAATGCCTTTTAAATAATTAAAATGAACTAAAATAAATATACAAAATTAAGACGACTAAAGCGAATAAATAAATAAATAAAATGAAAAACATTCAAAAGGCATGCAATTAAACACATAAATCACATAAGTACACATAGGGTCAAATAAAGTAAAATAAGGGGTAGAGTGTACCTCACTTGAGTTGGTGTCCTAATGAAATGAATTTACTTATTTACCCTCCAAAAACAAAGAAAATGTCAAGGCATCACTTTGATTAACAAAATAATCACACGAAATGGAAATAAACAGGAAATTGAATCATTCAAATAAACTAAACAACTCATATTCATCAAGTTGAAGCCAACAAGGACCCAATTGAAACAATCAAAGAAGTTAAATGGGCCAATTTGATTGATTTTTCCAATTGTTTGGGCCTTAGAAGAATTAGTTGAAAAATTAGGGGTTGAAGTATAATTCTCGAAATTATTTCATGCATGCAACGAAGCCTTCAGCTTCTGCAATGTTTTCTTTGCTGCAAAAACTCATAGCTCATCAAATCACTGTCTTAGGCACCAGGCAAAAATATCAAAAACAACAAGACAACCTTGCGGATTCTTCTAACATGAACAACCAAGAACTAACATCAAAAGGATAAAATGAATTACTTCACATCAGCCAACAAGATTGCCAAGACAGGACTGTGCGAAAACAAAAGAGAACTCCAGCAATGAGAGAAAAGACATTTTTCTTTGCAAAGAAACACTTCAACCCCTTTACCCACTACGCAACTCAAAAATAGCAAACAAACCCCTAAACATCACGCAAACTCAGATTTTTATCCATCAAACAATGCGTCTAGCAGCGCCTGCGACAAACAAATGCCTTGTTGCAGCCCACTGTTGTACCGCAGATTGCTGCTTTAAATTGCAGCCAGCAAGTGCATGAAACGACGATCAAACAACAAGCCACCCAAAGGAACACTCAAACCATTCCAGGAACTTCAGCAAAGACCATCACTCGACATCACTTAACAAAACTGAACACTTCAAACTAACAAAATGGAACCCAAATCAGAAAATAAATTCCAAACGCATGGTTAACATTCAGGCCCCTCCCAATTCCAAAGTGCATTCACAAAAAAACAATTTTCTTCACTGACTTGAACTGATAGCATGCGATAATCTTAACCAGAAACAATCCCAAATATTTATCAAGCTTCTTACAGCTATCACCAAAAGGTAACATTGAACGCACATCGAATGAAAAAAAAACTGAGCATAGGAGGAGCTCGTCAGACCTCAGATTCACTCATTAGTTTCAAAGCTAAAGACTTGTCCAGACACATTTTCAGACCAGAGGTTGTTCATGGTATTTGACTCAAGTATAGACAACAAAACAAACAGGTCAAATGAGTAACCGCTGCAGCAAAACAAAGAAAAAGAAGCCGACATGCCTGAACTGCTGCAACAAGTCGAAAGATTCAATCTTGTTGCAGCAAACTCTTAATCTAAGGACCCGAGAACAAAAGGCCATACTCACAAAAGGAACCTCAACATCAGTCATCAAAGCACCGAACAACATCCAGGTTTCTCACAGTCCCATCATTAATAGAAACTATCTATAAAGCAAAGCAAAAAGAAAGCCTTACAGTCACGTTCTTGGTAAAGCTCTCGACAATAATGGTGGCGATGAGTTCCTTTTCCGTGGTTTTTCTTTCCGCCGTTACGCACAGATTCTCCCTGCAATTCCTCTCTTTTCCACCTGAAACTCTTTCTTTTCCATTCTTTTCCTCTAGCTATCTCTCTCACTTCCCTGTTTTCTCCCTCAGCCCTGCCGTCATTCTCCTCTCAAACCCCCAGCTCCTCTCTTTCCTTCTTGCTTGCCCATAGCTTTCCGTGTCCTTTCCTTTTCATCAGCCGTTCTCCCTATCTCTCAGACTCATTCTTTTCTTCCTTGCCTTTCGCTGTTTTTTTTTCCCGCCGTCAGGCACACTCCCCGCTCCTCATTCTCTCAAACTCAGTCGCCCCTTTTCATCAGCCGTCAGCAAAACCTCTCAAGCGCTCCTCGGTTCCTTTCCTCATCCCAAGCAGCCAACCTCCTCTGGTTTCTATCTTACTCAGCTATCCCGCTGTCACTCCTCGCTCTGTTTTCTATTCTCTCTCGCCGCCACCCTGATTCTCTTTCACTCCCCTTTTTCTCTTGGCCGAAAGCCTTTTTTCTATTTTTGCCCTCCCCGCCGTCACTCCTCTCTCGGGTTTCTTTCTTCAGCCGTCCAAAACCTCCCCCTGAAACCTTAGCTTTTCACCGCTTTTTATATCAAAAGCTCCCTCCTGAAACCTAGCATCTAAGGCACGGAAAAACTCCATCTTCTTTTGCATTTTTTACAGCCTTAGATTTTCATGTTTTCTGATAAACCTTGGATCGAGCCAAGTGTCTTCTATTGGGATCATCAGGCGGAGGAGAAAATTGGGTCAACAATGGAGCTGAAAATTTTTCTTTTTGTATCTGCGTTTTTGCATATGAAAATGTAAAGGGGTTTTGATTGTATGCTTCTCGGGTGCATGAGCTCGCTTTTTCTTTTCTCTTTTTTCCCTTTTTCCTTTTCTCTTTTCCCTTTTCTCTTTTTTCTTTCCTTTTTCTAAAATTTAGTGTAAAACGCTCTTAAATCGATTAAAATAAAATGAGAGACACGAAACATAAACAAAACAAAATAAAATAAAATAAAATAAAATAGAAACCTAAAATTGAATCACATAAGTCAAAAATTTGGTGTCTACACAATGCTTACTGGGATCCCATGCAATCTCACTATCTCATTCATGTATAGTTGAGCCAATTTTTTCAAAAAGTATCTCATATTTATAGGCAAGAAATGAGCAGACTTAGTCAACTTGTCAACTATTACCCAAACTACATCATGACCTTTCTGAGTACGAGGTAATTCTGACACAAAATCCATCGTAATATGTTCCTATTTCCACTCAAGGATTTCAAGAGGTTGTAGAAGACTTGAGGTTTTTTTATGTTCAGCTTTTACGTGTTGACACACTAAACATTTTTGGACAAACTAAGCAATTTTCTTCTTCATTTTATCCCACCAATACAGTCCCTTTAAATTCCGGTAAATTTTATTGCTCCCGGGATGTACTGTATACTTAGATCGACGTGTCTCTTCCAAAATGTCTCTTTTTATCACTTCATCTTGCGGCACCACTATCCGATCACGAAACTTCAAAATACTCTCGGAACTCATATTAAAATCTAAGATTTCCCTTTTTTGCACTTTTCTACCCATTTTTGTATCATTCGGTCATTCTTCTGAACTTCTTTAATTCGGTCGAACAAATCAGATTTCATCGTGATATTTCCCAAGATCACTTTCTGTCGATCCAACCATGGATTCCATTCACTCACCTTTTCTAATAAATTCCATTCATTGACCATTAATCCAGCTACTTGAACTTTCCGACTTAAGGCATCCACTACAACATTGGCCTTCTCCGGGTGGTAGTTAATTGTACAGTCATAATCCTTAAGAAATTTCACCCACCGACGCTGTCTCAAGTTTAGTTTTTTCTGAGAGAATAGATATTTCAGACTCTTATGGTCGGTATAACTTCAAAAGTCACCCCATATAAGTAATGCTTTCACTTCTTTAAGGCAAAGACTACAAAGGCCAATTTCAATTCGTAAGTCGGGTAATTTCGCTCATGAGATTTTAATTTCCTAGATGCATAGGCAATCACATTTCCATTCTGCATTAGAAAACATCCCAATCCTTCTCTGGAGGCATCAGTATATACAGAGAAACTGTCTTTTCCATTTGGTAAGGTTAACACTGGGCCCGAAGTTAACCGTTTCTTTAATTCTTGGAAACTAGTTTCACACCTAGAAACCCAGATAAATTGACCATGTTTTTTCGTTAGATCGGTTAAAGGGCCAGCTAATTTGGAAAAATTTTTTATGAACCGACGGTAGTACCTGGCTAAACCCAAGAAACTACGGATCTCAGTTGGTGTTTCTGGTTGTTTCCACTCAGATACAGCTTCTACTTTTACTGGATCTACAGAAATGCCATTTTTAGATATTACATGTCCTAGAAAAGAAATCTGCTCCACCCAAAATGTGACGACCCCACCTCCCCCTAAGGCGAACCAGAGGGTTCGGCGGGCCGCCTGCCCGGCTCTCGCCGGGACTCAGTCGTTTACTACAAACCTCAATTGAATTTCAAGATATATATATCAAATATACATCAAAGGTTCCCAAACTTTACATATCAAAAGCGAAGCGTCCACGCTTCCGCAGCGCCACTCTGATCCTTGATCACAACTATTATACAGGTGGAAGTCCAAAACTAGCCTATTACACATCCAAGCAATTCTAAACGTTCAATACAATCCCAATATGAATGATTACACAAAAGGAAATCCACGTTCACTCCATACATGAAATAATCCATGAATAAACACTACAAGCCCTTCCTTCGCCTTGAGCCCTGTGGAGGGGAATAAAACATTTTTGGGGTGAGCTAGAAGCTCAGCGAGTAACCGGAAAAATCAGTAATCAAATCTGTTTAACAATAGTTCATTTCAATGATGTCATTTCAATATGGATTATCAATAATTCAAGAAACATTTACAATGGAAAGCGATAGTAACATTCATGAAAAGGATACGTTCGTTCTCCTGTCATTTCATTGCATTTGATTTCATTCGTTCATTCATTCACCCCGTCCCTGGCTTTTGGCTAGGCTCCGCCAACCTACAAGGTAATACTCGAGTATACCGAAACGTTCACCCAAGTTCCTAGTCGCCCGACCGAGTCCGCTTCTGGCTCGAGACGACCGGTAACAAGGGGCAATGGCCAGTTCAGCCCAAAAGGCTTACATTCATGCGCAAGTAACATTTCAATCATTCAATCATTGAAAATGTCATATTTATTTAGGTCGAGTCCGATAAAGTACACACTCGCCTAGAAAACTCGTTTTAACAATCATTGAAAGCAAAATCAATAATAACAAGACACTGATATGCAGGCACGCATGATATGTAAGAAACAGTTCCAAAAGTAACTTTGAAAACGGTTCAAAAGTAGATAATGCAGTAAAGCGGTTCAAAAGTAAATTTGGAAACAGTTTGAGGTCACTCACCTCAATGGCTCAGCAATCATCCATCATACACTCAATGCAATCAAGTCCTTTCAAAGTTCGGACAGCACTTCCCCTGAATTTGCTTACTTTTCCAGCCATCACGGCTTCATTATATTTCTCATTCTAACCCAAAGGTACACACACAACAACAAGTTCATCCAATAACCATCCAGCAAGCTCCAAGTAGTACTAGTACAAGTCAAGCTAGGGAAAAGTCCGGAAATGAAAGTTTAGCTCAAACCAGAAAAACAGTTTTGACGTCATTTTGCGGTAATGGTGCCAAAAGCACTACGATGGTCGGATGATGATGCAAGACCCACCGTTTCGAACCTAAGAGACAGGGCTACAACAATGTAGAAGGCCACTCAGTCCAAATCCTAGCACAACTAGGTCAAATATGCAGAATACCAAACCAGAACCGTAATTGCAGGTTTACAAATTACACTATGCTGTAATTAGTCCATCTCAGTCTATACAGGTCCGAATGCAGAAATTCCAAAGGCATATGATAGCTAGGACATGAAGATACATTTCATCAGAAGACCTCAACCACCAAATCCAAAGCAATTCCAGTCAAAACAGACGATTACAGGCGCAGTTCGGCCATCCTGATCAACCCAGAACAGCAACAGTAAAATCGACATATCTCATTCTACACTACTCCAATTGCCCTGAAATTTTACAGGCATCTCAAACACATCAATACCTACAACTTTCATGTTTTAAGAAAAGTCCAATTCGGCCTCTAATCATATGATACAAAACCTGACAGAAAAGGGGGTTATGAAACCCTAACTTTTCACATTTCAATCCAAACCCAAAATTGGTTGCAATTTCCTATCATACACACCTACTAGAGTCATAACCCCTCATTACCAACCATCATAAATAACCACAACACCATGATCACATTAAACCAGATAATTCCTCAAAAAAATAAAAACTTCACCAATTCATTCCAAACCAAGAAATAAACCACAATTTTCAACACTATAGCCACCATTAGGCACAAATTAAACATCATTAGGTGTAAGAGGAAGTGTAAGCACCACTTACCAAGTAAACAAGAGAAAGGAAGTTGTAGAACACCTTAGCTTCTCAAAGAAACTTCACCAAAACACTCACTAACACCAAATGGAGGAATTTTATGGAGTAGAAACTAGTTTAAGCACTTGAGTTGGATGATTGGCACTAAATGGTAGCTAAACTTGGAAGAGTTTTTCTTTCTTCTTTGATAGAGAGGGCCGGCCACCAAGGAGCAAGAAATGGTGATTTTTGGTGGTAATTTTAAGATATTTAACCAATGGGTCAAAAGTCAAAAACATGAATAGTGTTCCATAAAGTCCACCCAATGATATTGTGACACTTGGCACCTCTTTAAATGCATTTCTATCCTTTGGTCACCTCTCACATCAATCACTTCACCTCCTCTACTTATCTCTTAACACCCGATAAAGTTTACACAGTATCCGAAACTTAACCTTATTGGCCGAATTTTTCCGAACTTTTCGCACTAGTGGGGCCCACGTCCATAATCTATCCATAATTTTTCAAAAACTACTCAATGCTAGAAAAATCATCTAAAAACTATAATTACTCAAAAACTAACCGATACTAGAAAATCATTTTAAAACTATTTTTGCTCATAAACTTTATCTGGGGAATTTTTCTAATAAAGAAAATGTAGAAAAGGCGGGCGTTTAAAAAATAAACCCTAGAAAATTAGAAAATTCCGAGTTCTCAAACTCATTTTTTTTCGGGGCGTCACACAAAACTCACACTTGCTAAACTTGGCATATAACTGGTGTTCTCTCAAAATCTGCAAAATTACTCTCAAATGTCATTCATGATCCTCTCGAGTCTTAGAATATACCAAGATATCGTCTATAAACACCACGACAAATTGGTCCAAATAAGATTTAAAGACTCGATGCATTAAATCCATAAATGTAGCCAGGGCATTTGTTAAACCAAACGGCATCACTGAAAACTCGAAATGTCCATATCTGGAATTGAAACGGTTTTCGGTATGTCCTCCTGCTTAATTCGTAGCTGATAATAATCTTGCCTCAAGTCTAACTTAGAGAAAATCACTGCTCCTTGCAACTGGTCAAACAACTCGTCAATGTGTGGCAAAGGATATTTATTTTTCACCGTGACATTATTTAAGCCACGATAGTCGATACAGAATCTCAAACTGCCATCCTTCTTTTTAACAAATAGAACAGGCGCTCCCCAAGGTAATTCACTTTCTCGAATAAACCCGCGCTCTAACAAATCCTGTAACTGCAGTCTTAGTTCCTTGAGTTCGGCAGGGGCCATTTGGTGTGGTGTTTTCGCAATAGGAACGGTTCCAGGCACCAAATCAATCTTAAATTCTTTTTCCATCTCTGGCGGCATCGACTTTAACTCGTCAGGAAAAACATTGAAAAATTCGTTGACTACTAACACATCCTCCAGTTTCACCTTATCTCTAGGAGTATTAATCAATAAAGCTAAGTAACCCTGCGCCCCTTTATTTAATAATTTCCTGACCCGAATTCCCGAAATAAGTGCGGACGAGCCTAATCTACCTCGCACATCCAATCTTAGAGTCGCTTCTCTGGGTATGCAGAACTCTACCACCTTAGTCTTGTAGTTCAACTGAGCATTATAACGAGCCAACCAATCCATGCCTATAATCACGTCATATCCCTTGAAATCTAAACTTATCAAATCTACCACCAACTTCCGCTCTCCTACCCAAATTTCACAATTTTTATAAATCATGTTGGTACTTAGGCTTTGATCCCCAATAGGTGTTCTAACTTTCAAATCGTAAGGTAATTTTATGGGATTTACATCAATACCACACATGAAGGTAGGATTTACAAAAGAATGAGTTGTCCCAAGGTCAATTAAAAGCTTAGCTAAGTTTACAGGGATCGTACCTTTCACTACTTCAGATGACTCAGGGGCTTGCTGATGGTCCAAGGTATAAACCCTCGACTTTCGATTTACTCCCACTAGCAGTTGGTTGCTTAGGGTTTGACTTCTCTGATTGTACACCCTTATCTCCTTCACGGGTTTTAACAGGACAGACTGCGATTTGATACTCGAAACTTCCACAACAGAGACATTTCCTCATTTTTCGCCAACAAGTATCCTCGGTGTGGTTTGTCTTACCACAATATCCACAGCTCGCTCGAGGAGTAGGTGCAAGACCTCCTTGGGAGACAGTCCTCTGTTGTCCCCTTCCATTTTGAGCCCCTCTGGATTGAGCTCCTCTCGATGTCCCTGAGATTCGAACTCCACCCATATCTCTTCCAAATTTAGGAGACGGTACATTCTGATCGCCTCGCCCGGTAGTACTACTAGATACACCTCATCTCTTTGCTTGAAAAGTCTGAACTTGAAATCGGGCCTGTTCCACTCGTTAAGCCTTCTCAAGAGCATCTTTAAATGTATCAATTTGAGCTGCAGCTAAGTCTTTCTGAATTTTCACATTCAAAATCTGTACAAATTGCCTTATGCACTTCTGCTCAGTAACCACCAGTTCTGGAGCAAATTTAGAGAGTCTGGTGAATTGGGTCTCATATTCCGCCACACTTGAAGTGCCTTGGCGCAGTTTGATAAATTCATCCTCTCTTTTCTCCTGAATTAAAGGCGAAAGAAATTTCTCATTAAATTCCTGAGTGAAGTTAAACTAGGTACGTGGGGTTTGATCCCTGTCCCATTTTACCCTTACTACGTTCCACCAGGAACAGGCCGCGCCTTCCAACTGAAAAATGGCAAAAGTCACTTGCCTTTCCTCGGTGTAGTGCAATGCAACAAATATATCCACCATTCTTTCAAACCAGTTTTCGGCAATTTCGGGATCTGGTTCTCTAAGAAATTTAGGAGGAGAAAACTTTTGGAAGCATTCCAGGGCCCTATCTTCACCTACTTCAGGGTCTCTTTGCTGATTACCAGGCACTTGACCCTGCTGGTCAACCAATCGAGCTAACAGATCAGTCATACGATTGATAGCCGTAGCTATCTGGTCCCCTTCTTCATCTTCAGGTCCCTGGTTCTGATTGGCTACGGATCCTTATTCCTCTTCTTGCCTGGGTCCACGCCCACAGCCCCGACCACGTTGTCGTCTACCCTCAATTATTTCTCACCGGTCTAGGGTCCATGGATTATAACTAATGGTGTAAGCAAGTATTAGCATATAATAGATACTTGTGCGTAATCGAAAGTCAAAGGAAAATAAAATCGAAATCACGATAGGCAAGTGAAAACACAAAGCATTTAAATGCCAAAATCGAAATAAAGTCAAAGTCAGAGTCAAAGTCAAAATATTATACATTCAAAGGCTCATAGCAGTTATTTACAAGCTAACAAGGCCAAAAGGATCAAGTACAAGCCTCAAAAGTACAAACACAGTCCATCCAGCCATATCATACAAAATCCAAAGCAAGCAGCCAAAAGAAAACGGTACAACCACTGAGTCACCACCTCCCCTATCCTTTCTATGTACAAGGGTCAAAATCACCCAAAATAGTAACCTAGTAGTCAAGACTTAGTCCGCCGCGGGACTAGCTAACCTCCTATCCTGGGCAGGTTCAGCTCCTGCTCATCTCCTACGTTAGAAGCCTCATCGCTTAAGTCCCCAAGTTGATCTCCATAAATATTCAGGATCGACTCAGCTCTAGTCTTCACCTTCATGGTTCCCCTAACCAGCTGTTCCTAGGCTTCTCCAAGTTGTGCACTGAGGTCATCAGTCCTTTCTTGACCCTCCAATGCATCATCCTCAAGTTCCTTAATCCGGTCGACATGCATTTTAATAGTTTCCTTTAATTGTTTCACTTCCGCTTCAAACCTAACATTGTCCTTCGCTAGCGCTTTCCTTTCCTCCACCACAGCCAAAACTATTGGGTTGGGATAGGCATAAGTGCGTTGACACTCGCAACGTCGATGGTGGTTAGCTGGACTCTAGTGTATGATAACTTCTTCGGGCTTGATCTGGTACCTAATCATCGGTAATGGAGCACGGGGCTGCCCGCCAACCTGACTATCGCTAGGGCCTCTAGGTCCGTCCATCCTACACAAAGTATAGATAAAACTTAAGTACTCTTAAGAGAAAATAGTCAAATATAATCTTAAAGTCAAAAATTTCTAATACATCCAGGCCAATTCAAACCTAGCTTCCGATACCACTTGTGACAGCCCCACCTCTCCTCTGGGCGAACCCTAAGGATTAGCGAACTGCCTGCCCAACTCTCGCCGGGACTCAGTCGACTAATGAACTAGAAATCCAAGAAAACTAATGAAATATCTTCAAAAGCAAAGGGTACAACCCTTTATAGAAATATAAGTTGCCACACCACTTTTCAAAACTTAGAATATAGAGCTAAGCACCAAACTTCCAACTCCATACTTAATTTACATAATATACGTCGAACTTACAATTCACGCTTACAAGAGTCAAAAGTAAGGTCTTCTAAACAAAAGGTTACAAACCAAAGTACAAGTTCAAGACAAAAGTTAAAGCTATGAAAGTTTTCGACCACAGTTCCATCCCCGATCTGTTAAGGAAAACAAAAGAAGTGGGGTGAGATAAAACTCAATGAGATTCCAAATAAACATGTAAGCACATAGCCAAATGAAGGCGTCATATAAACAAGTAAACACCGTTTTGTACTATAACGGTTTAATCACAGTTCAATTCAAGGATACGGGTGGCTTCCAAAAGCCAAATCCACTTGAGTTTGATCATAACAAGAATCCGTTGACTCTCCATCAATGTTTATGTTTAAAGAATATAATGCCCATAGAACACCACTTACTCCAATTTTCGTCCACCAGTCAACCCCCTTACCGGGGCCGAACACTACAAACAGTAATTAGGTAATACTTGAGTATACCAGATCCAGATTCAGTAAACAGTTCTCAGGGTTTATTAGCCTTCTTGACCAAGCCCTTGCTGGCTCGATACAACCGACTCACCTATGAGGTTAGGTGTGAGGACCCAAAAAAAATTTAATTATTTTAAACTCATATTACTGGCTTATTTAAATAATTAATTACCCTTTTTCTCTGAATAATTTATTTCAACCCTTTTAGAACCATTTACATGGAACTATGACTTGCATATATTTTTAAAATATCCCGTTAATAAATTTAATTTTTGGAAGCTCGTTTAGCGAGATTTAGTGAATACGCGTTTGGAGGCAATAGTCGATTTGAGAGTACAGTGACCTTGGAGATTTGAGGACTCATGCGTTAGTCTTAAAATATGTATTTTTATGATTAATTACCCTAGTATTAGTTAGTTATATCATCGTTACAAGAATTTCTTAGAAATTGCGCTTTATCGCGCGCGAGTCGAAAGTTCGCGTTCTCACGCACGTGACTAATTGAAGGACTTTAGAAAATTATTGTTAGACTACTAAGAGTGAATAATAATAGTGCTAAAGGAAGTGCATTAGAGGTTTAGTGCACAAGTGAAATGAACCCGAGAGAAAATCGGCACGAAACGCGTGCGTACGCACACTATTCAAAGTTGACTTTTGTGCCAAACTTAAACCACCAACTACCAAGCTTCTAAGAGAAGCTTCACCATCAGCCTTTACACACTCTCTCTCTCTTCACTCCATTGCTGGCTGAAAATCCAAGGAGGAAGAAGGAGCAAAGTTCATCTCATTTCACTTCAAATCTTTTCACCATTTCACTCCAAATTCACCACACAACTTCCACTTCACTTGGAGATTCACTTGGACTAGGAAGGAAGCATCTTTCTCACGGTTTCTTGGAGCTTTTGGTGGCCCAAAATTTCTGATTTTTCATCATCTAAGAGGTAGTAATCATCCAATCCTTGAAACTTGGATTTAGTGAGTTAAATTTGGCTTTGGAGCTTGTAGCTTCATGTGGGTGTTGTTATTTGGTTGAAAATGATTGGAGTGGGCTCTATGAAATCCCACAATGGATTTATTGGACTGATATTGTGATTATGTGTGTTGTTGGTGTTAATTATGTGTTAAACAAGTGGATATAAGTTGGAAAAATGGAAGAAAATCAAAGGGAAGTTGCATGGAGAGAGGCCGAATTCTGCCCTATTTTTCTTGAATCCATAACTCAAATTTTTTGTGATCAAATGACCTTTAATCTAATGTAAATATGTTATATAGGATGTATGGAAAATTTTCACCAAAAATCACTTGATTTGGTTGAGGAAAAAATCGAGTTTTGGTAGGAACAAAACTAGAAAATCGTATAACAGGGGCTCTCTGGCAGTAAATTTTGAACGATCATAAATCTTTGCTCAGATGTCAAAATCAAGTGATGTTAGTGGAATTTAAAACTACACATCTGTAGTTTTCTAACAGTATAAAATGTATCCCCTGATTCAAAGTGAGTGAGCCGTACTAGTTCACCAAAGTTACCTGTTCTGTTTTATTGCATTGCTCGAGGGTCAGTGATGAGCTGAGGCTTGTTGCTTGAATTTGAGTTAGTTATGAACTGAATTTTAAAACGATTGCTTCTGATGAATTGTAGCCTATTGAATGTAGTTTCCAACACCACCAACCATGCTCAATTTCAAGTTGAATTGAGTGAGATGTGGTCAAATTACCGAACTGCACTAGTGATAGAAAACCCTAATTTTGACTAGTCGAATGGCCTAGCTTGACTTGGGAGTTGTTGTTTTGCAAATTTTGATGTCAATCACCTACCAAATGTATATTGGATATTTATTAGAATTTTGTTTCATAAATGAGCCAGATTTAAGTCGTTTGCATTGGACAAAATGTATGAAAAGGGAGAAGAAAGCAAAAGACAGATTGGTCTTGGGATTTTCTTGAACTTTGGTAGTTTGGTTCACTACCTTCCCGTGTGAATTTTCAAATGAAATTTGGCATAGGAGTATTCCTCATATGGAAGTTGAGTTGTACCAATTTTGGTTTCAATACAAGACCATTTCGATACCTAAATGATGGGCCAAAGTCGTGTTTTCAAATCTGGAAAATGTTCAATCTGTCCTTATTTTAGCTAACTTTGAGCTATTATATCTTGATGCTCGAAACTCCGATTGTAGTTCTGCTTATTTTGTTTTAAACCTTGATTGGAATTCTAATTGAGGTACAAATTTCAGAGGCTAGTTCACTTTCTGTGAATTTTTCCGAATTTCCAAAGTTCACCAAAAACTAAGGCTGAAACTGTCTTGGGAGTCCAAGTCAGCCCCTTTAGGCCACAATTTGAGTGTCTTCCATTTTGAATCTTAGAAAAGTGTCCTCTAGGAACTTTTAGTACTTTGAAACTAGTTTCCAAAGATACCAAGTTTTTCAATTTTGGACCTACGGAATGCAAGATATGATTTTTCAAAAATTGCTCCTTAAAACTGAAATTTTTGAACTTGGTGGGAATCGAGTTTTTAGAGACTCTTCCCTATCCTTCAATACTAATTGACCATTTTGGACTTGCCTTCATGAAGGAAACCAGTTTTTCCTTGTGTTGTTAAACACCACTTTTGAACCTTGAATTTTGAGCAAGTAAAGCTCTATTTCACGACATTTTCTTAGATTGTACAAGTGTACAATCTCTCTCTTGTTAATAAGGGGTTTTAAAGTGATAGTGTGTAATCGTAAATTATTTGCTCAGGCACTCAAGGAGACCTTCAAGACAATCTCACAAGGGACGCCTAAACACTTGATTGTGCACCACTATCTTATTTTGACTAGGTGAGTGTCAAGTGCATGTTTTGTTGCAATTATGTGAATTACTGCTTCTGGACTGAAAATTTATAACTGCTGAGTCGAGTGTGTACTTTATCGCACTCGTTCTCATTTAACTGAATCGAAATGTAATTGCCTGAATTGAATTGAATTATCTGAACTGAATTGAACTGAATTATATGCTATGGCTGCATATGTCGTTGGAGTGAATCTCCTCGACCTTTAACTGAACTGTATACATATCGTTGGAGTGAATCTCCTCGATACACAACTGAACTGGGGGATGCCCAAACTCATTGGCCGACCTTGCGACTCGAGCCGGTAAGGGCTTGGTCGGGAAGCTTGGTGAGCCCTGAGAAAACTAAAAGCGTGATCTATTGGAGAGATCATGCTTGGCCTACTCGTATAGTAGTGCCTTTATAGAAGTTCGGGGCCAGTAGGTTATGTATGGTGGACGGAGAACGGGTAAGTGGAGTTTCTACGGACTAAATACCGACCCGAATGATGGAGTGTCATCGCGGGGAGGTAATTGATCGAGCATTGGCAAAGCAAGTGGAACTTAGCTCTTGAGAGCTTCCATATCCTTGAATTGTGTCTGTTCACTTTTCTCACTCGAATTGTAATTACTTGAATATTACTGTTTTACTTGGTAAATTGGGATTGCTACTTGAACTATGTGCCTGCATGTGTGTTTCTTGGCCTCATGAGCAATCGCTCACCCCGTAGATTTGTTTTCCTTAACAGGTGGATTGGAAGATTTTGGAAAAGCCGACTAGGTTATACTTTTGATTGGAATCTTGGCTGTAAATGTTTAGTCGACTTTTAATGATTGTATTTTGGAATTTGATGTATCTTTCGAGAACATGATGTAAGATTTGGATACTCAATTAAGGAAGTGACTTTTCTTCATTTTAGACTTGTATTATTTGGTTTGTATCTTTAAGTTTGAATTGAATTGTCTTGAGTCCTGACGAGAGCTGGGCAGGCGTCCCGCGGAGACTCTTGGGTTCGCCCTTGGGAGAGGTGGGGGCGTCATATTGGGTGCCCAAACAGTCAAAGTAGTTGATGGGATATCATCCAGACAACTCATATACAGTCAAACATAGAGAAATCACATCTCATACTTGCAGTATATAGAGCCTCAGTGGAATTGAAGGAGGTCGAGTGTGATAAAGTACACGCTCGCCTCAAATTTGTCAAAACAATTGTTTAGCTCAACTAGTCACAGATCAAGTATTTAGATATTTCACATAGACAGGTAACAGGTAATGGAACACTCACCTGTCAAGAAATATAGAGTTCAAACGTCAAGTTCCTTGGTTACGTTCACCTCCGTTTCCCAATCCTAGGGCAACGAGTGAAATCGTTAACAATCTAGATTCATTTCCAACCCAAATGCAAGTCCATTAGGTGACCAAGTGAGTGGTTAAATCGACTCAATTCACCATGCAAGTTAGGCCCAAAATGCAGTAAAAGGTCATAAGAAAGTGCAAGAAAGTTGAGTAAAAGCAAAATCTCATTCAAGTTCAAAGTAGCCTTCGCAGGTAGAACAGTCGCCCCCACGCAATTTCAGGAAAACGGCCATATCTCACTATAGGAAAGTCAGAATCATGTGCTGTTAGCGACGTTAGGAACTAGACTCAAAGGACTTTCCAACGGTACCAAAAGCAATCTCTAGTTCCTTTTCTATCAATACTAGTAGTTCGGGGAAGTTGTCTAATTTTTCAGTTCTGATCAGCTTAGAACCCTAACAAAGTCACTCTATTTCTTCTTGCCAACTTCACTTGTTTTGGCTCAAATTCACCCAATTCAACCTCCTAGAGTCCATATACAGGGGATCAAGTTATCTATCACCATTGGAGCTTAAAATGCAACACACCAAATGATCAAGTGAACCAAAACAGTTTAGCCAACAAAAAGAACCAAAACAGTCCACTAGTTGCCCAAAAACAACCACTGACTTGCTTCATTTCCATTTCAATTGTTATTCTTGATTTTGATGATCACAAAGCACTTTGAAATAATTATCTAATTCTCTTCAAATATAAGTGTTTTGCTTTTTAGAGAATCAGGTACAAAGTTGTCAAGAAAAGAAAATCAACCAAAAGAAGAAGCAAAAACAGGGCACTCATGTCGGACGTCCGTAAGGAATCTGTCGGACGTCCGTAAGGAATCTGTAGGACGTCCGAAAGGATGAAGAACATCAAGAAGGAAATTCTGTCGGACGCTCGTGAGGAAGCATCGGACGTCCTGATGGATCGGACGCATTCCTCGGACGCACATCGATCGTGTCGGACGTCCTAAAAATTCCACAAAGTGTTGATGACTCTCTGCCAACGTTCGAATGCAGAAGCTGTCAGACGATAAAATTCCATCGGACGTCCGAACAACAACTTGACTGATTTTCGGACGATGGGATCGGACGATGACTAAGATGTCGGAGGTCCGACAGCCCCAACGGCTAGCTGACTCTTCATCTGCCTTCTATCCGTTGGAAGCATTAATGAAGCCCATTTTTGGTTCCCTTTAAATACAAACGATTCTGAATCAGAGGGGGACTTTTGTAAACTTTGTTTACAAGATCTCAAGAGATATTTTAGCAAGAAAATAGTCTCCTAGGAAGGATTTGTTCTCTAAGAAGTGTGAAGTACTTGTAAGCTCTTCTCTTGTGTTTGAAATTTTCAATAGTGTAGCTTTGTTGAGGGTTATCTGAGTGATAGTAAAACTTCCTAGCTTGACTAAGAGAGGCTTGGGGCAAGGAGGAAGTGATCCCTCTATTGTACATTGAGTTGATTATTGTTCATCAAAGAGAAGGTGCTCATCTTTGTGATTGGTCTTCAAGTTTGAGGAAAGCTTGGTAGACAATCGGTTTGATACTCTATCTTATTCTTTTTGTTTAATAAAATTCTCATTGCTTATATATATATATCCTTATTTCTGATCAACAATTGTTCTCTTCTTTAAATTTACTTGATTGATCTCTAATAGAAAAGAAGGTAAATTTTTATTAAGTAAAAAGTGCATAAACTCAATTAAGTTTTTAATCAACCTAATTCACCCCCTCTTAGGTTGTCTTTGGGCCTTACAATTGGTATCAGAGCTTGGTCTCCTAGAGATTAAGCTCAAGCGGCTTGGAGTAAAGATGACAACTAATCATGCCATGTTTGTTGAGGGGCAATCTGTCACTAGGCCTCCCATGTTTAATGGTTCTAATTATGCTAGTTGGAAAGAAAGAATGATTATCTTTTTGCAATCCATTGATATTGAGTTATGGTTTATTGTGAATGAAGGACCGCATGATGCTAACATTCTTGATGCAGATACAGGTTTGTTTCGGCCTAAAACAAGAGTTGAGTTGAATGCTCAAGATAGAACCAATCTCACTTTGAATGTCAAAGCCATGAATGTTCTTTATAGTGCCTTAGACTCAAATGAATCAATTAGAGTAAAAGGTTGTAAATCTGCTAAAGAAATGTGGGATAAGCTAAGAGAAATTCATGAGGGGAGTGACAACGTGAGAGAACAGAAAAAGTCTATCTTGGTCACAAAGTATGAATCATTTAAAATAGAACCCCTTGAGGATATTGACAAAATGTATTGCAGGTTCAATGACTTGATCAAAGATCTCGAGGTGTTAGGCAAAGAGTACACCTTGGGAGAGAAAAACAGGAAAATTCTCAATGCGTTGGGCAAAGAATGGGAAAGTAAAGTGACTGCAATAGAGGAGGCTAAGGATTTGAATTCTGTGCCTATTGAATCTCTCATTAACTCACTAACCTCCTATGAGTTGAAGTTGAAAACTAAAGTGCAGGAGGAAGAGGACGCGAGAGCAAAGAGAAACATAGCTCTAAAAGCAGCTCAAGGTGAAGATGATCCAACTCTGTTGGATGATGAAGACTCGGATGGTGATGACAACGATCTTGCTCTCATCACAAAAAGCTTCAAGAGAATCTTGAATAAAAGGAAGTTTAGAAGGGGAGGACCTAGCAATCAATTCCAAAATTAGTCTTCAAACGCAAGAAACAAAAGAAAACAAGAATTCAACAAGAAACAATTGGACAAATGCTACAAATGTGGACAGCCTGGACACTACGTAAATGAATGCTCTCTGAAGAAAAAGAAAGATGGAAAAGCTGATCGAAAGTCAAGGTTCAACAACTTCCAGATTACATGGAATGAATGTAACTCCGAAGGTGAAGTTGAAGAAGAAGAAGAATCAGCTCAAATGGCCTTCATGGCTATTGGAGATAATGAGGTAACTTCCATACACTCTCAATCTGATAGTGATGATGAAGATGATGATGATCTTGAATCCTTTGTTGAAAAATTGCATAATGCCTTGAAGGAATCTTGTGATAAAAACAAGCAGCTAAAACAGAAAATTGTCTTTGTCATTCAAGAAAATGCAAGTCTTTTTCAACAAAAGAAACAACTAAAAGCTGACAATGAGTGTCTTGTAAGAGCCGGATTTGATGTTCAAAATGAACTTGATAGAAAGACAAGTGTTTGTAAAATGCTAAAGGAAAGACATGGGGATTTGAATAAAAGGATGGACAAGCTGGATGAGACCTTAAAAGCTAGAAAACAAGACTATCTCAAAAAGACCATGTCAACCACCTGTCTTACTAATCAGAAAAGAACATTAACACACAACAAAAATGCACATGGTTTCACAACACATAGAAGGAGTGGATTGAGATTTATCAAACCATTACATGTTGAAAACTCTTCCATTATGTGTAATTTTTGCTGTCAAAGAGGACATTTAAATGGAGATTGTTATGTGAAAAGAAATCTGAACAGAGGAATGAGATGCATGTGGTTAGTTAGACACAATGCTAACTATTGAGGACCCAAAAGTTAAAGGGTACCAAACACTCTCTCTTTTCAGGGAAAAGGCTCAAGCAACTCCAAATGGTTCATTGACAGTGGCTGTTCAAGGCATATGACCGGTGATCCTTCTTTGTTCATAAAGCTAAAATCAAAATCAAGTGGAAAAGTGACGTTTGGTGATGACGTGAAAGCTAAGACAATTGGAATAGGTGATGTGGGTAAGGATGGTGAAACTTTTGTTCATAATGTGCTCTTAGTTGATAACTTAGGTTATAACTTGCTTAGTGTTAGTCAATTATGTGATAAAGGCTTGAATGTTTTGTTCAAAAAGCATGAATGCATTGTTCTTAACTCTAAATATAATGTTGTGTTCAAAGGTAAGAGGTTTAACGATATTTATATTGTTGTTCTTGATAAACTTGATTCATCTAGCTTCCAATGTCTTAAAGCTTCAAATGAAGATCCTTGGTTGTGGCATAGGAGACTTTGTCATTTTAACATGGAATTACTAAAGGAAATTTCAAAAAAGGAGTTAGTTAGAGGCTTGCCAAAAATCAGTTTTGAAAAGGACAAAATTTGTGATGCATGTCAATTTGGGAAGCAAACAAAAATTTCCTTTAAACCAAAGAAATGTGTATTAACTTCTAAACCTTTGGAACTCTTGCATCTTGATTTATTTGGTCCTACTCAGATTACTAGCTTGGGAGGTAAGAGATATTGTTTTGTGATTGTTGATGATTATTCTAGATATACTTGGGTGATATTCCTTGCTCATAAAGATGATGCCTTCAAGAATTTTACTTCATTGTTTGCTAAAGTGCAAAATCTGCTTGGTTTAAAAATTGTTAGGATTAGAAGTGATAATGGGACGGAATTCAAGTTTTGTGGTTTTCCAGAATTTTGTGATCATAATGGCATAACACATGAGTTTTCTATTGCAAGGACTCCACAGCAAAATGGTGTTGTAGAAAGGAAAAATAGGACACTCCAAGAGGCTGCTAGAACTATGTTGAGTGAATGTAGTTTGCCAAAATATCTTTGGGCTGAAGTGGTAAACACCGCATGTTATGTGATGAATAGAGTCCTCTTGAGACCTATTTTGAATAAAACATCTTATGAACTGATTTTTAATAAGAAAACCTACGGTTGGATATTTCAAAGTTTTTGGTTGTAAATGCTTTATTTTGAATTTAAAGGAACATCTTGGTAAGTTTGAGAAAAAATCTGATGAAGGAATATTTTTGGGCTATTGTGAGAACAAAAGAGGATATAGAGTCTTTAATAGAAGAACTCTTGTGATAGAAGAAGCTATACACATAACATTTGATGAAACTAATGATGATAATTCCAAAAGTTCGTATGAGGATGATGATGTAGGTGTTCGTGAAGGAATGAAAAAGATAACAATTGAAGATGAAGGAAACTCTAATCCGGAAGCAAAGGAAATGGAGGATGAAGCTCATGAAGATCAAGAAAAGGAAGATGAAGACAATAATGATGATTCATTCAAAGACCTTCCCAAAGCTTGGAAATTTAGCCAAAATCATCCAAGAGAGCTTATAATTGGTGATCCATCCAAGAAGGTAAAGACTCGTTCCTCATCTAAGAATTTGATAGATAACTTTGCTTTAGTCTCTCTTTTTGAACCTAAAAATATCAATGATGCCTTAAAGGATGAAAACTGGATTTTGGCAATGCAAGAGGAACTTAATCAATTTGAGAGAAATAAGGTTTGGACTCTTGTTGATAGACCACAAAATCAACCTATCATTGGCACGAAATGGATATTTAGAAATAAGTTGGATGATAAAGGTGTAGTTGTAAGAAATAAAGCTAGATTAGTTGCTAAAGGATATGCACAAGAAGAGGGAATTGATTTTGATGAAACATTTGCTCCCGTAGCTAGATTAGAATCGATTAGAATGCTTCTTGCTTTTGCTTGCTTCAAAGGTTTCAAACTGTTTCAAATGGATGTTAAAAGTGCCTTCTTAAATGGTTTTATTGATCAAGAAGTATATGTGGATCAACCCCCCGGTTTTGAAAATACAAAATTTCCAAGTCATGTGTTTAAACTCTCAAAAGCATTATATGGACTAAAACAAGCTCCAAGAGCTTGGTATGAAAGATTGAGTGGTTTCTTGATTGAAAATGGTTTTAAAAGAGGTATTGTGGACACCACACTTTTTACTAAGCAAGTGTTAAATGATCTTCTTATTGTGCAAATATATGTAGATGATATTATTTTTGGTGCTACTAATGAGTATCTATGCAAGGAGTGTTCCACCATTATGCAAAGTGAATTTGAAATGAGTATGATGGGAGAATTAAATTTCTTCCTTGGACTTCAAATACATCAAGCACTAGAGGGAATTTTTATAAATCAAGCAAAATACACCAAGGAATTGCTGAAAAGATTTGGCATGGAGGACTCAAAGCAAGTTGGAACTCCAATGTGCACTTCTACAAAACTTGACAAAGATGAAGAAGGTAAACATGTGGATGAAAAGCACTATAGAGGTATGATTGGAAGCCTACTCTATTTAACCGCAAGTAGACCCGATATTATGTTTGCTATTTGCTTGTGTGCTAGATTTCAATCTTGTCCAAAAAAATCACATTTGAATGCTGTTAAAAGAATTTTTAGGTATTTGAAAGGTACATTAGACTATGGTCTTTGGTATGCTAGATCTTGTGAATTTGCTCTATATGGATATTCGGATGCGGACTTTGGTGGTTGTCGTGTGGACAGAAAAAGTACTAGTGGAACCTGTCACTTTCTTGGTAATTGCTTAGTTTCTTGATTTAGCAAAAAACAAAATGCAATCTCTTTGTCAACAACCGAAGCGGAATATATTGCCGCTAGTGCATGTTGTGCTCAACTTTTATGGATGAAGCATGTGACGCCCCGAAAAGAATGAGAGTGAGAACCCATAAATTTTCTAATTTTCTAGGGTTTATTTTATTTAATCGCCCGCCTTTTCTACATTTTCTTTATTAGAAAAATTCCCCAGATAAAGTTTATGAGCAAAAATAGTTTTAAAATGATTTTTCTAGTATCGGGCAGTTTTTGAGAATTTAAGAGCGTATACCGGACGTGGGACCCACTAGTGTGATAAGTGCGGTAAATGTGGTTCATTTGGAGTAGCTTTGTATATATGGTTTATATTACATGGTGTTATGAGATAATTAGGGGTTTGGTTAGTTCATTAATTCTTGCAAGACAAAAGAAATGAGATAAGCTTGGAATGGACACATGTTGCCTTGTGATTGGAGCTTGGCATTTGACTAGTCTTTCTTTACCTTTACTAAACCAATTTTGACCAAAAATTTGTCTTTCATTTTTCACCTTCTTGGTCGGCCAACTCTAGAGAGAAAAGAAAGAGAGCTCTTCAATTTTTGCTCCCTTTTCTTGCCCAAATCTTGTAATCCAACCATTTATTTCTCAAATTCCTTCATAAAACTTACTTACTAGGAGTGATTGAAGTGCTTGGTGGTTTTTGTTTGGAGGGAGAGACTCTCATCTACCTTGTATCTAGTGTTTGTAAGGTAAGTGGTTAAGAAATTGTTTCCTTGTTGGTTATGAGATGAAATTAGTAGGTGTGATAGTTGAACAAGTGATTTTTTGGATGATTTCATGACTTATGGTGAAGATTGATGACATTTTCTATTTAATCATGAATTTTCTGATTTAATATGATTCATATGTTGTGGCTTTGTATGATGATTGGAAATGGTATATAAGGCATCTAGAAGGTGGAAAAAGTGGAAGATTGCAAGTAATTTCTGTTTTGGAAGAAAATGGAAAAACCTAGGGTTCATGAAGCTACATTCTGTCCGGTTTTATAGGTCCTAGTTAGAGGCCGAATTGGCCTTGGCTTAAAACATGAACATGAAAGTTGTAGGTAATGACATTTTAGAGGTTTCTACAAAATTTTAGGTCAATCGGAGTAGTGTAGAATGAGAAAAGTTGAAATTACTATTGCTATCCTGGTTTTACCCGAATTGGAGAATTGCTTCTGTAATTGGTTGTTTTGGTCAGGAATGCTTCCGAATTGGTTGTTGAGGCCTTCTGATGAAATGTATCCCTGTTTCTTAGCTTTCGTATGGTTTTGGAATCACTTGATTTAGACTGAGGTAGCCCGAGTTATAGCCAAAACACTCGCACCTGTTTTGTACCGTGGAATTTACGTACGTTCTGCATTTAGCTTCTGCCCTGTTTTGTCTGTTTTGATAACGTACGATCTGGGTGTTGACCCCTTCATAAGAAATATATATCTTGGTTTCAGCTTCGAAACGGTATAAAGTTCATCCAAATCCGAGTCCCGTAGCTCCAGTTGTGACCAAAACAAGATCGGTTGTCAGAACTGCCTTCGAATTTGGACAGTTCTGACAGGAATGTTTGGACCCATTTTTCTCCATGCTCTGTATTGATTCAGCTTTTGATCCAAACGTGAAAGTTATAGACTTATGTCCTAGCTTTCCAACGCCTTTGGAATTTCTTCATTTGGATTTGTGAGCTGTGAGTTATGGTCCAGCAAACAAACCCTGTTTGTCACCCGAACACGTAAATTCCTGGTACTGTTTTCCATAATTTCGACCTGCTTCCATTCAGATCTAGATTAAGGTGTCTTCATGAGAATGGTAACCCTTCCTCATAGCTTCGAAGCGGTGTCTCACCCACTTTGATCCGACATTCCCAGCCTAATGTTTGATCAAAACGGTTTTTGGTGCCAAATCTGGCCGTTTCCGTTGCCGTTTCCGCACGCGTGCATGTGCCGATTTTGCCGTTTTGTTTAATTTGCATCCTTTAGTAGTTGTCTGTGTGATGATATGGCTCAACCTTCTGCTACAGGCGAAGGCGGGCTAGACGGAGCCGGTGGGGCCCACTAGCTGGCGACTTGAATTCATTTCCGTACTTTCTCTCGTTATACTTGCTCTTTAGGTGAGTGATCAGGATTTCTGTGTAACTCAATACAAAAAATGAGTTTACTATGAATGGGCACTTAGGCGAGGGTGTACTTTATCGCACTCGATCTAAACCCCATTAGTTGCTATTCATACCTGTGAAATATGATTTTTATGATTTGTTATAGAGCATTCATGGCTTGTGAATATTTGCAGAGCATTTATTGCTTGAACCAGAGCATTTATTGCTTGAGAGCATTTATTGCTTGAACCAGAGCATTTATTGCTTGAAAAATATTTTAGAGCATTTATTGCTCGTGACTTGGGCAAGAGAAGTGAGCTGTGTAGCTCAGGATCTTAAGGGTCAACCAGTGATCAAACTCGACAAAAGAGTTGGCTTGGGAGCCACCCGTATCCTTACTATGTAGTGTTACTTTTCTGCTTTTGCTTTGCTCTTACTGGTCAAATGTTGACGTGTAAAAACTACATTTTTACCCCTGGTTACTCACTAAGCATATAGCTTACCCCATTCTATTTGTTTTCCTTAGCAGGGGGCCGACGCGGGGATCGCTCGGGAAGGTGTTTAGATAAGTTGAACTTGTACTTGTTAGAAGTGGACTAGTAAGTTGTATATATTTGTCATGGTGGTTAGAGTTATCAGCTTTTCTAGGGTACTTCTGGTACTCGTGGTTTGTATAACTTGATATACTCGTTTATGTAATTATTGCAGAATTTGATGTAATTTTTGAGATTTATATTGTAATCTGTTTGAGGAATGTAGTGAGCGACTGAGTCACGGCGAGAGCCGGGCAGGCGACCCGCCGAACCCTCTGGTTCGCCTTAGGTGGAGGTGGGGCCGTCACAAAGCATACCTTGAATGATTTTGGATTGTTATATGATTGCATGCCTATATTCTGTGATAATACCAGTGCTATAAATTTGACCAAAAATCCAATTCAACATTCTAGGACAAAACATATAGATATAAAGCACCACTTTATTCGCGATCTTGTCCAAAAAGGTGAAGTTTGTGTGAATTATGTTTGCTCTAAAGATCAAATTGCTGATATTTTTACAAAAGCTTTGCCATTGGATCAATTCATTCATCTAAGATCAAAATTAGGGATAATCATAAAATCATCTTAAAATTTTTCTGTTCAAAGCTTTCGGACGTCCTAAAGAAGATGAACGGACGTCCGATGATGTTCTTCAGCTATTTTTCCCAGAAAACATCTGTTCGGACGAAACTGTCGGACGCACGACTATGTTTGGCCGTCCGACAGTGCAACGGTACACTTTTTAAAGTGACTTCCCTCCTCATTTGCTTCAGAACTCTTTTCTTCTCTTCTCATTCGGACGGAAACCTCTACTTTTCTCACACTCAATTCGTGCTTTTCTGAAGCACTCATTCCAAAATTGACTCAACCAAAAACTTCTCCTGATCATTGCGAGTTCAATTTTCGGATCTTTTCACCAAATCTCATCATATTTCGAAAGTTCCCAAATTTCCCTCAGAACCCTACTGTCTCATAACCGCTCTGGTCAATCATCTTCAAGGCTTCTTTAACTCGAAATTCTTGTGTGATTCACTTCCATTCCACTGTGTGCATCATTCGCATCATACATCTCACACATTTCACACAATGGTGAATCTAAGAGGAGGAAAAGTCCCTGCCGGACGCAAGCACACACTCAGGGATGAAGATGTGGATTCTCCTAGGGCCTCACGATCATCCAAACGCTAAAAGGGGAGCAGTAAAGACTCAAACTCCCCGGCCTTCCGCTCAACCTGCATCCGGACAAGGAACTCCATCTCAACAGCCTTCCCAATCAACCACCGTCTCCCCATTCTTTGATGCTACTGCCAAAGAAAAACACTCCTTGATATCCCAGAAAGGTTTCATTCCTCAACGCACCATTAATCTCTCTGAATTCCGTAAGATAGGTTTAGAGTCTATTCTAAATCTCTTTGAATTCCAGAAATGGTCACATATCATTTCCATGCCTAATGTTTATTACCCTGAAATGCTGTATCAATTCTTTGCCAATCTTAGGAAAGGCACTGATCACACTGAAATCATGTCCAGGGTAAATGGGGTAGACTTAGTATTTGATCCTGAAACTGTGAATGCCATTTTAAATACTGTTATTGAACCAGGATGCAAAAGTAAAATTGCCAATTTCTTTTCTTATGAAGAGCATCCTACTGCTGATAATCACTTTGATAATGCTAAAATGCTAACCTATTTTCGAAACAAATTTTCTGCTCCTGCTGATGCTAAACTAAATGACCTTGCCCCTGTGAATCTTATTGCTTTCTCAATCATTTCAAATCTGTTTGTGCCTACTGACGGTCATAGAACAAATGCAAATAAAATGGAGTTGTATCTGTTTTATTGTTTTCGAGAAAAAATTCGCATTGATTTTGGCTGTCATGTGCAAGTTTTTACTTCGCTATACCACTGATTCTCGTAGAAAATTGTCCTATGGAAAATTCCTTCAAAAGATTTTTGAATTTTACAAAGTACCTATCCTTGGTGTTTGTCCCAAAGAAACTTTTTCCTCTGCCTTCACTAAGGCTTATTTTGAGCGCAAAAATCTTGTCTTTAGGGATAATTTGTGGGCGTATAAGGGGGCCACTTCTAATGAACCTAGGTCTAAGGCTGCACATGATCCACTTCACACTTCATCCTCTGTTGCATTGACCTCTATTCATCATTGGAAGACTGCCACTAAGGCATCTTCTTCTTCAAATTCTGAGGTGGTTGAGCTCCTTCGAGACCTTAAGCAACATGTTCTGCTTCTTGAACATGGTCTCATGCTCACCATGTCATCCCAGCAACAAGCTGACTTCCTAGATAAAAAGAATCTCTTTTTTCCCCCACCTGTGGTTGAGGAAGTCCCTCCTGGCAAGGAGCCACGCTCCAATGATCCAAGTTCATCAGCCCCTGTTCGCTCTATGAGTCTTGCTCCTATCGACCTCACCTCTACTCCCGTGGCACCACATGATCCTTCCACATCTGATAAAGGCAAGAAACCAGTTGGTGAAGCTGTTGAAGATGATGAAGACACTGAGGAGGAGGATCTCTCTCAGTATCAGCTTACTCGAAGGAAGTCTGGATCCTCTTAGCTTATCATTTAGGATCACTAGTCCTATTAGGATCATTTGCATTCTGTTTGACTGTTTTTATTTGCTGAATGTTAGATAGTTGCCTTGAACTCTTTTTATCTATTGAATTCTGGTGCTTGGTGTCATTTGGTATTTTGTAATGTCCAAAACTGGACATATGTTTGTAATGTTTGTGAATGGTTGAATTTTTACATTTTGCTTGGTTGAATGGTTGGATATATGGATGTAATGCTCGTAAGATCATTTTGCTCTGAATGGATTGGATATATGGTCGAATCTTTGTTACTAGTTCTCCAAATGTATCTTTACATTTTGAATTTTGTGATGACAAAAAGGGGGAGAAGATATGAATATGGATATGTGCGTTGCGTTGAATTGACTGGATATGTGGATAAATCTGTGAAGTAGCCAAGTGAGGGGAGTTTCTCAATTGCTTAACTATTTTTTTTTGGATAAATCAGTGAATAAATTGCTTAACTAAGTCAGGGGGAGTTTTTCAATTGCTTAACTATTTTTGGATGATTGAATAAATCTATGAAGTAGCCAAGTAAGGGGGAGTTTTTCAATTTTTGTTCTTCGATTGACTGAGAAAGGGGGAGCCTATTTATAATCATCAAATTTCATTTCAAATCAGTGTTTTGTCATCATCAAAAAGGGGGAGAATGTTATTCTTGATTTTGATGATCACAAAGCACTTTGAAATAATTATCTAATTCTCTTCAAATATAAGTGTTTTGCTTTTTAGAGAATCAGGTATAAAGTTGTCAAGAAAAGAAAATCGACCAAAAGAAGAAGCAAAAACAGGGCACTCATGTTGGACGTCCGTAAGGAATCTGTAGGACGTCCGAAAGGATGAAGAACATCAAGAAGGAAATTCTGTCGGACGCTCGTGAGGAAGCATCGGACGTCCGGATGGATCGGACGCACTCCTCGGACGCACATCGTGTGACGCCCCGAAAAAAAATGAGTTTGAGAACCCGGAAAGTTTCTAATTTTCTAGGGTTTATTTTTTAAACGCCCGCCTTTTCTACATTTTCTTTATTAGAAAAATTCCCCAGATAAAGTTTATGAGCAAAAATAGTTTTAAAATGATTTTCTAGTATCAGTTAGTTTTTGAGTAATTATAGTTTTTAGATGATTTTTCTAGCATTGAGTAGTTTTTGAAAAATTACGGATAGATTATGGACGTAGGCCCCACTAGTGCGAAAAGTTCGGAAAAATTCGGCCAATAAGGTTAAGTTTCGGATACTGTGTAAACTTTATCGGGTGTTAAGAGATAAGTAGAGGAGGTGAAGTGATTGATGTGAGAGGTGACCAAAGGATAGAAATGCATTTAAAGAGGTGCCAAGTGTCACAATATCATTGGGTGGACTTTATGGAACACTATTCATGTTTTTGACTTTTGACCCATTGGTTAAATATCTTAAAATTACCACCAAAAATCACCATTTCTTGCTCCTTGGTGGCCGGCCCTCTCTATCAAAGAAGAAAGAAAAACTCTTCCAAGTTTAGCTACCATTTAGTGCCAATCATCCAACTCAAGTGCTTAAACTAGTTTCTACTCCATAAAATTCCTCCATTTGGTGTTAGTGAGTGTTTTGGTGAAGTTTCTTTGAGAAGCTAAGGTGTTCTACAACTTCCTTTCTCTTGTTTACTTGGTAAGTGGTGCTTACACTTCCTCTTACACCTAATGATGTTTAATTTGTGCCTAGTGGTGGCTAAAGTGCTGAAATTTGAGGTTTGTTTCTTGGTTTGAGATGAATTGGTGAAGTTTTTATTTTATTGATGAATTTTCTGGTTTAATGTGATCATGAGGTTGTGGTTATCTATGATGGTTGGTAATGAGGGGTTATGACTCTAGTGGATGTAAATGATTGGTAATTGCAACCAATTTTGGGTTTGGAAGGAATTTGTGAAAAGTTAGGGTTTCATAACCCCTTTTCTGTCCGGTTTTGGATCATATGGTTAGAGGCCGAATTGGCCTTTTCTTAAAACATGAAAGTTGTAGGTATTTATGTCTTCGAGATTCCTGTAAAATTTCAGGTCATTTGGAGTAGTGTAGAGTGAGATATATCTTTTTTACTGTTGCTGTTCTGGGTGATCAGAATGTGCGAACTGCGATTGTAATCGTCTGTTTGGACTGGAATTACTTTGGAGTTGGATGTTGGTGTCTTCTGATGAAATGTATCTTGATGTCTTAGCTAACATATGCCTTTGGAATCAATGCATTTGGACCTGTATAGACTGAGTTGTACTGATTACAGCATAGTGTAATTTGTAAACCTGCAATTACGGTTCTGGTTGGGTATTCTGCATATTTGACCTAGTTGTGCTAGGATTTGGACTGAGTGGCCTTCTACACTGTTGTAGCCCTGTCTTTTAGCTTCGAGATGGTGGGTCTTACACCCTCATCCGACAATCGTAGCGCCTTTGGTACCATTACCGCAAAATGACGTCAAAACAGTTTTTCTGGTTTGAGCTAAACTTTCCTTTCCGGACTTTTCCCTAGCTTGACTGGTACTATTTGGAGCTTGCTGAATGGCTGTTGGATGAACTTGTTGTTGTGTGTGTACCTTTGGGATGGAATGAGGAAATAATGAAGCTTTGATGGCTGGAAAAGTTAGCAAATTCAGGGGAAGTGCTGTCCGAACTTTGAAGGAACTCGTTTGCATTGAGTTTGTGATTTAAGACTTGAATTTGAGCAAGGCAATGATATTTGATGGATGATTTCTGAGCCGTGGAGGTGAGTGACCTCAAACTGTTTCCAAATTTACTTGTGAACCACTTTACTTCATTATCTACTTTTGAACCGTTTTCAAAGTTACTTTTGGAACTGTTTCTTACATATCATGCGTGCTTGCATTAGTGTCTTGTTATTATTGATTTTACTTTCAATGATTGTTAAAACGAGTTTTCTAGGCGAGTGTGTACTTTATCGCACTCGACCTAAATAAATATGAAATTTTCAATGATTAATGTTTAAATGCTACTTGCGCATGAATGTAAGCCTTTTGGGCTGAACTGGCCATTGCCCCTTGTTACCGGTCGTCTCGAGCCAGAAGCGGACTTGGTCGGGCGACTAGGAACTTGGGTGAACGTTTCGGTATACTCGAGTATTACCTTGTAGGTTGGTGGAGCCTGGCCAAAAGCCAGGGACAGGGTGAATGAATGCACGAATGAAACCAAAAATGCAATGAAATTACAGGAGAACGAATGTATCCTTTTCACGAATGTTACTATCGCTTTCCATTGTACATGTTTCTTGAATTATTGATACTCCATATTTAATGTTTTGTAAACGTTGAAATTGTTTCTGGACTTTTCATTTGATTTGAATTGAACATCATTGAAATGAACTATGGTTAAACCGATTTGATTACTGATTTTACTGGTTACTCGCTGAGCTTCTAGCTCACCCCAAAAATGTTTTATTCCCCTCCACAGGGCTCAAGGCGAAGGAGTGGCTTGTAGTGTTTATTCATGGATTATCTCATGTATGGATTGAACTTGGATTTCCTTTTGTGTAATGGTTCATATTGGGATTGTATTGAACGTTTAGAATTGATTGGATGTGTAATAGTCTAGTTTTGGACTTCCTCCTGTATACTAATTGTGATCAAGGATCAGAGTGGCGCTGCGGAAGCGTGGACGCTTCGCTTTTGATATGTAAAGTTTGGGAACCTTTGAGTGATATTGTAATATTTGAGGTTTATTCTTGTAATTCATTTGAGGATTGTAGTGAACGACTGAGTCCCGGCGAGAGCCGTGCAGGCGGCCCGCCGAACCTTCTGGTTCGCCTTAGGGGGAGGTGGGGCAGTGACACATCGATCGTGTCGGACATCCTAAAAATTTCACAAAGTGTTGAAGACTCTCTGCCAACGTTCGAATGCAGAAGCTGTCGGACGACAAAATTCCATCGGACGTCCAAACAACAACTTGACTGATTTTCGGACGATGGGATCGGACGATGACTAAGATGTCGGACGTCCGACAGCCCCAACGGCTAGCTGACTGTGACAGCCCCACCTCCCCCTAAGGCGAACCAGCGGGTTCGGCGGGCCGCCTGCCCAGCTCTCGCCGGGACTCAGTCGTTCACTACAATCCTCAAATGAATTACAAGAATAAACCTCAAATATTACAATATAAATCTCCAATATACATCAAATTCTCCAATAATTACATATCAAAAGCGAAGCGGAAACAATTCCCAACTATACGTAAAATGATTTCAAATCCAAACTGTACAAGATAGAGGCCATCCAGACATGTGAATAAGCACAACAAGACCTTCCTTCGCTTTGAACCCTGTGGAGGGGAATAAAACATTTTTGAGGTGAGCTAGAAGCTCAGCGAGTAACTAGTAAAATCCTTAAACAAATATATTTCACAATGTTGCATTTCGATCATTTCGATGATGTCATGATTCAGAGATCAAATGTTCGTTTAGTGCTCTCGTGAGCCAGGGAAATCATAGCACTTGAACACCCAACGCTCAAATAGATCATTTAACATTAACATTAACATTAAGAGGGAGCCCCTTCTTGAGCTCCAGATAAACATGAACATGAACCATAAACAGAGTGGAGACGTTGGTGTCCAGCACAAGACTTTCCCAGAACTCATTGAAGCCAAATCATGTCATGAACTCACATGCAAGCACGCATGATATGCAATCGAGTACATAATGCAAGAAACATTTCACAAGTACTTTGGAAATAGTTTAGGGTCACTCACCTCCACGGCTCAGAAATCATCCAGCATATAACATTGCCTTGCTCAAATCCAAGTCTTAGATCACAAACTCAATGCAAACAAATCCCTTCAAAGTTCGGACAGCACTTCCCCTGAATTTGCTAACTTTTCCAGCCATCATGGCTTCATTATTTCCTCATTCCAACCCAAAGGTACACACACAACAATAAGTTCATCCAATATCCATTCAGCAAGCTCCAAGTAGTACTAGTACAAGTCAAGCTAGGGAAAAGTCCGGAAATTAAAGTTAAGCTCAAAACCAGAAAAACAGTTTTGACGTCATTTTGCGGTAATGGTACCAAAGGCGCTACGATTGTCGGATGAAGGTACAAGACCCACCGTTTCGAAGCTAAGAGACAGGGATACAATATTTCAGAAGGTCACTCAACCCAGTTCCGAGTGTAACCAGGTCAAAAATGCAAGATACTATACCAGAATCACAAAAACAGATTCACAGAACGCATTCTACCGGAAACATCATAAAACAGGCTATCCAATTCCAAATCCATAAATTCCAAAACCAGCTGAAAGCTAAGAAACAGGGCTAAATTTCATAAGAAGGCCTCAACAACCAATTCGGAAGCAATTCCAGCCAAAACAACCAATTACAGGCGCAATTCTTACATTCGGGTAAAACCAGAATAGCAATAGTAATTTCAACTTTTCTCATTCTACACTTCTCCGATTGACCTGAAATTTTGTAGGAACCTCTAAAATGTCATTACCGACAACTTTCATGTTTTAATCCAAGGCCAATTCGGCCTCTAACTAGGAGCTAAAAATTCAGGCAGAATGTTCCTTCACAAAACCTAATTTTCTGAAATTTCTTCCAAAACAGAAATTGATTGCAATTGACCACTTTTTCCACCTCATAGAGTCCTTAAACATCATTTCCAATCATCATATCTAACCACACAACCATGTTCATATTAAAACAGAAAAATCCCCAAAAATTATAAAACTTCATCAAGTCAACCACAACTCAAGATATAATCCATCAAACCATCTCTTTAGCCATCACAAGTCACTAATTTAGCATAATCAAGAACAAAGAAAGGATTGCTAGACATGAACCTTGAAATATCAAGAAAGTTGATGGCTTAGTCCTTTGCCTTCTCTAATCACTCCACCACTACCTTCAATCTTCCTAAACAAGTGACTTTTGTGGAGGAATTTGAAAGTTTAACGGTTGATTCACAAGATTGAGCAAGAAATGGAGTTGGAGTTGAAGGCTTTCTTCTTGTATTTTTGCTCCAAGAGGTTCGGCCAAGACAAGCTTAAAATGGAGAGAAATTGGTCAATTTTTGAGGTTTAGTAAAGGTGATGCAAATTAGTCAAAGTCCAACTTTGAATAAGAAGGTGACACATGTCACCTTTTGGTTTAAAACTTATCTTTTTGTCTCTCCAATACAAATATATTAACACTTTGTAAAATAATATCACTTAATACAAAATTCCAACAAGTTGTCAAAAATATAATGCATTTACCGCACTTGCGGGTCCCACGTTCAAAATACGCTTTTAATTTCTCAAAAACTAACCGATACTAGAAAAATCATTTTAAAACTATCTTTGCTCATAAACTTTATCTGGGGAATTTTTCTCATAAAGAAAATGTAGAAAAGGCGGGCGATTAAATAAAATAAACCCTAGAAAATTAGAAAATTTCCGGGTTCTCACTCTCATTCTTTTCGAGGCGTTACACTGACTCTTCATCTGCCTTCTATCCGTTGGAAGCATTAATGAAGCCCATTTTTGGTTCCCTTTAAATACAAACGATTCTGAATCAGAGGGGGACTTTTGCACACTTTGTTTACAAGATCTCAAGAGATATTTTAGCAAGAAAATAGTCTCCTAGGAAGGATTTGTTCTCTAAGAAGTGTGAAGTACTTGTAAGCTCTTCTCTTGTGTTTGAAATTTTCAATAGTGTAGCTTTGTTGAGGGTTATCTGAGTGATAGTAAAACATCCTAGCTTGACTAAGAGAGGCTTGGGGCAAGGAGGAAGTGATCCCTCCATTGTACATTGAGTTGATTATTGTTCATCAAAGAGAAGGTGCTCATCTTTGTGATTGGTCTTCAAGTTTGAGGAAAGCTTGGTAGACAATCGGTTTGATACTCTATCTTATTCTTTTTGTTTAATAAAATTCTCATTGCTTATATATATATCCTTATTTCTGATCAACAATTGTTCTCTTCTTTAAATTTACTTGATTGATCTCTACTAGAAAAGAAGGTAAATTTTTATTAAGTAAAAAGTGCATAAACTCAATTAAGTTTTTAATCAACCTAATTCACCCCCCTCTTAGGTTGTCTTTGGGCCTTACATCAATTCACACCAAAGCTTAAACCAGTGTTTAGCCAAGTTCCTTAAGCTTAATTAAGGTGCAAAGAACCATAAAAATCAAGGAGAAACCTCCCCTTCAAATCCGGTTAGCCAAGAGAAAGGAAAATAGTCCACATGTTCGCATGCATCACCAACTTCCATCCTTTAATTATCGTTAACTTAGTAACATCCCAAGAGTTATCCTTAACTTTAAAAGGATCCAAATCATGTTAATACATCAAAAAAACCATAAACAAAGCTTTAACAATTAATCAAGCACATGGTAGGCCAAACAACCAACCCTCCTCCACTTGTTTAACTCAAGAAATTTCACCACAAATATCATCCATACAAGTCCTAGTTTGTCATCAAAACTTTAAATTCTTGATATAAGACCATAAAACCAAGAGTTAAGGATCATATACCTCTCTTATGAGAAGTTTGAATTACCAAAATAGCCACCAAAACCAAAAGCTCCAAGCTTGAAATCACACACTAGAGTTGAAGGTTGTTCACTCAAGTAACTCAAGTCCTTCACTTTTGATTTTTTCGTAAGATCAAGTTAGGGTTTAAAAGGCATGAAAATGGAGTTTTCTCTCTTCCCTTGGAAGCTTCAAAGTGGCCGGCCATCCTAAGGAAAAATGGAGCCAAGAATGGTTTAAATTTCCTCTAATTTCTTTGGTCAAAAATGTTGAATGGCTAGGATTTTGCCACTTGTCTCAATCTTGGCTATTCTCCCTCTAAACTTTGCCAAATCATGTTTCTATCCTCCAAATGATTCCAATGTCTAACTCACACCCCCAAACTATCATATAAAGTCATAACCACAATAAAAGGATACTTGGTCATAGAGTATGTGGTGAAATAAAATAATACCAAGTCAAGGAAATATTACAATTCAAATAAAGGTAGTGCAATGCAATGCAAGAAAATTTTTTAAGTGATTTAATCATAGGGCAAGGCAAGTGATTTAGAAAAATTTATATTTTTAAATGAGGGTTCTCACACCAGCTATCTCAAACTACTCGCAAGAAATAACGTTAACCCTTCTTATGCTTGTTTCGTACCTATATCAAATACATGTATGTCCTAATTAGTGTATATTCCCTCGTTGTAGATTACACTTCTTAGTCTATGTAGATCTATGATCCATGTCTGGGCATTCTACAGAGTGTGATTGAAAAGCTCCCCAATATAGAAATCTTTTGTTTTTTGAAAGTTTCCTCATTTAGAAGTTTTTCCCTTCATAGAAAGTGTGAGAACCCTAAACCTTTCATACTTTCTAAGTGTTTTGGTATATTCCCGTTTCCCGTTTAATTGAAGTTTTGTCCACTAATCGTTTTAAAAACGGGAAGGCCTTTTTGTTATGTGCAATTATGTATGAGATATGTATATATGTGTATGTGTTAGAACTACGTTTGAGCATGGCATTCAAACTTGGAAAAGAGGAAAAATTTTACGAAAATACTGAAGGACCGAATCCGGCCGGAAATCTGGCCATTTCTTGGCCGGATTGTTGGCCGGATTGTGGTGCAGTTTTGAAAAAAATTTGATTCGTCTCTGCCTCATATCCGGCCAGAAACCGGCCGGATTGTGACAGGACAGCTGGTTTGACCAGCGTTTTTTCTTCCTTCTTATCATCTTTTTGGTCCAAAATATCTCATTTCTTCCCTATCCAACCGTGAGCTTTGAGAGCAAAGAGAGAAAAAAACTCTTCAATCTTCATCTTTGATTTTTGCTTCAATCTTGGAATTTCACCGATAGATTTTGAAACTACTCCGTACAAGTGAGCTTCTTGGAAGGTTAAAGCTTTTGGGTGGAGTGATTTTGAAAGGGAAGCTTTGAATTGCTAGTCTTCTTGAGTTGTGAGGTAAGTTGATTAAGAAAGTTCTCTCTTGCATTGATAATGGTTAAATTGTGAATTGTAAGGGTTGGATATGTCAATTAGTGAGTTATATCTTGATTTGGGTTGATTTATGGTGAAGTTTTATATTTAATTATAATTTTTCTGGTTTAATGTGATCATGATGTTGTGGCTATCTATGATGGTTGGAAATGTAGGGTAATGACTCTAGTAGGTGTATATGATAGATAATTGTAACCAATTTCTGGTTTGGAAGGAATTTGTGAAAAGTTAGGGTTTCATATCCCCTTTTATGTCCGGTTTTGTAGCTCATGGTTAGAGGCCGAATTGGCCGTGTCTTAAAACATTAAAGTTGTAGGTATTGATGTGTTTGAAGTGCCTGTAAAATTTCAGGTCATTTGGAGTAGTGTAGAGTGAGAAATGTCGATTTTACTGTTGCTGTTCTGGGTTCTTCAGGATGACCGAACTGCGTTTGTAATTGGCTGTTTTGACTGGAATTTCTTTGGATTTGGTGGTTGAGGTATTCTGATGAAATGTATATTGATGTCCTAGCTACCATATGCCTTTGGAATTTCTGCATTCGGACCTGCATAGACTGAGTTGGACTAATTACAGTATAGTGCAATTTGTAAACCTGCAATCAAGGTTCTGGTTTGGTAGTTTGCATATTTGACCTAGTTGTGCTAGGATTTGGATTGAGTGACCTTCTGAAACATTGTAGCCCTATCTCTTAGCTTCGAAACGGTGTATCTTATACCTTCATCCGATAATCGTATCGCCAATGGTGCCAAAACCGCAAAATGATGTCAAAAACTGTTTTTATCCGAAAATGTTTCTAGCTTGCTTTTCGTATTTATTTTGTATTGATATGACTTGTAAGCCTAGTGAATGGCTTTTGGATGAGATTCTTCTATATGAGATGTTGGGACTGATTTGAGGAAAATAATGAAGCCATTAATGGCTGGAAAATAGGTAAAAACAAGGGACATGCCGTCCGTTTATTTTCTTGTAATGTGAGCAAGTTAAAGTGAGTTTTACGAATGTATTTTGTAACGAATTGGACGTAGTTATTGAAAAGGTTACCGACTCTTTCAAGGGGTGGCCGAGGGTTAAATTTCTATTTAAACCTATATATTTCCGCTTGGCAAATAAAATGATTATTTTACCATTCTAAAACCTAATACCAAAATATAGAGGTTGACCTAGGGTTCTCTTGGCCACAAGTGAATAACTTTTAAGTGATCGGGTTTTTTCGATTTGATTTGATTGTGTTGCTAGATAAATGGTAATATCTTTTCTCTTGTTTAATATTAGGTTTCATTGGTGACTGAGGAGAATACCCGGTGGGGTATTTTGAACGTTGTTTTGCATAACTAGGTGAGTGTTCCTTGTTTGTTACGTTTCATGATTATATGGCTTGTTTGAATGATTGATAACATGTTAAATGCTTTCAATGATTGCTAAATGAGTTTTCGAGGCGAGTGTGTACTTTATCGCACTTAGCCTCAGTGATTGAGCGATTGAAATGTTAATTGTGCAAGAATGTAAGCCTTTTGGGCTGAACTGGCCATTGCCCCTTGTTACCGGTCGTCTCGAGCCAGAAGCGGACTCGGTCGGGCGATTAGGGACTTGGGTGAACGTTTCGGTATACTCGAGTATTACCTTGTAGGTTGGTGGAGCCTGGCCAAAAGCCAGGGACGGGGTGAATGAAATGAATGAATGAGGGGTTTTACTTATACAAAAATGCATTTTAAATGATTGAAGGTAGGGGAACGAATGAACGAACGAATGAACGAATGGCTCCTTGTGAGCCCGTATCCTTTTCATGAATGTGTTTATCGCTTTATTTGTACTTGTAACTTGAATTGTTGTTTATATGTATTAAATGCATTGATTCTCTTGTTACCTATGTGTACGGAACCTCACTGAGCTTTCCAGCTCATTCCTTTAGTTTTTTTGTTTTCCTTAGCAGGGGAAGACGTGCAAGGACGGAAGCTACGTATAGACTAGCCGATCTAGTACTTTTGATTCTTTTGTTATGGTTCTCGCCCCAATGTTTGGTGGGCTGGTTGTATGGAGAATGGAGAACCTTTGTACATAAGTTGTTTTGCTTTTGGGATGGCTATGTATAAAAGTTTACGTTTAAGTTTGGGATTATTGTTATTTCGATTGTTTTGTGGGTTTTATGGTCTTTTCTTATAGTGACTGACTGAGTCCCGGCGAGAGCTGGGCAGGCGGCCCGCCGAACCCTCTGGTTCGCCTTAGGGGGAGGTGGGGCCGTTACAGTTGGTATCAGAGCCTGCTTCGCGTGGTCTCTGCGCGGAGTAAGCCTGGACTGAGTGGTGAATAGGTATGAAGGATTAAGTGCTCGTTCGAGCATAAGCTATGAGTTGTGAACGTTATAGGCCTTAAATTTTCTTGTGGAATCTGAGGACCATAGATAGGTACGTCTGGGAGGAATTCCGATTGTAGATGGTTTACTCTTGGGACTGGCCAGCTCGAGAGGTGAATTGTCTTATTTCGGATTCTTGTACCTGAGTACTCTAGAGTTGAGGCGGTGTTAAGTATTTGAGATTTATCTTTTGGCACCATGAAAAGGCTTGGTCCGACTAGAATGAATATAAGAGGTCGGCGGATATCTGGATTGATTAGAAAATGACGTGAGGGACCGGACGGGGTTACCTTAGCTAAGACTGGGACGACACATCATCTCCTCGTTTGATTCACTTATATATTCTTATTACATGACGTTTATTGGTGTATTTGAGCATATGAATATTTGCCTGACTTGATACGTACTTGTGTAATTGATCATCTATTTTCTTGATATGTGGAGTGCTATGTGCATATATGTTTCCTTGTGTACTTGGTGCCTCAATTTTGGTTACTTTTGAGTCACCTTATTGCATTTATTCATTAAACTACTTTTGGAAAAAAAAAGAGGGAAGGAAAAATATGGACGGGAGACGTAGTCAGGGACGTGGTCGAGGCCGTGGAACTAAACGAACCCCAGAACCGAGAGCAGAAAGGGAAACGTCCGCCGAACAAGAACAAGAACCTAGAGTTGAGGCCGGGGACCAAATGGCGACGACAATTCAACAAATGGCAAACATTTTGACAAGGTTGGTGGACCAACAAGGCCAAATGCCTGTAAATCAAACCTAGAACCCTGAAATAGGCGAAGATCGGGCTCTAGAGAGGTTTCAGAAGTTTAATCCTCCGAAATTCCTTGGAGGGCCTGATCCGGATATTGCTGAGCAATGGGTAGAGGCCATGGTGAATATATTCACAGCCTTAAATTACACCGAGCAAAGGCAAGTGAACTTCGCAGTGTTTCAATTTGAGGGACCGGCCCGAGCATGGTGGAACGTAATTAGAGCAAAATGGGAAAGGGAACGGACCATATAGACCTAGGCGAACTTTACCAGAGAATTTAATGAGAAGTACCTCCCCCCTTTAGTCCAAGAAAGGAGGGAGGACGAATTTATTGGACTACGCCAGGGGACATTAAGTGTGGCTGAATACGAAACGAAATTCATTAAACTATCCAAGTTTGCTTCCGAATTAGTGGCCACGGAACCAAGAAGAGTGAGACGGTTCGTACAGGGATTGAACTTGGACATCCAAGAGGCGTTGGCAGCAGCGCAAGTGAATACGTTTACGGAGGCCCTTGAGAAGGCTTAACGAATCGAGAGTGCCAAGGCACAAATAAAGGCCTCCCAAACGCGAAAAAGGGGTGCATCGGGTAGTGGATTGGAAGAGTTTAGTGAAACGATGACGCCTTCTAAAGTGAAAAAGGTGAGCCAGTTATCCTATCCGCCCTGGACAATAGGGGCGATAGATGAGAGGTCTACTAAAGGAAGCCAAATCGGATCTAAGGAGATTTCTCAAGATAGTCCAAAGATGACCTCTCACTTGATTTGCGGTTACTGTGGAAAGGCAAATCACACCGAGGATGCTTGTTGGCGGAAAGGGTGGAAATGTTTGATATGTGGAAGCAGTGAGCATCAAGTGAGCAATTGTCCAAGAAGGCATCCACGTGAGGGTAGTACTCAGTCACTGGATGGAACTAAATCAAAACCGGTGAAAGAAAGAGGAAACCGAACAAGTGTACCGGCCAAAGTGTATGCATTAGACAACCGAACGATTCCAAACTCGCCTGGTGCTAATGAAGGTGAGAAAAATTTCGAGGACGAAATTTCCTAAGGGGGGGAGAGTGTGAGAACCCTAAACCTTTCATACTTTCTAAGTGTTTTGGTATATTCCCGTTTCCCGTTTAATTGAAGTTTTGTCCACTAATCGTTTTAAAAACGGGAAGGCCTTTTTGTTATGTGCAATTATGTATGAGATATGTATGTATGTGTATGTGTTAGAACTACGTTTCAGCATGGCATTCAAACTTGGAAAAGAGGAAAAATTTTACGAAAATGCTGAAGGACCGAATCCGGCCATTTCTTGGCCGGATTGTGGTGCAGTTTTGAAAAAAATTTGATTCGTCTCTACCTCATATCCGGCCAGGAATCCGGCCGGAAACCGGCCGGATTGTGACAGGACAGCTGGTTTGACCAGCATTTTTTCTTCCTTCTTATCATCTTTTTGGTCCAAAATATCTCATTTCTTCCCTGTCCAACCGTGAGCTTTGAGAGCAAAGAGAGAAAAAAACTCTTCAATCTTCATCTTTGATTTTTGCTTCAATCTTGGAATTTCACCGATAGATTTTGAAACCACTCCGTACAAGTGAGCTTCTTGGAAGGTTAAAGCTTTTGGGTGGAGTGATTTTGAAAGGGAAGCTTTGAATTGCTAGTCTTCTTGAGTTGTGAGGTAAGTTGATTAAGAAAGTTCTCTCTTGCATTGATAATGGTTAAATTGTGAATTGTAAGGGTTGGATATGTCAATTAGTGAGTTATATCTTGATTTGGGTTGATTTATGGTGAAGTTTTATATTTAATTATAATTTTTCTGGTTTAATGTGATCATGATGTTGTGGCTATCTATGATGGTTGGAAATGTAGGGTAATGACCCTAGTAGGTGTATATGATAGATAATTGTAACCAATTTCTGGTTTGGAAGGAATTTGTGAAAAGTTAGGGTTTCATATCCCCTTTTCTGTCCGGTTTTGTATCTCATAGTTAGAGGCCGAATTGGCCTTGTCTTAAAACATGAAAGTTGTAGGTATTGATGTTTTTGAAGTGCCTGTAAAATTTCAGGTCATTTGGAGTAGTGTAGAGTGAGAAATGTCGATTTTACTGTTGCTGTTCTGGGTTCTTCAGGATGGCCGAACTGCGTTTGTAATTGGCTGTTTTGACTGGAATTTCTTTGGATTTGGTGGTTGAGGTATTCTGATGAAATGTATCTTGATGTCCTAGCTACCATATGCCTTTGGAATTTCTGCATTCGGACCTGTATAGACTGAGTTGGACTAATTACAGTATAGTGCAATTTGTAAACCTGCAATCAAGGTTCTGGTTTGGTAGTTTGCATATTTGACCTAGTTGTGCTAGGATTTGGATTGAGTGACCTTCTGAAACATTGTAGCCCTATCTCTTAGCTTCGAAACGGTGTGTCTTACACCTTCATCTGATAATCGTAGCGCCAATGGTGCCAAAACCGCAAAATGATGTCAAAAACTGTTTTTATCCGAAAATGTTTCTAGCTTGCTTTTCGTATTTATTTTGTATTGATATGACTTGTAAGCCTAGTGAATGGATTTTGGATGAGATTCTTCTATATGACATGTTGGGACTGATTTGAGGAAAATAATGAAGCCATTAATGGCTGGGAAATAGGTAAAAACAAGGGACATGCCGTCCGTTTATTTTCTTGTAATGTGAGCAAGTTAAAGTGAGTTTTACGAATGTATTTTGTAACGAATTGGACGTAGTTATTGAAAAGGTTACCGACTCTTTCAAGGGGTGGCCGAGGGTTAAATTTCTATTTAAACCTATATATTTCCGCTTGGCAAATAAAATGATTATTTTACCATTCTAAAACCTAATACCAAAATATAGAGGTTGACCTAGGGTTCTCTTGGCCACAAGTGAATAACTTTTAAGTGATCGGGTTTTTTCGATTTGATTTGATTGTGTTGCTAGATAAATGGTAATATCTTTTCTCTTGTTTAATATTAGGTTTCATTGGTGACTGAGGAGAATACCCGGTGGGGTATTTTGAACGTTGTTTTGCATAACTAGGTGAGTGTTCCTTGTTTGTTACGTTTCATGATTATATGGCTTGTTTGAATGATTGATAACATGTTAAATGCTTTCAATGATTGCTAAATGAGTTTTCGAGGCGAGTGTGTACTTTATCGCACTTAGCCTCAGTGATTGAGCGATTGAAATGTTAATTGTGCAAGAATGTAAGCCTTTTGGGCTGAACTGGCCATTGCCCCTTGTTACCGGTCGTCTCGAGCCAGAAGCGGACTCGGTCGGGCGATTAGGGACTTGGGTGAACGTTTCGGTATACTCGAGTATTACCTTGTAGGTTGGTGGAGCCTGGCCAAAAGCCAGGGACGGGGTGAATGAAATGAATGAATGAGGGGTTTTACTTATACAAAAATGCATTTTAAATGATTGAAGGTAGGGGAACGAATGAACGAACGAATGAACGAATGGCTCCTTGTGAGCCCGTATCCTTTTCATGAATGTGTTTATCGCTTTATTTGTACTTGTAACTTGAATTGTTGTTTATATGTATTAAATGCATTGATTCTCTTGTTACCTATGTGTACGGAACCTCACTGAGCTTTCCAGCTCATTCCTTTAGTTTTTTTGTTTTCCTTAGCAGGGGAAGACGTGCAAGGACGGAAGCTACGTATAGACTAGCCGATCTAGTACTTTTGATTCTTTTGTTATGGTTCTCGCCCCAATGTTTGGTGGGCTGGTTGTATGGAGAATGGAGAACCTTTGTACATAAGTTGTTTTGCTTTTGGGATGGCTATGTATAAAAGTTTACGTTTAAGTTTGGGATTATTGTTATTTCGATTGTTTTGTGGGTTTTATGGTCTTTTCTTATAGTGACTGACTGAGTCCCGGCGAGAGCTGGGCAGGCGGCCCGCCGAACCCTCTGGTTCGCCTTAGGGGGAGGTGGGGCCGTTACAGAAAGTTTTGCCCTTTTTATTAAAGGTTGCTTAATTAATTTGGGCTTATAAAAATTTTCTTGAGTTTATTTAATAATACTTAATTAATAGAATTTGGGTTTTATTAATATATCTTGGGCTAAATCCAATAAAGCATGGGTCTTGGATATTCAATTTGTATTTCTTAACAAAAATTATATTGGGCCTTGTAATTTAATAACAAAACAGTAAACCTATATCAAATTGTTTTAACCTTATCCATAGGTTTATTTAATTGAAAATTTTGATAGACCCAATGGTCACTTTTGAGCCAATTACCTTGATCTTCTTTATCACTGGTTCAAAATAACTAATGTTGGCCCATTGGTAGTCTTGCCCAACTAATCTCCTTTGTTATCCATTTTAGTCTTACCCAACCACCAGCCTACATGTTAGCCCAAACATTTTAATCTAGTGGCCTAATTAGGGAAAAATTAACCATTATTTGACCCAACTTAACTAAGTAAACTCAACCCGTCAAAAGAAAAAAAAAATGAACCAACCTAACTCGTTTCAAGAACGGGTCGTCTTCTTCCTCAAGATTTTTTTCTTTCTAAAATCTTAATTTTCACAAGCCCTAATCGCCACTCTCTCCATCTCCTCCATCACCAACACTGTTGCCACTCTCTTTCATCACAATATTCAACACCGTTGTTGCCAGTTGGGAGCAAAATAGCAGCAATGGCTACCACTGCTGTGATTGATTTTGCAGCAGGAACGCCATTCCTTGGAGGTGTGGCTGTAGCTCCTAGCAACTATGGCCACTGCCATCGGCTTTTTTACTAGCAACGAGGAGATAAGGGAGGGTCATCAAACCCTCATTCTTCTTTGTTCTCTCTCTCTCTCTCTCTCTTGCCTTCTAGAATCACCCCACCATTAATGGTTTCTTCTACTATGACCCTACTCTATTAAATTTTCTATAGTTTTTGACTCCAAATCTTTAAACTTGCCTAGTTATATTATGAATGCTACATTGAGGAAAAAAACCAATCAGAACATGATTAAATCAACCATAAGTCCTATGCAAAACATGAATCTTCTTATAATCTCAATGATCGAAGTATACAAACATGAACTATAGAAATTTAACAGAAAACTTCTTAGAATTGATTAATCTAAGAAAAGAATATAATTAATTTTTGAAGACTTATTTGTGCATGGGTTTGTGATTGATTGTCCTACTTGAACCTCTGCTTGAGTGTCAAAAATAATTTCTTCCTTCGAGACACTATTGTTTGATAGAGGAAGAGGAAAGAATGAAGCAGTAAATAAATATCGTGTATGATTTTAGGTAACAGATAGATATCCTATTAGAGTAGTTTCTCTTTTAATAACTTTCCTATCTGTTTATAACTACTTCACCCCATTTCTACCCACACTCTTGATAAACCGCTTATATTTGGAGACTAGCATGGGTCTGGCCATGCTACGCACTAGCCTACCCACTAATATGACCAACTAAATTGTGGGTCAAAAAAATTTTGCTATTTATTCAGCTTTTTTTGTTTTTTGGATCTGCTATAATAATGAGTATAATTTGCTAAAAATCATAATGTATTTATAGGTTCAAGAGGTAAATAATATGCAAATCACAACCATATGTTACATAAACTAAGTCATTCATGTCTTAGTAGAATACATACTTTAGTGCTAACCATAGTTACATATTAAGAGGTTTAAATAAGCCTCACTGCCTATGGAAGTACAACATTGTTGGTTAAACTATTAACAGTTATATTACGATCCATTACTTTTTAAGTCAAAAGAATAATGGACCATAATATATTTCAAAACAAATTGTCTAAACAATGGAGGCAGGCACTGAGGTAATTAACAAAAGATTTAACAAAAATACAAAATTATGCCATATTAGACTTGCTTAGCTTTAGCTTTCTTAGTTGGACTGTCTTTGATATTGCCATGTGGACCATTCTGTTTTGCAATTTCTTTGGCAAACTATTCAGGAGCCTTTGTTGCATGTTTAGCTGGTGTTTCTACTAGTAAAGCTTCACTTTGAGATGGACTTTCTGGAAACTGAAGGCTTCTTTTCACTCCACTGCTTATAGATGTGTGGCTTTCTTTGCAAGAACTGGCTGCAACAATTTCTTCAAGTACCGACTTTTTGGTTGGTGTGAACATTTGGTCCTTTGATGATTTTTCTCCATGTGTTGCTAATGAAGTACCAAGTGCAGAAGAAACTTCAATGTTTTCTGGAAATGCTAGTGGGAGTGGAATATGTGATAGTTTAGCTGTAATGTAAGCCTTAATGACACTATTCTTTCTTTGGAGTTGACCTTGAAAGGGAGATGCATATGTTTTCAGAAAACAGAGCACTGTGTACTTTTTCAAGCTATCATTAAGTACAGTGTCTATTCCAAAGCCCTACACCAAAAAAATTTTTCTCAGGTTTAGTGAATTGTTTTCTATGTATATCTATATTTATGGTTGAATATAAGACAAAAAGTTTTTACTTACATCTTCTTGTGCTTGCTTAAGTTGCAGTGGAGTGAACTTAATCATTTTTTCAGGATCTTCTTAGATATAATGCAATGTATTGATCTCGAAGCATCAGTTATAATAATTGGAATGCGAGCCCTTTAATTGAGTGAAGGACTTAAGATTAATGAATGGTGACAAAACAGAATAATGTTTAATTTAGAAGTATAAGTTAATATTCTAACCTGAGTTCAACTTCACTTTGCTGCTTGCATGAAGGACAATGGATGATCCAGTCAATGTTGGCATTTAGATTTTTGTGGCAATTCACACAGGTAGTACCCCAATACTTGGTGAACCCATATGCAAGTTTCATAGTTCCTTGCACCTAAACTATCTTTTGTTGAGTGAAGCAAGCATGAATGGCATTTGCATGTAAGCTAGAGACAAAATAGTTATATTTAAGGGAAATTTTTAGATAACAAATAGAACTTACAATTGGAAATGATGCTTGAAAATTGCTGATTACTTTGATGCCTTCTTCATTTGGAGGAGGAAGTAATAGTTTGGATCATTGTATGTTTTTGCATCAAGCAAATTTCCAATTTCTTCCTTGTTCAAACAATACCTGAATAGTTATGTTTAGAGTACAAATAGAAAATTTAACATTGGAATAAATTGATATTTTATAGTTAAAAATAAAAAGAAGATTAAGTTTACCATTGCCTGAAAGAGAGGTCATCTAGTAGCGGAGGATTTGTCAGAATGGCATACTAATATCTTGTAATGAATGACATAGCTGTAGAAATGATGAAAATGTTTAGTAAGATAACATATGAATATTTAGAAGTCTAATAGTAATCATAATGCATAATGAAAGCTTTACTATTGAATGTGGTCACTTTGACGCAGAGAGCTATGATTAGAGGGGCAGTGCTGACCATGTTTGCTATTTTGTTCCCTTCATCATGTTCAAATTCATTCCAAAAAGCAATAAGCATGAGTCTTTTCCTGTCAAGTATAACAAAGAATTGTAACTGCTATCATTAATATAAAATGACTTAATAAAAAAGTAGTATTGAGGTTTGATTTACTCTTCATTCACTATTATAAAGTCTCTAGAAGTATAGTCTAGATCTACCTGTTTCACTGGTAATGCTTGAATCACAAAACCTCTAATATCTAAAATAAAAAAGTTGATATGAGTGTACATAATTAGTGAAATGTCAAATGATTGTCGGTAGAATAAAAAACAATATAAGGAAAATTATTGCAAAGATTATCTGAATCAACATATTTGTGCACATCAGAGAACTTTGTCAGCTCAAATGTGCAAGGTAACACAGGCGGCACAAGTTCAATATAGTTTTCAACTAAAGTATTGTAGTTCAAAATCCATGATCATTCATAGTTCCCAACTCTATATGTTGGTCAGCGGCAATGAAAGTTGCATTAGAAATCTAATATCTTTGATAAGGCTGGAGAAATTTGTTGAAGACCTTAATGTGTTGCTCATAGGTCACAACAGAAACTTTTGTTCCCTGATTAGGATTACAGAAAGTTAGTTTTATATATACCATGAGTTAAAACTATAAGTGTCATGTTTATGGCTAACATCATATTTATCACACAGAAATTAAAATTATAGGCATGAATACTTTAATAGTTAGGTACCTATTCATTCATAATGAAACTATAGTTGTGCCATCGATAGTATTTGTAAACTTAGATGAATACTAAGGATTTTTTCTTAGGCAAATATACCATTTTTTATGTTCTAATATATACACCAGGAAGGAGTAGACAACTTATGCAGTGAGCTGAAAATGTTTGTATAGAAAATTTAAATATAATTTGCATTTGAAAGGATAGTAATATGAGTGATGTGATTATATTTTTTACATGAAAATTATTTGCTAACCTAAGCATCTGTTAGTAGAAAACGCATAATTCGCGTAGGCAGAACTTCACGAGTTAGTTGAATGTGGCCTCTGTGAACAACTTGTGCTAGAACAGTCCATTTTTTGATCCTTTCTAAATGTCCAGCACTAAAGATATATGTCTTGGCATGATGACCTATATTCGTAGAGAAATTAGACGGTCAATTAAACAAAATGATAAAAATTCTATGTAAAAAAAAGGCAATGAATATTGAAACCTGGTAATATAATCTGGTGATGTCCAAGAACTTCTTTATATACTATATTTTTAGTATGATCAGTATATGATTTATCAAAGTAAGTTGGTCTTATAAGTACTTTTACAGCTGAAGCTGTTTTGGCCCTTGAAAGTGCAACGAATAACAAGCCATGTGAGAACACGGGCTCTTTCAAATAAATACCAACAAAATCTAATGTTTGGCGTTGTACTTTATTTATTGTCATTGCAAAGCACAAACGAATTGCAAATTGTGTTCGTTTATATGGAACTGTATATTGTTCATCTTGGTGGTTGCATGAAAATTCTATGTATAAAAACTTCTTTGCCACAAAAATTACCTATTGCAATTTTAGCACAAATAGCATTCTTACTCAAACTCTTTATTGTGAATCTAGTTCCATTGCATAATCTTTCAATATGATCAAGATTTTTGAAAAGAACTATTGGGGCATTGGGTTTTGATAGCAAACTATGTGGAGGTAAGCTGCAAGGTGTAAGAGTATTCAGGAGATCAATATACTCAGACTGATGATTTTGATTCAATGTTTCATCATAGCTTAAGTACTCAGTCAAATCAATTGATCATTTATTTCATCTATAAAGTTATTCTTTGTAGTTAAAATTGCTCTATTTTGTGAGCAATGCAATTTCTTTGAAGGATCTTCAAATTTAGGATATATAATATTGATTAGCTTTTCAATTCCATTAGTCTCATTATTATAGTTAACTATAATTGAAGATAGAAGTTTTACCATGTCATTCTCTTCCGTTTGTTGTGTTCCATCTCCAATTTTTAAAAGAAACTGAGTGAATGAAGGATCTAATTTTGCTCTCATGTTCTTTGTTAATTGCAATTTTCTAATTTGTGCCATAATGGAGAATTTATCAAACATGTATTTATCATTTCAGCTTTTGTTCCTTTTCGAACAACTGGTAATGTTTGTCTAAAATCTCCATCAAGTACAACTACGTTTCCCCAAATACTTCTTCTAAATTCATTAAATCTATTAAGAGGTCATCTAAAGCTTCGATTGCTGCTTTTTTAGACATTGTGCTTCGTCCCAAATTATTAGTTTTGCTTCCTTCATCATTGTAGCTAAAGAAGTTTGTTTACTGATTTGACATGTTGCACTATCAAAGATATCTATTGAAATTTTAAATCTGGAATGTGCAGTTCTTCCACCTAGTAGAATGGAAGCTGCAATTCTTGATGTAGTTGTAGCGAGTGCAAGATAGCCTTTGGATCTAACATTAGCTAACAAAGCTCTGTACAAGAATGTTTTTCCTATACCATCTAGACCATCAATGAAAAAGCCACCAGGTCTGTCTGAGTAAATTCTCTCAAATATGACTATGAATGCCTTTTTCCGTTTTTCATTGAGCAACTTAATTAAATTTAAGTCAGTTTCTGAAATGACAATGTTTCTTTCTGCTATTAATTCTCGAGTTTCATTTTCTATATTTTCATAAGAGAATCCAGTGGGAATCAAATTATATGAATGTATGCTTTTTCCCAAGGATTGCAAAAAGCCATCAATTTGCTGCAAGACTTTGCTTTTCACTTGTGCAGGTGTCATTGCTGAACACTTGGCAAAATCTTCTGACATAGAAAATTCAAAATTCAGCCACAATGCCTTTGGGTCATTAGGGCAAGAATAAACCAAAAGTGTTTCAAAAAGTCTCCTCATTGAGGCTTCTTGTAAACAAATTTCTTGGCTGTTATCATTTTGTAACAAGTCTTGAATTAATGCTGCTTCTTGGAATGTTTCTACTCAAATTCCATTAAAGGTTCTTAACTCATCAAATGAAGTTGGACATCAAACCTTTGATACGACTAATCTCAAGTAGTATCGTTCTCCTTCAGAAGGATGAGCAGTCATTATTCGATCTACTGATTCTCCTCTTTCTCTTAGTTTTTAGTATTTTTGCTTAGGTAACTAGACAAAATGGTCAGGAAACTCCACATAAGTACAATTTAGATCTTGAGCTGTTTTATCTATCCCATTCATGTAAAAAAAATTCAGTGTGCATTGTTTTTTTTCAAATAATAGTTATTGGCAACAATTTGGAGATCAGCTTTTTTTTTAAACTAATTGGCTGATAATTCTCTAGATGTAATTGTAAATGAATAATAGCTAGCTTTATTTCACTCATACAAAATTTAAAAATTCTCCATGCTGCTTCTAGCGGAGAAAGCCCCCTAGCTGATACATATTGTTTAATTTCATCAATTCTGAATCAAATTTATTATTTGCTACACAAAAGCTGGTTTTATCATGCCCTTTACAGATATACTTGTAAATGTGTGACAGCCCCACCTCCCCCTAAGGCGAACCAAAGGGTTCGGCGGGCCGCCTGCCCAACTCTCGCCGGGACTTAGTCGTTCACTACAGTCCTCAAACAAATACAATGTACATCTCAAATATTACATCAAATTCTCCAATAATTACATGTCATAAGCGAAGCGGAAACAATCACTTGCACTATCAACTAAAACCTCAAGAGATCAAAGCAATACAAGTCGCGAATAAAACAAAGATCCTCCATTCTTATATAAATACAAGATAAATCTCAAATATTACACAAGGTCGAACTAAAACTTCAACGGTACAGTGGATCATCCAACCATTCACACGGAGAACTTTAATACAAACGTTTCCTTCGCCTCGAGCCCTGTGGAGGGGAATAAAATAGTTTTGGGGTGAGCCAGAAGCTCAGCGAGTAACCAGTAAAAGCAGTCATCAAATATATTTCACAGTAATGTATTTCAATGATGTCAAGATTCAGAGATCAAATGTCCGTTTATTGCTTTCGTGAGGCAGTGAAATCATAGCACTTGAACACCCAACGCTCAAATAGATCATTTAACATTAACAGTAAGAGGGAGCCCCTTTTTGAGCTCCGGAGCCATTTGCTCCAAATAAACAGAGGTGGAGACGTTGGTGTCCAGCACAAGCCTCCCCAAGAACTCATTGAAGCCAAAATCATATCATGAATTCACATGCAAGCACGCATGATATGCAGTCGAGTAAATAATGCAAGAAACATTCAAAAGTACTTTGGAAACAGTTTAGGGTCACTCACCTCCATGGCTCAGGAACCATCCATCATATATCATTGCCTTGCTCAAATCCAAGTCTTAGTTCACAAGCTCAATGCAAACAAGTCCTTTCAAAGTTCGGACAGCACTTCCCCTTGTCTTTCTTTACTTTTCCAGCCATCAAGGCTTCATTATTTTTCTCATTCAAATCCAAAGGTACACACACAACAACAAGTTCATTCAATAGCCATTCAGCAAGCTCCCAGTAGTACAAGTACAAGTCAAGCTAGGGAAAAGTCCGGAAATGAAAGTTAAGCTCAAAACCAGAAAAACAGTTTTGATATCATTTTGCGGTTTTGGCACCAATGGCACTACGATTATCGGATGGAGGTGTAAGATACACCGTTTCGAAGCTAGGAGATAGGGATAAAATATTACAGAAGGTTTCTCAGCCCAGTTTCGAGTGTAACCAGGTCAAAAATGCAAGAGACTACACCAGAACCGCAAAAACAGGTTCACAAATCGCATTCTGGTGCAAACATCATAAATCAGCCTACCTAAGCCCAAATCCAGAAATTCCAAAGCCATCCAAAAGCTAAGATACAAGGATACATTTCATCAGAAGACCTCAACAACCAATTTAGAAGCATTCCCAACCAAAATAACCCATTACAGAAGCAATTCTCAACTTCGGGTAAAACCAGGGCAGCAAGGGTAATTCCGTCTTTTCTCAAGCTACGCTACTCCGATTGACCTGAAATTTTGTAGGCATCTCTAAAATATCATTCCATACAACTTTCATGTTTTAACCCAAGGAGAATTCAGCCTCTAACTATGATCTACAAAATCGGGCAGAATGTAATTCCAAGAACCCTAACTTTCCAATTTTTCTTCCAAAACAGAAATTGCTTGCAATTTACCACTTTTTCCACCTTCTAGCTTCCTTAAATATCATTTCCAATCATCATACATGACCACATAATCATATTCATATGAAAACAGAAAAATCCCCAATAATTATAAAACTTCACCAATTCAACCAAAAATCAAGATATAATCCATAAAAGTGCATCTTATGCTACCACCAATCATGAATTAAGCATCATTAGAGAGAGGAAAGGGGTCCCTTCACCACTCACCTTGGAACCAAAGAAAAGAGACCACTTAGCACCATAAGCTTCCAAATAACTTCACCAATCACCTCAAGACCACTTAGCAAAGAGATTTTATGGAATGATTTGGAGTTTTATCGGTTGGATTTAAAGATTGGAGCAAGATTATGAAGTAGGAAGTTGGAAGATTTCTTTCCTTCTTTGAGCAAAAGAATTCGGCCAAGGAAAGCTTGAAATGAAGAGATTTTTGGCCAATTTTAATTAAATGGTAAAGTTATGAATAGTAGTCAAACCCAAGACTTAATCTTATGGTGACACTTGTCACCTTTAGGTTTAAAACTTATCTTTTTGTCTCTCTAATACAAATCTCTTAGCACCTTGTAAAATTAATATCACTTAATACAAAACTCCAACAAGTTGTCAAAAATATAATGCATTTACCGCACTTGCGGGTCCCACGTCCAAAATACACTTCAAAATTAACGTGGTCTAACTTGTATCAAGAAAATGATTTGAAAACTATATTTACTTAAAAACAATGTATACGAAATTAATATATTGAAGAAAGGCACAAAATTATAAACGAGTAAACAAAATAATGTCGCGAAAATATATAAAAATTTGCGGGTTCTCACACTCATTCTTTCGGGGTGTCACAAAATGTATTTGACTGCCTTAATTGTATAGCATATTTCAACATTAAGATGGAAATCAAATTTGGCCAAAAGATATGGATTGTATCATACAACCCATCTATTATCCAAAAGGGCTGATTTGATCTTAATTTGAACTCCATCTCTTCTTTGATATTCAGGATTTGTTTGGATAGTTTTCTCACAGAAGTTTTTAGAAAAATTATTCTCACAAGTCCCATTTTTTCTCATGCATACACTTGTTGGATCAAGTGAACCACATGGCCCATGAAGCATATGTTTGATAACTAGATTATATACATGTTCATTTTTCTCGTTATTTGGTATTTCAGCACAAACAATTTTATCATATTCTTCAAGGGTATACATCTTGAATTTTGACTTTAAAATTAGCAAAAAAATGTGCATGTGGTAGTCCACGTTTTTGGTATTCAATGACTTAAGTGTAAGTTGCCACTTCACCAAAGACACATTTTTTTAAAAAAATTCATCTTTAAGCTGATCTAACTTAGCATGAAACACTCTAGCAAGCAAATCTGGTCTGTTTTGTGCCTCTCCTTTGTCTATTAAATGTTTTTTTTATTTCTGGCTAGTTAGGATTGCAAGTAATGGTCAGAAATATATCTGGTTCACCACACTTCTGTACCAATGTCATTGCATCCATGTATCTATGTCTTATATTTCTCGGCCCTCCAATAAAGGATGGCGGTAATATGATACGCTAGCCAACATTACATGCTTGAGTCTCACCTAATCCTAAAGCATCTAGTATGCCTTTCAAAAATTCTCTCCTAATTTCCTCTTGTTGTGATCTATAGAAGTCAAGTCTTTGTGTCTCAAGTTTCACATATTGATCAACAAAATATTGTTGTAGAAGTTGAGCAAAATAGAATAGCTAGGATTCATCATTGTCCCTTATCTGAAGTTTATAACAATAATATTCCCGAAGGGACGCAAAATTTGGATATTCGTGTATGCTTTCCATCACTATGGAAGTAATAACAGTGCATTATTAAATATGTGATCATAAATATTAAATATGTAAAATGAAAGATGATGGTATATAGTTATTGTGCTAACCATCTTCTTCATTTTGGATTAGTTGTTATGCTATTGCAGCATTTGTAGGGAAAATCAAATCTACTGCAGGTTGTTTTTTTCCCCTTTCTACCATATACTTTTACTTCTTTCTTTAGTATTCCTTAGTGCCAGCCAAGATCACCAAAAGGAAAAGGTATTGGATATTGGAGTGGATCATAACATCCATAATAATATTGTATATTTTTTGAAGTATCACTATGGGTATGAATTCTAATATCGCGCCTGTTGGTTTCTCCATTTTCTTGCCCTCAACCCACAACCCTACAACTTGTGAAGTTATTAGCCTATTATAGATTCTCTGATCAACACCAGGCAAAGTTTTTACACAATATAGTAATTGTCTAAATTAGGTATCTCTTTCAACTTCTAAAGAATTTTGCATATGGATTATACTCAAGAACCCGCATAATTTTCCTAATTACACTTTCAGATAGTCTAGGACAAGCTGCCAATCAGTTACTTACTTCAGTTTCAAAGTCATTGATGTGAGGACCCGTAAAATTCTTTATATTTTTCTTAAAAATGCCCTTTTATTTGGGAATTATTCATTTATTATGGCCCTACTATCCAATCACCCTACAATAAGTGTAAATAAATATAGAAGTAAGGGTTTCGTTGTTCGTTTTCAAGTTAGAGCGAATTAGGGTTTTCACGTTTTTCCGTAGTGTGACTATTCGGTACGGAGTGAGGATCAAATTTGGTAGGTAAGAGTGACTTTTGGATGAGGAAATATTATATGATTTGAAGTGATAATAATAAGTTAGTGATTAGAAGGTAAAAACCCTAGTATACGTGATTTAAGAAAAAACGGCTCGAATCGACGGGTATCGATCACTACCGATTGAACCCACCACTTGACCACCACTTCCCTACCACCACATACCCTTGATATTTTTGCAAAATATCTCCCTCATCCTCAGCCATATAGCCGAAATATGTGGGCCAAAATGCAAGGAAAAGAAAGTAAAATTTGGATGGTTTTGGTGGTGACAAGTGTTGGTCATCTATGGTCCCTTGACCAACTCTTTTGTCTTGCCTTCTTATCTCTCATTTCAGCTCATTTCCCTCATTTTCATTCTGTTTTGGCCGAGAGCAAGGAGAGGCAAAAGAGTGAGGAGAGTTTTCAATCTTCTACCTTGAATCCAACATTTTGAGTGCAACCAAGAAAAACTAAACCGATTAATCACTAGTTTGGAAGCTTGGGAAGCTTAAGGAACCAAAAATTTCAAGGAGAGGTGGAGGATCATTCTTACAAGCTCTTGTCTTGAGGTATAATGGCTGATCAACCTTTCTTTCTCCATTAATCATGATTAAGTTGGGTATTAATGTTAGTATTGTGCTTGTGATGCTTGTTCCAAGTGATTTTGATGATTAGATGGATGACTTTTGAGTTAGGGTTTCTTGTGGGTTAGGTGTTGTATGATATATATATTTGGTATATAATCTTTTAAAGGAGATGGTAGTGGTAGTTTCAAGGTAAAAATGTGAATTATAGCTTGAATATAGCAAAATTCCAGATTTCTGGAAATTGTAGCTTCAGTTCTACCCGATTCCATTTCATCATGTTAGAAGCTGAATTAGGCTTAGCACAAAACATGAAAGTTGTATAGAATTATATTTTATGGTTGTCTACAAAATTTCAACTCAATCGGAGCAAAGTATCCTGTGAAAAGACCAAAATACCCTGACTGCCATAGGAGTAAAGTCAGTGGACAGTTTTGACAGTGCACCAAGTTGGTCGCGTTTGTTCACTTGGATATGTACTGAACTAGCTTTTATCCAAAACATGAAAGTTTTATTACTTTGTCTTAGCTTTTCAACGCCTCCAAGAACGTCTTAAATGGACTTTGGTAGCTTGAGATATGGCCATTTGAAGGTAGTGCAGTTAACTGGTCCATTAGTAGGAGTTTGGTTCTGTGAATTGGGAATTTGACTGGGTTGCATTGGAAATTGGACTAAGTGATCTTCATCAAAATTGTAGCCCTTTATCTTAGCTTCGAAACAGTATAAGTTTTACCTCAATCCGAGAAGCGTAGCCTCGGTTGTGTCCGTTACGCAAAGCCACGTCAAATCTGTCTTTTGCTAGACTTCATTTCCGCACATGTCGTTAGCTTGATTTTTGTACTTGTATTACCTTGAGCCTATTGAACGGCTATTGAAATGAGTTTGTTTTGTGTGTAACTTTGGGTTTGATTGAGGAAAAGAATGAAGCCATAAATGGCTGGAAATAGGAAAATACAAAGGGCGTGCTGCCCAAATTTACGCTCGAGGGCTAGGTAGACATATTTGCAACTTGAGTAAGGATTAAGAGTGACCACTGCTTGAGCCATCTAGGATATTTGCGTCTTTTTTTACCGAGGTATATAAGTAAGGACTTGGCCGAACTTGTACCCTTGAGAAATAAAATAATGACTGCTCGAAGTATGTTTTCCTTGTACTTTCGACTCAAATGGCATTTCCAAGTATAAATGTTACAAAGTTTTGTAGTTTAAAAAGCGAGCAAGTGTATCACGAATATTCTCCAAACGAATGTCAATTACTTGATTCTTATTGAACGAAACGTTTAAGTTTCGAACCTTAGGCATTTTTCAAAGTTCTTAAACAAGAGTTTTATCGCAGATTTGGACTCCAAACCCGGAGTATAACCCAAACGTGGTCACTAGGGACACTTTGTAACGACCCCACCTCCCCCTAAGGCGAACCAAAGGTTTTAGCGGACCGCCTGCCCAGCTCTCGCCGGGACTCATTCACTTACTCCATTCCTCAAGTAAATTACAAGGTACAACTCAAATAATACATCCAATTCTCCAAAATTACATATCATAAGCGAAGCGGAAACTAGTTCTAAGCTTAAAATGTAGATTTCCATCCGATTCAATTCCAAATATTTATACAAGCCCAAAAGTACATAAACCAAAACTAAAACTAAACTATACAAGATGTACGCCATCCAGCCACACAAAGATCCAAAAACAAGTTCTTCCTTTACTTCGATCCCTGTGGGGAGAAGAAGATAGTAGGGGGTGAGCTAGAAGCTCAGCGAGTGACCAGTAAAATCAACAGCCAAGTATATTTCACAATAAAGCATTGATATGATGTCATGATGCAGTAATCAAATGTTCATTTATTGCTCATGTGAGCCAGTGAAGTTCTTGTACTTAAATATCCAATGCTCGTTTAGATCAGGTAACCGTGAAACAGAAGTAAGGAGCCATCGGGCTCCAAAGAATATGTAAACAATAGTGGAGACATTGGTTCTAAGCACAAGACTTTCCAGGAACTCATTGGAGCCAAATTATGTCATGGCACACACCCGAACCCAAATGATATGCAATGGAGTAATAATTGCAAGAATTAGTTCAAAAGTAACTTTGGGAACAGTCGAGGGATCCCTCACTCCAATTATAGTGCTTCAAGTATTCACGTTCAACTATACTCCAGGTTTGAAGTCCAGATCTGCGATAGAAATCCAATTTGAGAACTTTGAAACACGAGTAAGATTCGAAACTTAAACGTTCCGTTCATTAAGAATCAACCAATTGAAATTCATTTGAAAGACATTCGTGAAACACTTGCTCGCTTTTCAAATCGTAAGGTTTTTGTAGTATATATACTTGGAAAACAACACTTGAGTTGAAAGTATAAAGAAATACAAGTTTACATTGGCCATTATATCTTTTCCTCAAGGGTACAAGTTCGTTTAGGTTTTTAACGTATAACCCTCGATAACAAAGTAGTAAAGGTGCTCGCTAGTTTAAGTGATAATCACTTAACCTTTACACAAGTTACAAGTATAGTTTTCTAGTCCTCGAGCGTAAATTCGGGCAGCATGCCCTTTGTGTTTACCTAATTTTCCAGCCATTTAGGCTTCATTATTTTTCCTCAGCCACAACCCAAAGTCACGCATATCATAATTCAGGTCAAAAGCCGTTCCATAGGCTCATAATATCATAAGAATAAGAATCACAATAATAACAAGTGCAGAAATTCAATCTAGCAAAAGACAGATTTGACGTGTGAATGCGGAAATAACATATCCGAGGCTACGCTTATCGGATTAAGGCACAACCTATGCCGTTTCGAAGCAAAGACACAGGGCTACAATGTTCATGAAGGTCACCTAGTCCCGTTTCTAATGCAACTTAGTCAAATCCTCAAATTACTGAACCAAAATCTAACTCGTCGGCTATTTAACCACATTGTACTGTAATGGTCATATCTCAGGTTATAAAAGTCCGATTCAGGTGTTCTTAGAGGCATTTAAAAGCTAAGTCAGAATACTAAAACTTTCATGTTTTGGAAAAAAGCTAAATCAGTACGGTTCCTAGTGAAAAAACGTGATAAACTGGACAAACTGACGAAACGGACTGCTGGGGAAAAACTTAAAATAGTAAGGGTATTTTGGACTTTTCACGACCTACGTTGCTCCGATTGAGCTGAAATTTTGTAGGTACCTATAAATACCATTCTATACAACTTTCATTCTTTGACCTAAGGCCAATTCGGCCTCTAACATAGGGCTACAAAACCGGACAGAATGATGGGGCAAATTTTCCAAATTCTGGAATTTTTGGTATTTAATGGAACTTTCTCAATTTTCTTGTTCTAATCACTACCAAAGCCCCTTTTATAACCTTATTTACAACATGTGCAATCATACAGCAAGTTTAGGCAGAAAACTATGAAACCCTAACTTGCTTATTCATCCCATATTCATCACACCCACTTGCATAATCATGAAATCAAGCCAAAACTTAAGCTAAAAAAAACATCTTAAAGCAAGATTTAAAGCAACAAGGATCATGATCAGATGTTTATACCTCAAAAGCAAGGCTTGGATGAGTGATAGTTCACTCCCTTTGAAATTTCTTGGTTCCTCAAGCTTCCCAACTCACAACCTACCCTTTAATCGGTTTGGAATTGGAATTCCTCACTTAGTTGAAGCAAATCAAGAAGATGGAATTGTTTTCTTGCTCTCACTTTCTCTCTCTCTTTTGGCCGACCAGCTGCTGGAAAAATGAAGAGGAAAGTGCAGAAATTTGGTTTAAGAAGGCTAGTTGATCACTTGGCCAAGAAACTCTAGGGTGGCGACACCTTTCATTTTTCTCTTTCCTTTTCCTTGTCATTTTAGCCACCAATTTCGGTCAGCCTTAGCTGTAATTTAAGAAGATATTTTGCTCAAATTCAATAAGCTTGTTTGGTAAGAAAAATGGTGGTCAAGTGGTGCGTTCAATCGGTAGTGCGCGGGACCCGCCGGTTCGCGCCGTTTTTCTTAAAAACTCACGTACTAGGGTTTTTACTTCCCATTCACTAACCTTATATCATTGCTACCAATCACATATTATTTCTCACTTAAAAGTCACTTTTACTCTCCAAATTTAATCCTTACTCTGTACCGAAAATTCATCCGGCGAAAAATCGCGAAAACCCTAATTTTGCTCTAAACTTGAAACCGAAGCGTGAAACCCTACTTTCTAGGTTCATTGGCACTTATTTTGGGGTGATTGAGTAGTAGGGCCATTATAAAGTGGTATTTGTCAAAGAAAATGGAATTTTTAAGAAAAATACAAGGAATTTGCAAGGCTTCTAGCCGGATTCCCCACAAAACACTATTCACCAGAAATTTTTCCCTTTTCTTCTGCCTCGGGGCTTTACAACTCCCCTCCTTAAAATAATGTCGTCCTCGACATTCCAACTTGTACTAATCAGATCAAAATAGTTCTCGAAAGTCGATCACGTATTAAGAATCATTTCAATCTCGCTTATCATAATCAAATACTAATCAGATCAAATATCTCAAAGGTCAATCACATACTAAGAATCACTCATCACAATCAAGTACTAAAAGTACTCCAATCCAACTTATCAAATAATCTTGATCCAATAGATAGTCAGACGAGTAACTAGATACATATACAAAAGGCTCGAAATCGGACTTAAAGTCCCTGATATTTGTAAAAACAGTCCAGGACATAACGATGTCTCAGGTCAGAAATTACCCCTGGTGGTGCTTGAAAACACAACAAGCTAGCACTCAGCTATACTTCACCAGAAAGTCTCAGGAATTTGTCCCCGGTGGTGCTTGAAAACACAACAAGCTAGCACTCAGCTATACTTCACCAGAGCCTCAGATGCAAGATTTTGTCCATGGCGGTTCTGGACAACACAACAGGTTAGCACAACGGCTATACCTCGCCAAAGAACCTCAGTTCAAAATTTCATCCTTGGTGGTGCTTTATAACACAACAAGCTAGCACAACGGCTAAACTTCACCAGAGGATCTTAGCTCAAGAAATTGGGCCTGATGGTGCTTTGAAACACAGCAAGCTAGCACTACGGCTAAGCTTCACCAGAGAGCCTCAAGTCAAAGTTTCATCCCTGATGGTGCTTGGAAACACAACAGGCATGCCTCGCCAGAAGAATGACGGTGCTTGAAAACACAACAGGCCATACCTCATCAGAGAGGTTCTGTTCAAGAATTTCAATCCCTGATGGTGCTTTGAAACACAGCAGGCATGCCTCGCCAGAAGAATGACGGTGCTTGAAAACACAACAGGCAATGCCTCACCAGAGAGGTTCTGTTCAACCGCTACAGAAGAGTAGTAGCCGGTCTATAACCAAACAAGTACGAAAATGTTCAGAAACAGAGTCAAAAGCAGGGTTCAAGTATATCGGTTCAAAAGCAGGGTCAATTATTTCAGGTTCAAGGGACACGGGTACGAGGAGAAACTCACTCGCCTAGCTTATGCCCAGTAATTCACACTCTCAAGCAGTCATCAAACTCAAATGCACATACAGATCATATATGAATCAAGATACTTGCTCAAGAGTAAAAGAGATACCCTATTTTCAGTCAGGTCAGATCTATCAAGTGTACGTAAGGGTACACTAGCCGATACAAATTCAAGTCTCAAATGAGCTCAGTCCAGTCGGTCTTAGACAGTTCAAATATCTCAAATCTTAACATTTACCACTCGGGTGGTATAACCTTAATCAAACAGGAAATTTAGAAGAAAAATGCAAACCAAAACTTTTCTCAACAATTCCGGCCACCAGAATCTATCAAAACCCTAGCCAAGAATCCAAAACTAAGAAACTGTATAGCTCAGGCCGTACGCTCTCAAGCGTAATTCAACCAAATCATATCTTACGCGTACCACTTTCAAGATTCACAACTGATGCTCCAAAAGAGCACTGAACTTACAAACCAATCCCACAGTCCGGCATCCTAAACTTCAAACCTAGGATACACTACAAAGATCTGAAGCCTAAGCTCTGATACCATTTGTAACGACCCCACCTCCCCCTAAGGCGAACCAAAGGGTTTAGCGGACCGCCTGCCCAGCTCTCGCCGGGACTCATTCACTTACTCCATTCCTCAAGTAAATTACAAGGTACAACTCAAATAATACATCCAATTCTTCAAAATTACATATCATAAGCGAAGCGGAAACTAGTTCTAAGCGTAAAATGTAGATTTACATCCGATTCAATTCCAAATATTTATACAAGCCCAAAAGTACATAAACCAAAACCAAAACTAAACTATACAAGATGTACGCCATCCAGCCACACAAAGATCCAAAAACAAGTTCTTCCTTTACTTCGATCCCTGTGGGGAGAAGAAGATAGTAGGGGGTGAGCTAGAAGCTCAGCGAGTGACCAGTAAAATCAACAGCCAAGTATATTTCACAATAAAGCATTGATATGATGTCATGATGCAGTAATCAAATGTTCATTTATTGCTCATGTGAGCCAGTGAAGTTCTTGTACTTAAATATCCAATGCTCGTTTAGATCAGGTAACCGTAAAACAGAAGTAAGAGCCATCGGGCTCCAAAGAATATGTAAACAATAGTGGAGACATTGGTTCTAAGCACAAGACTTTTCAGGAACTCATTGGAGCCAAATTATGTCATGGCACACACCCGAACCCAAATGATATGCAATGGAGTTATAAATGCAAGAATTAGTTCAAAAGTAACTTTGGGAACAGTCGAGGGATCGTTCACTCCAATTATAGTGCTTCAAGTATTCACGTTCAACTATACTCCAGGGTTGAAGTCCAGATCTGCGATAGAAATCCAAATTGAGAACTTTGAAACACGAGTAAGATTCGAAACTTAAACGTTTCGTTCATTAAGAATCAACCAATTGAAATTCATTTGAAAGACATTCGTTGTCGCGCCCCACTTTTCGAATGAATGGTGTGAATGTGTGATGTGTGGTGTGTAATGTGTGAACGTGTATAAAGTGAAAAGTAAAAGGCCATGGGACTTAGAATGCGACGATTTGGCCAAGTGAAGTTCAAAAGGGTTTTTTGTATCAAAAATGGAGTCGCCACTTGGTATAGAGTTAGGGTGTACCAAGTCACCCAAAAAGTGTTTTTAAAGACAAAGTAGTAAAAACCCTTTTTTAAAACGACTCCTAGTCCACGTAAGCCAAAGAAAAAGGTTCGGGGGTCACGTTTGACAAAGGGGAAGGCAAGGATAGAATCCAAGGCACCCCTTTGACCTAGCCAAGGCTAGTTGCGCGACTTAACCTTACCTTTCCTAATTTTCTACCCAATATATGTTCGCACGTTGGACATGACTATATGAATGCAAAAACCTAGACCTAGGGGGATCGGGGAAATTTCTCTTCAAAGGTTGAGTGGTGCCAATCACATTAATTGTGAAGCCCAATAATGATCCTTTTGGAGAGGTCACACCTAAACCTAAATGACGTGAAAAATGAGTGGAATGCATGTCATGTGAAAGTGTGAGTTTGTGTGAAGTGAGAAAAATGATAAAAGTAATAAGATATAAGTGAAGGTGTGCAAATGTAGATGAAAGTACTCGTGTGCGAGTGAAGATAAAAATGTTCATGTGCAAGTGAAGATAAAAAAGTGTTCGTGTGCAAGTGAAGGTGATAAAAAGGTGCATGTGTGCAAATGAGACAAAAGTGAAAGTGTAATGATAGAGTGGATTGAGAGTGCATGAGCCTAGGGAATTCATGCATATTGGGTACGGGGAGACCTAAATCGTGACTTGATTTTTCCTTTGATAGAGGGAATATAAGCGTGCTAAGGCTTAGAAAAGCCACACTCGTCTATATCCCATATTTAAGGGGACTCTCACGCAAATGTACCCTATAACTAGTATGAGATGCAAAAATCCTAAAATGAGGGGAAAAGGGGCTCGAGGAGCATGCCAGACGATAAAACTAAGGAAAAATGCATGATATGTAGTGAACAGGCAGATAATGTGCTAACGAGGGGAAATCCCTAAGGGTCTAGCGTTGGACTAGCCCATTCTATGAATTCCGACTAGCGTTGGACTAGCGGAAACGTACATTCATCCATTCCATTCATTCATGGCTATGAAAGCAAGTAGACATGCCAAAACACTCATAAACACATAGCACATAACATTTAGCATGCTCGACTAGATGCAAGAGCCTAATAAAGCAATTAAACATGTAGCAACAAAGACAAGCAACCAGGGGGAAGGGGAAGTGGACCAGATGCTCTCCGAGCCCTATCTATTACAAGCCAAGAGGTGTACACATACCCCATAAAACTTAAATAAAAGCAACCAAGCGGAAGGGGAAATGGACCAAATGCTCTCCGAGCCCTATCTATTACAAGCCAAGAGGTGTACACATACCCCATAAAACTTAAATAAAAGCAACCAAGGGGAAGGGGAAATGGACCAAATGCTCTCCGAGCCCTATCTATTACAAGCCAAGAGGTGTACACATACCCCATAAAACTTAAATAAAAGTAAAAGCAAGCAAATGCACGCAAGGAGGTAAGGAAAGCGGAGTAGGCATGCATTTCTCACGTAGCACGTTGGTTCACATAGGAGAGACAAAAAAGATAAAAGAAGTGGTACCTCCCTTGAGTTGGAGCTCTAACGTAGTGGAATTACTAACTTACCCTCCAAAATAATAAAAAGGTCAAGGTACCAATTTATTTAAGAAAAATTAAAAGAAATGTGCAAAGCAAAGCTCACTTGACCATAAAGTTCCCAAAGTCATGACTTAAGTGCAATTGACAGAGCATGGTAGTTAATTGAAGCAAAACAAACAATGAAGTTGCACAAATTAAAATTATCAAGGACCAATTTGATGAAATTCTTTAATTGATTGGGTCCTAGTGGCATAAGGTGAAACTTAAGGGGTTAAAGGGCAATTTTTGGAAATCATTTTCATGCAAACTCATGCAAACAACGTAGGAAGACAATTTCTGCAGCTGAAAACTTCTACAAACAACATGAATGTGCGCTGCATTTTACTTCCAAACTTGGATTTCATATTCCAAAACCCCCAAATTTGATCAAGACCTTTCAACCAAACATCACAAAACTAATCTAAACCTCATGACATACAATTTTAAGATTCAAACAACCCAAAATATAGCAGGAAACTGATGCAAAATTCTGAAAAAGAAAACATTCATGCAAAGACAGCTTAGCCACCTAAAATTCAAATTCCAGCCAAGTGTTCGACCATTGCTCCCGTATTTCAGACTTTAATCATCCAAACGCAAAAAACAAACCTCCCATTTCCTTCTCTTCAACACAGATTAAACATGCAACTTAAATGTGAAGACTTGATGAACAACCCCGGAATAGAAAAACCGAACAGAAATTGCAACTTCCTTTTGTTCTTGCTGCGAAATTGCAGCTTATCAAAACACGACCAATATACAGCAAGGAATCTAATTATTTTTGCTAGAAAACATTAAGCTACAACATTCAAGAAAGCATCTCCATCCTAAGCCAAGCCATGAGCTCCTCAAAGACAGCTTGGAACAAACATTTACTGCTGGAAAACACTCGCACAAACAGCGAAGGATTGGGAAGAAAAGATTGTGTTCCCTTGGTTCAAAGCTAAAAACTTTTCTACATGCAAGTGTTAACAAAAAAAACATTGTTTATTGCTTCATGTAAACAGCAAACAATCAAAGGAAAAGGACAGCTGCTGCAACAAGTCGATTACTTTAAGCTTATTGCAGCCAAAACTACAAAGAAAGAAACTTGCAGCAATCCCAACGTGGTATAACAATCAATACGACAAGAAAACCCCAAACTTCAGACAGACTACAAACTTCAGCACCCCAAAACAGTATCAAGTTGAAATCTTAAACCAGAAAAACAAAGTTCAACATCCTAACCTACAAACAACAAAAGAAAAAGGAACAGCAATCCACGAAGTATTAGCAAAAATCAGCCCGAAACTTTTCATTTCTCTGAAATTTTCCATGCACCAGGTTCGGATGACATGTATTTCCTTACTCGGCTTTGTCAAAACACATACAAAATCTAAACACTCCAGCCCATGAGATCAATATCAACTGATGTAAAAGAGAGCAAGCAACAGAGAGCGAATCAATCAACCATGAGCCAAACACTCAAACAAGCAGCCACAGAAACAAAACGCAGCGGCAAAGATTCCCTACATCCTGATCTACATCTCATGATACTTGACTGGAAAAGAAATGAAAATATTACCTTAATCACCCAATGAAACGCAGAATGATCAAGGATGAGGGCTAACAGATTCACCAGATCTTCGGGGAAGCACCAGTGGAAAACAGCGCCGCTGACCTGGTCACTTGGAGCTCCGATCCTTCCTTTTCTGCAATCCCCTAGCCGAGCATCCTTCTTGCTTCGTTCTTTTGTTACCTCTTTTGCCAACTAAACGTGGAAGCCCGCTTAATCGCCAAATGGGTCGTGGAAATGACCGTGAAAGGATTCGGACAATTCTGCCAGCCTTTGAAGGATATCAACGGGAAGGCAGTGATGATGACACAGCACCGTTCTTGCAAATCCAAATTTCCTTTCTTCCTCGCGCTGCCGCCGCTCTTTGATCAACCATCAATCTCATCTACCTCTAGCCTTCCCTCTGCTCTCTCTCTTATTCTTGCCTCTGTTTCCTTCAGAACCTAGCCTTTTACACTCAGCCGCCAACTCCAACTCTCCGGTTCTCTCTTTTTTCCCCTTTGTTTTCAACCATGCTCCCTTCAATGAAGTCCCGTAGCCCTCTGCCTTTCTCTACGCCGTATCCTCTCTATCCTCCCTGCGGCTGTCCCTTCTTTTCCTTTTATATCCCATGATAACCCTAAACTTCAAGCCAGCTCTTCTATATTTGCAGCCCAAGGAGCTGCCGAACATTTCTTTGCAAGCTGCGAAAAACGCAGCTTGCTGCCGCGTATCACTCTTTTTTTTTTTTTTTTTTTTTAAACTTTCAACTTAATAAATACAGAAATGATAAAATATAAATAATAATAATAATAACAAATTGACAAAAACCAGGTAATAATAATAATAATGATAACGAAAATAATTTAAAAACTAAACAACTAAAAACAACAAAAATGGCCATTTTTCCATCTCTTTTTGTTTCATTTTCATTTTTCATCATTTTTCATTTTTTCCCGTTCAAGAAAGCATTGAATTTAAACAAAATGACTAAAATGATTTTTTCTTTTCTTTCTAAAAACTCTATAAACTTAAAAACTAAAAAAAACTAAAAACTAAAATCTAAAACTTAAAAGTGATTAAAAACCTGAAATGACAAAATAAAAATGAATAGACAAACTAAAAGGGCAAAATGAATAAAACTAAAATAAAATAACAACTAAAAATGCAAAACACACAACAATGAACTAAATGCAAGCGATCTAAAATAAAAATCATGAAGTAGATGCCACATACAAATTATTCAAAATTTGGTGTCTACATTCGTGAAACACTTGCTCGCTTTTCAAATCGTAAGGTTTTTGTAGTATATATACTTGGAAAACAACACTTGAGTTGAAAGTACAAAGAAATACAAGTTTACATTGGCCATTATATCTTTTCCTCAAGGGTACAAGTTCGTTTAGGTTTTTAACGTATAACCCTCGATAACAAAGTAGTAAAGGTGCTCGCTAGTTTAAGTGATAATCACTTAACCTTTACACAAGTTACAAGTATAGTTTTCTAGTCCTCGAGCGTAAATTCGGGCAGCATGCCCTTTGTGTTTACCTAATTTTCCAGCCATTTAGGCTTCATTATTTTTCCTCAGCCACAACCCAAAGTCACGCATATCATAATTCAGGTCAAAAGCCATTCCATAGGCTCATAATATCATAAGAATAAGAATCACAATAATAACAAGTGCAGAAATTCAATCTAGCAAAAGACAGATTTGACGTGTGAATGCGGAAATAACATATCCGAGGCTACGCTTATCGGATTAAGGCACAACCTATGCCGTTTCGAAGCTAAGACACAGGGCTACAATGTTCATGAAGGTCACCTAGTCCATTTTCTAATGCAACTTAGTCAAATCCTCAAATTCCAGAACCAAAATCTAACTCGTCGGCTATTTAACCACATTGCACTGTAATGGTCATATCTCAGGTTATAAAAGTCCGATTCAGGTGTTCTTAGAGGCATTTAAAATCTAAGTCAGAATACTAAAACTTTCATGTTTTGGAAAAAAGCTAAATCAGTACGGTTCATAGTGAAAAAACGTGATAAACTGGACAAACTGACGAAACGGACTGCTGGGGAAAAACTTAAAACAGTAAGGGTATTTTGGACTTTTCACGACCTACGTTGCTCCGATTGAGCTGAAATTCTGTAGGTACCTATAAAATACCATTCTATACAACTTTAATTCTTTAACCTAAGGCCAATTCGGCCTCTAACATAGGGCTACAAAACCGGACAGAATGATGGGGCAAATTTTCCAGATTCTGGAATTTTTGGTATTTAATGGAACTTTCTCAATTTTCTTGTTCTAATCACTACCAAAGCCCCTTTTATAACCTTATTTACAACATGTGCAATCATACAACAAGTTTAGGCAGAAAACTATGAAACCCTAACTTGCTTATTCATCCCATATTCATCACACCCACTTGCATAATCATGAAATCAAGCCAAAACTTAAGCTAAAAAAAACATCTTAAAGCAAGATTTAAAGCAACAAGGATCATGATCAGATGTTTATACCTCAAAAGCAAGGCTTGGATGAGTGATAGTTTCACTCCCTTTGAAATTTCTTGGTTCCTCAAGCTTCCCAACTCACAACCTACCCTTTAATCGGTTTGGAATTGGAATTCCTCACTTAGTTGAAGCAAATCAAGAAGATGGAATTGTTTTCTTGCTCTCACTTTCTCTCTCTCTTTTGGCCGACCATCTGCTGGAAAAATGAAGAGGAAAGTGCAGAAATTTGGTTTAAGAAGGCTAGTTGATCACTTGGCCAAGAAACTCTAGGGTGGCGACAAGTGTCGCCACCACCACCTTTCATTTTTCTCTTTCCTTTTCCTTGTCATTTTAGCCACCAATTTCGGTCAGCCTTAGCTGTAATTTAAGAAGATATTTTGCTCAAAGTCAATAAGCTTGTTTGGTAAGAAAAATGGTGGTCAAGTGGTGCGTTCAATCGGGTAGTGCGCGGGACCCGCCGGTTCGCGCCGTTTTTCTTAAAAACTCACGTACTAGGGTTTTTACTTCCCATTCACTAACCTTATATCATTGCTACCAATCACATATTATTTCTCACTTAAAAGTCACTTTTACTCTCCAAATTTAATCCTTACTCTGTACCGAAAATTCATCCGGCGAAAAATCGCGAAAACCCTAATTTTGCTCTAAACTTGAAACCGAAGCGTGAAACCCTACTTTCTAGGTTCATTGGCACTTATTGTGGGGTGATTGAGTAGTAGGGCTATTATAAAGTGGTATTTGTCAAAGAAAAGGGAATTTTTAAGAAAAATACAAGGAATTTGCACGGCTTCTAGCCGGATTCCCCACAAAACACTATTCACCAGAAATTTTTCCCTTTTCTTCTGCCTCGGGGCTTTACAACTCCCCTCCTTAAAATAATGTCGTCCTCGACATTCCAACTTGTACTAATCAGATCAAAATAGTTCTCGAAAGTCGATCACGTATTAAGAATCATTTCAATCTCGCTTATCATAATCAAATACTAATCAGATCAAATATCTCAAAGGTCAATCACATACTAAGAATCACTCATCACAATCAAGTACTAAAAGTACTCCAATCCAACTTATCTAATAATCTTGATCCAATAGATAGTCAGACGAGTAACTAGATACATATACAAAAGGCTCGAAATCGGACTTAAAGTCCCTGATATTTGTAAAAACAGTCCAGGACATAACGATGTCTCAGGTCAGAAATTACCCCTGGTGGGGCTTGAAAACACAACAAGCTAGCACTCAGCTATACTTCACCAGAGCCTCAGATGCAAGATTTTGTCCATGGCGGTCCTGGACAACACAACAGGTTAGCACAACGGCTATACCTCGCCAAAGAACCTCAGTTCAAAATTTCATCCTTGGTGGTGCTTTATAACACAACAAGCTAGCACAACGGCTAAACTTCACCAGAGGATCTTAGCTCAAGAAATTGGGCCTGATGGTGCTTTGAAACACAGCAAGCTAGCACTACGGCTAAGCTTCACCAGAGAGCCTCAAGTCAAAGTTTCATCCCTGATGGTGCTTGGAAACACAACAGGCATGCCTCGCCAGAAGAATGACGGTGCTTGAAAACACAACAGGCCATACCTCATCAGAGAGGTTCTGTTCAAGAATTTCAATCCCTGATGGTGCTTTGAAACACAGCAGGCATGCCTCGCCAGAAGAATGACGGTGCTTGAAAACACAACAGGCAATGCCTCACCAGAGAGGTTCTGTTCAACCGCTACAGAAGAGTAGTAGCCGGTCTATAACCAAACAAGTACGAAAATGTTCAGAAACAGAGTCAAAAGCAGGGTTCAAGTATATCGGTTCAAAAGCAGGGTCAATTATTTCAGGTTCAAGGGACACGGGTACGAGGAGAAACTCACTCGCCTAGCTTATGCCCAGTAATTCACACTCTCAAGCAGTCATCAAACTCAAATGCACATACAGATCATATATGAATCAAGATACTTGCTCAAGAGTAAAAGAGATACCCTATTTTCAGTCAGGTCAGATCTATCAAGTGTACGTAAGGGTACACTAGCCGATACAAATTCAAGTCTCAAATGAGCTCAGTCCAGTCGGTCTTAGACAGTTCAAATATCTCAAATCTTAACATTTACCACTCGGGTGGTATAACCTTAATCAAACAGGAAATTTAGAAGAAAAATGCAAACCAAAACTTTTCTCAACAATTCCGGCCACCAGAATCTATCAAAACCCTAGCCAAGAATCCAAAACTAAGAAACTGTATAGCTCAGGCCGTACGCTCTCAAGCGTAATTCAACCAAATCATATCTTACGCGTACCACTTTCAAGATTCACAACTGACGCTCCAAAAGAGCACTGAACTTACAAACCAATCCCACAGTCCGGCATCCTAAACTTCAAGCCTAGGATACACTACAAAGATCTGAAGCCTAAGCTCTGATACCATTTGTAACGACCCCACCTCCCCCTAAGGCGAACCAAAGGGTTTAGCGGACCGCCTGCCCAGCTCTCGCCAGGACTCATTCACTTACTCCATTCCTCAAGTAAATTACAAGGTACAACTCAAATAATACATCCAATTCTTCAAAATTACATATCATAAGCGAAGCGGAAACTAGTTCTAAGCGTAAAATGTAGATTTACATCCGATTCAATTCCAAATATTTATACAAGCCCAAAAGTACATAAACCAAAACCAAAACTAAACTATACAAGATGTACGCCATCCAGCCACACAAAGATCCAAAAACAAGTTCTTCCTTTACTTCGATCCCTGTGGGGAGAAGAAGATAGTAGGGGGTGAGCTAGAAGCTCAGCGAGTGACCAGTAAAATCAACAGCCAAGTATATTTCACAATAAAGCATTGATATGATGTCATGATGCAGTAATCAAATGTTCATTTATTGCTCATGTGAGCCAGTGAAGTTCTTGTACTTAAATATCCAATGCTCGTTTAGATCAGGTAACCGTGAAACAGAAGTAAGGAGCCATCGGGCTCCAAAGAATATGTAAACAATAGTGGAGACATTGGTTCTAAGCACAAGACTTTCCAGGAACTCATTGGAGCCAAATTATGTCATGGCACACACCCGAACCCAAATGATATGCAATGGAGTTATAAATGCAAGAATTAGTTCAAAAGTAACTTTGGGAACAGTCGAGGGATCGTTCACTCCAATTATAGTGCTTCAAGTATTCACGTTCAACTATACTCCAGGTTTGAAGTCCAGATCTGCGATAGAAATCCAATTTGAGAACTTTGAAACACGAGTAAGATTCGAAACTTAAACGTTCCGTTCATTAAGAATCAACCAATTGAAATTCATTTGAAAGACATTCGTGAAACACTTGCTCGCTTTTCAAATCGTAAGGTTTTTGTAGTACCTATACTTGGAAAACAACACTTGAGTTGAAAGTACAAAGAAATACAAGTTTACATTGGCCATTATATCTTTTCCTCAAGGGTACTAGTTCGTTTAGGTTTTTAACGTATAACCCTCGATAACAAAGTAGTAAAGGTGCTCGCTAGTTTAAGTGATAATCACTTAACCTTTACACAAGTTACAAGTATAGTTTTCTAATCCTCGAGCGTAAATTCGGGCAGCATGCCATTTGTGTTTACCTAATTTTCCAGCCATTTAGGCTTCATTATTTTTCCTCAGCCACAACCCAAAGTCACGCATATCATAATTCAGGTCAAAAGCCGTTCCATAGGCTCATAATATCATAAGAATAAGAATCACAATAATAACAAGTGCAGAAATTCAATCTAGCAAAAGGCAGATTTGACGTGTGAATGCGGAAATAACATATCCGAGGCTACGCTTATCGGATTAAGGCACAACCTATGTCGTTTCGAAGCTAAGACACAGGGCTACAATGTTCATGAAGGTCACCTAGTCCATTTTCTAATGCAACTTAGTCAAATCCTCAAATTACAGAACATTCACTACAATCCTCAAATGAATTACAAGAATAAACCTCAAATATTACAATATAAATCTCCAATATACATCCAAGTCTCCAATAATTACATGTCAAAAGCAAAGCGGAAATAATTCTCAACTATACATAAAATGATTTCCAAATCCAAATTGTACAAAACATAGGCCATCCAGTCACGTGCACAAGTACCTCAAGTCCTTCCTTCGCCTTGAGCCCTGTGGAGGGGAATAAAATATTTTTGGGGTGAGCTAGAAGCTCAGCGAGTAACCAGTAAAATCATTAAACAAATATATTTCACAATGTTGCATTTCGATCATTTCGATGATGTCATGATTCAGAGATCAAATGTTCGTTTAGTGCTCTCGTGAGCCAGGGAAATCATAGCACTTGAACACCCAACGCTCAAATAGATCATTTAACATTAACATTAACATTAAGAGGGAGCCCCTTCTTGAGCTCCAGATAAACATGACCATGAACCACAAACAGAGTGGAGACGTTGGTGTCCAGCACAAGACTTTTCCAGAACTCATTGAAGCCAAATCATGTCATGAACTCACATGCAAGCACGCATGATATGCAATCGAGTACATAATGCAAGAAACATTTCACAAGTACTTTGGAAATAGTTTAGGGTCACTCACCTCCACGGCTCAGAAATCATCCATCATATAACATTGCCTTGCTCAAATCCAAGTCTTAGATCACAAACTCAATGCAAACAAATCCCTTCAAAGTTCGGACAGCACTTCCCCTGAATTTGCTAACTTTTCCAGCCATCATGGCTTCATTATTTCCTCATCCAGTCCCAAAGGTACACTCACAGCAACAAGTTCATCCAATAGCCATTCAGCAAGCTCCAAGTAGTACTAGTACAAGTCAAGCTAGGGAAAAGTCCGGAAATGAAAGTTAAGCTCAAAACCAGAAAAACAGGTTTTGACGTCATTTTGCGGTAATGGTACCAAAGGCGCTACGATTGTCGGATGAAGGTGAAAGACCCACCGTTTCGAAGCTAAGAGACAGGGATACAATATTTCAGAAGGTAACTCAACCCAGTTTCGAGTGTAACCAGGTCAAAAATGCAAGATACTATACCAGAATCACAAAAATAGATTCACAGAACGCATTCTAGCGGAAACATCATAAAGCAGGCTATCCAAGTCCAAATCCAGAAATTCCAAAACCAGATGAAATATAAGAAACAGGACTAAATTTAATCAGAAGACCTCAACAACCAATGCGGAAGCAAGTCCAGCCAAAACAACCAATTACAGGCGCAATTCTTACATTCGGGTAAAAGCAGAACAGCAATAGTAATTTCACCTTTTCTCATTCTACACTACTCCGATTGACCTGAAATTTTGTTGACACCTCTAAAATATCATTCCCTACAACTTTCACGTTTTAAGCCAAGGCCAATTCGGCCTCTAACTAGGAGCTAAAAATTCGGGCAGAATGTTCCTTCACAAAACCTAATTTTCTGAAATTTCTTCCAAAACAGAAATCGATTGCAATTGTCCACTTTTTCCACCTCATAGAGTCATTATATACCATTTCCAATCATCATAGATAGCCACACAATCATGCTTATATTAAAACAGAAAAATCCCCAAAAATAAGAAAACTTCATCTCTTCAACCACAAATCAAGAAATAATCCATCAAACCATCTCTTTAGCCATCACAAGTCACTAATTTAGCATAATCAAGAACAAAGAAAGGATTGCTAGACATGAACCTTGAAATATCAAGAAAGTTGATGGCTTAGTCCTTTGCCTTCTCTAATCACTCCACCACTACCTTCAATCTTCCTAAACAAGTGACTTTTGTGGAGGAATTTGAAAGTTTAACGGTTGATTCACAAGATTGAGCAAGAAATGGAGTTGGAGTTGAAGGCTTTCTTCTTGTATTTTTGCTCCAAGAGGTTCGGCCAAGACAAGCTTAAAATGGAGAGAAATTGGTAAATTTTTGAGGTTTAGTAAAGGTGATGCAAATTAGTCAAAGTCCAACTTTGAATAAGAAGGTGACACATGTCACCTTTTGGTTTAAAACTTATCTTTTTGTCTCTCCAATACAAATATCTTAACACTTTGTAAAATAATATCACTTAATACAAAATTTCAACAAGTTGTCAAAAATATAATGCATTTACCGCACTTGCGGGTCCCACGTTCAAAAAACGCTTTTAATTTCTCAAAAACTAACCGATACTAGAAAAATCATTTTCAAACTATCTTTGCTCATAAATTTTATCCGGGGAATTTTTCTAATAAAGAAAATGTAGAAATGGCGGGAGATTAAATAAAATAAACACTAGAAAATTAAAAAATTTTCGGGTTCTCACACTCATACTTTTCGGCGCGTCACAAACTCCCCTCCTTAAAAGAATGTCGTCCTCAACATTCCATCTTGTACCAATCAAGTCGAGATATCCCGCAAGAATCACTAATATTGCAACCCAAACCCACAGTCCGACATCCTAAACTTCAAGCCTAGGATACACTACAGAGATCTGAAGCCTAAGCTCTGATACCAACTGTGACAGCCCCACCTCCCCCTAAGGCGAACCAGAGGGTTCGGCGGGCCGCCTGCCCAGCTCTCGCCGGGACTCAGTCGTTCACTACAATCCTCAAATGAATTACAAGAATAAATCTCAAATATACATCACATGGTCCACAAATATACATCCAAGTCTCCAATAATTACATGTCAAAAGCAAAGCGGAAATAATTCTCAACTATACATAAAATGATTTCCAAATCCAAATTGTACAAAACATAGGCCATCCAGTCACGTGCACAAGTACCTCAAGTCCTTCCTCCGCCTTGAGCCCTGTGGAGGGGAATAAAATATTTTTGGGGTGAGCTAGAAGCTCAGCGAGTAACCAGTAAAATCATTAAACAAATATATTTCACAATGTTGCATTTCGATCATTTCGATGATGTCATGATTCAGAGATCAAATGTTCGTTTAGTGCTCTCGTGAGCCAGGGAAATCATAGCACTTGAACACCCAACGCTCAAATAGATCATTTAACATTAACATTAACATTAAGAGGGAGCCCCTTCTTGAGCTCCAGATAAATATGGACATGAACCATAAATAGAGTGGAGACGTTGGTGTCCAGCACAAGACTTTTCCAGAACTCATTGAAGCCAAATCATGTGATGAACTCACATGCAAGCACGCATGATATGCAATCGAGTACATAATGCAAGAAACATTTCACAAGTACTTTGGAAATAGTTTAGGGTCACTCACCTCCACGGCTCAGAAATCATCCATCATATAACATTGCCTTGCTCAAATCCAAGTCTTAGATCACAAACTCAATGCAAACAAATCCCTTCAAAGTTCGGACAGCACTTCCCCTGAATTTGCTAACTTTTCCATCCATCATGGCTTCATTATTTCCTCATCCAGTCCCAAAGGTACACTCACAGCAACAAGTTCATCCAATAGCCATTCAGCAAGCTCCAAGTAGTACTAGTACAAGTCAAGCTAGGGAAAAGTCCGGAAATGAAAGTTAAGCTCAAAACCAGAAAAACAGGTTTTGACGTCATTTTGCGGTAATGGTACCAAAGGCGCTACGATTTTCGGATGAAGGTGAAAGACCCACCGTTTCGAAGCTAAGAGACAGGGATACAATATTTCAGAAGGTAACTCAACCCAGTTTCGAGTGTAACCAGGTCAAAAAATGCAAGATACTATACCAGAATCACAAAAACAGATTCACAGAACGCATTCTAGCGGAAACATCATAAAGCAGGCTATCCAAGTCCAAATCCAGAAATTCCAAAACCAGCTGAAATATAAGAAACAGGGCTAAATTTCATTAGAAGACCTCAACAACCAATTCGGAAGCAAGTCCAGCCAAAACAACCAATTACAGGCGCAATTCTTACATTCGGGTAAAAGCAGAACAGCAATAGTAATTTCAACTTTTGTCATTCTACACTACTCAGATTGACCTGAAATTTTTTTGGCACCTCTAAAATATCATTCCCTACAACTTTCACGTTTTAAGCCAAGGCCAATTCGGCCTCTAACTAGGAGCTAAAAATTCGGGCAGAATGTTCCTTCACAAAACCTAATTTTCTGAAATTTCTTCCAAAACAGAAATCGATTGCAATTGTCCACTTTTTCCACCTCATAGAGTCATTATATACCATTTCCAATCATCATAGATAGCCACACAATCATGCTTATATTAAAACAGAAAAATCCCCAAAAATAAGAAAACTTCATCTCTTCAACCACAAATCAAGAAATAATCCATCAAACCATCTCTTTAGCCATCACAAGTCACTAATTTAGCATAATCAAGAACAAAGAAAGGATTGCTAGACATGAACCTTGAAATATCAAGAAAGTTGATGGCTTAGTCCTTTGCCTTCTCTAATCACTCCACCACTACCTTCAATCTTCCTAAACAAGTGACTTTTGTGGAGGAATTTGAAAGTTTAACGGTTGATTCACAAGATTGAGCAAGAAATGGAGTTGGAGTTGAAGGCTTTCTTCTTGTATTTTTGCTCCAAGAGGTTCGGCCAAGACAAGCTTAAAATGGAGAGAAATTGGTAAATTTTTGAGGTTTAGTAAAGGTGATGCAAATTAGTCAAAGTCCAACTTTGAATAAGAAGGTGACACATGTCACCTTTTGGTTTAAAACTTATCTTTTTGTCTCTCCAATACAAATATCTTAACACTTTGTAAAATAATATCACTTAATACAAAATTTCAACAAGTTGTCAAAAATATAATGCATTTACCGCACTTGCGGGTCCCACGTTCAAAAAACGCTTTTAATTTCTCAAAAACTAACCGATACTAGAAAAATCATTTTCAAACTATCTTTGCTCATAAATTTTATCCGGGGAATTTTTCTAATAAAGAAAATGTAGAAATGGCGGGAGATTAAATAAAATAAACACTAGAAAATTAAAAAATTTTCGGGTTCTCACACTCATACTTTTCGGCGCGTCACAAACTCCCCTCCTTAAAAGAATGTCGTCCTCAACATTCCATCTTGTACCAATCAAGTCGAGATATCCCGCAAGAATCACTAATATTGCAACCCAAACCCACAGTCCGACATCCTAAACTTCAAGCCTAGGATACACTACAGAGATCTGAAGCCTAAGCTCTGATACCAACTGTGACAGCCCCACCTCCCCCTAAGGCGAACCAGAGGGTTCGGCGGGCCGCCTGCCCAGCTCTCGCCGGGACTCAGTCGTTCACTACAATCCTCAAATGAATTACAAGAATAAATCTCAAATATACATCACATGGTCCACAAATATACATCCAAGTCTCCAATAATTACATGTCAAAAGCAAAGCGGAAATAATTCTCAACTATACATAAAATGATTTCCAAATCCAAATTGTACAAAACATAGGCCATCCAGTCACGTGCACAAGTACCTCAAGTCCTTCCTCCGCCTTGAGCCCTGTGGAGGGGAATAAAATATTTTTGGGGTGAGCTAGAAGCTCAGCGAGTAACCAGTAAAATCATTAAACAAATATATTTCACAATGTTGCATTTCGATCATTTCGATGATGTCATGATTCAGAGATCAAATGTTCGTTTAGTGCTCTCGTGAGCCAGGGAAATCATAGCACTTGAACACCCAACGCTCAAATAGATCATTTAACATTAACATTAACATTAAGAGGGAGCCCCTTCTTGAGCTCCAGATAAATATGGACATGAACCATAAATAGAGTGGAGACGTTGGTGTCCAGCACAAGACTTTTCCAGAACTCATTGAAGCCAAATCATGTGATGAACTCACATGCAAGCACGCATGATATGCAATCGAGTACATAATGCAAGAAACATTTCACAAGTACTTTGGAAATAGTTTAGGGTCACTCACCTCCACGGCTCAGAAATCATCCATCATATAACATTGCCTTGCTCAAATCCAAGTCTTAGATCACAAACTCAATGCAAACAAATCCCTTCAAAGTTCGGACAGCACTTCCCCTGAATTTGCTAACTTTTCCATCCATCATGGCTTCATTATTTCCTCATCCAGTCCCAAAGGTACACTCACAGCAACAAGTTCATCCAATAGCCATTCAGCAAGCTCCAAGTAGTACTAGTACAAGTCAAGCTAGGGAAAAGTCCGGAAATGAAAGTTAAGCTCAAAACCAGAAAAACAGGTTTTGACGTCATTTTGCGGTAATGGTACCAAAGGCGCTACGATTTTCGGATGAAGGTGAAAGACCCACCGTTTCGAAGCTAAGAGACAGGGATACAATATTTCAGAAGGTAACTCAACCCAGTTTCGAGTGTAACCAGGTCAAAAAATGCAAGATACTATACCAGAATCACAAAAACAGATTCACAGAACGCATTCTAGCGGAAACATCATAAAGCAGGCTATCCAAGTCCAAATCCAGAAATTCCAAAACCAGCTGAAATATAAGAAACAGGGCTAAATTTCATTAGAAGACCTCAACAACCAATTCGGAAGCAAGTCCAGCCAAAACAACCAATTACAGGCGCAATTCTTACATTCGGGTAAAAGCAGAACAGCAATAGTAATTTCAACTTTTGTCATTCTACACTACTCAGATTGACCTGAAATTTTTTTGGCACCTCTAAAATATCATTCCCTACAACTTTGTTGTTTTAAGCCAAGGCCAATTCGGCCTCTAACTAGGAGCTAAAAATTCGGGCAGAATGTTCCTTCACAAAACCTAATTTTCTGAAATTTCTTCCAAAACAGAAATTGATTGCAATTGTCCACTTTTTCCACCTCATAGAGTCATTATATACCATTTCCAATCATCATAGATAGCCACACAGTCATGCTTATATTAAAACAGAAAAATTCCCAAAAATAAGAAAACTTCATCACTTCAACCACAAATCAAGAAATAATCCATCAAACCATCTCTTTAGCCATCACAAGTCACTAATTTAGCATAATCAAGAACAAAGAAAGGATTGCTAGACATGAACCTTGAAATATCAAGAAAGTTGGTGGCTTAGTCCTTTGCCTTCTCTAATCACTCCACCACTACCTTCAATCTTCCTAAACAAGTGACTTTTGTGGAGGAATTTGAAAGTTTAACGGTTGATTCACAAGATTGAGCAAGAAATGGAGTTGGAGTTGAAGGCTTTCTTCTTGTATTTTTGCTCCAAGAGGTTCGGCCAAGACAAGCTTAAAATGGAGAGAAATTGGTCAATTTTTGAGGTTTAGTAAAGGTGATGCAAATTAGTCAAAGTCCAACTTTGAATAAGAAGGTGACAAATGTCACCTTTTGGTTTAAAACTTATCTTTTTGTCTCTCCAATACAAATATCTTAACACTTTGTAAAATAATATCACTTAATACAAAATTTCAACAAGTTGTCAAAAATATAATGCATTTACCGCACTTGCGGGTCCCACGTTCAAAAAACGCTTTTAATTTCTCAAAAAACTAACCGATACTAGAAAAATCATTTTCAAACTATCTTTGCTCATAAATTTTATCTGGGGAATTTTTCTAATAAAGAAAATGTAGAAAAGGCGGGCGATTAAATAAAATAAACACTAGAAAATTAAAAAATTTCCGAGTTCTCACACTCATACTTTTCGGCGCGTCACAAACTCCCCTCCTTAAAAGAATGTCGTCCTCGACATTCAATCTTGTACCAATAAAGTCGAGATATCCCGCAAGAATCACTAATATTGCAACCCAAACCCACAGTCCGGCATCCTAAATTTCAAGCCTAGGATACACTACAGAGATCTGAAGCCTAAGCTCTGATACCAACTGTGACAGCCCCACCTCCCCCTAAGGCGAACCAGAGGGTTCGGCGGGCCGCCTGCCCAGCTCTCGCCGGGACTCAGTCGTTCACTACAATCCTCAAATGAATTACAAGAATAAATCTCAAATATACATGACATGGTCCACAAATATACGTCCAAGTCTCCAATAATTACATGTCAAAAGCAAAGCGGAAATAATTCTCAACTATACATAAAATGATTTCCAAATCCAAATTGTACAAAACATAGGCCATCCAGTCACGTGCACAAGTACCTCAAGTCCTTCCTTCGCCTTGAGCCCTGTGGAGGGGAATAAAATATTTTTGGGGTGAGCTAGAAGCTCAGCGAGTAACCAGTAAAATCATTAAACAAATATATTTCACAATGTTGCATTTCGATCATTTCGATGATGTCATGATTCAGAGATCAAATGTTCGTTTAGTGCTCTCGTGAGCCAGGAAAATCATAGCACTTGAACACCCAACGCTCAAATAGATCATTTAACATTAACATTAACATTAAGAGGGAGCCCCTTCTTGAGCTCCAGATAAACATGAACATGAACCATAAACAGAGTGGAGACGTTGGTGTCCAGCACAAGACTTTTCCAGAACTCATTGAAGCCAAATCATGTCATGAACTCACATGCAAGCACGCATGATATGCAATCGAGTACATAATGCAAGAAGAATTTCACAAGTACTTTGTAAATAGTTTAGGGTCACTCACCTCCACGGCTCAGAAATCATCCATCATATAACATTGCCTTGCTCAAATCCAAGTCTTAGATCACAAACTCAATGCAAACAAATCCCTTCAAAGTTCGGACAGCACTTCCCCTGAATTTGCTAACTTTTCCAGCCATCATGGCTTCATTATTTCCTCATCCAGTCCCAAAGGTACACTCACAACAACAAGTTCATCCAATAGCCATTCAGCAAGCTCCAAGTAGTACTAGTACAAGTCAAGCTAGGGAAAATTCCGGAAATGAAAGTTAAGCTCAAAACCAGAAAAACAGGTTTTGACGTCATTTTACGGTAATGGTACCAAAGGCGCTACGATTGTCTGATGAAGGTGAAAGACCCACCGTTTCGAAGCTAAGAGACAGGGATACAATATTTGAGAAGGTAACTCAACCCAGTTTCGAGTGTAACCAGGTCAAAAATGCAAGATACTATACCAAAATCACAAAAACAGATTCACAGAACGCATTCTAGCGGAAACATCATAAAGCAGGCTATCCAAGTCCAAATCCAGAAATTCGAAAACCAGCTGAAATATAAGAAACAGGGCTAAATTTCATCAGAAGACCTCAACAACCAATTCGGAAGCAAGTCCAGCCAAAACAACCAATTACAGGCGCAATTCTTACATTCGGGTAAAAGCAGAACAGCAATAGTAATTTCGACTTTTCTCATTCTACAATACTCCGATTGACCTGAAATTTTGTTGGAACATCTAAAATATCATTCCCTACAACTTTCATGTTTTAAGCCAAGGCCAATTCGGCCTCTAACTAGGAGCTAAAAATTCGGCCAGAATGTTCCTTCACAAAACCTAATTTTCTGAAATTTCTTCCAAAACAGAAATTGATTGCAATTGTCCACTTTTTCCACCTCATAGAGTCATTATATACCATTTCGAATCATCATAGATAGCCACACAGTCATGCTTATATTAAAACAGAAAAATCCCCAAAAATAAGAAAACTTCATCACTTCAACCACAAATCTAGAAATAATCCATCAAACCATCTCTTTAGCCATCACAAGTCACTAATTTAGCATAATCAAGAACAAAGAAAGGATTGCTAGACATGAACCTTGAAATATCAAGAAAGTTGGTGGCTTAGTCCTTTGCCTTCTCTAATCACTCCACCACTACCTTCAATCTTCCTAAACAAGTGACTTTTGTGGAGGAATTTGAAAGTTTAACGGTTGATTCACAAGATTGAGCAAGAAATGGAGTTGGAGTTGAAGGCTTTCTTCTTGTATTTTTGCTCCAAGAGGTTCGGCCAAGACAAGCTTAAAATGGAGAGAAATTGGTCAATTTTTGAGATTTAGTAAAGGTGATGCAAATTAGTCAAAGTCCAACTTTGAATAAGAAGGTGACAAATGTCACCTTTTGGTTTAAAACTTATCTTTTTGTCTCTCCAATACAAATATCTTAACACTTTGTAAAATAATATCATTTAATACAAAATTTCAACAAGTTGTCAAAAATATAATGCATTTACCGCACTTGCGGGTCCCACGTTCAAAAAACGCTTTTAATTTCTCAAAAACTAACCGATACTAGAAAAATCATTTTCAAACTATCTTTGCTCATAAATTTTATCTGGGGAATTTTTCTAATAAAGAAAATGTAGAAAAGGCGGGCGATTAAATAAAATAAACACTAGAAAATTAAAAAATTTCCGAGTTCTCACACTCATACTTTTCGGCGCGTCACAAACTCCCCTCCTTAAAAGAATGTCGTCCTCAACATTCCATCTTGTACCAATCAAGTCGAGATATCCCGCAAGAATCACTAATATTGCAACCCAAACCCACAGTCCGGCATCCTAAATTTCAAGCCTAGGATACACTACAGAGATCTGAAGCCTAAGCTCTGATACCAACTGTGACAGCCCCACCTCCCCCTAAGGCGAACCAGAGGGTTCGGCGGGCCGCCTGCCCAGCTCTCGCCGGGACTCAGTCGTTCACTACAATCCTCAAATGAATTACAAGAATAAATCTCAAATATACATGACATGGTCCACAAATATACGTCCAAGTCTCCAATAATTACATGTCAAAAGCAAAGCGGAAATAATTCTCAACTATACATAAAATGATTTCCAAATCCAAATTGTACAAAACATAGGCCATCCAGTCACGTGCACAAGTACCTCAAGTCCTTCCTTCGCCTTGAGCCCTGTGGAGGGGAATAAAATATTTTTGGGGTGAGCTAGAAGCTCAGCGAGTAACCAGTAAAATCATTAAACAAATATATTTCACAATGTTGCATTTCGATCATTTCGATGATGTCATGATTCAGAGATCAAATGTTCGTTTAGTGCTCTCGTGAGCCAGGGAAATCATAGCACTTGAACACCCAACGCTCAAATAGATCATTTAACAATAACATTAACATTAAGTGGAGCCCCTTCTTGAGCTCCAGATAAATATGGACATGAACCATAAATAGAGTGGAGACGTTGGTGTCCAGCACAAGACTTTTCCAGAACTCATTGAAGCCAAATCATGTCATGAACTCACATGCAAGCACGCATGATATGCAATCGAGTACATAATGCAAGAAACATTTCACAAGTACTTTGGAAATAGTTTAGGGTCACTCACCTCCACGGCTCAGAAATCATCCATCATATAACATTGCCTTGCTCAAATCCAAGTCTTAGATCACAAACTCAATGCAAACAAATCCCTTCAAAGTTCGGACAGCACTTCCCCTGAATTTGCTAACTTTTCCAGCCATCATGGCTTCATTATTTCCTCATCCAGTCCCAAAGGTACACTCACAGCAACAAGTTCATCCAATAGCCATTCAGCAAGCTCCAAGTAGTACTAGTACAAGTCAAGCTAGGGAAAAGTCCGGAAATGAAAGTTAAGCTCAAAACCAGAAAAACAGGTTTTGACGTCATTTTACGGTAATGGTACCAAAGGCGCTACGATTGTCGGATGAAGGTGAAAGACCCACCGTTTCGAAGCTAAGAGACAGGGATACAATATTTCAGAAGGTAACTCAACCCAGTTTCGAGTGTAACCAGGTCAAAAAATGCAAGATACTATACCAGAATCACAAAAACAGATTCACAGAACGCATTCTAGCGGAAACATCATAAAGCAGGCTATCCAAGTTCAAATCCAGAAATTCAAAAACCAGCTAAAATATAAGAAACAGGGCTAAATTTCATCAGAAGACCTCAGCAACCAATTCGGAAGCAAGTCCAGCCAAAACAACCAATTACAGGCGCAATTCTTAATTCGGGTAAAAGCAGAACAGCAATAGTAATTTCGACTTTTCTCATTCAACACTACTCCGATTGACCTGAAATTTTGTAGGAACCTCTAAAATATCATTCCCTACAACTTTCATGTTTTAATCCAAGGCCAATTCGGCCTATAACTAGGAACTAAAAATTCGGGCAGAATGTTTCTTCACAAAACCTAATTTTCTGAAATTTCTTCCAAAACAGAAATTGATTGCAATTGTCCACTTTTTCCACCTCATAGAGTCATTATATACCATTTCCAATCATCATAGATAGCCACACAGTCATGCTTATATTAAAACAGAAAAATCCCCAAAAATAAGAAAACTTCATCACTTCAACCACAAAACATGAAATAATCCATCAAACCATCTCTTTAGCCATCACAAGTCACTAATTTAGCATAATCAAGAACAAAGAAAGGATTGCTAGACATGAACCTTGAAATATCAAGAAAGTTGGTGGCTTAGTCCTTTGCCTTCTCTAATCACTCCACCACTACCTTCAATCTTCCTAAACAAGTGACTTTTGTGGAGGAATTTGAAAGTTTAACGGTTGATTCACAAGATTGAGCAAGAAATGGAGTTGGAGTTGAAGGCTTTCTTCTTGTATTTTTGCTCCAAGAGGTTCGGCCAAGACAAGCTTAAAATGGAGAGAAATTGGTCAATTTTTGAGGTTTAGTAAAGGTGATGCAAATTAGTCAAAGTCCAACTTTGAATAAGAAGGTGACAAATGTCACCTTTTGGTTTAAAACTTATCTTTTTGTCTCTCCAATACAAATATCTTAACACTTTGTAAAATAATATCACTTAATACAAAATTTCAACAAGTTGTCAAAAATATAATGCATTTACCGCACTTGCGGGTCCCACGTTCAAAAAACGCTTTTAATTTCTCAAAAACTAACCGATACTAGAAAAATCATTTTCAAACTATCTTTGCTCATAAATTTTATCTGGGGAATTTTTCTAATAAAGAAAATGTAGAAAAGGCGGGCGATTAAATAAAATAAACACTAGAAAATTAAAAAATTTCCGAGTTCTCACACTCATACTTTTCGGCGCGTCACAAACTCCCCTCCTTAAAAGAATGTCGTCCTCGACATTGCATCTTGTACCAATCAAGTCGAGATATCCCGCAAGAAGCACTAATATTGCAACCCAAACCCACAGTCCGACATCCTAAATTTCAAGCCTAGGATACACTACAGAGATCTGAAGCCTAAGCTCTGATACCAACTGTGACAGCCCCACCTCCCCCTAAGGCGAACCAGAGGGTTCGGCGGGCCGCCTGCCCAGCTCTCGCCGGGACTCAGTCCTTCACTACAATCCTCAAATGAATTACAAGAATAAATCTCAAATATACATCACATGGTCCACAAATATACATCCAAGTCTCCAATAATTACATGTCAAAAGCAAAGCGGAAATAATTCTCAACTATACATAAAATGATTTCCAAATCCAAATTGTACAAAACATAGGCCATCCAGTCACGTGCACAAGTACCTCAAGTCCTTCCTTCGCCTTGAGCCCTGTGGAGGGGAATAAAATATTTTTGGGGTGAGCTAGAAGCTCAGCGAGTAACCAGTAAAATCATTAAACAAATATATTTAACAATGTTGCATTTCGATCATTTCGATGATGTCATGATTCAGAGATCAAATGTTCGTTTAGTGCTCTCGTGAGCCAGGGAAATCATAGCACTTGAACACCCAACGCTCAAATAGATCATTTAACATTAACATTAACATTAAGAGGGAGCCCCTTCTTGAGCTCCAGATAAACATGAACATGAACCATAAACAGAGTGGAGACGTTGGTGTCCAGCACAAGACTTTTCCAGAACTCATTGAAGCCAAATCATGTCATGAACTCACATGCAAGCACGCATGATATGCAATCGAGTACATAATGCAAGAAACATTTCACAAGTACTTTGGAAATAGTTTAGGGTCACTCACCTCCACGGCTCAGAAATCATCCATCATATAACATTGCCTTGCTCAAATCCAAGTCTTAGATCACAAACTCAATGCAAACAAATCCCTTCAAAGTTCGGACAGCACTTCCCCTGAATTTGCTAACTTTTCCAGCCATCATGGCTTCATTATTTCCTCATCCAGTCCCAAAGGTACACTCACAACAACAAGTTCATCCAATAGCCATTCAGCAAGCTCCAAGTAGTACTAGTACAAGTCAAGCTAGGGAAAAGTCCGGAAATGAAAGTTAAGCTCAAAACCAGAAAAACAGGTTTTGACGTCATTTTGCGGTAATGGTACCAAAGGCGCTACGATTGTCTGATGAAGGTGAAAGACCCACCGTTTCGAAGCTAAGAGACAGGGATACAATATTTGAGAAGGTAACTCAACCCAGTTTCGAGTGTAACCAGGTCAAAAATGCAAGATACTATACCAGAATCACAAAAACAGATTCACAGAACGCATTCTAGCGGAAACATCATAAAGCAGGCTATCCAAGTCCAAATCCAGAAATTCGAAAACCAGCTGAAATATAAGAAATAGGGCTAAATTTCATCAGAAGACCTCAACAACCAATTCGGAAGCAAGTCCAGCCAAAACAACCAATTACAGGCGCAATTCTTACATTCGGGTAAAAGCAGAACAGCAATAGTAATTTCAACTTTTATCATTCTACACTACTCAGATTGACCTGAAATTTTTTTGGCACCTCTAAAATATCATTCCCTACAACTTTATTGTTTTAAGCCAAGGCCAATTCAGCCTCTAACTAGGAGCTAAAAATTCGGGCAGAATGTTCCTTCACAAAACCTAATTTTCTGAAATTTCTTCCAAAACAGAAATTGATTGCAATTGTCCACTTTTTCCACCTCATAGAGTCATTATATACCATTTCCAATCATCATAGATAGCCACACAGTCATGCTTATATTAAAACAGAAAAATCCCCAAAAATAAGAAAACTTCATCACTTCAACCACAAATCAAGAAATAATCCATCAAACCATCTCTTTAGCCATCACAAGTCACTAATTTAGCATAATCAAGAACAAAGAAAGGATTGCTAGACATGAACCTTGAAATATCAAGAAAGTTGGTGGCTTAGTCCTTTGCCTTCTCTAATCACTCCACCACTACCTTCAATCTTCCTAAACAAGTGACTTTTGTGGAGGAATTTGAAAGTTTAACGGTTGATTCACAAGATTGAGCAAGAAATGGAGTTGGAGTTGAAGGCTTTCTTCTTGTATTTTTGCTCCAAGAGGTTCGGCCAAGACAAGCTTAAAATGGAGAGAAATTGGTCAATTTTTGAGGTTTAGTAAAGGTGATGCAAATTAGTCAAAGTCCAACTTTGAATAAGAAGGTGACAAATGTCACCTTTTGGTTTAAAACTTATCTTTTTGTCTCTCCAATACAAATATCTTAACACTTTGTAAAATAATATCACTTAATACAAAATTCCAACAAGTTGTCAAAAATATAATGCATTTACCGCACTTGCGGGTCCCACGTTCAAAATACGCTTTTAATTTCTCAAAAACTAACCGATACTAGAAAAATCATTTTCAAACTATCTTTGCTCATAAATTTTATCTGGGGAATTTTTCTAATAAAGAAAATGTAGAAAAGGCGGGCGATTAAATAAAATAAACACTAGAAAATTAAAAAATTTCCGGGTTCTCACACTCATACTTTTCGGCGCGTCACACATAAGCTAATCCAAAAAATTACCATCATACTTATTCTTGTATGTATAACATCATACACATGGCAGTCTTTAATTAAATTTAATACATTAGGACAAACCTGGTCAAACCACTTTCAAGGTTAAATCTCTACCTTAATGCAAGCAAATCTGAAATTCAAAAAAAGTATAAATTTTAGACAAATGTGAAAATCACAAAAATATACACGAGCGCCCTTTTAACAGAAGATGTGAGGACCCGTGAAATTCTTTATATTTTTCTTAAAAATTCCCTTTTTATTTGGAAATTATTATTTTATAATAGCCCTACTACCCAATCATACCACAATAAGTGCAAATGAGCATGAAAGTAAAGGTTTTCACTTTTCGTTTTCAAGTTGGAGCAAGTTAGGGTTTTCACGTTTTTCCGTAGGGTGATTCTTCTGTATGGAGTAAGGATCAAATTTGGTGCTTAAGAGTGACTTTTAGGTGAAAAATAATATGTGATTAGAAGCAATGATATAAAGTTAGTGAATAGGAAGTAAAAACCCTAGTACGTGTGATTTAAGGAAAAACGGTGCGAACCGACGTGTACCGTGCACTACCGATTGAACACACCACTTGATCACCACTTTCTTACCATATAAGCTCATTAATATTTGAGCAAAATATCTCCTTATTTCCAGCTGGCTTTGACCGAAATTGTGGCCCAAAATGCAAGGAAAAGAAAGAGAAAATTTGGATGGTTTTGGTAGTGCCAAGTGTTGGCAATTTGTGGCTTTGACTAAACTTAATTTTCTTACCTTCTTATCTTGTAAATTAGCTCATTATTCCTCATTTTTATGCTACCTTGGCCGAGAGAGAGAGAGAAAAAAAACCCAAGGGAGGGCTGCCCAAATCCATCTTGAAATTGGATCATCCAAGTGAGGAAACAAAAAATTAAACCGATTAAAACCTTCCTTGAGTGTTTAGCTAGTGAGGTGTTGGTGAAATTTTGGAAGGAAGAGCTAGGGTTGCTTTTGGTAGTCACTTTAGCAAGGTAATGATGCTGATTTCCCCATTTCTTACTCTTGATCTTGTTTAATTTGGCTTAGCACCTTAAATTTGTGGTGGATGATAGCTATTATCAAGATTTGGGTGGATAGTGTATGTTTTTTTTTCAGTTATATGAGTTGGGGTTTGAAAGATTGCTGCCTATACTTGATTTATGGTTAATATATGTTGTATCTAAGATTATATAAGGGGCTTTGGTAGTGATTGAAGCAAGAAATGAAGAAAGTTTCCTTTGAAGCCGAAAATTCCAGATTTCTGGAAAATTGTAGCCCTGTTCTGTCCGGTTCCAGTTCGTGATGTTAGAGGCTGAATTAGGCTTAGAATAAAACATGAAAGTTGTATAGAATGATATTTTATAGTTTTCTGCAAAGTTTCAGCTCAATCGGAGCAACGTATCCTGTGAAAAGACCAAAATACCCTCGCTGCCCTAGGATGTTTCCAGTGATCCGTTTTAGACGGTTCATCTAGTTGACCGTGTCTATTCACTATGATCCGTGCTGATTTAGCCATTTTCCAAAACATGAAAGTTTTATTACTCTGTCTTAGGTTTTAAACGCCTCAAAGAACGCCTTAAACGGACTTTGGTAGCCTGAGATATGACCATTTAAATGTAGTACAGTTAATTAGTCGATTAGTTGGAACCTGGTTCTGTGAACTGGGAATTTGATTAGGTTACACTGGAAATTTGACCAAGTGATCTTCATGAAAGTTATAGGACTTCGTCTTAGCTTCTAAATGGTATAAATTGCACCCCAATACGATAAGCGTAGCTTCGGTTGTGTTCGTTACGCAAAACTCTATCAAATCTGTCTCTTGTTAAACTTGATTTCCGTACTTGTTGTTAGTTGATTTTTGTCCTTGTATTGTCTTGAGCCTATTGGATGGCTATTGAAGTTAGATTGTTGTGTGTGTACCTTTGGGTTTGAATGAGAAAAGTAATGAAGCCAAAATGGCTGGAAAATTAGGTAAACACAAAGGGCATGCTGCCCAAATTTACGCTCGAGGACTAGAGAAATACCCTTGCGACTTGGGTAAAGTTGATAAGTGAATATCACTTGAACCATCTAGGACTTTTGCTACTTTGGTTATTGAAGGTTATACGTTAGAACCTAGCCGAACTTGTACCGTTGAGAAATACAACTATGACTACTAGGAATACGTTTTCCTTGTACTTTCGACTCAAATAGCATTTCCAAGTATAAATGTTACAAAGTTATATATAGTTTGAAAAGCGAGCGAGTGTTTCACGAATATTCTCCAAGTGAATTTCCATGTCTTGATTCTTATTGAACGAAACGTCTACGTTTCGAACCTTAGTCAATTTTTAAAGTTCTGAAACAAAGTTTTATTGCAAATTTGGACTCCGAACCCGGAGTATAACCCAGACGTGATTACTAGGGGCACTTCATTTTGGTGAGTGCTTCCAAATACCTGATTGAACTGGACACTTTTTTCCAATACTTGATCAATATGATTAAATGATATATGATTTGCTTGATCGGGCAAGAGTGTACTTTATCGCACTTGCCCTTATTTGATATATACTTTGTATTGTTGAAATTGAATTGATATACTTGTTCATGTTGTGCGCACTTCCTGGAATTCCAGAAACCCTGTGGCAAGTTACTCGAGTCGAGCCGGCAAGGGCTTGGTCGATTGGGTAACGAACCCTGGGTCTCTTGATTGTCGAGTGGAGTGATATCTCCTCGACTAATCGGTATACTCGAGTATTACCACCCGTGTTCCTTGAGGATTTTGGGCCCAGTAGGGGGTTTGAATGGTGGACGGAGAGTAGTTAAGTGGTGCTCTACTGGATTGGTTCCTTTACTTGAAAGTTGACGGAGTGTCAACTACTACGTGATCAAGCTCCTGATGATGAATGGAAGTTGGCTCCTGAGAGCCATCCGTATCCTTATGCTTTGGAATGATTAATGCTTATTGGATTATTGTTTATTTTGAAAAACTTTTACACTCGCTCATTTTGAGATTGCTACTTGACGTGTTATTGCTCACTTTTATGGACTCTTCATGCTCGTTACTTTGCTATATCAAAAACTGGTACTTATAAATAATGGTCAATTTGCTATTTGGAACCTCACTGGGCTTTTAGCTCCTTCCACTCCATTTGTTTTCCTTACAGGGGTACGAGTGAGGCGTGAGATGTGTAAAGACTAGCGTAGACTAGTTGTTTTTGACTTTTGACTTGTACTCGCGCTATCACTCGATTAGGATGATTTGTACCTGGATTGTATACACTTTGAACCAGTTTGGGTATATTGAGGTTTTGTATCTTGATTGTGCATCAATGTAAATTATAAGATTCAATTGCAATGTTATTTATTGCTGAAAGATGTATGCACGTGATACGAGTGAGTGAGTCCTGGCAAGAGCTGGGCAGGCGGTTCGCCGAACCCCTTTGGTATGCCTTAGGGGCAGGTGGGGTCGTCACAGAAGACAACTACATTCCAATGAAAAAATTGTAGTTCAAAATAGAAGGAGAGAAGATAGAAACGTACCTATGTTGTCTTTGCTCATTTGAATGTCGGCAAAAGTGAGAAAATGGTATATATAAGACTTGTTGTGTCTCTTTTGTCTAAGTAGTAGGTTTTGAAAGCTATACCATACATGATGAAAAATTCTTTTCGAAAAGTAAACATCACTTCAAATCAAATAGCAGGAAAATAGGAGAATTTCAATGCTAAATTCAAACCAAGTATAAAAATGATTGATAAATCGATACAACATTCATCCCTAAAGTGAGCTGATTTTGGGGGAAAGAAAATTTGACTGAGTAGATTTTGGGGGCAAAAGAAAACTTCACGTGCATATGGAAGATTTGTTGGTTTGCAATCAAAAGGAAGTACAATTAGTTGTTAGAGGAATTGGTAGAAAAGTGAAGATTTTGCAGGCTCATAGGCACCTATCTCACCGAAAGAAAGGGGAAGGAAATTCTGCTTTAGAAACCTAAACAACGAATAAAAATGATGATTAAAAGAGAATCTCATTAGGGCTAAGTGTTAGACTAACCTCTTGTTAATTTGGACGCTTCACTAACTAATGGGCCTAACATGACTTACACTAATTAGACTAATTCCATTATCTTAATTAATCCAAAAACAACATAGGTGATAAAAGAAGCCCACAAATAGTTTACAACTATTTGCATTTGACCAGAAAATTATAAAGGAAATAATTTCAAGTGTACAAAAATAACCCTAAATAGTTAACAACTATTTAAAGAGCTAGTTTTCATAAAAGGACTCAATTGACCATTCCCACCAATTAAAAAGCAAACAAAAGAAACAAATGAAAATAATTAATCCATTGTTACCAATTAGCCCCTAAATAGTAAGGAACTATTAAGCCTTTGAATTTGGATACCAAGTCTCAAATAGACATTTCTCACTCCTTAAACACCAAAATTCAAAAAATAAACTACTTCCTCCAATAACACATTGATACTTGGCATTCAATGGAGAACTTCAGTTGTTCTCTTATCTACTTGATAGATAATGGGACTAAGACACTACCTACTACTCAGTCGAACTTAACTTTCTCTTTTTTATAATTGTTTGTGTGTGTCTGTCCATATATATATATATATATATATATATAGTTAAAAGGAAAATAAGTTTTCAAGTATTACATTGCAGGTCAAGGCTTTGACCTTATTATAAACACTCAATTCCATAAAGAGTAGAAGAGAAGGCCAGAAGAGAAAGACTCAATTAAGTAATTTAGACCAACACTAAACACTGTGAGAACCTGAAAATTTCTTTATTTCTAGTCATTATTTTAGTTTCTTGCATACAATTTCTATACCTTTCTTTATTATATTAATTTTTGAGAGATTTTTATAAGGGAATTAAGTTGTTAAGACATTTTTTCGGTACAAGTTAGTCTATGTGACGTTAGTAGTGTATTTTGGACGTGGGACCCGCTAGTGTGATAAAATTTTGACGACTAGGTGACGTTGTATTAGGGAATATTATTTTTTGCAAGGTGCTCGGGGATAATTAGAGGTTAGCTAGGTAAATTAACCATTGGTAGCCAAAAGGATGAGAATAAACCCTAGTGCGCCATTTGTCGCGAAACCAATGGATGGTGGATTTTGACCAAGACTTTCTAACTTCTACTAAATACAAAAATTTGACTAAAATTCCCATTTATTTTGTCTCAATTACCTTATGATAGTTTTACTACTCATTTACTCCCTCAATAGTTGTAATGAATAAGAGATTTAAGAGTTTTACCCTTAGTTTTATAGTTCGGGTAAATTAGGGTTTTCACGTATTTTGGTAGTGTGATTAATTGTGGAGGTGTGTATTGTGAGAACCCGTCAAAGTTCTTATTTTCTAGGCTTTATTTTATTTATTTGCACGCTTCTTATGCCTTTTCTTTATTTGGAAAATTTTCTAGATAATTTTTATGACCAAATAGGGTTTTTAAATTATTTGTCTAGTATAATTTAGTTCATGAGATTTTTGGAGCGTATACCGGGCGTGGGACCCGCTAGTGCAGTAAGTTCGGTAAAATTGGGCCAATTAGGTTAAGTTTTGTGTACTGGGATTAATTTGCTAGATGTTAAGAGATAATTAGAGGTTGCTTAGATGGTTAATGATGGAGAGACAAAAGGATAAGTGTTACAATTAAAAGGTGCTAGGTGTCGCGACCCGATTGGAGTTGGACTTTGACTAACTTTCTTACCTTTACAAAATACCAAAATTTGACCAAAAATATCCCATTTCTTCTTCCTTCTTGGCTGAACACTTGAGAGAAAGAAAGAGAGGAAAATTTTCATCTTCAACTTCAAATCCAAGCCAAATCTTAAGTTCCAACCATTGGAAACTCAAATTACTCCATACAAAGTGCTAGTTAAGGAAGATTAGGAACTTGAATGGAAGGATTTTTGGAGGACAAAGCCTAAGCTCCTACCTTTCTTGTGGTTTTAAGGTATTTTACCAAGAACATCCTCTTTACTTCAATTAATTGCTTATTAGTGGTTTTTAGTTGTTTTAGATGTTGTTTTGTGGAAGATTAGCACTTGAATGCATGAATTCCAGATTAGGGTTTCACTAACCCCTGTTCTGCCCGTTTCTGTTCGACCAGGTTAGAGGCCGAATTGGCCTTAGAACAAAACATAAAAGTTGTAGAGAATGATGTTTTCTAGTTGCCTGTAAATGTTCAGTCCAATCAGAGCTCGGTAGTATGAGATAAGACGGAAATACCCAGACTGGTCTAGGTAGGAGTTCAGAGAACAGGGTTGTCATTTCACCCAATCTGACCGTGACTTTTCACCATGATCCTTACCGAATTAGATTTTGGCCAAAACATGAAAGTTGTAGAAAATAGTATAAAATAGTTTCCTACAAAATTTCAGCTTGATCCGACCACTTTAGCATGTGAAATGACGGAAATACCCTTGACTGTCCATGAAACCTGTTTGGCGCCCAGAATTCTGTTTTCGTGTAGTTTTCCATTTTTGATCATGAAAATGCATGATTTGGCCTTGTAGGTCTTTATAAGAAATGTAGGGTTGTGTTTTAGCTTTGAAACACCATAAGATACACTTCAATCGGACTTCGGTAGCCTGAGTTTTTGCTGTTTAACAATTGTGCGGTTAGCCAACCTGTTTGTGAGATTCTGGTTTCTTATATTTCAATTTTGACCTAGTTGCACTACAAACTGGACTGAGTGGCCTTCTTCAACATTGTATCCCTATCTCTTAGCTTCGAAACGGTGTATCTTACACCTCCATCCGATAATCGTAGTGCCAATGGTGCCAAAACCGTAAAATGATGTCAAAAACTGTTTTTATGGTTAGAGCTTAACTTTCATTTCCGGACTTTTCCCTAGCTTGAATTGTACTTGTACTACTTGGAGCTTACTGAACGGCTATTGAATGAACTTATTTTGTGTATGACTTTGGGACTGGATGAGAAAAATAATGAAGCCATAAATGGCTGAAAATAGGAAAATACAAAGGGCGTGCTGCCCAAATTTTCGCTCGAGGGCTAAGTTTCTATTTCAACTTGTCTATTTTTCGTTTGGCAAATACTATGCCCGTTTTCCATCTTAAAACATGATACCTTTTCCATTTGAACCTTCAAATGTTTATTTACTACTTCATACCAAAATATCGAGGTATAACCTAAGGTTTTCTCAGTCAAGACGTGTAGTGTGAGGACCCAGACCGTTCATAAGTGGATATTAGGGTTAGGGCTAAGAAGAAAACCCTAATTTATGAGTAAATATAGTTCTTAGATGATTTTTCTAGTATTAGTTAGTTTTTGAGAAATTAAGAACGTATATCGGATGTGGGACCCACTAGTGTGGGAAGGTATAGGATTCAATCCATTTAGTATAGGTTAATTAATTTTAAGAAGGTTAGAAACCCTAAGTGAGCAAAATCCCTAATGTTATGATTTATTAGAAGTTTTAAGTGGGTTTAAACCTAATTTTGTCCTTGACAAAAAAGTTATTGTTTAACTACTTTTATGTGGGATAAAGTATGCTTAAGTGTAAGTGACTAAGATGAGAAAGTGATTAGTGAAATAATTAAGTGTGATTATATGTTTTAGATTAGATTAAGTTATGACTTATGGAGTAAATTGAAAGGTTATCAAATGTTTGAGGGAAAATGTATATGAAAGAGAAAGTTGAAGTGCAAGGGTGAAAACAACAAATAAAGCATTTTTGTGATTGGTTAGCTATAAGAAATATCTCCCAAAGCTTTGACTATATGTTGTCTTACAACTTATAAGAAACAAGAGAAAACAAAACTAAGAAAAAAAGAAAGGAAGAGCCGAGAGAGAGAGTGAGAGCCGTGAGAAGAGAAGAAAAAAGAAAGCTTGCTTTGGTGCATCATTTTTGTTCTTCAATCTTGAGTTTGGACCTTGGAGAAACAACTTGAGCACTTGATTGTTGTGGGTGATCATCTACAAAGCTTGAATCAAAGGTAAGAAAGTCTATTTGAAGACTTAAGTTGATTATTGTTTGATGAACTAGTGGTTATTTTGGCATAGGACCCTAGTTGTGCTTGATTGTGGTACCTCTTATGCCTATCACATGTTTTTATGGAGTACTTTGGTTAATTTTAGTGTTATTTGGTTGCTGAAAATTCGGCCAAGAAGAGGAAAGAATTTGGGTTTCTTGCTAATGCTTTCCTTACTTGTTTTAGTTGAGAAATGGACTTGTAGTGGTTATGTTTGATGAATTGCCTCACTTGATTTGGTTGGTTGCTTGCAAAAAGCTGATTTGGGTTAAGAAACCCTAAACTCCATTAGGCTAATTTAGCTTAGCTTATGGTTAGTGAGATAGAGTTTGGTTAGTGAGAGGTTGGATTAAGTTCATTGGTGCAAATGAAATTTGGTTAGGGATTGTGGTTGATGATTGTTAAATTTGGTATTGACTTGGGAGGGGAATTTCGGACCATTTGTAGGCCATTTAGATGTTAGTATATGTGTGTTTATTTGGTACAAAAGTGGTTGAAAAACCTGCATAAGAACCATGAAAACGAACCATATGTTTGCGACATTTGAAACCGGCAAAATGGGTAAACAGGGCAACCCAGGACCTGAACTTGAGCTCCATTTTTCTTAATGTTCCGTGCTGATTCAGAAGTTTCGTAAAACATGAAAGTCGTAGCCCCTTGAGTCCTGAGTATGCCTGCAAAATTTCAGGTCAATCGGATTAGCGTAGCCTGAGTTATCGACGAAATGCTCAAGCCTGTTTTGACCCTCTGGTTCTACGCGTTTTCTGATTTTGTTTCTGCCCATGACTTTTCGATTTTTATAGAGTTCGATCTGGGTGCCGACTCCTTCATAAGAAGTTTAGATCTTGATCTCAGCTTCGCAACGGTATAAAGTACGTTGAAAACCGAGTTCCGTAGCTCCGGTTATGATCAAAACAATATCGCTCGTCAGAACTGCCTTGTATTTGGACAGTTCTGACGGGTACTTTGGCACTCGAATTTTGTTTTGTTCTGAATAGATTCAGGTCTTGGCCAAAACATGAAAGTTTTAGCCTTATGTCTCAGCTTTCTAATTCCTTTGGAATTTCTTAATTTCGATTTCTGAGCCGTGAGTTACGGCCTTGCAAACAGGGCCTGTTTGGTAACTCGCAATGAAACAGCTGGAACTGTTTCACGCAATTTTCACCTATACCCATTGAGATCTGGGTTGCGATGTCTTCATGAACATTGTAGCCCTTCCTCTTAGCTTCGTAACGGTACCTCATGTACCTTGATCTGATATTCCTAGCCTAAATTTTGACCAAAACGGTTTGAGATGGCCGACTTGGCCATTTCCGTTTGCCGTTCTGCGCGGACGTGTGCGGCCGTTTTGCCGTTTCCGCACTTGCGCGTGCCAATTTTGCCGTTTGGCTTATTTCAAGTACGTTAGTTGCCGTTTGTGATATATTGTGACATAATCTTCGATTTCAGACAGTGGTGAGCTAGGCGGTGCCGGTGGGGCCCACTACTAGCCAACACACAAAGTGAATTCCGCCTTTATACTACTTTTGGTATTTTGAGTAAGTATTCAGGCCGCTCTTATGTGTTAGTTGTTTATGTGTTTCGTTATGTGTAAAAAGGGTACCTAGGCGAGGGTGTACTTTATCGCACTCGATCTAGACCCTAATTTACGCACCAATTTGTACATGACATATGTATGTGAGAAATTTTGGAACAAAAACCCTTGAGCTTGTGGCTCGGGGTGACTTTTGAATACTTTTGTGAATTTTGTGAGTTTGCGGTTGAACTCAATACCTAGATGGACTATTCGAGCCGGTTAGGGCTTGGTCGAAGTCAGTCCAACTTGGTTTGAGGTCACCAAGTTTGTGACCCGAGCTTATGATTAAAGCTCAAGTTTGTGATTTCGTTCGCCTGGGCAAGTTTGTGAGGTGACTGGCCAGTGAGGGTGATAAGGTGTCGGTGGGTGTACAAGTGAAGTTCTACGGACCTTATTTATGGTCGACGGAGTGTCGACAGGAGATCAAGCATGGCAAATGAATTGGCTTTGGAGCCACCCGTATCCTTATTATGTGATGTTACTTTTCTGCTTTTGCTTTACTCTTACTGTGTAAATGTTGCTACGTGAAATTTACGCTTTTGCCCCTGTTTACTTACTAAGTTTTTAGCTTACCCCATTCCGTTTGTTTTCCTTAGCAGGGGCCGACGCGGGTACGTTTGGGGCTCATACACTAGTTTAGTAGATTGGCTTGTAATAGTTGAACTTTTAGGATGTTTGTTTTTATTCTGGTGGTTTGTATTAGGACCCTTCTTAGGGTCTCCCTTTTGGTTTTGGTTGTAAGTATACGGATGTAATAGTAAGAGCAGGTACTTTTGGAGAATGTATTTATAACTCTTTTGGGATTGTATATAGTATGTATAGTACTCTTTTGGATTTTCTGGCTTTTATTGCTTTAAGTTTTGAGTCCTGGCGCGAGCTAGGCAGGCGGCCCGCCGATACCCTTGGGTTCGCCCTTGGGAGAAGTGGGGTCGTCACATGTAGGCCATAATACCTACTTGAATGTATATCGATTTTGAACCACATACACGATTCCGAAAAATAATATTTCTGAGCCTATCTAGTTGGATTCCGACTTGACTTTGATTCAAGTGTTTTCCATTGGAACTGTTATAACCCTTTGAGTTTGGTTTATGACACCCTAGTTATTTCCGTCCACAGATCCACATGGTTGTTTTTCACTTTAAAGTCACTTTTATCCGTTTTACTCGTAACTAGTCGAGTTCCTTGATTCCACTTACTTGTTTTGCTAGATGAATTGTAATATTCTTTCTCGTTGAATCATAGGTTTTCTCGGTGACCGAGGGTAAAATCCGATAGGACATTTTGGACGTTATTTAGCATAATTCGGTGAGTGTTCCTTGTTTGTTATGTTTCTTGATTATATGGCTTGTATATATGACTGATAACATGTTAAACGCTTTCAATGATTAGCCAAAATGAGTTTTCTAGGCGAGTGTGTACTTTATCGCACTCAGCCTAAATGATTGTGAACTTTTCAATGATTGAACGATTGAAATGCTACTTGTGCATGAATGTAAGCCTTTTGGCTGAACTGGCCACTGCCTCTTGTTACCGATCGACTCGAGCCAGAAACGGACTCGGTCGGGCGATATGGTGACCTGGGTGTACGTTTGGTATACTCGAGTATTACCTTGTAGGTTGGTGGAGGTTGGTGGAGCCTGGCCAATGTCTAGGAGAGGGTGAATGAAATGAACGAACGAACGAGGATTTTATGTATAAACGAAAAATGCATTTTCAAATGAGTGAAGGAAAGGGGAATGATAGGAGAACGAACGAACGAACGAACGTATCCTTTTCATGTATGGTTTATTGTACATGTTGTAAATGTTTCTTGACTTATTGTTTGATTTATGGCTTGATTCTATGTTCGGAACCTCACTGAGCTTTTAGCTCATCCCTTTAGTTTTGTTTTCCTTAACAGGGGAAGGCGAGCAAGGGCGAGAGCTCTATATCGACTGGCAGGGTCTAGTTTTGGTTTTGTTTTGGTTCTCACCCTAGTGCTTGGCACGGGCTGGTTGTATGGTGACTTGAGAACTTTTGTATTCTCGACGGTTGTACTTCTTTATGAGATAGCAATGTATATAAGCTTTGTTTTAAGTTTTGGATTCTCGTTTTGCTCTTTCTTGTGGTTCTATTTCTGATTTGTGTGAGTGAACGACTGAGTCCCGGCGAGAGTTGGGCAGGCGCCCCGCCGAACCCTTTGGTTCGCCTTAGGGGGAGGTGGGGCTGTCACATGTATACTAAATTTGGTGGTTAAGAGTGAGTTTTAGATAAGAAAAAGTATGTGATTAGAAGTATTAATAATAAGTTAGTGAATTATAAGTGAAAACCCTAGTACACGCGAGATAAGGAAAAACGGTGTGAACCGACGTATACCGTTTGTTACCGAGTGAGTACACCACTCACTTGAACACTACTTTATTACCTTAATATCCTTGCTTTTATTTCAGCTAATTAACCATAAAATATCTCTTAAACCAGCCACAATGTTTGACCAAAGAAAAAGGAAAAAAAAGAAAAAAAATTGAGCTTTGATCCTACGGCGACACTTGTCGGAAATCTACCCAACTTTGACCCAAGTTTCTTACCTTTACTAAAACTCAAAATTTGACCAAAATTTCCTTCACTTTCTTGTCTTCTTGGCTGAAATTAGGGAGAGGAAAAAAAAAGAGAAAACTTCATCTTGCATCTTCAATTTCTTCCTCAAATCTTGAGTTCCAACCGTTAAAATTGCAAACTACTCCATAAAAGTTACTCACTAAGAAGCTTCAGAGCTTTTTGTAGAGTGATTTTGGAAGCAAAAACCCTAAGCTACCATCTTTCTTAAGGTTCCAAGGTAACTGGTCTAGAAATCCCTCTTTGCTCTTAATAATTGTAAATTGGTGGATTAAAGTTGTTAAATATGTAGTTTTGTGATAAATTTCATGTGTTGAAGCGGTGTTATGATAAATTTCAGTTTTTATTGTCAATTTTCTGCTCTCATGTGATGATTAATGATTAGGCATGGTTTGATAGTTTTGTTATGTGATAAATTAGTGTATTATGTGCTAGATGGACTTGCCTAAAGAAAATTTCCAGCTTTAAGGTTGAAACTGCCCTGTTCTGACCTGTTTAATTCATCCATGTTAGAGGTCGAATCAGGCTTAGGTCAAAACATGAAAGTTGTAGGAAATGGTGTTAACCAGCTGCCTGAAAATTTCAGCTCAATCGGAGCACGGTAACATGTGAAAGGACAAAATACCATTGACTGCCAAATGTACTGTTTTGTGGACAGTGTTCTGTTTTCTCTGAGATTGCATATTTTGAACTTGAAAATGAACAAATTGGGTGTTTATGTCTTCAAAGGAAATGTAATTCTCTGTCTTAGCTTTGAAACGGTATAAAGTGTACCCCAATTCGATAAGCGTAGCTTCGGTTGTGACCGAAACGCCAAGAGATGTCAAACCTGTTATTTTGTTATTTGTCTTGAACATTAGTTCTGGTCGCATTGCTAGCATTATTTTGTAATTGAATGACACTGAGCCTAGTGAAAGGCTGTTGTGGCAAGATTATTTGTGTGTGATTTTGGGGCTGAATTGAGATAAATAATGAAGCCATAAACGGCTGAAAAATAGGTGAATACATAGGACGTGCTGCCCAAATTTTCACTCGAGAGCTAGTTGGATGTACTCGCGACTTGAGCGAAAGGTTTTAGGGTTGTTCATGTTTTTAAGACCAACTGCTACCTTTTTATTCCAACGCCACATAGTTAACTTGACTAGGCACACGACTTGTAGTTGAGCCTCATTTGTGCATTCCGTTTCCTGGGTTTGTGGATGGGGGAACCATAATTGTTTTACCTTGGTTGATGTTAGGACGTGACGGTGATCAAAGTCATCCTTTAGGAGAAAACTTTTGAAGTTATCTTTGCCTGAACTGGTGAGTGCACCACTCTCCTAATTTGTTGCTTAACTGATTTATTTGTACTTGAAATTTGTGACTTGAATGACTATGAACTCTGTTTATTCTGAATGAGACGAGGTTTTCTTTTATCACACTCGTTCTCTTGCCTGTGTGATCGTTTACTGTGTGAATTTGAATCTGTTATCTGTGTCTGTTCTGACGTTGTTTGGAGGCTTGTATCCAACGACCCTTCTGTGACTTCCGAGCTCAAATCCTGTGGCTAGTTACTCGAGTCGAGCCGGCAAGAGTCTGGTTGATTAGATAACGAGCCACGGTAGTCTGTTTCTGAGAAATCTTTGGGTATTGGAGACTCTGAATTTTCGGTATACTAGAGTATTACCACCTCTATTCTGTGTGTGGTGTTCGGGCCCGACAAGGGGTATGTTTGGTGGACGGAATTTGATGTCAATTGGGGTCTACGGTCATGTTTGTTTCCTCGAACGTTGACGGAGCGTCAACGAGTTGGGATCAAGTACTGGAACGGGAATTTGGCTCTTGAGAGCCAGCTATCTCCTTTCTAACTGAGGTGTTTGTTCATTTCCTTATATAATGTGTATATGTGCCTTAAAAAGGAAATGCCATGATTCTTGACTACTTGAACTTGTGGTACCTCATTGAGCGTAAGCTCACCCTATTCCCATTATCTTTGTTTTCCTTACAGGGTTCAATATTTTGAGAGCTATGATTTTTGAAGAAAGAGTCGAACTAGTGTAGACATTCTTTTGATCATGCGCATCTGTAACTGAAACCCTAATTGTATTTTGTATACGTATGGTTACTATGGCTTGTATTTCAAGTTAACTTGTTGAAGACTCTGATGTATATATGTATATAAGTGTGTAATCAAGTGTTTCAAGCGTATTCATTTGAGATTGTACGTTTCTATGGTTATGTGAACTTTCTTGTATCCATTGGAGAAATCGAGTAAGTGTGAAGCTTGAACGAGAAAGAAAAATTTGGTCGGATTTTGACGTGGCTGCGGTCCTTCATGCTTTTCGATGATTCATTTTTCCAAAGTTCTTTGGACCATTTGGTAAGGTTTATGAATGATTTGATCCGCAGTCATGGCGAGAGCTGGGCAGGCGGTCCGTCGACCCTTTGGTTCGCCTTAGGGGAAGGTGGATCCGTCACAGATGGTATCAGAGCCAGGTTCGCGTGGTCTCTGCGCGGAGTGAGTTTGGGCCGAGTGGTGTTATGGTCCTGATATCGTGAATGAGTGTAAAGGACTAAGTGCTCTTTTGAGCATAAGCTATGGATCGTGAAATGTTATAGGTTTCAAACCTTTATCATGGTACTTGGAGATAATAGATATGTATGTCAGGTACGAATCTCAAATGTAGATGATTTACTCTTGGGAGTAGCCAGCTTTAGTTGTGAATTATCTTATTTTGGATTCTTGTGCCCGAATACTAAATAGATGAGAGCCTAGGTTAGAAATGACTTGGGCGAACTAGAAATTTGATTCTACGGAACTTCGTGTGATGTGTTAAGGTATCATTAAGTATGATTAACCCTATCTACGATATAAACTGCGTTATTCTTGTTGGTTACGGACGGGGCTCCTAGAGAGGGAGGCGCACCTAGTTCTACCCATGAGGGAGAGTTCGTTAACTCTATTGGAAACTAGGTTAGACCTCCTGTAAGCCAAGTTTGATTCCATGTGAGGGGCAGTTAGGAAAGCTCAGATGCCTTTGTACTTCTGGCCTAGTTTGTATATTGTACTTTTGAATGACCCCCTATTTTCATGGGATTACTTTTGTTTGTATCTGACTGTTACTGTGTGATATATATGCTAAAACTGTGTTAACTGTTTGATTTTTGACTTGTGTGTATTGTTGTAACTTGCCCATGCATTTATCTCTCTTTCATATTACCTTCGTGTTTCGACCTTAGATTGGTTAAATCGAATGGAGGGTACTCGTAGTGGACGAGGCCGTGGGCGCGGATCTAGGCAACCCGTGAATGAAGAGCGTAACCATGAACCGGTACCTGAATAGAATCCTGGACCGGGGATTGACCCTAATATTCAGGTAGCCGCCGCTATTCAGCGTATGACCGATCTGTTGGCCCATGTAGTGGAGCGTAAGGGCTAAAACCCTATTCCTCAACCTGAAAACCTTGGAAACCATGTAGAGGGTAAGGATAGGGCCCTCGAACGATTTCAAAAGTTCTCTCCACCACAATTTATTGGAGAACCAGACTTAGATGTGGCCGAGAAGTGGTTAGAGAAGATGATTGACATTTTCGCTGCTCTGCACTATACTGAAGAGAGACAGGTAACATTTGTTGTCTTCTAGTTGGAGGGAGCAGCCCCGTTCTTGGTAGAATGTGATCAGAATGAAGTGGGAGAGAGAGCAAACACCAAGCACTTGGGTCAATTTCATGAGAGAGTTCAATGCCAAGTATTTTCCTCCTCTAGTTCAAGAGCAAAAGGAGGATGAGTTCATTAGGCTTCGTTAGGGAGCTCAAACCATGGTAGAATACGAGAGCCACTTTACTAGGTTGTCTACGTTCGCTCCCCAACTTATTGTGTCCGAGCAGAGGAGGATACGGCGATTTATTCAGGGGTTGAATGTTGAGATTCAAAAGGATTTAGCCGTAGCCTAGATCAATACATTTAGTGATGCTGTAGAGAAAGCCCTACGAATTGAAAATGCAAGATTTCAAGTTAGAACCTTCCAAGCGAAGAAACGGGGATGGCCTAGAAGTATTTCGGGACAAGAGGATGAAAGTCCCCCTCCCAAGTCTGGAAGGGGAACTGGTGAAGTAAAACTTCCCAGGGAGTCAAGGGGAGCCCAGGCCAGAGGTGGTCAGGTTGGGTGAGAACACCACACGGGGAGGCTCGTTTTCTACATCTCGTGGTCCCTGCGAATTTTGCGGGGAGCCAAATCATACGGAGAATAATTGCTGGAAGAAAGAGGGAAAATGCCTGCGCTGTGGGAGCGTCGATCATCGAATTGCTGACTGCCCAGTTTGATTGCGAGAAGGGAAAGGGACCTAGCAACCAACCAGAACTGACCTTGGACAATCGAAAGGGGAAGAGACTGGATCGAAAGTACCGGTTCGGGTGTATTCCCTAGAGCAACATCGGGTCCTTGACTCATTTGAGGATGTAGAAGGTACGATTCCCGTATTTCACTGTTTAACTAAGATTTGGATAGATCCTGGTGGTAAGAAAATTTCGAGGACGAAATTTCTTTAAGGGGGAGAGAGTGTGAGAACCCGAAAATTTCTTTATTTCTAGTCATTATTTTAGTTTTTTGCATAAAATTTCTATACCTGTTTTTATTATATTAATTTTTGAGAGGTTTTGATAAGGGAATTAAGTTGTTAAGACATTTTTCCGGTACAAGTTAGTCTATGTTATGTTAGTAGTGTATTTTGGACGTGGGACCCGTTAGTGCGATAAAATTTTGACGCCTAGGTGACGTTGTATTAGGGAATATTATTTTTACAATGTGCTCAGGGATAATTAGAGGTTAGCTAGGTAAATTAACCATTGGTAGCCAAAAGGATGAGAATAAACCCTAGTGCGCCATTTGTCGCGAAACCAATGGATGGCGAATTTTGACCAAGACTTTCTTACTTCTACTAATTACAAAAATTTGACTAAAATTCCCTTTATTTTGACTCAATTACCTTATAATAGTTTTACTACCCATTTACTCCCTCAATAGTTGAAATGAATAAGAGATTTAAGAGTTTTACCCTTAGTTTTATAGTTCGGGTAAATTAGAGTTTTCGCGTATTTTTGGTAGTGTGATTAATTGTAGAGGTGTGTGTACTAAATTTGGTGGTTAAGAGTGAGTTTTAGATAAGAAAAAATATGTGATTAGAAGTAATAATAATAAGTTAGTGAATTATAAGTGAAAACCCTAGTACGCGCGAGATAAGGAAAAATGGTGTGAACCGACGTATACCGTTTGTTACCGAGTGAGTACACCACTTGAACACTACTTTATTACCTTAATATCCTTGCTTTTATTTCAGCTAATTAACCCTAAAATATCTCTTAAACCAGCCACAATGTTTGACCAAAGAAAAAGGAAAAAAAAAAAGAAAAAAATTGAGCTTTGATCCTACGGCGACACTTGTCGAAAATCTACCCAACTTTGACCCAAGTTTCTTACCTTTACTAAAACTCAAAATTTGACCAAAATTTCCTTCACTTTCTTGTCTTCTTGGCCGAAATTAGGGAGAGGAAAAAAAAGAGAAAACTTCATCTTGCATCTTCAATTTCTTCCTCAAATCTTGAGTTCCAACCGTTAAAATTGCAAACTACTCCATAAAAGTTACTCACTAAGAAGCTTTAGAGCTTTTTGTGGAGTGATTTTGGAAGAAGAAACCCTAAGCTACCATCTTTCTTAAGGTTCCAAGGTAACTTGTCTAGAAATTCCTCTTTGCTCTTAATAATTGTAAATTGATGGATTAGAGTTTTTAAATATGTAGTTTTGTGAGAAATTTCATGGGTTGAAGCAGTGTTATGATAAATTTCAGTTTTTATGGTGAATTTTCTGCTCTCATGTGATGATTAATGATTGGGCATGGTTTGATAGTTTTGTTATGTGATAAATTAGTGTATTATGTGCTAGATCGACTTGCCTGAAGAAAATTTCCAGCTTTAAGGTTGAAACTGCCCTGTTCTGACCTGTTTAATTCATCCATGTTAGAGGCCGAATCAGGCTTAGATCGAAACATGAAAGTTGTAAGAAATGGTGTTAACTAGTTGCCTGAAAATTTTAGGTCAATCGGAGCACGGTAGCATGTGAAAGGACAAAAATACCATTGGCTGTCAAATGTACTGTTTTGTGGGCTGTGTTCTGTTTTCTCGGAGATTGCATATGTTGACCTTGAAAATGAACGAATTGGGTGTTGATGTCTTTAAAGGAAATGTAATTCTCTGTTTTAGCTTCGAAACGGTATAAAGTGTATCCCAATTCGATAAGCGTAGCTTCGGTTGTGACCGAAACGCCAAGAGATGTCAAACCTATTATTTTGTTATTTGTCTTGAACATTAGTTCCGGTCGCATTGCTAGAATTATTTTGTAATTGAATGACACTGAGGCTAGTGAAAGGCTATTGTGGCAAGATTATTTGTGTGTGATTTTGGGGCTGAATTGAGAAAAATAATGAAGCCATAAATGGCTGAAAAATAGGTAAACACAAAGGATGTGCTGCCCAAATTTTCACTCGAGAGCTAGTTGGATGTACTCGCGACTTGAGCGAAAGGTTTTAGGGTTGTTCATGTTTTTAAGACCAACTGCTACCTTTTTACTCCAACGCCACATAGTTAACTTGACTAGGCACACGACTTGTAGTTGAGCCTCATTTGTGCATTCCGTTTCCTGAGTTTGTGGATGGGGGAACCATAATTGTTTTACTTTGGTTGTTGTTAGGACGTGACGGTGATCAAAGCCATCCTTTAGGAGAAAACTTTTGAAGTTATTTTTGCTTGAACTGATGAGTGCACACTTCCCTGATTTGTTGCTTAACTGGTTTATTTGTATTTGAAATCTGTGACTTGAATGACTATGAACTCTGTTTATTCTGAATGAGACGAGGCTTTACTTTATCACACTCGTTCTCTTGCCTGTGTGATTGTTTACTGTGTGAATTTGAATCTGTTATCTGTGTCTGTTCTGATGTCGTTTGGAGGCTTGTATCCAACGACCCTTCTGTGACCTCTGAGCTCAAATCCTGTGGCTAGTTACTCGAGTCGATCCGGCAAGGCCTGGTCGATTAGATAACGAGCCACGGTTGTCTGTTTCTCGAAAATCTTTGGGTATTGGAGACTCCGAATTTCCGATATACTCGAGTATTACCACCTCTGTTCTGTATGTGGTGTTCGGACCCAGCAAGGGGTATGTTTGGTGGACGGAATTTGACGTCAAGTAGTGTCTACGGTCATGTTTGTTTCCTCGAACGTTGACAGAGCGTCAACGAGTTGGGATCAAGTATTGCAACGGAAATTTGGCTCTTGAGAGCCACCTATATCTTTTCTATCTGAGGTGTTTGTTCATTTCCTTATATGATGTGTATATGTGCCTTAAAAGTGAAATGCCATGATTCTTGACTACTTGTACTTGTGGTACCTCATTGAGCGTAAGCTCACCCCGTTCCCGTTATATTTATTTTCCTTACAGGGTTCAATATTTTGAGAGCTATGATTTTTGTTGAAAGAGTCGAGCTAGTGTGGACATTCTTTTGATCATGCTCCTCTGTAACCGAAACCCTAATTGTATTTTGTATACGTATGGTTACTATGGTTTGTATTTCAAGTTAATTTGTTGAAGACTCTGATGTATATATGTATATAAGGGTGTAATCAAGTGTTTCAAGCGTATTCGTTTGAGATTGTACGTTTCTATGGTTATGTGAACTTTCTTATATCCATTGGGAAAATCGAGCGAGTGTGAAGCTTGAACGAGGAAGAAAAATTTGGTCGGATTTTGACGTGGCTGCGGTCCTTCACGCTTTCCGATGATTCATTTTTCCAAAGTTCTTTGGACCGTTTGGTAAGGTTATGAATGATTTGATCCGCAGTCCTGGCGAGAGTTGGGCAGGCGGTCCGCCGACCCTCTGGTTCGCCTTAGGGGAAGGTGGGGCCGTCACAAACACTGTTTTATTGTTGTAGAACAGACTTAATTAAGAGGGCAAACTTATCTTGAAGGAAAAGTAACGAAGTTGGAAAAGTTTACAGCACACCAACATAGCTGGCAAGCTTTATGATTGTCATTGAGCTACTTTGAGCAACTTGTAGTCAATCACAAAATACCATTTAGATAACTAACTTATCAAGCTTTCAAAAATTAACTTTACTCGGTCACTAACCTACTAACATCAATGACTTTTCAGAATGCTAATTGAAATTTTTTATTTTCCCTTTTGTGCATTTTAGCAAACATTTGTTGGGCATGATTCTAATTACAACCTCAACGAAAACCATGTGCCTATAATCACATTAAAAACCAGATTTTTTTTGAATGGCAAAACAAATGACTGATTAACTCAAACCAAAAAAATTTGAGCCTTATTATAAGATTCCAATGTTTGCAAATACATTCTAACAAATTACAATAAAAATTCAAGTTACAAAACCCAATGACAAAGAAAAAGCCATTAGAGCTTTTGATAGTGACATTCATCTTTTGGCATATGTCTTTGGTGATTAGTTCCCCTATTGTAGATTACACGTGAAAGATAGGAGTGTTCGAATTTACTTCTTTCTCAAATTGAAAAGAATAAGAAAAAAAAGAGTGTGCGAGTGGGAAATCTTGTAGTCTTTCGATAGTCCAATTGAAGGAAAGAGAAGGCAGGGGGATTAGGGTTACGTCGCAAGAATAAATAGAACAATGCATATTTTAATAATGATAAGTCTTCAATCCTATATGGAGTACATTTTCTATTGGTCAATGACCAACAAATAACTTTGTCAAGTAGTAAAATTTGGTTATTTTATTATAAAAAGTATAATATCAAATAAAAACACAATAATTGTGTCACTGGAATCCAAACTCCAAGTATTAGAATAGTCAATAGGAGTACAGGGGAGGGCCAACCTCAACTCAAGCTAGTTGGTTCACTAAAAGTAGGGTTTGAATTTGCAAACTCAAGCTGTCTGTCTATGCTTCCACTCAAGAATTAAGCAAAACTCAAAGAAAGGATGAGCTTTTCATTAAGGTAGGTTTGACCAAGTCAGTCAAGGAGGTCTTAGTATAGTGGCTAAGGTTCAGCCTCAGAATTTAGAGGTTCTAGGTTCAAACCTCTCCCTTTCTCTAGCCGCTTCTTAAATCCTACCCTTTTCTTGTTAGAGAAAATTTTTTAAAAGAAAAAGGTTTGATATATAAAAAAAAATGTCAACACTTGATATATTTAAGTGTTCAAACCTAAGCATTAGTGATTTTTTTTAGCATGTCAAATTGCTTTTGAATATATAATTTTGCATTAAACAATTTCTAATACTAAATGAGATAATATTTATTTTTCACTTGTATATGATTTGCTTAGATACAATCTCTTGTTTTTAATAATATAGTATCATTTTCAAAAATATCACTTTAATACAAATCTCATAACAAATCAGCTTTAAAAATAAGCATATTTAAAATGGGTAGTCCCAATAATGCTCTAAATCCAAATATTCACCAAATTTGAGCTTGAATATTGATAATCCACATGGGCCAAGCATGCGTCGTAAATAAGGGATTGTGTTTGTGCTAAACTTGAGCTTAAGCAGGGCCTTGGCCCAAAAGCCCACATCAACAATAGTATTTAAATTTTAGACCACTACCCCATTTGGCTATGCGGGTGTCAGTAGTAGAAAGACTAAAGTCAATTGTAGAAAGTTAATTGTGACGATCCCACCTCCCCCTAGGGCGTACCCCAGGGTTTAGCGGATCGCCTACCCAGCTCTCGCCAGGACTCACTCACTCACTTCAAATATAATAGGTTATAATCTCAAGAGTAAAAGAAATACCAGTTTCTAACCTTGGAACATACATGTACTTTTATTTCTATTTCAAACATTCGTACAATTTCACATATATCAAAAGATATGAGTTTCAGATACATTCAGTTCTAATCGAGCACTAGCGCGAGTACAATCATAAAATTCAAAAACTACTAGACTACGCTAGCCTGTACCAGTCTCACGCCTCGCTCGTACCCCCTGTAAGGAAAACAAATGGCATGGAATGAGCTAAAAGCCCAGTGAGGTTCCAAATAGCAAGTTGACCAATATTGAAAAGTACAAATATCACGTAGCAAAATAGCGAGCATATCAAGTTCATGAAAGTGAGCAATAACACTTCAAATAGCAAATGTCAAAATGAGCGAGTGAAAACTCTTTTTGTTTTCCAAAAGAACAATAACACTTCGAATAACAATCAATGTATAAGGATACAGATGGCTCTCAGGAGCCAAATTCCCATTTCTTCACCAGAGCTTGATCAAGTATTAGTTGATACTTCGTCAACTTTCAAGTAAAGTAACTAGTCCAATAGTACACCACTTAACTCCAATCACCGTCCACCAACCAAACCCCTTGCCGGGCCCCAACTCCATAATAAACACTGGTGATAATACTCGAGTATACCGATTAGTCGAGGAGATAATACTCCACTCGACAACACTAGATACCCATGGTTCATTATCTAATCGACCAAGCCCTTGTCGGCTCACCTAGATTAACTAACCAGTAGGGTTTGGGTCCCCAAGAAGTCGATGAGATACATCTCCAATCGACTGAATCAAGATAAAAGTACGGAAACGGGAATGAGAGGTACCTCCCAGTCGAATCGAGTGTGGTACATACTGCCGCTCAGTACTTACAAGTCACGCACAAGTATATCAAGTCATTTGCAACCAGAAACGAGTACATATCACATTAGGGCAAGTGCGATAAAGTACACTTTTGCCCGATTATATCAATCACATATCATTCGATTACATTGGTCAAATATTGAAAATAAGTGTCCAGTTCAATCAGGTATTTGGAAGCACTCACCAAAGATTTATTGCTTGTCAAAATCACTCTCAGTTGTAACTCCTTGGTTGGAGTCCAAATTTGCGATACAATATCATTTAAAAACTTAAAATCACTAGGGTTCGAAACTTAAGAGTTTCGCTTTAAACAGATCAAGTAAATAAAACTCGTTTAGATAGGATTCATGTTACGTATCAAACTCTAGAAAATTCATGCTCGCTCTTTTGGTGTTGCTAAAGAAGCAACTAAAACTTTGGAATTCGCATTTGAGTCTAAAAGACGAGGAAAATATATTCCGAATGGTCACCACTTTCATTTTTTCAAGGGTATGAGTTTCGGCCAAATTTTAGCTTATATACCTTTACGAAAGAAGACTCGAATACCATAGACAATCCAAGTTCAATTCGACCTCAAATCTTCGCTCAAACCGCGAGTACACACACCTAACCTTTAAGTGAAAATTTGGGCAGCATGCCCTTTGTATTTAGCTATTTTTGAGCCATTTATGGCTTCATTATTTTCCTCAACTTAGCCCAATTCAACATATAAGCAAGCTCAACACAATAGCTATTCAACTAGACTCAATATTATCCAATTACAAGTCAATTCGAGCAGTGCAACCATCCAAATCAAAGCTAGAAGTTAGAAACTAGTTTTAAAGACAAATAGCCACATAGTAGGTTTGACACCTCTCGGCAGTCACAACTGAAGCTATGCTTGTCGGATTGGGGTAAAATTTATGGCGTTGCGAATCTAAGACAGAGACCTACATTTACTATGAAGACATCAACACCAAGTTCTTGCATCTTCAAGGTCAAAAATCACAATCTCAGAGAAAACAGAAGACTGTCAGCTAATCTAGGTATTTGAGCAGTCAGGGGTATTTTAGTCATTTAATTCTCTACAGTACTCCGATTCAGATGAAATTTTACAGGTAGCTAGCTAACGCAATTCCCTAAAACTTTCATGTTTTGAGCAAGAACTGATTTGTTCTTTATCATGAACAAATATGCAGTTCCAGTTGGGTCCAAAAACTGGGCAGAATCACTAACCCTTGCTGAAATTCGTTAATCTTCACCAAAACTAGAGTATCATCCAATATAATTCAAGATTCAAGTTATCTATCCAATAAAATGCAACATAAGAGAGAGAATAAGAGTTTCTTAGCTTAATACCTTCAAGCTCAAACAAAGTCGAGTGCGATAAAGTACACTCCCGACTTAGACGGCGAGGGACAATTGAAAATAATTCACAATGAATCACTTAGCAATATTCATAATACATACACATAAACAGTTAACACATAATTCAGATAACACTCACCAAGGATTCAAATGACTACTTTCGAGTCTCGAGTTGGTTTCCTGGTTCACGGCTACTTCCTAGTACAAGTTAATAAGTTCAAAGTAAATATATAATTTGTAGTCGATCATTTGTTATTCTTTTATTTAAACTTATTAAAATCAAGTTTGACCTTAAAATACAACTATAACATTCTCAATATTTATTTATCATTTTATTTTCGAAACTTATTGACTTTATTATTTTTAAACCATGAAATACCTATCTTTAAGTTTAAAACTTGTATAAGGTTTAAACTAATATACTTTCTCAATCCAGTATTAATTATGGCTTATAGACACTCCATACTAAGCTCTAGGTTGTTTGTGAATTAAATTTTGTTTCACAACCTTAACTTCTCAAGTTTTATAGTCTCTTAAATATTATAAAACTAATTTAAGTGGTTAGGAGCCATTTCGTGTATATAGCCATAAAAAATTACCTTAGAGTTTCTAAAACATTATATAAGTCTTAATCTCATTACCAATTCAACCATTCAACATAATTCAACAATATTACTTCAAAATCCATTAGGTTTGGTAGCTCTAAAACAAGGTTAACATACATATATAAATTTTAAGATCTTATAAAACATTTGAGCTAAGATTAAATCATTTCATTCTAATCTTAATAATTAAAGTTGATGGAACTTTTATTTCTTCCCTTTTAGACTGAACTAGACTCCAGTTTGCATGTTATTCCTATTTGTTCCACTTCACTAGCCCTTCGAGTTTTAAATTCTTTAAAGTATTCAAAACAAGGTTAAGATGCTACAACGGATATATATATATATTTATATGTATAGCTACAACAAACTATCTAAGAAATTTGTTCAAAAACTTCAAGGAAAGTTCATCTCTTCCCTGGTTCGGCCAACAGGTATAATTTCCAGCAATATCATTCAAATTGTTCAACAAATCTCCATCTTTTACTTGCTTGAAACACTAAACACGTAGCTCATAATTTGCCCACCCAAACTAGAACAAATAACACACAATTCCAGAAAAGAATCCCACCAAAAGCCTCAACTAATTCGGCCAGCAACACATTACAATTTCCAGCAGTATAGCAATTTAACATATGGTGTTTTCTCCATAATTTTCTTCAATTTTAACTCCAACTCATCATGCAAAAGATGATTCTCCAACTACAAACTAAACTTGATCATCCATATTAAATTTTACAGCCAGAATTTCAAAGGAAAACTGATTTGAAGTCTATTTCTCTCTCTCGGTCAAGCTGTGGTTGTTTCGGACAGCAATCAGTTTTTAAACAAGAAATTTCTCCATTAACTACTTCAGTTCCCATTCAACTCCAACATGCATGCTAAAACTAAAAAAAAATTATGCAAGGTATTCAGCTTCAACGTAGGAATTTGGAACCCAAAAATCTGTCAAGAAAATTGGAAAATTTCCTTACTTCATCTCTCGGCTAGCTAGACAGAACCACCGGTTAATTCTTGCAAATTTTTCACTCAAGCTAACAACTCTGAACTAGTTACGCAGATAAGAAAAGGAAATAACACATGGTTTGAGCTTCTAGCAGAAAGTTACTCCATACATTCGGTTACTAAGCTGCAAATTTCAGTTTCTTCCTCTCGGATGAAGCTGGAAAAATTCCAGCATGTTTCTTCCTACGGTCTCAACCCAAAATTCCATCTTTTCCCAAGTTTCTTCAACTAAACTTCCCATAATACATAAGGCTAACGTATTACATGCATTTCCTGTCATTAGTTTCCATTTCACAATGATCACAGGCTGCAACTCAAGCAACTTACATTCGGTTCCTACAACTTCAGTCTAGCTCCCATCTTTTCTTCCTCCTTATCAGAATTCCCCTCTGTTAAATCTTATTATTCCTTGCTAAAAACTAACATGCAGCCCATATTTTCAGTTATATTCAAGAAATAAAAAAGGTGGTTACAAGACTCTTACCTTCTCCATTAAATTTTAATAACGGCAGATTGCTCCTGCTCCTAGCTTCGGTTTCTCCTAAAATTGCAGCAGCTTTCACTCTTGCTCTCGGTTGAAGCTAATCAGTGAAGAAACTAACAAAGTTTCTCTTCCTATCCTTCACTTTAGCTCTCAATTTTGGTTGGTTAAAGAATGCAGAAATGGGAAAGCTATTCGGATGCTCTGTTTTCTCTCTCGGTTGTTGCTGCATAAGGAAAAATTGCAGAGTTCTCTCTCTCACTCTCTCGGTTGGTACTCCAAATGAGCTGATCACTCACTTCCTCTTCAGTCGGTAGTGATAATTCCAAAGCTCTCCACTCAGCTTCTACTTAGTTCTAGAACTCAGGTATCCGGCTAGTCGCACGGTAAATTAGCTAGGATGAAGGGTTAGTGAGGTCATTTGATATCCACTTATTTGCTTACTAAGGGTTGTGGTTTTATTAACTCACACATTAACTCCTAACCTCATTTGTATTTCCTTAATCCATTAGATTCTCACACATTTGGTTCTATAGGAAATTAACTAGACATGTAGCTCGTTCAACTATAATATATTCAAATCACACAAATTACGGTATGCATATCATATATTTATTTGATTCATATAATTTTTTTTAAATTTTAATTTTAATTTATTTTATTATTTTTTTTACATCATTCTAGGATATTTCTAAATTCTCAATTTATAGAATAAGTATATTTAGTCATTTAATTTGACCAATTATTTGTTATCTATAATATTTCAAATGACGAAATAAGGGTAATAATGGCTAAGTCTATTCAAGATTTTCTCGAGTTACCACATTAATTCTAATTTATATCCTTCAATTATACAAGGAGTTCCACTTTAGTCACAAAAATTAATTTTTGAAAAGGATCAATAATAATAAGTGAAATTATAAAAGTGGAAATTATAGTAAGATGCGAAAAGTTACCAAATTCAATTGGTGGCCATGCCAAATAGTCAATTGATTTGTTCTTGAGGGCATTGAAAACTTTATCATCAATGATTCCTCATCAATCTATACTCAAGTAATCCACTACTAAATCTAGTTATATAAACCATCGTTGATTTGTTTCCAGCAACGTGTTTTGTTAATCTTCTCACCATTATGAATAGTTTCACTGCCATCATCCCTATTCTCTTGTTGTTGTCACTGACAACAGTCTATGCTTCTTATGAAATACTAATAGAAACACCTAGAATCTTGCACCAATTTCGATTTCTACTTTTGAAAAGCTCTTTCCTAGACTATTATTGGGTTCATAATCTATTGAACTAAATTCAATCTTGTGCATTTTCATAGGCCATTATCTCTAGTTGGAAGCGATGTCATAAAATAAAACATGCCATTTTTATATTTTCTTTCCATAAACATAACTTTTACATCTTTACCTTATAGTTTGATACCAATCATCACTCAACAAAAAAATGGATAGTCATCTAAGATTCAATGAAACTCAAAGTAAATAGTTTAATGAGGAAATAAAAACAAAGACTTAGATCATGAAGTTGTTCTAGTGTTTTACTCTAATCTAGTGATGACAATTGACAATCTACTGCATGATAACATGACATTTATGGTTTTAAAGATCCTTTGGACTAGTTTGCTAAGAATTTCATGATCAATCCCCTTGATGTAGGATGTAGGAATAAACAATATTTATTTGTAACTATTTTACTTCTTCAAGCGAGCTTTGTGATAACTAAAAGGCAAAAATAATTTAACTAAATCCATAACAAAAAAGCCATAAAAAATAGCGTCACCGTGGAAAATTTGAAAAAATGCTGTCTGAAAACATATATAATTTATTTATGTAAGCCAAACAATTTTAAACCATATCAAAGCATAATTTTCTATGTATAAAAAGCTTTATATAATTTCTCTATACCACGTAATTACTACAAACTCCTAATTTTAAACCGTCTCCAGGTGGAATGAAAATTTCTTTTTACTCCCAAATATAATTACTTAAAACTACAGTACTTGAATAAGATTGGTTTTGTGACGGCCCCACCTCCCCCTAGGGCGTACCCCAGGGTTCAGCGGGTCGCCTGCCCGGCTCTCGCCGGGACTCAGTCGTTCCTTAATCAAATCTAGAATAAATCACAAGAATAAATAGGGCAGCAATCCAAACTTAAAGCGGAACTTATATACATTGCTATCTCAAAAGGAAGTACAGCCATCAAATGTACAAATGTTCTCACTTCACCATACAACCAGCCCGTGCCAAGCACTAGGGAGAGAACCATTACAAAAGAAACAAAAGACCTAGACTAGGCTAGTCTATGCTCTCATCCTGCTCGTCGTCCCCTGTTAAGGAAAAGAAAACTAAAGGGGTGAACTAAAAGCTCAGTGAGGTTCCGAACAGATAATCAAACAATCAATTCAATACATTAAACATGGAGTATCAATAATTCAAGAAACATTTACAATGGAAAGCAATAGTAACATTCATTAAAAGGATACGGGCTCACATGGAGCTATTCGTTCTTTCGTTCGTTCCCCTGACATTTCCCCTTATTCCTCCAATTATTTGAAATTTCCTTTTTGAGAAATAAAACCCTCGTGCCTTCGTTCGTTCATTCATCCCTTTCCGGACATTGACCGGACTCCACCCATCCGGACGTAGCCGGACTAAAAGGTAATACTCGAGTATACCAAATTCACCCAGGGTCACCATATCGCCCGACCGAGTCCGCTTCTGGCTCGAGTCGATCGGTAACGAAGGGCAGTGGCCAGTTCAGCCAAAAGGCTTACATTCATGCACAAGTAACATTTAATCCTTAATCATTGAAAATTTCACATTTATTTAGGTCGAGTGCGATAAAGTACACCCTCGTCTAGAAAACTCGTTTTAACAATCATTGAAAGCACTTAACACATTATCAATCAATAATAACAAGCCAATAAGTCAAGGAAATATAGCAAACAAGGAACACTCACCTAGTTATGCAAAATAACGTGCAAAATTTCCTTCCGGATATTACCCTTAGTCACCAATGAAACCTAAGGTTGAACAAGAGAACATATTACAGTTTATCGAGCAAAACATTTAAGGGAAACAAAGAAACCCGACTAATTAGGAGTAAAACGTGTAAAGATGACTTTCAAGTAAGAAGAGGGTTGTTTGAACCCAAGGATGAAAAATCATGTTTTAAAATGGAAAGCCGGTCATGGTATTGGCCAAACAAAAGTATACAAGTTCAAATAGAAACCTAGCCCTCGAGCAAAAATTTGGGCAGCACGCCCTTTGTGTTTACCTAATTTTCCAGCCATTTTGGCTTCATTATTTTTCCTTAGCCAATCCCAAAGTCATATATATCATAAATGCAAGTCAATAGCCGTTCCCTAGGCTCATAACATCATAAGAATAAGAATCAAGGTAATAACAAGTGCGGAAATACAATCTAGCAAAAGACAGATTTGACGTGTGGTTGCGGAAATAACACATCCGAGGCTATGCTTATCGGATTGAGGCGTAAATTATACCGTTTCGAAGATAAGACACAGGGATACAATGTTCATGAAGATCACTTAGTCCAGTTTCCAATGCAACCTAGTCAAATCCTCAATTTACAGAACCAAAATCTAACTAGTCGGCTATTTAACCGCTCTGCACTGGAATGGTCATATCTCAGGTTACCAAGGTCCGATTAAGGTGTTCTTGGAGGCGTTTAAAATCTAAGTCAGAATAATAAAACTTTCATGTTTTGGAAAAAAGCTAAATCAGTACGGATCCTAGTGAATAAACGTGATAAACTGGATAAACTGACCAAACGGACTACTGGGAAAAACCTTAAAACAGTGAGGGTATTTTGGTCTTTTCATGGCCTACGTTGCTCCGATTGAGCTGAAATTATTTATGCATCTATAAAATACCATTATCTACAACTTTCATGTTTTAACATAAGGCCAATTCGGCCTCTAACATGCAGCAACAAAACCGGGCAGAAAGAGGGGAAATTTTCCAGAAATCTGGAATTTTCAGTTTTCAATGCAACCTTCCTTGATTTCTTACTTCCAACACTACCAAAACCCATTATATAACCTTAAATACAACCTATATGAATCATACATCAAGTTTGGCAGCAAATCCCCAAAACCCTAACTTGTTTATTTCATCCAATAATCATCACAATCACTTGCACATCTTGAAATCAAGCCAAAACTTAAGCTAAATAACATCTTAACGCAAGATTTAAAAGATCAAGGACCATGATCAGATTTAATACCTCAAAGACAAGCTTGGATGAGTGATAATCCACCTCCTTTGAAAATTTCTAGTTCCTCTAGCTTCCCAACTCACAATTAACACTTTAATCGGTTTGGAAATCGATTTTCTCACTTGATTTGGCTAAGATTCAAGAAGAAAGAAGTTTTCTTTTGCTCTCCCTTTCTCTCTCTCTTTTGGTCGGCCAGCAGCAGAAAAAATGAAGAGGAAAGTGCAAAATTTGGAAATAAGAAGAAAGACTGTCACAGCCCCACCTCCCCCTGAGGCGAACCAGAGGGTTCGGCGGGTCGCCTGCCCAGCTCTCGCCGGGACTCAGTCGTTCACTACATTCCTCAAACAGATTACAAGATAAATCTCAAATATTACATCACATTCTCCAATAATTACATGTCAAAAGCGAAGCGGAAACAATTCCCAACTATACATAAAATGATTCCAAATCCAAACTGTACAACATAAAGGCCATCCAATCACGCGCACAAGTACTACAAGCCTTCCTTCGCTTTGAGCCCTGTGGAGGGGAATAAAATATTTTTGGGGTGAGCTAGAAGCTCAGCGAGTAACCAGAAAATCAGTAATCAAATCGGTTTAACAATATTTCTTTTCAATGATGTCATAAATCAAATGATAAGTCCAGAAACAATTACAACATTTACAAAACATTAAATATGGAGTATCAATAATTCAAGAAACATGTACAATGGAAAGCGATAGTAACATTCATGAAAAGATACGTTCGTTCTCCTGTCATTTCCTTTTTTTTTCATTTGAAATTGCATCATTTTCCACCAACCTCCACCAACCTACAAAGGTAATACTCGAGTATACCAAACGTTCATCCAGGTCCCTAATCGCCCGACCGAGTCCGTTTCTGGCTCGAGACGACCGGTAACAAGGGGCAATGGCCAGTTCAGCCCAAAAGGCTTACATTCATGCGCAAGTAGCATTTAATCATTTATCATGAAAATTTCACATTGATTTAGGTCGAGCGCAATAAAATACACACTCGCCTAGAAAGCTCATTTTGGAAATCATTCAAAGCACGTAACACGTTATCAATCAATAATACAAGTCATGAAGTCAAGGAAATATATCAAACAAGGAACACTTTCATATAAGCACGCATGATATGCAAGAAAACAGTTCAAAAGTAGCTTTGGAAACAGTTCAAAAGTAAATAATGTAAGAAACATTTCACAAGTACTTTGGAAATAGTTTAGGGTCACTCACCTCCATGGCTCAGAAATCATCCATCAAATATCATTGCCTTGCTCAAATCCAAGTCTTAAATCACAAACTCAATGCAAACAAGTTCCTTCAAAGTTCGAACAGCACTTCCCCTGAATTTGCTAACTTTTCCGGCCATCACGGCTTCATTATTTCCTCAGCCAGTCCCAAAGGTACACACACAACAACAAGTTCATCTAATAGTCATTCAGCAAGTTCCAAGTAGTACTAGTACAAGTCAAACTAGGGAAAAGTCCGGAAATGAAAGTTAAGCTCAAAACCAGAAAAATAGTTTTGACGTCCTTTTACGGTAATGGTACCAAAGGCGCTACGATGGTCGGATGAAGGTGCAAGACCCAACATTTCGAAGCTAAGAACCAGGGCTACAACAATGTAGAAGGTCACTCAGTCCAAATCCCAGCACAACTAAGTCATATATGCCAAATACCAAACCAGAACCGTAATTGCAGGTTTACAAATTACACTATGCTGTAATCAGTACAACTCAGTCTAAACAGGTCCAAATGCAGAAATTCCAAAGGCATATGGTAGCTAGGAAATCAAGCTACATTTCATCATAAGACCTCAACACCCAAATCCAAAACAATTCCAGTCAAAACAACCCATTCCAGACGCAGTTCTAACATCCTGATGAACCCAGAACAGCAATAATAATTTCGACTTATCTCATTCTACACTACTCCAAGTGACATGAAATTTAACAGGCACCCTTAAAACATCAATACCTACAACTTTCATGTTTTGAGCCAAGGCCAATTCTATCACGGCCCTACCTCCCCCTAAGGCGAACCAGAGGGTTCGTCGGGCCGCCTACCCAGCTCTCGCCGGGACTCAGTCGTTCACTACAATCCTCAATGGAATTTCAAGATATATATATCAAATATACATCAAAGGTTCCCAAACTTTACATATCAAAAGCGAAGCGTCCACGCTTCCACTGCGCCCCTCTGATCCTTGATACCAACTATTCTACAGGAGGAAGTCCAAAACTAGACTATTACACATCCAATCAATTCTAAACGTTCAATACAATCCCAATATGAATGATTACACAAAAGGAAATCCAAGTTCAATCCATACATGAGATAATCCATGAATAAACACTACAAGCCCTTCCTTCGCCTTGAGCCCTGTGGAGGGGAATAAAACACTTTGGGGTGAGCTAGAAGCTCAGCGAGTAACCAATAAAATCAGTAATCAAATCTGTTTAACAATAGTTCATTTCAATGATGTCGTAAATCAAATGATAAGCCTAGAAACAATTACAACGTTTACAAAACATTAAATATGGAGTATCAATAATTCAAGAAACATTCATGAAAAGGATACGTTCGTTCTCCTGTCATTTCATTGCATTTTTGGTTTCATTCGTGCATTCAATCACCCCGTCCCTGACTTTTGGCCAGGCTCCACCAACCTACAAGGTAATACTCGAGTATACCGAAACGTTCACCCAAGTTCCTAGTCGCCCGACCAAGTCCGCTTCTGGCTCGAGACGACCGGTAACAAGGGGCAATGGCCAGTTCAGCCCAAAAGGCTTACATTCATGCGTAAGTAGCATTTAAACATTAATCATTGAAAATTTCATATTTATTTAGGTCGAGTGCGATAAAGTACACACTCGCCTAGAAAACTCGTTTTAACAATCATTGAAAGGAAAATCAATAATAACAAGACACTAATGCAAGCACGCATGATATGTAAGAAACAGTTCCAAAAGTAACTTTGAAAACGGTTCAAAAGTAGATAATGCAGTAAAGCGGTTCAAAAGTAAATTTGGAAACAGTTTGAGGTCACTCACCTCCATGGCTCAGAAATCATCCATCATATAACATTGCCTTGCGCAAATCCAAGTCTTAGATCACAAACTCAATGCAAACAAATCCCTTCAAAGTTCGGACAACACTTCCCCTGAATTTGCTAACTTTTCCAGCCATCATGGCTTCATTATTTCCTCATTCCAACCCAAAGGTACAAACACAACAACAAGTTCATCCAATAGCCATTCAGCAAGCTCCAAGTTGTACTTGTACAAGTCAAGCTAGGGAAAAGTCCGGAAATGAAAGTTTAGCTCAAAACCAAAAAAACAGTTTTGACGTCATTTTGCGGTAATGGTACCAAAAGCACTACGATGGTCGGATAAAGATACAAGACCCACCGTTTCGAAGCTAAGAGACAGGGTTACAACAATGTAGAAGGCCACTCAGTCCAAATCCTAGCACAACTAGGTCAAATATGCAGAATACCAAACCAGAACCGTAATTGCAGGTTTACAAATTGCATTATGCTGTAATTAGTCCAACTCAGTCTATACAGGTCCGAATGCAGAAATTCCAAAGGCATATGATATCTAGGACATCAAGATACATTTCATCAGAAGATCTCAACCACCAAATCCAAAGCAATTCCAGTCAAAACAGACGATTACAGGAGCAGTTCGTACATTCTGATCAACCCAGAACAGCAACAGTAAAATCGACATATCTCATTCTACACTACTCCAATTGCCCTGAAATTTTACAGGCACCTCAAACACATCAATACCGACAACTTTGATGTTTTAAGAAAAGGCCAATTCGGCCTCTAACCATATGATACAAAACTAGACAGAAAAGGGGGTTATGAAACCCTAACTTCCCCAAATTCCTTCCAAACCCAAAATTGGTTGCAATTACCAATCATTTACATCCACTAGAGTCATAACCCCTCATTACCAACCATCATAAATAACCACAACATCATGATCACATTAAACCAGAAAATTCCTCAATAAAATAAAAACTTAACCAATTCATCTGAAACCAAGAAATAAACCACAAATTTCAGCACTTTAGCTTCCACTAAGCACAAATTAAGCATCATTAGGTGTAGGAGGAAGTTCAATCACCACTTACCTAGTAAACAAGAGAAAAGGAGTTGTAGAACACCTTAGCTTCCTTGAACACTTCCACAAAATCACTTACTAGCACCAAATGGAAAGATTTTATGGAGTAGAAACAAGATCAAATGGTTGGATGATTACACTCAAGCAAGATGGAAGCAAGAATCTTGGAGAGTTTTTATTTCTTTTTAGCTAGAGAGGGCTGGGCACAATGGTGAAGAAAAGAGTGATTTTTGTGGTAATTTTGAGATATTTAATCAATTAGTAAGAAATGTCAAAAAGTCAAATAAGTCAAATAAGTGACCACCACTCTTAAGGTGACACTTGTCACTTCATTAATGCATTCCTATCCTTCTTTTTCCCTCTCACATCAATCACTTCACCTCCTCTACTTATCTCTTAACACCCGATAAATTTCACCCAGTATCCGGAACTTAACCTAATTGGTCGACTTTTTCCGAACTTTTCGCCCTAGTGGGTCCCACATCCGGTATACACTCTTAATTTCGCAAAACTTATTTGATACTAGAAAAATCATCCAAAAACTATATCTGCTCATTAAAAATATCTAGAAAATTTCCCTATTAGAAAACGCAGAAAACAAGCCATTAAATAAATAAAACCCTAGAAAATGGGAAAAGTACGGGTTCTCACACTTATACTTTTCGGGGCGTCACAATCTCCCATCCTTAAAAGAATGTCGTCCTCGACATTCCATCTTGTATTAATCAATGCAAGACATTCCGCAAGAATCACTCAAGCATTCCAAACAGACACTAAGAGTCAGATCAAACCCACGGTCCGGCATCCTAAACTTCAAGCCTAGGACACACTACAGAGATCTGAAGCCTAAGCTCTGATACCAACTGTCACGGCCCCACCTCCCCCTAAGGCGAACCAGAGGGTTCGTCGGGCCGCCTGCCCAACTCTCGCCGAGACTCAGTCGTTCACTACAATCTTCAATGGAATTTCAAGATATATATATCAAATATACATCAAAGGTTCCCAAACTTTACATATCAAAAGCGAAGCGTCCACGCTTACACTGCGCCCCTCTGATCCTTGATACCAACTATTCTACAGGAGGAAGTCCAAAACTAGACTATTACACATCCAATCAATTCTAAACGTTCAATACAATCCCAATATAAATGATTACACAAAAGGAAATCCAAGTTCAATCCATACATGAGATAATCCATGAATAAACACTACAAGCCCTTCCTTCGCCTTGAGCCCTGTGGAGGGGAATAAAACATTTTGGGGTGAGCTAGAAGCTCAGCGAGTAACCAATAAAATCAGTAATCAAATCTGTTTAACAATAGTTCATTTCAATGATGTCGTAAATCAAATGATAAGTCTAGAAACAATTACAACGTTTACAAAACATTAAATATGGAGTATCAATAATTCAAGAAACATTCATGAAAAGGATACGTTCGTTCTCCTGTCATTTCATTGCATTTTTGGTTTCATTCGTGCATTCAATCACCCCGTCCCTGACTTTTGGCCAGGCTCCACCAACCTACAAGGTAATACTCGAGTATACCGAAACGTTCACCCAAGTTCCTAGTCGCCCGACCAAGTCCGCTTCTGACTCGAGACGACCGGTAACAAGGGGCAATGGCCAGTTCAGCCCAAAAGGCTTACATTCATGCACAAGTAGCATTTAAACATTAATCATTGAAAATTTCATATTTATTTAGGTCGAGTGCGATAAAGTACACACTCGCCTAGAAAACTCGTTTTAACAATCATTGAAAGCAAAATCAATAATAACAAGACACTAATGCAAGCACGCATGATATGTAAGAAACAGTTCCAAAAGTAACTTTGAAAACGGTTCAAAAGTAGATAATGCAGCAAAGCGGTTCAGAAGTAAATTTGGAAACAGTTTGAGGTCACTCACCTCCATGGCTCAGAAATCATCCATCATATAACATTGCCTTGCGCAAATCCAAGTCTTAGATCACAAACTCAATGCAAACAAATCCCTTCAAAGTTCGGACAGCACTTCCCCTGAATTTGCTAACTTTTCCAGCCATCATGGCTTCATTATTTCCTCATTCCAACCCAAAGGTACACACACAACAACAAGTTCATCCAATAGCCATTCAGCAAGCTCCAAGCAGTACTTGTACAAGTCAAGCTAGGGAAAAGTCCGGAAATGAAAGTTTAGCTCAAAACCAAAAAAATAGTTTTGACGTCATTTTGCGGTAATGGTACCAAAAGCACTACGATGGTCGGATGAAGATACAAGACCCACCGTTTCGAAGCTAAGAGACAGGGTTACAACAATGTAGAAGGCCACTCAGTCCAAATCCTAGCACAACTAGGTCAAATATGCAGAATACCAAACCAGAACCGTAATTGCAGGTTTACAAATTACACTATGCTGTAATTAGTCCAACTCAGTCTATACAGGTCCGAATGCAGAAATTCCAAAGTCATATGATAGCTAGGACATCAAGATACATTTCATCAGAAGACCTCAACCACCAAATCCAAAGCAATTCCAGTCAAAACAGACGATTACAGGCGCAGTTCGCACATTCTGATCAACCCAGAACAGCAACAGTAAAATCGACATATCTCATTCTACACTACTCCAATTGTCCTGAAATTTTACAGGCACCTCAAACACATCAATACCTAAAACTTTTATGTTTTAAGAAAATGCCAATTCGGCCTCTAACCATATGATAAAAAACCGGACAGAAAAGGGGGTTATGAAACCCTAACTTTCCCAAATTCCTTCCAAACCCAAAATTGGTTGCAATTGCCAATCATTTACATCCACTAGAGTCATAACCCCTCATTACCAACCATCATAAATAACCACAACATCATGATCACATTAAACCAGAAAATTCCTCAATAAAATAAAAACTTAACCAATTCATCTCAAACCAAGAAATAAACCACAAATTTCAGCACTTTAGCTTCCACTAAGCACAAATTAAGCATCATTAGGTGTAGGAGGAAGTTCAATCACCACTTACCTAGTAAACAAGAGAAAAGGAGTTGTAGAACACCTTAGCTTCCTTGAACACTTCCACAAAATCACTTACTAGCACCAAATGGAAAGATTTTATGGAGTAGAAACAAGATCAAATGGTTGGATGATTACACTCAAGCAAGATGGAAGCAAGAATCTTGGAGAGTTTTTATTTCTTTTTAGCTAGAGAGGGCTGGGCACAATGGTGAAGAAAAGAGTGATTTTTGTGGTAATTTTGAGATATTTAATCAATTAGTAAGAAATGTCAAAAAGTCAAATAAGTCAAATAAGTGACCACCACTCTTAAGGTGACACTTGTCACTTCATTAATGCATTCCTATCCTTCTTTTTCCCTCTCACATCAATCACTTCACCTCCTCTACTTATCTCTTAACACCCGATAAATTTCACCCAGTATCCGGAACTTAACCTAATTGGTCGACTTTTTCCGAACTTTTCGCCCTAGTGGGTCCCACATCCGGTATACACTCTTAATTTCGCAAAACTTATTTGATACTAGAAAAATCATCCAAAAACTATATCTGCTCATTAAAAATATCTAGAAAATTTCCCTATTAGAAAACGCAGAAAACAAGCCATTAAATAAATAAAACCCTAGAAAATGGGAAAAGTACGGGTTCTCACACTTATACTTTTCGGGGCGTCACAATCTCCCATCCTTAAAAGAATGTCGTCCTCGACATTCCATCTTGTATTAATCAATGCAAGACATTCCGCAAGAATCACTCAAGCATTCCAAACAGACACTAAGAGTCAGATCAAACCCACGGTCCGGCATCCTAAACTTCAAGCCTAGGACACACTACAGAGATCTGAAGCCTAAGCTCTTATACCAACTGTCACGGCCCCACCTCCCCCTAAGGCGAACCAGAGGGTTCGTCGGGCCGCCTGCCCAGCTCTCGCCGAGACTCAGTCGTTCACTACAATCTTCAATGGAATTTCAAGATATATATATCAAATATACATCAAAGGTTCCCAAACTTTACATATCAAAAGCGAAGCGTCCACGCTTCCACTGCGCCCCTCTGATCCTTGATACCAACTATTCTACAGGAGGAAGTCCAAAACTAGACTATTACACATCCAATCAATTCTAAACGTTCAATACAATCCCAATATGAATGATTACACAAAAGGAAATCCAAGTTCAATCCATACATGAGATAATCCATGAATAAACACTACAAGCCCTTCCTTCGCCTTGAGCCCTGTGGAGGGGAATAAAACATTTTGGGGTGAGCTAGAAGCTCAGCGAGTAACCAATAAAATCAGTAATCAAATCTGTTTAACAATAGTTCATTTCAATGATGTCGTAAATCAAATGATAAGTCTAGAAACAATTACAACGTTTACAAAACATTAAATATGGAGTATCAATAATTCAAGAAACATTCATGAAAAGGATACGTTCGTTCTCCTGTCATTTCATTGCATTTTTGGTTTCATTCGTGCATTCAATCACCCCGTCCCTGGCTTTTGGCCAGGCTCCACCAACCTACAAGGTAATACTCGAGTATACCGAAACGTTCACCCAAGTTCCTAGTCGCCCGACCAAGTCCGCTTCTGACTCGAGACGACCGGTAACAAGGGGCAATGGCCAGTTCAGCCCAAAAGGCTTACATTCATGCACAAGTAGCATTTAAACATTAATCATTGAAAATTTCATATTTATTTAGGTCGAGTGCGATAAAGTACACACTCGCCTAGAAAACTCGTTTTAACAATCATTGAAAGCAAAATCAATAATAACAAGACACTAATGCAAGCACACATGATATGTAAGAAACAGTTCCAAAAGTAACTTTGAAAACGGTTCAAAAGTAGATAATGCAGCAAAGCGGTTCAGAAGTAAATTTGGAAACAGTTTGAGGTCACTCACCTCCATGGCTCAGAAATCATCCATCATATAACATTGCCTTGCGCAAATCCAAGTCTTAGATCACAAACTCAATGCAAACAAATCCCTTCAAAGTTCGGACAGCACTTCCCCTGAATTTGCTAACTTTTCCAACCATCATGGCTTCATTATTTCCTCATTCCAACCCAAAGGTACACACACAACAAAAAGTTCATCCAATAGCCATTTTTAGCAAGCTCCAAGCAGTACTTGTACAAGTCAAGCTAGGGAAAAGTCCGGAAATGAAAGTTTAGCTCAAAACCAAAAAAATAGTTTTGACGTCATTTTGCGGTAATGGTACCAAAAGCACTACGATGGTCGGATGAAGATACAAGACCCACCGTGTCGAAGCTAAGAGACAGGGTTACAACAATGTAGAAGGCCACTCAGTCCAAATCCTAGCACAACTAGGTCAAATATGCAGCATACCAAACCAGAACCGTAATTGCAGGTTTACAAATTACACTATGCTGTAATTAGTCCAACTCAGTCTATACAGGTCCGAATGCAGAAATTCCAAAGGCATATGATAGCTAGGACATCAAGATACATTTCATCAGAAGACCTCAACCACCAAATCCAAAGCAATTCCAGTCAAAACAGACGATTACAGGCGCAGTTCGCACATTCTGATCAACCCAGAACAGAAACAGTAAAATCGACATATCTCTTTCTACACTACTCCAATTGCCCTGAAATGTTACAGGCACCTCAAACACATCAATACCTACAACTTTTATGTTTTAAGAAAAGGCCAATTCGGCCTCTAACCATATGATACAAAACCGGACAGAAAAGGGGGTTATGAAACCCTAACTTCCCCAAATTCCTTCCAAACCCAAAATTGGTTGCAATTGCCAATCATTTACATCCACTAGAGTCATAACCCCTCATTACCAACCATCATAAATAACCACAACATCATGATCCAATTAAACCAGAAAATTTCTCAATAAAATAAAAACTTAACCAATTCATCTCAAACCAAGAAATAAACCACAAATTTCAGCACTTTAGCTTCCACTAAGCACAAATTAAGCATCATTAGGTGTAGGAGGAAGTTCAATCACCACTTACCTAGTAAACAAGAGAAAAGGAGTTGTAGAACACCTTAGCTTCCTTTAACACTTCCACAAAATCACTTACTAGCACCAAATGGAAAGATTTTATGGAGTAGAAACAAGATCAAATGGTTGGATGATTACACTCAAGCAAGATGGAAGCAAGAATCTTGGAGAGTTTTTCTTTCTTCTTAGCTAGAGAGGGCTGGGCACAATGGTGAAGAAAAGAGTGATTTTTGTGGTAATTTTGAGATATTTAATCAATTAGTAAGAAATGTCAAAAAGTCAAATAAGTCAAATAAGTGACCACCACTCTTAAGGTGACACTTGTCACTTCATTAATGCATTCCTATCCTTCTTTTTCCCTCTCACATCAATCACTTCACCTCCTCTACTTATCTCTTAACACCCGATAAATTTCACCCAGTATCCGGAACTTAACCTAATTGGTCGAATTTTTCCGAACTTTTCGCCCTAGTGGGTCCTACATCCGGTATACACTCTTAATTTCGCAAAACTTATTTGATACTAGAAAAATCATCCAAAAACTATATCTGCTCATTAAAAATATCTAGAAAATTTCCCTACTAAGAAAACGCAGAAAACAAGCCATTAAATAAATAAAACCCTAGAAAATGGGAAAAGTACGGGTTCTCACACTTATACTTTTCGGGGCGTCACAATCTCCCATCCTTAAAAGAATGTCGTCCTCGACATTCCATCTTGTATTAATCAATGCAAGACATTCCGCAAGAATCACTCAAGCATTCCAAACAGACACTAAGAGTCAGATCAAACCCACGGTCCGGCATCCTAAACTTCAAGCCTAGGACACACTACAGAGATCTGAAGCCTAAGCTCTGATACCAACTGTCACGGCCCCACCTCCCCCTAAGGCGAACCAGAGGATTCGTCGGGCCGCCTGCCCAGCTCTCGCCGAGACTCAGTCATTCACTACAATCTTCAGTGGAATTTCAAGATATATATATCAAATATACATCAAAGGTTCCCAAACTTTACATATCAAAAGCGAAGCGTCCACGCTTCCACTGCGCCCCTCTGATCCTTGATACCAACTATTCTACAGGAGGAAGTCCAAAACTAGACTATTACACATCCAATCAATTCTAAACGTTCAATACAATCCCAATATGAATGATTACACAAAAGGAAATCCAAGTTCAATCCATACATGAGATAATCCATGAATAAACACTACAAGCCCTTCCTTCGCCTTGAGCCCTGTGGAGGGGAATAAAACATTTTGGGGTGAGCTAGAAGCTCAGCGAGTAACCAATAAAATCAGTAATCAAATCTGTTTAACAATAGTTCATTTCAATGATGTCGTAAATCAAATGATAAGTCTAGAAACAATTACAACGTTTACAAAACATTAAATATGGAGTATCAATAATTCAAGAAACATTCATGAAAAGGATACGTTCGTTCTCCTGTCATTTCATTGCATTTTTGGTTTCATTCGTGCATTCAATCACCCCGTCCCTGGCTTTTGGTCAGGCTCCACCAACCTACAAGGTAATACTCGAGTATACCGAAACGTTCACCCAAGTTCCTAGTCGCCCGACCAAGTTCGCTTCTGGCTCGAGACGACCGGTAACAAGGGGCAATGGCCAGTTCAGCCCAAAAGGCTTACATTCATGCACAAGTAGCATTTAAACATTAATCATTGAAAATTTCATATTTATTTAGGTCGAGTGCGATAAAGTACACACTCGCCTAGAAAACTCGTTTTAACAATCATTGAAAGCAAAATCAATAATAACAAGACACTAATGCAAGCACGCATGATATGTAAGAAACAGTTCCAAAAGTAACTTTGAAAACGGTTCAAAAGTAGATAATGCAGCAAAGCGGTTCAGAAGTAAATTTGGAAACAGTTTGAGGTCACTCACCTCCATGGCTCAGAAATCATCCATCATATAACATTGCCTTGCGCAAATCCAAGTCTTAGATCACAAACTCAATGCAAACAAATCCCTTCAAAGTTCGGACAGCACTTCCCCTGAATTTGCTAACTTTTCCAGCCATCATGGCTTCATTATTTCCTCATTCCAACCCAAAGGTACACACACAACAAAAAGTTCATCCAATAGCCATTCAGCAAGCTCCAAGCAGTACTTGTACAAGTCAAGCTAGGGAAAAGTCCGGAAATGAAAGTTTAGCTCAAAACCAAAAAAATAGTTTTGACGTCATTTTGCGGTAATGGTACCAAAAGCACTACGATGGTCGGATGAAGATACAAGACCCACCGTGTCGAAGCTAAGAGACAGGGTTACAACAATGTAGAAGGCCACTCAGTCCAAATCCTAGCACAACTAGGTCAAATATGCAGCATACCAAACCAGAACCGTAATTGCAGGTTTACAAATTACACTATGCTGTAATTAGTCCAACTCAGTCTATACAGGTCCGAATGCAGAAATTCCCAAGGCATATGATAGCTAGGACATCAAGATACATTTCATCAGAAGACCTCAACCACCAAATCCAAAGCAATTCCAGTCAAAACAGACGATTACAGGCGCAGTTCGCACATTCTGATCAACCCAGAACAGCAACAGTAAAATCGACATATCTCATTCTACATTACTCCAATTGCCCTGAAATTTTACAGGCACCTCAAACACATCAATACCGACAACTTTGATGTTTTAAGAAAAGGCCAATTCGGCCTCTAACCATATGATACAAAACCGGACAGAAAAGGGGGTTATGAAACCCTAACTTCCCCAAATTCCTTCCAAACCCAAAATTGGTTGCAATTACCAATCATTTACATCCACTAGAGTCATAACCCCTCATTACCAACCATCATAAATAACCACAACATCATGATCACATTAAACCAGAAAATTCCTCAATAAAATAAAATTTTAACCAATTCATCTCAAACCAAGAAATAAACCACAAATTTCAGCACTTTAGCTTCCACTAAGCACAAATTAAGCATCATTAGGTGTAGGAGGAAGTTCAATCACCACTTACCTAGTAAACAAGAGAAAAGGAGTTGTAGAACACCTTAGCTTCCTTGAACACTTCCACAAAATCACTTACTAGCACCAAATGGAAAGATTTTATGGAGTAGAAACAAGATCAAATGGTTGGATGATTACACTCAAGCAAGATGGAAGCAAGAATCTTGGAGAGTTTTTCTTTCTTCTTAGCTAGAGAGGGCTGGGCACAATGGTGAAGAAAAGAGTGATTTTTGTGGTAATTTTGAGATATTTAATCAATTAGTAAGAAATGTCAAAAAGTCAAATAAGTGACCACCACTCTTAAGGTGACACTTGTCACTTCATTAATGCATTCCTATACTTCTTTTTCCCTCTCACATCAATCACTTCACCTCCTCTATTTATCTCTTAACACCCGATAAATTTCACCCAGTATCCGGAACTTAACCTAATTGGTCGAATTTTTCCGAACTTTTCGCCCTAGTGGGTCCCACATCCGGTATACACTCTTAATTTCGCAAAACCTATTTGATACTAGAAAAATCATCCAAAAACTATATCTGCTCATTAAAAATATCTAGAAAATTTCCCTACTAAGAAAACGCAGAAAACAAGCCATTAAATAAATAAAACCCTAAAAAATGGGAAAAGTACGGGTTCTCACACTTATACTTTTCGGGGCGTCACAATCTCCCCTCCTTAAAAGAATGTCGTCCTCGACATTCCATCTTGTATTAATCAATGCAAGATGTTGACCTTGGTCGATCAATCCTTGGTTTTGATGATTAACAAACCAATATGTAGATTTGGGTTAATGTTTTTATGTGAGTAATTTGTTAGAACAGATTCTTGTGGCATAAAAGAAGAAGCAAAAACTGGGCACTCATATCGGACGCTATCGGACGTCCGAAAGGATGAAGAACATCAAGAAGGAAACTCTGTCGGACGCTCGTGAGGAAGCATCGGACGTCCGGAAGGATCGGACGCACGCATCGGACGCACATCGATCGCATCGGACGTCCGAGAAATTTCGCAAAGATTTGATGACACTCTGACGACGTTCGGACGCAGGGTTCGGACGTCCGACAGGTGGTTTGGACGCAGGGTTCGGACGTCCGACAGGTGGTTCGGACGTCCGACAGGCCAACGGCTAGTTTTGACAGCATTTAATATTTGACCATTAGAGAGCCTTTTGAAGCCATTTCTCACCTTCTATAAATACCCCAAAGCACAAGAAGACAAAAGACTTTTGTCAACACAAAATACAAGCTTACAAGTGAGATTTTTGAGTAGAAAAATTCTTTGTTGGTTGTATAAGGGGTTGGGAAAGTTGGGTTGTGAGGTTGCTCAAGTGAAGGTTACTCTCTAGGTGGAGTAAAACCTTGGTGAAGGTGAACCTATCACTTGGAGTGGTAAAACCTTGGTGAAGGTTGCCTCATTTGTATAAAATAGTTCTTATTTGGGTGAGTGATCTTTCAAGTGTAGGTTGTTGAGGGTTAACTAGAATAGTTGTAAAACTCTTTGGCTCAACCAAAGTGTGTTTGGGGTGAGGAAGGAGTGAGCCTTCACTTGTACGTCTTGGTTAGCATCGCCATCTATTGAAGAGGCTATTGGATTGATATTTGGTTTGCATTTCTCATCTTTTCTCTTTAATTAAGTTTTCTTTATTGTGCTTAAATTTGATATATCTTTGTGCATCATTGTGAAATTGTTTGTACTCATTGGGTTGCACCAGGCCTTACAATTGGTATCAGAGCTTGGTCTCTTTTGATCAAGCTTAACCGCTTAGAGTAAAGATCATGGCAACCATAAAAGTTTCTTTTTTAGAAGGGCAATCTATTGATAGACCACCTATGTTTAATGGTTCTCATTTTAGCATGTGGAAACAAAGAATGATGATTTTCTTACAATCCGTTTATATTGAATTATGGTATGTGGTAGAAGATGGTCCTTATGAAGTTAGAATAGTTGACTCTACCACCAATTTGAGTAGATTAAAGACTAGACAAGAATTGAATGAAAAAGACAAGAGATACCTTTCTTTGAATGCCAAGGCCATGTGTATATTGTACAATGCATTAGATGTAAATGAATCTAGTAGGATTAAAGGTTGTAAATCAGCTAAAGATATTTGGGATAAATTGTGTGTATTTCATGAAGGTAACCAAGATATTAAAGAACAAAAGAAATCTTTGCTTGTTTCTCAATATGAATTTTTCAAAATGCATCCTCTTGAAAATGTTGATAAGATGTGTAGTAGATTTTGTGACATTATTGAAGATCTTAAATTGCTTGGAAAAGAATATTCTTTGGGTGAGAAAAATAGAAAGATTTTGAATGCCTTGCCAAAAGAATGGGAAAACAAAATAAATGCTATAGAAGAGGCAAAGGATTTAAATTCTATGTCCATTGAATCTCTTGTGGATACCTAACCTCTTATGAATTAAAGCTGAAATTCAAAGTGCAAGAGGAAGAAAATGCAAGAATGTATAAGAGAGGCATAGCTTTTAAAGCATCTCAAGTGGGGGATAACCCATCCTTCATGGGTAATGAAATCATGGAAGTGGACAATGATATAACTCCTCACATCAAAAGTTTCAAGAAGATCTTCAACAAGAGATGTTCAAGAGGAGATTGCAAAATTACATGGGATGAATGCAATTCAAAAAGAGAAAAAGAAGAGTTGGCCCAAATGGCACTAATGGCCGTTGGAGAAGATGAGGTAAGTTCTTATCACTCTTCTTGTGATGAAGATAATGAAGATGATGATGTGAAAATTCTTATGATTAAAATGCATAAAAGTTTGAGAAAATCTTATGCTAAAAATAAAGATTTGAAAACAAAAATAAATGATTTGTTGGAAGAAAATTCCAAACTTTTTCAAGAAAATAAATGTTTGAGAATGAAAAATGATGATTTAAAAAATCAAAAAAGTGTTTTTGATTGCAAAAATAATTTGAAAAGGAAGTTGGAAGAGAAAACAAAGTTTTATGAAAAAATGTTGGAGGAACAAAAATTGTTAAAGAAAAGAATTAATGACTTGAACGAGTTTCTCCAAAATGAAAAACAAAAGTTTTCTCAAACAAAAGAAAGCAAATCTTTTCAAGGCACAAATAAGTTTGCTATGATAAGAAGTAAGAAAATTAGTTGCATTAAATCCACCTATGTGCAAAATACTTCTATCATGTGTCACTTTTGTTGCCAATTTGGACATATACAAAATGATTGCTATGTAAAGAAAAATATGAGAAAAGGTATGAAATCCATGTGGATTGCTAGATCATGTTGTAATAACTCCCAAGGACCCTATTATGGTCTTGACTTGAAAAATAAAGGGGAAGTTGGCTTTTTGATTGATGCCAAAAGGGGGAGTAGGACTTATTGAAGTTTCTTTGTATGTTGGCATTTTCTAAGGGGGAGTTTTATTTGAACATGTTGGCATTTTCTAAGGGGGAGTTTTATTTGAACTTATTTGATAAAAGAAATCTTCATTTTGTTTGTCATCATCAAAAAGGGGGAGATTGTTGACCTTGGTCGATCAATCCTTGGTTTTGATGATTAACAAACCAATATGTAGATTTGGGTTAATGTTTTTATGTGAGTAATTTGTTAGAACAGATTCTTGTGGCATAAAAGAAGAAGCAAAAACAGGGCACTCATGTCGGACGCTATCGGACGTCCGAAAGGATGAAGAACATCAAGAAGGAAACTCTGTCGGACGCTCGTGAGGAAGCATCGGACGTCCGGAAGGATCGGACGCACGCATCGGACGCACATCGATCGCATCGGACGTCCGAGAAATTTCGCAAAGATTTGATGACTCTCTGACGACGTTCGGACGCAGGGTTCGGACGTCCGACAGGTGGTTTGGACGCAGGGTTCGGACGTCCGACAGGTGGTTCGGACGTCCGACAGGCCAACGGCTAGTTTTGACAGCATTTAATATTTGACCGTTAGAGAGCCTTTTGAAGCCATTTCTCACCTTCTATAAATACCCCAAAGCACAAGAAGACAAAAGACTTTTGCCAACACAAAATACAAGCTTACAAGTGAGATTTTTGAGTAGAAAGATTCTTTGTTGGTTGTATAAGGGGTTGGGAAAGTTGGGTTGTGAGGTTGCTCAAGTGAAGGTTACTCTCTAGGTGGAGTAAAACCTTGGTGAAGGTGAACCTATCACTTGGAGTGGTAAAACCTTGGTGAAGGTTGCCTCATTTGTATAAAATAGTTCTTATTTGGGTGAGTGATCTTTCAAGTGTAGGTTGTTGAGGGTTAACTAGAATAGTTGTAAAACTCCTTGGCTCAACCAAAGTGTGTTTGGGGTGAGGAAGGAGTGAGCCTTCACTTGTACGTCTTGGTTAGCATCGCCATCTATTGAAGAGGCTATTGGATTGATATTTGGTTTGCATTTCTCATCTTTTCTCTTTAATTAAGTTTTCTTTATTGTGCTTAAATTTGATATATCTTTGTGCATCATTGTGAAATTGTTTGTACTCATTGGGTTGCACCAGGCCTTACACAAGACATTCCGCAAAAATCACTCAAGCATTCCAAACAGACACTAAGAGTCAGATCAAACCCACGGTCCGGCATCCTAAACTTCAAGCCTAGGACACACTACAGAGATCTGAAGCCTAAGCTCCGATACCAACTGTCACGGCCCCACCTCCCCCTAAGGCGAACCAGAGGGTTCGTCGGGCCGCCTGCCCAGCTCTCGCCGAGACTCAGTCGTTCACTACAATCTTCAATGGAATTTCAAGATATATATATCAAATATACATCAAAGGTTCCCAAACTTTACATATCAAAAGCGAAGCGTCCACGCTTCCACTGCGCCCCTCTGATCCTTGATACCAACTATTCTACAGGAGGAAGTCCAAAACTAGACTATTACACATCCAATCAATTCTAAACGTTCAATACAATCCCAATATGAATGATTACACAAAAGGAAATCCAAGTTCAATCCATACATGAGATAATCCATGAATAAACACTACAAGCCCTTCCTTCGCCTTGAGCCCTGTGGAGGGGAATAAAACATTTTGGGGTGAGCTAGAAGCTCAGCGAGTAACCAATAAAATCAGTAATCAAATCTGTTTAACAATAGTTCATTTCAATGATGTCGTAAATCAAATGATAAGTCTAGAAACAATTACAACGTTTACAAAACATTAAATATGGAGTATCAATAATTCAAGAAACATTCATGAAAAGGATACGTTCGTTCTCCTGTCATTTCATTGCATTTTTGGTTTCATTCGTGCATTCAATCACCCCGTCCCTGGCTTTTGGCCAGGCTCCACCAACCTACAAGGTAATACTCGAGTATACCGAAAAGTTCACCCAAGTTCCTAGTCGCCCGACCAAGTCCGCTTCTGGCTCGAGACGACCGGTAACAAGGGGCAATGGCCAGTTCAGCCCAAAAGGCTTACATTCATGCGCAAGTAGCATTTAAACATTAATCATTGAAAATTTCATATTTATTTAGGTCGAGTGCGATAAAGTACACACTCGCCTAGAAAACTCGTTGTAACAATCATTGAAAGAAAAATCAATAATAACAAGACACTAATGCAAGCACGCATGATATGTAAGAAACAGTTCCAAAAGTAACTTTGAAAACGGTTCAAAAGTAGATAATGCAGTAAAGCGGTTCAAAAGTAAATTTGGAAACAGTTTGAGGTCACTCACCTCCATGGCTCAGAAATCATCCATCATATAGCATTGCCTTGCGCAAATCCAAGTCTTAGATCACAAACTCAATGCAAACAAATCCCTTCAAAGTTCGGACAGCACTTCCCCTGAATTTGCTAACTTTTCCAGCCATCATGGCTTCATTATTTCCTCATTCCAACCCAAAGGTACACACACAACAACAAGTTCATCCAATAGCCATTCAGCAAGCTCCAAGCAGTACTTGTACAAGTCAAGCTAGGGAAAAGTCCGGAAATGAAAGTTTAGCTCAAAACCAAAAAAATAGTTTTGACGTCATTTTGCGGTAATGGTACCAAAAGCACTACGATGGTCGGATGAAGATACAAGACCCACCGTTTCGAAGCTAAGAGACAGGGTTACAACAATGTAGAAGGCCACTCAGTCCAAATCCTAGCACAACTAGGTCAAATATGCAGAATACCAAACCAGAACCGTAATTGCAGGTTTACAAATTACACTATGCTGTAATTAGTCCAACTCAGTCTATACAGGTCCGAATGCAGAAATTCCAAAGGCATATGATAGCTAGGACATCAAGATGCATTTCATCAGAAGACCTCAACCACCAAATCCAAAGCAACTCCAGTCAAAACAGACGATTACAGGCGCAGTTCGCACATTCTGATCAACCCAGAACAGCAACAGTAAAATCGACATATCTCATTCTACACTACTCCAATTGCCCTGAAATTTTACATGCACCTCAAACACATCAATACCTACAACTTTTATGTTTTAAGAAAAGGCCAATTCGGCCTCTAACCATATGATAAAAAACCGGACAGAAAAGGGGGTTATGAAACCCTAACTTCCCCAAATTCCTTCCAAACCCAAAATTGGTTGCAATTACCAATCATTTACATCCACTAGAGTCATAACCCCTCATTACCAACCATCATAAATAACCACAACATCATGATCCAATTAAACCAGAAAATTTCTCAATAAAATAAAAACTTAACCAATTCATCTCAAACCAAGAAATAAACCACAAATTTCAGCACTTTAGCTTCCACTAAGCACAAATTAAGCATCATTAGGTGTAGGAGGAAGTTCAATCACCACTTACCTAGTAAACAAGAGAAAAGGAGTTGTAGAACACCTTAGCTTCCTTGAACACTTCCACAAAATCACTTACTAGCACCAAATGGAAAGATTTTATGGAGTAGAAACAAGATCAAATGGTTGGATGATTACACTCAAGCAAGATGGAAGCAAGAATCTTGGAGAGTTTTTCTTTCTTCTTAGCTAGAGAGGGCTGGGCACAATGGTGAAGAAAAGAGTGATTTTTGTGGTAATTTTGAGATATTTAATCAATTAGTAAGAAATGTCAAAAAGTCAAATAAGTGACCACCACTCTTAAGGTGACACTTGTCACTTCATTAATGCATTCCTATACTTCTTTTTCCCTCTCACATCAATCACTTCACCTCCTCTACTTATCTCTTAACACCCGATAAATTTCACCCAGTATCCGGAACTTAACCTAATTGGTCGAATTTTTCCGAACTTTTCGCCCTAGTGGGTCCCACATCCGGTATACACTCTTAATTTCGTAAAACCTATTTGATACTAGAAAAATCATCCAAAAACTATATCTGCTCATTAAAAATATCTAGAAAATTTCCCTACAAAGAAAACGCAGAAAACAAGCCATTAAATAAATAAAACCCTAGAAAATGGGAAAAGTACGGGTTCTCACACTTATACTTTTCGGGGCGTCACAATCTCCCCTCCTTAAAAGAATGTCGTTCTCGACATTCCATCTTGTATTAATCAATGTAAGACATTCCGCAAGAATCACTCAAGCATTCCAAACAGACACTAAGAGTCAGATCAAACCCACGGTCCGGCATCCTAAATTTCAAGCCTAGGACACACTACAGAGATCTGAAGCCTATGCTCTGATACCAACTGTCACGGCCCCACCTCCCCCTAAGGCGAACCAGAGGGTTCGTCGGGCCGCCTGCCCAGCTCTCGCCGGGACTCAGTCGTTCACTACAATCCTCAATGGAATTTCAAGATATATATATCAAATATACATCAAAGGTTCCCAAACTTTACATATCAAAAGCGAAGCGTCCACGCTTCCACTGCGCCCCTCTGATCCTTGATACCAACTATTCTACAGGAGGAAGTCCAAAACTAGACTATTACACATCCAATCAATTCTAAACGTTCAATACAATCCCAATATGAATGATTACACAAAAGGAAATCCAAGTTCAATCCATACATGAGATAATCCATGAATAAACACTACAAGCCTTTCCTTCGCCTTGAGCCCTGTGGAGGGGAATAAAATATTTTGGGGTGAGCTAGAAGCTCAGCGAGTAACCAATAAAATCAGTAATCAAATCTGTTTAACAATAGTTCATTTCAATGATGTCGTAAATCAAATGATAAGTCTAGAAACAATTACAACGTTTACAAAACATTAAATATGGAGTATCAATAATTCAAGAAACATTCATGAAAAGGATACGTTCGTTCTCCTGTCATTTCATTGCATTTTTGGTTTCATTCGTGCATTCAATCACCCCGTCCCTGGCTTTTGGCCAGGCTCCACCAACCTACAAGGTAATACTCGAGTATACCGAAACGTTCACCCAAGTTCCTAGTCGCCCGACCAAGTCCGCTTCTGCCTCGAGACGACCGGTAACAAGGGGCAATGGCCAGTTCAGCCCAAAAGGCTTACATTCATGCGCAAGTAGCATTTAAACATTAATCACTGAAAATTTCATATTTATTTAGGTCGAGTGCGATAAAGTACACACACGCCTAGAAAACTCGTTTTAACAATCATTGAAAGCAAAATCAATAATAACAAGACACTAATGCAAGCACGCATGATATGTAAGAAACAGTTCCAAAAGTAACTTTGAAAACGGTTCAAAAGTAGATAATGCAGTAAAGCGGTTCAAAAGTAAATTTGGAAACAGTTTGAGGTCACTCACCTCCATGGCTCAGAAATCATCCATCATATAACATTGTCTTGCGCAAATCCAAGTCTTAGATCACAAACTCAATGCAAACAAATCCCTTCAAAGTTCGGACAGCACTTCCCCTGAATTTGCTAACTTTTCCAGCCATCATGACTTCATTATTTTCTCATTCCAACCCAAAGGTACACACACAACAACAAGTTCATCCAATAGCCATTCAGCAAGCTCCAAGCAGTACTTGTACAAGTCAAGCTAGGGAAAAGTCCGGAAATGAAAGTTTAGCTCAAAACCAAAAAAACAGTTTTGACGTCATTTTACGGTAATGGTACCAAAAGCACTACGATGGTCGGATAAAGATACAAGACCCACCGTTTCGAAGCTAAGAGACAGGGTTACAACAATGTAGAAGGCCACTCAGTCCAAATCCTAGCACAACTAGGTCAAATATGCAGAATACCAAACCAGAACCGTAATTGCAGGTTTACAAATTACACTATGCTGTAATTAGTCCAAATCAGTCTATACAGGTCCGAATGCAGAAATTCCAAAGGCATATGATAGCTAGGACATCAAGATACATTTCATCAGAAGACCTCAACCACCAAATCCAAAGTAATTCCAGTCAAAACAGACGATTACAGGCGCAGTTCGCACATTCTGATCAACCCAGAACAGCAACAGTAAAATCGACATATCTCATTCTACACTACTCCAATTGCCCTGAAATTTTACAGGTACCTCAAACACATCAATACCTACAACTTTTATGTTTTAAGAAAAGGCCAATTCGGCATCTAACCATATGATACAAAAACATTTATTTATTTTACATAAATGTAGTGATTCAGAATAAAATACCCATAAATAGCTAGTATTTTGTTAATGTAATGCAAAAAATTCATAAAGAACTGGTATGTTATGGGCGCAATCTTTTTTACTTTCACATATTTAAATTTTGTTAAATACAAAATCTACCAGTTTCCCTTTCGTAAAAATATAAATATAATATTTTTTCAATTTTAGTTACAAACATTTATATATTTTACATAAATATAATGATTCAGAGTAAAATACCCATAAATGGTTAGTATTTTGTTGATGTAATGCAAAACACTCATAAAGAGCTGGTATGTTATGGGCAAAAACTTTTTTACTTTCACATATTTAAAAATTGTTAAATACAAAATTTACTAGTTTCCTTTTTGTAAAAATATTAGTGTAACACTTTTTCAATTTTAGTTACAAACATTTATGTATTTTACATAAATGTAATGATTCAGAGTAAAATGTCCATAAATAGCTAGTATTTTGTTGATATAATACAAAAAAAATTATAAAGAGCAAGTATGTTATGGGCAATTTGTTTTTTACTTTCAAAATCAGTTTATGCTAAATACAGGACAATCAGTTTACCTTTCATAAAAATATTAGTGTAACAGTTTTTCAATTTTAGTTATAAACATTTATTTATTTTACATAAATGTAATTATTCAGAGTAAAATGCCCATAAATAGATATAGTATTTTGTTGATGTAATACCCATAATCGGGAGAATCAATTGGAATCCACTATTCCTCAGTCTTGGACGCTTTATGTAAAGTAGAGATATTTGTATTCAATTAAATATGAAACAGGCAACAATCTGTCTTCCCATGAACCCAATTTCCACAAATGTTAATATTTTACTAATATAACAATTAAAATCAATTTCAATAATTCAAATTTAGTAGGTTAGATAAAAGTTGTTAGAAAAGTCAGAAACCAAAAGAAAAATAACTCAAATTTATTAAAAGTCCAAAAAGAATTTAGTACTTCAGCTCTAGAAATCCTCCAAATGACTATATATTAGAACAGCGATAATCAAAATAGATTACATAATTAAAAAACTTAATATTTCAAACATTTATTTTCTTAAGTTTCACTTTTTAAAGGCTCTCAACTCGTTATTCAATAATGTCCATATGTTACTTCAAGACCAAGCATGGCTGTGTTTAGTACTGCTTATGCTTCCTCTTCGGTGTTTTATTTCTAAACCCATTATATATATGTTAATTCCGTGACACCCCAATACATTTCCAGCTTCTGCCATACGCAACATTTCCAAACCGGCCCGTGCCTGTTATAGGTCACCACTTGGTTTTGTAAACATATTCCTTTCATCATCCGTACATGTCAGTTTCTTTGCCATATTTTTTACCTTTCCACGTGCCAGCTTCTTTACCATATAATTTACTTTTCACACCTGTCTTTGGAATATGTGAATACACTACAGAATTTACCATCTATTGTTTGGTCAAAATTCGAGTTCCAGATTCGGGAAGTAACTAAAGTCAATAGGCGCCAAGTACCAAATAGTCAACTGTTGGATTATTGAAAAATCGATCCTCAATGATTTCTCATCAGTCTATTCAATCAATCCACTGCTCAGTCCAGTAATATAAAACACCATTGATTCGATTCCAGCAACTACTCACTCAAATGGGCTTTGTTAGTTTTCTCACCATGACGAAGAGATTCACTAGAATCATCGCTATTCTCTTGTTGCTTTCGCTGACAACAGCCTCTGCTTCTCAGGAGGTACTACTACATATACTCCTCTTTCTAAATTCAGCAACTCTTTATCGAGGATTTTCATCAAGTTTACTCTAATGGGTTGCTTGGAAATATTGTAAAAGTTTCTTCCTTTTGTTCTTTTTCCCTTTACTTCTTTTATTGTATATTTTATAGCTTCAATTTTCTTCTTCCTGGATATGATGTAGTATTGCAATGCAGTGGGAGATATTGAAATGAGATATGATTGAATGAATCGAGAAATTTGCTGTTTGTATTTCTTGATAATTCGACTTTTAAATTATTGATGAAGTTAATACTACTACTTCGATTTACATGTTCATCCGTACTTCGTGGGTGTTTCTTCTCTAGGGAAAATTAGTGAAAAGGGTGGTTTATGTTGCCTATGTAATAAAGAGGACGCAATTGTATTTAGTGTAACGTTCTGTTGTACTGATGTCTGTGCGAGTTGTGGGTTATTTACTGATGTGTGGTGAGTCATTAGTGTAAAATTTTTGCGTTAGAATGATGAAAACATGACAAATCAGTCTCCACCTAATTTGAACATTGAGCTATTTTTCATCTTCATTGAAGATAGAAGGTCCCCATTCTGTCTTCAAAACTGGGATATTTGATGTCCATTTGCAAAATTGACTGTTTTAGTATTGACAGAGAGAGTAAAACGGAGATTTGGTGTCGACTATAAAATAACAAATCAAAATTTCACTGCAATGGATAACCTGACATGCTTAGTCCTTTAAATCTTACTTCCGAGACTCGAATCTCTTTTTGGTATTATTCCATGGGAGAACACGAAACCTGATAAAAAAACATTCTCCATGGGCAATTTTTTGTGCTTCTCTGCTAAGTTGGAGAAGCAAGTGGCAGAAAATTTAGTTGACTAAATAATGTAGATAAACCTAGTATCGATGAATGTTTCTGACATAATTTTGTCCCTATTGTAGTTTTGTGATGCTAGGATGGATTACAGTGTTGTGGGATGTGGAGGATCTGACTCCACTTCACAAACGATCTTGATTAAGGGAGGGACAGTTGTAAATGCTCACCATCAACAGGTCGCTGATGTTTTTATAGACAATGGGATTGTTACTGATGTGAAACCTAACATCAAGGTACTATTTCGTTGTTGCATGGTCGAATCACAAATTTTGAACTGGTCTGATGTTAATTATGGCACAAACTAGCCATGGGTGCCATGTTTCATGTTGTCTTTTTTACAGGGGTTGCTTTAAAACCATCAAGCACATCTCAGTCAATTTGTCTTCATCTTGTGTTATTACCTCTATATAATGGTGTCAACCCTCATCTCTTTTTTTCATTCAATTGGGTTCTTTTTCTTGCAACTTCTATTCAATTTTTTAGGCTGAAAAGCTTAAGTTATGGATTTCTTGCATAATCAAATAATTATCTTGAAAATGTATCAGATTTTTCTTTAAAACAATGTCATTCACTATTTATTTGCAAAATAGACTGCTGTATGTGCGTTAAGAAAATCACTAAATATCAAAAATAGTATTTATAATATTTGAATATATGTAACATCTCATGGACTATATGTGAACTGCTATATGATACTCAAAAGAGATGGAATTGTGCATTAGATGTATGTAGAACAGAGTGAGCATATCATATCTAATATCGTCTAAAACAGGGCTTACCCCATATGTTAATCCCATTATGTTGCTGTTTAAATCATGTCCTGTCTTATAAGGTCTTGTCAAGAAAATCTCATCAAATCATGGCTAAGTACTGAAATAACTTGTGACATCTACAATATATGCTAATAAATTTGATCAAATCACCTTTCTTTGCTGTCTTATTTTGGACTTCAGATGGATTTATGTTAAAGCTAGAACAACTGTAAGTGCTATGTCTAAATTAAATATTAACAGCCCTTTTAGCCTGACCCAACAAATATGAATCGGAAAATGTTGGTTACTGCTATAGAATGGGGTGGACTGCTGCATTTTACATTCATTTTGTAGTATGGCCTTCAGGTAAGGTTTCTGGTATCGAAATTTCTATTTGTCCAAGTTCTGGTGTCATTTTGAAAATTAGCAGGTGGCAATGTTTTAATGTTTAGGATGTAATATTGATTATGAGTGGGTGAATGTCATGCCAATCAAGGAATATGAAGTATGTTTTAAATTAGGGCAGGCAAACAATCCTACCAGCCATTAAACTTTTGGTAACTCAAGTATTTTGAGTTTCATATTGGTTACCAAGCTTCAACAAAAAAAAATAATAATAATAAGAAAAAGGGTAGCCAAGTCCACCCCCAAGAAATGATTGTTGATTTACATAAAAGAAAAAATTGGTCACAAACTCACAGAATAGGCATTTGTACAGTCATTCCGTTGTGATTTGCCATTAATTCAAAGAACATGCATAAAAGCGGGGTTAAGATTGTCCAGCACTAAATGTAGGATTTTTTATCAACAAGAAAAATTTGAACGAGTCAACAATATATTGTTTTAGCACTTTCCAAATATTTTCTAGTTACATGGAATTTTTTTTTATCATATAATTTACTACAAACATGGCTAAACTACATAATTTTAGCACCTCTCACTAATTTCTTTCTTGTTTTCATTTTGCACCTTCATCTTCCTTGCTGGTTTTGGAAGACAATCAAGCCATGGCAGCTGCAGTAATCCAGCATGCTGCCGTGCTCATCACCACAGATGTAGTTTTGGATGAAAGGGACATTGTTTGAGTCGATTTTTCCCATAGAATGCAATTCTAACATTGGATTGGGCCAAAAATGGCTGTTGATCAGCCAAATAGGTATAGACAATGCACCAGCTCCCTTTTTAGAACATAATTAGATTCACAAAAGTTATACAAAATCACGGAGGCATCCAGGAAAGCATAATTGTAACCAAACCAGACAGATAACAGCCCCAAGGGCATGAATTTTGGATCACAATCCAAGAGCCAATGACACCCATTTCTATTTATTGAGTTAAGAAGTTTATCTTTGACCTTAAAGCACAAAAACAGAGAAACCTAAAGAAAAGATAAAAGAAGTTGATATTTGGATGTTGATTCTTAAGTTAGAGGTCATTGTGCAGCCATAGAAGTGGCTGCTGGAATATGAGAGATGGAGAAAAAGAAAAAAAAAAGCCCGACCTGAACCCGTAGGCAGTTTTGTCTATCCATTATTTTACCAGGGATACCATTGTCCTTTACCTGTTAACCATCACCACAATTACTACTTGAATGCCTTGACTACCAGTCAAGGGGATAAAGTGCTAAAAAGATAATGTTAGGGGGTAAAGTGCAAAACACTATGAACCTTAAGGGGACTTTTCATGATTTTCCCTATATAGTGAGTAGACAATTATGTCCTCATCTTTTGTCTTCTCCGTCCGTGCCAAATTAGACAGAATGGCTACTAGTGTACCTGTTTATTGAGTTAAGTGGCCAAATTGAAACTTGAAATGGTTGAGTGGTCAAAATTATACTATTTGAATAGTTGAATGGCCGGCAGGATTTTTTGCCTCTTAAATTATTTTTAATCTAAATGTGCTTGCAGGACAGATTTTATTTTGCAAAACCAAATCATACAACATGAACGAAATGATTGATGAAAACGAGTAAGTTCACATACAAATTGTTATTTTGAATCTTAAAGCATGACTTATATGGCGAGCGAAGTTTGATTTGTTGTGTGTCATATACAATTTGAAGCAATGGTTATACATTGCATTGGTTGTTGAATTTGTTCATATATATATATATATATATATATATATATATATATATATATATATATATATGTATATGTATATAGATGTAATTGTATATATATATATGTATATGTATATAGATGTAATGGGAAATTAGTTGTAGCATGAAGTCTGTGGCTGCAAGTCAATAGATTTTGGCTTCTTAGCACTATTGTCTACTTGCATCTTTTGTAATTTGGTTTACTGAGCATTCAGAACTCAGTATCTTCTCATTTAGATTGTAAATTACATGACCTCAGATGCCCTTGCAATCTATTATGCCTCTTTTGTATATGATTTTACTGCACATAATTGCTATCTGAACGTCAGAAGTCCCATCTTCAGGTCAGTGATGAAGTTACAATAGTTGATGCCACTGGAAAGTTTGTCATGCCAGGTAATATCTTCTCGTTGAGGGTGCAGTTTTTTTTTTTTTTTTTTTTTTAAAGAAACTAAAATTGTTTTGAGAACAATTTTAGTGTTCTATTATATACTTCACATGAATCATGTTATTCCATTGATCTTGTTTCTGTGTTGCTTTCATTTGAAAAGCACATCCAAAAGATATCAATTTAAGCGTATAGCTGATTGAATTTTGAATATGGTAAGTTAGTTGTTCTCAGAGCAAAACAAGTAAAGCCTGTGCAGATGGTTGTGAAAGTGCAGATGATTTATTAAATAGTCCTTTGGTCCAAAGTCTTGTACCTTTCAATTTTAGCTTTCTTATCTCAGCTTTTTAAGTGCCATAGTTGTTTACTGAGTAACTTAAATGAGATGCATAGATTAGTGAGGAGCTGTGCTGGGGTGTTACACTCTTAAATGCATAAAATGGATGGCTTACTGATGCATCTAAATAAATGAATTAGAAGGAAAGATAATTCTGTGCCTAATGGAGAAAAAGGTCAAGGCATAACATATATTGAAAAAAATGCAGCACAAGAAGGCATGGCATGACATCATGTGAATATTATGAGGTGTCATGAGTTTGTACTAGAAAAGTTTGCTATGCCTCGAAAGCCTTCTTCTTTACTTTCAGCCCCTTTGACTGAGACCCTTGCACATGGAGAGACCTCTTACTCTCATGAGCATCGAGAAGCTTGGATAATGTTTTAAGTTTCTTTTCTTTTCAATATGTAGTATTTTTTCTTTTCCGTTAATTGCTTCTTTTTTTTTTGTCGTTATGGCTTGTTATTTCCATTAATTCATACATATCCAGGTCAAGTATATTTTGAGAGGTTGGCATCTGGCTGACTAATTTGGTGAAACAGTAGCTATGACAGCCTGCTAACTTGCATTTGGTCAAGTGCACAAGTTTTGGCATATTTCAAAATACAACTTTGGGACCAGATAAACATTACAGACTTAACCAAGCAAGAGCATTAAATGAAAGTGGATTGTTGTGAAACATCAGAGTAGTAAAACTATTATGAAATTTTTTATGGTTGTGGAACACAAATATGAGCAAACTTAGTATATTCTCGCCAGAGCTAATGCTATAGCACAGTTGTTTTGAAGTTTGCAGAACCTTCTTGCTATAGTTAGTCATAATTCTACAACTCTTCTAGATTTGGTTAGAAATTTCAGTAATCTGCCTTCTCATTTTCCTTAATTTCTCACTTTATTGTCACTTTGGTAGCTTCTATAATCTGTATATTTTTTTCTCCAAACTTGATACTTCCAAAACTGCAGTTGTTTATCTTAAATTGGAAATTTTAAATTGGTGATTGTTTTTGTTTGCATATTCTATTTTGTGATGATCCTTATATGATGTATTGCCTTGATCCATTAATGTCAGGGGGAATTGATCCTCACACTCACCTGGAATTTGAATTTATGGGTACTGAAACAATTGATGACTTCTTCAGCGGGCAAGCGGCTGCACTAGCAGGTGGAACAACCATGCACATTGATTTTGTCATCCCGGTGAATGGGAGTCTATCTTCAGGGTTTAAAGCATACGTAGAAAAAGCAAAGAAGTCTTGTATGGACTATGGTTTCCATATGGCAATAACCAAATGGGATGATACTGTTGCAAGAGAAATGGAAATTATGGTTAAAGAGAAAGGTTTGTATACTTTTCTAGGTTAAAATTCCATGAGTTGGGCTTATACAGTAATTTATCAAGAAGTTATACCTCCCTTTTGATTGACTGCACAAATTTTCCCTGCCTTGCAGGCATCAACTCCTTCAAATTTTTCCTAGCGTACAAGGGTGCTCTCATGATTAATGATGAGCTTCTGTTGGAGGGACTTAAAAAATGCAAGTCTGTTGGTGCTTTAGCCATGGTTCATGCGGAAAACGGGGATGCTGTTTTTGAAGGCCAGAAAAGAATGATTGAACTTGGTATTACCGGTCCAGAGGGTCATGCACTTTCAAGGCCCCCTTTGGTAATCTTTTTGAGTACAAATAGACGTCCCTTGTTGATACTGTCCATGTGGGTGTTTCCTTTATTTCCTTGTCTTTATTACTTATTCCAGAGAAGTTGCATAGTTCTTGCTCATAAAACAATTGCATGCGGTCTTTACTCACTCAAATGGTTGCTTTGTTGTACTTGGGCCTACTTTCTTAGCCTAAGACTATCATTTTCATCTGAGATTTGCTTTAATTTTGGAAATACAGGAAGGAGGCTCTGGCTTTTCTAACCACCTCTTTGGTTACCCTAAATTTATGTTCTTGATCATTTATCATTCTGTTTCATCTCCTCAAATCAATCTCTATGTGACTTTTTATTCAAAATGTTTTTGGATGGAATAAGGAAGCGTGAAGAGCAATTCTTCAAAATCAGTTTTAGTATGATTTGACAGACCCGGGGGTGTTATGATGAGGGGATTTATAGTTAAGATATTTGTTTCTTTAATAATTGTTGACCATTACTACATTCATGACCTCTAGGTCGTGGATCTAATTTAAACTTTATTGTCTTACTTTACTCTCTATCCCAATCTTCCTTTTGTTGTATTGGACTACATTCAGCAGTATGTGGTGAGTACACCATGAGGGAGAGTATGCTGATTAGCTTCGTCCTATTTTCTGAATAAAATTGCATTTTTCATGAGGGAATTTGGAAGGATCAGATTCAGTAGATTGCTAAAGACGGATGAAATGGCTGAATTTGTCTCTTTTTTCTACTTCAGCTGAAAATAATCAACTGGCTGTAAAGTTAACCTCTAGATAGTTACTAGTTTGCTGCAGATTGTCATACACTTATTAGAGTATATGACATGATGCTAAATCCGTATTGTCTAAAGAGCTAAAACATATATTAATCTCAAACTGAACATTATCTGTCCTGGTTGTAGAATACTATACCCAGTTAACGAGATATAATGCACTGATGTTCTTCAACACTTTCTACATTGCTGTCTTGATTTAAAACAAAAAATACATTGCTGTCCTGATGTTGATCTCTTGGAGATGGCCTTTATGTTTCTTGTCTCATATTATCATGAAATGCGGACTGTTATTTGATTCTTTCATTGGGTATTTGATCTCAATGTGACTGGAACTCCTTAAATCCATGAGATCTGGGGATATTCAAGGGCCAACCACTGTTTATGTCAGTACTTGTCATGCAAGTTTAAAATGTGTTTCTTAGTTGTCTTCAAATACCTAAAGCTGTGGTTTTGTCCATCTGAAAAGTTCAACCCTATCCTGTTAATGAATTTTGGATTTTTCCTGTTCACCAGTTCTTATTAGCACCATAAAGTTACATATATAGCAGTTCTAACAGTAGTAACACAACAATTCTTTTGTTTGACTTTTAATAGATGTCAAATTTGATGACCAGATTTGTTGCTTCTAATTATTGTCTTCCCAAACTAAGAGAATTAATGGTTTACTTTTTATCATGATCCTTTTGATTTATAGTTCATGACAGTTCCGTTAGCAAAATCTTCATGCAGCTAGAAGCAGAGGCCACTGCTCGGGCTATCCGTTTGGCTGGTTTTGTTAACACACCTTTGTACGTTGTACATGTCATGAGCGTCGAAGCAATGGAAGAAATAGCTAAAGCTCGGCAATCAGGTTTGTCTTTTAAAACCATAAAATAGATGCTGTTATATGACTTGCTCCTGTGCCTCCAGTGTCAGTTTGTGTGGGATGCTTCATTTGTATTTTCTGATATAAAATATACCCATTTCCTGTTTTGTCTGCTTCACTTATCTCTGCCTTCAATGAACTATATTATTAGCTGTTAATCGTTATGTGTAATGTAATAGATTATTGACCTATTTACTAGGAAAAACAGAAAGAGAAAGGAGATTATTGACCTGCCAATCTACTAAAATGAAATTCTCTTTATTCTTTCTTTTCATTTATTAGAATGTAGATCACATAAATAGTTTAGGAAGTAGGCATACCAGTTAAGTAACTGTATATCATAGTGTTCATAATGGCCTTTTCTTGTTTTTCGGCTTATTCAAGGATATATTTTTATTGAATTGCATCTAACGGTTCTATCACTTCTTTTAATCTCAAACATTTTAACTTAGTTGGCCTTGCATGTCTTAATTTTTCATTTTGAAATGCACGACCTAATGCACCTAATTACAGAATCTGGAAAGAGTGTGGTGATATGCGTTTCACTTGTCTAGATGGTTTTAAACTAGCTGGACCAAAATAGATAGAGAATGTCTGCAATTTTTTTTTATATTAAAGGTTGAGATAGCCTTGTACCTGTCAGGTGTCTGCTCATGTATATGTACTTTAGTTCAGTTTGTGAATTTTCAAGCAAACATGAGTTTCAGCTCATTCAGCTCAATTGCATGAACAAGGCAAAATTTAGCTCGTGTTTAGGATATTCATTGTATCATGTTCAGAAATCTTTCAAATCATAACATCAGGCACTCTTGGTGTCGTATATTATGAGTTCTGGTACAAATAATTATCAGCTAGCAAAAGATAAATTGTTAAAAATATAGGGATCTGCATGCTGCACATAATATGTCTTATTGCCTTTGATTGTTTTACACAAGTTATTATCAGCATATCTGTGATGTATAACAGTTCTAGGTATACCTGTTGTGCTCACCCACACAATGCACAGGATAAAACACAAGGTGAGAATTAGAGGTAACTTACATCAACAAGAGACTTTAAACTACTCATGAGTGGCTGCTAAGGAAAATTCTGTCTGTCTTGATTTCCGTTATTTTTTATCCAAAAAGCATACTGTCTTTGACTATGATCTCTTGTACTTAAGATATATTCAGGTTGAACTAGTGGACACCAACATATGACAAAACATAAGACCACCATTTTATACATACGGGGAGAGGGTAGGGGAAATGCCAAAAGAAGAAAAAGGTATAGTTCTACATCTTGGTGTTCTCTACATGTTCGGTTTGCTAAAAGAGCGTGAATTTTGTGTTAGAGCTGCAAGAGATAGCTCAACGGTGGGCTGTAAGTGAGTTGTGCTGAAGCTACTTGGATGTGTGAAGTCCTGCTTGTGCTTGCTTTAATAGGCTATTTTGTGTATCAAACCCATCTTGGCTTGATTAAATCTAGTCATTCAGTTTCAACCTTTATTGGATATACGTTGTTTGTTCTTTCTAAGATTTAGTTTCTGGATCTGAATTATTGGGTCTCATACTTGACCTATCAATCAAAAAGAAACTTAACCAAAAAGATGCTCAGAATCAGCTCATGCCTATTTAACAGTGACAAACTTTGGTTGGAGAAAAATGCTTGTACTCAACTCACATCTGTTCAGCGACTAATTCTGCTGAGTGCTACCTTCCACAGAATTGAGCTATAAAATTTGGTAGTCAGGTCTGCCTTAAGGGGCAATTCTTATTGGTAGAATTAACCTTGGAGAATCAACAGCAAGCTTCCAGTTCTGACTCTTTTAAGTGTAGCCACAAAGGTTTAGCGTGCATCCTCTTTTCCCATTTATGCACATTCGCTTATCCCCGAGGAAATCGGGCATAGAGCTTCTTATGATTGTTTCGCTATGTCTTGTTCATTTTAGCAGTCTATGATTTGGTGCACTGGTAGCCATAATCATCCACAAGTGAGAATAATAATAGGTGTTCAATATTCGAATAGATCTGGAATTTTCTTTCTTTGATTTCATTCTTGTATATTATTTATCTATTTATTTGTGTTGAATTGCAGGTCAGCGAGTTGTTGGTGAACCAGTGGCTTCAGGTCTAGTTCTTGATGATTCTGGCCTTTGGGACCCAGACTTCTACACAGCAGCGAAGCAAGAACCCATTTCCCTCTCCATCAGTTCCTTTCTTTTCTTTATCTTTCTCTGGCTATGGAGTCTGTTATGAAGGCTCATGGCCACTTACCTCAACAGGGTAAAATAGAGAACAATTTTGTTCCTTTTTATGTTCAGGTTTGTCATGAGCCCACCCATTCGAGCAGCAGGGCATGGAAAGGCTCTTCAGGCTGCACTTTCAACTGGTGTCCTACAGGTTTTCTCTTGATGATTGGCATAAATTAAGTTCCACCCCTTATTGAATTTGTTTGTTTGACTGGATCCAAGGTTTAACAGAAGGATGCAAAGGTGCAATTGCTTAAATAAATAAGTGTGAAATAGATGCCTTAATTCATTTTGGCTCATTGCAATTGAAAAGTTAATGGAGAAGACATAGGATTACTACCTCTTAGTGTATGCAAGCCATTTAAGGCTATTATAATTCCTGTCTAAGAATAGGTGTCTTTTGGGACCAGCCGAAAGGGTAAGATATTCAAATATGGGAGGATGGAGTTTCATCTTACAAACATAAGATTATTTTCATGTCGTAAGGTATTCCATGAAGTGCAAGAGAATTTTAAGGAGGTTGCACAGTTTTACAACCTTTAAGCCTCCATTTAGGTGGATGTAGAATGTGTTTTGTCTGAAGATAGTTTCCGTCCAAATATCAAAGAATTGATTTCTGAACAATCTTTTAGTACTTGACTTAGAAGGAGAAAGTTACTTATATCATAACATTTCAAGCAACTTTATGATAATCTTAAAGCAATCTAAGGTGTCATTTATTTGGACACTGATGTATTAAGAATGGCATTCGAGAAAGTTGGGTGGTTCTCTCATCACAATGGAGGAGGACAGGTTTTTTGTTGCGGTAATTAAGTTCTTATAGAGGGGAGAAAAGTCTGAAGGTGATCAGAAGTCTGGTGGCGGATGTAATTACCGTACAGTAGGCTAGATGGTTTTGTTTAGCAGTAGTAACACATTTAACTTGCATTCATCCAAGGAACCAAACTGTAGAAAATATTTTGGAAATTTTGGAAAATATAAATAGGAAGATTCTTTTTTTTTCCCAAAAGTGGCAGAATTTCATATCAAACTAAGTTTTAAGTACAAATCTTTGAGCAACTGCTCATGGAGTCTTCCCTAGCTGCACTCATTAGCCAGACAGGGAAAGAATTCCTCCAAGTGGTTTCCTTACAAATATTAGTGGCAAACTTTGCCAGAATATGACCTACATAGTTGAATTTTCTTTTAACAAAAGAAAAACAACATTTCTCAAACATACAGCTCAACCTGGAGATATCTTCAAGTATCATGCCAACCCATTTATCATTCCACTCCTTCTCTACTATCTTGTCGAGTATCTCTTTGCAATCTGATTCGATTTCCACCATTTTCCTCGACTATCAATCTTTTGTTGAAAGCTGCATCTGTATTGATCTTTATGCTCCCTTCTCAGGGTGTTCCCATTTAGTATATTCACTTCTATTCATGATCCTCTCATCTCCCTCATCTTCCTGATTCTTTGTTGCTTCCTGGCTTTCTCTCCATTTAAGTAAGGTTTTGTTGACCAGAGAGAAAGGATCGCTTTCCACCTCATTAAATTGATTGTCATTTCTCGCCTTCCTGACTTGTAACAGCAGGTTCACTGTCAATACAATATGATCATTGCCTTCCTCTCTCTTTGTTGCCTGCATTAGTTCTCCCCACCAATGCCAGAATGAATTTCTTAGCCGATTTAAGCCATCCCACCGTATAGGTGCTGCCTTCCAAATCAGTCCTGCCCTTATACAGTGGAACAGCAGATGTGCTAATGTCTCCACTGCTTCTCCACATCTGTTGCACATGGGGTTTCCCTTTCCAGTTTTGTTCACTGCTACTTCATTTACTGTTAGTACCCCTCTTAAGCACTTCCATATGAAGTGCTTTAGTTTGTACTTCATTTACTGTTAGTACCCCTCTTAAGCATTTCCGTAGCTCTTTCCATACTCTTGACCCCTGCATGTTCTTGCTCTGATTTGATTCCCCCCAGTCATCTCTTTTCTTTTTCTACTTCTTCTGCCTAGCCCACATGTACCCAGATTTTACACTGTAAAATCCTTTCTCATTTCCCACCAAGTACATCCTGTCTCGTCCTCAGTAGGGATTGTCAGGATTTCATTTCTACCCCTCTCGTGCATTATGTGAGAATTTAGAGACCTCTCCTCTGACACCACCCTCTCCATCTCTTGCTTTTCCGTCTAGACCCATGTGAGAACCGGGTCGCAGATATCGATTCGACTGAACCATTGGAGGTTAATGATGACGTGCTCTGGCTTACGGACTTTCGGAGGTTACCAGAAGTGGAAGCATCGGGTTGCGGGTCTTTAATCATATCCTCTTCATTTAAATCCGAGGAGCCGGAGAAATCATCATTATTACTACTACGGAACATTTCACTCCCCAAAAAAATAAAGAATTTAAGACTTTCCCGAGTGGGATTTTTGTTCTTTTGTTTTTTTGTGAGAATTTATTGCTTTTGTTAGAGTTTCATTGGATAACCTCTTTCCCTTTTTTCTTATTATTCGAAAAAATGGATTTTTGAAGTTGAAAGTTTAGGACAAGGAAAGCGAAAGAAGCGTGAGGAAGTCAGGGAGGAGACGAAGGCCGAAGCCTCAGGCAAAGGAGAAGCCAATATAATTTCTAAGGCGCGAGATGGTGACGTGGGCAAGTGTGAGAACTGGATAAGGTGACTGACCGGTTACGGACTCGGTCCTCAGCTCCTCGAACATTTTTTTTTTTTTAGGAATCTTGTTGAAGTACTTGGATAACTACTAGTACTAAGGTAAACGAACTAATGAGCTCAAAATAGAGAAAAACATAACATAGTTTATGTCAATAACCCATAATCAGTCCCTGGAATTCTAAATTCAATTCTTGCTATAGATTCTAAATTCTAAATTCAATTCTCTCGTGCATTATGTGAGAATTTGGAGACCCGGTTCTCACATGAGTTTGTGTGATGAATTTGGAGTAAAATGGTGAGAAGATTTGAAGTGAAATGAAGTGGAAATCTTGTTCTTCTTCCTTAGCTAAGTTTCGGCCAGCCTTGAGTGAAGAAGAGAGAGTGTAAAGGTTGATGGTGAAGCTTCTCTTGGAAGCTTGGTAGTTGGTGGTTTAAATTTAGCACAAAAGTCAACTTTGAATAGTGCGCCTACGCGCTCATTTCGTGCCTGTTTCCTCTCAGGTTTGTTTCACTTGTGCACTAAATTTCTAATGTACTTCCTTTTACATTATTATTATCCACTCTTAGTAGTCTAAAAATAATTTTCTAAAATTCTTCAATTAGTCACGCGCGGGAAAACGTGAACTTAGCTACTCGCGTGCGATAAAACGCAATTTCTAAGAAATTCTTGTAACGATGATATAACTAACTAATATTAGGGTAATTAATCATAAAAATACCTATTTTAAAACTAACGCATGAGTTCTCAATTCTCCAAGATCACTGTACTCTCAAATCAAATATTACCTCCAAACGCGTATTCACTAAATCTCGCTAAACGAGCTTCCAAAAATTAAATTTATTAACGGAACGTTTTAAAAATATATGCAAGTCACAGTTCCATGTAAATGGTTCTAAAAGGATTGAAATAAATTATTCGGAGAAAACGGGTGGATAATTATTTAAATAAGCAAATAATGAGTTTAAAATGAGTAAATTTTTTGGTCCTCAGAATCTACCCCTTACATCCAATTTCAGGGTTGCCTCTTCCGGAATGCACAATTCTACTGTTTTCGTCTTACAGTCCAACTGGACATTGTAACGGGTTAACCAGTCCATTCCTAGGATCACATCATATCCCTTAATCGTCAAACCCATTAGAGCAGCCAGTAGATTCCGTTCTCCAACACATATCTCACAATCCTTATATACCAAATTAGCTAATAAACTTTGATTCCCAATAGATGTTCTAACCTCTAAATCAGAAGGTAATTTAATTAGTTTCAAGTCTATTCCACTCATGAAATTAGGGTTTACAAAAGAATACGTTGCACCTGGATCAATTAAAACCTTAGCTACACGTTGAAAAATAGGGATCGTACTTTCAACCACCTTAGTCGCATCTGGAATCTGTTGGTAGTCCAATGCGTAAACTCTAGCAGGCACCTTTGGTCGACTTCCTCCAGCACTAGTCTGTTTAGAGGTTGATTTTTCTGGCCTTTGAGTACTACCTCCTACCTTTAGTTTACTTGGACAATTCGCGAGTTGGTGTTCGATACTACCACAGAACAAACACTTTCCCGACTTCCTCCAACAATCATTCTCTGAGTGATTTGGTTTACCACAGTAACCACAAGTAACTTGAGGTGTCACTGCCGAATCACTAGAAGGCACTCCTCTCGCTTGAACTGGCCCACTACGACCTCCTCTGGATAAAGCTCCTCTCGAAACTCCAATGGTTCTCATTCCTCCCATTCCTCTTCCCATCTTGGAAGGTGGGCACTCTTACTAGCCTGTCCGGAAGTATGTCTTATTGTGGAAATCCCTAACTTGCATTCTTGCGCTCTCAACTCTTTGCGCTTTCTCTAAAGCTTCAGTAAACGTAAAGATTTAGGCCGCAGCCAAGCCCTCCTGGATTTCTACATTAAGCTCTTGTACAAACCGTCTTATCCTTTTCCGCTCGTTGGTCACCAATTCGGGAGCGTACTTAAAAAGTTTAGTAAACTTTCCTTCATACTCAGCTACATTAAGAGTTCCTTGTTTCAACTTTACAAACTCATCCTCCCGTTTCTCTTGGATTAGAGGCGGAAGGAACTTCTCGTTGAACTCCTTCGTGAAATTCTCCGAAGTCCAAAGGGTTTGGACTCTCTCCCACTTTCCTTTTATCATGTCCCACCCGGCACGTGCCACTTCCTCAAATTAGAAAGGAGCAAAATTGACTTGTTTATCTTCGGTATAGTCTAAGGCGGTGAATATGTTGGCCATTCTCTCCAACCAATTCTCCGCTACCTCGTGGTCGAGCTCTCCAGTGAATTTAGGCGGGTTAAATTTTAGGAATCTCTCCAAAGCCCTATCTTCCCCTCTATCCTAGCCCCCGGGCTGATTAAATGGCCCTGGACTCTGTCTCTCGGCTAACCGCTCAAGGATATCAGTCATTCTATTAATGGCAGTAGCCACTTGATCACTCTCTAAATTTCCTTGTCCTTGAGTCGGCCCAGTTGCCGATCCCTGATCATCTCCTTGAGGTTGGGCTTGCCTAGACCCTCGCCCACGACCTCGATCTCGACCACTTCTTCATCCGTCCATAATTCTAATGGTGCCTAGTGCAAAAATAAAAGTGATTACCCGAGAAAATACTCAAAACAAGAGCCAATCGAGAAACATTGAAAATAACAATAATTTACATTCATTAACACTTCAAAACTCATACAATTTGCAAGTCATGGGGGAAGTACAAAAATATAGCACATAGGTGCCACAAAAATACTTTTATTCACATACGACTAAAGTAAAGTCAAGTACCTCAAAAGTAGGCCACGCAGTCAAAAGGTCGGTCACTCTAAGCCTAGTCCTCAGGGGCTATCAGGTGGAACCTCCTCCTCAGGGTTCTTCTCAGGATCCTCCTCCTGAACTGGGTTCTGGACAACCTCCATCACCTTATCTGCACTTATTTCAGGGATTCGAACTAGGAAAATGTTAAGTAAGGGAGTTTAGGGGTATCTGGCTTTCCTTATCAATACCCTTAGTGATAAAGTGAAATTAGAAGACATGCCTGTAGTGAAGGAGTATCCAGATGTCCTTCCCGAAAATTTAGTCTTTACCTCCTGAAAGAGATAAAGCTTTTAAGATTGATGTAACTTCGGGAGTGGCACCTGTCTCTAAGACACCGTATGGAATGGTTCCAACTGAATTGAAAGAGTTAAAATTACAATTACAGGATCTACTGGAGCGGGGTTTTATAAAGGAGAGTGATTCACCGTGGGGAGCCCCGATCTTAGTTCTCAAGAAAAAAGATGGGAGTTTAAGACTGTGCATATAGTATCGAGACTTGAACGATGTCACCATTAAGAATAAGTATCATTTACCCCACATCGATGAATTGTTTGACCAATTGCAAGGGGCGGTAGTATTTTTCATGTTGGATCTTAGACAGAGTTACTACTAGTTGAGGATTTTGGAGAAGGATATATCCAAAACTGCTTTTAACTCGAGGTATGGATACTTTGAGTTTGCCGTAATGCCGTTCGTGTTAACGAATACACCTGGATTTGATGTACAGGGTCTTTAAGCCTTATCTGGACCAATTTGTGTTAGTATTCATTGATGACATACTAGTGTACTCGAAGACTCTGGAGGATCACGATAAACATTTGAGAATTGTTTTACAAATTTTGAGGGAACATCAGTTGTATGTTAAGTTCAACAAGTATGAGTTTTGGTTGAAAGAAGTGACATTCTTGGGTCATATAATTTCTAATGATGGGATTAAAGTGGATCCAGCCAAAATTGAAGCGGTTTCTAAATGGAAACGACCGGAAAATCCTTCTGAAATTCGAAGTTTTACAGGGTTAGCAGGGTATTACCGGAGATTTATCAAGAATTTTTCTAAGATTGCTGGACCCATGACTGAGTTAACCAAGAAAAGTGGGAAGTTTATATGGAGTTCTAAATGTGAAGAGAGTTTTCAAGAGTTGAAGAGACGTTTGACAAGAGTGCCCGTATTAGCTCTATCAAATGGAAAGGATAGTTTTGTGGTCTATACTGATGTTTCAAAGGAAAGTTTTGAGTGTGTATTAATGCAAAATGAGAAAGTGATGGCGTATACCTCTAGGAAGTTAAAGCCGCACGAAGGAAATTACCCGACTCATGATTTAGAATTAGTGGCTATAGTGTTTGCTTTAAAGAAATGGAGACATTACCTTTATGGGGTAACGTTTGAGGTTTTACTGACCACAAAAGTCTTAAGTATTTATTTTCTCAAAAGGAGCTAAATTTGAGACAACATAGGTGGATAGAATTCTTGGAAGACTATGATTGCACGATAAAGTACCATCCAGTGAAAGTCAATGTAGTGGCTGATACTTTGAGTCGTCAAGTGCAAATGGCGGGATTGATGATTAAAGAGATGCAATTGCTGGAAGAAGTTAGTATATGGAACCCTCGACTTGAACCGAAAAAAGTAATTTTTGGGAATATTGTCGTGAACTCCACTTTGTTGGAACGCATCAAAGAGACTTAGGAAAAGGACAGTGAAGTGCAAAAGTGGTTGGAGAAAGTTAAAAAGGGAGAAAAGTCAGATTTTAACTTGGGAACGAATGGTATATTTAGGTTTCAAAATCGGATAATAGTGCCAAAGGATGAAGGAATTAAGAAGGAAATTTTGGAAGAGGCACACCGATCGAAATTTACGGTACACCCTGGAGGGAATAAAATGTACCAAAATTTGAAGAGTTTGTATTGGTGGGAGAGCATGAAAAAGAAAATTGCTTAATTTGTCCAGACCTATTTGATTTGTCAACAGGTTAAAGCTGAACATAAAAAATTATCAAGACTTTTGCAACCTTTAGAGATACCAGAGTGGAAATGAAAAAATATCACCATGAATTTTGTATCAAGGTTACCTAGGATACAAAAAGGTCATGATGCCATTTGGATAATAGTGGATAAATTGACAAAATCGGCTCATTTTCTGCCGATTGGTATGAAGTACCCATTGGAGAAGTTAGCTAAATTATATTTGAATGAGATTATCAGGTTACACGGGATATCTGTAAGTATTGTGTCCGATAGAGACCCTAGGTTTGTTTCAAGATTTTGTTTCATTCTTCGATTCAAATGGCCTCGTACGAAGCACTTTATGGTCGGAAGTATAGGTTTCCGATTTGTTGGGATGAAGTAAGTGAACGAAAAATCTTAGACCCGACTATAGTGCCTTGGATTGAGGAGGCGAATGAAAAGGTGAAATTGGTATGCCAGAGGATTCAAACCGCACAAAGTCGTCAGAAGAGTTATGCAGATAATCGAATGAAGGATTTAGAATTTGCAGTTGGAAATCAAGTATTCTTTAAGATTACTCCTCTGAAAGCGAGTTTGATGGCAGAAAAGGGAAAGAAGTTACAACCGAGATTTGTAGGACCTTATAAGGTTATCTAACGTGTAGGAAATGTGGCCTATAAGTTGGAATTGCTACCGAGTCTGTTTCGGATTCACAATATTTTTCACGTGTTCATGCTCAAGAAATATCACCCAGATCCTTCTCATATCCTGCAACCGGAAAATATTGAAATTGATGAAACCCTGACTTATGAGGAGAAACCGATCAAGCTTCTAGATTGTAAGGTGAAAGAATTGAGGAACAAGCGAATTTCGTTGGTGAAAGTTCTCTGGAGGAACTATGGACTAGAGGAAGCAACCTGGGAAGTTGAAAAAGAAATTCAAGAAAAATATCTGGATCTGTTCTCAAATCAAGATATAATTTCGAGGGCGAAATTTTCTTAAGGGGGAGAGGATGTGAGGATCCAAAAATTTACTTATTTTAAACTCATATTATTGGTTTATTTAAATAATTATCCACCCGTTTTCTCCGAATAATTTATTTCAACTCTTTTAGAACCATTTACATGGAACTATGGCTTGCATATATTTTTAAAACGTTCCGTTAATAAATTTAATTTTTGGAAGCTCGTTTAGCAAGATTTAGTGAATACGCGTTTGGAGAAAATATTTGATTTGAGAGTACAGTGACCTTGGAGAACTGAGAACTCATGCGTTAGTTTTAAAATAGGTATTTTTATGATTAATTACCCTAATATTAGTTAGTTATATCATCGTTATAAGAATTTTTTAAAAATTACGCTTTATCGCACGCAAGTCGGAAGTTCGCGTTTTCCCGCGCGTAACTAATTGAAGGACTTTAAAAAATTATTTTTAGACTACTAAGAGTGGATAATAATAGTGTTAAATGAAGTGCATTAGAAGTTTAGTGCACAAGTGAAACAAACCTGAGAGTAAACGTGCACGAAACGCGCGCGTGCGCGCACTATTCAAAGTTGACTTTTGTGCCAAACTTAAACCACCAACTACCAAGCTTCCAAGAGAAGCTTAACCATCAGCCTTTACACTCTTTCTTCTTCACTCACGGCTGGCCGAAACTTAGCTAAGGAAGAAGAACAAGATTTTCACTTCATTTCACTTCAAATCTTCTCACTATTTCACTCCAAATTCATCACACAAACTCGCAACAACTTGGAGATTCACTTGGACTAGGAAGAGAGCATCTTTCTCACGGTTTCTTGGAGCTCTTAGTAACCCAAAATTTCTGATTTTTCATCATCCAAGAGGTGGTAATCATCTAACCTTTTAAACTTGGTTTTAGTGAGTTAAATTTGACTTGGAAGCTTGTAGCTTCATGTGGGTATCTTTATTTGGTTGAAAATCATTTGAGTGGGCTCTATGAAATCCCACAATAGACATGTTGGACTGATATGATGATTATGGTTGTTATTTATGTTGATTAAGTGTTAAACAAGTGGATATAAGTTGAAAAAGTGGTAGGAAAATTAAAGGAAAGTTGAAGCTAAGAAGGGCCGAATTCTGTCCTGTTCTTGCCGAGCCCTTGGTTCGATTTTTTTGTGATTAAATGACCTTAAATTTGTTGTAGATATATTGTATAGGATGTGTGGAAAGTTTCCACCAAAAATCACTTGATTTGGTTGGGCAAAAGTTGGATTTTCGAAATATCTTCAAATCTGGAAAACGGGTAACAGGGGTTCTCTGGCAGTAAACTTTGAACGATCATAACTCTTTGCTCAGACGTCGAAATCAAGTGCCGTTTGCGGCGTTTGAAACTAGACACTTCCAGTTTTCTAACGATATAAAATGCATCCCCTGATTCGAAGTGAGTGAGCCGTACTAGTTCACCAAAGTTACATGTTCTGTTTTATTGATTTGCTAGAAGGTCAGTGATGAGCTGAGGCTTGTTGCTTGAATTTGAGCTAGTTATGAACTGAATTTCAGAACGCTTTCTTCTGAGGAATTGTAGCCTTATGAATGTAGTTTCCAACGCCACCAACCATGCTCAATTCCAAGTTGAATTGAGTGAGTTGTGGCCAAATTACAGAACTGCACCAGTGATAGAAAATCCTAATTTTGGCTAGCCGAATGGCCTAGCTTGACTTGGGACTTGTTGTTTTGCAAATTTTGATGTCACGCCACCACCAAATGTATATTGGATATTTCTTATACTTTTGTTTCATAAATGAGCCAGATTTGAGTCGTTTTCATTGGACAAAATGTTTGAAAAAGGAAGAAAAAAGCAAAAGACAGATTGGTCTTGGGATTTTCTTGAACTTTGATAGTTTGGTATACTACCTTCCCGTGTGAATTTTCCAATGAAATTTGGTAGAGGAGTAGTCCTCATATGGAAATTGAGTTGTACCAATTTTGGTGTCAATCCAAGACCATTTCGATACCCAAATGATGGTCCAAAGTCGTTTTTTCAAATCTGGAAAATGTGCAATCTGTCCTTATTTTTAGCTAAATTTGGACTGCTATATCTTGATACTCGAAACTCCGATTTTGGTTCCGTTAGTTGTGTTTTAAACTTTGATTGTAACTCTAATTGAGTTTCAAATTTTAGAGGTTAGTTCACATTCTGTGAATTTTGCCGAATTTTCAAAGTTTGCCAAAAATCAACCCCGAATCTGTCTTGGAAGTGTAAGTCAGAACTTTAAACCGAAATTTGAGTGTCTTCCATTTAGAATCATGGAAAAGTGTCTTCTAGGAACTTTTAGTACTTTGGAAGTAGTTTCCAACGGTACCAAGTTTTTCAATTTTGAACCTACAGAGAGTGAGATATGATCTTTCAAAGATTGCACCTCAAATCTGGAATTTCTGAACTTAAAAGGAATTGAATATTTATAAACTCTCAATTACCCTTCGATATTGCTTGACCGTTTTACACTTGATTTCAAAGATGAAAATCAGTTTTTTCTTGTATTATTAAACCCCACTTTTGAGTTTCGATTTACGAGTAATTAAGGTTCTCTTTCATGATATTTTCTTAGATTATACAAGTGTACAATCTCTCTTGTTAACTAGGAATTTTTAAACAATGGTATATGATAGTCAATTATTAATTGCTCAAGTACTCAAGGAGACCTTCAAGAGGATCTCACAAAGGACGCCTAAATATTTGATTGTGCACCACTCTTATTTTGATTAGGTGAGTGTCAAGTGCATGTTTTGTTACAATTATGTGAATTGCTCCAATTGGACTGAATAATTGATAACTGCTGAGTCGAGTGTTTACTTTATCGCATTCGTTCTCATTTAAATGAAATGAAATTAAATTACCTGAACTGAATTGAATTACTTAAACTGAATTATATGCTATGGCTGCATATGTCGTTGGAGTGAATCTCCTCGACCTTTAACTGAACTGTATACATATCGTTGGAGTGAATCTCCTCGATACACAACTTAATTGGGAGACGCCCAAACTCATCGACCGACCTTGGACTCGAACCGGCAAGGGTTTGGTCGGGAAGTTTGGTGAGCCATGAGAAAAACTAAAAGGTTGATCTATTGGAGAGATCATGCTTGGCATACTCGTATAGTAGTGCCTTTATAGAAGTTCGGGCCCAGTGGGGTATGTATGGTGGACGAAAAACGGATAAGTGAAGTTTCTACGGACTAAATATCGACCCGGTTGACGAAGTGTCATCGCGGGGAGGTAATTGATCGGGCATTGGCAAAGCAAGTGGAAATTAGCTCCTGAGAGTTCCCATATCCTTGAATTGTTTCTGTTTACTTTTCTCACTCGAATTGTTAATTACCTGAATATTATTGTTTTACTTGTTAAATTGTGATTGTTACTTGAACTATGTGTTTGCATGTGTGTTTCTTGGTCTCACGAGCAATCGCTCACCCCGTAGATTTGTTTTCCTTAATAGGTGGATTGGAAGATTTTGGAAAAGCCGACTAGGTTATACTTTTGATTGAATTTTTGGTTGTAAATGTTTAGTTGACTTTTAATGGTTGTATTTTGGAACTTGATGTATCTTTTGAGAATATGATGTAAGATTTGAATATTCAGTTAAGGAAGTAACTTTTCTTCATTTTAGACTTGTATTATTTGGTATGTATCATTAAGTTTGAATTGAATTGTCTTGAGTCCTGACGAGAGTTGGGCAGGCGTCCCGCGGATACCCTTGGGTTCGTCCTTGGGAGAAGTGGGGACGTCACACATCCCATTCATTTTAACCATAGTACCTCTCATAATTGGTTGTGTAAAATCAATTTCAGCCAGGATTTTCATGTGTCTACCATCTCTACTTCCAAAATTAGGAATGACAACCTCTTTTACTGCTGAAAAAACCCTGCCTATTTTCTTACCTGCTTCCTTGGTAGGCTAGCTAATTAGCAGATTCCAAATTTGAAACCAAGCCAGAGTTTTCTTGAAGGCCTCTTGATCTTCTTCCACTCCTTCCCTCCATGGTTGGAGGACTAACGGTTGCCCATCAAAAATCCACAGCCTTTTGTTCAGCATTTTTTCCTGCTCTTCCTCATTCCTGAAAAGTGAACTGAAACATGTTTATTCCCAGCTCCATAACTTTCACATTTTTTGCAAACACCCAAATAGTAGTTGTGAAGCTTCTAACCCCCATTACATTTGCTACTTTATTCCGGTAGACCCTTCCAATTAGACTTTTGCGGCATTCCTCTCTACACCCTTTCACATCATCCATGTTTAAGCATTACACCTTCATGCTTCTTCTTAGTTAGTACAGAATTCCTCATAATGTTCTTTAAATCCTCCATAGCAGTTCCACAGAAACTTCCACAGACTATTCCTGCCCTTGTATAGACTTCCCAAACCTCACCCTCAGAGGGAGAGAGTTTTCTCTAAGAGCCCAATAAGTACCCGGAATCCAACAGCCACAGATTTGAAGCAAGAGGGCAGCAAGGTCGGCAGAGACAATTGAGACGTTACTAATCTATTACCAATCAGATCGAGAAAAGGAACTGACAAGAAAAAAACTAAGATAAAGCTTTTCCTACAATTCTACTACTATGAAGACTACTGATCTAGGAAGAAAAAGCTATGAAGAAACATATGTAGACTGAGAGCAATGTCATTTGATTTTGTTTTTATGAGGTAACCATCTGAGCTCTGTGCAGAAGATCATCACCAAGATATTTTGTTAATAAACCTCCACCTCTCTACAAAAGCTTTGAAAACTAGGCTAAAGCAAAGTATTTTGTCTGAAAAAACTTAAAAAGGTAGCATTCCTACATAGTCTAGGGATTTGTGAGCTTTAGGAGATTCAAGGTTTGATGAAGTTCATGAATAAAGTTTGAGGAAAATTGGAAAAGTTTAGAGATTTTGGAATTTTGAAATTTTTCGAAACCACCCACCACAGTGGACTTTCCCTCTCTAAACTAGAGAGAATTTTCTCTTACAACAAGAGACCACTAAATAGGAAGATTCAATATTCCCATTTTACAAATTTTCTCAAATATTTTCAGCATGTTTCTATTCTTTAAAGTGCACAATATACACTCGAATGTGCACGTATGAGTGTATAAGCACAATACTGGTAAATTTAGAATTTCCAAATGGCGTCGTTTTATTTACAACTAATTAATAGTACTCAACTTCCCATTCCCAAATTTCCATAAACTTTCATTCTTCTTATTAATGATGAATCTTCCTATTCCCATTTACCAAATTTTTCCAGAATTGTGCTTGAATTCTTCTTCTTCAAAGTTGATGTGTTGAGGACATACTTAATGTTACTGCCTTAAAGTATAATGTACTACATCCAGTAAAAGTCTATTATGTCTTCAACTTATTTCTGATCTTGATGCTATTCCTGTGTCCTAAACCTGTTAATGCTTTTACATTTTGCAGCTAGTTGGTACCGACCACTGTACCTTCAACTCAACACAGAAAGCTTTTGGAATAGATGATTTCAGAAAAATCCCAAATGGTGTCAATGGTAATCCATCTTGTCCTTTGCTTACAAATAGCACGAATCATGAATGTAGTCCAGATGTTATTTTCTAATTTCTAAAGGCAGTGTCTTACTTGGAATTGACATGTAGGCATTGAGGAGAGAATGCATCTGGTTTGGGATACAATGGTGGTAAGCTGTACTGGACCTCATCAGTCATAGAAAATTATATACACAAGTGTCCAATAATAAATTAACTGAAACCATATCAAGATAGGTAGCCTTTGGAGTTTCTTCTTTCCTAAAAAAGGACAATTCTGTTTCCTGGTTTATTATTTTTCAGGCCTCAGGGAAAATATCTGTCACTGATTATGTTCGAATAACAAGCACTGAATGGTATACCATCACCAATCTTATCTTTTGACTATTCACTTTAAGCATTTGTTGTACCTATTATACTTTTGAAGATCCTAGTTTTTGGCTCTTCAACCTCACCTGAGCTACTCAGTTGTTGCATCTTGGCCTTTGAAATGAATTACGTTCTAGTGCTAGGATATTCAATATCTATCCACAGAAGGGAGCAATACTTCCTGGGTCGGATGCAGACATAATCATATTAAATCCCAATTCAAGTTTTCAAATAAGCTCAAATTCTCACCATTCAAGATCAGATACAAATGTCTATGAGGGATGGATTGGGAAGGTAATTTTTCATTACTGCTTGTTATAATTAAGGAATTGAATGTGGCATCGCTTTCTAGAGATTAAATTACTTTGAGCTTATTTAGATTTATAGAGTTCTATAGCTGATCACATAGCGATTGTCAAAGTCCTATGTGATTCTTCTTTGATTTTGAGGTTTATGATGCATTGTCCAGATAAAATTTCATGCTTGTTATTTCATTATCTATACAATATTGCATTCTACTAAAAAAAAATATCCATACAATGTTGTGCAATCATCAATGGGACATCCATTATGGACTTTAAAGTGCTATGAATTCCCGTTGTTTGAAAACTATCCGATGGACATCTGCTTAAGACATTGCTGTTACAAAACAATATTTTGAAGGACATATCAGTGCCCAGCTTTCAGTAGTTTATTTGTAAAGAAAATTGCCACCTTGAATTTGTGGAGGATTTGGCATGTGTAGATCCTTCAAATTAGGTCTAGAATCAAGTGCAATCTAATGAAAGATACCTGCTATTTTATGTGGTTAATCTTCAGTTTCATATAATCAGTTTTATAATTAATATAGTTCAACTAATAGAATGAATTAATGAGTATTTACTGTGTTTTTTGGGCATTCTGCTTTATTATGTTTATACGCATTAGAAATTTGGATATTCTGGTTGCACTGTAACAAGTCAAAGAATATCTTATTAGTGTTATTAGATGTACTTAAGAAAATGAAAGTAACTTGCAAAAGAAAATCTTGCTGCATATATAAAATTCTCTAGGTCTCACTCGCAACATACCTTCTTCATTTCAGATTGACATTGGCTCTTTGTATGTGTTGAATTTGGAAGATTTTGTTTTTGATGTTCTGCAGGGAAAAGTTGAGATAACTATTGCGGGTGGAAGGATTGTTTGGGAAAATAACGAACTAAAGGTTAAACGTGGTTCGGGCAAATACATAAAAATGCCTCCTTTCAGTTATGTTTTTGATGGAATTGAGAAAGCAGATGCGAGTTACATCTCTTCCCTAAGAGCACCAGTAAATCGATTTAAAGGCATGCAATGAAATGCATGTTCAAGTTATGAATACTTGTAAAGTAACAACTGAATACTATATAGTTTTTCGTTTCTTCAAAGCAATAAGTTGAGGGATTACGTTGATGTATTTTATTTTGTATCTCTTTTGTGAAATGTTATATGGTGCCAAATGGGTGTAAGATTGTTGGCACTACTTTGTCACAAATTGTTCACTTCATCCTTTAAGGGAAACCCAGGTTATCCTCCTTGTTTAGCAGCAGTAGTTAGATGATTTTGGTTCCGAATGTTTGCTTTTGGATTTCATGCTTGGGTTTTTATGAGGTTTTTAGCTGCTATACTATAGTGCAGATCACAGTTGAAATTCTCTCATCTTTTCGATTTCAAATTCACTCTCTATACTTGTCATTTGAAATCCTCCTTGTAGATGCTTCCTTAGCCTCTTCCGTTGTGTGAGTTCTTTTAGAATTGGTACATCCGAGTTAATTTAGATGCTGAGTTTATTGAACTTTTACCTTGATTTTATTGGTTGGTTGGTTGAGATGAAGATCAGATTTGCCCTAAAATCATGTTTATATTGTCAAGAAATTCTTGAAAACATTTGCTATGCCATTTGGGGTGACAGTTTGCCATTGATTGGTGCTATGGAGTACTCATTGCGAGTTTAAGTTCACTTGGTTGCTCGTAGCCCTTTTTGTTCAATTTTGAGATTGGAATCGAATTATTGGCAGCAAAATGAGTGGGATGTATATGTCTTCATCCAAAAGAACTAGTAGAAGTTGTTTCCAGTGGTAGCACAACTAAATCCTACTTGAGGACTTTGTTTGAAAGGTAGAGATAGATTAGGTTTGCAGCACAATTAATTCCTACTTGAGGACTATGTTTGAAAGGGAGATATTCAAGTGCCACAAACTTCTATGCAGGGTTGTCCATTGCTCCTGTCTTGTACATTAGTAAATATGTTTTTTCTATTGTTCCTATTTTGCAAAAGTTTTGGCTAATGGCCACCCATTAGAAAATTTTTTTTTCTAAACAAGCATATAATGTTTGAATTAATCTTTCTTACATAGTTATACACTATCAGTGTTTGATAAATGATAAATATGTAAAATTTGAATTTAAAATTCAATTTTTACATATATTTCATGGATCCAATAGTGATTGTGTATATACTGTCATTGTATATAAGATTTACTCTATATATTTTATTCCACGAATACAATTGACACAGAAAAGATTTTTTCTTGACTAAATCTGAAGGTAATTGATTTCAAATATTTTCTATTACTATAACAATCGATTTCTAATCATTTCCAAAAATGTTTTTTTTTTGTTTTGCCAATTCAATTGATCGATGTCTCAAATTCATATTCAAAATCTAATCCTTGAATCCAAAAATAGCATAATAGATACAGGAGCTTGCATTTGAATGTATTTTAATTTGGGAGAATGATGTTGTAGATTGAATGGATCTAATTTGGGAAAATTATGTTGTAGATTGAATGGATCGAAGCATCACCCCCATGCTGTGGCCTTTTTTATGTAACACGAAAACTTGGTAGGCACAACAATTTCGTAGAAAAGCTCAAATATCGAATTGCACCTGAATTTAAATAGCAATTTGAAATAGAATGAGAAAATATGCTTTAAGAAGATGAAAATCTTATTAGTAATTTTGGGAATCACTCCTAGGAATTTTTGGGCTTCACACCTAAAGTAGGATGTATCACATAATCTTAAGAAAGACATTGAGTTTGCAGAAAAATTTTATTAATGATAAAATTTGACTTCCTTTTGTGGAGAAGTCAATATTTATAGGTGTTAGAACAAAATTAATTCCAAACCTAATTAGAACTACTAACTAGAATAGAATTCTAGTAAAAAACTAAAAAACTAAACTTTCTTATTCCCCATATTTATTAAAATATTAATTACCAAAAATAATTATTAAACTCGGCCCAGCCCGACGGTTCAACCGGTTGTTCAACCAGTCAACCCAGTGAACCGGCCATAGAACCGGACCAGATTGCTAATTAGATCGTTTGGGCAGTAGAATCGTTGACTTTTCAATGAATCAGCGGTTCAACCGATCAACCCGGTGAACCGGTTTGTTTTGTGAGGAACCCGGGTTGTTATGCGAAAAATTTTTAGAAGATGTTGCATTGACGGTTCAAAATTGGGACGTCAAGTATAAGAATGTAATACAATCACTACTGAACCAGCAATCCATTTATTAGTTGATTGGTTCTTCTTATATTATATATTAGACATTTATTCTTATTTTATTTCTTCAAAACAAAATTTATTTGGAATCTTTTAATAAAATTTTATTTATTTTCCAAATTCCATAAGGCAAATTTTAATAAAATAACATTATCTAGTTTATTTCCATAAGTTAAAACCAAAAGTTTGTTAAAAATAATGAAATTTCCATAAGGCAAATTTAAGTTTTGTTGATTCTTATAAGAATTAATGATTCTATAATAAATTAGACTAATTGAACATTTACTAAGGCATAGTTTATTATAATTTCAACCATATAAAAACTTATAAGACATAATATTTAAATATATTTAGTGACCCACCGGTTGGACCACTCACTCAATGGTTGAACCAGTAACCTGTTGACCCCCCCTCTTTCACCGGATTCCCCCCCGGCCTGAGTTTAATAACTATGTACTAAACAGAAAATTACCATAAACATAAAATTCCTGCATTTATCTAAATTATTAAAACACTCCTGCTGGTGAAAATCAGGAAATGAACTCGATAGGATTCAAACCAACTCCCAAGTTGGTTCCTTATCATCAAAAGCATGCCAAATCAATGTTTGGGCATTCAACACATCCTTCACACGCCTCCTATAAACCTTAGTGGATTTTTGTCATTTATCTCTATCATCTCTCCTCGGCTTGAGAAGACTCAACCCTGCTGAGTTAATGGCCTGATACCTTCCATAGAAATTTGCGTCCAACTCCTAAAATTCAGATTCGGTAATCCATGTACAATTTGTACTCGGTCGTCCCCTCTAATGAATAAGATACTTTTGGTAGTCGCCCCCTCTAGTTAACACAATTTGGTGGTCAAGAACATCTTCAATTGCTTCACGTAAGCGTGTAGGAGGTAGAAAAGCAGCCTTAGAAGTCCTACTTGCTGAATCATCTAAATGACCATCATAAGCAGTCAAATCTTCAATATTTAACACATTGATAATCCTCATATCTTCAGGTAACTCAAGAACATTAACATTTGAGCTGATTTTATTGAGAACCTTGAAAGGACTTGCACTTCTTGAATGTAGCTTCTTGTAGACACCTTTAGGATACCTCTCTGGCCGAATACAAACCATAACTTCATCCCCTTCTTCAAATTCTGCAAATTTCTTCTTCAAATATGCATGTGCTTTGTACCTTTCATTGCTAATAGCAATTCGGCGTCGAACTTCATCATGTATACCCAAAATATGGTTAGAAAAAGCCTCAGGTTCAGCACTTGGACGAGCGCTAGCTAGTAATGGAAGCAAATCAATTGGTTTGCGAGGATTATTTCTTGTTACAGCCTCAAAAGGACTATAACCAGTTGATCGATTCAATGAACTATCGTAAGCAAATTTTGCCATTGGTAGAATTTGATCCCAAGTGGAAATATGATCACCAACCAAACACCGAAGTAGATCACCAAGGTTGTGGTTAACAACTTCTGTCTGACCATTCGTGTGTGGGTGGAAAGAAGAAGAAAACTTGAGTTTTGTGTGTAGCATCTTCCTCAAAGTCTGTTAAAAGTAACTCATAAACTTCATATCCCTATCTGAAACTATAGTCATTGGCAGTCCATGAAGTCTAACTACCTCTTTGAAGAAAATATTTGCAATATGGACAGCATCCAAAGTCTTACCACATGGGAGAAAGTGAGTAATTTTTGAAAATCTATCCACAACTACTAGTATAGAATCATAACCTCGTAATGTTCTTGGTAGTCCAAGGACAAAATCCATGCTCAAATCCTGCCATGGTTCATGTGGAATGGGTAGTGGTATGTAAAGACCAATGTTTTTCTTTCGCCCTTTGGCCAATTGGCAAACTCAACATCTAGCAATAGTCTTGCCAACATCACGTCTTATACTTGGCCAATAGAAGCGATCTTGCACCATGGCAATTGTCTTGTCACATCCAAAGTATCCAGAAGCACCTCCATCATGTAATTCCCAAATTAACTCCTCCCTCAGTAAGTACTAGGAACACAAAGTTAAGTCCCCTTGAAAAGATAGCCATCATGGACGGAAAAACTAGCATATTCTACTTGTTTACCGGCCATTAAATCCTCATATATGACCTTGAACTCTCTACAACGAGGATAATCTTGCATTAGTGAATCAAAACCAAGCACTTGAATAGCCATAGCAGTAAGAATAAGATGCACACGACTAAGTGCATCAACCACCTTATTCTCAACGCTTGCCTTGTGTTTGATAACAAAATTGTATTGTTGAGGGAAAGAAACACATTTGCTATGCCAGTGACTCAACTTCTTCTAAGAATTTATATATTTGAGGGCCTCATGATTAGAATATAGCAAAAATTCCTTTAAAATAAGATAATGATGCCAATGGCGAATATATTGAATAACATCGTAGAATTCCTTGTCATAAGTAGAATATTTATGCTTTGCCTCATTCACCTTTTCACTAAAATAAGCAACAGGATGACCTTCTTGACTAAGAACTCCGCCAATCCCCACTTGAGAAGCATCACATGCGACCTCAAACACCCTAGAAAAATCTAGCAGCCTAAGCACTGAAGCTTTGGTCATTCGCTTCTTCAATTCTTCAAAAGCCTTAGTTGTAGCTTTTGTCCATTAAAACTGTCCATGCTTTATGCAATCAGGGAGCCATAATAAAGCTAAATCCCCTTATAAATCGTCTATAGAATGAAGCTAGCCCATGGAAATTGTGAACATCCTTCAAATTAGAAGGAACCGGCCAATCTACTATTACCTTCATCTTTTCCAGATCAGTAGCTATCTCTTCATTTGAAACAACAAAATCCAAAAATACAACACTATGAGCCATGAAAGTACACTTCTTCAAGTTGATATAGAGCTTTTTCTTGACAAAAAACTCTCATTACTTGTTGAAGATGGTTAATGTGCTCTGCTTTGTTCTTGCTATAAATTAAAATATCATCGAAATAGACAACCAAAAAATAGCCAATAAAGGGCCGAAATACCTATGTCATGATCTCATAAAGGTGCTCGGAGCATTAGGGAAGCCAAACAGCATCACGAGCCACTCGTAGAGACTATTCTTCGTCTTGAAGGCTATTTTCCACTCATCCCCTGGATGAATTCTAATATGATAGTACCCCTTTCGCAAGTCAATTTAGTGTAGACAGTTGAACCAACCATCATATCAAGCATATCATCAAGTCTAGGTATGGAAAACCTATACTTGATTGTTATCTTGTTGATTGCATGGCTATCTACACACATTCTCCAGGTTCCATCTTTCTTTGGAGTCAATAAAGCCGGCACTGTACAAGGACTTAGGCTGACTTGAATATGTCCTTTGTCCAAAAGCTTATCCACTTGTCTCTTAAGTTCAGCAGACTCACTTGGGTTCATGCGATAGGCAGGCAAGTTAGGGAGTTGAGAGCCTGATATGAAATCTATTGCATGCTGGATATCATACAAAAGTGGTAGTCCATGCAGCAAATCTTCTGGAGCTGCATCAGAAAAATCGGACAGCAATTTGACAATTTCTGGAGGCACTTCTTCAGAGTTGACAACTACTGAAATTTTCACCTCATTGAAGACTAATACCATGATAACTCCTTGCTCCTTGCTTTCCCTTTCAAATTGCTTCTTGCTCAAAATCTAAAGAGGTTACTTCCTTGTCTCGATCACTTCATTAACCTTTGAATACTTTTGTTTGGTTGGTTTCTTCTTCATAGTTTCAACATTCATAGTGTGACGCCCCCACTTCTCCCAAAGGCGAACTCAAGGGTATCGGCGGGGCGCCTGCCTAACTCTCGCCAGGACTCAGGTCCATTCATACCTAAACTAACAACCAATTAATGGCTAAATGAGGCAAATTAAATAAAATCCATTTCCTTCAATATATTCAAACTTACAACACAAGAATCCGACATATACATTCAGATTTCCGAAATACAAGTCTATAACCAGCCCTTAAATTTCATTTCCAAAATTCTAAAATATCAAAAACAAGTCAATCTCTTCAAAACATCTCCGATCCAGATTCCTGTTAAGGAAAACAACTAATGGGGTGAGCAATCGCTCAATGAGGCCAAGAAAAAAAAAAGATAAAATAAAATAAAACATGCGCACGTAGTTCAAGTAACATGATCAAGTGATCAAAAGTAATTGTCATGTAGATTCAAATATTGGTAAGTACTCATAAACACAAACAATTCAAGAATACTGGAGCCCTCCAGAGCCCATTTCCAGATTATTTGCCATAGTCCCGATCCACGAACCAGGGGTTGACACTCCGTCAACCGAATAAATATCCAATCTGTAGATCTCCACTTACTTCCCTCCATCCATCATTTCACCATCTCGGATCCGTAACCAACAGTCATGTAAAGGCGATACTATACAAGTAGGCCAAGCAGGATCTCAAAAGATCAAGCTTCCGATCCCAAGGTTTACCAAGTTTTCCCGATCAAGACCTCACGATTGGCTGCGAGATTATGAGGTTTAACTATTGGGTTTGGGCGTCCCCACAGGTCAGGTTTCCAAAAAACAAATCAAGTTTTAGTCGATGAGATTTTCTCTGCATCGACTTCAGGTCATGTACATGTAAAATCCAGTAATTTCATGTAGCAAGTCATGTATTGATCCAAGGAAAGGAGATGAAGTGCTGTAAACTACACACTTCTCTCAACACGTATAGTTCATGTAACAACAAGTTCAAGTAGAGTTCATGTAGGCAACAAATCTCAAGTGAAGTGCAAGTAAACATGCACTTGACACTCACCAAGTATCAAAAATTAAAGATTGAGAAATTAGCTCTAAGACGCTTCGCCGGGAGTTCCCTCGAAGTCCTCTTGAGATCCTGAAAATATGCAATAATGCATTGTATCTCAAATTCCAGGCCATACAGTATTCGTGTAAAGAAAAGAAATAGTCAATTTTGACTCCAAAATTTAAGTTTCCAAAGTATTTCAGTTCATAAGGAACCGACTTTCAAATGAGGTCTCAAGTGATAGGTGAACTCAAGTTCACCATGAAAATAGGTTTGAAATGCGCTAAGAGTTGTAAAAATGTAACCTAGGTCCTTAAAAGAACATTTAGGTCCAAATTGGAAATTTTCACTTTTCGAGTCATTCTTGGAAAAATCAGTCCGGAAGTTCGGAAAGTCTAAAAATGGAAAATTTTACACCGTCAAAAACTTCATTCGAAGCATAACAATTTTGTAGAAGGTCACTTTCCAAGAATCAAATCAGAAACAAGTCAATTTCTCCAAGAAAGTTTACTATTCATTGAAGATAGGTCAAAACAGTCTAAGTTTTTCCAATAACTTTAGAATTTTTGCCAAAATCATAGAATCAAAACCAGCCTTTGAAATTTGATATGCAGGTAAATTTCCAATCCAGGTTTCAAATAAAAAAAACAGAACTCGATTCCGATGTTCCTAGCTCAAGAAATAAAAGTTGAAGTTTCGCTAAAATCCCTGGACTGTTGGCCTTTCCAGAAATTTTCCAGATTTAATGCCCTTCGCTACTTAGGCCGTATCTCACTCGATTCTCAGTGAAATTGAAAACGGTTGGTAGCTTTAGAAACTAGGTTTAAAGTTTATATTTGTGTAGAAGAAATCATTTCCAAAATCCAGACATAAGTGGTTCAAAATCAAGCAACAAAATGGATTTTCTGGACAGTCTCGGATGAACAGTAATAAACAGGCAGCCAACTTTCAAGACTCGCCACGAATTGCTCGGGACGAACTAGAAAATGAACTTGGTACCATTTTAAAGCTCTAAGAGTCTACTTTCAAATGCCTCAAATGGAACTCAATTTCGATCATCGAGAAAAACGTTATGATCTCCACAAAATCACTAGTCAGAAAATTTCTGGACCTAGTCCAGTTTTGCCTCTTTGCTCATAACTCAAAATTTATCCAACCAAATTGGCTAATTTTTTTTGTAGACAACCACCACACACATAACACAACATATATCACTCACATTTGTAGCCAAATTATGCACGAAAATATCAAAGAAAAACAGGGCAGCAAGTCCTTGAAATTTCGGACAGTACCTTCTCCAAATTTCTAACTTTCTTCCAACTTCATTCCATCAATCATTCTATATACATGTAACATAGCACAATATCAGCAACCACAACATGTTAATTCATCAAATCAGCCACCAATAAGCATCCTCAAGCCCTCACGCATGTCATGAAATTGCAAGAAAATAATTACTCAACCAATCAACCCAAATTCTACCATAGGTTGCAAACCCATGCTACCTTTGCTCCATTTGAGCTATAATTTGCAAGATTGAAGTGTGGGTGAGTGAGTTACCTCAAGAACTTAGTTGGACAGCTTTAGGGCAGAAATTTTGACCGAAATTCCTCCAAGAAAACCGATGAACAGCCCCCTCTTCCAAGCTAGGATCAAAGCCCTCTAATGGATGATGAAATTTGGAAGTGGATTGACGTAATTTTGTAAGGATTTTGTCTTCCTATTGTCAGCCAAACAGAGAGAGTGAAGAGAGGAGAGAGAGTGCAATCAGATTTTGTAATGAAAGTGGAGAGAATTGGTGACTTAATGGTTAAGTCTAAGTGTCAACTCATACTAGGTCCGTTTTGGGTCTTCGCGTGTCCAATTTTCGCGCTCGTTTGCAACTTTTGTGCACTATACCTCTGAGGTAATTTCCCTAATACATTAATAGTACATTACTAGTAGTCTAAAATTTGGGCATTAAAATAATATGCGCTTAAAGAACCAATCGGTAAAATTTATTTTCGAGAAATTCATGTACTTTAGTAAATTTTTGGGTAACTCGAGTACGAAATATTTTTAAAATGACCAATTTAATAATATTTTGAAATAATAAAATTATGGGTCCTCACACATAGGTTTTAAGACAATCTACTAGTTATTCAACTTGAATGAATAAGTGTTCGACTTCCCATTATAATCCACATCTCGGTCATATAGCCAAGGTCGACTAAGAAGTATGTCGGAAATAGTCATTGAAATAACGTCACACCATATAGAATTACTGTAAGGCGGTACATGTTTAATGGACACCAAGTAAGGCCTCATTACTGGAATAGAGCTATTGTTGATCCAAGCAACCTTGTATGCTTCAAGATGTGGCTCCATAGGCAACTTTAACCACTGTACGTGTAGACACCAAAATTTCATTTATTTAATTTTAACTTTATTTTTTATTTTTTATTTAATTTTAGCTTTATTTTTTTATTTTTATTTTTTATTTTTTATTTTATTTTATTCTATTTTAATTGATTAAATGATAGTTAGTGTTTATTTCTGCTTATTTGTATAAATTAGGTTTTTCATTTTATTTTTAAGATATTTTTGTATTAAATTTTTTTTTAAAAAAAGGAAAAATTCTCACAAAAATTTAAAAAATTTTGTATTTAAACCTTTTAGATTCAATTTCTTTAAGATAAATGAAAATTGTGCAATGCATTTGCAATTAGGAATTGATATTTTTTTATTTTGAAAAAAAAATGAATGATTAAGCAGTAGTCTGCACGCGCACTGCCCATCTTCATGTTTGCGGCAAGAAAACCAGAAACGAGGACGCAGAGCTGGAGCTTGGTACAATTTGCCTCTTCATCCATTCTGCCCCAAGCATTTTCCAGTACAATGACTGCTCACCTCAGTGGGAATCATCAGGAAGCATCTAGAGAAATATGATTTAAAGGCTCCAAATGATCCCCAAGAAACCCATCTTTCATCTACACCATTGCTGTGAGGGTTTAGGGACCTTGGTTTCCTATAAAAAGAAAAAAAAACGCAACAAGGGGGGGATAATCAAGAGGGGCGGCGGAACAAGGGAAAAAGAGAGAAACGAAAAAGCCAAGCGAGAGAGAGAGAGAGCTGGGGCTGACGGGCCGGAGGAGGAAAAAACTGGGAAAAGTGTTTTCTGGGCAAAGAAACCAAGCAAGAAACGGCGGCGGAGGAGAAAGGGCTGGAACCAGTAGCAAGGAACAGAGGAGAAGCTGGAAACAGCCGTCGCTTGCAGAAATCATCCATCACCACTGCCATCAGAACTTCTAAAAGCATCGTAAGATTTCGTCCCTTCCTTTCCTACGCTTTATTTCTGCTAATAACTATGTGGGATTATGAGAAGTATGTGACTTGTTTGTTTCTCTTCCTGTTTGGGTCAAGAACTTTACTGTTTTTATGAGGTTGCTTGCTGTGTCGATTCTGATGGTGATTTTTGTCACTGTATGATGAGTTTGTTGGGTTGCTGCGATTTTGGGTTTGTTATTGCACAAGTTAATGGAGTAGGTTCAATCTTACTAATGCATCTAACCTGTGAGTGTAGCCGAAAGTTAGGAGAGTTATTTTCTTGCATCTTACTTGCATGTTTGCAGCCCAAAACTGTTGCTTTTTGCTGATTACTTGCATTTTTTAGGTATGGCAGTGTTTGTTGTTTTTTTTTATCATTTTGTTCCTAGAATCTGTTTGATCTCCCTAAGAGCGAGGAACCTGTCCGATGTTTGGTGATTTGCTGTGAAAATGATGTTTACATGGGTTTATTTCAAACAAGGTTTTGGTTCCTCTTTGTTTTATGGTATAGCAATGGCGATTCATACAGAAATTCTGTTTTGCTGGCCTACTATGTTTGAGAAAATCAGTGAATAAGATGAAGTCCTAGCCTGGGCTGCTTGAAACGTTTGGAAAATGCATGTTTTTGGCCCCTCTCTACTATAGATCTCCTTTGTTTGCATAGTCAACCTTGTGCTAATGATGGTTGTATAGAATTTGACAAGGCTTGGGCTTTGTTTAGAACTTTTGCAATCTTCCTGGGTTGCTGATACTAATAAGCTGTGAAGTTACAGAGGAAGGAAACCAAAGATTTTTTTTGGAGTTGATTCTTTTCATTTTTGCTGTCTTTTGTGTCGGACAATGGCTTAGCATGTACTTGAGGTTGCCGAAAACTCAAAGTTTCAGAGGTTGCAGAAGCTTTCTTTCTTAGCTACGGGAAGAAGAAAGTTTTCAGCTTTGCATGCTCCTTATTTTGAATGTTTTGTGTGTGAATCCAAGGGTTTTATATCTGGATATCCTGTTGCTTGGGTTCAAACTGTGTTGGTTCGAGATTTGAAACGGCGTTTGAGAACTGGACTTGCAGAAACCCAGCAACCAGAAATGAAGAAGAAAGCTTCTTCGTAAGGTCATGCATGGAATTCTTCAAAATAGCACTTTAACTCCCTAATTTTCATCTAATACTACTATGGCCCAGAAAATTGAAAAATCTAATCAATTTTGTCCCTTTAAAATGTTAATCTTTTTTGATATGATTTAATGTGATTTTTGGATAGATTTTTACTGAATTTTGGGCTGTAATTTGAAGGTTTAACGATTTTTTTTATAGTCTTGATTTGAATTTTAGTAGAATTTTGGGTAATTTTATTCTTTAACTATAGCAAATGGGTTTTCATTCATTTTTTGTGGATTTTAGCATTTAGTTTTGATAGAGTTCATCTTAAACCTTAATTCTATTATTTTCATTGAGACCCCTAATATGTGTAATAATAATAATTTGACCCTCAAGCTTCTTTAATCCTTTCAATTGGGTCCTTGTTTGTCTTAATTTGTTAAATATGAGTAATTTACTTTCCTTGGAAGGCTTTGGTTGATTCAACTTTGTGTTTATTTATATTTCTTGTGATTATATGTTCATTAAAGTGATGCCTTGACATTTTTCTTTGTTTTGGATGGTAAATAAGAAACATTTTATTTCTTTACGTCACAATTCAAGAGAGGTACACTCTACTCCTTTATTTTGATTTTATTTGATCCTATATGATTTTATGTGTGAAATTGCATGCTTTTTTGAAGGCTTTTTACTACTTCATTTATTTCTTTATTCACTTTATTTATTTTAATTTTGTATATTCATTTTAATTTAATTTTTGGTTATTCGAGAGGCATTAAATGCCAAATTGTAATAGTTAGGTTATTATTTTATTTTATTTCATTCTTTCCCCTCTTAGATTGTAGTTAGGGCCCCCCAAGTGTAATAGTTAGGTCTTTATTCGTTTTTATTTACTTTGTGTGTTTTGCATGCTTGTGTGTTACGTGTTACTTGCTTTCTTATGGCCTTGCATCTAGATATCATGCTTATGTGCTATGTATTTTATGTGATTTATTTGTTTATTAGTTTTATATGATTTATTTGATTATAGTAAATGCATGACGTCACCACACTAGTCCAGTGCTAGTTGTGGCCCCTTTTGTATGACAATCACTATATTTTCATGCTTATGACAATTACTACATTTTCATGCTTATTTTCTACTTTTTAGAGTTTTTTCATTTTGCATGACATTTCCCTTATATGTATGTATCCCTTATCCCATATTCCCCTTTTATATACATCCCTTATCCCATATTCCCCCATATGTACATCCCTTATCCCATATTCCCCCATTTGTATATCCCTTATCCCATATTTCCCCCATATGTATATCATTTACCCTATGCGTGAAAACATGACATTAGACTTGCATTCCATTTAAGAATTAGAACTAGGTTAGTATATTTTGCTTGATTAGATTAGGGAAATTACCCCTCAAATATGGGATATGGACGAGTATGACTCTCTAGCTTTAGCACACTCGTATTCCCTCTATTAAAGGGAAAATTAAAAGTCACGAATTTTAGTCCCCGCACCCATTATGATGCATTCCGTTAGGTCATGTATATTCGTATAATTATTATTTTCTTTTCTTTTCTTCGAGTCTCATATTTTTGCATATTCGTGACCTCTTCAAAGAGTCAACTTGGGCATCACAATTAATGTGATTTGCACCAATTAAGTTTTAAAGAGATATTCCGACCCCCCGATATCCTCCTAGGTTTAGGTTTTGCATCCATATAGTGACATCCAGATGTGATAAATTCTTAGGTTAAAATAAGAAAATTTTGACTAAATCACGCAACTAGCTCTAGGCTAGGTTGAAGGGGTGCCTTGGATTTTATTCTTGCCTTCCTTTTCTTCAAATGTGACTCTCGACCCCTTTTCTCTGATTGTCGAAGACTTGGAGTTGTTTAAAAAGGGTTTTATCTAATTTTTTATTTAAAATTAATTTTTAGGTGACTTGGTACACCTTAACTCCATACCAAATGGCGACTCCTAATTTTTATTTAAAACCCTTTTTAAACTATTATTTTTGGGTCAAAATCGTCTCACTTTAAGTCCCCTTTAGGCCCATTTTCTTTATTTATTTTCTAAAAATCAAAAACTCATTTTTCAAACACAATTAATCAAAATTCATTTCTTTATTCATTTTCTAATTAAAAATTCATTTTTCTCAAAATTCATCATAAATTCATTTTTATAAAATACTTTAAATTTTATTTAAAAAATAGGGCACGACAGTACGGTAGACTCTAAAACCACATTCATGCTACTACCACCATCAATAATGTGCTTTCTAGTCTCCTGTCCTTATCAAACTAAGGTTTGAATGAAGTTCTTCGCCAGTCTTCCTTTTGTGACTTTAGCACACTGAGGACATGCCTCACAATCGAGAGATAAGACGTGTCTTTTTTTTTCGTCTTCCAAATCATCAACATTAAGTCATGCTATCTCAGTCACATAATCAGCACCTTCATCTTCCTCGACCTCTAGATTTTTCTTATCCCCGAAATCAGCATCAATGAGCAAGTTTCTCTTGTTAGGGCACTCCTATGCCATGTGTCCCTTCAAACCACACTTGAAACACCCATCTTTGTTCTTGTTTCGTCCATCGATTGTGGAAGCCTTAGTTTTGTCTCTACAGGCTTGGATGTTACTTTCTGCTGATTTATATGGCTTGCCATTTGCAGCAAATCTTTTAGGAACTACCTCGGCGCCTTGAGTAATGAACCTCTTAATTAGTGGTTGCCGCAGGCTCTTTTCAAATCTAAGAGCTGCTTGGAATGCATTATCAACTGTGTAGATATCACGTCCCATCAATTCTTTGCAAATTTTAGGTATCAAACCCAACTTAAATATGGATAAAGCTTGTGCTGAGCTTTTTGTTCCTCCGCAGCGAATTTTTAGCTCCTCAAACTTGTTCATATACTTAGCAACTATCATTCCTCCTTGGCTTAAGCTATTCATATTATCAAAAAGATCAGCTTCATAATGTAGAGGCATGTACTTTCTTTTCAAACGCAGTTTCATCTCTTCCCATGGCAAGTCTAGTTATCCAACAAGTTGAAGTTCATGCTCCACTCCTGTCGACCACACTTGGGTTTGTCCAACAAGTTTCATGATAGCAAACTTAACTTTTCTCTCATCAGTCATATCATACCAATCAAAATAGTGTTCCAAAGTGGCAAGCCAATTAGAAAAAACCTTAGGATCGATTCTTCCATCGAAATCAGGAATATCGACTCTTACCTTTTTTGTGATGTCTCCTACCAAATCATAAGAGTCTTGTCTCCCTTATTTTGCCGATTGAACAATCTCATCAGCCATGTCAAGAAGAGAAGCGCGTGGCCTTCCAAAAGATGGGTTTAATCTATTTTCACTCCTACCAGATTGATTCTCGGTTGTGTTTTCAAGCTGTTCGAGATGCTCTGGTTCCTTTCCATTGATTTTGACCCCAGATCCGGACCCACCATTGCCTCTAGATTCAAGAATTTGTTGTTGTTCAGTATTAAAAACTTTGTCTTCTACATATTAACCCTCTCCAAAAGAAGATTAATGATGTTATCCTGTTCCTTGTCTGTGTATCGACCCCTATAATTCAACCCACTTCATATCATCATGGGAAAGCCTTGCTCTGATACCAAAACTGACGCAACACGAAGACTTGGCAGGCACAACAGCTTTGTAGAAAAGCTCATATATCGAATTTCACCCGAATTTAGATAGCAACTTGGAATAGAATGAGAAAATATGTTTAAGAATATGAAAATCTGATTAGTAATTCTAGAAATCACTCCTAGGAATCTTTAGGCATTACACCTAAAGTAGGATGTATCACACAATCCTAAGAAAGACATTGAGTCTGCAGGAAAATTTTATTGACGATAAAATCTAACTTTCCTTTGTGGAGAAGTGGTTATTTATAGGTGTTAGAACCTCTGTTTTCAAACTCGGACCGGACCGGCCGGTCGAACCGGGAACCGGCCAGGTAGCCGGTCCGAGTCACATTAAAAAACCGGAAATTTAAGACCCGGTCAAAGCCGGTCAAAAACCGGGTTTGACCGGGAAAAAACCGGTTTTCCGGTTCAACAGTAATTTTTTTAAAAAAAAATTCAAACTTTTTAATATTATGTTTTGGCCCCCTAAATTGTTAAAACTTATTGATATACCTCAAATATTTGATACTTTATAAATATTGTCCTAAAATTTGATGTTATTTTTCAATTAAATTCATAATTTTAATTCTAAACTTGTTAATATTTATTAAATAATATAAATTGCTACTTGATTGTTCTAATTTCTTTGTATTTTCTTGTTAAATATATTTGAAACATCAAATAGATATGAATATACCTTTATTAATATCAATATATTATTAGATATTATATATATAATATTTTAATTTTTAAATAATTTTTATTTATGACGTCATCCGGTTCGACCCCTATCGACCCCCGGTCGAACCCATTGACCCCTGACCCCTGACCTCGGCCGAGTCGCTATCCGGTCCGGTTCTGAAAACATAGGTTAGAACAAAGCCAACTTCAACTAATTAGGACTCCTAACTAGAATAGAATTCTAGTAGAAAGCTAGAAAGCTAAGCTTTCTTATTCCCCACAACAACTAAAATACTAAATACCAAACATAATTACTAAGCAAAAAAATACCATAAACATAAAATTCTTACAACTAACCAAATTACTAAAATACCTCTGCTGGTGAAAATCAGGAAACGAACTCGATAGGATTCAAACCAACTCCCAAGTTGGTTCCTTGCCATCAAGAGCATGCCAAATCAATACTTGGGCATTTGATGCATCCTTTCCACTCCTCCTATAAACCTTAGTGGATTTTTGTCACTTATCTCCATCACTTTTTATGTGCAATAATCTTTTATGTCACTTTCAAAGCTAGAAGGCCCCCGACCCTTGGCTTTGTTGTTTTGCATCTATCATTCCAATTTTGCGGCTAATGTACTTCACCCTTTAAGTTTTAAAATCCAATGAAGGAGAAGTTGAGGGCTTGTACGCAAAGAACTGATTTCCTTGAGTTGTTTGCTAAGTTTTAATATGTTTGAATTAGCGTATGATTGAGCATGTACAACCATATATTTTTTCGGTATATAGACATCAAATAATGTCCCAAGACAAATACCTAGTTATATATATTATTTAAAATGTTTAAATTAGTTAATGACATAATATATACAATGATAACTTTTGTAGACTTACATAGATCTCAAATGATACATAGGACAAATACCTAGTTATCTATATTAATGCTAAATGCTAACAAATTTAAAAGTTGTCAACCTTTCACATCGAGTGAGAAAGAAAAAATCCAAAAAATTGGTCAAACTATTCTAAATTGGATATCAGATGTCGATAAAATGGATTAGGTAAAACTTGAAATAAATCCAATCTCCAATATTTAATAAAAAGGTTTAAGAAAGGAGTCTGAAATTAGATTCCCAAATCCTTGATTACGTGTTGAACTTTCAAATTATGAATTAACTATAATACTAATATATATTAATTTAACTAGACTACTACTGAATATTTACTTCTAAATTTTTAATGTGATACTTATACAACTTAATTATAGACTTTTACAGTTTTGACTTTTTTATTTCTTGTCTCATTAAAAAAATCTCATCTTGTCTTCATTGTAGAAGAATTATAAATGAAACTTCAATGGTTTGTACGCATAGGCGCTTCTATTTATGTTGGATGAGGAAAATTAAGAGCTACTAAAACTTAGATCTTTTGTCTATCATATTGTAATTGATGAAATTTTCTAAAAGGAAATTCAAGATTTTTGGCTTACCTTTAAAATTTTGGATATTACTAAATTACCAATTATCTTGCTAAAATCCAAGTACCAATTTGCCATTTACCAAATTAGAGCCTGGATGATGATTGAATGTTGATCTTGCAAGACAAAGGAAAGAAAAAACATTTCTTTTGTCGAATTCCTGATTTCCAACCATTGAACACCCTCTATTGTGTATGGTCATCAACATTTCAGAACTGATCATTGCCACTTTTTATATATTTAGAATTCCCATGCATGTAGTTATTATCACTTCATTTTTTAAAATGTTTTACATGCCACTTTTGCAAGTGAAAGCATTTTTAAGTATATAAGGATAAATAGCTAATAAATAAGTGAGTATTAGTTTGTAAATATAAGTACATAAATATATAGTACATAACGATAAATAAGTAACCAATAAATGTGCAAATATAAATAAGGGGACATGGCTAAATTTCATCCCTAAACCTTTTCACTAGAGCCAATTGAGGCCCTAATATTTATTTCTAGCTAAATTGCACCTTATACTTAATTTTTAAGTTAAGTTCCTCTGTGGTGGTAGCATCACCTAAAAATGTTCTAGATTCTAATTTAATAGCTAAACAGGTAGGGTTGTAATAAAACCAATTAAACTAGAAAGAAACCATGTAGTTTTTGGGTTATTTTTAAAATTTAAAATCTTTTTGTGATGTTTTTTAAAATATTAAATTTAACTTCTTACCTATTTCCCTACCTCAGCCAATGCTTTTAAAATCGAACCAAGGAGCGAATCAAGATTCGATTCACTGTTTTCTTACTATAAAAGCTGCCCTTCTATGTGGACTGGTACTCTTTCTAATTACTCCTAATTTTAACAATTCTCCGATATGCATTTCAAATTCTTTTATTTCATCATTACTTCCTTCTATTTTGGATGTTGTAATTTTTAGGTTTAAGTTTAACATTTCTAGCTTATAGTATGTCTTGTCTTTTTCCGAATGTTTAACTAGATTTTGCCCTATTATTTCTTCTTTTTCTAGTCTAGATATTAAGTTATCTGTTTCATCTATTCTTGTATCTAATAGGTTCTATATTTTGTGAGATCTAGGTATTCTATATTAGTTTCCATGGCTTCTGAATATATTTCCTCTTGGTCATTATCTAATTGTTCTTCTAGAAAGGTTTTATTTTTAGATGCTCCTAACGGTTTACATTTACAATTTTCTAAATCGTCTGGTATTAATGCTTTAGGAGTTTCTATCTAAAAACATTTTGAAGGTGAAAGGGGTCTATATTGCCACCATGTTTCTCAACGCTTTCTGGGGTATTATATTCTATATTGCTATTTCTAAGAAAACTTATACCATTTCTAGAAAGTATTAAGCCATGATAATAATATAAAATAAAATCTAATCCTATGATTAAATGTCAGAACCCTAAAATTTTCTTATTTTATCGAATATTACCAGTTTATTTAAATATTTATTTACTCATTTTCTCCGAATTATTCATTGCGATCATTTAAAATCCATTTATATGGAACGATGCCTCTTTTATACTTTTAAAGCGTTGTGTTGGAAAAAAATTCACTTTTCAAAAATTCGTTTAGTTCGGAACAACGAGTACACGTTTTTCGAGGCTATACTTGAATCGGGAGTGTATTAATATTGGAGAGTTAAGAATGATCAATGGTAGATTAAGAAAGGTTAATTGAGGAATTAATACTCGACTCAAGTGAGGACTCACAAATTTTCTCATTTTAAATTCCTATTTCTAGCTTATTTAATTATTTACTTGGTCATTTACTCCAAATATTATTTTCTAACCTCTTTGGACCTAATTACATGGGTCTATAGCTTAATTATATTTTTAATGTGACTTGTCTCAAAATTTAATTTTGAAAACTCGTTAAGTGAGAATAGTGAACGCGCGTTTGGAGACAGTAACCGATTTGAAACAATAAGCTTGAAAATTGGGATACTTATATAATGGTTTTCAAATTAGGTATTTTATGTTTAAGTACTCAAGTGATAGTTAGTAGTACTATCGTTATAAGAATTTCTTGGAGGTTTCACTCTATCGCGCTTAAATTGGAACCACGCGTTTTCACACGCGCGATTTAATTGAGGGACTTTAGACCCTCATTTTGGGACAATTAAGATTGGATAATCATAGTATGAATGGAAGTACATTAGAGGTTTAGTGCACAAGTGAAACAAATCCGAGAGGAAACGAGCACAAAACGTGCGCGTGCGCGCACTCTCCTTAGTTGACTTTTGGAGCATTTTGGGCCACACATTCTTAGGTTTTTCATTGGAGCATCACACCAGATCAAAATTCTCCACTTTATCACCTCAAACAGCCGTGCAACTCTTTCTTTTTCCCCTAAGACAGCCGGCCATTGAGCTTGCAAAACAACACCAAAGTTATCCAAATTTCTTCACAAAATCTTCATCAATCTTCATCCAATTCACATCAAATTTCATTCACACTTGGCTTATTACGTGGAGAGTTTATCTAGCTAAGAAAAGGAGCTACTTTCCACCGTTTTTCTTGGACAAGAGAGGACCAAAAATTCTGCTTTGGAACATCAAACTAAGTAAGTGATGATCAAACCTTGGAAACTTGATTTATGGAAGTTATCTTACACATTTAAGCTCATGCATGCACATGGGTAGCTTGTTTATGATGGAAAAATGGTTGTGTGGGCTCTATGAACTCCCACTTTGGTTTGAGGGACTGATTTGGTGATTGATGGTGATATTAATGTTGGTTTAGTGTTTAAATTAGTGGAATAATGTTAGATTGTTGATAGAAACTCAAGGAGGGTGCAATGACCAAAAGTGACCATTTTGCCCCTGCTATGTTCATGCACTTTGATGCTAAATTTTGAGGTTCCAATGGATTGTTTATGTTGTTTACATGTTATAGTGAGTGTGTAAAAGTTTCATTGAAAAATAACTTGATTTAGTCGCCCAAATGTTGGAATTACGAAAGCTTAGAAAACTGGAAAATGTTCCCGTCACCGCTTAGGCAGTCGTCTTGTTTCGGCTATAACTCATCGCTCCGATGTTGGAATCGAGTGCCGTTTGTGGTACTGGAAAATAGACATTCCCAGCTTTCCTTTGGTATAAAATGTACATCCTGGTTCCACTTGAGCAAGCCAAACCATTCATTTGAAAATTGCTGTCCTGTTTCGTTGTTTCCTGGAAGGCAGCACATGAGCTATATCTTGATGCTCGCGAATGAGCTGGTTATGGACAGATTTTGAAAATGGTTTCTTCTAAAAAATTTTAACTTTATGAATATTTTTTCCAACGCCACCAACCACGATCAATTCCAAGTTGAATTGAGTGAGTTGTGGCCAAAGTTTGAAACTGACTTAGTGGTGGAATTCTTCATTTTGGACTAATTCTTAACTAATCTTGGTTTGGGACTTGTATTCGAAATTCTTGGGGTAAATCACCTACCAAATATGTATTGAACCATAACTAGATTGCTCATCATAAATGGGACATGTTTTAGGCATTTTCCTTGGTCAAAAGTTTCGAAAAGGAAACTTTCACACATAAGGCAGCTTTGCCTAGAGATTTTGGAAATGTGAGTGATTTCGTTAAGTGGCTTCCCGTGCTTATTTATCTATGAAATTTTGGTAGAAGAATAGCCCTTATATGGTAGTATAATCATACCAAATTTGGTGCTATTCCAAGTCCGTTTCGCTGTTCAACTAAATTTCCAAAGTTCATGATTTGAGTTTGGAAAACCCTTGTTTAACAAGGGAATTTTGGTAACTTTGAACCACCATATCCTAGTGTTCAAAACATCAATCCTCGTCCCGCTTGTTTTGTTTTAAACTTGGATTGTAACTCTAGAAGAGTACCAAATTTCAAAGGCTAGTTCAAATTGAGTGAATTTAGCCGAATTTTCAAAGTTGGCCAAAAACCAACCTAAATCTGTTTTGATAACTCAGGTTATCCACTTTGAGTCAATTTTTGAATATCGTCCACTTGGATTCATGGAAAGGTGTGGTATTACTTGGAATGTAGTTTCCAACGGTACCAAGTTTCCTAATTTTGGACTTGTAAAGAGTGAGATACGATTTTTCAAAGATCTCGTATCAAAACTGAAAATTTCCAAACCTTAAGGAAATGGAGTTTCAAATTCTCCTTATTCCTTCGATGTTACTTGAACATATTATACTTGATTTTAAAGATAAAAACTCGATTACTCTTGTGTTTTGAAACCCCATCTTTGAACCTCGATTTACGAGTAATTGGAATTTGTTTTCATGAGATTTTCTTAGATTGTGCACTAAGTGGAATCTTCTCAATAATTGGGGGTTTATGAGTGATAAATCCTTATTAATTGCTCAGGCACACAAGAGGACCTTTAAGAGGATCCCACGGTGAATGCTTAAACCTCGAGTGACATTCCTTCTTGTTTACTTGGTGAGTGTCAAGTGTGTGACTACTTGAACTCCTGTGAACCTTATACATGCTTGTTTACTATCGATGACTTGAGATTTTGAAAATGGAGTCGAGTGTGTACTTTATCGCACTCGTTCTCATTTGAAATGAATCACTCATGCTTGAAATATTTTAATAAGTCAAATGCTCGAAAGTTCAAATGCTTGAATGTATCAAATGCTTGAATTACATGAAATAGTATGCTATGACTGCATACATCGTTGGAGTGAACCTCCTCGACACTCAAATATACATGGGGGATGCCCAAAACCCCATTGGTCATCCTTGGACTCGAGTCGGCTTGGACTTGGTCGGGCACATTGGTAAACCATGGGGAAAGCTTGATCTAGTGAGAGATCTCGCTTGGCATACTCGAGTAGTATCGCCTTAAACAAATGATAGGCGGGCCCGATACAGGGGTATGTTAGGTGAAAGGGGACAGGTTAAGTGGAGTTCTACGGACTAAACCTACCCGATTGATGGAGTGTCAATTCGTGGAGGTTATTGATCATGCAAGTGGAATATTGCTCCTGAGAGCTCCAGTATCCTTGAATTGTTTCTGGTTATCTTTCCTGTAAATTATTAATTATTGAAATATTATTGCTTGACTTGTAAATTGGGATTGTTAATTGAGCAATGTGCTTGCATGTGTGTTCTTGGCCTCACGAGCGTTTTGTTCACCCTGTAGATTTGTTTTCCTTAACAGGATTGGGCTTGGAATGAGACTCGAATGAACTCCCTTTTGATGTACTTTTGTATTAGGGTTTCTAATGTATTTTGGACTAGACCTCTTATTGGTTGTACTTTTAGGAACCTAATGTACAATTTGGATATTTGATGTATTTGGATGTAGTACATTTTGGGTTTCGATGTACTTTTGGAAATCCGAAGCATGGATTGGATAATTGTTATGTAATGTTAAGTTTGAAGTTTTTCGCACTTTCTTACTTTATCTGGTGTTGCTGAATAGTATTACGTTAAGTTTGAACGGAAATTGCCTTGAGTCCTGGCGAGAGTTGGGCAGGCGTCCCGCGGATACCCTTTGGTTCGCCTTAGGGAGAAGTGGGGCGTCACAGTTGGTATCAGAGCTTAGGCTTCAGATCTCTGTAGTGTATCCTAAGCTTAAAAGTTTAGGATACCGGACTGTGGAATTGAATTGAAAGTTAAGTGACTGCTTGTGGGAATGAAAATTTGAACCAATGTTTGAATTAGTGGATGTCAAGGAGTTTTAATCTTGTGTAATATATACGTGGGATAGTACGAAATGAACAAATCTAGTTTATTGAGTATATCTGGACCTATATGAGCTTTTACTTTTAAGTGTAAGCTATGGAAGGCAAGGGTGATATTAAATTGTCTCGGGGACGCATTACGGTGGTCCATTATCGAGGAGGACCTAAGGGAGCATTGGAGAGATAGTTCAATTCATCGAACTAGGACTTCACGTGATTTCAAAGGACATGCTCGCACCCAAATGATAGGGTGTTAATAGTGGTCGATCATCGGAAATGTCTATCCGAGGAAACTAGGGTAGTTCGAAAGAATAATCGAGAATCGAGGGCAATTATGGATGCCTAGATTACTAGAATTCCTGAAGTAGAAACTGGGGTACTTGAGGAGCGGGAAACAAAGGTACCTTGTGAGAAGCTTTAAAAGGCTAAGAACCGACTTGCTAGGGTAGTGCTCGAAATTAAAGATCAAATGGATAAGTCGATGGTTGGGTGCGTTACCTCGGTTGAATAAGTGAAGAATGAAAAGATACTCGCTAAGGGACATGAGATTAAAACCCCTAGTACTGGAATTGAAAATGATCCTACGAGACAGTGGAGACTTTTTGCTCCACCAATCCCTAAGCTAGTGATGTAGTTCACTTTAATGGTTTTGTCATAGTGGTCAGGGTGAAGCTTACTCGAAGGCTATTGCATTTCGTGTTTTGCTTGATTATGTTTACTACCTTGTGAAACAATTGAATGTTACTCATGAGACACTTGATTTTATTACTTCATGATTTCAAATCTGTGCTTGGGTTGTACACATTTGCGATTATTTCGGTGTCTTCCCCTTTTATTCCTGTATTTGTTTGGCATGATTAAAGTGTCGCTTTTCAAACTTCGTTTATGTGCATTTATTTTATGACATGCCTTTGTGAATGTTAAATCCATGAATGGCCAAACAAATGAAAAGGGACAGAGGGCAAGGGGTTAAGCAACCCCAAGCTCAAGAGGATGATTATAGAGCAACAGCTAGACCGAACCGAAACCCTAGAAATGAAGGAAAACAATCACGTAGTTACTGTTATTGCCCATATGACTGATGTTCCAGCACGATTGGTTGAGTACTAAAGCTCTAGACTAATAAGCTAACCAAAGAATCAAGAGAGGTGTGAAAATGGAATGATTCTTGAAATTCGCCTATCTAGGTTTCACGGAGGACCTAATCTCGAAATAGTAAGATGGATTTGTAAGGATACAATAAGGCACTAGTGTGAGCAAGAGATTATGATTTCTTCTTGAACAACTTTATAGACAAGTATTGGAAAGTGAACTAAGATATGGAACCTTCATATTAAGGAATAAGGCCCTGTATCTTGCTGTGTTTGTAAATGATGATAGTAACCTCGTGGAAACCTAAGGACTTGGCCGTATTAAGTAGAGAATAGTTAAGATTTATATGCCGGAATAACCCATAAGCGAAAGAATGCAAGAGTAATATGGCTCGAGTTTTCATTATAAATAGCTACACATTTTGATTCTTTGATTTGTTTGGCAGGTTAGCATTTGACTTAAGTCAATTGGTAAGATGACAACTTTGGAAGAAACGCGTAAAGAGATGAACATTCTTCGAAATGAGGTAGAATTTCAAAAGAAACTGGCTAACTACTGGGAAGGACGGTGGAAACAGGAATATGCAGAGAAAACTGAATTGCTACGTAAGAATGTGGAACTGGAGAAGGAAGACAAGGAAAATCCTCAAACTAGTCAAGCTGTCACTTCTCATGCAAATTGTGGATACTGTGGCAAGATTAACCACACTGAGGACAAGTGCTGGATGAAGCAAGGAAAGTGTCTGAGGTGCGGTAGTATCGAGCATAAGATTTCAAATTGCCTCAGTGCATCTAAAAAGAGGAAATACTCAGCGGCCAGCTAGATTCGCCCCAAGGTAATCGAGTGCCATAAAGGGGTCCAGGTGCTAGGAGTTTTCGAGTGGGGAAAGATAACTCCACTCGAGGAATAGAGGTTGTAGCTTTACCCTAGACTAGCCTGGCACTTTTGGAGATTTAATCTTTTGTATAAGGGAAAGTTTTTTTTGTTATTTTGTATCTTGGCAACCTGGTACGTTTTGCTATAATCTTGTTGTTTCCCTTCCCCTTTCAAAATGATTTGATAAATCTATCCCGACTTGATACAACTATTACGATTTTCCATGACTTACGGAGAGGTACCTTGCTTTTAGTTGATTTCATGGTTTATATGTATGGTCGTACCGTTCGCTACACCTTTAGATTGATAATAAGATATGAACGATAGTAGACGTGATCGAGATTGTACTTGAGAGCATAGGCAAACTTGAGGTGTTGGAGATAACCAGGGATTTGGACCAAATTGAGAACTTAGTATTGAAGTGGGACCCAATGTTTGATTACCAATTTGATATATTAAGATTGTGAGACTTGGGTTAGAGAAAGGAAACGTCTAATAGATTTAGTGAGCCTAACGATTGAGGGATCGAATATCATATTTGGAATGGAAACGTGAGGCTATATATAAATTATCGAGACCTGAACGATGTGACCATCAAGAACAATACTCCATTGTCTCACATAGTTGAGGATTTTGATCAATAGCAAGGAGCCGTGATATTATTCAAGTTGAAATTAAAGTAGAGCTGTTACCAATTGGGAATCCTAGGAATTGATGTGACTGGGATCACTTCCAATTCAAGATTAGGACATTTTGAACTTTCAATTACGCCAGTTGGGTTGACCAATGCACTAGCGGCAATTATGACCTGAATGCATCAGGGTTTTAAATCATAATTGGCTTAATCTGTGGTGGCAATTATCGATAATATGTCGGTATACTCTAGGGTTTGAAAAAATCATGAAAGACACTTGATGATTGTTTTACGAACCTCGAGAAAGCTCCAACTTCCATTAAGTTCAATGAATGTGATTTCGATTGAAAGAAATGGCCTTTCTAGGTCATACAATATCTAAGGAAGGAATTGTTATTGACTCAGCTATAGTGGAAGTTGCTTAAGAGGAAACGACTAGAGAATCCTACTGAAAGTTGGAGTTCTTCGAGGTGGTCGAATATTACCTTTGGTTTGATCAAGGACTTTTCTAAGAATGCAAGACTTGGCAAGTTATTTAAGGATTCCAAATGTGAGGAAGAATTTTTAAAAGTGAAAAGTGTTTAACCGATACATTTGTGTTAGCTCTATCGAGCGGGGGAGGTAATTTTGTGATTTATACCGGTAGTTCAAATGATGGTTTAGAATGTATATTAATAATACATGATGAGGTGATTGTATATGCCTTTTGAAAGTTAAAAATCTCCTGGGAGAAAGTAACCAACTCATGATTTGGAGTTAGTGGTTATGAATTTGTATTAAGGAAGTGAAGACATTACCTATACGAGGCAGACATGAAACCGATTAAGTTGCCATATGACTTGGAAGTTAAAGTGCCAATTAGAAAGAAATCAAGGTTTGATTGCTAGTTGGATGAATCGAGGTTGTGAAGTATGGGTTGGAGAACATAAGTTAGTAATTCATCTGGTAGACTAAACCATTAAGGGAATGATATTACCCTAAATGTGAATTTCGGGGACGAAATTCTTTTAAGGAGGGGAGGATGTAAGAACCCGAAAATTTTCTTATTTTATCGAATATTACCAGTTTATTTAAATATTTATTTACTCATTTTCTCCGAATTATTCATTGCAATCATTTAAAATCCATTTATATGGAACGATGCCTCTTTTATACTTTTAAAGCATTGTGTTGGAAAAAAATTCACTTTTCAAAAATTCGTTTAGTTCGGAACAACGAGTACACGTTTTTCGAGGCTATACTTGAATCGGGAGTGTATTAATATTGAAGAGTTAAGAATGATCAATGGTAGATTAAGAAAGGTTAATTGAGGAATTAATACTCGACTCAAGTGAGGACTCACAAATTTTCTCATTTTAAATTCCTATTTCTAGCTTATTTAATTATTTACTTGGTCATTTACTCCGAATATTATTTTCTAACCTCTTTGGACCTAATTACATGGGTCTATAGCTTAATTATATTTTTAATGTGACTTGTCTCAAAATTTAATTTTGAAAACTCGTTAAGTGAGAATAGTGAACGCGCGTTTGGAGACAGTAACCGATTTGAAACAATAAGCTTGAAAATTGGGATACTTATATAATGGTTTTCAAATTAGGTATTTTATGTTTAAGTACTCAAGTGATAGTTAGTAGTACTATCGTTATAAGAATTTCTTGGAGGTTTCACTCTATCGCGCTTAAATTGGAACCACGCGTTTTCACACGCGCGATTTAATTGAGGGACTTTAGACCCTTATTTTGGGACAATTAAGATTGGATAATAATAGTATGAATGGGAGTACATTAGAGGTTTAGTGCACAAGTGAAACAAACCCGAGAGGTAACGAGCACGAAACTCGCGCGTACGCGCACTCTCCTTTGTTGACTTTTGGAGCATTTTGGGACACACATTCTTAGGCTTTTCATGGGAGCATCACACCAGATCAAAACTCTCCACTTTATCACCTCAAACAGCCGTGCAACTCTTTCTTTTTCCCCTAAGATAGCCGGCCATTGAGCTTGCAAAACAACACCAAAGTTCTCCAAATTTCTTCACAAAATCTTCATCAATTTTCATCCAATTCACATCAAATTTCATTCACACTTGGCTTATTACGTGGAGAGTTTATCTAGCTAAGAAAAGGAGCTACTTTCCACGGTTTTTCTTGGACAAGAGAGGACCGAAAATTCTGCTTTGGAACATCAAACCAAGTAGATGATGATCAAACCTTGGAAACTTGATTTATGGAAGTTATCTTACACATTTAAGCTCATGCATGCACATGGGTAGCTTGTTTATGATGGAATGTGAGAGCCCGAAATTTTCTTATTTTCTAGGCATTTATTTTAGTCTTTTACGTATAATTTCCGTATTTTCTTTCTTATATGAAAATTCTGGGAAATTTTATGAGGACGTATGATTTTTTCATTTTTTTCCCATATAAGTTATTTTCTGTGTTAAAGATTATGTACAGTGGATGTGGGACCCACTAGTGCGATAAGTGCGGTAAATGTGGTTCATTTGGAGAAGCTCTGTGTACAAGGATTATATTACATGGTGTTATGAGATAATTAGGGGTTAGCTAGTTAATTAAGTCTTGTAAGACAAAAGAAATGAGATAAGCTTGAAATGGGTACATGTTGCATTGTGATTGGAGGTTGGCATTTGACTAGTCTTTCTTTACCTTTACTAAACTAATTTTGACCAAAAATCATCTTCCATTTCCTCCTTCTTGGCCGAGCAACAAGAGAGAAAAGAGAGAGAGAGCTTCTTCAATTTTCCTTCATTTCTAGCTTGAATCTTGCAAACCTACCGGTTAAATTCCAAATCTCTCCACAAAAGTGAGTTACTAAGCTAGTTTAAGGTGTTGAGTGGAGCCATTTGTGAAGAACAAGCTCTAGTTGTCTTGTTTCTTGGAGTTGCAAAGGTGAGTTGTTAAATATCTTCCCTCTCATATTACTAATGATCAATTAAGGATTTCTAGTGGTAGAGCATGTCATTTTGTGGATTATTTTGTGACTTATGGTTGAGTTGTTCAAATTTTCCTATTTATTGAGGAATTTTCTGTTTTACATAGTATCTTGTGGTTGGCTATGGATTGATAGTCTTATATGAAGGAATTTGGAGCCTCTATATGCTTATTGTGGTTTATTGTGAAAATTTCCAGGTTTTAGAGGGATTTTCGGTTTTAGGGTTTCCCAAATGACCCTGTTCTGCCCGGTTCTATTCGGCTAGGTTAGAGGCCTAATTAGCCTTAGTTTAAAACATGAAAGTTGTAGAGAATGACGTTTTATAGTTTCCTACAAAATTTCAGCTCAATCGGAGCAATGTAGCCTATGAAAAGACTGAAATACCCCTGCTGCCCTGTTTCTGTCTGAAACTGGTAATCAGCTTCTGTAATTGGTTAGTTTGACCGGGAATACTACTGATTTGGTTGTTAATGTCTTCTTTAGAATTATAGCCTTGTATCTTAGCTTTCATATGGCTTTGGAATCACTTGAATTGGAGTCGTATGTGCTGAGATATGATTGAATGAATCAGGACTGCTAGTTGAATTTCACAGTAAACTTCGAACTGGAAAATCTGGGATTGTTTTGGTAAATTTGACCTAGATACATTGTAAACTGGACTGAGTAACCTTCATCAAAGTTGTATCCCTCTGTCTTAGCTTCGAAACGGTATAAATTGAACCCCAATCCGATAAGTGTAACTCCAGTTGTGCCCGTTCCGCTAAATGACGTCAAAACTGTCTTTTGGTTTTAGGGCATAAACTTCATTTCCAGACTCTCCCTAGCTTGGTTATGCACTTATACATTCTATTGGGTCTTATTTTTGGTAGTGTGTGGATTTGCTTTGACTCGTATTCGAGTCTTAATTGGGATATTCTTGTTGTATAGGTCGTGCCCGTGATCCGACGCCTACGCCTGAAGCTAACTTGTGAATTTGCTTACTTACCTTGGTGAGTGTACCATTATATGGTCTAATGCTTAAATGATTGTGTATACTTGTTATGTGAATTTGAATGGCTTGTATGACACGAGAGTGTACTTTATCGCTCTCGATCTCTTATGTGTATTACTGTTACTGTCAAATGTGAAATTATCTACATGTGTGATTTGACATGGCTGAGGGCTTTACCCGACAACTTAACTGTGCTATCTGAGCTCATACCCCATTGGTCTTTAATCGAATCGAGCCGGCAAGGGCTTGGGCGAATCGATAAGGGACCTTGGATTCACTGCAGTCGAGTGGAGTGTTAACTCCTCGACCTTATGGTATACTCGAGTATTACCCTCTCTGTTACTGTGAGGTGTTCGGACCCGGTAAGGGGGTGATCGGTGGAAGGGATACGGAGTAAAGTGGGGATCTACGGGATGTTCTTCTCTTCAAAGGTTGACGGAGTGTCAACGGGTTGGAGATCAAGTACGGCAAGTGGAAAGTGGCTCTTGAGAGCCAATTGTATCCTTTTATTGACTTGTTTTGTTTATGAGCTTTGGGATCATTATGTGATAAAAGGTGTTTACTGGTGTGTCTTGTTGGTACCTCACGAGCTTAAGCTCACCCTCGTTACTTTGTTTTCCTTACAGGGATATGAATAACTATTGGGGGAATATATTGTTTTGAAGCACGAGTTGAGTTAGTTTCCATATAGTTTGAATATATTCTTTTGTAAAGCTCCTCGATGGTTGGAAAAACCCTAAATGTACTTTGATCTAAATATCTTCCTTTTGATTTGTAAATTACAAACGTATGTGTATAACACTGTTAAACCCTGTTCATGTATCCTATTTGGTTTGGGAATGTTTCTCTGAGGTGTATGGTGACATCTACATTTGATTGGATTCTGGTTGGATAGTGACGTGGCGGTCACTATTCATTTGCGATTTCAATTTTCGTTTTCCATTTTGCGGGTTTTAAATCGCTTGAACGCGCTAATATTTTCTAAAACATTTTAGATTATATACGACCGTCTTAGTAGTCCTGGCAAGAGTTGGGCAAACAGTCCGCTAACCCCTTTGGTATGCCCTAGGGGAAGGTGGGGCTGTCACATTGAAAAATGGTTGTGTGGACTCTATGAACTCCCACTTTGGTTTGAGGGACTGATTTGGTGATTGATGGTGATATTAATGTTGGTTTAGTGTTTAAATTAGTGGAATAATGTTAGATTGTTGATAGAAACTCAAGGATGGTGCAATGACCAAAAGTGACCATTTTGCCCCTGCCATGTTCATGCACTTTGATGCAAAATTTTGAGGTTCCAATGGCTTGTTTATGTTGTTTACATGTTATAGTGAGTGTGTAAAAAGTTTTATTGAAAAATAACTTGATTTGGTCACCCAAATGTTGGAATTACGAAAGCTTAGAAAACTGGAATATGTTCCCGTCACTGCTTAGGCAGTCGTCTTGTTTTGGCTATAACTCATCGTTCCGATGTCAGAATCGAGTGCCGTTTGTGGCACTGGAAACTAGACATTCTCAGATTTCCTTTGGTATAAAATTTACATCCTGGTTCCACTTGAGCAAGCCAAACTATTCATTTGAAAATTGCTGTCCTGTTTCGTTGTTTCCTGGAAGGCAGCACATGAGCTATATCTTGATGCTCACGAATGAGCTGGTTATGGACAGATTTTGAAAATGGTTTCTTCTGAAAAATTGTAGCTTTATGAATGTGTTTTCCAACGCCACCAATTACGCTCAATTCTAAGTTGAATTGAGTGAGTTGTGGGCAAAGTTTGAAACTGACTCAGTGGTGGAATTCTTCATTTTGGACTAATTCTTAACTAATCTTGGTTTGGGACTTGTATTCGAAATTCTTGGAGTAAATCACCTACCAAATATGTATTGAATCCTTACTGGATTCCTCATCATAAATGGGACATGTTTTAGGCATTTTCCTTGGTCAAAAGTTTCGAAAAGGAAACTTTCACACATAAGGCAGCTTTGCCTAGAGATTTTGGAAACGTGAGTGATTTCGTTAAGTGGCTTCCCGTGCTTATTTATATATGAAATTTTGGTAGAAGAATAGCCCTTATATGGTAGTATAATCATACCAAATTTGGTGCTATTCCGAGTCCGTTTGGTTGATCAACTAAATTTCCAAAGTTCATGATTTGAGTTTGAAAAACCCTTGTTTAACAAGGGAATATTGGTAACTTTCAACCACCATATCTTGGTGTTCAAAACTTCAATCCTCGTCCTGCTTGTTTCGTTTTAAACTTGGATTGTAACTCTTGAAGAGTACGAAATTTCAAAGGCTAGTTCAAATTGAGTGAATTTAGCCGAATTTTCAAATTTGGCCAAAAACCAACCTAAATCTGTTTTGATAACTCAGGTTATCAACTTTGAGTCAATTTTTGAATATCGTCCACTTGGATTCATGGAAATGTGTCTTCTAGGAACTTGTAGTACTCGGAATGTAGTTTCCAACGGTACTAAGTTTCCTAATTTTGGACTTGTAAAGAGTGAGATACGATTTTTCAAAGATCTCATATCAAAACTGAAAATTTCCAAACCTTAAGGAAATGGAGTTTCAAATTCTCCTTATTCCTTCGATGTTACTTGAACATATTATACTTGATTTTAAAGATAAAAACTCGATTGCTCTTGTGTTTTGAAACCTCGTCTTTGAACCTCGATTTACGAGTAATTGGGGTTCGTTTTCATGAGATTTTCTTAGATTGTGCACTAAGTGCAATCTTCTCAATAATTGGGGGTTTATGAGTGATAAATCCTTATTAATTGCTCAGGCACACAAGAGAACCTTCAAGAGGATCCCACGGTGAACGCTTAAACCTCGAGTGACATTCCTTCTTGTTTATTTGGTGAGTGTCAAGTGTGTGACTACTTGAACTCCCGTGAACCTTATACATGCTTGTTTACTATCGATGACTTGAGATTTTGAAAATGGAGTCGAGTATGTACTTTATCACACTCGTTCTCATTTGAAATGAATCACTCTTGCTTGAAATGTTTTAATAAGTCAAATGCTCGAAAGTTCAAATGCTTGAATGTATCAAATGCTTGAATTACATGAAATAGTATGCTATGACTGCATACGTCATTTGTGAGGACCCGAAAATTTCCTTGATTTAATTTATTTTACTGGCTTAATTAATTATTTAATTCGACTATTTAAAATCCATTTATATGGAAAAGCGCATCTCTTATGTTTTTAAAGCATTTTATTAGAAAAAAAATTACTTTTCGAAAACTCGTTTAGTCCGGAATAATAAATACATATTTTTCGAGACTATATTTTAATTGAGAGTGTATTAATTTTGGAAAAATAAGAATGATCAATAGTAGATTAAGAAAAGTCATGAGGACTCGCAAAATTTATTTATTTTAAACTCCAGTTACGAGCTTATTTAAATATTTAATTGCCAGTTTACTCCGAATATTATTTTCTAACCTTTTTAGACCCAATTACATGGAACTATGACTTTCTTATATTTTTAAAATGACTTGTTGTGGAAATTAATTTTTGGAAGTTTGTTTAGTGAAAATAGTGAATACGCGTTTGGAGACAGTGACCGATTTGATGATACAATAAGTTCGAAAAAAATTGGATACTTATACATTAGTCCTAAAAATAGATATTTTCATGTTTAAGTATTCAAGTATTAGTTAGTGGTACAATCGTTATAGGAATTTCTTGGAGATTTCACTCTATCGCGCACAAATTGGAAATACGCGTTTTCACACGCGCGATTTAATTGAGGGACTTAAGAAATTTATTTCTAGATTATTAAGAGTGAATAATAATAGTATGAATATAAGTGCATTAGAGGTTTAGTGCACTAGTGAAATAAACTCGAGAGGAATCGAGCACGAAGTACGCGTATCCTTAGTTGACTTTTGGAGCATTTTGGGCCACACATTATTGAGCTTCCCATGGGAGCATCACACTAGATCAGAACCCTTCAATTCATCACCCAAAAGTGGCGTGCAACACTCTTCCTCTTTGCTCCCAAAACAGCCGTGCATCAAGAGAAGAAAACAACACCAAAGTTATTCATTTTTCTTCATCAAATCCTCACCAAACTTTCACCAAATCAAACCAAAATTGAACCACACCTAGCTAAACACTTGGTGATCATCTTAAGCTAGAAAAGGGGCTTCATTTTCATGGTTTCCTTGAGCTTCAAAGTGACCAAAAATTCTGATTTAGTCATCAAGAGAGGTAATGAACGATCAACCTCTTAATTCTTGATTTATGGAAGTTAGATTACACTCATGAGCTCTTGGATTCTCATGGGTAGCTTTAAATTGTTGTAAAATTGGTGAGTGGGCTCTATGAACTCCCACTTTGATGGAAAGACTGATTTGATGATTGATGATGAAATTAATGGTGGTTTAGTGCTTATATTAGTGGATTAATGTTGAATTGTTGGTAGAAAATCAAAGGAGGTGCTTGGAGCAAAAGTGACCATTTTACCCCTGCCTTGTCCGACCACTTTTGTGCAAAATTTTGAGGTTCTAATGGCTTGATTATATTGTTTACATGTTATATTGGTTGTGTAAAAAGTTTTATTGAAAAATAACTTGATTTGGTCACCCAAATGTTGGATTTACGACAGCTTAGCAATCTGGAAATTTATCCCGTATTCACCCAGGCAGTGTATTTGTTTCAGCTATATCTTTTTACTCCGATGTCCGAATCGAGTTCCGTTTGAGGCACTGGAAACTAGACATTCCCAGATTTCTAATGGTATAAAATTCACTTTCTGGTTCCATTTGAGTGAGCCAAACCATTCGTTTGAAATCCACTGTACTGTTTCGTTGCTTCTTGGAAGGCAGCACACGAGTTGCAAATTGATGCTCACGAATGAGCTGTTTATGGACAGATTTTGAAAATGGTTTCTTCTGAGAAAATATAGCCTTATGAGTCTATTTTCTAAATCCACCAACCACGCTCAATTCCGAATTGAATTGAGTGATTTATGATCGAAATTCAAAACTGACTTTGTGAACAAAAACAGTGTTTTGGACAGATTTGAAACTAACTACGGTTTGGGACTTGTTATCCAAAGTTTCTTATTGTAAATCATCTATCGAATGTACCTTGAACATATTTTGGACATTTCTTACTGGAATGAACCATGTTTGAGATGTTCCTTGACCAAATGTTTGGAAACGGCAAAACGGAAGTTCAAAGGCAGCTTAGCCTTAGAATTTCTTGTGATTTCAACGGTTTTGTTAACCCACTTTCTGTGCTTATTTCTCTATGAAATTTGGTAGAGGAACAACCCTTATATGGTAGTGTTACACTACTAATTTTGGTGTTATTCCGAGGCCGTTTCATTTCTCAACTAAACTTCCAAAGTTCGTGACTTGATTTTGGAAAAACCCTTGTTTAACAAAGAAATTTGGGTAACTTTGAGCTACCATATCTTGGTGCTCAAAAACTTCAATTCTCATTCCACTTGTTTCATTTTAAACTTTGATTACAACTCTAGTAGATTTCCGAATTTCAAAGGCTAGTTCAAATTGAGTGAATTTTGCCGAATTCCCAAAGTTGGCCAAAAACCAACCCCGAAAGCTGTCTTCATGTTCAAAACAGCAACTTTGAGCCAATTTTTGAATACCTTCCATTTGGAATCATGGAAAAGTGTCTTCTAGAAACTTTTAGTACTTTCGAAATAGTTTCTAACGGTACCAAGTTTTCTAATTTTGGACTCATAGAGAGTGAGATCTGATTTTTCAAAGTTTGCTTGCCGAATCTGAAATTTCCGAACTTAAAGGAAATTGAGGGTTTCAAACTCTCCATTTTACTCTGATATTGCTAGACCGTTTTACACTTGATTTCCAAGGCGAGAATCAAATTTCTCTTGTGTTTTTAAAACCCACTTCCAAGCCTCGACTATAAATAATTAAGGCTCAATTCATGAATTCTCCTTAGAATAAACACTAGTACAACCTTCACGATAAGTAAGGGATTTTAAGCGATGGTGTGTAATAGACAACTATTGTTTGCTCAGGTGCTCAAGGAGACATTCAAGAGGATCTCGAGGGGAACACCTGAAGGATTGTATACGCACTTACTCTTTTGTTGCAATAGGTGAGTGTTCCATATAGGAGTACGTAATTTGAATAAGTCCATCATGCTTAATCCATGATCATTAAGTGTTAAGTGCTACATGTTAAGTATTTACCACACTCATGCATATTTAAGTAATGTATACTTGAATTACTCGATATGAAATACTTGAATTGCATATTTATGTGATGTGTTTAAATGATTAATTATGCTATGGCTGCATAAGTCGGTTGGAGTGAATCTCCTCGACTCTTAAGTGGTAAAAGTGGGAAACGGCCAATGGCGGCCTATTAAAATGACTAATGTCTACAAATTAACCGTGATTACTACTGTTAACCGTCAACCGTTAACCGTTAACCGTCAACCGTTACTGTTTACCGTAATTTCTTACCGTTTCCTATCTACTTGATTACCTGGTACTTGATTATTTGATTACCGTAAATTACATGTTCACATGAAATTATCAAATATTGCTTATGTGTTTATGTGTTAATTGTTGCTAGCAATTGCTCATATGAAATTGTCCACCACTTTAAGGCGAATGTGTACTTTATCTCACTCGACCTACCAAAAGAATAAATTTTTACCGTTAGCCAAGTTATTTGATTACTTGTGCATGTTGTAAGCTCTAAGCTGAACTTGGGCCCTGCCCTTGGTTACTGACCTACTCGAGCCAGGACTAGGCTCGGTCGGGTAGGTTGGAACCCTGGGCCACCGTTTCGGTATACTCGAGTATTACCACTGGAGGGATAAGGCGATGACCAGACAGTACCGTGGGGACCGGAAGTTATAAGGTGCAGTTGACCGAAATGGTTCCAATGGAACACCGTATCCTTCAATGTGTGTTTATTTTACATAATGATAACCGTTTCATGCAAATGTGCCATACCTGTGATATGCTGAAATTACTCGTACAATGATTCAAACGCGCGAGAAAAATCGAGTCCAAACGCACCCTAAATTGCACTATTTCCAGTTGACTTTGAGGTGCATTTTGCACCACACAAAGAATCTTCCTTTGGAAGCCAATTGCATCAGCACTCTCTCTCTCTTCACCTCACTTGGCCGAACAACAAGAAGGAGAAGAGCTCTCCATTGTCTTCATTTTTCATCTTCAATCCATGCACTAAAATCCACCCAAATCACACCAAACTTGGAGATCTCTTAGCAAACCACTTGGAGACTACATCTAGCTAAGGAGGAAGGGAACTCTCACGGTTTCTTGGAGCTTCAAGAGGGCCGAAAATTCTGACCTTGCAAACCAAAGGAGTAGGTAATGATCAACTCTTGGATTCTTATCTTTTGGAGATTATATGACAAGATTAAGCTCATACATGCACTTAGTTACTTGTTTATGGTGTAAAAATGTGATTGTGGGCTCTTGGAATTCCCACACTTGGGTTGTTGTTGCTGATGTGATGATTAATGGTGATTATATTGTTGGTTTAGTGATTATAATGATGCATTAGTGATGGGTAATTAGTGGAAACCTCATTGGGTGTAAGAGGCTAAAACTTCCGATTTTGCCCCTGCTATGTTCGGCCATTTCCAGGCCAAATTTTAATGGTTTAATGGCTTGAATTGGATGTTTATAGGATGTATTAGATGTGTGAAAAATTTCATTGGAAAATATTGAGGGTTGATGGAGCAAATGAATTTTTTTTCGAAACCAGCAAATCTGGAAACTGATTCGCGTATGTCTCTGACCAGCAGTAGTATTTTGGCTATAACTCTGTCCTCGGATGTCGAAATCATGTGCCGTTGGTGGCGTTTGAAACTAGACATTCCTAGCTTTAATTTGGTATAAAATGCACGTTCTGATTCTTTGTGACCAAGTCGAACCAAATGTTTTAAGTTCGCTGTCCTGCCACTCTGTTCATCTGGAATGAAGTGTTCAGGCAGCAACTTGATGCCCGAATTTGAACCAGATGGGTGCCGAATTTGGAAATGATTTCTTCTGTGATATTTTAGTCCTATGAATGTATTTTCCAACGGCGTAAGCCATGCTCGATTTCGAGCTATATTGACTGATTTGTGACTGAAGCAAGTGGACTGCTCTGTTTTGGAAAACCCTAATGTTTGGACTGGTTTGGAACCAAATCTTGTAGTGAACTTGTTAGTTGATGTTTTTGATATTAAACACTACCAAAGATATTATGGGTGTATCTTAGACCCTTATTTTTACAAATGAACCATGGTTGGATAACCTTCTTGGTTGAACGATTGGAAATTTGGGAAATGAAAGTCAAAGGCAGAATGCCTTAGGAATTTTCTTGAACTGCGGTTGGCTCATTAACTACCTTGCCGAAGGTATTTTTCCCCGAAATTCGATAGAGAGATACTTTCCATATAGTATTGAAATACTGCCAATTTTGGTGCCGATTCAAGTTCGTTTCGATACCCAATTGAATTACTAAAGTTAGAGGTTCAAATCTGGAAAATTCTCATCCAGTCTTGAATTTCCCCAACTTCGGGCTACCGTATCTCGGTACTCGAAACTCCGATTCTTGATCCGCTTGTTTTGTCATACACTTCACTTGCAACACTAATTGAGCTGAAAATTTCAGAGGCCGGTTTGCAACGTGCGAATCGTGCCGAATTTTCAAAGTTGGCCAAAAACCAACTTCATTCTGCCTTGTAAACTGAAGCTGCGTCTTCAAGCCCATTTTTGACCACTTTCCACTTCGATTCATGGAAAAGTGTCTTCTAGGAACTTATAGTACTCTCTAAGAGGTTTCCAACGGTATAAAGTTTTCCAATTCTCGACTTATACCGAGCGAGTTATGATTTTTCAAAGATTATCGTAAAAGTGGAAAATTTTCCAATTTCAAAGAAATAGAGTTTTTCAAAAACTCTTTATTCTTTTGATGTTCTTAAACGTTTTGTTTACGATTTTCATGATAAAAACTCAAATAATATTGTACATGATAAAAGGCAAGTTGAACCTCGATTTACGTGTAATTGAGGTTCCCTTTTTCGAAATAATTCTTAGATTGTACTAGTGTACAATCTTTCTTGATAAGTGGGTTAATTGTGTGATTATCCACTATTAAATTGCCAGGCGCGCAAGGAGACCTTCAAGAGGATCTCACCGCGGACACTTGAACTCCCAGAAAATAATTCTTATTGAATTGCTCGGTGAGTGTCAAGTGTATGAATTTGATACTTGCTTATTGTGATACTTGTTGGGAGTTTTAAAAATAAGGGCGGGTGCGTACTTTATCGCACTCGTTCTAATTTCAAATGAATGAATGAATGAATGAATGAAATGTATTGAATGAATGAATGAAATGCAATGTCATGTCATGAATGCTTGTGTCGTTGGAGTGAATCTCCTCGACTACCAAATGAATGGGGGACGCCCAAACTCATAGGCCGTCCTTAGACTCGAGCCAGCAATGGGCTTGGTCGGGGATTTGGACGAGCCATGAGATACACATAAGCTCGACCTAATAAGAGGTCTTGCTTGGCATACTCGTTGAGTATCGCCCAATTATGGTCATTGTGGGCCCTTGGGGTGTACGGTGGACGGAGGGAAGAAAGTGGTGATCTACGGAAATGGAAATACCGACCCGGTTGACAGGAGGGTCAATGCGGGAAAGTATACGAATGACATCGACAGATCGAGTGGAATTTAGCTCCTGAGAGCTACTATATCCTTGAATTGTTTCTGATTACTTTTCCTGTTTGAATAATTGATTATTGAAAAGACATGGTTTTATTTATTAAATTGGGATTGTTATTTGACTAAGTGATTGCATGTGTGTTCTTGGCCTCACGAGCGTTAGCTCACCCTATAGTTTTGTTTTCCTTAACAGGACCGACTCTTGGAGAAATATGGAGAAACCATCCGTTGTAATTTTGTTAAGACTCCTGTTATATATTTTGACTAGGCCCTGGTTTGGGTTGTGCTTTTGGAAATTGAAAACTTGAAAGGTTTGGGCCCTGATGTGTACTTTGAATTTAAGTCGTTTTATGATTACCGATGTACTGGTTATACATTAAGTGACTTATTAAGCTTGAACGCTTCCGCATTATTGTATTCATGTTGCTCTCATCGAAGTGCTTAATTCGGTTTTAAATTGAATGGAATTGCTTGAGTCCTGGCGAGAGCTGGGCAGGCGTCCGCGGATACCCTTTGGTCCGCCTTAGGGAGATGTGGGGCGTCACAGTTGGTATCAGAGCACTAGGTTAGAGGTCTATATGGGAGACATATTAGATACTCTACCTTTAAGACTCGATACGGGATGATTTAATCCTACCCTAAGTGATACTTGAGGCGAGCTAGCAACTAAGTTAGTCCTACCTCAAGTGACGAATGGGATGAACCAGCTATTAAGATAGACATGCATTGCAGGATATTGGAACTGAGTAGTGATTTAAGTTTCTAACCTGAAAAATATTATTATTGTTATTATTTTGCAGGGATGGCTGACGGAAACGGAGCCCCGGCAGCTAATGGGAATGGCCATGCGAATGGTCATTATGAGCCTCTTAGGACTATCTTCTACCGAGCTCGAGTAGGAGGGGCTCGAGTACGCTACTCACCGTATGATAGATACCCTCGATGTCCGTGTAGGTTGACTTACGCCTACCCGAGTCATGTAGTGCATGCTATGGACGACGAGCGTCGTCAGTTGGTGGATACCAACCGCGCTTTACAGGCTGAGGTAGACGAGCTTAGGCAGATGGTCGGCGCTCAGGGTGAGCGGATTGCCGAGCTCGAGGAGGTGCTAGAGGGTGAGGTAGCCACATCTGCAGTGGTTAACCAGGAGCTTCAGGATACTAGGGCTCGACTTACTAGGTTAGGACGGGATGTCCGTACTCGGGCTTTCGAGATTCTGGCTGATGCGACTAGTTTGGTTGAGGACGCTGCTGAGGTGATTCCTGATGAGGAGGAGGAGGATCCGGAGGAGGATCCCGAGGAGGAGGTTCCTCCTGATAGCCCTGCTATGGACTAGGATCTTGGTCGTTGACCTCTTTTGACTTTTGACTGGTACAGTTAGGACTAGTTAGGGTGACGCGAGTGCTGAGGCCATTGTATTTTGCATGCTTGTGTGGCCTACTTTTGGGCACTTGTTCTTACTTTAGTCTTCTGTGACTAGAAGTATACTTCTGAGCACCTGTGTGCTATATTTTGTGAATTGTCCCTAACTTGCTAATTGTACGAACTTGACATGCTTATGAATGTAAATTATTGTTAATTTCAATGCTTTCTTGGTTAGTTCTAAATTCGATATAATTCTTGTTTTCTGCTTAAATTAATTTATTTCTTGCACTAGGCACGCTTAGACTAATGGAAGGATTAAGGAGTGGTCGAGGCCGTGGGCGAGCGTCTAGACAGGCCCAACCTCAGGGGGATGACCAGGGTTCGGCAACTGGACCGACCCAGGGACAGGAAAACGTTGAGGGTAACCAAGTGGCTACTGCCATCAATAGGATGACTGATATCCTAGAACGTCTAGCGGAGAGACAGGGTCCTGGACCATTTAACCAACCTGGGGGCCAGGATAGGGGAGAGGATAGAGCCCTGGAAAGATTCCTAAAGTTTAACCCGCCTAAGTTTATGGGTGAACCTGACCCCGAAGTAGCGGAGAATTGGTTAGAAAGGATGACCAACATATTCGCCGCTCTAGACTATACTGAGGATAGGCGAGTGAACTTTGCTGCTTTTCAATTTGAGGGAGTAGCCCGTGCTTGGTGGGATTTGATAAAAGGAAAATGGGAAAGAGCTCGAACCCCTTGGACTTGGGAGAATTTCACAAGGGAGTTTAATGAAAAGTTTCTTCCGCCCTTGATCCAAGAGAAAAGGGAGGACGAATTTATTAAGTTGAAACAAGGAACCCTTACGGTAGCAGAGTATGAAGGGAAGTTCACCAAACTTTCCAAATACGCTCCTGAGTTAGTAGCCGATGAACGGAGAAGGATTAGAAGGTTCATACAGGGACTTAATGTAGAACTTCAGGAGGGCCTGGCTGCAGCCCAAATCTCTACGTTTACTGAGGCTTTAGAGAAAGCGCAAAGGGTTGAGAATGCAAGATCTCAAGTGAGGGATTTCCACAATAGGAAAAGGAATTTCCCTAGTCGCACTACTGGGCAGACCAGTAAGTTTGTACACCCTTCTAAAAAGGGAAGAGGGGAAGGGGGAACGAGAACTGCTGGAGCTTCTAGGGGAGCTCTATCTAGGGGAGGTCGTAGCGGGACGGCTCAAGCTAGGGGGGCACCATCTGTTGGATCGACTGTGACCCCTCAAGTTACTTGTGGGTATTGTGGTAAATCCAACCACTCTGAGAATGACTGCTGGAGAAAGCTGGGAAAATGCTTGCTGTGTGGGAGCACTGAGCATCAAATCGCGAATTGTCCGAAATCGTTGAAGACAGGGGGAAGCCTGCAGAGGCCTGAAAAATCAACCTCTAAGCAGACCAGTGCCGGAGGGAGTCGACCGAAAGTACCGGCTAGGGTCTACGCATTGGACTATCCACAAGCTCCAGATGCGACCGAAGTGGTCGAAGGTACAATTCCAATCTTTCACCGTCTAGCTAGGGTTTTAATTGATCCGGGTGCAACGCACTCTTTTGTAAACCCTGATTTCATGAGTGGAATGGACTTGAAGCCAATTAAGTTACCATATGACTTGGAGGTTAAAACACCCACTGGGGACAAAAGTCTAATTGCTAATATGGTGTATAAGAATAGTGAAATTTGCGTGAGGGAAAGAAAATTGCTGGCCGATTTGATAGGCTTAGCGATTAAAGGATATGATGTGATCCTAGGGATGGATTGGTTAGCCCGTTATAATGCCCAACTAAATTGTAGGACGAAAATTGTAGAATTGTGTATTCCAGGTGAGGCAACCCTGAAATTGGATGTGAGGGGTAAGTTAGCCTCATCTGCACTTATTTCGGGAATTCGGGCTAGAAAATTGTTAAGTAAAGGAGCTCAAGGGTATTTGGCTTTTCTTATTAATACCCCTAACGATAAGGTGAATCTGGAGGACACACCGGTAGTAAAAGAATTTTCTGATGTTTTTCCTGAGGAATTGGAGTCTCTACCCCCGGAACGGGAAATAGCTTTTAAAATTGATTTAGCTCCGGGAACAGCACCTATATCAAGGACACCATACAGGATGGCCCCAGCTGAATTGAAGGAGTTGAAATTACAATTACAGGATTTGTTGGAACGAGGTTTTATACGGGAGAGTGATTCCCCGTGGGGAGCCCCAGTTTTGTTTGTAAAGAAGAAGGATGGGAGTTTGAGGTTATGTATAGATTATCGAGGCTTAAATGATGTTACGATTAAGAATAAATACCCACTGCCCCACATTGATGAACTGTTTGACCAACTGCAAGGGGCGGTAGTGTTTTCAAAGTTGGATCTAAGGCAAGGTTACTATCAATTGAGGATTTTGGAGAAGGATATACCTAAGACTGCTTTTAACTCAAGGTATGGGCACTTCGAGTTTGCAGTAATGCCTTTTGGGTTAACCAATGCACCTGCCGCTTTCATGGATTTAATGCATAGGGTTTTTAAGCCTTACTTGGATCAATTTGTGGTGATTTTCATTGATGACATTTTGGTGTATTCTAAGAATGTGAAAGATCATGAGAAACATTTGAGAATTGTTTTACAAATCTTGAGGGAACATCAGTTATATGCTAAGTTTAGCAAGTGTGAATTCTGGCTAAAGGAAGTGACTTTCCTAGGACATATAATTTCTAAGGATGGGATTAAAGTGGATCCAGCTAAAGTGGAAGCTGTTTCGAAATGGAAACGACCGGAAAACCCAACGGAAGTTCGGAGTTTTATAGGATTGGCAGGGTATTACCGGAGATTCATCCAGGATTTTTCGAAAATCGCTGGACCTATGACTGAGTTGACCAAGAAAAATGGAAAGTTTATTTGGAATTCTAAGTGTGAAGGAAGTTTTCAGGAGTTGAAAAGACGGTTGACTAGAGCGCCTGTTCTAGCTCTACCAAATGGACATGATAGTTTTGTGGTTTACACCGATGCATCTAAGGAAGGTTTGGGATGTGTTTTGATGCAAAATGATAGAGTGATAGCTTATGCCTCCAGAAAGTTGAAACCGCATGAAGGAAACTATCCGACCCATGATTTGGAGTTAGCGGCTGTGGTCTTTGCTTTGAAGAAATGGAGACACTATTTATACGGAGTGACATTTGAGGTTTTTACCGATCACAAAAGCCTTAAGTACTTATTTTCTCAGAAGGAACTGAATTTGAGGCAACGTAGATGGATGGAATTTCTGGAAGATTATGACTGCATTATTAAGTACCATCCTGGGAAGGCCAATGTAGTGGCCGATGCTTTGAGCCGTCAGGTACAAATGGCTGGATTGATGGTTAAGGAATTTCGATTGTTGGAGGAAGTTAGTTATTGGAATCCTCGATTAGAACCAAGGAAAGTGATTTTGGGGAATATTGTGATAACCTCCACTCTATTGGAACGTATTAAGGAATCTCAGGAAAAGGACCCTGAAATGCAGAAGTTGGTGGAGAAAGTCAAGATGGGAGACCAGACCGATTTCACTTTGGGATCCGATGGAATATTAAGATTTCGAAATCGGGTGGTTATACCAAAGGATGAAGGGCTTAGAAAAGAAATTTTGGAAGAGGCACACCGATCAAAGTTTACAGTACATCCAGGAGGGAATAAAATGTACCAAGACTTGAAGAGTCTATATTGGTGGAAAAATATGAAGAAGGAAATTGCCCAATTTGTTCAGACATGCTTGGTTTGTCAACAGGTTAAAGCCGAACATCAGAAACCATCTGGACTTTTGCAACCTCTAGAAATACCTGAGTGGAAATGGGAAAATGTTACCATGGACTTTGTATCAGGCTTACCAAGGACACAGAGAGGCCATGATGCCATTTGGGTGATAGTAGATAGATTGACTAAGTCGGCTCATTTTCTGCCGATTAATATGAAATATCCATTGGAGAAGTTGGCCAGATTATACTTGGATGAGATCATTAGACTACATGGTATACCTGTGAGTATTGTGTCGGATAGGGATCCAAGATTTGTTTCGAGGTTTTGGCAAAAGATGCAAGAAGTGTTGGGGACTAAGTTGAACTTTAGTACCACCTATCATCCCCAGACTGATGGACAATCTGAAAGAACGATTCAAACTCTTGAGGACATGTTGAGGACTTGTGTACTGGATTTTGGAGAGAATTGGAGTAAGTTCTTGACTTTAGTGGAATTTGCATATAACAATAGTTTCCACTCTTCTATTCAAATGGCTCCGTATGAGGCACTTTATGGTCGGAAGTGTAGATCCCCAATTTGTTGGGATGAAGTAGGTGAACGGAAAATCTTAGACACGACCACTGTATCTTGGATTGAGGAGGCTAATGAAAAGGTGAAATTGGTACGGCAAAGAATTCAAACCGCTCAGAGTAGACAAAAGAGTTATGCCGACAATCGGAGGAAGGATTTGGAGTTCACTGTTGGAGATATGGTATTTCTCAAGATTACGCCTTTAAAAGCAAGTTTGATGTCCGGAAAAGGGAAGAAATTACAACCAAGGTTTGTAGGGCCATATAAGATTATTCAGCGAGTTGGGAATGTAGCCTATAAGCTGGAATTACCACCGAGTTTATCTCGTATTCATAACGTGTTTCATGTGTCCATGCTTAAGAAGTATCATCCAGACCCCTCTCATGTTTTACAACCGGAGAATATTGAGATTGATGAAACCCTGACCTATGAGGAGAGACCGGTAAAACTTCTGGATCGAAAGGTGAAGGAATTGAGGAACAAGCAAATACCACTAGTGAAAGTTCTATGGAAGAACCATGGAGTAGAGGAAGCAACATGGGAAGTTGAAGAGACAATCAGGGAGAAGTATCCAGACTTGTTCACCGACCAAGGTAAATTTCGAGGACGAAATTTTCTTAAGGGGGAGAGGATGTGAGGACTCGCAAAAACTATTATTTTATGCCTAATTTATGGCTTAATAAATTATTTAATTGGATTTTATTTCCAAGGAATATTTTCTAGTCTTATGAGACCTAAACGCATGATAATATAACCTCGTTATATTTTTAAAATGATTCGTTTCGAAAATTAATTTCCTAGAGCGCGTTTAGTAAAAATAGTGAATAGTACTTGGAGATTTTATCCGCGTAGTAGCCCGATAAGTTTGGAATATTAGAGACTTGTACTATGGTACTAAAATAGGTAATCTTAAGTATAAATATTCAAGTGATAGTTAGTGGTGCAATCGTTATAAGAATTTTTCGAAAGTTTCGCGTTATAGCGGTAAAATTGACGGTACGCGTTTTCACACGCGCGACTTCATTTGAGGGACTTTAGACCCTTATTCCGGGACAATTAAGAGTGAATAATATTTACAAGAATATATATGCCTTGGAGGTTTAGTGCACTAGTGAACCAAACGCGCGAGAAAAATCGAGTCCAAACGCACCCTAAATTGCACTATTTCCAGTTGACTTTGAGGTGCATTTTGCACCACACAAAGAATCTTCCTTTGGAAGCCAATTGCATCAGCACTCTCTCTCTCTTCACCTCACTTGGCCGAACAACAAGAAGGAGAAGAGCTCTCCATTGTCTTCATTTTTCATCTTCAATCCATGCACTAAAATCCACCCAAATCACACCAAACTTGGAGATCTCTTAGCAAACCACTTGGAGACTACATCTAGCTAAGGAGGAAGGGAACTCTCACGGTTTCTTGGAGCTTCAAGAGGGCCGAAAATTCTGACCTTGCAAACCAAAGGAGTAGGTAATGATCAACTCTTGGATTCTTATCTTTTGGAGATTATATGACAAGATTAAGCTCATACATGCACTTAGTTACTTGTTTATGGTGTAAAAATGTGATTGTGGGCTCTTGGAATTCCCACACTTGGGTTGTTGTTGCTGATGTGATGATTAATGGTGATTATATTGTTGGTTTAGTGATTATAATGATGCATTAGTGATGGGTAATTAGTGGAAACCTCATTGGGTGTAAGAGGCTAAAACTTCCGATTTTGCCCCTGCTATGTTCGGCCATTTCCAGGCCAAATTTTAATGGTTTAATGGCTTGAATTGGATGTTTATAGGATGTATTAGATGTGTGAAAAATTTCATTGGAAAATATTGAGGGTTGATGGAGCAAATGAATTTTTTTTCGAAACCAGCAAATCTGGAAACTGATTCGCGTATGTCTCTGACCAGCAGTAGTATTTTGGCTATAACTCTGTCCTCGGATGTCGAAATCATGTGCCGTTGGTGGCGTTTGAAACTAGACATTCCTAGCTTTAATTTGGTATAAAATGCACGTTCTGATTCTTTGTGACCAAGTCGAACCAAATGTTTTAAGTTCGCTGTCCTGCCACTCTGTTCATCTGGAATGAAGTGTTCAGGCAGCAACTTGATGCCCGAATTTGAACCAGATGGGTGCCGAATTTGGAAATGATTTCTTCTGTGATATTTTAGTCCTATGAATGTATTTTCCAACGGCGTAAGCCATGCTCGATTTCGAGCTATATTGACTGATTTGTGACTGAAGCAAGTGGACTGCTCTGTTTTGGAAAACCCTAATGTTTGGACTGGTTTGGAACCAAATCTTGTAGTGAACTTGTTAGTTGATGTTTTTGATATTAAACACTACCAAAGATATTATGGGTGTATCTTAGACCCTTATTTTTACAAATGAACCATGGTTGGATAACCTTCTTGGTTGAACGATTGGAAATTTGGGAAATGAAAGTCAAAGGCAGAATGCCTTAGGAATTTTCTTGAACTGCGGTTGGCTCATTAACTACCTTGCCGAAGGTATTTTTCCCCGAAATTCGATAGAGAGATACTTTCCATATAGTATTGAAATACTGCCAATTTTGGTGCCGATTCAAGTTCGTTTCGATACCCAATTGAATTACTAAAGTTAGAGGTTCAAATCTGGAAAATTCTCATCCAGTCTTGAATTTCCCCAACTTCGGGCTACCGTATCTCGGTACTCGAAACTCCGATTCTTGATCCGCTTGTTTTGTCATACACTTCACTTGCAACACTAATTGAGCTGAAAATTTCAGAGGCCGGTTTGCAACGTGCGAATCGTGCCGAATTTTCAAAGTTGGCCAAAAACCAACTTCATTCTGCCTTGTAAACTGAAGCTGCGTCTTCAAGCCCATTTTTGACCACTTTCCACTTCGATTCATGGAAAAGTGTCTTCTAGGAACTTATAGTACTCTCTAAGAGGTTTCCAACGGTATAAAGTTTTCCAATTCTCGACTTATACCGAGCGAGTTATGATTTTTCAAAGATTATCGTAAAAGTGGAAAATTTTCCAATTTCAAAGAAATAGAGTTTTTCAAAAACTCTTTATTCTTTTGATGTTCTTAAACGTTTTGTTTACGATTTTCATGATAAAAACTCAAATAATATTGTACATGATAAAAGGCAAGTTGAACCTCGATTTACGTGTAATTGAGGTTCCCTTTTTCGAAATAATTCTTAGATTGTACTAGTGTACAATCTTTCTTGATAAGTGGGTTAATTGTGTGATTATCCACTATTAAATTGCCAGGCGCGCAAGGAGACCTTCAAGAGGATCTCACCGCGGACACTTGAACTCCCAGAAAATAATTCTTATTGAATTGCTCGGTGAGTGTCAAGTGTATGAATTTGATACTTGCTTATTGTGATACTTGTTGGGAGTTTTAAAAATAAGGGCGGGTGCGTACTTTATCGCACTCGTTCTAATTTCAAATGAATGAATGAATGAATGAATGAAATGTATTGAATGAATGAATGAAATGCAATGTCATGTCATGAATGCTTGTGTCGTTGGAGTGAATCTCCTCGACTACCAAATGAATGGGGGACGCCCAAACTCATAGGCCGTCCTTAGACTCGAGCCAGCAATGGGCTTGGTCGGGGATTTGGACGAGCCATGAGATACACATAAGCTCGACCTAATAAGAGGTCTTGCTTGGCATACTCGTTGAGTATCGCCCAATTATGGTCATTGTGGGCCCTTGGGGTGTACGGTGGACGGAGGGAAGAAAGTGGTGATCTACGGAAATGGAAATACCGACCCGGTTGACAGGAGGGTCAATGCGGGAAAGTATACGAATGACATCGACAGATCGAGTGGAATTTAGCTCCTGAGAGCTACTATATCCTTGAATTGTTTCTGATTACTTTTCCTGTTTGAATAATTGATTATTGAAAAGACATGGTTTTATTTATTAAATTGGGATTGTTATTTGACTAAGTGATTGCATGTGTGTTCTTGGCCTCACGAGCGTTAGCTCACCCTATAGTTTTGTTTTCCTTAACAGGACCGACTCTTGGAGAAATATGGAGAAACCATCCGTTGTAATTTTGTTAAGACTCCTGTTATATATTTTGACTAGGCCCTGGTTTGGGTTGTGCTTTTGGAAATTGAAAACTTGAAAGGTTTGGGCCCTGATGTGTACTTTGAATTTAAGTCGTTTTATGATTACCGATGTACTGGTTATACATTAAGTGACTTATTAAGCTTGAACGCTTCCGCATTATTGTATTCATGTTGCTCTCATCGAAGTGCTTAATTCGGTTTTAAATTGAATGGAATTGCTTGAGTCCTGGCGAGAGCTGGGCAGGCGTCCGCGGATACCCTTTGGTCCGCCTTAGGGAGATGTGGGGCGTCACAAAATTTAAGTGCTAAAGGTGGGTACCTTTCACAAATATAACATGATTTACTATCTGATCCTTTTCTATTTATCCATTTATGTTCACATTCTACCTTTATTTCTACTAATTCATTTAAATATTTCTACTAATTCATTCTACCTCAATTTCTCTCTCTCTCTATAGATATATATATATATATAGATTAAAGAGTCAAGTGTATATCGAGCCCTTGACTCAAATTTAATTTGGGTTAAACCCAACTTAATTCAATGAAATGTTAGATTTATTTATTTTCAAGTGGATTGGCCGAGTTTGGACTAGCCCGTCCCATTAACAATTCTGCCATGAACCAAATAAAAAAAAAAAACCCAATTTTTATGTTTCATTGTTGCTAATTTTCTTGGGACACACTGTTAAGAAGATATTCTAGGACGTGAAAATAGGCCCAAAATTATGAACGTATATATATATATATATATATATATATATATATATATATATAAATGTGCCCTACCCGACAAAGTAAAAAACAAATATATTATAAATGTTTCAACTCTTTGATCGTGGGTTATAATGAGAAAAACAACTAGAACTGCATAATTTCTTGCCTGCCGCGACTTGCAACCGATAGGAAGCTTTTGGATTGGATGCCATCATCAGCAAAAGTGGGAATTACAGCCGTGCCTTGTATTTGAGTGAAATTGTAAATCGACGAGCTTGTTTGGATGTCCACCAACGTTTGTTGAATTTCCCCATAAAAGCATCTAATCCTAGTTAAGAGTTGGTAGACGGTATCTGGGATCGTAGTCCCGTTCCTCCGGCGGAGATGGATAGCGGTAGAGAATCTGGTGAAAGGGTCGTCCCAGAATCTGGTTCTGGATTAGCTTCGAGGTCAGGTTTCCCTTATATTCCAGAATCGGTTGTGATTGAATTGCTCATCCGTTTGCCAATGAAGTGTGTCTTTAGATGCAAGTGCGTCTGCAAACAATGGCGCTCCGTGATTGACGCTCCTTCCTTTGGACTTGCTTTTGTTTCAAGAATTGCATCACCATCAGCACAACCAAAACTCTGGACTCTTCTCTATAAATGTATACATGCGGATGAAATTCATCATGAGCACGGGTTTTTCAGGAATTTGTTTTCAAATGATGTTGGTTTAGCCTGTCTTACTAAGTCTGATCTTCCTGCTTCCGCACAGGCACATGGAACTGAGGCATACGGAATACTTGATTACATTATTGCCATGGACGGTAATGGGCTATTGTTATGTGGCTCAAATTGCGGGTGGCATTTAGGTCGCTATTATATTCTAAATCCCATCACTAAGCAGTATGTTGAAATTCCGCCATCAAAGCGTCCCTTTCCCTATTGCTGTGTAGGGTTCATCAGCCAGGTGAAAGATAGTGTTGTCACTAGTTACAAAGTAATACGACTTGAAGATGGTAGGGGAAAAACCAGCATCCTCAAGCTTGATATATTCTCTTCTGAAACTGGTGAATGGAGGGATATTGATATTCCTCTTCAGCAAGTACTTCAACTTTTGCCTCTCAGGAAGATGCCTGTTGTTTTAAAAGAAATATTGCATTTTATGGATAGGGAGCTTGGGATTTTAGCTTACGATCCATATAAAGGTCCTCATTCTTGTCGGATTATAGAACTTCCGGGGGATATAGACAGAGAATGGAGCAAACGGGTTGATGAAAAAACTATACTGTTTGATGTTCATCGTGGCCATTTGAGATTTTTTGCAGCATCTAATGCTTATAATGATGGATTGAGGATAAGTATGTGGACACTCAGTGACTATGACGAAGGGCATTGGTTATTGGAGCACCGTATCAGCCTAAGTGAACTTGCATGTGATATTTCATTTCCTGATTCGCCATATTTGGTGCCAATTACTTTCCACCCATTTGATTCTGATACTGTGTATCTCGGGTATGGTAGAAGTATTCTCTCCTATGATTTCCTAAGTCAACAATTGCGAGAGCTGGATAATAATGTTACTTTACAAACAGATAATGTTACCTTAAAAAAGGATATCCACTGGTATTTGGTCTACCGCTTCGCACTTCCCCTGTGGCCAGTCTCGATTCAGGCATCTACAATCAAAGTCTAGCAAAATAAGGTGCAATTTTGCTATTCAGGAGTTTAAGTTTTGTGGCTTTGCCACTGATAGCTTTTTAGATTTAGTTTAGTTGCTATGTAGGTTTTGAGACACAATATTCAGTAGACTAATAGACGTACATGCTGGTTTTTTCCTTTTCTGTGGATAATTGTGTGTCCAGTGATAGATTACTTTGCATATGAATGGAATTTCCATATTTTTTTTTATTTATTTTTTTGCAGCTGCATAGTGGGCAAATTTGCCCTTTATCTAGTTGTCACACATGTATCACTGTTGTTGCTTCAATCTCCCTTGTCCAAACAGAAATTATCAGATATTAAGGTGCCTAACATTGTAGTTTTGTGGCTTCCTCTATCGTGACTATTATCATAAGTTTAGATGTTTAATTACCAAAAAACAGATTACTTATTTGTTTGTTATTGGACAGCAAAGAGATGCAGCTATCATCTTGGTTGATAAGAACATGATTATGAGAAACAAGCAAGGGGAGGCTTTCGAAAATCGATGATGGTTACTCTAAAGGTCCTGAAGATTTAGGGAAACATAATGGAAAAGGGAAAAACTAATATGCCACTTGTGACTTATTAGTATTATCACTACCCCTCTTTTATATGTGCTTTTTTGCTTTTTTTTCCCCATTCCATATGTGCTTTCTTTATTTACTAAATGCTTCTTTCTTTTCTCTGTAGGTACCAAAAGCTAGTTGCTGTCTCTAATGGTTAAATATCCTTAAAGTGAGCTTGGTGGGACTTTGGTCAGAAAAATTAAGCAGATGATGGTACAGACATTCTCTTAGCTATCATCTTAGATCTCCTTAATTTCCTCTGCATAAATGGGTGCAAGGTCTGAGCTATCAATCTGCTTCTTCATCAGTTGTTATTGACCTGGAATGAGCTAGATGTTTGTGGTATTATCAAATTGTTATGACTCCCCTGTCGTGGAGATGAAGATTTGCCATGGGCTACTTTCGCACAATTTATTGAGGCATATTTAGAGTGCTCTTCCTATATTAGAAGTTTTAATATCTGGCTTCTAGATTCCTTCGTATGTTTCACACATTTGAAGGCAACTTTGTCATTCTTAAACTCTGGTTCCTCCAAGATTTAAGCAGTTAGTAGAAAAATTCTAAGATGCAGGATTTGGATTTTTTTTTTTTTTTGTGGGAGTTTTGGGGGGGGAGGGGGGTGTTTCAGCATGTGCTTCAATAGTTGTTCACTTGGTTGTTTAGAGATATAAAACTAACAGCATTGCTGTGCCATGCGAAAGAGGAACGGGAGATTCATTTCCTGAGATTCTGAAGCACCCTGTGATTAACTTCATCTGAATAAGAAGGCGATGGCAGGGTTTACAAAATTTACATGTCGCACAGGTTGAGGGAGGAGGTGGATTGGTACAGTACGTGAACCTGAGAAAGAAAGGACAGATCCCAACAACAGGATTTGAAATTCGGTCCTCTGATGGTTTTGAACTGCTGGTTGTTCTACTGTTGCTTGCTGTTTGGAGGGGAAATTTTGGACATGTATCCCGTATGGAATTTGATTATTTTTCCAGAAGTAGGTCCACAAACAAAGAACATTCGAAAGAACATGCAATGGTGTTTGCGGTGGTGGCTAAGGATATCTGCCGCCCGTAACAACCCCCCATCCCCCCGCCCCGGGGCCGGCCCCGATGGACTCAGTTTAACTTAAATGGAAGATCATTTCTCAAACTAAATACAGCTTCAAAACTATGATGGTAGTTGTTATCTGGGATAATTTTAGAAATCTCTACTATTTCACTAGCCTCCTTTCAGGTTTCAAAAATTACACTAATCTCTCGAGGTTAATTATCTTGTAACGTTTAAGATCCAATCGATAATTAAAAAGTAATATTATGAGAGAAAAGATAATATAATTCTATTATTGTCCCTCATCTATTATATTATTTAATTAATTTAATACTAATCCACACATTAAAGAAAAATATTAAAATTTGTTGTTTATCGTTAGGGATCAAATCACATATAGTATCAAAAAATAGTATATTATGTTATATTTTTCACTTAATACAAGATCCAAACTAATCTTTTTAGTTATATACTTATTGCCAAACGTGATTAACAACAAATAATCGAAAAATTTGCAACCAAAATATTACAAGAACAAACTTTAACATCATAAATATTCTTATCAACAAATTAAGGTTAGTTGCTGAGAATTTTATGATATTAAAATTTACTCTTTGTAATATTTTAGTTACAATTATTTTTTATTATTTGTTGTTGATTATGTTTGACGATAAATTTGTAGCTGAATAGAGTAATTTAAATTTTACATTAAATAAAATAAACATAGAATGATATACTATTTTTGATGCCATATATGATTTAATCCCTGATGATAAATTGTAAATTTTAGTATTTTCTTTAATGTTTGGGCGTGTATTAGATTAATCAATTCATTTAGTAGATGAGGGGCAACGGTGGAATCATATTATTTTCTCTCTCATAATATCAGTTTTTAATTGTTGGTTGAATCTAAATGTTACAAGATAATAAATCTCAAGAGGGTTTAGCATAATTTTTAAAATCTGGAGAGAGGGTAGTGAAATAATTAGAAACCTCAGGGAGGCTTTTGAAATTATCCCTTGTCACATTCAGGTCAGAAAACGTGTGAGAACAATTATCAGTTCTATTGGACTAAAGCAAGATATTTTCTGATTGCATGGGATTTCTACCTTCCTTGTGCTCCTGAATAGTTCATTAAACATACTACTTTCCACCAAATTTAAGCTTCCTAAATTGGAACTAGACCAAAAAAGTGAAACAAAAGTTCTTCTATTATTCTTGTAAAAGATTAAAAAATGTTAATCTCTAGTTTAAACACATTAAGGGAGCGAAGCTGGTAATCTTAAACTTGATGTTTTAATAGTGATCCCAATTCAAAATCTGGAAGCTAGGCAATGCCGTGAACAAGGAAAGGAAATTGCATTTGAATTGGGAGTGACTATATCCAAGATTTTTGTGAACCAAAGTCGTCCTAAATTGTTAGCTTTTCGACTTTCGAGCTGCAGATTTTTCTACGTCAATCGGCATTACTTGCTAGTTGCTATGTTAATAATGTTAATTGTTAAACAAGTCCTTTAAGTAATCTAATTATATATATATATATATAAAGTCATGCTCCTCCTATCTCTTCTTCTCATCTCTTCTCCATCAACCTGTGTGGCATCCCCGATAACCACCACTGGAAAACTAACCCTCTTTCAGCCCTTAATGCTTGAAGGCCCATAATCATGATTCAAATTAGCCACTCCCACTCTGTGTTTTCACATCTCTCTCGTCCCTCACCCCGCGCCATCTACTGCCTCAATCAGTGGCGTCTTTCTTGGTTGCCATTATTTCCATTGTTCCTTCCAAGTTCCAATGGAGACTTTTTTTGCACACTGCACTTTATGGCATAATTTCGAAGCTATACTTACACTTCAATTGGAATTGTATATTTGCTTCTTTTATTTTTTTTGGTTGCACACAGCCACACAGCCACACACACACATGTACACATGTTTGTTTGTTTCTGTTAGAAAAAGAAGAGTAGGAAGGGAGGTTTTGATTGGAGACTAGTAACTAGTCAAATTAGCCATAAAAAAAAACTAGAAATGGTGGATGGTGTTGGGCAGAAAGGAAACCAAGATGGCGGAGCGAACCAGAGGAAGAAGGGAAAAAAAAAAGAAAAAAGAGAAGACCTTAAAATTTCTATTTTTTTTTTCTTTAAGTATATTTACGGGACGAATAGGTTGTCCTTTCCCATCAAACTGTTACAACGAACCAATGGTCAGGATGTGCGCGTAACCAATCCTCTATTTTCCTATTTCATTGGAGTATGATTTCCTATATACATATAAAAACGAGTTATAGTTTGTCTGTTGGGTGATTTTCATCTAATATTTTAAGGGGCAATTTAGGGATTGTATAAGTACTATACAAGTAATTCACCTCAGAGTACAAGCATGCCATGCTCATTGGAGTATGAGTTTACCTAAGTGTCCTTTGTGAGATGATGATTACATTCACAAATGGTGCTTATATGTCAGTTAGTGACAGTTTCACCATTTTAACTACCCGTTTAGTACAATGGTAAGACAGAAAGGAAGTGGGGTGAATTGGGGTAAGCCATTCGATTGAATTAAATGTGTTTATCAATGGGCCAAAGTAGAAGAACCATTTGAAAACTATTTGTGAACTGTAATGGTAAGAAGTTTTGTGCTTTTAATCGTTAGAGCTTAGAAACATTAATTGAGTTCTTCCAACAAAACACATTCATTTGAACCAGTAATTGCAGCATGTTGAAGAGCTCATTAAAGTGTGGGAGATTAAGAATCATTTGAGCTCAACGTTACAACTGTAACTGAGGACCCTCCATCTTCTCCACCATTTGTAGATTAGTTTCTGAACTAAGTGGCAATAATGGCAGTCATTAATATATAAAATTGTGGGTTTAGATGTTACCATTTCCGACCATCAGAGTTAGATTTGTAGAGGTATCTTCATTTTTACTCATGCTTCTTGCTTTGTGAACTGTATAGCTTTGTTTGCACAATAAAATTCATGAATTAGCTTTTGTCGTAGCTATTGCAGGTGGGTGAAGTGTGGGCAGATTTTCTTGTTAGATTGCATTTTGTTCCAAAAGGTACAAGTTAATTGTGTATTTTCACTTGATGCATGTCATCTATTGTTTAAATGTGATTACAATTTTATTGCATTGATTACAGCTATGTGGAGCCTTTAACAAATATGTGAATGATTGATCCAATTTTAAAAATATATTACAGATAATGCAAATTTTTTATTTCAATAATTAAGTGCATGAGATGGTGTGAGTAGATTGAAATTGCTATTTGAATAGACAAGTCTTTATATTCATATGCTATGTTATTTTCTCACTGAATTTAGTTGAACTCATGAAATAGAAGTCTTTGGAAGTAACAACAAAACCAAGCCCCACTCCAAAAACTCCAACCACAATTACTAAAACTCAAAACTCTGCAGAAGGCGCTCAGCCACCAACCAAGAAGCACCGTACCTAAAGAAGCAGAAATTTAATCGTGTCCTTTCTCATCCCTATATCACCTACTCTTCAATAGAAAAGATTGCGAGACTGCTACTTCAGTTATTTATCTACTTACATCTTAGCACTACTACTTTATCTATCTATCTATGTGAATAGTATGACGTTGAATAGTAGAACTATTCTACTATTCAACATCAACCGTCAATCTAAATGACAACTATATCTATTATCCCTTCATTATGGTTGCGTAAACTTTTATAAATCTCTCAACTGATTATCTACTATAATAGTATGCAATGTTGTGACCTTTTTGGCTACTATTAATTGTATGCCTTGCCTAAGGTAAAAACAAATTGTCCAATATTACCAAATTATTTAACACCACAGGTATAAACACCCATGCTTTGCATGGGCATTCTCCCTAGTGTTTACTGATTTATTTTACTTTTTTGTATCAAAGAAATTAGTCATGCTAGTAGGCCTGTAAAATGGGCCACTGAATTGAGGCTTAACAAATCTAGACTCGAGTCATATAATTAGAATCATTTTCGGGTTATAAATTTCGAATTGATAAAAATGAAGTTCATACTTGACTTACAAAATATTCGGGTTGTGAGTTTAATTTAGACTAAATCCAAACTCACTTATTGCTCCTTAATTTCCATAATATAATTACTATAGCTATTAAATTCTGAAGCTAATTTAACATTCATAAGACCATAACATTAAAACCTTTAAAAAAAAAAAAAACACAAACTGGAAACTGATATTAGGGATAATTTCATAAACCTCTTCAAGGTTTCTAACAATTTCACTAGCCTTCGTTGGGGTTTGTAAAATTACACAAACCTCCCGTAAGGTTAACAAAATTAGTCAAAATAAGAAAAACTAACATTAAAAAAGTAATTTAAGGAGAAAGATGAAACTTTATTCCATAAATACCCCTTATACATGTATATAAATTGTATTAGTGAAAGAATGAAAATAATTAAAAATTAGAAATCATTAATACACACATTTCACTACTCAAAAATTTACATTCAATACAATAGACAACACAAATAAGCAACAAAACTATACTATAATCACAAGATTTAGCAAAACAAACCAGTCATCTCTCTTAACATGAGGTTTGCTATGATTTTTGTGATTTTGAATAGAAAAAATTTTGAATTTTGAATTTTGCTTTTCTTTTCTCTCCTTTCTCCTTTATTTTCACAAAATTACTTTATAACTGTTACAATTTGAAGAGTTTTAAATAAAATTTCCTCATGAACAACCTTCATTTGCCTTGTGTCATTTCTTCTACCTAAACCTTTCTTCTCACATTGTGTACAATTGATTTTTTGTCCTTATCAAGTTCTATCAATCACAAAACAGTGCCATTATGTCAATTTGAGTTATTTTATAATTGCAAGCATTGTTCTTCGTTAAAGGAATTTTTAATAATTATTTTTGTTAATTAGTTACTAATAGTTAATTAGCGCTGTAATTACTCAATCATTAGATATCAGGGTATATGTGTAATTTCTCCCCATGTCATTTAAGTAATTTGGCCCACAATTTTGCCAAGGATGATAAGTGTAATTTTACAAACCTCAAGGGAGGCAAGTGAAATTGTTAGAATCCTTTGGGAAGGTTTCTGAAATTATCCCTTAATATTAATGAAAGGTACAGACGTACAGTAACATTACAGCGAGTTTGCACCGCTAACTCATGGGCAAAGAAGGGCCGGATCCGTACCAATCTTACCTAATACAACCTTAGAACAGAAAGACAACATAGTTGTTACATCAATAATGACATTCATAACTTTTTTTTAAAGCCTCCTTGCCCATAGTAACGCTTCCAGACAAGCTAATGCTTCCGCTTGAACTGTCAATTCCACAAATCACAAATACCTTCTTAGAGAGTTTGTGTATTACCCAATCATGATAATTTAAAACGACAAAACCAATACCACCACTCATCTACTGAGCATCAAAAGACCCATATGTGACAATAGTGATGCAATGTATTTATTTGGATATGTAATTATATATACCAAAATATTAGTATTTAGTAATTATATATTTATTTGGATATATAATTGTAGATACCAAAGTATAAATGTATTATGTGTATATATATATATATATATATATATATATAGACACAGATTAATGGAATAGACCTATATCAAATTTGAGGTTAATAAGGACCAAACTCAACTCACATTTAATTTGAGTCTAATATTTAGACTCAATCTCAACTCAACCGGATGAAAGGTTAGGCTTATCGAACTTTTTATCGGGTCGAGCGAGCCAAGATTGAGCTGGTTTGACCCCATAGATGACAACTTGTAGCAATCAACAAATTTGACTGGATTTTTCTCTATTTCTGTCATAACACCCACAACAATTTGATAATTTTCGAGCCAATCTTATAGTAGAATTCTTCATCAACTACACACTTCAAGGCCAATTTCGTGGTTTAACTCAATCAACTGAATACTTTTTAGTAACTTTGTGCCCTAAATTTTTGACAACGAAAAATACTCTGGACTAATCTTGTAGTTTGGCTCTTGATACCAATGTAGAACTCTATATTTACGGTTCTAAAAATAATTGATGTGTTAGGGTTATTGAATTTAATGGGTAAAAGGGGTTACAAAATTGAATGGGTAAAACAAATACTCAATATATATATATATATATATATGGAGAGAAAAAACATAATTCATACTATTATTGATATCTCAAAATAGTGGAAGAGAGTCAGTCCACAATGAAACCTTACAAAGACTCTGTGATAGCCCCACCTCCCCCTAGGGCGTACCCAGGGGTTTGGCTGACTGCCTGCCCAACCCTCACCAGGATTTACTCATTCGCTTCAATCAACTCTCAAGATTAACCGTGCAATCCTCCAAAAATGACATTTAAGTTCTACAATTCAACTAAAATTCAAACTTATTTACAACCAAAAAGCCAAATGTATGATACAACATCAAATGTCGAAATACATTCTATCTACCAAAAGTATAAGTATAAGAGAGTTATACACTCTAGTTCACACTTAATTTGCTTCGGCCTCCACTCCAGTAAGGAAAACAAAAACTAAAGGAATGAGCTAAAAATCTAGTAAGGTTCCTAAGTAAGCAATCAGGAAGATAAAACATGGAAGTATTACATATAATAGTTTGAACACTTTGCACAGTAATAAGCAATCATTCAAGAAATAAATATTCAATCATTGGAAGGATATGTGCTCACTTGGAGCCATTCATTCAGTCATTTAGTCGCTGGCCATTTCCCTTATTCCTCCATCATTTGAAAACATTTAACAGTGAAAACTCTTTCAGTGTTCATTTCAATCATTGCATTGTATTCACTGGCCAGTTCTCCACCAGATTTCATGGTCACACTCGAGTATACCAAACACTGTCCCAGGGTCACCAGCAGCCCGATCGAGTCCGCTTCTGTCTCGAGTCGACTGACAACGAAGGGCAAGGGCCCTGTGACAACACCACCTTCCCCTAAGGCGTACCAAAGGGGTTAGCGGACTGCCTGCCCAACTCTCGCCAGGACTACTAAGACGGTTATATACAATCGAAAACGTTCCGGAAGATATTAGCGCGCTCAAGCGATTCAAAATTCGCGAAACGGAAAACGAAAAAATTGGAGCCGCACATGAATAGTGCCGGGCACGTCACAATCCCGCCGGATTCTTGGCCGGATTGGAGGCAGTGACCAACTGCCCAGATTCAAAAAAATTCCAAGACAATCCGGCCAGCAATCCGGCCAAGATCTGGCCGGATTCTCGGCCGAATTCCCCAGTGCCTTTCCTGCCAAAATTTTTTCTTTTGTCGTTCAAAATCTGATCCTGTCCGAAACCCAACTGACTACCAACAAATCATAGAAACCTTGAAATTGAACTTTTACAAACCAAAATGACACATGAACTTTACCAAACACGTTTATACACGTATAGTTTGTGACAGCCCCACCTCCCCCTAAGACGAACCAGAGGGTTCGGCGGGCCGCCTGCCCGGCTCTTGCCGGGACTCAGTCGTTCACTACAGTCCTCAAACAAATTACAAGATAAAACTCAAATATTACATCAAATTCTCCAATAATTACATATCAAAAGCGGAGCGGAAACAATTCTCAACTATACATAAAATGATTCCAAATTCAAACTGTACAAGACATAGGCCAATATTACATCAAATTCTCCAATAAATAATCACATATCAAAAGCGAAGCATCCATGCTTCCACTGCGCCACTCTGATCCATGATCCAACTATTATACAAGAGGAAGTCCAAATTCAAAGTACACATGAGATAATTCATCCGATCACAGGAATAAGTACTACAAGCCTTCCTTCGCCTTGAGCCCTGTGGAGGGGAATAAAATATTTTTGGGGTGAGCTAGAAGCTCAGCGAGTTACCAGTAAAATCATTAAAGAAATATATTTCACAATGTTGCATTTCGATCATTTAGATGATGTCATGATTCAGAGATCAAATGTTCGTTTAGTGCTCTCGTGAGCCAGTGAAGTCATAGCACTTGAACACCCAACGCTCAAATAGATCATTTAACATTAACATTAACATTCAGAGGGAGCCCCTTCTTGAGCTCCAGATAAACATGAACATGAACCATAAACAGAGTGGAGACGTTGGTGTCCAGCACAAGACTTTCCCAGAACTCATTGAAGCCAAATCATGTCATGAACTCACATGCAAGCACGCATGATATGCAATCGAGTATATAATGCAAGAAACATTTCACAAGTACTTTGGAAATAGTTTAGGGTCACTCACCTCCATGGCTCAGAAATCATCCATCATATAACATTGCCTTGCACAAATCCAAGTCTTAAATCACAAACTCAATGCAAACAAGTTCCTTCAAAGTTCGGACAGCACTTCCCCTGAATTTGCTTACTTTTCTAGCCGTCATGATTTCATTATTTCCTCATTCCAACCCAAAGGTACACACACAACAACAAGTTCATCCAATAGCCATTCAGCAAGCTCCAAATAGTACTAGTACAAGTCAAGCTAGGAAAAAGTCCGGAAATGAAAGTTAAGCTCAAAACCAGAAAAACAGGTTTTGACGTCATTTTGCGGTAATGGTACCAAAGGCGCTACGATTGTCGGATGAAGGTGAAAGATCCACCGTTTCGAAGCTAAGAGACAGGGATACAATATTACAGAAGGTCACTCAACCTAGTTTCGAGTGTAACCAGGTCAAAAATGCAAGATACTATACCAGAATCACAAAAACAGAACACATTCTAGCGGAAACATCATAAAACAGGCTATCCAAGTCCAAATCCAGAAATTCTAAAACCATCTGAAAGCTAAGAAACAGGGCTAAATTTCATCAGAACACCTCAACAACCAATTCGGAAGCAATTCCAGCCAAAACAACCAATTACAGGCGCAATTCTTACATTCGGGTAAAACCAGAACAACAATAGTAATTTCAACTTTTCTCACTCTACCCTACTCCGATTGACCTGAAATTTTGTAGGCACCTCTAAAATGTCGTTCCCTACAACTTTTATGTTTTAAGACAAGGCCAATTCGGCCTCTAACTAGGAGCTAAAAATTCGGGCAGAATGTTCCTTCACAAAACCTAATTTTCTGAAATTTCTTCCAAAACAGAAATTGATTGCAATTGTCCACTTTTTCCACCTCATAGAGTCCTTAAACATCATTTCCAATCATCATATATAACCACACAACCATGTTCATATTAAAACAGAAAAATCCCCAAAAATAATAAAACTTCATCAAGTCAACCACAACTCAAGATATAATCCATCAAACCATCTCTTTAGCCATCACAAGTCACTAATTTAGCATAATCAAGAACAAAGAAAGGATTGCTAGACATGAACCTTGAAATATCAAGAAAGTTGATGGCTTAGTCCTTTGCCTTCTCTAATCACTCCACCACTACCTTCAATCTTCCTAAACAAGTGACTTTTGTGGAGGAATTTGAAAGTTTAACGGTTGATTCACAAGATTGAGCAAGAAATGGAGTTGGAGTTGAAGGCTTTCTTCTTGTATTTTTGCTCCAAGAGGTTCGGCCAAGACAAGCTTAAAATGGAGAGAAATTGGTCAATTTTTGAGGTTTAGTAAAGGTGATGCAAATTAGTCAAAGTCCAACTTTGAATAAGAAGGTGACACATGTCACCTTTTGGTTTTAAAACTTATCTTTTTGTCTCTCCAATACAAATATCTTAACACCTTGTAAAATAATATCACTTAATACAAAATTCCAACAAGTTGTCAAAAATATAATGCATTTACCGCACTAGCGGGTCCCACGTCCAAAATACGCTCTTAATTTTTCAAAAACTAACCGATACTAGAAAAATCATTTTAAAACTATCTTTGCTCATAAACTTTATCTGGGGAATTTTTCTAATAAATACAATGTAGAAAAGGCGGGCAATAAAAAAAAAATAGACCCTAGAAAATTAGAAAATTTCCGGGTTCTCACTCTTATTCTTTCGGGGCGTCACATAGTTGCAAATTTACAACTCAAAAGGAAATGTTGAATCAAAATACACTTAAGGTTTTTCAACCATCGAGGAGCTATATAAAAGAATATTAATCTAGCTCAACTCGGCTTCAAAATCACAGTTTCTCAAAAGTTATTCATCTCCCTGTAAAGAAAACAAAGACAATAGAGTGAGCTTTCGTCCAATGAGGTACCATCACCCACGTAACGAAGTTCATATAAGCACAAAGCTACTCAATCCCAATTCAATAAGTGAGTCAACGAACACCACATTTTAATAAAGATGTTTAAAAGGATACGGACGGCTCTCAAGAGCCCTTTTCCTCGCTTGCCGTACTTGATCTCGCCCCGTTGACTCTCCGTCAACGCCTAAGGAATAACCAATACCGCAGACTCCACTTTCTCCAATTTCCTTCCACCTCACATACCCCTACCGGGCCCGAACTCCAACCAATTCAAATTGGTAATACTCGAGTATACCGGAATCAAGAGTCTCATACCCAATGATTCCATAGAAACAGTCCCCATGGCTTGTCAATCTCCTCGACCATGCCCTTGCTAGCTCGAGTTAATCGACCGCCGAAGGGGTTGAGCTCAGAGTCAACAGTAAAAGTCATTGGATACACGTCCAAACGACACCAGTTCAAGTATATTCAAGAGACATTCAACTGATACAGTAAACAGTCACATAAGCCATAGAGTGCGAGAGTGATAAAGTACACTCTCGTCTCAACCAATCTTAGCAGTATACACAAGCATTCAAATCATAGATTTCAAGTATAACAAAGCCATGAAGTAACAATCATGTGAGTAGTACACTCACCAATCAAACAAAGAGAGTTTTCACAAATTTCCACCCAACGAGGGCCTTGAGTCACCGGTACGCCCTAAAACATTCAAGAAAACACAATGAGACTCGAATACGAGTCATAAACCCAAACCACACATCACTAATGTAAAGCCAAAATAACTTGAAAGTAATATAAGGAACACTTGGTGCTAAAGGTTTAGATAACCCCAAAGTCACTAACTAACACTCTAAGCAACCCAATTCCAAGAAATGATATGGACCTAAAATTTGGACAGCATTTCCGCTTAAAATTTCAGATTTCCATCCTACAATTCACCCTTCATTTTCAACCAACACAACCACAACTACAAGTACAAGTCCTATGCCATTCAATACACCTTATTAGGGTTACAATACCCTTTAAACAAAGCCAATTCAAGAGTTCCATAATAACCCTAGAAAAGCCCCGATTCAAAACCCTAAATCTGAAATTTTCCGCACAAAGCGGAAATTTTTCGCAAATCTCTACAATTAACACACCAAAACACCACTTTAGACCATACCAAGCCATCATCCATAGCCAACCATCACTCGGCATATAAAATCAGAAAAATCATGAATAAAATTAGAAATTCATCACTCTCTACTAAAAGTCATGAAATCTTCCACAAAACCACCTCTTTAACTATCACAAGTCACTAATTTAACATTATCAAGAACAAAGGAAGAAGTTCTTGGCCACTCACCTTGTAAATTCAAGAAAAGAAGCAACTTAGCACCTCCTCTTTCCAAACCACTCCACCACCTTCCTCAATCCTACCTAGCTAAGGGTTTTTATGGAGTGATTTCAAGTTTGGATGGTTGAATCACGAGATTTGTGCAAGAAATGGAAGATGAAAGTTGAAGCTTGCTCTCTTATTCTCTCTTGAAGAGCTCGGCCAAGAAGGAAAGAAATGGGAATGAATTTTGGGTCAATTTTTGATATTTGGTAAAGGTAGTAAGATGGTCAAAGTCCAAGCTCCAACCATGTGATGACACCTAGCAACCCTTTTAAGCTTAAACTTATCATCTTGTCTCTCCAATACTAATCCATCTAGGTAACCTCTAATTACCTCTTAACACCTAGTAAATTAATCCCTGTATTCAAAACTTAACCTAATTGGCCGAATTTATCACACTTATCGCACTAGTGGGTCCCACGCCCGGTATACACTCCTAAAATCTCAAGAACTAACTTGTACTAGAAAAATGATTTTAAAACTATATTTACTTATAAAAATTATCTAGAAAACTTTTCTTATAAAGAAAATATCGAGAAGGCGTGCAATTAAATAAAATAAAGCCTAGAAAATAAGAAAATTTTCGGGTTCTCACAGGCCCAGTTCGGCCAAAGGCTTACATTCATGCACAAGCAACATTCAATAATTTGATCATTCAATCATTTTACGTTCACTTAGGTCAAGTGCGATAAAGTAAACACGCACCTATTGAAAATTCATTTAACAATCATTGAAAAGCGTTTAACAATCAAGCAATCACTCACAAATTTTCACATAGTCACTTATTGCACGAGCATGCAAGGAATACTCACCAATAGTCAAGTAAGCAAGACAAGAGAAAGCTTTCACAAGTTCTCTTTGGGGTTTCCCTCGAATTCCTCTTGAATACCTGAGACATGCACAATCAATGATTATCTATAATCGTTCAACCAAGGCCAAACAAATTTCCCTCAACCCTTCACTCAAGCATGCTCAATTTCTTGTCAAATTAAGAGAGAAACTCTCTTCACTTAACCACTAAGATAACACTCAAGGGTAGATTCTGTGACGCCCCCACTTCTCCCAAAGGCGAACCCAAGGGCGAACCCAAGGATATCCGCGGAACGCCTGCCCAACTCTCGCCAGGACTCGATACAATTTCAATTCAAGCTTAAAGATACACAACCAAAGAATAACAGTCGGAGTAAGAAAAGTCACTTCCTTAAATAAATATTCAAATCTTACAACACAAGTTCTCAAAAGTACATCACTTTCCCCAAAAGTACAATCACTAGAAGTCGGCTAATCAATACAACCCAAAATACTAATCAAAAGTAATCAAACTGGCTTCTCCAAAATTATTTCCATTCCAAGCTCCTGTTATGGAAAACAAAGCTAATGGGGTGAGCTGATACTCAGTGAGGCCAAGAAAACATCCAAACATATAGTTCAAGTAGCAATGGCATTTGTACGAAAAATAAACAAGGAGGTTCAAATAACTCATAAATAACATTAACACACTTAATAAGGATACAGGAGCTCTCAGGAGCTAGATTCCACTTGTTTTGCTACGGCTCGATCAAATACCTCCACGGGATGACATTTCGTCAAATCCGGATAGGTATCAAGTCCGTAGAACTCCACTTACTCTTCATTCCCGTTCACCGTTACACCCCCTATCCCGGGCCCGCTCTTCTTTTATAAAAGGCACTACTCCACGAGTATGCCAAGCAAGATCTCTTAATAGATCAAACTTTTGATTATCTCATGGTTCACCGAGCTTCTCGACCAAGCCCCTGCTGGCTCGAGTCGCAAGGTCGGCCAATTGAGATTTGGGCGTCCCCCAGTTACAGTTGTAGGTCGAGGAGATTCACTCCAATCGACATCCAGTCAACCAATATAATTCAGTTATAAGCAGTTTAGTTATACAATCAGTTAAAAGAGAATGAGTGCGATAACATACACACTCAACTCAACAGTTATAAACCATTTAATCCATAAGAAGCAATTCATATAATTGCAACAATTCATGCACTTGACACTCACCAAGTCAAAAAGTGAGTAAGTGCTCAAACAAGCTTTTAGATGTCCACTTCGAGATTCTCTTGAAGATCTCCTTGAGCGCCTGAGCAAATAACAATTGGCTATCACTCACTATTACTTACAAATCCCTTGCTAACAAGGAAGAATGTACACTTGTGCAATACTAAGAAAATGTCATGAAAGAGAACCTTAATTACTCAAAAATCGAGGTTCAAAAGTGGAGATTTAAAGTTCCAAGAAAGACTTGCTTCTACCATGAAATCGAGTTTAAAACAGTTTATCGATATCAAGAAAGAGTAACGAGTTCTCAAAAACTTATTTCTTAAGAAATCGGAAAATTTCTGTTTTGCGCGACAATTTTTGGAAAATCAAATCTTGAGTTTGGTACGTCCCAAAATGGAAAACTCTATGCCATCGGAAACTAGGTTTGAAGTACTAAAATTTCCTAGAAGATACTTTTCCACGATTCTAAATGGAAAGCACTCATTTTTCAGCTCAGTTCCAAGAAGACAGGTTTGAACCAGTCTTGATTTTCAGCAATGTTAGGAAATTTGACATAATTCACAGAAAGTGAATCAGCCCTTGAAATTCATAACACAAGACGAGTTCTAAACAAGGTTTCAAACAAGACAAACAGAACTAAATTCGGAGTTTTGAGCACCAAGATTAAACAATTCAAAGTCGGTTAATTTTCACTACTTGAACAGTGAATTTTCAGATTTGAAAAGCAATCTTTGGGGCATCATTTGGATATCGAAATGGTCTTGAAATTACACCAAATTTGGTACACTTAAACTTCCATATATGAGCTACCTCTCTATCAAATATTATGAAAAAAATCACGTGGGAAGGTAGTTAACAAAATGACTAAAGTTCGAAAAATGTTTCAAGGCTAATCTGCCCTCTTGCTTTTCTTTCTTTTTCAAATATTTTGCACAATGAAATCAGCCCCAATTCGATCCATTTTTGAAACCAAGGTCCTATAAACATTTAATAATCAATTGAAAAGAAATTGACATCAAAATTTTGAAACAAAACATGCCAAAACAAGTTTGACCATTCGGTCAACAAGAAAGGAAAAACTTCCAGTTTTCCAGCTTTGTTGCACTTTCGAAATCAGACCATATCTCACTCAATACAAGTTCAAATTAAGAATGGTTTATGGTGTTGTAAACTAGGTTCAAAATGCTACATTTCATCAGAAAGATGAAATCAGTTCACAAGTGAGAGAAAATCAAGCCACAAGATGCAGCTTCTCCATTCCTCTCGGACAGACAGTCACAACAGGATAGTCAACTTTGTTGAATCACTGTGGTTCACTCAGTTCTAACTAGCAAGTGATTTTTATACCGTTAGAAAGCTATGAATGTCTAGTTTCAAATGCCACAAACAGCACTCGATTTTGACTTTTGTACAAAGAGATATGTTCAAGTAAATAACTACTGTTCGGCCCTCCTGATCACCATTTCCAGATTTCTTCCATTTTCGAAAACTCTAGTTTTGAGCAACCAATTGAAACGATTTTTGGAAGACACTTTGTACACACAATATACAACATATAACCATCAATTTCACAGCCAAACAAGCACCAAAATTTTGAATTAAAATAGAGCAACATGGACAGAAAATTTTGGCCAGCTTGCGCTTCCATTTTTCCTTCGATTTCTCTCCACTTTCTAACCGTAATTCTCTCATATAACACATAAATAACATTAACCAAGCAAAAAGTCCTCAAGGCAGCTACCTACAATCCACCTCAAGACCACTAGCCTAGAGATTAAAGCAAGATAAATGAAATTCCTCAAGTCCTCTAACTTATTTCTTGCTTAGGGTTGTAAACCCATGAAATCTAACCACTAAACTTTGATTAAATGGAAAGATTAAAGGAGATGAATGGTTGCCTCCTAAACCCTTGTAGAAACCAGAATTTTTCACCCAAAAACTCTCCAAGAAACACCACAAAAGGTTGCCTTTTTTCAAGCTAGAGTTGATTTCCAAGAGGTGTGGAAGTGGGATGAAGAAATGGAGCAAGATGAAAGCTAGAAGTGAGGAGTTTTCTTTCTCTTCTTCCTCCTTGAGGTTTGGCCGGCTATGGAGAGAGAGAGAGAAGGGTTTGAGTGATGAAACTTGTGAGGGAAGATTGAGGGAAAGTTACTTTAAGTTAGGTGCAAAAAGGTCAACTTTGAATAGTTGTCGCGCGAGAGTTTCGTACCACCGTTTTCTCTCGGGTTTGATACACTTATGCACTAATCCTCCAAGGTACTTCCTTTAACACTGTAATTATTCACTCTTAGTAGTCTAGTATTAATTTCTTAAATCTCCAATTAGTCGCGCGATGCGACTTTCGAGAAACTATTGATGCGCGCGCGATAAAGCGAAAATTTGAACTCACTCACCTCTAATCCCTCAATTAATTTTTCTTAGTCTACTATTGATCATTCTTAATTCTCCAAGATTATTTCACTCTCGGATTGAATGTTACCTCGAAAAACGTGTACTCGCTATTTCTCGCTAAACAAGCCTTCGAAAAATTAAATTTGCTAATGGGACGTTTTAAAAATATAAGTGAGACATCGTTCCATGTAAATGGTTATAAAATGGTTGAAATAAATTATTCGGAGAAAACAGGTGAATAAATAATTAAATAAGCCAGTAAAATAAAATAAAAATAAGAAAATTTTTGGGTCCTCATAGTTTCAAAAGTGCTCCATTTGTAAGTCAAAACATGGCAAGAGTTTTAGGTTCAAAAGTTAGCCAAACCGTTCAAGATTTTAACAAAACACATGTGGGAGGGAAAACCTCTTTCCCTTCCTTAACTCTTAATCTTTTGCCCAAGTTTTGATATATATAAATGAGCGTTCAAGTTTACTAAAACTTATGAAGTCAAAACTTCACCAAACCACCATTTATTTCTTAGCAAAAACACCAACAAATCCTCCAAGTTTTGAACATCAAGCAAGTGAAATTTTCCCATAAAACTCTTGGCATGACGCTCCACTTTTCACCCCTTTTAATTCAAACTTGTTGCTCATTTTAAAAGCACATTCAAGGGCAATTGATTAGCAAGCTATGTTGAGCAAAATTTCACTTTAAATTTAGAGGAAACGAGACAAATTCTAATCCAAGATTCGGCCAAAACCTTCCAAGTTTTGTTTGTCATTTCATAAGAAAAATCCCAGCTTTTGTAATGCTCTTTGAAAAGTCATAACTTGAGTAGTTCAAAAATCATAAATCTTATACCGTTAGAAAATAGACTCAAAAGTCTGCAACTCTTTAGAAGACACCTTCATAAAATTCAGTCCATAACTTAGTCAAATCTCAGCCTAAATTCACTGCTCAACTGAGTGCAATAACAGGACAGTCTTGGATTTTCGGCCCACTTGGAAATTTTCTGGTATTTATAGATGGTGAACCAAACCATGAATTTTACATGGTTAAAAGAGCTATGAGTCTAGTTTCAAATGCAACAAACATGATTCAATTCGGATTTTTCTACACCAAGATATAACAAATTTCTCAAGACTGCTCAGGGTCTACTGCGGAAAAAATTTTCAGCAACACTTGACTCAACCTTCCCACTTAAACTCATGATTTTTGGTTCAAATCCAACTCACAATCAAAGTTTAATGTCTAACATAGTTTGTTGAGCAAGATTTGACCCAAAAGTTTTGAAAAATAAAGGCTAACAACACTTAAAAGTTTCAGCCAGCAAGAAACTTTCCAAACAGAAATTTTCCTCAAGTCATCTACCTAAATCAAGGTTTCAAAGAAACTCATCATCAATCCATTAAAGATCCAATCTTTCTAGCTACAAATCTACTAGAAACTTGAAGAAAAGAGAGGGTTTCAAGCCAATATCTCTCCTAGCAATTTCAACCAAGCAACAACTTCAAGTTTCCTCCAAGAGTTGCCTCCAAGCAAGACTTCTTTCCAAACTCAAACAAGGTTCCAAGAATCAACCAGAGTTTGGGGAAGATTTGAAGCAAGAAATGGAGGAAGAAAGTTGAGCTTTTTTTCTTCTTGTTTTTGGGAGTGAGGAGCTCAGCCAAAGCAAGGAAAAATGAGAGTTTTTGGAGCTAATTTGGAAGATAAATACAACACTTCTCTTGGTCAAAGTCTTGGCTTGATGGTTGACAAGTGTCAAGATCAAATTCCATTCCTATCTCTTTGTCTCTCTTGTGTTTCTTATAACTAATCTATCTTGTATTTCTCTAATACACTCTTAACACCTTTAATCACATACTCCCTCTAGTACCACGCTCATTCTCGTCCACTAAATATAACACACACATCTCACTGGTCGGTCACACTATCTTAATACTCTACAAAACTTAACATGTACTAAAATATAGAAAGGAAAATAAGAAAAATCTTAACTTAACATTTAAAATCACTGTCAAATTAAGGCTAGAAAATATGCAAGTAAAGTAAAATTAAAAGGAAATATAAATTAATTTTTCAAAAATAGGAGACAAATGTAAAAATAATTTTCAGGTCCTCATACTCTCACTCCCTTAAGAAAATTTCGTCCTCGAAATTTTTACCTTCCATCACCTCAGATGACTCTTGAGCCTGTTGCTTGTCTATGGCGTATACCCACGTTGGCACTCTTGGTCTGTTCTCTCTTTCATTAGCTTGTCTAGGATTAGTTTTATCCCCTTGTTGAGCGTTATTCTCTCGTTGCTGTTTCTTCGGACAGTTGCTAATTTGATGATTGGTACTCCCACAAGCTAAGCACTTTCGCCCCTTCCTCCAGCAATCATCCTCAGTGTGATTTGTCTTCCCACAGTATCCACAGGCCAAGCAAGAAGCCACTTTTTAGCCTTCTCGAGGAATTTCCTCTTGTTGCCCTTTTCCCACTGTACTCCCTCTTGTAAAACTTTCTTTTAGCGTTCCTAGTGCCCATGGTGGGTAAGGTGAATGGTTCACTTTTTGCACTTTGGGAGGCATTACCTTTTCTCTAGATTTCTCATGTGTACTACTAGGTGCACTCCTTTTTCATGTTTGGAAAGTTTTTACCTGTGCTTTCGCATTCTCAATCCTTTGAGTTTTCTCAAGAGCTTCTGTAAAAGTATTAACTTGAACCGCCGCTAAAGCTTCTTGGATCTCCAAATTCAATTCTTGTATAAACCGTCTCACTCTCCTTCGCTTCGTAATCACCAATTCAAGAGTAAATTTAGACAGTTTAGTGAATTGTGTTTCATATTCAGCCACACTCAGAGTTCCCTGACGTAACCTAATAAAATCATTCTCTCTCTTCTCTTGAACCAAAGGTGGGAGGTATTTCTCATTAAATTTCCTTATAAAGTTTACCCAAGTCCATGCAGTCTGTTCTCTCTCCCACTTTGCCCTAATAATATTCCATCATGTCCGGGCCAGTCTTTCGAATTGAAATACAGCAAAGTTCACCTGTCTTTCCTCCGTGTAGTTCAAAGCTGCAAAGATATTAGCCATCGTCTTCAACCAATACTCAGCTGTCTCTGGATCAGGCCCTCCAAAGAATTTTGGTGGAGAAAACTTTTGAAAACGTTCTAAGGCCCTATCCTCTCCTATCTCAAGATTCCTAGGTTGATTCACTGAAGTTTGGCCTTGTTGTTCTACCAATTGTGCTAAGATATTGATAATTTGTTGTATCACCATCGCTACTTGGTCCCCTACTTCAACTTTAGGTTCACGATTTTGCTCGGCCGCTACTTCTCTTTCATTCCTTGGTTCCAGTGATTGCCTAGCCCCACGTCCTTGACCAGCTCCATGTCAACGACTACGTCATCCCTCCATACCTTTCTCTCTCTCTCTCTTTTGGTCAAAATAGCCTATATTGTACATAAACAAAATAAATCGGCTAAAGCGGCAGGATAAACACATTTTCAAATCTCAAAGCCATAGATAAGAAAACATGCTTAGCATATTTATAGCACACCAAGTTCATACATCAAGTCACGAAGATACTGTGCATATCACCTGATCAAATCCAAGTACACAAGATAAAAGAAAGTACCATACATATTAGCATTGACATATCACGAACAAAATACATACGTGGCAAAACAAGCAAGAAACAACATGTTGTCCTCGAAATTCTAATCTTTGCTCACAAAAACTCAAGTCTGCAACCTCCAATTTACTCATGGTCATTGTCAAATCTATACCCAAAAGATACTACGACTACTTACCCCTATAGTATCCTTTCTATTCTCAATCGGAGCGGTCATCCTACGTTCGCCAAAAGAATATATACAAGATTAGAATCCAAACTCTTTTTTCCAAAACTTCCATACCTAATCCAAAACTCTCAATCTGGGCAAGATAGGAATCAAAGTCAAATCCCTACTTTTACATCGAGAGGTAGGTATCAAGGAAGCATAGGCAAGAATAGTCAATCAAGGACCAAATTATAAGGAGATAGGTCTGCAGTGCTAATTTCTCCAACATGCATGACAATCTAACCACCAGCCATAGAAACCCTAACAAATCAGTTACTGGATTAGTCCATTATAGCACTCATCGATCCATTCTCCTCAATTAGTTCAATTCCAAGGTCACATATTAAAATCTTCCATGCGTTAACCTTTTTCATTCATATCTACCTCAAGGGCAGTTGTGATGTCGACTCTCATCTAAATGCCCTCAACTCTTGAGTACTCGAGTACAAGAATCCGAAATAAAATAATTAACAACTCGAGCCGACCGATCCCAAGAATAAATCACTTATATTAGAGATTCCTACTTGACGTACATATATATCTTCTCCAAGTATCATGATAAAGGTTTTATGTGACAGTCCCACCTTCCCCTAAGGCGTACCAAAGGGGTTAGCGGACTGCCTGTCCAGCTCTCGCTAGGACTACTCTGACGCTTATAAATCAAAATTCGCAAAACGAAAATGGGAAATGGAGCCGCACAGGAACAGTGCCCGAAACCCAATCAATCACCATCAAATCATATAAACCTTGGAATTTGACATTTACAAACCAAAATAACACATGAACATTGCCAACCACGTTTATACACATATAGTTTCAAATTTACAACCTAGAAGGAAAGGTTAAGTCAAAATACACTTAAGGTTTTTCAATCATCAAGGAGCTAGACAAAAGAATATTAAACTAGCTCAACTCGGCTTCAAAATCACAGTTCCCCAAAAGGTATTCATATCCCTGTAAGGAAAACAAAGGCAATGGAGTGAGCTTTCGCCCAATGAGGTACCATCACTCAAGTAACAAAGTTCATATAAGTACAAAGGTACTCAATCCAAATACATTCAATAAGTGAGTCAACGAGCACCCCATTTCAATAAAGATATGTAAAAGGATACGGTCGGCTCTTAAGAGCCCTTTTCCTCGCTTGCCGCACTTGATCTTGCCCCGTTGACCCTCCGTCAACGCTTAAGGAGGAACCAATATCGTAGACTCTACTTTCCCCAATTTCCTTCCACCTCACATACCCCTACCGGGCCCGAACTCAAACCAATTCAAAATGGTAATACTCGAGTATACCGGAATCAAGAGTCTCATACCCAATGATTCCATAGAAACAGTCCCCATGGCTTGTCAAACTCCCCGACCAAGCCCTTGCTGGCTCGAGTCAATCGACCGCCGGTGGGGTTGAGCTCAGAGTCAACAGTAAGAGTCGTTGGATACACGTCCAAACGACACCAGTTCAAGTATATCCAAGAGACATTCAATCGATACAATAAACAGTCACATAAGCCATAGAGTACGAGAGTGATAAAGTACACCCTCGACTCAATCATTCTCAACAATATACCCAAACATTTAAATCATAGATTTCAAGTATAATAAAGCCATAAAGTAACAATCATATGAGTAGTATACTCACCAATCAAGCAAAGGAAGATTTCACAAATTTCAGTCCAACGAGCGCCTTGGGTCACCGGCACGCCCTAAATCATTCAAGGAAACACAATGAGACTCGAATACGAGTCATAAATCCAAGCCACATATAACTAATGTAAAGCCAATAGAACTTGAAAGTGATATAAGAAACACTTGAGGCTAATGGTTTAGACAACCCCAAAGTCACTAATTAACACCCTAAGCAACCCAATTCCAAGAAAGCATAGGGACCTAAAATTTGGGCAGCATTTCCCCTTAAAATTTCAGATTTCCAACCTACAATCAATCACTTATATTACTCCAACATAACCATAATTACAATTGCAAGTCATAGGCCATTCAATACCCCTTATTAGGCTTACAATACCCTTCAAACAAAGCCAATTCGAGAGTTCTATAGCAACCCAATAAAAGCCCCAATCACAACCCTAAATCTGAAATTTTTCGTACAAAGCGGAAATTTTCTGCAAATAACCACAACTTACGCATCAAAGTTTCATTCTAGACCATTCCAAGCCATCATCCATGGTCAACCAATCTTAAACATATAAAAACAGAAAAATCATGAATAATTATGAAAATTCACCAATCTCTACCAAAAGTCATAAAATCTTTCACAAAACCAACTCTATGACTAACACAAGTCATTAATTTCACATTATCAAAACCAAAGAAGGAATTCCTTAACTACTCACCTTGCAACCTCAAGAAAAGAACCAACTTAGCACCACTTTCTTCCAAACCACTTCACCAACAACCTCACTACAACTAATCTAAGGATTTTTATGGAGAAATCTCAAGTTTAATCGGTTGGATTGCAAGATTGAGCAAGATTGAGAGCAAAAGAGTTGAAGGTTTCTTTTCTTTTCTTTCTAGAGAGAGCCGGCCAAAGAAGCTTGAAATGAAGATGATTTTTGGATCAATTTTGATTAATTGGTAAAGTTAATGAATTGTAGTCAAAATCCAAGATTAAATCACAAAGTGACACTTGTCACCTTTTTGGTTTATAGCTATCCCTTTGTCTCTCTACTACTAATCCATCTAAGTAACCTCTAATTATCTCTTAACACCTAGAAAATTAATCCCAATATACCAAACTTAACCTAATTTGCCGAATTTTACCACACTTTCTGCACTTACGGGTCCCACATCCGGTATACTCTCTTAATTTCTCGAAAACTAACTGATACTAGAAAAATAATTTAAAAATCACATTTACTCATAAAAATTATCTAAAAAATTTTCCTAACAAAGAAAATATAGAATTAGTGTGCAATTAAATAAAATAAAACCTAGAAAATAATAAAAATTTCGGGTTCTCACACTCTCTCCCCCTTAAAAGAATTTCGCTCTCGAAATTTCTCACCTTAACTTTCAAACAGTTTTGGGTATTTTTTTTGCATTTCTTCTTCCACCTCCCAGGTAGCCTCCTCAATCCCGTGATTTCTCCACAAAATCTTCACCAAAGGTATTCGTTTGTTTCTCAGCTCCTTAACCTTTCGGTCAAGCAACTGTACTGGCTTCTCTTCGTAGGTGAGAGATTCATCTATCTCGACTTCCTCTGGTTGTAAGATATGAGATGGATCAGGATAATACTTCTTAAGCATCGAGACGTAGAAAACGTCGTGGATTCTGGATAGACTTGACGGTAGTTCAAGTCGATACGCTATTTTACCAACTCTCTGGAGAATCTTGAAAGGTCCGATGAATCTCGGTTGAAGTTTCTTTCCTCTACCCGCCGTGACACTTCGTAATGGTGTGACCTTAAGGAAAACACGATCCCCAACCTCGAACTCCAGATCATTTCTTCGATTGTCCGCGTAGCTGTTTTGTCGGCTTTGAGCTGTTTGGAGTCTTTGTCGTATCAACTTGACTTTTTCTTGTACTTCCTCCATCCATGGAATAGCCGTTGGATCTAGAATCTTCCTCTCGCCGACTTCATCCCAATAGATCGGTGACCGGTACTTTCTCCCGTAAAGTGCTTCGTATGGGGCCATTTGAATTGACGAATGGTAACTGTTATTGTAAGCAAACTCTATTAAGGTCATATGTTGACCCCAGTTACCCCTAAAATCTAAGATGCAAGTCCTTAACATATCCTCAAGGGTCTGAATGGTTCACTCAGATTGTCCATCCGTCTGGGGGTGATAAGTGGTACTTAGGTTAAGTTTAGTCCCCAAAGTCTCTTGAAATTTCTGTCAAAACCTAGACACAAAGTGGGGATCTCTATCCGAAACAATGCTCACAGGGACTCCGTGTAACCTTACAATCTCATCCATATACACCTGAGTCAATTTATCCATAGAATACTTCATGTTTACTGGCAAGAAATAGGCCGATTTGGTTAACCGATCAGCGCTTACCCAAACGGCATCATGTTCTCGTTGCATTCGTGGCAAACCTGAAACGAAGGCCATTGTGATGTTTTCCCACTTCCATTCGGGTATCTCAAGAGGTTGTAACAAGCCAGATTGTTTTTGATGCTCCACTTTAACTTGTTGGCAAATGAGACATTTTTGCACATATTGAGCAATTTTCTTTTTCATGTTGTCCCACCAATAAGCTCATTTTAGATCCTGATACATCCTGCTACTACATGGATGGATCGTATACTTAGACCGATGAGCTTCCTCTAAGATCTCCTTCTTTAACATTTCATCTTTGGGCACCACCACTCGGTTTCGATATTTCAAAATACCTTCTGGACTGAGGTTGAAGTCGGCCAATTCCCCTTTTTTCACTTTCTCTTCCGACTTCCGCACCATAACATCTTCCTTCTGAGCTTCTGTAATTCGCTCCAGTAGGGTAGACGTTACCCTCACATTACCAAAAGTCACCTTATGCTTCCCAAGGCAGGGTTTCCACTCACAAACCGATTCTAATAGATCCCACTCCTTAATCATTAACCCCGTTACCTGAGCCTTTCGGCTTAAGGCATCCGCCACCACGTTGGCTTTCCCCGGATGGTAGTTAATGGTGCCGTCGTAATCCTCCAGAAACTCCATCCACCGTCGCTGCCTCATATTCAACTCCTTTTATGAGAAAAGGTATCGAAGACTCTTATGGTCTGAGTAAACCTTGAAGGTTACTCCGTATAGATAGTGTCTCCACTTTTTCAGAGCGAAAACAACTGCGGCTAACTCCAGATCGTGGGTTGGGTAGTATTGCTCATGGGGTTTCAACTTCCTAGAGGCAAAAGATATCACATTCTGATTTTGCATCAGCACACACCCCAGACCTTCCCGCGACGCGTTGGTATAAACGGTAAAACCGTCTACTCCGTTAGGCAAAGCTAGAATCGGTGCCATGGTTAATCTTTTCTTTAGCTCTCGAAAACTTGCCTCGCACTTAGCATCTCACATAAAATGACCATGTTTCTTTGTCAAATCGATTAAAGGACCAGCTAGTTTGAAAAAGTCTTTAATAAAGCGCCTATAATACCCAGCCAACCCTAGAAAACTACGAATCTCCATAGGATTTTCTGGCCTCTTCTAATCAGTCACGGCCTCTACTTTTCCCGGGTCAACCGAGATACCCTCTTGGAAAATTACGTGCTCAAAGAAAGAAATTTTCTCCAGCCAAAACTCGCACTTACTAAACTTAGCATACAATTGATGTTCTCTTAAGGTTTGTAAAACGATTCTTAAGTGCTGCTCATGCTCCTCATGAGTCTTGGAGTAGACCAAAATGTCATTAATAAAGACAACGACAAATCGATCCAGGTAGGGCTTAAAAACCCATTGCATCAGATCCATGAAGGCGGCAGGGGCATTGGTCAGTCCAAAGGGCATAACCGCGAACTCATAATGCCCATATCTCGAATTGAAAGCAGTTTTTGGGATATCCTTCTTCCTAATCAACAATTGGTAATACCCCTGTTGAAGATCTAATTTCGAAAAGACCACTGCTCCTTGCAACTGGTCGAACAACTCATCAATATGGGGCAATGAATACTTATTTTTAACCGTCACATTGTTCAGCCCCCGGTAGTCGATACGCATACGCAGATTCCCGTCCCTTTTCTTCACGAATAACACAGGGGTTCCCTAGGGAGACCCACTCTCATGAATGAAACCCCGATCCAAAAGGTCTTGTAACTGCAATTTCAACTCCCTAAACTCAGCAGGTGCCATCTGATACGGGATTTTTGAGATAGGTGACATTCCAGGTAACAAGTCAATTTTGAACTCTATCTCTCTCTCTGGAGGTAGGGCTACTAACTCATCAGGGAATACATCTGGATATTCCTTTACTATGTGCACATCCTCTACCTTCAATTTATCGGTGGGGGTATTGATTAGAAAGGCTAAGAACCCTTGCGCCCCACTACTTAGCAGTTTTCTAGCCCGAATGCCCGAGATCAAGGCGGATGATGCTAACCTTCCCCTTATATCTAACTTTAAGGTCGTCTCCCCAGGAATGCGGAACTCTACCACCTTCTTCTTACAATCTAATTGAGCATTATACCTGGCTAACCAGTCCATGCCCAAGATCATGTCGTACCCCTTAATGGACAGGCTTATCAAATCCCCTAACAATTTTCTCTCTCCTACCCAAACCTTGCAGTCCTTATAAACCATGCTAGTGATCAAACGATGGTCCCCAGTGGGGGTACTAACTTCTAAGTCATAAGGTAATCTAGCAGACTTGATATCAGTACCACACATGAAATTAGGGTTAATAAAGGAATGGGTGGCACCGGGATCTACTAAGACCTTCGCAAATCGGTGAAATACAGGGATCGTACCTTCTACGACCTCGAAAGAGTCTGGGGCCTGTTGGGGCTCTAGCAAGTACACTCGAGCTGACACCTTGGGTTATGTCCCGTCCACCTTAACTGGTCCAGAACTGGTCCTTGGCGGTTGTTGACTTCCCTTTCCATCTTGCTTTAGAACTGGGCAGGTGGCGAGCTGGTGGTCTGCGCTTCCGCAACGCAGGTACTTTCCCTCCTTCTTCCAGCAGTTGTCCTCTGTGTGATTTGGCTTTCCGCAATACCCGCAGGGTCCACGGGATGCAGAACCCGAACCTCTCTGGAAACCTCCTCTTTGGCCTCTCCCAGCTGGGCCACCACTTAGCTGAGCCCCTCTACTTACGCCCAGCTGCAGATGTGAACTATCTTATTTCGGATTCTCGTGCCCGAGTACTCCAGAATTGAGGCGATGCAAGCTACTAGGTATTTGAGCCTTGTATTTTGGAAACGAGCCTGGTATTTTGGAAACATGAACAGGCTTTGTCTGACTAGAATGTGCACAAGAGATCAATGGACATCTAGTTTGGATAATAAGTGACGTGAGAGACCAGACGGGCTGATACTGGGACGACTTCACCTTTTCCTTTTGGTTCGTCCGTATATTACTACCACCTAACGTTAGTATATGTGCTTGTATATGTGCTTGTATACATGGTTATCTGTCCAACTTGATATGTATTTGTGTACTTGCTTATCCGTCTTTTAATATGGCGTGTTATGTGCGATATGTTATTTGTGTAATTGGTATGATAGATTTTGTTATTTTAGTCAATTTATTGCATTCATGCATTAAAGTACCCTTTTGGAAAGAAAAGAGAGAGGGGGAAAAAAAAAAAGAGACGTAGTCGCGGACATGGTCATAGCAGTGAAACAAAACGAGACCAAGAGTCAAGAGAAGAAAGGGAGGAAACAACAGCTGAACCAAACATGGACCAAGAGTGCCACTTGTATTCAAGACTTTATTATGACCCATTGTTTTGCCGACAGGCTACCATCTGAGGTCCAGCAATTCTGTGAGATGACACGTTGGGTTGAGATGTATAAGCAAATCGCGGTTCTTCGAGACGAAATAGAAGTCGAAAAGAAACTAGTCGCATACTGGGAAGGGCGATGGAAGCACGAGTATTCAGAAAAAATTGAGCTCTTGCACAAGAACTTAGAGCTAAAAAGGAAATACGCAGGGATTTCCGAGGAGGCCTTAGCAATGGCACAAAGCACTACTTCCATGGGGGTTCTAGAGAAAACTCCAAGGACCGAAGTTGCAAGGCCACAAGTGAAGACCTTCCATGCAAAGAAAAGGAGTGCATCTCTTGAGAGTCAAAGGCCAGAACAGGGTAAGCGAGGTAGGTCATTTGCTAAGAAGGGTCATGGAAAGGGTGGTGTGACAAGTTGTGGTTATTACGGAAAATTCAATCATATTGAAGTGGATTGTTGGAGAAAGGGGAGGAGATGTCTGCGCTGTGGGAGCGCCGAGCATCGAATTGCTCATTGCCCGATTAAAGCGCGTGAAAAGAAAGGAACCCAACAACCAACCAAGACCGACCCTGGACCGTCAAGTGGAGAAGGGACTGGAATGAAGAACCTCGTTTCTTCTGACTCTGAAGACGGAGAAGGTACAAGCCATTGGTTACTTTAAATTTTGAAGGTAAAATTTCGAGGGCGAAATTCTTTTAAGGGGGAGAGAGTGTGAGAACCCGTATTTTTTCCCATTTTCTAGGTTTTACTATTTTTCATGGCTTGTTTTCTGGATTTTCGTGATTAGAAAAAATTTCTAGATACTTTTAAGGAGCAGATATAATTTTTAGATGATTTTTCTAGTATCGAATAGGTTTTGAGAAATTAAGAGCGTATACCGGACGTGGGACCTACTAGTGCAAAAAGTTCGGAAAAATTCGGTCAACTAGGTTAAGTTTTGGATACTGGAATTAATTTACCGGGTGTTAAGAGATAATTAGAGGAGGCTAAGTGGATTGGTATAAGAGAGACAAGTTAGGTAAGCATTTTATAAAGGTGACAAGTGTCACCATTTGAGTGGATTTACTTTAGAAAAAACTATTCATGGTCTTACCATTTGACTTAAATAAACAAAAAATGACCAAAAATCATCAAAAATCCTCCATAAGTGGCGGGCTCTCTCTTTCTCTCTCTCTTACTCTAAGCACAAGGAAGAAAACTCTTCAAGTTTGCTCCAAATCATCAAAACCAACCATTGAAACTTGCAATTTCTCCATAAAACCTCTTCAATTAGTGTTTGTGAGTTGTTGTGTGGAGTTATTTGGGAAGCTAGGAGGACCTATTGCTCTCTCTCTCTTGTTTCTAAGGTGAGTTGTGAAGAACCACCCTCCTCCCTTAATTGATGCTTAAATCATGATTAGTGGTAGTATGAGATGCAATATTATGGATTATTTCTTGATTTGTGATTGAAGTGATGAAGTTTTATTATTTTTGGGGATTTTTCTGTTTTACTATGAACATGATTGTGTGGCTATCTATGATGATTGGAGATGGTATATAATGACTCTAGGAGGTGGAAAAAGTGATTAATTGCAACCAATTTCTGGTTTGGAAGAAATTTCAGAAAATTAGGGTTTTAGTGGGAACATTCTGCCCGAATTTATAGCTCCTAGTTAGAGTCCGAATTGGCTTTGGCTTAAAACATGAAAGTTGTATGTAATGACATTTTAGAGTTTCCTACAAAATTTCAGGCCAATCGGAGTAGTGTAGAATGAGCAAAGTCGAAATTACTATTGCTGTTCTGGTTTTACCCGAATGTAAGAATTGCGCCTGTAATTGGTTGTTTTGGCTGTAATTTCTTCCGAATTGGTTGTTGAGGCCTTCTGATGAAATGTAGCCCTGTTTCTTAGATTTCATCTGGTTTTGGAATTTATGGATTTGGACTTGGAGAGCCTGAGTTATGATGTTTCCGCTAGAATGCGTTCTGTGAATCTGTTTTACGGTTTTGGTGTAGTATCTTGCATTTTTGACATGGTTGCACTCAAAACTGGGTTGATTGACCTTCTGTGATGTTGTATCCATGTATTTTAGCTTCGAATCGGTGTATCGTACATCTTCATCCGATAATCGTAGTGAAATTGGTGCCATTACCGCAAAACGAGGTCAAAAACTGTTTTTTTCAGGGCCAAAGCTAATTGCATTTCCAAATTTTTTGGTTTTCTCTAATGTTTGTATATGCTTATGGAACCCTATTGGGGTCATGTTTGGCCTTGGTTTATGACTCGTTATCGAGTCTCATTGTACTTGTTTGCATGTTTTAGGGCGTGACGGTGGTGCACAACGTTCTTTTGACGGAAGTGCATGAAACCACATTTGCGAGCTTGGTGAGTGTACTACTCACTTGTGTGTTACTATATGGCTTTGAATGTAAATTGCTTGAAGTGAATTGAATGTGACTTGATTGAAGTGAAAGTATACTTTATCACTCTCACTTATATGCCTTATATCATTGTTGTCATGTTATTGGAATGTTACATGAAATGTTACATGAAATGAAAGTACTTGACTTGGTGTCGATTGGACGAGTATCCAACGACTACAAATGTTATCATTGAGCTCAACCCCATTGGTAGTTGATTGAATCGAGCCGGCGAGGGCTTGGTCGTGCCAATTAATGAACCTTGGGTAAAGTTATATGGAATCTTGTAGTATGCGAGACTCTCGATTCCGGTATACTCGAGTAATACCAAAGTGCAAGTGTTTGGATTTCGGGCCCGGTAGGGGGATGTTAGGTGGAAGGAGTGGAAGTAAAGTGGAGTCTACGGTTGGTTACTTTTGAACATTGACGGAGAGTCAATGACGTCCGATCAAGAAATGCAAACGAGGAAAGGGCTCTTGAGAGCCATCTGTATCCTTTTATCACCATATTTGACGTGTGCCTTTGCTTAATTTTACTATATTGAATGAAAGCTTGATGCTTATATGCCCTTGGTTGCGTAAGTGATAGTATCTCACTGGGCAATTAGCTCACACCGTTCCTTTTGTTTTCCTTACAGGAATATGACTCTTTTGGGAATGAATCTTGATAGATGGTTGCCGAATGAACTAGATGTATATCTCTTTTGTATTGTGTGACGCCCCGAAAAAAAAAATGAGTTTGAGAACCCGAAAATTTTCTAATTTTCTAGGGTTTATTTTATTTAATCGCCCGCATTTTTCGACATTTTCTTTATTAAAAAAAAAATTCCCCAGATAATTTTATTGAGTAAATATAGTTTTAAAATGATTTTTCTAGTATCGGGTAGTTTTTGAGAATTTAAGAGCGTATACCGGACGTGGGACCCACTAGTGTGGTAAATGTGGTTCATTTGGAGTAGCTTTGTATATATGGTTTATATTACATGGTGTTATGAGATGATTAGGGGTTTGGTTAGTTCATTAATTCTTGCAAGACAAAAGAAATGAGATAAGCTTGGAATGGACACATGTTGCCTTGTGATTGGAGCTTGGCATTTGACTAGTCTTTCTTTACCTTTACTAAACCAATTTTGACCAAAATTTGTCTTTCATTTTCACCTTCTTGGTCGGCCAACTCTAGAGAGAAAAGAAAGAGAGCTCTTCAATTTTTGCTCCCTTTTCTTGCCCAAATCTTGTAATCCAACCATTTATTTCTCAAATTCCTTCATAAAACTTACTTGCTAGGAGTGATTGAAGTGCTTGGTGGTTTTTGTTTGGAGGGAGAGACTCTCATCTACCTTGTATCTAGTGTTTGTAAGGTAAGTGGTTAAGAAATTGTTTCCTTGTTGGTTATGAGATGAAATTAGTAGGTGTGGTAGTTGAACAAGTGATTTTTTTGATGATTTCATGACTTATGGTGAAGATTGATGACATTTTCTATTTAATCATGAATTTTCTGATTTAATATGATTCATATGTTGTGGCTTTGTGTGATGATTGGAAATGATAGTTGATGATTCTAGAAGGTGGAAAAAGTGGAAGATTGCAAGTAAATTCTGTTTTGGAAGAAATCTGGAAAATTAGGGTTCTTGGTTCTTCATTCTGTCCGAAATTTTTGGTCCTATATAGAGGCTGAATTGGCCTTGGATCAAAACATGAAAGTTGTAGGTATTGATGTTTTAAGGGTGCCTGTAAAATTTCAGGGCAATTGGAGTAGTGTAGAATGAGATAAGCCGAATTTACTGTTGCTGTTCTGGGTTCATCAGGATGTAAGAACTGCGCCTATAATGGGTTGTTTTGACTGGAATTGCTTTGGATTTGGGTGTTGAGGTCTTCTGATGAAATGTAGCTTGATGCCTTAGCTACAGTATTCCTTTGGAATCAATGCATTTGGACCTGTATAGACTGAGTTGGACTAATTACAGCATCGTGTGATTTGTAAACCTGCAATTACGGTTCTGGATTGGTATTTTGCATATTTGACCTAGTTGTGCTGGGATTTGGACTGAGTGACCTTCTACATTGTTGTATCCCTGGTTCTTAGCTTCGAAACGGTGGGTCTTGGACCTCCATCCGATACTCGTAGTACCTTTGGTGCCATTACCGCAAAAGGACGTCAAAAACTGTTTTCTGGTTTTGAGCAATTGTGGTTAATTGCTGTGTGATTGGGTTTGATTGTAGGTTGGAAAATAAAGGAATTAAGGGGAAATGCTGTCCGATTTTTAATAGCGTTGGTTACCTTAAGTTTCAAGTGAAAAGCTTGGACTTGAATGATGAAATTGGCTATATTGGACGAGGATTGTGAGCCGTGGAGGTGAGTGACCTCAAACTCTTTCTAAAATTATTTATGAACCGCTTTCCCGCATTATTTACTTTGGAGCTGTTTTCAAAGTTAATTTTGGAACTTTTTTCTTACATATCATGCGTGCTTGCATATCAGTGTCTTGTTGTTATTGCTTTTGCTTTCAATGATTGCTAAACGAGTTTTCGAGTCGAGGGTGTACTTTATCGCACTTAGCCTAAGTGATTGTGAAATTTTAATGATTGAGCGATTGAAATGTTAATTGTGCATGAATGTAAGCCTTTTGGGCTGAACTGGCCATTGCCCCTTGTTACCGGTCGTCTCGAGCCAGAAGCGGACTCGGTCGGGCGACTAGGAACTTGGGTGAACGTTTCGGTATACTCGAGTATTACCTTGTAGGTTGGTGGAGCCTGGCCAAAAGCCAGGGACGGGGTGAATGAATGCACGAATGAAACCAAATGAAATGAAATGACAGGAGAACGAATGTATCCTTTTCATGAATGTTACTATCGCTTTCCATTGTACATGTTTCTTGAATTATTGATACTCCATATTTAATGTTTTGTAAATGTTGAAATTGTTTCTGAACTTGTCATTTGATTTGAATTGAACATCATTGAAATGAACTATGGTTAAACCGATTTGATAACTGATTTTACTGGTTACTCGCTGAGCTTCTAGCTCACACCAAAAATGTTTTATTCCCCTCCACAGGGCTCAAGGCGAAGGAGTGGCTTGTAGTGTTTATTCATGGATTATCTCTCTTGTATGGATTGAATTTGGATTCCTTTTGTGTAATCATTCATATCGGGATTGTATTTAACGTTTAGAATTGATTGGATGTGTAATATTCTAGTTTTGGACTTCCTCCTGTATACTAATTGTGATCAAGGATCAGAGTGGCGCTGCGGAAGCGTGGACGCTTCGCTTTTGATATGTAAAGTTTAGGGACCTTTGATTTATATTTGAGATTGTATCTTGTTTTTAATTGAGGACTGTAGTGAACGACTGAGTTCCGGCGAGAGCCGGGCAGGCGGCCCGCCGAACCCTCTGATTCGCCTTAGGGGGAGGTGGGGCCGTGACATATTGTATATGAAGTGAAACCCTAAATGTATCTTTAGGGCCGTTTTCACTTTCAATTTGGCAAACCGTGTATATATTAACTTTTCAAAACTTTTGTATGCCACTTTGGGTTGTAATTGCTAAAGTTCAAGATGTGAATGTTTGCTTGCTATTTGGTTGGATTCTGACGGGTCGGTTACTATTCATGACCGACTCCGGATTTATTTTTTTTTATTTTGGGTTATTTTGCCATTTTGACTCGTTTACGCGCGTTATAAGTTCCGTAACGCAATAGATCGCTCTAAACTGCACCGTTAGTCCTGGCGAGAGCTGGGCAGGCAGTCCGCTAACCCCTCTGGTTCGCCTTAGGGGAAGGTGGGGCTGTCACAGGTGGTATCAGAGCCTAGGTTTGAAGTAGCCTGGGTATAATAGAAATGCTCGATTTGAGGGTTTATTGTTTATGGCCTTTAAGATTATTTATGGTTAATTGCTTTGGGTTTAGGATGGACGGATCTAGTGGACCGAGTGGTGCAGGACCCAGTGGCGTGGGACCGAGACCTCTGAGTGTGAGGGGCCCAGAGGATCGAGTGTTGCGTAAGCGGGCGATCCGCTATCGGCAGAGGCCTGGAGAGCCTTACACTTTGTACACCCCTTTTGGTCAGGTGTCGCACCGACCTTGTAGGTGTTGGGATACGTACAGTTACCCTGACGAGGTCGTCCTGGCAGTGGACGATGAGCGACACAGCCTGATTAGTCAGCTAGAGGAAGATAGAGAGGTTGGCCACGGGCAGGCGATGCACATTAGGGACTTGGAGCGGGGTCTCCGAGATGAGATGCATAGGGCGGACGCTTTACGCCGTCAGCTTCAGGACACACACCAGCACCTCTTCGCTATGAAGAGGCAGCTGAAGGAGAAGGTTCGGAGTATTTCGATGGACTGCGAGGTCATACTAGATATGGCCGCGGAGGCACCGCCACGAGCCGCCGGTCCAGAGGTGATGGACGAGGTGGACACGTTAGGTTCCGTTGGGAACCTGGGCCCTAGGGGAGGCGTGTAGGGTCGCTTTTGTACTTTTGTTTAGCTGGTGGTACTTTTGTGGATTACTTTTGTTAGAACTGGCATGACTACTCCCTTTTGTTATTTGGTTGACTTGCTAGATTTTTGGAGCCAGTGCTTATGTGTATATTGGGTTTTGTACCGACTGGAGGTCGGGCAAATTGTAAATCTTTTGGGTGTGACTTTGTAAATACATGTATATATTTGAGTATAATTTTCGAACTTCTCTTTTGTGTGTCTTTTATGCATAAGTTTTGTGTCTCCTCTTTTGCCTATAGTTTGGACAATAAGTACATGTTATGTTCCGATCTATAGACTTGTATCCCTAGATGGATTCCGGTGGTCCAAGTAGGGATGGGGAGCCAGGACGAGGCTCTGAAGGAAATAATGAAAATGGGCCAGATCAAGTCGCCACAGCCATTCAACGGATGGCCGAGTGGGTATGAAGGATTAAGTGCTCGTTCGAGCATAAGCTATGAACCTTGAAGTGTTATAGGTTTTTAATCTTTCTCATGGTATTTAAGGACCATAGATAAGTATGACGGGCAGGAATTTCGATTTGTAGATGGTTTACTCTTGGGACTGGCCAGCTCGAGATGTGAACTATCTTATTTCGGATTCTCGTGCCCGAGTACTCCAGAATTGAGGCGATGCAAGCTACTAGGTATTTGAGCCTTGTATTTTGGAAACGAGCCTGGTATTTTGGAAACATGAACAGGCTTTGTCTGACTAGAATGTGCACAAGAGATCAATGGACATCTAGTTTGGATAATAAGTGACGTGAGAGACCAGACGGGCTGATACTGGGACGACTTCACCTTTTCCTTTTGGTTCGTCCGTATATTACTACCACCTAACGTTAGTATATGTGCTTGTATATGTGCTTGTATACATGGTTATCTGTCCAACTTGATATGTATTTGTGTACTTGCTTATCCGTCTTTTAATATGGCGTGTTATGTGCGATATGTTATTTGTGTAATTGGTATGATAGATTTTGTTATTTTAGTCAATTTATTGCATTCATGCATTAAAGTACCCTTTTGGAAAGAAAAGAGAGAGGGGGAAAAAAAAAAAAGAGACGTAGTCGCGGACATGGTCATAGCAGTGAAACAAAACGAGACCAAGAGTCAAGAAAAGAAAGGGAGGAAACAACAGCTGAACCAAACATGGACCAAGAGTGCCACTTGTATTCAAGACTTTATTATGACCCATTGTTTTGCCGACAGGCTACCATCTGAGGTCCAGCAATTCTGTGAGATGACACGTTGGGTTGAGATGTATAAGCAAATCGCGGTTCTTCGTGACGAAATAGAAGTCGAAAAGAAACTAGTCGCATACTGGGAAGGGCGATGGAAGCACGAGTATTCAGAAAAAATTGAGCTCTTGCACAAGAACTTAGAGCTAAAAAGGAAATACGCAGGGATTTCCGAGGAGGCCTTAGCAATGGCACAAAGCACTACTTCCATGGGGGTTCTAGAGAAAACTCCAAGGACCGAAGTTGCAAGGCCACAAGTGAAGACCTTCCATGCAAAGAAAAGGAGTGCATCTCTTGAGAGTCAAAGGCCAGAACAGGGTAAGCGAGGTAGGTCATTTGCTAAGAAGGGTCATGGAAAGGGTGGTGTGACAAGTTGTGGTTATTACGGAAAATTCAATCATATTGAAGTGGATTGTTGGAGAAAGGGGAGGAGATGTCTGCGCTGTGGGAGCGCCGAGCATCGAATTGCTCATTGCCCGATTAAAGCGCGTGAAAAGAAAGGAACCCAACAACCAACCAAGACCGACCCTGGACCGTCAAGTGGAGAAGGGACTGGAATGAAGAACCTCGTTTCTTCTGACTCTGAAGACGGAGAAGGTACAAGCCATTGGTTACTTTAAATTTTGAAGGTAAAATTTCGAGGGCGAAATTCTTTTAAGGGGGAGAGAGTGTGAGAACCCGTATTTTTTCCCATTTTCTAGGTTTTACTATTTTTCATGGCTTGTTTTCTGGATTTTCGTGATTAGAAAAAATTTCTAGATACTTTTAAGGAGCAGATATAATTTTTAGATGATTTTTCTAGTATCGAATAGGTTTTGAGAAATTAAGAGCGTATACCGGACGTGGGACCTACTAGTGCAAAAAGTTCGGAAAAATTCGGTCAACTAGGTTAAGTTTTGGATATTGGAATTAATTTACCGGGTGTTAAGAGATAATTAGAGGAGGCTAAGTGGATTGGTATAAGAGAGACAAGTTAGGTAAGCATTTTATAAAGGTGACAAGTGTCACCATTTGAGTGGATTTACTTTAGAAAAAACTATTCATGGTCTTACCATTTGACTTAAATAAACAAAAAATGACCAAAAATCATCAAAAATCCTCCATAAGTGGCGGGCTCTCTCTTTCTCTCTCTCTTACTCTAAGCACAAGGAAGAAAACTCTTCAAGTTTGCTCCAAATCATCAAAACCAACCATTGAAACTTGCAATTTCTCCATAAAACCTCTTCAATTAGTGTTTGTGAGTTGTTGTGTGGAGTTATTTGGGAAGCTAGGAGGACCTATTGCTCTCTCTCTCTTGTTTCTAAGGTGAGTTGTGAAGAACCACCCTCCTCCCTTAATTGATGCTTAAATCATGATTAGTGGTAGTATGAGATGCAATATTATGGATTATTTCTTGATTTGTGATTGAAGTGATGAAGTTTTATTATTTTTGGGGATTTTTCTGTTTTACTGTGAACATGATTGTGTGGCTATCTATGATGATTGGAGATGGTATATAATGACTCTAGGAGGTGGAAAAAGTGATTAATTGCAACCAATTTCTGGTTTGGAAGAAATTTCAGAAAATTAGGGTTTTAGTGGGAACATTCTGCCCGAATTTATAGCTCCTAGTTAGAGTCCGAATTGGCTTTGGCTTAAAACATGAAAGTTGTATGTAATGACATTTTAGAGTTTCCTACAAAATTTCAGGCCAATCGGAGTAGTGTAGAATGAGCAAAGTCGAAATTACTATTGCTGTTCTGGTTTTACCCGAATGTAAGAATTGCGCCTGTAATTGGTTGTTTTGGCTGTAATTTCTTCCGAATTGGTTGTTGAGGCCTTCTGATGAAATGTAGCCCTGTTTCTTAGATTTCATCTGGTTTTGGAATTTATGGATTTGGACTTGGAGAGCCTGAGTTATGATGTTTCCGCTAGAATGCGTTCTGTGAATCTGTTTTACGGTTTTGGTGTAGTATCTTGCATTTTTGACATGGTTGCACTCAAAACTGGGTTGATTGACCTTCTGTGATGTTGTATCCATGTATTTTAGCTTCGAATCGGTGTATCGTACATCTTCATCCGATAATCGTAGTGAAATTGGTGCCATTACCGCAAAACGAGGTCAAAAACTGTTTTTTTCAGGGCCAAAGCTAATTGCATTTCCAAATTTTTTGGTTTTCTCTAATGTTTGTATATGCTTATGGAACCCTATTGGGGTCATGTTTGGCCTTGGTTTATGACTCGTTATCGAGTCTCATTGTACTTGTTTGCATGTTTTAGGGCGTGACGGTGGTGCACAACGTTCTTTTGACGGAAGTGCATGAAACCACATTTGCGAGCTTGGTGAGTGTACTACTCACTTGTGTGTTACTATATGGCTTTGAATGTAAATTGCTTGAAGTGAATTGAATGTGACTTGATTGAAGTGAAAGTGTACTTTATCACTCTCACTTATATGCCTTATATCATTGTTGTCATGTTATTGGAATGTTACATGAAATGTTACATGAAATGAAAGTACTTGACTTGGTGTCGATTGGACGAGTATCCAACGACTACAAATGTTATCATTGAGCTCAACCCCATTGGTAGTTGATTGAATCGAGCCGGCGAGGGCTTGGTCGTGCCAATTAATGAACCTTGGGTAAAGTTATATGGAATCTTGTAGTATGCGAGACTCTCGATTCCGGTATACTCGAGTAATACCAAAGTGCAAGTGTTTGGATTTCGGGCCCGGTAGGGGGATGTTAGGTGGAAGGAGTGGAAGTAAAGTGGAGTCTACGGTTGGTTACTTTTGAACATTGACGGAGAGTCAATGACGTCCGATCAAGAAATGCAAACGAGGAAAGGGCTCTTGAGAGCCATCTGTATCCTTTTATCACCATATTTGACGTGTGCCTTTGCTTAATTTTACTATATTGAATGAAAGCTTGATGCTTATATGCCCTTGGTTGCGTAAGTGATAGTATCTCACTGGGCAATTAGCTCACACCGTTCCTTTTGTTTTCCTTACAGGAATATGACTCTTTTGGGAATGAATCTTGATAGATGGTTGCCGAATGAACTAGATGTATATCTCTTTTGTATTGTGTGACGCCCCGAAAAAAAAAATGAGTTTGAGAACCCGGAAATTTTCTAATTTTCTAGGGTTTATTTTATTTAATCGCCCGCATTTTTCGACATTTTCTTTATTAAAAAAAAAATTCCCCAGATAATTTTATTGAGTAAATATAGTTTTAAAATGATTTTTCTAGTATCGGGTAGTTTTTGAGAATTTAAGAGCGTATACCGGACGTGGGACCCACTAGTGTGGTAAATGTGGTTCATTTGGAGTAGCTTTGTATATATGGTTTATATTACATGGTGTTATGAGATGATTAGGGGTTTGGTTAGTTCATTAATTCTTGCAAGACAAAAGAAATGAGATAAGCTTGGAATGGACACATGTTGCCTTGTGATTGGAGCTTGGCATTTGACTAGTCTTTCTTTACCTTTACTAAACCAATTTTGACCAAAATTTGTCTTTCATTTTCACCTTCTTGGTCGGCCAACTCTAGAGAGAAAAGAAAGAGAGCTCTTCAATTTTTGCTCCCTTTTCTTGCCCAAATCTTGTAATCCAACCATTTATTTCTCAAATTCCTTCATAAAACTTACTTGCTAGGAGTGATTGAAGTGCTTGGTGGTTTTTGTTTGGAGGGAGAGACTCTCATCTACCTTGTATCTAGTGTTTGTAAGGTAAGTGGTTAAGAAATTGTTTCCTTGTTGGTTATGAGATGAAATTAGTAGGTGTGGTAGTTGAACAAGTGATTTTTTTGATGATTTCATGACTTATGGTGAAGATTGATGACATTTTCTATTTAATCATGAATTTTCTGATTTAATATGATTCATATGTTGTGGCTTTGTGTGATGATTGGAAATGATAGTTGATGATTCTAGAAGGTGGAAAAAGTGGAAGATTGCAAGTAAATTCTGTTTTGGAAGAAATCTGGAAAATTAGGGTTCTTGGTTCTTCATTCTGTCCGAAATTTTCGGTCCTAGATAGAGGCCGAATTGGCCTTGGCTCAAAACATGAAAGTTGTAGGTATTGATGTTTTAAGGGTGCCTGTAAAATTTTAGGCCAATTGGAGTAGTGTAGAATGAGATAAGCCGAATTTACTGTTGCTGTTCTGGGTTCATCAGGATGTAAGAACTGCGCCTGTAATGGGTTGTTTTGACTGGAATTGCTTTGGATTTGGGTGTTGAGGTCTTCTGATGAAATGTAGCTTGATGCCTTAGCTACCGTATTCCTTTGGAATCAATGCATTTGGACCTGTATAGACTGAGTTGGACTAATTACAGCATAGTGTGATTTGTAAACCTGCAATTACGGTTCTGGATTGGTATTTTGCATATTTGACCTAGTTGTGCTGGGATTTGGACTGAGTGACCTTCTACATTGTTGTATCCCTGGTTCTTAGCTTCGAAATGGTGGGTCTTGGACCTCCATCCGATACTCGTAGTACCTTTGGTGCCATTACCGCAAAAGGACGTCAAAAACTGTTTTCTGGTTTTGAGCAATTGTGGTTAATTGCTGTGTGATTGGGTTTGATTGTAGGTTGGAAAATAAAGGAATTAAGGGGAAATGCTGTCCGATTTTTAATAGCGTTGGTTACCTTAAGTTTCAAGTGAAAGGCTTGGACTTGAATGATGAAATTGGCTATATTGGACGAGGATTGTGAGCCGTGGAGGTGAGTGACCTCAAACTCTTTCTAAAATTATTTATGAACCGCTTTCCCGCATTATTTACTTTGGAGCTGTTTTCAAAGTTAATTTTGGAACTTTTTTCTCACATATCATGCGTGCTTGCATATCAGTGTCTTGTTGTTATTGCTTTTGCTTTCAATGATTGCTAAACGAGTTTTCGAGGCGAGGGTGTACTTTATCGCACTTAGCCTAAGTGATTGTGAAATTTTAATGATTGAGCGATTGAAATGTTAATTGTGCATGAATGTAAGCCTTTTGGGCTGAACTGGCCATTACCCCTTGTTACCGGTCGTCTCGAGCCAGAAACGGACTCGGTCGGGCGACTAGGAACTTGGGTGAACGTTTCGGTATACTCGAGTATTACCTTGTAGGTTGGTGGAGCCTGGCCAAAATCCAGGGACGGGGTGAATGAATGCACGAATGAAACCAAATGAAATGAAATGACAGGAGAACGAATGTATCATTTTCATGAATGTTACTATCGCTTTCCATTGTACATGTTTCTTGAATTATTGATACTCCATATTTAATGTTTCGTAAATGTTGAAATTGTTTCTGGACTTATCATTTGATTTGAATTGAACATCATTGAAATGAACTATGGTTAAACCGATTTGATAACTGATTTTACTGGTTACTCGCTGAGCTTCTAGCTCACCCCAAAAATGTTTTATTCCCCTCCACAGGGCTCAAGGCGAAGGAGTGGCTTGTAGTGTTTATTCATGGATTATCTCTCTTGTATGGATTGAATTTGGATTCCTTTTGTGTAATCATTCATATCGGGATTGTATTTAACGTTTAGAATTGATTGGATGTGTAATATTCTAGTTTTGGACTTCCTCCTGTATACTAATTGTGATCAAGGATCAGAGTGGCGCTGCGGAAGCGTGGACGCTTCGCTTTTGATATGTAAAGTTTGGGGACCTTTGATTTATATTTGAGATTGTATCTTGTTTTTAATTGAGGACTGTAGTGAACGACTGAGTTCCGGCGAGAGCCGGGCAGGCGGCCCGCCGAACCCTATGATTCGCCTTAGGGGGAGGTGGGGCCGTGACATATTGTATATGAAGTGAAACCCTAAATGTATCTTTAGGGCCGTTTTCACTTTCAATTTGGCAAACCGTGTATATATTAACTTTTCAAAACTTTTGTATGCCACTTTGGGTTGTAATTGCTAAAGTTCAAGATGTGAATGTTTGCTTGCTATTTGGTTGGATTCTGACGGGTCGGTTACTATTCATGACCGACTCCGGATTTATTTTTTTTTATTTTGGGTTATTTTGCCATTTTGACTCGTTTACGCGCGTTATAAGTTCCGTAACGCAATAGATCGCTCTAAACTGCACCGTTAGTCCTGGCGAGAGTTGGGCAGGCAGTCCGCTAACCCCTCTGGTTCGCCTTAGGGGAAGGTGGGGCTGTCACAGGTGGTATCAGAGGCTAGGTTTGAAGTAGCCTGGGAGTAATAGAAATGCTCGATTTGAGGGTTTATTGTTTATGGCCTTTAAGATTATTTATGGTTAATTGCTTTGGGTGTAGGATGGACGGATCTAGTGGACCGAGTGGTGCAGGACCCAGTGGCGTGGGACCGAGACCTCTGAGTGTGAGGGGCCCAGAGGATCGAGTGTTGCGTAAGCGGGCGATCCGCTATCGGCAGAGGCCTGGAGAGCCTTACACTTTGTACACCCCTTTTGGTCAGGTGTCGCACCGACCTTGTAGGTGTTGGGATACGTACAGTTACCCTGACGAGGTCGTCCTGGCAGTGGACGATGAGCGACACAGCCTGATTAGTCAGCTAGAGGAAGATAGAGAGGTTGGCCACGGGCAGGCAATGCACATTAGGGACTTGGAGCGGGGTCTCCGAGATGAGATGCATAGGGCGGACGCTTTACGCCGTCAGCTTCAGGACACACACCAGCACCTCTTCGCTATGAAGAGGCAGCTGAAGGAGAAGGTTCGGAGTATTTCGATGGACTGCGAGGTCATACTAGATATGGCCGCGGAGGCACCGCCACGAGCCGCCGGTCCAGAGGTGATGGACGAGGTGGACACGTTAGGTTCCGTTGGGAACCTGGGCCCTAGGGGAGGCGTGTAGGGTCGCTTTTGTACTTTTGTTTAGCTGGTGGTACTTTTGTGGATTACTTTTGTTAGAACTGGCATGACTACTCCCTTTTGTTATTTGGTTGACTTGCTAGATTTTTGGAGCCAGTGCTTATGTGTATATTGGGTTTTGTACCGACTGGAGGTCGGGCAAATTGTAAATCTTTTGGGTGTGACTTTGTAAATACATGTATATATTTGAGTATAATTTTCGAACTTCTCTTTTGTGTGTCTTTTATGCATAAGTTTTGTGTCTCCTCTTTTGCCTATAGTTTGGACAATAAGTACATGTTATGTTCCGATCTATAGACTTGTATCCCTAGATGGATTCCGGTGGTCCAAGTAGGGATGGGGAGCCAGGACGAGGCTCTGAAGGAAATAATGAAAATGGGCCAGATCAAGTCGCCACAGCCATTCAACGGATGGCCGAGTGGGTATGAAGGATTAAGTGCTCGTTCGAGCATAAGCTATGAACCTTGAAGTGTTATAGGTTTTTAATGTTTCTCATGGTATTTAAGGACCATAGATAAGTATGACGGGCAGGAATTTCGATTTGTAGATGGTTTACTCTTGGGACTGGCCAGCTCGAGATGTGAACTATCTTATTTCGGATTCTCGTGCCCGAGTACTCCAGAATTGAGGCGATGCAAGCTACTAGGTATTTGAGCCTTGTATTTTGGAAACAAGCCTGGTATTTTGGAAACATGAACAGGCTTTGTCTGACTGGAATGTGCACAAGAGATCAATGGACATCTAGTTTGGATAATAAGTGACGTGAGAGACCAGACGGGCTGATACTGGGACGACTTCACCTTTTCCTTTTGGTTCGTCCGTATATTACTACCACCTAACGTTAGTATATGTGCTTGTATATGTGCTTGTATATATGGTTATCTGTCCAACTTGATATGTATTTGTGTACTTGCTTATCCGTCTTTTAATATGACGTGTTATGTGCGATATGTTATTTGTGTAATTGGTATGATAGATTTTGTTATTTTAGTCAATTTATTGCATTAATGCATTAAAGTACCCTTTTGGAAAGAAAAGAGAGAGGGGGAAAAAAAAAAAGAGACGTAGTCGCGGACATGGTCATAGCAGTGAAACAAAACGATACCAAGAGTCAAGAGAAGAAAGGGAGGAAACAACAGCTGAACCAAACATGGACCAAGAGTGCCACTTGTATTCAAGACTTTATTATGACCCATTGTTTTGCCGACAGGCTACCATCTGAGGTCCAGCAATTCTGTGAGATGGCACGTTGGGTTGAGATGTATAAGGAAATCGCGGTTCTTCGAGACGAAATAGAAGTCGAAAAGAAACTAGTCGCATACTGGGAAGGGCGATGGAAGCACGAGTATTCAGAGAAAATTGAGCTCTTGCACAAGAACTTAGAGCTAAAAAGGAAATACGAAGGGATTTCCGAGGAGGCCTTAGCAATGGCACAAAGCACTACTTCCATGGGGGTTCTAGAGAAAACTCCAAGGACCGAAGTTGCAAGGCCACAAGTGAAGACCTTCCATGCAAAGAAAAGGAGCGCATCTCTTGAGAGTCAAAGGCCAGAACAGGGTAAGCGAGGTAGGTCATTTGCTAAGAAGGGTCGTGGAAAGGGTGGTGTGACAAGTTGTGGTTATTGTGGAAAATTCAATCATATTGAAGTGGATTGTTGGAGAAAGGGGAGGAGATGTCTGCGCTGTGGGAGCGCCGAGCATCGAATTGCTCATTGCCCGATTAAGGCACGTGAAAAGAAAGGAACCCAACAACCAACCAAGACCGACCCTGGACCGTCAAGTGGAGAAGGGACTGGAATGAAGTACCTCGTTTCTTCTGACTCTGAAGACGGAGAAGGTACAAGCCATTGGTTACTTTAAATTTTGAAGGTAAAATTTCGAGGGCGAAATTCTTTTAAGGGGGAGAGAGTGTGAGAACCCGTATTTTTTCCCATTTTCTAGGTTTTATTATTTTCCATGGCTTGTTTTCTGCATTTTCGTGATTAGGAAAAATTTCTAGATACTTTTAAGGAGCAGATATAATTTTTAGATGATTTTTCTAGTATCGAATGGGTTTTGAGAAATTAAGAGCGTATACCGGACGTGGGACCTACTAGTGCAAAAAGTTCGGAAAAATTTGGTCAACTAGGTTATGTTTTGGATACTGGAATTAATTTACCGGGTGTTAAGAGATAATTAGAGGAGGCTAAGTGGATTGGTATAAGAGAGACAAGTTAGGTAAGCATTTGATAAAGGTGACAAGTGTCACCATTTGAGTGGATTTACTTTAGAAAAAACTATTCATGGTCTTACCATTTGACTTAAATAAACCAAAAATCATCAAAAATCCTCCATAAGTGGCGGGCTCTCTCTTTCTCTCTTTCTCTCTCTCTTACTCTAAGCACAAGGAAGAAAACTCTTCAAGTTTGCTCCAAATCATCAAAACCAACCATTGAAACTTGCAATTTCTCCATAAAACCTCTTCAATTAGTGTTTGTGAGTTGTTGTGTGGAGTTATTTGGGAAGCTAGGAGGACCTATTGCTCTCTCTCTCTTGTTTCTAAGGTGAGTTGTGAAGAACCACCCTCCTCCCTTAATTGATGCTTAAATCATGATTAGTGGTAGTATGAGATGCAATATTATGGATTATTTCTTGATTTGTGGTTGAAGTGATGAAGTTTTATTATTTTTCGAGATTTTTCTGTTTTACTGTGAACATGATTGTGTGGCTATCTATGATGATTGGAGATGGTATATAATGACTCTAGGAGGTGGAAAAAGTGATTAATTGCAACCAATTTCTGGTTTGGAAGAAATTTCAGAAAATTAGGGTTTTAGTGGGAACATTCTGCCCGAATTTATAGCTCCTATTTAGAGGCCGAATTGGCCTTGGCTTGAAACATGAACATTGTAGGGAATGACATTTTAGAGGTGTCTACAAAATTTCAGGTCAATCTGTAGTAGTGTAGAATGAGAAAAGTTGAAATTACTCTTGCTGTTCTGGTTTTACCCGAATGTAAGAATTGCGCCTGTAATTGGTTGTTCTGGCCTTCTTATGAAATGTAGCCCTGTTTCTTAGCTTTCATCTGGTTTTGGAATTTATGGATTTGGACTTGGAGATCCTGAGTTATGATGTTTCCGGTAGAATGCGTTATGTGAATCTGTTTTACGGTTTTGGTGTAGTATCTTGCATTTTTGACATGGTTGCACTCAAAACTGGGTTGAGTGACCTTTTGTGATGTTGTATCCCTGTCTTTTAGCTTCGAATTGGTGTATCGTATACCTTCATCCGATAATCGTAGTGAAATTGGTGCCATTACCGCAAAACGAGGTCAAAAACTGTTTTTTTCAGGGCCAAAGCTAATTGCATTTCCAAATTTTCTGGTTTCCTCTAATGTTTGTATATGCTTATGGAACCCTATTGGGGTCATGTTTGGCCTTGGTTTATGACTCGTTATCGAGTCTCATTGTACTTTTTTGCATGTTTTAGGGCGTGACGGTGGTGCACAACGTTCTTTTGACGGAAGTGCATGAAACCACATTTGCGAGCTTGGTGAGTGTACTACTCACTTGTGTGTTACTATATGGCTTTGAATGTAAATTGCTTGAAGTGAATTGAATGTGACTTGATTGAAGTGAAAGTGTACTTTATCACTCTCACTTATATGCCTTGTATCATTGTTGTCATGTTATTGGAATGTTAGATGAAATGTTACATGAAATGAAAGTACTTGACTTGGTGTCGATTGGACGAGTATCCAACGACTACAAATGTTATCATTGAGCTCAACCCCATTGGTAGTTGATTGAATCGAGCCGGCGAGGGCTTGGTCGTGCCAATTAATGAACCTTGGGTAAAGTTATATGGAATCTTGTAGTATGCGAGACTCTCGATTCCGGTATACTCGAGTAATACCAAAGTGCAAGTGTTTGGATTTCGGGCCCGGTAGGGGGATGTTAGGTGGAAGGGGTGGATGTAAAGTGGAGTCTACGGTTGGTTACTTTTGAACATTGACGGAGAGTCAATGACGTCCGATCAAGAAATGCAAACGAGGAAAGGGCTCTTGAGAGCCATCTGTATCCTTTTATCACCATATTTGACGTGTGCCTTTGCATAATTTTACTATATTGAATGAAAGCTTGATGCTTATATGCACTTGGTTGCGTAAGTGATAGTATCTCACTGGGCAATTAGCTCACACCGTTCCTTTTGTTTTCCTTACAGGAATATGACTCTTTTTGGAATGAATCTTGATAGATGGTTGCCGAATGAACTAGATGTATATCTCTTTTGTATTGTATATGAAGTGAAACCCTAAATGTATCTTTAGGGCCGTTTTCACTTTCAATTTGGCAAACCGTGTATATATTAACTTTTCAAAACTTTTGTATGCCACTTTGGGTTGTAATTGCTAAAGTTCAAGATGTGAATGTTTGCTTGCTATTTGGTTTGATTCTGACGGGTCGGTTACTATTCATGACTGACTCCGGATTTATTTTTTTTATTTTGGGTTATTTTGCCATTTTGACTTGTTTACGCGCGTTATAAGTTTCGGAACGCAGTAGATCGCTCTAAACTGCACCGTTAGTCCTGGCGAGAGCTGGGCAGGTAGTCCGCTAACCCCTCTGGTTCGCCTTAGGGGAAGGTGGGGCTGTCACACTAATTTCCAGTGTAACCTAATCAAATTCCCAGTTCACAGAACCAGGTTCCAACTAATCGGCTAAGTAACCGTACTACATTTAAATGGTCATATCTCAGGCTACCCAAGTCCGTTTAAGGCGTTCTTTGAGGCGTTTAAAAGCTAAGACAGAGTACTAAAACTTTCATGTTTTGGAAAATGGCTAAATCTGCACGGATCATAGTGAATAAACACAGTCAATTGGATGAATTGTCCAAAACGGATCACTGGAAATATCCTAGGGCAGCGAGGGTATTTTGGTCTTTTCACAGGTTACGTTACTCCGATTGAGCTGAAATTTTGTAGAAACCTATAAAATATCATTCTCTACAACTTCTATGTTTTATTCTAAGCCTAATTCGGCCTCTAACATGTTGCAATAAAACCGGACAGAATAGGGCTATAATTTTCCAGAAATATGGAAATTTTGGGATTCAATGCAACCTTTCTTGATTTCTTGCTCCAATCATCAATACAACCACTTATATAAGCTTAGATACAACATATATCATCCATATAGCAAGTATAGGCAGCAAATACCTCAAACCCTAACTCACATACATCACCTTTAAATCATCATAACAACTTGTATCACTACTAATCCAACCACAACATGAATTATACAACAACTTAAACCAAAATAAAAGAACCAAAGCCATGATTTAGCCTTATACCTCAACAAATGAAGCTTGCAAGAGTAATACTTCACCTCCTCTTGGAATTCTTGGTTCCCCTAGCTTCTCAAGCTCACAACTCACACTTTAATCGGTTTAGAATTTTAATTCCTCACTTGGATGGCTCAACTCAAGAAGAAGGAAGTTTGTTTCTTGCTCTCTTTCTCTTCTCTCTTGTCTCGGCCAAGCAGCAGAAAAATGGAGGGAAATGGAGCAAAATGAAGGATAAGAAGGTTGGACTTTTGGCTTGTTTAAGTAGCCATGGTTGAGTGACACTTGTCACCACTAATACCAACCAAAATTTTCTTTTTCTTTCTTGCATTTTTAGCCCTACAATTCGGTCAAAGATAGCTGGAAAATGAGAGGATATTTTGCTCAAATATTAATGAGCTTGTATGGTAAGAAAGTGGTGGTCAAGCGGTGTGTTCAATCAGTAGTGCACGGTTCACGTCGGTTCACACCGTTTTTTCTTAAATCACACGTACTAGGTTTTTTTTCTTCCTATTCACTAACTTTTTATCATTTCTTCTAATCATATATTATTTCTCACCCAAAAGTCACTCTTAAGTACCAAATTTGATCCTCGCTCCGTACCGGATAATTACACGACGGATACACGAAAATCCTATTTCACTTCGAATTGAAATCGGAAAGGAAAACTCTAATTTCCTATGATCATTGGCACTTTTTTTTTCTAGGGTGATTAAGTAGCAATATGGTATAGAATAATAATTTCCAAATAAATTTCAAATAAAAGGAAATTTTCAAGAAATATGTAAGGAATTTGCAAGTCCTCACAGAAGTGACTTTTCTTTACTTCAACCTTTATTATTTGGTTGTTATCCTTAAGTTTGAATTAGACTTGTATCGACTCCTGGCGAGAGTTAGGCAGGCGTTCCGCGAATACCCTTGGATTCGCCCTATGGAGAAATGGGGGCTTCACAGTTGGTATCAGAGCCTAGGTTTAGAGATCTATTTGGGAGATGTTTTTGAGACTTTACACTTGAGAATAGGGATTAAATAATTTAGTTATACCTTAAACTAATATTTGAGTGAGTTAGTGATTTTAAGTTTCTAACCTAGAACTTGTGGTTGTTTTGTAGGAATGGAGAACGAAAATAGAGGTCATGGTGCTAATGGTAATGGACATGCTAATGGCCACGTAGAGCCTCTTAGGCCTATCTACTATCGAGCACTTGGTGGCAGAGCTCGTGTTCGATTCTCGCTTTCTTCTAGGTTTCCCCGTTGTCTCTGTAGGGAGATGCATGCTTACCCTAATGACCTTGTACTGTCCATTGATGAAGAGCGCCGGCAGTTGATGGCTACTAATGGGACATTATTTCAGGAGATTTAGGAGCTGAATGCCATGGTGGATGCCCAGGGTGCTAGGATCATCGAGCTCGAGGGGACAGTGGTAGATGAGCAGACTAAAGTTGATACCTCTAGTGTCGAGCTTTAGAGGACTAGGGCTCAACTGACTAAGGTAGTCGAGGAGGTTCGGGATCGGGCCGTGGGGATCTTAGCTAACACCACGATATTGATAGAGGAGGTGATAGATGCTGTCGAGAGCCCGGTTCATGAGGGCACTCCTGAGGAGGAGCCTTTCGAGGAGGATCCGGAGGAGGAGGTCCAGGCTAGCGGTTCGGATGCGAATTATGTTAGGATTGATGAATCTTTTGACTTTTGTAACTGGGATTAGTTGGGATGGTGCTAGTTCAAAGGCCATTGTATTTTGCTTAACTGTGTGGCCTATCTTTTGAAGCACTTGAATCTACTTTTGACGTAAATGATTGAATGTAATTCTGTGGCACCTGTATGCTATATTTTTGTAAATGCCCAATGACTTGCTAATTGTACAACTCTTGAAGTGTTAATATATGCTAGTTATTGTTATTCCCACTGTTTTTCATGTCGGCTTTTATTGTGAGTATTCTCTTATATAATTATTTCCGTTCTTGCATCTAGACATAACTAGGATCATGGATGGTCGAAAAAGTGGTAGAGGCCGAGGGCGTGGGGTTAGGCAACCCCAACCTCAAGGGGATGAACAAGGATCGGCTACTGGACCGAGTCAAGAGCAAGTTAATGAAGGGGATAACCAAGTGGCTACTGCCATTAACCGAATGACGGATATTTTAGAGCGGTTAGTCAAGCGACAGGGTCCAGGACCTGTTAACCAACCCGGGGTTCAGGATAGAGGGGAGGATAGAGCCTTGGAGAGGTTTTTGAAATTTGCCCCACCTAAGTATATTGGGGGACCTGATTCTGAGTTAGCAAAAAATTGGCTAGAGAGAATGACCAATACATTTACTGCCCTAGACTATACTGAGGAGAGGCGAGTGAACTTCATTGCCTTCCAATTTGAGGGTGTAGCACGTGTTTGGTGGGACGTAATAAGGGGAAAATGGGAAAGGGCACAAACCCCTTGGACCTGGAAAAACTTTGTAAGAGAATTTAATGAGAAGTTTCTCCCGCCCCTGATCCAAGAGAAACGGGAGGATGAATTCATAAAATTGAGACAGGGAGCTTCTAGCGTGGCCGACTGTGAAGGGAAGTTTACTAAACTTTCTAAGTACGCTCCGAAATTGGTGGCTAATGAACGGAGAAGGATAAGATGCTTTGTACAAAGACTTAATGTGGAGATTCAAGAGGGGTTAATAGCTACCCAAATCTCTACGTTCACTGAAACCTTAGAGAAAGCGCAGAAAGTCGAAAGTACAAGGCTGCAAGTTAGGAACTTCCATACTAAGAAAAGAGCACTCCTAATTACTTTCCTGGACAATCAAGTAAGAGTACCCCACCTCCTAAGACGGAAAGAGGTACGGGAGGAGTAAGGACTGCTGGAGCACCAAGAGGGGCTCTATCAAGAGGAGGCCGCAATGGGCAAAGTCAAGCGAGAGGAACACCTTTTAGTGGTCAGGCCGTGGCTCCTCAAGTAGTTTGTGGCTATTGTGGTAAGCCCAACCACATGGAGAATGAGTGCTGGAAGAAATCAGAAAAGTGTTCATACTGTGGCAGTATTGAGCACCAAATCTCAAAATGTCCAAATATATCAAAAGAGGGAGGTAGAACCCAAAGGCCAGAGAAATCGGCATCTAAGCAGTCCAGTGCTGGAGGGAGTCGACCTAAGGTGCTGGTTAGGGTTTATGCTTTGGATCATCAATAGATTCCTGAAGCCACTGAGGTAGTTGAAGGTACGATCCCTATCTTCTACCGTTTAGCTAAGGTTTTAATTGACCCTGGTGCAACGCATTCTTTTGTAAACCCTAAGTTCATGAGTGGGATAGATGTGAAGCCAATTAAGTTACCTTATGACTTGGAGGTCAGAACGCCTACTGGGGATGAAAGTTTAATTGCTAACTTGATGTACAGAGATTGTGAGATATGGGTTGGAGAGCAAAAATTGTTGGCCGATTTGATGAGCTTAGCTATTAAGGGATATGATGTCATCCTAGGAATGGACTGGTTAGCCCATTACCATGCTCAATTGAATTATAACACGAAAACGGTAGAACTGTGTATTCTGGGAGAGGCAACCCTAAAGTTGAATGTAAGGGGTATGCTAGTCTTATCTGCCCTTATTTCAGAAATTTGAGCTAGAAAGATGTTGAGTAAAGGAGTTCAACGATATTTCGCTTTTCTTATAAATACTCCTAATGATAAGGTGAGATTAGAAGACATGCCAGTAGTTAAGGAGTATCCGGATATTTTTACAGAGGAACTAGAATCTTTGCCACCTGAAAGAGAAATAGCTTTTAAAATCGATGTGACTCCAGGAATAGTACCTATTTCTAAGACGCCTTATGGAATGGCTTCAGTTGAATTGAAAGAGATGAAATTGTAATTACAGGATCTTCTAGAGCGAGGATTTATAAAAGAAAGTGATTCACCGTGGGGAGTTCCGATGTTGTTTGTTAAGAAGAAAGATGGGAGTTTAAGGTTGTGTATAGACTATCGAGACTTGAATGACGTTACCATCAAGAATAAGTACCATTTGCCCCACATTGATGAATTGTTTGACCAATTACAAGGGGCAGTAGTATTCTCAAAGTTGGATCTCAGGCAGGGTTATTATCAGCTGAGGATTTTGGAAAAAGATATACCTAAGACTGCCTTTAACTCGAGATACGGACACTTTGAGTTCACAGTGATGCCATTCGGATTGACTAATGCTCCTGCAGCCTTTATGGATTTAATGCACCGAATCTTTAAACCTTTTCTGGACTAGTTTATGGTGGTATTCATTGACGATATATTGGTATATTCTAAAACTCTGGAGGATCATGAGAAACATTTGAGGATTGTTTTACAAACCTTGAGGGAACATCAGTTGTATGCTAAGTTTAGTAAATGTGAATTCTGGTTGAAGGAATTGGCCTTCTTAGGTCATATAATCTCCAAGGATGGAATTAAGATGGATCCGACCAAAATTGAAGCAGTTTCTAAGTGGAAGCAACCGGAAAACCCTACTGAAGTTCGAAGTTTCTTAGGGTTAGCAGGGTATTATCGGAGGTTTATCAAAGATTTTTCTAGGATTGCGGGACCCATGACTGAGTTGACTAAGAAAAGTGAGAAGTTTATATGGGGTTTTAAGTGTGAAGAAAGTTTTCAGGAATTAAAAAAATGTTAGACAAGGGCACTTGTTTTAGCTTTACTTAATGGAAAGGATAGCTTTGTGGTCTATACAAATACTTCCAAAGAAGGCTTGGGGTGCGTATTGATGCAGAATGATAAGGTGATTGTGTATACCTCTAGGAAGTTAAAACCTCACGAGAGTAATTATCCAACTCATAATTTGGAGTTGCGGCTGTAGTGTTTGCATTGAAGAAATGGAGACATTACCTATATGGAGTGACGTTTGAGGTTTTTACGGACCACAAGAGTTTTAAGTACTTGTTTTCTCAAAAAGAGTAAACTTGAGACAACAAAGATGGGTGGAATTTTTAGAAAATTATGATTGAACGATAAATTATCACCCAGGGAAAGCTAATATAGTGGCCGATGCTTTAAGTCGCCAAGTGCAAGTAGCAGGATTGATGATTAAAGAATTGCACTTGTTGGAAGAGGTTAGTATTTGAAACCCTCGTCTCGAACCGAGAAAAGTGATTATTGGGAACATTGTTGTGAAATTCGTTTTGTTAGATCGTATCAAGGAGGCACAAGGAAAGGACTCTGAAGTACAAAAGTGGTTGGAGAAAATTGACAAGAAGGAAAAGTCAGATTTTAATATGGGAATAAATGGTGTACTAAGGTTTCGAAATCGCTTAGTGGTGCCAAAGGATGAAGGGTTAAAAAGGAAAATCTTAGAAGAAGCGCACCGATCTAAGTATACGGTAAACCCTATGTGACAGCCCCACCTTCCCCTAAGCCGAACCAAAGGGGTTAGCGGACTGCCTGCCCAGCTCTCGCCAGGACTAACGATTCAGTTTGGAGCGATCTAATACGTTCCGGAACTTACAAACGTGCGTAAACAAGTCAAAATGTCAAAATAAAAAAAATGAAACCGGAGTCGGCCATGAATAGTAACCGACACGTCAAAATCCAACCAAACATCAAGCAAATATGTACATGTTGCAATTAAGCATATACAACCCAAAGTGGCACACAAAAGTATTCAAAAGTTGATACATGTACGGTTTGCCAAATCAAAAGAGAAACGGACCCAGAAATACATTTAGGGTTTCAATCAATGAGCTATACAAAAGATATGTCCATCTAGCTCAAGTCGGCAACCAACTATCAAATCCAAGATAGTTGGTTGCCGACTTGAGCTAGATGGACATATCTTTTGTATAGCTCATTGATTGAAACCCTAAATGTATTTCTGGGTCCGTTTCTCTTTTGATTTGGCAAACCGTACATGTATCAACTTTTGAATACTTTTGTGTGCCACTTTGGGTTGTATATGCTTAATTGCAACATGTACAGGAAAACAAATCCTTTTGGACTGGATTTGATAGTTGGTTGCCGACTTGAGCTAGATGGACATATCTTTTGTATAGCTCATTGATTGAAACCCTAAATGTATTTCTGGGTCCGTTTCTCTTTTGATTTGGCAAACCGTACATGTATCAACTTTTGAATACTCTTGTGTGCCACTTTGGGTTGTATATGCTTAATTGCAACATGTACATATTTGCTTGATGTTTGGTTGGGTTTTGACGTGTCGGTTACTATTCATGGCCGACTCCGGTTTCATTTTTTTTTTATTTTGACATTTTGACTTGTTTACGCGCGTTTGTAAGTTCTGGAACGTATTAGATCGCTCCAAACTGAACCGTTAGTCCTGGCGAGAGCTGGGCAGGCAGTCCGCTAACCCCTTTGGTTCGCCTTAGGGGAAGGTGGGGCTGTCACAGGTGGTATCAGAGCAGCTTCGCGTGGTCTCTGCGCGGAGTGAGCTTGGGCCAAGTGGTGTTATAATCCTGATATCGTGAATGAGTTATAGGGTTAAGTGCTCTTTTGAGCATAAGTTGTAAATTATGAAGTGTTATAGGTTTCAAACCTTTATCATGGTACTTGAGGTAGATATATGTGTACGTCAGGTAGGAATCTTAAACCTTGTTGATTTGCACTTGGGAGCGTACGGCTTGAGTTGTAAATTCTCTTAGTTTGGGATTCTTGTACTCGAGTACCAAATACTATTCCTAAGGGAATACTTGTGAATTCGGAAGTGGTATAGTCTTGTGTATGATGAGGTAACTAGAAATCATAAGTGATTTTGAGATAAGTTATGATGACAAAGGTTAGAGCACGGGGGATTCTTGTATTGGACTTGACATTGACCCGATTGAGGAGATTGGAATGAGGGATGCTATCGCGGATTTGCCCAATAAAAGTTGAGCTAGGGTTTTGATAGATAGTGGTTAGATTTGGACTGTAATAGTTACTGTGGATGTTTAACGTGTTAGCTTTGAAAACCTATTTTGTTTCTCCTATGAATGTGCACATTGTTATGTGTCTACTTGATTTTCTTATAGACTACTTTAAACTACATATGTAATTATTTTGTGCTATACCAGATAAATATCTTTGGGATTCTTGATTGATTACCTGTGTCTATGTGCCTAACTGAACCCTATCCTCTGAGACATATATGTATATATATAATGGAAAGGAAAGCTAAGAAAATGATATTTCGGCATCTGTGTAGATTTAGACGACCTCGGGTTTAAGGAAGGGTCATTGGAAATCTGTGACCGACCAAATCGAGAACCTAGGGCTGAGAGAAGGAACCCAGTAGTGTAGGCCTATGTCTTAGATTCAAAACGCCATAAGATTTTTTTTCAATCCGAGAGGTGTAGCTTCAGGTGTAATAGGAAATGTAAAAAGGTGAGAGGGATTTGATGATTTTAGATTTCCTTTGCTTGATATGATATTTGTGATCGAGGGAATTGGACTAGAACTAGGAAACTATCTATGATGGATGAGGATCATGAGTTGTGGTTGGTAAATGATTTCAAAATTGTTGTCAAAATTATTTTCGAACTATTTCCTGTACTGTTTTCTTGTGTGTTTGCCATGCAATGATTTGGCTCAAATGAGTGCTTGGAAGTCTTGTGCTTAAAACCAACGTCTCCAAATTAATGACAATTGACTTGAATATGGGAGCACCGATGGCTCATTTGTACCGCTTGACTGATATTGGATTTTATTGGAGAGTTGCATGTTTAAGTACCATGATCTCCCTGGCTCACAAGAGCAATAAATGTACATTTGATTACTGATTCATGACACCAGCTAAATGCACTACTGCGAAACTTATTTGATTATTGAGTTTTCTGGATACTTGTTGAGCTTTTAGCTCACCTTAAAATATTTATTTTCTCTCCACAGGACTCGAGGCGAAGGAAACACTTGTATTCACTTGTTAGTGTGACGGAATGGGAGATCTCAGATATATTTTGAATTTCGATTAGAGTGATCCTTAGTGCCTGAGTGACTTTCGAGAACTATCCAGACTTGATTAGGGCATGAATGAGGAGAAGCTCTTGTAAGATAGAAGAATTCACGGTGGAATCAATTTTTGTGAGCAAAAGAGAGAATTTCGAGGACAAAATTCTTTTAAGGGAGAGAGAGTGTGAGAACCCATACTTTTCTTAATTGCTAATATTAATTACACGCTTTTCCACATTTTATTTATTCAAAAATTGTGAAAATAATTTTTATGAGTAAATATAGTTTTTAGATGAGTTTTCTAGTATCGGTTAGATTTTTAGAAAATAAGAATGTATATCGGACGTGGGACCCACTAGTGCGGAAAGTTCGGTAAAATTCGGCCATCTAGGTTAAGATTTGGATACTGGGTTTAATTTATCGGTTGTTATGAGATATTTAGAGGTTACCAAGTGGTTGGTGTGAGAGAGAGAAAAAAAGTTAGGCAAGTAATTAATGAAAGTGACATGTGTCACTTAGAGATTCATTCCTACATTTGACTTACTATTCATCCTTTTACCATTTACTAAATAAACCCAAAAATTGACCAAAAATCTTCCATTTTTTCCAAGCTTGTGGCCGAACCTCTCTACAAGGAAGAAAGAAAGAAAAAGCTCTCCAAGGTTTGCTTCAATCTTGCTCCAATCTACCAAATCAACCATTGAATCTTGGTTTTGCTCCATAGGAAACCTTAAGTGAGTGATAGTGAGGTGTTTTGTGGAGTTGTTTGGAAAGCTAAGGTGACTAATTGCTCTCTCTCTTGTTTTACTAAGGTGAGTAGTGAAGGACCCCTCTCCTCCCTCTAATGATGCTTAAATCATGATTTGTGGTAGTATAAGATGCACTTTTATGGATTATATCTTGATTTTGGTTGAATTGATGAAGTTTTATAATTATTGGGGATTTTTCTGTTTTCATATGAATATGATTATGTGGTTATGTATGATGATTGGAAATGGTATTTAAGGAAGCTAGAAGGTGGAAAAAGTTGTAAATTGCAAGCAATTTCTGTTTTGGAAGAAAACTGGAAAATTAGGGTTCTTGAAAATTACATTCTGCCTGGTTTTGTAGCTCATAGTTAGAGGCCGAATTGGCCTTGGGTTAAAACATAAAAGTTATAGGTAATAATATTTTAGATATTCCTGCAAAATTTCAGGTCAATCGGAGTAGGTTAGCTTGAGAAAAGACGGAATTACCCTTGCTGCCCTGGTTTTACCCGAATTTGGGAATTGCTTCTGTAATTGGTTATTTTGGTCAGGAATGCTTCCGAATTGGTTGTTTTGGTCTTCTGATGAAATGTATACCTGTTTCTTAGCTTTCATATGGCTTTGGAATTTCTGGATTTGGACTTAGGTAGGCTGATTTATGATGTTTGCACTAGAATGCGTTCTGTGAATCTGTTTTCGCGGTTCTGGTGTAGTAGATTGCATTTTTGACCTGGTTACACTCGAAACTGGGTTGATTAACCTTCTGTAATATTGTAACCCTATCTCTTAGCTTCGAAACGGTGGGTCTTGGACCTTCATCCGATAATCGTAGTACCTTTGGTGCCATTACCGCAAAATGACGCCAAAAACTATTTTTTTCAGGGTTAAAGCTAGTTCCATTTCCGGATTTTTCTGGTTTCCTCTATTGCTTGTGTGTGCTTATGGAACCCTATTTTGGGAATATTTGGCATTGGTTTATGACTCGTTATCGAGTCTCATTGTACTTGTTTGCGTGTTTTAGGGCGTGACGGTGGTTCACGACGTTCCTTTGACGGAAGTGCATGAAATATCACTTTCGAGCTTGGTGAGTGTACTACTCACTTGTGTGTTACTATATGGCTTTGATACTTGAACTTGATGAGTTAAATATTATTGTACCATTGATATTGATTGAAGTGAGGGTGTACTTTATCACTCTCACTTATTTCTCATGTTATTGGAATGTTACATGAAATAAAAGTACATGACTTGGTGTCGTTTGGACGAGTATCCAACGACCATGATTGTTATCATTGAGCTCAACACCTGTGGCCAGTTACTCGAGTCGGGCCGGCAAGGGCCTGGTCGATTAGATAACGAACCACGGTAGTCTGTTTTGGGATCTTTGGGTATTGAGACCCTTGATTCCGGTATACTCGAGTAATACCACAGTGCAAGTGTTTGGAGTTCGGGCCCGGTGGGGGTATGTGAGGTGGAAGGAATCGAAGAAAGTGGAGTCTACGGTATTGGTTACTCCTTTAGCGTTGATGGAGTGTCAACTGTTATTTCGATCAAGCTTCGGTGACGCAAATGGGAATTTGGCTCCTGAGAGCCACCTGTATCCTTCCTATTTGAATCATTGGTTCTTTTACTTTACATCTGGCATATGTACCTGAATTGTTACATGAGAAATGCCATGATTTTATTGCTATATGTCTGGTACCTCATTGAGCGCAAGCTCACCCCTTTCTGTCCCTTTTATTTTCCTTACAGGAAAATAAATCCTTTTGGACTGGATTTGATAGTTGGTTGCCGACTTGAGCTAGATGGACATATCTTTTGTATAGCTCATTGATTGAAACCCTAAATATATTTCTGGGTCCGTTTCTCTTTTGAATTGGCAAACCGTACATGTATCAACTTTTGAATACTTTTGTGTGCCACTTTGGGTTGTATATGCTTAATTGCAACATGTACATATTTGCTTGATGTTTGGTTGGGTTTTGACGTGTCGATTACTATTCATGGCCGACTCCGGTTTCATTTTTTTTTATTTTGACATTTTGACTTGTTTACGCGCGTTTGTAAGTTCCGAAACGTATTAGATCGCTCCAAACTGAACCGTTAGTCCTGACGAGAGCTGGGCAGGCAGTCTGCTAACCCCTTTGGTTCGCCTTAGGGGAAGGTGGGGCCGTCACACCCTAGAGGGAATAAAATGTACCAAGACTTGAAGAGCTTGTACTGGTGGGAGAACATGAAAAAGAAAATTGCTCGGTTCATCCAGACTTGTTTGATTTGCCAACAGGTTAAAACCGAGCATCAGAAACCGTCTGGTCTACTATAACCTTTAGAGATACCCGAGTGGAAATGAAAAAATATCACCATGAATTTTGTATCTAGATTACCAAGGACACAAAGAGGTCACGACGCCGTTTGGGTGATAGTAGATAGATTGACCAAATTTGCACATTTTCTGCCGATTAGTATGAAGTACCCATTGGAGAAGTTAGCAAAACTATATTTGGATGAAATTATAAGGTTACATGTGATACCTGTAAGTATTGTATCTGACCGAAACCCTCGGTTTGTTTCTCGATTTTGGCAGAAGATGCAAAAAATGCTAGGAACTAAGTTGAGTTTTAGCACTACATACCATCCCCAGACTGACGGACAGTCGGAAAGAACAATTCAGACCCTTGAGGACATGTATTTTGGATTTTGAAGAGAGTTGGGGTAAGTATTTGACTTTGGTGGAGTTTGCACATAATAATAGCTTCTATTCATCCATTTAAATGGCTCCGCATGAAGCACTTTATAGTTGAAAATGTAGATCTCCTACTTGTTGGGATGAAGTAGGTGAAAGAAAAATCTTAGACCCAACTTGTGACGCCCCGAAAAAAAATGAGTTTGAGAACCCGGAAATTTTCTAATTTTCTAGGGTTTATTTTTTTAACGCCCGCCTTTTCTACATTTTCTTGATTAGAAAAATTCCCCAGATAAAGTTTATGAACAAAAATAGTTTTAAAATGATTTTTCTAGTATCGGTTAGTTTTTGAGAAATTAAAAGCGTATTTTGAACGTGGGACCCACGCACTACCGGTTAAATGCACCACTTGATTCCACTTTCTTGCCATACAAGTTTATCATTAATGGAGCAAAATATCTTTCCCCTCTTGGCCATCCTATTGGCCGAAATTTAAGGCAAAGAAAAAACAAGGAAAGAGAAAATTTGTGTGGTTGAAATTAGACCAAGTGTTAGCCAAAACTTGTGGTGGAAATTAATCCTTATTTTTCCTACCTTCTTACCTTATAAACTAGCTTAATCTTCTTCATTTTCTGGTTCTTCTTGGCCGAGCAACATAAGGAGAAAAGAAAGAAAATCCCTCAACTTTTGCCTTCCATTTTCTTGCTCAATCTCTTGATCCAACCGTTAAAACTTCAAATTTCTCCATAAAACCTCTTCACTTAGTGTTTGTGAGTTGTTTGGTGGAGTTGTTTGAGAAGCTAAGGTGACAAGTAGCTCTCCCTCTTGTTTTGCTAAGGTGAGTGGTGGATGAACACCTCTCCTTCCTCTAATGATGTTCAATTCATGATTAGTGGTGTTATAAGATGCAATTTCATGGATTATTTCTTGAGTTTGGTTGAATTGGTGAAGTTTTTATTTTTTTGAGGAATTTTCTGATTTAATGTGATCATGGTGTTGTGGTCATGTATGATGATTGGAAATGATGTTTAATGACTCTAGGAGGTGGAAAAAGTGATTAAGTGCAATCAATTTCTGTTTTGGAAGAAATTTCAGAAAAATTAGGTTTTGTAGTTCTTCTTTCTGCCCGAATTTATTGCACCATGTTAGAGGACGAATTGGACTTTGCTCAAAACATGAAAGTTGTAGGTATTGATTAGTTTGAAGTTCCTGTAAAATTTCAGGTCATTTGGACTAGTGTAGAGTGAGATATGTCGTTTTTACTGTTGCTGTTCTGGGTTGATCAGAATGCGAAAACTGCGCTTGTAATCTTTTGTTTTGACTGGAATTGGTTTGGATTTTGAAGTTGGTGTCTTCTGATGAAATGTATCTGGATGTCTTAGGTTACATATGCCTTTGGAATTTCGGCATTTGGACCTGTATAGACTGAGTTGTGTTCATTACAGCATAGTGCAATTTGGGAACCTGCAATTACGGTTCTGGGTTGGTATTCTGCATTTTGACCTGTTTGCACTCAAAACTGGGTTGAGTGACCTTCTGTAATATTGTAGCCCTATCTCCTAGCTTCGAAACGGCGTGTCTTGCACCTTCATCCGACAATCGTAGCGCATTTGGTACCATTACCGAAAAATGACGTCAAAACTGTTTTTCTGGTTTTGAGCTTAACCTTCATTTCCGGACTTTTCCTAGCTTGACTTGTACTAGTACTACTTGGAGCTTGTTGAATAGCTATTGGATGAACTTGTTGTTGTGTGTGTACCTTTGGGACTGGCTGAAGAAATAATGAAGCCATGATGGCTGGGAAAGTAAGCAAATTCAGGGGAAGTGCTGTCCGAAGTTTTAAAGGACTTGTTTGCATTGAGTTTGTGATCTAAGACTTGGATTTGAGCAAGGCAATGTTATATGATGGATGATTTCTGAGCCATGGAGGTGAGTGACCTCAAACTATTTCTAAAGTTATTTATGAACCGTTTCTTACATTATTTACTCTTGAACTGTTTCCAAAGTTACTTTTGAAATATTTTCTTGCATATCATGCGTGCTGGCATGTGAGTGTGCCTTGTTTGCTATATTTCTTGACTTCATGACTTGTATTTTGGTTGATAACGTGTTAAGCGCTTATAATGATTTCCAAAACGAGTTTTCGGGGCGAGTGTGTACTTTATCGCACTCGACCTCGATAAATGTGAAATTTTCGATTGAAATATTATTTGCGCATGAATGTAAGCCTTTTGGGCTGAACTGGCCATTGCCCCTTGTTACCGGTCGTCTTGAGCCAGAAGCGGACTCGGTCAGGCTATTAGGAACTTGGGTGAACGTTTGGTATACTCGAGTATTACCTATGTAGGTTGGTGGAGCCTGGCCAAAAGCCAGGGACGGGGTGAATGAAATGAAATAAATGATCAAATGAGCGAGGAAATGTCAGGAGAATGAATGTATCCTTTCATGAATGTTACTATCGCTTTCCATTGTAAATGATTCTTGAATTATTGATAATCCATATTTACTGTTTTGCAAATGTTGTAGTTGTTTCTGGATTTATCATTTGATATATGACATCATTGAAATGAACTATTGTGAAACCGATTTGATTACTGATTTTAATGGTTACTCGCTGAGCTTTTAGCTCACCCCAAAAATGTTTTATTCCCCTCCCCACAGGGCTCAAGGCGAAGAAAAGCTGGGAGTGCTTATTCACGTGACTGGATGGCTTATATCGTGTACAGTTTAAGTTTGGATCTATTTTGTGTACGAGTTGGTCTTGTATAAATATTTGAAATTGATATGGATGTAAGTATACGTTCCACGATTGGAATCAGTTTCCGCTGCATTTGAAATATGTAATCATTGGAGAATTTGATGAAATTTTGAGTTTTATATTGTAATTGGGTTGAGGACTGTAGTGAGCGACTGAGTCCCGGCGAGAGCTGGGCAGGCGGCCCGCCGAACCCTCTGGTTCGCCTTAGGGGGAGGTGGGGTCGTTACAAGTGGTATCAGAGCTTAGGCTTCAGATCTCTGTAGTGTATCCTAGGCTTGAAGTTTAGGATGCCGGACTGTGGGTTTGATTTGACTCTTGAGAGATTTGTGCGGGATGTCTTGACTTGATTAGTACAAGAGGGAATGTCGAGGACGACATTCTTTTAAGGAGGGGAGATTGTGACGCCCCGAAAAAAAATGAGTTTGAGAACCCGGAAATTTTCTAATTTTCTAGGGTTTATTTTTTTAACGCCCGCCTTTTCTACATTTTCTTGATTAGAAAAATTCCCCAGATAAAGTTTATGAACAAAAATAGTTTTAAAATGATTTTTCTAGTATCGGTTAGTTTTTGAGAAATTAAAAGCGTATTTTGAACGTGGGACCCACGCACTACCGGTTAAATGCACCACTTGATTCCACTTTCTTGCCATACAAGTTTATCATTAATGGAGCAAAATATCTTTCCCCTCTTGGCCATCCTATTGGCCGAAATTTAAGGCAAAGAAAAAACAAGGAAAGAGAAAATTTGTGTGGTTGAAATTAGACCAAGTGTTAGCCAAAACTTGTGGTGGAAATTAATCCTTATTTTTCCTACCTTCTTACCTTATAAACTAGCTTAATCTTCTTCATTTTCTGGTTCTTCTTGGCCGAGCAACATAAGGAGAAAAGAAAGAAAATCCCTCAACTTTTGCCTTCCATTTTCTTGCTCAATCTCTTGATCCAACCGTTAAAACTTCAAATTTCTCCATAAAACCTCTTCACTTAGTGTTTGTGAGTTGTTTGGTGGAGTTGTTTGAGAAGCTAAGGTGACAAGTAGCTCTCCCTCTTGTTTTGCTAAGGTGAGTGGTGGATGAACACCTCTCCTTCCTCTAATGATGTTCAATTCATGATTAGTGGTGTTATAAGATGCAATTTCATGGATTATTTCTTGAGTTTGGTTGAATTGGTGAAGTTTTTATTTTTTTGAGGAATTTTCTGATTTAATGTGATCATGGTGTTGTGGTCATGTATGATGATTGGAAATGATGTTTAATGACTCTAGGAGGTGGAAAAAGTGATTAAGTGCAATCAATTTCTGTTTTGGAAGAAATTTCAGAAAAATTAGGTTTTGTAGTTCTTCTTTCTGCCCGAATTTATTGCACCATGTTAGAGGACGAATTGGACTTTTCTCAAAACATGAAAGTTGTAGGTATTGATTAGTTTGAAGTTCCTGTAAAATTTCAGGTCATTTGGACTAGTGTAGAGTGAGATATGTCGTTTTTACTGTTGCTGTTCTGGGTTGATCAGAATGCGAAAACTGCGCTTGTAATCTTTTGTTTTGACTGGAATTGGTTTGGATTTTGAAGTTGGTGTCTTCTGATGAAATGTATCTGGATGTCTTAGCTTACATATGCCTTTGGAATTTCGGCATTTGGACCTGTATAGACTGAGTTGTGTTCATTACAGCATAGTGCAATTTGGGAACCTGCAATTACGGTTCTGGGTTGGTATTCTGCATTTTTGACCTGTTTGCACTCAAAACTGGGTTGAGTGACCTTCTGTAATATTGTAGCCCTATCTCCTAGCTTCGAAACGGTGTGTATTGTACCTTCATCCGACAATCGTAGCGCATTTGGTACCATTACCGCAAAATGACGTCAAAACTGTTTTTCTGGTTTTGAGCTTAACCTTCATTTCCGGACTTTTCCTAGCTTGACTTGTACTAGTACTACTTGGAGCTTGTTGAATAGCTATTGGATGAACTTGTTGTTGTGTGTGTACCTTTGGGACTGGCTGAAGAAATAATGAAGCCATGATGGCTGGGAAAGTAAGCAAATTCAGGGGAAGTGCTGTCCGAAGTTTTAAAGGACTTGTTTGCATTGAGTTTGTGATCTAAGACTTGGATTTGAGCAAGGCAATGTTATATGATGGATGATTTCTGAGCCATGGAGGTGAGTGACCTCAAACTATTTCTAAATTTATTTATGAACCGTTTCTTACATTATTTACTCTTGAACTGTTTCCAAAGTTACTTTTGAAATATTTTCTTGCATATCATGCGTGCTGGCATGTGAGTGTGCCTTGTTTGCTATATTTCTTGACTTCATGACTTGTATTTTGGTTGATAACGTGTTAAGCGCTTATAATGATTTCCAAAACGAGTTTTCGGGGCGAGTGTGTACTTTATCGCACTCGACCTCGATAAATGTGAAATTTTCGATTGAAATATTACTTGCGCATGAATGTAAGCCTTTTGGGCTGAACTGGCCATTGCCCCTTGTTACCGGTCGTCTTGAGCCAGAAGCGGACTCGGTCAGGCTATTAGGAACTTGGGTGAACGTTTGGTATACTCGAGTATTACCTATGTAGGTTGGTGGAGCCTGGCCAAAAGCCAGGGACGGGGTGAATGAAATGAAATAAATGATCAAATGAGCGAGGAAATGTCAGGAGAATGAATGTATCCTTTCATGAATGTTACTATCGCTTTCCATTGTAAATGATTCTTGAATTATTGATAATCCATATTTACTGTTTTGCAAATGTTGTAGTTGTTTCTGGATTTATCATTTGATATATGACATCATTGAATTGAACTATTGTGAAACCGATTTGATTACTGATTTTAATGGTTACTCGCTGAGCTTTTAGCTCACCCCAAAAATGTTTTATTCCCCTCCCCACAGGGCTCAAGGCGAAGAAAAGCTGGGAGTGCTTATTCACGTGACTGGATGACTTATATCGTGTACAGTTTAAGTTTGGATCTATTTTGTGTACGAGTTGGTCTTGTATAAATATTTGAAATTGATATGGATGTAAGTATACGTTCCACGATTGGAATCAGTTTCCGCTGCATTTGAAATATGTAATCATTGGAGAATTTGATGAAATTTTGAGTTTTATATTGTAATTGGGTTGAGGACTGTAGTGAGCGACTGAGTCCCGGCGAGAGCTGGGCAGGCGGCCCGCCGAACCCTCTGGTTCGCCTTAGGGGGAGGTGGGGTCGTTACAAGTGGTATCAGAGCTTAGGCTTCAGATCTCTGTAGTGTATCCTAGGCTTGAAGTTTAGGATGCCGGACTGTGGGTTTGATTTGACTCTTGAGAGATTTGTGCGGGATGTCTTGACTTGATTAGTACAAGAGGGAATGTCGAGGACGACATTCTTTTAAGGAGGGGAGATTGTGACGCCCCGAAAAAAAATGAGTTTGAGAACCCGGAAATTTTCTAATTTTCTAGGGTTTATTTTTTTAACGCCCGCCTTTTCTACATTTTCTTGATTAGAAAAATTCCCCAGATAAAGTTTATGAACAAAAATAGTTTTAAAATGATTTTTCTAGTATCGGTTAGTTTTTGAGAAATTAAAAGCGTATTTTGAACGTGGGACCCACGCACTACCGGTTAAATGCACCACTTGATTCCACTTTCTTGCCATACAAGTTTATCATTAATGGAGCAAAATATCTTTCCCCTCTTGGCCATCCTATTGGCCGAAATTTAAGGCAAAGAAAAAACAAGGAAAGAGAATTTGTGTGGTTGAAATTAGACCAAGTGTTAGCCAAAACTTGTGGTGGAAATTAATCCTTATTTTTCCTACCTTCTTACCTTATAAACTAGCTTAATCTTCTTCATTTTCTGGTTCTTCTTGGCCGAGCAACATAAGGAGAAAAGAAAGAAAATCCCTCAACTTTTGCCTTCCATTTTCTTGCTCAATCTCTTGATCCAACCGTTAAAACTTCAAATTTCTCCATAAAACCTCTTCACTTAGTGTTTGTGAGTTGTTTGGTGGAGTTGTTTGAGAAGCTAAGGTGACAAGTAGCTCTCCCTCTTGTTTTGCTAAGGTGAGTGGTGGATGAACACCTCTCCTTCCTCTAATGATGTTCAATTCATGATTAGTGGTGTTATAAGATGCAATTTCATGGATTATTTCTTGAGTTTGGTTGAATTGGTGAAGTTTTTATTTTTTTGAGGAATTTTCTGATTTAATGTGATCATGGTGTTGTGGTCATGTATGATGATTGGAAATGATGTTTAATGACTCTAGGAGGTGGAAAAAGTGATTAAGTGCAATCAATTTCTGTTTTGGAAGAAATTTCAGAAAAATTAGGTTTTGTAGTTCTTCTTTCTGCCCGAATTTATTGCACCATGTTAGAGGACGAATTGGACTTTTCTCAAAACATGAAAGTTGTAGGTATTGATTAGTTTGAAGTTCCTGTAAAATTTCAGGTCATTTGGACTAGTGTAGAGTGAGATATGTCGTTTTTACTGTTGCTGTTCTGGGTTGATCAGAATGCGAAAACTGCGCTTGTAATCTTTTGTTTTGACTGGAATTGGTTTGGATTTTGAAGTTGGTGTCTTCTGATGAAATGTATCTGGATGTCTTAGCTTACATATGCCTTTGGAATTTCGGCATTTGGACCTGTATAGACTGAGTTGTGTTCATTACAGCATAGTGCAATTTGGGAACCTGCAATTACGGTTCTGGGTTGGTATTCTGCATTTTTGACCTGTTTGCACTCAAAACTGGGTTGAGTGACCTTCTGTAATATTGTAGCCCTATCTCCTAGCTTCGAAACGGTGTGTATTGTACCTTCATCCGACAATCGTAGCGCATTTGGTACCATTACCGCAAAATGACGTCAAAACTGTTTTTCTGGTTTTGAGCTTAACCTTCATTTCCGGACTTTTCCTAGCTTGACTTGTACTAGTACTACTTGGAGCTTGTTGAATAGCTATTGGATGAACTTGTTGTTGTGTGTGTACCTTTGGGACTGGCTGAAGAAATAATGAAGCCATGATGGCTGGGAAAGTAAGCAAATTCAGGGGAAGTGCTGTCCGAAGTTTTAAAGGACTTGTTTGCATTGAGTTTGTGATCTAAGACTTGGATTTGAGCAAGGCAATGTTATATGATGGATGATTTCTGAGCCATGGAGGTGAGTGACCTCAAACTATTTCTAAATTTATTTATGAACCGTTTCTTACATTATTTACTCTTGAACTGTTTCCAAAGTTACTTTTGAAATATTTTCTTGCATATCATGCGTGCTGGCATGTGAGTGTGCCTTGTTTGCTATATTTCTTGACTTCATGACTTGTATTTTGGTTGATAACGTGTTAAGCGCTTATAATGATTTCCAAAACGAGTTTTCGGGGCGAGTGTGTACTTTATCGCACTCGACCTCGATAAATGTGAAATTTTCGATTGAAATATTACTTGCGCATGAATGTAAGCCTTTTGGGCTGAACTGGCCATTGCCCCTTGTTACCGGTCGTCTTGAGCCAGAAGCGGACTCGGTCAGGCTATTAGGAACTTGGGTGAACGTTTGGTATACTCGAGTATTACCTATGTAGGTTGGTGGAGCCTGGCCAAAAGCCAGGGACGGGGTGAATGAAATGAAATAAATGATCAAATGAGCGAGGAAATGTCAGGAGAATGAATGTATCCTTTCATGAATGTTACTATCGCTTTCCATTGTAAATGATTCTTGAATTATTGATAATCCATATTTACTGTTTTGCAAATGTTGTAGTTGTTTCTGGATTTATCATTTGATATATGACATCATTGAAATGAACTATTGTGAAACCGATTTGATTACTGATTTTAATGGTTACTCGCTGAGCTTTTAGCTCACCCCAAAAATGTTTTATTCCCCTCCCCACAGGGCTCAAGGCGAAGAAAAGCTGGGAGTGCTTATTCACGTGACTGGATGGCTTATATCGTGTACAGTTTAAGTTTGGATCTATTTTGTGTACGAGTTGGTCTTGTATAAATATTTGAAATTGATATGGATGTAAGTATACGTTCCACGATTGGAATCAGTTTCCGCTGCATTTGAAATATGTAATCATTGGAGAATTTGATGAAATTTTGAGTTTTATATTGTAATTGGGTTGAGGACTGTAGTGAGCGACTGAGTCCCGGCGAGAGCTGGGCAGGCGGCCCGCCGAACCCTCTGGTTCGCCTTAGGGGGAGGTGGGGTCGTTACACAACTGCAATACCATGGATTGAAGAGGCGTATGAAAAGGTGAAATTAATACGCCAAAGGATTCAGACAGCTCAGAGCCGTCAAAAGAGTTATGCAGATGATCGAAAGAAGGATTTGGAGTTTTCGGTTGGAAATCAAGGTTTCCTTAAGATCACGCCTCTGAAGGCAAGTTTGATGGCAGGAAAAGGAAAAAAGTTGCAACCTAGATTTGTAGGACCTTATAAGATTCTTCAACGTGTGGGAAATGTGGCCTATAAACTGGAACTGCCACCAATCTTGTCTCGAATTCATAGTGTTTTCCATATATCTATGCTCAAGAAGTATCATGTAGATCCCTCTCATGTACTGCAACAAGAAAATATTGAGATTGACGAGGCACTAACGTATGAGGAGAAACCGGTGAAATTTTTGGATCGTAAGGTGAAGGAACTAAGGAATAAGCAAATTCCTCTGGTGAAAGTCCTATGGAGGAATCATGAAATAAAGGAAGCAACTTGGGAAGTAGAGGAGGAGATTCGAAAGAAATATCCAGACCTATTTCCAGATCAAGGTATGAATTTCGTGGACAAAATTCTGTTAAGGGAGAGAGGATGTGAGGGCTCATGTTTTATTTCTTAATTTAGTCATTTTTATAATTATTTGCCCTAGTGTTATTTAATTATTCTAGTATTGCATGAATTTTCCTTAAATTTCATTTTTTCGCGCGCGCGTCGAAAGTTTCTCGGAAGTCGTGCCGGTCCGATTAATTGGGAAATTGAGAAATTAGTATTAGACTCGTAAGTATGAGTAATTAAAGTGTTAGAAGAATTACCTTGGAGAATTAGTGTATAAGTGTATCAAACGAGAGAGAAAGTGGTAGTATGAAACCCTATTACGACACTATTGAAAGTTGACTTTTGGCAAAACTTAAGAGCTACTTTTCCCTCCAATCTTCCGTCACAAGCTTCACACTCAACTCCCTCATCTCTCTCTCCTCCATTCAGCCGAACCAAGCACGGAAAAAAGGGGGAAGAAACTCCATTCTTCTAACTATCATTTTACTCACAAATCCTCCACCAAATCACACACTACTTGAAATTCTACTCTAGCAAGAAGAAAAGTGAAGGCTTGTGGAGTTTTCTTGGTGAAAATTGGAAGAAACACTCACTTACTCCTAGGGTTTAGTAACTTGGAAATGTAGACACCAAAATTTCACCATTTTATGTTATTCATATTTTTGTTTATTTTATTTATTTTTAAATTTATTTTGTTTCATTTTATATTTCTTGAGGAAAATCATTTAAGAAAATCGAAAAAAAAAGAGAAAATTAGGAAGAAAAGAATTAGAAAGAAAGAAGAAAAACAAAAGAAAAAATCAAATCAAATCTATTTTTTATTAAATAAAAAAAGGGGATTCGATCGTACAGAAGCCAGGATCAAGGCTCAAAAATTGCAGCTCCATTCCAGCCCCTTTCCCATTCGGTTTTTTTCATATTTTTTGGTTCCATTGGATCACTCTAGTACAGGCCATCTGGCATTAATCCAGAAACCTCAGATTCTTGTGTAACAAGAGCCATCTAAGGGCTCAAAATAGCCACAAGAAAAGCCAGCAAAACTGCGCCAATGGATGCTAGGGTTGGAGGGATTTTTGTAACTACAAAAGGCTGAGAAACACAGCCTTGAAGAGAGAGAACGGAGGGGCGGCGGAGAGATCAGAGGGAGAGAAAAATAGCAAAAAAAAAGGGAGAAAACGAGAGAAAAAGAGAGAGAAAAATGGCAGAAAATTTTGGTTAAGAACTGAGCCAGGGATGATCATCTGGCTCTATTTTGTCTTGAAATCTGATTGATATTGTAGTTATTTGAGGGATATTTTCGTTTCTGCACTATATAGATGTAGGAAAACAGATTTTGTGTTGAAGATTTCCCAAAAAAACATCGTTAACACCTTTTGATTTGGATCCGAAGTAGCAAGGTCATCAGCACTTGGACTGTGAGGATTCACAAAATTCATTTATTTTTAAAAAAAAAACCCTATTTCGAGCTTATTTAATCATGTAATTGTCCATTTATTCTGAATATCATTTTCTAGCCCTATTGAACTTAATTACATGGAAGTATAGGTTCAAAATATTTTTAAAGTGACTCGTTTAAAAAAAAAATTAATTTCCGAAAGCACGTTTAGTGAAATTAGTGAAAAAGTATTTGGAAATTTTAACCGTTGGAGAGTACAATAAGTTTCGAACATTGGAGACTTGTACTATGGACCTAAATTAGGTATTTTAAAGTTTAAGTACTCAGGTGATAGTTAGTAGTACTATCGTTATAAGAATTTCTTGGAAGTGTCACTTTATCGCGCTTAAATTGGAAATTCGCATTTTTACGCGCGCGATTAATTGGGAGACTATAGACCTTCATTTTATATCTTTAAGAGTGGATAATAATAGTATGAATATAAGTATATTGGAGGTTTAGTGCACTAGTGAAATGAACGCGAGAGGAATCAAGCACAAAACGCGCGCGTACGCGCACTATTGAAGAGTTGACTTTTGCACCAATTCTAGCCACACAAATGAAGCTTCCTTAGGAAGCCAAAATAGATCAAAACACTCTCTCTCTTCCTCACAAAGTGGCCGGCCATCAGCTGCAAAAATAACCCAAGGAGTTCTTCATTTTTCATCTCTAAATCTTGCACAAATCATCTCCAATTCCTTCCAAATTTCACACACACTTAGCTTAATACTTGGAGATCATCTTAAGCTACAAAAAGGGGGAGCTTTCCATGGTTTTCTTGAGCTAAGAGACGGCCAAAATTCTACCCTTGTTCACCAACACAAGTAAGTGACGATCAACCCTCAAATTCTTGGCCTATGGAAGTTGATTTACACTTATGAGTTTAGATATTCATGTGGGTGGCTTGTTATTGTTGGAAAATTTTGAATGTGGGCTCTATGAACTCCCACTCTTGGACTGATGGCTGATGTGATGCTTGATGATGGATTTAATGTTGGTTTAGTGCTCAAATTGGTAGATTAATGGTGCATAGCTAGTATAAACTTCAAGGAGTGCATGGATGTAAAGTTTCCAATTCTGCCCCTGTTATGATCGTGCCTATTTTTGTGGAATTTTGAGGTTTTAATGGCTTGTATATGATGTCTATATGTTGTATAGATGGTGTACAAAGTTTCATCGAAAAATATTGAGGTTTGGTTGGTCAAATGGATTAATCTCGCAAAGCTAGCAAACCTGAAAAATTTCCCCGTAATGCTCAGACAGCCTTCTTGTTTCATCCATAACTCTGTGCTCCGACATCAAAATCAAGTGCTGTCAGTGGTATTTGAAACTAGACATTTCCATATTTCCAACGGTATAAAATTCACCCCCTAATTCCACCTGAGTATCCCGTACCAACCGTTTAAAGATGACTGTCCTGTTTCTCTGTTTTCCTGGAACGAAGTTCAGAAGCTGCAACTTGAGGCTCGAATTTGAGCTAGTTGTGTGCTGAATTTCAAAATGATTTCTTTTGTGAAATTATATTTTTATGAATTTATTTTCCAACGCCACCAACCATGCTCAATTCTGAGTTGAATTGAGTGATTTGTGATCAAAATACGAAACCTGCCCTGTTCTTGAAAACCCTAAATTTTGGGCAGAATTGATGCTAGACTTGGTGAGGACTTGCCAATTGAATTTCTTGTAGTTAAAACACTTCCCAAATGTACCATGAATGTTCCTTAGGCTTTGCCTACACAAATGAACCATTTTTGAAGGATTTTCCTTGGCCAAATGTTTGGAAATGGAAAACAAGAAGCTCAAGGCAGTTTTGCCTTAGGATTTTTCGAAACTTTGGTTGTTTGGTTGTCTACCTTCCCGAAGGTATTTTTCCATGAAATTTGATCGACAGATACCCTTTATATAGGAGTATTGTATTACCAAATTTGGTACCAATCCGAGTCCATTTCACTGCTCGACTAAATTACCAAAGTTCATGACTCGAGTTTGGAAAACCCTTGTTTCACAAGGGAATTTTGGTAACTTTGAGTTGCCATATCTTAGTGCTCAACACTCCGTTTCTCATTCTGCTTGACTTTTTGTAAACTTGGATTGCAACTCTAATAGAGTTCCAAATTCAAAGGCTAGTTCCAATCAAGTGAATTTTGCCGAATTTTCAAAGTTGGCCAAAAACCAACTTAAATCTGCCTCATGAACCAAAACAGCGACTTTGAGGTCATTTTTGAATGTTTTTCATTTGGAATCTTAGAAAAGTGTATTCTCGGAACTTTTAGTACTTTGGAAGAGGTTTCCAACGGTACCAATTTTTCCAATTTTCGACATGTGGAATGTGAGATACGATTTTTCAAAATATCGTATCAAAACTGAAATTTTCCGAATTTCAAGGAAATGGAGTTTTTCAAGTATTCCTTACTCCTTCGATAATACTTGAACGTTTATGCTTGATTTCCAAGATAAAAAAACTCGATTGTTCTTATACTTTAAGAAACTCCACTTGAACCTCGATTTACGAGTAATTGAGATTCATTTTCATGAAATTTCCCTAGATTGTACTAGTGCACAATCTTCCTTGATAATTGAGATGTGTGAATGATAATTCACTATTATTTGCTCAGGCGCACACGAGGACCTTCAAGAGGATCCCATAGTGGAAGTTTGAACCTCCAAGTGACACTTTTGCTATTGACTCACAATGAGTGTCAAGTGTGTGTACTATGTGATATATCTGCAAAGTGATAAGTGTTATATAAACTGAGATTTTGAAACCTTTGGGTCGAGTGTGTAGTTTATCGCACTCGTCCTCATTTAAACGAAGTGAACTTGAGTTCATGAAGTGTAGTGATTACTTGTTTAAGTAACTTGTTAAGTGAATAAATGTGAAGTGTTTAAGTGATTATTTATGCTGTGATTGCATAAGTCGTTGGAGTGAACCTCCTCGATACAAAAGTGTAAAAGTGGGGGACGCCCAAACTCTCTTATTGGCTAGCCTTGGACTCGAGCCAGCATGGGCTTGGTCGAGCTCCTCAGTGAACCATGAGATTTCATAAGCTCGACCTATTAAGAGGTCTTGCTTGGCATACTCGCTGAAGTATCGCCTCATAAATGTATTGCGGGTCCGGTGTGGTATGTAAGGTTGAGAAGGGGAAGTGTAAGTGATGTTTCTACGGATTAAACCTACCCGGTTGACGGAGTGTCAACGCGTGGAGGTTCGGGATCGTGCAAGTGGAAAATAGCTCCTGAGAGCTCCCATATCCTTGAATTGTTTCTGTTTACTTTTCAGTGAAGTGCTCTTTATTGAATGGTTATTGTTTTAAATTGATTAATTTGGAAGTGTTACTTGAATGGTCCCTGTACTTTTCATTAATTATATTACGGCTCTAAAAATTTAGATTTCTTTCAATTAGGTCCCTAATTTAATTGCAAAATAGGTCATTGAACTTTATTTTCCTTTAATTTTGACCCTGGATCTTTGTGATAATTATAATTTAACCCCCAAAACTTTGTTAATTTTTGCAATTAAGTCCCTACTTGTTTTAATTTCTTAAATGTAGGTTGTTTACATGATTTAATTAATTCAATTTCATGCTTATTTTCATCTTTTATGATTATTTGTTAATTAAAGTGGTACCTTAATCATTTTCTTTGTGTTGGAGGGTAGAAAAGGATAAACTTCACTTCATTAGATCACCAATTCAAAGAAGGTATAGTCTACTCTTTATTTTGATTTTACTTGATCTTATGTGCCCCTATGTGACTTTTATGTGTATAATTGCATGCCTTTTGAATGTTTTTATTTCATTTATTTATTTAGTCACTTTAATTATTTTGATTTTGTATATTTATTTTAATTTAATTTTTAATTATTTGGAAGGCAATTAAACACCAAAATTGTAATAGTTAAGTTATTATTTTATTTTATTTCATTCTTTACCCCTTTAGATTGTAGTTAGGGCCCCCAAATATAATAGTTAGATCTTTATTTGCTTTGTGTGTTTTGCATGCTTATGTGTTTACGTGTTACTCGCTTTCTTAGGGCTTGCATCTAGATATCATGCTTATGTGCTATATGTAATTTATGTGTTTATTTGCTTTTATCACATTTTACATGATTTATTTGATTATAATAAGTGCATGACGTCACCACACTAGTCCAACGCTAGTTATGGCCTTTTTTTTTCCGTTACCACACTAGTCTAACGCTAGTTGTGGCCCTTGTTTCCATTTTCTCGCTAGTCCAATGCTAGTGAGAACTTATAGATATAGGTTAGTCCAACGCTGGACCCTTAGGGACCATTCTCGCGTTAGATCATATTCATGTGAACAAAATCACTACATTTGCATGCATATTTTCTATCTTTTAGGGTTTTATCATATTGCATGACATTTTCCTTGTATGTACATCCCTTATCCCATATTTCCCCGATATGTATATCCCTTATCCCTATATGTAAGACATGACATTAGACTTGCATTCCATTTAAGAAAATTAGAACTAGGTTAGATCATTTGTTTGATTAGATAGGAAATACCCCTCGAATATGGGATATGGACGAGTGTGGCTTTCTAGCCTTACACGCTCATATTCCCTCTATTAAAGGGAAAATTAAAGTCACAAATATTAGTTCCCCGCACCCATTATGATACATTCCCTTAGGTCATGTATATTTGTATATTATTATTTTCTTTCTTTCTTTTCTTCGAGTCTCATCTTTTGCAAATTTCGTAACCTCTTCAAAGAGTTACTTTTGGACATTGCAATTAATGCGATTAGCACCAATCAAACTTGAAGAGACATATTGACCCTTTCGATAACCATTTGGTCTAGATTTGTATTCATATAGTGACATCCAAATGTGATAAATTTTTAGGTTAAAATAAGAAAATTTTTGAGTAAATCACGCAACTAGCCTTGGTTAGGTTGAAATGGTGTCTTGGAATTCATCCTTGCTTTCCCTTTCTTCAACTGTGACTCCCGAGCCCATTTCTCTTGATTTTCGAAGACTTTGAGTCGTTTAAAAAGGGTTTTCTTTACTTTTTATTTATTTAAATTCATTTTAGGTGACTTGGTACACCTTAACTCAATACCAAGTGGCGACTCTTACTTTTTGTTAAAAACACTTTTAAACTATTATTTTGGGTCAAAATCGTTGCATTTTTAAGTCCCATTTAGGCCCATTTTCTTTATTTATTTTCTAAAAATTAAAAACTAATTTTCACTCAAAATCAATCAAAAAATTAATTTTTATAAGCCCGTAATCGTAATTTATTATTTTTCAAAAAATGGGGCACGACAGGAAGGTAACCCTCTTCACCTCTTTAATCTTTCAAATTTTAAGAAGAGTAGAGCTTAGTTTTCATGGGTTTGAAACCCTAATCGCGTTTAGGCTAGCGGACTTGAGGAAACATTTATCTTGCTTTAAATCCTAAGCTAGATGTCTTGAGGAGGCCTTTAGGTAGTTGACTTGAGGCTATATTGCTTGATTATTGTTGTTCATGTGATGAATGAGATGATTATGGTTAGAAAGTGAAGAGAAAGTTGAAAAAATTGTGAAAGGAAAGCTGGCCGAAATTCTGTTCATGTTGTTCTGCTTTTAATCTAAAATTTTGATGCTTGGTTGGCTGTTAAATTGATGGATATATGTTGTAAAATGTGTGTAGAAAGTGTCTTTCAAAAATCATGTCGAATGGTTGCATAAAACTTGAGTTTTGGAAAAGTTTGAAATCTGAAAATTCGCTAGCAGGATAACCGGACAGTAGTTCTTTGTCTGAACATAACTCTTTGTACAAAAGTCAAAATTGAGTGCCGTTTGTGGCATTCAAAACTAGACATTCAGAGGTTTCAAACGGTATAAGAATCCCCTACTAGTTCATTTTGAACAAATCATGGTGAGTCGGCAAAGTGGACTGTCCTGCTTTGCTTGGTTGTCCGAATGAAACTGAGAAGCTGCATCTTGTGGCTCGATTTTGTTCCACTTGTGAAAAGATTTTCAAAACGATGCCTTCTGATGAGTTGTAGAATTTTGAACCTAATTTATAACACTATAAACCATTCTCAATTTGGACTTGTGTAGAGTTAGATATGGTCTAATTTCAAAACTGCGTTAAAACTGGAAACTGGAAATTTTCTGAACAGATTGCAAAAATCTGTCAACTTTCAACTGTTATATCTTGCTGGTCAAAACTCTGAATTTAGTTATGCTTGTTGTGTTTGAAACTTGATTTGGAACTCTTGTTGTGTTATAAATTTTAGAGGCTGATTCAATTTTTTTGTGAATTTTTCCGAATTTCCGAACTTTGCTGAAAACCAAGACTGCTTCTGTCTTGTTTTCATGAATCAGCAATTTTGAGCTGAAAAATGAATGCTTCTATTTGGAATCTTGGAAGGGTATCTTCTGGGAACTTTTAGTACTTTGGATCTAGTTTTCAACGGTATAAAGTTTTCTATTTTTGGATGTACCGGACTCAAGATCTAATTTTCCAAATTTTGTCGCGCAAAGCTGAAAATTTTTTATTCTTTAGGAAATGAATTTTCGAGAACTTTTCACCTTCTTTCGATATTTATAGACCGTTTTAAACTCGGTTTCTTGGAGGATACAAGTTTTCCTTGTGACTTTAAATCCTTACTTTTGAATCTTGAATTTCAATAGAGTAATGCCCTCTTGAGGCATTGTTCTACGTTTAAACGAATGCACTTTCTTCCTTGAATGATAAGTGACCGTGAGTTTACGTGAGTGATGTATGGTCCGTATTTCTTCAGGTGCTCAACCGAGTCTTGAAGAGAATCTCGGAAGGGACAACTAAAGACTTTACTCGTTCAGTTACTTTTCAATTAGTGAGTGTCAAGTGCATGACTTGTCGAGTCAAGTGTGTACTTTATCGCACTCGTTCTCTTTTACTTGGTTATTTAATTAACTTGCTCATACGTGAAATTTTACTCGTGTTTGACTCAATGTCGATTGGAGTGAATCTCATCGACTTATACGTGTACTCGTGGGGGATGCCCAAATCTCATTGGCTAATCTTGCGACTCGAGCCGGCATGGGTTTGGTCGAGAAGCTTGATAAACCATGAGAATATTATAAAACAAAACTTGATCTGTTGAGATCTTATTCGGCATACTCGTGTAGTATCGTCTTTTTCGTGTGTGTTTGGTTATGGATCCGAGAGGGTAAAATGATGGATGAGGGAAGTAAGTGAAGTTTCTATGGATTTAATACCTACCTGGTTGACGGAGTGTCATCACATGGGGGTATTGGATCGAGCCTTGGCAAGGCAAGTGCAATTTAGCTCCTGAGAGTTCTGGTATCCTTATTAATTGTGTTTTATTATTAATTGTGAATTACTTGAACTTTCTAGCTTTAATTCTTGTACAAGTGTTATTGTTATTTGAACTATGTGTTTGCATGTTTTTCTTGGCCTCATTGAGTGTTCGCTCACCCCATTAGTTTGTTTTCCTTAACAGGAGCTCGGAAATGGAAAGAATTTTGAGGAAGGCGACTTGATTACTTCTGATTAGAATGTTGGAATGTAATTGATTAGTCAACTTATAGTGGTTGTATTTTGGAAAAGTTGATGTATTTTTGAGAACTTGTGATGTAAGACTTGAAAGTTTTTAAGTGACTTTTCTTTATTTCAACCTTTATTATATGGTTGTTATCCTTAAGTTTGAATTAGACTTGTATCGAGTCCTAACGAGAGCTAGGCAGGCGTTCCACGGATACCCTTGGGTTCTCCCTAGGGAGAAATGGGGGCGTCACAGATCACACAATGAATCAATCAATAAATGAGCAATATCACTTGAGAGAAGTAGAAAAGATATGTAATTTAAGGATCACAGGATAATAGATAAATAAAAAGAGAACAATTGCAAACCAATTGACTACCAATCTCCTCTTAAGCTCGAAAATCAATTCACAAAAGAAGTTTCTTCAAATTGATGAAATACAACCAATCTTGTGTATAAAGAAAGGCTCACTTCCGCCTTGCCCCAAGCTTCACATAGTCAAGTTAGGAAGTTTTACAATCCCTCAGGATAACCCTCACAAAGCTACACTATTGAAGTATTTTCTCATAAATGAAAAGCTTACAAAGAACTTTACACCACAAAGAGTACAAATATTTCCTTGGAGAGTATTTTCTCACTAAAACTACTCTTGATCTTTTGTATTCTCAATGTGCAAAAGTTGTTTGAAATTTCGGACCATGCTCTATTTATGGGAGACCAAGAAAGTGTTTCATTAAAGCTCCAATGGATAGAAGGTAGCTGAAAAGTCAACTAGCCGTTGGGAGTATCGGACGTCCGGTACTTCCGATGCATGCGTTCGAAAGCGGACAGAGAGTTTGAAAATCTTTTCAATTCTTTCGAACATCCGGTGATGATGTTCTTTGTTCAATATGCTCGTCCGGTACTTGCTCTATCTATCGGACGTCCGGTATTGTCATTGTGAGCGTCCGACAGCTTTTGACTTCCTTTTTCTTCTTTCGATTGCTTTTTGAATCAAATTTCTTCAGAGATGAAAAGTTTTCTCATTGAACAAATATTGGTTTGAATTATCTAATTATTTTGTAAACATAAAAAAATCAGGATCAAGATCATCATTCTCCTCCTTTTTGATGATGACAAAACAATGGATCATATTTTGAAAAAAATTGAGCAAAAACTCCCCCTTACACATAGCATCCATAACCAATTCAAAATCATTTAGTACCAACATCAGCAAACCTATGAGCACAGTAATTTTCATCATAGTCAACATATTATCATAAAAAACTCCCCCATTTTGTCATCATAAAATCAAAAAGTAATTGCCATCAAAAGTAACATCATCAGCTAACATCAAAATCAATCAATAACAACCATTACCAGCCAATATCAACAGAAAAATAATATCAAAAGATATCAATGAACATCAATGATACCAACATTCATATCAACCAAAATCCATTAATGGTAACATTAAAAAAAGTCAAAGGATACAATACTGAACATAAAAAATATCAAAAACATTACAAAAGAAAAAACTGAAAAATGCATCCTAATATGAAGTGCGAATGACCCTAGAGTACTGTCAGACGCCCGTTCATCAACTATCGGACGTCCGATAAAGTTTGATCGAAAAAATTTATATAGTCTTTTTCAAAACGTCCAATTTTGTCCTTAAAAATATAAACTGATCCAAAGGTAAAACTTTTGTAAAAATATCAGCAATTTAGTCTTTCGAACAAATACAAATTTCACACTTTTGGACAAGATCACGAATGAAATAATACTTTATGTCGAGGTGCTTTGTTCTAGAGTGTTGAATAGGATTATTTGTCAAATTTATGGAAATTGTGTTATCACAATACATCGGCACACAGTCATACACTAGTCCAAAGTCATTCAAGGTATGTTTCATTCAGCGGCTACATATTCCGCTTCCGCCGTAGATAGAGAGATAGCATTTTATTTCTTGTTAAACCATGATACTAAACAATTATCAAGAAAATGACATGTCCCACTAGTACTTTTTCTATCTATCTTACATCCACAAAAATCAGCATTCGAAAAATCACATAAGGCAAATTCATGACATTTAGGATACCAAAGACCATAATTCAAGGTTCCCTTTAAATATGTAAAAATTCTTTTAACAGCGTTTAAATGAGATTTTTTAGGGTAAGATTGGAAACGAGCACACAAGCAAACGACAAACATAATATCGGGTCTACTTGCGATTAAATAAAATAAGCTACCAATCATACATCTATATTTCTTCTCATCAATTTTCGTACCTTCTTCATTTTTGTCAAGTTTGGTGGATGTACACATAGGCGTTCCAATTTGTTTCGAATCCTCCATTCCGAATCTTTTGAGAAGTTCCTTTGTATACTCTTTTCGGATGGATCACCAATAATGAATTCTTCGGGATGATTTTGAACAAACTTCCAACCTTCTGAAAGATCTTTAGGTATACTAACAACCTTATCATTTTTTTCTAACGCTTGATTTTCTTGAAAATCATCTTCCTTTGATTTCTCTTCTAATAGAGTATTTTCTTCATCTTGAATCGCGAGCTTCTTAAATCTTTCTTGAACATCTACATCATCATCTTCACAACAACTCTTGGAAATATCATCATTAGTTTCATCAAATGTGATATATATGGATTCTTCTATAACAAGAGTCCAAGAAATAATATTTGGTACCCTTTAATTTTTTTGATCCTTGAGAGTTACCATCATGTCTAATTATCCACAAGCATTTTATGTCTCTTCTCATGTTCTTCCTCACATAACAATCATTTTTCATGTGACCTTTTTGACAAAAAAAACTACACATAACCAAAGAATTATTTACATGAAAAGGTTTAATAGATCTTATTTCTCTTCTCTTATGAATAGTAAATTCATTTGCACCAGAATTTAACTTTTTTCATGAGTGCCAAGATGAGGCTTTGATTCATTTCCTTGAAAATAGTTTTAGTTTTTATGTTGGAGAAACTCATTTAGATTGTCCATTCTTTTTTTCAAATCACCTTGTTCCTCTTTGAACATTTCACAAAGCCTTATTTTCTATCAAGTTCATTTTGTAGATAAATCTCACCCTTTTTCAAGTAATCATTTTCAGTTTTCAGATTTTCTTGAAAAAGACGTGCATTGTCCTGAAGAAAAAATTAACTTTGTATTTTAATTCCTTGCTTCTAGCATAAGATTCTTTCAAACTATCAGGCAGTTTTTCAATGAAAGATTCAAGATCATCATCACTTTCAAGTTGAGGGTTGCAAGTTGTTATCTCATTATCTCCAATAGTCATAAAAATCATTTGAGTAGATTCTTCTTTCTCTTCAATTTCACCATCGGTGTTGCACTCATTCCATGTGATTTGAAAGTTGTGAATCTTGATTTTCTTTCGGCTTTTCATTCTTTCTTCTTCTTCATTGGACACTCACTCATGTAGTGTCCAAATTGGCCGCATTCATAGCATTTGTCATCTTACTTTTTGTTGGCCTGTTGCTTTCCTTTGTTTCTTGCATTGTTGAATTTATTGGAATTCGAATTGTTAGATCCCCCTTTTCTAAATCTCCATTTGTTGAGCATTCTTTTGAAGCTTTTTGTGATGAGAGTTAGGTCATTGTCATCAACATCCATATCTTTACCATCCAATGAAATAAAGTCATCTTTATCTTGAGATACTTTTAGAGCAATGCTCCTTTTTACTTTTGTATCTTCTTTTTCTTGTACCTTAGTCTTAAGGTTCAACTCATAAGATGCTAGAGAGTTTATAAGAGATTCAATGGGCATTAAATTCAAATCTTTCACCTCTTCCATAGCAGTCACTTTACTCTCCCAATCTTTAGACAAAATATTCAAGATTTTTTTGTTTTTCTCTCCTAAGGAGTATTCCTTTTTCAGAACCTCTAAATCCTTAATAAAATCATTAAATCTATAATACATTTTATCAATATCTTCATGAGATTCCATCTTAAATGACTCATATTTAGTAACCAAGATAGATTTCTTTTGTTCTCTAACATTCTCACTACCTTCATAAATTTCTCTCAATTTGTCCCAAATCTCTTTAGCCGCCTTACAGCTTTTGAGCCTAATAGATTCAGTCTAAAGCACTATATAACACATTCATAACTTTTGCATTTAAGGTGAGATGAGCTCTATCCTCTGCAGTCAATTCATTTCTTGTTTTCAGTCTAGGTCTATGAGTATTTTCATCTTTTATTGAGACATCATATGGACCTTCATTAACAATAAATCACAATTCAATGTTAATCGATTGCAAGAAGATAACTATTCTCTCTTTCCAACTCACATAATTTGACCCATTAAACATTGGAGACCTAGTTACAGATTGTCCTTAAAAAAATATGGTATTGTTGGTTGTCATCTTTGCTCCTAAACCGCTTGAGCTTAATCTCTAGGAGGCCAAACTCTGATATCAATTGTTAGGCCCGAAGACAACCTAAGAGGGGGGCGAATTAGGTTGATTAAAAAACTAATCAGATTATGTGTACTTTTTACTCAATGCAAAATTTACCCTCTTTTCTAAGTGATCACACAATGAATCAATCAATAAAGGAGCAATATCACTTGAGAGAAGTAGAAGAGATATGTAATTTAAGGATCACGAGATAATAGATAAATAAAAAGAGAAGAATTGCAAACCAATTGACTACCAACCTCCTCTTAAGTTCGAAGATCAATTCACAAAAGAACCTTCTTCAAATTGATGAAATACAACCAATCTTGTGTACAAAGGAAGGCTCACTTCCTCCTTGCCCTAAGTTTCACTCGGTCAAGTTAGGAAGTTTTGTAATCCCTCAGGATAACCCTCACAAAGTTATACTATTGAAGTATTCTCTCACAAACGAAAAGCTTACAAAGAACCTTACACCACAAAGAGTACAAATGTTCTTTGGAGAGTATTTTCTCACTAAAACTACTCTTGATCTTTTGTATTCTCAGTGTGCAAAAGTTGTTTGAAATTTCTGACCATACTCTATTTATGGAAGACCAAGAAAGTGTATCATTAAAGTTTCCAACGGATAGAAGGTACTTGAAGAGTCAACTAGCTGTTGAGAGTATCGGACGTCCAGTACTTCCGATTCTTGCGTCCGAAAGCGGACAAAGAGTTTGAAAAATCATTTCAATTCTTTCGGACATCCGGTGATGATGTTCTTCGTCCGATATGATCGTCCGGTACCCGTGCTGTCTATCGGACATTCGATATTGTCATTGTGAGCGTCCGACAGCTTTCAACTTCCTTTTTCTTCTTTGAATTGCTTTTTAAATCAAATTTCTTTAAAGCTGAAAAGCTTTCTCATTGAAAAAATATTAGTTTGAATTATCCAATTATTTTGTAAACATCAAAAAATCGGGATCAAGATCATCAAAGTGGTGGTAGGTGTCCAATGAAGAGGGTAGTGGATACCAAACTACATCTAGCATGAAAAAAAGTTTCTAATATACTTCAAAAAAATTTAAATAAAAAGTCTAAACATACATCTACGGTAAAAAAAAAACCTTTTTCTCAGTTTACAACTACAGCAATATTTTATAAAGCGCCTCTAATAACTCTTAGTTTATATGGACCTATCACTATCAAATCCTATTTTTGTTTTGATACCAAACTATGGATAGATAATTTTATGAGAACATGAAGATTTGGATCCCCTTAAAGTCCAAGAAAATTCATTTTACAAGTCTTCACATTCTAATATAATGGTTAATGGTGCAATCGAACTCAAGAATCATTGAAGATCTGAACCTATGTCATGCTTATTTCTTATTATTTTTATTTAATTAAGTTTCAAACAATAATTGTTAGTTAATTAGAGTTAGTCTTGAGTTATTTTTGAGTCGTTAATAAGGAAAATAAAGGCTAAGGTTATGTTGACCATAGTTAAACCAATTTGAATTAGTTAGTTTCCTATTCTAGAAGAGTTAGAGTTTTAGGAAAGTAATTAATTATTTTCAAGTTGGTTTAGGTCTTTGAGTCTTGTAAAAGGTTATAAATAAGTCTCAAGTGTCAACGTTTTTTATAGTCAAGTCATATGATAAATAAAATTTGAGAGTTTTCTCTTTCTTGTTCTTTGCGAATATTCCTTGATACAAAGTGAGTCGTGTCTCCTTTGTTCAAGTTTTGGTTTATCAATTCAAGACCACATTGAATTGTGGCACCATTCTACTAACACATCTTGGTTCGCTATTTTGTTGAGTTGTGGGTCGCGATTAGATTCAAGATTCACAATTTTATGGGTTAGAAGGGTCGAGGTTGTTCGATTTTGTATCCATAATCTGGTCAAGATAGATCCTTCCGCTGTCTGTGCAATTCGTTTCTTTGAGAGAGTCTTGTTTCGTTGCTTTTGTTTAATTGAGTCCAAAAAAAATACTATTCATCAGATATTATTCACTGAGTTACCTTGTGTTGTCTCTTATTGTTCTTGCATCTTATAGTTGAGTTGGTGTATTCTTGAAACTCTTGGATTGCAAGGTTGGATTCTTGAAAAAAATCTGGATACAAAAGTTTCTAAATCTTGAACTTTGAAAATCCTAAAGTTCATCCTCTTGAATCTTGAAGTGCGGCTACCTTGTTTTCTCGAATTGGCAAGTTAAAAAAAAAGAAGGAAAAAAAAGGCAGCCTTGCGTTTGGATTTGGAAACCAGAGGGATTTGGAATCTTGTTTTCAAATTCTTGATTTCTAATTCTTGTTGGACTTGGTTCATATTATCAGCTGTCAAAATCCAAAAATGCACTTAGGAAAGCTCCCAAAAAAAAACAGCATCTTACTTTCGTAAGATGCATCCAAGAACCATTCAAACTAAACTCCAACTTCCAGCCATAACGCATACAATTGGGTAGACTATCATCTAGGTTTCTAAATTTCTGCCGAATTGTGTCTTGTTTTTCCAGTTTCAAATCTGATTTGTCTAGTCATTATGGTCCGTTTGAGTCGTGTTTCCATAGTGCTTTGTCTTGAATAATTTCTAACTTCACTTGAATCAATTTTCTAGTTTTCCTCTTGTGTTGAGTTGTAAAGTCCAATCTTGAATTACCTCTAACTTACATTCCATGTCACATACAATTGTGAGTTGAATTGTTAAGCAATCTTGATCACTTATGAGCAAATCATATTGCTTCAAGGGTTGTGATCAAGGACTTGAAGGAGTTGGTGAGATCCATAGAGCAAAATATACTTGTGTGATACATGAGTGACGAGTATATACACGTGAGCTTGAGTGGTGAGGAAAATATCTTTTGTTTCACTAACTTTTTGCAGGTTCCCTTATACATTATGACGAGTACGAGGTGTATAAAAGCTATCTTACAACATCGTCTTCCTGATCCTAAGGGAGTCAAACAAGTGGCATTATGTGGTGTAGATAATCAGTTGGACATCGTCAAATCTCAGTTGTATTGTTGGTTTTATACTCGTTGTAGTGTCAAAGATAAAATTTGTAGTTTGGCCATCTCGCAAGTGCTATTATGGTTGAGAAATTAAATCTTCCAACCATTGATTATCTTCAACCGTATAAGTTTCCGAGTGTTCATGGTGATATTTAGGTTACTAAGCACACACTTGTACCTATTCAAATTGGCAAGTATGCGAATGAACTGTTGTGCGATGTAGTCCCAATTCAAGTGACACATGTATTGTTGGGTAAAGCGTAGATATTGAGGCGAGAAGTTAAATATGATGGACGTACTAATAAATATTCCTTTGTATTTAATGGTCGTCATTCTGTACTTGTTTCACTCGCTTATGAACAATTTTGTATTGATCTAGCATATATGAAAAATGAGTATGAGCGTTATAGTGTGAAGAAAGAGCTAATTGAGCAAATAGTGATTGATGAGGTAAAATTCAAGAGAATTGAAAAAGAGAAAGAGGTTGAGACTAATAAGAGAAAAAAGTTAGCTATTGAGTCAACTATTGAGCTCGAAAAAGAGAGCGAAAAGTCTGAAAATGAGTTGATTTTGAGAAAGGGTGTGAGATCCTATGTTTCTTCTAACGATCTTACTTTACTTTGTTTAGTGTTAATGGTCTTTTGCAGGTTGAACGAAGTGAAGTAAAGATGGTTTTGATATGCACCATTTCTAAACCTTTTGATGGATTGTTGATCTTTCGAGGAGTTACAAATTTCTACTATCAATCTATGGCAAAGTGCACTGCCTTCATAAACAAGTCTCTTGCGTTGGAAGAAAGTTATCTTTTGAATAATTTTGGAACTGAAATTCCCACTTTAAATTCTGATTTTTGTGTTTGTTTGCATTATGTTAATAGTTCTAGTATAGAATTGAGCCATTTTCAGTATTGCAATTGTTTGTGTTGTGAGATTTTCGTTTTGTGTTCTTGTGATTCATTTATTATCCTTGAGTTTTATGACCTTTGTGCTAGTAATTGTGATGCATGTTTCATTAGCAGCTCTAGTTTGTCTTTAGGGCATGATAAGAGTCTTGAATGATGCATGGTGTCCAAGTTTTCTCTACTTGTTATCAATTAGAGGAATTTAGTACTTATAATTCTTTCACTCCTACTTATATCTCGTTCTTTGTTTTGATCTAGGCATCAATTCGAGGCCGAATCATTTTCACAGGGGAGGGAATGATAGAGATATCAAAACTGTTCTTTGGCGAATGGAAAATGTTCTTTGGCGAATGGAACATGTGCAATGGTTCGTGTTCATGACCAAGTTGAGTTGGCAACATGCTTCTTGGATTACATTTATCAAGGCATTCCCCAAGTTACTCCTTTATAAGCAAGCACTCGATTTGAGGACAAATTGTCTTTCAAAAGGAGGGGAATGATGAGAACATGAAGATTTGAATCCCCTTAGAGTCCAAGAAATTCATTTTACAAGTCTTCACATTCTAATACGATGCTTGATGGTGCAATCAAGCTCAAGAATCATTGAAGATCTAAACCTATGTCATGCTTATTTCTTATTATTGTTTATTTAATTAAGTTTCCAACAATAATTGTTAGTTAATTAGAGTTAGTCTTGAGTTATTTTTGAGTCGTTAATAAGGAAAATAAAGGCTAAGGTCATGTTGACCATAGTTAAGCCAATTTGAGTTTGTTAGTTTCCTATTCTAGAAGAGTTAGAGTTTTAGGAAAGTAATTAATTATTTCCAAGTTGGTTTAGGTCTTTGAGTCTTGTAAAAGGCTATAAATAAGCCTCAAGTGTCAACGTTTTTTATAGTTAAGTCAGATGATGAATAAAATTTGAGAGTTTTCTCTTTCTTCTTCCTTAGGAATGTTCCTTGATACAAAGTGACTCGTGTCTCCTTTGTTCAAATTTTGGCTTATCAATTCAAGACCATGTTGAATTGTAGCGCCATTCTACCAACACATCTTAGTTCGCTATTGTATTGAGTTGTGGGTCGCGATTAGATTCAAGATTCACAATTTTGTGGGTTAGAGGGGTCAAGATTGTTCCATCTTTGTATCTATAACCTGGTCGAGATATATCTTTCTGCTGCCTGTGTAATTCATTTCTTCAAGAGTGGGAGTTTGGAGAATCAAGTTCGTATCATGATTTAAAACTATATATTTTCTTTTCTTTAAAATTAGTCCCTTGCGAATCGATTTCATCTATTACCCAAATATAAGAAATTAATGAAACAATTATATATTCTCTTTCTTCGTAATTAGACTATTGTAGATTTAATTATTTTTTACATTCACATTCACATGCTACCGAATTGGGCAAATTTTGAATCCTTTTCCCTGTACGTAGTATTATCTTAATAAATTCTTTCCTTTTTTTTTTGGCTTTTAAAGTGTGAGTAGATTTAATAGATGTCCTCGTTCTACATGTTCCCTTATCGCCAACCATTCATGTGAATCAACTTAAATCATAGGGGTAGATTTAATGGAAGCTAATCATCAATTAAAAAAAAAAGCTAATCATTAATTTGTTCATGAGATAATTTTTTAAATTCTATTTAACTTCATGTTCGCTTATATTGCGTATCTATATCTTATAAAAATTTTATTTTAATTGTTATATAGCAATATCCGATTGAATTTCATTTTGAAAAATAAAAATACCTGTGCAAATTGCATGAGGGAATAACTAATATACATATAACATGTTTGTATGCAGATGTGAGAGGTCGCATATTTGTCCATCGTATCTATGTGTTACAACTAGGAGCCATTTAACTACTTCATTATATAGTCTAGATGCATACGTATATAAATGCATATTATATGAGGATGATTGCAATTTAAATTTTAAAAGTACTTGCTTCTTTATACATTTCATAATTGGAGTGTTGAATCTGGGACAGCTCTTAGAGATTTTCTCACTGCTAGGTTCAGATTTGAATCTTAAACATAGTAGTTGGGAGTGGGATGGGAGGTTTTAAAAAAATAAAAAGATAGTCAAATTTTAATTTTTTATTTTTTGAGACATAAAAGTTATTATATCAAAGGCACCGATTTTGAGCTTCCAAAAAATACTTTGGAGGCAAAAAATCTACTCGTAAATTTATGAATGGCGTTTACCAGACATCTCAATGTACCTCCATCACTCAAAAAATACTTTAAGAACAAAAGCACTTCACTCCTAAATAGGCTATACATAGATCTGCCCATATAGATCTAAAAAGAAAGAAACATGTAGTGTATCACACCACCTAAAGAGGTGATGACTTTTCCATCAACCTATGGAGCTTGTGCTGCCAAGTTTCAAGTGTGGAATGTTCGTTACCAATATTCCATACTTCCAAGAGGTTATAGTAGTGGCATCCTGTGATTCTTGTGGTTACCAAAATTTACAGTTGAAACACAAAAATAACACGTGTCCGACTTGTACTAAAAAGTAAAAAAGAAGATAATGACACCGTTTCAAGTAGTCAAAGTATGAAATAAGACGTAAGCACTTACATCACTCTCGAAATCCAAAATATTTTGGTTAAGTCCGTGGGATTAAAACAAGTTAAAATCTATGGAAAGTATCAGTTAAAGTCCGGCAATAAAGTCCGCAACCTTTATAAATAGGATGACTACTTGTAAAGGAGGACAATTGAGCCTACGCAGAAGCAACTTTCCTTTAAAATATTTCTCTAATTCATGTCTAGTTAACAAGAAAGAGAGAAAGAGAGAGAAAGAGAGAGAGAGAGAGAGTAGTACGCCAACCTATCTTGTACTACAATTTCTTCATTAATAAAGGAAGAAGTTTTCTTCATAACTTTTCATCCTTTGTATCTGAGTACGCTTAGATATAGGAAACAAAACTAAACTGTGCTGCAAAATTCTGAAGCGGCCCTTGAAGGAAGTCACCCTTGTGGTTGGAGACTGAAACACCCAAGTAAGAAATTCTCGAGGAGGTAGCCGAAGTTTTGTTGGTCAAAAATAAAAAATAAAGGTACGGAAACATGATGGACCCTTCTCCTTTGTTAATAAAAAATTGTTAGTTTTGATATGGTATGCATTCTATTCTCTTGAAAAAAATTTTTATGGAAGATTCTACAAACTCATTTAGTACCTTATCAATAAATATAATACATTCTAAATATATTTTACAAATAAAAATATCCTTTACATCAAAAATCATAAATATAAATATCTTGTTAGCCAACCCAAACTTAAATTTTGACTTAAATTTGGGCACCGAAATGGTATCAGAGTCGAGAAATGATCTACATATTCCCTTAAATAATAATGATGATTATATTTCTGATAAAGAATATGATGCAAACCCAGTTCATATTAGATAGTTTGATAGTGGAATAGAATTTGATGACTCTGATTGGCATTATCCATCTCCTTAAAATGGAAGAATGTGAAATATGTGTTTCAATGTTATTTCTTATCAAAGAATATGCATACCAGTTACAACAATTAAATGAAAGCATTACATATTACCAAGAAAGGTGGTTTTATGTTATTTTGAATAATTGTCATCCCGTCACTTGCCATGATAGATACAAGGCATTAAGAGAAGCAGAATATGAAAAATATTCACTAACTAATTAATATGCACAAATAAACAAAGAACTTACATCCCACTATAGAAATGGACACTTAGATAAACAATGAATAACCCAGAAAGAGTAACATATTTCCAAGAATGTCAAAAATACATTAGTAGAGACCTAGCAATAAAAGCTAAAATAAATAGAGTAAGAAATCTTATAAATAAAAACCCATTTTGAAGAAATTATAATGGAAGCATTAAATATATTATTAGAGATACAAAAGCAAAATTTGGAAAAAAATCATATGAGAAAGAAATCTACATTTGATAAGAACGCATACATGAATTCAGATAACTACAAAATAATAGAACCTGGGAATTTAAAAATAGAGAAGGACCTATTTGAAATATAAAAAACAATGTTATACATATATAAAGATCTAAAGAAAGAAATTCAAATAATTAAGAAAACTAGAAAAAACAAATTCAGAAGAAAAAATTACTGAAAAAAATAAAACCACTATTGAATGTCTAACAGAACATATTTCTAAAATAAAATGAGTGAATCTGAAGATAACTTTACTTGTCTCTCAGATTCTGAAGTATAAAAAATAAGTAACAAATTTAATAATCTAATGATAAATATAAAGTCGAATCTAAAACCAGAAATAAACCCAAATATAAATGATATACCTTCATCCAATAAATCCGCCTCCTCGTCTGCTAGGCATAAACCTGGTTTAGGAAATTCTTTTATTTCGTCACTAATGAATATAACAAGGCAAAAAGGATACCTAGATAATGAAAGTTATACACTTTTAGATAGGACCACACCTGAAACTATATTTTCTTTTGGAAAATTTTTAGATTTGGACTATGTAAAAAATACAGAAGAAGCAATAGATAAATGGAAAATTGGATTAAGATTAGCAGTTTTTATAAAAAAATTATCATATGAAGAGTCAAAAGGATTTTTAGAAATATCTCTAGTAAATAGCGTCTCTCGATATTGGAAGACATTACTAGAAGAGACTAAATCAATAATATATGGAGAAGAATAAGATACAAATGATGTGATAACTAGATCACTTGAATTAATTCATCTTGAATTCATTGGTGAAGGAAGTTATTTTAAAAATGTTAATTTAGTCCAAAAATATACCGATGCATTGCTTAAATTAACACTTTGTAATATGTGTGAAATAGATAAGTATATCTGTATTTTTCAAAATTATTATTATAGAATAGATTCAAAGAAAAGAAAAACATATTTAGAAATATTTTTCTCAAAGATTCCCGACCCATGGGGTAAGAAATTAAGAGAAGAATATAATTTTGAAACTAAAGATGTTCTAGAAAAAGAATATTCCATACGTTAGATAAACTAAGTAAATGGTGTGAAAAATCCATACTCTTTAGAAAGACATGTGAATTAAAACATCAATTAAGGCTATATGGTAATGATATTAATATGCCTACCCAAATAGGATGCGACGCTCCATATTATTATCATAAGATGAAAAATAGATATAAAAAGTAAAAGTATTTTAAAAGAAAATATATGAAAAGAAGAAAGACTAAATATTACAAACATAGAGAAAAATTTCCAAGAAAGAAAAAGATATATAGAAGGAATAAGAAAAAGAGAAATATAACAGATTATCAATGTTCATTTTGTAAAGGAAAAGGACACCTAGCAAATCAATGTCCTAAAAAATTTAATAATAAGAGATTTGAGGTGGATGATGATATTGAAAACTTGATTAATAATAATGAATTAAATAGATTTGTAGAAATAAAGGAAATTTCTTCCAATGAAAGTATATTTATCTTTACAGATATAGATTACGAAAGAAGTAGTGAAGATGAGTGAGATAGAAGAAGAGAAAAATAACTCTACTGAAATGATAGATATTCATTCAGAAAAGTTAGATGAATATAGTCAGGAAGCGCTTATAGATAGAAAAATATTAGCAAAAATTTTAAAAAGTAATTTTTCAATAAACTCTTATAGTGGATTTAATCTATCTGCATTAGAAAAGATCAAATTTTATCTAAAAAAATACCATATGTTCTATGGAATAAATATCAAAGAAAAAGTGCTAGAATATAGCCTTACTACCAGTAAAATAATAATCCCATTAATATCTAAAAAGGATATTTATGACAAATTAGAAAAAATACTAGAGAAAATAAGATAATCCATAGGATGGATTCATATAGGTTCTATTCTAATGATTATTAGATCCACATTTAGAGAATGACTAAATACTACAATAGATCTTGCTATAGTTAATAATCGAATAAAAAAAAAAGGGACGAAGATCTTGGTACCTTAAATATCAAAAACTGTTGCACCCGATTTTGAAAAAATAAAAAGGGAAGGAGTTAGAAACATGAATATTTGATTTTATTTTAGAAAATAAAGAAATGGGGCCTAAAATGAGACTTAGAATATGCGATAGTTTTGGCCTAAAATAATAGTGTAAAAGGGTTTTTATTAGAAAAAAATAGAGTTGCCACTTGGTATCAAGTTTAAGTGTACCAAATCACCCAAAATATTTGAAAAATTAAAAAAAGTAAATAAAACCCCTTTTAGATGACTCCAAGTCTTAGAAAGTAAGAGAAAATGAGTTCAGAAGTCACGGTTGAAGAAATAGAAGGCAAAGATTTGATCGACTCAAATCTAAGACACCCTTTCGACCTAACTAAAGATGGTTGTGAGATTTAGTCAAAAAGTATTCTAGTCTAATTTATAAAACTTATCATATTTGGATGCTTCTATATGAATGTAAACCTGTACCTTGGGGGTATTGAGTAGGACGAGATGTTTCTTCAAAATTTAATTGGTGCAAATCACATGAATTGTAAAGCCCAAGAATGATCCCTTGAAGAGGTCACGAATATACAAATAACGAAACTCAAAAAAGGAAATTATAATATATAAATAAATATACATGACCTAGAAGAGGAGAATGCAACATAACGGGTACAGGAGACTAAAATTTGTGATTCAATTTTTCTTCTTATAGAGGGATAATAGCGTGCTAAGACTAAAAAACCATACTCGTCCATTTTTCATTTTTAAATGGTGATTCTTCTAATCTAGTTAAGCAAATGAACTAGCCTATTTTTAATTATCTAAATTAAATGCAAGTCTAAATGACATGATTTACGCCTATAAGGATAAGGGAATAGGGGGATGTATCATGCAAATGAAAATAACCTAAAAGTAGAAAAATGCATGAGATGCAATAAATGTCATACCAAAATATGAATCTATCGCGTTGGCAGGAGTTTCTGGCCGAGTTTGACTTTGACTGATTCACAAGCCAGGAAGGGAGAACGCGGTGGCCGACGCCCTTAGCAGAAAGTATGTCGAGGAGTACGTTGCTGCACTTAGCACTGTTGAAACGGACTTCAGGGACAAGATCAAGGCAGAGTCCCCGAATGATCTAGTGTACCAGACCCTGATCACCCAAGTCCGTGAGGGCAGAGTTCGTCGTTACTGGCTCGAAGACGACTTACTCTTTGCCAAGGGCGGTAGAGCTTATGTCCCGGCAGGAGGGGGATTTAGGCGACAGTTGCTGCGAGAGACCCATGACACTCCTTGGGCTGGTCATCCCGGAGTGGAGCGAATTTCTACAAATTGGATTAGCCCGGAGTCTCGCATTGGATTAGCCTATTTCTACAAATTCTTACTAGCGTTAGACTAATGAGAAATTGGGGAGAAAAACTGCAACTAGCGTTGGACTAGTATGGTGGCGTCATGCACTCATTATAAATAAATAAATAAAGCATATAAAACATAAATAAAGCAAACAAACACATAAAGCATATTAGGCACATAATACATAGGTATAACATTTAGATGCAAAACTCTAGGAAAAACAAGTAGACATGCAAGCACATAACTACACAAACATGCAAGCAAAATAATATCTAATTATTATATTTGGGGGCCCTAACTACAATCTAAGAGGGGAATCTTTGGAAATAATAAACCTATCTATTACGTTTGTCTATCTAAATACATTTTCTTGGGCAAAAGGGAAGACATATCTATTACAACTTGGCATTTAAATGCCTCCCAAATAAACATCAAAATTAAATAAATGGAAGCTTAAAATGAATAAAATGAGTAAATAAAAGAAAAACTACTTAAAACATGCAATCATACATAAAAATACATAAAAAATGATTGAAAAATAATAGAGGGTACGTCCCTTGAATTAATGGCTAAATGAGATAGAATTTGCCCTATTTATACTTCAAAATCAACAAAATGGTCAAGACACCAATTTAATTGATAACAATTTAAAATAAAATGTAAATATATAGCAAATTTACCTTATTATTTTAAAGAAATGTGAATAAACATAAAATCCCTATAAATTACAAATTAAGTGCATTTAAATGAAGCATGGGTCAGGTTTCTAGGGTTTCTGTCTCTCATGGAAACTCCAAAGCCGCCAGATCCGAATTTAAGTGGTGTCAAAAGCTTTGCAGCGGTGGTTGCGACCGCTGGTTCGTCTCAGGAGGATGTGTTGGATGTTGGTGTGGTATCTTCATTTCGGGGGAAGCCATCTTTACGGTTGTCTCGGGCTGAGATGATGCAACTAGCAGAACCGTTTCGGAATGCTTTGGTGGGGAGGTTTTCCTTTAGCTGCCCACCTAAGGAGATAGTGCGAAATTTTTTTATCTCGTTAGGGTTAAAGGGAGAGTGCTCTGTGGGTCTTCTTGATGCAAATCATATTTTGATTAGGCCTTTGTTGGAAGAGGATTACACTCGATTATTTGTGCGCCGGACCTGGTATATTCAAGGTTCACTTATGACAGTATCGAAATGGATGTTGGATTTCAAGGCTAATCAGGAAATTGTGGCAGCGCATGTTTGGGTGACTTTTCTTGAGTTACCGATTCCTTTTTTCCAGCAAGGTTCAGTTGAGCAAGTTGGCTTCTACATTGGGGCAGTTGTTGGAAATTGATATGGCAACAAGTGACCTTAGGAGACCATCGGTGGCAAGGTTATTGATTGAGATGGATGTTTCGAAACCACCAGCAAGAAGGATTTGGATAGGAGATGAAGATTTCGATTTTTGGTAGAAGGTGGAGTTTGAACGATGGCTTGCATTTTGTGGTTACTGCGAAAGGTTTGGTCATGACGAGGGGGTCTGTTTCAAGAAGAACCCAGCTCTACGACCTCTACAAGATTTGCATAAGGTAGTTAAACAAGCGAGTACTCAACAAACAATTCGTCAAGTCTTTGTTCCAAAGTCGCAGCCAGTACAGGCTGCCGATGGCGATGCGCAGATGGAGGAGATAGAGTCTAAAATTTGGGTGAACCAGGACAAAGTCAAATAGACAATCAAAGGAGTGTCTGTAGTGGTGTAGAATCTGTCAAAGTGAATCATTGACCGTGAGCATACCATGGAGCAGGATGTTGGTGGGTTGGGGGATGGGGCTTCAACTATGGAGCAACACCCACTTCAATTGTCATCTATTATTGGCATGGTTCCTTCGATAGTTGCAGCGAAGAATGGTTCAGATAAAGCTTTAAATTTTTTGCAAAAAGCTTGTTAGGACCAAAGACAACCTAAGAGGGGGGGTGAATTAGGTTATTTAAAAAACTAATCAAGTTATGGGACACTTTTTGTTAAATGTGAAATTTACCCTCTTTTCTAGGTGACCAATCAATGAAACAATTAGTAAGAGAGCAATATCACTTGAGAGTAGAAGAGATAAGCAATTAAGGTTCACAAGATAGTAAATAAAAAGGGAAGAAAAGCAAACCAATTTGACTAACAAGCTCCTCTTGAGCTTGAAGATCACTTTATAGAACAAGCTTCTTCAAGTTGATGAAATACAACCAATCTTTGTGTACAAAGGAAGGCTCACTTCCTCTTTGCCCCAAGTTCCGCTTGGTCAAGTTCGGAAGTTTTACAATCACTCAGGATAACCCTCACAAAGCTATACTATTGAAGTGTTTTTCTCACATAAGAATCTTATACCACAAAGAGTACAAATTGTTCCTTCGAGAGTGTTTTCTTACTAAAACTACTCTTAATCTTTTATATTCTCAGTGTGCAAAAGTTCTCTAAAAGTTTCTGATCATGTACTATTTATATGAGATCAAAAAGTGCCCCATTAATGCTTCCAATGGATAAAAGGTATTTGAAGAGTCAACTAGTTGTTGGGAGTATCAGATGTCCGGTACTTCCGATACTTGCGTCCGACAGCAGGCAGTGAGTTTGAAAAATCTCTTTCAATTCTTTCGGACGTCCGGTATCTCTGATGCTTGCGTCCGAAAGCAGATAGAGAACTTGAAGGAAATCATCCTAATTCTTTCAGACGTTCGGTGCTTCCGATGCTTGCGTCCGATAGCAGACAGAGAGTATCTCAATTCTATTGGACGTCCGATGATGGAGTTTTTCGTGCGTCCGAAGGCAGGCAGAGAGTTTGAAGGATTGTTTTAATTCTTTCGGACGTTCGGTGAGGATGTTTTGCGTCCGATAAGATCTGCACAGTTTATTGGACATCCGGTATTGTCCTTGTGAGCGTCCGACAGCTTTCGTCTTCCTTTATCTCTTGTTCTTTGAATCAAATCGGTTTAAGGCTGAAAGGATTTCTTAGAAAAAGAAATTAGTACTATCTATAGACACCAAATTTTTAATTTTTATTTAATTTAATTTTAGCTTTATTTTTTATTGTTTAGTTTATTTTATTTTATCTTGTTTTAGTTGACTACGTTTGTAAAATGATAGTTAATGTTTATTTTTGCTTATTTCAGTAAATTAGGTTCATCATTTTTCTTTTTAAAGCATTTTTGCATTAAATTTCTAAAAAAAAAAGAAAATTCTCAGCAAAAAATCTATTTTTAATCTTTTTCAAACTCAGTTTCTTTCAAATAAAATGACATTTTTGTAGGGCAAGCTCAATTAGGAATTAACATTTTATTTATCATAAATTGGTTTTGGAAAACAAAAAAAAAATTAAAAAGGAAAATATGTGGAACACATGCATAATAGATAGGTGGAGGCCATGCAAATTAAACAAGTGTCCCTATTTTTGTTGACAACACAACACTTGCTAGGTGAGAAGGATGACACTTGTTGATTTAGAAATTTTTGGAGAAAAGCTGCAAAAGCAAAAAAAGGAAAACAAAAGGAAAGAGCTACGGGAACAAGGGGAGAAGGAACCGAGAGAGGGTTTTTAGCAAAAGGGAGAAGGGTTTCGGGAAAGCAAAAATGTGACGCCCCCACTTCTCCCAACGGCGAACCCAAGAGTATCCACGGGACGCCTGCCCAACTCTCGCCAGAACTTAAGACAAATCGATTCAAGCTTATCGATACATAACAATTAATACGAGCCAAATAAAGAAAAGTCGCTTCCATAATCAACCATCCAAGGCTCCCACCACGAGTTCAAAATACATTAGTTAACCAATCCTTACATCAAGTTCCCAAAAGATACATCAGTTCCCTAAACTATACAACAATCACAAGTCCAGCCAAAACATTTGAAACCCTAATACCAAAATACATCAAAAGGGGTTCCTCCGAAGTTCACTTCCTCCATTCCTGTTAAGGAAAACAAACTAATGGGATGAGCCAATACTCAGTGAGGCCAAGAAACACACATGCAAACACATAATCCAACTAGTAACAACAATTACATTGTAAGTAAAGCTATCAAGTTCGAATAATTCACATTTCGAATAGGAAAAATAATCAGAAACAATTCAAGGATACTGTAGCTCTCAGGAGCTAAATTCCACGTAGTCGAGTCGAAGTCTTGATCACATCTCATGTTGACACTCCGTCAACCACATAAGTATCAAATCTGTAGATACACCACTTTACTTCGAATCTCGTCACCGTTACACCCCTTACCGGCCCGCTCATCAAAGTTTTTGATAATACTCGAGTATATCATGGCAATATTGCGCGAGTAATGCCGAGCAAGATCTCTCCAATAGATCATACTCTACGAATATCTCATGGTTTGCTAAGCTTATCGACCAAACCCATGCTGGCTCGATTCGTAAAGTTAGCCAACGAGTTTGGGCGGCCCCCAAATACGAATACGAATATAAGTCTATGAGCAACGCTCAAATCGACAATTCCAAATAGGAATCACAAATAGGAATCACATCCACATTACTAAGTACAAGTCGAATATGAATTCACATAGCCAAATACGAATATAATTTCATTTGAAGGAGAACGAGTGCGGTAAAGTATACAATCGTCTCACAAAATTCAAATTCGTATAACGGATAAGAAACAGTTAACCACTTAGCAACAAATTCATGCACTTGACACTCACCAATCGAAACAAGAGAGTAAGTGCGTAAACGAGCCTTTAGGTGTTCCCCTCGAGATCCTCTTGAAGGTCTCCTTGAGCACCTGAGCAAATAGTAATTGCCTATTATACACTATCGCTTAAAACCCCTAATTATCGAGGAAGATTGCACACTTGTACAATCTAAGAAAATTTCACGAAAATGAGCCTTAATTACTCGTAAATCGAGGCTCAAAAATGGGGTTTTAAAACAGAAGCGAAATCTGATTTTCATCTTTGAAATCAAGTGTAAAACGGTTTAGCAATATCGAAGGAAAAATAGAGGGTTCGCAACCCTCAATTTCCTTTAAGTTTGAAATTTCAGATTTGTCACCCATACTTTGAAAAATTGTATGTCATTCTCTACAAGTCCAAAATTGGAAAAATTCATGCTGTTGGAAACTACTTCCAAAGTACTAAAAGTTCCTAGAAGATACTTTTCCATGATTTCAGTTGGAAGATATTCGAAATTTAGCCCACAGTTGCTGTTTTAGAAAGTCAAGACAGTTTTGGGTTGATTTTCGACAAAGTTTGAAAATTTGGAAAAATTCATACAATTTAAGCTAGACTCTGAAATTTGGAAATCAATTAGAGTTACAATCAAAGTTTTCAACGCAAAAAGCAGAACCAGAATTGGAGTTTCGAGCACCAAGATATGGTGGCTCAAAGTTGCTGAAAAAAAATTCCAGATTTAATTCACGAACATTGGGACTTTGGTTAAACATCGAAACGGACTCGGAATGACACCAAAGTTGGAAGTATTACACTATCATATAAGGGCTATTCTTCTATAAATTTTCGTACAAAAATTCACACGGGAAGTCAGTTAACAAAATCATTGAAGTTCCAAGATTTTCCAAGACAAATCTGCCTTGTACTTTCGTTTTCCTTTTTTTAAAAGCTTTGTTCCACACAATCAACTTCAATTAATTCAAATATTGAAGCTAATGTTCCACAAACATCCAATAAGTAATTTAGAAGTACTTGATATCAAGGTTTTCGAAATATAACTTCCCAAATTAGATTTGACCATTCGGCCAAGAGAAAAGGAAAATTTTCCAGATTCGAAGAGCAACTTTGGGACATCATTTGTATATCGAAATGGTCTTAGATTGACACCAAAATTGGTACAACTCAACTTCCATATGAGAACTACTACTCTACCAAATTTCATTTGAAAAGTCATTCAGGAAGTTGGTTAACAAAACCATCAAAATTCCTAAATCTCCAATGCAAAGCTGCCTTGCACCACTAGTTTTCTTTTTCTCAAACCTTTGGCCAATAAAATGCTTAAAACATGTCTCATTTATGCTAACCAGGTCTAATAAGGATCCAAGATACATTTGGTAGGTGATTTAAACTAAGAATTTCGGAGAGCAAGTCTCAAATCAAAATTGGTTACAAATCTGTCCAACATGAGGGTTTTCTCCCACAAAATCAGTTTCGAATTCTGGTCATAAATCACTCAATTCAACTCGGAATTGAGCGTGGTTGGTGCATTGAAAACTAGATTCATAAGGCTACAATTTCTTAGATTAAATCATTTTCAAAATCTGTCCACAACTAGCTCACATTTGAGCATCAATTCGCTGCTCAAAACAGAGCTCTCAGTGTAGACGTGAAACAAGACAGTCATGTTTAAACGATTGGTACGGACTGCTCAGGTGGAATCAGAATGTACATTTTATACCGTTGGAAAGCTGGGAATGTCTAGTTTCCATTTCCGCAAACGCAACTCAATTTTGATATCAGAGTAAAATGTTATAGCCAAAACAAGAACACTGCCAGAGCAGTTACGGGAAAAATTTCCAGTTTTGCTGATTTCCGAAAACATATCATTTGGCTAACCAAATCACGTTATTTTTTGATCAAAATTTCTACACAAACCACACAACATATATACATCATAACCAAGTCATTAGAACCACGAAAAATCACTCTAAAGGTCACGGACAACACAGGGGCAGAAATGGAAAATTTTCACCTTCACTCCCCTTTGAGTTTCCACCAACAACACAACATTATTCCATTAAATTAAGCACTAAACCAACATTAATATCATCAAAACATAATAAATCAGTCCATCCAACCATAGTGGGAGTGCATAGAGCCCACACAACATTTTCCAACATAAATAAGGCTACCCATATGCATTTGCAAGCTCATAAGTTCACTACTACTTCCATAAATCAAGTTTTTCAAGGTGGATCATCACTTACTCTTGTGGGTGACTTCAAGCAGAATTTTCGGTCCAAAGATGCTCAAGAAAACCTAGGAAAGCAGCCCCCTTTTGTAGCTTAAGATGATCACCATGTGATTAACTAAGTGTAGGTGAAATTTGAGGTGAATTGGAGGAAGTTTGAGGTAGAAATAAAGAGTTTTCTTTCCTTTCTTTTCTTTCTTGTTTTGGCCGGCTCTTGAGGTGAGAAAATGAGAGTTTCAGCCGTGCACTTGAGGTGAGAAAAGAAGGGTTTTGATATGGTGTGATGCTTCCATGAGAAACTTAAGAATGTGTGGCCAAAATTGCTCCAAAAGTCAATTAAGGATAGTGCGCATACGCGCGCGTTTCGTGCTCGATTTCTCTCGAGTTTGTTTCACTTGTGCACTAAACCTCTAATGTACTTGTATTCATATTAATATTATTCATTTTAATTGTCCCAAAATAAGGGTCTAAAGTCCCTCAATTAATCGTGCGTGTAAAAACGCGTACTTCCGATTTGTGCGCGATAAAGTGGAATTTCCAAAAATTTCTTATAACGATAGTATTACTAACTAATAATTGAATACTTAAACATAAAAATACCTATTTCAAAACTAATGTACAAGTCTCCAATTTTCCAAGTTTATTGTATTCTCGAATTGATTATTGTTTCCAAACGCGTATTCACTAATCTCACTTAATGAGTTTTCAAAAATTAAATTTTTGAAACGAGTCATTTTAAAAATATAAGTAAGTCATAGTTCCATGTAATTGGGTCTAAAAAGATTTGAAATAAATTATTCAGAGAAAATGGGTGAATAAATACTTAATTAAGCCAGTAGACTAATATAAAATAAGAAAATTTCGGATCCTCACAAAAAAACTGAGTAAGAAAAGGAGGGAGAGCAAGGAAACTGGAGAAAAAGAAAAGAGAAGGAGAGGGTTTTGTGAAACAGAGGCAAGAAAGAAAGGAAGAAAAGAGGAGTTTTCGGGGAAGGAAGAAAAACAAGGGGAGGCTACGGGAAGAACAAGAAAAGGGGAAAGAAAGTGACTGCAGAGAGGGAGGAAAGAACCAGAAAAAGTTGCGGGCAACAGGAGAAAAGGAAGAAAAAGGTTCGGCAGAGAGAAAGAAAGGAAACGGGAGAAAGAAAAGAAGAGAGAAAGGGAGAAGAGAAACCAGGAAAAGGGAGGAGAGACTCTGAAAGAGAGAGGGGGCGGCTGAGAGAGATCAAAGGGAGAGAAAACAAAAGCAAAAAAAGGGAGAAAACGAGAGAAAAAGGAGGGAAACATTGCAGAAAAATTTTCCGGGTTGGTGAAGAACCATACTTCAAGGCCAAATTTTGGTCGGGATCTTGATCCTCTTGGTTTTCTTTTAGTTCTTGCATTCACTATGTTGGCAAATCTATCACTTCTATTCAGAAAACATCCAGAAATACCATCTCCAGCAGTCTCGAATTTTGGCTAAAAAATCAGCGCATTACCAACCTTGAAGTGGGTTTCCAGAAGTTCGTAACTTCATTTTCCAGCCCTTAGATTCATCTTACTTCGAAGATTATTGCATCCTCTCATCAAAGTTAACTTCTTTTTTGTTCACTTCCTCTCTGTATAAGATTAAAACCTTCCCAATCTATCAAAAATCTGGTTGCATTTGTGCTTGTTTGGTTTTCTTTTTATGTTCATTCTTAGCTTAGATTTTGATATGATCTTATGTTAAACGTAATATTATTGAGTGTTGAGGGTAGAGTTGTTCAATCTAGTTGTTGGATCCAAGGGTTGGATGTTTGGTTGAGGTTTTATGCAAAGGGAAGTTTGCATCATGAAACCCAGCAGAAAATCGAATAAACTTGCAATTGCAGAAGCAACAAAAGATGTCTTCCTTTCTTTGCAAATCTGTTGGGAGGGGGGGATTTTGAGTCCTTGATCTTGTGTCATTGCATGGTTTCTTGTTGGGTTAAGGTTTCTGTGGGATTACCTGATGAATGCATGAGGCTTTGCTTGAGTCATGGCTGGTTCCTTGTGATTGAAAAATCCAGAAGATTGCGGAAAAGCTGTTGCAGAAGATTTGCATGTTGGGATGATTGAATTTCTATGATGTTTGTTGTTTAAGATCAAAGTCTTGATGTTTGTCATGTTTAGCGAAGAGAAATAGCCGCAAAACCAGAAAAGTTGCAGAAAGCTTCAGTTGTAGAAGGCTTCTGCGAAGAAGATGCATGAAACATTTCCAAAATTACCTTTTGACCCCTATGCTTTTAAATAATTCTGATTTGGCCCAGAAAATTGGAAAAAATCAATCAATTTTGTCCCTCAAAATGTTATTTTTTCTTTGGTATGCTTTAATGTGATTTTTGGACAGATTATTCATAAGTTTTAGGAGAGAATTGAAGGTTTAATAGTTTTTGATAGATTTATAGTTTTGATTTAGATTTTAGTAAAATTTTGGATAATTTTGTTGTTTAATTATAGCAAATGGGTTTTCATTCATTTTGTGAAGTTTAGCATTTGGTTTTGGTAGGCTTCATCTTAAGCCATTAATTTTACTTTATTTTAATTTTAGACCCATAATGTTTGTAATAATAATGATAGACCCTTACTAATTTTAGGTTGTTTACTTTCATTTGAATGCTTTGATTGATTCGATTTCGTGTTTATTTCATTTCTTGTGATTATTTGTTAATTAAAGTGATGCCTTGACCTTTTTCTTTGTTTTGGAGGGTAAATAAGAAAATTTTCATTTCTTTAGGTCACCAATTCAAGGGAGATACACTCTACTCCTTTATTTTGATTTTACTTGATTCTATGTGCTACTATGTGATTTTATGTGTGAAATTGCATGCTTTTTTTGAATGTGTTATTATTTTATTTATTTCTTTATTCAATTTATTTATTTTAATTTTGTATATTTATTTCAAATTAATTTTGGTTATTTGAGAGGCATTTAAATGCTAAAGATGTAATAGTTAGGTATTTATGTTATTATTTATTTTATTCCTTCCCCCTTTAGATTGTAGTTAGGGCCCCCAATGTAATAGTTAGGTTTTTATTTGTTTTGTGTGTTTTGCATGCCTATGTGTTTACGTGTTTACTCGTTTTTTTAGAGCCTTTGCATCTAGATGCCCTGCTTATGTGCTATGTGTTTTATGTGATATTATGTGTTTATTTGCTTTTATCATGTTTTATATGATTTATTTGATTGTAATAAATGCATGACACCACCACACTAGTCCAACGCTAGTGAGAACTTATAAACATGGGCTAGTCCAACGCTAGACCCTTAAGGACCGTCACGCGCTAGATCATATTTGTGTGACAATCACTACATTTTCATACATATTTTCTATTTTTTAGGATTTTTTTTTCATTTTGTATGACATTTCCCTTATATGTGTATCCTTTATCCCATATTCCCCCTATATGTGTATCTCTTATCCAATATTCCCACTATATGTATATCCCTTATCCCATATTTTCCCTCTATATATATTCCTTACCCCTATGTGTGAAACATGACACGTAAACTTGCATTCCATTTAAGAATTAGAACTAGGTTAGATCATTTGCTTGATTAAATTAGGGAAATTACCCCTCGAATATGGGATATGGAAGAGTGTGGATTTTTAGCCTTACCACGCTCGTATTCCCTCTATAAAAGGAAAAATCGAGTCACGAATCTTAGCCCTCGTACCCGTTATGTTGCATCCCTCTCTTTTAGTTCACGTATATTTGTATATTATAATTTTTCTATTTTTATTTAAGTCTCATATGTTGCATATTTGTGACCTCTTCAAATAATCACTTTTGGGCGTCGCAATTAATACGATTTGCACCAACTAAAATTCGAAGAGACATATTGACCCTTCCGATAGTCATTAAGTCTAGGATTGCATTTATATAGTGACATCCAAATGTGATAAGTTTTTAGATTAAAAATAAGAAATTTTTTGACTAAATCACGCAACTAGTCTTGGCTAAGTTGAAAGGGTGCCTTGGATTGTATCCTTGCCTTCCCTTTCTTCAAATGTGACTCTCGACCCCTTTTCTCTTGATTTTTACAGATTTGGAGTCATTTGAAAAGAGTTTTCTCTACTTTTTGTTTAAAAATTCATTTTAGATGACTTGATACATCTTAACTCAATACTAAGTGACGACTCCAATTTTTGTTAAAAACTCTTTTTAAACTATTATTTTGGGCCAAAATCGTCGCATTTTAAGTCCCAATTAGACCCATTTTCTTTATTTATTTTCTAAAAATCAAAAATCATTTTTTATAAAACCCGTAATTATATATTTTTTCATTAAAAATGGGGCGCGACACTATCCATTTGTTTTGTAAACATCAAAAGACAGGGATCAAGATCAACATTCTCTCCCTTTTTGATGATGACAAAACAATGGATGAAAGGAAGAAAAATGAGCAAAATCTCCCCTTTTTCATATCAGAGAAACTCCCCCTTACATATTGCATCTCTCAGCAAAAACCAGAACAACAAAATAACTCTCCAATAACTCCCCCCTTACATACAGCATCCAATCCATTATCCATTATTCTCCCCCTTTTTGTCATCATAACATTAGAAAGTCTTACAGCATCCATCAGTCAAAATTCATTAAAAAAAATATTAAAAATACCAAAATTCAGCCATGACAACAAGATCCAACAATGTCAACAAAAAAGATCCATCATACAATTAACAGTGATATTAATTAACATTAGTCCAATAGACGCATCAAAGAATCGGAAAGAGTCGTTGACATTAGAAAATATCAAAAGAGAAGTTACAAAAGATCATGTAAAATGCATCCTAATATGAAGTGCAAATGTCCCTAAAGTGCCTCAATTATGATCTTAGATGATCTGGCCCTTCTTCTTGCAAGACGAAACTGAGTAGGATTCAATTCATCTTCACTTTCTTCATCATCCGACTCACTGACTTCAGTAGTTGGAGCTTTGCCTTTGTCTGATGTTGATGGTTCAAGAGGAGTAGGCTGAGAGCTCGAGGTATTGACTTCAGCAGTGAGAGGAGTGGACTCAGTTCGTGGCTCCTGTGGATGTTCCTCCTCTTGTGGAACAGGGGTGGACTCAGTGCGCGGCTCCTTTTGATATGTGTGTTCCTCTTCTTGTGGGACAGGAGGCACAAGCAGATTTCTTTTGTCCAGAAAGGTGGCTTGTTGCTTAGGTGTCATGGTCATCATTAGACCATCTTTAAGGAGAAGAACATGTTATTTGAGTTCTTCAAGTAGGGAAATGACTTCATGATTGGATGAGGTGGGTTGGGAAGATGATTTTCGAGAATGGATGGAAAAGGGTGAAGTGACATGAGACTATTTGGAAGGTCTAGAAGTAACAGGAGTTTCATGACGACTTTTGGTTCTAGACTCCAAAACATCTTCCTTATAACACCAATGACCATCAAAAAACCTGATGCTCTTTCTTTCAAAATAAGATTTGGTAAAAATAGATGATGAATTCTCTTTTGGAGATACTCCAGTGAAAGGAATTTTGAAATGAGTAAAGATTGGAGTTAAAAGCTTTCCATAAGAGAGTTTCCTACGACTATCAGTGCTGAATTTGAGCAAAAATTTACACATGACAAAGCCAAAATCAATTTTGATTTTCTCAACAAAGCAGTAAAACAGATAAAGCTCCATTTTGTTGGCATCAATCCTATGACCGTCAGTAGGAACCAACAGGTTTGAAATGATTGTGAAAATGATCAGATTTTGAGGACTGAGATCCTCCAATTTGGCCTCAGCAAGTATGTTAAAGTGATTTTGAAAGTAGGCAATCAGTTTTTCAAGATGAAAATGATGATAAGTAGTTGGAAATTCTTCATATGAGAAAAAATTAATTTTGTCTTCAACACCGGATTAACAAAATCAGGAGTGAGTAAAATGTCTACTGAATTGACATGAGAGATAAGTTCAGTATGAGAACTGCCCTTTCTAAAATTAGCAAAAAACTGATATAGCATGTCAGGATAGTATGTATTTGGCAAGGACAGAATGTGAGACCACTTTTGAAATTTAAAAAGCTTAAGAACAGGCTCTAAGTCAAGCTTACGGAATTCGAAGGGAAGGATAGTTCTTTGAGTGATGAAGCCTTTTTGTATAATCAACTCAAATTTGTCCATGGCGCCATTATCGATAGTGTGGTGGATTGTTCCTCGGTTTGATCATTGCGTTTTCTTTTCCCACTGTGTTTCTCAGACATACGAGTCAATTTTCTTAGTGAAGGCACAACAGTTTCTTCATCTCCGAGCTTAGTTGTGTGTCCGGTGCCAGAAGATCCTCCTCTCAAATGGGCCATAGTGAAATGTGGGATGATTTGTGTGCAGAATGCGGTGAGAATGTATATGAAATGAACTAATTTTGCTATTTAGACTAAAATGAATGCTTGAATCTGCCAAAATAAGTGAGTTTGTGGTGACTAGGGTTTCTGATGAAATTTGGGATCGGTTGAATGGTTAACAGTTAGAAGAGATTGTGAATGCCAATTAGTTTGCAAAGGGACTGTGAGACGATTTGTGGAATCAATTTATAGACACTTGTCTTGAAAGGGCACGAATTTGAATTTTTTGTAGTTGGAAATGAATGAAGGGGTGCGTCCGAACTAGTGGTGTGTTCTGAAACAAATGAGAGAAAAGCTTCTTTACAACAGGCTCTTTTTGAGTGTCGGACGGCCGAACGAAGAGAACCGTCCGATACTACCTTTCAATGCAAAATTTTTCTGAAAAATAGCTTAGAACACTGTCGGACGTCCGTTCATCTAGTATCGGACGTCCGATAAAACTTGACCAGAGAAATTTTAGAAATTCTTTTCCAAAACGCCCGACTTTGTTCTCAAAAATATAAATTGATCCAGAGGTAAGGCTTTTGTAAGAATATCAGCAATTTGATCCTTTGAACAAATATATTATACACAAATTTCATCCTTTTGGACAAGATCGCGAATGAAATTATGCTTTATGTCTATATGCTTCATCCTAGAATGTTGAATGGGATTTTTTGTCAAGTTTATTATGACGACCCCACCTCCCCCTAGGGTAGCGAGTCGCCTGCCCAACTCTCGCCAAGACTCACTCACTCACTCGTATCTCAAGCATACATCCATAGACGATACATAACTTCGCAATTCAAACTTATAATATACAATGATGCACAAATCAATGTACAAAGCTTCTATACACCCAAATACTTCAAAGCGTTTACAATTCAAGTACAACCAACCCTAATCGGGTGCTAGCGCGAGTACAATTCAAAATTCAAAAACAACTAGACTATGCTAGTCTGTACACGTCTCACGCCTCGCTCGTACCCCCTGTAAGGAAAACAAATGGCGTGGAATGAGCTGAAAGCCCAGTGAGGTTCCAAATAGCAAGGTGACCATTATTGAAAAGTACAAATATCACGTAGCAAAATAAGGAGCATGAAAAGTTCATAAAAGTGAGCAATAACACTTCAAGTAGCAAATCTCTAAGTGAGCGAGTGTAAAGTTTTTCTTTTAAAACGAAACAATAACACGATAAGTACTAATCATTCCAAGGTATAAGGATATGGATGGCTCTCAGGAGCCAATTTCCCATTGCATCACCAGAGCTTGATCCAGTAATAGTTGACACTCCGTCAACTTTCAAGTAAGATAACTAGTCCTGTAGTACACCACTTAACTCCAATCTCCGTCCACCAACCAAACCTCTTACCGGGCCCGAACTCCAAGATAAACACTGGTGGTAATACTCGAGTATACCGATTAGTCGAGTAGATAACACTCCACTCGACAACACTAGATACCCCATGGTTCGTTATAAGCCGGCTCGACTCGATTAACTAGCCAGTGGGGTTTGGGTCCCCAAGAAATTGATGAGATAACATCTCCAATCGACTGAATCAAGATAAAAGTACGGAGACGGGAATGAGAGGCACCTCCCACTCACATTGAGTGTGGTACATGCTGCCGCTCAGCACTTACAAGTCAAGTACAAGTATATCAAGTCAATTGCAATAATAAACAAGTATATATCATATTAGGGCAAGTGCGATAAAGTACACTCTTGCCCAATCAAACAAATTATATATCCTTAAATCACATTGGTCAAGTATTGAAAACAAGTGTTTAGTTCAATCAGATATTTGGAAACACTCACCAAAGGTCTAGTGCCTCTCAAAAGTCATATTCAGGTCCAACTCCTTGGTTGGAGTCCAAATCTGCGATAAAATATCATTTACGAATGTAAAACTCTCTAGAGTTCGAAACATAGGAGTTTCGTTTCAAGAAAATCAAGTAAATGCAACTCATTAAAGTAGTATTCAAGATACTTATCAAATTCTGAAAAATTCATGCTCGCTCGTTTAGTTATGATCAAGAAGTGGTTTTGACTTTAGAAGTTACACTTGGTATTAAAGACCGGAAAAATCGTATTTTGAAAAGGTCGCTACTTTCACTTTTCAAGGGTACGAGTTTCAGCAAAATTTTATCTTATATACCCTGACTAAAGAAAACTTGAATACCATAGGCGATCCAAGTCCAACTTGACCTCAAATCGTCGCTCAAGTCGCAGGTACATATGCCTAACTCTCGAGTGAAAATTTGGGCAGCACGCCCTTTGTGTTTACCTATTTTCCAGCCATTTATGACTTCATTGTTTTTCTCAATCAGCCCCAAAATCACACAAAAATAATGTTACCACCATAGCCCTTCAATTAGGCTCCAAAATAATCCAATTACAACACAAGTCTTAACAAGGCAACCGGAAATCAAGTTTAAAGGCAAATAGCTAAATGACAGATTTGACGTCTCTTAGCGTATCGGTCACAACTGAAGCTATGCTTATCAGATTGGGGTAAAATTTATACCATTTCGAAGCTAAGACAAAGGGTTACAACTTTGATGAAGACAACTCAACCCAGTTAATAGTTTATCCAGGTCGAATCTACAAATTACAGAACCAGAAGTTCATGACCAGGAGGGTTGTCAGTACTGAATTCAAACGACAATAACTTAGGCTACACAATTCCGTTTGAGGCATTTTTGGTTGTGTTGGAAAGCTGAAACATAGGGCTAAACCTTTCATGTTTTGGCCAAAGGCTGATTTGAAATAGATCAAGGTGAAAAAAATGCAGCCAGAATGATGAAATGTCACAACTGTCCGCAAAACTATACCTATGGCAGTCAAGGGTATTTCTATCATTTCATGTGATACAGCGCTCAGATTAAGCTGAAATTTTACAGGCAGATATAAAATATCATTTTCCACAACTTTCATGTTTTGAGTTAAGCCCAATTCAGCCTCCATCATGGCCGAATGAAACTGGTCAGAACAGGGTAGTACTAAAACTTAAAGCTGGAATTAATGCATTCAAGTGATAATCTTCTTATTCATGTATAAAACCACTACTACCACTCCCTATCTAAACTTATTCACATCACATTCTAGATAAATAACACTAATAAAAATAGAAAATTACAAACCCTAGCTGAAAATTATAAGTTAAAAAGCCAAACCATGAAATCTTCCATACAATCCACCACAATCAAGCCATGCTTTGCTTAAATTGCAAAATAAGAAAGAAACAAGGGAGGTTTCTAGTATAATACCTCAAAATCTCTAAAATAACTTGTGATACAAGAACTTTCTTCCTCCCAAAAGTTCCACCAAACTCACCTCCAAGCTTTCCCAACGATTAATCGGAGTAGAATCAAGTTTTACGGTAATTTTCTCAAGAATCAAGCAAGCTCTCAAGTTGGAAAAATGGAAAATTTTCTCTCTTCTCTTTTTCCTCTCCTAAGTCACGATCAAGCATGAAGAAAATGAGGTGTTTTTGGTTCTATTTTATAAGATGAAGACTAAGGATAGTCTTGGTCAAAGGTCTTGGTCAAAGGTCTTGGTCAAGACCTTGGTTGGATTTTTGACAAATGGCTTAATCACAAATATTTCCACCAAAATATCTCTCTTTTTCTTAGTCAATAATGGTGGCTGACTTAAGAGTTAATTAATAGCTAATTAGCTCAACTAAAACAAGGAGATTAAGGTAATAAAGTAGTATTCAAGTGATGCACTCAATCGGTAACGAACGGTACACATCGGTTCAACCTGTTTTTCCTTATTTCGCACGTACTAGGGTTTTCACTTACAATTCAGTAACTTATTATTATTACTTCTAATCATACACTTAATATCATCTAAAACTCACTCTAAATCACTAAATTTGATACACACTCCATACCGAATAATTACACTACGAAAAGACGAAAAAATCCTAGTTTACCTTAACGATGAAAATAAAGGGAAAACCCTTGGTTCTATGATTAATTGTAACTATTGAGGAAGTGAATGAGTAGTAAAATTATTATAAAATAATGGATTCCAAATAAAAGGGAATTTTTAAGAAAATATGAGGGATTTTACAAGTTTTCACAATCACACTACCAAAATGCACACCAAAACACACACCAAAACCCTAGTATGTACAAAAACCCTAATTTATGCCTTTCCTTTAGAAAAATTATAACTTGAGTTATAAATATCAAAAATTTATATAACTTGGCTTGTTAAAAAAACTAGACTTCAAATACTAAGAATCTTTAGAAGACACCTCAAAGAGATTTAGTTCATAAGTTGGTCCAAATTGAACCATAAGCTACTACAACATTCCTATGTTTACTTGTGCAGGGCAGAATTTTCAGTCAATTTTGCCAATTTCCTACAATTTATAGACATTGAATCTGTGACGCCCCGAAAAGGATCAGTGTGAGAACCCGGAAATTTTCTAATTTTCTAGGGTTTATTTTATTTAATTGCCCGCCTTTTCTACATTTTATTTATTGGAAAAATTCCCCAAATAAAGTTTATGAGCAAAGATAGTTTTAAAATGATTTTTCTAGTATCGGTTAATTTTTGAGAAATTAAAAGCGTATTTTGAACGTGGGACCCGCTAGTGCGGTAAATGCATTATATTTTTGATAACTTGTTGGCATTTTGTATTAAGTGATATTATTTTACAAAGTGTTAAGATATTTGTATTGGAGAGACAAAAAGATAAGTTTTAAATCAAAAGGTGACAAGTGTCACCATCCTATTCACTATTGGACTTTTGACCATCTTACCTTAACTTTACTAAAACCAAAATTTGACCAAAAATCAAGCCATTTCTTCCTTCTCATGGCTGAAACTTGGAGAGCAAGAGAGAGAGAAAAACCTTCATCTTTCACTCCAATTTCTTACTTCAATCTTGAGTTTTAACCGATGGACACTCCATAAAAGTTGGTTACTAAGGAGATTCCAAGGTCTTGGTGGAGTTATTTTGGAGAAGGAACCACTAAGCTACTATCTTTTGTGAGGTATCAAGGTATGGTGTGTAAAGATTCATTGTTTGTTTCCAATAATGGTGAATTAGTGGCTTGTGATGGCTAAAGAGATGGTTTGATGGATTATATTTTGAGTTGTGGTTGAATTGATGAACTTTTATAATTTTTGGGGATTTTTCTGTTTTCATATGAACATGATTGTGTGGTTATATATGATGATTGGAAATGATATTTAAGGACTCTATGAGGTGGAAAAAGTGGATTATTGCAATCAATTTCTGTTTTGGAAGGAAAAGTGGAAAACTAGGTTTCAATGTTCTTCATTCTGTCCGAATTTATAGCTCCTATTTAGAGGCCGAATTGGCCTTGGCTTAAAACATGAAAGTTATAGGGAATGACATTTTGGAGGTGCCTGAAAACTTTCAGGTCAATCGGAGCAGCGTAGCTTGAGAAAAGTCGAAATTACTATTGCTGTTCTGGTTTACCCGAAATTGGGATTTGCGACTGTAATTGGTTGTTTTGGCTGGAATTTCTTCCTAATTGGTTGTTTAGGCCTTCTGATGAAATTTATCCCTGTTTCTTACCTTTCAGTTGGTTTTGGAATTTCTGGATTTGGACTTGGAGAGCCTGAGTTATGATGTTTCCGCTAGAATGCGTTCTGTGAATCTGTTTTTGTGATACTGGTATGGTATCTTGCATTTTTGACCTGGTTACACTCGAAACTGGGTTGAGTGACCTTCTGTAATATTGTAGCCCTGTCTCTTAGCTTCGAAACGGTGGGTCTTGGACCCCCATCCGATACTCGTAGTACCTTTGGTGCCATTACCGTAAAAGGACGTCAAAACTGTTTTTCTGGTTTTGAGCTTAACTTTCATTTCCGGACTTTTCCCTAGCTTGACTTGTATTTGTACTACTTGGAGCTTGCTGAATGGCTATTGGATGAACTTTTTGTTGTGTGTGTACCTTTGGGTTTGAATGAGAAATATAATGAAGCCGTGATGGCTGGAAAAGTAAGCAAATTCAGGGGAGGTGCTGTCCGAACTTTTAAAGGACTTGTTTGCCTTGAGTTTGTGATCTAAGACTTGGATTTGAGCAAGGCAATGATATATGATGGATGGTTTCTGAGCCATGGAGGTGAGTGACCCTAAACTATTTCCAAAGTACTTGTGAAATGTTTCTTGCATTATGTACTCGATTGCATATCATGCGTGCTTGCATGTGAGTTCATGACATGATTTGGCTTCAATGAGTTCTGGGAAAGTCTTGTGCTGGACACCAACGTCTCCACTCTGTTTATGGTTCATGTTCATGTTTATCTGGAGCTCAAAAAGGGGCTCCCTCTTAATGTTAATGTTAAAGTTAAATGATCTATTTGAGCGTTGGGTGTTCAAGTGCTATGATTTCACTGGCTCACGAGAGCACTAAACAAACATTTGATCTCTGAATCATGACATCATCGAAATGATCGAAATGCAACATTGTGAAATATATTTGTTTAATGATTTTACTGGTTACTCGCTGAGCTTCTAGCTCACCCCAAAAATATTTTATTCCTCTCCACAGGGCTCAAGGCGAAGGAAGGGCTTGTAGTACTTATTCACGTGACTGGATGGCTTATTTGGAATTGTTTCCGCTTCGCTTATGACATTTAAATGTTGGAACATTTGATGTAATATTTGAGTTTTATCTTGTAATCTGTTTGAGGAATGTAGTGAACGACTGAGTCCCGGCGAGAGCTGGGCAGGCGGCCCGCCGAACCCTCTGGTTCGCCTTAGGGGAGGTGGGGCTGTCACAGAATCAAACTCTGAATTTTAGACCGTAGGAAGCCCTCTGAGTCTAGTTTCAAACGCAACAAACGGAACTCAATTCCGACTTTCCTATACAAAGTTATAGCCAATTTCCCCAAGCTGCGCAGAGCCTCCTGCGAAAATTTCTAGATTTTCTAACAACTTGAGATTATGAAACTTTTCTTAACAAAATTCACTCTCTTGGCTCAAATTCAACCATTAAAGCAACCAAAAATCAAAGGCAAATGAGTTCACATAAGCGTTATAAAGACAAGTGAATTTTCGGGGTTTCACATTTATGGCACTTGTATTATCACAATACATAGGCACACAATCATACACCAGACGAAAGTCATTTAGGGTATTTTTCATCCACAACAATTGAGCACAACATACACCGGCGGCTACATATTCCGCTTCTGTGAGGACTTGCAAATTCCTTATATATTTCTTAAAAATTTCCTTTTATTTGAAAATTATTTGGAAAATACTATTCTATACCATCTTACTACTCAATCACCCTAGAAAAAGTGCCAATGATCATAGGAAATTAGGGTTTTCCTTTCCGATTTCAATTCGAAATGAAATAGAATTTTTCGTGTACCCGTAATGTAATTATCCGGTATGGAGTAAGGATCAAATTTGATGCTTAAAAGTGACTTTTAGGTGAGAAATAATATGTGATTAGAAGCTATGATATAAAGTTAGTGAATAGGAAGTAAAAACCCTAGTACGTGTAATTTAAGGAAAACGGTTAGAACTGACGTGTACCGTTCGTTACCGAGTGAGTGCACCGATTAAACCCTACTTTATTTCATTAATCTCCTCATTCTATTTTGACTAATTAACCCTCATAATATCTTATACATGAGTCACCATGGTGGGCCAAAGGAAGAAGGAAGAAAACTCTAGAAAGGACACATGTCAAGCCCTTATTGGAAGGAGCTTTGACTAATTTGTATCAACCATCATAAAACAAGAATTTAACCAAATCTTCTCAATTTCTTCACCACCTTGGCAGAAAATAGAGAGAGAGAAAGGGGAGAGAAACTTCATCTTCATCAACTAAATTTCTTGCCTAATCTTAAACTCCAACCATAAATCTTGGGAATCACTTCACCAAAACTACTCTTTAGCGAAGATTAGAGCTTTGTATGGCAAGATTTTGAAGGAAAGGTTGTGGTCTTCTCCTACAAGCATCCTAGGAAGGTATCATGGCTTTTCACCCTTTTATTTTTCCCAATTTTGGTTAAATATGGCTAGAAGCTTTTAATTTTGAGTTACAACGGTTAATTAGTGAGTTTTGTTGGAGTTGGGGGGATGATTAGCTAGGGTTTCATTTTCAGCTTTGATTATGATCATATATCCTTTAATTGATGTTATGAAGTTGCTAGTTGGAGGGTTTGATGATTTAAACCTAACAAACATGAAATTCTAGCAACAAAGTTCCAATTCCAGGTTTAAATTCTCACAAAACACCATTCTACCCGTATCCTTTTCAAATGATTGGAGGAATGAGGGGAATGGCAGGAGAACGAACGAACGAACGAACAAATGGCTCCTTGTGAGCCCGTATCCTTTTAATGTATGTGTTATTATCGCTTTCCATTGTAAATGTTTCCTGAATTATTGATTATCGATGATTAATGTATTGGCTTTATTGTTGAATATGTGTTTAGAACCTCACTGAGTTTTTAGCTCACCCCTTTAGTTTTGTTTTCCTTAACGGGGGGATGCGAGCAAGGACGAGAGCTCAGTGTAGGTTAGCCTAGTCTAGTTTTGTGTTTTGTAATGGTTCTCGTCCTAGTGCTTGGCACGGGTTGGATGTATGATGAATTGAGAACCTTTGTATATTCGATATTTGTACTTCCTTTTGAGATAGAAATGTATATAAGTTTCTCTTTAAGTTTTGGATTGTTATTTGATTTGATTTTGTGGTTTTATTTCGGATTTGATTGAGGTTCGACTGAGTCCCGGCGAGAGCTGGGCAGGCGGTCCGCCGAACCCTCTGGTTCGCCTTAGGGGGAGGTGGGGCTGTCACAGGTGGTATCAGAGCCTGTTTCGCGTGGTCTCTGCGCGGAGTGAGCCTGAACTGAGTGGTGAATAGGTATGAAGGACTAAGTGCTCGTTCGAACATAAGCTATGAACCCTGTAGTGTTATAGGTCTTAAATCTTTCTCATGGTATCTAAGGACCATAGATAGGTATGTCGGGTAGGAATTTCGATTTGTAGATGGTTTACTCTTGGGACTGGCCAACTCGAGAGGTGAATTATCTTATTTCGGATTCTTGTGCTTGAGTACTTCAGAGTTGAGACGGTACTAAGTACTTGAGATTTGCATTTTGGGAATATGAACAGGCTTTGTCTGGCTAGAATAAGTATAAGAGGTTAATGAACATCGAGTCGGATAGAAAGTGACGTGAGAGACCGGACGGGGTTATTCTAACTGGGTGTGGGACGATATATCCCTTTTCTTTTGATTTGCCCGTATATTGTCACTACATAGCCGTCAGTTGTGTATTTGTGTATATGAATATCTGCCTGACTTGAGACGTATTTGTATATTTGATTATTTGTTTCCTTGATATGTTTATGTGGTGTGTTATGTGTGTATATGTTTATTTTGGTATTTGGCGCCCTAAATTTTAGTTACTTTAGTCACCTTATTGCGTTTATTCATTAAATTACTTTTTTTTTAAAAAAAAAAAAGAGAAAAGAGAGGGGAAAATATATATGGAGGGAAGACGTAGTCGAGGACGAGGTCGTGGCCGTGGGACTAAGCGAGCCCAGGAGCCAAGAGAAGAAAGGGAAATCAGAGTTGAACAAGAGCAAGGACCAAGGGTCGAAGCCGGAGACCAAATGGCGACGGCGATGCAACAGATGACGAATATTTTGGCACGACTGGTGGATCAACAAGGCCAAATGGCCATGAATCAACCGCAGAACCCTGAAATCGGAGAAGACAAGGCTCTTGAAAGGTTCCAGAAGTTTGCTCCTCCAAAATTCCTTGGAGGGCCCGATCCGGACGTAGCTGAACAATGGGTAGAAACCATGGTTAACATCTTCACAGCTCTAAACTACACTGAGCAAAGGCAAGTGAACTTTGCAGTGTTCCAATTTGAAGGACCGGCCCGAGTATGGTGGAACGTGATTAGAGCAAAGTGGGAAAGAGAACAGACCGTATGGACATGGGTGAATTTCATAAGGGAATTTAATGAGAAGTACCTCCCTCCTTTAGTCCAAGAGAGGAGAGAGGAGGAGTTTATTGGGTTACGCCACGGAACGCTAAGTGTGGCCGAATATGAAACGAAATTTACAAGACTATCCAAGTTTGCTTCTGAATTGGTGGCCATAGAGCGGCGAAGAGTAAGACGGTTCATACAGGGATTAAATTTGGAAATCCAAGAAGCATTAGCGGCGGTACAAGTGAATACGTTTACGGAGGCCCTTGAGAAAGCTCAAAGAATTGAGACTGCAAAGGCACAGATAAAAGCCTCCCAGACCCGGAAAAGGGATGCATCGGGTAGTGTAGTGGAGGAATTAAGTGAAACAATAACACCTCCTAAAGTGCAGAAAGCGAATTTTTTGTCCCACCCACCATGGACAATAGGGGCATTAAATGAACGATCTACAAAAGGAAGTCAAGTAGGCCATGGGGAGATTTTTCAAAAAAGCCAACAAGTGGCTTCTTCCTTGACTTGTGGCTACTGTGGAAAGGCCAATCACACTGAGAATGATTGTTGGAGGAAAGGCCGGAAGTGTTTGATTTGCGGAAATGGTGACCACCAGGTTAGCAACTGTCCGAGGAAACGGTCACGTGAAAGTAGTACTCAGCAACTGGAGGGCACTAAACCAAAATCAGCGAATGAAAAAGGGAACAGAACAAAAGTACCAGCAAGGGTATATGCCTTAGACAACCAACAAGCTCCTGAGCCATCTGAAGGTAAAAATTTCGAGGACGAAATTTCTTAAGGGGGAAAGTATGACGACCCCACCTCCCCTTAAGGCGTACCAAAGGGTTCGGCGGACCGCCTGCCCAGCTCTCGCCAAGACTCACTCACTCGTATCACATGCATACATCCATAGACCATAAATAACATCGCAATTCAAGCTTATAATTTTCATTGATGCACAATCAAGATACAAAACCTCAATATACCCAAACTGGTTCAAGGCATATACAATCCAAATACAAAACATTCTATTCGAGGAATAGCGCGAGTACAAGTCAAAAGTCAAAAGTCAAAAACAACTAGACTACGCTAGTCTTTACATGTCTCATGCCTCGCTCGTACCCCCTGTAAGGAAAACAAATAGAGTGGAATGAGCTAAAAGCCCAGTGAGGTTCCAAATAGCAAATTGACCATTATTTATAAGTACAAGTTTTCGATATAGCAAAGTAACGAGCATGAAGAGTTCATAAAGGTGAGCAATAACACGTCAAGTAGCAATCTCAAAATGAGCGAGTGTAAAAGTTTTCAGAAGAAACAATAATCCAATAAACAATAATCATTCCAAAGCATAAGGATACGGATGGCTCTCAGGAGCCAACTTCCCATTTCATCATCAGGAGCTTGATCACGTAATAGTTGACACTCCGTCAACTTTCAAGTAAAGGAACCAATCCAGTAGAGCACCACTTACACTACTCTCCGTCCACCATTCACACCCCCTACTGGGCCCAAAATCCTCAATAAACACGGGTGGTAATACTCGAGTATACCGATTAGTCGAGGAGATATCACTCCACTCGACAAAACAAGAGACCCAGGGTTCATTACCCAATCGACCAATCCCTTGCCGGCTCGACTAGAGTAACTCGCCACAGGGTTTCTGGAATTCCAGGAAGTGCGCACATCATAAACAAGTATATCAAGTCAGTTGCAACAATAAACACGTATATCACGTAAGGGCAAGTTCAATAAAGTACACTCTTGCCCTATCAATTCACGTATATAACATGTAATCATATTGGTCACGTATCAAGTTCAAGTATCTAGTGCAATTCGGTATTTGAAAGAACTCACCAAAAGATATAGTGCCTTTACTGGTCACTTTCAGGTTATACTCCGGGTTCGGAGTCCAAATCTGCGATAAAACTCAGTTTAAGAACTTTGAAACATGACTAAGATTGGAAACTTAGACGTTTCGTTCAATAAAAATCAAGAAATTGGAATTCACTTGGAGAGTAGTCGTGAAACACTTGCTCGCTTTTTAAACGATAAAACTTTGTAACATTTATACTTGAAAATGCCATGCGAGTCGAAAGTACAAGGAAAATATACTCCGAGCAATCATTATTTCATTTCTCAAGGGTACAAGTTCGGCCAAGTCCTTACTTATATACCTCGGAACAAGAAGACTCAAGTACCCTAGATGGTTCAAGTGATATTCATATCAACTCTACCCAAGTCGCAAGTGTATTTCTATAGTCCTCGAGCGTAAATTTGGGCAGCATGCCCTTTGTGTTTACCTAATTTCCAGCCATTTATGGCTTCATTATTTTTCTCAACAAACCAAAGGTATACACACATCAATTCAAGTTCAAAAGCCGTTCAATAGGCTCAAGATCACACAAGGACAATAATAAAGCTAGGAATAAGTGCGGAAATGAAAGTAACAAAAGGCAGATTTGACCGAATTTTACGTAACGGGCACAACTGAAGCTACGTTTATCGGATTAGTATGTAACTTATACCGTTTCGAATCTAAGACGAAGGCCTACAACTTTCATGAAGGTCACTTAGTCCAGTTTCCAATGCAACCTAGTCAAATTCCCAATTTACAGAACCAAAATCCAACTAGTCGGCTAATTAACTGCACTGCACTGGAATGGTCATATCTCAGGTTACCAAGGTCCGATTAAGGTGTTCTTGGAGGCGTTTAAAAGCTAAGACAGAATACTAAAACTTTCATGTTTTTTCAAAAGGCTAAATCCCAACGGATTATAGTGAATAAACACAACCAAATAGACTAAACTGTTCACGCGGAACTCTGGAATGTACCCTAGAACAGCGAGGGTATTTTCATCTTTTCACAAGCTACATAGCTCCGATTGAGCTGAAATTTTGTAGGCACCTATAAAATACCATTATATACAACTTTCATGTTTTAGGACAAGCCTAATTTTGCCTCTAAATATGAGTTCCAAAACCGGGCAGAACTGAATTAGGAAATTCCAGAAATCTGAAATTTTTGGTTTCCAATGAAACTCTCTTCAATTCCTTGTTCCAAACTCTACCAAAGCCCCTTATATATAACATCTATCAACCATACAACAAGTTTAGGCAGAAATTAATCAAACCCTAACTTTCTTAAATCATCCAAAATTCATCACAACAACTTGCATATCTTGTAATCAAGTCAAAACATGAACTAGATAGCATCTTAAACCAAAATAAAAGAATCAAAGCCATAAATCAGACTCTATACCTCAAAAACAAAGCTTGAAAGAGTGATACTTCACCTCCTTTGGAATTTCTTAGTTCCCCAAGCTTCCCAACTCACAACCCGCACTTTAATCGGTTTAGAATTTTGATTCTTCACTTGGATGATGTAAATCAAGAAGAAAATGGTGCAGCTCTTGCTCTCCCTTTCTCTCTCTCTATTCTCGGCCAAGGAGCAGAAAAAAATGAAGAAGAAAGGCTGCTCATGGTGTTAATTAAGGCAAGAGATTAGGATGAATCTTGACCACAAGCTTTGCCAACACTTGGCTCACCCTCCACCACAAAATTTTCTCTTTCTTCTCCTTGCATTTTGGCCACATATTTCGGTCAAGAGATAGCTATGAGGGGGAAGATATTTTGCTCAATTAGTAATGAGCTTGTATGGTAAGAAAGTAGTGGTCAAGTGGTGTGTTCAATCGCTAGTGCGCGGTACCCGCCGGTTCGCGCCGTTTTTCTTAAAAACACACGTACTAGGGTTTTCACTTCCTATTCACTAATCTTGTATCATTGCTTCTAATCACATATTATTTCTCACTTAAAAGTCATTTTTAATCACCAAATTTGATCCTTGCTTCGTACCGAAAATTCATCCGGCGAAAATCGCGAAAACCCTAATTTTGCTCCAATCTTGAAACCAAAAGTGAAACCCTACTTTCTAGGTTCATTGGCACTTATTGTGGGATGATTGAGTAGTAGGTCTTTAATAAATGAATAACTTCCAAATAAAAAGAAATTTTTAAGAAAAACGTGAGGGATTTTACAATTCCAGTGATTAAAATTAGGGTTTCAATTAAAATATGAGAGATTTAAGAAAACTGGTTAGTCACAAGTAACTAGGGTTTTTGATTAAAATAGTAGGGTTTCTAATCTTTTAAAACAAAATAAGGTTTTAAATCAAACCCAAAGAAATACACTTTAGTAACTTCTTTACAAACAACCTCCTAATATTCGGGGTGTCACAGAAAGAGTGTGAGGACTTGCAAATTCCTTATATATTTCTTGAAAATTTCCTTTTATTTGAAAATTATTTGGAAAATACTATTCTATACCATCTTACTACTCAATCACCCTAGAAAAAGTGCCAATGATCATAGGAAATTAGGGTTTTCCTTTCCGATTTCAATTCGAAGTGAAATAGGATTTTTCGTGTACCCGTAATGTAATTATCCGGTATGGAGTAAGGATCAAATTTGGTGCTTAAAAGTGACTTTTAGGTGAGAGATAATATGTGATTAGAAGCTATGATATAAAGTTAGTGAATAGGAAGTAAAAACCCTAGTACGTGTAATTTAAGGAAAACGGTTAGAACTGACGTGTACCGTTCGTTACCGAGTAAGTGCACCGATTAAACCCTACTTTATTTCATTAATCTCCTCATTCTATTTTGACTAATTAACCCTCAAAATATCTTATACATGAGTCACCATGGTGGGCCAAAGGAAGAAGGAAGAAAACTCTAGAAAGGACACATGTCAAGCCCTTATTGGAAGGAGCTTTGACTAATTTGTATCAACCATCATAAAACAAGAATTTAACCAAATCTTCCGCATTTCTTCACCACCTTGACAGAAAATAGAGAGAGAAAAAGGGGAGAGAAACTTCATCTTCATCAACTAAATTTCTTGCCTAATCTTAAACTCCAACCATAAATCTTGGGAATCACTTCACCAAAACTACTCTTTAGCGAAAATTAGAGCTTTGTATGGCAAGATTTTGAAGGAAAGGTTGTGGTCTTCTCCTACAAGCATCCTAGGAAGGTATCATGGCTTTTCACCCTTTTATTTTTCCCAATTTTGGTTAAATATGGCTAGAAGCTTTTAATTTTGAGTTACAACGGTTAATTAGTGAGTTTTGTTGGAGTTGGGGGGATGATTAGCTAGGGTTTCATTTTCAGCTTTGATTATGATCATATATCCTTTAATTGATGTTATGAAGTTGCTAGTTGGAGGGTTTGATGATTTAAACCTAACAAACATGAAATTCTAGCAACAAAGTTCTAATTCCAGGTTTAAATTCTCACAAAACACCATTCTGCCTGTTTTTGTTTCATCATGATAGAAGCCGAATTAGACTTCGTATAAAACATGAAAGTTGTATAGAATGATGATTTATCGGTTTCTACAAAATTTCAGCTCAATCGGAGCAACGTAGCCTATGAAAAGACCGAAATACCCCTGCTGCCCTGTTTCTGTCCGAAAATGAAAATCAGCCTCTGTAAGTGGTTAGTTTGACCAGGCATAGTACCGAATTGGTTGATGATGTCTTCTTAACAATTATAGCCTTATATCTTAGCTTTCAAATGGATTTGGAATTACCTGAATTGGAGTTGTGTGTGCTGAGATATGAGTGAATAAAGCAGGACTGCTAGTTGATTTCTGCAGTGAATTTCGAACTGGAAAATCTGGAGTTGTTTTGGTAAATTTGACCTAGTTAGGGTGAGAAATAGACTAAGTGGTCTTCATCGAAATTGTAGCCCTCTGTCTTATCTTCGAAACAGTATAAATTACATTCCAATCCGATAAGCGTAGCTTCGGATGTGTCCGTTACGCAAAACCCTATCAAATCTGTCTTTTACTAAAGCTCATTTCCGCACATGTTGTTAACTTGATTTTGTACTCATATGAATTTGAGCCTATTGAATGGCTATTTGATGAATTTATATTGTGTATAACTTTGGGATTGGCTGAGGAAAATAATGAAGCCATAAATGGCTGGAAAATTAGGTAAACACAAAGGGCGTGCTGCCCAAATTTATGCTCGAGAACTAGAGAACTATACTTGCAACTTGAGTGAGGGTTAAGAGTGAATATCACTTGAACCATCTAGGATGTTTGCATCTTCTTTTACCGAGGTATATAAGTAAGGACTTGGCCGAACTTATACCCTTGAGGAAAAAAAATCACGACTGCTCGGAGTACGTTTTCTTTGTCACTTCGACTTAAATAGAGATTTCAAAGTTTTACGAGCAAGTATAAGTTTTACAAATATTTTACTCATAGCCTTTGGTTTAAATGTACTCTTTTCACTTCCAAAACTATACTTATATTATGTACTAGTAGTTATTCGGATTTTCTTGGGTTCCCTTAAACTTTAAAGGGGTTTAACTGTAATATTTTCTCTTGGCTATTATTAGGGTTTCTTGGCGATTGAGAGTGTTATCCGGGAGGATACTTTGGACATTATTTTGCTTAAATAGGTGAGTGTTCCTTGTTTGCTATATTTTTCTTGACTTCATGACTTGTGTTATTATTTGATAACGTGTTAAGTGCTTTTAATGATTATCAAAACGATTTTTCTAGGCGCGTGTGTACTTTATCGCACTCGACCTAAATGAATGTGAAATTTTCAATGATTTAATGATTGAAACGTTAGTTGTGCATGATGTAAGCCTTTTGGCTGAATTGGGCTCTGCCTTTCGTTACCGATCGACTCGAGTCAAAAGCGGACTCGGTCTGGCGATATGGTGACCCTGGGTGTGAACGTTTGGTATACTCGAGTATTACCTTGTAGGTTGGTGGAGCCTGGCCAACGTCCAGGAGGCGGTGAATGAAATGAACGATCGAACGAGGGGTTTACTTACAAAAATACATTTTCAAATGATTGGAGGAATAAGGGGAATGGCAGGAGAACGAATGAACGAACGAACGAACAAATGGCTCCCTGTGAGCCCGTATCCTTTTAATGTATGTGTTATTATCGCTTTCCATTATAAATGTTTCCTGAATTATTGATTATCGATGGTTAATGTATTGGCTTTGTTGTTGAATATGTGTTCGGAACCTCACTAAGCTTTTAGCTCACCCCTTTAGTTTTGTTTTCCTTAACAGGGGGATGCGAGCAAGGACGAGAGCCCAATGTAGGTTAGCCTAGTCTAGTTTTATGTTTTGTAATGGTTCTCGGCCTAGTGCTTGGCACGGGCTGGATGTATGACGAATTGAGAATCTTTGTATATTCGATATTCGTACTTCCTTTTGAAATAGAAATGTATATAAGTTTCGCTTTAAGTTTTGGATTGTTATTTCATTTGATCTTGTGGTTTTATTTCGGATTTGATTGAGGTTCGACTGAGTCCCGGCGAGAGCTGGACAGGCGGTCCGCCGAACCCTCTGGTTCGCCTTAGGGGGAGGTAGGGCTGTCACAGCTTCCGCCGTAGACAAAGAGATAGCATTTTGTTTCTTGCTAAACCATGAAACTAAACAATTACCAAGAAAGTGACATGTACCACTAGTACTTTTTCTATCTATCCTACATCCACCAAAATCAGCATCCGAAAAATCACACAAGGCAAATTTATGACATTTTGGATAACAAAGCCCATAATTTAAGGTTCCCTTTAAATATCTAAAGATTCTTTTAATAGCCATTAAGTGAGATTCTTTAGGGTAAGATTGGAAACGAACACACAAGCAAACAGCAAACAGAATATCGGGCCTACTTGCGGTTAAATAAAGCAAACTACAAACCATACCTCTATATTTCTTCTCATCAATCTTCATACCTTCTTCATCTTTGTCAAGTTTGGTAGATGTACACATAGGCGTTCCAACTTGCTTTGAATCCTTCATTCCAAATCTTTTGAGAAGTTCCTTTGAATACTTAGCTTGATTGATGAATGTACCTTCTTGAGTTTGAACCACTTGGAGCCCAAGGAAGAAATTCAACTCTCCCATCATACTCATCTCAAACTCATTTTGCATAATAGTGGAAAAATTCTTGCACAAACACTTCTTAGTAGCACCAAAGATAATATCATCCATATATATTTGTATAATTAGAAGATCATTGAAACTTTGTTTACTGAAAAGAGTGGTATCCACAATACCCCTTTTGAAACTATTTTCAGCTAAAAAACCACTTAACCGTTCATACCATACTCTTGGAGCTTATTTTAACCCATATAAAGCCTTTGAAAGTTTGAATACATGATTTGGATATGACTCATTTTCAAAATCGGGAGGTTGGTCAATATAAATCTCTTGATCAATAAAACCATTTAAGAAAGTACTGTCGCGCCCTATTTTTTAATAAAAATAAGAATGAGTGAAGTATGGTTTGAAAATTGGTGATGTGTGTGAAAAGAAAAAGGCCATGGGACTTTGAAATGCGATGGTTTAGCCAAAATAGTAATCTAAAAAGGTTTTGATTAAAGTGTAGGAGTCGCCATTTGGTATCGAGTTAGGGTGTACCAAGTCACCCAAAAAATGTGGATTTAAAAATGTAAAAAAAAAACCTTTTTAGATTGACTCCAAAATCTACGATAAATCAGAGAAAATGGTTCGGGGGTCGCGGTTGAAGAGAGGGAAGGCAAAGACAATGTCTAAGGCACCCTCTCAACCTAGCCTAAGCTAGTTGCATGATTTAGTCACGATTTTCCTAATTTCTAACCAAAGATGTATCGCATTTGGATGTGACTAATATGGATGCAATCCTAAATCTAATGAGGAATCGAAAGGGACAAATATCTCTTAGAGGCTTGATCGGACTAAATCACATGAGTTGTGATAACCAAGGATAAGCCCTCCAAGAGGTCACGAGTAATGCTAATGATGAAAAAATGAACGGAATGAATGTATGCAATGTGAAAACATGAACTTGTGTGAAGTGAAAAAAATAATAATAAAAAATAATAGTGTGTAAGTGGGAGTGTGCAAATGGGGGTGCAAGGTGAGGTATGTAAAGTGATAGTGTGAAGTGCATGTGTGCTCAGTGGTAGTATGTAAAGTGCTAGTGGTAGAGTGAGAATGTGTAAGATAAGAATCATGTGAAATGAACATGTGGAAAAAGTAATAGTATATGAAGTGAAAATGCAAAGTGATAGTGGATAAATGAAATGTATGAACCCTAGAGGAATGCAAGCAAGACGGGTACGGGGAGACCCTAAATCGTGACTTTTGTTTTTCCTTTTGGTTAGGAAAAGAATGAGCGTGCTAAGGCTATGTGTAGCCAAACTTGTCCATTCCCCTTACCAGAAGGGTGACTCCTTAACCTAATCAGGCAAATGACCCTAATGACTAGAGTGAAATGCAAAATCCTAAATATCATACTTTGAATGTGGGGAAGGATCATGCAAAAATGTAAAAATACTAAGAAAAATGCATGAAAATGTAGTGAGGGCATGCGAGTATGTTCTAGCGAGGGACGGCCCTATTGGGTCTAGCATTGGACTAGCCCTTTACTAACGCTCTCTCACAAGCATTGGACTTGTGAGCTCGAGGGGAAGACCATGACTAGCATTGGACTAGCCACGGTAACGTGCATTCCATCCACATAATTAGATATAATACTAAAGCAAATAGACATGCAAAGCACATAGCTTCACATAGCACGTAGCACATAAGCATGCTTATCTAGATGCAGAAGCCTAGGGAAAGCAAATTAAACACATAGGCAGGCAAACACACAAGCAAAGCGAAGCAAATGAACCCCTAACTATTACACTTGGGGAGGCCCTACTACAATCTAAAGGGGGAAAGAATTAAATAAAATGATATAATAACCTAACTATTACAATTGTGGCATTAAATTGCCTTTCAAATGATTAAAATTGAACTAAAATAAATATACCAAACTAAAGCCAATAAAGCAAACAAATAAATAGATGAAATAAATAAAAAAACATTCAAGAGGCATACAATCAAACACGTAAAGTCACATAGAGCACATAGAGTTAAATAAAGTAAGAAATAAGGGATAGGGTGTACCTCCCTTGAATTGGGACCCTAATGGAGTGAAATTACTTATTTATCCTTCAAAAACAAAGAAAAGGTCAAGGCATCGCTTTAATTGAGAAAACTAAAGAAAATATACAAACACAAGCTCAATTGATCATACAACCCTTAAAATTATGAATTAAATGCAGTTTAAACAAAGTATGGTGGCTAATTGAAGCAAACAAGTAATGAAGTTGCGAAATTAAAGCTGCCAAGGACCAAATTGCAAAAATCAGAAAGTTTTTAGGGCCTAATCATGATTTCCAGAACTTTAGGCAAAAATTGAAGGAAAGATAAAGTTCAAGGCTCAATTTGCAATTGTGGGCGGGATCCAATTGAAAGTCTTTATAAAAATCTTGGGGTCAAATTATGAAGTCCTGAAACTTTGGGGGACAAAATCACAGAGAAAGGGAAAATGGAAGGACTGAAATTATAAATTTAAGCAAATAATCATCTTGCAAATTCCTAGTCAGGCATTCTGTCAAACAACAGATGGGCAACAGAAAAATTCCCCAATTCCTCACTCAATTGAAGTTAATCAGCCCCAACTTAGTTCAGAAAACAATGGATTTCGATCCAATTTAACACATAAGGCACAAATGATTTAAAATCCTGAACAATCAACATGACAATTGTACTGAACAAACACCCGGCAAATATGCTCTGAACATCGCAAGATGCAACAACGAAAAGTGGAAAAAAAAACAACTTCAAGAATCATGGCTTTTCTTTTTCTTCCCGGCTAGCAAACGCACGGATTCTGGCCAGCTTTGAGCTGGCCAGGTTTTCCCTTGAATCGCATATAGAAAATACACACGACTCATTCTTAATTTTCATTCAGACATTGAACTCAAAATGAGAGGTCAGGGGAGAGGCTACGCACACTAAGAATGAAAACTACACTCAGAGCTGCGACCTATACACACAACCTTAGCTAATGTTTCAAAATGCAGCAACAAGCATTGAACAAATGCCATGTTACGGCCAGCTGTTAGACCACTTGGGCATTTTAACAAACAGTAAATGAGCATAAAAAATTCCAGCAATCCTTTTTTGCTCAAGTGAGGTCACGATTGGCCCCAAAAATTGTCAGAAAAAAAGAAAAGAAATATCAACCCAATCAACAAACAAAGCAGTAATCTTTCACCAAAAAATTGCAATGAAGAAACATAGGCAGTCTACCAAGAAATTGTGATAAAAAAATAGAGAGTTTCAAGCGTCCATGCTTAAAAGAAATGACTGAAATTTGAAGGGAGAGGACAGCTTACAAAACTCTTGCTTGATGAAAATTCGCAGATGATGATGGTGGGTTCGGTGAGGTGGTGGCTCCCTTCGCTTGGCCTCTTTCATCTAGTGAGCACGAGACCTTGAATGAATCTTGGTAGGCTTCCTGATGATGAACCCATCTTTGACAAGCTTTCTTGTGTTTTGACGAAAATCAGCCATGGAGATTTCGTTGACTTCATTGGGGTCTAGCCAGACCTTGCCTCTGCCGCACTTGGGGATGCTGGCGGCGAGCCGCTTCTGAAACTTCAACGACATCATCCCTTCGTCCGTCGGTCTGTTTCCTCTTCCTCTGGTTTTTCCTCAGCTGCAAGACTTCCCCGTTTTCGTTGACTTCATTGGGGTCTAGCCAGACCTTGCCTCTGCCGCACTTGGGGATGCTGGCGGCGAGCCGCTTCTGAAACTTCAACGACATCATCCCTTCGTCCGTCGGTCTGTTTCCTCTTCCTCTGGTTTTTCCTTAGCTGCAAGACTTCCCCGTTTTCTTTCCTCTGTTTTTCTTTTTGCTTCCAGTCTTTCTTCTGCCCTCGCTTCCTTCCGCTCCTTCGATCTCCCCTCTTTTTCTTTCGCCAAAAACCCTAGCCCCTCTTCCAGATCTCTCCCTTGCGTTTTTTTTCTCTGTTTTTTTTCGCTCAAGACCTCTCTCTTGCATTTTTTTTCTCTTCTTTCCATGACTTCCAAGTTCCAACCGGTCATCCCCTCTTCTTCTTTTTTTTTTTTTGAGTTTTTGTTTCCCCAAAATTCCTTAAGCCACCAAGTGTCTAAACACCTAATCCCTTAGGTGCTTAGTTGTCCAATACATAAAAGGAACACTTGTCGTAATGCATGCCTCCCCACTTGTCATCTTTTACTTTTTTTTTTTTTCTCTTTTTTTTCTTTTTCTCTTTTCTTCTTTTTTTTTTCTTTTTTCTGAAATTTAGTAAGAAGACAAAAATAAATGGAAATGAAAATAATAAAAAAAACCTAAAATTGAAACAAATAAAGCTAAAATTAAATTAATTAAATAAGTAAAGTTTAAAATCAAAAATTTGGTGTCTACAATTTGCCCCTCTTTGTCTAAGTTTTGGAAAAACTTGAGACAAAGAAGTAGACACCAAATACTCCCCTGTATTATTCGACTGCAAACTACTCGAGCGACTGACGCTTTTGAAATGAGGACTGACCCCCTTAACAAAAAATTTCAAAATGGGACTGACCCAGACGTGAACTTTAAAACGGGATTGACTCGAATCAAAACTTAAAATGGGACTGACCCAAATAGAAATTTAAAACGGGACTGACCCGAACAGGAAATTTAAAACGGGGTTGGCCCGAACAGAAATTTAAAACGGGACTGGCCCGAACAGAAATTTAAAAGAGGACTGACCCAAACAGAAAATTTAAAAGGGGACTGACCCGACCAAAAATTTAAACATGGGACTGACTCAAACAAAATTTAAATCATGGGACTGACCGGAACAAAATTTAAATCATGGGACTGACTCGAACAAAATTTAAACCATGAGACTGACCCGAACAAAATTTTAAATCATGGGACTGTCCCGAACAAACTTTTAAATCATGGGACTGACCCGAACAGAAAATTTAAACCATGGGACTGGTCCCGAACAAACTTTTAAATCATAGGACTGACCCGAACAGAAAATTTAAATCATGGGACTGACCCAAACAAACTTTTAAATCATGGGACTGACCCGAACAAAATTTAAATCATGGGACTGACCCAAACAAACTTTTAAATCATGGGACTGACCCGAACAGAATTTAAACCATGGAACTGACCCGAACAGAAAATTTAAACCATGGGACTGACCCGAACAAGAATTTAAGCATGACATTCCAATATACTTACTTGAAAAAGAGCTCAAAGTTTTGCCCCAGTAGAGGTTAAGTCTTTGCATCTGAGCCTATAATTGATTCTGCATTGCCACGTTGTTGTACCTTTTGATCAAACTTGCTTGCAACATTTTCGATTCGCCTTTGATCACTGGAGAACTCTTTTTGATACCGATTCCAGCGCAAGGTGTGATTGTTTTCATTCATGCGTGAAATTTTTCAAGCATGCATTTTGCCATATTGTGAAGCTTGGAAAATTATCCAAAAATTTGCCCCAGTGTGATGTGTTGTCATTTTCACTTGAAACTTTCCTTCGAAAATCGTGTAAAATGAGTCTTCATGTGACCTTTCCAAATCTTATCATCCGTGATGTCCATTTTTGTTCGGCAAGCTGTTTTGACATCAAGCCACTTTTAGACTTTCGATTTCTGACATTCCATTGAGATAAACCTCTCTGTCTGGAATCAAGATGGTCAACTGTTCGTTGTTTCATCGTACTTTTCCAGGGATGAACAGATCCAAATGCTCTTTTGATTTGGTCAGTAGGATGAATACCCGAGCCTGCCTTTATTTGGGTCAGTGGGATCAAACCCGAGCCTGCCTTTGATCATGGAATTTAGCAAAACGATTGATCACTGAAAACTTCTCTAGATTTTGACATTCCATTACCAAGTCCAAAACTGATACTCTCTTGTCCAACCGCAAAATTTATCTCCAAGCTTTCTTGCTCTTGCTGTGAAATCATCCATGACTTTCAACAGAAGCTGATCTTTAATGCTTCCTGATGTTATCACCTAATGCTACTCTGAGTAACCCACACTCTCATATTCTAAATTAGCATCCACAGACAGTATTGCTGCTGGTGGAAGGCGAAGTAATTTTTTTTGCATAAGCTGTGTTGTCAAGACAAGCCTTCTTTTGGTGTTAAACATCAGTGATCCATCATCAATCTCACATCATCTTCGACCTTGTCAACAAGTCGATTTGCTGCTTTAGCCCACCTAATTTCCTCCATACTGATATTTTGAAGACCTTGGGAATCTTGTGACACTTCTTTGTGCCAAGGGTGAAGTTCATAAGTAGCACTCTCGCGCTTCTTCATCAATTTTCAGTTATAAACACCTGCACAGGGGGCTTACCAAAGTACAACATGCAACTATTCCTCATGAAAAAATGGTGTTATTGAAATCAAAAGTATATTACTTGACTCTTGGGCGAAATCCTCAAATGTGTTACAAAAATTTGCCCCAGTGTGGGCTTATTTCGCGAAATATCACAAATAAAAATTTGCCCCAGTGTGGGCTCCTTTGATTGTAAAATTTTGTTCAGATGATTCACCATTTATTTGAACAAAGAGAAACCGCACTTTCTAAAATTTAGAAAATAATCATACATACAATGTGAAGAAATTTAAACGTCGAGTTTGAACTCATACAGAAATTTCATGATGAATCCCTCAGAGTAACACCAATTTCAAGAAGATTTCTTCCTCACTTTTAGCATTGGTGCTTAGGGTAACGGGTCACCACTTCTTGTTGGCTCATCTTTCAGGACCAATCAAGTGGGCGTTATTTTTGATTTGGAAGTGGCTAAAGGAAATGGGAGGTCAAGATTTGTCTTGTTTTCGTGCCCATTCGATATCACATCTTAGTGAAAGCAAAAAGTTTGTCACCCTTATTTCTTAATAAAACTTAGTCAACACATAAGCTTTGTAAGCTTGTAACAGAGGGGTAAAAACGATACCAAAACAAGCGGAAACAGATTATAACCTTATGATCATGAGTGACAGGTAGATTTCTTAGGAGCGTAACCCTTGCTTTGAGTTGTCATGAGGGATAAGTCATCGATGGACTTTATGAGCTTGTAATGCGGCTGGAAAACGATAGTTAAAGAAAAAAATTTCGAGGGTATTGCACCGAAGATCGCATTTTTCTCAAAATTGCTCTCATTTCGTACTCAAAGATCTCGGACTTTGTTTGCATTTTTCTCATCATTCACCAGGGACTTCAGTGTCGAATTTTTTTTTTTCCATTGCTTTTTGCTTCTTTTTTCTTTTTCTCGACCTGGTGGGTTTTCACATGGTGAGTAGTGTCAACCCCATACCTGGGTTTTCACATGGTGAGTAGTGTCAACCCCATACCCAAGCAATTCAGAAATACAGCTAAAATTTTCTGGCATCAGAAATTTTCTTGACAGGGCTATTGCAAAGAACAGAAGTCAGGACTTTTGACTTTTGTAATGGGGTCTGGTGGGGTGTTTAGAAAAGTTAAGGCTTGAAGGTAGATTTTAAAAGTGGTTTAAGTAATCTGAGATCGCATTGTTGCGCCAACCCTATTTTAGGGTTAAATCAAAACTTGCCCCAGTTCATTCTCCATTGAGGCTTTTCCTTCATTTTTCTCCTTTTCTTTTCTTTTCTTTCTTCTCTTTTCTGGCCTTCGGTCGTTTCATTCACCGAGGTTTTCTTTTCTTTCATTTTCCTTTCTTTCGGCCTTCCTTCAAAAATTAAATTTGCCCTAGTTTGGGTTTTTTTTTTCCTTCTTTTCCAAAACTCAATTTACCCCAATGTGGGGTTTGCGATTCTCAGGGATTGCCAAACGAAATAGCTTATTCTGAAGGTTCAAAAGGGATAACTAGGGATAAAATGTTTGATTGGAAAGGAAGACGACCTGACTTTCGTGCCATTTCTCACATTGACCCTGAAAGGAAATTTTTATTAATGCGAAATTTCTTGCATGTATCTGAATTAATTGACTGAGGAAGACTCTTGCTCATCCATAAGTGGTTCGTCGGACAAAACTCTTCCTTTTTCTTTTCCGTCAAAATTGAAGCCCAGATAGTAATGGTAGAATCAAATTTTTCCCAATTTAATTTTAGCATTTATGCTTTTTCTTCCCCTTTTTCCAAATTCTCCAATCTCCTTCCCCATTGTGGGGTGCGATCATAAGTGCCTTTGAAAAGAACCACCCATTTTAGGTCAAATGAGGATGCAAGGGATAAGCAGTGTTTAGGTTGTAGAAACGATGGCCAAAGTATCATTCTTACGCCTAATGACAACCAAAGTAAACGAATTGCTCGTTGAGAATTCATTCCCTTTTGATATTTGAAAATTTTCCAATGTAGGGTAATGATCATTAAGGCTCTTATTTGAAATGAAATTATTCTTTTAAAGGCTCAAATGGGAGAGCAAACGATAAAATCTGTATAGATAAAGAAACGAATGCCCGAAGTGTCATTTCAAATTTTCAAAACAAACAAGAATAATGTATATTTTTGCTTTCACTTAGATGTGATCGAATCTGGTTAGACCAGTTGTGACAGCCCCACCTCACCCTAAGGCGAACCAAAGGGTTCAGCGGACCGCCTGCCCAACTCTCGCCAGGACTAACGGTTCAGCTTAGAGCGATCTAATATGTCCGGAACATACAAACGCGCGAACGAAAATGGAGTCGGCCATGAATAGTAACCGACACGTCAAAAACCAACCAAGCATCAATCAAATATATATACATCTTGAAATTAAACATGTACAATCCAAAGTGGCATACAAAAGTATTCAAAAGTTGATACATATACGGTTTGCCAAATCAAAAGAGAAACGGACCCAAAAGTACATTTAGGGTTTCAATCAATGAGCTACACAAAAGATATGTCCATCTATCTCAATTCGGCAACCAACTATCAAATCCAGTCCAAAATGATTTATTTTCCTGTAAGGAAAACAAAAGGAACAGAAAAGGGTGAGCTTGCGCTCAATGAGGTACCAGACATATAGCAGTAAAATCATGGCATTTCACATTTAACAAATCAGGTACACATGCCAGATGTAAAGGAAAGGAACCAATGATTCAAATAGAAGGATACAGGTGGCTCTCAGGAGCCAAATTCCCATTTGCGTCACCGAAGCTTGATCGAAATAATAGTTGACACTCCGTCAACGCTACAGAAGTAACCAATACCGTAGACTCCACTTTCTTCGACTCCTTCCACCTCACATACCCCCACCGGGCCCGAAATCCAATCAGATCAGAAATGGTAATACTCGAGTATACCGGAATCAAGGGTCTCAATAACCAAAGATCCCAAAACAGACTACCGTGGTTCGTTATCTAATCGACCAGGCCCTTGCCGGCCCGACTCGAGTAACTGGCCACAGGTGTTGAGCTCAGAGGTCACAGAAAGGTCGTTGGATACAAGCTTCCAAACGACGTCAGAACAGATACAGATCCAGATACAGATAGTAGATTCAGATACGCACTCAAAATTGGCATATGAACAGACAAGAGAACGAGCGTGATAAAGTACACCATCGCCTCCCTTTTATCAAAACAGTATTTGGCTCCAACAGTCATAAATCAAGTATTTCAGATATTCAAACATTTCACATAACGGGTAGCAGGTAGTGGAACACTCACCGGGGTCAGTACAGATACCTCCCAAAAGAGAGCTTGAATCACCAAGAAACCCTAAAATAATCCAAGGAAAACAATTGAAGGTTCCACTTTCAAAAATCGAGTATACAGAATGCACATGTGAGGCTCGACTACCAGTCGTATGCCTCGCCAAATAATTACTAATGCAAGGGTGCAGAACTGGATTTTTGGAAACGAAAAGGTAACATGAAGACCTAGGCTCAAACAACCCAGAAGCCCTTCATTTCTACAAAAAGGCAATTCAAACTTAAAGGAACCAAACGGCCTAGAAAATTGGACAGCACTTCCCCTAAATTTGCTTACTTTTCCAGCCGTCATGGCTTCATTATTTTCCTCAGCCAGTCCCAAAGTCACACACAAAATAAGTTCATTCAATAGCTGTTCCAAGTAGTACAAGTACAATGCAAGCTAGGGAAAAGTCCGGAAATGAAAGTCAAGCCCTAAGATATTCAAATAAGCACGATATTCAAATAAGCACGATAAGACTCGATTACAAGTCATAAACCAATTCCAAATACCACCAAAATAGGGCTCCATAAGCATATATAAGCATTAGACGAAACCAGAAAAATCCGGAAATGGAGTTAAGCGTTAACCCGAAAAAAATAGTTTTTGACATCATTTTGCGGTTTTAGTACCAATGGCACTACGATTATCGGATGAAGGTGCAAGATACACCATTTCGAAGCTAAGAGATAGGGTTACAATATTGCAGAAGGTCACTCAGCCCAGTTTTTCGAGTGTAACCAGGTCAAAAATGCAAGAGACTACCCCAGAACCGCAAAAACAGGTTCACAAATCGTATTATGGTGCAAACATCATAAATCAGGCTACCTAAGTCCAAATGCAGAAATTCCAAAGCCATCCAAAAGCTAAGAAATAGGGCTACATTTCATCAGAATACCTCAACAACCAATTCGGAAGCATTCCCAACCAAAATAACCCATTACAGAAGCAATTCTCAATTTCGGGTAAAACCAGGGCAGCAAGGGTAATTCCATCTTTTCCCAAGCTACGCTACTCCAATTGACCTGAAATTTTTCATTCACCTCTAAAATATCATTTCCTACAACTTTCATGTTTTAACCCAAGGCCAATTCGGCCTCTAACTATGAGCTACAAAATCGGGCAGAATGTAGAACATTAAAACCCTAACTTTTCAATTTTCTTTCCAAAACAGAAATTGCTTGCAATTAACCACCTTTTCCACCTTCTACCTTCCTTAAATACCATTTCCAATCATCATACATGACCACATAATCATATTCGTATGAAAACAGAAAATCCCCAATAATTACAAAACTTCACCAATTCAACCAAAATCAAGATATAATCTATAAAAGTGCATCTTATACTACCACCAATCATGATTTAAGCATCATTAGAGGGAGGAGAGGGGTCCTTCACAACTTACCTTAGCAACACAAGAGAGAGAGCAACTAATCACTTTAGCCTTCCAAACAACTCCACAAAACAACTCACTATCACTCCCTTAAGGGTTCCTATGGAGCAAAACCGAGATTCAATGGTTGATTTGGTAGATTGGAGCAAGATTGAAGCAACCTTGGAGAGTTTTTTCTTTCTTTCTTCCTTGTAGAGAGGTTCGGCCACAAGCTTGGAAAGAATGGAAGATTTTTGGTCAATTTTTGGGTTTATTTAGTAAATGGTAAAAGGATGAATAGTAAGTCAAATGTAGGAATGAATCTCTAAGTGACACATGTCACTTTCATTAATTACTTGCCTAACTTTTTCTCTCTCTCACACCAACCACTTGGTAACCTCTAAATATTTCATAACAACCGATAAATTAAACCCAGTATCCAAATATTTTAAGGTGAGTTAAAAGCTCAATAAGTATCCAAAAAACTCAATAATCAAATAAGTTTCGCAGTAGTGCATTTAGCTGGTGTCATGAATCAGTAATCAAATGTACATTTATTGCTCTTGTGAGCCAGGGAGATCATGGTACTTAAACATGCAACTCTCCAATAAAATCCAGTATCAGTCAAGCGGTACAAATGAGCCATCGGTGCTCCCATATTCAAGTCAATTGTCATTAATTTGGAGACGTTGGTTTTAAGCACAAGACTTCCAAGCACTCATTTGAGCCAAATCATTGCATGACAAACACACAAGAAAACAGTACAGGAAATAGTTCGAAAATAATTTTGACAACAATTTTGGAATCATTTACCAACCACAGCTCATGATCCTCATCCATCATAGATAGTTTCCTAGCTCTAGTCCAATTTCCTCGATCACAAATATCATATCAAGCAAAGGAAATCTAAAATCATCAAGTTCCTCTCACCTTTTCACATTTCCTATTACACCTGAAGCTACACCTTTCGGATTGAAAAAAAATTTTATGGCGTTTTGAATCTAAGACATAGGCCTACACTACTGGGTTCCTTCTCTCAGCCCTAAGTTCTCGATTTGGTCGGTCACAGATTTTCAATGACCCTTCCTTAATCCCGAGGTCGTCTACATCTACATAGATGCCGAAATATCATTTTCTTAGCTTTCCTTTCCATTATATATATACATATATATCTCAGAGGATAGGGTTCAGTTAGGCACATAGACACAGGTAATCAATCAAGAATCCCCAAAGATATTTATCTGGTATAGGACAAAATAATTACATATGTAGTTTAAAGTAGTCCATAGGAAAATCAAGTAGACACATAACAATGTGCACATTCATAGGCGAAACAAAATAGGGTTTAAAAGCTAACACGTTAAACATCCACAGTAACTATTACAATCCAAATCTAACCACTATCTATCAAAACCCTAGCTCAACTTTTATTGGGCAAAATCCGAGATAGCATCCCTCATTCCAATCTCCTCAATCGGGTCAAGGTCAAGTCCAATACAAGAATCCTCCGTGCTCTAACCTTTGTCATCATAACTTATCTCAAAATCACTTATGATTTCTAGTTACCTCATCATACACAAGACTATACCACTTCCGAATTCACAAGTATTCCCTTAGGAATAGTATTTGGTACTCAAGTACAAGAATCCCAAACTCAGAGAATTTACAACTCAGGCCGTACGCTGCCAAGTGCAAATCAACAAGGTTTAAGATTCCTACCTGACGTACACATCTATCTTCCTCAAGTTGCATGATAAAGATTTTTACACTTATAACATGCCCGGTTCATAACTTATGCCCAAAGAGCACTTAACCCTTTTTGACACCTTCACCAAAAGCAGGACCATAACACCACTTGGCCCCAAGCTCACTCCACGCAGAGACCACGCGAAGCAGCTCTGATACCACCTGTGACAGCCCCACCTCACCCTAAGGCGAACCAAAGGGTTCAGCAGACCGCCTGCCCAACTCTCGCCAGGACTAACGGTTCGGCTTAGAGCGATCTAATATGTCCGGAACATACAAACGCGCGAATGAAAATGGAGTCGGCCATGAATAGTAACCGACTCGTCAAAAACCAACCAAGCATCAATCAAATATATATACTTCTTGAAATTAAACATGTACAATCCAAAGTGGCATACAAAAGTATTCAAAAGTTGATACATATACGGTTTACCAAATCAAAAGAGAAACGGACCCAAAAGTACATTTAGGGTTTCAATCAATGAGCTATACAAAAGATATGTCCATCTAGCTCAATTCGGCAACCAACTATCAAATCCAGTCCAAAATGATTTATTTTCCTGTAAGGAAAACAAAAGGAACAGAAAGGGGTGAGCTTGCGCTCAATGAAGTACCAGACATATAGCAGTAAAATCATGGCATTTCACATTTAACAAATCAGATACACATGTCAGATGTAAAGGAAAGGAACCAATGATTCAAATAGGAAGGATACAGGTGGCTCTCAGGAGCCAAATTCCCATTTGCGTCACCGAAGCTTGATCGAAATAATAGTTGACACTCCGTCAACGCTACAGAAGTAACCAATACCGTAGACTCCACTTTCTTCGACTCCTTCCACCTCACATATCCCCACCGGGCCCGAAATCCAATCAGATCAGAAATGGTAATACTCGAGTATACCGGAATCAAGGGTCTCAATACCCAAAGATCCCAAAACAGACTACCGTGGTTCGTTATCTAATCGACCAGGCCCTTGCCGGCCCGACTCGAGTAACTGGCACAGGTGTTGAGCTCAGAGGTCACAGAAAGGTCGTTGGATACAAGCTTCCAAACGACGTCAGAACAGATACAGATCCAGATACAGATAGCAGATTCAGATACGCACTCAAAATTGGCATATGAACAGACAAGAGAACGAGTGTGATAAAGTACACCCTCGCCTCCATTTTATCAAAACAGTATTTGGCTCCAACAGTCATAAATCAAGTATTTCAGATATTCAGACATTTCACATAACGGGTAGCACGTAGTGGAACACTCACCGGGGTCAGTACAGATACCTCCCAAAAGAGATCTTTAATCACCAAGAAACCCTAAAATAATCCAAGGAAAACAATTGAAGGTTCCACTTTCAAAAATCGAGTATACAGAATGCACATGTGAGGCTCGATTACCAGTCGTATGCCTTGCCAAATAATTACTAATGCAAGGGTACAGAACTGGATTTTTGGAAACGAAAAGGTAACATGAAGACCTAGGCTCAAACAACCCAGAAGCCCTTCATTTCTACAAAAAGGCAATTCAAACTTAAAGGAACCAAACGGCCTAGAAAATTGGACAGCACTTCCCCTAAATTTGCTTACTTTTCCAGCCGTCATGGCTTCATTATTTTCCTCAGCCAGTCCCAAAGTCACACACAAAATAAGTTCATTCAATAGCCGTTCAGTAAGCTCCAAGTAGTACAAGTACAATGCAAGCTAGGGAAAAGTCCGGAAATGAAAGTGAAGCCCTAAGATATTCAAATAAGCACGATAAGACTCGATTACAAGTCATAAACCAATTCCAAATACCACCAAAATAGGGCTCCATAAGCATACATAAGCATTAGAGGAAACCAGAAAAATCCAGAAATGGAGTTAAGCGTTAACTCGAAAAAAATAGTTTTTGACATCATTTTGCGGTTTTGGTACCAATGGCACTACGATTATCGGATGAAGGTGAAAGATACACCGTTGGAAGCTAAGAGATAGGGCTAAAATATTGCAGAAGGTCACTCAACCCAGTTTCGAGTGTAACCAGGTCAAAAATGCAAGAGACTACCCCAGAACCGCAAAAACAGGTTCACAAATCGCATTCTGGTGCAAACATCATAAATCAGGCTACCTAAGTCCAAATGCAGAAATTCCAAATCCATCCGAAAGCTAAGAAACAGGGCTACATTTCATCAGAATAACTCAAAAACCAATTCGGAAGCATTCCCAACCAAAATAACCCATTACAGAAGCAATTCTCAATTTCGGGTAAAACCAGGGCAGCAAGGGTAATTCCATCTTTTCTCAAGCTACGCTACTCCGATTGACCTGAAATTTTTCAGGCACCTCTAAAATATCATTTCCTACAACTTTCATGTTTTAACCCAAGGCCAATTGGGCTTATAACTATGAGCTACAAAACCGGGCAGAATGTAGAACATTAAAACCCTAACTTTTCAATTTTCTTTCCAAAACAGAAATTGCTTGCAATTAACCACTTTTTTCACCTTCTAGCTTCCTTAAATACAATTTCCAATCATCATACATTACCACATAATCATATTCATATGAAAACAGAAAATCTCCAATAATTACAAAACTTCACCAATTCAACCAAAATCAAGATATAATCCATAAAAGTGCATCTTATACTACCACCAATCATGATTTAAGCATCATTAGAGGGAGGAGAGGGGTCCTTCACAACTTACCTTAGCAACACAAGAGAGAGAGCAACTAATCACTTTAGCCTTCCAAACAACTCCACAAAACAACTCACTATCACTCCCTTAAGGGTTCCTATGGAGCAAAACCGAGATTCAATGGTTGATTTGGTAGATTGGAGCAAGATTGAAGCAACCTTGGAGAGTTTTTTCTTTCTTTCTTCCTTGTAGAGAGTTTCGGCCACAAGCTTGGAAAGAATGGAAGATTTTTGGTCAATTTTTGGGTTTATTTAGTAAATGGTAAAAGGATGAATAGTAAGTCAAATGTAGGAATGAATCTCTAAGTGACACATGTCACTTTCATTAATTACTTGCCTAACTTTTTCTCTCTCTCACACCAACCACTTGGTAACCTCTAAATATCTCATAACAACCGATAAATTAAACCCAGTATCCAAATCTTAACCTAGTTGGCCGAATTTTACCGAACTTTCCGCACTAGTGGGTCCCACGTCCGGTATACATTCTTATTTTCTAAAAATCTAACCGATACTAGAAAACTCATCTAAAAATTATATTTACTCATAAAAATTATTTTCACAATTTTTGAATAAATAAAATGTGGAAAAGTGTGTAATTAATATTAGCGATTAAGAAAAGTACGGGTTCTCACACCAGTGAGCATTTTTCCGAGCAAAGATTGCCCCAATTTGTAATTTATCAATCAATGTGACTGATTTCTTTTCTTTTCTTCCCCCCCCCCCTCTTTTTTTTTTGAGTTAATAGAAGTGGGCAAAATAAGAATTGTACAATGAAGGGAAGAAAAAGGTATTGCATTGAATTTTTTGAGACAGACCAGTCAGTTTGAGTGACCTCTTTTAAATCCGAACACTCTTATTGTATAGCTCAGATCCTCAATCTAGTGTGAATTTTCCGGCAAGAGGTTGAAAAATCTCAATTTGAGCTTATTTCTTAAAATTCATCGTGAAATCTCTTAATGAGCTCAATAAAGAATGAAATGTACACGAGTATATACAAAACAAATAACTGTCTGAATAAAAGCTTCATTATTGCCAATGTTTGAAAATTTTTAAAAGCAATACATATGAGAAAAATTCTAAAGAACTCCTTTGCACATGTATACACACTTTTCTCTCTTAATAGCCCCCTTTTTTCCTTTGAGCAATGAAACCTCTTAAATGTTTTACACGAGCGCTTTCAGATGAATTTCCAAATTTACATTGTAGGGCCTACCCAGGAATCAAGTAATACTTGTAATTTTCAGGATTTATTAGATAAAAATCGTTATCAGATATAGAAAAATATTTTCATCTTATTGAAACATTTTTATGAATGCAGGGGAGGGGAGAAAATAAAAAAAAAATACCCCGAGTTAGTAAGCAAGACTATAAAATCGGCATGCATGTCCTATAGGGGAGCTCTTTTATGCCAAGGGTAGACCTGGCATGAAAAATACAATCCTCCAGAGCAGGCACCATACAATACCTGATGGATCCAATCAACTTATTGAGTAAAAAATAATTTGAAAAAATTTGGCCAATTGGAGTGAGAAGAGACATTTGTCCTAAAAATGAGGACAAAGTCCGAATGGATTGCTTGCTTTGATCAACGCATAAAATGATGTGTAAAAGAGTCTACTCTTGAAAGAATTGCAATGTCTCGACTAATTTATTCAGGGAACCTTAGATCAAAACCCTAAAGAGAATAAACGGGTCAAATGAATCGGATGAAATTGATGATTTATTCAAAATTGACTAGATCACCCTAAAAATAGATAAACTGGTCCAATGAATTGAATGGAATTGATAATTTATTCCAAATTGATCAGATCAACCTAAGGAGGGTAAATTGGTCGAATGAAATTGATGATTTATTCAAAATTGACCGGATCATCCTAAAAAGGGGTAAATTGGTCAAATGAATGAAAATGATGATTTGTTCAAAATTGACCGAATTGTCCTAAAAATGGATGAATTGACCAAATAGATTGGATGAATTTGATGGATAATTTGATCAAATGAATTGAATGGAAATGATGGTTTATTGAATTGTCTACCTATTGGTAGTTTCAAAAAATCATTGTGATACATTAGTCTATAAGCCTTCTAAAATCAAGATTTGGCCTCAGTTATATTTATCGTCTCAACAAAGTGGAATTATTTGTGAATTTCTTCAACTTAATGTCCTTTACGCAAGGGGTTCTTTACTAATTTTGATAAAATGGCCAAAAAGTGATTATTAGACGCTCATATTCCAAAGATCGCTCTATGAAAATGATCGGATCCTACCTTACCTTGTGCACTACCCCTTTGGATGGTACAAAATGTAAACGTGCAAGTCTCCTTGGATTAAGTATCCGAGACACAAGGTGACTTATCCCTTACACGGGATCCCCTAAATGGCATTCCCTTCTAGGGTTTATACATGATGCCATTTTATCAAAGCGCGTAAATATGCAGTACACAAATGAAACGTGACCTAAAGGGAACCCCTTTTTGTATGCCGGGGTGAGCCTAAAATAAAATGTATTCATGCTGCAAATGCGAAGCATTGAATTTAAACGTGTCATATCAAATAGGGTAGGCTCCTAGAGAGTACCATGCCAGGACTCTTATTTTCTAGGGCTTATAAATGCAATGGAGACAAAACCAAAAAGAGTTAGTTCAATCAGACAAATACACATAACACATTTGTAGCAAGGCAATACAAAGAAATAAAGAAATAAAGGAATAGAGGGGTTGGATCCCTCCCCCCATGAATAGTGTCCCTAATAGGGTAAAGCAGACTCTATCCTAGGTCAGGTTTTAGGTCCCCGAGCCTTCAGACTTGGAAGCCAAGGGTCATCAATCCCAAGGTTCTTTGTCGGTGGCTCGAGCGATTCCCCAGACACTTCTACGCACACGTCGTGTTACGGCTACATGTCTGAGTGAATCTGTCAAAAATCCCCAATCTTCGACAAAAAACTGAAGGCTATCAACCCAAAGCTTAAAATGGAAGATTGAGTGACCCCTCGGATCATGCTACGCACACGTCGTGTCGCGATCACACGTCCAAGTGGGTTGCCTAATCCTAATAGGGTGGAGTGGCGTGACAAGCCACTAAAAGAAAAATAAACGCGGGATAAAAAGTAAAACGTATGCACGTATGCTAGTGCTCGGTTTGGAGGGGAGGGATCGAGAACCAATGCGAGACTCTAGGGTAATATCCCCTGCCCAAATGCAATGCAAAGCGCGGGATAACATAAATAAACCATCCATCCATCAAATCAATCGTACGTAAAAGGGTGAGGGAGTGAGTTGATACACGCAAAATGTAAAAAATCCTAAAAAAGGAAGAATGCAACCCTAAACATCCAAATGTAATACATGAAAAGGGTAGAAAAGGAAAAAAATAACTAAATCAAGTGCTCGGACCCACTTAGGAAGTCCCCAGTGGAGTCGCCAAGCTGTCGCGCCCCATTTTTTAATAAAAATAAGAATGAGTGAAGTATGGTTTGAAAATTGGTGATGTGTGTGAAAAGAAAAAGGCCATGGGACTTTGAAATGCGACGGTTTAGCCAAAATAGTAATCTAAAAAGGTTTTGATAAAAGTGTAGGAGTCGCCACTTGGTATCGAGTTAGGGTGTACCAAGTCACCCAAAAAATGTGCATTTAAAAATGTAAAAAAAAAAAAACCTTTTTAGATTGACTCCAAAATCTACGATAAATCAGAGAAAATGGTTCGGGGGTCGTGGTTGAAGAGATGGAAGGCAAAGACAATGTCTAAGGCACCCTCTCAACCTAGCCTAAGCTAGTTGCATGATTTAGTCACGATTTTCCTAATTTCTAACCAAAGATGTATCGCATTTGGATGTGACTAATATGGATGCAATCCTAAATCTAATGAGGAATCGAAAGGGACAAATATCTCTTAGAGGCTTGATCGGACTAAATCACATGAGTTGTGATAGCCAAGGATAAGCCCTCCAAGAGGTCACGAGTAATGCTAATGACGAAAAAATGAACGGAATGAATGTATGCAATGTGAAAACATGAACTTGTGTGAAGTGAAAACATGAACTTGTGTGAAGTGAAAAAAGTAATAATAAAAAATAATAGTGTGTAAGTGGGAGTGTGCAAATGGGGGTGCAAGGTGAGGTATGTAAAGTGATAGTGTGAAGTGCATGTGTGCTCAGTGGTAGTATGTAAAGTGCTAGTGGTAGAGTGAGAATGTGTAAGATAAGAATCATGTGAAGTGAACATGTGGAAAAAGTAATAGTATATGAAGTGAAAGTGCAAAGTGATAGTGGATAAATGAAATGTATGAACCCTAGAGGAATGCAAGCAAGACGGGTACGGGGAGACCCTAAATCGTGACTTTTGCTTTTCCTTTTGGTTAGGAAAAGAATGAGCGTGCTAAGGCTATGTGTAGCCAAACTCGTCCATTCCCCTTACCAGAAGGGTGACTGTGAGAACCCGTGGATTTTCTTATTTTCTAGACTTTATTTTATTTAATTGCACGCTTTTCTGCATTTTCTTTATTAGAAAACTTTTCTAGATAATTTTTATGAGTAAATATAGTTTTTAGATGATTTTTCTGTATCGGTTAGTTTTTGAGAAATTAAGAGCGTATACCGGACGTGGGACCCGCTAGTGCGGTAAGTTTGATAAAATTCGGCCAATTAGGTTAAGTTGTGTATACCGAGTTTAATTTATCAGATGTTAAGAGATAATTAGAAGTTACCTAGATAGATTATTATTGGAGAGACAAAAGGATAGAGATGTATTAAATGGAGTGACAAGTGTCACTTGGAGGTTAATTCTTAACTTAGTCAATTTTGACCAACTTTCTTGCTTTACCAATTTAAGTAAAAATTTCCAAAAAAATCATCCTCATTTTAAACCTTCCTTGGCCGAACCTCTTGCTCCAAAAAAGAAAGGAAAAGCTCTCCAATCTCTTGCTCCAAACTTGCTCAATCCAACAAACCAACCGTTTAATCTTGCATTTACTCCATAAAAACCCTTAAGTGAGTGGTTGTGAGGTGATTAGTGAAGTTGTTTGGAGGATTAAGGTGCTAAGTTGCTCTTGTTCTTGGGTTGTTAAGGTGAGTAACTAAGGGACCTTTCTTGCAACTCAATAATGCTTAATTATTGACATGTGTGAGGTGAAGTGATAATTTTAGGTGTTGTTTCGTGACTTTTGGTAGAATTTGGTGCATTTTCTATTTAATCATGATTTTTTTCTATTTTCATATGATTACTATTGTGTGGCCATGTATGATAGTTGGAAATGATCTAGAATGAATCTAGAATGCGTAAATTGTGGTTGTTTGCGGAAAATTTCCGCATTGAATGGAAAAATTCGGATTTAGGGTTTCAATTCAACCATTCTGCCTGGTACTGTTCCTCATAGTTAGAGGCCGAATTAGCCTTGGGTTAAAACATGAAAGTTGTATATAATGATATTTTAGAGTTGCCTCCAAAATTTCAGCTCAATCGGACCAACGTAGCCTGTGAAAAAACCAAAATACCCCTACTACCCTGTTTCTATCCGAAACTGATAATCAGCTTCTGTAATTGGCTATTTTGACCGGGAATACTACTGATTTGGTTGTTGATGTCTTCTTAATAATTATAGCCTTGTATCTTATCTTTCAAATGGCTTTGGAATCACTTAAATTGGAGTTGTATGTGCTGAGATATGACTGAATGAATCAGGACTGCCACAGTAAACTTTGAACTGGAAAATCTGGGGTTGTTTTGGTAAATTTGACCTAGTTAGGGTGAGAACTGGACTAAGTAGTCTTCATCAAAGTTATATATCCCTGTCTCAGCTTCGAAATTCCATAAGATTCGTCTTAATCCGATAAGCGTAACTTAAGTTACGATCGAAACACTGAGACACGTCAAACCTGCTTTTAGGCCTATTGTCTTTCAAATTGGTTTTCAGTTGCATTATTAACCTTGTGTTGTAATTGACTATATATGAAGGGTATTGTGACCCTAATTAGATGTTTTTAATAGCTTGTGAATTATATTTGAGGTTGTGGTTGATTTGGGTTGAATTTGGTGTTGAATTGTAGGGTGAAAAGTAAGAAAAACAAGGGGAAATGCTGTTAAAATTTTCGCAGGAACCCCGGAGCAGTTCTGGGAAATCTACAATATCTGGATGTCGAAATATCGGAATTGAGTTCTGTTTGTTGTGTTTTAAACTAGATTCATAGGGCTATGAACCGTGTAAATTTCAGTTTCTGGTTTGGTGTGTGGGATTTATGGTGATTTTTCAAATTTAACCGAAATCGTATACCTGCTCTGCCTTTTTCTGGTTAAGACAGCAATTTGAGGCTCGAATTTGATTGGCTTGTGATCTGAATCTTCTAAATATGTCTTTTGAGAAATTTTATCCCTTTGAGTCTATTTTCCAACGGTGTAAATTTTATCAATTTCGGACTTAAGAATCCTAAGATATGATTTTTCAATCAGGAGTGTGCAAAACTGAAAAAAAATCTGTTTTCTTGGAATTATTCTCACTTTCAATTTCACCATGAGATATGAGCTAGTACATCATTGTAAGTATGATTTTGAGAGGAGTGAGGGGTTTTGGGGTCATGTATGTCCTTAGGACCAACCGTTTTCTTTTATTCTTAAGCCGTTTTTTATTTTTCGTACTAGTATATAACTTGGAGAGGTACCTGACTAGTAATCGAACCTCATTTGTACATCCTATTTACTCGGTTTTGGATGAAGAAATGTCAACTGTTTTACCTTTGTTATTCTTAGGGTTTCACGGTGATTAGGCCACTTTGGGTGGAAATTTTTGGAAGTACCTGTACCTGAACTGGTGAGTGTACCACTCCCCTCACTTGTTGCTTAACTTGATTTCTGCACTTGCAATCTGTGATCTGAATGATTGTACTATCCGTTTAATCTGTTTGAGACGAGGGTGTACTTTATCACACTCGTTCTCTTGTCTGTCTGTATGCCTCTTGACTATATGTAATCTGTTATCTGTATCTGAATCTGTTATCTGTATCTGAGTCTGTTCGGATGTCGTTTGGAGACTGGTATCCAACGACCTTTCTGTGACCTCCGAGCTCAACACCTGTGGCTAGTTACTCAAGTCGGGCCGGCAAGGGCCTGGTCGATTAGATAACGAACCACGGTAGTCTGTTTCAGGAATCTTTGGGTATTGAGACCCTTAATTCCGGTATACTCGAGTATTACCACTTCTGTTCTGTTCGTCTTTCGGGCCCGGTAGGGGTATGTTTGGTGGACGAAAATTGGTGTAAAGTAGGGTCTATGGATATGTTGGTTCTATGTACGTTGACGGAGAGTCAACGGGTTCGGATCAAGTACTGCAAATGGAAATCTGGCTCCTGAGAGCCACCTATATCCTTCCTATTTGAATCATTGTGTCTAACTACTTTACTTTACATCTGGCATGTGTACCTGATTTGTTAAACGTGAAATGCCATGATTTTACTGTTATATGTCTGGTACCTCATTGAGCGCAAGCTCACCCCTTTTTGTTACCTTTATTTTCCTTACAGGGTTCCATGTTTTGAAACCAAGATTTTTGGAAGAAAAGAGTTGAGCTAGTTGTAGGACTTCTTTTGTTTATGCTCCTCTGTAACTGAAACCCTAATTGTATTTTGTGTAGCGTGAATACTCTGGCGTGTATTTAGTTCATTGGTTCAAGACTCCGATGTAAATATATGTATAAGTGTTTAATCGACGTCCCGTACTTCCGTATGGTTTGGTAAGCTCTGTTTAACCCTTGGTGGTCTCCAATTGTTCGTTTTCGTTGAGTTCTCACGCGTACTATATAGGGTTTGTGTGAATCGACTCCGTAGTCCTGGCGAGAGCTGGGCAGGCAGTCCGCTGAACCCTTTGGTTCGCCTTAGGGTGAGGTGGGGCTGTCACGGTGACTCCCTAACCTAATCAGGCAAATGACCCTAATGACTAGAGTGAAATGCAAAATCCTAAAGATCATACTTTGAATGTGGGAAAGCGGAAAGGATCATGCAAAAATATAAAAATACTAAGAAAAATGCATGAAAATGTAGTGAGGGCATGCGAGTATGTTCTAGCGAGGGACAACCCTATTGGGTCTAGCATTGGACTAGCCCTTTACTAACGCTCTCTCACAAGCATTGGACTTGTGAGCTCGAGGGGAAGACCATGACTAGCATTGGACTAGCCACGGTAACGTGCATTCCATCCACAAAATCAGATATAATATTAAAGCAAATAGACATGCAAAGCACATAGTTTCACATAGCACGTAGCACATAAGCATGCTTATCTAGATGCAGAAGCCTAGGAAAAGCAAATTAAACACATAGGCAGGCAAACACACACGCAAAACGAAGCAAATGAACCCCTAACTATTACACTTGGGGAGGCCCTACTACAATCTAAAGGGGGAAAGAATTAAATAAAATGATATAATAACCTAACTATTACAATTGTGGCATTAAATTGCCTTTCAAATGATCAAAATTGAACTAAAATAAATATACCAAACTAAAGCCAATAAAGCAAACAAATAAATAGATGAAATAAATAAAAAAACATTCAAGAGGCATACAATCAAACACGTAAAGTCACATAGAGCACATAGAGTTAAATAAAGTAAGAAATAAGGGATAGGGTGTACCTCCCTTGAATTGGGACCCTAATGGAGTGAAATTACTTATTTATCCTTCAAAAACAAAGAAAAGGTCAAGGCATCGCTTTAATTGAGAAAACTAAAGAAAATATACAAACACAAGCTCAATTGATCATACAACCCTTAAAATTATGAATTAAATGCAGTTTAAACAAAGTATGGTGGCTAATTGAAGCAAACAAGCAATGAAGTTGCGAAATTAAAGCTGCCAAGGACCAAATTGCAAAAATCAGAAAGTTTTTAAGGCCTAATCATGATTTCCAGAACTTTAGGCAAAAATTGAAGGAAAGATAAAGTTCAAGGCTGTGACAGCCCCACCTTTCCCTAAGGCGAATCAAAGGGGATAGCGGACTGCCTGCTCAACTCTCGCCAGGACTAACGGTTCAGTTTAGAGCGATCTAATACGTTCCGGAACATACAAACGCGCGTAAACAAGTCAAAATCCCAAAATAAAAAAAAATGAAATCGGAGCCGGTCATGAATAGTAACCGACTCGTCAGAATCCAACCAAATATCAAGCAAACATTCATATCTTGAAATTTAGCATTTACAATCCAAAGTGGCATACAAAAGTATTCAAAAGTGGATACATGTATGGTTTGCCAAATCAAAAGAGAAACGGATCCAAAAGTACATTTAGGGTTTCAATCTAGGAGTTATACAAAAGATATGTCCATCTAACTCAATTCGGCAACCAACTATCAATTGCAGTCCAAAAGTATTTATTTTCCTGTAAGGAAAACAAAAGGAATAGGATGAGCTTACGCCCAGTGAGATAATACCACTCAAGCAGCAAAGTTCACATAAGCATAAAGCTTTTCATTCCAATTGATCAAAAGTAAGCAAAGGCACACATCAAAAGTGGTGATAAAAGGATACGGGCGGCTCTCAAGAGCCCTTTTCCTCGTTTGCATTCTTGATCGAACCTTATTGACTCTCCGTCAATGTTTTAAAGTAACCAACCGTAGACTCCACTTTACTTCCATTCCTTCCACCCAACATACCCCTACCGGGCCCGAACTCCAAACACTTGCAATGTGGTATTACTCGAGTATACCGGAATCGAGAGTCTCTCATACTACAAGATTTCATATAACAGTCCCCAAGGTTCATTAATTGGCACGACCAAGCCCTCGCCGGCTCGATTCAATCAACTACCAATGGGGTTGAGCTCAATGGTAACAATCATGGTCGTTGGATACTCGTCCAAACGATACCAAGTCAAGTACTTTCATTTCATGTAACATTCCAATAACATGATAAACGTTCAACGCATCAAGTTCAAGTATCAAATCCATACAGTAACACACAAGTGAGTAGTACACTCACCAAGCTTGAAAATGATATTTCATACACCTCCGTCAAAGGAGCGTCGTGAACCACCGTCACGCCCTAAAACATGCAAACAAGTACAATGAGACTCGATAACGAGTCATAAACCAATGCCAAATACTACCAAAATAGGGTTCCATAAGCATACATAAGCATGAGAGGAAACCAGAAAAATCCGGAAATGGAGTTAAGTGTTAACCCAAAAAAAACAGTTTTTGACACCATTTTGCGGTTTTGGTACCAATGGCACTACGATTACCGGATGGAGGTGAAAGATACACCGTTTAGCTAAGAGATAGGGATACAATGTTACAGAAGGTCACTCAGCCCAGTTTCGAGTGAAACCAGGTCAAAAATGCAATCTACTACACCAGAACCGCAAAAACAGGTTCACAAATCGCATTCTGGTGCAAACATCATAAATCAGGCTACCTAAATCCAAATCCAGTAATTCCAAAGCCATCCGAAAGCTAAGATACAAGGTTACATTTCATCAAAAGACCTCAACAACTAATTATGAAGCATTCCCAACCAAAATAACCACTTACAGACGCAACTATCAAATTCGGGTAAAACCAGGGCAGCAAGGATAATTCCATCTTTTCTCAAGCTACACTACTCCGATTGACCTGAAATTTTTCAGGAATCTCTAAAATATCATTCCCTAAAACTTTCATGTTTTAACCCAAGGCAAATTCGGCCTCTAACTATGAGCTACGGTGTCGGGCAGAATGAAGAACAATGAAACCCTAACTTTTCAATTTTCTTTCCAAAACAGAAATTGCTTGCAATTAACCACTTTTTCCACCTTCTAGCTTCCTTAGATATCATTTCCAATCATCATACATGACCACATAATCATATTCATATGAAAACAGAAAAATCCCCAATAATTATAAAACTTCACCAATTCAACCAAAAATCAAGATATAATCCATAAAATTGCATCTTATACCACCACCAATCATGAATTCAACATCATTAGAGGGAGGAGAGAGGTCCTTCACTACTCACCTTAGTAATACAAGAGAGAGAGCAATTAGACACCTTAGCTTTCCAAACAACTTCACCAATCACCTCACCAACCCTAAGTGAAGAGGTTTTATGGAACAAAAGTAAGTTTAAGTGGTTGTTTTGATGGATTTGAGCTAAATGGAAGCAAGAACTTGGAGAGTTTTCTTTCTTTCTTTCTTGAAGTTGGCCGGCCAAGGAGAAGAAGAAAATGGTGAAATTTTGGTAATTTTTGTGATTTATTTGGTCAAATGGTAAAAGGTGAATAGTGGTCATCAAGTCCAACCACTCTCTAAGTGACACTTGTCACTATAATTAATGCATCTCTATCACTTTGTTTCCTCTCTCACTAATCCAAATAGCAACCTCTAATTATCTCTTAGCACCCGATAATTTAAACCCAATATCCAAAACTTAACCTAATTGACCGAATTTTTCCGAACTTTTCGCCCTAGTGGGTCCCACGTCCGGTATACGCTCTTAATTTCTCAAAAACTATTCGATACTAGAAAAATCATTTAAAAACTATATCTGCTCCTTAAAAGTATCTAGAAATTTTCCTAATCACGAAAATGCAGAAAACAAGCCATTGAATATAATAAAACCTAGGAAATGGAAAAAAAATTACGGGTTCTCACAAAGGCTCAATTTGCAATTGTGGGCGGGATCCAATTGAAAGTCTTTAAAAAAATCTTGGGGTCAAATTATGAAGTCCTGAAACTTTGGGGGACAAAATCACAGAGAAAGGGAAAATGGAAGGACTGAAATTATAAATTTAAGCAAATAATCATCTTGCAAATTCCTAGTCAGGCATTCTGTCAAACAACAGATGGGCAACAGAAAAATTCCCCAATTCCTCACTCAATTGAAGTTAATCAGCCCCAACTTAGTTCAGAAAACAATGGATTTCGATCCAATTTAACACATAAGGCACAAACGATCTAAAATCCTGAACAATCAACATGACAATTGTACTGAACAAACGCCCGGCAAATATGTTCTGAACATCGCAAGATGCAACAACGAAAAGTGGAAAAAAAACAACTTCAAGAATCATGGCTTTTCTTTTTCTTCCCGGCTAGCAAACGCACGGATTCTGGCCAGGTTTTCCCTTGAATCGCATACAGAAAATACACACGACTCATTATTAATTTTCATTCAGACATTGAACTCAAAATGAGAGGTCAGGGGAGAGGCTACGCACACTAAGAATGAAAACTACACTCAGAGCTGCGACCTATACACACAACCTTAGCTAATGTTTCAAAACGCAGCAACAAGCATTGAACAAATGCCATGTTACGGCCTGCTGTTAGACCACTTGGGCATTTTAACAAACAGTAAATGAGCATAAAAAATTCCAGCAATCCTTTTTTGCTCAAATGAGGTCACGATTGGCCCCAAAAATTGTCAGAAAAAAAAACAGAAATATCAACCCAATCAACAAACAAAGCAGTAATCTTTCACCAAAAAATTGCAATGAAGAAACATAGGCAGTCTACCAAGAAATTGTGATAAGAAAAAACAGAGAGTTTCAAGCGTCCATGCTTGAAAGAAAAGACTGAAATTTGAAGGGAGATGACAGCTTACAAAACTCTTGCTTGATGAAAATTCGTAGATGATGATGGTGGGTTCGGTGAGGTGGTGGCTCCCTTCGCTTGGCCTCTTTCATCCAGCGAGCACGAGACCTTGAGTGAATCTTGGTAGTCTTCCTGATGATGAACCCATCTTTGACCAGCTTTCTTGTGTTTTGACGAAAATCAGCCATGGAGAATTCGTTGACTTCATTGGGGTCTAGCCAGACCTTGCCTCTGCCGCACTTGGGGACGCTGGCGGCGAGCCGCTTCTGAAACTTCAGCGACATCACCCCTTCGTCCGTCGGTCTGTTTCCTCTTCCTCTGGTTTTTCCTCAGTTGTAAGACTTCCCCGTTTTCTTTCCTCTGTTTTTCTTTTTGCTTCTAGTCTTTCTTCTGCCCTCGCTTCCTTCCGCTCCCTCTATCTCCCCTATCTTTCTTTCGCCAAAAACCCTAGCCCCCCTCTTCCAGATCTCTCCCTAGCATTTTTTTTCTCTATTTTTTTTCGCTCAAGACCTCTCTCGTGCGTTTTTTTTCTCTTCTTTCCGTGACTTCCAAGTTCCAACCGGTCATCCCCTCTTCTTCTTTTTTTTTTTTTGATTTTTTGTTTCCCCAAAATTCCTTAAGCCACCAAGTGTCTAAACACCTAATCCCTTAGGTGCTTAGTTGTCCAATACGTAAAAGGGACACTTGTCGTAATGCATGCCTCCCCACTTGTCATCTTTTACTCTTTTTTTTTCTCTTTTTTTTCTTTTTCTCTTTTCTTCTTTTTTTTCTTTTTTCTGAAATTTAGTATGAAGACAAAAATAAATGGAAATTAAAATAATAATAAAAAAAAACCTAAAATTGAAACAAATAAAGCTAAAATTAAATTAATAAAATAAGTAAAGTTTAAAATCAAAAATTTGGTGTCTACAAGTACTTTTAACATCCATTTGGAACAATTTAAAGTTCTTGAAACATGCAAATGTCAAAAACATTCTAATTGATTCTAGTCTAGCTACGGGAGTAAATGTTTCATCAAAATCTATTCTTTCTTCTTGAGCATACCCTTTTGCCACAAGTGTAACGCCCCCACCTCTCTCTAGGACAAACCCTAGGGTATCAGCGAAACGCCTGCCCAACTCTCGTCAGGACTCACGCACTCGTTCAAGCTTAATATCGAGCCACAAAACAACCATCAACTTCAAGGGTTAACATTTATTATTACAAAACCACCAACCAAGGGCAACAAAAGTTACAATTTAAGAGTCACTAATTTGATACAAAAATATAGTAGCTTCCACCAAAACGCTAGTCTAGATCCTCCAATCCACCTCCAAACCCTGTTAAGGAAAACAACTTAAAGGGGTGAGTGAACGCTCAATGAGGCTAAGAAAAACTTAAAAAAGCAAGCAAGTAGTATCAATCAATTAAATATCATACTTGAACACAACTTTAAACATGAAGTTTTATTTAAGTGCACAAATAGGAAATTAACACACATGGAAGGATACGGGAGTTCTCAAGAGCTAACTCCACATCTCGACTGATTCCCGCCATTTGGAGTTGACTCTCCGTCAACTCAAGTAGCAATAGGACCGTAGTTCTCCACTTACTACCTCCAACCAACAATACTCACTCGGATCCGTAACCAAATATGTATAAAGTGGCGATACTATTCGAGTATGTCTAGCGAGATCTCAAAAGATCAAGCTATAATATTTTTCAGGGAAAAATGCACTTTTCATCCTCAAAGTTTGGGTTCTTGACCAATATCACCTCAAAGTTTCACCCAAAACACATTTCATCCTCAAAGATCTGCAATTTTGGTCAATCAAGGACAATTGACGGAAAATTAAGGACAACTATTTAATTTGAACGGAACTTTGCATGTGAGAAGCACGGTCTGTCAAATCCAACTCTATACTCAACCAAAAACGGGTCAAATAGAATGGAGCCACTTTCATAATTACTTGCATGTTGGTCTTAGATCGTGGTTAAAAATTTCCCAAAGTTTGACTTCTTGTTTCATTGGCTCAGAGACTTATAATAGATGAGGCCAGAATTGACTTGACTATTTCCACAAAACTTGAACAGTATCTATACTTGTCTGTTTGGAAGATAATCAAGCAGCTACTATATCTTTTCCAGTCCATATCCCCACTCGACAAGAATCATCTCCTTATTCTCAAACAAATCTCATAAGAAAGTGTGGAAATCAAATATGAACTCAGTCACCAATAAGGATAGGCAGCTGATGGAAGATCAAGCTTCGAGACAGAAAAGGAAGATAAGGAGCTACGTCTTTTTCATCATCTTATTCACGGTTATCATCGGTTCAATCATCACAGTTTCCATAGCTCTCATACAAGAAAAAGAGTCTGAGTTACTCTCCGCTTCAACTCCAGATAGAGCAATTCGTGCCATCTGCAATCTGACTCCAAAACCAACCTCATGTTTTGACTCTATATGGTGCCTCCGCATGAATTTCTCCACCGATTTAGGCGAGATCAAGACCACCCCATCAAGAATTTTCACCCTCTCTCTCCGTGCTGCTATCAATCAACTAGAGGACTTGATTTCAGCTAATGAAAAGGCAATCTCTGAGGTCAAAGATTCAAGAACTTTGACAGCTTTGAAAGACTGCAATGTCTTGTTCAAGGATTCTTTAAGGCTTGTAAACGCGTCTGTGACAGCAATGGGAGTCAAATCTGATGACAAAATCTTTAAGGTCGCGAAATCTGTTGACGACATGAATGAATGGATGTCAAACTCTGCTGCAACTATAGACAAATGTTTCCTTCTTCCTCTCAGTCACTCTGCTAATAAGGCCTCCAATAATGAGCCTCCACTTTCTGCTGCTGACTTGCATCGTCAAGATAGTGCTGCGTCATCCTTTTCCAATAATAGCGTGAAGAGGGAGAGAGAGCTCGGTAGCAGCGAAGAGGTGGAGATCGAGACAGTTTCCTCAAGAGTAAGTGATGAAGATGATGATGGTTCTAATGGAAGGAAGAAGCTTTGCCTCACAAAAGCTCAGTCTGCTCTTTTGGAAGAGAGCTTCAAGCAGCATAGCACTCTCAATCCGATAACATCTCTCTCTCTCTCTCTTTCTCTCTCTGTGGCTAGCTAGTTGATTTATTTTCACACGTAATAGTATAACATTCCTTGCTCTTTTTTTTTTAACATTTGAACAATCATTTCACAGGGCAAATTAAATCGTGTGTATATACCTACATATATGCTGATTTTGCAAAAGCAAAAGCAAGATTTGGCGAGGGAACTGAATTTAAGGCCTCGACAAGTTGAGGTGTGGTTTCAGAACAGAAGAGCCAGGTACTTGCTTCTTCATCCCTCATTCCCGAAGATTAACAATGTTGAGGAAAAACAGAATCGATCGTGCGAGCCAGTTTTTTGAGATATGCATAAATTTTGTCTATTTGAAATAATGGAGGGGGGCTTTTTTCTTGGCTATACCCAGGACGAAGCTTAAGCAAACGGAAGTAGACTGCGAGTTCTTGAAGAAATGCTACGAGACGCTGACGGACGAGAACAGGAGGCTGGAGAAGGAGCTACAAGAACTGAAAGCGCTAAAACTAGCGCAGCCCTTGTACATGCATGCAATTGCCAATGGCTACACTGACCATGTGCCCTTCTTGCGAAAGGGTCGGCAGAGTTGGTGAAAACTCTTCCAGTAAGAGCCCATTTTCCATGGCCCCAAAACCACACTTCTTTAATTCCTTGACCAATCCATCTGCAGCTTGTTAGCTAGCTTTTAATGTAGCGAAAGAGATAATAGCATGAGCATTAGGCATGAGGGTACTGAAAGGGTCGTGGGTCATTAGGCGTGAGGCGTGAGGCATGAACGATAGGGGTGAGATAGGTGCAGAGAAAGAAAAGAACGGAAAAATCCCTAAAACTCATTTCCCCTTCCCTCTCTCTCACTCTCTGAGAGAGAAAGAGCAAAGAGAGGAAGGAAGGAAGGATAGTGCGGTGTGTGTGGATCATAATGAAGGAGAGGGAAGAAGGAAAAGAATGTTGGTTTTTGTCCCGTTGCAAATTATTGTTCCATTAAAAAAATGGCTCCATTTAGTTTTACCCATTTTTGTTGGGTTTAAAGTTGGTTCTAACGGCTCACATGCAAATTTCCGTCAATTGTCCTTAATTTGACAAAATTACGGATCTTTGAGGATGAAATGTGTTTTTGGTGAAACTTTGAGGTGAAATTGGTCAAGAACCCAAACTTTGAGGATGAAAAGTGCATTTTTTCCATATTTTTCAAGATTCACCAAACTTCTCGACCAAACCCTTGCTGGCTCGAGTTACAAGGTTAGCCAATGGGTTGGGGCGTCCCCACACGTGTATTTGATCGACGACACAATGATCCAATCGACTTTGAGTCTATCATAGCACTGAGTCCGGGTGAGCGGTACCTCCTACTCGAATAGGGCGTGATATTTCTAGCCGTTCAGTGCTCACGACTTAAAACATGTTCATGCACAAGTATAAGTCATATATATTCATGTAACAAGTATCATGTAATCAGGAAAGAGAGAGGCCGAGGGCGATAAAGTACACCCTCGTCTCAGCAAGTTCACGTATCATGTATAGCACTTGTACAAATAACATTTAAATCACATCAGCATTTAACATACACTTGACACTCACCACAAGTCAAGGGCAAAACAAGAGCGAAGCGAGTAGTCAGACGAGCTCTTCAGCGTCTTCGTGACCACCTGAAATATGTACAATCATAATTACCTAGGTGCTCGACCAAGGTTTAAAAGAAAGACATTTTTTCTGCTACCCATTCTCCAAATCACAAGTTCGAATCAAGTTAAAGAAGCTTTTCTAGCTAAAACGTTGAAATAGTGCTCAAAGAGAGCTCGAAAGTCCTTTTTGATTCAAGTCGTGCTAAGTAAATCTCAATCCAAGAGAAAATACCATTTTCACTTTCGACATGAAAATCAAGAAAAAAGGATAAATGGTTTTCATCTCCCAAAACTTCAAATCTCATGTCCAAACTTTAGAATATAAATAGCGTTCACATTTTTAAACAAATGGAATCAAATCTCATCCAAAATTCTACTCACTTCATAGCAAATGTTAAGGCTAAGGTTCCCAAGGTTCAAGTATAAAACTAGTGAAATTCACCAAGAATTACTCTAGTCAAAACGCTCCCTTTTTAGAGTTCAAACTCATGGAAATCGGGGCCAATAGGGGTTGAAATCTCAAATTTAAGTATAAAGAGAGGTGCTATAAATCAAGGGAGTTATATGACTAAGAAAATGCATCAAGAGAGGTTTAACCTTCGAAAACCAAGATTTGAAATGAAAGTTTAAAGTTCCAAAGGAACCGTGTATTCAACCATGAAATCACACCTAAAACAGTGAAACAATCACAAAGGAAGGTGGAAAGTTCTTAAAAGAAGCATTTGTTTGAAAACAGAAAATTTCCAGGTTAGTACGACACTCCTTGGAAAAATCACATCTCGAGTTTTGTATGTCCAAAATTGAAAAATTTATACCGTTGAAAACTAGACTCAAAGCACTAAAACTTTCTAGAAGACACTTTTCTCAGACTCCAATTCGAAGTCATTTAAATTTTAGCTCAAAATCAATGTTCTAGATAGGACAGAGCAAAACAGGCTTGCAAATTTAGTGAAGTTTGGAAATTCAGCAAAATTCGTAGAAGTGGAACCAGCTTTTGAAATTTATGCCACAATTAAAAATCAAAACCAAGTTTTAAATACAATAGACAGAACTCAATTCAGGCCTTTCTACATCAAGATACAACAGTTCTAAGAAAACTGATTTTCAGGACCTGTTTTACGAAATTCCAGTTCTGACGTACTGGATAGAGTTTCAAAATCTCATCAAAACTAGAGCTACACAACTCAAAATTTAGTGTGGTTTGTGGTGTTGGAAACTAGATTCAAAATGATACAATTCACTAGAAGAAATTGTCTTAAAATTCAGTTTGCAAGATAGGCACAATTGCGCTACAAACTGCAGCTAAGACTGTTTCTCGGATGAATGCAGTGAAGAATTTCAGTCATCTTTGCCGGATCACTATGGCTCATAGGAAATGAATTAAGAGGTGTATTTTATACCAACGGAAAGCTCCCAGAGTCTAGTTTCGGATGCCACAAACGGCACTCAATTTCAACTCTCAAACAAAAAGTTATGACCAAAAACATGAATACTGGTTGTGGTCACCTGAAAAGAAAAATTCCAGATTTCTTCCTCACTTTCACTCCACTTTTACACAACCAAATGGAAAGCTTTTTGGGAGATGTTTCATACACATAACCACCAACATGTATCAAGCATTACTGCACCAAAATAACATCAAAATTTTGAAATTAACATGAAGGTTTCAACAGGACAAAATTCGGACAGCATGCACTTTCATTCATCTAGCTTTCTTTCCAACTTTCCAACTCAAACTACACCATATCTCATCAAAGCAAGTAACAAATAAGCAAATAAACACACAAAATCCTCAAGGCCTCTACCTATCAAGCCACCTCAAGTCCACTACCTAATGTCAAGGTTCTTGTGAACCCATCAACAATCCAACAACTAAATTAACTAAACTAACTTACTACTAAGATTTGAGAGGAAAAGTTGAGGGTTTCTTGAATGATTACCTTGCTGCCAAGATGAAGACTAAACACTAGAATTTGAGCTCTTAAATCACCAAGTTTCTTCCTTGATCAAATCACCTTCCAAGCTTGTATGAAGACCCAAGACAAGAAGCAAATTTGGAGAGCTTTTGTGGAGCAAGAATAGAAGACAAAAGCTGAAATTTTTTAGGGGAAATGGGGGGAGAGGGATCGGCCAAAGCAAGGAGAAGAAAGAAGGGTTTTGGTTAGTAGGTAAGTGATGTGATAGTGTGTAAGAAAGATGGACATAAAGGTGGTCTTAGTGCTCAAAAGTCAACAATCGATTAGTGTACAATTAGTGCTCCTAATTGAGCTTAACTCAACTCACTCACATCTAATCCCTCAATTAACTTTTTTTAGTCTACTATTAATCATTCCTAATTCCCCAAGATTATTGCACTCTCGGACCGAATTTACCTCAAAAAACGTGCATTCTGTGACAGCCTCACCTCCCCCAAGGGCGTACCCCAGGGTTCGGCGGACCGCCTGCCCAGCTCTCGTCGGGACTCAGTCGCTCACTACAGTCCTCAAATAAATTACAAGATAAATCTCAAATATACATCACATGGTCCACAAATATACATCCAAATCTCTAATAATTACATGTCATAAACGAAGCGGAAACAATTCCAAATAAGCCATCCAGTCACGTGAATAAGTACTACAAGTTCTTCCTTCGCCTTGAGCCCTGTGGAGGGGAATAAAATCGTTTTGGGGTGAGCTAGAAGCTCAGCGAGTAACCAGTAAAATCAGTCATCAAATATATTTCACAGTAATGTATTCCAATGATGTCATGATTCAGAGATCAAATGTACGTCTTTTGCTCTTGTGAGCCAGTGAAATCATAGCACTTGAACACCCAACGCTCAAATAGATCATTTAACATTAACAGTAAGAGGGAGCCCCTTTTTGAGCTCCGGAGCCATTTGCTCCAAGTGAACAGAGGTGGAGACGTTGGTGTTCAGCACAAGATTCCCCAAGAACTCATGGAAGCCAAAATCATATCATGAATTCACATGCAAGCACACATGATATGCAATCGAGTAAATAATGCAAGAAACGGTTCATAAATAGCTTTGGAAATAGTTTGAGATCACTCACCCCCATGGCTCAGAAACCATCCATCATATATCATTGCCTTGCTCAAATCCAAGTCTTAGATCACAAACTCAATGCAATCAAGTCCTTTCAAAGCTCGGACAACACTTCCATTAAATTTGCTAACTTTTCCAGCCATCATGGCTTCATTATTTCCTCATTCAAACCCAAAGGTACACACACAACAATAAGTTCATTCAATAGCCATTCAGCAAGCTCCCAGTAGTACAAGTACAAGTCAAGCTAGGGAAAAGTCCGGAAATGAAAGTTAAGCTCAAAACCAGAAAAACAGTTTTTGACATCATTATACGGTTTTGGCACCATTGGCACTACGATTTTCGGATGGAGGTTCAAGATACACCATTTCGAAGCTAAGAGATAGGGCTACAATATTTCAGAAGGTCACTCAGCCCAGTTTCGAGTGTAACCAGGTCAAAAATGCAATCTACTACACCAGAACCGGAAAAACAGATTCACAAATCATATTCTGGTGCAAACATCATAAATCAGGCTACCTAAGTCCAAATCCAGTAATTCCAAAGCCATCCGAAAGCTAAGAAACAGGGCTACAATTCATCAGAAGACCTCAACAACCAATTCTGAAGCATTCCCAACCAAAATAACCCATTACAGAAGCAATTCTCAAATTCGGGTAGAAACAGGGCAGCAAGGGTAATTCCATCTTTTCACAAGATACGCTGCTCCGATTGACCTGAAATTTTGCAAGCACCTCTAAAATGTCATTCCCTACAACTTTCATGTTTTAACCCAAGGCCAATTTGGCCTCTAACTATGAGCTACAAAATCAGGCAGAATATAAGAACATGAACCCTGGTTTTCCAATTTTCCTTCCAAAACAGAAATTTCCAGCAATTAACCACTTTTTCCACCTTCTAGCTTCATTCTAGATCATTTCCAATCATCATACATGACCACATAATCATATTCATATGAAAACAGAAAAATCCCCAATAATTACAAAATTTCACCAATTCAATCAAAATCAAGATATCTTTCACCCAATCACACATTTAATCAACACAACTCATTACTTTGACATTATCAAGACCAAAGGAAGCATTCCCTAGCTACTCACCTTGAAATGCAAGAAAAGGAACAACTTGGCACCTTAATCCTCCAAACAACTCCACTAATCACCTTAAACTAACTTAGCAACTCACTTTTGTGGAGAAATTTGGAATTTAACCGGTAGGTTTGCAAGATTCAAGCTAGAAATGAAGGAAAATTGAAGAAACTCTCTCTCTCTTTCTCTTCTCCATGGCCGGCCAACAAGAAAGAAACAATAAGAGATTTTTGGGTCAATTTTGTTATATGGTAAAGGTAAAGTTAAATGGTCAAAGTCAAGAGTGAATTAGATGGTGACACTTGTCACCTTTAGGTTTAAAACTTATCTTTTTGTCTCTCCAATACAAATATCTTAACACCTTGTAAAATAATATCACTTAATACAAAATCCCAACAAGTTATCAAAAATATAATGCATTTACCGCACTTGCGGGTCCCACGTCCAAAATATACTTCAAAATTAACGTGGTCTAACTTGTATCAAGGAAATGATTTGAAAACTATATTCCCTTATAAAAATGTATAAATATTGAAGAAAGGCATAAAATTATTTTGTTTCCTTGATACAAAATAATGTCTCGAAAATATATAAAAATTTTCGGTTTCTCACACTCATTCTTTCGGGGCGTCACGCATTCACTATTTCTCGCTAAACGAGTCACAGAAAAATTAAATTCGCTAACGGAACATTTTAAAAATATAAATGAGACATTGTTCCATGCAAATGGATTTAAAATGGATGAAATACATTATTCGGAGTAAACGGGTGAATAAATAATTAAATAAACCAGTAAAATAAAATAAAAGTAAGAAAATAAAATTCAAGTCCTCATGTCTTTCCCCCCTTAAAAGAATTTCGTTCTCGAAATTCATACCTTGATTTAGGAACAACTCTGGATATTTCTTCTGGATCTCCTCTTCTACTTCCCAAGTCGCTTCCTCCATTCCATGATTTCTCCATAAAATTTTCACTAGAGGGATTTGCTTGTCTTAACTCCTTCACATTTCGATCTAAAATCTTTACCGGGCTTTCTTCATAGGACAAATTCCCATCAAACTCTACTTCTTCCCTTTTCCCGTCATTAGATTTGCTTTCAAGGGTGTAATTTTAAGAAATACTTTATCTCCAACCTCAAACTCTAAATCCTTTTTCCGATTATCCGCATAGCTCTTTTGGCGGCTTTGAGCCGTTCGAATCCTCTGACGAATTAATTTCACCTTCTCATAAGATTTCTCAACTCAAGGTACAGTAGTCGGGTCCAAAATCTTTTTTTCTCCAACTTCATCCCAATGAATCGAAGATCGACACTTTCGACCATAAAGAGATTTGTATTGAAGAATGAAAACCATCGTTATAAGCAAATTCCACCAACGTAAGGTACTGACTCCAATTTTCTCCAAAATTCACCATACACGACCTCAACATATCCTCTAAAGTTTGGATTGTCCTTTCCGATTGTACATCGGTCTGCGGGTGGTAAGTGGTACAGTTTAGTCCCCAAACTCTCTTGCATCTTTTGCCAAAATCGAGACACAAACCTAGGGTCCCGATCTGAGACTATACTCGCTGGTATTCCATGCAATCTTATAATTTCGTCCAAGTACAACTTAGCCAACTTCTCCAAGGAGTACTTCATACTAATCGGCAAAAAGTGAGCAGATTTGGTCAATCGATCCACTATTATCCAAATAGTGTCGTGTTCTCTCTGAGTCCCTGGTAGCCCTAATATGAAATCCATTGTGATATTTTTTCACTTCCACTCAGATATCTCCAATGGCTGTAATAATCCAGATGGTTTCTGATGTTCGGCTTTAACCTGTTGGCAAGTGAGACAAGCTCGAACAAATTGGGCAATTTCCCTTTTCATATTCTCCTATCAATACAGACTCTTCAAGTCTTGATACATCTTATTACCTCCAGGGTACACCGTATACTTAGAACGGTGAGATTCGTCCAAAATTTTCTTCTTTAGACTGTCATCCTTGGGTACCACTAATTAATTTCTAAACATTAACAGTCCATCGGTCCCCAAATTGATATCAGACTTTTTCCCTTTTTGAACTTTCTCAACCCATTTTTGCATTTCAGGGTCTCCTTTTTTGAACTTCTTTGATTCGTTCTAACAAAGTAGATTTCACAGTAATATTCCCAAAGATTACCCTTTGTGGCTCAAGACGTGGATTCCAAACACTAACTTCTTCTAGCATGTGTCATTCTCTCACCATTAAACTGGCCACTTGCACTCTATGACTTAGGGCATCTGCCACTACGTTAGCCTTTCTAGGGTGATAGTTAAGCGAACAGTCATAATCCTCCTAAAGTTTCACCCATCTACGTTGCCTCAAATTCAACTCTTTCTGGGAGAACAAATACTTAAAACTCTTGTGATCTGTGAAAATCTCGAAAGTCACTCCATATAGATAATGTCTCCACTTTTTCAAGGCAAACACTACTGCCGCTAACTCCAAGTCATAGGTCGGATAATTCTGTTCATGAGGTTTCAACTTATGAGAGGCATACGCAATCACTTTTCCATTTTGCATCAATACACATCCTAAACCATCCTTTGAAACATCTGTATAAACCATAAAATCATCTCCTCCGTTTGGCAATGCTAACACAGGTGCCTCAATCAAACACTTTTTCAACTCTTGAAATCTTTCCTCACATTTAAAATCCCAAATAAACTTGTCATGCTTCTTAGTCAACTCAGTTAAGGGTTTGGTAATTTTAGAAAAGTCCTTGATAAATCGACGGTAGTATCCGGCTAACCTTAAGAAACTCCAAAGTTCGGTAGGGTTTTCTGGTCGTTTCCACTTGGAAACAGCTTCAACCTTAGTTGGATCCACAGTAATTCCTTCCTTAGAAATTATATGACTTAAAAAGGCTACTTCTTCCAACCAAAACTCACATTTATTGAACTTAGCAAAAAGTTTGTGTTGTCTCAGAGTTTGCAAAACTATTTTCAGGTGTCGTTCATGATCTTATTACAAGTCTAAAGGTATGGGACAATAAATTAAATATACATATAAGCCGTAAAATCAATTAAAGAGAAGTAAATTTTTATATGTCATAAAAGATCATAATAGTTACACCAAATAAGGGTAACTTCATCAAATCATTTCAAAAGAAATGAGAGATAGACAAAATCATAGGAAAACGTGCTAAGTCACAAATGTACAAAACAATAAAAGGACTTTATCCCCTATACAAAAGATTACAACCTCTAAAAGTACCAGTCTAGACTAGGATAAAACTACAACCCCAATCCCTCGAGTGGAATCAGATCCATCCCCACTCGCAAAGCTTCCACTACTTGGATCCCTCTTACAGTCATTAGCATTAATCACTCCCTCTGGCACTCGACTGCTTTGAAGCAGACCTAGCAGGTTGTTGGGTATTTCCTCTTTTTAGAGGCACTAGGGCAACTTGAAACACGATGTTCGGCACTACCGTAGCTCAGACATTTTCCTTGCTTTCTCCAGCACACGGTCTCAGTGTAGTTAAATTTGCCACAGTATCCACAAGCCACACGAGACGTCACGACCTGACCAACTTGAGAATTTCCTTTGTATTTCTTTTCCAGTTCCACTTTCTTGTATAGCAACTCAATTTTCTCCGCATATTCTTGTTTCCATCGTCCTTCCCAGTAGTTAGCCAATTTCTTTTGAAATTCTACCTCTTTTCGAAAAATATCTATTTGCTTATGCATCTCTCTCAAATTTGTCATCCCACTGATTGGCTCAAATCAAATGCTAGCCTGCCAGGCAAATCAGAGAATCAAAATAAGTAACTATTCACAATGGAAAACTCTGGTCATATTACTCTTCTGTTCTTTTGCTCTCAGGTTACCCCAGAGTATAAATCTTAACTAATCTCTGCTTAATATGGACAAGTTCTTGAGTCTCCACAAGGATTACTATCATCACTTATACACATAACAAAATACGGAATCATATTCCTTAATATAAAAGTTCCACACCCCAACTCACTCTCCAATACTCACTTACAAGTTGCTCAAGAAGAATCCCTAACCTCTTGCTCTCACTAGTGCCTTATTATCCTTTCAAACCAGTTTTCTACTGCTTTGGGATCAAACCTTCCGTGAAACATAGGTGGGGCAAACTTCAAGAATCGCTCTAAAGCTCTATCCTCACCTCTCTCTTGGTTCCTAGGTTGGTTGATTGGTTCAGGGCCTTGACGCTCAGGTAATCGTGCAAAGATATCAGTCATACGATTAATAGTAGTTGCTACTTGGTTATCCACTTCATTTTCTTGTTCTTGGTTCAGTCCAATTGTCTATTCCTAATCATCCCCTTGAGCTTGGGGTTACCTAACCCCTCGCCCTCGGCCCCTTCTACTTCTTTGACCATCCATAATTTTAATATTTTCTAAAGGCATGACGTAAAATAAATATACATAAGCAAAGTTTGAAAATGACACTTTAATCATGTAAAACGAAAAATAAATAAGGGAGACACTGAAATAATTGCAAATATGCACAACTCAAAGCATAGGTTAGAAGTTATAGAACAATAAAGTCAAGCACCTCATAAGTAACGTTTAAGTGTTTCAAAAGATAGGAAGCATAGTTAAGCAAAATACAATGGTCTTTGAACAAGCACCACCCCGACTATCTTGAACAAAAACTATTAAAGTAGACTAAATCACTAGCTTAGTGATTGGCGGAGCCAGAAGAATTTGCTACTTCAGTAGGATCATTTCATCTTCAGCACTAGGAGTTCTTACCTCAAGTCCCTCGTCAAGTATCTTGCCATCCACCAGTTGTTCGACCAAGGTTACACACTCAACCATCATCCCCTCAGTCCAATCTCTAACTTCATGTACCACCCTAGCAAGTTCGCGCTTAACCTCGTGAAGCTGCTCACGAAGAGCCTCAGCCTTTTTCCGCTCCTCAAGTACATCTGTCTCCAGTTCATGAACTCTAGCAATTTGGACATCCACAGTTAGGGGTGTAATCGAGGCGAGTCGAGCTCGAGTATTGCTATACTCGAGCTCGACTCGACTCATATACATCAAAGCTCGAGCTCGACTCGAGCTCGAGCGAGCCCAAAAAATCTATACTCGAGACTTGACTCGAAAAATTTCCTTTAGGCTCGAGGCTTGACTCGATACTCGAGGCTCGAAAATTTTTTTCATTTTAGGTCTTTTTACAATTATGTTATTACTTTTTTGCCATTATAGGATTTTATTATAAAGAAGGATATATTGTAAATTTCATATAACTTATACCCATAATGGTCATTTTATAATTATAATACATATATATTATTTAAATTATAAATATATTATTTAAATAACTCCGGCTCGTCGAGCTACTCGACTCGACTCGAGCTGGGCTATTTCGACTCGAAACTCGACTCGATTTTCATTCGAGTTACTCGAAACTCGGCTCGAACTCGGTCAACCCGAGTTCGAGCCGAGTCGTTGACCGAGCTACTCGCGAGCTACTCGCGAGTAGCTCGGCTCGCGTACATCCCTATCCACAGTAGCTCTCAGTCCTAGATTATCCTCTCGAACCACTCTAGTTTTCTCAAATAACCATCCCCCGATCATCGTTTACAGCTAGCACCACTTCGTTAGAGTGCGAGTAAGTTCTCCAACAATCACATGAAGACCTAGTTCGACGAACTGGGGTCCACTGCCAAAGAGAGTCCCAAGGTCTCTCTCGATAACGAATCGCTGGAAGGTGCCTCAGAGGTGATCCATCTCCATCATTTCCTTCCATGACCTACTATTAACCCACAAAACTAAAGTTTAGGACCTTACGATCACTGGTGCCATTCAAAAACTTAGCTAAAGGTTTACCACAAAGTTCTATGATCAAAGGTTCACGACTGAAAACTCCTAACCCTACTCCAGGTATTTCAAACCTAGCACTCTGATACCAACTGTGACACCCCACCTCTCCCTAGGGTGAACCCTAAGGTATCAGCGGAACGCCTGCCCAACTCTCATCAGGACTCACGCACTCGTTCAAGCTTAATATCAAGCCACAAAACAACCATCAAATTAAATAAAAGTACTTCGAATATACAAGCCAACTTTAAGGGCTAACATTTATCATTACAAACCACCAACCAAAAGTAACAAAAGTTACAATTTAAGAGTCACTAATTTCATACAAAAATATACTAGTTTCCACCAAAACGCTAGTCTAGATCCTCCAATCTACCTCCAAAACCTGTTAAGAAAAAATAACTTAAAGGGGTGAGCAAACGCTCAGTGAGGCCAAGAAAAACTTAAAAAAGCAAGCAAGTAGTATCAATCAATCAAATATCATACTTGAACACAACTTTAAACATGAAGTTTCATTTACGTGCACAAATAAGAAATTAATACACATGGAAGGATACGGGAGCTCTCAAGAGCTAATTCCATATCTCGACTGATTCCCGCCATTTGGAGTCGACTCTCTGTCAACTCAAGTAGCAATAGGACTATAGTTCTTCACTTACTATCTCCAACCAACAACACCCACTCGGATCCGTAACCAAACATGTATAAAGTGGCGATACTATTCGAGTATGCCTAGCAAGATTTCAAAAGATCAAACTATAATATTTCCCAAGATTCACCAAGCTCCTCGACCAAGCCATTGTCGGCTCGAGTTACAAGGTTAGCCAATGGGTTGGGGCGTCCCCACACATGTATTTGGTCGACGAGACAACGTTCCAATCGATTTTGAGTTGATCATAGCACTGAGTCGGGGTGAGCGGTACCTCCTACCCGAATAGGGTGTGATACTTCTAGCCGCTCAGTGCTCACGACTTAGAACATGTTTATGTACATGTGTAAGTCATATATATTCATGTAACAAGTATCATGTAATCAGGAAAGAGAAAGGACAAGGGCGATAAAGTACACTCTCGCCTCAGCAAGTTCACGTATCATGTATAGCACTTGTACAAATAACATTTAAATCATATCAGCATTTAACATACACTTGACACTCAGCACAAGTCAAGGGCAAAACAAGAGTGAAGCGAGTAGTCAGACGAGCTCGTCAGCGTCTTCGTGACCACCTGAGACATGTATAATCATAATTACCTAGGTGCTCGACCAAGGTTTAAAAGAAAGACATTTTCTCACTACCCACTCACCAAATCATAAGTTTGAATCAAATTAAAGAAGCTTTTCTAGCTAAAACGTTGAAATAGTACTCAAAGAGAGCTCGAAGGTCATTTTTTATTCAAGTCATAGTAAGTAAATCTCAATCTAAGAGAAAATACCATTTTCAGTTTCGGCATGAAAATCGAGGAAAAAGGGTAAATGGTTTTCATCTCCCAAAACTTCAAATCTCATGTCCAAACTTTAGAATATAAAGAGCGTTCACATTTCCAAACTAATGGAGTTAAATCTCATTCAAAACTCCACTCACTTCATAGCAAATGTCAAGGCTAAGGTTCCCAAGATTCAAGTATAAAACTAGTGAAATTCACCAAGAATTACTCTAGTCAAAACGCTCCCTTTTTAGAGTTCAAACTCATGGAAATCGAGACCACAAGAATAGGGGTTGAAATCTCTAATTCAAATATGAAAAGAGGTACTATAAATCAAGGCAGTTATATGACCAAGAAAATGCATCAAGAGAGGTTTAACCTTCGGAAACCAAGATTTGAAATGAAAGTTTAAAATTCCAAAGGAACTGTGTATTCAACCACGAAATCACACCTAAGATAGTCAAACAATCGCAAAGGAAGATGGAAAGTTCTTAAAAGGAGTATTTGTTTTAAAATAGAAAATTTCCAGGTTGGTGCAACACTCCTTGGAAAAATCGTATCTCGAGTTTCGTAAGTCCAAAATTGAAAATTTTATAACATTGGAAACAAGACTCAAAGCACTAAAACTTTCTAGAAGATATTTTTCTCAGACTCCAATTCAAAGTCATTTAAATTTTAGCTCAAAGTCACTGTTCTAGACAGGACAGAGCAAAACAGACTTGCAAATTCAGTGAAGTTTGGAAATTCGGTAAAATTCGTAGAAGTGGAACCAACCTTTGAAATTTATACCACAATTAAAACTCCAAACCTAGTTTTAAATGCAACTGATGGAATTCAATTTGAACTTTTCTACACCAAGATACAATAGTTCTAAGAAAACTGATTTTCAGGACCTGTTTTACGAAATTCCAGTTCTGATGTACTGGACAGAGTTTCAAAATCTGATCAAAATTAGAGCTACACAAGTCAAAATTTAGTGTGGTTTGTAGCGTTGAAAACTAGATTCAAAATGCTACAATTCACTAGAAGGAACTGTCTTAAAATTCAGTTTGCAAGATAGGCAAAATTGAGCTACAAACTGCAGCTAAGACTGTTTCTCGGATGAATGCAGTGAAGAATTTCAGTCATCTTTGCTGGATCACTACGGCTCATAGAAAACGAATTAGGAGGTGAATTTTAACCAACAGAAATCTCTCGGAGTCTAGTTTCGGATGCCACAAACGGTACTCGATTTCAACTCTCAGACAAAAAGTTATGACCAAAAATGTGAACACTGGTTGGGGTCATCTGATCAGAAAAATTCCAGATTTCTTCCTCACTTTCACTCCACTTTTACACAACCAAATGGAAAGGTTTTTGGGAGATATTTCATATACATAACCACTAACATGTATCAAGCGTTATTGCACTAAAATAATATCAAAATTTTGAAATTAACATGAAGGTTTCAACAGGACAAAATTTGGACAGCATGCACTTTCATTCCTCTAGCTTTCTTTCCAACTTTCCAACTCAAACTACACCATATCTCATCAAAACAAGTAACAAATAAGCAAATAAATACACAAAATCCTCAAAGCTTCTACCTATCAAGCCATCTCAAGTCCACTACCTAATGTCGAGGTTCTTGTAAACACATCAACAACCCAACAACTAAACTAACTAAACTAACTTACTATTAAGATTTGAGAGGAAAAGTTGAGAGTTTCTTGGATGATTACCTTGCTGCAAAGATGAATACTAAACACTAGGATTTAAGCTCTTAAATCACCAAGTTTTTTCTTTGATCAAATCACCTTCCAAGCTTGTATGAAGACCCAAGACAAGAAGCAAATTTGGAGAGCTTTTGTGGAGCAAGAATGGAAGAAAAAAGCTGAAATTTTTTAGGGGGAATGGGGGGAGGGCGATCAGCCAAAGCAAGGAGAAGAAGGAAAGGTTTTGGTTGGTAGATGAGTGATGTGATAGTGTGTAAGAAGGATGGACATAAAGGTGGTCTTAGTGCTCAAAAGTCAACAACTGATTAGTGTACAATTAGTGCTCCTAATTGAGCTTAACTTAACTCACTCACATCTAATCGCTCAATTAACTTTTTTTAGTCTACTATTAATCATTCCTAATTCCCCAAGATTATTGCACTCTCGGACCGAATTTACCACGAAAAACATGCATTCACTATTTCTCGCTAAACGAGTCGCAGAAAAATTAAATTCGCTAACGGAACGTTTTAAAAATATAAATGAGACATTGTTCCATGCAAATGGATTTAAAATGGATGAAATAAATTATTCAGAGTAAACGGGTGAATAAATAATTAAATAATTCAATAAAATGAAATAAAAGTAAGAAAATAAAATTCGGGTCCTCACAACAAGTTTAGCCTTATTTCTCACAACTTCTCCTTTATCATTCATTTTATTTCTAAAGACGTATTTTGTACTAATAATAAGATGATCTTAAGGTCTTTCAACTAGCGTCCAAACCTTATTTCTTTCAAATTGATTTAGTTTCTCTTCCATGGCTAAAATCCAGTTTTCATCTTTCAAAGCGTCAACAATATTTTTACTCTCAAAATACGAGATTAAGGTAAAATTATCCATTAATTGTTTAGATGAGGAACGAATTCTTACCTTCTCGGATGGATCACCAATAATAAGTTCTTTGGGATGATTTTGAACAAACTTCCAAGCTTTTGGAAGATCGCTAGGTGTATCAACATCCTTGTCATTTTCTTCTAATGCTTGGCTCTCTTGAAAATTGTCTTCCTTTGAATTTTCTTCTAATGAAGTATTGTCTTGATCATGAATCGTGAGTTTCTTGAATCCTTCTTGAATACCTGCATCATCATCTTCACAACAACTCTTGGAAAGATCATCATTAGATTCATCAAATGTAACATGTATGGCTTCTTCTATGACAAGAGTCCTTCTATTATAGACTCTATATCCTCTTTTGTTTTCACAATAACCCAAAAAAATACCTTCATCGGATTTCTTATCAAATTTTTCAAGATGTTTCTTGATGTTTAAAATAAAATATTTGCAACCAAAAATTTTGAAATATCCAACAATTGACTTTTTACCAAAAATTAACTCATAAGAGGTTTTGTTCAAAATTAGTCTCAAAAGCACTCTATTCATTGCATAGCAAGCCGTATTTACGGTTTTGGTCCAAAAATATTTTGATAAGTTGCATTCATTTAACATGGTTCTTGCGGCTTCATGAAGAGTTCTATTCTTTCTTTCAACAATACCTTTTTCTTGAGGGATTCTTGCAATTGAAAATTCATGTGTAATTTCATTGTGATCACAAAATTTCGGAAAGCCACAAAATTTAAATTCCAAACCATTGTCACTTCTAATTTTAACAATATTCAAGCCAAGCAGATTTTGAACTTTAGCAAATAGGGAAACAAAATTTTTGAAGGTATCATCTTTGTGAGCAAGAAAAACCACCCAAGTGTATCTAGAATAATCATCAATAATGATTAGATAATATCTCTTACCACCAAGTTAGAAATTTGTGTAGGACCGAACAAATCAAGATGTAAAAGCTCCAAAAGTCTTGAAGTAGAAACACACTTTTAGGTTTAAAAGAGATTTTGATTTGTTTTCCAAATTGACATGCATCACAAATTTTGTCTTTCTCAAACTTAATTTTTGGCAAACTTCTAACAAGATCCTTTTTGGAAATTTCTTTTAACAAGTCTATGTTGAAATGATAAAGCCTTCTATGCCACAACCAAGGGTCTTCATTTGAAACTTTAAGACATTGAAGGTTGGAGGAATTAATGTTTTCAAGAATCACAACATAGATGTCATTGAATCTTTTTCCTTTGAAAATGATATTAAATTTTGAATCAAGAACCAAACACTTATGCTTCTTAAATAAGACAAACAAATCTCTATCACACAATTGACTAACACTTAACAAATTATAACTCAAATTATCAACCAAAAGAACATTATAAACCAAAGTCTGACCATTCTTACCAACATCTCCTGCTCAAATTGTTTTAGCCTTCATATCATCTCCATATGTCATTTTGCCACTTGATTTTGGTTTGAACTTGATGAATTGTGATGGATCACCAGTCATATGTCTTGAACATCGATTATCTATGAACCATTTTGACTCCTTAATGATGTTCACCAAGTTCACCTACACAAGAGTTCAAGAAATAATATTTGGTACCCTTTAATTTTTGGATCCTCGAGAGTTACTATTATGTTAGGATCGAAAAGCCAATCGATAAGCAATTAAAAGATCACAATATAACAATAAATAAAGAAAAGGGAAAGAATTGCAAACCAATTAACTACCCAACTCCTCTTGAGCTTGTAGATTAATTCAAACAAGCTTCTTCAAGTTGATGAATTACAATTACTCTTGTGTACAAAGGAAGGATCACTTCCTCCTCGCCCCAAGCCGCACTTGGTCAAGCAAGAAAGTTTTACTATCACTCGGATAACCCTCACAGAGCTACACTCATGAAGTATTCACTCATAAATGAAAAGCTTACAATGAACCTCACACCACTAAGACTACAAATCTTCTTTGAAGAGTATTTTCTCACTAAAATCACTCTAGATCTTTTGTATCTTCAGTGTGCCAAAGTTATTTAAAGTGTCTGACCAACCACTATTTATATAGGACCAAGAAAGTGCCTTATTAATGCTTCCAACGGATAGAAAGTAGCTGAAGAGTCAACTAGTCATTGGAGTATCGGACGTCCGGTAGTCTTGTTTTTTGCGTCCGACAGCAGGCAGTGAGATAAAGAGTTTTTCTTCAATTCATTCGGACGTCCGGTAGGCTGATTTTCTACGTCCGAAGGTATGATGTAAAACTGGAAATTCTTCTTCAATTCGTTAGGACGTCCGGTAGGCTGATTTTCTTCGTCCGAAGATACTCAATGGTTGTCGGACGGCCGATGCAGTCTTTTTGTGCGTCCGACAGTTTCAGCATACTTTGTCCCTTTCAAATGTGTTTAATCTTTGAACCTGATTTGTTTCATTTCTGAAAAGGCCTTTGAGGAGATGTTAGTAACATCCATTTGTTTTGTAATCATCAAAAGTTAGGGACCAATGCCAACATTCTCCCCCTTTTTGATGATGACAAAACAATGGATGGAAGAAAGAAAAAGATTGAGTATAAGAGCATAAGCTCCCCCTCACTCATTGCATCCAAACTTATAATTTCAGAAAAACTCCCCCTTACACATAGCATCCATCTCTCCCCCTTTTTTCATCATAAGATTAGAGTAAAAAACTAACTATCACAATCCAGCTACAATAACAGAGTATAAAAACAGAAAAATGACAGCAATCACCAACATATCACAGAGAATTTGATATCAAAAGAAGTATCAACATATGACAGAGAGTTTTGACAAAGCAAATTATTATTAAATCAGAATTGTTCTTTTCTCTCCCCCGTTTTTGACATCATACAAGTTCAGTAATATTCAAAAACATGAAGAAAAACTCAGTTCAAAGCATCAGAAACATCAAAAGAGAATTACAAAAAAGCATTATGAGCAAAATTCTCACCAATCTTACCAATATCTACTTGTTAGAGCTAGTATCATGTAAAACTATCCACATACATTTCATGCCTCTTCTCATGTTTTTTCTTACATAACAATCACTTTTCATGTGACATTTTTTACAACAAAAATTACACATAATCGAAGGATTATTTATATGAACAGGTTTAACAAATCTAACTTGCCTTCTTTTGTAAATGGCAAAATCATTTGTAACAGAATTTATCTTCTTCTCATAAGTGTCAAAATGAGGTTTTGCTCCATTTTCTTGAAAGTAGTTTTGTTTCTTATATTGGAGTGACTTATTTAAATTATCCATTCTTCTTTTCAAATCACATTGTTCCTCTTTGAACATTTCACCAAACCTTGTTTTTCTATCTAGTTTATTTTGTAAATCAATCTCATTCTTTTTCAAGAAATCATTTTCAGTTTTCAGCTTCTTGTTTTCTTGAAAAATGCGTGTATTGTCCTGAAGAAGAAAACTAATTTTGTGTTTCAATTCCTTATTTCTAACACAAGATTCTTTCAAACTATCATGCAATTTTATAATAAAAGATTCAAGATCATCATTAGTTTCATCATCACTTTCAAATTGAGAGTTAGAAGATGTTACCTCATCATCTCCAATGGCCATAAAAGCCAATTGAGCAGATTCTTCTTCCTCTTCAACTTTACCTTCTGAGTTGTAGTCATTCCAAGTGATCTGGAAGTTGTTAAACTTTGGTTTTCGTTCAATTTTTCCTTCTTTCTTTTTCTTCATTGGACACTCGCTCGCACAGTGTCCAGGTTGGCCACACTCGAAGCATTTGTCCGTTTGCTTCTTATTGAACTCTTGCTTCATTTTGTTTCTTGAGTTGTTAAACTGATTTGGGAATAAAATGCTAGATCCTCCTTTTCTGAATCTCCTCTTGTTGAGAATTCTCTTGAAACTTTTCGTGATGAGTGCAATATCACTGTCATCACCTTCCATGTCATCTTCATCTAAAGAGACTGAATCATCTTCATCTTGTGAGGCTTTTAGAGCAATACTCTTTCTCACCTTTGCATCCTCTTCCTCTTGCACTTTGGACTTAAGTTTCAGCTCATAAGAGGTTAGAAAATTAATAAGAGATTCAATAGGTAAGGAATTTAGATCTTTAGCTTCTTCAATGTCAGTAACTTTACTTTCCCAATTCTTGGATAAAGCATTTAGAATTTTTCTATTTTTCTCACCTAGAGAGTATTCCTTTTCCAGCACCTCTAAATCCTTAATAAGATCGTTGAATCTACAATACATCTCATTAATATTTTCATGAGGTTCCATCTTGAACGATTCATACTTGGTAACCAGAATAGATTTCTTTTGTCCTCTAACATTCTCACTTCCTTCATGAATTTCTCGCAGTTTGTCCCAAATTTCTTTAGCTGACTTACATCCCTTGACTCTAATAGATTCATTTGAGTCTAAAGCACAATATAACACATTCATAGCCTTTGCATTTAAGGTGAGATGAATTCTATCCGCAGCAATCAGTTCATTTCTTGTTTTTGGTTTAGGTCTATGAGTATTTTCATCTATTACAGAGGCATCATATGGACCTTCACTAATAATAAACCACAATTCAATATCAATAGATTGCAAAAAGATAATCATTCTTTCTTTCCAACTCACATAATTTGACCCAGTAAACATAGGTGGTCTAATCACAGAATGTCCTTCAAAAAATATGGCATTATTGGTTGTCATTTTTACTCCAAAGCCGATTGAGTTTAATCTCTAGGAGACCAAGCTCTGGTACCAATTGTTAGGATCGAAAACAACCAATCGAAAAGCCAATCGATAAGCAATTAAAAGATCACAATATAACAATAAATAAATAAAAGGGAAAGAATTGCAAACCAATTAACTACCCAACTCCTCTTGAACTTGTAGATTAATTCAAACAAGGTTCTTCAAGTTGATGAATTACAATCACTCTTGTGTATAAAGGAATGATCACTTCCTCCTCGCCCCAAGCCGCACTTGGTCAAACAAGAAAGTTTTACTATCACTCGGATAACCCTCACAGAGCTACACTCATGAAGTATTCACTCACAAATGAAAAGCTTACAATGAACCTCACACCACTAAGACTACAAATCTTCTTTGAAGAGTATTTTCTCACTAAAATCACTCTAGATCTTTTGTATCTTCAGTGTACCAAAGTTATTTGAAGTATCTGACCAACCACTATTTATATAGGACCAAGAAAGTGCCTTATTAATGCTTCCAACGGATAGAAAGTAGCTGAAGAGTCAACTAGTCGTTGGAGTATCGGACATCCGGTAGTCCTGTTTTTTGCGTCCGACAGCAGGCAGTAAGATAAAGAGTTTTTCTTCAATTCTTTCGGACATCCGGTAGGCTGATTTTCTACGTCCGAAGGTATGATGTAAAACTGGGAATTCTTCTTCAATTCGTTAGGACGTCCGGTAGGCTGATTTTCTGCGTCCGAAGATACTCAATGGTTGTCAGACGGTCGATGCAGTCTTTTTGTGCGTCCGACAGTTTCAGCATACTTTGTCCCTTTCAAATGTGCTTAATCTTTGAACCTAATTTGTTTCATTTCTGAAAAGGCCTTTGAGGAGATGTTAGTAACATCCATTTGTTTTGTAATCATCAAAAGTTAGGGACCAAGGCCAACATATTATGTCTAACTATCCACATGCATTTCATGCCTTTTCTTATGTTCTTTCTCACATAGCAATTACTTTTCATGTGACCTATTTGACAACAAAAACTACACATAGTCAACGAGTTACTTGTATGGACAGGTTTAACAAATCTTACTTGCCTTCTCTTATAAATAGTAAATTCATTTGCACTAGAATTTAACTTTTTCTCATGAATACCAAGATGAGGTTTTGAACTATTTCCTTGAAAACAGCTTTATTTTTTTTTGTTGGAGCAACACATTTAGATTGTCCTTGTTCCTTTTTAAACATTTCACAAAGTCTTGTCTTTCTATCAAACTCAATATGTAGATCAGTCTCACCCTTTTTGAAATAGTCATTTTCAGTTTTCTGCCTTTTGTTTTGTTGAAAAAGATTCGCATTGTCCTGAAAAAGAAAGTTAATTTTTTGTTTTAATTCCTTGTTTCTAACATAAGATTCTTTCAAACTATCATGCAGTCTCTCAATGAAGGATTCAAGATCATCTTCAGTTTCATCATCACTAACAGGTTGAGGGTTGCAAGTTGTTATCTCATCATCACCAATGGCCATGAAAGCCATTTGAGCAGATTCTTCTTCCTCTTCAATGTCACCATCTGAGTTGCATTCATTCCATGTGATTTAAAAGTTGTTGAATTTTGGTTTTCGTTCAGCTTTTCCTTCTTTCTTCTTCTTCATTGGAAACTCACTCATGTAGTGTCCAGGTTAGCCACATTCATAGCATTTGTCGCCTTACTTTTTATTGGCCTTTTACTTTCCTTTGTTTCTTGCATTGTCGAATTGATTTGGAAATGAATTGCTAGGTCCTCCTTTTCTAAATCTCCTTTTATTGAGGATTCTTTTGAAACTTTTTGTGATGAGAGTAAGATTATTGTCGTCAACATCCACATCTTCTCCATCCAAGGAAGCCGAATCATCTTCATCTTGAAATGCTTTTAGAGCAATGCTAATTCTTACCTTTGCATCTTTTTCTTCTTGTACCTTAATCTTAAACTTCAGCTCATAAGAGGTTAGAAAGTTAATAAGAGATTCAATAGTCATAGAATTCAAATCTTTAGTCTCTTCAATAGTAGTCACCTTACTCTTCCAATCTTTGGATAAAGCATTCAAGATTTTTCTATTTTTCTCTCCTAAGGAGTATTCCTTTTCTAGAACCTCTAAATCCTTAATAAAATCATTGAATTTACAATACATTTTATCAATATTTTCATGAGATTTCATCTTAAATGACTCATACTTAGTAACCAAGATACACTTCTTTTGTTCTCTAGTATTTTTACTACCTTCATGAATTTCTCTCAGTTTATCCCAAATTTCCTTAGCTGACTTGCAGCCTTTAACCCTAATAGATTCATTCAAGTCTAAAGCATTGTATAACACATTCATCGCTTTTGCATTTAAGGTGAGGTAAGCTCTATCATCACCAGTCAATTCATTTCTGATTTTTGGTTTTGATCTATGAGTATCTTCATCTATTAAAGAGGCATCATATGGACCTTCATTAACAATAAACCACAATTCAATATTAATCAATTGCAAGAAGATAATCATTCTTTCCTTCTAGCTTACATAATTCGACCCATTAAACATTGGAGGTCTAGTGACAGATTGTCCTTCAAAAAATATGGCATTGTTGGTTATCATATTGTGAGAACTTGAAATTTTACTTGTCTTTATATCTCTTATTTGAACTTACTTGCCTTAGATTCTTGGTTGTTTTAATAGTTGAATTTGAGCCAAGGGAGTGAATTTTGTTAAGAAAAGTTTCATAATTTCAAGTTAGTAGAAAATCTGAAAATTTTCGCTGGAGGCTCTGCGTAGCTTTGGGAAATTGGCTATAACTTCGAATAGAAAAGTCGGAATTAAGTTCCATTTGTTGCGTTTGAAACTAGACTCATAGACTTCTTACGTGATAAAATTTAGAGTTTGAGTCAATCTCTATAAATTTCAGAAAATTAGCAAAGTTGACTAAAACTTCTGCCCTGCACAAGTAAAAATAGGAATGTTGTAGTAGCTTATGACTCAATTTGGACCAACTTATGAATTGAATCTCTTTGAGGTGTCTTCTAAAGATTATTAGCATTTGAAGTCTAGTTTTTAACAAGCCAAGTTGTATGAATTTTTTATATTTATAACTCAAGTTATGAGTTTCTAAAGGAATGGTGCATACTAGGATTTTTGGTGTGCTTTTGGTGTATTTTGGTAGTGTGATTAATTGTGGAGGTGTGTGTACAAAATTTGGTTGTTAAGAGTGAGTTTTAGATAAGAGAAAGTGTGTGATTAGAAGTACTAATAATAAGCTAGTGAACCATAAGTAAAAACACAAGTACGAGAGAGTTAAGAAAAATAGGCTTGAACCGACGTGCACCGTTTGTCACCGGTTGAGTACTCCACTTGACCAATACTTTCTTACCCTAATCTCTTTGTTTTTATTTCAATTAATTTCCCCTAAATTACCCTTATGTCAGCCACCAGTTTTTACTAAAGAAAAGTGAGAAAAGAAAAAAAAATAAGAAGGAAATCTTGAGTGATAAGTGTCAAGGATCCAAGCAACCTTTGACCCAAAACATTTCCTTTCTTTTTATCTTCCCTTTTGGTTAAGTTTCCTTCATTTTCCTCTTGTGTTGGACGAAATTTGGGAGAGAAAACCTCCAACTCCAATCTTGAATCTTGCCTTGTTTGAGTTGAAACCACAAAACTAAACCGATTAAACTAGCACCAAGGAGCTAAGGAAGCTTGTTGTGGAGTTGTTTGGAGAGAAATAGCTTGGTTCTTCACTTTTTTCAAGTGTTTTGGAATGTATAAGTCTAAAACTTTCTTTTTCTTTCTTGTTTTAGCAAAATATGGGATAGATGCCTTGAATCTTGAATTATGTTGGATGATACTCTAGTTTTGGTGAAAATTAGCGAATTTCAGCTAGGGTTTGTGATTTTTCAGCTTTGATTTATGATGTTTATCTGTAATATGTTGGTATTGAGCTTGGAAATGGAAATTGTGAGATGATTAGTGGCTTGATTGTGATATTTAGCCTTAAAAGATGAACTTTCAGCTTTGTGAAGTAATTTTCAGTTTTGATGAGTAGTTTTAGGGTTGATATGCAAAATTCCACCATTTGGTGGTGAATTTCAGTTCTGCCCTGTTTTTGGAATCAACTTAGGCTGCTAATTTCTCCATGTTTTAGACTGAATCAGCTTTTGGACAAAACATGAAAGTTATAGGGATTTGAGTTAAATTTCTACCTGTAAAATTTCAGATCAATTGGATCATTTTAACTTATATTTTGGGCAGAACACTCCTAACTGTACAAAAACCTCTAATATTCCTGACTTATTTTTCATGTGCTTCTGACCGTCCATTTTTTACCCTGAAAATGAGAGAACTGGGTATCGATGTCTTCATAGGAAATGTAGGTCTATGTCTTAGCTTCAAAACTCCATAAAAATTATATTGATCTGATATACCTGGCTACAGTTATGACCAAACCACATTTATAAGTTATTATAAATCTGTCATTTATAAGTTCTTCTTTAAACTGGTTTCTAGCTTTGATTCATGGTGATAAGTTATTATTTGGTTTGTTTGGTGGGTTTTGAGGCCTTAAATAGATGAATGTTTTTGGTTATCACTTGTGGTTGGATTGGAGGTTTGTTGGCTCGTGAATCTAAGTTGTACTTGGATGGGAAAATGGATAAATACAAAGGGCATGCTACCTAAATTTTGACTCGAGGGTTAGGCGAGTGAACTCGAGACTTGAGCGACAACTCGAGGTTGAAACGAACTTTGATTGGTTATGGTATTCGAGTTTTCTTTAGTAAGACGTACATAAGTTGAAATTTTTGCCCAAACTCGTACCCTTTAAAAAGTAAAAGTAGCGACTCTTAAAAATACGATTTTCTCGATTTTCATACCAAGTGCGACTTTCAAAGTATAAATCACTTCTTTATTAAAATTAAAAGAGCGAGCATGAATTTTCTAGAGTTTGCCAAGCCATATGACTACTATTTAAACAAGTTTCATTTACTTGATTTTCTTGAAGCGAAACTCCTATGTTTCAAACCCTAGTAGATTTTAAACTCTTAAATGATATTTTATCGTAGATTTGGACTCCAACCAAGGAGTTGTACCTGAGCGTGATTTTGACAAACACTAAATCTTTGGTGAGTGTTTTTTGCATGTTTGTGTATTAAATGACTATATACTTGTTATGAATATTTACTTGAATGTTAAATGCTTTCTAATAATTGCTAAATCAATTTTTGATGAGTGAATATGTACTTTATCGCACTCGACCTAAGCCAAATTGAATTTTCAATGATTGAATGCTACTTGTGCATGAATGTAAGCCTTTTGGCTGAACTAGACCCCTGTCTTTCGTTGCCAGTCGACTCGAGCCAGAAATGGACTCGGTCGGGCGACTGGTGACCCTGAGATAGTGTTTTGGTATACTCGAGTATGACTACAAAGGTTGGTGGAGAACTGGCCAATGAATTGGCTAGTGGCGGGAAATGAAATCAATGAATGAATGTCAAGAACACTGAAGGAGTTTTCACTTGCAAAAAAATATTTTCTAATATTGGAGGGATAAGAAAAATGGTTTACGAATGAATGAACGAATGGCTCCACATGAGCATGTATTCTTTTTAATGAGTGTGTTCTCATTGCTTTTATATTTTGAATGTTTTCTCGATTGATTGTTGTTAAATAACTAATGTCCTTGTTTCAATTGCTTGATTATGTGTATGGGAATCTCACTGAGCTTTAGCTCATCCCTCTATTCTGTTACATTTGTTTTCCTTACATGGTTTGAGAGCAAGGATGAGTGATTAGAGGAAGACTAAACTTTTGACTAGAACTTTTGTTGTATAATATTGATAGTATTAGTAGTTGGTTGGATCATGAACTTTTGTACTTAACCTTGAGGATTGTGTATCTGTGTTAATGTTTGTATATATGTTAAGTTTGATTGACACATCTTTACTTGCTATTGAAGTTGTAACCCTTTTATTGAAGTGAGTGAGCGAGTCCTGACGAGAGTTGGGCAGGCGGTCAGCTAAACCTTGGGGTACGCTCTGGGGAAAGTGGGGTCGTCACACATATCTACTTCTAAGCCGTTTGAACTTAATCTCTAAGAGACCAATCTCTGATACCAATTGTTAGGATCGAAGACAATCTAAGAGGGGGGTGAATTAGGTTATTTAAAAAACTAATCAAATTATGGGGCACTTTTTGTTCAATGTGAAATTTACCCTCTTTTCTAGGTGACCACTCAATGAAACAATTAGTAAGAGAGTAATATCACTTGAGAGTAGAAGAGATAAGCAATTAAGATTCACAAGATAGTAAATAAAAAGGGAAGAAAAGCAAACCAATTTGACTAATGACCTCCTCTTGAGCTTGAAGATCACTTTATAGAACAAGCTTCTTCAATTTGATGAAATACAACCAATCTTTGTGTACAAAGGAAGACTTACTTCCTCCTTGCCCCAAGCTCCACTTGGTCAAGTTAGGAAGTTTTACAATCATTCAGGATAACCCTCACAAAGTTACACTATTGAAATATTTTTCTCACACAAGAAAAACTTACAAGAATCTTACACCACAAAGAGTACAAATTGTTCCTTCGAGAGTGTTTTCTCACTAAAACTACTCTTAATCTTTTGTATTCTCAGTGTGCAAAAGTTCTCTAAAAGTTTCTGACCATGTACTATTTATATGAGACCAAAAAGTGCCCCGTTAATACTTTCAACGGATAGAAGATAGCTGAAGAGTCAACTAGCCATTGGGAGTATCGGACGTCAGGTACTTCCGATACTTGCGTCCGACAGCAGGCAGTGAGTTTGAAAAATCTCTTTCAATTCTTTCAGACGTCCGGTATCTCTGATGCCTGCGTACGAAAGCAAACAGAGAGCTTGAAGGAAATCATCCTAATTCTTTCGGACGTCCAGTGCTTCCGATGCTTGCGTCCGATAGCAGACATAGAGTATCTCAATTCTATCGGACGTCCAATGATGGAGTTCTTCGTGTGTCCGAAGGCAGGCGGAGAGTTTGAAGGATTGTTTAATTCTTTCAGACATTCGGTGAGGATGTTCTGCGTCTGATAAGATCTGTACAGTTTATCGGACATCCGGTATTGTTCTTGTGAGCGTCCGACAGCTTTCGTCTTCCTTTATCTCTTGTTCTTTGAATCAAATTGGTTTAAGGCTGAAAGGATTTCTTAGAAAAAGATATTAGTACTATCCATTTGTTTTGTACATATCAAAAGATAAGGATCAAGATCAACAAAGCTACAATTGTGGATGCAGGTATGGGGGTAAATCAGATCACAGAGGAGGTGATGGGTGGAGGGGTGAGCTCTCTTGTAATAGGTAGCCTGTAGGTTGGTTGAAAAGAGTTGGATGGATTGGAAATGCAATCGTAGCTTTCTAGATCACCATTATCATCTCCACGGTTGCGTCATATGTAGTACAAGAGGAAAGGCTCGACAGGGAACATTAAGGGGCTGACTGTATCTGTCTGGCTGACTGTATCTGTCCAGCAATTAAAGGACTTTAGGAGGAATTTTGATTGGAAGATGTCCTGCTCGAAGTTGCTGGATGGTTACCCGTATTCAACTATGATCGATGAAAAAGATGTTGAGCTATTAAATCATTTAGTTAAGAAGAAAGTTGGGCAACCATCTAAGCAAATACAGAGGTAAGTGGGATTTCAATTGCAAAATGAATATTCTCTATATTCCAATGATAAATCCAATTAACGCAATTGTATGGAATATTCAGGGTGCATCTTGACGAGATACGCTATGATATCTAAATAAATTGTGTAGAGATAACGCAATTCAATTATTAGTTCCTCTTGAGCCAATGTCGGAGTTGAGTCATTTGGAAGTAGTACATCAGATGCTCGATTTTGATAGAGCGTAGGTTTTTTTGGAAGGAAAGAGCAGAATTTTTTGGTTTCATGATTACTCTATCACTTTTACGGAGTTGGCTGAGCAAATGGTCGATTTGAGAATTTTGTTTCAATCAGGTTTGGTTATATATTTTTCTGCCATCTATGCCAAGTGTACAAGAGTAGGGAGTGTGTTTTATGGTAGGTAATGGAAGAGCTAGCGGTAGGGCAGTAGAGCCTGTGGATGCTAGCGGGTGATTTTAATGTTATTTCTTCGGTAGAGGGGCATATTAGAGGGGCGCCAGCTAATGAGCGCAATATGGAGGAGTTTAATGTGGCTATTTTTAATTGTGGCCTATCGACTATTAGTTTTGATGGTCAGCCTTTTACTTGGACCAACGAACGTGTTTGGCAGCGGTTGGACAGAGCTTCAATCAATAGTGACTAGGGGAGTGCGTATGAGATATCGTGGGTGTCTCACTTAGCAAGGGGTAGGTCGGATCACGTTTCGTTGTTTATTAAACGCGGTCATGTGCAGAGGAGACGGTTGGCCTTCTGGTATTTGAATATATGGCATAAACACCTTGGTTTTTTAAAGATTGTAATTGACAGTTGGCACAAGCCAGTGTTGGGTTGTGGGTGGTAATGATTTTTTAATAAATTATGTGTTGTTAAAAAGGCATTTGCAGCAGTGGAATAAGGAGGTGTTTGGTAATGTTTTCTCTAATGTTAGGTCAATGGAGGAGAATATGAAACTTAAGGAGGCCTTGTATGATTCAAATAGGAACAAAGTGGCCAAAATTCAGTTAAAGCAAGCACGGGCTATCTACATGCAAAGACTGCTGGAAGAGTGTGAATTTTGGCGGCAGAAATTCGCAGTAAGGTGGATACAAGCTGGTGATATAAATACCTCGTATTTTCATTCGCTTTGCAAGCAAAGTCGGAACTCGAATTTTATTGGATGCATTAAAGGGGAGTCAGGGAATTGGCTGCATGATATGGGTGAGATTAAAAGTTTGGCTGTGGAGTTTTTTTCTAGCCTTCTTCAATCAGAGAGGAAGGGTAGGAGGAAGCCTCAGTTGGAGTTTTAGTTACCACGAGTTCGAGAGGACGAAAACATTATGTTGAGTGGCCTATCGACTATGGAGGAATTGAAAGAGGTGGTGTTTGCAATCAATGCAGATAGTGCTACCAGGCCGGATAGCTTTGGAGCTGGTTTTTATAAGTCATATTGGGAGATCATTTGAGATGATTTATTATTAGTAGTGTAGGAATTTTTCAAAGGGATACAATTGCCTTAGGGAATAACAAGCACAGCCATAGTTTTGCTACTGAAGGTGGAGGGTGCGGTACATTGGAGGGAGTTCGACCGATTAGCTTATGCAACATGAGTTCAAAAATCATGTCGAAAATCTTGACGAATCAATTAGGTAAGATTTTGCCTCGGCTTATGTCTCCATGGCAAATTGGGTTTGTTCTGGGTAGAGGGATAGTTAATAATATTTTAATCACTCAAGAGTTGTGCCATGATTTAGATAGGAAGCTGGTGCATCCTAATATTATTTTAAAACTTGATATGGAGAAGGCCTATGATCGGGTGGAGTGGTCTTTTCTGTTATTTATGTTAAGGAAATTTGGTTTTAAGGAAGCGGTTGTTCTTTTTTTTTAGAGTGATTTCCAATACTTGGTTCACGGTGTTGATTAATGGGGAATCATCAGGTTTTTTCAAGTCATCAAGGGGTGTTAGGCAAGGAGATCCATTATCTCCATCGTTATTTGTTCTTGTTGCGGAGTTTTTATTTACATCATCTATTTCTGTAGGATCACTGTCGCTTTTATGTCTTATCTGGGACACAGGTTCCTTATGTGGTGTTTGTTGATGATATTATGATCTTTACTCGAGCTTTTCTAGAGTGTTTAGCAGTGATCAAGGATTTTTTGGATACATACCAAGCATATTCGTGTCAGAAGATGAATGTTCACAAGAGCGCTTTTTTATTTCCTTACATGCCACAGATGAACAGCAACAGTTGGTTTCATCGATGTTGGGGTTTTGATTCCGAGCATTCTCATTTACTTATCTAGGAGCTCCAATATATCGAGGTTGACAGGGAGGGGTACTATTTGATGTGTTATTGGCAAAGATGCGCAGTAAGTTGCTACATTGGAGCACAAGGATGTTGTCCATGAGGGAGAAATTGATATTGTTGCATCATCTATTAGCATCTATTCCGATGTATTTGTTACAAGTGTTGAACCCATAACAGTCTGTCTTAGTTAAGTTGGGTAGGTTGTGTAATGATTTTTTTGTGGGATCAAGGGTTGGAGAATCAAAGAATTCATTGGATTACTTGGGATAAGGTATGTTTTCCACTAGAGGAAGGGGGTCTTGGATTTTGTTCCTTTGGGGATATGGCTAAAGCGTTTGCATGTAAGCTATGGTGGAGGCTACGTTGCAATAATTCTTTCTAGGCGTCATTTATGCATGAAAAGTATGTTAGAGGTCAACATCTGGCACGGGTGTCCCAGACTGTCCGTCAGCTATTTGGCGTAGGCTAGAAGAGGCTCGAGAGTTGGCGGAGAGGAATATACGATGGGTGTTGGGTGAGGGTATGGTGGATTTTTGGTGGGATAGATGGTTATTTGATGAACCGTTGGCTACTTATTTGGGAGTGGAACAGCCGACACATTTTTTGGTAGCTGAGTTTTATGAAGGGGATGTTTGGAATGAGGATAAGCTGTTGTGATGGGTGCCAAATCATGTGGTTCAGGCACTTAAGGAAGTATACTTCCACAGTTCGGTAAAGGACGAGTTGGTATGACTTCTTTCTGGTTCGGGTTCTTTCACTATTACGTCTGCATGGGAGTGCATATGGCACCGGAGGAATGTTTCAATGGTCGACTCATTATTATGATCTTCTATCTTATCATTGAAATTATCGTTTCTTGCTTGGAGGGTGACTCGAAATTATCTGCCAGTTGATGCTAATCTTCAGAGATGTGGAGTCTATCTTCCATCAAAAAGCTATTGTTGTTGCAATTCAGAAGAGACAGTACTACATCTCTTTTTGTTGGGCCCAGTAGCAGTGGATATATGGTCTCATTTTGCTAATAAATTTGGGGTGATCATGGATGGTTGTGGGAGTTTGTCCTCAGTCTTCCTAATGTGGTTCCACTCGAATCCGTTGGTCTCTAAAAATCATATAAGAGTGTTTTTTCCAGTGATTATTTGTTGGTGTCTATGGTTAGAAAGGAATAATGCTCGGTTTAGGGTGGTTCCTTGTCAGTCAGTAAATGTTATACGTTAGGTGGACCAGTTTATGGAACTATTGGGCGTTTCAAGGATGTTAAAGTCACAACATTTTAAAGGGAATAAGGATTGTGTGTTATTTCGGTTTGCTCCTACGTTAGCCAAAAAGGTTCTACATGTTGCAATCGCTTGGGGAAAGCCTCCGTTGGGACGTCAAGTTTAACTTAGATGTGAGTGTTTTTCAAGAACGTGTCTTTGGGGGAGGTTTGGTCAGGACTCATGAAGGGAAATTGGTTTTGCTTGCTACAAAGAGTTTGGAGAGTGTGATGTGCTTTTGGCGGAAGCTTATTCATTGTTGTATGGTCTGCCATTGTGTAAGAGAGAGGGGTTCAACCTTCACTGGTTGAGGTGGATTCTCGGGTGCTCATTAGCTTGCTCTTGTCAGGAGAATTGGCTAAATAGCCTTTATGTACGGTGTTAAGGAAGATACAGAGGTTATTAATGTATTTCTCAACATCGGTGGTGCATATCTTTCACGAGGCTAATTCTATTGCCAATAAATTAGTTGCGCTTTATTTGCATTCAGATAGGATCTTTGAGGATGTATCAGATCTTCCAGTGGCTGCTAGAGGTGCTATGGTTTTGGATGCTCGAAGTGATCCATCTGTAAGGACTATAGTTGACAACATTTAACTCTTGTGCATTAATGTCAAGTTTGGCCTTTCTCAAAATCGTTGTACTTGTTTTATTTCTTTAATAAACTAGGGGTTGGCATCCCTACCCTATGAAAGGTGTTTAGCCAAAAAAAAACTGAAGCATGATTTACAATTTAAAGAAGATAAACAATTGTAATTAAGAAATAATAAAGATCAAGGACCTAATTGTAAAAAATTGAGAAGTTTTTGGGGTCAAATTATAATTGTCAAAAAGATTAGGGGTCAAAATTAAATAAAAATAAAGTTTAGGAACCAAAATGAAATTAAATTAAGGACCTAAATGAAAGAAATCTAAAATTTTAGGGTCAAAATAAAATTACTCAAAAGATCAAGGCCAAATTGCAAAATTTGTTTCTGATTTCATAAAAAAAATTTTGGGCTTCCTTCATGCATTGGCGCTGTTCTACCTCGGTCTAAAAAATTAAACCAAATTTTCATTATTAAAGGAGACAGCCTGACCCAACTTATTCTACCAAACTAAACTTAATAAAAACGTTGGTCTTGAACATCAAAACCCATGCACAAACCCAACGTGAACTATATTCTTGGCCCAATTTTTAGTCCACAAACATGTTCCATTAAACATTTACAATCCTAATGGATCAAATATAACAAAACAAAATAAAAGGGACATAAATAGAGAAAAAAAAACGGTATGAAGTTTTCAGCGGGTCGACTCGTCGGAAACCGGAAAAATTCTAGCCAAGTCAGCATAAACCCCTTTTTACAAACTTTTGAGACCGGATCGTTTCATATACATGAAGCTCACAACATTATGAACTAATCCAAACATCAAACAAGATTCAAAAGACTAAATAATCATGAAAAAAAAGAGGATCTAAGTTTTTTTAACATAAGCTTCCATGAACACACTCAAATCCTTACATGAATGTCGAATCGAACAGGGAAAAGCCATGGAAATACCTGAGAATGCTTTCGGACTAGATTGAAACCAGAAAAATGTGAAATGAAGCAGATTTGTTGAGGCTTCAAATGCACACCAGCGACGTTGAAGCAGCAAGTTTAGGGCAAAATTCGAAGGGTTTCTAGATGTTGTTTCCAAAAAAATTCTAAACGAAACTTGCTCTACCAAGTTCCTAGATTACGTAGAAATTTAAAAACTCCCTGAATGGAGCAGTATCGAAGGAGAAAATTGGGTCCAAACAGCGCTGAATGATCAAACTTTTTCTAGAACAAAATTTTCAGAAAAATTTCTTTTCTTTCTCGATTTTTCTTTTTTTTTTCTCTCTTTTCCTACCGTTTTTCTCACCTCCCCGCTTTCCCAAAAATGCCTTTCTTTCTTTTTTAAATGACACTAAGCTGCAAAACCCTCATCTCAAAGGTGAGGATGAAATTGATTTTTACTGGCTTCTTTTGGTCCGTTTGATGGCCTTTTTCTAGATATTCCTTGATTATTCTCACAAGGGGTGAGGTGGTTCTTTGTACTGTTATGCTTGTGGGAAAAGAAAGGGAAGAAAAATTCCATTTTGCTGCCTCAAAAAATTTGCCAGCTTCGCGTCTGTTTTTCTATTTTTCTGTTGAAGAAGGTGAAGCGCGCGCGCAATGCACGCGAGCGTGAAATTTTCTTTTCTCTACATTTTTCATTTTCATTTTCTTTCTTTTCTTTTCTTTTCTTCATTTTCCTACAAAAATCAAAAAAAGATTTTACTTAAAATAAGAATAAATGGTAAAAAAATAAAGATAAGAATAAAACAAAAATGAATTATCAAAATTTTGGTGTCTACAAAACTGATTTTTAATATATATCCAAAAAAATTTTCTAATGCACAAAATAAAGATTTTGATAAGACACTTTCCTTAATACAAGATTTCAAATGAAAATATTCCTTTTTCAATGAAAATAGACCAACTCTATTACGTTTATGATTTCTTAGGTTTTATCAAATACTCATCATACTGAGAACTTTTCAAATAATGAATTCATAGATCTTGCTAAATTATTTTCTAAAGTAGGAAAAATATATCCTCCAGAAATTACTAATATAGAATTAAATGAGAAATTTAATCTAGATATAAGTCAAAAACCCCTACTAGATAAGTCAAATACATTGTTACCTAGATTATCCTACGCGAAAAATATGGTTAGAAGTAGTTCACATCGTTTTTCAAAAATGAATACCAATCAAAAAATAATAACAAGTTATAAAATAGAAGCTAAATATTCGAATGGAAAACTATAATATTTTAATAGATACAGGTGTTAATGGAAATTATATATCTCATAAATTGGTTGAGAACTTACCTATTTATCAATTTCAAGATCCTTATCAATATACAAATTTTAATGGAGAAACCCATGAAATAAAGGAAACTATAGAAATAGAAATCGAATTAACCGTCCTATTCGACTTCTAGTTGAAAATGAAAAGGATTCAATGATACTCTTGAAATAGTGTTGGGAATAAGATTTTTAGATTCAACATCCCCCTATAATATAAATACTAGTGAAATAGTTATTACCTATAATGATAAAAAGATATATGTTAAAAGAAAATGACGAGTCAATATAGTATTTATATACCTATAGGAATAACCTATACAGATAATAAAGTTGAATACTTTGCAGGATATGTTGATAGTGGATCAGGAACATATTTATGTAAAGCTACATATTTTCCACCACAATATCATGAAACCTTATATGATCGAACAGGTATTGATATTTATAATAACTCTATTACTTTAAATTCTGGAATAGCTAAGCCACAAATATTACTTGGTTCATTCCTTGTTAAATGTCCTCCATTTTATTTCTTTGACACATGACTAAATATACTTTTGGAAATAATTTTCTCCAAATATTTCATAATATTTTATTCGATACTTTACAATCTCAAATACATTTTAAAACTCCTTGTGGCCATTAGATCGTCGTTTCCTGCTTCAACATGCTTATGCCTGTAAAATTTCTTTAACTTTTCATTCTCGCGTAAGTTAGTGTGGTGATATTGGATATTCAGTAAAACCAAAAATACATAAAGGAAACCCTATGTTAAAATTTGAAAGACATAAATTATATTTGAAATAACTATAATTAAAAATCATATCTACTACCCTAGAAGATATAAAAGAAAAATTATGATTAAGTTATATAGAAAATCCTCAAAAATTTTGGAATAAAAACCAAGATTATACTGAGATAAAACTCAAAGACAAAAATAAAATAATTGGGTTAAAGCCTATGAGGTATAATCCAATTGATCAAGATGAATTGAAAAAATAAATTAAAGAATTGTTAGAAATAGCTTTAATAAGAGAAAGTAATTCTTCGCATTTTTACCAGCTTTTATGGAAAGAAACCATGCTGAAATAATAAAAATTAAATCTAGAATGGTTGTTAACTATAAATAGTTAAATAATGAAACCATATTCGACAGATCCTTTTTACCATATAAAGAAACTATCATAAAATGAGTAAAAGAAAAAAAATATTCTAAATTCAATTGTAATAGTGGTTTTTGACAAATAAAAATGCATCCTGATTGTATTAAATACACATCTTTTAGTACTCCTCAAGAACAATATGAATGGTTAGTTATGCTGTTTGGATTAAAAAATGCCCCTCAAATATATCAACAAAAAATGGATAAAATCTTGAAGGATTATCCTTTCTTATATGTACATGTTGATGATATCTTAATAGCATCAGATTCAATAGAAGAGCATTTAGATATATTTTCTGATGTATGTCTAAAACATGAAATTGGATTATCAGAGAAAAAAGCAAAAATAGGATTAAAAGAAATTAAATTTTTAGGTCTAGACATAAATGGCGAAGGAATAAAAATGCAAGGACATATTTTAGAAAAAATACATGCATTTCATAATAAACTAGAAAATAAAAAATAATTGCAAAGATTTTTGGGAACATTAAATTATGTATCGGACATTGTCGGCAACTTAGAGCAAAAAAGAAAAGAACTACAAAATTTGCTGAAGAAAAATAATTAATATGAATTCTCTGAAAATCATATACTTCTAGTAAAGAAAATAAAAGAGCAATGCAAAAATTTATCATTTTTAACTCTACCATTTGATGAAAATAATCTTATATAAGAAACTGATACTTCAGAAAAAGTATGGAGTATAGTTTTAAAAACAGAAAATAACCTATTAGGTTGATATGCATCAGGAATATTTTCAGAAATAGAAAAAAGATATCACATAAGTGAAAAGAATTACTTGCAGTAATAAGAAGATGTCATAAATTTTATACTTTTTTTATTACCTAAGAAATTTAAGTTACGAACAGATAATTCTTAATTAACAGCATTTATTAAAAATAATATTAAACCTTTGCCTCAAAATAAATGATTAATTAGATGGCAACTGGCATTATCTGAATTCATTGTTGAAATTAAACTAATAAAATTTGATAAGAATTGTCATGCAGATTTTCTCACTAGAGATGGAAGGCCTAATGAATAAGCAAACAATCCTTTTGAATAAAATCTCAGAGTTATCAAGAAATGAATAAAGAATTTTTTGAATTTCTTATCAATCATGCCGAACAAGGCTAGAATATAGTCAGCCTTTACGACAAAATTTAACCATTATTATATGACCTATTCAAAAATGATGAAATGGAAAATCTTCCCCCTTAAATGGGACAAGACGATTGTCAATAGATTGAGAGATCTAGAATAAAAATTTTCAATGATGGAATATATTTGAGACTAGATTTTAGCCGGAACCAGACATTTCAAAGGATACCCATACTCGATAATATAATTAATGAGCATCCGCTTGTTTCTAAATACAATTCACTTATGAGAGAATGATATGATTTACTGTGAAGACTCACAAAAATTTATCTATTTTAAACTCCTAATTCTAGTTCATTTAATTATTTAATTGCCTGTTTGCCCCGAATATTATTTTCTAGCCTCTTTAGACCTAATTACATGGGTCTATAACTTAATTATATTTTTAAAGTGATTTGTTTCAAAATTTAATTTTTGGAAGCTCGTTAAGTGAGAATAGCGATTGTGCGTTTGGAAACAATAACCGTTTTGGGCGGCAGTGAGCTTGGAAAATTGGAGACATGTACATTAGTCTTAAAATAGGTATTTTTATGTTTAAGTGTTCAAATGTTAGTTAGTTATATTATCGTTATAAGAATTTCTCGGAAGGTTCACTTTATCGCGTAAAAATCGGAAGTACGCTTTTTTACGCACGCGATTAATTGAGGGACTTAACACTTTTATTTTTAGACCATTAAGAGTGAATAATAATAGTATAAATGAAAGTGCATTAGAGGTTTAGTGCACTAGTGAAATAAACTCGAGAGGAATCGAGCACAAAACCCGCGCGCGCGCGCACTAGTCACGGTTGACTTTTGTGCACAAAGACCCCAACTATCAAGCTTCCTTTAGAAGCTAACTTCACCAGATTTTTTCTCTCTCTCTCTTGCTCCAAACAGCCGGCCAAGGAGGAAGAAAAAACAGCTCCAAATTCTTCTTCATTTCACCACTAAATCCTTCACCAAATCACCTCAAACTTCAACCACATTTTCCTAAGCACTTGGCGATCAAGATAAGCTAGGAAAGGAGCTGCCTCTCACGGGTTTTCTTCAGCTCAAAGTGACCGAAATTTCTGTCTTGACCATTTAAGAAAGTAATGATGATCAACCCCTTAATTCTTGATTTATGGAAGTTAGATTACACTCATGAGCTCTTGGATTCTCATGGGTAGCTTTATTGATGTTGGAAAGTTGATGTGTGGGCTCTATGAACTCCCACTATGGCTTAATGGACTAATTTGTTGTGTTTTGATGATATTAATGTTGGTTTAATGCTTAAATTAGTGGAAATGAGTGATATTATGGATGAAAGTTCAAAGGGGAGTGAGGATGAAAATTTTCCATTTCTGCCCCTGTGTTGTCCGTGACCCATAGGGTGATTTTTCGTGGTTCTAATGACTTGTTTCTGATGTATATGTGTAGTATAAGTTGTGTAGAAAGTTTCGTCAAAAAATAACGTGATTTGGTTGGCCAAATGTTGTGTTTTCGGAAATCAGTAAAACTGGAAATTTTTCCCTTAACTGCTCTGGCAGTGTTTTTCAAACGGCTATAACTTTTTACTCCGATGTCAAAATCGAGTTCCGTTTGTGGCACTGGAAACTTGACATTCCAAGATTTCCAACGGTATAAAATTCAAGTTCTGATTCCACCTGAATAGTCCATACCAATCGTTTGAACATGACTGTCCTGTTTCGCGTCTACATTGGGAGCTCTGTTTTGAGCAGCGAATTGATGCTCAAATATGAGCTAGCTGTGGACAGATTTTGAAAATGATTTATTCTAAGAAATTGTAGCTTTATAAATCTAGTTTTTAACACCATGAACCACGCTTAATTCTGAGTTGAATTGAGTGATTTATGACCAAATTTTGAAACTGACTTTGTGGGAGAAAACCCTCATTTTGGACAGATTTGTAACCAATCTTGACTTGAGACTTGCTATTCGAAATTCTTGGTGTAAATCACCTACCAAATGTATCTTGGATCATTATTAGACTTGGTTATCATAAATGAGATATGTTTTAGGAATTTTTATTGGCCAAAGGTTTGAGGAAAAGAAAACTAGAGGTGCAAGGCAGCTTTGCCTTGGAGATTTGGAAACTTTGATGGTTTTATTAACCAACTTCCCGAATGAATTTTCCTATGAAATTTGGTAGAGGAATAGCCCTTATAAGGTAGGATGATACTACCAAACTTGGTGCCATTCTAAGTCCATTTCAATATTCAACCAACGTTCCAAAGTTAGCAATTTAAATCTGGAAAATTGGCCCAACGGTCTCATTTTTCAGCAAATTTGAGCCGCCATATCTTGGTGCTCAGAACTCCAATTCTTATTCTGCTTGTTGTGTTGTAAAATTTAAATGTAACTCTAATTGAGTTCCGAATTTCAGAGGCTAGTTCACATTGTGTGAATTATACCGAATTTCCAAACTTTGCCGAAAATCAACCCAAATCTGTCTTGGTATTCCAAAACAGCAAATTGAAGCCAAAATTCGAATGTCTTCCAATTTGAATCATGGAAAAGTGTCTTCTAGGAACTTTTAGTACTTCGGAAGTAATTTCCAACGGTACCAAGTTTTCCAATTTTGGACCTACTGAGTGCAAGATCTGATTTTTCTAAGTTTGACGCGCAAAGTTGAAATTTGCCGATTTCTTAGAAAATGGAATTTTGAGAACTCGTTATTCTTTCTTGATAATAATTGGTCACTTTAAACTCGATTTCATGAAGGAAATAAGTTTTTCTTATGTTAATAAAATCTCACTTTTGAACCTTTATTTTAAGTGGTTAAGGTTCTTGGTTTGAGGTATGGACTAGTCCAAATGAGTGTAACTCCTTTCTTGATTAATACGTGATTGTGAGTGAAAAATACTTGTTAATTGTTTCAGGTGCTCAAGTGAGTCTTGAAGAGAATTCCGGAGGGGACAACTAAAGATTTTCTCGCTCAATTACTTTTGAATTGGTGAGTGTCAAGTGCATGACTTGCCGTGTTTACTTGATTTACCTGTTTATGTACGTGAATATCACTTGATGAGATGAGTGTGTACTTTATCGCACTCGATCTCCTTTACTTGAACTTTACTTGCATTAACTTGGTTTTCAAAGTCGATTTGAGTGAATCTCGTCGACTAAAATATACTCGTTTTCGTGTGCATGTCGTATTGTTGTGCGTGTCGTGCGTGTCGGGTTGTCGGGTGGAGTGAATCTCCTTGACTTATGGGGACACCCAATTCTCTTAGCCAATCTTGCAACTCGAGCCGGCATGGGCTTGGTCGGGAAGCTTGATAAACCAAGAGAATAACAAAATATAACTTGATCTTTTGAGATCTTGTTCGGCATACTCGTGGAGTATCGCCCTTTTCGTGCGTGTTTTAAAAATCAAAACTTGATCTCTTGAGATCTCGTTCGGCATACTCGACGAGTATCGCCTTTTTCGTGCGTGTTTGGTTTCGGATCCGAGAGGGTGGAATGTTGGCCGGATGAAGTAATAAATGAAGTTTCTACGGATATAATACCCACCCGGATGACGGAGTATCATCACGAGGGGGTATCGGATCGAGCCGTGGCGAAGCAAGTGGAAAATAGCTCCTGAGAGCTCCTGCATCCTTGAATTGTTTCTGTTTACTTTTCTCACTCGAATTGTAATTTACTTGAATATTGGGATTGTTACTTGGACAACGTGTTTGCATGTGTGTTTTCTTGGCCTCACGAGCAATTGCTCACCCCGTAGATTTATTTTCCTTAGCAGGAATGGATGGAATGAAACTCGATGGAACCCTTTGGATGTACTTTTGTATTAGGGTTTCAAATGTAATCGACTAGACATTTTGGCTGTTGTATATATTTGGGAATTGATGTATCTTTTGGATCCTGATGTAAGAATTGGGTAACGGATGTATTTTGAACTCGTGGTGAAAGACTTGGATATTCGATTATGGAAGCGACTTTTCCTTATTTGACTAGTATAAATTGTTATATATTGTTAAGTTTGAATCGATTTGTCTCGAGTCCTGGCGAGAGTTGGGCAGGCATTCCGCGGATACCCTTGAGTTCGCCCTTGGGAGAAGTGGGGGCGTCACATTTACAAAATACAGAAACATATTACATGGATTTCACAAAAAGTTATTCTTGGATGAATTGTGTGTAGGGATGTGATAGCTATGATAGAATTACGGAGTAATCAGTGCTATATACATGACTACTCCTAATTTTTCTAAAATTTCCAAACTCTCTCGGTGGATTCAAGAAGGAGTAAAGCATATTTATCAAAATAATCTTACATATGGTTTCAAAGATATTTTAATGCTCAAGATTATTTTAACTGGACTAGATTTTAAAGATTCAAATAGATATGATCCCTTTCATTAAATCTAAGTTATGAAATTTGATGAGTTAGACATAAAAATTTACCTTCAACGAAATAAATATGAATACTTTTCTGAAGACAAGATATATTGAAGAACCCTTGAAATATAAGAATTGTTCTGTAAAATCTTGAAAGTACATCCAAATGAGGTTTTCGTACATATGGAGAAAATGGAGCATTTTCTTCAATTATGACTACATATGCAAGAAAAACTGTAGAGGCAGCAATGAATTATTTAAATTGAAAAATATGCTTACTTGAAAGTGGTCGGATAAAGTCTAGCAACAAAGCAATCAAAACTTTATGCAGGATGAGAAAACATAAAAATAACAAGTGTCCGACTTGTACTAAGAATAAAAAAAGAAGATAAGGACACCGCCTAAACCCTAAACTAATGAATTAATAGAAATAAATAGACTTGCAGAAATAGAGGAAATATTTTTCGATGAAAGTATATTTATCTTTACAGATACATAATACGAAATAAATAGTAAAGCTAAGTGAGATAGAAGAAGAGAAAAATAAATCTACCAAAATAATAGATATTCATTCAAAAAAAATTAGGTAAATATAGTTAGGAAGCGCTTATAGATAGAAAAATATTAACAAAATTTTAAAAAGTAGTTTTTCAATAAATTCTTATAGTGAATTTGATGTACCTGTATTAGAAAAGATAAAATTTTATCTAACAAAACACCATATGCTCTATGGAATAAGTCTCAAAGAAAAAGTGCTAGAATATAGCCTTACTACCAATAAAATAATGATTCCATTATTATCTCAAAAAGATATTTACGACAAATTAGAAAAAATACTAGAGAAAATAAGAGAATGCATAGGATGGATTCATATAGGTTTTATTCAAATAATTATTAGATCCACATTTAGAGAAGGACTAAATACTCAAATAGAACTTGCTATAGTTGACAATCGAATAAAAAATAGGGAAGAAGTAACCCTTGGTATTCTTAGAGGAAACCTTAAATATCAAAAACCAATTTTTAATATATATCCAAAAAAATTTTATAATATACAGGATAAAAATTTTGATACGACACTTTCCTTAATACAAGATTTCAAAAGAAAAGGTTTCTTTTGAATGGAAATAGACCATTCTCTATTACATATATGATTGCTTATTCTTTATCAAATACTTATCATACTGAGAAATTCATAGATCTCCCTAAATTATTTGTCAAAGCAGAAAAAATATATCCTCCATAAATTACTAATATAGAAGTAAATGAGGAATTTAATCTAGATACAGGTCGAAAACCCCTACTAGATAAGCCAAATGCATTGTTACCCAAATTATCCCACACAAGAAATATGGTTAGAAGTAGTTCACATCGTTTTCCAAAATTAAATACCAATCAAAAAATAATACCAAGTTACAAAATAGAAACTAAATATTGGAATGAAAAAATATGAAAACTGTAATATTTTAATACATACAGGTGTTAATGGAAATTATAAATCTCATAAATTGGTTGAGAACTTATCTTTTTATCAATTACAAGATCCTTATCAATATACAAATTTTAATGGAGAAACCCATGAAATAAAGGAAACTGTAGAAATAGAAATTAAATTAATAGGTAACCGAATTCCTATTCGACTTCTAGTTGAAAATGAAGGATTCAACGATTCTCTTGAAATAATGTTGGGAACAAGATTTTTAGATTCAATATCCTCCTATAATATAACTATTAGTGGAATAGTTATTACCCCCAATGATAAAAGATATATGCTGAAAGAAAATAATGAGTCAATATAGTATTTATATACCCATAAAAATACGCTATAAAGAATATAAAGTTGATTACTTTGTAGCATATACTGATAGTGGATCGGGAACATATTATGTAAATCTATATGTTTTCCACCATAATATCATGAAACCTTACCTGATTGAACATGTATTGATATTTCTAATAACCCTATTACTTTAAATTTTGAAATAGCTAAATCACAAATATTACTTGGTTCATTTCTTGTTAAATGTCCTCCATTTTACTTCTTTGATATAGGACTAAATATACTCTTAGGAAATAATTTTCTCCAAATATTTCATAAAGTTTTATTCGATACTTTACAATTTCAAATATATTTTAAAACTCCTTATGGCCACTGAATCGTCGTTTCCTGGTTTAAATATGCTTATGCCTGCAAAATTCCTATAACTTTTCATTCTCGCGTAGGTCAGCGTAGTGATATTGGATATTCAGAAAAATAAAAAATACATAAAGGAAACCCTATGTGAAAGACAATTACATTTGAAACAATTATAAGTAAAAATCATATCTACTACCTTAGAAGGCATAAAAGAAAAATTACGATTAATTTATACAGAAAACCCTCTAAAATTTTGGGATAAAAACCAAGATTATGTTGAAATAAAACTCAAAGACAAAAATAAAATAATTGGGTTAAAGCTTATGAGGTATAATCTAATTGATCAAGATGAATTCAAAAAATAAATTAAAGAATTGTTAGAAATATCTTTAATAAGAGAAAGTAATTCTTCCCATTTTTCACCAACTTTTATGGTAAGAAACCATACTAAAATAATAAGAAATAAATTTGGAATGGTTGTTAGCTATAAACAGTTAAATAATGAAACTATATTCGACAGATGCTTTTTACCATATAAAGAAACTCTCACAAACACGAGTAAAAGAATGAAAAAATATTCTAAATTTGATTGCAAGAGCAGTTCTAGCAAATAAAAATGCATCCTGATGTATTAAATACACAGTTTTTAGTACTTTTGAAGAATAATATGAATGGTTAGTTATGTAGTTTGGATTCAAAAATGCCCCTCAAATATATCAACGAAAGAAGGATAAAATCTTTAAGAATTATCCTTTCTTATATGTACATATTGATGATATCTTAATAGAATCAGATTCAATAGAAGAGCATTTAGAGCATTTAAATATATTTGCTGATGTATGTCTAAAACATGGAATCGGATTATCAGAGAAGAAAGCAAAATAGGATTAAAAGAAATTAAATTTTTAGGTTTAGAAATAAATGGTGAAGGAATAAAAATGTAATCACATATTTTAGAAAAAATACAAGCATTTCCTAATAAACTAGAAGATAAAAAATAATTGTAAAGATTTTTGAAAATATTAAATTATGCATCAAAGAAAAAAGCAAAAATAGGATTAAAAGAAATTGAATTTTTAGGTTTAGAAATAAATGGTGAAGGAATAAAAATGCAATCACATATTTTAGAAACAATATAAGTATTTCCTAATAAACTAGAAGATAAAAAATAATTGTAAAGATTTTTTGGAACATTAAATTATGCATCAGACTTAATCGACAACTTGGCATAAAAAAAAAAGAACTACAAAATTTACTGAAGAAGAATAATAAATATGAATTTTCTGAAAATCATATAACTCTAGTAAAGAAAATAAAAGAGCAATATAAAAATTTTTCATTTTTAACTCAACCATTTGATGAAAATAATTTTATATTAGAAACTGGTACTTCTGAGAAAGTATGGAGTGCAGTTTTAAAAATAGAAAATAACCTATTATGTAGATATGCATCATGGATATTTTCAAAAACAGAAAAAAGATATCACATAAATGAAAAAGAATTGCTTGCAGTAATAAGAGGATGTCATAAATTTTATTACTGTGATACCCCAACTTTTAGGATACTATTGTTGTTTAGCCTCAAAGAGAATATTACGGTTTCTTTATTTTATTGTTTTGTTTTACAGACTAGAAACCCTAAATTCTAGAAATAAAGTCTAATCAAAACCCTAGTTTCATTTGTGATTGACCGTTTTCTCAAATTTCTCATATTTCAACCGAAATCCTAAATTCAATTTATGGAATTGTAAAATCCCTCACGTTTTCTTAAAAATGCCCTTTTAATTGGAAATTATGATTTTATAATAGCCCTACCATCCAATCACCCCACAATAAGTGCAAATGAACATGAAAGTAAAGGTTTTCACTTTTCGTTTTCAAGTTGGAACAAGTTAGGGTTTTCATGTTTTTCCGTAAGGTGATTTTTTGGTACGGAGTGAGGATCAAATTTGGTAGGTACGAGTGACTTTTGGATGAGGAAATATTATATGATTTGAAGTGATAATAATAAGTTAGTGATTAGAAGGTAAAAACCCTAGTATACGTGATTTAAGAAAAAACGGCTCGAACCGACGGGTATCGATCACTACCGATTGAACCCACCACTTGACCACCACTTTCTTACTACCACATATCCTTGATATTTTTGCAAAATATCCCCCCCCCCATCCTCAGCCATGTGGCCGAAAATTATGGCCAAAAATGCAAGGAAAGAAAAAAAAAATTTTGGATGGCTTTGGTGGTGACAAGTGTCACTCACCTATGGTCACTTGACCAACCTCTTGTCTTGCCTTCTTATCCCTTAATTGAGCTCATTTTCCCTCATTTCTTTCTGTTTTTGGCCAAGAGCAAGAGGAGAAAGAGAGTGAAGAGAGTTTTCCATCTTCTACCTTGAATTCCACCGTTTGAGTGCAACCAAGAAAAACTAAACCGGTCAATCACTAGTTGGAAGCTTGGGAAGCCTAAGGAACCAAGAATATCAAGGAGAGGTGAAGGATCATCCTAGCAAGGTCTTGTCTTGAGGTATGATGGCTGATCAACCATTTCTTCTCCATTAATCATGATTAAGTTGGGCATTAATGTTAGTATAGTGCTTGTGATGCTTGTTTCAAAGAGTTTTGATGATTGGATGGATGACCTTTGAGTTAGAGTTTCTTGTGGGTTAGGTGTTGTATGATGCATATATGTGGTATATGATCTTGTAAAGGTAATAGTAGTGGTAGTTTCAAGGTGAAAATATGAATTATAGCTTGAAATAACAAAAATTCCAGATTTCTGGAAATCTTAGCTTCAGTTCTGTCCGGTTCTATTTCATCATGTTAGAAGCCGAACTAGGCTTAGCACAAAACATGAAAGTTGTATAGAATGACATTTTATGGTTTCCTACAAAATTTCAGCCCAATCGGAGCAACGTAGCCTGTTAAAAGACCAAAATACCCTCACTGCCCTAGGATGCATCCAGTGATCCGTTTTGGACAGTTCATCCAATTGACCGTATCTATTCACTATGATCCGTGCTGATTTAGCCATTTTTTAAAACATAAAAGTTTTAGTACTTTGTCTTATATTTTCAACGCCTCCAAGAACACCTTAAACGGACTTTGGTAGCTTGAGATATGGCCATTTAAAGGTAGTGCGGTTAACTAGTCTATTAGTTGGAATTTGGTTCTGTGAATTGGGAATTTGACTGGGGTACACTGGAAATTGGACTGAGTGGTCTTCATCAAAATTGTATCCCTCTGTCTTAGCTTCGAAACGGTATAAGTTTCACCTCAATCCGATAAGCATAGCCTCAGATATGTCCATTCCACAAAAATACGTCAAATCTGTCTTTTGTTAAACTTCATTTCCGCACATGTCATTAGCTTGATTTTTGTACTTGTATTACCTTGAGCCTATTGAACGGCTATTATGATGAATTTATATTGTGTATGACTTTGGGATTGGCTGAGGAAACTAATGAAGCCGTAAATGGCTGGAAAATTAGGTAAATACAAAGGCATGCTGCCCAAATTTACGCTCGAGGACTAGAGAAATATACTTGCAACTTGAGTAAGAGTTAAGAGTGATTACCACTTGAACTATCTAGGATATTTGCATCTCCTTTTTCCGAGGTATATAAGTAAGGATTTGGCCGAACTTGTACCCTTGAGAAATACAACCATGACTACTAGAAATACGTTTTCCTTGTACTTTCGACTCAAATGGCATTTTCAAGTATAAATGTTACAAAGTTATATAGTTTGAAAAGCGAGCGAGTGTTTCACGAATATTCTCCAAGTGAATTTCCATTTCTTGATTCTTATTGAACGAAACGTCTAAGTTTCGAACCTTAGTCGATTTTTAAAGTTCTGAAACAAAGTTTTATTGCAGATTTGGACTCCGAACCCGAAGTATAACCCAGACGTGATTACTAGGGGCACTTCATTTTGGTGAGTGCTTCCAAATACCTGATTGAACTGGACACTTGTTTCCAATACTTGATCAATATGATTAAATGATATATGATTGGTTTGATCGGGCAAGAGTGTACTTTATCGCACTTGCCCTTATTTGATATACTTGTTTATTGTTGAAATTGATTTGATATACTTGTTTATGATGTGCGCACTTCCTGGAATTCCAGAAACCCTGCGGCAAGTTACTCGAGTCGAGCCGGCAAAGGCTTGGTCGATTGGGTAACGAACCCTGGGTCTCTTGATTGTCGAGTGGAGTGATATCTCCTCGACTAATCGGTATACTCGAGTATTACCACCCGTGTTTATTGAGGATTTTGGGCCCAGTAGGGGGTTTGAATGGTGGACGGAGAGTAGTGTAAGTGGTGTTCTACTGGATTGGTTACTTACTTGAAAGTTGACTGAGTGTCAATTATTACATGATCAACCTCCTGGTGATGCAATGGGAATTTGGCTCCTGAGAGCCCTCCGTATCCTTATACTTTGGAATGATTATTGCTTATTGGATTATTGTTTATTCTGAAAACTTTTACACTCGCTCATTTTGAGATTGCTACTTGAAGTGTTATTGCTCACTTTTATGAACTCTTCATGCTCGTTACTTTGCTATATCTAAAACTTGTACTTATAAATAATGGTCAATTTGCTATTTGGAACCTCACTGGGATTTTAGCTCATTCCACGCCATTTGTTTTCCTTACAGGGGTACGAGCGAGGCGTGAGACGTGTACAGACTAGCGTAGTCTAGTTGTTTTGAATTTTGTAATTGTACTCGCACTAGTCGCTCGATTAGGGTTGAATGTACTGAGAACTTAAATCTTTTGATGTATTTGGGACTGTATGGATGGTTGAGATAGAAATGAATGTATTCGTATGTTCCAAACTTGGGAACCGTTATTTCATTTATTATTGAGGTTGCACCTTATTTTAATTGATGCGAGTGAGTGAGTCCTGGCGAGAGCTGGGCAGGCGGTCTGCTAAACCCTAGGGTACGCCCAGGGGGAGGTAGGGCCGTCACAATTACTTTTTATTACCTGAAAATTTTAAATTACAAACAGATAGTTCTCAAGTAAGAGTATTTATTAAAAATAATATTAAACTTCTACCTTAAAATAAACGATTAATTAGATGGCAAATGCCATTATCTGAGTTCATGATTGAAATTAAACTAATTAAATTTTACGAGAATTGTCTTGCAGATTTTCTCACTAGAGATGGAAGGCCTAATGAATAAGCAAACAATCCTTTTGAATAAAATTTCGGAGTTATCAAGAAATGAATAAAGAAGTTTTTGAATTTCTTATCAATCATGCCGAACAAGGCTAGAATACAATTAGCTTTTATGACAAAGTTGAACCATTATTATATGACCTATTCAAAAACGATGAAATGGAAAATCTTTCCCCTTCAACAGGACAAGAAGATTGTCAACAAATTGAGAGATTTGGAATAAATTCTCTCAATGATAAAATATCCTTGAGACAGAATTTTAGCCGGAACTAGAGACCTCTAAGGATACCTATACTCGATAATATACTTAATAAGCATCCGCTCATTTCTGAATACAATTCTCTTGTGGGAGAATTATATGATTTATAAAATACAAAAACATATTATATTGATTTCACATATTATATGATAGCATGGGGGGGAGGGTTGGGTTCAGTGGTACGGGGGGAGGGAGTGTAAGCAAGAGGTCTCGGGTTCGAGTCCTTCCGCTTACACTTAAAAAAAAATGATATCAATTTTATTTAAAAGTGATACAATTTTGGAGTAATCAATGCTATATACATGACTACTTCTAATTTTTCTGAAATTAAAAACTCCCTCAATGGATTAATGAAGGAGTAAAGCATATTTATCGAAATAATCCTACATATGGTCCCAATGATATTTTAATGCTTAAGATTATTTTAGCGGGACCAAATTTTGAAGATTCAAATAGACATGATGCCTTTCATTATATCAAAGTTATGAAATTTGATGAGTTGGACATAAAAGTTTACCCTCAATGGAAGGAATATGAACACTTTTTTGAAGACAAGGTATATTATTGAAAAGCCCTTGGAATAATAATTTTTTTGCAAAATCTTGAAAATACACCCAATCAAATTATTCGTACATATGGAGGAAATGGAGCATTTTCTTCAATTATAACTGCATATGCCGGAAAAACTCCAGAGCTAGCAATAAATTATTTAAATTGAAAAATATGCTTACTTAAAAGCGGTCGGATAAATTTCAGTAACAAAACTATCAAAACTTTGTGTAGGATGAGAAAATACAAAAATAATACGTGTTCGGCTTGTATTAAGGAGAAAAAAGAAGATAAGGACACTGCCTAAACCCTAAATTAATGAATTAGTAGAAATAAATAGATTTGCAAAAATAGAGGAAATTTCTTACGATAAAAGTATATTTATCGCCACAAATACAGAATAAAAAATAATGAAGATGAGTGAGACAGAAGAAAATAAAAATAATTCTACCAAAATAATAGATATTCATTTACAAAAGTTAGATAAACTATACTTACTTAGAAAAATGTATAGAAAATTTAATATTTTAAAGAACAGTATAAAAATGTAGGCAAAGAAATAAAATAATACTTAAAAAATGTGAAAATTTTCGGGTTCTCACATATTGAGTAGGTTCCTCGATCTCCTCGTCCATGGTAATAACTCCAACAGTATCCTTGTGCGTAGGAAGAGGGTTCTTGCTAACATTTGGTCCTTGTTCATCTCTCCTTCTTAAAATTATGTTTCCGGCCTCAATCATATCTTGAACTTTATACTTAAGTGCCTAACAATTGGCAGTAGAATGTCCATGAGCTCCAGAATGATATGCACAAATAGCTTGAGGATCATAACCTGTAGGAATGCCCCTAGGGTAGGTTTAAGGAGGTATTGTACCAATTTTTTCTGTGGCTTTGAGCTGTTCATGTAACTGATCAACGGGCCGATCTAGATTGGTGAAAGTTCTGTATGGGGTTGGGTTTTGGGTGTCATTGATTTGTTGGTAGTTGTAATTTTGGTTAGTTGGTGAAGCAGGTCTTGAATTATAAGGAGGGCGAGATCTAGTTTGAAAATTAGGTGGAGGAATATGAAATGGCGTCGTGGATGTGTTTGGATAGTTTGGTCGGGGTCGAGGATGGTTAATAGTGGTATGATAAACAGGTCGACTATGACAGCCCCACCTCCCCCTAAGGCGAACCAAAGGGTTCGGCGGACCGCCTGGCCAGCTCTCGCTGGGACTCAGTCGTTCACTCAAGCAAATCAGAAATAAAACCACAAGAAAGAGCAAAACAAGGATCCAAAACTTAAAACAAAATTATATACATTGTTATCTCAAAAGGAAGTACAACCATCGAATATACAAAAGTTCTCAATTCACCATACAACCAGCCCGTGCCAAGCACTAGGGCGAGAACCATTACAAAACCAAAGAACTAGACCAAGCTAGTCTATACAGAGCTCTCGTCCTTGCTCGCCTTCCCCTGTTAAGGAAAACAAAACTAAAGGGATGAGTTAAAAGCTCAGTGAGGTTCCGAACACATAAGCAGCAATCCATCCAAAACATTAAATATAGAATTTCAATAATTCAAGTAACATTTACAATGGAAAGCGATAATAACACATACTTTAAAAGGATACAGGCTCACAAGGAGCCATTTGTTCGTTCGTTCGTTCGTTCGTTCGTTCTCCTGACATTCCCCTTATTCCTCCATTCACTTGAAAATGCATTTTTGTAAGTAAAACCCTCGTTCGTTCGTTCATTTCATTCACCCCCTTCCCAGACATTGGCCGGGCTCCACCAGACTTCAAGGTAATACTCGAGTATACCAAACGTTCACACCCAGGGTTACCATATCGCCTGACCGAGTCCGCTTCTGGCTCGAGTCGATCGGTAACGAAGGGTAGGGCCCAATTCAGCCAAACGGCTTACATTCATGCACAACTAGCATTTAATCATTAATCATTGAAAATTTCACATTTATTTAGGTCGAGTACGATAAAGTACACACTCGCCTAGAAAACTCGTTTTAACAATCATTGATAGCACTTAACACATTATCAATCAATAATAATAACAAGCCAATAAGTCAAGGAAATATAACAAACAAGGAACACTCACCTATTTACGTAAAACAACGTGCAAATATCCTTTCGGATATTACCTCAGTCACCGAGAAAACCTAAGAGTAAATGAGAACGAATATTACAGTCTATCTAGCACAAACAAGTAAGTGAAATCAAAGAAAAATCGGTAAATGATAAGTAAAACGTATAAAGATGCCTTTATAGTGAAAAGGGGATATTTGGATCGGAGGACGAAAATAACTAGGGTTTCATAACCCAAACACAAAACTAACTCAAGGGGGTTATAAAATGTCCGGCGAAAAACACTTGGACCAAAGACAACTCGGACTCCAACAAGATAAGCTAAAAATATTGTTTTCAGAATCGTTTAGATAGTTCAAAATCAACTCATACCCAAGCAGCTAGTATAGACTAAACGTCATGATAAAATCATGTGAAAAGGAGGACAATACTACCTTACGTTCATTCTTAAAACCTCACTTAAAAGTGGTTCACTTGTGGCCGAGAAAACTCTAAATCATACCTCTATATTTTGGGAAGGAGTAAGTAGCATTTGAAGTGTTAAACTAAAGAGGTATCATGTTTTAAAATGGAAAGCCGGTCATGGTATTAGCCAAACAAAAGTATACAAGTTCAAATAGAAACTTAGCCCTTGAGCGAAAATTTGGGCAGCACGCCCTTTGTATTTACCTATTTTTCCAGCCATTTATGGCTTCATTGTTTTCCTCAATCAATCCCAAAGTCACACACAATATCATCTCATTTCAATAGCCATTCCATAGGCTCAAAGTCATATAAGTACAAAAATTCAAGTGAACAACAAGTGCGGAAATGAGCTTTAGTAAAAGACAGATTTGATAGGGTTTTACGGAAAGGACACATCCGAGGCTACACTTATCGGATTGGTGTGAAACTTATACCATTTCGAAGCTAAGACAAATCCATACAACTTTCATGAAGATCACTTGGTCTAATTTCTAGTGTAACCTAATCAAATTCCCAGTTCACAGAACCAGGTTCCAACTAATCGGCTAAGTAACCGTACTACATTTAAATGGTCATATCTCAGGCTACCAAAGTCTGTTTAAGGCGTTCTTTGAGGCGTTTAAAATTTAAGACAGAGTACTAAAACTTTCATGTTTTGGAAAATGGCTAAATCTGCACGGATCATAGTGAATAAACACAGTCAATTGGATGAACTGTCCAAAACGGATCACTGGAAATATCCTAGGGCAGCGAGGGTATTTTGGTCTTTTCACAGGCTACGTTGCTCCGATTTTGTTGAAATTTTGTAGGCACCTATAAAATATCATTCTCTACGACGTTCATGTTTTATTCTAAGCCTAATTCGGCCTCTAACATGATGCAATAAAACCGGACAGAATAGGGCTGTAATTTTCTAGAAATCTGGAAATTTTGGGATTCAATGCAACCTTTCTTGATTTCTTGCTCCAATCATCAATACAACCACTTATATAAGCTTAGATACAACATATATCATCCATATAGCAAGTATAGGCAACAAATACCTCAAAACCTAACTCACATACATCACCTTTAAATCATCATAACAACTTGTATCACAACTAATCCAACCACAACATGAATTATACAACTTAAACCAAAATAAAAGAACCAAAGCCATGGTTTAGCCTTATACCTCAACAAATGAAGCTTGCAAGAGTAATACTTCACCTCCTCTTGGAATTCTTGGTTCCCCTAGCTTCTCAAGCTCACAACTCACACTTTAATCGGTTTAGAATTTTAATGCCTCACTTGGATGGCTCAACTCAAGAAGAAGGAAGTTTGTTTCTTGCTCTCTTTCTCTCCTCTCTTGTCTCGGCCAAGCAGCAGAAAAATGGAGGGAAATGGAGCAAAATGAAGGATAAGAAGGTTGGACTTTTGGCTTGTTTAAGTAGCCATGGTTGAGTGACACTTGTCACCACTAATACCAACCAAAATTTTCTTTTTCTTTCTTGCATTTTTAGCCCTAAAATTCGGTCAAAGCTAGCTGGAAAATGAGAGGATATTTTGCTCAAATATTAATGAGCTTGTATGGTAAGAAAGTGGTGGTCAAGCGATGTGTTCAATCGGTAGTGCACGGTTCACGTCGGTTCACACCGTTTTTCCTTAAATCACACGTACTAGATTTTTTTTCTTCCTATTCACTAACTTTTTATCATTTCTTCTAATCACATATTATTTCTCACCCAAAAGTCACTCTTAAGCACCAAATTTGATCCTCGTTCCGTACCGGATAATTACACGACGGATACACGAAAAACCCTATTTCACTTCGAATTGAAATCGGAAAGGAAAACCCTAATTTCCTATGATCATTGGCACTTTTTTTTTTCTAGGGTGATTAAGTAGCAATATGGTATAGAATAATAATTTTCAAATAATTTTCAAATAAAAGGAAATTTTCAAGAAATATGTAAGGAATTTACAAGTTCTCACATCGAGGGTGTGGCTGGTACGGGTAATGGGATGAGTAGGTGGGATATTGTTGGTATCTAGGTCAAGCAGAAAATCCTTGGTCCCAGACAAATGCAACTTCCCCGTCTTTCTTTTTGAACTGAGGCTTCTTGCTACTGCTGCTTTGACTTTGCAACGCTTTAATTGCGACTTCAGAGCTAACATATTAACAATCTTTCCCACTCTTATGAACTCATCACACTCCTTCAATTTGGTAATAATTTCTGCGAATGAACATCCAGTCATGCAAAAAAATTTCTCAAAATAAGGCAGATCATGAGTTTTGATAAATGTACGAACAGTTTCTTCTTCAGTCATAGGAGGTTCCATCTTGGCAGCCAATTTCCTCCATTGCTTTGCATAACTCTTGTGATCCTCAGATGGCTTCCTTTTAGTCCCCTCCAGTGTGGTCCTTGTCGGAGCAAGCTCACAATTATACTCATATTGTCTTACAAAAGCGGTTGATAGATCCACCCATGTCCTCATCTCCTCAGGCTTCAAATTGGAATACCAATCCAGTGCATCGCCTTCTAAGCTTTCGGGAAATAATCGAACTGGCAAATTTTCGTCATCTATTGGCTTTCCTAATTTGTTGGCAAACATTCGGAGATGTGTCTTGGGGTTGCCCGTTCCATCATACTTGCTAAATTTGGGTGCTTTAAAACCTACAGGCAGTTGTATATCAGGAAACAGGCACAATTCATTATAGTCCAAACCTCCTTGATTGCTCAAGCCTTGGCTCTTCCTCAAAAATTCATCAAACCGATCCAACATCTTTAACAGATTCTTATCAATTGGCGCGGAGGATTCTCCTACTTCAACTTTTCCTTGGACAGTGGTGTCTAGAGTGAATGGTTCCACAGTGGAATAGTAGTGGCATATTCAGACTAACAAGTGGATAATTTTAAGGAATTTGAGTATGAGAAGGATTGATTTGGATGTTGGGTGTATAGGTATGTGGTAGGCCATGAGTGGGATAGGTGAAAGATTCTTCAGGTGGATTTACAACATGTGGAGCAAAAGAAGTTTGAGTATAGGGTAGGGGTAGTGGTTGCGGTTCAGTTTGACTAGCAGGTAAGGGCTCATGTTGGACTCCCCGCTACTGCTACCAGTGACCAACTGATCAATCACGCGTCGTTGTGCGGTCATTTTCATGCTTAACTCATTGAATCTGTTTAGCACTTCGCTCAGTTGAGCTCCCAGGTTTGCAAAGTCGGATGATGGCATTGTTGTAGGCCTATCGGATGATTCAGGATGTGTACTCATGTTTACACTATTTCTTGAACCTCAGCTACGTGATCGTGTGATAATGGGGTTTCTTCGTGTAGGTATGTTTGCAATTACCTGAAAATTTAGGAAAAATCCTATTTAAATTTCCCTCTTGATTAACTGCTAACAAAAGGAAGAAAAAGAAAAAAAAAAGACACGAGTTAGTAAAAATTAAAGTAATTCGGATGCATGTCCTATTGGGGAGCCCTTTTTTGTGTTAAGGGTAGGCCTAGCATGATGCAACACCTTCAAAGTGGGACCCATTTATCAAACTTGCTTTTGATCACCATTTTGTATAAAAGAAAAGTCATTTCAAACTTTCAAATTTCTATTTATAAATATTATTTACATCATTCCTCGGAGACGGTTTTGTACAAAGTCATTAAACCTCTTTAACCTATCTATTACAGCATCCTTGGATTCTCTGGCATAAGGATTTCTCATATGTTCCACTTCATCGTACAGTTCCCCGCATTTTCTTTTCAATTCTCGATGTTTCTCTTGCATCCTTTCGCATGCCTCTTTATGTTTCTCTGTTATCTCTTGGTGAGCTTTAACGGACTCTTTTAGTTGCAAATTTTCTCTATCTTTGGCTTCAATAATGGCCCTCAATCTCTTGACCTCCTTGGACGGTTCGTCTTGTGATTCTCGCGTACCCAAACCCTTTAGCCAATCCTCATATTGCGGCGTTACTAAACCCTTTTGCTTGAGTTCTGGAATGTACTTGACATGCTCGTCGTCGGACAATGTTTCTCATGCCTCAATGATAGGAATCTTCTTCGAAATTTCACTTGGACACATTCCTTTGTCAAAAATAACGGTGAATTCGGTTAAATCAAACGTATATGGCAATTCTTGAATACGGCCCAATTGTCGAAGAAACCTTTTCAGATTATAAGTCATGATACCCTGGGTGCCTAGCAATGGAATGAACTCCAATGCTCTAGTGCGAAGTACGAGTTTAACACAATTAGTCCAATCTAAAACCCATCTAACATTCTGATCAAGCAAGTTCTTCAAGAAATCCACATACTCGGATGCATTACTCGGCGAACCATTTCCATTAACCCTCTTGTGATGCGTGATTATCCAATTATACCCAGACATCGGCAGACTATCGGGAATGGGTGATCGTCTCATGAAGTGCTCCATAGCCCATATGTGCAAAACCAAATTTGACCCATGAAAGAATTTTCCACCTCATTGACATGTAGTGCAAGCTATAAAGATATCGGCTAAGATAGTCGGAACAATAGAGCATTGCCTATCTTTTATCCCTAGAAACAGATCAAACATGACTTTGGTGAGTTTAAAAGTTATCTTTTTATTTTTCCTTGGGAAAAGGTATGTTCCGACCATAACCAAACCATACACCCACACTCTTTTACGTTCCCACGTTGCCTTGGCCGTAAATGAAAAATCTCCTAAGTGTCTCTCGAATCCATCCCTTAAAGCAAATCGGTAGAATCAGAACTTCACGTCTACGCTTTGGTCAAACCCCTATATTACAGATTCCTTTAACCCAGTAAAATGGCAGAACTCGGCTTTGTTAGACACAAACGGAAATATTACGGCAGTACCATGAATTGGTAAAAGAAGGCCAGAAACCTCCTCAATTGTCACAGTCATTTCCTTCTTGTCTAGTCAAAATGCGGAACAAATAGGGTCCCACAAGTGTATCAAAACTTCTACCAAGTAGCCGTCTGATTTGATATCTTTAAAATCCCCAATTGGTCCTAAGTGAGAGGCTACTTGATTAATTTCACTAGGTGAAAGCAATACGGGCCATCTCTGTACCTCAATCGGCGCTACTAACATTTGCCGGACTCGTCGAGAGCGTTCCATCTAAAGACAAGAAGTTGGTGTCAAGTACCTTACCTACAGGTCCCACTTTTTTGATTAAACTGGAATTTAAACATGAAAATCCCAAAATAGGGTTAAATATCCAGGGGAATATAGGGTTGGCTTATTCTTAACATGGGATTCCCTAAATGGCATTCCCTCTATAGTTTATGTATGATGCCAATTTATCAAAGCAATTTAAATATGCAATTTGGAATGAAACATGACCTAAGGGACCCTTCGTATGCCAGGGTGGGCCTAAAATGATGTGCAATTGTTAACCTACGAATGCAATACATCGGAATTTAAACGTGCAATAACCTATCTAAGATGGTAGGTTCTAAAGAGTATCATGCCAGAACTCTTATTTTCTAGCGTTTGTGAATGCAATAGACGAGAAAACAAGGAAATCTTAGTTCAACAAATAACACATAACACGTTGGGGCAATTTAGATGATATAAAAAAAAATTAAGAAAAGAGGGGTGGAGTCCCTCCCTTTGTGCCTAATGTTCCTAGTTGGGTACGGTCGACTCTATCCTAGGCGATTTCTAATATGGATGCATGAGGTTGGGCTCACTAATGCATCTAGACTCGATAAGGTTTTCAGGCTCTCAAACCTTCAGACCAAAGGCGAAGGGTCATCAATCTCAAGGCCTAAGAGTCGGTGGTTCGAGTGATCCCTCGGACATTGTTACGCACACGTCGTGCCACGGCCACATGTCCAAGTGGATCGATCCTAATCCTAATGGGGTGGAGTGGTATGACAACCACTAAAAATAAAAAAAATGAGGGTTTATAAAGTAAAACTTATGCACGTATGAAGTGCTCCTTTTGAAAGAAGGGATTAAATACCATCAAATACGGGTAAAGGTTCTAGGGTGACTACCCCCCCAAGATGCAAGCACGATATATAAACATAAGTGAATGAAATAAAACACTTTATTCATCACATACATGGATATCGAAACGATTGTGCGTGCTAAATGCAAGAAAACCCTAAAAAGGAAAAATGCACCCTAAATCCTCCAAATGTGATATATAAAAAGGTTAAAAGAAGAACAAGATTGACTAAATCGAATGCTTGGACTCTCTAAATCCCCAATGGAGTCGCCAACCTGTCGTGCCCCATTTTTTTGAAAAATTAAGATTACGGGTTAATAAAATGAATTTTGATTTATTTTTGAGTGAAAATGAGTTTTTGATTTGTAGAGAATAAATAAAGAAAAAAGGCCTAAAATGGGACTTAAAGTGCGACGATTTTGGTCTAAAATAATAGTTTAAAAAGGGTTTTTAATAAAAATAGAAGTCACCATTTGACATTGAGTTAAGGTGTACCAAATCACCTAAAATGAATTTTAAACAAAAAAAGTGGAGAAAACCCTTTTTTAATCGACTCCAAATCTTCGAAAATCAGGAAAAGGGGTCGGGAGTCAAGGTTGAAAAAAGGGAAGGCAAGGATAAAATCCAATGCACCCTTCCAACCTAGCCAAGGTTAGTTGCGTGATTTAGTTGAAAAATTTTTCTTAGTTTAACCTATAGAACTTATCACATTTGGATGTTACTATACGAATGCAAATCTAGACCTAATGGTTATCGAAAGGGTCAATGTGACAGCCCCACCTCCTCCTAAGGCGAACCAAAGGGTTCGGCGGACCGCTTGCCCAGCTCTCGCCGGGACTCACTCACTCACTACCATGCTCAAATAACGTACAAGGCACATCTCAAATAATACATCAATTCCTCCACGAATTTACATGTCACAAGCGAAGCGAATACTAGTTCCCAAGCGTGGAACGTACACATACATTCGTTCCAATTCCAAACATTCATACAATCCCCACTATTACACAAGATGAATCTAAATTCAAACTGTACAAGAGATATTCCATCCAGTCCCACGAATAACTTAATACAAGTGCTTTCTTTGCCTCGAGCCCTGTGAGGAGAAAAATATTTTTGGGGTGAGCTAGAAACTCAGCGAGTGACCAGTAAAATTAGTAATCCAACCAGTTTCACAACAATGCATTTAGATGATGTCATGAATCAGTGATCAAATGTACGTTTATTGCTCTTGTGAGCCAGTGAAATCATCGTACTTAGACCTCCAACGCTCAAACAGATCCAGTAACAGTCAAACAGTAATAGGGAGCCATCGATGCTCCAAATAAATAGTGGTGGAGACGTTGGTTCTAAGCACCAGACTTCCCAAGAACTCATTGGAGCCAAATCATTTCATGATACATATACAAGCACTCATGATATGCAATCAAGTAAGCAATACAAGAAATAGTTCGAAAAGTAACTTTGTAAATAGTTGTGGAATCACTCACTAACCACAACTCATGAACCTCATCCATCATAAATCAGTGCCCTGTTCAAATCCAAGCCCTAGATCACAAATATCATGTCAAGCAAAGGGAATTCTAAAATAGTCAAGTTCTTATCATCTTTTGGCATTTTAATCACAATTGAAGCTATACTTATCGAATTGAGACGAATCTTATGGCATTACGAAGCTAAGACTAGGTCTACATTTCTTATGAAGACCTCCAAAGCCGAATCATACATTTCCATGGACAAAAATCGAAATCTCAGAGAAAATGGAAAACTGTTCGTGAAACAGGGTTTAAAGGCAGTCAAGGGTATTTCAGTCATTTCACATGTTACAGTACTCCAATCAATCTGAAATTTTGCAGTAGACAGTTAACTCAAATGTCTACAACTTTCATGTTTTGTCCAAAAGCTGGTTCGATTAAAACATAGAGAAATTGGCAGTCCAAGTTGAGTCCAAAAACGAGGTAAGACTGAAATTACACTTCTAAACTAACCTTGGCATATAACCATCACTAATTGCGATTAAGGGCTAGAAATTCCACCTTAACACTAGCATAGCTTCTACTAATCATATACATGCCAAATCAAAGATGAAATATGTAACGCCCCCACTTCTCCCAAGGGTGAACCCAAGGGTATCAACAGAACGCCTGCCTAACTCTCGCCAGGACTCACTACAAAACTCAAGCATAAATATAATCGATCGTTCTTAAAAGCTCAAACGGAGTATATTATATCCACCAATCCAACATACCAAAGTACAAGTCCAATACTTCATCTAAATTTTCATAATAATAATAACTTAAGTACAATCCTTATGTTCGCAATTCAAATCGTTCTTACAAAAGTATAATCCCCAAAGTATCATGAGGTTTACATTCACTTCAACCACAAGTACATCATACCATAAAGTTCACAAATCTTTCAAAATAACCATTACATTCCATAGAGAAAATCAATCACAACCCAGATAAAGGATAATCCACGGTACTCGAAAGCCTTGTGCTTGAGTAACTATCCTTCCCGAGCCCTGCATAGAACTAAAATATTTTTGGGGTGAGCTAAAACTCAATGAGGTTTCAAAAGGGAAAATCAAGTTTTTATAAATCAGTGCATAATTGCTATTTTAAAATCACGTGGACAAATAGGACTTTTGCTAGTAACTTTACTATGAGTACAACTCATAAATCATTTAAAATCACTAATGTATATTTGGAATGAATGACCATGTAAATGTATTTTCATGAATTTTTATAGTCAAACAAATAGCGGCTCGTCCGACTAGAAGAACATTACAAGGATTGATTCGTCTCAGAGCTTAATGCTCATGAGGAGTCTTACCCGAGAAATGTCAACTAGGAGAGCAATAACAGTAGCAATAGTAAACCAAACACAAAAGGATACAGTACTCGGTCCACTTCCCGTCCTTATAACTCCCACCGGTAGCTCCTTTGGTTGACTGGCAATCACCTTATCCCTCCAGCGGTAATACTCGAGTATACCAAAATACAATGCCCAGGGTTATCAATCTATCCGACCGAGTCCGCTTCTGGCTCGAATAGGTGATAACGAAGGGGGGAAGGCCTTGTTCAGCCGATGTGATAAAGTACACATGGCCTACAGCATACACAAGTAACACATAAACAATGAAATATTGAACAGTTAAGTGATACAACAACAGTTAGGTCGAGTGCGATAAAGTACACACTCGCCTAGGAATAATTATTTATCATTCACGTGAACAAGATTCATCAAGTATTTCACCACTTAGACATGTAAGAAGAACTTATCAAGTCACATCACGTATATATATATATATATATATATATATATATATATATATATATATATATATATATATATATATATGCAATTATACAAACAGTGGTTATAAAAGTTCGAGAAGCAATTTTTTTTTTTTGTGCAAAACAGTTTGGAATCCCTCATCGTAATCCGGAGCAAAGCAAGAGCAACAGCAAGAAAAAACAAAACCTCTTAGATACACACACTCAAGAGCCTCTAGCTCAAACAAATCGAAATAGGAAGTTTTCACTTAATCATTGGAATAATAACTAAAAGGAATTTAAAGTCCCATTTCCGAGTTAAATCATGGCAAGGACTATCAATTCCAAAAGAAGAGTAAAATGCTTAAATTTGGCACGATAATCGAGAAAGGAGAAAAATGTGTTCATACTAGAAAATCTTCAATAAAAGCCCAAGTGCAAGAATATAAGTGAAAAATCATGTTTTCTAAACTTATGAAGCCAAAGTCTCCTTACAATCACCCTTTTTTTATAATAAATATGGAAGTTAAAGTTCTAACTTTCAAATAGGAAATTTAGTGAAATTTTTCAAGAATTTCTCTAGTTAAAATGCTCAAGGCCAAATTTTCAAGTGTTTCGATTTATCGAAACCAACATTCAAAATAAAGTTCCAAATTATAAGTGAGAACCTTTTCACCATAAAAATAAGTTTGGAATATCCCAAGAGTCTCAAAAGCGTGACCTAAGCTCTTAAAAGAGCAAGTAAAAATTTCAGTTTTACGCGTGGAAATTTGGAAAATCGGTCCGGAAGTCCAGAAAGTCCAAAAATGAAAAACTTGATACCGTTGGAAACCTCTTTGAAATTACTAATAGTTCTTAGAAGACACTTTTCCATGATTCCAAACCGAAGGTATTCAAAAATTGGCTCAAATTTACTGTTTTGGGCACTCAAGACAGGTTTAGGTTGGTTTTTGGCCAACTTTGAAAATTCGGCAAAATTCACTTGATTTGAACTAACCTCTGAAATTTGGAACTCTATCAGATTTACAATCCAGGTTTAACACAAAACAAACGGAACAAGAATCTGAGTTTTGAGCACCAAAATATGATAGCTCAAAGTTGCCAAAATTTTCTTGTTAAACAAGGGTTTTCAAAACTTAAATCATGAAATTTGGAAGTTCAGTTGAGCATTGAAACGGCTTCGGAATAGCACCAAATTTGGTATGATTATAGTACCATATAAGGGCTATTCATCTACCAAATTTCAAGGAGAAATAAGTACAGGAAGTCACTTAACTAAATCACTCAATTTCCCAAGATTTCAAGGCAAAGCTGCCTTGTGCATGGAAATTTCCTTTTCTAAACTTTTGACCAAGGAAAATGCCTAAAACATGTCCCATTTATGATGATCAAATCTGGTAAGGGTTCAAGGCATATTTGATTGGTGATTTACACCAAAATTTTCGAGTACAAGTCCCCAAACCAAGATTTGTTAAGGATTAGTCCAAAATGAAGAATTCCATCACTAAGTCAGTCCAAAACTTTGGCCGCAACTCACTCAATTCAACTCGGAATTGAGCGTGGTTAGTGGCGTTGGAAAATAATTCCATAAAGCTAGAATTTCTCAGAAGAAATTATTTTCAAAATCCATCCACAACTAGCTCACATTGGAGCATCAAATCGTAGTTCATGTTCTGCCCTCTGGTAAACCAACGAAACAGGACAGCAAATTTCAAACGAATGGTTTGGCTCCCCCACGTGGAACCAGAATGTGAATTTTATACCAATGGAAAACTGGGAATGTCTAGTTTCCAGTGCCACAAACGTCACTCGATTTCGACATCGGAGTAAAGAGATATAGCCGATACAAAATGACTGCCTGGGCAATCCGGGAAAATTTTCCAGTTTTACTAAACTTTGGAAATCAACACATTTGACCAACCAAATCATGTTATTTTTCAATGAAACTTTTTACGCAATCCCAACAACATATATACATCATAAATAAGCCATTAAAACCATTAAAAATCACCCTAAAGGTCACGAACAACATAAGGGCAGAATCGGAAATTTTTCATCTTCACTTCCCTTTGAGTTTCTACCAACTATACGACATTAATCCACTAGTTTAAGCAATAAACCCACATTAATACCATTAAAACATCACAAATCAGTTCATCCATCCAATGTGGGAGTTCATAGAGCCCACTCAACAATTTTTCCATCATAAACAAGCTACCCACATGCATGTAAGAGCTTAAATGTGCACTAGAACTTCCATAAATCAAGATTTAGGTAGTTGATCGTTAATTACCTTTGATGATGACCTAACCAGAAATTTTCGGCCTCTAAAAGCTGAGAAAAATTGTGAGAATCAAGCCTCTTTCCTAGCTTAGGTTGTTCACCATGTGATTAGCAAGTTGCGTGTAAAATTTGAGGTGATTTGGTGGAGGATTAGTGAAGATTTGATGAAGGAAAATGAAGAGCTCTTGGTTGTTTTTGCCTTGGAGTTGCACGCTGGAAATGGAGCTATGAGACGTCAATTGAGGTAAAGGTGTGGAGGGTTTTAATCTAGCGTGATGCTCTCATGAGAGCTTAAGAATGTGTGGCCCAAAATGCTCCAAAAGTCAACTAATGTACGCGCGCTTCGTGCTCGATTCCTCTTGGGTTTATTTCACTAGTACACTAAACCTCTAATACACTTTCACTCATACTATTATTATTCACTCTTAATGGTCTAAAAATAATGATTTAAAATCTCTCAATTAATCTCGCGCGTAAAAACGCGTATTACCGATTGTGTGCGATAAAGTGGAATCTCTAAGAAATTCTTATAACGATAGTATCACTAACTAATACTTGAGCACTTAAACATTAAAATACCTATTTTAAGACTAATGTACAAGTCTCCAATTTTTTTAAGGTTATTGTACTCTCAGTTCGGCTACAGTTTCCAAACGCGTACTCACTATTCTCACTTAACGAGCTCTCGAGAAATAAATTTTGAAATCAAGTCATTTTAAAAATACACTTGAGCCATAATTCCATGTAATTGAAGTAATAAAAGTCAAAATAAAATATTCGGGATAAATGGCAAAAATAAATAATTAAATGAGCTAGAAATAGGCGTTTAAAATAAGAAAATTTGCGAGTCCTTACAAAATAACTGAGATAAAGTCTAGAAATATCACTAATATGGAACTTTATCATCCCAACTTCCAAATCACAAGAATTTCCGTAAAATTAATCAAGATCAACTCATCCAATAACTTAACCACAACATTAAAGAATAAAATAAGCTTCTAATGATTATACCTTCCAACACCTTGAAAACAAGCAAAGAAAACCCTTTTCTTCTCAAAACTCTCCACCCTTAGCTTGCTATCCCCTTAGATGTGAAGTTAATCAGAGTAGATCTTGGCACTTGGAAGAAAACTCTCAAGATTTGGTGAAGGAAATCAAAGAGAAAAATGGAGTTTTCTCTCTTTGTTTTGCTCCCAAGAAGTTCGGTCAGCTTAGAGAAGAAAGAAAAGTGGCTTTTGAACTCCAAATGAAGTCAAAAGATGAAGACTTAATCACTAAGGAAACTGTACGACGACAGAATTCTAGCCGGATTCAAGGCAGAAGCTTTGCAAATTTTATTTTCAAATCACCATGCCAATCCGGCCAGTATGCGGCCGAATTCTCTCAAAACACTGCTCACCAGAAATTTTTCTTTCTTCTTCTTTTGGGGCGTCACAGTCAATATGTCTCGTCGAATTTTAGTTGGTGCAAATCGCATTAATTGTGATGCCCAAGAGTGACTCTTTGAAGAGGTCACGAATATGCAAAATATGAGACTCGAAAAAAAGAAAAGAAAATAATAATATACAAAATATACATGAGCTAAAGGATATACATGAGCTAAAGGAATGCATCATAACGGATGTGGGGAACCAAGATTCGTGACTATATTTTCTTTTTTATAGAGGAGATACGAACGTGTTAAAGCTAAAAGGCCATACTCGTCCATATCCCATATTTAAAGGGTTAATTCTCCTAATTTTGGTCAAGCAAATGATCTAACATATTTCTAATTTTCCTAAATGAGATGCAAATCTAAATGTTATGTTTTGCATATAGGGATAGGGGTAAGGGATATTTATTCGGGGGAATATTATGCAAAAATGGTAAGGATCCTAAAATAAATAGAAAATATGCATGAAATGTAGTGATTTGTCACACAAACATGATCTAATGCGTGGATGGTCCCTAAGCGTCTAGCGTTGGACTAACTCATGTCTATAAGTTCTCACTAGCGTTGGACTAGTGAGAAATTAGAAATGAGGGCCACAACTAGCGTTGGACTAGTGTGGAATCGGAAAAAAGGGCCACAACTAGCGTTGGACTTGTGTGGTGACGTCATGCATTTATTATAATCGAATAAATCACATAAAACATGATAAAGCAAGTAAACATATAATCACATGTAGCACATGGCACATAAACATGATATCTAGATGCAAAGATCCTAAGAAAGCGAGTAAACACATAAGCACACAAGCATGCAAACACATAAACAAATAAAAGCGAATAAAGACCAAACTATTACATTCGGGGGCCCTAACTACAATCTAAAGGGGTAAAGAATGAAACAAAATAAAATAACTATTACAATTTGGCATTTAATCGCCTTTCAAATAATCAAAAATTAAATTAAAATAAATATACAAAATTAAAACCAATAAAGGGAATAAATATATAAATGAAATAAAATAAAAAACATTCAAACAAGCATGAAATTACACACATAAAATCACATAGGAGACCATAGGATCAAGTAAAATCAAAATAAAGGAGTAGAGTGTACCTCCCTTGAATTGGTAACCTAATGAAATGAAATTTCTCTTATTTACCCTCCAGCACGAAAAAAATGGTTAAGGCACCACTTTAATTATCAAACAATCATAAGAGATGGAAATAAACATGAAATTGAACAATTAAATCATTTAAACGAAAGTAAACAACCCATCTTCAAGAAATTAAAATAAGCAAGGACCTAATTTACCCAATTAAAGAAGTTTGAGGGGTCAAATTATTATTATTACAAATATTAAGGGTCTAAATTAAAATAAAATAAAATAAAGGGCTTAAGATGAAACCTACCAAAACCAAATGCTAAAATTCACAAAAATAAATCAAAACCCTCTCATCAAACCCCAAAGCAAAAATATTACCCAAATTTTAATTATTTTACTAAAAATCCAAATAAAAACTATAAATCTATCAAAATTATTAAACCTCAAATTTCATCCTAAAATTCATAAATAATCTGTCCGAAAATCACATTAGAACATACCAAAGAAAATTAACATTTTGAAGGGACAAAATTGATTACTTTTCCCAAATTTCTGTGCCATAGTAGTATTATTCAGAAAATTAGGGGTTAAAGTGCAATTTTTTAAAAATTGCATGCAAAGCTTCGGGAAAGAGCTTTCTTCTGCGACATTCTATAACCGAAAGCTTTTTGCAATTTTCTTCTGGATCATGATGCAAACTTCCCTTCACATAAAATCTCAACCAAACATCAAACTTTATTCTGGCAATCAAACACAGTAATTCAACATCCAAACATGCAAAAAAATCAGAATAGGAACTTGCAATTCTTCTTGTGCAAGACTCATCACATGGAAGACAAAGGGAAAAAAATGCATGGCTGATGGAAAACAACTCTAGTTGAGTTTACTCACGGGTTTAACTCTCTCCTTTTTTTTTGTGACGAAGATAGGTGACAAAATCACGATATAAAGCCATAGTTCAAGTCCTCCCCCCCAACAGATCCACAAATGGCAGCAAATATAGAAGGAAGAAAGCCGACAAGAAGCATTGCAACAAGAGTTTCAACTTTTCTGATGCAGATTCAACACTATATGAGTGGAAAAAGGGGAGAAAGAAACTACCTTTTTGCACCTTAAAAGGTAGAAAGAAGCATGAAACCAGGAGCAAACCCAAAACGCGTGAAATTGCAGAGGTGAAAAACCAAGTTTTGCTGCGAAAGCTGTTCAAGAACTGATGAGTCTGCACTTTTGAGCCTAGATTTGACGAGCTTATGGACTTTTAATCTGAAAATTTCCAACAAAAAAATTCTTCACCTACATCTATAGAGTATCCAGAACTCCAGAATAGATCTAAAAGAGGTCAATAAGAAGGAAAAAAAATGGCGTCTGAACCCAGTCACTCCTCCAACCCTGGCTCACTTTTCCAAAAATTTCTCTACACTTTTCTCTCAATCTTCCTCGATCTTTCCTCTCTATTTCTTTTTGTTTTTTCCTTCCTTTTTCCTCTGATTCTCCCCAGATCCTTCCCTAGATTCCTCCTTGCTCTCTTTCTTTCCTCCCCCCTTTTCTTTTTTTTCTTCTTCCTCTCTTTTTCTCCCCCGAAACCCTTTTTCTTCTTTTTTCGTTTTTCCTTTTCCCAACTTCCCTCTTGTTTCCTTGCTCTCCAGAGTCTCTCCCTTTCTCTCTTACTCTCCCAGATTTCTCTTTCTCTTTTCAGCCACCCCCTCTCTCAATCTCTTGCTCTCTCTCCTTTTCCAGATTTTTCTCCCATTTTTTCCTTCCAAATTTCTCCCAATCCAACAAGTGTCCTTGCCACCTAGCTCTTAAGTGTTGTGGTATAAAAAAAAAAATAAAGACACTTGTCTAATGCCTATCTCACACACTTAGTTATTTTGCACGGCCTCCACCTATTTCCTTTTTTATTTTATTATTTTTTTGTTTTTCAAAACAAGTTTAGGGTAAACAAAATGTTAATCTCCTATTTGAAATTGCCTTGCAAGTTTTCATTTATTTTGAAGAAATTAAATTTGAAAAGATTAAAAACAAATTTTTGTGAGACTTTTCTTTTTCCGGAAATTATTTAAAAAAGAGAATGAACCCTAATTCAATAAATTAGCTAACTATCATTTTGTGAACTAAAAATAAAATAAAATAAAAATGAAATTAAATAGAATTAAAATTTTGGTGTCTACAACTTTCTTTCATCTCCTTTATTATTTGGACACTCTTAGGGAAGCGAGATAGTACCTAGAATAGTAGGAATCAACTCGGAGAACTGGGATTTGTGATTACCGATCAAGTTTCTCTTTCCTATCCGAAATAGCTAGTTGTCAGCTTCAATTGAGCAGTGGCCCTTTCATTGCCCTCCCTTAGTCTTTCTTTTGAAATAAGGACTTTTCCCGCGGGTCAGCTAGTATGAATTTATTTCTTTAAGTTTTTCAATATTTGTCAGTAGGTATGAAATAGAAACATATTTGGATTAACTGTGGCCCTTTACAGGTTGGATTAATTATAATTGTGTCCAAAATAAAATTTAGAAATTTAGATTTATCTGGTTAATTTGTATTGTTGGAATTTATTTTGCGCCAAACACAAGCTTAGCACTCATCTCACATATAATTCAAAGTACATAATAAATTAGTCTAAATTCATTTGATATGTAGACACCAAATTTTGATTTTAAACTTTATTCATTTAATTAATTTAATTTTTATTTTATTTGTTTCGATTTTAGGTTTTTTATTTTATTTTATTTTATTTTTGTTTTGTTTCGTGTCTCTTGTTTTATTTTAATTGAGTTAAGAGTTTTTTGCAAAAAAAAAAAGGAAAAAAGAGAGAAAAAGGAACAAAAAGGAAAAATAATAAAAATGGCAAGTGAGGGGCCTGCATTAGGACAAGTGTCTCATTTATGTATTGGACAACTAAGCATTTAAGGGATTAGATATTAGACACTTGGAGGCCTAAGATTTGAAGGAAGAGAAAAACAAAAAGAAAAAAAGGAAGGGGGAGGAACCAAAAAGAAACGGAGGGAGGCTTCGGATAAAAGAGGGAGCGGCTAGGTGTTTTTGAAAAAAAGCCAGGACTGAGGAAGCTTTTGGAGATTGAGAGGGAAAAACAGAGAGCTTCGTTTGGGGGGCTAGAGAAAAAGAAAACAGAGAACCAGAAAACAGGGGAAGGGGCTTCGGCCGAAACAAAAAAAAAAAAAAAAGAGAGCAAGAGAAAAACCTGGAAAAAATTGGGGAGGTTTTCGGAAGGCAAAACAGAAAAGGAAAAGGGAAGATTCGGACTGAAACGGAGAGGAAGGAAACAGCAATGAAAAATCAGAAAATAAAGCTGGAAGTTGGAGAGGAAAAAGGGAGGATGGCGGAGAGAAAAAGAAGACTCCAATGGCGGCTAGGGTTGAGGGAACCAACAGAAAAAGCTGAGATCAAGCGGACAAAAAAAACAGAGGGAGTTTCGTCTGAGAGCAAAGGGAAAAATCTGGAAAAACATGAAGAGGGAATCTGAGAGTTTGGAGGGGCGGCTGAGCAGAGAAAAACCAGAAAAAGGAGAGGAGCGGCAGAGTAAGGGAAACTAGAGAGGCTATGGGCTGAGGAGAAACGAAGCCAAGGCAAGAGAGGAGAAGGAGGCTTCGGCTGAAAATGGAAATAGAGGAGGAAAGGAATTGCGGGCAAGAAACCAGAGCCAAGCTGCGGCGAGAAACGGAGGGGCTGCCACCACCTCATCAGATATCCATCACCATCATCTGCGGATCTTCACCGAGGAGGAGCTTTGTAAGTTATCTTTTTCTTTTAAAATTTCAGTTTCTTTCCAAGCATGGATTCTTGAATCTTTCAAAGCATGTTATTTGGTTTTGTGAATTTGTTCATTGCAGTGTTGTCGATTATACACGATTGTGAAACATACATGCTTTCTGTGATTGTTTGGACTGAAATTTGTGTGTTGTGGCAAATTTTTGGGGCTGGTTATAGTATCAATTGAGCCACGAATCGATGATGTCTTTGATGCCCATTCGGTGTTTGAAGAAATGCCTAATAGAAAACTTTGAATCAAAGCAGCAAAAATTGATGAATCTCGTGTGTGTCTATGTGTGTGAGGTACGGCTCTAGTCAATCCAAAGCTGGCCGAAGATCATTCATTTGGTAGCAAGAAACCTGTGAATGTATTCGAACTTGTCAATTTTATTTTTAACCTAGAATTCCTTTGTATGCATCTTATGTTTGAAGGGGGGGTTTGTGGAGTCTGATGAATATTGGGTTTCGTTGCTCTGCTGGGATTGTTATCTTGAATATAAAGGCCGCAGCTCCCCTAGGCTGAGCAGGGTTCCGTTCTAGACCAACGAAGCTTTGGTTTTGATGTAAAAGGAAAGCAAGATACGTGAATAATTTAACTAGAGTTGATTTTCCTTTAAATTTGTGCATAGCTGCTGTCCCTGTTATTCCCGTTCCTTTCTCTCCATTCTATTTTGATCAGAAGTTTGCTTAGTTATCCATGGGTTGGAGAGCCAAGCTGACGCTCGGCAATCTTGTTTGAAAGCTGTACAACCCCTTGATTTTCCCATCCAGATTTTTCTTCCCCTTGTGAAATATTTCGATGATAAGTTTAGATCCCTGTTGCTAGCTGTTGTCTCGTGGGAGTGCAGGAGTCCTTGAAGCATCAGAAGTTGTAGACGGTTGTCCTGTTTTGCATGCTCTTCTCTTTTTATTTTTATTGTGTTTAAATCTGTTGGAAAGTGTAGGTTAGCCCATCTGTTTCATTGGGTTTTGATTGGGCTTAGGGCGTTTTCGGCCCCAAAACAAATAAGAAAAATGGCCAATGGCCTGTTTGTCTAAGAATCTGGTAACCGAATTTGCAGATCAGTCCTTGGATTTTTTCTTAACGATGCTAAGGCCCTAGAATTTTAGATTCTCTTTCGATTAAGTCCCTAATTTAATTGCAAATAGGTCCCTAAACTTTATTTTTCTTTAATTTTGGCCCCAAAAGTTTGTTAATCTTTGCAATTAAGTCCCTTCTTCTTTTAACTTCTTAAATGTGGGTTGTCTACATGATTTAACTGATTCAATTTCATTTTTATTTTTATCTTTTGTGATTATTTGTTAACTAAAGTGATGTCTTGACCCTTTCTTTGTTTTTTGGAGGGCAAATAAGTGATTTCATTTCATTAGGGCCCCAATTCAAGGGAGATACACCCTGAACTCTTATTTCTTACTTTATTTGACTCTACGTGTCCTATGTGACTTTACGTGTTTGATTGCATGCCTCTTGAATGTTTTTTACTATTTTATTTATTTATTTATTTATTTGTTTGCTTTATTGGCTTTAGTTTGTATGTTTATTTTAGTTCAATTTTGATCATTTGAAAGGCACTTGAATGCCAAATTTGTAATAGTTAGGTATTTATTTTAATTATTTCATATCATATTCCCCTTTTAGATTGTAGTAGGCCCCCTCTCAAATGTAATAGTTAGGGTTTGTTTGCTTTGTGTGTTTTGCATGCTTATGTGCTATGTGTTACCGCTTTCCTAGGATTTAGCATCTAGATATGCATGTTTATGTGCTATATGAATTACGTGCTCACATGCTTACTTGCCTTAACTATGCCCATTTACTTGTATATATATGGTGAATGCAAATGTACGATATAACCGTGGCTAGTCCAATGCTAGTCATGGTTACTTATTCTCGATCGCTCACAAGTCCAATGCTTGTGAGAGAGCGTTAGTAAAGGGTTAGTCCAATGCTAGACCCAATAGGGCCGTCCCTCGCTAGTACATGCTTGCATGCCCTCACTACATTTTCATGCATTTGTTAATATTTTTACATTTTTGCATGATCCTTTCCTTTTTTCCCATATTTTAAGTATGATCTTTAGGACTTTGCATTTCACTTTAGTCATTAGGGTCATTTGCTTGATTAGTTTAGGGAGTCATCCCTTGGATATGGGATATGGACGAGTTTGGCTTTTCTAGCCTTAGCACGCTCGTATCCCCTCTATTAAAGGAAAAATTGAGTCACGAACCTTAGTCCTTTGTATCCGACATGATGCACTCCTTTAAGACATGTATATTCGTATAATTATGATTATTTGTGTTTCCTTTTTTCTTTTCTTAGAGTTTCATATTTTTGCATTATTCGTGACCTCTCCAAAGAATTTGCATTGGGCATCACAATTAATGTGATTGGCATCAATTGAGCTTTGAAGAGAAATTTTGACCCCTCGATATTCTCTTAGGTCTAGGGTTTGCATTCATATAGTACATTTAAATGTGATAAATTTTTAGGTTAAGAATAAGAAAATATTTGACTAAATTACGCAACTAGTCTTGGTTAGGTTGAAAGGGTGCCTCGGATTTTTATCCTTGTCTTCCCTTTATTCAAATGTGACTCCCGAACCTTTTTCTTTGATTTACGTAGACTAGGAGTCGTTTAAAAGGGGTTTTTCTACTTTTTCCTTTGAAAAATTCATTTTAGGTGACTTGGTACACCTTAACTCTATACTAAGTGACGACTCTGATTTTTATTCAAAACCCTTTTCAAATTATATTTTAGGTCAAATCGTCGCATTTTCAAGTTCCATTTAGACCTATGTTTTTCATTTTCTTTTTAAATCAAAAAATTCATTTTCAAACAAAGAATTGAATCAAAAGCCATTTTTCTAAACTCGTCTTTTTATTTTTCTTATCAAAAATGGGGCGCGACATGATATTTAGTGAAAATATTAAAATAACTAATATATCTTTTAATATAAAATTTCTTTCTTGCTAGTAATTAATTTTACGAAATAGCTATTAGTAGAGGTTTCATCTTTATTGACTTTAGCTACAATAGTAATTAATTATACTTATAATCATAAAGGTTCAGCTATTTGATTAATTTTCTATAATGCACTAATAATTTTAATAAACATTTAAAATTTCAATGTTCCTTTAAAAAAAAGAACAAATTATCATTGTAGCAGGTTTACATTGTAGATAAGATTTTTAACTTACTAATATAATAGAAATAAATTATTACTGTTTCTGCCGCACAGTCAAGAGCTCTGCAAGGCGATTTTCAGGGATATAAAAGCAGCGTTTGAGATTCAGTTTTCACGGGTGATAGATGCATGTGCATTTCCGAAGATGTATGGTGGCCAAACTCCCTTCCCCTAGGTATGGGTTCACCATTGTGCGTTGGAAGCCAAGTGCAACTGGGCAGCTGACACTCAACACTGATGGGTGTTCCAAGGGGAATCCCAGTATGAGTGGTGGAGGTGGAGTGATTAGGGATTCCAATGGTCAACTAGTGTTTGCATTCTCAGCGTTCCTTGGTGAAGAAACCAGCTTACAGGCAGAGACTCTAGCGCTATTAATAGGGCTCCGGCTGTGTGCGGGATGGGGAGTGGCCACACCGTTTGTTCAATCGGACTCTGCAATCTTAGTGGGCGTTCTACAATGGCGATTCCATTGCCCGTGGCATGTTCGGGCGGAGGTAGAGTAGATATGGCAAATGGTTACGGAGGTGGGCAGGTTCTGACACTGTGTTCGAGAGACGAACAAAGTAGCAGACGTATTGGCTAATGTGAGGGTCACGCTTACAATTTATGACACCCTAGAGGCGGCTCCGGTGTTGGCTAGGGGTGCAATTCGACTTGATCAGTTGGGAGTACCGGCTGTTAGGAGAGGGAGGAGGGCCGTGAGAGGAGACACTTTGTCGTGACAGGAGAAACTTTTCCTTGTACTTAAAACTTTGTGCTTCTATATCTTGTATTTGGTTTTTATGAATAAAATCTAAAGAGTTTGTTTTAAAAAAAAGAAATAAATTATTACTGTTATAAAATGTCTTAAACTACTTGTTGTATTTTTTCATATATCTTTAATTATTTTATGATGGATTAATCATTTATATTGATACATGGACCAGTTACAATGACAAGCAAGGATATTAGTTGGGAACATGGTACACTCGTGGGTGGGAATTATTGTGGAAAAATTGTGAGATACGATTATTGTGGAAAAGTAATGCATGGTGGCATTACAAGGTTGAAAGAGCATATCAATCATGTCATAGGACAAGTTGAAGCTTGTCCAAGGGCACTAAAAGAAGTTACACATATAATAAAAATGCATCTAAAGATTGCTAAGGCTCAAAGAGTTACAATAAAAAAGAAAAAAGAAGAAATATTGAACTCTCTACAACAAGAAAATACGCATAATAATTTCAACATAGTTGGCGACGAGAAGGACGAAAATGTTTTTGAAATTGATGAAGAAAGTAGGATGGCGTTGGAAAAAAAATACATGAAGCAAGCAAATAGAGAGAGTTAATACTTGCAATTTTTAGACGAACAATGAAGGCATTCAATATCTGGGAGTTGACCTTCTATGTTTATGTCAGGTATTATTTGTAAACTAAAATATTATAACAAATTTGATATCATTTTATAAAATATAATTAAATAAAGTTGGAATTTATTTATTCATTTTTTATTTGTTAAACATTGTTAATTCTAGGAAATATGAGTAGTGGCACTTCACAACCAACGCCTTCTGAAAATAAAAGAGAATTGTCACACAATTTTATTGTCAAACAAGCAGATGAAATGACAAGCAGAGGAATTGACTCACATATGTTTCCTTTGAAATAAAAATCAGTCAAATCAATGTTTGCAGGGGAAAATATAAAAAGAGTCGGTAAGGTAATTTCAAAGTTTTTTCATTTCAATGCTATACCATGTCATGCAGCTGACAATCCTTATTATCAATCGAAGATTGATGAAATTGCCAAAGTTGGTCCCGGTATTAAAGGCCCTTCAACTTATCAAATTGGAAATGAATATTCAGACGAAGAATTTGAGGAGCTTGAGAAAATATCTTAGAGATATTTATGATAAATTTTCAACTTTTGGTTGTACACTTATGTGTGATGGGTGGAGCACCCATACAAAGCATCCACTAATAAATTTTATGATAGACTGTGATAGGGACATGATATACCATAGTTCAGTTGATTGTACCAATGTCAAGAAAGCTGTTGAATGTATTTTCAAGTTAATGGATGAGGTTATAGAGGCTATGGGAGAAATAAATGTTGTGCAAGTTGTGATAGATAGTGAATCTAGTATGAAAGCAGCTGGACAACTATTGATGAAAAGAAGAAAAATCTATTCTGGTCACCTTGCGCTGCTTATTGTGTAGATTTGATGTTGGAGGATATTGGCAAAATAGATAATATAAAAAAACTGTTACTCAGGGGAAGAAGATGACAAATTTCATATATAACAATAACAAAATAGTGAATCTGATGAAGATATATACAGGAAAAATGGAACTAATACGTCCAAGTATCACTAGATTTGTAACTGAATTCATTTCTATGGAAAGTCTTCTTCAGCATTCTACAGAATTGAAAAGAATGTGCACCTCAGATGAATGGGTAGAGTTCAATAACACTAACAAGAGAAAAACAGAAGTTGTTAAAGTAGCTGAGTTGATATTGTCAGAGAAGCTCTGGAAAAAAGTCAGAAATATGTGTGCAATAATGGAGCCTTTGGTCAAAATTCTAAAAACTATTGATCGAAATTATAAACCGGCATTGCCAATTACTTATGAGGCAATGGATAGAGCAAAAATGGCTATTCAAAAGTCGGTGTAATCATGAAGAAAGATTTGGGAAGTGATTGATAATAGATGGTACAACCAACTTCATTGTAATTTACATGCAGCAGGTAATTTAAAATATTACATGCAATTTAAATATGTAATATATGTGTATTTATTTATTTTCTAATTTTGTGATTTATTTTATTTAGTATATTTTTTGAACCCAGCCCTTCAATATTCTAGAACTTGTGTGTTTAATATGGATGAAGTTCGAAAAGAATTGAAGAAAGTCATGCAAAGTTGGAGCCAAATTAGGATGCACAAGTTGATGCAATAAATGAGGTATTCTTTTGTTATTTTATTTATTTATATTCATGATTATATTCATGAAAAAATTTTAAAAATTTAACACCTATGTATATATTATTTTTGTAGATCAAAATTTTTATACACTAAAAAGGAGAATTTGGAAGTGCGATTACAGTAAGAGCATTTTTGAAGCCTTTACCAGGTTTCAACTCAATTCATACTTATATAAACATTTAAATCATATTAATGAAGTTAATATTTTTATAATCTTAAAATAATAATAATAATTTTTTATTATTATTTTATTTAATATTACTTTATTTGTTTAGCTCAATGATGGCTTAACTATGGTGAAGATGCACCAAATCTAAGGAAGATTGCAGTGATAATATTGAGTCAAACTTGCACATCCTCTGGTTGCTAGCAAAATTGGAGTATATGGTCATTAATTCATACAAAACTACGTAACCATTTGGCAGTTAAAAAATTGCATAAATTATTTTTTGTGCATTACAATATGCAATTAAAAGTGAAAAATTTGATGCATCAAAGAGATACTGATGATTTCTATAACCCAATCGACTTAAATCACATTTTTCTTCAAGATGATAGATTGGATGATTGGATAAGAGAAAATGAACAACCTAAATTGCCTGAAGATAATCTGGATTGGTTGGATAAGAGCATTCATCAAATTGAATCAGAAAGTGATGAATATCAAGAACATGACAATAGTGGTTTTGGTGGTACATTGTCCCACTATATTACCAAAAAAAATAAAAAAAGGGGTCGCTAAATCATCAAGTAGGGAGCAGAAAAGTAAGGCTAAATAAACTAGTAAACATGCAGTTTCATCATCTTCAAATAAAAGTGACGGTGGTAACGATGATAATGAAGATGGAGGGGACAATTTTTTGAAACATAGGGGTGGTTACAATCAAGATAGCCAACAAACAGGAGGTATGTCATGGGGTCACGGGCAAGATAATTATTATGCCACTCAAGATACTGATCATGGCAATCGTCCTGGAATAGAAGCACAACGTCAATTCATCAATAATTTAAGTCAGTTTTCGAGCGAGGATACTTTTTCTCACCATTCAGGGTCACAAAGATATAGAGGAGTCGATGAGCAGATGCAAAATTTGGATATACATCCAACCTATGAGCATGAATCTAGCCAAAATTGGAGTACTAGTCAATTAGGATATGGTTATGACCAATCTCATATGGAATTTGTGAGGACTGGTAAAATCCCTTATCTTTTTTTTAAATTCCCTTTAATTTGGAATTTATTACTTTACAATAGCTTTACTACTCATTCACTTCCCTAATAGTTACAATTAATCATAGAACCAAGGGTTCCCCCTTTACTTTCATCATTAAGGAAACTTAGGATTTTTACGTCTTTTCGTAGTGTGAGTAATCGGTATAGAGGTTTGTGTACTAAATTTGGTGGTTAAGAGTGAGTTTATATAAGAAAAAAATGTGTGATTAGAAGTAATAATAATAAGTAAGTGAATCATAAGTGAAAACACTGTTACGGGCAAGTTAAGGAAAAACGGCTTGAACCGACATGCACCGTTTGTTGCTGATCGGGTGCACCACTTGAACACTATTTTATTAATTTAATCTCCTTGCTTTTATTTCATAAATATCAACCCTAAATATCTCTTATATCAGCCGAAATATTTGACTTAAAACAAGAGGAAAGGAAAAAAAAAAACAAGAGGAAAATTAGTGGTGCCAAGTGTCACTAGCTAGCCACAATTTTTGACTAAGAAACTTTCTTATCATGTCTTATCACCAATTCATCTTTCATGTCTTAAAACCAAACAAAAAAAACTTAAGAGTAGGAGAGGGAAAGAACCGTGAGCTAGGGGGAAAAAAACAAAAAGGAAAAAAATCTATCCAAGGTCTTGACCAAGACCCTTTGACCAAGCCTTTCTTAGTCTTCATCTTGTACACATTGAACCCAACCATTTCATTTTCTTGTAAGCTTGGCCGAGAGAGAGAGGAGAGGTAGAGAGAAAAACTCCATCTTGATTTCCTTGCTTGCTTTGTGAAAAAAATCAAACACTAACCCAAATCCATACCGATTAAACTTAAGTTAAGCTTGGAGAGAAGACCTTGGTGGAGTTTTTGGAGGAATAAAACTCTTGTTTGCTTGGGGTTTGAGGTACGTTTCTGGAAAACATCTCTTTTATTTGTCTCTTGAGATTCATTCAAGATAAGTTATGATTGAAGCTAAAAGAAGCATGGTTGTGAAAGATTTTATGGTTTTGGCTAGGGTAGCATGTAATTTCCAGCTTTAATGTTGAATTCCAGCCTTGATATGCATTTTCCAGCCATGAGATGAACTTGATAGTTTTGATATGAGATGGTTTAACTTTGATGTGAACTTTTAAGCTTGGGTGTATGGTTTTCCAGCTTTGGTTGAAATTTCCAGCTTCAGTTATAAAATTCCAGCTTTAGTAGAGAAATTTCCAGCTTTGATGATGAACTGCCCTGCTTCTGACCAACTTCATTCGCCCATGTTAGAGGCCTAATTAGGCTTAGGTCAAAACATGAAAGTTGTAGGAAATAATGTTACATAGCTACCTGTAAAACTTCAACTCAATCTGAGCACTGTAACATATGAAATGACTGAAATACCCCTGACTGCCAAATGTTCTTTTTCGCGTGCAGTTTTGAGATTTCACATTTTTGGCTTCGTTTTTCACTTTGATCCATATCAAATCAGCATTTGGCCATAACACTAAATTTTAGCTCTATGTTTCAGCTTTGCAACGCATCTGAAAATGCCTCAATCGGAATTTTACAGTTTGAGTTATTGCCATTTAAATCCAGTGCTGATAACCAGACTGACAATGAAATTCTGGTTCTGTAATATGCAAATTTGACCTAGATCAACTGGGAACTGGGTTGAGTTATTTTCATGAAAGTTGTAACCCTTTGGCTTAGCTTCGAAACAGTATAAATTTCACCCCAATCCGATAAACGTAGCTCCAGTTGTGACCAAAATGCTATAAGATGTCAAATCTGCTTTTAGCCTTTTGTCTTAAAAACTGATTTCCGGTTGTATTATTAGACTTGTGTTGTAATTGGATGATTTTGGAGCCTAACTGAAGGGCTATGATGGTAACATTGCTTGTGTGTGATTATGGGGCTGAATTGAGAAAAATAATGAAGCCATAAATGGCTGGAGAATAGGTAAACACAAAGGGCCTGCTGCCCAAATTTTCACTCGAGGGTTAGGTAGATACACTCGCGACTTGAGTAACGATTTGAGGATGAATCTAACTCGAATTGTCTAGGTTATTTGAGTCCTCTTTTGTAGAGGTATATAAGTTAGAGTTCGGCCGAAACTTGTACCCTTGAAAAAAATGAAAGTAACGACTAATAGAAATACGTTTTCCTCGTCACTTCGACTCAAATGGAGATTTCAAAGTTTTAAGAGTGAGCATGAGTTTTACAAATATTTTACTTATGTCCTTTGGTCTAAATGTACTCTTTTCACTCCAAAAATCATCTTTATACATTGTACTAGTAGTTATTCGGACTTTCTTTGATTCACCAAAACTTTAGATGGTTGAACAGTAATATTTTCTCTTGGTTATTCTTAGGGTTTGTCGGTAATTGACGGTATTATCCGAAAGGAAATTTGGACGTTACTTTGTTTAAACAGGTGAGTGTTCTTTGTACGTTATGTTTCCAATGACATTGTGGATTGTTGTGAATGTTTGATAATATGTTAAATGTTTTCAGTGATTGCTAAAAATGAATTTTACTAGGCGAGTGTGTACTTTATCGCACTCGACCTAAATGAATGTGAAATTGTTAATGATTAAATGATTAAATGCTACTTGTGCATGAATGTAAATCTTTTGGCTAAATTGGGCCCTTGCCCTTCGTTACCAATTGACTCGAGCCAGAAACAAACTCGGTCGAGCGATTGGTGACCTTGGAATAATGTTTGGTATATTCGAGTATGACCACGAAGATTGGTGGAGACTGGCCAGTGAATTGGCTAGTGGGGGAAATGAAATGAAGGAACGGATGACAAGAACAATGAAGGGGTTTTCGCTTACAAATGTGTTTTTAATGATTGGAGGAATCAGGAAATGGTTGGTGAATGACTGAACGAATGGCTCCACGTGAGCTTGTATCCTTTTAACGAATGTGTTACCATTGTTTTTATATTGTAAATGTTTTCTAGATTATTTGTTTTTCAATGATTAATGTCTTCGACTTAGTTATTTGATTATGTGTATGGAATCTCACTGGGCTTTTAGCTCATTCCGTTAGTTTTGTTTTCCTTACAGGGATGCGAGCGAGGGCGTGAGACCTGTACAAACTAGCATGGTCTAGTTCTTTTGAATTTTTACGATTGTACTCGCACTAATGCTTGGATAGGGTTGAATGTATTGGGAATTTAGAACCTTTGTCTTATTTGGGATTGTATTACTATTTGAGATAAAAATGTATGTAAGTATACGTTCTAAATTTGGGAACTGTTATTTCACTTATTCTTGAGGTTATATCTTATTTTTCTTGACGTGAGTGACTGAGTCCTGGCCAGAGTTGGGCAGGCTGTGACGCCCCCATTTCTCCCTAAGGCGAACCAAAGGGTATCCGCGGGACGCCTGCCCACCTCTTGCCAGGACTCAGTACAATCCACAATTCAAAACTCGGAATACTTCAAATAACTTCAATACATAATTAAAGTACTCCAAAATATTTCACACATACAATTATTTAGCTTTCAAACTTAAGTACAACCCAACGGAATATGTACTATAACCATCCACTATAATACAATTGAAAATTTTCAAAAGAAAGCTATCTAGTACTATTCACGAGCATTTTTGGTCTCGAACCCTGTTAAAGAGAACAAAAACGTGGGATGAGCTACACAATCCAGTGAGGTTCCAAGACACTCTAGTAGTTCTAATAAATCAAGTAATTGAGCATACCACATGTATGGTTCGGGGTTGCACGTTGGCTCATGAACATGAGACAATTATCATTATACGAGTACTTTGACCATATCACAGGTATGACACATTAACATGAGACAATTATCATGGTACGAGTAATTTGAGCATGTCATAGGTATGAGTCAAGATTTGCACATTGGCACATTTGCATGAAATAGTTATCTCTATGCAAAATAAACACACATTGAAGGATACGGTGTTTCAGTGGAATCATGTCGGTCATCTGTACCTTATAACTTCCGGAGACCCTTGGTTTGTCTGGCCATCACCTTATCCCTCCAATGGTAGTACTCGAGTATACCGAAACGGTAGCCCAGGGTTCCAACCTACCCGACCGAGCCCAGTCTTGGCTCGAGTAGGTCAGTAACTAAGGGCAGGGCTCAGATTCAGTTTAGAGCTTACAACATGCACAAGTAATCAAATAACTTGGCAAATGGTAAAAATTTATTCTTTTGGTAGGTCGAGTGAGATAAAGTACACACTCGCCTTAAAATGGTGGAAATTTCATATGAGCAATTACTAGCAACAATTAACACATAAACACGTAAGCAATATTTGATAATTTCATGTGAACATGTAATTTACAGTAATCAAGTAATCAAGTAGATAGGAAAACGGTAAGTAATTACGGTAAACGGTTAACGGTTGACGGTTAACGGTAGTAATCACGGTTAATTGGTAGACATTAGTCATTTTAATAGGCCACCATTGGCCGTTTCTCACTTTACCACTTAAGAGTCGAGGAGGTTCACTCCAGCCGACTTATGCAGCCATAGCATAATTAATCATTTAAACACATCACATGAATATGCAATTCAAGTATTTCATATCGAGTAATTCAAGTAGTCATGTAAATGTGCTCTTCAAACATTTCATATCGAGTAGTTCAAGTAGTCACGTAAATATGCTTTTCAAGTATTTCATATCTAGTAATTCAAGTATACCTTACTTAGATATGCATGAGTGTGGTAAATACTTAACATGTAGCACTTAACACTTAATGACAATGGGATAAGCATGTCATAGACTTATTCAAATTACGTACTCCTATATGGAACACTCACCTATTCAAAACAAGTGAGTAAGTACTCAAACAAGTGTTTAGGCGTCCACTTCGAGTTTCTCTTGAAGGTCTCCTTGAGCGCCTGAGCAAATAACCATCAATTATTATACACTATCACATAGAACCCCTACTTATCAAAGAAAGTTGTACTAGTGTACAATCTAAGGAGAATTCATGAATTGAACCTTAATTATTTATAATCGAGACTCGGAAGTGGGTTTCAAAAACACAAGAGAAATCTGATTTTCGCCTTTGAAATCAAGTGTAAAACGGTCTAGCAATATCGGAGGAAAATGGAGAGTTTGAAACCCTCAATTTCCTTTAAGGCCTTTAAGTTCGGAAATTTCAGATTCAGCAAGCAAACTTTGAAAAATCAGATCTCACTCTCTATGAGTCCAAAATTGGAAAATTTGGTACCGTTGGAAACTACTTCCAAAGTACTAAAAGTTCTTAGAATACACTTTTCCATGATTCCAAACGGAAAGTACTCAAAATTTAGCTCAAAGTTGCTGTTTTGGGACACTTGAGACAGGTTTAGGTCGATTTTCGGCCAACTTCGAAAATTCGGCAAAATTCACTTGATTTGAACTAACCTTTGAAATTTGGAACTCTATTAGAGTTGCAATCCAAGTTTAAGACAAGAGAAACGGAACAAGATTCGGAGTTTTGAGCACCAAGATATAGTAGCTCAAATTTGCTGAAAATTTGAGACAATAATGAAATTTCCAGGTTTAAAGTACCAACTTTGGAATTTTGTTCGAGTATCGAAATGGACTCGGAATGGCACCAAATTAGTGGTATTACACTACTGTAAAAGGGCCAATCCTATACCAAATTTCATAGGAAAATTCAATCTGGAAATTGGTTAACAAAACCACTAAAGTCCCAAGAAGTTCCAAGGCAAATCTGTCACGGACTTCCGTTTTTCCGTTTTCAAGCATTTGGCTGAGGAAATTTCCTCAAACATGGTTCATTGGTGTAGACAAGGTCTAATAAACATTCCAAGATAGGTTTGGTAGGTGATTAACCCCAAGAATCTCGAATTAACAAGTCTCAATCAAGTTTAGTAACAATTCTGCCCAAAAGGAGGGTTTTCCTTCAAGAAGTCAGTTTTGAAATACGGCTACAAATCACTCAATTCAACTCGGAATTGGACGTGGTTGGTGGAGTTGGAAAACAAATTTATAAAGCTACAATTTCTCAGAAGAAATCATTTTCAAAATATGTCCACAACTAGTCCACATTGGAGCCTAAAGTTGTAGTTCATGTTCTGCCTTCCAGGGAACTAACGAAACAGGGTAGCCAAGTTCAAACGGTTAGTACAGATTACTCAATTGGAATCAGGATGTAAATTTTATACCGTTGGAAATTTGGGAATGTCTAGTTTCCAGTGCCACAAACAGCACTCGATTTTGACATCGGAGTAAAAAGTTATGGCTGAAAGAAAAAGACTGCCTGGGCAATCCGGGAAAATTTTCCAGTTTTACTAAACCTTTGAAATCACTACAATTGACCAACCAAATCATGTTATTTTTCAATGAAACTTTCTACACCATTCATATAACATGTATACATCACAAACAAGTCATTAGAACCTCAAAATTTTGCCCCAAATTGCACGAACATGGCAGGGGTAAAATGGTCACTTTTGTTCATTGCACCTTCCTTGAATTTCTACCAACAATCCAACATTAATCCACTAATTTAAGCACTAAACCAACATTAATAGCATCATCATTCATCAAATTAGTCCATCCAATCCAAGTGGGAGTTCATAGAGCCCACACAACAATTTTTTCAACATAAACAAGCTACCCACATGCATGCATGAGCTTATATATGTTTTACTACTTCCATAAGACAAGATTTAAGGGCTTGATCGTCATATACCTTCTTAGATGCTAAAGGTCAGATTTTTGGCCACAAGAAAGCTCCAAGAAACCATGGAAATGAAGCTCTTCTCCTTGCCTAAGTGAATCTCCAAGTGGATAACAAGTTGGGTGTAAATTTTGAAGTGATTTGGAGTAAGAAAATGGAGTGAGATGATGAAGCTTTTGGTTCCTTCTTCTCCTTAGGGAGTTCGGCCAGCTTGAGGGGTGAGAGAGAGTGTAAAAATCTGATATGGTTAGCTTCTAGAGTAAGGTAGGTTGTTGGGGCTTGGTGCACAAAAGTCAACTCTTCATTAATGCGCATACGCGCGCGTTTCGTGCTCGTTTCCGCTCGGATTTGTTTCACTTGTGCACTAAACCTCTAATGCACTTATATTCATACTATTATTATTCATTCTTAATGGTCAAAAAAATAAAGGTCTAAAGTCCCTTAATTAATCGCGCGCGTGAAAACACGTACTTCCGATTTGTGCGTGATAAAATGAATTTTTCAAGAAATTCTATAACGATAGTATAACTAACTATCACTTGAGCACTTAAACATAAAAATACCTATTTCAAGGCTAATGTACAAGTCTCCAATTTTTCAAGCTCATTGTACTCTCAAATCGGCTATAGTCTTCAAACATGTATTCACTATTCTCACTTAACGAGCTTTCAAAATAATAACTTTTGGAATCAAGTCATTTTTAAAATACATGTGAGCCATAATTCCATGTATTTGAGCAATAAAAGGTTGAAATAAAATATTCGGACAAAACGTGTGAGTAAATAATTAATTAAACCAGTAAAATAAAATAAAATAAGAAAATTTCGGGTCCTCACAACTCCCCTCCTTAAAAGAATTTCATCCTCGAAATTCACACTTACGATAATAGCGTACCCCTTATTTGCCAGGTCCACTAGATCTACCAAAATTCACAGCTTCTATAATTTGCACTAACAATTAAGCACTGATTTCTTCATGGGACTCCGACCCTCCAAACTATAGGGCAACAATCACACTTTACTTGTACCACTCACGAAAATAGGGTTTTCACAAGAATAGTCAACTTCAGGGTCAATTAAAGGTCTAGTTAAATGATTCCATCTGATGGTTCGAAACTCGAATAGGAAGATATATTTTCGATAGAAAACTAACTTTACCAAAATCTTCGACTCAATTTGTCCAAAAATCATTTACTGGCATTTGATCTCCAAAATTAATAATTTTAGAAATAACCGGATTTCTTTGGTCCCAAATGACCACTCAAATTTTTGTTTAAATCAAGTCAATCATAATATGCGAGACAAAAACGAGGGTTTTTTTTTTATGTACACCAGATAAGTAATGAGTTCAAGTCACTTCACAAATAACCAACGAAATATTTCGAAAGTTCAAACATTCATAAAAGGTTGAAACATGTCCACAGGACCAACCACAAGATACGGTAGAACAATTATTAAAATTGAACAGAGGAGAACCTCTCTAGGTACCCAACTAGATCAATCTTTTATATCACTGATAGGTCTAATCTTCTCGTTCATTTTCGATTCATATCTATCACTAAGATCCCATTGGATTACATAAGACCGGCCATCATTCTTTCTCAAGAGTGCGGGTTGCCTAAACCCACACCACAACCCATTCATTGTCCTGGCCAAGCCATACTTAATATAAGTCTATAGGCGTAAGAAAAGGAGTAATTAAACATAGAAGAATTTAAAGCATATACAAGTTACAAATACATTAGAATTAGAAGCATGATTCTTTACATATATCAAAAGTCATAATATGAATCAAGAGGTCACAAACAAGCCAAGTAAAGTACATACCAAGTCAAAGTCAATAAACAAAAATGAACAAGTGATTATCAAAAGTGCATCCATCTCTAAGGCACAAACTCTTAAGTTCTACTCCCATCGTCCCACTACGAAAGATCACAAGTAGTGCTTCACTAGATTAATTGGAATTAAATGATCCCCATTCCTTAACATGTTCAACTTTAACCCCAACACAATGATCTTCTAGGCCACGATCTTCTTCACCTCTCGCACTTAATTATTGTGCCATCTTAGCCAAACGATTATCGGTTTCTTGTAACTATTCACGTGAAATATCGATTCATTCTTATTCCCCACAAATGGAGATCTCAAGTCCTTAACATTGTCCTCAACGCTTGAGTACTCGGGTACAAGAATTCGAAATAAGATAATTCACATCTCGAGCTGGCCAGTTCCCAAGAGTAAATCATCACATTTAAGATTCCTATCCAACATACATACCAAATGTTTTTCCCAAATATCAAGACAAAGGGGTTTATACCTATCACATTCATGATTCACAACATATACTTTAGAAGAGTACTTAAGCCTTTACTCATTCACATAATAAGGACCATAACACCATTTGACCCAAGCTCACCCCGCGCACAGACTACGCGAAACGGTTCTGATTTTCATCCTTACAAGCGGTCACTTAACTTTCAAACCAGTCACACAGTTCGGCATCCTAAACTTTTAAGCCTAGGATACACTACAAAGATCTGAAGCCTAAGCTCTGATACCAACTGTGACGCCCCCACTTCTCCCTAAGGCGAACCAAAGGGTATCCGTGGGACGCCTGCCCACCTCTCGCTAGGACTCGGTACAATCCACAATTCAAAACTCGAAATACTTCAAATAATTTCAATACATAATTAAAGTACTCCAAAATATTTCACACTTACATTTATTTAGCTTTCAAACTTAAGTACAACCCAACGTAATATGTACTATAACCATCCGTTATAATACAACTTAAAATTTTCAAAAAAAAACTATCTAGTACTATTCACGAGCACTCTTGGTCTCGAACCCTGTTAAAGAGAACAAAAACAAGGGACGAGCTACACAGCCCAGTGAGGTTCCAAGACACTCTAACAGTTCTAATAAATCAAGTAATTGAGCATACTACATGTATGGTTCGGGGTTGCACGTTGGCTCATGAACATGAGACAATTATCATTATACGAGTACTTTGACCATATCACAGGTATGACACATTAACATGAGACAATTATCATGGTACGAGTAATTTGAGCATGTCACAGGTATGAGTCAAGATTTACACGTTGGCACATTTGCATGAAATAGTTATCTCTATGCAAAATAAACACACATTAAAGGATACGGTGTTCCAGTGGAACCATGTCGGTCATCTGTACCTTATAACTTCCGGATCCCCTCGGTTTGTCTGGCCATCACCCTATCCCTCCAGTGGTAGTACTCGAGTATACCGAAACGGTGGCCCAGGGTTCCAACCTACCCGACCGAACCCAGTCTTGGCTCGAGTAGGTCAGTAACCAAGGGCAGGGCCCAAGTTCAGCTTAGAGCTTACAACATGCACAAGTAATCAAATAACTTGGCGAACAGTAAAAATTTATTCTTTTGGTAGGTCGAGTGAGATAAAGTACACACTCACCTTAAAATGGTGGAAATTTCATATAAGCAATTACTAGCAACAATTAACACATAAACACGTAAGCAATATTTGATAATTTCATGTGAATATGTAATTTATGGTAATCAAGTAATCAAGTACCAGGTAATCAAGTAGATAGGAAAACGGTAAGTAATTACGGTAAACGGTTAACGGTTGACGGTTAACGGTAGTAATCACGGTTAATTGGTAGACATTAGTTATTTTAATAGGCCGCCATTGGCCGTTTCTCACTTTGCCACTTAAGAGTCGAGGAGGTTCACTCCAGCCGACTTATACAGCCATAGCATAATTAATCATTTAAACACATCATATGAATATGCAATTCAAGTATTTCATGTCGAGTAATTCAAGTAGTCACGTAAATATGCTCTTCAAGCATTTCATATCGAGCAGTTCAAGTAGTCACGTAAATATGCTTTTCAAACATTTCATATCTAGTAATTCAAGTATACCTTACTTAGATATGCATGAGTGTAGTAAATACTTAACATGTAGCACTTAACACTTAATGACTATGGGATAAGCATGTCATAGACTTATTCAAATTACGCACTCCTATATGGAACACTCACCTATTCAAAACAAGTGTTTAGGCGTCCACTTCGAGTTCCTCTTAAAGGTCTCCTTGAGCGCTTGAGCAAATAACCATCAATTATTATACACTATCACTTAGAACCCCTACTTATCAAAGAAAGTTGTACTAGTGTACAATCTAAGGAGAATTCATGAATTGAGCCTTAATTATTTATAATCGAGGCTCGGAAGTGGGTTTCAAAAACACAAGAGAAATCTGATTTTTGCCTTTGAAATCAAGTGTAAAACGGTCTTGCAATATCGGAGGAAAATGGAGAGTTTGAAACCCTCAATTTTCTTTAAGTTCGGAAATTTCAGATTCGGCAAGCAAACTTTGAAAAATCAGATCTCACTCTCTATGAGTCCAAAATTGGAAAATTTGGTACCGTTGGAAACTACTTCCAAAGTACTAAAAGTTCTAGAATACACTTTCCATGATTCCAAACGGAAAGTACTCAAAATTTTGCTCAAAGTTGCTGTTTTAGGGCACTTGAGACAGGTTTAGGTCGGTTTTTGGCCAACTTTGAAAATTCGGAAAAATTCACTTGATTTGAACTAACCTCTGAAATTTGGAACTCTATTAGAGTTGCAATCCAAGTTTAAGACAAAATAAATGGAACAAGAATCGGAGTTTTGAGTACCAAGATATAGTAGCTCAAAGTTGCTGAAAATTTGATACAATTATGAAATTTCCAGGTTTAAAGTACCAACTTTGGAATTTTGTTCGAGTATCGAAATTGACTCAAAATGGCACCAAAATTAGTAGTATTACACTACCATATAAGGTCCATTCCTATACCAAATTTCATAGAAAAATTCATTCGGGAAGTTGGTTAACGAAACCACTAAAGTCCCAAGAAGTTCCAAGGCAAATCTGGCTCGGAATTCCGTTTTTCCGTTTTCAAGCATTTGGCCTAGGAAATTTCCTCAAACATGGTTCATTGGTGTAGACAAGGTCTAATAAACATTTCAAGATAGGTTTGGTCGGTGATTAACGCCAAGAATCTCGAATTAACAAGTCTCAATCAAGTTTAGTAAAAATTCTGCCCAAAAGGAGGGTTTTCCTTCAAGAAGTCAGTTTCGAAATACGGCCACAAATCACTGAATTCAACTCAGAATTGGACGTGGTTGGTGGCGTTGGAAAAAAAATTAATAAAGCTACAATTTCTCAGAAGAAACCATTTTCAAAATCTGTCCACAACTAGTCCACATTGGAGCCTCAAGTTGTAGTTCATGTTCTGCCTTCCAGGGAACTAACGAAACAGGGCAGCCAAGTTCAAACGGTTAGTACGGATTACTCATGTGGAATCAGGATGTAAATTTTATACCTTTGGAAATTTGGGAATGTCTAGTTTCCAGTGCCACAAACAGCACTCGATTTTGACATCGGAGTAAAAAGTTATGGCTGAAAGAAAAAGACTGCCTGGGCAATCCGGGAAAATTTTCCAGTTTTACTAAACCTTTGAAATCACTACAATTGACCAACCAAATCATGTTATTTTTCAATGAAACTTTCTACACCATTCATATAACATGTATACATCACAAACAAGTCATTAGAACCTCAAAATTTTGCCCCAAATTGCACGAACATGGCAGGGGTAAAATGGTCACTTTTGTTCATTGCACCTTCCTTGAATTTCTACCAACAATCCAACATTAATCCACTAATTTAAGCACTAAACCAACATTAATAGCATCATCATTCATCAAATTAGTCCATCCAATCCAAGTGGGAGTTCATAGAGCCCACACAACAATTTTTTCAACATAAACAAGCTACCCACATGCATGCATGAGCTTATATATGTTTTACTACTTCCATAAGACAAGATTTAAGGGCTTGATCGTCATATACCTTCTTAGATGCTAAAGGTCAGATTTTTGGCCACAAGAAAGCTCCAAGAAACCGTGGAAATGAAGCTGTTCTCCTTGCCTAAGTGAATCTCCAAGTGGATAACTAGTTGGGTGTAAATTTTGAAGTGATTTGGAGCAAGAAAATGGAGTGAGATGATGAAGCTTTTGGTTCCTTCTTCTCCTTAGGGAGTTCGGCCAGCTTGAGGGGTGAGAGAGAGTGTAAAAATCTGATATGGTTAGCTTCTAGAGTAAGGTAGGTTGTTGGGGCTTGGTGCACAAAAGTCAACTCTTCATTAATGCGCATACGCGCGCGTTTCGTGCTCGTTTCCGCTCGGGTTTGTTTCACTTGTGCACTAAACCTCTAATGTACTTATATTCATACTATTATTATTCACTCTTAATGGTCAAAAAAATAAAGGTCTAAAGTCCCTTAATTAATCGCGCGCGTGAAAACACGTACTTACGATTTGTGCGCGATAAAATGATTTTTTCAAGAAATTCTTATAACGATAGTATAACTAACTATCACTTGAGCACTTAAACATAAAAATACCTATTTCAAGGCTAATGTACAAGTCTCCAATTTTTCAAGCTCATTGTACTCTCAAATCGGCTATAGTCTTCAAACATGTATTCACTATTCTCACTTAACGAGCTTTCAAAATAATAACTTTTGGAATCAAGTCATTTTTAAAATACATGTGAGCCATAATTCCATGTATTTGAGCAATAAAGGTTGAAACAAATTATTCGGAGAAAACGTGTGAGTAAATAATTAATTAAGCCAGTAAAATAAAATAAAATAAGAAAATTTCGGGTCCTCACACAGGCGGTCCGCTAAACCCTGGGGTAGGCCCTAGGGAGAGGTGGGGTCGTCACAGGTGGTATCAAAGCCATTTCGCGTGGTCTATACGCTGAGTGAACTTGGGCCAAGTGGTATTATGGTCCCGATTACGTGAAAAGTGTAAATGATTTGATACTCTTCTTGAATGTAAGCTGTGAATCACGAATTTATAGGTATAAACTCTTTATCTTGATACTTGGGAAAATTAGATAGGTATGTTGGGTAGGAATCTCAAATATGGTGATTTACTCTTGGGACCGACCGGCTCGAGTTGTGAATTATTTTATTTCGGATTCTTGTACCCGAATGCTCAAGAGTTAAGGGCAACGTTAAGGACTTGAGATCTCCATTGCGGGGAATAAGAAAGGGCTAATGTTTTGAGAAAGCAAGTGCAAAGGGTCTAAGGACGGCTAGTTTGGGTAGTAAGAGAAGTGAGAGATCGGATGAAGAATATTTTAACCGAGTATGGGATGGCATGTTGTGTTTTCTTCTTGTTTTGCCCCTGTGTTGCCACTGTATGTATTTTGCTTGTAACATGTCGATGCTTACATGCATAGTACTTGCTGCACTTGATTTTGTTCAATTTGATATGTATTTTTGTGAACTTGATATGTTATAGATGTGCTAAGCATGTTTCCTTACTCTTGATTTTATGGTCTAAAAATTGTCTTTATCTTGCCGCTTTAGTCAATTTATTTTGTTTACCTACTATATTACCTTTTGGAAAAGAAAAAAGAAAGAGAGAAAAAGGGTATGGAGGGGAGACGTAGTCGCGGACATGGAGCTAGTCGTGGCCGTGGGGCTAGGCAAGCTCAAGAACCAAGAGGAGAAAGAGAAACTGCAGCTGAGCAAGATCGTGAACTAAGGGTTGAAACAGGAGACCAAATGGCGACAGCGATACAATAGATGACTAATATCTTAGCGCGATTGGTAGACCAACAAGGCCAAACGCCAGTGAATCAACCCCGGAACCCCGAGATAGGAGAGGATAGGGCCCTGGAGCAGTTTCAAAAGTTTGTCCCTCCGAAATTCCTTGGAGGGCCCGATCCGGAGATAGCTGAGCAGTGGTTAGAGGCGATTATTAACATCTCCGCAGCTTTGAACTACACGGAGCAAAGACAGGTGAACTTTGCTGTATTTCAATTTGAAGGACCGGCCGAGCATGGTGGAATGTTATTAGGGCAAAGTGGGAGAGAGAACAGACTGCATGGACGTGGGTAAACTTTATAAGGGAGTTTAATGAGAAATATCTCCCACATTTGGTGCAAAAAAAGAGAGAGAATGAGTTTATTAGATTGCGTCAGGGAACCCAGAGTGTGGCCGAATATGAGACCCAGTTCACTAAACTATCTAAGTTTGCTTTCGAATTGGTGATTACGGAGCGGAGAAGAGTGAGACGGTTTATATAATGATTAAATTTGGAAATCCAGGAAGCTTTAGCGGCGGTTTAAGTTAATACTTTTACAGAAGCTCTTGAGAAAGTTCAAAGAATTGAGGATGCGAAGGCACAGGTAAAAGCTTTCCAAACACGAAAAAGAGGTACATGTAGTAGTATACATGAAGAACCTAGAGAAAAGATAATGCCTTCCAAAGTGCAAAAGGTGAACCATTTACCTCACCCACCATGGACCTGAGGAGCACTAGATGAAGGGTTTACAAAAGGAAGTCAAATAGGACAAGAGGAAATTTTTTGAGAAGGCCAAAAAGTTTCTTCTTGCTTGGCCTGTGGGTATTATGGGAAGGCAAATCACAATGAAAATGATTGTTGGAGAAAGGGGCGAAAGTGTTTGATTTGTGGGAGTAGCAATCATCAAATTAGCAATTGTCTGAAGAAACAGCCACGAGAGAGTAGTGCACAACAAGTGGATAGAACCAAATCGAAACAAACTAATGAAAGAGGGAACCGATCCAAAGTACCAGCACAGGTATATGCCTTAGACAAGCAACAAGCTTCAGAGCCATCTGAGGCGATGGAAGGTAAAAATTTCGAGAACGAAATTTTCTTAAGGGGGAGAGAGTGTGAGGACTTGTAAAATCCCTTATCTTTTTTTAAAATTCCCTTTAATTTGGAATTTATTATTTTATAATAGCTTTACTACTCATTCACTTCCCCAATAGTTACAATTAATCATAGAACCAAGGGTTTCCCCTTTACTTTCATCGTTAAGGGAAATTAGGATTTTTACGTCTTTTCGTAGTGTGAGTAATCGGTATAGAGGTTTGTGTACTAAATTTGGTGGTTAAGAGTGAGTTTATATAAGAAAAAAATGTGTGATTAGAAGTAATAATAATAAGTAAGTGAATCATATGTGAAAACACTAGTACGGGCAAGTTAAGGAAAACTGGCTTGAACCGACATGCACCGTTTGTTGCTGATCGGATGCACCACTTGAACACTATTTTATTAACTTAATCTCGTTACTTTTATTTCATAAATATCAGCCCTAAATATCTCTTATACCAGCCAAAATATTTGACTTAAAACAAGAGGAAAGGAAAAAAAAACAAGAGGAAAATTAGTGGTGCCAAGTGTCACTAGCTAGCCACAATTTTTGACTAAGAAACTTTCTTATCATGTCTTATCACCAATTCATCTTTCATGTCTTAAAACCAAACAAAAAAAACTTAAGAGTAGGAGAGGGAGAGAACCGTGAGCTAGGGGGAAAAAAACAAAGAGGAAAAAAATCTATCCAAGGTCTTGACCAAGACCCTTTGACCAGGCCTTTCTTAGTCTTCATCTTGTACACATTGAACCCAACCATTTCATTTTCTTGTAAGCTTGGCCGAGAGAGAGAGGAGAGGAAGAGAGAAAAACTCCATCTTGATTTCCTTGCTTGCTTTGTGAAAAAAAAAATCAAACACTAACCCAAATCCATACCGATTAAACTTAAGTTAAGCTTGGAGAGAAGACCTTGGTGGAGTTTTTGGAGGAATAAAACTCTTGTTTACTTGGGGTTTGAGGTACGTTTCTGGAAAACATCCCTTTTATTTGTCTCTTGAGATTCATTCAAGATAAGTTATGATTGAAGCTAAAAGAAGCATGGTTGTGAAAGATTTTATGGTTTTGGCTAGGGTAGCATGTAATTTCCAGCTTTAATGTTGAATTCCAGCCTTGATATGCATTTTCCAGCCATGAGATGAACTTGATAGTTTTGATATGAGATGGTTTAACTTTGATGTGAACTTTTAAGCTTGGGTGTATGGTTTTCCAGCTTTGGTTGAAATTTCCAGCTTCAGTTATAAAATTCCAGCTTTGATGATGAACTGCCCTGCTTCTGACCAGCTTCATTCGCCCATGTTAGAGGCCTAATTAGGCTTAGGTCAAAACATGAAAGTTGTAGGAAATAATGTTACATAGCTACCTGTAAAACTTCAACTCAATCTGAGCACTGTAACATATGAAATGACTGAAATACCCCTGACTGCCAAATGTTCTTTTTCGCGTGCAGTTTTGAGATTTCACATTTTTGGCTTCGTTTTTCACTTTGATCCATATCAAATCAGCATTTGGCCATAACACTAAATTTTAGCTCTATGTTTCAGCTTTGCAACGCATCTGAAAATGCCTCAATCGGAATTTTACAGTTTGAGTTATTGCCATTTAAATCCAGTGCTGATAACCAGACTGACAATGAAATTCTGGTTCTGTAATAAGCAAATTTGACCTAGATTAACTGGGAACTGGGTTTAGTTGTTTTCATGAAAGTTGTAACCCTTTGGCTTAGCTTCGAAACGGTATAAATTTCACCCCAATCCGATAAACGTAGCTCCATTTGTGACCAAAATGCTATAAGATGTCAAATCTGCTGTTTAGCCTTTTGTCTTAAAAACTGATTTCCGGTTGTATTATTAGACTTGTGTTGTAATTGGATGATTTTGGAGCCTAACTGAAGGGCTATGATGGTAAAATTGCTTGTGTGTGATTATGGGGCTGAATTGAGAAAAATAATGAAGCCATAAATGGCTGGAAAATAGGTAAACACAAAGGGCCTGCTGCCCAAATTTTCACTCGAGGGTTAGGTAGATACACTCGCGACTTGAGTAAGGATTTGAGGACGAATCTAACTCGAATTGTCTAGGTTATTCAAGTCCTCTTTTGTAGAGGTATATAAGGTAGAATTCGGCCGAAACTTGTACCCTTGAAAAAAAATGAAAGTAACGACTAATAGAAATACGTTTTTCTCGTCACTTCGACTCAAATGGAGATTTCAAAATTTTAAGAGCGAGCATGAGTTTTACAAATATTTTACTCATGTCCTCTGGTCTAAATGTACTCTTTTCACTCCAAAAATCATCTTTATACATTATACTAGTAGTTATTCGGATTTTCTTTGATTCACCAAAACTTTAGATGGTTGAACCGTAATATTTTCTCTTGGTTATTCTTAGGGTTTGTCGGTAATTGAGGGTATTATCCGGAAGGAAATTTGGACGTTACTTTGCTTAAACAGGTGAGTGTTCTTTGTACGTTATGTTTCCAATAACATTGTGGATTGTTGTGAATGTTTGATTATATGTTAAATGTTTTCAGTGATTGCTAAAAATGAATTTTGCTAGGCGAGTGTGTACTTTATCGCACTCGACCTAAATGAATGTGAAATTGTTAATGATTAAATGATTAAATTCTACTTGTGCATGAATGTTAGCCTTTTGGCTGAATTGGGCCCTTGCCCTTCGTTGCCAATCGACTCGAGCCAGAAGCGGACTTGGTCGAGCGATTGGTGACCCTGGGATAATGTTTGGTATACTCGAGTATGACCACGAAGATTGGTGGAGACTGGCCAGTGAATTGGCTAGTGGGGGAAATGAAATGAAGGAATGAATGACAAGAACAATGAAGGGGTTTTCGCTTATAAATGTGTTTTTAATGATTGGAGGAATAAGGAAATGGTTGGTGAATGACTGAACGAATGGCTCCACGTGAGCATGTATCCTTTTAACGAATGTGTTACCATTGCTTTTATATTGTAAATGTTTTCTAGATTATTTGTTATTCAATGATTAATGTCTTGGACTTAATTATTTGATTATGTGTATGGAACCTCACTGGGCTTTTAGCTCATTCCGTTAGTTTTGTTTTCCTTACAGGGATGCGAGCGAGGGTGTGAGACCCGTACAGACTAGCATATTCTAGTTCTTTTGAATTTTTGTGATTGTACTCGCGCTAATGCTTGGATAGGGTTGAATGTATTGGGAATTTAGAACCTTTGTCTTATTTGGGATTGTATTACTATTTGAGATAGAAATGTATGTAAGTATACGTTCTAAGTTTGGGAACTGTTATTTCACTTATTCTTGAGGTTATATCTTATTTTTCTTGACATGAGTGAGTGAGTCCTGACGAGAGTTGGACAGGCGGTCCGCTAAACCCTGGGGTAGGCCCCAGGGAAAGGTGGGGTCGTCATAGAATCACTCCTGACTATTATAGCGGATATGGGCCATTTGGTGGATTTGGACAGGTCAAAAGGTCTACTAGCATTCATGGTAGTGGATACCATGAAAAAGAAATAGATAAATCTTATGATGGTTCTTCTTTCGATTCCAATAGCATTGGATTTTATGGTCATGATTTTGCTACATCATATAGTACTATCGAGGGTTTGGATACTACCATCATGCTCAGCAATTCATCTCCAATCCAAAATTTCTTCCGTCTAATGATTAGGGAACGTCTAGTCAATCCTCACATCTAGCAAATACACCAGATAGCTCTTATACATTACCTACTCAAGGCCCTGTGCCATTTCCACATCTATTTTACCGTTCATTTAGAAATGAGGGTGACTTTGAATCATATCGTCATTCTAAAGTAATAGTATATCTTTTTAGATATTTGTCTTTTATTTAATATGATTTCTTTTTTTTGAAAGGAGATTGATCATGAAATAAGCACAATTATTCCAACTTTATGCTATAAATAAATTCTTATTTTGTATTGTTAATGGTTAATATTACTTTTGTAATTATTAGTTTTAAAATTTTGGTCTGTGCTATTTTGATTTTGATTGTGATGCCATTGTGTTAAATGATTAAAAGTACTTATTGTATTGAATATGTATAAAAATAATTCATTTTATAAATTTTCTTTTGCTAGTTTTTTATTATTTTTGTTTAGATATATATATTTTTATATTATTAACAATTTTTGGAATATTAAATGTTTCAAAATTTACGCCTCACCGAAATTGCGACCGATATGTCGAGACCGATGTGAAATGTTCCGGACCACGACTGCGACTTTGAACCATGCTTGCAACTAATGATATCAAGGATGATCATCAATTATCACTCGAGGAATATGAAAGGTAATAGAATGAGGAATTGGGACTCAATGATATGGACATTCTTCAGATGATGTAGCTTACAATGCAGTGGATACTGGACCTAATGGTGAAACAGAAGTCTGACGTGATGCTCTTGTTTCTTTAACTGAAGCATGTTTAACTTTGACATTTCTTGGTATCATTACTAGGATGTAGTGTATAACACTTACATCAGCAAGATATGGATATAAATAGATAAAGATTAGCATACATTAATTAAGTTTAGATGCCATCACAGTATGTACCAAGATTTATGAGTTAGGCCCGTTACTAAAACATAGTCTAGCTAGCAAAATATTTTGTGACGACCCCACTTTCCCCTAGGGTGTACCCTAAGGTTTAGCAGACCGCCTGCCTGACTCTCATCAGAACTCACTACAAACCCCAATCAATAACATTTAAATACTTCAAATTGTCCAAATATTCAAATCAAAGTACAAGTCAAAAGAAAAGAACTTAAATGACTAGTACCATAATACAGTGCCGGCCAAATACAAGTTCAAGATTTTCGAGTACAAATTATTATTATTTTTGTCTCTCTGATCCCCACACCCTGTTAAGGAAAACAAATAATGGGATAAACTAAAAACTCAGTGAGGTTCTATGAAAACAACACGCAATCTATTAGGCTTTATAAAATTCACATCATGGCATGATCACATATTTTATGAAACAAGCAATATCCAGATAAATCATTTAATAATGTACAGTCAATAACATATTCATGTAAAAGGATATAGTCTACTTGCGAACCAGTTCAGTAGAAATAGTATGCTCTTGTGAGCCAATTCAATAGAAACAGTAGCTCTTGCGAGCCAATTTAGTAGCAACTTATCCAGGATCTGTTGACACTCCGTCAATCATGGAAATATAGTAACAAGTCCAATAGAGCATCGCTTATCTCCAATCTCCGTCCACCGTTCAACCCCTACCGGGCCAGAATTTCAAAGATAACAGTAGAGGTAATACTCGAATATACCAAATCCAGTTGATCCAATCCAATGGAATAACAGTAAATAACACCCATGATTCGTCAATCTACTCGACCAAACCCTTGCTAGCTCGTTTCGACCAACGAGCCAGTGGGGTTTGGGATCCCAGACAGTTACTTTCAAATCATGCACATGTATATCAGTTCACTTGTAAACAGGATAACAAGATCTCAGTAAAATTAGGTCGAGTGCGATAAAGTACACACTCACCTATTCAATATCAAGTCAAGCAAGCTTAGCAAGTCGAGTGCGATAAAGTACACACTCGCTTTTGAAATAACAAGTCAAGATATCTAGCAATTTCAAGCAACAAGTCACACAAAGCATCAATCAAGTATATCACATGGTCCTAACATGCACTTAGAACACTCACCAAATCAAGTGGACAGTCATGCCTTAGCTTCAAGATTTTCTTCTAGCACACCACCGACTCTTGAGACATGTGCAAATTACAATTACTAGACCTTTCGACATTACTAACTTTCGTCCCAAAACTACTAACTATCTTAGTCAAACCAAGTGGAATATCACATAAATTCTAGTTTAGAAGAGTTATCAAACAAGTAGGTTGAGATATATATAGTTTTATAACCAAATTCTTGAAAATAAGGTTGGAAAACATGCCCTCATTCTCAGCTACTTTTGATAGAAATTTGTCACCAAGTTTACTTCAAATTTTCTCCAAAAATCAGTGAATTTAAGTCATAGAGACCATTTTGCGAGTAAAACTCTTATAAGATAGTATAAATGGAGTTTTGGTCAAATTTGGTTAAATTTCTATCCTAGAGTTCAAAGTTAGACCCCAAAATCCAAGTACTAGTTTAAAATTACTCAAAACAGAATTTTTCATATAGCGTGATTCATGTTTTCCACCTAAAGTTCATTAGTTCTTCACTTAAATCCTCTTCAATTCCACATGTATTTTACTATCATACTTCCTAGGTTGTTCTAAGCTCGAAGTTTGGTCGAAGTTCCCAGAAAAGTTTAAAAAATAGTTTGAAATTGTCAACCGTTCCAATCGGTCCAAAATATATTCAAATAGCTGACCAGCTCAAGTTTCTTTCCCCAAAACTCAATGTTTAATGCTCTAGTGAGGGTAAATGTGAAATACAAGGCAAAATAGAGGATTATAGAGTATTCTTGACCAACATTTGCACAATTTCAGCTCACAAAATGGAAATCAATTGGAAGAAAACACAGCCACACTCTTGAATATAAATCAACAATTCAACCATGTTCCTTTCAAAAGTTTCATTCAATCTTCCAAATCATCAACCAAGATCCATCATGCAATCACATAAACAACGAAATGAGGGCATGCAGCTTTAAAATCCAGCAAAACTTTCCAAAAAATTTCAGTTTTAAAACAAAATTCTCAGCTCTACTCCATTGGCTCTCAAATATCAACATAAACATAAATTTCAGTAAGGTTCCTTCAAAAGTCAACACTTATCTCACTTGGATTCAAGCAAAACACAATATGCATGTCAAGATGAGAGAGATAAGAGACATGTAAAGTGTGATACCTCAACTTTTAGGATAATGTTTTTTTTAGTCTCAACGAGGATATTACGGTTTCATTATTTTATTTTTGTTTTAAGACATTGTTTTGCTTTAAAGACTAGAAACCCTACTTGTACTCAAAACCCTAGTTTTACTTGTGACTAACACGTTTTTCTTAAATCCCTCATATTTTACTCAAAACCCTAATTTTAATTTATGGAGTTGTAAAATCCCTCATATTTTTCTTAAAATCCCCTTTTATTTGGAATCTATTACCTTATAATAGCTATACTACTCATTTACATCCCCAATGGTTGGAATAAAGACTCGAAATTAAGAGTTTTACCTTTTCATTCATCGTTAGGGTAAGCTAAGATTTTTACGTCTTTTCGTAGTGTGAGTAATCGGTACGGAATGTGTACTAAATTTGGTGATTAAGAGTGAGTTTTAGATAAGAAAAAGTGTTTGATTAGAAGTAATAATAATAAGTTAGTGAATTATAAGTTAAAACCCTAGTACGTTCGAAATAAGGAAAATCGGGTTGAACCGATGTGTGTGAGAACCCGTAACTTTTCCATTTTCTAGGTTTTATTATCTTTAATGGCATGTTTTCTGCATTTTCTTGATTAGGAAATTTCTAGATAATTTTTATGAGTAAATAGAGGTTTTAGGTGATTTTTCTAGTATCGAATAGGTTTGGAGAAATTAAGAGCGTATTTCGGACGTGGGACCCGCTAGGGTGAAAAGTTCGGCAAAATTCGGCCAACTAGGTTAAGTTTTGGACACTGGGTTTAAATTATCGGGTGCTAAGAGATAATTAGAGGTTACCCAAGTGGATTGGTGAGAGAGGAAACAAAGAGATAGAGATGCATTAATTAGGGTGACAAGTGTCACCATATGATTCAATCTTGCTATAAGACCACTATTCATTCTTTTACCATTTGACCAACTAAACCAATAAAATAAAAATTACCAAAATTTACCCTTATTTCAAGCTCTTGAAGTCGGCTCTCTCCAAGGAAGAAAGAAAGAAAACCTCTCCAAATTCTTAGCTCTACTCTTGCTCAAATCCAAGAACTCAACCATTTAATCTTGCTTTTGTTCCATAGAAACTCTTAAGTGAGTGATTGTGAGGTGTTTAGTGGAGTTGTTTGGAATACTAAAGTGATTAGTTGCTCCCTCTCTTGTGTTGCTAAGGTGAGTAGTGAAGGAACCCCTCTCCTCCATCTAATGATGTTTAATTCATGATTGGTGGTGGTATAAGATGCAATTTTGTGGATTATATTTTGATTTTTGGTTGAATTGGTGAAGTTTTATAATTATTGGTGATATTTCTGTTTTCATATGAATATGATTATGTGGTCATGTATGATGATTGGAAATGATAGTTAAGGAAGCTAGAAGGTGGAAAAAGTGGTTAATTGCAAGCAATTTCTATTTTGGAAAGAAAATTGGAAAGTTAGGGTTTCTTTGATTTACATTCTGCCTGGCACTGTAGCTCATAGTTAGAGGCTGAATTGGCCTTGGGTTAAAACATGAAAGTTGTAGGGAATGATATTTTAGAGATACCTCCAAAAGTTAAGGTCAATCGGAGCAACGTAGCTTATGAAAAGATGGAATTACCCTTGCTGCCCTGTTTCTACCCGAATTTGAGAATTGCTTCTGTACTGGGTTATTTTGGTTGGGAATGCTTCGGAATTAGTTGTTGAGGCCTTCTGATGAATTGTATCCCTGTTTCTTAGCTTTCATATGGCTTTGGAATTACTGGATTTGGACTTAGGTAGCCTGATTTATGATGTTTGCACCAGAATGCGATTTGTGAATCTGTTTTGGCGGTTCTGGTGTAGTATATTGCATTTTTGACCTGGTTACACTCGAAACTGGGCTGAGTGATCTTCTGTAACATTGTAACCCTATCTCTTAGCTTCGAAAAGGTGTCTCTTGCACCTCCATCCGATAATCGTAGTACCATTGGTATGAAAACCGCAAAATGGTGTCAAAAACTATTTTTTTTGGGTTAACACTTAACTCCATTTCCGGATTTTTCTGGTTTCCTCTAATGCTTATGTATGCTTATAGAACCCTATTTTGGTAGTATTTGGCATTGGTTTATGACTTGTAATCGAGTCTTATTGTGCTTATTGGAATATTTTAGGGCTTGACTTTCCTTTCCGGTCATTTTCCTAGCTAAATTTTGTACTTGAATGACTTTAAGCCTAGTGAACGGCTTTTGGAAATGAGATTATTTTTGTACGAGATGTTGGAACTGATTTGAGGAAATAATGAAGCCATAACGACTGGAAAAGTAAGCAAATTTAGGGGAAATGCTGTCCAATTTTCTAGGCCGTTTGGTTCCTTTAAGTTTGAATTGCCTTTTGGTAGAAATGAAGGGCTTTTGGGTTGTTTGAGCCTAGGTCTTCATGTTACCTTTTCGTTTCCAAAAATCATGTCTTGCACCCTTGCATTAGTAATTATTTGGCGAGGCATACGACTGGTAGTCGAGCCTCACATATGCATTCTGTATACTCGATTTTTGACAGTGGAACCTTCAATTGTTTTATTTTGATTATTTTAGGGTTTCTTGGTGATTAAAGCTCTCTTGTGGGCAAAAACTTTTGAGGTATCTGTACTGACATCGGTGAGTGTACCACTCCCCTCACTTGTTGTTTAACTCGATTTCTGTACATACAATCTGTGATATGAACGATTGAACTATCTGTTTATTTTGTTTGAGACGAGGGTGTACTTTATCACACTCGTTCTCTTGTCTGTTCATATGCCAATTTTTGGTGCGAATCTGAATCTGTTATCTGTATCTGTATCCGTATCTGTATCTGTTCTGACATCGTTTGGAAGCTTGTATCCAACGACCTTTCTGTGACCTCTGAGCTCAACACCTGTGGCTAGTTACTCGAGTCGGGCCGGCAAGGGCCTAGTCGATTAGATAACGAACCACGGTAGTCTGTTTTGGGATCTTTGGGTATTGAGACCCTTGATTCCGGTATACTCGAGTATTACCATTTCTGATCTGATTGGATTTCGGGCCCGGTGGGGGTATGTGAGGTGGAAGGAATCGAAGAAAGTGGAGTCTACGGTATTGGTTACTTCTATAACGTTGACGGAGTGTCAACTGTTATTTCGACCAAGTTTCGGTGAAGCAAATGGGAATTTGGCTCCTGAGAGCCACCCGTATCCTTTCTGTCTATGGTGTTTGTTCACTTCTTTATTTGATGCACATATGTGATTAATTGAATATGAAGTTCCATGTTTCTTATTTGCTATGATTTTGGTACCTCATTGAGCGTAAGCTCACCCCTTCCCGTCATCTTTGTTTTCCTTACAGGGAACCACTTTTGGGGCTAAGATGTTTTGACGCACGAGTCAAGCTAGTTTTATTATAGTTTTGTAAAGCTCCTCGATAGTTGGAAAACCCTAAATGTATTTTGATCTAATTATCTTCTTTTGTTCCGTAAATTACAAACGTATGTGTATAAAACTATTTACCCTGTTCATGTATACTATTTGGATTGGAAATGTTTTCCCGAGTCATATGGCCATATCTGTATTCGTTGGGCTCCGGGCTGGGTGGTGATGTGGCAACTACTATTCATTGTGGTGTTGCTTTTCGTTTTGCCATTTGGCGACTCTGAATCGTTTGAGCGCACTATTACCTTCCTGAACGTTTTCGATTTCTTTTAACGACTCGATTGAATCCTGGCGGGAGTTGGGCATGCGGCCCACCGAACCCTTTGGTTCGCCTTAGGGGGAGGTGGGGCTGTCACAATGTGTACCGTTCGTTACCGATTGAGTGCACCACTTGACCACTACTTTATTACCTTAATTTCCTTGTTATTAATTGAACAAAATCAGCTCTAAATGTCTTCTCAATGCAGCCGAAATTGTGGACCAAAAAAACAAGCAAGAAAAGAAAATTTTGACTTCCAATCAAAGTGTGACACTTGTCCAACTTTGACCCAAATCAATTCCTACCTTCGTATCTTTCTTGGAGCTCATTTCAGCCTTCATTTCAGCACCTTTTAGCTGTGAGTTGAAGAGAGAAAAGAGAGGAAGGAAAGCTAGCAACTTCACCTTGAATCCATCTTAGTTTGAGTGAAAATCCAAAATCCAAACCGATTAAACTTTCATTTTAGTGCTTAGATAGTTGTGTGTGGTAAAAGTTTGGGAAGAAAGTATTTGGTTTCACACCTACAAGGAGTTTCTAGAAGGTACCATGGCTGTTTAAAAGGAGAAGAAATGAAGTTGGTTCTCTCAATACTCTCTCTCTCTCTCTCTCTCAGAAATGTAAATGATGAAGGCAAGAAAGTGTTGGTTTGAAAACTTTTGTCTTGGTCAAATTTGTCATGCCATATTGGAAAAGTGTCATGCCATTTGGGAAAGCTTTTGTCTTGGTCAAATTTGGTAGGAAAGCTTTTGTTTTGGTCACATTTGTCATGCCATTTGGGAAAGCTTTTGTCTTGGTCAAGGTTGGACAGAAGATTGACAAGTGGCAAAATAAGAAGTAATACCTGTCTAATTACCTCTAATTTACCAAAAATATCTAGTTCTCCTTCAATTATCTCTTAACATCTCTTGATACATAATGCCGTTAGCACAAAACTCCCTCTTTTTCACTAAATTTATTGCACATAGCTCACCAATCAGTCACATTTGCATAACGCACTATGAAACATAACATGCAATAAATTGAATGAGGCAATAGAAATAAAAATCATGACTCAACCAGTAAAGTAACAAAAAATGCAAGGCACATAAGTTATACCAATTAAAATCATAGGAAATGAATTTTCGAGGCCTCACACTCTCTCCCCCCTTAAGAGAATTTCGTCCTCAAAATTCCAACCTTTTCTCACACAAAACTTGATTCTATAAGATTTTCCTCCAACTCCCAAGTTGCTTCCTCTTACACAAGATGTTTCTACCACATTGTACCTAAAGGAGAATGTTATAAACAAAATGGCTAAACTAATAGGCTAAAGAAATTCAAAGAAAATTCCATTATTCAAGATGATATACGCTTAGGTATCGATAAAAAGAAGAAATCGTAACTACGAAATTTACATACTACTCTTGCTAGATCTTTAAATCATACACTATACTTTGGCAAATAGTCCCCAATATAAATCTCCTATCATTTCTACAATTAAATCATTAAAAATGTGCTATCCTCTGTAATTGAAATTCCTTCCTTCATTACTAACCACAAATCCAAGAATAGTTTGCAAAAATTGAATCATTGAATCAGGTACCAAGTTCATTCTAACGGAGATACAACTTACTACGTAAATCTTTCACTCACATAGTCCGATAAATACAACTATTTCAGGTAAAATATCACTAATTGCTAACTTTGACTATTACAGCAGTTTCACCATCATGAAATTCATTTATTTTGGGCAGCTCCTCACTTGATGTCCAAGTTTGCCGCATCGAAAACATGCATCAGTTTTCAAATAACATATTCCAGTATGAGTTTTATCACAAATTTCACACTTAGCGACATTTGCAATAGAATTAAGTAAGAAAGTTGGAATCTTTGATGGAGATCTTACTGGAAAATTTCTGTTATGACTGGCTGAGAAAGAGAATTTCAGCTTTCTTTTCAGAAATTTTGCGGTGATTTTGATATATTCTTGTTCAACATACTTTATAAGACCTTAATCTTTACACGTATGTCGGACTTGAGCCAAAACAAAGAGATTTAAGAGGGAAAAAACTTAGTTTTCCAAACTGTTTGCTTGCTGGAAATATTTCAGTTTTGAATCAAAAGAGTTTTGGCCAGTTTTCTTCAAAATTCTTGGTTATAATTGAGATATTTTTGCTCTACATAGCATTTGAATCGTTAATCTAGCATATATGTGATTTTTTCCCTTGATTTGAACTTGACTTTTAGTACTTGAAACCTTAATTTGGTGAGATTTTGGATGCTTAAATTGCTCTCCTCACTTTTAGAATACTTGTGTTGGGCTTTTATCTTAAAGTCTTGAGTTTAAAGTGAGAAGCATATGAAATTTCTTGGAATACTAGACCCATATATTTGGGCTAGTTCAATCTACTAAGTTTAAATCTATTGTGATTATGAATCTTGCCTCAGGGTTTGGTAGCAATCAAGGTTATCATCTAGAGATTGACGTTTAATCTACTAGTACTGATGAGTGTTCCTTGCATGTTTTTGCATTAAATGACTAAGTTGTGTTAGTACTTGTTGTGCATATTTGTTTGAGTGTTAAATGCCTTCCAATCACTATTATATTGTTCATAGGCGAGCATGTATTTTATCGTACTCGACCTAATTGAATGTGATTTGGCACTGTTCAAATGATTGAACACTCAATGTTCAATGCTCAATGTTCAAATGATTGAATGGTAAATGACCAAGGATTGAATGTTAACTGTGCATGAATATAAGCCAGAGTACTTTACCGCAACGGCTGAACTGGACCCTTGCTGTGATGACCCCATCTTCCCTTAGGATGTATCTCAAAGATTAGCAAACCGCCTGCCGAACTCTCACCAGGACTCACTCACTAGCATTTTCAAATCAATAACACTAAAATCCTTCAATATAGCATTTACAGGTTACAAATCGTACAAATATTCAAGCCAAAGTACAAACCAAAGGAAAAGAACTCAAACCATTACTATTCTTGTCACTCTCATCCCTGCACCCTGTTAAGAAAAATAAATAATGGGATGAGTTAAAAGTCTAGTGAAATTCCAAAAAAAACAACAAGCAATCTATCTGACTTTATAAAATTCACATCATGGCATAATGACATATTTCATGAAACAAGCAATATCCAAATAAATTATTTAATAATATACAGTCAATAACATATTCACGTAAAAGGATACAGTCTGCTCTTGCGAGCTAGTTCAGTAGAAACAGTATGCTCTTGCGAGCCAACTCAGTAGTAGTTTGTCCAGGATCCGTTGACACTCCATCAACCTTGAAAATATAGTAACAAATCCAGTAGAGCACCGCTTATCTCCAATTCTCATCCACCATTCAACTCCCTACCGTGCCTGAACTCCAAAGATAACAGTAGAGGTAATACTTGAATATACCAAATCCAGTGGATCCAATTCAGTGAAATAACAGAAAACAGTACCCATGGTTCATCAATCTTCTCGACCAACCCCTTGCAGGTTCGATTCGACCAACGAGCCAGTGGGGTTTGGGATTTCAGGCAGTTTTAAGTCATGCACATGTATATCAGTGCACTTGTAAACAAGATAACAAGAACTCAGTCAAATTAGGTCAAGTACGATAAAGTACACACTCGCCTATTCAATATCAAGTCAAGCAAGCTTAGTAGGTCGAGTGTGATAAAGTACACACTCGCCTTTGAAATAACAAGTCATAATATCTAGCAATTTCAAGCAACAAGTCACACGAATCATCAATCAAGTATATCACATAGTCCTAACATGCAGTTAGAACACCCATCAAATCAAGTGGACAGTCACGCCTTAGCTTCAGGGTTTCCTTCTAACTCACCACTGACTCCTGAGACATGCCCAAGTTACAATTACTAGACCTTTCAACATTACTAACTTTCGTTCCAAAACTACAAATTATCTTAATCAAACCAAGTGGAATATCACATAAATTCTAGTTTAGAAGAGTTATCAAACAAGTAGGTTGAGATATATGTAGTTTTATAACCAAATTCTTGAAAATAAGGTTGGAAACCATACCCTCACACTTAGTTGCTTTTGAAAAAAATTTGTCACCAAGATTACTTCAAATTTTCTCCAAAAACCAGCGAATTTAAATCATAGAGATCATTTTACGAGTAAAACTCTTATAAGATAGTATAAATGGGGTTTTGGTCAGATTTGGTTAAATTTCTATCCTAGAGTTCAAAATTAGACCCCAAAATCCAAATACTTGTTTAAAATTACTCAAAACAGAATTTTTCACATAGCGTGATTCATGTTTTCCATCAAAAGTTCATTAGTTCTTCACTTAAATCTTCTTTGATTCAACATGTATTTTCCTATCATACTTCCTTGGTTGTTCTAAGCTTGAAGTTTGGTTGAAGTTCCCAGAAAATTTTAAAAATAGTTTGAAATCGTCAACCGTTCCAATCGGTCCAAAACAGATTCAAATAGCTGACCAGCTCAAGTTTCTTTTCGTAAAACACAGTGTTTCTTGCTCTAGTCAAGGTAAATGTGAAATACAAGGTAGAATAGAGGATTATAGAGTATTTTTGACCAATATTTGCCAAATTTAGTTCACAAAATGGAAATCAACTAGAAGAAAATACAGCCACACTCTTGGATATGAATCAGCAATTCAACCATATTCCTTTCAAAAGTTTCATTCAATCTTCCAAATTATCAACCAAGATCCATCATGCAATTACATAAACAATGAAATGAGGGCATGCAGCTTCAAAACCCAGCAAAACTTTTCAAGAAATTTCAGTTTTAAAACAAAATTCTCAGCTCTACTCTATTGGCTCTCAAATATCAACATAAACAGAAATGTCAACAAGGTTCCTTCAAAAACCAATACTTATCTCACTTGGATTCAAGCGAAACACTACATGCATGTTAAGATGAAAGAGATAAGAGATATCTAAAGTGCTTTTTGATAGAATCTAACAAAATTTCTGGAAAACAAGAATTGAAATTATAGCTTTACCTCTTGATTTGCTGTGGAAAAATACTAGCTTTGAAAATGCTTTAAAAGTCGATATTTCTTGCTTTTAACTCCTCAAATATCACATGCATGACTAGATTTAGGTGTTAGAAGGCATATAGTGCCAAGACATGTCAATTGACAACCAATGGTTTAGGGATAAAGCTGGAAAAATCACAGCTTCTTCCCTTCTATTTTAAACAGAAAATTCCAGCATTACCATTCAAGTTTTTCTCTTTTAGCTTTTAGATTTAGCACATCAAAACTTGACATTAACCTTTAACAAGGCATATCACATGAATTTACAGTAAAATGGTAACAAAATTTTGAAATAAGAGCTGCAATTTAACCATGATTCAAGGCTGCAAATTTTTAACCTAAAACAGGTTACATACATGTTGTTTTTAAACCAATAACTCAACTTTCCTTCTTGATTTATGCATAAATCATGCAGTATATCATAAGGTGACTATAGAGCATGAATCTCGTAGAAAACTCTCAACAAAAATTGAAGCCACAAGCTGAAAAACACAACTCACATCGTACAGTTCATATTGAAAATATCCAGCAAGCTCTCTTCAAATTTTCTCACCAAAATAGCACCTCTCTTACTTGCTTTCAACCATAGATCACACAATAACATGTTTATAATATAAGTGAGGTATTAATCAAGTATTTCCTAGCAAAACTCAACAAAAGCTGCAAATAAGAGCTAAAAATTCACAACTCAGCTCTCTCGGCTTCCTTCTGGAAATTTCAGCAACCAAAAACCTCACATACATGCCATATTTCTACCCTGATTCATCTATCAAAGAAATAACTGATTCTCTAGCAAAATTGCAACAAAATAAACCAAAAGCTAAAACAAATGATATCCTTCACTGGTTCGGTTCAAACTAGAAACTTTTCAACTATAAACAAGTTACTTGCACCAATTTCTACCTCTATCTAACTTCAAATCAAACATGCATCCACATCTCTCTAAAGTGTCAGGAAAAACTGAAGTTTCTAAGCCATATTACCTTATTTTTCTGCTACAAATCAAGCTGGAAGTTGGTTCACCTTCCTGATATCTCCTTGGTTCAAGCAAGATGGATGGACAGCTTCCTCTCGACTAGAAATGGAGACAAGACACTCTAGTTTCTCTCAAATCTCTATATTCTCTTGGCTGGAAAAATGATGAAGAAAGGTCTCTCAACTTTTCTCTCTCTCTCGACTGAAACAATGAAAAGGAGGAGAAAGACTCTTAAGCTCTCTTTCTCTCGGCTATTTAAAAGGAGAAGCAATGAAGTTGGATCTCTCAATATTCCCTCTCTCTCTCACGAATGTAAATGGTCCAGACAAGAAAAGTGTTGGTTTGAAAACTTTTGTTTTGGTCAAATTTATCATGCCATATTGGATAAGTGTCATGCCATTTGGGAAAGCTTTTGTCTTGGTTAAGGTTGAATAGATGATTGACAAGTGGCAAAACATGAAGTAATACCTATCTAATTTTCTCTAATTTACCAAAATATCTAGTTCTCCTCCAATTATCTCTTAACACCTCTTGACACATAATCCCGTTAGCATAAAACTCCCTCTTTTTCACTAAATTTATTGCATACAGCTAACTTGTTGGTCACATTTGCATAACACATTACAATACTCAACGTGCAATCAATTGAATGAGGCAATAGAAATAAAAATCACGAGTCAACTAGTAAAGTAACCAAAAATGCAAGGCAAATAAGTTAAACTAATCAAAATCATAGGAAATGAATTTTCGGTGCCTCACACCCTCTCCCCCTTAAGAGAATTTCATCCTCAAAATTCCAACCTTTGTTGACACAAAACTTGATTCTACAGGGTTTTCGTCCAATTCTCAAGTTGCTTCCTCTTACCCAACATGCTTCCACCACATTGTTCCTAGAGGAGAATCTTACTAGCGTAATGGCTAAACTAATAAGCTAAAGCAGTTCAAAGAAAATTTCATTATTCAAGATGATAAGGACTTAGGTGTCGATAAAAAGAAGAAACTGTAACTATGAAACTTGTATACTACTATTGCCAGATCTTCAAATCATACACTATACTTTGACAAATTGTCCCCAATGTAAATCTCCTATCATTTCCACAATTAAATCATTAAACATGTGCTATCCTCTGTAATCGAAATTCCTTTCTTCATTACTAACCACAAACCCAAGAATAGTTTGCAAAAATCGAATCCTTGAGTCAGGTACCAAGTTCATTCTGACGGAGATACAACTTACTACGTAAATCTTTCACTACACGTAGTCTAATAAATACAACTATTTCAGGTAAAACATCACTAATTGCTAACTTCGACTATTACAGCAGTTTCACCATCGCAAAATTCATTTGTTTTGGGCAGTTCCTTATTTGATGTCCAAGTTTGCCGCATCTAAAACATGCACCAGTTTTTGAATAACATATTCCAATATGAGTTTTATCACAAATTTCACACTTAGCGGCATTTGCCATGGAATTAAGTACGAAAGTTGGAATCTTTGATGGAGATCTTGCTGGAAAATTTCTGCTATGGCTGGCTGAGAAGGAGAGAGAGAATTTTAGCTTTCTTTTCAGAAATTTCGTGGCGATTTTGATATATTCTTGTTCAACATACTTTATAAGACCTTAATCTTTACACGTATGTCGTATTTGAGCCAAAATAAAGAGGTTTAAGAGGGAAAAAACCTAGTTTTTCAAACTGTTTGCTTGCTGGAAATTTTTCCAGCTTTGAATCAAAAGAGTTTTGACCAGTTTTCTTCAAAATTCTTGGTTATAATCAAGATATTTTTGCTCCGCATAGCATTTGAATCAGTTGAAAAAAAAGAATACTTTTTTTTATTTTAAGTATGAGCTGATCCCAAGATGGATAAAGGAACAAAAAGGATTCCTATTTAAAGCATTAGATCTCCTCTATTATCTCAATCAAGCGGGGTCATTGAAAGGACAGGTTGAAAATCACGATCAATAGGAATAATTCAGAATGAATTAAGTCTTAAGAAACTTTCGAGTTATGGGATGGATCAATGGAAAGGTTGGTTAAAAGGACATTATCAATACAATTTACCCTCAATTAGATGGTCTAAATTAATATCAAAAAAATGGAGAAATAGAGTTAATCAACATCATATGGCCCAAAATCAAATTTTCAAATTGAATTCATATGAAAAGGGCCATTACAAAAAACAAAAGGATTCTGAAGTATATTCATTATTGAATCAAAAAGAGAATTTTATACGCCTAGGACACCAGAATATCGAATCCTGAACGAAGAAAGGCATGAGACAAAAGTATATTGGCTAGTGATTTTGAGGTCCCAATTCTTGACTTGGGGGGACACCAAAGGCCTCTACCCTTCCATCCCTTAGATAGAGAGGGAGGGCGGAGCTTTTGGTTTTTCATGTTGTCAAAGAGTTGAACAATGTTTTTTCATGTTGTCAAAGATTTGAACAACGAAAATAGATGGTGAGTGCTTGATCGAATTGATCAGGTCAAGTAGGAACAAGGTTCAAGTCTACCGGTCTGTTAGGATGCCTCAGCTGAATACATCACTGCACTTCCACTTGATACCTATCATAATGATAAACGGCTCGTCTCGCAGTGACCTTCTCTTGAATTCTCAAAACTATATGAGATGCTAACAACATCATGGCATGCTCAATTATCTCTTAATCTAGCCATGTTAGACTCTTTAACCATTGTTGTAGCTCACCACATGTATTCCATGCCCCCTTATCCATATCTAGCTACTGACTATGCTACACAATTGAGGGTAAATCGGCCACATTAAAATTACCTTCTAGAGAGGTCCGTTTGATATCAAAAAACTACTTAGCAACAGGCAAACAAGTAGGGAATGTTGGGGTGAACCAGAAAAGTTTGGGTAGAGCCGGATCTAAGCGTTGGCTAGGTAAGCGTCCTGTAGTAAGAGGAGTAGTTATGAACCCTATAGACCATCCCTATGGCGGTGGGAAAGGGAGAGCTCCAATTACTAGAAAAAACCCACAACCCCTTGGGGTTATCCTGCACTTGGAAGAAGAAGTAGAAAAAGGAATAAATATAGTAATCTAGCATATATGTGATTTTCTCCCATGATTTGAACTTGACTTTTAGTGCTTGAAACATTAATTTGGTGAGATTTTGGATACTTAAATTGCTTTCCTCACTTTTAGAATACTTGTGTTGGGCTTTTATCTTAACATCTTGAGCTTGAAGTGAGAAGTATATGAAATTTCTTGGAATACTAAACACGTATGTTTTGGCTAGTTGAATGTACTAAATTTAAATCTCTTGTGATTGTGAATTTTGCCTGAGGGTTTGGTAGCCTTAACGTCTTGTTGTGAATGTTTGTTTGAGTATTAAATGCCTTCCAATAACTATTATTTATATTGTTCATAGGCGAGCATGTACTTTATCGCACTCAACCTAATTGGATGTGAATTGGCACTAGTCAAATGATTGAATACTCAATGTTAAAATGATTGAATGGTAAATGACCAAGGATTGAATATTAACTAAGTATGAATGTAATCCATGTGTACTTTATCGCATCAACTAAACTGGGCCCTTGCCCTTCGCTGCTAGCCGACTCGAGCTAGAAATGGACTCGGTCGAGTAGGTTGGTAACCTTGAGCCAGTGTTTCGGTATTCTCGAGTATTATCACTAGAGTTATAAGGAGATTAATGGCCAAATGACTAATGTAGGAGATTGTTCGAATGTTTCGGAGGTTATAAGTAGGAGACAGGCGGAGTTGGCGGCAACGATGGAATGAAATGCCCTAAGTGAGCACGCATCCTTTTAATGAGTGTGTTATTGTTCCTTAAATGTTCCAAATGTTTTATTAATTCTTGAATGGTTATCATTGTATTTGGGACTACTTAAATGTTGAATATGCTTTATTGTTAAATTGTGTAATTGTCAAAATGTTAGGAACCTCACTAAGTTCTAACTCATTCCATTAATTGTTTTCCTTAATAGGGGCAAGAACCTAAGACGTGAGCTTGTGAAGACTTGAGCTTTTGTATAAGTCATTTTGTCAAGTGTACTAGCGAACCACTTCATAGCTTCACTCTTTTGTTGTTCTTGTAAAGGTTTTAATCTTTTGTCCTAGTGAAAGTTTTGATCTTTGTTGTAACTTTAAGTATGGACAGTAATGTTAAGGTATAGATTGTTGGTTGGATTTGTTAATGTTTAATATGAGGTTGTTAGTGAGTCCTGATAAGAATTGGGCAGGTAGTCCGCTAAACCCTGGGGTACACCCTAGGAGGAGGTGGGGTCGTCACAATTGGTATCAGAGCCTAGACTTCAGATCTATGTAGCGTATCTTAGGCTAAAAGTTTAAGATGGCAAACTGTGGGATTAGTTTGAATGTTAAGTGAAACGACTAATTGTACAAGCTTGAATAAGATTTGAATCAGAAGTGGATGATTAGGTGCCCTTGTTTTGGAGTTAAAAGAGCAGAGCACTATATGGTTGGAGTTTCAATTTGTGGTCTGTGGATTCTAGTTGGTTTGTCACGCAGAAATGAGGATTGAGTTGATTTACACTTTGAGGTGGCCAACCTTAGTGTTGATTGATTTTGTTCTTGTTTTGGTACCTGAATACAAATGTGTTTAGCAATTGAGAATTGAATATTCTTCTATTCATAGTTTTTTCAAATAGTAGTAGTAGCGAAACAATGAGAATGCAGGCAGATAGGATCTGGGAGCTCGAGGCGAATGTCTTAGGAGAATGGGAATGGACCTATGCAATGCGCCAACAGTTGCATAAGGTATTGAGAGAAGTTAGTGATAGAACTAAGGGAATCTTGAATGAGTGTGGGATGCTACGTGAGGAAGTAGTCGATGCCAATTTTGTCAAGAAAGATCGGGACAATGAAGTCCCTAGTGTTGAAAATGGAGTTGATCATGTTGGAGAGATAGAGTCTTCCGAATCTGCTATAAATTGAGTTAGTGACCACTAATTTTGACCTTTTGTAAGCGGATAATGGGGTTAGAACTTAGAACTGTCTGTCTTGGAGACTAATATGCTTTCGTTAATGGCTTGTTTGCCTTCTGTTTAATGACCTTGCACTTCGTATGTACTAAACTTGGTTGCGACTATGTTATGTTATGGTTTTTTGAGTTCTAGTTTTGTACTGGCCTGTAACGTGATTGAATTTGGTTTGTAGTTAATGTTGATTATGAAAATGGTTTAGGTTGGTTTGTCCTTAATGATTGTAGATTGTGTGTGTTCGTAGTTAATTATGGTTTAGTGTGGCTTTTATGCATGTACTTATAGACTAGTTGTGAAAAATAGAAGTTGGGGGATGACGACGTCCACCCAGACAACCCCAAAACAAAGAGGGAGATAGGGAGTTTGCGGCTGACCAAAACGCCATGCCAAGGGATGGGGTAGGAGACCAAGTGGCACTAGTTCTAAATCGAATAAGTGATTTGCTAGAACGTCTAGTGCCCCAACCGGGCCATGGGACTGGACAGGTGAATCAACTTGGAAACCAGGAGATGGGAGAGGATAAGGCCTTAGAAAGGTTTCAAAAGTTTTTCCCACCTAAGTTTTCTGGGGGTCCTGACCCCGATGTAGCTGAAAACTGGTTAGAAAACATGATTAACATCTTGACCGCTTTAAAAAACTCCGAGGAAAGGCAGGTGATGTTTGCTGTGTTCCAATTTGAAGGAGCGTTCATGGTGGAACGTTGTAAGGACTAAGTAGGAAAGGGACCAAGTACCTTGGAACTGGGTGAATTTTACCCATGAATTTAATGAAAATTTTATTCCTCATATTATTCAAGAAAGAAGAAAGGATGAATTTATAAGGTTCCATCAGGGAACGATGAGCGTTGCCGAGTATGAGGTTCAATTCACCAAGTTATCAAAATTTGCCCCACAACTAGTTATCACTGAACAAAAGAGGAAAAGATGGTTTATCCAGGGCTTAAACCTAGAAATTCAAGACGCCCTCGCACCAGCTCAAATTTATACATTTAGTGCCGCTCTTGAGAGAGCCCAAAGAGTTGAGAGCACAAAATCCCAACTAAAAGACTTCCAAATGTGGAAGAGAGATGCATCTCGTAGTATTAACCTTGAGATAACTAGGGGGGATGTACCTTCTTCCAAAGTTGGGAAAAGAGCTGGTGGAACGAGACTTCCACTTCCTTCCCCACCCAAGACTGGGAAACTAGAAGGAGAGATAAAAAGAAGGGTTCAATTTGGAAGGGGACCACCAGGGGAAACTCCGCGGGAAGGTCAAGTGACAGCTCCTCATGTGGCCTGTGGATACTATGAGAGGACAAATCATACTCAGAATAATTGCTGGATGATGGGATGAAAGTGCTTAAGTTGTGGGAGTGCTAACCATCAAATTAGCAACTGCTTGAGGAAGCAACAATGAGGGAATAATGCTTAACCAGTCGATAGAACTACCCCTAGACAACATGCAACAAAATAACTCCACTAGTTGGTCGAATTGGAATAACTCCACAAAAAAGAGTATTAGGAGATATTTGAGGAAAAGAAAGATATTTTGGTGGAAATACTTGTGACATTGCCATTTGTCAAACATCCATACAAGGTCCTGATCAACATCAAACTTTTCCAAACCAACCCAGTGTTATTTCACTAGAATCTTCCTCTTGCTTCTTTGGGTTTCCTTCTTGGACGAAATTAGAGAGAAAAGAGTGAGGAAAATACAATTTCTAGTCTAACTTAGTGAGGAAAAAAAAAAGAAAACATCTTGCATTCCACAAATCATTGAATCACGCTTGGAGGGAAGTTCTTGGGTGAAGAAACTTGTGATCATTTCTTGATTACTCACCATTTTTTGTGGGGAGAAAAAGAGGTAAACTTGCTAGAAAACCTATTTTCTGTCTCTTATATTTCATATATGGTGCAATTAGAGGTAAAAGGAAGAAGTTTATGGAGGATTTCCTTTAATTTTCAAGTTGCTAGTTAAATTTTCAGCTTTAAGGCATGTAGTGAACAAATTAGTTTAGAGCTTTATCTCTGAAGTTGTGATGGATTTTCTTACCAAGAACTTATGTCATAAGTCTCATGACATGTTAGTTATAAGATATAGTGCATTTGCCATGAAATTAAGTAAGAAAGTTGGAATCTTTGATGGAGATATTGCTGGAAAATTTCTGTTATGGCTGGCTGAGAGGGGGAGAGAGAATTTTAGCTTTCTTTTCAGAAATTTTGCGGTGATTTTGATATATTCTTGTTCAGCATACTTTATAAGACCTTAATCTTTACACATATGTCGGACTTGAACCAAAACAAAGAGATTTAAGAGGGAAAAAACCTAGTTTTCCAAACTGTTTGCTTGCTGGAAATTTTCCAGCTATGAATCAAAAGAGTTTTGATCAGTTTTCTTCAAAATTCTTGGTTATAATTGAGATATTTTTGCTCTACATAGCATTTGAATCGTTAATCTAGAATATATGTGATTTTTTCCCTTGATTTGAACTTGACTTTTAGTACTTGAAACCTTAATTTGGTGAGATTTTGGATGCTTAAATTGCTCTCTTCACTTTTAGAATACTTGTGTTGGGCTTTTATCTTAAAGTCTTGAGTTTAAAGTGAGAAGCATATGAAATTTCTTGGAATACTAGACCCATATATTTGGGCTAGTTCAATCTACTAAGTTTAAATCTATTGTGATTGTGAATCTTGCCTCAGGGTTTGGTAGCAATCAAGGTTATCATCTAGAGATTGACGTTTAATCCACTGGTACCGATGAGTGTTCCTTGCATGTTTTTACATTAAATGACTAAGTTGTGTTAGTACTTGTTGTGCATATTTGTTTGAGTGTTAAATGCCTTCCAATCACTATTATATTGTTCATAGGCGAGCATGTATTTTATCGTACTCGACCTAATTGAATGTGATTGGCACTGTTCAAATGATTGAACACTCAATGTTCAATGCTCAATGTTCAAATGATTGAATGGTAAATGACTAAGGATTGAATGTTAACTGTGCATGAATGTAAGCCATGTGTACTTTATCACATCGGCTAAACTGGGCCCTTGCTCTGACGACCCCATCTTCCCCTAGGGTGTACCTCAGAGGTTAGCAAATCGTCTGCCCTGCTCTCGCGAGAACTCACTCACTAACATTTTCAAATCAATAATACTAAAATCCTTCAATATAACATTTACATGCTACAAATCGTATATTCAAGCCAAAGTACAAAACAAAGGAAAAGAGCTCAAACCATTACTATTCTTGTCTCTCTTATCCCCGCACCCGGTTAAGAAAAACAAAAAATGGGATGAGCTAAAAGCCTAGTGAGGTTCCAAGAAAATAACAAGCAACCTATTGGGCTTTATAAAATTCACATCATGGCATGATCACATATTTCACGAAGCAAACAATATCGAAATAAATCATTTAATAATGTATTGTCAATAACATATTCATGTAAAAAGGATACAATGTGACACCCCGAAAATTAGGAGGTTGTTTGTAAAGAAAATACTAAAGTGTATTTCTTTGGATTTGATTTAAAACCTTATTTTGTTTTAAAAGACTAGAAACCCTAAAAAAAATTTTAATCAAAAATCCTAATTTACTTGTGACTAACCAGTTTTCTTAAATCACTCATATTTTAATTGAAACCCTAATTTTAATCACTGGAATTGTAAAATTCCTCACGTTTTTCTTAAAAATGCCTTTTATTTAGAAATTATTCATTTATTATGGCCCTAATACCCAATCATTCCTCAATAGGTGCAAATGAACCTAGGAAGTAGGGTTTCACTTTTCGTTTCCAAGTTGAGAGCGAATTAGGGTTTCACGTTTTCCCGTAGTATGATTATTCGGTACGGAGTGAGGATCAAATTTCATAGGTAAAAGTGACTTTTGGATGAGGGAATACTATATGACTAGAAGTGATAATAATAAGTTAGTGATTATAAGCTAAAAACCCTAGTATACGCGATTTAAGAGAAATCGCGTCAAATCGACGGGTATCGATCACTACTGATTGAACCCACCACTTGATTACCACCACATACCCTTGATATTTTTGTAAAAATATCCCCCCCTCATACTCATCCATATGGCCAAAATTTGTGGCAAAAAATGCAAGGGAAAGAGAGAGAAATTTGCATGGCTTTGATGGTGACAAGTGTCACCACCCTATGGCTCTTTGATTACTTTTTTTTTTCTTGTTCTTTTATCCTTCATTTCAGCTTATTTTCCTTCATTCTTTCTGATTCTTTGGCCGAGCAAGGGAGAGAGAGAGAGCAAGAGAGAAAAACCTTCAATCCATCTTGAATCCAACCATTTGAGTGCAACCAAGGAAAACTAAACCGATTATTCACTAGGTGGAAGCTTGGGAAGCTTGAGGAACCAAAAATTTCAAGGAGAGGTGAAGGAGCATCCTTGCAAGCTTGTATCTTGAGGTATAAAGGCTGATCAACCATTCTTTTTCCATTAATCATGATTAAGTTGAGTATTAATGTTAGTATTGTGCTTGTGAAGCTTGTTTCAAGTGATTGTGATGATTGGATGGATGATTTTGAGTTAGGGTTTCTTGTGGGTTAGGTGTTGTATGATGTATATAAATGGTATATGATCTTGTGAAGGTGAAAGTAGTGGTAGTTTCAAGGTGAAAATATGAATTATAGCTTGAAATAACAAAAATTCCAGATTTCTGGAAAATTGTGGTTCAGTTCTGCCCGATTCTATTTCAGTATGTTAGAGGCCGAATTTCTCTTAGCACCAAACATGCAAGTGGTAGAGAAGGATGTTTTATGGTTGCCTACAAAATTCAACCCAATCGGAGTAACGTATCCTGTGAAAAGACCAAAATATCCTCACTGCCATAGGATGCATCCAGTGATCCGTTTTAGACAGTTCATCCAATTGACCGTGTCTATTCACTAGGATCCGTGCTGATAACATGAAAGTTTTAGTACTTTGTCTTAGCTTTTCAACGCCTCCACGAACGCCTTAAACGGACTTTGGTAGCTTGAGATATGGCCATTTGAAGACAGTATGGTTAACTGACCGGTTAGTTGGAATTTGGTTCTGTGATTGGGGAATTTGACTGGGTTACACTGGAATTTGGACTAAGTGGTCTTCATCAAAATTGTAGGCCTTTGTGTTAGATTCGAAACAGTATAGGTTTCATCCGAATTCGATAAGCGTAGCTTCGGTTGTCACCGTTACGCAAAAACACGTCAAATCTGTCTTTTGTTAGATCTCATTTCCGCACATGTTGTTAACTTGATTTTGTACTCATATGACTTTGAGCCTATTGAATGGCTATTGTGATGAATTTATATTGTGTATAACTTTGGGATTGGCTGAGGAAAATAATGAAACCATAAATGGCTGGAAAAATTAGGTAAACACAAAGGGCGTGCTGCCCAAATTTACGCTCGAGAACTAGAGAACTATACTTGCAACTTGAGTAAGGGTTAAGAGTGAATATCACTTGAACCATCTAGGATATTTGCATCTTCTTTTACCGAGGTATATAAGTAAGGATTTGGCCGAACTTATACCCTTGAGAAATAAAATAATGGCTGCTCGGAGTACGTTTTCTTTGTCACTTCGACTTAAATGGAGATTTCAAAGTTTTACGATCAAGCATAAGTTTTACAAATATTTTACTCATAGCCTTTGGTTTAAATGTACTCTTTTCACTTCCAAAACTATACTTATACTTTGTACTAGTAGTTATTCGGATTTTCTTTGGTTCACTTAAACTTTGGAGGGGTTTAACTGTAATATTTTCTCTTGGCTATTATTAGGGTTTCTTGGCGATTGAGAGTGTTATCCGGGAGGATACTTTGGACATTATTTTGCTTAAATAGGTGAGTGTTCTATATACGTTTTGTTTCTATGACTATGTAGATTGTTGTGACTATGTGATTATTTGTGAATATTTGATTAAATGTTAATTGTTTTCTATGATTTCTGAAATGAACTTTTGCTAGGTGAGTGTTCCTTGTTTGTTATATTTGATTGACTATGTGGCTTGTTCTTGATTATATGATTTGTTATGAACGAATGATAACATGTTAAATGTTTTCAATGATTACTTCAAATGAGTTTTCTAGGCGAGTGTGTACTTTATCGCACTCGACCTAAATGAATGTGAAATTTTCAATGATTAAATGATTAAATGCTCGTTGCGCATGATGTAAGCCTTTTGGCTGAACTGGGTCCTGTCCTTCGTTACCGATCGACTCGAGCCAGAAGCGGACTCGGTCGGGCGATATGGTGACCCTGGGTGTGAACGTTTGGTATATTCGAGTATTACCTTGTTGTCGGGTGGAGTCCGGCCAACGTCCGGATGGGGGTGAAAAGCCTGGCCAACGTCGAGGAGGAGGTGAATGATAATGAACGAACGAATGTCAAAATCGAGGGATTTTACTTACAAAAATGCATTTTTTAAATAATTGAAGGAATAAGGGAATGAAAGGGGAACGAACGAACGAATTGCTCCTTGTGAGCCTGTATCCTTTTAATGAATGTATTATTATTGCTTTATATTGGACATGTTTTTTTGATTATTTGTTATTACATGATTAATGTCCTTGTTTAATTACTTGTTTCTATGTATAGAACCTCACTGAATTTTTAGCTCATTCCTTTAGTTTTGTTTTCTTTAACAGGGGACGGCGAGCAGGATGAGAGCTCTGTATAGACTAGCCTAGTCTAGTTCTTTGATTTTGTAATGGTTCTCGCCCTAGTGCTTGGCACGGGCTGGATGTGTGGTGAATTGAGAACCTTTGTATATTCGATGTTTGTACTCCCTTTTGAGATAGTGATGTACATAAGTTTTGCTTTAAGTTTTGGATCGTCGTTATATTTATTCTTGTGAGTTTATTCTGGTTTTGTTTAAGGGTTGAAGTGAACGACTGAGTCCCGGCGAGAGTTGGGCAGGCGGTCCGCCGAACCCTTTGGTTCGCCTTAGGGGGAGGTGGGGCTGTCACTGGTGGTATCAGAGCCTGCTTCTCGTGGTCTCTGCGCGGAATGAGCCTGGACTGAGTGGTGAATAGGTATGAAGGATTAAGTGCTCGTTCGAGCATAAGCTATGAATTGTGAATTGTTATAGGCTTTAAATGTTCTTATGACTGTGACGACCCCACTTCCCCCTAAGGCGAACCAAAGGGTTTGGTGGGCCGCCTGCCCAGCTCTCGCCGGGACTCACTACTAAACTCAAGCATGAATATAATCGATGGTTCTTAAAAGCTCAAATAGAGTATACTATATCCACCAGTCCAACATGTGAGAACCAGTAATTTCCCCTAATATTTGTTTTAGGGTTTTTCCCCCTTTAATTGCATGTTTTCTGTATTTTCTGGCTTAGGAAATTTTCTTGGTGGATTTTATGAGTAATTATAGTTTTTAGATGATTTTTCTAGCATTGGATAGTTTTTGAAAAATTAAGGATATATAAAGGACGTGGGCCCCACTAGTGCGAAAAGTTCGGAAAAATTCGGCCAATTAGGTTAAATTCCGGATACTGTGTAAAATTTATCGGGTGTTAAGAGATAAGTAGAGTGTGTGAAATGATTGATGTGAGAGAGAAAATAAAGGATAGGAATGCATTAATGAAGTGCCACGTGTCACTTGGTGATTGGTTTTGACTTAAGAACACTATTCATTTTTTTTGACTTTTGACCAAAATTGGTTAAATATCTAAAAATTTCACAAAAAATCACCATTTTCTTTCACCTTGTGGCCGGCCCTCTCTCTTGCCAAGAAGGAAGAAAACTTCTTCAATCTTCAAGCTTTCCACTAGCTCAAATCATCCAAATCTATCACACAAACTAGTTTCCACTCCATACAATCTTTCCATTTAGTGTTAGTGGTGAGTTTGGTGAAGTTTTTGGAAGAGCTAAGGTGGTCTACAACTCCTCTTCTCTTGTTTACTTGGTAAGTGATGATTGAACATCCTCTTATATCTAATGATGCTTATTTTGTGCCTAATGGTGGCTTGAGTGATGGAATGTGTGATTTATTTCTTGATTTGAAGTGATTTGGTGAAGTTTTTATATTTTTGAGGAATTTTCTGGTTTAATATGAATGGGATGTTGTGGCTATTTTTGATGATTGGCAATGGCTTATAAAGACTCTAGTAGGTGTGAATTAGTGATAAAGGCAACCAATTTTGGGTTTGGAGTGAAATGAGAAAAGTTAGGGTTCTTCAACCCCCTTTTCTGTCTGGTTTTGTATCTCAGGCTTAGAGGCCTAATTGGCTTTTTCTCAAAACATGAAAGTTGTAGGTATTGATGTAGTTGAGGTGCCTGTAAAATTTCAGGTCATTTGGAGTAGTGTACAGTGAGATATGTCGATTTTACTGTTGCTGTTCTGGGTGATCAGAATGTGCGATCTGCGATTGTAATCGTCTGTTTTGACTGGAATTGGTTTGGATTTTGATGTTGGTGTCTTCTGATGAAATGTAGCTTGATGTCTTAGCTATCATACCCCTTTGGAATCAATGCATTTGGACCTGTGTAGACTGAGTTGGACGAATTACAGTTTTGTGTGATTTGGGAACCTGTAATTACGGTTCTGGCTTGGTTTTCTGCATTTTTGACCTAGTTGTGCTAGGATTTGGACTGAGTGGCCTTCTACATTGTTGTAGCTCTGTCTTTTAGCTTCGAGACGGTGGTTCTTACGCCCTCATCCGATAAGTGTAGAGCATTTTGTGCCATTCCCGCACTAGGAGGCAAAAACTGTTTTTGTTGTTGGATCAATGAGTTCCATTTCCTGATTTTCTGGTTTGCTATTATGCCTATATATGCATATGAAACCCAATTGGGGTTGTGATTGGCATTGCTTTATGCCTCGTTATCGAGTCTCATTGCACCTGTTTGCATGTTCTAGGAAGTGACGGTGGTGCACGACGTTCGTTTAACGACGGTGTTTGAAACATCACCTACTTGAGAGTGAGTATACTACTCACTTAAATGTTACAATGTGGCTTTGTTATATGTGAATTTGATGCCTTGAAGGCTTATTTGGCTATTGGAAGTGATTGAGGTGAGGGTGTACTTGACCGCCCTCACCCCCTTGTAATTCCGTTAATGACTGATTACCGTTTTACTGAAATACTGCACTTGCTATATGAGATATTGAATTCACTTCATGAAAAACTGATTTGGTGTCGTTTGGACGAGTATCCGACGGCCTTACTGTATTACTGAGCTCAACCCCGTAGGTAGTCAATTGAATCGAGTCGGCGAGGGCTTGGTCGTGAAAATTGACATGCCACGGGGACTGTACTGGGGAATCTTGTAGTAATGAGACTCTTGGTTCCGGTATACTCGAGTATTACCAAAAGCTACTGATTGGAGTGCGGGCCCGGTTGGGGTATGTTTGGTGGAAGGAATGGGAGTGAAGTGGGTTCTACGGTTGGTACTCATAAACGTTGACGGAGAGTCAATGAGATTGGATCAAGAATATAAGCGTGGAAATGGGCTCTTGAGAGCCATCCGTATCCTTTTACTGATTTGTTTTATTCCTTAATTGTGTACTTGAAATGAAAGGTTACGCTTAAGTGATCTTTGTTGCTTATGTGGTAGTAACTCACTGAGCTTTAGCTCACTCCGTTCCATTTGTTTTCCTTACAGGAAAATGACTATTTTGAGAAAGGTTGTGCTAGTTGGTTGTCAAGTTAAGCTCATGTAAATGACTTTTGAATAGCTCCTTGAGGGTGAAAACCCTAAGTGTTTTGTTTCAACCAATGGTTGGTTGTAATTGGCTAATTGCACATGTATGAACTTATGGGATATTTTGGTATCCCGCTTTGGCTTGTAAATGTTGAATTTCACTGTATTTATGTTTGGTTGATGTTTGGATGGATTTCGGATCAATTCGGCTTTCAAACGGCAAAAGGAAATTTTTCGACTGAAGGGCACTGGATTGAATCCGACCAGGAATCCGGCCAGAAACTGGCCGGATTGTCGGCCGGATTGCTTGGGGAAAAATTTTGAATCCGGAAGTTAGCCACTGGACAGTATCCGGCCAAGAATCCGGCCGCTAATCCGGCCGGATTCCACTGTTCCAGGCACATTCTTCGTTTTCATTTTTTTTTAAAATTTTGTTATTTGGTTACCTGTGGCTTGTTTGAGCGCGCTTTTACTTTCCCGAAACGTTTGAGATCGCGTGTATCTGCTCGTTAGTCCTGGTGAGAGTTGGGCAGGCAGTCCGCTAACCCCTTTGGTTCGCCTTAGGGGAAGGTGGGGCTGTTACAGGTGGTATCAGAGCCACTTCGCGTGGTCTCTGCGTGGAGTGAGACTGGGCCAAGTGGTGTTGTGGTCCTAATTTCATGAATATGTCTAAGTGCTCGTTTGAGCATAAGTTATGAACCGGGCATGTGATAAGTGTACGAATCGTTAGCATGGGACTCGAGGAAGCTAGGTATGTATGTCGGGTAGGAATCTTTAATAATGATGGTGTACTCTTGGGACCGGCCGGCTCGAGTTGTGAATTATCTTAGATGGGATTCTTGCGCCCGGATACGAAAGATATGAGGGCCTAGGTTAGAAAGGATTTGGTGAACTAGTAAGGCCATTCCTTGGGGAAATCGTCTATGTTTGTTTCTGACTTGCCTGTACTTGACTCGACTGATTGTATATATGTGTGTGGCTTGATCTTGCTTGGCTTGTATATATACGTTTGTGATCCTGTTTGGACTGTATAAATATGAGTTATTGTGAGTGTTTTGAGTGTTACTTTTGAGTGTTACTTACATGCATTGTGCTCATTTTGGTTTAGTATTATTGCCTAGACCAAGTAAAACTCATGGAAGCTACACGGAGTGGTCGGGGACGTGGGCGCGGAACTAGACAACCCACACCGCTTAGGGGTACGGGGGAAACCTCGACTGGACCTGATTTTGAACCACGAGCCGACCCTAATGTGCAAATAGCTGCTGCTATGCAGCAAATGACAAACTTGCTTGCACAAGTAGTGCAGCAACAAGCCCAGAACCCAAACCCTAACCCTGGAAACCCCGGAAACCCTGGCCATCATATCGAGAGCGAAGATAGAGCTCTCGAACGCTTCCAAAAGTTCGCTCCACCGAAGTTTGTTGGGGGACCCGACCCGGACGTTGCCGAAAGATGGTTTGAAAAGATGGTGGATATATTTGCAGCCCTACACTACCCTGACGAACGGCAGGTGACTTTTGCCGTGTTCCAGCTTGAGGGGGCAGCCCGTTCCTGGTGGAACGTAATTCGGCAGAAGTGGGAACGAGAACAGACACCTAGGACTTGGGTGAACTTCATCAGAGAGTTCAATGCGAAGTTTTTCCCTCCTCTAGTTCAGGAGAGGAAGGAAGACGAGTTCATTCGACTCCGCCAAGGAGCTCAAACCGTTGCGGAATATGAGAGCCAATTCACCCGCCTATCCAAATTTGCGCCCGAACTCATCATGACCGAGCAACGAAGAATACGGCGATTTGTCCAGGGCCTGAACGTAGAAATCCAGAAGGACCTTGCGGCAGCCCAAATTAACGCCTTCAGCGAAGCAGTGGAGAAGGCACAACGAGTAGAGAATGCTAGGCTCCAGGTGAAAAACTTCCAGGCGAAAAAGAGGGGATTTCCTGGAAGTAGTTCGGGGCAGGGGGATGAAAGTACCCCTCCCAAGTTTGGGCGGGGAACGGGAGGAGTAAGGATGCCGGGCGTGTCACAAGAGAGCCCGTCAAGAGGAGGCTCGGCTTCTGCAGCACGCGGACCCTGCGGTATTGCGGAAAATTAAACCACTCGGAGGACAATTGCTGGAAGAAAGGAGGAAAATGCTTGCTCTGTGGGAGTGCCGAACATCAAATTGCTAACTGTCCAGCTCGCCTGCGCGAGCGGCAAGGGACTCTGCCACCAACTACGACCAACCCTGCCCAGTCGAAGGGGGACAAGGATGGATCGAAAGTGTCCTCTCGGGTGTACTCTTTAGAACAACATCAAGTCTTTGACCCATTAGAGGACGTGGAAGGTAAGAATTTACTGAACCTGGCCAGGGAAGGGGGTACAGATTTGTTAGCTAAGAGTAGCCAATGATAAGGAATTTCGAGGACGAAATTCTTTTAAGGGGGAGAAAGTGTGAGAACCCGTAATTTCCCCTAATATTTGTTTTAGGGTTTTTCCCCCTTTAATTGCATGTTTTCTGCATTTTCTGGCTTAGGAAATTTTCTTGGTGGATTTTATGAGTAATTATAGTTTTTAGATGATTTTTCTAGCATTGGGTAGTTTTTGAAAAATTAAGGATATATAAAGGACGTGGGCCCCACTAGTGCGAAAAGTTCGGAAAAATTCGGCCAATTAGGTTAAATTCCGGATACTGTGTAAAATTTATCGGGTGTTAAGAGATAAGTAGAGTGTGTGAAATGATTGATGTGAGAGAGAAAAGAAAGGATAGGAATGCATTAATGAAGTGCCACGTGTCACCTGGTGATTGGTTTTGACTTAAGAACACTATTCAGTTTTTTTGACTTTTGACCAAAATTGGTTAAATATCTAAAAATTTCACAAAAAATCACCATTTTCTTTCACCTTGTGGCCGGCCCTCTCTCTTGCCAAGAAGGAAGAAAACTTCTTCAATCTTCAAGCTTTCCACTAGCTCAAATCATCCAAATCAATCACACAAACTAGTTTCCACTCCATACAATCTTTCCATTTAGTGTTAGTGGTGAGTTTGGTGAAGTTTTTGGAAGAGCTAAGGTGGTCTACAACTCCTCTTCTCTTGTTTACTTGGTAAGTGATGATTGAACATCCTCTTATATCTAATGATGCTTATTTTGTGCCTAATGGTGGCTTGAGTGATGGAATGTGTGATTTATTTCTTGATTTGAAGTGATTTGGTGAAGTTTTTATATTTTTGAGGAATTTTCTGGTTTAATATGAATGGGATGTTGTGTCTATTTTTGATGATTGGCAATGGCTTATAAAGACTCTAGTAGGTGTGAATTAGTGATAAAGGCAACCAATTTTGGGTTTGGAGTGAAATGAGAAAAGTTAGGGTTCTTCAACCCCCTTTTCTGTCCGGTTTTGTATCTTAGGCGTAGACGCCGAATTGGCTTTTGCTCAAAACATGAAAGTTGTAGGTATTGATGTGGTTGAGGTGCCTGTAAAATTTCAGGTCATTTGGAGTAGTGTAGAGTGAGATATGTCGATTTTACTGCTGCTGTTCTGGGTGATCAGAATGTGCGATCTGCGATTGTAATCGTCTGTTTTGTCTGGAATTGGTTTGGATTTTGATATTGGTGTCTTCTGATGAAATGTAGCTTGATGTCTTAGCTATCATACGCCTTTGTAATCAATGCATTTGGACCTGTGTAGACTGAGTTGGACGAATTACAGTTTTGTGTGATTTGGGAACCTGCAATTACGGTTCTGGCTTGGTTTTCTGCATTTTTGACCTAGTTTTGCTAGGATTTGGACTGAGTGGCCTTCTACATTGTTGTAGCCCTGTCTTTTAGCTTCGAGACGGTGGGTCTTACGCCCTCATCCGATAAGTGTAGAGCATTTTGTGCCATTACCGCATTAGGAGGGGAAAACTGTTTTTGTTGTTGGATCAATGAGTTCCATTTCCTGATTTTCTGGTTTGCTATTATGCCTATATATGCATATGAAACCCTATTGGGGTTGTGATTGGCATTGCTTTACGCCTCGTTATCGAGTCTCATTGCACTTGTTTGCATGTTCTAGGAAGTGACGGTGGTGCACGACGTTCGTTTAACGACGGTGTTTGAAACATCACCTACTTGAGAGTGAGTATACTACTCACTTAAATGTTACAATGTGGCTTTGTTATATGTGAATTTGATACCTTGAAGGCTTATTTGGCTATTGGAAGTGATTGAGGTGAGGGTGTACTTGACCGCCCTCACCCCCTTGTGATTCCGTTAATGACTGATTACCGTTTTACTGAAATACTGCACTTGCTATATGAGATATTGAATTCACTTCATGAAAAACTGATTTGGTGTCGTTTGGACGAGTATCCAACGGCCTTACTGTATTACTGAGCTCAACCCCGTAGGTAGTCAATTGAATCGAGCCGGCGAGGGCTTGGTCGTGAAAATTGACATGCCACGGGGACTGTACTGGGGAATCTTGTAGTAATGAGACTCTTGGTTCCGGTATACTCGAGTATTACCAAAAGCTACTGATTGGAGTGCGGGCCCGGTTGGGGTATGTTTGGTGGAAGGAATGGGAGTGAAGTGGGTTCTACGGTTGGTACTCATAAACGTTGACGGAGAGTCAATGAGATTGGATCAAGAATATAAGCGTGGAAATGGGCTCTTGAGAGCCATCCGTATCCTTTTACTGATTTGTTTTATTCCTTAATTGTGTACTTGAAATGAAAGGTTATGCTTAAGTGATCTTTGTTGCTTATGTGGTAGTAACTCACTGAGCTTTAGCTCACTCCATTCCATTTGTTTTCCTTACAGGAAAATGACTATTTTGAGAATGGTTGTGCTAGTTGGTTGTCAAGTTGAGCTCATGTAAATGACTTTTGAATAGCTCCTTGAGGGTGAAAACCCTAAGTGTTTTGTTTCAACCAATGGTTGGTTGTAATTGGCTAATTGCACATGTATGAACTTATGGGATATTTTGGTATCCCTCTTTGGCTTGTAAATGTTGAATTTCACTGTATTTATGTTTGGTTGATGTTTGGATGGATTTCGGATCAATTCGGCTTTCAAACGGCAAAAGGAAATTTTTCGACTGAAGGGCACTGGATTGAATCCGGCCAGGAATCCGGCCAGAAACTGGCCGGATTGCTTGGGGAAAAATTTTGAATCCGGAAGTTAGCCACTGGACAGTATCCGGCCAAGAATCCGGCCGCTAATCCGTCCGGATTCCACTGTTCCAGGCACATTCTTCGTTTTCGTTTTTTTTTAAAAATTTTGTTATTTGGTTACCTGTGGCTTGTTTGAGCGCGCTTTTACTTTCCCGAAACGTTTGAGATCGCGTGTATCTGCTCGTTAGTCCTGGCGAGAGCTGGGCAGGCAGTCCGCTAACCCCTTTGGTTCGCCTTAGGGGAAGGTGGGGCTGTTACACAACATACCAAAGTACAAGTCCAATACTTCATCTAAATTTTCATACTAATAACTTAAGTACAATCTTTATGTTCGCAATTCAAATCATTCTTACAAAAGTAAAATCCCCAAAATATCATGAGATTTACATTCACTTCAACCACAAGTACATCATACCATAAAGTTCACAAATCTTTCAAAATAACCATTACATTCCACAAAGAAAATCTATCACAACTCAGATAAAGGATAATCCACGGTACTCCAAATCCTTGTGCTTGAGTAACTATCCTTCTCGAGCCCTGCATAGAACTAAAATGTTTTTGGGGGTGAGCTAAAGCTCAATGAGGTTTAAAAAGGGAAAATCAAATATTTATAAACCAGTGCGTAAGCATTACTTTGGAAACACATGTAGAAGTAATACTTTTGTTGGCAACTTTATTATGAGTACAACTCATAAATCATTTAAAAACCACTAACGTACATTTGGAATGCATGATCACATAAATATATTTTCATGAATTTTAGTCAAACAAATAGTGGCTCGTCCGACTAGAAGAACATTACAAGGATTGCTTCGTCTCAGAGATTAATGCTCATGAGGAGTCTTACCTGAGAAATGTCAACTAGGAGAGCAATAACAGTATTAATAGTAAAGCAAACACAAAAGGATACAGTACTCGGTCCACTTCCCGTCCTTATAACTCCCATTGGTAACTCCTTCGGTTGACTGGCCATCACCTTATCCCTCCAGTGGTAATACTCGAGTATACCAAAATACAGTGCCCAGGGTTATCAACCTATCCGACCGAGTCCGCTTCTGGCTCGAATAAGTGATAACGAATGGGGAAAGGCCTTGTTCAGCCAATGTGATAAAGTACACATGGCCTACAGCATACGCAAATAACATATAAACAATGAAATATTGAATAGTTAAGCGATACAGCAACAGTTAGGTCGAGTGCGATAAAGTACACACTCGCCTAGAAATAAGTACTTTTCATTCAAGTGAACAAGATTCATCAAGTATTTGACCACTTAGGCATGAAAGAAGCACTCATCAAGTCACATCACGTATATATATATATAAGCAATTATACAAACAGTGGTTATAAAAGTTCGAGAAGCAATTTTTGTGCAAAACAGTTTGGAATCCCTCACCGTAATCTGGAGCAAAGCAAGAGCAAAAGCAGGAAATTAAAAGAGCTTCTCGGTGTCCTCTGAATCACCTGAGATTAATCACAATTACAAATTACCTAGATGCTCGATTAAGGCGAATAAAAGAAAACCTCTTAGATACACACACTCAAGCCTCAAGCTCAAACAAATTGAAATAGGAAGTTTTAACTTAATCATTGGTATAAAACCAAAAGGAATTTAAAAGTCCCATTTCCGAGATAAATCGTGGCAAGGACTATCAATTTCAAAAGAAGAGTAAAATGCTTAATTTGGCATGGAAATCGAGAAGGTGAAAAATGTGTTCGTACTAGAAAATTTTCAATAAAAGCTCAAGTACTAGAATATAAGTGAAAAAGAATCATGTTTTCTTGCCGAGCAAGTTTTCTACACTTTTCATTTAAATTTTAAATATTAACGCACTATTCTCAATCTCTATAACTTGATGGTAAGATAAAATAATTCCACAAAGCTTGATTTAAAGTTACTTGAATTCAAAAGACTAAAACAGACTTCACGATTCCAATTCATTGGCACATTGTCTTCCAAATTGCCATAATAGCTTAAACACAATTCGAATATAAATTTCACTAGGCTTCATCAATCATTAGCCCTTGATATCAAACAATTACTCCCTTTCAAACACCAACCCATTCAATACAAGAAAAAAAAACTACAGCCAACTTAAATTCCAAATGATTCTAAGAATTCAAAATATCCATTAAATCTTCAACTTTTACTTGCTAGAATCACTAAACGTATAATCTATAACCTGCTCAATTTAAACTAAAGTGAATAATACACGCATCCAGCAAATAAGCTCGCTAAAAGCTTGAACTAGTACAGCTAGCAACCAGGTCCAAATTTCTAGCAAAAATACTTCAAAATTTTCAACAAAGTTTCCATCCTTAGCTTGCTTTAAACACTAAACACCTAACATGCATTTTGTCCAACATGGAATGAGTCAAATGACAGATAATTCCAGCAAATTTCATGCTAAAATACCCATGCAATTTCCAAAACAACTTCAACGGCTAAACTGAAAAATTTGTTTAACAATCAAACAACTTCCAATAAAAATTTCCCGCCAACCAACCTAATTTCTGACCATACAATACACATGCAACACCAATTAACAATCTATCTATTAATATTGGATCCAAGACCGAGTTCAAATGTCATCAAAATTACCATCTAGCCAGAAATTCATCCCAACTCTCTCGATTGACATGCATGCAACCAGATTTTTGGTATTCCTTTAATTTTCTTGCTTAATCCAAGTAAATTAGCTTCATGCAGAGCTAGATCATCCAGACTTTGGTTAGTTAAACATACATATAGGTTAGATCATCAAAACTTGGTCAACCGAAGCTGCAAATTTCCAGCTTAAACTCTCGGCAACCATAGTTCCTGCTCAAACAGATTTTTCTGTGACTTAACTATCATCTGACCACACAACCCTACATGCATGCTTATAGACAGCCTCATCAACCCATAGACAACTCAGCTAAGACCAGAAATTACCTTAGCTTGAAGCCTAAAACACACGACTGGCAGCTGTAAATTCTTCCTTCTCGGTCAGTCCAGAAATTTCAGTCCGCCACTCTCCCTCTTGCTTGCTCAAACTCGCGGCTGGATTGAAGATAATATAGCTCTCGGTTTTTCCTCCTGCTCACGGCTAGAATAAAGAGTGAGCAGCAGGTCTCCCTCTCTCTTCTTTTAGCTTACGGCCGAAAGGAAACAATGAGATGCTCAGCTCTCCCTCTCGGTCGTTAATTCCTATGCAATTGCTCCCTCACAGCTCACGGCAGAATAAGGCAATGGAAATGTGGAACAAATGATATGGAATAGTTGTGGTGATTAATAGTCGATATAGTGGCGTGTGGTAGTGGAGAAAGAAACCGGCACTAAGGATAGAAACTACTGGAATGTGAAGTGGAAACGGATTCGGCAGAAATTGGGAAGTGTTTGGAGTTGCATTTGTTCAATAATCATTTCTTGGCTGCATGGTGAATTTGAATTGGAGAAGGGCTATTTTGGTCTTTTCACATTTCATCCGAGGTTCCACTTACGTCCTCAATCCTAATCAAATTCCAAAATTTATACCAAATGTAAATCGAATGCCTACTGGTATACTACCCTTGCAGAATTCAATTATTGAAATACATCATCCTAAGGGTAATTGTAGAAAGTTTGCCCTTAAAACGATTCAACTTAGTTCTAGTCTCCCTTAACACCTATCATTATCGATACTTAAAATTAGTTGTTAAAAAAAATCAAAGAATTAAAATAAGGACAATGGCACACTCAACGTCGAGAAATATTAACTTGACTTGGTAAAAATGCAAATAACCCAATATTTTGCACAATTAACTTATTTGCAACTTTAGACTTATTTTTACATACTTATCTAAGAACCAACAATAATAAAATTTATTAAAAGTCAAAGATGCAAATGCGACAAGTATATATAACAATCAAAAGCACCATAAATAATTCAACTCGAATAAATTTGGTCATTAAAATAATAATTGTTTAAAGAATCAATTGTTTAGACTCATTTTCGAGAAATTCATGCAATTTGGGAAAACTTGAGTAATTCACATGCAAAAATACAATTAAATGACCAATTTAAGAATATTTTGCAGTAATTAAAATATGGGTCCTCACAATGACATCTGAGGACCATAGATAGGTACGTCAGGTGGGAATTTCGATTGTAGATAGTTTACTCTTGGGACTGGCCAGCTCGAGATGTGAACTGTTTTATTTCGGATTCTCGTGCCCGAGTACACTGGAGTTGAGGCGATGCTAGCTACTAGGTATTTGAGACTTGTATTTTGGAACATGAACAGGCTTTGTTCGGCTAGAACGAGTATAAGAGGTTAACGGACATCTAGTGAATAGGAAGTGACGTGAGAGATCGGACGGGGGCTATGTTAACCAAGTGTGAAACGGCTTGTCGTGTTATCTTCTTGTTTTGTCTTTGTACTGCTACCGTGTGTATTTGGCTTGTGGCATGGTAATATCCACATGTATAGTACTTGTTGCATTTGATCTTGTCTATGATATGTTTCTTTGTGAACTTGGTGTGGTAAATTTTGCCGTTCTAGTCAATTTATTTCGTTACATACTAAATCATTTTGAAAAAAAAAAAGAGAATGGAGGAGATACGTAGTCGTGGACGTAGAGCTAGTCGTGGCCGTGGGGCTAGGCAAGGTCAAGAACCGAGAGAAGAAAGAGAAACAGTGGCCGAGCAAGAACATGGACCGAGGGTTGAGGCCGGAGATCAAATGGTGACGGCGATGCAACAAATGACAAATATCCTAGCACGACTGGTAGATCAACAAGGTCAAATGCCAGTGAATCAACCCCGGAATCCTGAGATAGGAGAGGATAGGGCTCTTGAGAGGTTTCAAAAGTTTCTACCTCCGAAATTTCAAGGAGGGCCTGATCCGGATATGGCTGAGCAGTGGTTGGAGGCAATGATTAATATCTTCGCGGCTTTGAATTACACGGAGCAAAGACAAGTAAATTTTACTGTATTTAAATTCAAAGGACCAGCCCGCGCGTGGTGGAATGTAATTAAGGCCAAGTGGGAAAGAGAACAGACGGTATGGACATGGACGAACTTTGTAAGAGAATTTAACGAAAAGTATCTCTCACCTTTGGTCCAAGAAAGGAGAGGTGACGAATTTGTTGGGTTGCGTCAGGGAACCCTGAGTGTGGCCGAATATGAGACCAAATTTACTAGACTGTCTAAATTTGCTTCCGAATTGGTGGTTACAGAGCGAAGGAGAATAAGACGATTTATACAAGGACTAAATTTGGAAATCCAGGAGGCATTAGCGGCGGTTCAAGTTAATACGTTTACAGAGGCTCTTGAGAAGGCTCAAAGAATTGAGGATGTGAAAGCCCAAGTAAAAGCCCTTCAAACGCGGAAAAGAGATACATCCAGCAGCATACCTGAGAAATCCAGAGAAAAGATAATGCTCTCTAAAGTACAAAAAGTGAACCATTCACTTCGCCCACCTTGGACATTAAGAGCATTAGATGAAAGGTCTACGAAAGGAAGTCAGATCGGATCAAAGGACATTTCTCGAGAAGGTCAAACAGTAGCTCCTCGATTGGCTTGTGGATACTGTGGAAAGGCAAATCACACTGAGAATGATTGCTGGCGGAAAGGGGGAAAATGTTTGATTTGTGGGGATAGCAATCATCAACTTAGCAATTGCCCAAAGAAACAGCCACGAGAGGGTAGTACTCAACAAGTGGAGGGAACCAAACCGAAACAAACTAATGAAAGAGGAAACCGAACAAAAGTATCAGCACAGGTTCATGCCGTAGATCAGCAACAAGTTCCGGGGTCCTCTGAGGCAACAGCAGGTAAAAATTTCGAGGATTGTTTAATTTGATTAATGCCAGTAGGAATTTCGAGGACGAAATTTTTTGAAGGAGGGGAGATTGTGACACCCCGAAAATTAGGAGGTTGTTTGTAAAGAAAATACTAAAGTGTATTTCTTTGGATTTGATTTAAAACCTTATTTTGTTTTAAAAGACTAGAAACCGTAAAAATAATTTTAATCAAAAACCCTAATTTACTTGTGACTAACCGGTTTTCTTAAATCACTCATATTGTGGAATAACAAAAATATGAATTATAGCTTGAAATAACAAAAATTCCAGATTTCTGGAAAATTGTGGTTCAGTTCTGCCCGATTCTATTTCAGTATGTTAGAGGACGCATTTCACTTAGCACCAAACATGAAAGTTGTAGAGAAGGGTTTTTTATGGTTTCTTACAAAATTTTAGCCCAATCGGAGCAACGTAACCTGTGAAAAGACCAAAATATCCTCACTGCCATAGGATGCATCCAGTGATCCGTTTTAGACAGTTCATCCAATTGACCGTGTCTATTCACTATAATCCATGCTGATAACATGAAAGTTTTAGTACTTTGTCTTAGCTTTTCAACGCCTCCACGAACGCCTTAAACGGACTTTGGTAGCTTGAGATATGGCCATTTGAAGACAGTATGGTTAACTGACCGGTTAGTTGGAATTTGGTTCCGTGATTGGGGAATTTGACTGGGTTACACTGGAATTTGGACTAAGTGGTTTTCATCAAAATTGTAGGCCTTTGTGTTAGCTTCAAAACAGTATAGGTTTCATCCCAATTCGATAAGCGTAGCTTCGGTTGTGACCGTTACGTAAAAACACGTCAAATCTGTCTTTTGTTAGATCTCATTTCCGCACATGTTGTTAACTTGATTTTGTACTCGTATGACTTTGAGCCTATTGAATGGCTATTGTGATGAATTTATATTGTGTATAACTTTGGGATTGGCTGAGGAAAATAATGAAGCCATAAATGGCTGGAAAAATTAGGTAAACACAAAGGGCGTGCTGCCCAAATTTACGCTCGAGAACTAGAGAACTATACTTGCAACTTGAGTAAGGGTTAAGAGTGAATATCACTTGAACCATCTAGGATATTTGCATCTTCTTTTACCGAGGTATATAAGTAAGGACTTGGCCGAACTTATACCCTTGAGAAATAAAATAATGACTGCTCGGAGTACGTTTTCTTTGTCACTTCGACTTAAATGGAGATTTCAAAGTTTTACGATCAAGCATAAGTTTTACAAATATTTTACTCATAGCCTTTGGTTTAAATGTACTCTTTTCACTTCCAAAACCATACTTATACTTTGTACTAGTAGTTATTCGGATTTTCTTTGGTTCACTTAAACTTTGGAGGGGTTTAACTGTAATATTTTGTCTTGGCTATTATTAGGGTTTCTTGGCGATTGAGAGTGTTATCCGGGAAGATACTTTGGACATTATTTTGCTTAAATAGGTGAGTGTTCTATATACGTTTTGTTTCTATGACTATGTAGATTGTTGTGACTATGTGATTTTTTGTGAATATTTGATTAAATGTTAATTGTTTTCTATGATTTCTGAAATGAACTTTCGCTAGGTGAGTGTTCCTTGTTTGTTATATTTGATTGACTATGTGGCTTGTTCTTGATTATATGATTTGTTATGAACGAATGATAACATGTTAAATGTTTTCAATGATTACTTCAAATGAGTTTTCTAGGCGAGTGTGTACTTTATCGCACTCGACCTAAATGAATGTGAAATTTTCAATGATTAAATGATTAAATGCTAATTGCACATGATGTAAGCCTTTTGGCTGAACTGGGCCCTGCCCTTCGTTACCGATCGTCTCGAGCCAGAAGCGGATTCGGTCGGGCGATATGGTGACCCTGGGTGTGAACGTTTGGTATACTCGAGTATTACCTTGTTGTCGGGTGGAGTCCGGCCAACGTCCGGATGGGGGTGAAAAGCCTGGCCAACGTCCAGGAGGAGGTGATTGATAATGAACGAACGAACGTCAAAAACGAGGGATTTTACTTACAAAAATGCATTTTTTAAATAATTGGAGGAATAAGGGAATGAAAGGGGAACGAACGAACGAATTGCTCCTTGTGAGCTTGTATCCTTTTAATGAATGTATTATTATTGCTTTATATTGGACATGTTTTTTTGATTATTTGTTATTACATGATTAATGTCCTTGTTTAATTACTTGTTTCTATGTATCGAACCTCACTGAGCTTTTAGCTCATTCCTTTAGTTTTGTTTTCTTTAACAGGGGACGGCGAGCAGGATGAGAGCTCTGTATAGACTAGCCTAGTCTAGTTCTTTGATTTTGTAATGGTTCTCGTCCTAGTGCTTGGCACGGGTTGGATGTGTGGTGAATTGAGAACCTTTGTATATTCGATGTTTGTACTCCCTTTTGAGATAGTGATGTACATAAGTTTTGCTTTAAGTTTTGGATCGTCGTTATATTTATTCTTGTGGGTTTATTCTGGTTTTGTTTGAGGGTTGAAGTGAACGACTGAGTCTCGGCGAGAGCTGGGCAGGCGGTCCGCCGAACCCTTTGGTTCGCCTTAGGGGGAGGTGGGGCTGTCACAGGTGGTATCAGAGCCTGCTTCGCGTGGTCTCTGCGCAGAGTGAGCCTGGACAGAGTGGTGAATAGGTATGAAGGATTAAGTGCTCGTTCGAGCATAAGCTATGAATTGTGAATTGTTATAGGCTTTAAATGTTCTTATGACATCTGAGGACCATAGATAGGTACGTCAGGTGGGAATTTCGATTGTAGATAGTTTACTCTTGGGACTGGCCAGCTCGAGATGTGAACTGTTTTATTTCGGATTCTCGTGCCCGAGTACTCTGGAGTTGAGGCGATGCTAGCTACTAGGTATTTGAGACTTGTATTTTGGAACATGAACATGCTTTGTTCGGCTAGAATGAGTATAAGAGGTTAACGGACATCTAGTGAAAAGGAAGTGACGTGAGAGATCGGACGGGGGCTATGTTAACCAAGTGTGAAACGGCTTGTCGTGTTATCTTCTTGTTTTGTCTTTGTACTGCTACCGTGTGTATTTGGCTTGTGGCATGGTAATATCCACATGTATAGTACTTGTTGCATTTGATCTTGTCTATGATATGTTTCTTTGTGAACTTGGTGTGGTAAATTTTGCCGTTCTAGTCAATTTACTTCGTTACATACTAAATCATTTTGAAAAAAAAAAGAGAATGGAGGAGAGACGTAGTCGTGGACGTAGAGCTTGTCGTGGCCGTGGGGCTAGGCAAGCTCAAGAACCGAGAGAAGAAAGAGAAACAGTGGCCGAGCAAGAACATGGACCGAGGGTTGAGGCCGGAGATCAAATGGTGACGGCGATGCAACAAATGACAAATATCCTAGCACGACTGGTAGATCAACAAGGTCAAATGCCAGTGAATCAACCCCGGAATCCTGAGATAGGAGAGGATAGGGCTCTTGAGAGGTTTCAAAAGTTTCTACCTCCGAAATTTCAAGGAGGGCCTGATCCGGATATGGCTGAGCAGTGGTTGGAGGCAATGATTAATATCTTCGCGGCTTTGAATTACACGGAGCAAAGACAAGTAAATTTTGCTGTATTTAAATTCAAAGGACCAGCCCGCGCGTGGTGGAATGTAATTAAGGCCAAGTGGGAAAGAGAACAGACGGTATGGACATGGACGAACTTTGTAAGAGAATTTAACGAAAAGTATCTCTCACCTTTGGTCCAAGAAAGGAGAGGTGACGAATTTGTTGGGTTGCGTCAGGGAACCCTGAGTGTGGCCGAATATGAGACCAAATTTACTAGACTGTCTAAATTTGCTTCCGAATTGGTGGTTACAGAGCGAAGGAGAATAAGACGATTTATACAAGGACTAAATTTGGAAATCCAGGAGGCATTAGCGGCGGTTCAAGTTAATACGTTTACAGAGGCTCTTGAGAAGGCTCAAAGAATTGAGGATGTGAAAGCCCAAGTAAAAGCCCTTCAAACGCGGAAAAGAGATACATCCAGCAGCATACCTGAGAAATCCAGAGAAAAGATAATGCTCTCTAAAGTACAAAAAGTGAACCATTCACTTCGCCCACCTTGGACATTAAGAGCATTAGATGAAAGGTCTACGAAAGGAAGTCAGATCGGATCAAAGGACATTTCTCGAGAAGGTCAAACAGTAGCTCCTCGATTGGCTTGTGGATACTGTGGAAAGGCAAATCACACTGAGAATGATTGCTGGCGGAAAGAGGGAAAATGTTTGATTTGTGGGGATAGCAATCATCAACTTATCAATTGCCCAAAGAAACAGCCACGAGAGGGTAGTACTCAACAAGTGGAAGGAACCAAACCGAAACAAACTAATGAAAGAGGAAACCGAACAAAAGTATCAGCACAGGTTTATGCCGTAGATCAGCAACAAGTTCCGGGGTCCTCTGAGGCAACAGAAGGTAAAAATTTCGAGGATTGTTTAATTTGATTAATGCCAGTTGGAATTTCGAGGACGAAATTTTTTGAAGGAGGGGAGATTGTGACACCCCGAAAATTAGGAGGTTGTTTGTAAAGAAAATACTAAAGTGTATTTCTTTGGATTTGATTTAAAACCTTATTTTGTTTTAAAAGACTAGAAACCCTAAAAATAATTTTAATCAAAAACCCTAATTTACTTGTGACTAACCGGTTTTCTTAAATCACTCATATTTTAATTGAAACCCTAATTTTAATCACTGGAATTGTAAAATTCCTCACATTTTTCTTAAAAATGCCTTTTATTTAGAAATTATTCATTTATTATGGGCCTAATACCCAATCATTTCTCAATAAGTGCAAATGAACCTAGGAAGTAGGGTTTCAGTTTTCGTTTCCAAGTTGAGAGCGAATTAGGGTTTCACGTTTTCCCGTAGTATGATTATTCGGTACGGAGTGAGGATCAAATTTGATAGGTAAAAATGACTTTTGGATGAGGGAATACTATATGACTAGAAGTGATAATAATAAGTTAGTGATTATAAGTTAAAAACCCTAGTATACGCGATTTAAGAGAAATCGCGTCAAACCGACGTGTATCGATCACTACCGATAGAACCCACCACTTTCTTACCACCACATACCCTTGATATTTTTGCAAAATATCCCCCCCTCATACTCATCCATATGGCCAAAATTTGTGGCCAAAAATGCAAGGGAAAGAGATAGAAATTTGCATGGCTTTGGTGACACTTGCTCTTTGATTACTTTTTTTTTTCTTGTTCTTTTATCCTTCATTTCAGCTTATTTTCCTTCATTCTTTCTGTTTCTTTGGCCGAGCAAGGGAGAGAGAGAGAGCAAGAGAGAAAAACCATCAATCCATCTTGAATCCAACCATTTGAGTGCAACCAAGGAAAACTAAACCGATTATTCACTAGGTGGAAGTTTGGGAAGCTTGAGGAACCAAAAATTTCAAGGAGAGGTGAAGGTGCATCCTTGCAAGCTTGTATCTTCAGGTATAAAGGCTGATCAACCATTCTTTTTCCATTAATAATGATTAAGTTGAGTATTAATGTTAGTATTGTGCTTGTGAAGCTTGTTTCAAGTGATTGTGATGATTGGATTGATGATTTTGAGTTAGGGTTTCTTGTGGGTTAGGTGTTGTATGATGTACATATATGGTATATGATCTTGTGAAGGTGAAAGTAGTGGTAGTTTCAGGGTGAAAATATGAATTATAGCTTGAAATAACAAAAATTCCAGATTTCTGGAAAATTGTGGTTCAGTTCTGCCCGATTCTATTTCAGTATGTTAGAGGCCTAATTTCGCTTAGAACCAAACATGAAAGTGGTAGAGAAGGATGTTTTATGGTTGCCTACAAAATTTCAACCAAATCGGAGTAACTTAGCCTGTGAAAAGACCAAAATACCCTCACTGCCCTAGGATGCATCCAGTGATCCGTTTTAGACAGTTCATCCAATTGACCGTGTCTATTCACTATGATCTGTGCTGATTTAGCCATTTTCCAAAACATGAAAGTTTTATTACTTTGTCTTAGTTTTTCAACGCCTCCAAGAACGCCTTAAACGGACTTTGGTAGCTTGAGATATGGCCATTTGAAGACAGTATGGTTAACTGACCGGTTAGTTGGAATTTGGTTCTGTGATTGGGGAATTTGACTGGGTTACACTGGAATTTGGACTAAGTGGTCTTCATCAAAATTGTAGGCCTTTGTGTTAGCTTCGAAACAGTATAGGTTTCATCCCAATTTGATAAGCGTAGCTTCGGTTGTGACCGTTACGCAAAAACACGTCAAATCTGTCTTTTGTTAGATCTCATTTCCGCACATGTTGTTAACTTGATTTTGTACTCATATGACTTTGAGCCTATCGAATGGCTATTGTGATGAATTTATATTGTGTATAACTTTGGGATTTGCTGAGGAAAATAATGAAGCCATAAATGGCTGGAAAAATTAGGTAAACACAAAGGGCGTGCTGCCCAAATTTACGCTCGAGAACTAGAGAACTATACTTGCAACTTGAGTAAGGGTTAAGAGTGAATATCACTTGAACCATCTAGGATATTTGCATCTTCTTTTACCGAGGTATATAAGTAAGGACTTGGCCGAACTTATATCCTTGAGAAATAAAATAATGACTGCTCGGAGTACGTTTTCTGTGTCACTTCGACTTAAATGGAGATTTCAAAGTTTTACGATCAAGCATAAGTTTTACAAATATTTTACTCATAGCCTTTGGTTTAAATATACTCTTTTCACTTCCAAAACTATACTTATACTTTGTACTAGTAGTTATTCGGATTTTCTTTGGTTCACTTAAACTTTGGAGGGGTTTAAATGTAATATTTTCTCTTGGCTATTATTAGGGTTTCTTGGCGATTGAGAGTGTTATCCGGGAGGATACTTTGGACATTATTTTGCTTAAATAGGTGAGTGTTCTATATACGTTTTGTTTCTATGACTATGTAGATTGTTGTGACTATGTGATTATTTGTGAATATTTGATTAAATGTTAATTGTTTTCTATGATTTCTGAAATGAACTTTCGCTAGGTGAGTGTTCCTTGTTTGTTATATTTCATTGGCTATGTGGCTTGTTCTTGATTATATGATTTGTTATGAACGAATGATAACATGTTAAATGTTTTCAATGATTACTTCAAATGAGTTTTCTAGGCGAGTTTGTACTTTATCGCACTCGACCTAAATGAATGTGAAATTTTCAATGATTAAATGCTAGTTGCGCATGATGTAAGCCTTTTGGCTGAACTGGGCCCTGCCCTTCGTTACCGATCGACTCGAGCCAGAAGCGGACTCGGTCGGGCGATATGGTGACCCCGGGTGTGAACGTTTGGTATACTCGAGTATTACCTTGTTGTCGGGTGGAGTCCGGCCAACGTCCGGATGGGGGTGAAAAGCCTGGCCAACGTCCAGGTGGAGGTGAATGATAATTAACGAACGAACGTAAAAAACGCGGGGTTTTACTTACAAAAATGCATTTTTTAAATAATTGGAGGAATAAGGGAATGAAAGGGGAACGAACGAACGAATTGCTCCTTGTGAGCCTGTATCCTTTTAATGAATGTATTATTATTGCTTTATATTGGACATGTTTTTTTGATTATTTGTTATTACATGATTAATGTCCTTGTTTAATTACTTGTTTCTATGTATCGAACCTCACTGAGCTTTTAGCTCATTCCTTTAGTTTTGTTTTCCTTAACAGGGGACGGCGAGCAGGATGAGAGCTCTGTATAGACTAGCCTAGTCTAGTTCTTTGATTTTGTAATGGTTCTCGCCCTAGTGCTTGGCACGGGCTGGATGTGTGGTGAATTGAGAACCTTTGTATATTCGATGTTTGTACTCCCTTTTGAGATAGTGATGTACATAAGTTTTGCTTTAAGTTTTGGATCGTCGTTATATTTATTCTTGTGGGTTTATTCTGGTTTTGTTTGAGGGTTGAAGTGAACGACTGAGTCCCGGCGAGAGTTGGGCAGGCGGTCCGCCGAACCCTTTGGTTCGCCTTAGGGGGAGGTGGGGCTGTCACATACAATCTTCTCTTGCACGCTAGTTCAGTAGAAACAGTATGCTCTTGCAAGCGAATTCAGTAACAGCTTGTCTAGGATCCGTTGACACTCCATCAACCTTGAGAATATAGTAACAAATCTAGTAGAACACTACTTATATCCAATCTCTGTCCATTGTTTAAGCCCCTACCGGGTCCGAACTCCAAAGGTAACAATAGAGGTAATACTCGAATAGACCAAATCCATTGGAATAACAGTAAACAGTACCCATGGTTCGTCGATCTTCTCAACCAAGCCCTTGCTGGCTCAATTCGACCAACGAGCAAATGGGGTTTGGGATTTCAGGCAGTTATTTTCAAGTTATACACATGTATATCAGTTTACTTGTAAACAGGATAACAAGAACTCAGTCAAGTTAGGTCGAGTGCGATAAAGTACACACTCGCCTTTGAAATAACAAGTCATGATATCTAGCAATTTCAAGCAACAAGTCACACGAAGCATCTATCAAGCATATCACATAGTCCTAACATGCAGTTAGAACACCCATCAAATAAGTGGACAGTCTCGCCTCAGCTTTAGGGTTCCTTCTAACTCACCACCAACTCCTAAGACATGCCCAAGCTACAATTACTAGACCTTTCTACATTACTAACTTTTGTTCGAAAACTAATAACTATCTTAGTCAAACCAAGTGGAATATCACATAATTCTAGTTTAGAAGAGTTATCAAACAAATAGGTTGAGATATATATAGTTTTATAACCAAAGTCTTGAAAATAAGGTTGGAAACCATGCTCTCTTTCTCAGCTGCTTTTCACATAAATTTGTCACCAATACTTCAAATTTTCTCCAAAAGTCAGTGAATTTAAGTCATAGAGATCATTTTATGAGTAAAGCTCTTATAAGATAGAATAAATGGGTTTTGGTCAAATTTTGGTTAAATTTCTATCCTAGAGTTCAAAGTTAGACCCCAAAATCCAAGCACTGGTTTAAAATTACTCAAAACAGAATTTTCCATATAGCGTGATTCATGTTTTCCATTAAAATTCATTAGTTCTTCACTTAAATCCTCTTCAATTCAACATGTATTTTACTATCATACTTCCTAGGTTGTTCTAAGCTCGAAGTTTGGTCGAAGTTCCCAGAAAAGTTTAAAAAATAGTTTGAAATCGTCAACCGTTCCAATCGGTCAAAAATAGATTCAAATAACTGACCAGCTCAAGTTTCTTTCCCCAAAACTCAATGTTTCTTGCTCTAGTCAGAGTAAATGTGAAATACATGGTAAAATAGAGGAATATAGAGTATTCTTGACCAACATTTGCACAATTTTAATTCACAAAATTGAAATTAACTGGAAGAAAATACAACCACACTCTTGGATATAAATCAGCAATTTAGCCATGTTCCTTTCAAAAGTTTCATTCAATCTTTCAAATTATCAACCAAGATCCATCATGCAATTACATAAACAATGAAATGATGGCATGCAGCTTCAAAATCCAACAAAACTTTCCAAGAAATTGCAGTGTTAAAACAAAATTCTCAGCTCTACTCCATTGGCTCTCAAATATCAACATCAACAGAAATTTCAGCAAGGTTCCTTAAAAAATCAACATATATCTCACTTGGATTTTGTGACGGCCCCACCTCTCCCTCGGACGTACCCCAGGGTTCGGCGGGTCGCCTGCCCAACTCTTGCCAGGACTCACTCACTCACTTCAAATATAATAGATTATAACCTCAAGGGGAAAAGAAATACCAGTTTTCAAACTTGAAACATACATGTACATTCATTTCTGTTTCAAACATTCGTACAATCCCACATATATCAAAAGATGTGAGTTTCAGATACATTCACTCCTAATCGAGCACTAGTGCGAGTACAATCGCAAAATTCAAAAACTACTAGACTACGCTAGCCTGTACCAGTCTCACGCCTCGCTCGTACCCCCTGTAAGGAAAACAAATGACGTGGAATGAGCTAAAAGCCCAGTGAGGTTCCAAATAGCAAGTTGACTATTATTGAAAAGTACAAATATCACATAGCAAAATAGCGAGCATAACAAGTTCATGAAAGTGAACAATAACACTTCAAATAGGAAATGTCAAAATGAGCGAGTGAAAACTCTTTTTGTTTTCCAAAAGAACAATAACACTTCAAATAACAATCAATGTATACGGATACAGATGGCTCTCAGGAGCCAAATTTCCATTTCTTCACCAGAGCTTGATCAAGTATTAGTTGACACTCCGTCAACTTTCAAGTAAAGTAACTAGTCCAGTAGTACACCACTTAACTCCAATCTCCGTCCACCAACCAAACCCCTTACCGGGCCCGAACTCCACAATAAACATTGGTGGTAATACTCGAGTATACTGATTAGTCGAGAAGATAACACTCCACTCGACAACACTAGATACCCATGGTTCATTATCTAATCGACCACTAGATACTGATTGCCGGCTCGACTTGATTAACTAGCCAGTGGGGTTTGGGTCCCAAAGAAGTCGATGAGATATCATCTCTAATCGACTGAATCAAAATAAAAGTACAGAGACGGGAATGAGAGACACCTCCCACTCACATTGAGTGTGGTACATGCTACCGCTCAGCACGTACAAGTCAAGTACAAGTATATCAAGTCAATTGTAACAATAAACAAGTATATATCATATTAGGGCAAGTGCGATAAAGTACACTCTTGCCCGATCAAACAAATTACATATCATTAAATCACATTGGTCAAGTATTGAAAACAAGTGTCCAATTCAATCAGGCAGTTGGAAGCACTCATCAAAGGTCTAGTGCCTCTCAAAAGTCACGTTTGTGACGGCCCCACCTCCCCCTAAGGCGAACCAGAGGGTTCGGCGGGCCGCCTGCCCAGCTCTCGCCGGGACTCAGTCGTTCACTAAAGTCCACATGGTCCACAATTATACATCCAAGTCTCCAATAATTACATGTCACAAAAGCAGCGGAAACAATTCTCAACTATACATAAAATGATTCCAAATCAAAACTGTACAAAACATAGGCCATCCAATCACGTGCACAAGTACTATAAGTCCTTCCTTCGCCTTGAGCCCTGTGGAGGGGAATAAAATATTTTTGGGGTGAGCTAGAAGCTCAGCGAGTAACCAGCAAAATCATTAAGCAAATATATTTCACAATGTTGCATTTCGATGATTTCGATGATGTCATGATTCAGAGATCAAATGTCCGTTTAGTGCTCTCGTGAGCCAGTGAAATCATTGCACTAGAACACCCAACGCTCAAATAGATCATAACACACGAACAGAGAGAGGAAGCCCCTTTTTGAGCTCCAGATAACCATGAACATGAACCACAAACAGAGTGGAGACGTTGGTGTCCAGCACAAGACTTTCCCAGAACTCATTGAAGCCAAAATCATATCATGAATTCACATGCAAGCACGCATGAGATGCAATCGAATAAATAATGCAAGAAACATTTCACAAATAACTTTGGAAATAGTTTAGGGTCACTCACCTCCATGGCTCAGAAACCATCCATCATATTGCATTACTTCACTCAAGTCCAAGCCCTAACGCACAAACGCAAAGCAATCAAGCCCATTCAAAATTCGGACAGCATTTCCCCTAAATTTCTTTACTTTTCCAGCCATCAAGGCTTCATTATTTCCTCAGCCAGTCCCAAAGGTACACACACAACAACAAGTTCATCTAATAGTCATTCAGCAAGCTCCAAGTAGTACTAGTACAAGTCAAGCTAGGGAAAAGTTCGGAAATGAAAGTTAAGCTCAAAACCAGGAAAACAGTTTTGACGTCATTTTGCGGTAATGGAACCAAAGGTATTACGAGTATCGGATGGAGGTCCAAGACCCACCGTTTCGAAGCTAATAACCAGGGCTACAACAATGTAGAAGGTCACTCAGTCCAAATCCTAGCACAACTAGGTCAAATATGCAGAAAACCAACCCAGAACCGTAATTGCAGGTTCCCAAATCACACAATGCTGTAATTCATCCAACTCAGTCTACACAGGTCCAAATGCCGAAATTCAAAAGGCATATGATAGCTAAGACATCCAGCTACATTTCATCAGAAGACCTCAACACCCAAATCCAAAAAAATTCCAGTCAAAACAACCCATTTACAGGCTCAGTTCGGCCATCCTGAAACCCAGAACAGCAATAGTAAATACGACATATCTCATTCTACACTACTCCAAATGCCCTGAAATTTTACAGGCACCCTTAAAACATCAATATCTACAACTTTCATGTTTTGAGCCAAGGCCAATTCGGCGTCTATCTATGACCTAAAATTTCGGACAGAATGTAGCTTCAAGAACCCTAATTTTCCAGAATTTCTTCCAAACCCAAAATTGGTTGCAATTGTCCACTTTTTCCACCTTCTAGCTTCATTACATAACATTTCCAATCATCATACAAGGCCACAACATCATGATCACATTAAACCAGAAAATTCACCAATAAATTGTAAACTTCACCATTTCATCCAAAAACAAGAATTAAATCACAAAATTCAACACTTTAGCTTCCACTAAGCACAACTCAAGCTTCATTAAGTGTAGGGGAAAGTTCATATACCACTCACCTAGTAAACAAGAGTGGGAGAGTTGTAGGACACCTTAACTTTCCAAAAAAACTTCACACAACAACTCACAATCACTACTTGAAGAGGTTTTATGGAAGGAATTCAAGATTAAATGGTTAGTTTGTGAGATTGGACATGATTGGAGCAAGAAACTTGGAAGCTTTTCTTTCTTTTCTTGTAAGAGGAGGTTCGGCCAAGCTTGAAGGAAAAATGGAAGATATTTGATCAATTTTTTGTTTTATTTAGTAATTGGTAAAAGGTTGAATAGTAAGTCAAAACAAGATTTAATCATATGGTGACACATGTCCCTCTCATTAATTGCTTGCCTAACTTTTGGTCTCTCTTACACAAATATCTTAACACATTGTAAACTAATATCACTTAATACAAAATTCCAACAAGTTGTCAAAAATATAATGCATTTACCGCACTTGCGGGTCCCACGTCCAAAATACGCTTTTAATTTCTCAAAAACTAACCGATACTAGAAAAATCATTTGAAAACTATATTTGCTCATAAACTTGATCTGGGGAATTTTTCTAATCAAGAAAATGTAGAAAAGGCAGGCATTTAAAAAAAATAAACCCTAGAAAATTAGAAAATTTCCGGGTTCTCAAACTCATTTTTTTCGGGGCGTCACAACGTTCAGGTCCAACTCCTTGGTTGGAGTCCAAATCTACGATAAAATATCATTTACGAATGTAAAACTCTCAAGAGTTCGAAACATAGGAGTTTCGTTTCAAGAAAATCAAGTAAATGCAACTCGTTTAAGTAGTATTCAAGATACTTATCAAATTTCAAAAAATTCATGCTCGCTCGTTTAGTTATGATCAAGAAGTGGTTTCGACTTTAGAAGTTACACTTGGTATCAAAGACCGGGAAAATCGTATTTTGAAAGGGTCGCTACTTTCACTTTTCAAGGGTACGAGTAGGGGTGAAATCGAACCGAGTCGAGCTCGAGTAGTGGCGTACTCGAGCTCGAGCTCAACTCAGACCACCAGAGGTCGAGCTCGACGTGTCATTTGAGCTCGATATCAAGTCGAGTACTCGAGCTCGAATAATCTAAAGAATCTAGTCCCTGTATCTTAAATGCAATACTAGTAATTTGTACTAAACAATAAACTAAGTTGCACTAAACATTCGAATTAAAGTACATTAATATCAATTGAACAAGATTAATTGCAATGCAAAGAAACAAAACTTAGAAGCCAATTAAAGTCCTGGAGCCACATGGACAAGACTTAGAAGGGGAGACAGAGCAACATGCACGACAGGGGAGACAGTGAACTTCATTGCTTTAATTGGATGAGCATCAACTTCCTTTTCATTGGTCAAGGTTGCATTCTTGGTGATGGATTGATCCAAACCAACCATAGCAACTGTGTTACCACATCACATGGCACATCCTCAACTGTTTCCTGCTTCTTACCCATCCAAATAACTGTTCTTTGGACATTCTTAACATACAAGTCCTTTTTCTCTCCCGAAACATAGTTGGGACCCATGATTCTAACCTTCATGCCAATGACAATTTTTTCTAGAAAACACACGGCCAAAAGCAAAGAATCTACCTTTGTCAGATGCTGGAATCATCTTGGATACATAGAGCATAAGAAGTCCCTCAGGAAACACCTGTCCACCCCTGTCCATGTTGTTGAGATTTTAAGACTTAAGACAGGACGAATCCTTTCTCCCAGAGCCTGTCGAAGGACAGTTTCTGTTTGGACACACACACCCTCAATACAATCAACCACCACCAATGCACCATCAGTAATACGAAGGGCAGCAGTCACCTCAGATGAGAAATCAACATGCCCAGGGGAATCAATAAGATTAATAAGGATTCAAGATTCAAGAATTCTAGCTTCTAAAATTCAGAAATTCCGCAAAAGAGAAACCAATGAGAAACAAAAGGACCGGCAGATTAAAGAAACACCATATGCATGCAGAAACTAAGTGGCCATGATCCACATTAACATTTCAGCAATATACATAAGCAACAACCTGTTCTCAACCTCATCAGAATTTCATGAAAATACAAAAAGGAGTGCAACCAATTGAAAGGAACAATTTAGGGAAATTTTCTGGAGTCTAATGAGCATTTAGAAGCTCTTGTTTGTAATCTGGTAAATGAAACAGCTTGTTTGCTCCTTATGCATCTTCAAACTTTGGTGTACAATCTACAACACCTAGCCATACAAAAATGACAAATCAACCAACTTATGTACAATTTAAATTTAAAATTTGAACACAACTTATAGCAAATTAAGAATAGGAAAATGAGAATTCACAAAAAAGATGGACCTGATTTCCAGCAAGTTATTTGCTCCTTATGCAACTTCAAGCATTGGGCAGCTCATATTCTTTGAGAGCTTTCTGTGGCTGCATTTAGGTGGTGGAAATGTAAATAATGTAATACTTTAAAATCAATAAACAAACTAATAAATACTAATTTATCTCTGCAATAACAAATTCATATAGATATAACTTACTTTCAATTTCTTTTTGACCCCATGTAAATTTCTACACCAATCGCCTTCACACATTAACGTCTGGACTGTCTCCGGAGCAAGTGAAGCACGGTATGAATCAATCACCCTAGTTCCAGCACTAAAGGTGGCCTCAGATGCGACGGTAGTGATAGGAATGGCCAATACATCAGCTGCTAGCTGAGAGAGTACCGGGTATGCTGATCGGTTGATTTTTCACCAATCTAAACAGTTGAAATCTTTTGGATTTTGTCCAGTAGGTTGGCGAGGCTTGTCTAGGTAATCCACCAACTCGCTCTTATGGGGTTCATCGGATTCTAGTTCACCACAATACTCATCCAAATCATCCCAATAGTCAGCACTTGCTCGAGGTGGACACACTATTTCGGATGCAGGATTTAATGAACAACCTGTCCCTGCACTTCCACTTGTAGCCATAGCAACGTACTCGTCATAAAGTTCAAAGATGGCTTTTCGAACATATGTGATATTCTCTTGAGCTTCATATGCAGAATACATCTTAGGGAAGGCAAACTCTATTGCTCGCATTTTCTGTCTAGGATCCAAGATAGCTGCAATGGACATCAATAAATTGCACTCTTTCCAGTATTTGTCAAACTTGAGCTTCATTCTTGTAATCATACCCCAGACAAAATCATCTTCATCATCCACTCGTGCATCCAAGAGTTTCTTCACCTTTAGAATCTCAGGGAGGAATAGATTGCTAGTTGGATACTCACTCCCCGAAATTATGTGCGTGGCCATGTAGAACTTCTCTAAAATGGTGCAAACTTTCTCAATTTTCTCCCAATCCTCTGAAGATGGACAAGACTCATAAAGGGGCTCTCGAACTTGAAAACGAGGAAAAACCTCTTTATATTTTATAGCACAATTCAACATTTCATATGTTGAATTCCATCTCGTCCTACAATCATGGAGCATATTTTTCCCAGGAATTTGCAGGTGTTGAGCAATTTCTGTAAATAGCAATGCCCTACCATCAGACTTGTTCACAAAATCCACACTATCTCGAATATTTTCACAAATATCTACTGTCTCCTTCAAGCCATCTTGAACCATAAGGTTCAAGACATGGGCGCAACAACGAACATGAAACAATTTTCCTCCACCCAATAGCTTCTTGCATCTCCCGAAATCATCTTTCAACAATCTCATGGCCACATCATTGTTTGAGGCATTGTCCACAGAAATAGTGTGAATTTTTCCCTCAATTCCCCATTCCTTTGCACACTTGAAAACTGCATCCGAAATCTCAACTCCTCGACGTGGTGGTCGAATATGAACAAAATTTAACACCCTCTTCTGAAGCTTCCAATTTCCATCAATCCAATGTCCGGTCACCACCATGTATTCAATTTTTTGATTCTTTGATTTCCACATATCGGTGGTCAAGCTGACTTTCTGTACATGCCTCAGCAAGTTCTTCAACTTCTTTTTCTCTATCTCATACACTTGTGTACAATCTTTTTTAGCTGTCATGCGTGAGATCTTTTGCCACTCCGGCCACCCGCGTTTCATCATTAGGTTGAAACCCTCTTCCTCGAAAATTGTGAAAGGTGCTCGTACATTAAGATCCAATGTGCAGCAGCCTCTCTCATTGCTTCCATATCGAATTTGCCAGTGTGCAATAGTGGTATAGTTGGAAAACGCTCATCCGTTTGCTGAAAGTTTATCTTTGTTTGCTGCTCGGCCCTTCTAAGCTTGGCTTTTCTAACGGAACAGTTTTCTCGATGCCTCCACATGCTGCTAGTTTGTTTAGTTTTTCCCCTATTCAGTTTCTTGCTACAATGTTTACAAATGGCATAATATATGCCATTTTCTTTCAAATCGTCAAAGTCTTCCCATGCCTCAGATGTTTTATTCCTTTTAGGTACTCGGAATTTATCATCATCTTCAGCTATATCTCCTTGCTGCCTATTGGTGTCTTCGGTTCCCCCTTGTTGTGTTTCACCATCCTCTTGTGTGGGATCACAGTTGTCACGGCTTACAAATACTGGGCTGTCAACCATGACTGGTGTGGATGAATCGGTCCCAGACACACGTGGTATTGAAGAAACCTCGGGAGGACTAATAGACATGCCTTTAATAGAAAAACAAACAAATATTTGAGTTCCACTTCAAATATTTTCACACGGAGCATTAAATTCAAACCAAACAGACATTAGAAAAAATTGAAAATGACACAAGCACCCAAATCTTGAAAATAGCTCCCAAAAAACATTCATATCAGGGCTAAAGTTCATAACAAATTCAGATCTTATATAATATTTCAATGCTATAAAGTATAAAACAATTCATAATAAAGGTAAATAGAACATCAATCAAATGTGTATCGGTCTCAAAGAAATTACTCACAACAGAAAATAAAAGTTAATTTGAATGAGTGTTAACACTCAAAAGCGGAATAGATTGAATTCTAAAAGCACATTACTCAGAATTCTACAAACAAAAAAGAAGTCAAATTGAAAGAACTAAAATGTTAAATTTGACTGAGAGCTGCCAATTTTGTTTTTCAAAACTAACCTAGAGACTCAAAACAGTTTGAATAAAGAAAGACTACTAAGCCTGGAAAAGTTGAGTATGCATATCTGAATTCATCAATACTTGAGAAAAATGACATATAGAGGTAATTATGCTTCCCAATTTCATCATTCAGTTTTTAATTTACACCTTAAGTATGAATTGTAATGGTTAATGCACCCAAAATACATGTGAAGTTACTTCAAAAGCAGAACTTGAAGAACCAAGCTCTTTGGTAGAACAACGGTGTCGCAATCATTCAATCATACCACGCAGGGAAAGGCAACGCTGTCGCAATCATTCAATCAAAGATAGAAGCCGATACTATTGATATTTCTTGCAAATAAACATCACTATAGGAAAACAGAAGGAAAAAAAGGGGGGGAGCCATAAAGAATGTCTAAGGCTACTTGGAGGACACTTTACAGAGTGCAAAGAGTCCCCTCAAAAGGCCTTCAAAGACCCAAAATACCTTAAGATATTTTGAATCCACATTTCATTATATGCCTCTTAACTAAGCCAAATATGAAACTCCTAAATTGTTCATATGGCTACTCAAAGAGGCGCTGCACTCTAGTAACAAATATGACATCTACATGAAGCAAAGGGGAATAAACCCTGAATTGAAAAATGAGGCATTTCTGTCCATTTAAAAAGAAATTAATGTCAAAATGGGAAGTCCTCACCGTGAAAGAAAGATATCTACGAAAATGGTCATATCATAAGAAAGTTCGATTGAGCCATTTAGCTATAGCAAAATAAGCATCTTTCACACTTTTTGCCCATTTTGAGTACAAATACCCAAAAAGAAAATAACACAAGCTAATCAATTGACAATACCCAACTTTGATGCATATAACAGACAATTTCCATTATCTAAACCCTCAAAATCCATCTTTGTCTTAATTCTAGCTAAAATCAGTTTCTCTCCAAGCCTCCACCATTTACATTTATAATTAATCTTCCCTAAATAGTCTCATCTCAAGAGCATGGCAATAAAACATAAACAGGGAAAAAAAATTGAACGACAGTAAAACAAATTGTTATTCTTGATTTTGATGATCACAAAGCACTTTGAAATATTTATCTAATTCTCTTCAGATATAAGTGTTTTGCTTTTTAGAGAATCAGGTACAAAGTTGTCAAGAAAAGAAAATCAATCAAAAGAAGAAGCAAAAACAGGGCACTCATGTCGGACGTCCGAAAGGAAACTGTCGGACGTCCGAAAGGATGAAGAACATCAAGAAGGAAACTCCTTCGGACGCTCGTGAGGAAGCATCGGACGTCCGGGAGGATCGGACGCACTCTTCGGACGCATATCGATCGCGTTGGACGTCCGAAAAATTTCGTAAAGTTTTGATGACTCTCTGGACGACGTTCGGACGTAGATGTTTTCGAACGATAAAATCCCATCGGACGTCCGAATGACAACTTGGTGATTTTCGGACGATGGGATCGGACGATGATTAAGCTGTCGGACGTCCGACAGCCCCAACGGCTAGCTGACTCTTCATCTGCCTTCTATCCGTTGGAAGCATTAATGAAGCCCATTTTTTGTCCCCTTCAAATACAAACGATTCTGAACGAGAAAGTGACTTTTGCACACTTTGTTTACAAGATCTCAAGAGATATTTTAGCTAGAAAATAGTCTCCTAAGCAAGATTTGTTCTCCAAGTAGTGTGAAGTTCGTGTATGCACTTCTCTTGTATTTGAAATTTTCAATAGTGTAGCTTTCTTGAGGGTTATCTGAGTGATAGTAAAACCTCCTAACTTGACTAAGTGAGGCTTGGGGCAAGGAGGAAGTGATCCCTCCATTGTACATTGAGTTGATTATTTTTCATCAAAGAGAAGGTGCTCATCTTTGTGATTGGTCTTCAAGTTTAAGGAAAGCTTGGTAGACAATCGGTTTGATACTCTATCTTATTCCTTTTGTTTAATAAAATTCTCATTGCTTATATATACTCTTATTTCTGATCAACATTGCTCTCTTCTTTAAATTTACTTGGCTGATCACTACTAGAAAAGAAGGTAAATTTTTATTAAAGAAAAAGTGCATAAACTCAATAAAATATTTTTAATCAACCTAATTCACCCCCCTCTTAGGTTGTCTTTGGGCCTTACAATTGGTATCAGAGCTTGGTCTCCAAGAGATTAAGCTCAAACGGCTTGGAGTAAAGATGACAACAAATCATGCCATGTTTGTTGAGGGGCAATCTGTCACTAGGCCTCCCATGTTTACTGGTTCCAATTATGTTAGTTGGAAAGAAAGAATGATTATCTTTTTGCAATCCATTGATATTGAGCTATGGTTTATTGTGAATGAAGGACCGTACGATGTTAACGTTCTTGATGCAGATACAGGTTTGTTTCGGCCAAAAATAAGAGCTGAGTTGAATGCTCAAGATAGAACCAATCTCACATTGAATGCCAAAGCCGTGAATGTTCTTTATAATGCCTTAGACTCAAATGAATCAATTAGAGTAAAAGGATGTAAATCTGCCAAAGAAATGTGGGATAAGCTAAGAGAAATTCATGAGGGTAGTGATAATGTGAGAGAACAGAAAAAGTCTATCTTGGTCACAAAGTATGAATCATTTAAAATAGAACCTCTTGAGGATATTGACAAAATGTATTGCAGGTTCAATGACTTGATCAAAGATCTCGAGGTGTTGGGCAAAAAGTACACCTTGGGAGAGAAAAACAGGAAAATTCTCAATGCGTTGGGCAAAGAATGAGAAAGTAAAGTGACTGCAATAGAGGAGGCTAAGGATTTGAATTCTGTGCCTATTGAATCTCTCATTAACTCACTAACCTCCTATGAGTTGAAGTTGAAAACTAAAGTGCAGGAGGAAGAGGACGCGAGAGCAAAGAGAAACATAACTCTAAAGGCAGCTCAAGGTGAAGATGATCCAACTCTGTTGGATGATGAAGACTCGGATGGTGATGACAACGATCTTGCTCTCATCACAAAAAGTTTCAAGAGAATCTTGAATAAAAGAAAGTTTAGAAGGGGAGGACCTAGCAATCAATTCCAGAATCAGTCTCCAATCGCAAGGAACAAAGGAAAACAAGAATTCAACAAGAAACAATTGGACAAATGCTACGAATGTGGACAGCCTGGACACTACGCAAACGAATGCTCCCTGAAGAAAAAGAAAGATGGAAAAGCTGATCGAATGCCAAGGTTCAACAACTTCCAGATTACATGGAATGAATGTAACTCCGAAAGCGAAGTTGAAGAAGAAGAAGAATCAGCTCAAATGGCCTTCATGGCTATTGCAGATAATGAGGTAACTTCCATACACTCTCAATCTGAAAGTGATGATGAAGATGATGATGATCTTGAATCCTTTGTTGAAAAATTGCATAATGCCTTGAAGGAATCTTATGATAAAAACAAGCAGCTAAAACAGAAAATTGTCTTTCTCATTCAAAATAATGCAAGTATTTTTCAACAAAATAAACAACTAAAGGCTGACAATGAGTGCCTTGTAAGAGCCGGATTTGATGTTCAAAATGAACTTGATAGAAAGACAAGTGTTTGTGAAATGCTGAAGAAAAGACATTATGATCTGAATAAAAGGATGGACAATTTGGATGAGACTTTAAAAGCTAGAAAACAAGATTATCTCAAAAAGAACATGTCAACCACCTTTCTTACTGCTCATGAAAGAACATTAGCACACAACAGAAATGCACATGGTTTTACAACATATAGAAGAAGTGGATTGAAACTTATCAAATCATTACATGTTAAAGACTCTTCCATTATGTGTAGTTTTTGTTGTCAAAGAGTGCATTTGAAAGGAGATTGTTATGTGAAAAGAAATCTGAACAGAGGAATGAGATGCATGTGGTTAGTTAGACACAATTTTAACTATTGTGGACCCAAAAGTTAAAGTGTACCAAACACTCTCTCTTTTCAGGGAAAAGGCTCAAACAAGTCCAAATGGTTCATTGACAGTGGCTGTTCAAGGCATATGACCGGTGATCCTTCTTTGTTCATAAAGCTAAAATCAAAATCAAGTGGAAAGGTAACATTTGGTGATGACGTGAAAGCTAAGACAATTGGAATAGGTGATGTTGGTAAGGATGGTGAAACTTTTGTTCATAATGTGCTCTTAGTTGATAACTTAGGTTATAACTTACTTAGTGTTAGTCAATTATGTGATAAAGACTTGAATGTGTTGTTAAAAAAGCATGAATGCATTGTTCTTGACTCTAAATATAATGTTGTGTTCAAAAGTAAGAGGTTTAACGATATTTATATTGTTGTTCTTGATAAACTTGATTCATCTAGCTTCCAATGTCTTAAAGCCTCAAATGAAGATCCTTGGTTGTGGCATAGGAGACTTTGTCATTTTAACATGGAATTACTAAAGAAAATCTCGAAAAAGGAGCTGGTTAGGGGCTTGCCAAAAATCAGTTTTGAAAAGGACAAAATTTGTGATGCATGTCAATTTGGGAAGCAAACAAAGATTTCCTTTAAACCAAAGAGGTGTGTATCTACTTCTAAACCTTTGGAACTCTTGCATCTTGATTTATTTGGTCCTACTCAAATTACTAGCTTGGGAGGTAAGAGATATTGTTTTGTGATTGTTGATGATTATTCTAGATATACTTGGGTGATATTCCTTGCTCATAAAGATGATGCTTTCAAGAATTTCACTTCATTATTTGCTAAAGTGCAAAATCTGCTTGGTTTAAAAATTGTTAGGATTAGAAGTGATAATGGGACGGAATTCAAGTTTTGTGATTTTTCAGAATTTTGTGATCATAATGGCATAACACATGAGTTTTCTATTGCAAGGACTCCACAGCAAAATGGTGTTGTAGAAAGGAAAAATAGGACACTCCAAGAGGCTGCAAGAACTATGTTGAGTGAATGTAATTTGCCAAAATATCTTTGGGCTGAAGCGGTAAACACCGCATGTTATGTGATGAATAGAATCCTATTGAGACCTATTTTGAATAAAACATCTTATGAACTGATTTTTGATAAGAAACCTATGGTTGGATACTTCAAAGTTTTTGGTTGTAAATGTTTTATTTTGAATTTAAAGGAACATCTTAGTAAGTTTGACAAAAAATTTGATGAAGGAATATTTTTGGGGTATTGTGAGAACAAAAGAGGATATAGAATCTTTAATAGAAGAACTCTTGTGATAGAAGAAGCTATACACATAACATTTGATGAAACTAATGATGATAATTCCAAAAGTTCGAGTGAGGATGATGATGTAGGTGTTCGTGAAGGAATGAAAAAGCTAACAATTGGAGATGAAGGAACCTCTAAATCGGAAGCAAAGGAAATGGAGGATGAAACTCATGAAGATCAAGAAAAGGAAGATGAAGACAAGAATGATGATTCATTCAATGACCTTCCCAAAGCTTGGAAATTTAGCCAAAATCATCCAAGAGAGCTTATAATTGGTGATCCACCCGAGAAGGTAAAGACTCGTTCCTCATCTAAGAAATTGATAGACAATTTTGCTTTAGTCTCTCTTTTTGAACCTAAAAATATCAATGATGCCTTAAAGGATGAAAACTGGATTTTGGCAATGCAAGAGGAATTTAATCAATTTGAGAGAAATAAGGTTTGGACACTTGTTGATAGACCTCAAAATCAACCTATCATTGGCACGAAGTGGATATTTAGAAATAAGTTGGATGATAAAGGTGTAGTTGTAAGAAATAAAGCTAGATTGGTTGCTAAAGGATATGCACAAGAAGAGGGAATTGATTTTGATAAAACATTTGCTCCCGTAGCTAGATTAGAATCAATTAGAATGCTTCTTGCTTTTGCTTGCTTCAAAGGTTTCAAATTGTTTCAAATGGATGTTAAAAGTGCCTTCTTAAATGGTTTTATTGGTCAAGAAATATATGTGGATCAACCCCCCGGTTTTGAAAATACAAAATTTTCAAGTCATGTGTTTAAACTCTCAAAAGCATTATATGGACTAAAACAAGCTCCAAGAGCTTGGTATGAAAGATTGAGTGGTTTCTTTATTGAAAATGGTTTCAAAAGAGGTATTGTGGACACCACACTTTTTACTAAGCAAGTGTTAAATGATCTTCTTATTGTGCAAATAGATGTAGATGATATTATTTTTGGTGCTACAAATGAGTATCTATGCAAGGATTTTTCCACCATTATGCAAAGTGAATTTGAAATGAGTATGATGGGAGAATTAAATTTCTTCCTTGGACTTCAAATACATCAAGCCCTAGAGGGAATTTTTATAAATCAAGCAAAATACACCAAGGAATTGCTGAAAAGATTTAGCATGGAGGACTCAAAGCAAGTTGGAACTCCAATGTGCACTTCTACAAAACTTGACAAAGATGAAGAAGGTAAACATGTGGATGAAAAGCACTATAGAGGTATGATTGGAAGCCTACTCTATTTAACCGCAAGTAGACCCGATATTATGTTTGCTGTTTGCTTCTGTAATAGATTTCAATCTTGTCCAAAAGAATCACATTTGAATGCTGTTAAAAGGATTTTTAGATATTTGAAAGGTACATTAGATTATGGTCTTTGGTATGCTAGATCTTGTGAATTTGCTCTATATGGATATTCGGATGCGGATTTTGGTGGTTGTCGTGTGGACAGAAAAAGTACTAGTGGAACTTGTCATTTTCTTGGTAATTGCTTAGTTTCTTGGTTTAGCAAAAAACAAAATGCAATCTCTTTGTCTATAACTGAAGCGGAATATATTGCCGCTAGTGCATGTTGTGCTCAACTTTTATGGATGAAGCATACCTTGGATGATTTTGGATTATTATATGACAACATGCCTATATTCTGTGATAATACTAGTGCAATCAATTTGACCAAAAATCCAATTCAGCATTCTAGGACAAAACATATAGATATAAAGCACCACTTTATTCGCGATCTTGTTCAAAAAGGTGAAGTTTGTGTGAATTATGTTTGTTCCAAAGATCAAATTACTGATATTTTTACAAAAGCTTTGCCATTGGATCAATTCATTCATCTAAGATCAAAATTAGGGATTATCGAAAAATCATCTTAAATTTTTCTTTCAAAGCTTTCGGACGTCCGATAGAAGATGAACGGACGTCCGATAATGTTCTTCAGCTGTTTTCCCAGAAAGCACCTGTTCGGACGAAACTGTCAGACGCAAGACTTCGTTCGGCCATCCGACAGTGCAACGGTACACTTTTTAAAGTAATTTCCCTCCTCATTTGCTTCAGACTCTTTTTCTTCTCTTCTCACTCGGACGAAAACTGTCTTCCCTTTCACTCTCAATTCCTGCTATTCTGAAGCACTTATTCCAAAATTGATTCAACCAAAAACCTTTTCGGATCATTGCGAGTTCATTTTCCTGATTCTTTCACCAAATCTCATCACATTTCGACAGTTCCCAAATTTCCCTCAAAACCCTATTTTCTCCTAGTCATTCTGTTCAATCATCTTCAAGGCTCGTTTATCCCAAAATTCTTGTGTGATTCACTCCCATACTACTGTGTGCATCATTAGCATCATACATCTCACGCATTTCACACAATGGTGAAACTAAGAGGAGGAAAGGTAACTGCCGGACGCAAACACACACTCAGGGATAAAGATGCTGATTCTCCTAGGGCCAAAAGATCATCCAAACGTGTCAAAAAGGGGGCAGTAAAGGCTCAAATTTCACAGCCTTCCGCTCAGCCAGAATCCGGACAAGGAACTTCTTCTCAACCGCCCTCCAAATCAACCACTGTCTCCCCATTCTTTGATGATGCTGCCAAAGAAAAACACTCCTGGATATCCCAAAAAGGTTTCATTCCTCAACGTACCATAAATCCCTCTGAGTTTCGCAAAATAGGTTTAGAGTCCATTCTGCGTCTCTTCGAATTTCAGAAATAGTCACATATCATTTCCATGCCTAACGTTTATTACCCTGAAATGCTATATCAATTCTTTGCCAATCTTAGGAAAGGCACTGATCACACTGAAATTATGTCCAGGGTAAATGGGGTAGATTTAGTGTTTGATCCTGAAATTGTGAATACTGTTTTAAATACTGTAATAGAACCAGGATGCAAAAGTAAAATTGCCAATTTCTTTTCTTATGAAGAGCATCCCACTGCTGATAATCACTTTGATAGTGCTAAGATGTTGTCTTATTTTCAAAAGAAGTTTTCTGCCCCTGCTTATGCAAAACTAAATGACCTTGCTCCTGTGAATCTCATTGCTTTCTCAATCATTTCAAATTTGCTTGTGCCTACCGATGGTTATAGGACAGATGCCGATAAAATGGAGCTGTATCTGTTTTATTGTTTTCGAGAAAAAATTCACATTGACTTTGGCTTTGTCATGTGCAAGTTTTTACTTCGCTTTACCACTGATTCTCGTAGAAAACTGTCTTATGGAAAATTTCTTCAGAAAATTTTTGAGTTTTACAAAGTACCCATCCTTGGTGTTTGTCCCAAAGAAACGTTTTCTTCTGCCTTTACTAAGGCTTATTTTGAGCGCAAGAATCTTGTCTTTAGGGATAATATGTGGGCTTATAAGGGGGCCACATCTAATGAACCTAGATCTAAGGCTGCACATGATCCCCTTCACACTTCATCCTCTGTTGCACTGACTTCTATTCATCCTAGGAAGACTGCCATTAAGGCATCTTCTTCTTCAAATTCTGAAGTGGTTGAGCTCCTTCGAGATCTTAAACAACATGTTCTACTTCTTGAACATGGTCTCATGCTCACCATGTCATCTGAGCAACAAGCAGACTTCCTGGATAAAAAGAATCTTCTCTTTCCCCCACCTGTGGTTGAGGAAGTTCCTCATGGCAAAGAGCCACGCTCTAATAATCCAAGTTCATCAGCTCCTACTCGCTCTATGAGTCCTGCTCCCATCGACCTCACCTCTACTCCCGTGGCACCTCATAATCCTTCCACATCTGACAAAGGCAAGAAACCAGTTAGTAAAGATGCTGAAGATGATGAAGACACTGAGGAGGAGGATCTCTCTCAGTATCTGCTCACTCGAAGGACGCCTGGATCCACTCAGTTTACCATTTAGGATCACTAGCCCTATTAGGATCATTTGCATTCTGTTTGCCTGATTTCTATTTGCTGGATGTTAGATGGTTGCATCGGATTTTTTTGGTTTTTGTTTTGTTTCTTTGATTCTGGTGCTTGTAATGTTCAAAACTGGATATGTGGATGTAATGGTTGTGATATTTTGTTAAGAATGTTTAGTTCTTTTTCATACCCTTTGACTTTTGTGATGACAAAAAGGGGGAGAGATGTGAAGAGATATGTTGGTAAAATTGGCTGGACAGTTGGTAAAATGTTGGTTGTTAGATGATTGAATAAATTTGTGTAGTAGACAAGTGAGGGGGAGTTTTTCAATTTTTGTTCTACGATTGACTAAGTAAGGGGGAGCTTTTGTCAAATGAGAAAGGGGGAGCCTATTTGTAATCATCAAATTTCATTTCAAACCATTGTTTTGTCATCATCAAAAAGGGGGAGAATGTTATTCTTGATTTTGATGATCACAAAGCACTTTGAAATGTTTATCTAATTCTCTTCAAATATAAGTGTTTTGCTTTTTAGAGAATCAAGTACAAAGGTGTCAAGGAAAAAAAATCAATCAAAAGAAGAAGCAAAAACAGGGCACTCATGTCGGACGTCTGAAAGGATGAAGAACATCAAGAAGGAAACTCCTTTGGACGCTCGTGAGGAAGCATCGGACGTCCGGGAGGATCGGACGCACTCTTCGGACGCATATCGATCGCGTTGGACGTCCGAAAAATTTTGCAAAGTTTTGATGACTCTCTGGACGACGTTCGGACGCAGATGCTTTCGGACGATAAAATCCCATCGGACGTCCGAACGACAACTTGGTGATTTTCGGACGATGGGATCGGATGATGATTAAGCTGTCGGACGTCCGACAGCCCCAACGGCTAGCTGACTCTTCATCTGCCTTCTATCCGTTGGAAGCATTAATGAAGCCCATTTTTTGTCCCCTTCAAATACAAACGATTCTGAACGAGAAAGTGACTTTTGCACACTTTGTTTACAAGATCTCAAGAGATATTTTAGCTAGAAAATAGTCTCCTAAGCAAGATTTGTTCTCCAAGTAGTGTGAAGTTCGTGTATGCACTTCTCTTGTGTTTGAAATTTTCAATAGTGTAGCTTTCTTAAGGATTATCTGAGTGATAGTAAAAGCTCCTAACTTGACTAAGTGAGGCTTGGGGCAAGGAGGAAGTGATCCCTTGTACATTGAGTTGATTATTTTTCATCAAAGAGAAGGTGCTCATCTTTGTGATTGGTCTTCAAGTTTAAGGAAAGCTTGGTAGACAATCGGTTTGATACTCTATCTTATTCCTTTTGTTTAATAAAATTCTCATTGCTTATATATACTCTTATTTCTGATCAACATTGCTCTCTTCTTTAAATTTACTTGGCTGATCACTACTAGAAAAGAAGGTAAATTTTTATTAAAGAAAAAGTGCATAAACTCAATAAAATATTTTTAATCAACCTAATTCACCCCCCTCTTAGGTTGTCTTTGGGCCTTACACAAATCCCATATGCATTACACTCTGTTAGAATGGCTATATTATTAGTACTTGTACAGCACTTTTAGGCATATTTCAAAGGAACAACCTTCGTGGCAAACAAGAAAGAAAAAGGGTGACAATAAGGAACTACCAACAGTATTGAAGATTGTCTTTAAATTTTCTAATTCCTAGAATAATTTGTTGCGTTAAATAAAACTGCATAAGCTAGCATCAAAATTATTCTCCAGATTCCTGACCTACTTAAGAACATAACTGAATATTCTCATTAATCTCATTAATATACTAACTAGTTAACATTTAATAATCCAACTCAGATGTAAAGCAAATTTCTGAAACTTACCAATTCTTGGAGCTGTCGCGCCAACCACCGAATCACTTGTTGAAGGAATCGAGCTACCCTCCATTTCCTCAAAGTTCCAGTATAGCAATGGAGAGAGAATGGGATACGCAAATGGAATATATTGAATCGCAGGCTGCAGCCCCCAATTTTTTTGGTTAGGGTTTGGAGATTAAAAATTAATATTACATTTATAAAATTGAACCTCATAATGCACATATTTACTACACAAATGCACAATAAGTACCTTAATTTGTCAAATGCAGCTGTTGAAATTGGTGGGTTTTGATTTGATTTCAAACCCTCACTCAAAGGTCGGCTACTCACGCTGCTACCTACTCCATTTTGAGCTAAACTGCTGAAGTGTTTAAAGCTTTAGATGATCGACTGCCTTGTCAGTTGTGGCTTGTGACAGTTGAGAAGATGAGCCAAAGAATAAGAGATTGAGATTTGAGAGTCAAGGTTGAAGAGTGAAGACTGAAGAGGAACGACCGAACGAAGAAGAAGAATGAACTATGAAGGATGGATAATGGATTCGAGATTCGACGGAAGCTTTTTCATTTTTCATTTTTAGTTTTCATCATTTCATCATATTTTCCAAGCTGAAATTACTTATTCACCCTTCATTATTACTACAACATAACTGGTTAAGCCCGTAAATATTCTAGCTAACAAACCTGAAAGAGTAAATTGATATATAAAATAAAATACAATATATATATGCTACCGAGCTCAAGCTACTCGACAAGCTCGAATTTCTTACTCCTAACTACTTGAGATCGACTCGATATACTGTAGCAAGTAGATCGAGATCGACTCGAACTCGAATTAGATCGAACTCGAGTCGAGTAGCTAACCAAGCTACTCGCGAGCTCGATTCAAGCTACTCGATTTCTCTACACCCCTAGGTACGAGTTCCGGCAAAATTTTAGCTTATATACCCTGACTAAAAAAAACTCAAATACCATAGGCGATCCAAGTCCAACTCGACCTCAAATCGTCGCTCAAGTCGCAGGTACATATGCCAAACTCTCGAGTGAAAATTTGGGCAGCACGCCCTTTGTGTTTACCTATTTTTCAGCCATTTATGGCTTCATTATTTTTCTCATGTCGCGCCCTATTTTTTAATAATAAAAAGTATAATAAGTGAGTGAAGTATGGTTTGAAAATGGTGATGTGTGTGTGAATGAAAGGGAAAGGCCATGGGACTTTGAAATGCGACGTTTTGGCCAAAAATAGTAATCTAAAAAGGTTTTGGTAAAATGCAGGAGTCGCCACTTGGTATTGAGTTAGGGTGTACCAAGTCACCCAAAAAATGTGGATTTAAATGTAAAACCTTTTTAGATTGACTCCAAAATCTACGATAAATCAGAGAAAAATGGTTCGGGGGTCACAATTGAAGAGAGGGAAGGCAAAGACAATGTCTAAGGCACCCTCTCAACCTAGCCTAAGCTAGTTGCATGATTTAATCATGATTTTCCTAATTTCTAACCAAAAGATGTATCGCATTTGGATGTAACTAATATGAATGCAATCCTAAATCTAATGAGGAATCGAAAGAGACCAATATCTCTTAGAGGCTCGATCGGACTAAATCACATGAGTTGTGATAGCCAAGGATAAACCCTCCAAGAGGTCACGAGTAGTGCTAATGATGAAAAAATGAATGGAATGAATGTATGCAATGTGAAAACATGAGCTTGTGTGAAGTGAAAAAAGTAATAAGAAAAATAATAGTATGTAAGTGGGAGTGTGCAAATGGGGGTGCAAGGTGAGGTATGTAAACTGATAGTGTGAAGTGCATGTGTGCTCAGTGGGAGTATGTAAAGTGCTAGTGGTAGAGTGAGAATGTGTAAGATAAGAGTCATGTGAAGTGAACATGTGGAAAAAGTAATAGTATATGAAGTGAGAGTGCAAAGTGATAGTGAGTAAATGAAATACGTGAACCCTAGAGGAATGCAAGCAAGACGGGTACGGGGAGACCCTAAATCGTGACTTTTGCTTTTCCTTTTGGTTAGAAAAAAGAATGAGCGTGCTAAGGTTATGTGTAGCCAAACTCGTCCATTCCCCTTACCAGAAGGGTGACTCCCTAACCTAATCAAGCAAATGACCCTAATGACTAGAGTGAAATGCAAAAAACCTAAAGATCATACTTTGAATGTGGGAAAGGGGAAAGGATCATGCAAAAACGTAAAAAATACTAAGAAAAATGCGTGAAAATGTAATGAGGGCATGCGAGTATGTACTAGCGAGGAACGGCCCTATTGGGTCTAGCATTGGACTACCCCTTTACTAACGCTCTCTCACAAGCATTGGACTTGTGAGAGTTGAGGGGAAGACCATGACTAGCATTGGATTAGCCATGGTTATATCGTACATTTGCATTCACCATATATACACAAGTAAATTAGCATAGTTAAACCAAGTGGGCATGTGAGCACGTAATTCACATAACACATAAGCATGCATATCTAGATGCTAAATCCTAGGAAAGCGGCAACACATAGCAAGTAAGCATGCAAATCACGCAAGGCAAATAAAGTAAAGGAAACCCTATCTATTGCATTAGGGGGAGGGGCCTACTACAATCTAAAGGGGAGAAGGAATGAATAATTAAAATAAATACCTAACTATACAATTGTGGCATTTAATTGCCTTCCCCAAATAATTACAAATTGAATTAAAATAAATAAACAAAATTACAACAAATAAAGCGAATAAATAAATAACTAAAATAAAACATTCAAAAGACATGCAATTAAACACGTAAAGTCACGTATGGCACGTAGGGTCAAATAAAATGAGAAATAAGGAATAGGGTGTACCTCCCTTGAGTTGGAGCAATAATGGAGTGAAATTACTTATTTACCCTCCAAAATAAAAGAAAAGGTCAAGGCACCACAAATAGCTATGAAATTGAACCATTAAAACCATTGAAACGACAAAACAATTCATGCTTACTAAATAAAGACCCAATTGGAAGCATTAACCAATCATTCAAGTCCAATTAAAATGTTTGGGGAACTTCAAAGGCCCATAAGTAATGAAAAGGTCAAGTAATGGTTTAAATTTCAACTACTTTAGGACCTAATTGCAAGAAATTGGAGCATGATTGGGCCTTTGTAGCATAAGGGGAAACATGTGGGGTAGAACTGAAATCTTTAAAAGAAAATCCATGCATGCAAACAACAATGGCTGGCAAACCGAAGCTTTTATTGCTTCTGCAATGTTTCCCTTGCTGCAAAAAACTTGCAGCTTCAATCCGCGAGCCATTGACATCAAAATCATTATAGCTTGGGATCAAAACATGCAATCTCATCATTGATTATTTAGACGCCAGATTTAGCTAGCAAACAAGATGACTAGAACCAGTTTTTGTGGGCTGTTGAGGGAAAAGGGAAAGCAGCAAATCATGAGGATGTAATGCAGCCTTTTGGACAAAACCACAAACATGAGGAAATGAAATGAGAGCAACGAAAAATAACAAAAGTGTGCAACTGACAGAACCTAAATCTAGTCAAATTTAACATGCATTGCTCTTAACCAAAGCAAACGAAACCAGAAAACACAAGATGCATGGCTCAGAACTTCCCCCCCTTATTCATTTTTCTTCTCGGCTTTGCAAGCAAAAAGGAAACTGCGTGCCTGCATTTGCATCCTTCTAATGTCTAAACTTCTAAACACAGCAGGCTTACTCACTGATGGTCAGCTTCTAACACAACAGGTTTTCCTTTTCATTATAGTATTCAACACACATGGACTCGAAGATGCACTGAACATTCAACAAAAACAAAAAACAGCAACAAATGGCCAACCACAGCACCTAAAACATGCACTTGTCTCTACCTCGCTTCATTAGATTCACAAATGTGAAACCCCAAAATAAAAAATGCAGCAGAGATACGAAGACACTCACGGCGAACATGCCCTCAGCCCACTATCATAGTATCCGAACCCCAACAAAGCAAAACTTGAACAAGCAAAGGAAAAGTCACAGCTGCAACAGTTTTTAGCTACTTGTTGCAGTCCAATGGTATTCCGTACCTTGCTACTTGAAATGGCAGCAAGCACATACATGGGATACCATCAAACAACAAACAAAAACCCAAGAGACAATTTAAGCTATTCCGGAAAACTTCAGCAGCCCAAAAGATTGACTTTTTTTCAAAAAAAGCTGCTGCAACAAAACCCAGAACTTCAAACCTATTGCAGCAGACCTTCATACACAAACGTAACCAAACTAGGACTCAAGCAAACCTCATGGATTCGTCAGGAAAAGACCTATAGAAAAACTCCCAACCACCTCATCCGGATCCAATACTAAGCATGCAAACAAGAGGAAAATCTAAGTGGGAGGAAAAGCTCGCAAAAACCAGATTTGTTCATGAAACCTTACAAATTTCTGGTTTCCAAATCTGCGGCATATCAGATCAAACAAGCAACTTGGAGCAAAAATTTTCACCAAAACATTAACCATCAGATTTTATTTCCTCAGGACAAGATTAAACAACAGATTTTCAACAAAACTCAACCCCTTCGGCTGCCATAAGAAGCAAAACAGCAAAACATGTTCATAACAAAACTTAACAAGATCTTTGGCATATTCAGAGAAGACCTAGGCTTGTATGAGAAGTAGAAGGCAAAAGAGATTACCTTTGACGTCTTGCGGAGTCTACTGAACAGGGAGTCGGTTGACAAGATTGCGTCCGGATGCAGATTTCAGAGTGGCGGATTTCTGGTGAAGATCGTCTAAGGGCTCTTCTGCTGCCTTTGTTCTGGCCGTCATTCTCTTCCTCCCCTCTCCCTTTTGTTCCCAGCCGACAATCTCTCTCTGCTTTCTCTCTCACGGTTTTCCTTTTCTTTTCGTAGCCCTCCTGACTTTTACTCTCTATCCTCGCTTTCTATCTAGAGCCCTCTCGGTTATGTCTTCAGCCGCCAACCACTCTATCTCTCAACCCCCAGCCGTCACTTCTCTCTCTGGTTTCTTTCTTCAGCCGTCCAAAACCTCTCCCCCCCAAACCTTAGTTTTCCACAACTTTTTATATCAGAAACTCCCTCCTGAAACCTAGCATCTAAGGCACGGAAAAACTCCCTCTTGTTTTGCATTTTTTACAGCCTTAGATTTTCATATTTTCTGATAAACCTTGGATCGAGCCAAGTGTCTTCTCTTGGGATCATCAGACGGAGGAGAAAATTGAGTAAACAATGGAGCTGAAAATTTTGCCTTTTTGTATCTGCGTTTTTGCAGATGAAAATGTAGAGGGGTTTTGATTGTATGCTTCTCGGGTGCATGAGCTCGCTTTTTCTTTTCTCTTTTTTCCTTTTCCTTTTTCCTTTTTCCTTTTTCCTTTTTTCTTTTTCCTTTTTTCTTTTTTCTTTCCTTTTTCTAAAATTTAGTGTAAAATGCTCTTAAATCAATTAAAATAAAACGAGAGAGACGAAACTTAAACAAAATACAATAAAACAAAATAAAATAAAATAAAAACTTAAAATTGAATCAAATAAGTCTAAAAATAAAACATTTGGTATCTACATCTCAATCAGCCCCAAAATCACACACAAATAATGTTACCACCATAGCCCTTCAATTAGGCTCCAAAATAATCCAATTACAACACAAGTCTTAACAAGGCAACCAGAAATCAAGTTTAAAGGCAAATAGCTAAATGGCAGATTTGACGTCTCTTAGCGTATCGGTCACAACCGAAGCTACGTTTATCATATTGGAGTAAAATTTATACCATTTCGAAGCTAAGACAAAGAGATACAACTTTGATGAAGACAACTCAACCTAGTTCACAATTTATCCAGGTCTAATCTACAAATTACTGAACCAGAAGTTCATGACCAGGAGGGTTGTTAGTACTGAATTTAAATGGCAATAACTCAGGCTACATAATTCCGTTTGAGGTGGTTTTGGTTGCGTTGGAAAGCTGAAACATAGTGATAAAACTTTCATGTTTTGGCCAAAGGCTGATTTGAAATGGATCAAGGTGAAAAAATGCAGCCAGAATGATGAAATGTCAAAACTATCCGCAAAACTATACCTATGGCAGTCAAGGGTATTGTTGTCATTTCATGTGCTACAATGTTCGTATTGAGCTAAAATTTTATAGGCAGATATAAAACAGCATTTTCCACAACTTTCATATTTTGAGCTAAGCACAATTCGGCCTCCATCATGGCCGAATGAAACTGGTCAGAATAGGGTAGTACAAAAACTTAAAGCTGGAATTAATGCATTCAAGTAATAATCTTCTTATTCATGTATAAAACCACTACTACCACTCCCTATCAAAGCTTATTCACATCATATTCTAGATAAATAACACTAATAAAAATAGAAAATTACAAACCCTAGCTGAAAATTATAAGTTAATAAGCCAAACCATGAAATCTTCCATACAATCCACCACAATCAAGCCATGCTTTCCTTAAATTGCAAAATAAGAAAGAAACAAGGGAGGTTTCTAGTATAATACCTCAAAATCTCCAAAATAACTTGTGATACAAGAACTTTCTTCCTCCCAAAAGTTCCACCAAGCTCACCTCCAAGCTTTCCCAATGATTGATCGTAGTAGAATCAAGTTTTACGGTAATTTTCTCAAGAATCAAGCAAGCTCTCAAGTTGGAAAAATGGAAAATTTTCTCTCTTCTCTTTTTCCTCTCCTAAGTCACGACCAAGCATGAAGAAAATGAGCTATTTTTGGTTCTATTTTACAAGATGAAGACTAAGGATAGTCTTGGTCAAAGGTCTTGGTCAAGACCTTGGTTGGATTTTTGACAAATGGCTTAATCACAAATATTTCCACCAAAATATCTCTCTTTTTCTTAGTCAATAATGGTGGCTGACTTAAGGGTTAATTAAGAGCTAATTATCTCAACTAAAACAAGGAGATTAAGGTAATAAAGGAGTATTCAAGTGATGCACTCAATCAGTAACGAACGGTACACATCGGTTCAACCCGTTTTTCCTTTTTTCGCACGTACTAGAGTTTTCACTTACAATTCAGTAACTTATTATTATTACTTCTAATCATACGCTTAATATCATCTAAAACTCACTCTAAATCACTAAATTTGATACACACTCCGTACCGAATAATTACACTACAAAAAGACGTAAAAACCCTAGTTTACCTTAACGATGAAAATAAAGGGAAAACCCTTGGTTCTATGATTAATTGTAACTATTGAGGAAGTGAATGAGTAGTAAAGCTATTGTAAAATAATGGATTCCAAATAAAAGGGAATTTTTAAGAAAATATGAGGGATTTTACAAGTCTTCACAATTACACTACCAAAATGCACGCAAAAACACACACCAAAACCCTAGTATGTACAAAAACCCTAATTTATGCCCTTCCTTTAGAAAAATTATAACTTGAGTTATAAATATCAAATATTTATATAACTTGGCTTGTTAAAACTAGACTTCAAATACTAAGAATCTTTAGAAGACACCTCAAAGAGATTTAGTTCATAAGTTGGTCCAAATTGAGCCATAAGCTACTACAACATTCCTATGTTTACTTGTGCATGGCAGAATTTTCAGTCAACTTTGCCAATTTCCTAGAATTTATAGACATTGAATCAAACTCTAAATTTTACACCGTAGGAAGCTCTCTGAGTCTAGTTTTAAACGCAACAAACGGAACTCAATTCCGACTTTCCTATACAAAGTTATAGCCAATTTCCCAAAGCTGCGCAGGCGAAAATTTCTAGATTTTCTAACAACTTGAGATTATGAAACTTTTATTGACAAAATTCACTCCCTTGGCTCATCAAAGGCAAGTGAGTTCACTTAAGGGTTATAAAGACAAGTGAATTTTCGGGGTCTCACAGATTCAAGCAAAACATTGCATGCATGTCAAGATGAAAGAGATAAGAGATATGTAAAGTGCTTTTAGACAGAACTTAACAAAATTTCTGAAAAACAAGTACTGAAATTGCAGCTTTTCCTCTAGCTTTGAAAATGCTTTAAAAGGCGATCTTTCTTGCTTTTAACTCATTAAATATCACATGCATGACCAGATTTAGGTGTTAAAAGGTATATAGAGCCAACATGTGTCAATTTATAACCAAAGTTTTAGGGATAAAGTTGGAAAAAATGCAGCTTCTTTCCCTCAGTTTTAAACAGAAAATTCTAGCATTACCATTCAAGTTTTTCTCTTTTAGCTTTTAGATTTAGCACACCAAAACTTGGCATTAACCTTTAACAAGGCATATCACATGAATTCACAGTAAAATGGCAACAAAATTTCGAAATAAGGGCAGCAATTTAACCTTGATTCAAGGCTGCAAATTTTTATCCCAAAACATGCATGTTGTTTTTAGACCAACAACTCAACTTTCCTTCTTGATTTATGCATAAATCGTGCAACATATCATAAGGTGACTATAAAGCATGAATCTCATAGAAAAATCTCAACAAAAATGGAACCCACAAGCTGAAAAACACAACTCACATCCTACGGTTCAGACTGAAAATGTCCAGCAAGCTCTCTTCAATTTTTCTCACTAAAATAGCACCTCTCTTACTTACTTTCAACCATAAATCACACAATAACATGTTTATAACATAAGCTGAGGTATTAATCAAGTATTTCCTAGCAAAACTCAACAAAACTGCAAATAAGAGCTGAAAATTCACAGCTCAACTCTCCCGGCTTCCTCCTGGAAATTTCAGCAGCCAAAAACCTCACATACATGCCATATTTCTACCAAGATTCATCTATCAAAGAGATAACTGATTCTCTAGCAAACTTGCAACAAAAAAGAAATGGCAGCCTTTACTGGTTCGGTTCAAACTAGAAATTTTCCAACTACAAACAGGTTACTTCCACCGGTTTCTACCTCTATTTAACTTCAAATCAAACATGTGTCCACATTTCTTTAAAGTGTAAGGAAAGATTGAAGTTTCTCAGCCATATTACCTTATTTTTGCTACAAATCAAGCTGAAAGTTGGCTCATCTTCCTGATTTCTCCTTGGTTCAAGCAAGCTAGATGGACAGCTTCCTCTTGACTGGAAATGGAGACAAGACACTCTAGTTTCTCTCAAATCTCTATACTCTCTTGGCTTGAAAAATGAAACTAGTGAGCTGAGAATTTTGTTTTAAAACTAAAATTTCTTAGAAATGTTTGCTGGATTTTGAAGGTGCATGCCCTCATTTCATTGTTTATGTGATTGTATGATGGATCTTGGTTGATAATTTGGAAGATTGAATGAAACTTTTGAAAGGAACATGGCTGAATTGCTGATTTATATCCAAGAGTGTGGCTGCATTTTCTTCCAATTGATTTCCAATTTGTGAATTGAAATTGTGTAAATGTGGTCAAGAATACTCTATAATACTCTATTATACCCTGTATTTCACATTTACCTAGACTAGAGTAAGAAACATTGAGTTTTGGGGAAAGAAACTTGAGCTGGTCAGCTATTTGAATATGTTTTGGATAGATTGGAACGGTTGAGGATTCCAAACTATTTTTTTAAACCTTTTCTAGAACTTTGACCATACTTTGAGCTTAGAACAACCAAGGAAGTATGATAGTAAAATACATGTTGAATTGAAGAAGATTTAAGTGAAGAACTAATGAACTTTAGATGGAAAACATGAATCACGCTATATGAAAAATTCTGTTTTGAGTAATTTTAAACTAGTACTTGGATTTTGGGGTCTAACTTTGAACTCTAGGATAGAAATTTAACCAAATCTGACCAAAACCCCATTTACACTATCTTATAAGAGTTTTACTCGTAAAATGATCTCTATGACTTAAATTCACTGGTTTCTGGAGAAAATTTGAAGTAATCTTGGTGACAAATTTCTGTCAAAAGCAGCTGAGAGTGAGGGTATGATTTCCAACCTTATTTTCAAGAATTTGGCTATAAAACTATATATATATCTCTCAACCTACTTGTTTGATAACTTTTCTAAACTAGAATTTATGTGATATTCCACTTGGTTTGACTAAGATAGTTCGTAGTTTTTTAATGAAATTTAGTAATAACGAAAGGTCTAATAATTGTAGCTTGGACATGTTTCTGGAGTCGGTGGTGAATTAGAAAGAAACCCCGAAACTGAGGTGTGACTGTCCACTTGATTTGGTGAGTGTTCTAACTGCATGTTAGGACCATGTGATTTACTTGATTGATGCTTCTTGTGATTTGTTGATCAAAATGTGACTTGTTGTTTGAAATTGCTAGATATCTTGACTTGTTATTTCAAAGGCGAGTATGTACTTTATCGTACTCGACCTAACTTGACTAAGCTCTTGTTATTCTGTTTACAAGTAAATTGACATACATGTGCATGACTTGAAAGTAACTGCCTGGGATCCCAAACCCCACTGGCTTGTTAGTCGAACCGAGCCAGCAAGGGCTTGATCGAGGAGATTGACGAACTGTGGGTACTGTTTACTATTATTCCACTGGATTGGATCCACTAGATTTGGTATATTCGAGTATTACCTCCACTATTATCTTTGGAGTTCGAACCCGGTAGGAGGTTGAATGGTGGACGGAAATTGGATATAAGCAGTGCTCTACTGGACATGTTACTATGTTTCTAAGGTTGACGGAGTGTCAATGGATTCTAGACAAATTGCCACTGAATTGACTCACAAGAGCATACTATTTCTACTGAATTGGCTTGCAAGAACATACTGTTTCTACTGAACTAGCTCGCAAGATCATACTATTTCTACTGAACTAGTTCGCAAGAGCAGACTGTATCCTTTTACGTGAATATGTTATTAACTGTACATTATTAAATGATTTATCTAGATATTGTTTGCTTCATGAAATATGTTATCATGCCATGATGTGAATTTTTTAAAGCCTGATAGATTGCTTATTGTTTTCTTGGAATCTCAGTGGACTTTTAGCTCATCCCATTATTTGTTTTCCTTAATAGGGTGCGGGGATGAGAGAGACAAGAATAGTAATAGTTTGTACTATAACATCTTGAACTTGTATTTGATCGACATTGTATTATGGTACTAGTCGTTTAAGTTTTTTTTTTCTTTTAGCTTGTACTTTGGTTTGAATATTTGAATGATTTGAAGCATGTAAATGTTACATTGAAGGACTTTAGCGTTATTGATTAGGGTTTGTAGTGAGTCCTGGCGAGAGCCAGGTAGACAGTCCGCTAAACCTTAGGGTACGTCCTAGGAAGAAGTGAGATCGTCACAGGTGGTATCAGAGTTCTTAATGAGCTCAAGCCGGGAGAGGGTTCTTGAACTGTGGAGAATGGCCTGTTAACTGTGAAACTACTTACTATTGCTGGGAAAAATAGATATGTATGTCAAGTAAGAATCTCAAACTTGGTTGAATTGCAGTTGGGAGCGGCCGGCCTGAGTTGTGAATTCTCCTAGTTTCAGATTCTTGTACTTGGGTACTAAATACTTCTTCTAATGGAATACCCATGAATTGGGAAGGATTTAACATGTCACATCAATGTGATTAGAAATTATGATTAAACCTAAAAAATAGAAGCCATTGCCAAGTAGAAACAGTCAGAGAATCTTACTAAGGTGCGTAGTTTCTTGGGCTTAGTGGGATATTATCGTCGGTTTATAAAGGATTTCTCTAAAATTGTAGGGCTTCTAACCGATCTGACTAAGAAGCATGGACAATTCATTTGGGAACCTAGGCGTGAGAACAGTTTTTGAGAGCTTAAGAAATGGTTAACTACAGCGCCTGTTTTAGCATTTTTGAATGGAAAGGATAGGTTCATTGTGTATACTGATGCCTCGAAGAAAGGACTAAGATGTGTGTTGATGCAAAAGGAAAAAACAATTGCATATGCCTCTCGAAAGTTAAAACTTCATGAGCAGAATTATCCGATCTATGACATAGAACTAGCTGTTATTCTTTTGCTTTGAGAAAATGGAGACATTATTTATATGGGGTGATTTTCAAGGTATACACTGATCATAAGAGTCTTAAGTATCTATTCTTCCAGCAGGAATTGAATTTGAAGCAAAGTCGATGAATGGAGTTTTTGGAGGACTATGAGTGCACTATTAATTACCATCATAGAAAGGCCAATGTAGTCGCGGATGCTCTAAGTTGAAAGGTTCAAGTAGCGGGATTCATGATCTAGGAGTGGAAAATGTTAGAGATGGTTTGTGAGTGGAATCCTCGCCTTGAACAACAAAAGGTGATTTTTGGGAATTGGAGAGTTATTTGGCCTGATGTCCAATAAGAGTTGTTGAGTTAAATCAAATACTGATAAAATTGCTTGCCATCTAGCAAAAATTTGTTTTGAAACTATATTTTGAACATCTTTTTGTAAAACTTCTTTTGCTGATTTACAATCTATTCTAAGTAAAAAAATTTTATTGTACAAATCATCTTGAAATTTTGATATACATAATATTATAGATAAAATCTCCTTTTTAATAGTAGAATAATTCTTTTGTGGATCAGACCATGTTCCTGAATGAAATCTAACTAATTCTTCTTTTAAATCATCCAGTCTTTGTTTTAAAATTCCTCCATATCCTAATTCTGATGCATCAGTTTCTACTATCATAAAAGCTTTAGGATGAGGAAGACATAAACATGGTAACCATTCAATTTTTTCTTTAAGATATCTAACCTTTTGAGTATGTTCTTCAGACCATGGTTTAAGATTTTTTTTTAATCTATTAAATAATATGGAACATTCTTGTCTTAATTTAGGAAAGAAATCTGCAATATAATTTAAACATCCTAAAAATCTTTGCAATTGATTTTTCTCTTTTATTTCATCTGGAAATTTATTTGCAAATTCTAAAGCTCTATTTATTGGCTTTATTGTTCCTTTATCTATATCATGTCCTAAAAATCTTATTTTAGTTTGGAATAATTTCATTTTAGATGCTGATACTACCAATCTATTTTTCTTAACTACCTTTAAAAATATATTTAAATGTTTAAAATGTTGTTCTAAAGATTCTGAAAATATTAACACATCATCAATATAGACTATACTAAATGAACTATAAGGGTTGAATATATTATTCATTATATTTTGAAATTCTGAAGGTGCATTTTTAATCCAAATGGCATTACTTTCCACTCATAATGGCCAAAAGGTGTTGTGAATGCTGTCTTATATCTATCTTTAGGAGCTATTATTATTTGCCAATATCCTGATTTTAAATCAAATTTTGAAAATATCTTTTCATTATATAACCTATTTAATAAATCCTTTTCATTTGGAATTGGATATCTAATCCATTGTAAAACTTTATTTAATGGTTTATAATTAATAACTAATCTTGGAACTCCTCTTTCTTTTTCAGCTTGATTCATAACATAAAAAACTGCACAACTCCAAGGTGATTTTGAAGGTGTTATTAATCCTTTATCCATTAATGTTTTTATTTCTTTCTTACAAAATTCTAGTAATTCAGTATTCATTTGTATAGGTCTAGCTTTTGTTGGAATATTTTTCTCATTAAAATCCTTTTCATAAGGTAAATTTATCATATGTTGTTTTCTATCCCAAAAGGCATTCGGAATGTCTGCACAAACTTCTTTTTTAATTAAATCTTCTAATTCTAAAATTCTTTTTTGCATTTTTATTTCTTTTAATTGTTCTTCAATTTTTAAATAAAATTTTTCTTCCTTTATGTAATTTATATGTTGTTTAATTCTAGTAATAGTTTTTATTGTTTTATAAATAGAGGATGATTGTAATGTTTGTAATTCCCTTTGTCTAATTGGAGTTAAAAATTTAAAAGTAATAGTTTTTCCCATAATATTAGTAGAGACTCCTTCATATCCTACTGAAAATGGATATATTTGAATTAAAAAGGGTGTTCCTAATATTATATCATTACTTATATTTTTTACAATTAAAAAACTATGTCTAAGACAATAATTGTTATTACATATTGATCCTTTTGTAAATTTATATTTTACTTGTAAATTTTCTCCATTTGCTGCCATTAATGTTTCATTTGTTCTTTCACAGTATTTAGTAGGAATTATTCCTTCTTTTACACTACTTGAATCTGCTCCACTATCCAATAAAGCTATACATGTTTCTTTAAAATCTTCTACTATTATTGTGACTAAAGCATACCACTTTTGAAATGTCATTTTTTCTATTATATTTAGATATTGTTCTTCATTTACTGGTTTTTCTGGAATAATTATTTCTTCTGTAGTTAATGTTTTTGAAGTGGAAGGTTTATTTTCTATTAATGTCATTTTGGCTTCTATTTCTAAATCTTTAGTTTTTAATTCTATAATTTCTTGTTGTAATTGTTTCACTTGAGTCTTTAAATTATTAATTTTTGTTTGAAGATCTTTAGTAGTTTCTTTTTACATACTATTTATATTAGGATATTTATCTATTAATTTTGAAATACTAAATGGTTCAATTATTTTTGGCATCTTATCTTCTTGTATTATTAAACTCTTTAATCTTTCTAAATATTCTTTTTTAGCTAAAGGATCATCAATTTTTTCTATTATATCTAATAAAAATTCTTTATCTTCCTTTTTTGTAATTACATTTATGTATTTTGGGTTTGTAATTACATTTATATATTTTGGATTATTTGAACAATTACTATCTTCTCCATCATCTGAACTACTTATATCATTGTAATAATCATCTTCTGTACTTTGTTCTTTTTCATTTATTAATATGTTTATTAATTTATTCTTTATTTCTTCGTCTTCTGCACAGATTTCATTTATTTTTTCTTTTAATTTACATTTATTTGCTTTATGTCCTACTTTCCCACATTTATAACAAACAATTTTCTTTTTATAGAATTTTTTGCTTTTCTTTTTCTCATAATTTTCATCTTTATTCGATTTTTTATATCTTAAGTATTTTTTTTCCTTTTTACTTTTCTTTTTATATGCTGATGGTGATTTAATTCTTTTTATACCAAATGCTTCACAAAATTATCCTACTTCCTTTGTTTTAGAACCATACTTAATTTGAAGTTTTAATTCTGAACATAATATTAAACCTTCTTTTTTTACAAAAGCAAATAATTGTCCAAAAGTAATATTTTCAAATGAAATAACATTTGTTCCCATTTCTTTTTGTAAGTTATCCATTATCTTTTGTGAGAATAAACTTGGTAATCCTGTAATAAATCTTTCTTTCCAAAATGAAACATTACAATCTGGTCTTCTTAATACATTTGTTAAAAACATATCTTTGTACCATCTAAAGTCTGACAAAGTTGGGCATCTTAAATTTGTTAAAAATATTTTATTCGCATTTAACTCTTCTTTTGGATTTCCTACGAAATACATTACTATTGTTACAATTAAAAATTCTGCAAATCTAATTGTACTTGAATATTTCCTTGATCATCTTCAATATCTTGTGTATGATCTAGTATTGATAATTTATCTTGAAGTGTTAAAGCATTATCCCACCAATTTTTTAATTGTCCTGTAAATCCTGATACTAATAATGTTGCAATATTTCTTTCTTGAATATTTTTAAGCTTATAAGCTAATCTAGCCATTCCCATTTCTTGTAAAGTATTTAATACTTCATATTCTGCTCTTCCATCTATATTCCATTCATAAATTGAATCTCCATCATATTTAGTAGTATGAAATTTTGATCTTTCTTCATATTGAATATCTGGGGGACTAGGTCTTGGATAGTAATTTCTAGTGCTTACTAATTGCCAATCTTTTTTATTATTTCTGAAAGATTTTCTTCTTCTTATTTTATTTATTTGATTATCTTCTTCTTCTCTAAATTGATCTTCTATAGGTGAAATCATATTTTCATTATTTTCTGAATAGTTTGATTCTTCTGATGATATTTCTTCATTGACTATATTATCCAATGTACTTATTCTAGGAGTTTGAGTTTGAGTTTGAGCTTCTGTTGTTAAACTCTGCAATGTCTGAGATATTCTATTCAATATATTATCTGTATTGTTTATTCTTTGAATATTAACACTTTGAACTAACTCTTGTTCTCTTTCTCTAGTTAAGCTTCTAGGTTGAAAATGTGGTGCTGAAATATCATTAGGAAATCTTGTAACTGGTTTTTGAATACTATCTATTTTTGTATTCATTACTTCTATATGTTGAGATATAGTGTGAAGAATTTGATTTGTATAATTATTTTGTTGATATAATTTTTTAATATCTTCCAAATTTATATTATTACTACTACTATTACTTGATTCAGCTTCTCTACCCTTTTTAAAAGGGGATGCAATTATATCTCCTTGTCCTATATTAATTTTTACTTCTTGTAATGGAAGATGAATTGAAGTTGTTACTTGATCGTCTTTTAATTTTCATTTTTTATATAAATTAGTTTGAACATTTATTTGTGGAGTATTATATACATCATCTATTCCTACTTTTGAAATATAGAATGATAACCAAGTAAAGAAAGGAAAATCAAACTTTCTTATCTCTAGTTCTTTCTTCCATTCTAATATTAATTTTTCTTTACATTCAGAAGATAATTGAAAAAATCAAATTCTTTTTTCTGTATTTTCTTCATCATCAAAATCTTCTTGTAAGTATTTATGATTTATTTTATATTCTCTAATTATTACATTTATTTCTGCTTTCATTTGAGAATGTGTTGGAAAATATTCTGATTGATTTTGATTAACTACTTCTGGAACAGGAGTTTTAAACATAAATGTTGAAGAACTTTCTAAAGGAAAATTTGTATCAATTGATTCGTAACTAGATCGTTTAGCTGGTATCCAAGAATGGCTTGAAGTTGAAGATCTTTCTCTAAATGAGGCAAATCTCATTAAAATTTTTCCATCAGGTTCTTCTATAATATCTTCTGAATTTGTTTGTTCTATATTTCTTCTATAATATCTTCTATAATATCTTCTAAAATTTTTCCATCAGGTTCTTCTATAATATCTTCTGGATTTTGTATTATAAACTCACAAGGTGTAGTGATTTCATTCCATTTTAGTCTTTTTGGAGTACAAGTCAAAGGTCTATCTGCATCAACCTGTAATAATGTTGTTTCTTCTTTTAAAGTTGGAGTCATAATGAATTTTGGATTTAATTGTGAAGACAAAGGTCTATAATACATTCTGTAAATTACAGCAAAATTCTTTGTATGTTTTTCAAATTCATCACCTTGTAAATGAATATCTAATATTATTGAATTCAAAACGTGTGGATCAGTTAAATCTACTGAAAAAATTGGAGCACAATTAAAGTAAATTGGTCCATTACATACATTTGTTTGAATCATAGATAAAAGTGAAGTTTTATATCTTTTAAGTCTTGTGTCTCTTAAAACTAAATATATAGGAGCATCTACTCCTAGATGGATAAAAGGTTTTACTGCAACCTGAATTAATCCTATATGAATATATCTATATCCTTTACTAAGATACTTTTGAATTGTATTATGATTTAATAATGGAATGGATTGATATTCTTCTTGAATAGATATTGTTTCTTCATGGGTTTTAACGGATAAAGCTGTTTTGAAATTTAGGGGACCTATTCTGTAAATATGTTCTATTTTTTCTTCGGGAATAGTCCAATCCGAATTATTTACAGGCATATGATATTCATGACTTTGTACTATATTTGCTTGTTTTGAACTAGATCCTATCTTCAATTGTCTAAGAAATGCGGCCATGTTTAATATCTTGTTTTTTATCTTATCAGGAACAACCGAGCCTAAGCGTGGAACATCTTATCCTGGACTTACCAACCGACCTACAAGGCTTCAAAGTCTTACCAATGATTAAGATAAAATTTTAAATGAGATATTTAAACATGAATGCATGAATTAGAAATTTAATATAGGAAATAATTCAAAATAACAATAACTATGGTTAGGCTCTGATACCAGAACCAACCCAAGTGATACGAACGGCACCAACCTTGTGATGCAACCCGTACAAAAAGGCTTGGATCTAGAAGGTAGAGTCTCACGTTAAAGACGACGAACGCAGCAGATCACCTAAACCCGTTGATCACGTGGTCAAAGAACCTCGATATTTGTAGAAAACGCCACAATCTAGCGCGGTCCTAGATTGATAAGTCAATTGAATACCTAAGATACAAATCTAAGATATTCAAGGTGCTTCAACGAAGCTTTGAGAGAACTCTCAATGTAATGTTATTAATCATCAAAAACTGAATGTAACACATCACTTAAGGCTATTTATAGCCTTGACTAAACCCTAATAAAAGCTTGGAAAATACAAGGAAATTCGGCCAGTCCTTGGGCTTCTCTTTGGGCCGACACTAGCGAGACCCCCGAACCAGCTTAGCGTAGGACTAACTACATGACCCACATGGCCTGGCCTGTTGACTCAAGGACTAACAACGACTAAGGTCCAACGCACAGGCTAGTTGGACCTCTTTATTACACTCTACTAACTAAGGATGGGCCATGGGCCCTTGGCCGAATCTTGGGTAACTAATCCTCATGAGTGGTCGCAAGTAAGATGACATCTCTAGCTTCGTTGAGGCCCTCAATGGCCTTTGGCTCTCCACTTGACTCTCGGGCCGCACGAACCAACGTTTGTAGTGTTTCATTTAATCTCTTCGATCGAGCTCGTGTCATAGGCCCCAATGGCACCTTCACGTGCTCTACGTGGATAGCGCTCTCGACTTCCGCATCATTCCCCTCCTCTTGCGAAAGATTTGTCCTCAAATCAACCTCATCATCTGCAAGATAGGGACTTAGGTCAGCAACATTAAAAGTAGCCGAGACATTATACTCACCAGGAAGATCGAGCTTGTAGGCGTTGTCATTAATGCGCGCCACAACTTGGAATGGTCCATCTCCACGGGGTAGCAACTTGTTACGACGTTGGACAGGAAAACGCTCCTTGCGCAAGTGTAACCAGACCCAATCACCTGGTTCAAACACCACGCGACGCTGACCCTTGTTGGCATGCTTGAGGTACTGCTGGGGGCAAGCTTCAATGTTGTCCCTCACCTGCTGGTGCAATGTCTGGACAAACTCGGCCTTCTACTTGCCATCAAGGTTAGCACGCTCAGACAAAGGCAAAGGCATCAAATCCAAGGGGGTCAATGGGTTAAAATCGTAAACAATCTCAAATGGAGAAAACTGTGTAGCACTATGGACTGTACGATTATAAGCAAACTCGACGTGGGGTAAACACTCCTCCCACGTTTTGAGATTCTTTTTAATGATGGCCCTGAGCAAAGTAGACAAGGTGCGATTAACGACCTCAGTCTGGCCATCGGTCTGGGGGTGACTGGATGTAGAAAATAGCAATTTAGTCCCCAACTTCCCCCACAAGGTCTTCCAGAAGTATGAGAGAAACTTAACATCCCTATCAGACACAATTGTCTTAGGCACACCATGCAAATGGACAATTTCCTTAAAGAAAAGATCAGTTATGTGAGTAGCATCGTCCGTCTTATGACATGGAATGAAATGGGCCATTTTGGAAAATCGGTCCACAATGACAAAGACGCTATCATGGTCTCTTTTACTCCTAGGGAAACCAAGCACAAAGTCCATCGAAATGTCAACCCATGGTTCAGAAGGGATAGGTAGAGATGTGTACAAACCAAAGGGTTGGAGCTTGGACTTGGCACGGTGACAGGTGATGCAGCGTGTCACCACTCGCTCCACGTCCCGCCTCATGCGTGGCCAATAGAAGTGTTCCTGTAAAGCACTCAAAGTCTTGGTGACACCAAAGTGTCCCATCAAACCACCTCCATGAGCCTCACGGGTTAGTAACTCACGAATAGAACATGATGGAATGCATAATTTATCATGGCAATACAGAAATCCAACATGGATGAAGAACTTACCCTGACCCGACTTAACACAAGATGCATAGATATCCGAAAAATCCGAGTCGGTATCATAAAGATCCTTGATAAGGTCAAATCCAAGAAGTTTAGCATCAAGTAAAGCAGTCAAGGCATACCTCCTGGACAGTGCATCGGCAACTACATTGGTCTTGCCAGCTTTGTATTTGATCACATAGGGGAAAGACTCCACAAAATTGACCCACCAGACGTGTCTCTTATTCAACTTTTGTTGAGACTTGAGGTGCTTTAATGCCTCGTGGTCAGTGTGGATGACAAATTCCTTAGGCCTCAAGTAGTGCTGCCATGTCTCCAGTGCACGAATCAAAGCATAGAGCTCCTTGTCGTAGGTGGAGTAGTTCAAGGCGGCACCATTTAACTTCTCGCTAAAGTACGCGATCGGCCTTCCCTCTTGGATCAGTACGGCCCCAATTCCTACACCAGAAGCATCGCACTCAACCTCAAAAGCTTTATCAAAACTAGGTAAGGATAATAAGGGTGCGTGTGTGAGCTTGTGTTTAAGGAGTTGGAACGCCTTCTCCTGAGCTTCCCCCCATTCGAACTTCACATCCTTCTTGATAATGGCGGTAAGAGGGGCAGCTATAGTGCTGAAGTCCTTCACGAACCGGCGATAGAAACTCGCAAGGCCGTGGAAACTCCGAACTTCACTCATGGTCTTGGGTACGGGCCACTCATTGATGGCTTGGACCTTGCTCTCGTCCACTCTAATGCCTTGTGCACTAACCTTGTAACCAAGGAAAACAAGCTCATTAGTGCAGAAAGTACATTTGCCAAGATTGGCGAATAACCTCTCCCGGCGCAAAACCTCAAGGACAGCTCGTACATGCACTACATGTTCCTCAGGACTCTTGTTGTAGATCAGAATGTCGTCAAAATAAACAACAACAAACTTGCCTAAGAAAGGACGAAGCACGTGATTCATAAGGCGCATAAATGTACTCGGAGCGTTAGTCAAACCAAACGGCATAACTAACCATTCATACAGACCATACTTAGTCTTGAAGGCCGTCTTCCACTCGTCCCCTTCCTTCATTCGAATTTGATGGTAGCCACTCTTAAGATCGATCTTGGTGAATATGACTGCACCATACAATTCATCAAACAAATCATCTAAACGGGGTATAGGGTGACGATACTTAACTGTGATAGCGTTGATGGCGCGACAGTCCATACACATCCTCCAAGTGCCCTCTTTCTTTGGAACGAGGATGATGGGAACTGCACATGGGCTCATGCTCTCTTGAGCCCAACCTTTCTCTAAGAGCTCATCCACTTGCTTCTGGATCTCCTTAGTCTCTTTAGGACCCATCTTGTAGGCCGGTCTGTTCGGCAAGGATGCTCCAGGAATAAAGTCGATCTGGTGCTCGATCCCCCTAAGTGGTGGTAGACCACTGGGGATCTCATCTGGAAAAACGTCCTCAAATTCCTGTAATAAAGAGGAGATTTCAGGAGGTAAGTCATTGAGTGCTTCATGAGAAAGTAAGATCACCTCTTTGCAATATAAAACATAGACAACTTGCTTAGACAAAAGTAACTTGCGAACTTCTCTGTTCTTGGCAAGCAAGTTGGGCCGTTTCTCCATGCGACTAGATGATCCAGGGGTAGATGTCCTCTCGACTGGTGCCTTAATGATTGCTTTAGAATCGGTTGACTTCTTAGCCAACTCTCGTTCATGCTCTTGTTGCAATCGCAGTTGGTCTTCATGCACCTGCTGAGGTGTGAGAGGGACAAGTGTCATCTTCTTGTTGTGGTGCAAGAAGGAATACTTGTTTGTAAAGCCATCATGAGTAGTCTTCTTGTCATATTGCCATGGCCGTCCCAACAAAATGTGAGAAGCTTGCATGGGAACGACGTCGCAAAGGACCTCGTCCTCATACTTTCCAATCCGGAAAGGCACTACCACTTGCTTGGTGACTTTGATATCGCCACTCTCGTTGAGCCATTGCAAGCGGTACGGGCTAGGGTGCCTCAACGTAGGCAAGGAAAGATGGTCTACCATAAGAGTACTTGCCACGTTGGTACAACTACCCGCGTCAATGATGAGGCTACATACTCTTCCCTTGACGTGACATCGTGTGTAGAAGATGTTATCACGTTGGGCCTCATCCATTTTCTTGACTTGGGTTGCAAGAGCCAGACGGGCTACTAGAGCAACACCCACATGTTCAGTAGTGGCCTCAACCTCCACCTCGGAATCATCACCTTCATCAATCAATGGAGGCATCTCGGCGAACTCGTCCTCATCGTCAGAACGACATCTCCGCTTGGTAAGACAATCATGGTACGCCTATTGGGACACTGAGAAGCAATGTGCCAAAATCCTTGGCATTTGAAGCACTTGTCGCGGCTTCGTGGCTTGGAGGAGTCGAATGAAGGCCTTGGAGTTGTCTTTGGGGCCTCCTGGGGGGCTCGGTCTTAGGGGTAAACTTGGACACCCCTGGGTTAGGCCACTCCCGTTCGAAGGTCGAGTTGCCCTTCCACACCGGCGTGGCCGAGAAGCTAGGGTTACGAGGGTTACCCCTCCTCATAAGCCTTCTCTCAATCTTGGATGCCTTGTCAATCAACTCAGGCATATCCACGTAGTTTTGTAACTCCACCAATTCGGCGATCTCAGGTCTCAAACCGTTAAGGAATCTCGCCATGGTAGCCTCTCTATCCTCCACAATGTCTGCTCGGAGCATGGTGATCTCCATCTCCTTGTAGTAGTCCTCCACACTACGGCTTCCTTGGACTAATGTCTGAAGCCTCTGGTATAGGTCACGGTAGTAATGGCTGAGTATGAACCGTTTTCGCATAGTGGTTCGTAACTCCTCCCATGTACTAATTTGCCGTTCTCTATTGCGGCGCCTGCTAGTGCGCTCCTGCTCCCACCAGACAATAGTGTAATCGGTGAATTTGAGGGTTGCCAGTTTGACTTTTTGTTCATCTGTGTAGTCCTGGCACTCGAACACCATCTCGATTCGCTGCTCCCATTCTAGGTAAGCCTCTGGATTAGACTTGCCTTGGAAGGAGGGAATCTTGATCTTGACCCCCTTTAATCCGTCATCGATTCTCCGGTAGTCCTGCTTAGGTCGTCGGATGAAGTCTTCTTCCTCACTGTTGGAGGCTAGCTCCTTGCGCGGTGGCACATCCCGACGGCTGGCGTTGGACCGAGCTTGAGAAAGCTCTAAGCGGTCCATTCTTTGGTGTAGGGATTCCATGGACTCCCGAAGCATGCGTTGGACTTCACTCAGCAATGCCTGGTTGTTTATCTTGGGGTCAAATCTGGAGGCCTCGCTCCCACCGGACATGATGTAGTAGACCTGCAAAAGGTTAGTAGCAAAGCAAATATAGCAATGGATGCCTCACTTACTCCCTCACGTGTATACACTCACTCCCTCACGTGTATACACTCACTCTCGTGTATGATACTCAAATATCACTCTAATAATCTCACCAATACTCTCAAAAGCTCTTGATAGCTTACCGTTGAAGAAATTAGAAATCCTCCCAAGCAAACAATCAACTTCCAATTTGGAGCACGAGAGAGTGGCAATCCTCAATGGAATGGAGAATATGGAATGAGTGACTCGAGGGACAATGAAATGACAAGACTCAAATGAAAGGATCCAAAGAGGACTAAGACACGGATAGTAATGAAGGAAAGAAGACACGACTCAAAAGGACGAAATACTATACGACTCAAACAAAATACTTTTTTTTTTAGAAACGCACGCTGCCTTGGCTAGTTAGTATGTGCGAATGGTTCCTAATGGGAAGAAATGGGTGGCGGCCAACTACTTAAAAATGGAGGGAAAGAGGCGTAAAAGAAAATCGAGGGAAAAGCATAAGGAAGTTTCTAAAATGTAGGAGTATGGGAAGGTTAAAAATGTAGGAGATGGTGAGAAAATGTAGGAGGAAATTTAGGATACTAAATTTGGGAGCTTGCACAATTTGGAAACTCAAGACTTGGAAACCTTTTGGCCTTGGAAAATCCCCAAAGTGCACGGCTGGCCTGGGGTTTTAAATACCCAATGCAGTGATCTTTAACTCCAAAACAGCAAGCTGAAGTTCAGGTTCTCTTGGTGCAACACAAAAATTGCAGATTCGGATTAGTGCAAGACAAGAAGCAAGAGAATGGATAACCAACGAGGTGGCACTAACAACCCTCCTCAGGCTCCCCCCCAACGGGTTACCCAAGGTGTTCCTAAGAAATTTACTCCAAAACCACGAAAACCTTTCACTACCGCAAGGGAATACAAGAAACTTTTTAAAAGAAGTGTGAAACAAGTTCCCACGACTCAAAGTGTTCAAGAATTCCAAGAAGTAGTGGACCAAAACTTTTAATTTTGTTTGCTATGATTTGTAGTTTTCGGCTCCACTATGTAATCTTCAAAGTAATGGCAATAAACTCTGGAATTTCTTTGTTTTGGCAGCAACAAATTTTTTTTTTTTAAAACAATAAAGTGAGATAATGGCCGGCTAGAGTTGTCTTCGCTTGGGACTTGGCTGGCCGCTGTTAACTTGTATATGGCCGACAACAAGGAGAGCACTCAAATTTCATGCATGACAAGGAAAACCAACAAAGGCAAGCCAAATCAGTTTTCATGCAATTCGGCTTCAGCTTTGGGAAATCCAAAACAGGTCACGCACTTGGTTGTTTCTAAAACACAAGAGCTGTGGTTTAACTTCCTACTACGGTTTACAACCCACTAATCCCGAATTGCAAGGAGACAACAAAAAAAAAAAAAACTGGACAGCTAGAGCTTTCTTCTTTTGGGACCTGGTTGACCGCAACTAATTGTGGATGGCCGACAAAGGAAAGAAATTCAGGTTTCATGCATGACAAAAGGGAAACCAATCGGACTTCATGCACTACCGAATTACCCCAACTACCAAACTGTGTATGGCCGACCAAGAAAGAAAGCAACTCAATCAGATTGAGCAAATCAGATTCGGCCAAGAGTAAACCAAAACAGGTTCACGGACTTGTCAATTTTCTCAACACACACAGGTCTGACTTCAAGATTTCAATTTGGCCAAGGTGTATTCCACTTCCAAAGCAGGGTATACAACCACTCAAAACAGTCCCCAAACTCACGAAGTGCAAGTAATAATTTCCGATAGCAACGGAAACAAAGGTATGGCAGCCGTTTCTCTTCCTTCTTTTTCTCTCTTCTTCCTTTTCCTTTTTTTTTTTTTTGACTCAAAATCTCTAAACCCTAGTGACTCACGGACTCACCACAAGAGTGGGGCAGCCGCACACGACTCACGACCACCGAAGGGGACACAAACAAAATTTTCCACGCAAGAACAAGAGTAAACAAGGCTGAACTGCCTTGGACAGATTGTAGACGCTTTGGACAGAAAATTTTGACTCAAACACAACAAACAGATTCGGATTACATGTGGGCAGATTTGAGACAACAACGGGCAGAATTGACACAAAACAAAACAACGAAATCCGATGCCAAAAGAAGGAAAGCAAACGACACAAGGAACAAGTAACAAGGAATATACGTGATACCTTCAACTAGCTCTGATGCCAGCTGATACGAACGGCACCAACCTTGTGATGCAACCCGTACAAAAAGGCTTGGATCTAGAAGGTAGAGTCTCACGTTGAAGACGACGAACGCAGCGGATCACCTAAACCCATTGATCACGTGGTCAACGAACCTCGGTATTTGTAGAAGACGCCACAATCTAGCGCGGTCCTAGATTGATAAGTCAATTGAATACCTAAGATACAAATCTAAGATATTCAAGGTGCTTCAATGAAGCTTTGAGAGAACTCTCAATGTAATGTTATTAATCATCAAAACTGAATGTAACACATCACTTAAGGCTATTTATAGCCTTGACTAAACCCTAATAAAAGCTTGGAAAATACAAGGAAATTCGGCCAGCCCTTGGGCTTCTCTTTGGGCCGACACTAGCGAGACCCCCGAACCAGCTCAGCGTAGGGACTAACTACATGGCCTGGCCTGTTGACTCAAGGACTAACAACGACTAAGGTCCAACCCACAGGCTAGTTGGACCTCTTTGTTACACTCTACTAACTAAGGATGGGCCATGGGCCCTTGGCCGAATCTTGGGTAACTAATCCTCATGAATGGTCGCAAGTAAGATGACATCTCTAGCTTCGTTGAGGCCCTCAATGGCCTTTGGCTCTCCACTTGACTCTCAGGCCGTACGAACCAACGTTTGTAGTGTTTCATTTAACCTCTTCGATCGAGCTCGTGTCATAGGCCCCAATGGCACCTTCACGTGCTCCACGTGGATAGCGCTCTCGACCTCCGCATCACCAGGTATATAATAAAGCTATTTAAATATAAAATTATGAGCATAAGAAAGAACTTACAGAAAATCAGAGTAACCTTTGAAACGGAAGCTTTAAATTGTAGAGCCTTTGAGATGAAATCAAACTTCAAATCTTTTAAATATTGAAATATGATAACAGAAGAATTTAGAAACTAGAAGTAAGAGGCTTTCAGAGAGTTTCTTAGAACAGCTAAAAACACTCGATGCCTCTACATTGGGTTTTGAATGCTATTTATAGAGCTTTTTGCCTTCGAATTTCATCTTCATTTGATTGCCGACACTTTCATTTGAATTTCATTTGCTTTTTTCTGCCGACACCTTATCTTCTTCTGATTGGTTGCTTTTGATATTTTCTTTTGAAATTTGGCCGACAACTTTATCAAAAGTCTGCCGAGTCTTGAGCACAAGGACCACCGAAAGGATCAAAAGTAGATTCTGACGATGACCCAGCTGACTCATCTTTTTTGTCTTCTTCTTTTTTGTCTTGCTTCTGCAAATAATTCAAATATTCTTTAAGCATCTCCGGATTCTGCATCATCTTCTACATTAAGAAATCATTTGCAATTGTCTCTGAGGCTGAGTTGCTTGATTTTTCTTTTTCTTTCTTTTGTGGAGTTGTTAGGGTACTAACTCCTTTTACAATTTGCTGATTTGGATTTATCCACTTGAGCTTTTCTCCTGTTTCTAAAAATCTCAAAACATTCTTTTGATCACAGAATTCTTGATTGAATCCTATCCACCATGTGATTTTGAATTCTCTGACTAGTGACATTGGAAGTGATTTTTCTAGTTCTTGATGAATTTTGAAACTCCAGCAAAAAATCCATGGAACTTTGAACTCCATGTGGAATAAAATTGGCCTTGTATACTCTTCCCCCCCTGCTTTTTTGAGATAAGTCTGCAATCCCATTAAAACGTTTGGAGGTAGAATTTCTTTTTGAGGCCCAAACCATTGCCACCAATGATTAAACCAAATTGGGAATTCTCTGTTGCAAGTTTCTTTAAATGTGAAGAACCATGAATGATTGAAAGGTCTATACAAAAAAGCACGATACCAAGCCATTTTGTAATCTTGATAAGAGAATCCATCTAGAATAAACCTAACTGAGAAGGATTTCTTTGAATAAAGAGAAGTCCATTCATTAGGAGAACAAACTTTCTTTATAATGCATTTTGAATGGCTGATTATTTCTGGGTTCTTTTTATCTGGAATAGGAAAAATTTCCACAAATTGAGTATCTATGAGAATTAATTCATAATAATCTAAATTTTTGGATGGGTCATCTGATTGCCAAAAGCATTTTGAAGGGAAAAGTCTTTGAGTATATTATAAAGAGGTACTTCTTGAAATCTAGTTAAAGTAATGTATTGAGTAAAGGGTTTTGTGAAATAGGGATTTTCATTGGTTTTCTCAGGGGTTCTTGGAATTTGTTGAATTGGTCTTATTTGAGAAGAAGTTGGAGTACGAGCAGCTTGACTATAAGTCAATGCTGAAAAATCTTGCAATAATTGAAATCTATTTTGAGTTACAGGAGTAAGACTCATCTCATAATTTTGAGGAGTCTTAAGTCTAGAACTTCCTGCTTTTGAATCCATAATCCTGCAAAATTTAACAAATAATACAACTTAATTTTTGCTTTTTCTCTCTGATCTCATAATTATATCCTTCTATTGACTCATCATCTTCTCCATGGACTCTTTTAGCCCATTCTCTTTGTAATATTGTAAGATCAATCATTCTTCTTTTTGCAAAACATCGTTCTCTAATACTAATAATAGCTTTTGAAGGTCTCATCTTCACTTCATCATATTTTGGAATATCATAGACTTCAATTCTCTTAATTTTTTCTCCTTGAACTACATAATGTATTGTATCTCTTGAAATAATACGAAGATATTTTTTCGTATTATTTTTATCATTGTATCTTTTTCGGATTGCCTTGAGCAATTGCTTACTTTGCTCCATTTCCCTGTAGAAACTCTCTTGTCAAAAAATCAGGAAGAGAATTATTTTCTCCTTTGATAAATTCTAATTCAAAATCAAATACTGATAAATTGCCACCAATGATTAAACCAAATTGGGAATTCTCTGTTGCTTAAGAAATGGTTAACTACAGCGCCTGTTTTAGCATTTTTGAATGGAAAGGATAGGTTCATTGTGTATACTGATGCCTCGAAGGAAGGACTAAGATGTGTGTTAATGCAAAAGGAAAAAACAATTGCATATGCCTCTCGAAAGTTAAAACTTCATGAGCAGAATTATCCGATCTATGACATAGAACTAGCTGCTATTCTTTTGCTTTGAGAAAATGGAGACATTATTTATATGGGGTGATTTTCAAGGTATACACTGATCATAAGAGTCTTAAGTATCTATTCTTCCAGCAGGAATTGAATTTGAAGCAAAGTCGATGAATGGAGTTTTTGGAGGACTATGAGTGCACTATTAATTACCATCCTAGAAAAGCCAATGTAGTGGCGGATGCTCTAAGTTGAAAGGTTCAAGTAGCGGGATTCATGATCGACGAGTCAAAAATGTTAGAGATGGTTTGTGAGTGGAATCCTCGCCTTGAACAACAAAAAGTGATTTTTGGGAATTGGAGGGTTATTTGGCCTAATGTCCAATAAGAGTTGTTGAGTTACTAGAAAACCCAATGTTTGAAATGTTTGAGTTCATTTAGAATACTTAAGAGCCATTGATGTGTTTACGTAATAATCATACTATTTGATTTGGTATCGGACATAGAAGATATACAATTTACTAAAGAATCTTTGATTAGTTTTAATGGTGAGGTAATCTAACTTGTAAATGCATTTGAAGAGATTGTTACTTTGACTATTTCGGGAGTTGATAATACATTATTGACGTTGAAATGGAATATTTGTACCTGATATTTAGTATGAAATAGGTTATGATCAGTCTGAAGTAACATCCCAAACTTTTGCGAATAAAAGTAAAAATTTCGAGGATGAAATTCTTTTAAGAGGGAGAGAGTGTGAGGTTTCGAAAATTATTTTCATATTTTTTATTTTAATTACCTTGCTTTAAACTCTTGATTAATTTAATGGTTGAGTCATCATTTTTATTTCTATTGCCTCATTCAATTTATTGGATGTTGAGTTTCATAGTGCGTTATGCAAGTGTGACCAACTAGTGAGTTGTGTGCAATAAATTTAGTGGAAAAAAGGGAGTTTTGTGCTAAAGGGATTATGTATCAAGAGGTGTTAAGAGATAATTGGAGGAGAACTAGATATTTTGATAAATTAGAGACAATTAGATAGGTATTACTTCTTATTTTGCCACTTGTCAATCATCTATCCAACCCTGACCAAGACAAAAGTTTTCCCAAATGGCATGACACTTATCCAATGTGGCATGACAAATTTGACCAAGACAAAAGTTTTCAAACCAACACTTTCTTGCCTTGACCATTTACATTCGTGAGAGAGAGAACCAACTTTATTTGTTTTCCTTTTAAACAGCCGAGAGAAAGAGAGCTTGAGTCTTCCTTCTCCATTTCATTGTTTCAGCCGAGAGAGAGAGAGGAGAGTTGAGAAACCTTTGTTCTTTATTTTTCCAACCAAGAGAATATAGAGATTTGAGAGAAATTAGAGTGTCTTGTCTCCATTTCTAGTCAAGAGGAAGCTGTCCATCCAACTTGCTTGAACCAAGGAGAAATCAGGAAGGTGAGCCAACTTCCAGCTTGATTTGGAGCAGAAAAATAAGGTAATATGGCTGAGAAACTTCACTCTTTCCTTACACTTTAGAGAAATGTGGATACATGTTTGATTTGAAGTTAGATAGAGGTAGAAACCGATGGAAGTAACCTGTTTGTAGCTGGAAAGTTTCCAGTTTGAACCGAACCAGTGAAGGCTGTCATTTCTTTTAGCTTTTAGTTTATTTTGTTGCAAGTTTGATTGAGAATCAGTTATTTCTTTGATAGATGAATCTTGGTAGAAATATGGCATGTATGTGAGGTTTTTGGCTGCTGAAATTTCCAGGAGAATGCAGCTTTTGTTGAGTTTTGCTAAGAAATACTTGATTAATACCTCACCTTATGTTATAAACATGTTATTGTGTGATTTATGGTTGAAAGTAAGTAAGATAGGTGCTATTTTGGTGAGAAAAATTGACGAGAGCTTGCCAGACATTTTCAATCTGAACCGTAGGATGTGAGTTGTGTTTTTCAGCTTGTGGCTTCCATTTTTGTTGAGATTTTTCTACGAGATTCATGCTCTATAGTCACCTTATGATATACTGCACGATTTATGCATAAATCAAGAAAGAAAGTTGCAATTTAACCATGATTCAGGGCTGCAAATTTTTATCCCAAAATAGGTTACATACGTGTTGTTGCCCTGAATCATGGTTAAATTTGCAACCCTGAAACATGTATGTAACCTATTTCGGGATAAAAATTTGCAGCCCTGAATCATGGTTAAATTGTAACTTTCCTTCTTGATTTATGCATAAATCGTGCAGTATATCATTAAGTAACTATAAAGCATGAATCTCGTAGAAAAATCTCAACAAAAATGGAACCCACAAGCTAAAAAACACAACTCACATCCTACGGTTCAGACTGAAAATGTCCAGCAAGCTCTCTTCAATTTTTCTCACCAAAATAGCACCTCTCTTACTTACTTTCAACCATAAATCACACAATAACATGTTTATAACATAAGCTAAGGAATTAATCAAGTATTTCCTAGCAAAACTCAACAAAACTGCAAATAAGAGCTGAAAATTCACAGCTCAACTCTCCCGGCTTCCTCCTGGAAATTTCAGCAGCCAAAAACCTCACATACATGCCATATTTCTACCAAGATTCATCTATCAAAGAAATAACTGATTCTCTAGCAAACTTGCAACAAAATAAACCAAAAGCTAAAAGAAATGACAGCCTTCACTGGTTCGGTTCAAATTGGAAACTTTCCAACTACAAATAGGTTACAAATAGGATACTTCAAATCAAACATGTATCCACATCTCTCTAAAGTGTAAGGAAAGATTGAAGTTTCTCAATCATATTATCTTATTTTTCTCCTCCAAATCAAGCTGAAAGTTGGCCCACCTTCCTCATTTCTTCATGGTTCAAGTAAGTTGGATGGACAGCTTCCTCTTGACTGGAAATTGAGACAAGACACTCTAGTTTCTCTCAAATCTCTATATTCTCTTGGTTGAAAAAATGAAGAAGAAAGGTCTCTCAACTCCTCTCTCTCTTGACTGAAACAATGAAAAGGAGGAGGAAGACTCCCAAGCTCTCTTTGTCTCAGATGTTTAAAAGGAGAAGAAATGAAGTTGATTCTTTCAAATATTCTCTCTCTCACGAATGTAAATGATCAAGGCAAGAAAGTATTGATTTGAAAACTTTTATCTTGGTCAAATTTGTTAGGGCAAAAAACTTGGGCGGCCATTAAACTTTTCTCGGAATCATGTTTTGGCCATCGAATTATTTTTTGTCAATAATTGACCACTAAACTATTTAATCAGTAAATTCGTGCCCATTTTGTCGGTAATGGCTCTTAATTTCTGAAATTAGCATTCTACGTGGCAAATCACAGGGGCAATTTTGTCCATCAATCCACTGACCGTTTACTTACATTAATGGCATCAACTGAAAAGAAAAAAAGCGATGGAAGCCAACTGAAGTGTCTGGTCTTGTGGAGGATAATTTTTTGGAGGTGGCTCATTAGAAACGTTGATTGTTGTGCGAATTGTTATCGTCCCTCTTTTCTTTTCTTTTTTCTCTTTTTTTGGGTGGTTCTCTTTATGGGGTTTGTTGGGACGAGTTTGATTCGTGATTCTGTGAGCATAAATGGAATGGAACTGTGAGTATTCTCCAATTCATCCGGCAACTCACCTGGGGGCCCATTTTCCTCCTCACTGTGATATGGATATCGAGCACAATGGTAGCCATGTCCCCACCACATTTGGTCTCTATTCTTGCTTCTTTTTCCTTTTCCTTTGACAACTCTTGCGTCTTTACTCTATTTATTAGTACTGCATTTCAATCTTCTTTGCGTTAGTACTATCTGATCTTTGCACCCTAAGCAATGGAACACCCGATAGCCCACCACTCCTACAATTTTCAGACGGAAAATTTGAGGAACCTTTCCATCACCGAATCAGCCCGCTTGAATCGGTTGAGGTAAACCAAAAAGGAAGAGGGAATTAGGGTTAGGGTTTAGAACTTTAGATGGAAGGAAAAAAGAGGAAGAGAAGGACGGCGCAAGTCAAGGGCTAAAATCTTCTGCGCGTCTCTAGAGTGGATTTTTACTTTGACCGTGCCGGCAAGTCAATTCACCCATATCTATGCATTGAAAAGTTTGGACCACTCGTTGTTTTGCCCTTGACGGCTTCATCAATATCGTCCGACGATCGGACGATTTCTGACACAGAATTTAGGGCTGGAAATTGAGTCCTTATTTTTTCCTCCCAAGACCAGGCACTTCAGTTGGCTTCCACCGCTTTTTTTCTTTTCAGTTGATGCCATTAATGTAAGTAAACGGTCAGTGGATTGACGGACAAAATTGCCCCTGTGGTTTGCCACGTGGAATGCTAATTTCAGAAATTAAGAGCCATTACCGATGAAATGGGCACGGATTTACTGATTAAATAGTTTAGTGGTCAATTATTGACAAAAAATAGTTCGATGGCCAAAATATGATCCTGAGAAAAGTTTAATGGCCGCCCAAATTTTTTGCCCAATTTGTTATGCCATATTGAATAAGTGTCATGCCATTTGGGAAAGCTTTTGTCTTGGTCAAGGTTGGATAGATGATTGACAAGTGGCAAAACGAGAAGTAATACCTATCTAATTGTCTCTAATTTACCAAATTATCTAGTTCTCCTCCAATTATCTCTTATCACCTCTTGATACATAATTCCTTTAGCACAAAACTTCCTCTTTTTCACTAAATTTATTACACACAACTCACTAGTTGATCACACTTACATAACGCACTATGAAACTCAACGTGCAATAAATTGAATGAGGCAATAGAAATAAAAATCATGAATCAACCATTAAATCAACCAAGAATTTAAGACAAGGCAATTAAAATAAAAGATGAAAATAATTTTCGGGATCTCACATATTTAACACTACATTTAAGCTTCTGTTTTTAAGAACCTCAAGTACAGAAGGATTTTATTTCCCACTATTGCTACCAAGGGGTGTGGTGCATCTCAGATTTTCAGAGTCAACTCTAGCAAATCCTTTTCCCGTGGCTTAAACGTTAGCCCTCAGGAGCTTTCACGCATACCACTTGTTAAGCAATTCTAAGAGAAGAACTGCAGCAGAATCCTTCGCTTTTTTGACACTTGGCATGGGATCTCCAATACATTCATCCGTCCATCCCCTATCAGAAGTTTTAACACAAACTGCATAAGTGAACCTTTTTGCATGTGCAGGGCCACCTTCATGGACGCGCCTAAAATGCCAAATTATATGGTTAACATGATAAAATCAGCAAAATTCTATACCAGTTTGCTAGGAATAGAATATACTGAATACAAGAATTGCATATTACAAAGAAGCTGGGTTCACAAGTTAATTTCTTACCGATATGATGGCATTGGCCAATTTCTCCGCAAACAGATATCGTTTAGTGTCTGCCTTGTAAACGTTTGGCTCCCATTCCTCCTCCTTTTGCCGTCATCAGTATCATTCTCCTTAGCTTCAGCTTTCTCCTTTTCCTTCAGTGCAACAAGGGCATTTCGAGCAGCCAATTTTTGTGCCATTTTCTTTTGTGGATTTTGAGCTAATCCAACCTGAACACCATCAACATAGACTTCCACTGTTGCCAAATTGCCACTCCTAGTAGCTTTATATTCGAGGCCCTCAGCCTGTTGCTGGCATCTTTCTTGCAGTTCTCTTACCGGATGCATTGGAAGGGTTTCTGGAGTGACCATTGGTTCCAGTAGGGGTTGGAATACCTGACAATACGAGTTTCATTACAAATCAAGATCTCATACCAAAATATCTGATTAATGACAAAAGATAAGCAAGAGAATAAAATTCAGCAATATAGACACAAATAGGAACTTTTCTCAGATTCTTGAGTTCGACTAACCCTCCATACAGCTGCAGTATCACGCCCACTGTCAAGGAAGACAGCACCAGCAATTGATTCAACAATATCGCCCAATACTTTTGGAGCTTTGCAGTCCCCTAAACCAAAGGAGTTAAACCCTGGCTTCGACAACTCATTCTGGACCTCTTTCACAAAATCTCGTATCTAAACATGAATGAAAATTGGTAAAAAGCTTCATTACTTGGGATAAGTCACATTTGATGCACAACACCATGCATATAAATGGTCGATTACAAGCAGTTAAAAGTAGAGCAGTATAAACCTGTTTTTCAAGGGCACTCGATCCATGTCGAAGGTGTGTATGAAGATTATGTTTAACAGCAACACGTGCAAAATTTTCATTGTTCACAGCAGCGGCTCGCAAATCAGTTAAGCGTCCTGGAGGCAGATCTGTATATGTAAAGAATAAGTGTCTTGTAATGAGATGATCCAACACAGCATCACCTACAAACTCCAGTCGTTGGTAACAAGACACCCCAGAGGAAGGGCGTGAAGCATGAGTAATAGCCTCTACCAATAAGCTCCTATCAATGAATTTGATGTTCAAAGTAGTTTCCAACACATCAAAGTCAATGCTCCTCAAAACATTCTCTGGAACACTATTGGGCCTAATAAGATAATCACTCTCCTTTAAATCAAAATCTACCTCTATGCCAATCCATTTCATCACGTGGTTTGCTGCAATTTTCCCACCTTCAACATAATACACACCAATTAGTGCCTCAACAACATCAGCCAGTGTTTTGCTAGAGAGGACGCGATATGAACTTGAATCGCTTTCCAGCTCACCGTCTTCAAGTTCATCATCTTCATATAAACCATCATCCAGATCCTTCCCTGCCCTCGTGTCATCATGTAAAACTTGTGGATCAAAAAGTGATGCTTCTGTTTCCTTCATTTCTTCATCAAAGACAGGCAGCACCCCTGGAGCAGCCCATCTAGATGGAGCAAACCGATCTGCTTGAATGTATGATTGAAGCCCCTTATTTAATGCATACTGATACAGCACCATGTTGCTGACCATTTGCTGCCTCATTCGAGTGAGTTGGCCTTCATGTTTCTGGGGATACTGGAGAAAAAGAAATCGACTAACAACCCATTTCAAATAAGCATCACCCAATAGTTCTGCTCGTTCATAGCAGAAAGTCTCCTGGCAAGAAGCAGCAGTCAAAGCTTCCAGTATCTGCACATATAAAGGTTCATATGTCATCTAACTTAGTGTAACTGTTAAAAAGTATCTAGTAGGGTGTCATCACACCTTTGAAGCAGGGACTGGATGACCAATTATATGCTTAAGCTGCACTGCAAGCAGCATACTTTCGACCCTTCTCATAATTGATGGCAATCTTTGAGCACCCCGTACTAGCGATCCAGGAAGAGGATGTACAAAACACAGCTCAGGAGGGAGAAAAACATAGTATGTCTTATCCAGGTTCTCATCAGATTCATTGTCATGAGCTATAACAGGCAAAATTTCACAATTAGTTGTTCAGAGCAATGATGAGAAAATAACACGTCAACATGACACAGTGAAAATGATATGTGAACACCTTCTGCATGTTCAAACCGAGGGGAGAGAAGATTCTTGCAATATGAAACACCACGGCCTCTTATTAGAGGTTGTTGTTTGAAGATCAAATGAACTCCATACCTGCAGGTAATTATGGACCGAACAGCCAAATGCACCATATTGTAGGTGAAGAATTAAAAGCTTTCCCAGTCTAGGTCTCAAACTAGTTCAAGAGTGCAAAACATCGAAACTATGGTTGATGGCCCAGAAGAACCAGAGTGTTTCACACTTGAAAATAGTTTATGCTTCCTTTCCGACCGCAATAAGCTTTGTCTTTTTCACGTACAATAATGGTGCATTAAAACCATCCAGTCCTTGCATTAAGAAATACTTAGCAGGTACACCAAAGAATTTAAAGACAGTGATTTCCTCGTTGATTCTTTTCGAGAAGAGATCTCACCCTTCAAGTCATCCACACAACTATACTGAAATAACTACCTTTCTCCTGATTTATTATCTTTTCTTAGAAGGCCAAACTGAAAAAGAAGTGCATTAGTTAGATAATTAACCTTTCCCATACTTGTTATCCCATTCTTAAAACCTCAAGTAAAGACAAGAATGCTCCATCAACCATCGTTTTAGCTTCCATTGGGCATAATTAGATGGATGACAAAATTTTAAGCAGTTATACTCTGAAAATATTCATATAAATAACAGTGACAACCCAATCCATGAAACTTCCTATTCAGTGATCAGGAAGGTTTAGACGCATTGGAGTCGTGTCCTGCTAAAAAACAACTCTTTGAAAACAATGTTGCAACCTATTGTCCAAAAATTGCTTTAAAAGTCAACTAGAGAACAAATTTTAGTTTATGAGGATCCATAACAATTATCATAAGCATTTCATAAGCAGAAAAAATGGTATGCCAAGCAATTTTAAGTTGATTTTAGATGCATACTTTTGCTTGTAGTAATCAGCATAAGAGCTGTACTCCAAAGGACCAAGGTAGCCTTCTTTCCTCGGAAATGGGTTTTCTGCAGTCATGTCATAGCGCACAGAATCAACAAAAAACCTCTTTCCTGAATGAGCTGCAGTAATAATCTTCCCAACTAAATCTTCCGCACTAACACAAGAATCAGCCATCATCAATTTGTCCTTGTTTAAAACCCCTTGAACAGAAACTTCAAGGGTATTTCGATTAGGAAGCAAACCAGAAGCTTCCACAACATCAAACTGTGCAATAGCTCCCCGGATACCATAAGTAGGATGGGATTTAAGGCCATAGGTAATTCCATGCCGCAATTTCCCAAACCCGTATTCTCTACGGTCTCCACCTAGTGCTCGCTCGTTTGTCCCAAGACAAACATCTGGTCGAGCTCTCTGGATGGGATTGCGCCATGCATCTGTGTTTGTTATTCTCTCAATCAGATCCCAGTCAATATCTTTTATCGGATCAGTAGTTTTGTTGCAGGTCGTTGGAACAAATAAATAAGCCTTCGCAGGATCCCATGGAGTAGTGGATGGTTCAACATCCACATCCAGTACTATGCTCATTAGTCTTACATGGAAGCTCTTGAGCAAAGCTAACTGTACAAACAGACACCAGATTACGGTTCAAGCAGATAAGCAAGATGCAGAGTGCTATATCTTCGTATCAATGAAAAAGTAATATGTGATCAACCTGAATTTCAGTAATTTCTAGTGGGCCTCGATAGATAAGTGAAGCTTTTGTGATTACAGTTCGAGCAATAAATAGATCCATTGACATCGATAACACCTGATAATAAGAGACACTTAGCAACAAAAAACATTGAACTTTTACATTTAACGCAATAATGAAAAACATACCTCTGCATCCAGCTCATTGCCAAACAACACCGCAAACTCTGAAACTTGAGTTAAGAATGGATCCTTTGAGGAACCAAAATTAACACATTTGACCTCATACATATACAGGTGAAAGAATTTGGAGTAGTCACAACTATCTCTCCCAGTTAAGATCCAATCTCCCTACAGGAACAACAGAAGTTTAAAATAAGAGAATTTTACATCTCAGCAACACTAGGACACTCCTTGCATAGAAACTAAAACCAATGGAAAGTGGAAAACAAAATTTTACATCTCAGCAACACTAGGACACCTTGCATAGAAACTAAAACCAATGGAAAGTGGAAAACAAAATCTAACAACATATAAATTCAGTAATAGTGCTGTTGATCTGCAAAACATGTACCAAAATGTAGTCAAGACAATCCAATTACACGGGCTTTACAACATCAAATGTAGTAAATCCTCACAAGTATTAAAAAAAAATATGTAAATTGAAAAAGGAACAGTAAAATCTCCTAAAAGGCAAAACGAAAGAGTGTGAGCCCACATTTTAAGTATACAGAAGACAAAGCAGTAGGATTGTGGTACAAAAATGACCAGCATTATTTCTTGCATTTTGTCTCTGACTTGATCAATGACTGGTCAGAAACTCATTAAAACAATTTTCTTTGGCCACCAGAAGACATGATAAGCTTACTGCAAACAACTCCATGCGGACAAAAATCTGCTCTTAAAGGTTTCTACTTTTACTGTGGAGGCAAAAGACAATTGATCTGCTTCGTGAAAAAACGTAACATCAAATGTGCTCTACACGAAGCCAAGCCTAAAAGCTAACATGTACCATTGAACAGTTGAGCTCTTTATTCAGCCACTTCAAAACATAAAAAACAAGATGGATTTGTTTAACTGATCACTTCAAAATTTGTGCTGAAACATGATAATTAGCTGATTCATTAAATTTAGAGAGAAAAAAAAGGACCTAAGAGAAATTAAATCACCGGAAGGTCACATGATAGGTAGGTGTGAGCTTCTAATACAACGCATTTTCCATAATTGCTAAGTGCAAAAACTAACATATATTTTCTTCACTTCTCCTAGTGCTGCCCCAAGGAACCGGTAAAGTTCTTTTGAAAAGCATAATATGATATAGATTGTCACTTTTACACTTTATCAATCAATTTACCTTCTGGTTTAAAACACAGAGAGCTAAAAGGCAGCCTTATAACCATGAGAGATACAGGGTTACCTATGACAAATATAGGATAACCCACTTAAACAGCAGATGGGATTTTCATAATTTACCCTAAAATTCATATATCTTATACTGGTTTATATCATCTTCAATTACAAACTGGAGCAAGCTAAACCAGGTTTGCATTCACAAACTAACCTGAAGAACTTTAGCAACGCCTTCAGGGTAGAACTCCCTATGCCTAGCAGTTCCAGGAAGCGGATCCCCTTCATCATTTTTTTCAACTTTCTCAAGATCTGCCCCACTTCCCTTGTCAGGCAAGAGCATGTCAGTAAATGCTCCCATCTCATGGAGCTTCTTGCAAGCAGCTAAACAGACAGCCTGAAGATTACAGATTCTGTTTAATAAATATAGTTGAATAAGTGAGGGGTAGCAACATGGATCTGATTATTTAATACATGCATATCATGCCTGTTGTGCAACACGCATTGAGCCGCAGACAGGACCCTCAAGTTCCTCAAATGGTGCATTACAGGGAAGCTGAAGCCTGCATGAATATCCAGTAGGTCCTCCTGGCTTCTCATGGCGCTGCATAATAAACTCAGGGCGAAGTATTGAGTACCTAAAACAAAGAAAGTGAAAAAGGAACAAAAAGCTAAGAACCTACTTGCTGTGGAGAATAAGTGCATGATAAGGACAATAATCACATTGAAAAAGAAACTGAACCTGTCACTCGGCAGCTGCGAACAGTAAAAGTGGATGAGTCCAACAGCAGAATTTAAACTGACCACAGCACCCGTAGACTCCACTTGATAGACTGTATTTTCTGTCACCTCCCCCAGCTTAGATGTACCATTAAGATGACTAATATCCGTCCTCTCAATTGCTTCTTTTCGCAAGGTTTCTTCACTATTTCTAGCATTTCTTAGAAATGCTTCATGTGATAAATTTCCTCTAAACAAAGGATAAAACATAATAAATTTTAAAATCTAAGTTCATTTGTCATCTCAATTATGGAAAATAATGGGAAAGGAATCATAAGAATCCACAAGATGCATAACTACCTCTCAACCATCAAAATGTAATCTGATCCAGGCTTTCTAGCTCGGCCCCTGGACTGAATGTATGCTAGAACAGTTTTTGCCAGGTCAAAGCGGATGACAACATTGCACTGCCTAATATCAAGTCCTTCCTCAGCAACACTAGTGGCAACTAACAAGGTAACCTACAGATCAGTGCAAGCGTAAGATAGTGAATAAGAGCAAATCTGGTATTTAAGATGAATCATGTATAAGCATTTAGCATACACGGCCATCTCGGAATTTTGCTATTGCATCCTGCAATTGACTTGTCCGCATCTCTTGACTATTGTTATGCCCAATCAAACTTGCTGACTTGATAAAACTCAGGGAAGGAAGCTCTGCAAAAACCTGCATGCTTGACCAAATATTGTTGTCACAATAAATAATTAACTAGTTAAAATTCAAAATGGAGAATATGTATAGCTTATGTTTAGTTGACCTTTGGAAGAACTAAGGCAGCCACAACACGTTCCACAAAAACGATTGCACGAAAATCATCTGTATGCTGATATTTCAGAAGTATTTTAATCAACGACTGCACTTTTGGTGTCACTTTCCCATCAGCAACAGCGGCTCCAATTATCACATCAACATGTTCTCCGCCAGAGACAACTGAATCAGACAAGCATACAAGCAAAAAAGAACATTGACAACTATGACAAAAACCCACATACACAATTTTTAAAGGAATTAAACAATTAAAATACAACTGAGGCAACTGCATCATTAGCACTCTTTCTAATTCTAATGGCAACTGTATAGAGTGTATACAACTAAGAGAGTACATAAATCACAGGATACAACTAAGAGAGGTTATGCACATAATTACTAAGAGACGTTATGAACATTGACAACTATCATTAGGAAGCATACAACTAAGAGAGTACATAAAGCAAAAGAGAATTGGCCGCTGTCTAGAGTGTGAATAATTTAAGATAATTTTCAACTGATATGACACCTGCATGCATATAGCAGGTAGGGACCAGCTGGATAAGCCCTCCATATACCCTTAAAATCAGAGGTTATGTACATCTCTTAACTGACATATCTTTGGCATATGAATTATGAATCACTTTCTAACTTTTATTAGAATGATAACTGGAGAAAGGACAAAGGTAACAATTAATGGATCAATTCCCTTCCTGTAGTTGGGCTTATAACAATAAAAGTTGAACTCCAACAAGCCAAGATCAACCAGTTAACATATAGTAGCAAATAAAATGCATTACCCCTCCAGCAAACAAGACTAGTGAGCACTCACCGTGACTGTCAGGAAGTTCTCCCTCCTCTATCTCTTCAGACAAACTGCTCTCTGAAGTTTCAAAACCAACCAAATCTCCAATTCTTGAGTTACTTTCACTTACAGCTCCCTCAGATAATTGGCATTGCAAGAGGGAAACAACTTTACTTAGATACGATTCTTGAAATTTGACATCTAGTTGGTAATTTGCTCTTTCATCATTTTGTAAACCAGCTAAAAATGATTGTGCAACCTTCAACAATATAGGGCAAAGGAAACTTGTAAGTAGTTACACAAAATTGGCATAGAAAACTAATCCCCAACAAGATACTTCACCTTATAAGCACACCACTGTCCTAGTTCTCCAAGTGCATAGTTGACGGCCCTCAGCTTTTGAATTAAGTTAGCAGCTCCATCACTTTCAGTTCTTTCAGATACACCATATACTTGGCGCAGCTCTTCCTTTGCACCAGCATCTCTTGCTCCCATAAATTGCCATTTACTCCTCCTAGAGCTTGATTGAGCAGCTTCTTCAACTGCCACTTCCATTTGCTTTATCTGTTCATGGAGGGACCACAAACTAGTAGCTTTGTCATATTCAACTACAACTTCTGAGGGCATTGGCACGTGTCTCTCGAGCTCTTTACGATCCTTTACTGTACAAACTACTGAATCTAACTTACATTCTAGATTACGAATCTTAATTGCGCAGTCTATTTGGCTTGAAACACCTGCATGACAATGGCAACAGTTTCGTGAATAATAGTAGTGGCAAAACTCCCAGTGCAGCCAAGAGTATTAAAAAGAGAGAGAGAGAGATAGGGAGGAAGAACAAAGACAAATGACAAGATATTACTGCACTGCAAACAAAATTTGGATTAAGTAGCTTCTCTGCAAGCAAGCAACAGAAGTGAAATGCTAAGATAGATAAACCAATGCCTACCCTTCAAGTTAACAGGAGAAGCTGTCATTCCAAAAACAGATGGCCTCTGCTCCTTTGACGTTGTATGATAGAACTCAGACATCACTAAAGAATATGGATGTTTCTTGACAGCATGATGACATTCATCCAGAATAAGTAGATCAATAGCTTCCATTTTTATTATGCTGTGTCTCAATATATTCAAGAGAATTTGAGCCGTCATGACTAAAACCTGCAATGTCAATTATTAACTTAAATGAGTCAAACTAAGCACTTTTGGGACTTATATGAAGACTAAAAGAATGCACAATCAGATGTGGGACACGGAAGTTATCAGTGCCAAGTAGCATTAATTTACTTTAGAAGTGCGCACCACACAACCTTAGGCAGATAAGATTGCATGCACACACGCTCTTGACTTGTCATGGTGAATGGAGTAGCCAAAACAAAAGCATATATGCTCACAAAGTCATTCCACCATGCTCACACTGTTTGGTTAACACAAAACTTGGACAATCATTTTTACTGTGCATAAGGAACACATTATCCCATAGTGTCAATCAAATCAGGATGGAAGGTGTATAATGTAAGAGACATCAAGATGAGCAAAAAGGATAGGTGCAGAGACTCAACGGAAGCTGTTCTAACAAGTGGAGTTGGCTGCGTTAGTAGAGAAATCTTTCCATCTAAAATTCCAAAAGGAAAATACTATGACTGTTTTAATACTACATCCTTGTTCTGGAAAATACTATGACTGTTTTAATTTGCACACCAGCGTCTTCTCACGCTACTTCAATCTGATATAGTAACAAGCTGTAAGGGATTGAGAGCTAAATGAAATCCCCAAGAACACAACAATCTGAAGCACCAAATCATGATGTTAACATTTCTACAGTACTCATGCAGCATCCAAGGATACCCTTCCTTGGACTGCAAATTATATCCTTTTAGGAGATCCTCTCTTTAGGATATAAATTGCATGAGTAGGTGATTTAAATGCATTGCACCACATGGCAGCTTCACATAATCATTTTTCCCTTTTCTCATCACTCAGGACTATACTTGGAGAGATATGGTCCATTCTGTGTACATATTCTTGGCTCAACCTAGGCTTAATAGACTGATCTGAATTGGACTAAATGCAATTAGAAGCAAGGTAATTGGGGAGGCAGAGGGAAGGGTGGTTATTTAGGGGGCTAATATCCTCTATATTTGATTGCAAGACATAAATTCATGCATCCGAGTGAACCTTAAATAAGGCAGACACAAATTACATGTATTTATAACTCAATGTATCACATGCTATATTTGCAAGTATTGTAAAATCAACCAGACTATACTGTGGACTTTAACTGAACAGGACAGCAAAATCTTATAACATCATGTTTGCATGATGGAACCATAAAAGATCATAAGGATGTGCACAATTAATAGATAATACACAAAGCAACGATTCCAACACCTGTTTGGTTTCAAACTCTCGCTGCCACCTTCGTGCATCCCAGAAGTCTTGGCCCATTTCACCACAATAGTGACCAACTTGATAACCCGTTCTCTCACGAATTACTTCTGCTTGCTGGATTGGGGATGAAAATAAAGAAATCATTGAAAGAACATATAAGGCAAATAAGCCAGTAAATATTTTTCTACCAAGAAAACTACCTGATAAACAAGTGGAACTTTAGGAACTAGAAATACAGCCAGCATTTTCTTGTTCTTGCTCTGCAAGTCACTAGAAATACTCCTAATAAGGAGGACAGCAATGAGTGTTTTTCCTGCCCCAGTTTCCAGGAAAGCAATTGTGTTCTTAGTCTTTGCCTGTTCAAGAACATCCAATTGGTATTGCCGCGCCTGCTCTTCAGGGAGTTTGTTAATTCCATTTGGCTCTTCAGCTTCCTTCTCTGTCCCTTCGCTGCCACTGCAACTTCTCTGTGGCGCTGTCATGCCAGCTCTGTTTTGATCAGCTTCCCAAGAACCCAAGTGGAAGACCATCTCATTCCTTTCCTTATCTCTCTCCCAATAGCCCCTGGCTTCCCTCCAATCTGTGTCTTTCCGGCTGCTCCCATAGTGTTGTTGTCTCCTTCTCATCCGATCTTTGTGGCACCAATCCATCTCATCTCCATCACGAGGTCTCTTCCTAAATGACATGGTTCAAAGACTCGTCTGAGTAGGAGTCGAGTCAAATGACTGGTCACAGGAACTTGGCTAGGCAAAGTTGCCTCGGGTCAGTAAAAAGTCCGGCAAAATCGTCTGAGTCAACCTGTTCAACTCAGGACAAAATCAAAAAACCCATACATCTGCTGTACTAAAGATTTAACGCAAAGACAATCATAATCCCCCAAGAAAATCCAAAAATTATTGACAATTAATTAACAAGGACGAGTAAAGTTCACAACGCAAATGTGAAGGGCAACTGAAAGCTTCCTCAAGCAATGAGAAGATCATCGCAGAGGTGAGGACAGGCGAGTAAGTGTTATGCTGGTGGAGGAGGCCATGGGGCTAGTAGGTTTTTGTTGGGGGGGGGTGTTCAAAGCATAAAAAAATTCAATTAAGTGAGCCTAGAAGACAGAAGCATCTGGGAATGTGGATCCAAAGAAAAGAAAGAAAGAGGGTGAAGTGAAAATGGGGAAGCGACTAGCGAGCGAGAAAGCAAGAAAAAGTAGTAGTGGCCACTCAAAGCTGTTGTATGTACTACTAGTAGAGACTGAACAGCTAAGTTGAAAGGGAAGGGAGTTATTGCATTGCAACTTTTGGGGGGGTGAATGAGAGGGAGGGCTACGGAGAAAGCACATTTCAAATTCCAATTAAATTTGATTAAATAAACGGATGCTTTAATATTTTTGCACAACAAGAAGTGAAACAAAGAGAAAGAGAGAGGGATCGTGCACCTGATGTTAATGTAGAAGATGCAGCACACCACGGAAAGAAGTCCAGCAGCTACTGCTCTCGCAGATCCATGTCAATAATAATTAATATCCATAAGCATTTTGCTTTTTCTTGCAATTCTTCTGCTACCTGCCTTATTAGTTACCACTACTAGTGATTAGGGCTTCTTCAGAGTTCTTCTGCTACTACTTTGTAAAATACTAGGAGAAGAACACCATGCAATCCACGGTGAAATATCTAGATATGCCCTGCCCAATGTATATAATCAGTTTTTTATGTTTCAATAGTGTGTGTACATTTGTAATATAACAAATTAGCAGTTGCAAGAACCAAATCATTCAAATTATGTACATTAATACTTCAATAATTGAAGCCATAGCAATTGAATTGTATGAATGCACATGTTAGCTGAAAAGAATTAGAGAGCCCAAGAAAATACAATTTTTCTTTTATTTTGGATCAATGACACATTTTGTCCAAACAGATGTCTATCAAAGATAACAATTACAATACAGTTTCACATTTTGATGAAGATTATGATCCTACACACTTATTTTCATCAATTTAATGATAACATTTTGATGCCATTTGTAAGTTGGGACAGATTGTCTGGAAACTCATAACCCCCCTAACCAGAGCATTACCTGTGCTAAATCTAACAGAGATAGTAACAAATTCAATAGGTCACATTCAAATAGCATTGGTAGCTGAGAGAAAACAAGAAAACGGCAATTAATCCATGAGGCCAGGATCTCACAAAATTTTCCATGAATAGGTTGCCTTTGTATCCTAAAGACAAACTCCATCCAGACAGGTATAAAATACACAAAAGAATTGCGAACAAGATAACATAAACTGGCTTTATCTCCACAAAGGTTTCAAACAGTACATCTCACAGTATGATTGTTTTGCATATTTCAACGCCTCTGGTTGGAAATGTTAAAATCTAAGAACCAATAAATCAATATAAGAAGTATAAAAAAATTGTCAAAGCCATGAAAAAATATTTTTGTAACTACAACCTCTTTAAGGTTCGTATTTAGAACTCCAAATCTCTAACTATAGGCAGAATTTACTTTCCATCTTTTAAGATCATTTACGATTTGTTGGATCACCAAATAAGCAGGTGATTCTTTAAGTAGTAACAAACTCATGTTTCTTACTACCTGTAGCCAACCTCCTGTCAAATTCATAAAAGACACTTTCTTTTATAGGCTGAACCTACACCAACCATGTGAAGTGCTAGTCCAAAGCATAAGCCCACTACACAGCAAAACATTTGACCAGGCCATGCACCTCATAATTTCATCACAAGCTAGCCTCAAAATTATGATAACATTGACTCAATTTAGATAACTGATAAAAATATTTATTTTCTTGAAAATGTTGCTAGAGAAGTTTTTGTGACTTATTACAACAGATAATGTTTTTGAGGATATATAATGCCTATACAAAAATAGTTTGCACATGCAAATTAAGAAAAAAAGAAATTAAAACAAAAATCAATGGCAATCTTCTATTAGCAAAAGTTATTTAAGAATATGACTTTAGCAAAAGAAATTATAGAATACTATACAGCTATAGAAGAAACATTAGGCATGACTTCATGATCAAGGACAAAAGTTTGTCTCTAACTGTCTCTTGTTTTGACTAAAAAGGTAGTTTCTACGTTTTCTTTTGTAAGTTTCCATTACTTTGGTAATCGGGGTCTGACAGTTTATAACATCTTTCTTTTCCTAAGCTCTTTTGCTTGCATAGGCCTCCCTGCAGTTCCTTTATCAGTTGTTATCAGCACACTAATAGGATCAGAGGAGAAAAATCAGTCATTATCAGTTCTTATCATTTAAACAAAAAAATAATATTGACAAAACCAAATAAGCATTGAAACCATTAGAGCAGTAAAACAGGCAAATATGACAGGAGGAATTCCCTGAGTAAAGAAAAAGAAGAAAATAGCATTTTTACACTATTAAACTTTTATACCAGCAATTCCCAGCATCACGCAAAATAATTATGACAAGGAACAAGTTTAATTCTTGGATAGGTACAAGATTTTATGATGATATATGATCAAGTGTACTTTTGAGTAAGAGAAGTAAAAAAGGGATTTTCATGACAAAATGAAGCATAGAAGTGTAATTGAAACTTACTTTGAATTGGATAAAAAATAACAGAGGGATGGTAATGAGAAAACAGAAGAAACAATGAGATTAAACATGTAGTCTGTATAATTATTTTCCGCATGAAAGCTCCTACAAATATTTGTCTATAAGAAACTAGGACACTGTCCCACACAAGGCGTGGGGATGCGGTGCCCGTGTAACAATATTATTTCTAGTATGAAATTAAATGTTATTGAATAAAATAATGAAAAACTTAGATTTAAAAGATTGTTAATAAGCCTTTTGGTCTTCTTTTACAATGTATGTTTTTTCAGTTATTTTTCCTGCCAAGTATTACAATTTCATTCTCATGTAATACAAATTGAGAGAGCTACAGGGCTCATGAAATCATTCCTGTCTATAAATGAACATTACAATTTGAAGCCTCTTCCCAAAACCACCACCATTCAGAAGAATGCTCTGTTTAAGCTGTTTCCGGCAAACAAAAGTTTAACTCTAGAATCTCTTCAAACTCCCAAGCAACAGCTTTTTGCTGTTTTTGCCTTTTCTTTATCTTAACCAAGATAAAATATCAAATCCAAGAATTCACAAGCCATTACTGCCATTATTACCATACTTGACCTAAAGCCTGGTCAACTTTCTTATGTTTTGGTGATACCTAAGGTTGGAGATCATAGCAAGTAAAGAATATATCACTTTAGTGCAGTAAAAGAGCTCTTCCGTAAACCAAATTTTTTCCTCATCCAGACATAAGAAATTGGAAAATGGAAAGGAAGTAATCCTATTAGTTAAATATCAAGAAATTGAATAAGCTGGCAAAAGACAACTAACAATAAAAAATTTCACCACACATAATGGAAACTTGAAGCATAAAAGTAAACACTCCATGAAAGGAAAAACAATTCACAAATGAGGAAATATCTACTTGTATGTACGACAAAATGATGATAGCCTGAACAGGATACCACATATAAAAAAAATCAAGACATACATAAAGTAAACATCACCAACCAATATTAGAAAAATCAAAATGACTACAAGGGATGGATGGTACAAGACTTACACAGCATATCAACACACAAATTTTAACTAAAGTAATTAAATGAAAGATATTAGAAGCATAAAGTTACAAGCAATCAACGTTATGATAAAAGCTGTACAAAAGCTAGGCAAACATAAAAAAAACTTACCAAGAACTTGGACAATCCACATCAACAGCACTCACAATAATCTCAACCCCCCCCCCCCAAAACTTTCTTTTGTTATATCGGTGTGGCAAAAGCAACAACGGTTGGAATGTGGCGGTGAAAGATGAAAAGATAGCAGAGATTGGCATTCAACTTGCCATTGTATAAGCTATGAAGTGTCTATTAACGTCACCACCCTCAGTCGCTGAAAGACTTGTATAGTGCCTTATTTGGTACACAAATAACTATGGCCTAATAATCAGGTACTACCCTAGCTGAAAACTGGATTACAGTGAATCCCTACATGATAAACATACACATGCTTTAAACAGACCACTTGCAAACAACAAAAACAGATTTCATAGTTCTCAAACAATGTTTAGTACATTCATTGTCTTTCCTGTGTCTTTACGTAGGACCAATTTATTTTACCTGCACACTAGGTAATGATAGTTGGCTTAATACTCGCTCAGTCACTTCCTCTGCACTACTTCTCCTTATATTAGCAATTTCCTGTCTGTTAAACAATATGAGAACATAGAAACAACCGCAAGAAATCGCATCATGAACTTAAGAAAACCATTAGCCCTCAAGTTGCCTCCAATCTTTCAAGCATCTCATGAGTCATGTCAAGCATCCCTTTTCTCTAAACCAATGACTTTCTGCTACAAGATATTTGTTTAAAGGTCCTCTGCCGATATTTTTAGTCTAATTAAGTTATGAACATTTCATCATGCACACCATGAAGAAAGGGATCACCTGACTTTCCAAAATAACCACACTATTGATTTTTGTTTAAATTTTTTTCTCTCAAAGTAGTTCCATTTCTCATGAGAACAACTATGACATCAGCTATCCCCATCTGAGTTGGGGGAAAAAGTAATCAAAGAAAAATGACAAAACAACAGAAATACAAATGTGGAGACCATAATATTATCAAAATCTTCTAAGATACAAGATCAGAAACAAAATGTTTAGAGTAGAAACCTATTCATCGGAGCACAAGCTTTGACAAAGCCACAAGGACATTTTATTAAGCAAGAAATCACAACCATAAATCAGAGTTGCAAAAGTTTGAACAGCCATAGAGAATAAATTTTCTCCAAACAGCAAAAATTAGAAGCATGTGAAAAAGAATCAAAACTAAGGAATAGATTTTTAACTCAATCTACCAAGATGTTAGGACAACTGCCAAAAAGTTAAAATTATACCACAAAGATCTGAACTTTACTTACATGGTAACAAGCACTTTAAGGATTTACGGATTCAAAATGCTCCCTACGAAGATTGCAAAAAGGATCCTTATCAAACCGAGTATGAGCAGTGACAACTGAAAATCTTGCAAGATATTCAAAAAGCAACAAGTAAAGAAAGTAGTTAAAAAAAAAAGAAAGAAAACATGCACTGCAACAGCTAGAAAATCATAACTGCTAAAATGATTATCAGAAAACAAATTCATAGCTCTCCATTCCAGCAAGCATAGTAAATGATAAAATTGTATGATTCGCTATCTTTTAATCTACATAATAGGAAAGGTAAAAACTGGAAAAGAAGCACTACCCGAAGAAATCACAATCAACAAAAAAGGGAAGGGAAAATAAGAGAATCAGAGACAAACAAATAGGGAAAATCAGATAACTAAAACAAAAACATAAGAGAAACAGAAGTAATGATTAGTAAAACTATTAAACATCAACTAAAAGATGAACTAGAAGAAAAAAATGAGAAGAAGAGAGGTGGAGAAAGAAATTTTGGTTTCAGAAAATAATGATGAAAGAGAAATGGTTGTGATGATTGAAGCACCGATGAGCTATGAAAAGAAAATTGAGAAATCCGACAGGGCAATCTAGAAATTTTTAGCGGATGAAATTGTGACAAGGATTTAACAACCCATGAATCCAAAACAACCAGAAAATTAACCAAGAAATTTTAAGGGCTCCAGAAAACCAGAAAAAATAGATAATTAAGTAAAGGAATCCCAGTGTAAAGCAACACAAGCACCATTTAAAATGAGTAAAAAAGAGAAAAGAAAAAACACAGACAGTAATAAACCTGAGAAAAAAATTCATGAAACCTGAGGAGGAAACATTGCATACAATATTCCTTGGTGATGATCTTCCCTTAGCTGCCTCTGTCTCGAGAGAAAGCACGGAGGAAAAATCAGTATGAAATTTTAGATGTTAAGCAGGAGAAATTTTTGGGAAAAAATCACGGAAACATATATTCAAAGGAAACAAAAGGTAATGGGCAACAAAGAACCTGACACTCTGGAGATAGAATCTTGGAATTTCCTTGCCTCTGCGTTTAAATCTTTCAACTTTTCTGCTGTCTTTGTCGGTGGAGCGGAGGCGGGGAAACGGCGAGAGGAGCAGACGGACGGCAGACCTCTGTGGTTTGGAGGACAAGAAAGTCATGTCTAGTAGAAACGGGCTCAAGTGACAGGGTTGAGGACGAACAAAGTCAACCAATCCCTTAGCGCCACATCAGCAGACGACAGACGACCTAAAAGTAGTGAAGCTTGTAGCGGCCTGCACTATGCCAGTGCATTTGACGCGCATATATAATTAATTATTTCAACTTATATGTAGAATTATGTCATATATGTTTTCTTTTTATTTTCAGAAATCTATAAAAAGTACTCTTTTTTTATTTAAGAAGTTATTATATTTAAAACTATCGTAGAGAAAAAAGGGGGAAGGAGGATAGTTGTACTTAAGAGTTAAATCATACTAGAAAAAATGAGGAAACTTTGAGTAGTTTGAAAACTAATTTTAAAGGGTATTTTTGGTATAACATTAAATGATATAAATTCTTTACACTAAAAGTGACCTCTCCCATTATATACAATATAGTATAAATCTATAGAACTACTCTTTTTTATATTATATATATATATATATATAATTATGGTAGAGAAAAAAAAAGGAGTATGGTCAATTATACTTAAAATCATAATAGAAAAAAATGAGGGAACTTGAGCAGTTTAAAAACTAACTTTTGAGGGTATTTTTGATATAACATTAAATAACATAAATTGTTTATACCCAAAGTCACCTCTCCTATTATATATATTAGTGCACGTGTATATATATATAATAACACATTATAGATATATAGACTAGTTGGTCTTGCCCTACCCATGATTTGTCTATGAGTTTTTTTCTTTTTTGGTATGTGTTTTATGGTAATAGGAAGAGTGTAAAGTAGTGATATTAGTTGGAAAATAATAAAGTTTAATAAAATTAGTGCATAGTATAAAAAATGAGTACGTGTATGAAAATTTTGGTTGGAATGAAATTTTATGTTTAAGTAGCATAAATATTATCATTATGAATAAATGTACGTCTACAAAATATGAATAATGAAAATACTGAGTGCTTTTTTATCAATTATGGTTATGTAGTAATAGATCGGTATGTATATTAATGAATATATTTGAATAAAATATATCTCTTATATAATTAATGCTACTAACTACGATGACGTCTATTGAAATTAATTTGCTTTATTAGTATCAATAATATTTGTATAAGAAACAAAATGGACAAAAATGAAAAGGAGCATTAAGTATTAAAAAAAGACATTGTATTGAATGAAAATTTGTAGATGGCATTCTTAGAATATCATGGACCCAAAATTATGTATGAGATAAATAGGTGGAAAGCAATTTCTGAGGAAGATAAATAATAGCAATAATCAACAACTTAAACAATATTCATAATTCACATTATTGATTTCATTGTACGTGAGAGTAAATTTAAGATAGCACACAAAGTGTAATACCAGCAAAAAGTGAAGAAAATTAAACAAGGAAAACTTAATTATAATCAGCAAAATCGGCTTCGTATAACTCAAAACGTTAAAATATAGCAGCGTGCACTAAAACCAAATCAAGACGTTATTATTGCTTGAAGTGAAAAGAGCCAAATGAAAATTGATGAAGAATGTAAGGAAATTAACTCACCGGGAGAGAGAGAGGGCGGTAAGAGCCAGCACTTAAAAGGTAAAATGAGAGCATTAAAGATACTAATATGGCCGTCATGGAGAAGAACAAAATAAAGAAAAGGCCAAGTTCGTGGTAACCAAAGCTGGAGAGTTGGGGGGGGGGGGGGGCATTAACAGTGGGGCACTAATTAAGGGCACGAAAACTCATCTTGGAAATTGGAGTTCAATATATCAAAAAAAAAAGTACATTATCATTGTTATGACATTGAAAGCAAGAAATAAATAAGTGGTGGATAAAAATAGTAAGAGTGAGTATCTAGAAAGAGCATTAAATAAGTGTTCAATCATGAAACTTTTTATTGCACCATATCTATTAATATTAATACAAAGTATTAGGATAAAATTTCGTGGAAAAAAGGCCCTCAAGGAAGCAAGAAGAAAATAGTAAATTCTGCCTTGTATCTTCTTTGTCTAGCCATTTTTGGCTATTATATTATTCATTTATTATTTAAAAGTCATTAAAGTAATTGGAGCTTGTGACGCCCCGAAAAGAATGAGTGTGAGAACCCGAAAATTTTCTAATTTTCTAGGGTTTATTTTATTTAATCGCCCGCCTTTTCTACATTTTCTTTATTAGAAAAATTCCCCAGATAAAGGTTATGAGCAAAGATAGTTTTAAAATGATTTTTCTGGTATCGGTTAGTTTTTGAGAAATTAAGAGCGTATTTTGGACGTGGGACCCGCTAGTGCGGTAAATGCATTATATTTTTGACAACTTGTTGGAATTTTGTGTTAAGTGATATTATTTTACAAAGTGTTAAGATATTTGTATTGGAGAGACAAAAAGATAAGTTTTAAACCAAAAAGGTGACAAGTGTCACCTTGTGATTTAATCTTGGATTTTGACCATTTGACTTTACCTTTACCTTTACCAAATAAATACAAAAAAATTGATCAAAATAAGCTTCATTTTGCAAGCTTCTTGGCCGAATGTTCTTGCTCAAGAAAGAAAGAAAAGCTCTCAATTTCTTCCTTCTATTTCTTGCTCAATCTTCAAATCCAACCAATAAAACTCCAAATCATTCCATAAAATCTCTTTGCTAAGTGGTCTTGAGGTGTTTTGTGGAGTTGTTTGGAAAGCTAAGGTGATTTGTTGCTCTATCTCTTGTATGGCTAAGGTGAGTTGTGAAGAACCACTCTCCTCCCTTAATTGATGTTCAATTCATGATTGGTGGTGGTATAAGATGCACTTTTATGGATTATATCTTGATTTTGGTTGAATTGGTGAAGTTTTATAATTTTTGGGGATTTTTCTGTTTTCATATGGATATGATTATGGGGTCATGTATGATGATTGGAAATGATGTTTAATGACTCTAGGAGGTGGAAAAAGTGATTAATTACAATCAATTTCTGTTTTGGAAGAAATTTCAGAAAATTAGGTTTTGTGAAGGAACATTCTGCCCGAATTTTTAGCTCCTAGTTAGAGGCCGAATTGGCCTTGGCTTAAAACATGAAAGTTGTAGGGAATGATATTTTAGAGGTGCCTGCAAAATTTCAGGTCAATCGGAGTAGTGTAGAATGAGAAAAGTCGAAATTACTATTGCTATCCTGGTTTTACCCGAATGTAAGAATTGCGCCTGTAATTGGTTGTTTTGGCTGGAATTGCTTCGGAATTAGTTGTTGAGGTCTTCTGATGAAATTTAACCCTGTTTCTTAGCTTTCAGCTGGTTTTAGAATTTCTGGATTTGGACTTGGAGAGCCTGAGTTATGATGTTTCCGCTAGAATGCGTTCTGTGAATCTATTTTTGTGATTCTGGTATAGTATCTTGCATTTTTGACCTGGTTACACTCGAAACTGGGTTGAGTGACCTTCTGTGATATTGTGGCCCTATCTCTTAGCTTCGAAACGGTGTATCTTGCACCTTCATCGGATGATCGTAGTGCCTTTGGTACCATTACCGCAAAATGACGTCAAAACTGTTTTTCTGGTTTTGAGCTTAACTTTCATTTCCGGACTTTTCCCTAGCTTGCCTTGTACTAGTACTACTTGGAGCTTGCTGAATGGCTATTGGATGAACTTGTTGTTGTGTGTATACCTTTGGGACTGGATGAGGAAATAATGAAGCCATGATGGCTGGAAAAGTTAGCAAATTCAGGGGAAGTGCTGTCCGAACTTTGAAGGGATTTGTTTGCAATGAGTTTGTGATCTAAGACTTGGATTGGAGCAAGGCAATGTTATATGCTGGATGATTTCTGAGCCGTGGAGGTGAGTGACCCTAAACTATTTCCAAAGTACTTGTGAAATGTTTCTTGCATTATGTACTCGATTGCATATCATGCGTGCTTGCATGTGAGTTCATGACATGATTTGGCTTCAATGAGTTCTGGAAAAGTTTTGTGCTGGACACCAACGTCTCCACTCTGTTTATGGTTCATGTTCATGTTTATCTGGAGCTCAAGAAGGGGCTCCCTCTTAATGTTAATGTTAATGTTAAATGATCTATTTGAGCGTTGGGTGTTCAAGTGCTATGATTTCCCTGGCTCACGAGAGCACTAAATGAACATTTGATCTCTGAATCATGACATCATCGAAATGATCGAAATGCAACATTGTGAAATATATTTGTTTAATGATTTTACTGGTTACTCGCTGAGCTTCTAGCTCACCCCAAAAATATTTTATTCCCCTCCACAGGGCTCAAGGCGAAGGAAGGACTTGTAGTACTTGTGCATGTGACTGGATGGCCTATATCTTGTACAGTTTGGATTTGGAATCATTTTATGTATAGTTGGAAATTGTTTCCGCTGCATTTATGACATGTAATTATTGGAGAATTTGATGCATTTATGACCGTAGTGAACGACTGAGTCCCGGCGAGAGCCGGGCAGGCGGCCCGCCGAACCCTCTGGTACGCCTTAGGGGGAGGTGGGGCCGTCACAGAGCTCATTACACTCAATAGAAAAGATATTACCATTATTATTTTTGTGCAATCAAGAAATAAATAAATAATGCGTAAAAATAGTAGAAGTGAATGCATCCAAAGAGCATTAAATGAGTGTCAAGTCAAGGAATCTTCTAATAATTTTTCAGTAATATAGAGAAATTTGGAGCAAATTTATCCTGAACTTTTTTTATTACACCATATTTATTAATACAAAGTAATTAGAAAAAAAAAACTCAGAGAAACAAACAAGAAAAAATACATTCAGCCTTGTATCTTCTAGCTAATTGCTCAGATTATAGGTAAAAAAAATTAGCCAAATACAGCTCTAACAGAGGGCATGTACTAATCTATACCTAGCGTGCTAATGTGCCACGGCAGTTTAGTTTTAAAAAAAAAAAAAACTGATGCTACCGTGCTAACTGTGCACGGTAGTCATCCGATCAAGTCAAAAAAAAAAGTGGTTCACATGAAGATTCTATTTGGCAAAGTCTATCACATTGTGACAGCCTTTCACCATTTTTTCCAAAAAAAAAAAAAAAAAAAACCTGTCCCCTGCCATGCTTAGTAAGCATGGTAGGGGGTTTTTATATTAAAAAAAATAAAGTTTGATTCTAGCCATTCATTTTGATGCAAAAATCACTTTCATGACTATAAAAAGGGCCGAAGCATCAGAAGACCTCCTGTAAGAACTTGAAAAATTTTCACATTTTCTAAGTATTATTTTATTTCTTTGCCTACATTTTTATACTGACCTTTAAAATATTAAATTTTCTATACATTTTTATAAGTAAGTACAATTTTCAATCATTTTTCTGGTATAAGTTAGGGTACGTTAAATTTGAAGTGCATTATAGACGTGGGACCCGCTAGTGCGGTAAGTGCGATAAAATTTTGGTGACTAAGTGATTTTTGTGTAAAAGGATCTTATTTTACAAGGTACCAGGAGATGATTAGAGGTTAGTTAGATAGATGAATCATTGGGAGAAAGAAGATAAGCTTAAATAAGTGTATTATATTTATTTATTATATATTATATTTATAAATATATATATAAATGTATTATAAGTGTATTATATTATATATAATACATAATATAAATATATTTATAAATGTATAAATGTATATTATTATAAATGTGTATAAATTATAAATGAATATTATATAAATGTATAAATTTATATATTATAAATATATGATAATATTATGTATAAATGTATTAATGTAATAAATATAAATGTATAAATTTATTAATATTATGTATAAATGTATAATTAATATTATGTATATTAATATAAATATATAAATGTATTATATTATATATAATACATAATATAAATGTATATTTTAAAAGTAATAGTTTTTCCCATTATATTTATTGAAATTCCTTCATGGTTTACTGCAAATGGGTAAATTTGAATTAAAAAAGGTGTTCCTAGTATTATATCATGATTTATATTTTTTACAATTATAAAATTATGTCTGATACAATATTCATTATTACATATTGATCCTTTTGTAAATTTATATTTTACTTGTAAATTTTCTCCATTTGCTGCCATTAATGTTTCATTTGTTCTTTCACAGTATTTAGTAGGAATTATTCCTTCTTTAATACAAATTGAATCAGCTCCACTATCTATTAGAGCTACATGTGTTTCTTTGAAATCTTCTACAGTAATGGTTACTAAAGCATACCATTTTTGAAATGTCATTTTTTCTATTGTATTTAAATATTGAACTTCATCTACTGGTTTTTCAGATATACATATTTCTTCTGTTTTGGAATTAGAAGTTGATGGTTGATTATCTATTAAGGTTATTTTTGCTTCTATCTCTAAATCTTTTGTTTTTAATTCTATAATCTCTTGTTGCAATTGTTTTATCTGTACTTTAAGATTATTGATTTCTGTTTGAAGATCTTTAGTAGTTTCTTTTTTCATTATATTTATATTTGGATATTTATCTATTAATTTCGAAATGCTAAAAGGTTCTATTATCTTTGGCATTTTATCTTCTTGAATAATTAAACTTTTTAATCTTTCCAAATATTCTTTTTTAGCTATTGGATCATTAATTTTTTCTATTATATCTAATAAGAATTCTTTATCTTCTTTTTTAGTTATAACATTTATATATTTTGGAGTACAATTACAATTTTCTTCACTATCTGAACTAGTTAAATCATTATAATAGTCATCTTCTGAACTTTGATCTTTTTCATTTATTAATAAGTTTATTAATTTATTTTTAATCTCTTCTTCTTCTGCACAAATTTCAGTAATTTTTTCTTTTAAATTACATTTATTTGCTTTATGTCCTATTTTTCCACATTTGTAGCAAATAATTTTCTTTTTAATAAATTTTCTTTTCTTTTCAGGTTTATTTCCTTCAGTTCTTTTGTACCTTATTTTCTTATTATTGTATTTTTTAATTTTCTTTTTATATGCAGAGGGTGATTTAATTCTTTTAATTCCAAATGCATCACAAAATGATCCTACTTCTTTTGTTTTTGAGCCATATTTTATTTGTAATTTTAATTCTGAGCATAGTATTAATCCTTCTTTTTTCACAAAAGCAAATAATTGTCCAAAAGTAATATTTTCAAATGAAATTACATCTGTTCCCATTTCTTTTTTGTAAACTATCCATTATTCTTTGTGAAAATAAGCTTGGTAATCCTGTTATGAATCTTTCTTTCCAAAATGAAGCATTGCAATCTGGTCTTCTTAATACATTTGTTAAAAACATATCTTTATACCATCTAAAATCTGATAATGTTGGACATCTTAAATTTGTTAAGAATGTTTTATTAGAATTTAATTCTTCTTTTGGATTTCCTATGAAATACATTACTATTGTTACTATTAAAAATTCTGCAGCATCTGATTGTATTTGAATATTTCCTTGATCATCTTCGATTTCTTGGGTATGATCTAATATTGATAATTTATCTTGTAATGTTAAAGCATTATCCCACCAATTTTCAATTGTCCAGTAAATCCTGAAACTAATAATGTTGCAATATTTCTTTCTTGAATATTTTTTATTTTGTAGGCTAATCTAGCCATTCCCATTTCTTGTAAATTATTTAATACTTCATATTCTGCTTTACCATCTATATTCCATTCATAAATTGAGTCTCCATCATATTTAGTGGTACAAAATTTTGATCTTTCTTCATATTGAATATCTGGAGGGCTAGGTCTTGGATAATAATTTTTTGTACTTACCATTTTCCAATTTTTATTATTATTATTATTATAAATTCTTCTTCTTTTTATTTTATTTATTTGATTATCTTTGGATTCTTCAAATTGTTTTTCTATTGGTAAAATTATGTTTTCTTCAATTTCTGAATTTATTGATTCTTCAGATGAATTACTTATATCGTCAGATGAATTTTCTTTTATTATTTGATCTAATGTATTTATTTTAGGAGTTTGAGGTTTAGATAAATTCTGTAATGATTGTGATATTTTATTTAATATATTATCTGTAGTATTTATTTTTTGATTATTAATATTTTGGATTAACTCTTGTTCTTTTTCTCTTGTCAAACTTCTAGGTTGGAAATGTGGTGCTGAAATATCATTAGGGAATTTAGATTCTGGTCTTTTTAGTGTATCAGTTTTTGTATTTAACACTTCCATATGTTGAGATATTGTATGAAGAATTTGATTTGTATAATTATTTTGTTGGTAAATCTTTTTAATATCTTCTAAATTTATTGCATTATTATTTGTACTTGATTCTACTTCTCTACCCTTTTTAAAAGGTGAGGCTATTATGTCTCCTTGTCCTATGTTGATTTTTACTTCTTGTAATGGAGGATGTATAGATGTTATTATTTGATCATCTTTTAATTTCCATTTTTTATATAAATTAGTTTGAACATTAATCTGAGGTGTATGAAATATATCATTTATTCCTAATTTTGAAGTATAGAATGATAACCAAGTAAAGAAAGGAAAGTCAAATTTTTGCTTTTCTAATTCATTTTTCCATTCTATAATTAATTTTTCTTTATATTTGGGGTCTAATTGAAAGAACCAAATCCTTTTTTCAGTATTTTCTTCATCTTCAAAATCTTCTTGTAAATATTTATGATTTATTTTATATGGTTTATTTATAACATTTATTTCTCCTTCCATTTGTGAATGGGTTGGAGAATATTCTGATTGAGTCTGATTTATAACTTCTGGAATAGGAGTTTTATATTTAAAATTTGAGGTACTTTCTAAGGGAAAATTAATTTCAGTAGATTCATAATTAGAATGTCTTGCTGGTAGCCAAGAATAAGTTGAATCAGGTTTTTCTCTTAATGATGAAAATCTTATTAGAGTATTACCATCAGGTTTTTCTATAATATCTTCTGCAGTTGTTTGTTCTATATTTCTTGCTATTTGTGGATTTTTAATTTCAAATTCACTGGGTATAGTTATTTCATTCCATTTTAATCTTTTCGGAGTATAAGTTGTAGGTCTATCTGCATCTACTTGTAATAAAGTTGTTTCTTCTTTAAGAGTTGGAGTCATTATAAATTTAGGATTTAAATGAGAAGATAAGGGTCTATAATATATTCTATATATTATTGCAAAATTCTTTGTATGTTTTTCAAATTCATTTCCTTGTAAGTGAATATCTAATATTACTGAGTTCAAAATATGTGGGTCTGTTAAATCTATTGAAAAGTTTGGAGCACAGTTAAAATATATAGGTCCATTACATACATTTGTTTGAATCATAGAAAGTAAAGAAATTTTATATCTTTTGAGTCTAGTATCTCTTAATGCTAAATATATTGGAGCGTCTACTCCTAAATGGAATAGAGGTTTTACTGCAATTTGTATTAAACCTATATGAATGTATCGATATCCTTTACTTAAATATTTCTGAATTGTACTATGATTTAGTAATGGAATTGATTGATATTCTTCTTGAATAGATATTGTTTCTTCATGTGTTTTAACTGATAAAGCTGTTTTGAAATCTAAAGGGCATATTCTATAAATATGTTCTATTCTTTCTTCTGGGATTGTCCAATCTGAATTATTTATAGGCATATGATATTCATGACTTTGTACTATATTATCTTGCTTTGAATTAGATCCTATTTTTAATTGTCTAAAAAATGCAGCCATGTTTAATATTTATTTAAAGTTTTACTTAATCAGGAACAACTGAGCACTATGCCGGGAACATCCTATCCTAGACTTACCAACGGTCTCACAAAGCTTCAAGTCTTACCAATGAGTTCAGTAAAAGTTTAATAAAACATGTAAACATAAATGCATGAATTAGCCAAATCAAAATAGAGAGTAATTCAAATAAGGTAATAATAATTCAAAGTCTTAAATATGCATGATATGTGTGGCTCTGATACCACTTCTACCCAGGCTATAATAAACTAAACTTGGAATGATCATAGACTATTATTTAAATAATGGAACTTACAAAACTTTTTGAGTTGCTAACGGAAGCTTGAATTTGATGATTGTAGAATTCTTCCAATCTTTGTTCTTCTTATTAAAATATTGAAAGGATACAAGAGTGGTTGAATACAAAGGTATTGAATAAGAGATGTTTGCTAATGGTTTTTCACAAGAGGATTGCTTGGTTATTCACCGATGCTTCTTCCTCTGATTTTGAATCTATTTATAGGGACGTCTGCCTTTGCATTTCATCTGCATTTGAATTTCATTTTCTTTTCTTGAATTGTGGCCGACATCTTTTTTCAAAAGTCGTTTGGGTCTTGTCCGCATGGTCCACCAAAGTGATCAAAAGTGGATTCGGATGATCCAGCTGACTTCTCAATTTTGTCAGTTTCTTCTTTCTTATCTTGCTTTTGCAAATAATTCAAATATTCTTTGAGCATCTCGAGATTCTGCATCATTTGCTTTATCAAAAAGTTGCTTGCAATTTCTTCAGATGCCATCTCTGTCATCTTTTCTTTATCTTTCTTTGGAGTGGTTGGAGTAGGTGTAGTTGTTGGAATAGTAGGTGGCTGTCTTGTCCCTTTTGGAGTAGTGGTTGAAGTAGTGGTTGGCTGATTTGTCCATTTTAGTTTGTCTCCAGTAGTCAAGAATCTTATCACATTGGTTTGATCTCCAAATTCTTGATTGAATCCAGTCCACCATTTGATTTTGAATTCTCTGACTAGTGACATTGGAAGGGGTTTTTCTAATTCTTGATGAATTTTGAAACTCCAGCAAAATATCCATGGTACTTTGAACTCCATATGAAATAATATTGGTCTGATATACTCTTCCCCCTTTGCTCTTTTGAGATAAGTCTGAAATCCCATTAACACATTTGGAGGTAGTATTTCCTTTTGAGGGCCGAACCATTGCCACCAATAATTGAACCAGATTGGAAATTCTCTGGCACAACTTTATTTGAATGTGAAGAACCATGAATGATTGAATGCTCTGATACCAGAACCAACCCAGGCATAAAATTGTCATAAAATTGAGTAGGGTATATGAACCTTACTTGAATATCAGAGTAGTCTTTGCAACGAAAACTTTAAATAGCAGAACCTTGGAGATGAAATCAAACTTCGAATTGTTATTGATCTTCTTGAATAAAAGAGCATACAAAGAAATATAAAAGCTGAGAAGATAGGGGTTTACAGAGAGATTTTCAGATGACTCAAAACTCGATGTCCCCTACAAATGATTTTGAGTTCTATTTATAAAGACTTCCGTCTTTGAATTTTATCTTCATTTGATTGCCGACACTTTTATTTGAATTTCATTTGCTTTTTCTACAGACACCTTATCTTCTTTTGATTGGTTCTTTTGAGATTCTTATCTTATCTTCTTGGAAATTGGCCGACAACTTTATCAAAAGTCCGTCGGGTCTTGAGCACAGGGGCCACCAAATGGATCAAAAGTTGATTCTGATGACGATCCAGCTGACTCATCCTTTTTGTCTTCTTCTTTCTTGTCTTGATTTTGCAAATAATTTAGGTATTCTTTGAGCATCTCCGGATTTTGCATCATCTTCTTCATAAAAAATTCATTTGCCGTTGTTTCTGATGTTGAGCAACTTTTTTCTTTTTCTTTCTTCTGTGGAGTAGTTGGGAAATTGACTCCTTTGGTTGACTGCTGATTTGGATTGGTCCATTTGAGTTTTTCTCCAGTCTCTAGGAATCTTAATACATTATTTTGGTCACAAAATTCTTGATTGAATCCTATCCACCATTTGATTTTGAATTCTCGGACTAGTGACATTGGAAGTGATTTTTCCAATTCTTGATGAACTTTGAAACTCCAGCAAAATATCCATGGTACTTTGAATTCCATATGGAATAATATTGGCCTTATATATTTTTCCCCCCTTGCTTTTTTGAGATAGGTTTGGAATTCTATAAGGACGTTTGGAGGTAGAATCTCTGGTTGAGGACCAAACCATTTCCACCAATGGTTGAACCAAATTGGGAATTCTCTGCTGCAAGTTTCTTTGAATGTAAAGAACCAGGAATGATTGAATGGTCTATACAAAAAAGCACGATACCATGCCATTTTGTAATCTTGATAAGTAAATCCATCTGGAATGAATCTAACTGAGAAAGATTTCTTTGAATAAAGAGAAGTCCATTCATTAGGAGAACAAACTTTCTTGATGATGCATTTTGAATGGCTGATAATTTCTGGATTCTTTTTGTCTGGAATAGGGAAAATCTCAACAGATTGAGTATCAGTGAGAATTAATTCATAATAATCTAAATTTTTTGATGGATCATCTGGTTGCCAGAAACATTTTGGCGGGAAAAGTCTTTGAGTAAAGGAGTTAAGTGCATTGTAAAGAGGCACTTCTTGGAATCTGGTTAAAGTAATATGTTGAGTAATAGGTTTGGTAAAATATGGATTTTCATTGGTTTTTTCTGGGGTTCTTGGAATTTGTTGAATAGGTCTTATTTGAGAAGGGTTGGAGTACGAGCAGCTTGACTATAAGTCAATGCTGGAAAATCTTGCAATAATTGAAATCTATTTTGAGTTACAGGAGTAAGACTCATCTCATAGTCTTGAGGAGTCTTAGGTCTAGAATTTACTGCTTTTGAATCCATGATCCTGCAAAATTAACAAATAATTCTATTGAGTTTCTCTCGAAGCTGTTGGATTTGGTTGTTATAATATTGAATTTCCTCTTGAGGGTGACCGGCTTTTTTGAGGACTTCTTTGAAAATGATATAGGAATTGATTTGTCTTTTGAAAAGAAAAGCTTGTTCTTTTGGAGTAATGGCAGACCAATAGCTATGTCTAATATGTACTATATCATGTTTTCGAATTTGATGATAAGGAATGGGTTGAATTTCTCTATCAGAAAGGTGAATATAATAAGTGAAATGTCTATGAAAAATGTTTGAATCTTTTCTTTGGAGAACAGGATTGTCTCTTTCAGCTCGTAATCTTCGAATATATTCTTTGTGGGTGTCACGTTCCATTTCCCTGTAGAAACTCTCTTGTCAAGAAGTCAGGAAGAGAATTATTTTCTCCTTTAATAAACTCTATTTCAAAATCAAATACTGATAAAATTGCTTGCCATCTAGCAAAAATTTGTTTTGAAACTATATTTTGAACATCTTTTTGTAAAACTTCTTTTGCTGATTTACAATCTATTCTAAGTAAAAATTTTTTATTGTATAAATCATCTTGAAATTTTGATATACATAATACTATAGATAAAATTTCTTTTTTAATAGTTGAATAATTCTTTTGTGGTCCTGACCATGTTCCTGAATGAAATCTAACTAATTCTTCTTTTGAATCATCTATTCTTTGTTTTAATATTCCTCCATATCCTAATTCTGATGCATCTGTTTCTACTATCATAAAAGCTTTAGGATGAGGTAAGTATAAACATGGTAATGATTCAATCTTTTCTTTAAAATATCTAACTTTTTGAGTATGTTCTTCTGTCCATGGTTTAGGATTCTTTTTTAATCTATCAAACAGTATAGAACATTCTTGTCTTAATTTAGGAAAGAAATCCGCAATATAATTTAAACATCCTAAAAATCTTTGTAACTGATTTTTCTCTTTTATTTCATCTGGAAATTTATTTGCAAATTCTAAAGCTCTATTTATTGGTTTTATTGTTCCTCTATCTATATTATGTCCTAAAAATCTTATTTTGGTTTGAAATAGTTTTATTTTAGATTCTGAAACAACTAATCCATTTTTCTTAACTATTTTTAGAAATATATTTAAATGTTTAAAATGTTGCTCTAATGATTCTGAAAATATTAATACATCATCAATATAAACTATGCTAAATGAACTATAAGGATTGAATATGTCATTCATTATATTTTGAAATTCTGAAGGTGCATTTTTTTATCCGAACGGCATTACTTTCCATTCATAGTGGCCAAAGGGTGTTGTAAATGCTGTTTTGTATCTATCTTCAGGGGTTATTAAAATTTGCCAATATCCTGACTTCATATCAAATTTTGAAAATATTTTTGATTTATATAATCTATTTAATAAATCCTTTTTATTTGGAATTGGATACCTAATCCATTGCAAAACCTTATTTAATGGTTTATAATTAATAACTAATCTAGGAACTCCTCTTTCTTTTTCTGCTTGATTCATGACATAAAAAGCTGCACAACTCCAAGGTGACTTTGAAGGGGTTATTAATCCTTTATTCATCAATGTTTGTATTTCTTTCTTGCAAAATTCTAGTAATTCACTATTCATTTGTATAGGTCTTGCTTTAGTTGGAATGTTTTTCTCATTAAAATCTTTTTCATAAGGTAATTTTATCATATGTTGTTTTCTATCCCAGAAAGCATTTGGAATTTCTGCACAAACTTCTTTTTTGATTAATTCTTCCAATTCTAAAATTCTTTTTTGCATTTTTATTTCTTTTAATTGTTCTTCAATTTTTAAATAAGATTTTTCTTCTTTTGTATAATTTATATGTTGTTTTACTTTAGTAATTGTATTTATTGTTTTATATATAGAGGATGATTGTAACATTTGTAATTCTCTTTGTTTTATTGGAGTCAAAAATTTAAAAGTAATAGTTTTTCCCATGATATTGGTAGAAATACCTTCGTGTCCTACTGAGAAAGGATATATTTGAATTAAAAAAGGTGTTCCTAAGATTATATCATTACTTATATTTTTTACAATTATAAAATTATGTCTAATACAATAGTTATTATTACATATTGAACCTTTTGTAAATTTATATTTTACATCTAAATTTTCTCCATTTGCTGCCATCAAAGTTTCATTTGTTCTTTCGCAATACTTAGTAGGAATAATTCATTCTTTAATACAACTTGAATCTGCCCCACTATCTAACAAGGCTACATAGGTTTCTTTAAAGTCTTCTACCATTATTGTGACTAAGGCATACCATTTTTGAAATGTTATTCTTTCTATTGTATTTAAATATTGTTTCTCATCTGTTGGTTTTTCTGAAATAACTATTTCTTCTGTATTTAATGTCTTTGAAGTAGAAGGTTGATTTTCTATTAAAGTTATTTTTGCTTCTATTTCTAGATCTTTAGTTTTTAATTCTATAATTTCTTTTTGTAATTGTTTTACTTGACTTTTTAAAGTATTAATCTCTGTTTGAAGATCTTTAGTAGTTTCTTTTTTCATATTGTTTATATTAGGATATTTGTCTAGTAATTTTGAAATGCTAAATGGTTCTATTATTTTCGGCATCTTTTCTTCTTGTATAATTAAACTTTTTAATCTTTCTAAATATTCCTTTTTAGCTAAAGGGTCTTCAATCTTTTCTATCATGTCTAATAAAAATTCTTTATCTTCCTTTTTTATGATTACATTTATATATTTTGGATTACAATTACAATCTTTTTCACTTTCCGAACTACTTACATCATTGTAATAATCATCTTCTGTACTTTGTTCCTTTTCATTTATTAATAGATTTATTAATTTATTCTTTATTTCTTCATCTTCTGCACAGATTTCATTTAATTTTTCTTTTAATTTACATTTATTTGCTTTATGTCCTACTTTCCCACATTTATAACAAACTATTTTCTTTTTATAGAATTTTCTACTTTTCTTTTCTTCATAATTTTTATCTTTATTAGATTTTTTATATCTTAGATATTTTTTATCCCTTTTACTTTTCTTTTTATATGCTGATGGTGATTTAATTCTTTTTATACCAAATGCTTCACAAAATGATCCTACTTCTTTTGTTTTTGATCCATACTTAATTTGAAGTTTTAATTCTGAACATAATATTAATCCTTCTTTTTTCACAAAAGCAAATAATTGTCCAAAAGTAATATTTTCGAATGAAATAACATCTGTTCCCATTTCCTTTTGTAAATTATCCATTATTCTTTGTGAAAATAAACTTGGTAATCCTGTAATAAATCTTTCTTTCCAAAATGAAGCATTACAATCTGGTCTTCTTAATACATTGGTTAAAAACATATCTTTATACCACCTAAAATCTGACAATGTTGGGCATCTTAAATTTGTTAAAAATGTTTTATTAGCATTTAATTCTTCTTTTGGATTTCCTACAAAATACATTACTATTGTTACAATTAAAAATTCTGCAGCATCTGATTGAATTTGAATGTTACCTTGATCATCTTCAATTTCTTGAGTATGGTCGAATATTGATAATTTATCTTGAAGTGTTAGAACATTATCCCACCAATTTTTTAATTGTCCTGTGAATCCTGATACTAATAAGGTTGCTACATTTCTTTCTTGAATATATTTAAGCTTATAAGCTAGTCTAGCCATTCCCATTTCTTGTAAAGTATTTAATACTTCATATTCTGCTCTTCCATCTATATTCCATTCAAAAATTGAATCTCTCATATTTAGTAGTGTGAAATTTTGATCTTTCTTCATATTGAATGTCAGGAGGACTTGGTCTTGGATAATAATTTCTAGTACTTACCATTTGCCAATCTTTTTTATTACTCCTAAAAGGTTTTCTTCTTCTTATTTTATTTATTTGATTATTTCCTTCTTCTTTAAATTGATCTTCTATTGGTGAAATTACATCTTCATCGCTTTCTGATTCACTTGATTCTTCTGATGATATTTCTTTATTTTTTACACTATCTAAAGTATTTACTCTAGAAGTTTGAGTTTGGGCTTCTGTTGTTAAACTTTGCAATGTTTGAGATATTCTATTTAATATATTATCAGTATTATTTATTCTTTGAGTATTGACACTTTGAATTAATTCTTGCTCCCTTTCTCTAGTTAAACTTCTAGGTTGAAAATGAGGTGCTGAAATATCATTAGGGAATTTTGTTACTGGTTTTTGAATACTATCTATCTTTGTACTTATTACTTCTATATGTTGTGATACAGTATGAAGAATTTGATTCGTATAATTATTTTGCTGATATAATTTTTTAATGTCGTCTAAATTTATATTATTACTACTACTACTTGCCTCAACTTCTCTGCCTTTTTTGAAAGGGGATGCAATTATATCTCCTTGTCCTATATTAATCTTTACTTCTGGTAATGGAGGATGTATTGACGTTATTACTTGATCGTCTTTTAATTTCCATTTTTTATATAAATTAGTTTGAACATTTATTTGAGGAGTATTATATACATCATCTATTCCTATTTTTGAAATATAGAATGATAACCAGGTAAAGAAAGGAAAATCAAACTTTCTTGTTTCTAATTCCTTTTTCCATTCTAATATTAATTTTTCTTTACATTCAGAGGATAATTGTGAAAACCAAATTCTTTTTTCTATATTTTCTTCATCATCAAAATCTTCTTGTAAATATTTATGATTTATTTTGTATTCTTTAATTATTACATTTATTTATCCTTTCATCTGGGAGTGTGTTGGAGAATAATCTGATTGATTTTGATTAATTACCTCTGGAACAGGAGTTTTAAATTTGAATGTTGAAGTACCTTCTACAGGAAAATTTGTATCCGTGGATTCATAGCTAGATCTTCTAGCTGGTATCCAAGAATGGCTTGAAGTGGAAGGTCTTTCCCTAAATGAAGAAAATCTTAGCAAAACTTTTCCATCAGGTTCTTCTATAATATCTTCTGGATTTGTTTGCTCTATACTTCTTGGTGCTTGCGGATTCTGAATTATAAATTCACTAGGTATTGTAATTTCATTCCATTTTAATCTTTTTGGAGTATTAAAAAAGATTGGCAAATGGTAAGTACTAGAAATTATTATCCAAGACCAAGTCCTCCTGACATTCAATATGAAGAAAGATCAAAATTTCACACTACTAAATATGATGGAGATTCAATTTTTGAATGGAATATAGATGGAAGAGCAGAATATGAAGTATTAAATACTTTACAAGAAATGGGAATGGCTAGACTAGCTTATAAGCTTAAAAATATTCAAGAAAGAAATGTAGCAACCTTATTAGTATCAGGATTCACAGGACAATTAAAAAAGTGGTGGGATAATGCTCTAACACTTCAAGATAAATTATCAATATTAGACCATACTCAAGAAATTGAAGATGATCAAGGTAACATTCAAATTCAATCAGATGCTGCAGAATTTTTAATTGTAACAATAGTAATGTATTTTGTAGGAAATCCAAAAGAAGAATTAAATGCTAATAAAACATTTTTAACAAATTTAAGATGCCCAACATTGTCAGATTTTAGGTGGTATAAAGATATGTTTTTAACCAATGTATTAAGAAGACCAGATTGTAATGCTTCATTTTGGAAAGAAAGATTTATTACAGGATTACCAAGTTTATTTTCACAAAGAATAATGGATAATTTACAAAAGGAAATGGGAACAGATGTTATTTCATTCGAAAATATTACTTTTGGACAATTATTTGCTTTTGTGAAAAAAGAAGGATTAATATTATGTTCAGAATTAAAACTTCAAATTAAGTATGGATCAAAAACAAAAGAAGTAGGATCATTTTGTGAAGCATTTGGTATAAAAAGAATTAAATCACCATCAGCATATAAAAAGAAAAGTAAAAGGGATAAAAAATATCTAAGATATAAAAAATCTAATAAAGATAAAAATTATGAAGAAAAGAAAAGTAGAAAATTCTATAAAAAGAAAATAGTTTGTTATAAATGTGGAAAAGTAGGACATAAAGCAAATAAATGTAAATGGTTCTGGTATCCGAGCCATACCGATGTTATATAAATACTACTGATTGTTTAGAATTATATCTTGTCTTAAATTTCTAATATATGCATCCATATTAAATATCTCATTTATGAATTTATCTTAGCATTGGTAAGACCTAAAAACCCTTGTAAGCCGGTTGGTAAGTCCAGGATAGGATGTTCCACGCATAGGATCGGTTGTTCCTGATAAGATAAAAAGATTAAATAAGATATTAAACATGGCCGCATTTCTTAGACAATTAAAGATAGGATCTAGTTTAAAACAACCAAGTATAGTTCAAAGTCATGAATATCATATGCCCGTAAATAATTCAGATTGGACCATTCCCGAAGAAAAAATAGAACATATTTATAGAATAGGACCCTTAGATTTTAAAACAGCTTTATCAGTTAAAACCCATGAGGAAACAATATCTATTCAAGAAGAATACCAATCAATTCCATTACTGAATCATAATACAATTCAAAAGTATCTTAGTAAAGGATATAGATATATTCATATAGGCTTAATTCAAGTTGCGGTTAAACCATTATTCCATTTAGGAGTAGATGCACCTATATATTTAGCTTTAAGAGACACTAGACTCAAAAGATATAAAACATCACTTTTATCTATGATTCAAACAAATGTATGCAATGGACCCATTCATTTTAATTGTGCTCCAAATTTCTCAATAGATTTAACAGATCCACATGTTTTGAATTCAGTCATATTAGATATTCATTTACAAGGTGATGAATTTGAAAAACATACAAAAAATTTTACTGTAATTTATAGAATGTATTATAGACCATTATCCTCACAACTGAATCCTAAATTTATTATGACTCCAACTTTAAAAGATGAAACAACACTATTACAAGTTGATGCTGACAGACCTACTACATATACTCCAAAAAGATTAAAATGGAATGAAATTACAATACCTAGTGAATTTATAATTCAGAATCCGCAAGCACCAAGAAGTATAGAGCAAACAAATCCAGAAGATATTATAGAAGAACCTGATGGAAAAGTTTTGCTAAGATTTTCTTCATTTAGGGAAAGACCTTCCACTTCAAGCCATTCTTGGATACCAGCTAGAAGATCTAGTTATGAATCCACGGATACAAATTTTCCTGTAGAAGGTACTTCAACATTCAAATTTAAAACTCCTGTTCCAGAGGTAATTAATCAAAATCAATCAGATTATTCTCCAACACACTCCCAGATGAAAGGAGAAATAAATGTAATAATTAAAGAATACAAAATAAATCATAAATATTTACAAGAAGATTTTGATGATGAAGAAAATATAGAAAAAAGAATTTGGTTTTCACAATTATCCTCTGAATGTAAAGAAAAATTAATATTAGAATGGAAAAAGGAATTAGAAACAAGAAAGTTTGATTTTCCTTTCTTTACCTGGTTATCATTCTATATTTCAAAAATAGGAATAGATGATGTATATAATACTCCTCAAATAAATGTTCAAACTAATTTATATAAAAAATGGAAATTAAAAGACGATCAAGTAATAACGTCAATACATCCTCCATTACCAGAAGTAAAGATTAATATAGGACAAGGAGATATAATTGCATCCCCTTTCAAAAAAGGCAGAGAAGTTGAGGCAAGTAGTAGTAGTAATAATATAAATTTAGACGACATTAAAAAATTATATCAGCAACATAATTATACGAATCAAATCTTCATACTATATCACAACATATAGAAGTAATAAGTACAAAGATAGATAGTATTCAGAAACCAGTAACAAAATTCCCTAATGATATTTCAACACCTCATTTTCAACCTAGAAGTTTAACTAGAGAAAGGGAGCAAGAATTAATTCAAAGTGTCAATACTCAAAGAATAAATAATACTGATAATATATTAAATAGAATATCTCAAACATTGCAAAGTTTAACAACAGAAGCCCAAACTAAAACTTCTAGAGTAAATACTTTAGATAGTGTAAAAAATAAAGAAATATCATCAGAAGAATCAAGTGAATCAGAAAGTGATAAAGATGTAATTTCACCAATAGAAGATCAATTTAAAGAAGAAGGAAATAATCAAATAAATAAAATAAGAAGAAGAAAACCTAGAAGTTTGAGTTTGGGCTTCTGTTGTTAAACTTTGCAATGTTTGAGATATTCTATTTAATATATTATCAGTATTATTTATTCTTTGAGTATTGACACTTTGAATTAATTCTTGCTCCCTTTCTCTAGTTAAACTTCTAGGTTGAAAATGAGGTGCTGAAATATCATTAGGGAATTTTGTTACTGGTTTCTGAATACTATCTATCTTTGTACTTATTACTTCTATATGTTGTGATATAGTATGAAGAATTTGATTCGTATAATTATTTTACTGATATAATTTTTTAATGTCGTCTAAATTTATATTATTACTACTACTACTTGCCTCAACTTCTCTGCCTTTTTTGAAAGGGGATGCAATTATATCTCTTGATATGTGAATCCATCTGGAATGAATCTGACTGAGAATGATTTTTTAGAATAAAGAGAAGTCCATTCATTTGGGGAACAAACTTTCTTTATTATACACTTAGAATGGCTAATTATATTTGGATTCTTTTTGTCTGGAATAGGGAATATTTCTACAGATTGAGTATCTGTAAGAATTAGTTCGTAATAATCCAAATTTTTTGAAGGATCATCGGGTTGCAAATAACATTTTTGAGGAAAGATTCTTTGAGTAAGCTGATCGAGAATATACAAATTATTTAAGAACCCAACGAGATTCTCCTAAATTTCTAAACAAAGAAGCAGTTCTCCAATCCAGAGGATATCAATATTTTATTCCAACCAGCAATGGAAGACAAAGTATTCCAGCCTATCAAATTTCCAAACATGATACAGTTTACATTCAGAGAAGCCCTTTGGCAACCCTTACACCAAAAGAGAGAGCTTTCCTTCTTCAAAGAGAGATTCAGAGAAACACTATTCGAATTCAAGTTCTGCGAAGAGCAGGAAGAAATGAAGAATTTCTTCAACATTACAAAGACCAAAATAAACAATTATCTAACCAACTTAAAGATGTTTTTTATTGATTTTGCAGGAAAATGGATTCAAAAGCAGGAAGTTCTAGACCCAAGACTCCTCAAGATTATGAGATGAGTCTTACTCCTGTAACTCAAAATAGATTCCAATTACTATCAGACTTTCCAGCACTGACCTACAGTCAGGCTGCTTGTACTCCAATTTCCTCTCAAATTAGACCAATCCAACAAATACCAAAATCCCCAGAAAAATCCACAGAAAATACCTTTTTTACAAAACCATTTACCCAACATATTACTTTAACAAGATTCCAAGAAATACCCATATTGCCTTGTATCTTCTTTGTCTAGCCATTTTTGGCTATTATATTATTCATTTATTATTTAAAAGTCATTAAAGTAATTGGAGCTCATTACACTCAATAGAAAAGATATTACCATTATTATTTTTGTGCAATCAAGAAATAAATAAATAATGCGTAAAAATAGTAGAAGTGAATGCATCCAAAGAGCATTAAATGAGTGTCAAGTCAAGGAATCTTCTAATAATTTTTCAGTAATATAGAGAAATTTGGAGCAAATTTATCCTGAACTTTTTTTATTACACCATATTTATTAATACAAAGTAATTAGAAAAAAAAAACTCAGAGAAACAAACAAGAAAAAATACATTCAGCCATGTATCTTCTAGCTAATTGCTCAGATTATAGGTAAAAAAAATTAGCCAAATACAGCTCTAACAGAGGGCATGTACTAATCTATACCTAGCGTGCTAATGTGCCATGGCAGTTTAGTTTAAAAAAAAAAAAAACTGATGCTACCGTGCTAACTGTGCACGGTAGTCATTCGATCAAGTCAAAAAAAAAGTGGTTCACATGAAGATTCTATCTGGCAAAGTCTATCACATTGTGACAGCCTTTCACCATTTTTTCCAAAAAAAAAAAAAAAAAAAAACCTGTCCCCTGCCATGATTAGTAAGCATGGTTGGGGGTTTTTATATTAAAAAAAATAAAGTTTGATTCTAGCCATTCATTTTGATGGAAAAATCGCTTTCATGACTATAAAAAGGGCCGAAGCATCAGAAGACCTCCTGTAAGAACCTGAAAAATTTTCACATTTTCTAAGTATTATTTTATTTCTTTGCCTACATTTTTCTACTGACCTTTAAAATATTAAATTTTCTATACATTTTTATAAGTAAGTACAATTTTCAATCATTTTTCTGGTATAAGTTAGGGTACGTTAAATTTGAAGTGCATTATAGACGTGGGACCCGCTAGTGCGGTAAGTGCGATAAAATTTTGGTGACTAAGTGATTTTTGTGTAAAGGGATCTTATTTTACAAGGTACCAGGAGATGATTAGAGGTTAGTTAGATAGATGAATCATTGGGAGAAAGAAGATAAGCTTAAACATTCAAGGAACTAAGTGTCATGTCTTCATTGGAAGTTGGATTTTTGACCAAGGATATTAACTTTCCTAAAAATCAGATTTTGACCCAAATTTCCTCATTTTCCCACCTTCTTGGCCGGCCCTCTTGAGGAGAAAAACAAGGAGAGTTCTTCATGTTCTAGCTTCCATACTTACTTGAATCTTGAGTTTTAGCCAACCAAATTGGAAACTACTCCATACAAGTACTCACTAAGGAAGTTTAAAGGCTTTGGTGGAGTTATTTTGGAGGAGAAAAGACTAAGCTACCATCTTTCTTGAGGGTATAAGGTGACCTTGTCTAGAAACTTTCTTTTCCATCATGTATGTGTAGATTAGTAGTTTAGAGATGTTAAAGACGTAGTTTTATGAGAAATATTGTGATTTGAAGTAGTGATTGAGAAATTTTCAGTTTTTATAATAAATTTCTGCCCTCATGTGATGACTAATGGTTGGCCATGATTTACTAGTTTTGATATGTGAAATATCTAGTGTTTTGGTGTTAGTTTAATTTGCCTAAAAGAAATTCCAGCTTGGGGTGCATCAATTTCAGTTTTAGGGTTCCTAATTTGAGCATGATTAGTGTTTCTAATTAGGGCTTTATTGTGGTTGGTTGTGAAGCTACCAATTGGTTGTATTTTAAGGGTGTTTAATAGTCTATGATGTATAGGTGAAATTTTGGTTGAAATTTTGGTTGATTGTTATGAGATTTGGTGGTTGGATGTAACATGGAAAAGTAAAGGAATTCAAGGGAAATGCTGTCCGTTTATTTTCTTGAAGTTTGAGTGACTGAAAATGAGATTTGAAATGTGATGTTGTAATGCGTTGGACTTACTTTGCTTGGACATACTTAGGTCCACTCTAGTGGTGTTAGATGAGCTAAATTTCATTTGAACTTGTACATTTTCCCATGGTGAATGTGACGACCGTTTTAAAACATGATACTTAGTTACAAATTTCAAGTTTTGAACTTCAAATATTTGCTCATTTTCTTCCGGAACAAAAAGGAGTTGTATAGGTTTCCCGGCCACAAAAATCTATTTTAACAAGCGAGGTTTTAGGTGTGAATTTAAGGGATTTTGTCTTTCTCTTGCATATAATTTTACCCAAGACACTTGTTACAGATTCTTTCCTTGCATATGTGTTAGTTTTGAGTCAAACAAAGAGTTTTACGAAAAAGAAAAAAAATGCTTTTTCATATCCGGCCGTATATCCGGCCAAGTTTTGGCTGGATTGTTGGCCAGATTGACAGGGGAAGATGAAAAAAAAATTGGAATGCTCATTGCCTTGAATCCGGCTGAATATCCGGCCAAGTTCTGGCCGGATTCTGACGTGGCATCCGATTCATTTGTTTTCGATGGAATTTTCTAAAACCTTTTGAGTTTAGTTTTATGTTTGGTTTGGGAAACTCTTAGTTACTCATATTCTTTGGTCTAAATATACTCTTTTCACTTCCAAAATCATATGTATATATTGTACTAGTGGGTATTCGGATTTTCTTTAATTCACCAAAAATTTTGATGGTGGAATCGTAATGTGTTTTCTTGGTTACTCTTAGGGTTCCTTGGTGATTGAGGGTATTATCCAGAAGGAAACTTTGGACGTTATTTTGCTTAAATAGGTGAGTGTTCTTTGTACGTTATGTTTCCAATGACTATGTAGATTGTTGTGACTATTTGTGAATGCTTGATTAAATGTTAAATGTTTTCAATGATTTCTGAAAATGAATTTTGTTAGGCGAGTGTGTACTTTATCGCACTCGACCTAAATGAATGTGAAATTTACAATGATTAAATGTTTAAATACTACTTGTGCATGAAGGTAAGCCTTGTGGCTGAACTGGGCTCTTGCCATTTGTTGCCGGTCGACTCGAGCCAGAAGCGGACTCGGTCGGGCGATTGGTGACCCTGGGTTAATGTTTGATATACTCGAATATGACCACGAAGTCTGGTGGAGACTGACCAATGAAATGGCTAGTAGCGGGGAAAGAAATTAATGAATGAATGAAGAACATTGAAGAAGTTTTCAAATGAAAAATGTTTTCTAATGTTGGAGGAATAAGGAAAATGGTCGGTGAATGAATGAACGAATGGCTCCATGTGAGCATGTATCCTTTTAATGAATGTATTATCATTACTTTTATATTGTAAATGTTTTCTGGATTACTTGCTATTTAATGCTTAAATGTCTTGGACTTAATTGTTTGGTTATGTATTTGGAACCTCATTGGGCTTTTAACTCATTCCGTTAGTTTGTTTTCCTTACAGTAGGTGCGAGCGAGGATGTGAGACTTGTATAGACTAGCATAGTCTAGTTTGTGAAAATTTTTGCGATTGTACTCGCGCTAGCGCTTGAATAGGATTGAAGGTATTGGGCACGAAGCACTTTTGTTATATTTGGGACTGTATTACTGGTTGAGATAGAAATGTATGTAAGAATACGTTCTAAGTTCGGGAACTGTTATTTCACTTGTTCTTGAGGTTATATCTTTTTTTGTTTGAAGCGAGTGAGTGAGTCCTGGTGAGAGTTGGGTAGGCGATCCACCAAACCCTTTGGTTCGCCTTAGGGGAAGGTGGGGCTGTCACACCTCCCCCCTCCCTTGTTTCTCGTTTCATTCCTTCTTCAATTCTCGCTCTCTGTATACTGCCAAGCTCTTGGGAGAGCAAGTCAATAGCCAATAGAAACAATTCCGTCAAGCAGCACTTGGTAGCATTATCAACAAGGTCTTGAGGAGTTGTAGCAGCTGGAATACAACGTTTTTGCTAGGCAAAAAAGAAGAAGCGCGGTTGATTGGTGGATTATGAACTAAATTGGTCCACTACAGTTGATTTATAATTGAAGTCAAAGTCGAGGCCACATCGGTGAGAGACCCTTGGTATCGCTGTTTCCATAAGCCTTCTGTGCTTATCAATTGCGGTGCTAATAAAGGTATCATTTTATTATTAGTACGGCCATCTTCATAGAGGTTAGTGATTTAAGTTATTAGTTATGTAATTATATTAGTTATATTATATTAATTAGACATGTATATTATATGTATGTGTATGTTGTTGTTATATTATATTACTAAACTATTGTATACTTTATTTGTTGTAAATGTAGCTGTTAACAATAAATTTATTTATATTTGGGGCTGGCATCCCTTCCCCGTTCACGGGGTTTGCCAAAAAAAAAAAAAAAAAAAAATTTATTTATAATTTTATGATATTGATGTGTAATAATGATTTATGTTATTTACTATATGATTAGTTAGATTAATTTACTTAGAATCTTGTCAGATAGTCATTCAATGGGTTAGATGTAAGATTATGATTACATGAATAAAGGTGTTAATAATATAATATATACTTGTGATTAAAATAGACAGTTATTGGAGTGATATAAGCAAGTGAAGTAGTTAATATGATTAATAATTCACATATGTATACCTAGCATATATAGTCTTGTGGACTAAATAAAATATGTATAATTACTATAATAATTAATTCAAATTATTTGAATACCTAAATGTATATTTAACTAACAACTATTGTTGTTAATTTAGTTGAAGTTATGCATTTAACAAGGGGTTAATAATATAACAAGGTGTAATTTATAAAACTGTTTAAGAATACAATACAAAAAGGGTAAATTAATTAATAATAATTTATGTCGTTTGTTGAGCGATTTGTTAGTAAGGTTAGTTAGTTTAGTTAGATTATTTTAAATAATAATTCAATGGATTAAATTTAGGATTATGATTAAATTAATATAGATGTAATTAATGTACTCATTACTTATGATAATGAGAGCCAATTGCACAAGCAATATAAATAACTGAAATGGTTAATGGACTTAAAAATTAAATTATGTATAATTAGTGTAATTAGTAAGGTGTAAGAGCTCCGTATGAAAAGCCTACATGTTTTTTATATGGTATTGATTTATGTTATTTGGTATGTGCTTATTTAAATTTATTAAAATTGTGTAATTAACAGCATTTAATGCGTAATAATAATTTTATCATCCAGAACATGTTGTAACTAAGTATTTAAATATATTTTAATGATTAAAAAGGTTGTAACATGCCGTCTATTACGCCTAAACTAGGGATAATATGTCGAGCGATAACTGTTTGGTACTTCACCTATATTAGGGCGGAAAAATTGTATACACTGGAGGTTCAATTTTTTACGACCCACCTATACCAAAAAAAGTTCACTTCTTGACAGAAATGGTGGGATATAATCAGTTGGTAGATAGAATATACAACATAATGGGTCTAGATTAAAATAGGTAGAAGATTAGTTTGATATTTCGAAATTGCCTTCAACATGGTGTGTTTGGTGTGATACTTTTGGTGGATGATAACGGAGTTACTGGTATGTATTGCCAAAAATCTGATAGTTGACAAGCCACTGAGATTTATGTGGAAGTGGAGGACATATTTGATTGTGGTCATAATCATAGCCAAACCCTTGAAATTAGAAGTGAAAATCCCGTTACTTTGTTTGATACTGCCCAACTCCTTCAAAATCAGTTTACCCAATTAGAGACGGTCAATGATCTCCCACCCTGAAGAGGGCGAAAAACAGGCAATATCCGCTACAGAGATATTGACCGTTCAAGTTCCAGTAGCTGCCCGACTATGCATAAGTTAACTGTTGAAGTTCATGGTACGAACATTCCTATTTCCTCAGTGTTAGAGCCTCTTCCATATACTGATGTTGATTTAGTTGATGTCGAACTTGATTTGGAACCAGAGCCAGATGTTGATGATTTCGGTAGTGATGACAACCAAGATGATGCATATCTGAATGACTCGATCCAGATACAATATCCCATGACATTTAGCGAATCCTGACTAGGAAGTGAGGGTCCTACATTGCGTTAGAAAGGTGGTGTGGATGTTGTATTACAGTTTAATCTTCTCAATACTCAAAAGGTAGAAAAACTGAAGTTTTGGAATGAGCGGACAAAGGATTTGGAATTGGGCCAACTATTCGAGATGAAGGAGCATATAAAACGAGCGATTAAGTTGTGGTCCATAAAGGAAAATAGGGAATTTAAAATTCAAGTGAGTACACCTACAACTTGGTACATGCGCTGTAAGCTCAGAACTCTATACCTCCGTGTAATTGGCAGTTTCGTGCAACCCTACGTAGCTTTTATAAAATATGGATGATTGTTACAGTTGCGGATAAGCATACGTGTGTCCGTGTGTGCAATACCAATGACTACCGGGGGTTGAGTGCAGACTTAATTGCCCAATACATTATTTCCCACATTATGAGTGTGTGAGGACCCGGAAAATTTCTTATTTTTATCGAATATTATTGGTTTATTTAAATATTTATTCACCTGTTTTCTCCAAATAATTTATTTCAACCTTTTAGACCCAATTACATGAAACTATGGCTTACATGTATTTTTAAAACGATTTGTTACAAAAATTATTTTTGGAAAGTTCGTTTAGTGAGAATAGTGAATTCGCATTTGGAGGCAATAATCGATTCGAGGGTACAACGAGCTTGGAAATTGAAGACTTATACATTAGTCTTAAAATAGTTATTTTTATGTTTAACTCCTCAAGTACTAGATAGTTATACCATCGTTATAAGAATTCCTTAGAAATTTCGCGTTATCGCGCACAAATCGGAAATACGCAGTTTCGCGAGCGCAATTATTTGAGGGATATTAGACCCTTATTTTTAGACTATTAAGAGTGAATAATAATAATATGAATGGAAGTGCATTAAAGGTTTAGGGCACAAGTGAAACAAATCCGAGAGGAAACGAGCACGAAACGCGCGCGCACGGGCATTATTTTCTTAGTGGACTTGGAGTAATTTTGGGCCACATATTTTAAGCTTCCTTTAGAAGCCAATAACATCAGATTTCCCTCCCTCACATACACTCAAGCAGCCGAACCTCACAAGGAGAATAAGACCAGAATTTCTTCACCTTCTCTTTCTTCAATCTCTTGCTCAAATCACTTCAAAATTTAACCACAACTTGCAAATTACTTGGTGATCATCTTAAGCTAGGAGAAGAGCTACATTTTCACAGTTTTCTTGGGCTTAAGGTGACCGAAAATTTTTGCTCTAGCCATCTAAGGAGGTAAATGATGATCAACCTCTTGAATCTTGGTTTATATAAGTTGTATTGCACTTGTGAGCTCACAAATTCATATGGGTAGCTTTATATTCTTGGAAATCTTGTGAGTGGGCTCTATGAAATCCCACAATGGCTTTGATGATCTGATTTGATGAGATTGGATGTTAATTGTGTTGATTGAGTGTTAATTTAGTAGAGTTAATTGTTAAAAGTGAAAAGGAAATCAAATGAGGGGTTGCATGTTGAGGTGCCGGTTCTGCCCCTGCTTTGCCGCACCTGTTGGTGCAATTTTTTGTAGTTAAATTAACTTGATTTTGATATAGATATGTTGTATAGGCTGTGTGGAAATTTTTCACCAAAAATCATCCAATTTGGTTGGCCAAAAGTTAAGATTTCGAAAATGTAGCAAAACTGGAAAAGTAACCAGAGCCTCTCTGGCAGTGATTTTGTTTCGGACATACGTCTTTGGTCCGATGTCAAAATTGAGTGCCGTTTCTGGCATTAGAAACTAGACATTTCTAGTTTTCCAACGGTATAAAATACATGCTTTGATTCCACCTGAGTGAGCCATACCGACCTTGGAAAGTTGCCTGTTCTGTTTCTCGTCTGTACTGGAAGCCCTGTTTTGAGTTGCGATTTGATGCTCAAATATGAGCTACTTGTGGAAAGAATTTTAAAATAATTCCTTTTGAGAAATTGTAGTCTTATGAATGTAGTTTTCAATGCCACTAACCACGCTCAATTCTGAGTTCAATTGAGTGAGTTGTGGCCAGATTTCAGAGCTGTCTTTGTGAAAGAAAACCCTAATTCTGGATTGATTTATAGCTAATCTTGATTTGGAACTTGTTATTCGAAATCCCTGGTGTTAATCACCTACCAAACATATTTTGGGATGTTTCCTAGACTTTGTCTTCATAAATGAATCATGTTCGAGGAATTTTCGTTGGCCAAATGTTTGAGAAAAGGAAAATTGAAGTACAAGGCAGATTTGCCTTAGAAATTCTTGAAACTTTAGTGGCTTTGTTAACTGACTTTTCGTATGAATTTTTATACCAAATTTGACATAGGAATAGCCCTTATATGGTAGTATAATACTGCCAAATTTGGTGCCATTCCGAGTCCATTTCGATACCCAACTAAAGGCTCAAAGTTCATGCTTCAAATCTGGAAAATCCCTGTTCAATGAGGAAATTTCAGTAACTTTGAGCCGCTATATTTTGGTGCTCAAAACTCCAATTCTTGTTCTACTTATTTTGTTTTAAACTTTGATTGTAACTCTAATTGAGTTCCAAATTTCAGAGGCTAGTTCGCATTGTATGAATTTTGCCGAATTTCCAAAGTTGGCCAAAAATCAACCCCAAAAACTGCCTTAGTATTCAAAACAGCATCTGGAACCCAAAATTTGAATGTCTTTTATTTGAAATCAAGGAAAAGTGTTTTCTAGGAACTTTTAGTACTTTGGAAACAGTTTCCAACGGTACCAAGTTTTCCAATTTTGGACTTACAGAGAGTGAGATACGATTTTTCAAAGATCGCTCGACAAATCTGAAATTTTCGAACTTAAAGGAAATTGAAGGTTGCGAACTTTCTATTTTCCTTGGATATTGCTAGACCATTTTACACTTGATTTCAAAGATGAAAAACAGATTTCACTTGTGTTTTAAAACCCCATTTTTGAGTCTCGATTTACGAGTAATTAAGGCTCATTTTCATAAAATTTCCTTAGATTGTACATGTAAGGATCGAAGACAACCTAAGAGGGGGAATGAATTAGGTGGTTTAAAAACTGGCCAAGATATAAGTCACTTTTTGAGAACTTTCCCTCTTTTTCTAAAAGACCACTCAATGGAGCAATTGATGAATAAGCACAAGAGCTTGGGAGTAGAAGAGATAGACAATTTATATTGCAAGACAGTAAGTAAAAAGGATAGAATAGCAAACCAAGTTTCAAACTCCACTTGAGTTTGAATTTCACTTTATATAGCAAGCTTCTTCAAGTTGATCAACTTACAACCAATTTCTTGTGTACAAAGGAAGGATCACTTTCTCCTCGCCCCAAGCAGCACTTGGTCAAGCAAGAAAGTTTTACTATCACTCGGATAACCCTCACAAAGCTACACTATTGAAGAAATTGAAACACACTTGAAAAGCTTATCGAAAATTACACATCTAAGAGTACAAATCTTCTTTTTGGAGTATTCACACACTTGAATCACTCAAGATCTAATGTAGTCTCAATGTGCAAAGTGTTTTTGAAATGGTTGACTTTGCTCTATTTATAAGAGACCAAAAAGTATTTCAATTAATGCTGTCAACGGATAGAAGGCAGCTGAAAAGTCAACTAGCCGTTGGTGGTGTTGGACGTCTGATAGGCTGATTTTCCACGTCCGATCGCAGGCAGTGAGTTCAAGAAGTTTTCTTGAAATGTTTAGGACGTCCGGTGCTTCAATGCTTTGCGTCTGAAGTATCGCAACGTTTGTCAGACGTCCGGTACTCAGGTGTTGTATGTCCAAACAAAGTCAGTGAGTTTAGAGAACTCGGCTTATTATCTTCGGACGTCCGAGAGTGAGTTCCTTATGCATCCGAAGTTACTCGAAAGTTACGTCCGAAGTTACTCGAAGGTTATCAGACGGCCGATGCAGACTTTTTGTGCGTCCGACTCATGCTTCAGCATATGTTAGCCTGTTTTGCTCCAAATCTGAAAACATCTATTTAGGGAATATTAGTAACATCCATTTGTTTTGTAATCATCAAAAGATACGGACTGAGATGAACAATCTCCCCCTTTTTGATGATGACAAAATAATGGATAGAGTAAAAAATTTAAGTACAACTCCCCTTTACTTAATGCATCTCCCCTCTTTGCTTAAGTACAAAATTTAAGTACAACTTCCCTTCAGAATAAAAATGACTCCCCCTCACATAGAGAATTCATATCCAAACCATTTCTCCTCCTTTTTGTCATCATTAAATCAACCGTCATCATTAAATCAACCATGGCCATATACCAACAATATCGGCCAGCAACAAACAATATCAGACATTAAGTGCCAAACATTCATCCAAAAAACCAAAGGAATAACAAACCAAGAATTCAAAACACACAAAATATCCAAATATTCTTACAGACCAGCAGTGAAAGGGAAAGTAGAAGTCTTAATACAAAACACATAAAATTTGAAACGCAAGGGATGCCAAGAGCCTATTATGAACTATCATGAGGTGTATGTGCCTAGGGATGCCTAAAATGTGATATTGGAGAATCCAGGCCTTCTTCTAGCCAGACGAAACTGAGCAGGGTCTTCTTCTTCAGTGTCCTCATCCTCATCCTCATCATCATCCTCCTCTTCAGTTTCTTCTTCAGTTGTCGGAGCTTTTCCCTTGTCCTGTGGTTGAGAACTGGAGGCACGGTACTCTGGGGTAACCTCAATGGTTGGCTCAGTTTTAGGCTCCTTTCGGTGTGCATTTTCATTTTCTGGAGGAATGGGAGGTACGAGCAGATTCCTTTTGGCAACGAAGGTGGCTTGTTGATCAAAAGTCATGGTCATCATCAAGCCATCTTCAAGAAGCAGGATATGTTGTTTGAGGTCCTCAAGCAGAGTGATGACCTCAAAGTTGGATGAAGGAAATTTAGAGGTTGATTTTTTGGGATGAATGGTGAAGGGTGTCACATACATTGACTGGTCACGAGGAGTTCTAGGGGTGACAGGGGTTTCATGAAGATTTTTCCTCCTAGACTCAGAGACAATTTCTTTGTAACACCAATGACCCTCAAAAAATTTCAGATTTTTCCTTTCAAAATAAGCATTTGAAAACACAGTTGATGGACTCTCTTTTGGACATTTGCCAGTGAAAGGAATTTCAAAATGATTAAAAATAGGAGTCAGAAATTTTTCATAGGACAGTTTTCTATGACTGTCAGTGCTGATTTTTAGCAAAAGTTTGCACATGACAAAACCAAAATGAATTCGGATTTTTTCAAGAAAACAGTAGAACAGATAAAGTTTCATTTTGTTTGCATCAGTTCTGTGACCATCAGTGGGCACCAACAAATTTGAAATGATGGTAAAAATGATCAGGTTTTGAGGACTAAGATCTTTCAATCTTGCCTCAGCAGGAGTATTAAAGTGAGACTGAAAATAGGTCATCAATTTTGCAACATGAAAGTGATGGTATGTAGAGGAAAATTCTTCGTAAGAAAAGAAATTTACAATTTTGCCTTTAAAACTACTTTCAATTTTGGTTTCCAAAACAGAGTTAACAATGTTAGGGTTCAGTTCAATATTAACAGAGTTGACACGAGAAATGAGATCAGTATGTGATTTGCCTTTCCTAAGATTAGCAAAAAACTGATGGAACATGTCAGGATAGAATGTGTTTGGAATGGTTAAAAGATGGGTCCATTTTTGGAATTCAAACAGGTTGAGAACAGGTTCAAGATCAAGCTTACGAAATTCGTAGGGGATAATGGTCATCTGGGTGATGAAGCCCTTCTGCGAGAACCATTCAAACCTTTCTCTGGCTTCATCATCGATGAACTTGGGTAGAGGAGTGGGTTCAGTAGCAGTGTGGGTCTCAGGCTGCTCAGGACGCTTTCTTTTTCCACTACGCTGAGCAGTTTGCGCAGCACTCTAGACACCAGACCTTGTCCTTGGTGATCTCCTGATAGATGGTTCCTCAGTTTGCTGTTCCTCAGCAGTTTTTTCTGCATTCTGTTGATCCCCGGAAGGATCAACAGTTTGCTTTTCCTTGGGTTGAGCAATGCTCTTTCTTTCGGCAGTCCTTTTTCCTTTCTGGGTGATTTGGTTACTGTTACATCCGCATTGGTGGGCTACACTGGTTCCTTTTCATTGTCACTCACTCACTGGATGCCTTTCAGATTGCTGTTCCTCCATCTGCTCATCAGATGGTTCAGCAGATGGCTCTCTAGTTTGCACATTCTGTTTTTTTCTTGCAGATTATTTTGTTTTTCCACCTCGGTTTTCAGTTTTCCTCTTGGGTGAGTTGATGGAGGGTTCAACAACTTGAACATCTTCATCCTCTTCGTCACGCAGCTTGAAAGTGCGTCCGACACTCACGGATCCCCCTTTAATCCTCACCATGATTGAAGTGCAGTGTGATTTGTGTTGCGTGATGTGATGCAAATAAGTATCAAACGGTGAAAAATTCAGTATGAACTACAATGGATGCACAAGCAGTCCACAGAGAGTGAGTTTTTGTGATTAGGGTTTCGGGTAGTAATTGGGATTTATAGTGTAGTTGACGGTTGGAGGAAGTTACGAAGTGCAATAAACCCGTAATAGGTGTGAGAAGGTGACGGTCAGAGTTATTTCTTGGTACTTGTTCTAGGGAGAGACGAATTTAAATTTTAAACTTTGAGAGAATGTGAAGAGTTGCGTCCGAGATAAAAGGGTAAGAATGAACTGAATGACGTAGAGAATTTCTTTATAAAATGCAATTTTTGAGTATTGGACGGCCGAAAGAAGTGAAGCGTCCGACACAACCGTCCAAACCAAACTTTTTTGGAAAAGGGATGAAGAACACTATCGGACGTCCGTTCTAACCCATTGGACACCGATAAAGAATGACCAGAAAAAAAATCTTAGAATATTTTTTCTGAAACGCCCAGTTTTGTTCTCAGATACACAAATTGATCCAGTGGAAGGACTTTTGTGAGGATATCAGCAATTTGATCTTTAGAACAAACATATTGAACACAAATTTTACCCTTGTGGACAAGATCGCGAATGAAATGATGCTTTATGTCTATGTGCTTAGTCCTAGAATGTTGAATCGGATTTTTTGTCAAATTGATAGCACTAGTATTATCACAATACATAGGCACACAATCATACACTAAACCAAAATAATTCAATGTGTTTTTCATCCACAACAATTGAGTACAACAAGCACCAGCAGTAACATATTCAGCTTCAGTTGTAGACAGTGAAATAGCATTTTCTTTTTTGCTAAATCAAGACACTAAGCAATTTCCAAGAAAGTTACATATACCTGTTGTACTTTTTCTATCTACCCTACAACCACCAAAATCAGCATCAGAGAATTCACACAGAGGAAGTTCATGACACTTAGGATACCAAATGCCAAAATTCAAGGTTCGTTTTAGATATCTAAGGATTCTTTTTACCGCATTCAAATGTGATTCCTTTGGACAAGACTGAAAACGAGCACATGGCACACAGCAAACATAATATCAGGTCTACTAGCAATTAAGTAAAGCAAACTACTAATCATACATCTATACTTCTTTTCATCAACTTTTGTACTTTTTTCATCCTTGTCAAACTTGGTAGATATGCACATAGGTGTTCCAACTTGCTTTGAATCCTCCATTCCAAATCTTTTTAGCAGCTCCTTGGTGTATTTGGTTTGATTGATGAATGTTCCATCTCGGGTTTGAACCACCTGGAGTCCAAGGAAGAAATTTAATTCTCCCATCATGCTCATTTCAAACTCTTTTTGCATGATATTGGAAAAATCCTTGCACAGGCTCTCATTAGTAGCACCAAATATAATATCATCCACATATATTTGCACAATTAAAAGATCACGTGAACTTTATTTAGTGAAAAGAGTAGTATCCACAATGCCTCTTTTAAAACCATTTTCAATCAAAAAATCACTTAAACGTTCATACCATGCTCTTGAACCTTGTTTTAATCCATACAAGGCTTTTGAGAGTTTAAAAACATGATTTGGATAAATTTCATTTTCAAAATCAGGAGGTTGATCAACATAAACTTCTTGATCTATAAATCCATTTAAGAAAGCACTTTTAACATCCATTTGAAATAATTTAAAGTTCTTAAAACATGCGAAGGCCAAAAACATTCTAATTGATTCTAACTTAGCTACGGATGCAAATGATTCATCAAAATCTATTCCTTTTTCTTGAGTGTATCCCTTGGCTACCAGTCTGGCCTTATTTCTTACTATCTCACCTTTGTCATTCATTTTGTTTCTAAAAACCCACTTGGTGCCAATGATAGGATGATCTTGTGGTCTAACAACTTATGTCCAAACCTTGTTTCTTTCAAATTGATTTAACTTCTCTTTCATAGCTAAAATTCAGTTCTCATCTTTCAATGCATCAACAATATTTTTGGGTTCAAAGTGTGAGACCAATGCAAAATTATCTATTAGTTGTCTGGAGGAGGAACGTGTTTTGACCTTTTCGGATGGATCACCAATGATGAATTCCTTAGGATGGTTTTGGACAAATTTCCAAACTCTTGGAAGATCATTAGGAGTGGTAGTGTATCTGTCGTTGTTTTCCCTCGCTGGACTATCTTGAGTTTCATCTTCCTTTGAATCATTTTCTGGTGAAACAGTGCCTTGGTCACTGATTGTTAGCTTCTTTAGTTCTTCTTGAACACCTGTATCATCATCTTCACCACAACTTATGGAAATGTCACCATTAGATTCATCAAAAGTAATATGTATAGTTTCCTCTATGACCAGAGTCCTACGATTATAGACTCTAAAACCTCTTTTATTATCACAATATCCCAAGAAAATTCCCTCATCAGATTTTTTATCAAACTTTTCAAGATGTTCCTTGATATTTAGAATGAAACATTTGCAACCAAAAACTTTAAAATATCCAACAACAGACTTTTTATCAAACATTAGCTCATAGGAAGTTTTGTTCAAAATTGGTCTTAGAAGTACTCTGTTCATGGTATAGCAGGCTGTGTTTATAGTTTCATCCCAGAAATACTTTAGTAAATTACATTCACTAAGCATGGTTCTAGCAGCCTCTTGAAAAGTTCTATTTTTTCTTTTAACAACCCCATTTAGTTGGGGGACTCTTGCAATGAAAAATTCATGTGTAATACCATTGTTATCACAAAATTCTGGAAAACCGCAGAAACTAAATTCTGAGCCGTTGTCACTCCTTATTTTGATGATTTTCAAACCAATCAGATTCTGAACTTTTGCAAATAGTGAAACAAAGCTTTTGAAAGCATCAACTTTGTGTGTAAGAAACATCACTCAAGTGTATTTAAAATAATCATCAACAACAATAAAATCACCTAGACTTGTAGTTTGAGTAGGACCAAATAAATCAAGATGTAAAAGTTCTAGAGACTTTGTAGTAGAAACACATTTTCTGGGTTTAAAAGATACCTTGACTTGTTTTTCAAATTGGCAAGCATCACAGATTCGGTCTTTTGCAAATTTAATTTTTGGAAGCCCTCTAACAAGTTCCTTTTTGGAAATTTCGTTTAACAAATCCATATTGAAATAACAGAGCTTTCTATGCCACAACCAGGGGTCCTCATTTGCTGCTTTGAGACAACTAAGGCTAGAGGAATCAACTTTTTCAAGGATAACTACATAAATGTCATTTACTCTTTTTCCTGTGAAAATGATGTTGAATTTTGAGTCAAGAACAAGGCATTCATGCTTTTTAAATAACACAAACAGATTCCTATCACACAATTGACTAACACTTAATAAGTTGTAGCTCAAATTGTCAACTAAAAGAACATTGTGAATAAAGATTTGACCATTCTTACCAACATCACCAATTCCAACAGTTTTGGCTTTGTTGTCATCTCCAAAAGTTACCCTTCCGCTTGCTTTTGGTTTGAGTTTGATGAACTGTGGTGTATCACCAGTCATATGTCTTGAGTATTCACTATCTATGAACCACTTTGATTCCCTAACAATGTTCACTAGGTTCACCTACACAGAGATCCACAAGATATTATTTGGTACCATTTATTTTTTGGGTCCTTGAGAGTTAGCATTATATCTAACCATCCACATGCATCTCATGCCATTTCTCATATTTTTCTTAACATAACAATTGCTTTTTATGTGGCCAAATTGACAACAGAAGCTACACTCAGTTAAAGAATTATTCAAATGAATAGGTTTAATAAATCTGACTTGCCTTTTCCTATGAATAGCAAACTCATTTGCATTGTGATTTAGCCTTATCTGATGAGTACCAAAATGAGGTTTTGCGTCATTTCTTTGAAAACAGTTTTGTTTCTTATGTTGAAGTATCTGACTAAGATCATCCATTCTTCTTTTCAAGTTATTTTGTTCATTTTTGAGCATGTTACAGAAGTTTGTTTTTTTATCAAGTTCAGCATGCAAATCATTTTCAATTCTTTTCAGGTTCTCATTTTCATTTCTCAGACATTTGTTTTGTCGAAAAAGAGTTGCATTGTCTTGTATCAGAAAGTTAATTTTCTGTTTTAATTTCTTGTTTCTAACATAGGATTCTTTCAAACTGTTGTACATTTTTTTCAAAAACAAATTAACATCATCATCAGATTCACTATCACTATCAGTTTGAGAGTTACACGTGATTATCTCTTCATCACCAATGGTCATGAAAGCCACTTGGGCAGATTCCTCTTCTTCTTCGACTTCATCTTCTGAATTGCAGTCATTCCAAGTGATCTGAAAATTATTGAACTTTGATTTTTGTTCAACTTTACTCTCCTTCTTTTTCTTCATTAGACACTCATTTGCATAGTGTCCAGGTTGGCCGCATTCAAAGCACTTATCAGTTTACTTTTTATTGAACTCTAGCTTCCCTTTATTTTTCAAGTTGTTGAACTGATTCGGGAAGAAATTGCTAGGTCCATCTTTTCTGAATCTTCTCTTGTTGAGTATTCTTTTGAAGTCTCGTGTGATGAGTGGAATATCACTATCATCACCTTCCATGTCATCTCCTTCCAGGGAGGCTGTATCATCTTCATCTTGTGAAGCCTTCAGAGCAATATTCTTTCTCACCTTTGTGTCTTTTTCTTCCTGCACCTTGGACTTGAGTTTTAGCTTATAAGATGTCAGTGAATTAATAAGAGATTCAATAGGTAAGGTATTTAGATATTTGCCTTCCTCAATGGCAGTCACTTTGCTCTTCCAATCCTTTGATAAGGCATTCAGAATTTTTCTATTTTTCTCATCTAGCGAGTAATCCTTCTCAAGCACTTCTAAATTCTTAATAAGATCATTGAATCTACAATACATTTTATCAATATTTTCATGAGGTTCCATCTTAAAAGATTCATACTTAGTGACCAGAATGGACTTCTTCTGTTCTCTCACATTCTCACTTCTTTCGTGGATTTCTCTAAATTTATCCCAAATCTCTTTTGCAGATTTGCAACCCTTAACTCTAATAGACTCATTTGAATCTAAAGTACTGTATAGTACATTCATCGCCTTGGCATTTAAAGTGAGATGAGTTCTATTTTCAGCAGTCAGCTCACTTCTTATTTTTGGTTTCGATTTATTAGTATCTTCATCAATGATAGAGGCATCATATGGATCTTCATTGACAATAAACCACAGCTCAATATCAATAGATTGTAAGAAAATAATCATCCTCTCCTTGCAACTCACATAATTTGATCCATTGAACATTGGAGGTCCAGCGACTGATTGTCCCTCAAAGAACATGACATTATTGGTTGTCATTTTTACTCCAAAGCCGATTGAGCTTAATCTGTAGGAGACCAATCTCTGATACCAATTGTAAGGATCGAAGACAACCTAAGAGGGGGTGAATTAGGTGGTTTAAAAATTGGCCAAGATATGAGTCACTTTTTGAGAACTTGCCCTATTTTTCTAAAGGACCACTCAATGGAGCAATTGATGATTAAGCACAAGTGCTTGGGAGTAGAAGAGATAGAAAATTTATATTGCAAGACAGTAAGTAAAAAGGATAGAATAGCAAACCAAGTTTCAAACTCTACTTGAGTTTGAATTTCACTTTATATAGGAAACTTCTTCAAATTGATCAACTTACAACCAATTTCTTGTATACAAAGAAAGGATCACTTCCTTCTCGCCCCAAGCAGCACTTGGTCAAGCAAGAAAGTTTTACTATCACTCGGATAACCCTCACAAACCTACACTATTGAAGAAATTGAGACACACTTGAAAAGCTTATCGAAAATTACACACCTAAGAGTACAAATCTTCTTTTTGGAGTATTCACACACTTGAATCACTCAAGATCTGATGTAGTCTCAATGTGCAAAGTGTTTTTGAAGTGGTTGACTTTGTTCTATTTATAAGAGACCAAAAAGTATTTCAATTAATGCTGTTAACGGATAGAAGGCAGCTGAAGAGTCAACTAGCCGTTGGTGGTGTCGGACGTCCGATAGGCTGGTTTTTTTGAAATGTTTAAGACGTCCGGTGCTTCAATGCTTTGCGTCCGAAGTGTCGTAACGTTGTCGGACGTCCGGTACTCAATGTTGTACGTCTGAATGAAGTCAGTGAGTTTAGAGAACTCGGCTTATTATCTTTGGACGTCCGAGAGTGAGTTCCTTATGCGTCTGAAGTTACTCGAAGGTTATGTCCAAAGTTACTCGAAGGTTATCGGACGGCCGATACAGACTCTTTGTGCGTCCGACTCATGCTTCAGCATATGTTAGCCTGTTTTGCTCCAAATCTGAAAACATCTATTTAGGGAATATTAGTAACATCCATTTATTTTGTAATCATCAAAAGATACGAACTGAGATGAACAGTACAAGTGTGCAATCTTCCTTGATAATTGGGGTTTATAAGTTATAGTTCATTATTAATTGTTCAGGCACTCAAGAGAACCTTCAAGAGGATCTCACGGGAGACGCCTAAAACAAACGCTTGTACTTGCTTCTTGATTACTTGGTGAGTGTCAAGTGTATGAGTACTTGATACATGTTTAACTGTTATAAATGATTGGAGATTTTGAAAATGGAGTCGAGTGTGAATTTTACCGCACTCGTTCTCATTCGAATGAATCATGATTGAATTAATTGAAATGAAATGAATGAAATGAATGATTGAATGATATTGAATGATTGAATGAATGAAATGTTATGCTATGGCTGCATACGTCGTTGGAGTGAATCTCCTCGACTCACAAATGTACATGGGGAACGCCCAATTCTCACTGGCCAACCTTGGACTCGAGTCGGCATAGGTTTGGTCGGGTTCCTTGGTGAACCATGAGAAAATGTAAGTTTGACCTAGCGAGAGGTCTTGCCAGGCATACTCGAGCAGTATCGCCTCAAACAAATGAAAAACGGGCTCGGTGCAGGGGTATGTAATGGTGAACGGGGACATGATAAGTGAGGTTCTACGGACTATAACCTACCCGATTGACGGAGTGTCAACTCGTGGAGGTTCTTGATAATGCAAATGAAAAATAGCTTTTGAGAGCTCCTATATCCTTGAATTGTTTCTATTTACTTTTCTTACTCAAATTGTCATTTATTTGAATATTATTGTTTTACTCATTAATTGGGATTGTTACTTGGACAATGTGCTTGCATGTGTGTTCTTGGCCTCACGAGCAATCGCTCACCCCGTAGATTTGTTTTCCTTAACAGGAAAGGACTTGGAGTGAATCTCGGAGAAACCCTCTGGATGTACTTGTGTATTAGGGTTTCGAATGCAATTGACTAGATATTTTGGCTATTGTATATTTTGAGATTTGATGTGTATTTTGGAAAATCCGATGTAAAAATTGGATAATCGCTGTATTTTGAACTGGTGGTGTAAGACTTGGACAGTCGGTTATGGAAGCGCCTTCTCTTTAGTAGGCTTGTATTAATTGTTATATATTGTTATGCTTAAAAGTTTCCGCACTTTCTTACTTTATCTTGTCGTGATGGCTAGTATGGTATTAAGATTGAATCGAATTGTCTTGAATCCTGGCGAGAGTTGGGTAGGCGTTCCACGGATACCCTTTGGTTCGCCTTAGGGAAAAGTGGGGGCGTCACTGTGACAGCCCCACCTCCCCCTAAGGCGAACCAGAGGGTTCGGCGGACCGCCTTCCCAGCTCTCGCCGGGACTCAGTCGAACTACAGTTCTCAAATAAATTACAATATAAATCTCAAATATTACATCAAATTCTCCAATAATTACATGTCATAAGCGAAGCGGAAACAATTCCCCAAACTATACATAAAATGATTTCAAATCCAAACTGTACAAGATATATGCCATCCAGTCACGTGAATAAGTACTACAAGCCTTCCTTTGCCACGAGCCCTGTGGAGGGGAATAAAATATTTTTGGGGTGAGTTAGAAGCTAAGTGAGTAACCAATAAAATCAGTAATCAAATATATTTCACAATAATGCATTTCGATGATGTCATGATTCCAAGATCAAATGTACGTATTTTTGCTCTCGTGAGCCAGTGAAATCATTGCACTTAAACACCCAACGCTCAAATAGATCACTTAACGTTAAACAATAAGGGGGAGCAACGTTGGTGCTCCAGATCATGTCATGAACAATAAACAGGGTGGAGACGTTGGTGTTCAGCTCAAGACTCCCCAAGAACTCATTGAAGTCAAATCATGTCATGAACCCACATGCAAGCACGCATGATATGCAATCGAGTACATAATGCAAGAAACATTTCACAAGTACTTTGAAAATAGTTTAGGGTCACTCACCTCCACGGCTCAGAAACCATCCATCATATATCATTACCTTGCTCGAGTCCAAGCCCTAAATCACAAACTCAAAGCAATCATACATTCTCAAAGTTCGGACAGCATTTTCCCATAAATGCTTCATTTCTAACCTACAAATAAAAGCCCATTCTCATAGCAATTTAACCACAATCATACATATAACTCATAAACAATAAAACATATCCAATTAGAACAAAAAACCCTTCAATCAAAGCTAATTAGAAGCTTAAGAGTCACCATTAAAAAAACCCCCAATTAAACCCTAGAAACCGGAATTCATTCCCTCAAGCATAAATTTTCCGCAACGATCGCAATTAACGTATAAAAGTTTCGTTTAACACCTTTCAGCACAATATCCATAACTGAAGTTACCCTTATCGGATTGAAACGAATCTTATGGCGTTTCAAAGCCACGACATAAACCTACAATTCTTATGAAGATCTCAAAAGCCAAATCATGCATTTTCAGGGTTAAAAACAGAAAACTCCATGAAAACGGAAATCTGGGCGAGAACAGGGTTCATGGGCAGTCAAGGGTATTTTGATCATTTCACATGCTACAGTACTCAGATCGAGCTGAAATTTTGTAGACAGCTAGTTAACACCAGTTGCTACAACTTTCATGTTTTACCCTAAGCCTGATTCGGCCTCTAACATGCCCAACTAAATCCGGTCAGAACAGGGCAATTTGAAACCCTAAACCTGGAATTTCGTATAAAACCAGAAATTTCCGCAACCAATTTCAACTAACATATACAAGCATCATTTTACACCATTACTAGCCATCATACCATGATCAAACCATAATCCTCATACAAAATAGAAAAATAATAAGAATAAATCAAAATTCATCAAACCTTCACTTCCAACCATAAACAAACCATAATCACACCATATGTCATCATATTAAACCACTAAAGCCACCAATTGAACATTATCAAAGCTAAAGGGAAAGATTCTTAACAACTCACCTTGTAACCTCAAGACAACAAGCAACTTAGCACCTTTGCTTCTCAAACCACTTCACCACTCACCTCAATCCTACCAAGAGAACGGTTTTTATGGAGCAAATCAAAGTTTTAGCGGTTGGATTGTGTGAGATCAAGGCAAGAAATTGAAGAAAGAAGTTGGAGGTTTCTTTCTTTTTTCTCCCTAAGCAGTTCGGCCAAGAGAACTTAAAATGAATAAATAAATTGGCCAAAATTAGCTTTAAGATGGTAAAAATATCTTGGTCAAAAGTCCAAGGGTAAATTGAATGGTGACATGTGACAGCCCCACCTCCCCCTAAGGCGAACCAAAGGGTTCTGTGGGCCGCCTGCCCAACTCTCGTCAGGACTCAGTCGAGTCGTTAAAAGAAATCGAAAACGTTCAGGAAGGTAATAGCGCGCTCAAATGATTCAGAGTTGCCAAATGGCAAAACGAAAATCAACACCACAATGAATAGTGGTTGCCACATCACCACCCAGCCAGGAGCCCAACGAATACAGATATCGCCTTATGACTCGGGAAAACATTTCCAATCCAAATAGTATACATGAACAGGGTAAATAGTTTTATACATATACGTTTGTAATTTACGAAACAAAAGAAGATAATTAGATCAAAATACATTTAGGATTTTCCAACTATCGAGGAGCTTTACAAAACTATAATAAAACTAGCTTGACTCGTGCGTCAAAACATCTTAGCCCCAAAAGTGGTTCCCTGTAAGGAAAACAAAGATGACGGGAAGGGGTGAGTTTACGCTCAATGAGGTACCAAAATAATAGCAAATAAGAAACATGGAACTTTTTATTTGATTAATCACATATGTGCATCAAATAAAGAAGTGAACAAACACCATAGACAGAAAGGATACGGGTGGCTCTCAGGAGCCAAATTCCCATTTGCTTCACCGAAACTTGATCGAAATAACAGTTGACACTCCGTCAACGTTACAGAAGTAACCAATACCGTAGACTCCACTTTCTTCGACTCCTTCCACCTCACATACCCCCACCGGGCCAGAAATCCAATCAGATCAGAAATGATAATACTCGAGTATACCGGAATCAAGGGTCTCAATACCCAAAGATCCCAAAACAGACTACCGTGGTTCGTTATCTAATCGACCAGGCCCTAGCCGGCCCGACTCGAGTAACTAGCCACAGGGGTTGAGCTCAGAGGTCCCAGAAAGGCCATTGGATACAAGCTTCCAAACGATGTCAGAACAGATACAGATACAGATACCAGATACAGATAGTAGATTCAGATACGCACTCAAAATTGGCATATGAACAGACAAGAGAACGAATGTGATAAAGTACACCCTCGTCTCAAACAGAATAAACAGATAGTTCAGCCGTTCATATCACAAATTGCATGTCAGAAACCGAGTTAAACAACAACAAGTGAGAGGAGTGGTACACTCACCGGTGTCAGTACAGATACCTCAAAAGTTTTTGCCCACAAGAGAGCTTTAATCACCAAGAAACCCTAAAATAATCAAAATAAAACAATTGAAGGTTCCACTGTCAAAAATCGAGTATACAGAATGCACACGTGAGCCTCGACTACCAGTCGTATGCCTCGCCAAATAATTACTAATGCAAGGGTGCAAAACATGATTTTTGGAAACGAAAAGGTAACATGAAGACCTAGGCTCAAACAACCCAAAAGCCCTTCATTTTTACCAAAAGGCAATTCAAACTTAAAGGAACTAAACGGCCTAGAAAATTAGATAGCATTTCCCCTAAATTTGCTTACTTTTCCAGCCGTCATGGCTTCATTATTTCCTCAAATCAGTCCCAACATCTCGTACAAAAATAATCTCATTTCCAAAAGCCGTTCACTAGGCTTAAAGTCATTCAAGTACAAAATTTAGCTAGGAAAATGACCGGAAAGGAAAGTCAAGCCCTAAAATATTCCAATAAGCACAATAAGACTCGATTACAAGTCATAAACCAATGCCAAATACTACCAAAATAGGGTTCCATAAGCATACATAAGCATTAGAGAAAACCAGAAAAATCCAAAAATGGAGTTAAGTGTTAACCCAAAAAAAATAGTTTTTGACATCATTTTGCAGTTTTGGTACCAATGGCACTACGATTATTGGATGGAGGTACAAGAGACACCATTTCGAAGCTAAGAGATAGGGTTACAATGTTACAGAAGGTCACTCAGCCCAGTTTCGAGTGTAACCAGGTCAAAAATGCAATATACTACACCAGAACCGCAAAAACAGATTCACAAATCGCATTTTGGTACAAACATCATAAATCTGGCTACCTAAGTCCAAATTCAGTAATTCCAAAGCCATCCGAAAGCTAAGAAACAGTTCTACAATTTATCAGAAGGCCTCAACAACTAATTCCAAAGCATTCCCAACCAAAATAACCCAGTACAGAAGCAATTCTCAAATTCGGGTAGAAACAGGGCAGCAAGGGTAATTCCCTCTTTTCATAAGTTACGTTGCTCCGATTGACCTGAAATTTTGCAGGTATCTCTAAAATATCATTCCCTACAACTTTCATGTTTTAATCCAAGGCCAATTTGGCATCTAACTATGAGCTACAGTACCGGGCAGAATGTAAATCAAAGAAACCCTAACTTTCCAATTTTCTTTCCAAAACAGAAATTGCTTGCAATTAACCACTTTTTCCACCTTCTAGCTTCCTTAAATATCATTTCCAATCATCATACATGACCACATAATCATATTCATATGTAAACAGAAAAATCCCTAATAATTACAAAATTTCACCAATTCAACCAAAAATCAAGATATAATCCATAAAAGTGCATCTTATACTACCACCAAACATGAATTAAGCATCACTAGAGGGAGGAGAGGGGTCCTTCACAACCTACCTTAGCAACACAAGAGAGAGAGCAACTAGTCACTTTAACCTTCCAAAGAACTCCACAAAACACCTCACTATCACTCCCTTAAGGGTTTCTATGGAGCAAAACCAAGATTCAATGGTTGATTTGGTAGATTGGAGCAAGATTGAAGCAAACCTTGGAGAGCTTTTCCCTTTCTTTTTTTTTCTTGAAGTGGCCGGCCAAAGAGAAGAAGAAAATGGTGAAATTTTGGTAATTTTTGTGATTTATTTGGTCAAATGGAAAAAGGTGAATAGTGGTCTTCAAGTCCAACCAACCACTAAGTGACACTTGTCATTTTATTTAATGCATCCCTATCCTTTTGTTTTCTCTCACACCAATCCAAATAGCACTCTCTAATTATCTCTTAACACCCGATAAATTAATTCCAGTATCCAAAACTTAACCTAGTTGACCGAATTTTTTCAAACTTTTCGCCCTAGTGGGTCCCACGTCCGGTATACGCTCTTAATTTCTCAAAACTATCCGATACTAGAAAAAATCACCTAAAACCTCTATTTACTCATAAAAATTATCTAGAAATTTTTCTAATCAAGAAAATGCAGAAAACATGCCATTAAAGATAATAAAACCTAGAAAATGGAAAAGTTACGGGTTCTCACACTCTCTCCCCCTTAAAAGAATTTTGCCCTCGAAATTTTTCTTATCAACGGAATCTATCAAAACCAAAGGTACCCAACGGATCGTACATTCTACGTCCTCAGACGAGTCAGGGATCTGATGCTGCTCCAGAGAATATACCCGAGCTGGTGCCTTCGACCCAGTCCCTTCTCTTTTCGTCTGTCCCGGGTTGATCTTGGCTGGTTGCTGAGAATTGGTCTTGGTTGGTGGCAGAGTCCCTCTCCGCTCACGCAGGCGAGCTGGACAGTTAGCAATCCGATGTTCGGCGCTTCCACAGCGCAAGCATTTCCCTTCTTTCTTCCAGCAATTTGCTTCCGTATGATTTGGCCCTCCGCAATATTCACAGGGACCACGAGTAGCAGAGACTGATTCCCCCTGTGGAACACCACCGGTCACCCCCGGTAGCCGTACTTCCCCGTTTCCCTTTCAAACTTTAGGGGTTGTACTATTATCCGCTTGTTCTGAACTGCTCCCAGGAAAGCCCTTTTTCTTGGTTTGGAAATTTCTAACTTGTAGCCTCGCATTTTCAACCTGTTAGGCTTTCTCCACAGCATCACTAAAGGTATTAAGTTGAGCTACCGCCAAATCCTTTTGAATCTCAACATTTAGTCCCTGAATAAAACGCCTTATCCGTCTTTGTTCGGTTACGATCAGTTCGGGCGCAAACCTAGACAACCGAGTGAATTGACTCTCATACTCGGCTACGGTCTGAGTTCTCTGGCGAAACCGAATGAATTCATCTTTCTTCTTTTCTTGGATTAGAGGAGGGAAAAACTTGGCGTTAAATTCTCTCGTAAAGTTCGCCCACGTCCTCGGGGTTTGTTCTCTTTCCCATTTCATTCGAATGATATTTCACCAGGAACGGGCGGCTCCTTCTAGTTGAAAGACAGCAAATGTCACCTGTCTCTCTTCGGTATAGTGTAATGCAGTAAAAATATCGATCATCTTCTCCAGCCACTTCTCCACCACATCAGGATCAGGGCCTCCAAGAAATTTGGGTGGGGTGAATTTCTGAAATCTCTCAAGGGCTCTATCCTCGCCCTCTATGTGATTACCAGAGTTCCCAGGGTTGGGGTTAGGGTTTTGACCCTGTTGGTGTACCACTTGGGCTAGCAAATCAGTCATTTGCTGCATGGCAGCAGCTATTTGGACGTTGGAGTGAATCCTAGGTTCAGGGTTTGGTCCATATGAGGTTTTTCCAGCACCTCTGTCCGGCGTGGGTTGCCTACGCCCGTGCCCACGTCCCCGGCCACTACGTGTGCCCTCCATTAATCTAAGTAAATCTAGGGTCGATGTGCAAAGATAATATTAAAGATAATTATAAGCATAAGCAATTAACAAGAGGTACACACAGAGCAATAGCATATATACATACAACTGGACCGAACCAGTCAGACAGTAGCAGTCAATTAGATACAAATATGAGAGATCCATGAAAATAGCGGAATCATCCGAAAGTACTATAGACAGACTAGGTCAAGAGTACAAAAAGAACTCACTAAGAGATTTTCCCCCTCTAGGGCTCCGTCCATAATCTACGACAACAACACCATCTATATCTTAATCAAGGTTGATCACGCTTAACCACACCCGAACAAACCACACGAAGTTCCATAGAATCGTCTTTCTCGTTCGCCTAAGTCCTTTCTAACCAAGGCTCTCATTGATTAAGTAGCCGGGCACAAGAATCCTAAAGAAGATAATTCACAACTCGAGCCGGCCGGTCCCAAGAGTAAATCATCCATATTATAGATTCCTACCCGACATACATATCTATCTTCCTCAAATTTCATAATAAAGATTTTTACACTTATAACATGCCCGGTTCATAACTTACGCTCAAAGAGCACTTAACCCTTTTAGACACCTTCACCAAAAGCAGGACCATAACACCACTTGGCCCCAAGCTCACTCCGCGTAGAGACCACGCGAATTAGCTCTGATACCAACTGTGACAGCCCCACCTCCCCCTAAGGCGAACCAAAGGGTTCGGTGGGCCAACTGCCCAGCTCTCGTCAGGACTCAGTCGAGTCGTTAAAAGAAATCGAAAACGTTCAGGAAGGTAATAGCGCGCTCAAATGATTCAGAGTCGCCAAATGGCAAAACGAAAATCAACACCACAATGAATAGTGGTTGCCACATCACCACCCAGCCAGGAGCCCAACGAATACAGATATCGCCCTATGACTCGGGAAAACATTTCCAATCCAAATAGTATACATGAACATGGTAAATAGTTTTATACATATACGTTTGTAATTTACGGAACAAAAGAAGATAATGAGATCAAAATACATTTAGGATTTTCCAACTATCGAGGAGCTTTACAAAACTATAATAAAACTAGCTTGACTCGTGCGTCAAAACATCTAAGCCCCAAAAGTGGTTCCCTGTAAGAAAAACAAAGATGACGGGAAGGGGTGAGCTTACGCTCAATGAGGTACCAAAATAATAGCAAATAAGAAACATGGAACTTCTTATTCAATTAATCACATATGTGCATCAAATAAAGAAGTGAACAAACACCATAGACAGAAAGGATACGGGTGGCTCTCAGGAGCCAAATTCCCATTTGCTTCACCGAAACTTGATCGAAATAACAGTTGACACTCCGTCAACGTTACAGAAGTAACCAATACCGTAGACTCCACTTTCTTCGATTCCTTCCACCTCACATACCGGCATCGGGCCCGAAATCCAATCAAATCAGAAATGGTAATACTCGAGTATACCGGAATCAAGAGTCTCAATATCCAAAGATCTCAAAACAGACTACCGCGGTTCGTTATCTAATCGACCAGGCCCTTGCCGGTCCGACTCGAGTAACTAGCCACAGGGGTTGAGTTCAGAGGTCCCAGAAAGGCCGTTGGATATAAGCTTCCAAACGACGTCAGAACAGATACAGATACAGATACCAGATACAGATAGCAGATTCAGATACGCACTCAAAATTGGCATATGAACAGACAAGAGAACGAGTGTGATAAAGTACACCCTCGTCTCAAACAGAATAAACAGATAGTTCAGTCGTTCATATCACAGATTGCATGTACAGAAATCGAGTTAAACAACAACAAGTGAGAGGAGTGGTACACTCACCGGAGTCAGTAGACATACCTCAAAAGTTTTTGCCCACAAGAGAGCTTTAATCACCAAGAAACCCTAAAATAATCAAAGTAAAACAATTGAAGGTTCCACTGTCAAAAATCGAGTATACAGAATGCACATGTGAGGCTCGACTACCAGTCGTATGCCTCGCCAAATAATTACTAATGCAAGGGTGCAAAACATGATTGTTGGAAACGAAAAGGTAACATGAAGACCTAGGCTCAAACAACCCAAAAGCCCTTCATTTCTACCAAAAGACAATTCAAACTTAAAGGAACCAAACGACCTAGAAAATTGGACAGCATGTTCCCTAAATTTGCTTACTTTTCCAGCCGTCATGGCTTCATTATTTCCTCAAATCAGTCCCAACATCTCGTACAAAAATAATCTCATTTCCAAAAGCCGTTCACTAGGATTAAAGTCATTCAAGTACAAAATTTAGCTAGGCAAATGACCGGAAAGGAAAGTCAAGCCCTAAAATATTCCAATAAGCACAATAAGACTCGATTACAAGTCATAAACCAATGCCAAATACTACCGAAATAGGGTTCCATAAGCATACATAAGCATTAGAGGAAACCAGAAAAATTCGGAAATGGAGTTAAGTGTTAACCCAAAAAAAATAGTTTTTGACATCATTTTGCGGTTTTGGTACCAATGGTACTACGATTATCAGATGGAGGTGAAAGAGACACCATTTCGAAGCTAAGAGATAGGGCTACAATGTTACATAAGGTCACTCAGCCCAGTTTCGAGTGTAACCAGGTCAAAAATGCAATATACTACACCAGAACCACAAAAATAGATTCACAAATCGCATTCTGGTACAAACATCATAAATCAGGCTACCTAAGTCTAAATTCAGTAATTCCAAAGCCATCCGAAAGCTAAGAAACAGTGCTACAATTTATCAGAAGGCCTCAACAACTAATTCCAAAGCATTCCCAACCAAAATAACCCAGTACAGAAGCAATTCTCAAATTCGGGTAGAAACAGGGCAGCAAGGGTAATTCCCTCTTTTTACAAGCTACGTTGCTCCGATTGACCTGAAATTTTTCAGGCATTTCTAAAATATCAGTCCCTACAACTTTTATGTTTTAACCCAAGGCCAATTCGGCCTCTAACTATGAGCTACAGTGCCAGGCAGAATGTAAATCAAAGAAACCCTAACTTTCCAATTTTCTTTCCAAAACAGAAATTACTTGCAATTAACCACTTTTTCCACCTTCTAGCTTCCTTAAATATCATTTCCAATCATCATACATGACCACATAATCATATTCATATGCAAACAAAAAAATCCTCAATAATTACAAAACTTCACCAATTCAACCAAAAATCAAGATATAATCCATAAAAGTGCATCTTATACTACCACCAAACATGAATTAAACATCACTAGAGGGAGGAGAGGGGTCCTTCACAACTTACCTTAGCAACACAAGAGAGAGAGCAACTAGTCACTTTAACCTTCCAAACAACTCCACAATACACCTCACTATCACTCCCTTAAGGGTTTCTATGGAGCAAAACCAAGATTCAATGGTTGATTTGGTAGATTGGAGCAAGATTGAAGCAAACCTTGGAGAGATTTTCCCTTTCTTTTTTTTCTTGAAGTGGCTGGCCAAAGAGAAGAAGAAAATGGTGAAATTTTGGTAATTTTTGTGATTTATTTGATCAAATGGAAAAAGGTGAATAGTGGTCTTCAAGTCCAACCAATCACTAAGTGACACTTGTCACTTTATTTAATGCATCCCTATCTTTTTGTTTCCTCTCACACCAATCCAAATAGCACTCTCTAATTATCTCTTAACACCCGATAAATTAATTCCAGTATCCAAAACTTAACCTAGTTGGCCGAATTTTTCCGAACTTTTCGCCCTAGTGGGTCCCACGTCCGGTATACGCTCTTAATTTCTCAAAACCTACCCGATACTAGAAAAAATCACCTAAAACCTCTATTTACTCATACAAATTATCTAGAAATTTTCCTAATCAAGAAAATGCAGAAAACATGCCATTAAAGATAATAAAATCTAGAAAATGGAAAAGTTACGGGTTCTCACATGACACTTGTCACCTTTTAGCTTAAAACTTATCTCTTTGTCTCTCTAATACTAATCCATATAGGTAACTTCTAATTATCTCTCAGCACCATGTAAAATAATATCACTTAATGCAAAACTCCAACAAGTTGTCAAAAATATATTGCATTTACCGCACTAGCGGGTCCCACGTCCATAATACACTTCAAACTTAACGTGGATTAACTTGTATCAAGAAAATGATTTAAAAATTATATTCCCTTATAAAAATGTATAGGAAATTAATATATTGGAGAAAGACATAAAATTATAGACAAGGAAACAAAATAATGTCTAGAAAATATATACAATTGTCGGGTTCTCACACTCATTCTTTCGGGGCGTCACAAACTCCTCTCCTAAAAAGAATGTCGTCCTCGACATTCCATCTTGTACCAATCAAGTCAGACATCCCGCAAGAATCACTCAAGCATTCCAAGCAAACACTAAGAGTCAAACAACATCTACATGTCCGCCTTTCAGTCCTACAAGAATCACTGATATTTCAAACCAAACCCACAGTCCGGCATCCTAAACTTCAAGCCTAGGATACACTACAGAGATCTGAAACCTAAGCTCTGATACCAACTGTAACAGCCCCACCTCCCCCTAAGGCGAACCAGAGGGTTCGGCGGACCGCCTGCCCAACTCTCGCCGGGACTCTGTCAAACTACAGTCCTCAAATAAATTACAATATAAATCTCAAATATTACATCAAATTTTCCAATAATTACATGTCATAAGCGAAGCGGAAACAATTCTCCAAACTTTACATAAAATGATTCCAAATCCAAACTGTACAAGATATATACCATCCAGTCACGTGAATAAGTACTACAAGCCTTCCTTCGCCACGAGCCCTGTGGAGGGGAATAAAATATTTTTGGGGTGAGCTAGAAGCTCAGTGAGTAACCAATAAAATCAGTAATCAAATATATTTCACAATAATGCATTTCGATGATGTCATGATTCCAAGATCAAATGTACGTATTTTTGCTCTCGTGAGCCAGTGAAATCATTGCACTTAAACACCCAACGCTCAAATAGATCACTTAATGTTAAACAATAAGGGGGAGCAACGTTGGTGCTCCAGATCATGTCATGAACAATAAACAGGGTGGAGATGTTGGTGTTCAGCTCAAAACTCCCCAAGAACTCATTGAAGCCAAATCATGTCATGAACCCACATGCAAGCACACATGATATGCAATCGAGTACATAATGCAAGAAATATTTCACAAGTACTTTGGAAATAGTTTAAGGTCACTCACCTCCACGGCTCAGAAACCATCCATCATATATTATTACCTTGCTCGAATCCAAGCCCTAAATCACAAACTCAAAGCAATCATACATTCTCAAAGTTTGGATAGCATTTCCCCATAAATGCTTCATTTCCAACCTACAAATAAAAGCCCATTCTCATAGCAATTTAACCACAATCATACATATAACTCATAAACAATAAAACACATCCAATTAGGCCACAAAACCCTTCAATCAAAGCTAATTAGAAACTTAAGAGCCACCATTAGAAAAACCCCAAATTAAACCCTAGAAACAGGAATTCATTCCCTCAAGCGTAAATTTTCCACAACGATCGCAATTAACGTATAAAAGTTCCGTTTAACATCTTTTGGCACAATATCCATAACTGAAGCTACCCTTATCGGATTGAAACGAATCTTATGGCGTTTCGAAGTCAAGACATAAACCTACAATTCTTATGCAGATCTCAAAAGCCAAATCATGCATTTTCATGGTTAAAAATGGAAAATTCCACGAAAACGGAAATCTGGGCGCGGAACAGGGTTCATGGGCAGTCAAGGGTATTTTGGTCATTTCATATGTTACAGCGCTCGGATCGAGGTGAAATTTTGTAGACAGCTAGTTAACACCAGTTTCTACAACTTTCATGTTTTACCCTAATCTTGATTCTGCCTCTAATATGCCCAAATAAATCCGGTCAGAACAGGGCAATTTGAAACCCTAAACCTGGAATTTCGTATCAAACCAGAAATTTCCGCAACCAACTTCAACTAATATATACAAGCATCATTTTACACCATTACCAGCCATCATACCATGATCAAACCATAATCCTCATACAAAACAGAAAAATAACAAGAATAAATCAAAATTCATCAAACCTTCACTTCCAACCATAAACCAACCATAATCACACCATATGTCATCATATTAAACCACTAAAGCCACCAATTGAACATTATCAAAGCTAAAGGGAAAGATTCTTAACAACTCACCTTGTAACCTCAAGACAACAAGCAACTTAGCACCTTTGCTTCTCAAACCACTTCACCACTCACCTTAATCCTACCAAAAGAACGATTTTTATGGAGCAAATCAAAATTTTAGCTGTTGGATTGTGTGAGATCAAGGCAAGAAATTGAAGAAAGAAGTTGGAGGTTTCTTTCTTTTTTCTCCCTAAGGAGTTCGGCCAAGAGAACTTAAAATGAAGAAATAAATTGGCCAAAATTAGCTTTAAGATGGTAAAAATATCTTGGTCAAAAGTCCAAGGGTAAATTGAATGGTGACACTTGTCACCTTTTAGCTTAAAACTTATCTTTTTGTCTATCTAATACTAATCCATATAGGTAACTTCTAATTATCTCTTAGCACCTTGTAAAATTATATCATTTAATACAAAACTCCAACAAGTTATAAAAAATATATTGCATTTACCGCACTAGCGAGTCCCACGTCCATAATACACATCAAACTTAACGTGGACTAACTTGTATCAAGAAAATGATTTGAAAACTATATTTCCTTATAAAAATGTATAGAAAGTTAATATATTGGAGAAAGGCATAAAATTATAGACAAGGAAATAAAATAATGTCTAGAAAATATATACAATTGTCGGGTTCTCACACTCATTCTTTCGGGGCGTCACAGTCACAGTTGGTATCAGAGCTTAGGATTCAGATCTTTGTAGTGTATCCTAGATTTAAAAGTTTAGGATGCCGGACTGTAGAACTGGTTGGAAAGTTAAGTGACTGCTTGTGGGAATGGAAATTAGAACCTAGGTTTAAATTAATAGATGATTGGGGTTCTCGATCTTGTAAGGGATATGTGGGATAGTATGAAATGATCAAATCCAGTTTATTTAGTATATTTGGTCCCATTTAAGCTTTTAATTTTAATTGTAACTTATGGAAGGTAACAGTGGCATTGAACCGTCTCGGGGACATATTACGGTGACCATGGCCGTGAAGGGCCTAGGGAGGGCTCGTTGGAGGTATAACCCAACTCGCCGAACTAGAACTTTATGTGATTTTCAAAGGAGTTACATTGTAACTTATGGAAGGTAACAGTGGCATTGAACCGTCTCGGGGACGTATTACGGTGACCATGGCCGTGAAGGGCCTTGGGAGGGCTCGTTGGAGGTATAACCCAACTCGCCGAACTAGAACTTTATGTGATTTTCAAAGGAGTTACTCGTGCCCAAATAATGGGGTGTTAATAGTGGCCGATCATCGGAAGTGGCTATCTGTAGACACCAAATTTTTGGTGTAATTTCATTTTCTAGTTTTTATTTGTCGTGTTCATTTTTAGTTTTTAGTTTCCAGTTTTATTTTTATTTTTAAGTTTTATCATAGAATTTGTTGAAAATGAAAAAAGGGAAAAAGGAAAAAGCGTTCCAAAAAAAATGTGTTTTATGTCTTTTAAAATCAATCTTTTAGCATCTTACTTATTTTTGTTAAGTTATTTTGAAAAAAAAGGAAAAAAAGGAAAAACAATGAAAAATGGAAAATGAAAAAGGAAAAAAATGAAAAATGGAAGATTGAAAGTGGCATTTTGTTATTTCTAGTTTTATTTTTGTTTATTCAATCCAATGTTAATTAAGTTACTTTTGTTATTATTATTATTTGATTAAATCGGTTAGTTGTTAAGTGAAAAAAAAAAAAAAAAGAGGGTTCGCGGCAGGCAGGCTGCATTCTTTTTGCAGCTTGCCAAGGGCATTTTCATGCGTGCCATGAAGGGGCAGGATGAAGGCAGAGGCTAGCCTTCATCCTCGCCATTCAAGGAAGGGTTTTAGGGGATTGGGAGATGGTACAAAAAGAAAAAAACATCAGCCGCAAAGGGATCCTTATCGGGGGAAAGACAGAAAACAGCAAAAAAAAAAGCTAAGGGAGAAAACCAGCAAAGGGAAAGAGAGAAACTGAGGGGAAGGGCTTCATCTGAGGAGTGAACGGCTGGGGTTTAAGGGAAGTGATAGCTGCAAATCTGGAGTGAACGGAAAAATCAGAGGGAAGGAGAGCTAAGGGGGGACGAGAGAGAGCAGCAGCCGAAAGAGAGAAATCGAGAGAGGGCATCGAGGAAAAGAAAAAGCTTACGGCAAAAGAAGGAAACAAAGGAAGGATTCTGGGTTGGCGGCTGGGGTAGAGAACAACAAAAAGGGGCCGAGGGATTGAGAGAGTTTCGAGAAATCAGAGAGTAAAAGGAAAAGAAAAGAGACCAGCAAGAAGAAAGTGAGAGGAAAACAAGAAGGAAACATTTTCAGAAATTTGCCCGGATGATGAACCAGGCTGGCGATTCACCCTGTTCTCACTCATTTCAGATCTAGATAGTCTATATTTCTGAGAGATCTCTTTTCCTACACCTTCTTGGGATGTCTGGGAGCAGCTTTCGTTCAGCAACAATCGACTGAAAACATCTCTAAGACAGCTAAATGGAAGCTCCAAGTGGCGGGTTCATCAGCGCTATGTTTTACGGCGGCGATATTCCTTTGCTTCGTTCCCCAGATTCTGTACAGCCTTCCCACGACTCTTTGCTTCCATCCGGGTTTAGAACACCCTTAGGTAACCATGTCTCCCTCCCTGGTTTGATTTAACGTACTTTTGCATGAAGAACAAGATCCGTTTGATGTTTTTTTGTTTTTTGCCACAGCCTTTCCCTTGCTGTCTGGTTTTCCTTCGTTCGGCATTTAATGGTCTTTGCATGATGCATGTTTACTGAATATATCATTTTCGTTTGGGTCAGATTGCATATTGATTGATGAGTCTGTTAGCTTTGGTTTTTGCTAATGAAGATTTGTCCGATGTTAGATGCTGTGGAAGTAAGGATGAATGTTTGCTTTTGACTTGGGCTTGGTACCAGAATTTGTTGCGTGCAATGGCTGGAACCTTTAGAGTATCAGAAATCTGCTGCAGAAATGTTAATGTAGTTCAGTAGCTAAGTGTCTAAAGGCTATAGTGCCAAAGTTTCTGCTTGCTTGAAATGTTCATGTTGCTTGACTGCGATGGTTTTTCCATGATTGACAGCAAGTTTCCACTTTTTCTTTGCTGCAATTTTTTTTATCCAGTTGCCTTGATTGAATCTCCTGGGATAGATATTCGTGTTAGGTAGTGTTAATAAGAGTAATTTGAAGTCTTTGCTTCAGGTTTTGATTGTTGAATTAGCAGATTTTGTTTGAATTACTTCACACGAGCACGTCTAGGTGAATCACCAGATATTGTTGAAGTTGTAAGAACCCAGAATCTCCACGAGACACTCCCATAAAACTGGTTTTCCTGTCTCGATAAGTTGCTAAAGAGAATTGCAGCAGTTTCTCTTCTCAAATGTTGGCATGTTTTCTAGCTCATCTTATTGCATTTTTGTCCTTAAGTCTGTTAGATTTCTATCTACTTTTGTCGTAAATATCTGCACTTTGTGTTGAATGGGTGAAGATACGTTGGGATCCTGGGCAGGAATGTTTGTCTCGTTTGCAAATTCATAATAATAGCTTCAAATTGCAGATTTGTTTTTCTTTCTTTGTAGCATTCGAATGACCACTTTGCTTGGATTTCTTCCATCTAATTGATTTGTTAAGTGATGTTTAAATGGAAGCAATCTCAAAGTTGTTGTATGGAATCTGTTTTTGCCGAAATTGAAAGAGGTTTGCGCATGAAAATTTTCCAGCACTTATATAATCACTTGCCAAGTTTTTTTGTTTTAGTCTATTTTTAGATGTTGAAGTTATGTACTTGGTGGTTTAGTTTAGAGTTTTGGTTTTGTTTGAGAAAGTTTGATCAAAAGTTGCCTGGGGACATGAATTTGCAAACAGAAAGTGCAGTAATTGCTTGTTTCTTGTTGTAGAATGTTATCTTACGTTAGTCTGCATGCATGCAAAAATAATTCTGAAAATTGCACTTTGACCCCTTGGTTTCTAACTAATGCCGCTATGACCCAACCAATTAAATGTTTTCTTCAATTTGGTCCTTGGCTGTTTTAATTTTTGCAATTTCATTGCTTGCTTTGCTTCAACTAATTACCATGCTTTGTCAATTGCACTTAAGTCATGACCTTGGGGACTTTATGACTAAGTGAGCCTTGTTTTGCCCATTTCTTTTAATTTTTCTTAAATAAAGTGGTGCATTGACCTTTTTATTATTTTGGAGGGTAATTGAATAATTTCACTTCATTGGGGCGTCAATTCAAGGGAGGTACACTCTATCCCTCACTTGCACTACATTTGACCTTACGTGCTCCTACGTGTTATGTGAATATGCATGCCTACCCCGCTTTCCTTACCTCCTTGCGTGCATTTAATTGCTTTTACGTTTATTTAAGCTTTATGGGGTATGTGTACACCTCTTGGCTTGTAATAGATAGGGCTCGGAGAGCATCTTGTCCATTTCCCCTTCCCCTTTATGCTTTTATGGGGTATGTGTACACCTCTTGGCTTGTAATAGATAGGGCTCGGAGAGCATCTTGTCCATTTCCCCTTCCCCTTTATGCTTTTATGGGGTATGTGTACACCTCTTGGCTTGTAATAGATAGGGCTCGAAGAGCATCTGGTCCACTTCCCCTTCCCCTTGCTTGCTTGTTTTTGTTGCTACATGTTAATTGCTTTATTAGGCTCCTGCATCTAGTCGAGCATGCTAAATGTTATGTGCTATGTGTTTACGAGTATTTTGGCATGTCTACTTGCTTTCATAGCCATGAATGAATGGAATGGATGAATGTACGTTTCCGCTAGTCCAACGCTAGTCGGAATTCATAGAATGGGCTAGTCCAACGCTAGACCCTTAGGGATTTCCCCCCATTAGCATGTCATTTGCTTGTTCACCACATATCATGCATTTTTCTTAGTTTTTATCACTTGGCATGCTCCTTGAACCCCCTTTCCCTTCTTTTTAGGATTTTTGCATATCATGATAGTTATAGTGTACATTTGCATGAGAGTCCCCTTCTGATGAGGGAAACGAGCGAGTGTGGCTACTCGATAGCCTTAGCACGCTAGTTTCGCCTTCTAATCAAAGGGAAAATCAAGTCACGATTTAGGTCTCCCCGTACCCAATATGCATGAATTCCCTAGGCTCATGCATTCTCAATCCACTCTATCATTACACTTTCACTTTCGTCTCATTTGCACACATGCACCTTTTTATCACCTTCACTTGCACACGAACACTTTTTTTGTCTCCACTTGCACACGAACCCTTTTATCTTCACTTGCACACGAGCATTTTATCTTCACTCGCACACGAGTACTTTCATCTACATTTGCACACCTTCACTCTTATCTTATTACTTTTATCATTTTTCTCACTTCACACAAACTCACACTTTCACATGGCATGCATTCCACTCATTTTTCACGTCATTTAGGTTTAGGTGTGACCTCTCCAAAAGGATCATTATTGGGCTTCACAATTAATGTGATTGGCACCACTCAACCTTTGAAGAGAAATTTCCCCCAATCCCCCTAGGTCTAGGTTTTTGCATTCATATAGACATATCCAATACGCGATACATACCTTGGGTAGAAAAATTAGAAAAAATTGGTTAAGTCGCGCAACTAGCCTTGGCTAGGTCAAAGGGGTGCCTTGGATTCTATCCTTGCCTTCCCCTTTGTCAAACGTGACCCCCGAACCTTTTTCTTTGGCTTACGTGGACTAGGAGTCGTTTTAAAAAGGGTTTTACTACTTTGTCTTTAAAAAACACTTTTTGGGTGACTTGGTACACCCCAAATCTATACCAAGTGGCGACTCCGTTTTCATATTTAAAAAACCCTTTTTAAAATTTCATTTGGCCAAATCGTCGCTTTCCAAAGTCCCATGGCCTTTTACTTTTCATTTTGCACACGTTCACACCACACTTCACACACACATCACTCACACACATTCACACATTATCGAAAAGTGGGGCGCGACAGTTGGCGACTCCACTGGGGACTTCCTAAGTGGGTCCGAGCATTTGACTTGGCCATTCTTTTCCTTTTTCTACCCTTTTTTATGCATTGCATTTGGATATTAGGGTTGCACTTTCCATTTTTAGGGCCTTTTGCCTCGTGCGCGTATCCAACTATTCCCTCACTCACGTACGTGTGATTGGTTGATTGGATGTATGTTTACTTATTTATCTCGCGCTTGCATTGCATTTGGGGGGGTGTGTCGCCTTTAGAGCCTCGTGTGGTTCTCACCCCTTCCCTCAAAATAGGGGAACACTTCATACGTGCACGTTTACTTGCTTTTATCCCATTTTATTTTGTTTTTCGTGGGCGTTTCCCACACCGCCTTGTAGGATTAGGATCGATCGCCTTGGGTAGGCGGCTGGTGTGCTCTGCGCCCATAGCGCTACCTAAGGGATCACTCGAGCCACCGATCAAAGGCCTTGGGAGTGATGACCCTTTGCCTTTAGGTCTGAAGGCTTGGGAGCCGAAGCTTTATCGAGTCTAGGCATTAGTGAACCAAACCGCATGCATCCATATTAGAATAACCTAGGGTAGAGTCGGCCTCACCTTTTCTTAAGCACATTAGGCACGAGGGAGGGGGTTCCACCCCTTTTACTTGCTTTATTGTATTTCTTTTTTCTTAATTGCTCCCAATGTGTTATGTGTACTATCAATTGCACTAACCATTCTTTTGTTTTCTTGGATTGCATTCATGTGCCTTAGCAATAAGGGGCCTCTTTGGCACTCTTTTAGTGACTCACCCACTAGATAGCTCACATGTCTAAATTTCAGTCTTTGCATTTATCTTTCAGTAAATACATTTCATGTTTAGACCCTTTCCCCCCGTTGCATTATTTTGTCCTCTAGGCCATATTTGTTGCATATTTACATTGCTTTAATAAACTGGCATCACGCATAAACCCTAGAAAGGGAATGCCATTTAGGGGATCCCGTGTTAGGAATAAGCCACCCCATGTCTCGGATGTATAATCCAAATGAGACTTGCACGTTTACCTTTCTCGTATCATCCGAAGGGGTAGTGCACAAGGTAAGGTAAAGATCCGATCATTTTCATGAAGCAATTTTTGGAATATGAGCATCTAATAATCACTTTTTGGCCATTTTCTCAAAATTGGTAAAATTCCCTTGCGTAAAAGGACATATTCGAAGAATATTCACAAATGATTCCTCATTGTTGAGACGATAAATATAGAGGCTAAATTTTGATTTTAGAGGCTCATAGACCAAGGCATTGTAATGATTTCTTGAAACCACCCAGTGGGCGAATAATTCAATCGATTTTTGAACAAATCATCCATCTTATCCAATCCATTTTTTTTCAATTCATTCACTTTTAGTACAATTTAATCATTTTTGAATAAATTCATTTCATCCAATTCATTTGACCAATTTACCCTTTTTAGGGTCATTCGGTCGATTTTGAATAAATCGTCAAGTCATTTGATCAATTTACCCTTTTTAGGGTCATCCGGTCGTTTTTGAATAAATCGTCAAGTCATTTGATCAATTTACCCTTTTTTAGGGTCATTTGACCAATTTACCCTTTTTAGGGTCATTTGACCAATTTACCCTTTTTTGGGTCATCCGGTCAATTTTGAATAAATCGTCAATTCATTTGACTAATTTACCCTTTTAGGGTGACTTGGTCGATTTTTGCATAAATCATCAATCTGTCTTTCATTCATTTGGCCAGTTCACCCATTTTTAGGGCAATCGAATCGATTTTGAATAAATCAAGTTTCATTCATTTGACCAATCTACCCTTTTTAGGGCGATTCGATCAATTTTTGAATAAATCAAATTTCATTTAATTCATTTGACCAGTTTACCTATTTTTAGGGTAATTTGGTCATTTTTAAATAAATCATCAATGTTATCCAATCCATTTGACCCGTTTTTTCCCTTTTTTAGGGTTTAAGTCTAAGGGTCACCGAATAAATTAATTGAGACATTGCAATCTCTTTTACACATTATTTCATGCATCGACCAAAGTAGCAATCCATTCGGACTTTTCCCTTATTTTAGGACAAATGTCTCTTTTCATTCCAATGGGCCAAATTTTTCAAATTATTTTTCACTCCATGAGTTGATCGGATCCATCAGGTATTGTATAGTGCCTATTCTAACGGATTGCATTTTCATGCTAGGCCTACCCTTGGCATAAAAAGGGTTCCCCCCATAGGACATGCATACCGATTTTGCAGTTTTGCCTACTAACTCGGGGTATTTTTCTTTTGTTTCCCCCTCCCCTGCATTCATAAAAATGTTTCAATAAGACGAAAATATTCTTCTATATCTGATGATAATTTTAATCCAATAAAGTTTGAAGATTACAAGTGTTATTTGATTCTTGGGCGGATCCTACGATAAAAACCCTCTGAGAGATGTTGTAATTGTTCTCCAAAGGAAAATTTTGTATATTTGAAAAAGGAGACAAAAAGTGTATATGTGGAGCTCTTTACAAGTTTCTCACTTCTCATTTGTATCGTAATTGAATGAGAAATTTTGTTTCAAACTTTTTCAGCAATAAAATTTTTGGACAATCATTGTTTTGTGTATATTTATGTACGTTTCATTCTTTATTCTTATTCATTGGAGATTTCATGATGATTTTTGAGAAATAAGACCCAATTTGAGATTTTTCAACCTATAGCCTGAATTTCACAAGTGTATGCTTCCTAAAATCCTTACACTCGATTGGTGTTCCAACCTGTACAATAAGAGTGCTCAGAAAGAAAGAGAGTGAACGGTCACTCAAAAGGCCCTATGAGATACCTTTCTCCTTCACTTAATTCTAAAATAAAATCAGTCACATTGATTGATAAATTGTAAATTGGGGCAACTTTTGCTTGAAAATGTTCAAGGCGTCTAATCTGGTTCAATCACATCTAAGTGAAAGCAAAAATGTGCATTGTTCTTATTTGTTTGGGAAATTTGGAATGATACTTCAAGCATTCGTTTCATTATCTATACAGATTTTTATCATTTGCTCTCCCATTTGAGCCTATGAAAGAATAATTTCGTTTCAAATAAGAGCCCTAATGATCACTACCCTATATTGGAAAATTTTCAAATATCAAATAGGGGAATGGATTTTCAATAACCGTTTCGTTACTTTGTTTGTCATGAGGTGTAAGAATGATGCTTTGGCCGTCGTTTCTACAACCTAAACACTGATCACCCCTTGCATCCCCATTTTGAGCTAAAATTGGTGATTCTTTTCCAATGCACTCATGGTCGTACCCCACATTGGGGAGGAAGATTGGAGAATTTTCAAAAAAACAAAAAAAGAGAAAAAAGGGAAAAAGCAAAATGCTAGAATAAGGAGGGAACTGCAAATTGGGGAAATTTGATTCCACTTGGGTTCCAAGTTTGAAAAAAGAAAAGGAAGGGTTTTTACGGATCGCCTACGTTTCCCAAATATGGACGAACAAGGGTCTTCCTCAGTCAGTTAATTCAGATACACGCAAAAAATTTCGCATTAGCGAAAATTTCCTTTCAGAGTTATTATAAGGAACGGAATACAAGTCAGGCCATCTTCTTTTCCAATCGAACATTTTATCCCTAGTTATCCCTTTTGAGCCATCAGAATAAATTATTTCGTTTGGCAACCCCTGAGGATCGCAAACCCCACACTGGGGGCGAGTTTGAGTTGAAAAGAAAATTTCAAGAAGTGAAAAGTGAAAAGCAACAAGATCAAAAACAAAGGAAGAAAAGAGAACCTCAGTTCAAAAATAAACTGGGGCAAATTTTGTAAAAGTTCGAAAGAACGGCAAAAGGCCGAAAAATCAAAAGGGGAAAGAAAATGAAGGAGAAAAAGCCTCAATTGATCAAAAACTGAGGCAAATTCTGATTTTACCCTAAAATAGGGTTGGCGCAACAATGCGATCTCAGATTCTTCAAACCACTTTTGAAATCCGTTTTCAAGCCTTAACCTTTCCTAGCACCCCACCTGACCCCAGTACAAAAGCCGAAAGCCCTGACTTCTGTTCTTTGCAATGGCCCTGTCAAGAAAATTTCTGATGTCGGAAATTTTAGTTGTATTTCTGAATTGATTGGGTGTGAGGTTGACGCTGCTCTTCATGTGAAATCCCGCGAGGGTCTTTTTGGAAAAGAGGGAAAAAGAAAAATGAGCGAAATGAATGCAAAAGAAAGATGCAAAAGATTTGATGTTGAAAGACCCTGTTGGCTGATGATAAAAAGTCAAACCAAGTCCAAGAATCTGGAGTCCAGATGAGGGCGATGTTGAAAAATGCGATCTTCGGTGCAATGTCCTTTGAAAATTATTTCTTTTAACTATCGTTTTCAAGCCAAATTACAAGCTAATAAAGTCCATTGTTGACTTATTCATTCATGACAATCCAAAGTGAGGATCATGCTCATAAGAAATTTATCAAATCATTTGTGATCATAAGGGCACAACCCGTTTCCACATGTTTAGCTATCACTTCTGTCCATACGTTACAAGCCTAGAAAGCTTGTATGTTGACTAAGTTTTCTTGAAAATAAGGGTAACAAACTCTTTGCTTTCACTAAGATGTGACATTGAATGGATTACATACAACTGGGGCACAAAAATAAGACAGATTCTTATCTCCCATTTCCTTAGCCATTTCAAAAAAATAAAGTCACTTGATTGGTCCTGAAAAGATGAGTCAACCAGAAGTGGCGACCCGTTACCCTAAGCACCAATGCTAAAAGTAAGGAAGAAGTCTTCTTAAATTTGGTGTTATTTCGAGGAATTCATCATGAAATTTCTGCATGAGTTCAAACTTGACGATTAAGTTTCTTCACATTGTTGTATATGTGCACTCTTTTCTAAATTTTAGAAAGTGCGGTTTTTCTTTGTTCAAGTAAATGGGAAATCATCTAAACCAATTTTTGCAATCAAATGGGCCCAAACTGGGGCAAAATTTTTATTTGCAAAATTTCGTAAAATAAGCCCACACAGGGGCAAATATTTTTGTAGTCCAATTGAGGATTTCGTCCAAGAATCAAAATAATGCATTTTTCAAATCAGTCACGCTCATTTGAGTGCACGTAAGCCCTGTGCAGGTATTCACAGCTGAAGTCGACGAAAAGCATCTGGCGATGTGGAAGGCCGATGCCGAAGAAAGAGAAGAAAGAAGGGAAAAGGGCCCTACACTGGGGCAAATTATTTTTGGGAAAAGATTCTCTCGAAAAATCAGAAAAATTCAAAAAATCAAAAAAAAAAAAAAAAAAAAAAACAAGTTCAAAATTTTGACGAATCAAATTCTTCACCAATTGGATGGCAGGATTGGGTCTTATCCCACTGACCATTCCAAAAATCACGTTGGGCTTGGATTTAGTGCCACCAACATCACAAAAATCACGTTGGGCCTGAGTTTCGTGCCGCCAACATTCCAGATATCAAGTTGGGCCTGAGTTTCGTGCCGCCAACAGTTCAAATCACGTTGGGCCTGAGTTTCGTGCCGCCAACATTCCAGATATCAAGTTGGGCCTGAGTTTCGTGCCGCCAACAGTTCAAATGTCACGTTGGGCCTGAGTTTCGTGCCGCCAACAGTTCAAATGCCACGTTGGGCCTGAGTTTCGTGCCGCCAACAGTTCAAATCACGTTGGGCCTGGATTTCGTGCCGCCAACATTCCAGATATCAAGTTGGGCCTGAGTTTCGTGCCGCCAACAGTTCAAATGCCACGTTGGGCCTGAGTTTCGTGCCGCCAACAGTTCAAATCACGTTGGGCCTGAGTTTCGTGCCGCCAACATTCCAGATATCAAGTTGGGCCTGAGTTTCGTGCCGCCAACAGTTCAAATGTCACGTTGGGCCTGAGTTTCGTGCCGCCAACAGTTCAAATGCCACGTTGGGCCTGAGTTTCGTGCCGCCAACAGTTCAAATGTCACGTTGGGCCTGGATTTCGTGCCGCCAACATTCCAGATATCAAGTTGGGCCTGAGTTTCGTGCCGCCAACAGTTCAAATGTCACGTTGGGCCTGAGTTTCGTGCCGCCAACAGTTCAAATGTCACGTTGGGCCTGAGTTTCGTGCCGCCAACAGTTCAAATGTCACGTTGGGCCTGGACTTTGTGCCGCCAACTTCACAAAATCACGTTGGGCCTGAGTTTCGTGCCGCCAACATTCCAAATATCAAGTTGGGCCTGAGTTTCATGCCGCCAACAGTTCAAATGTCATGTTGGGCCTGAGTTTCGTGCCGCCAACAGTTCAAATGTCACGTTGGGCCTGAGTTTTGTGCCGCCAACATTCCAAAGATCCTGTGGGTCTATCCCAATTTTAAAGCATTTCCGGGTCAGTCCCACGATCAAAAGCATTTTCGGGTCAGTCCCAAGATCAAAAGCATTTCCGGGTCAGTCCCAAGATCAAAAGCATTTCCGGGTCAGTCCCACGATCAACAGCATTTCCGGGTCAGTCCCACGATCAAAAGCATTTCCGGGTCAGTCCCACGATCAAAAGCATTTCCGGGTCAGTCCCACGATCAAAAGCATTTTCGGGTCAGTCCCAAGATCAAAAGCATTTCCGGGTCAGTCCCACGATCAAAAGCATTTCCGGGTCAGTCCCAAGATCAATAGCATTTTCGGGTCAGTCCCACGATCAAAAGCATTTCCGGGTCAGTCCCACGATCAAAAGCATTTTCGGGTCAGTCCCACGATCAAAAGCATTTCCGGGTCAGTCCCAAGATCAAAAGCATTTCCGGGTCAGTCCCACGATCAAAAGCATTTCCGGGTCAGTCCCGTTTAAATTTCTGTTCGGGTCAGTCCCGTTTAAATTCTGTTCGGGTCAGTCCCGTTTTAAATTCTGTTCGGGTCAGTCCAATTTTAAATTTCTGTTCGGGTCTATCCCGTGGGTCTATCCCATTTAAATTCCTGTCCGGGTCTATCCCGTGGGTCAGTCCGGGTCTATCCCGTGGGTCTATCCCAATTTTACATTTCTGTCCGGGTCTATCCCGTGGGTCTATCCCAATTTTAAATTTCTGTCCGGGTCTATCCCGTGGGTCTATCCCAATTTTACATTTCTGTCCGGGTCTATCCCGTGGGTCTATCCCCAATTTTAAATTCATGTTCGGGTCAGTCCCATTTTAGAATTCCTGTCCGTTCAGATCATTTTTGCAACCGAATAACACTGGTAAGTATTTGGTGTCTACTTTTTTGTCTCAAGTTTTTTCAAAACTCAGACAAAGAGGGGCAAACTGTAGACACCAAATTTTTGGTGTAATTTCATTTTCTAGTTTTTATTTGTCGTGTTCATTTTTAGTTTTTAGTTTCCAGTTTTATTTTTATTTTTAAGTTTTATCATAGAATTTGTTGAAAATGAAAAAAGGGAAAAAGGAAAAAGCGTTCCAAAAAAAATGTGTTTTATGTCTTTTAAAATCAATCTTTTAGCATCTTACCTATTTTTGTTAAGTTATTTTGAAAAAAAAGGAAAAAAAGGAAAAACAATGAAAAATGGAAAATGAAAAAGGAAAAAAATGAAAAATGGAAGATTGAAAGTGGCATTTTGTTATTTCTAGTTTTATTTTTGTTTATTCAATCCAATGTTAATTAAGTTACTTTTGTTATTATTATTATTTGATTAAATCGGTTAGTTGTTAAGTGAAAAAAAAAAAAAGAGGGTTCGCGGCAGGCAGGCTGCATTCTTTTTGCAGCTTGCCAAGGGCATTTTCATGCGTGCCATGAAGGGGCAGGATGAAGGCAGAGGCTAGCCTTCATCCTCGCCATTCAAGGAAGGGTTTTAGGGGATTGGGAGATGGTACAAAAAGAAAAAAACATCAGCCGCAAAGGGATCCTTATCGGGGGAAAGACAGAAAACAGCAAAAAAAAAAGCTAAGGGAGAAAACCAGCAAAGGGAAAGAGAGAAACTGAGGGGAAGGGCTTCATCTGAGGAGTGAACGGCTGGGGTTTAAGGGAAGTGATAGCTGCAAATCTGGAGTGAACGGAAAAATCAGAGGGAAGGAGAGCTAAGGGGGGACGAGAGAGAGCAGCAGCCGAAAGAGAGAAATCGAGAGAGGGCATCGAGGAAAAGAAAAAGCTTACGGCAAAAGAAGGAAACAAAGGAAGGATTCTGGGTTGGCGGCTGGGGTAGAGAACAACAAAAAGGGGCCGAGGGATTGAGAGAGTTTCGAGAAATCAGAGAGTAAAAGGAAAAGAAAAGAGACCAGCAAGAAGAAAGTGAGAGGAAAACAAGAAGGAAACATTTTCAGAAATTTGCCCGGATGATGAACCAGGCTGGCGATTCACCCTGTTCTCACTCATTTCAGATCTAGATAGTCTATATTTCTGAGAGATCTCTTTTCCTACACCTTCTTGGGATGTCTGGGAGCAGCTTTCGTTCAGCAACAATCGACTGAAAACATCTCTAAGACAGCTAAATGGAAGCTCCAAGTGGCGGGTTCATCAGCGCTATGTTTTACGGCGGCGATATTCCTTTGCTTCGTTCCCCAGATTCTGTACAGCCTTCCCACGACTCTTTGCTTCCATCCGGGTTTAGAACACCCTTAGGTAACCATGTCTCCCTCCCTGGTTTGATTTAACGTACTTTTGCATGAAGAACAAGATCCGTTTGATGTTTTTTTGTTTTTTGCCACAGCCTTTCCCTTGCTGTCTGGTTTTCCTTCGTTCGGCATTTAATGGTCTTTGCATGATGCATGTTTACTGAATATATCATTTTCGTTTGGGTCAGATTGCATATTGATTGATGAGTCTGTTAGCTTTGGTTTTTGCTAATGAAGATTTGTCCGATGTTAGATGCTGTGGAAGTAAGGATGAATGTTTGCTTTTGACTTGGGCTTGGTACCAGAATTTGTTGCGTGCAATGGCTGGAACCTTTAGAGTATCAGAAATCTGCTGCAGAAATGTTAATGTAGTTCAGTAGCTAAGTGTCTAAAGGCTATAGTGCCAAAGTTTCTGCTTGCTTGAAATGTTCATGTTGCTTGACTGCGATGGTTTTTCCATGATTGACAGCAAGTTTCCACTTTTTCTTTGCTGCAATTTTTTTTATCCAGTTGCCTTGATTGAATCTCCTGGGATAGATATTCGTGTTAGGTAGTGTTAATAAGAGTAATTTGAAGTCTTTGCTTCAGGTTTTGATTGTTGAATTAGCAGATTTTGTTTGAATTACTTCACACGAGCACGTCTAGGTGAATCACCAGATATTGTTGAAGTTGTAAGAACCCAGAATCTCCACGAGACACTCCCATAAAACTGGTTTTCCTGTCTCGATAAGTTGCTAAAGAGAATTGCAGCAGTTTCTCTTCTCAAATGTTGGCATGTTTTCTAGCTCATCTTATTGCATTTTTGTCCTTAAGTCTGTTAGATTTCTATCTACTTTTGTCGTAAATATCTGCACTTTGTGTTGAATGGGTGAAGATACGTTGGGATCCTGGCCAGGAATGTTTGTCTCGTTTGCAAATTCATAATAATAGCTTCAAATTGCAGATTTGTTTTTCTTTCTTTGTAGCATTCGAATGACCACTTTGCTTGGATTTCTTCCATCTAATTGATTTGTTAAGTGATGTTTAAATGGAAGCAATCTCAAAGTTGTTGTATGGAATCTGTTTTTGCCGAAATTGAAAGAGGTTTGCGCATGAAAATTTTCCAGCACTTATATAATCACTTGCCAAGTTTTTTTGTTTTAGTCTATTTTTAGATGTTGAAGTTATGTACTTGGTGGTTTAGTTTAGAGTTTTGGTTTTGTTTGAGAAAGTTTGATCAAAAGTTGCCTGGGGACATGAATTTGCAAACAGAAAGTGCAGTAATTGCTTGTTTCTTGTTGTAGAATGTTATCTTACGTTAGTCTGCATGCATGCAAAAATAATTCTGAAAATTGCACTTTGACCCCTTGGTTTCTAACTAATGCCGCTATGACCCAACCAATTAAATGTTTTCTTCAATTTGGTCCTTGGCTGTTTTAATTTTTGCAATTTCATTGCTTGCTTTGCTTCAACTAATTACCATGCTTTGTCAATTGCACTTAAGTCATGACCTTGGGGACTTTATGACTAAGTGAGCCTTGTTTTGCCCATTTCTTTTAATTTTTCTTAAATAAAGTGGTGCATTGACCTTTTTATTATTTTGGAGGGTAATTGAATAATTTCACTTCATTGGGGCGTCAATTCAAGGGAGGTACACTCTATCCCTCACTTGCACTACATTTGACCTTACGTGCTCCTACGTGTTATGTGAATATGCATGCCTACCCCGCTTTCCTTACCTCCTTGCGTGCATTTAATTGCTTTTACGTTTATTTAAGCTTTATGGGGTATGTGTACACCTCTTGGCTTGTAATAGATAGGGCTCGGAGAGCATCTTGTCCATTTCCCCTTCCCCTTTATGCTTTTATGGGGTATGTGTACACCTCTTGGCTTGTAATAGATAGGGCTCGGAGAGCATCTTGTCCATTTCCCCTTCCCCTTTATGCTTTTATGGGGTATGTGTACACCTCTTGGCTTGTAATAGATAGGGCTCGAAGAGCATCTGGTCCACTTCCCCTTCCCCTTGCTTGCTTGTTTTTGTTGCTACATGTTAATTGCTTTATTAGGCTCCTGCATCTAGTCGAGCATGCTAAATGTTATGTGCTATGTGTTTACGAGTATTTTGGCATGTCTACTTGCTTTCATAGCCATGAATGAATGGAATGGATGAATGTACGTTTCCGCTAGTCCAACGCTAGTCGGAATTCATAGAATGGGCTAGTCCAACGCTAGACCCTTAGGGATTTCCCCCCATTAGCATGTCATTTGCTTGTTCACCACATATCATGCATTTTTCTTAGTTTTTATCACTTGGCATGCTCCTTGAACCCCCTTTCCCTTCTTTTTAGGATTTTTGCATATCATGATAGTTATAGTGTACATTTGCATGAGAGTCCCCTTCTGATGAGGGAAACGAGCGAGTGTGGCTACTCGATAGCCTTAGCACGCTAGTTTCGCCTTCTAATCAAAGGGAAAATCAAGTCACGATTTAGGTCTCCCCGTACCCAATATGCATGAATTCCCTAGGCTCATGCATTCTCAATCCACTCTATCATTACACTTTCACTTTCGTCTCATTTGCACACATGCACCTTTTTATCACCTTCACTTGCACACGAACACTTTTTTTGTCTCCACTTGCACACGAACCCTTTTATCTTCACTTGCACACGAGCATTTTATCTTCACTCGCACACGAGTACTTTCATCTACATTTGCACACCTTCACTCTTATCTTATTACTTTTATCATTTTTCTCACTTCACACAAACTCACACTTTCACATGGCATGCATTCCACTCATTTTTCACGTCATTTAGGTTTAGGTGTGACCTCTCCAAAAGGATCATTATTGGGCTTCACAATTAATGTGATTGGCACCACTCAACCTTTGAAGAGAAATTTCCCCCAATCCCCCTAGGTCTAGGTTTTTGCATTCATATAGACATATCCAATACGCGATACATACCTTGGGTAGAAAAATTAGAAAAAATTGGTTAAGTCGCGCAACTAGCCTTGCCTAGGTCAAAGGGGTGCCTTGGATTCTATCCTTGCCTTCCCCTTTGTCAAACGTGACCCCCGAACCTTTTTCTTTGGCTTACGTGGACTAGGAGTCGTTTTAAAAAGGGTTTTACTACTTTGTCTTTAAAAAACACTTTTTGGGTGACTTGGTACACCCCAAATCTATACCAAGTGGCGACTCCGTTTTCATATTTAAAAAACCCTTTTTAAAATTTCATTTGGCCAAATCGTCGCTTTCCAAAGTCCCATGGCCTTTTACTTTTCATTTTGCACACGTTCACACTACACTTCACACACACATCACTCACACACATTCACACATTATCGAAAAGTGGGGCGCGACACTATCCGAGGAAACTAGAGTAGTTCAAGAGGATAATCGAGAACCGAGAGCAATTGTCGATGCCCAGACTATTAGAATTTCTGAAGTGGAAACTGAGGTACTTAAGGAACGAGGAAGAGACAAAGGCTCCTAGTGAGCTGTTTCAAAAAGCTGAGAACTGACTTGCAAGGATAGTATACGAAATTAGAGACCGGATGACTAAGTCGATGGTTGGGTGTGTTACCTTGGTTGAACAAGTGGAGAATGACAAGATACTCGATAAGGGACTTGCGATTAAAACTCCTAGTGCTGGAAATAAATTTGATCCTACGGAGGTAGTAGAGACTTTTGGCTCCACCAATCACTAAGCTAGTGATTTAAACTACTTTAATAGTTTTACCAAAGATAGATGGGGTGGTGTTCGCTTAAAGGCCATTGCATTTTGTATTTTGTTTCGCTATGTTTCCTACCCCTTTGAAGCAATTAAACGTTACTCATGAGATGCTTGACTTTATTGCTTTATGACTTCAAATCTATGATTGGGTTGTATACATCTGCGACTATTCCGATGTCTTCCCTTTTATTTTCATTTTGCATGATCAAAGTGTCACTTTTCAAGTTTCATTTATACACACTCATTTTATGTCATGCCTTTGTGAATGTTAAAGTCATGAGCGGCCGAAGAAGTGAAAAAGGATTGAGCGTGAGGGGTTAAACAACCCCAAACTCAAGGGGATGATTAGGGAGCGACTACTGGATCGAACCGAAACCCTAGAAATGAAGGAAAACAATCGCGTAGCTACTGCTATTGATCATACGATTGATGTCCTAGCACGGTTGGTTGAGCACCAAAGCTTTATACCAATCAACCAACCTAAGAACCAAGAAACGTGTAAGGAATTGAGCAATTCTTGAAGTTCGTCCATCTAAACTCACGGAAAATCTAACCTCGAAATAGTGAAATTGATTTGAGAGGATACAATAAGGCACTAGTGAGAACAAGAGATTATGATTTCTTCTCGAATGACCTTGTAAATAGGTATTGAAGAGTAGACTAAGACATGAAATTTTTATATTAAGGAATAAGGTCCCCTTTGTGATACACCGAATGTTAGGAGATTGTTTTTAAAAGAAGATACTAAAATTTATTTCTTTGGGTTTGATTTAAAACCTTAATTTGTTTTAAGGGGACTAGAAACCCTAAATTCTAATAAAAAACCCTAGTTTATTTGTGACTAACCGACTTTCTTAAATCTCTCATATTTTAATCGAAACCCTAATTGTAATCAATGGAATTGTAAAATCCCTCACATTTTTTTAAAATTCCTTTTATTTAGCATTTATTCCTTTCTAATAGCTTTACTACTCATTCACACCCTCAGTAATTTCAATCAACCATAGAATCAAGGGTTTTCCCTTTAACTTCTTAGTTCGGATAAATTAGGGCTTTTTGCATATTTTGACCGTGTGATCACTTGGTGAGATGAGTGCACTAAATCGGTGATTAAGGGTGAGTTTAGAGGATATTAAGTGTGTGAATAGAGGTGACAATAATAAGTTAGTGAATTAGAAAATAAAACCTCAGTATACGCGATTTAAGGAAAATCGACTCGAACCGACGGGTATCATTCGCTACCGATTGGCTACCGATTGAACACACCGTTTGACCACCATTTTATCAAGTTAATCTCATTGTTATTAGAGCCTAAATATCAGTCCTAAATCTGATCAAGGTGGCCGAAATTTTTGACTTCAAGAACTAAGACAAAAGAAAAAATTGAGATGGAAATTGGTGGTGGCAAGTGGCATCAATCCATGCATCTTTGACCCAAATTAGGACTAAGCCTTATAACCTTCTTGGACTTCATTTTCCCTTCATTTTTCATTCCTCTTGGCCGAACCTAGGAGAGAAAAAAAGGGAGAAGAGAACTTCAATTTCATCTTGGGTTTTGCTTGATTTAGTGAGAAAACAAGAAAACTAAACCGATTAACTTGCAAATTGAGAATTTGGGAAGCTTAGGGAGCTAAATTTCACAAGGAGAGGTGAAGGATAACTCTTGCAAGCCCTTTTATTGAGGTATTATGGCTGACCATCCTTTCCTTTTCCCTTACTCTTGTTTGAGTTATATAGTAACTTGAATTCATGCTTGGTGATACCTAATCTAAATGGACTTGATGATTGTAGTCATGAATTTTGAGTTAGGGTTTTGAATGGTTCACTTGTAATTCTTGTTGTTTGGATGGTATATGGTGTAGGTAGGCTTGTATAGGAGGTAGTAGTAGTGGTTTTAAGCTAGAAATGTGAAGTTGCACCTTAAATTCATTGAATTCCAGATTTGAAGCTCTTCACTGCCCTGTTCTGACAACTCTATTTGGCCATGATAGAGGCCGAATTAGGCTTAGCACAAAAAATGAAAGTTATAGGGAATGATGTTCTATAGCTGCCTACAAAATTTCAACTCAATTCGAGGGCTGTAGCACATGAAAAGATAAAAATACCCCTGACTGCCATAGGTAGAGCTCTGTGGACAGTTTTGACATTTCACCAATCTGACCGCTTTTTTTCACCCAGATCCATACTGAATTAGCATTTGACCAAAACACGGATGTTGTAGTGCTATATTTCAGCTTTCTCACCCCCTTGAAAATGCCTCAATCGGACTTTGGTAGCCTGAGTTATTGTCATTTGAATATAGTGCGGTCAACTAGCCTGTTGGTAAGATTCTGGTTTTGTAATTTGAAAAGTTGACCTGGATATACTACAAACTGGACTGAGTGGTCTTCATCAAAGTTGTAACCCTTTATCTTAGCTTTGAAACGATATAAATTGTACCCCAATATGATAAGTGTAGCTTCGGTTGTGTCCGATACGCTAAGCGACGTTAAATCTGTCTTTTGTTTTATGACTGAAACTTCATTTCCGGATTTTCCTAGCTTGATTTTGTACTTGTACGACATTGAGCCTATTGAACGGCTATTGAAATAAAATTATTTTGTGTGTGACTTTGGGACTGATTGAGGAAAAGAATAAAGCCATAAATTGTTGGAAAATAGGTGAACACAAGGGACATGCCGCCCAAATTTTCACTAGAGGTATAAACCGGTCTTTGGAGTTCTGGTTCGGTAATCTGTAAATTTGACTTGGATACACTGAAAACTTGGTTGAGATGTTTTCATGAAAGTTGTAACCCTTTATCTAAGTTTCGAGACACTACCTAGTACATTTTGATCTGATAACCATAGTTTCAGTTATGGTTAAAATCGTGTAACCCGTTTTGTACCATTTTCATTTCCGCGCACGCGCGTATGCATTCCTTTGCCGTTTTGCCGCTTTGATCGTTTTAGTCCTTATTTCCATTTGTGATGGTCGATTCACTGATAGTTGAGTATAATCTTCTGTCACAGGCAGTGACGAACCAGACGGAGTCGGTGGACCCGTATAAAGTGCCTTGATTTACAAGGTAATTTTTTTGAGTGAGTAATTGGGTTGTTTATTGATGTGAAATTGTCAAAGTGCTTTGTATATATTAAATGGATACTTAGGCGAGGGTGTACTTTATCTCACTCGACCTAAACCCATCATTTGTTTTGATTTCATATGTGAGAATACATGCTTTATGTTGAATATCACCCTTTTCCTGTGTGCTAATGGGGGTGATTACATGACTTGAGTTGAAGCCCTTTTTGCTGTGTGCTGTTGGAGTAAGTACTTTATTGTGTACGTTGTTGAGAGATATCATCTATTGAGAGATTGGATATCTCAGGGCTTGGTTCCAACCCGATTCCAAGGGTAGACGAACTATTCGGACCAACCGGGGCTTGGTCGAAATTAGTTCCATGCTAACCTTGGGATTTCGTTCTTTGTTAAAGATTTGATTAAAACTAAGTGATTTTGTTTCGCTCGATCTGCTGTATGCTGTTGACTGGCCAGCGGGGATTGATAAGGTGAACGGGAAAAGTAAGTGGAGTCTACGGACCATGAGTACTTTGGTTGACGGAGTGTCAACAGGCGTTCAAACTCAGGGAATTGAACTGGTTTTGGTGCCACCCGTATCCTACCATTGTGATGTTACCTTTCTGTTATTGATGTGACATATCCTGATTTACTTATTTATTTGGATGTGAGTTTACATTTTTACCCTGATTATTCACTAAGTATATAGCTTACCCCGTTCCATTTATTTTTCTTAGCAGGGGACCGACGCGGGGATGGGTCGGGAAGGTGTTTAGATTTTAGGCTATAGAATAGTTGAATTTGTACTTGTTATAAGTTGACTAGTAAGGTGTATATATTTGTCGTGGTGGTTATAGTTATCAGCTTTTCTAGGGTTTACTTTCTGGTACTCATGGTATGTATGGTTTGATGTGATAGTTTGCACAACTTTTGAAGCTATAATAGAGTAAATAGAACTTTCTTTTAGCGTGAACTCTATTTTCTCATTTTAAGTATTGAGTCCTGACGCGAGTTAGGCAGACGTCCCATTAAGCCCTTTGGTATGCCTCTGGGTACGGTGGGGGCGTCACACCCTTACCTTATTGCGTTTGTAATTACTGATAGTAATCTCGTGGAGACTTAAGAGCTCGCCCATATTAAGTAGAGAATAGTTAAGATTTGTATTCCGAGATAACCTATAAGCAAAAGAATGAAAGAGTATTATGGCTCGAGCTTCCATTATGAATAGCTACTTATTTGATCCTTTGATTTACCTGGCAGGCTAGCATTTGACTTGAACCAACCGGTAAGATGACAAATTTGGGAGAGATACATAAGGAAGCGGACCTTCTTCGAAAGGAGGTAGAGTTTCAAAAGAAATTGGCTGACTACTGGGAAGGACGGTGGAAACAAAAATATACTAAGAAAATTGAGTTGCTATATAAGAACGTAGAACTGGAAACGAAATACAAAGACACTTCTCAAGCTGGTCAGCCATGACTTCTCGTGCGACTTGTGGATGTGAGAACCCGAAAAATTTGCACATTTTCTAGGCATTTTTATTTTTGCCTACATTTTTATACTTGCCTTCAAAATATTAAAGTTTCTATGCATTTTTATAAGCAAGTACAATTTGAAATCATTTTCCTAGTATAAGTTAGTGTACGTTAAATTTGAAACGCATTATAGACGTGGGACCCGCTAGTGCGATAAAATTTTGGTGATTAAGTGATTTTTGTGCTAAGTATTATTATTTTACAAGGTGCTAGGAGACAATTAGAAGTTAACTAGATAAATTACCATTGGTAGACAAAAGGATAGGATTGAAATCCTAAAGAACCATTTGTCACAAAACTAGTGGACCTTGGACTTTTGACTTGGACCAAGGACTTTCTTACCTTTTGAATAAAATCAAAATTTAACCAACATTTTCTTCATTTTGAGCTTCCCTTGGCCGACCCTCTTGAGGAGAAAAACAAGGAGAGAAACTTCAATTTCTACTTCACTTGCTAGCTTGAATCTTGAGTTGTAGCCAACCAAAATTGAAACTACACCATACAAGTGCTTATTAAGGAATGTTGAAGGAGTTGGTGAAGTGATTGTGGGAGAAAAGATACTAAGCTACCATTTTTCTTGAGTTTTTAAGGTATTTTACCAAGAACCTCCTCTTTACCTCAATTAATTGCTAATTAGTGGTTTAAAGTTATAGTTTTGGGAGTTTATGAGCATATTTCATAGTTGGAAGTAGTATTATGGAAATTTCAGTTTTAGGGTTTTCATCTTACCCTGTTCTGCCTGGTTCTGTTCGACCATGATAGAGACTGAATCAGCTTTAGATTAAAACATGAAAGTTGTAGAAAATGATGTTTTATAGCTGCATGTTAAATTTTAGTTCAATCAGAGTACTGTAACTTGTGAAAAGATAAAAATACCACTGACTGCCATAGGTAGAGCTCTGTGGGCAGTGTTGACATTTCACCAATCTGACTGCATCTGTTCACCCTGATCTGTACAGAATTAGCATGTGACCAAAACATGAAAGTTGTAGTGCTATGTTTTAGCTTTCCAACGGCCCTAAAAACGCCTCAATCGAACTTCGGTAGCCTGAGTTATTGTCATTTAAGCATAGTGCGGTTAACTAGCCTGATTGTGAGATTCTGGTTCTGTAATTTGAAATTTTGACTTGGATACATTACGAACTGGACTGAGTGGCCTTCATCAAAGTGTAGTCCTTTTATCTTAGCTTCGAAACAGTATATAAATTGCACACCAGTCCGATAAGCGTAGCTTCGGTTGTGTCCGATACGCTAAGCGACGTCAAATCTGTCTTTTATTTTATCACTTAAACTTCATTTCCGGACATGTCCCTAGCTTGATTTTGTACTTGTATGACATTGAGCCTATTGAACGGCTATTGAAATGAGATTATTTTGTGTGTGACTTTGGGACAGATTGAGAAAACGAATGAAGTCATAAATGGCTAGAAAATAGGTAAATACAAAGGGCGTGCTGCCCAAATTTATGCTCGAGGGTTAGGTAGATATACTTGCGACTTGAGAGTGAATACCGCTTGAACCATGTAGGATATTTGCGTCTTCTTTTATCGAGGTATATAAGTGAAACTTGTACCCTTGAAAAAATGAAATTTACGACTAATAGAAATACATTTTCTTTGTCACTTCGATTCAAACGGAGATTTTAAAGGTTTACGAGCGAGCATAAGTTTTACAAATATTTTACTCATGTCCTTTGCTTTAAATATACTCTTTTCATTTCCAAAACCATATTTATACTTTATCCTAGTAGTTATTCGAATTTTCTTTGGTTCACCTAAATTTTGGATGGTTTAACCGTAATATTTTTCCTTGGTTATTATTAGGGTTCCTTGGTGATTGAGAGTAATACCTGGAAGAACAATTTGGACGTTATTTTGCGTAAATAGGTGAGTGTTCTTTGTTTGTTATGTTTTCATTAACTATATGATTTGTTGTGAATATTTGATTACATGATAAATATTTGTTAAAATGAATTTTGCTAGGCGAGTGTGTACTTTATCGCACTCGACCTAAATGAAATGTGAATTTTCAATATTTAAATGATTAAATGTTAGTTGTGCATGTCTGTAAGCCTTTTTGGCTGAACTAGGCCCTTGCCCTTCGTTGCCGGTCGACTCGAGCCAGAAGCGAACTCGGTTGGGCGATTTGGTGACCCTGGGTGAAAGTTTGGTATACTCGAGTATTACCATGTTGTCGGGTGGAGTCTGGCCAATGTCCAGAAGAGGGAGAAATGAAAGGAATGAACGAAAGGAGATTTTCAATTACAAATGAAATTTTAAATGTTGGACGAATAAGGAAATGAAAGGAGAAGGAAAGAACGAGAGGCTCCACGTGAGCATATATCCTTTTAAGTGCTTCTATCTTGTAAATGTTCTTGGATTATTTGTTATCTATGATTCATGCCTTGGACTTAATTTTTTTTATTGTGTGTCTGGAACCTCACTGAGTTTTTAACTCATTCCGTTAGTTTTATTTTCCTTACAGAGAATACGAGCGAGAGCGTGAGATCAGTACAGACTAGCTTGGACTAGTTCTTTTGAATTTTGTTTTTTTTTTATTTTCTCACGCTAGTGCTGTGAAGAGTTGGATGTATTAAGAACTGAGAACTTTCGTTTTATTTGGGATTGTATTGTATATTATTTTGAGATAGTAATAAATGTAAGTATGCGTTTCAAGTTTGAGTTTGGTTATTTCACTTATTCTCGAGGTTTTATCTTATTTTGTGTTAGGATCGAAGACAACCAATCGAAAAGCCAATCGATAAGCAATTAAAAGATCACAATATAACAATAAATAAATAAAAGGGAAAGAATTGCAAACCAATTAACTACCCAACTCCTCTTGAGCTTGTAGATTAATTCAAACAATCTTCTTCAAGTTGATGAATTACAATCACTCTTGTGTACAAACGGAGGTTCACCTCCTCCTTACCCCGAACTCCACTCGGTCAAGTTAGGACATTTTACTATCACTCAGGATAACCCTCATAGAGCTACACTCATGAAGTATTCACTCATAAATGAAAAGCTTACAATGAACCTCACACCACTAAGACTACAAATCTTCTTTGAAGAGTATTTTCTTGCTAAAATCACTCTAAATCTTTTGTATCTTCAGTGTGCCAAAGTTGTTTGATGTATCTGACCAACCACTATTTATATAGGACCAAGAAAGTGCCTCAATAATGCTTCCAACGGATAGAAAGTAGCTGAAGAGTCAACTAGCCGTTGGAGTGTCGAACGTCCGATAAACCTATTTTTTGCGTCCGACAGCAGGCAGTGAGTTTAAGAGATTTTCTTCAATTCTTTCGGACGTCCGGGTGGTTGGTTTTCTGCTTCCGAAGGTATGATGTAAAACTGGAAATTTTTCTTCAATTCTTTCGGACGTTCGGTAGGCTGATTTTCTGCGTCCGAAGTTGCGCAATGATTGTCGGACGTCCGATCATGACTTCTTGAGATCCGACAGCTTCAGCATACTTTGTCCCTTTCAAATGTGATTAATCTTTGAATCTGATTTGCTTCATAGCTGAAAGTATTTCTTGAAAAGATATTAGTATTATCTATTGTTTTGTAAACATCAAAAGATAGGAACAAGGTCAACATTCTCCCCCTTTTTGATGATGACAAAACAATGGATGGAAGAAGGAAAAAGATTGAGCATATGAGCATAAGCTCCCTCTCACTCATAGCATCCAAACTTATAATCTCAGAATAACTCCCCCTCACAAATAGCATAACTCCCCCTTACATATAGCATCTATTTCTCCCCCTTTTTGTCATCATAAGATGAGAGTAAAAATTAGCTACCAAAATCCAGCAACAATAACAGAGAATCCAATATTCCAAATAAAAATAGAGAAATGACAGCAATTACCAACATATCACAACAAATCATCATGAGATCGACATTATTCTTTTTACTCCCTTTTTGACATCATACAAATTCAATAAAAAATCAAGAAAAACTTAGTTCACAGCATCAGAAACATCAAAAGAGAATTACAAAAGAACATTATGAACAAGAATCTCATCAATCTTACCAAAATCTCCTACTTGTTAAAGTTAGTATCATGTCTAACTATCCACATGCATTTCATCCCTTTTTTCATATTCTTTCTCACATAGCAATCACTTTTCATGTGACCTTTTTGACAACAGAAATTAAACATAATCAAAGAATTATTTATATAAACAGGTTTAATAAATCTTACTTGTCTTCTCTTATAAATAGCAAATTTGTTGAAATTAGAATTCAACCTATTCTTTTGAAAACAGACTTATTTTTTGTGTTTAAGCAACTCATTTAGACCATCCATTCTTCTTTTCAAATCACCTTGTTCCTTTTTGAACAATTCACAAAACTTTATTTTTCTATCAAGTTCAAAGTGTAAAGTAGTCTCACTCTTTTTGAAATAATCATTTTCAACTTTCAACCTTTTGTTTTGTTGAAAAAGATTTGCATTGTCTTGAAGAAGAAAACTAATTTTGTGTTTCAATTCCTTGTTTCTAACATAAGATTCTTTCAAACTATCATACAATTTTTTAATGAAAGATTCAAGATCATCATCAGTTTCATCATCACTATCAAATTGAGAGTTACAAGTTGTTACCTCATCACCTTCAATGGCCATGAAAGCCAATTGAGCAGATTTTTCTTCCTCTTCAATTTCACCATCGGAGTTGCATTCATTCCATGTGAACTGAAAGTTATTGAATCTGGATTTTCTTTCACTTTTCCTCTTCTTCATTGGGCACTCACTTGCGTAGTGTCCAGATTGGCCGCATTCAAAACACTTATCAGTTTACTTTTTGTTGAACTCTAGCTTCCCTTTGTTTCTCGAGTTGTTGAACTGATTTGGGAATGAATTGCTAGGTCCACCTTTTCTGAATCTCCTCTTGTTGAGTATTCGTTTCAAACTTCTTGTGATGAGTGCAATATCACTGTCACACCTTCTATGTCATCCTCATCTAAGGAGGTTGAATCATCTTCATCTTGTGAGGCTTTTAGAGCAATACTCTTTCTTACCTTTGCATCCTCTTCCTCTTGCACTTTGGACTTAAGTTTCAGCTCATAAGAGGTTAGAGAATTAATAAGTGATTCAATAGGCATAGTATTCAAATCTTTAGCCTCCTCAATAGCAGTCACTTATTTTCCCAATCATTGGATAAGGCATTCAGAATTTTTCTGTTTATCTCACCTAAAGAGTATTCCTTTTCCAGCACCTCCAAATCTTTAATGAGGTCATTGAATCTACAATACATCTTATCAATATTTTCATGAGGTTCCATCTTGAACGATTCATACTTGGTAACCAGAATAGATTTCTTTTGTTCTCTAACATTCTCACTACCTTCATGAATTTCTTTCAATTTGTCCCAAATTTCTTTAGCTGACATGCAACCCTTGACTCTAATAGATTCATTTGAGTCTAAAGCACAATATAACACATTCATGACTTTTGCATTTAAGGTGAGATGAGCTCTATCCATAACAGTCAGTTCACTTCTTATTTTTGGTCTAGATCTATGAGTATTTTCATCTATAAGAGAGGCATCATATGGACCTTCACTAATAATAAACCACAATTCAATATCAATTGATTACAAAAATATAATCATTCTTTCTTCCCAACTCACATAATTTGATCCATTAAACATAGGTGGTCTAATCACAGAATGTCCTTCAAAAAATATGGCATTATTGGTTGTCATTTTTACTCCAAAGCCGATTGAGCTTAATATCTAGGAGACCAAGCTCTGATACCAATTGTTAGGATCGAAAACAACCAATCGAAAAGCCAATCGATAAGCAATTAAAATATCACAATATAACAATAAATAAATAAAAGGGAAAGAATTACAAACCAATTAACTACCCAACTCCTCTTGAGCTTGTAGATTAATTCAAACAAGCTTCTTTAAGTTGATGAATTACAATCACTCTTGTGTACAAACGAAGGTTCACCTCCTCCTTACCCCGAACTCCACTCGGTCAAGTTAGGACGTTTTACTATCCCTCAGGACAACACTCACAGAGCTACACTCATGAAATATTCACTCATACATGAAAAGCTTACAATGAACCTCACACCACTAAGACTACAAATCTTCTTTGAAGAGTATTTTCTCACTAAATTCACTCTAAATCTTTTGTATCTTCAGTGTACCAAAGTTGTTTGATGTATCTGACCAACCACTATTTATATAGGACTAAGAAAGTGCCTCAATAATGCTTCCAACGGATAGAAAGTAGCTGAAGAGTCAACTAGCCGTTGGAGTGTCGGACGTCCGATAGACCTGTTTTTTGTGTCCGACAGCAGGCAGTGAGTTTAAGAGATTTTCTTCAATTCTTTCGGACGTCCGATAGGTTGGTTTTCTGCGTCCGAAGGTATGATGTAAAACTGGGAATTTTTCTTCAATTCTTTCGGACGTTCGGTAGGCTGATTTTCTGCGTCCGAAGTTGCGCAATGATTGTCGGACGTCCGATCATGACTTCTTGAGCGTCCGACAGTTTCAGCATATTTTGTCCCTTTCAAATGTGATTAATTTTTGAATCTGATTTGCTTCATAGGTGAAAGTATTTCTTGAAAAGATATTAGTATTATCCATTATTTTGTAAACATCAAAAGATAGGGACCAAGGTCAACATTTTATTTGAAGAGTTTGAGTGAGTCCTGGCGAGAGTTAGGTAGGCGGTCCGCCTAACCCTTTGGTTCGCCTTAAGGAAAGGTGGGACTGTCACAGTGGATACTGTAGTAAGCCCAACCACACGGAGAATGAATGTTGGAAGAAATCGGAAAAGTGCTTGTATTGTGGTGGCACCGAACATCAGATTTCAGGTTGCCCCAGTGCCCCTAACAAATGGAAGAAATACTCAGCAGCCAATTAGGTTCAATTCAAAGCAATCGAATGCCAGATAAGAGTAATTAATACTAATGGCTGTGAAGAGGACCGAAGTAGTGGAGGTTTCACAAGTCGAGATGGTTTGACTTCACTCGAGGGATAGAGGTTATAGTTTTACCTTAGACTAGACTGGCACTTCTGGAGACTCAATCTTTTGCATAAGGGAAAGTCTTTTGTTATTTTGTATCTTGGCAACTTGGCACGTTTTGCTATAATCTTGTTGTTTCCCCTTTTCCTTTTGGAATGATTTGATAAATCTCTTCCAGCTGGATGTAATTATTATGATCTTTATGACATATGAAAATTGATTTTATGACTTACATGTATATTTAAACCTTGCCCCACACTTTTAGATTTATAATGAAACATGAACGATAGTAGACGTGATCGAGATCATACTTGAGAATATAAGCAACCCTGAGGCCTTGGAGGTGACCAGGGATCGGGGCCAAAAATCGAGAACTTAGGGTTGAAGTTGGGATCCAATGTTTGGTTGTCAATTTTATATATTAAAATTTTGAGATTTGGGTTAGTGAAAGGAAACATTTAATAGATTTAATGAGTCTAACGATTAAGGGACCAAATCTAATAATTGGGATGGGAGTTTGAGGCTATACATAGACTATCGAGACTGGAACAATGTGACCATTAAGAACAACTACCTTTTGTTTTATATGGATAAGAATTCGATCAACTGTAAGGAACCGGGATACTATCCAAGTTGGATTTAAAGTAGAGCTATTATCAGATGAGGATCCTAGAAACTGATGTGGTTAAGACTGCTTTCAATTTAAGACATGGACACTTTGCATTTTTCAGTACGCCCTTCGGGTTGACTAATACACTAGTAGCATTTATGGACCTAATGCATTGGAGTTTAAACCGTATTTGGATTAATCTGTTGTGGCATTTATTGATGATATATCGGTATACTCTAATGTTTGAGAAGAGCATGAAAAAACACCTGATGATAGTTTCACAAACTTCGAGAGGGCGCCAGCTTTCGTTAAGTTCAATAACTGTGAGTTCGACTGGGAGAAATAGCCTTTCTAGGTTGTACAATATCTAAGGAAGGAATTGTTACTGACTCAACTAAAGTGGAAGCTGTTTAAGAGGAAACGACTAGAAAGTCCTACCGAAATTTGGAGTTCTTAGAGGTAGCCGAATATTACCGTTGGTTTGATTAAGGATTTTTCTAAGAATGCAAGACTTGGCAAGTTATTTGGGATTCTAAATGTGAGGAAAAAATTTTGAAAGTGAAAAATGTTTAACCGATACACCTGTGTTAGCCTTACCGAGCAGAGGAGGTAACTTTGTGATTTATACAGATGTTTCAAAGGATGGTTTAGAATGTATATTAATAATACATGATAAGGTGATTGTATATGCCTCTAGGAAGTTAAAATACCACGAGAGAAAGTAGCCAACTCATGATTGGGAGTTAGTGGCTACAATATTTGCATTAAAGAAGTGAAGACATTACCTATATGAGGTAGACATGAGGCCGATTAAGTTGCCCTATGACTCAGAAGTTAAAATGCCTATTGGGAAAAATCAAGGTTTGATTGCTAGTTGAATGAATAGAAATTGTGAAGTATAAGTTGGAAAACATAAGTTAGTGATTGATCTGATAGGCTTAACCATGAATGGATTGATCTGTAAGTGAATTTCGAGGGCGAAATTCTTTTAAGGAGGGAAGGATGTGAGGACCCAAAAAATTTCTTATTTTTATCGAATATTATTGGTTTATTTAAATATTTACTCACCTATTTTCTCCAAATAATTTATTTCAACCTTTTAGACCCAATTACATGAAACTATGGCTTACATGTATTTTTAAAATGATTTGTTACAAAAATTATTTTTGGAAAGCTCGTTTAGTGAGAATAGTGAATTCGCGTTTGGAGGCAATAATCGATTCGAGGGTACAACGAGCTTGGAAATTGAAAATTTATACATTAGTTTTAAAATAGTTATTTTTATGTTTAAGTCCTCAAGTACTAGATAGTTATACCATCGTTATAAGAATTCCTTAGAAATTTCGCGTTATCGCGCACAAATCGGAAATACGCGGTTTCACGCGCGCAATTATTTGAGGGATATTAGACCCTTATTTTTAAACTATTAAGAGTGAATAATAATAGTATGAATGGAAGTGCATTAAAGGTTTAGGGCACAAGTAAAACAAATCTGAGAGGAAACGAGCACGAAAAGCACGCGCATTATTTTCTTAGTGAACTTGGAGTAATTTTGGGCCACATATTTTAAGCTTCCTTTAGAAGCCAATAACATCAGATTTCCCTCCCTGACATACACTCAAGCAACCGAACCTCACAAGGAGAACAAGACCAGAATTTCTTCACCTTCTCTCTCTTCAATCTCTTGCTCAAATCACTTCAAAATTTAACAACTTGCAAATTACTTGGTATCATCTTATGCTAGGAGAAGAGCTGCATTTCCACGGTTTTCTTGGGCTTAAGGTGATTGAAAATTTCTGCTCTAGCCATCTAAGGAGGTAAATGATGATCAACCTCTTGAATCTTGGTTTATATAAGTTGTATTGCACTTGTGAGCTCATAGATTCATATGGGTAGTTTTATATTATTGGAAATCTTGTGAGTGGGCTCTATGAAATCCCACAATGGCTTTGATGAGATTGGATGTTAATTGTGTTGATTAAGTGTTAATTTAGTAGAGCTAAGTGTTAAAAGTGAAAAGGAAATCAAATGAGGGGTTGCATGTTGAGGTGCCGGTTCTGCCCCTGCTTTGCCGCACCTGTTGGTGCAATTTTTTGTGGTTAAATTCACTTGATTTTGATATAGATATTGTCGCGCCCCACTTTTTGAGTGTGTGAGAGTGTAGTGTGTGGAATATGTGTGTAAAAATGAAAATAAAAGGCCGTGGGACTTGAATATGCGACGATTTGGCCAAACAAAGTTCAAAAAGGGTTTTTGAATGGAAAATGGAGTCGCCACTTGGTATAGAGTTAGGGTGTACCAAGTCACCCAAAAATGATTTTTTGAAAAGCAAAGTAAACAAACCCCTTTTTAAGAACTTTTAGGTCTACGTAACCAAAGAAAGGGATCAGGGGTCACATTTGATAAGGGAGAAGGCAAAGGCAAAGCCTAAGGCACTCCCTTACCCTAGCCAAAGCTAGTTGCGCGATTTAGCCCCACGTTTCCTAATTCTTCTACCCAAAATATGTGTTGCATGTTGGATATGACTAATGGATATGAAAAAGAAATGCAATCCTAAATCTAAAATGTCTCTTACGAGGCTTTTTGGTCCCAACCACATGAGTTGTGGTGGCCAATGAGGAAAGTCCTTATAGAGGTCGCGAATGATGCAAATGAAGACTCAAATATGAGTGCAAGTGTGAAAATGTAAGAAAACGTGCATGTGTGCGAATGTAAGACAAGTGCATGTGTGCAAATTGGGAAAATAAAGGTGTTTGTGTGCAAATGGATGAAAATATAATAGTAGATACATATAAGTGCAATTGGGTGCAATTGGTGAGGTAGAAAACAAATGATAAGAGAAGAAAAATGTGCAAACATGGCATGTGGATTGAGAAAAATATAAGTTGTGAGAAAATGTGAATAAAAGAGTGAGGAAGTGATATGATACGAATGAGAGTGCATGAACCTAGAGGAATGCATCAAGTCGGGTACGGGAATGACTCCTAATTTCACGACTTTAATTTTTCCTTTGATTGGAAGGAAGAACTAGCGTGCTAAGGCTATTTTGTAGCCACACTCGCTCGTTTCCCTTATCGAAAGGGGACTCTCAGGCAAATGTACCCTATACCTAGCATGAGGATGCAAAAACCTAAAATGAAAAGGAAAGGGTTGGAGGGGCATGCCAAATGCTAAAAAACTAAGAAAAATGCATGAAATGTAGTGAAACATGCAAGTATGAACTAGCGAGGGAAATCCCTAAGGGTCTAGCGTTGGACTAGCCCATATCTATGAACTCCTACTAGCGTTGGACTAGTGGAAAACGGGGCAATGAGCCACGACTAGCGTTGGACTAGTGTGGTGACGTGCATTCATCCATTACATTCATCTATGACTATAGAAAGCAAGTAGACATGCCAATCACCTATAAGCACGTAGCACATAACACTTAGCATGCTCGACTAAATGCAAGGGCCTAGTAAAGCAAATTAACACGTAGCAACAAAAGCAAGCAATCAATCTAATGAACCTATCACATTTGCTAACTAAAACAAAAGGGGAAGGGGAAAAATGGACAAAATTGCTCTCCAAGCCCTATTTATTACAAGCCAAGAGGTGTACACATGCCCCATAAAGAATAACTTAATAAAAACAAAAGCAAATGAATAAATGAAAGGAATTAAGGAACGGCAAGGAAAGCAAGTAGACATGCAATTCTCACTTAGCACGTTGGAACACGTAGGAGAAATGAAAATCAAGGAAATAGAGGTTACCTCCCTTGCAATTGGGCCCCAATGAATTGAAATCACTTATTTGCCCTCAAAAATACAAAGAAAAGGTCAAGGCACCAATTTAATTAAGAACATTAAAGAAAATATGCAAAACACAAGCTCACTTGGTCATAAAGCCCCTAAAGTCATGAATTAAGTGCAATTGAAACAAAGCATGGTAGTCAATTGAAACAAACAAGCATTGATGTTGTAAAATTAAAAGCTACCAAGGACCAAATTGAGGAAATCATTCAATTGATTGGGTCATAGTAGGACAAGGGGAGACTTGGAGGGCCAAAGTGTAATTTTTGAAAGCTTTCATGCAAGTTCATGCAATGACTACGGGACAAGCTTCAGGAAATAAAGAAAAGAGCTTGCAGCTTCTTATTCCCAAGCTTGCTGCAATTTTATTTGGGAGCTCTTGCAACCCCATGAAACCCTCGGCAAACAAGAAACATGCAAGACTTTAATCCATTTCCTATTAAACACAGCTAAACACCTATTAACAATAGGACTCTTGGAAGACTTTCATGCAATGAACGAGGACAAAAACTTGTGCAACTGATTTCTAAGCTTCAACAACCGAAAATGAAAATTGCTGCACTTTGATTTCAAACTCAAATTTCCGATTCAACTACACAGCTTTGATCAGTTATTTTTCAACCTAACATCACAACTTTAAACCAAGTCACAGACTATACCACTACCATGATCCAAACAAGTAAGAAACTTAGAAAGACATCATACTCAATTCTGGAAAAACATGCATGCAACTATGGTTCGGTAACCTGACTGCTTTTGATTCAAATGTTTTAAGGACTCAAACATGCAAACTCAAATCAATCTTCCACTGCCCCCTCCTCACACGAGACTAACTAGCAAAATCAGAAGAGGCTAAAGCCTGGTGCATAGTCACGGGGGAAAAAAAAACAGACAGCAAAGTATATGCGGCTATCTATGCTCTGCTGCAAATTTTCTGTTACAAGTTCGCTGCTCCAACTTACCCGAATGGGTACAAAATGCAATAGAAACTCCAGGAGGATAACTTGTGACGAAGATGCACACTACATACCAAACCAAGCAAAAATTTTAACCAACAAAGGAAAGAGGCAAGGTCCGTCCACGCTGCTGCAACAAGCCGAGGGCTTTGAATTTGTTGCAGCAGCTTTGAAAAACTTAGCTCCAGCCACACACAGCGCAGTTTTCACAAACAAAACCCAACAAAACTTTATTTTCCTAACACTAGGAACGGACATTTCCTTAGACACAACAAAGCATCAAAATGGCATGGATTCCCTGTTCTGCATGAACCACTACTGCTACTCCATGAAACAAAACAGCACCGAATAGTTATTTGAGACAGACCCATGTAAATTTTGTTCCTTCCCTTTTTTTTTGTGATGCAGCAATGTACCAGAACACCAGGCCCGTTCTTTGATTTTTAGGAAAAACAAATAAATTTCAGATAAAACACCAACGGAGAACTATCAGGCAACCAGAATAAACTGAAGACAGAAAAGAAAGGAAGCATCTTTATGAGCAAACTGCAAGGGAATCATTACAAGCTGTCCATACCGTCTACAAGGGAATCAAATATTGGAGAATGAATCAGCAAGGACCCATTTTCGACTCCTCAGTAGCATGCCAAACGAAAACCAAAGATCTGAACACATTTGTAACCTAACTAAAGGAAAAAGAGTTTACCTTTGCGTTGCTGTTCTGACCCTGATGTAAGGTATCCTCCAACAGAGAAATGGAACAGGAAAGAGGCTTCGTTTGAACAGCTCCAGAAGATAATGAAACCTTTGATCTACCTTCTCCCTTGCTTCACGATCTTCCTTTTCGTTCTCAACTTTCCAGAACCCCGGCTTCTGTTTCTCTCTCACTCTCCGTTATCTTTCTCTCGGTTTTCCTCAAACTCACCGTTCTCTCGTTCTTTCTGGCTTTTTCCCAGTCTTTCTCTCCTCTCCTCCCAGATTCTAGCCGTCACTAAATGCCCTAAACCCTCAGCTCTCGTTTGGTTTTTGTTCAAACCCCAGCCGTCCCTCTCTCTGCTTTTCTTCTCCGCCGTCAACTTGGATCCTTTCCCCCTCCTTTCTTTGTTGTCCGTTTTCCTTTCTTTTTATATGGCTCCCAAAACTCAACCCTATCAACAATGGTTTGGATGAAGCCAGCTGGCTTGTACTCTCTCCATCAAACGGAGCCAACTCCAGGCCAAAATAGCCGAGAAATGCTGCTGCAATTTTCCTGCTGCGGCTGAAACCGAAACGTGAATTTTCTTTTTTTTTTAATCACTTAATAACAATAATACAAGAATAATAATTTAAATAAAAATCAGATAATAAGAAGCAAACTCGGAATAAAAGATAGAAAATAAAATGCTTAACAACAAATTATGTTTGATTAATGATCTTCTTTTTTCCTTTTTTTTTCTTCTTTTTTTTTCATATTTTCCCCAAAAAAACATTGAATTTAAATCAAAACAACTAAAGCATAATTCTTGAATGCTTTTCTTTTTTCCCGAGAAATTCTATGCTAAAACTTAAAAATGAAATAATAAAATAAAACACTAAAAAACTAAAAAGTGAATAAACCTAGCACGACAAATAAAATTAAAAGTAAATGAAATTACACTGAAAATTTGGTGTCTACAGATATGTTGTATAGGCTGTGTGGAAAGTTTTCACCAAAAATTATCCAATTTGGTAGGCCAAAAATTAAGATTTCGAAAATGTAGCAAAACTGGAAACGTAACCAGAGCCTCTCTGGCAGTGATTTTGTTTCGGACATACGTCTTTGCTTCGACGTCAAAATTGAGTACTATTTATGACATTAGAAACTAGACATTTCCAATTTTCCAACGGTATAAAATGCATGCCTTGATTCCACCCGAGTGAGCCATACCAACCTTGGAAAGTTGCCTGTTCTGTTTCTCGTCCGTACTAGAAGCCCTGTTTTGAGTTGTGACTTGATGCTCAAATATGAGCTAGTTGTGGAAAGAATTTTAAAATGACCTTTTGAGAAATTGTAGCCTTATGAATGTAGTTTTCAATGCCACTGACCACACTCAATTCCGAGTTCAATTGATGAGTTGTGGCCAGATTTTAGAGATGTCTTCGTGAAAGAAAACCCTAATTCTAGACTGATTTATAGCTAATCTTGATTTGGGACTTGTTATTCGAAATCCTTGGTGTTAATCACCTACCAAACATATTTTGGGATGTTTCCTAGACTTTGTATTCATAATGAATCATGTTCGAGGAATTTTCGTTGGCCAAATGTTTGAGAAAAGGAAAATTGAAGTACAAGGCAGATTTGCCTTAGAAATTCTTGAAACTTTAGTGGCTTTGTTAACTGAATTTCTGTACGAATTTTTATATGAAATTTGACAGAGGAATAGCCCTTATATGGTAGTGTAATACTGCCAAATTTGGTGTCATTCCGAGTCCATTTCGATACCCAACTAAAGGCTCAAAGTTCATGCTTCAAATCTGGAAAATCCCTGTTCAATGAGGAAATTTCAGTAACTTTGAGCCGCTATATTTTGGTGCTCAAAACTCCAATTCTTGTTCTGCTTGTTTTGTTTTAAACTTTGATTGTAACTCTAATTGAGTTCCAAATTTCAGAGGCTAGTTCGTATTGTGTGAATTTTGCCAAATTTCCAAAGTTGGCCAAAAACCAACCCCAAAAACTGCCTTAGTATTCAAAACAGCATCTGGAACCCAAAATTTGAATGTCTTCTATTTGGAATCATAGAAAAGTGTCTTCTAGGAAATTTTAGTACTTTAGAAGCAGTTTCTAACAGTACCAAGTTTTCCAATTTTGGACTTACAGAGAGTGAGATACGATTTTTTAAAGATCGCTCGACAAATCTGAAATTTCCGAACTTAAAGGAAATTGAAGGTTGCAAACTTTCTATTTTCCTTGGATATTGCTAGACCGTTTTACACTTGATTTCAAAGATGAAAAACTGATTTCACTTGTGTTTTAAAACCCCATTTTTGAGTCTCGATTTACGGGTAATTAAGGCTCATTTTCGTAAAATTTTCTTAGATTGTACAAGTGTGCAATCTTCCTTGATAATTGGGGTTTATAAGTGATAGTTCATTATTAATTGCTCAGGCACTCAAGAGGACCTTCAAGAGGATCTCACGGGAGACGCCTAAAACAAACGCTTGTACTTGCTTCTTGATTATTTGGTGAGTGTTAAGTGTATGAGTACTTGATGCATGCTTAACTGTTATAAATGATTGGAGATTTTGAAAATGGAGTCGAGTGTGTACTTTACCGCACTCGTTCTCATTCGAATGAATCATGATTGAATTAATTGAAATGAAATGAATGAAATGAATGATTGAATGATATTGAATGATTGAATGAATGAAATGTTATGCTATTGCTACATACGTCGTTGGAGTGAATCTACTCGACTCACAAATGTACATGGGGGACGCCCAATTCTCACTGGCCAACCTTGGACTCGAGCCGGCAAGGGCTTGGTCGGGCTCCTTGGTTAACCATGAGAAAACGTAAGCTTGACCTAGCAAGAGGTCTTGCCTGGCATACTTGAGCAGTATCGCCTCAAACAAATGAAAGGCGGGCTCAATGCAGGGGTATGTAATGGTGAACGGGGACATGATAAGTGAGGTTCTACGGTCTATAGCCTACCCGATTGATGGAGTGTCAACTCGTGGAGGTTCTTGATCGTGCAAATGGAAAATAGCTCCTGAGAGCTCCTATATCCTTGAATTGTTTCTATTTACTCTTCTTACTCGAATTGTCATTTACTTGAATGTTATTGTTTTACTCGTTAATTGGGATTGTTACTTGGACAATGTGCTTGCATGTGTGTTCTTGGCCTCACGAGCAATCGCTCACCCAGTAGATTTGTTTTCCTTAACAGGAAAGAACCTGGAGTAAATCTCGGAGTAACCCTCTGGATATACTTGTGTATTAGGGTTTCAAATGCAATTGGCTAGATATTTTGGCTATTGTATATTTTGGGATTTGATGTGTATTTTGGAAAATCCGATATAAGAATTGGATAATCACTGTATTTTGAACTGGTGGTGTAAGACTTGGACAGTCGGTTATGGAAGCAACTTCTGTTTAGTAGGCTTGTATTAATTGTTATATATTGTTAAGCTTGAAAGTTTCTGCACTTTCTTACTTTATCTTGTCGTAATGACTAGTATGGTATTAAGATTGAATCGAATTGTCTTGAGTCCTGGCGAGAGTTGGGCAGGCGTTCCGCGGATACCCTTTGGTTTGCCTTAGGGAGAAGTGGGGGAGTCACAGAATGACCCCCTGTACAAAATCAAAGAAATTTAGACTTCTATAAAGAAAGAGTTTCATGTTGATGTCTCATACAAAAAAGTTTGGTATGCCAGACGTCGGGCGATTGACATTATCTATGGCGATTGGCTGACATTTATATCACTACTCCCGACATATGTTTAGAAGTTCTAGTTGTCCAATAGTGGGACGGTTGTTGTTTGGAATCATCATCCATTAAATATAGCTTCCACTACGATTTTTGACTATGGTTTTTGGGTATTTGCTCCTGTCATCCAAGCATTTCGTCACTTGAAATCGGTCATATGTATGGATAGTACATTTTTAAATGAGTCATATTAGGAAAATTTGCTAATAGCCATTGGATTTGATACCTGCGACCATATGTTTCCTATGGCATTCACACTAGTTGATGAAGAGAACAATCGAAATTGGAGTTGGTCATGAGATTATTGTGAATACACGAGTGTGCAGATGTACAAAACGTATATGTGATATCAGACTGCCATCATAGAATCATTCATGCCATGTGAAACTTAGAGAAGTGGAAGGAGCCATTGGTGGTCCAGCAATTCTGTTTGGTTTATGATCGAAATAATTTCACTCAGAAATTTAGGAATGAAAAATAATTTTCATTTGGGACAACTGTATTAAACCCTAATATATTGAACTTAATTTTTTTGTTTTGCTTGATTCCATTAGATTTTTTCACACATGTTTTGTAGATTTAAAAGTCTCATGTGGGTTGCAAAAAAAGCAAATCAGGCTCAAAAGTACGAGAAATTCATGAATGTTATTTTTAAGTTAAATCCTGAGGCATACGGATGGTTAATCGATGGATCCATTAGATCAGAGTAGTGGGCATTATGTAAGGATGGTTGTGACGGTCCCATCTCCTTCTAGGGTGTACTCTAAAAGTTTGCGGATCGTCTGCCTAACTCTCGCTAGGGCTCACTATTATCACATTAACTTCATAGATAATAGTTAAATAACTCTCACTAATATTTACATTAACTTCAAAGATAACATCTGATAAAACAAAAGCCAACCGTTCAAGTCTTATACGATACCTAGTTTAATACAAAAGCTTCAACCCTTAATAGGATACTAAAGAGGTGCACAAATACAAAAGTCTTCACGCCAAGATTGTAAGATTCCCCGTTCAAACCCTGATCACCAATTCCTATAAGAAAAACAAAGCTAAAAGGTTGAGTTAAAACTCAGTGAAGTTTACCGAGCAAGTAACAGTTAATAAACACTTAAATCATTGCAATTAAACAAACGGTACACATTTGACTGGACAATCACATTCAAAAGGATACGCACTCCACCTGGAAGTCATTTCAATGTTATTGAGCTGTCATTTCAGAGTCACGAGACAATCATTTCAATATCATTGCATTTACTCCGCCAATTCACCCCCTTATATCCTCCAAAACAATAAACAATCCCCTACATTCAACAATCAATTCAGTAATCTCTCAACTTCCGGGTAGTACTCGAGTATACCAAAACATTTACCCAAAGCTACCATCCAATCCGATCAAGCCCCTTGCTGGCTCGAATAGTCCGTTGAACAGAGGGTTTTGGGGCCCAGTTCAGCCAAAGGCTTACATTCATGCACATTTATAGTATCATTCAATCAATAATCAACCTTCGACCTCAACTAAGTCGAGTGCAATAAAGTACACTCCCGATTTAGAAGGTGAGGGACCATTGATATACACATCACAATAAACCACTAGCAATATTCAAAACAAGTACATTTCTCACATAAATTCAAATAAAGAAACTTAACCAGTTAGGCATATACATTCGACAACACTCACCAAGGATTCAAATAACTACTATTGAGTCTCGAGTTGGTTTCCTGGTTCACGGCTACTTCCTGGTACAAGTTAATAATTTCAAAGTAAATATATAATTTGTAGATGATCATTCATTATTCATTTATTTAAACTTATTAAAATCAAGTTTGACCTTAAAATACAATTGTAACATTCTCAATATTTATTCATCATTTTATTTTCAAAACTTATTGACTTTATTATTTTTAAACCATGAAACATACATACCTTCAAGTTTATAAACTTGTATAACGTTCAAACCAATTTACTTTCTCAATCCAATATTAATTATGGCTTATAGATACTCCATTTTCCCTTTTAAAACTAACTAAACTCTGGGTTGTTTGTGAATTAAATTTTGTTCCACAACCCTAACCTCCCAAGTTTTATAGTCTCTAAAATACTATGAAAACCAATTTAAGTGATTAGGAGCCATTTCATGTATATAGCCATAACAAATTACCTTAGAGTTTCTAAACATCATATAAGTCTTAACTCATTACCATTCAACCCATCCACGTAAATCCAACAATATTACTTCAAGCTTTCGGCCAAGAACTTCATTTTCCACTTGATTAAAGCACCAAATACTTAACATACATTTGATCTAACACGAATTAGGATAAGAAACATCTAATTGTAGCAGATGGTTCGACCAAACCATGCACAAAATCTGTCATCAACTATCGTGGCCTTCAAGCAACTCCCTAGCAATATATCAGCCCAATGTTTGCCGTTTCACTCAAGTTCCTCCTTCCAATTTTATATCCCAACTAGACAGGTTAATCACATTTATTAAGCTACAAAGTAGCCTTGTACAGAACGTATAAGATTTTGCAGTTAACTTAGAGAAAAAGACTGATCAGCTCTTCCCTTCCTCTCTCGGTCATGAGGTAATTCAATAACACATTTCATAGTTTTCCTCCCTAATTTCTTTCAGTTTAACCCCAACTCATTGTGCCAATACAACTATTAAACTACAGAGCAGCCTCACATGTCAGATATGAAAGTTCACAGAGTTGAAGTTTGAAAGAAAAACTGATCCCACGTTTATTTCTCCCTCTCGGCTCTCTCTCAACAGATTTCTTCAGCTTTCTTCGTCAAATTCAACATGCAAGGGTTGGTTATCAAGCTACAGAGGACCTTCAGCAGGGATATAAAGTTTACAGCCAAGGGAAAATCGAAAAGCAAAGCTGCTCTAGGTCCTAATCTCCCCCCCTCGGCCATGTTTTCAAAATTCTAACAGCAATCAGTTTAACACAAATTTTTCTCCAATAATCTCTTTAGTTTCTGTTCAAATCTCACATGCATATTCAGACCAAGCTATTATGCAATATATATTACAGCTTAACATAGAAATTTAAGGCTAAAATTCATGAGGACAACTAGAAACCTCTTCATTTCCCTCTCTCGGATGAAACTGGAAAGATTCTAGCAGGTTTGTTCCTATGGTCTCAACCCAATTTCCAACTTTTCCCAAGTTTCTTCAACTAAACCCCCTTATAATACATGAGATAACATATTGCATGCATTTCTTACATTAGTTTCCATTTTACACCGATAACAAGTTGCAACTCAGCATGTAAGCTCTCGGTTCCTACAGGTTTCAGTCTAGCAGCTATGCGGTCTCAAATCAGAGTTTTCCTCAACTTGCAACTTATGTATTCACTTATACTTGATAAATAAAGGATTGTTATAGAATTTTTTACCTCTTTTCCTTTAGAATTCCGCAATTGTTGACTTCTCCAGTTTCTTTTAGCTTCGGTTCCTAAAATTGCAGCAGCTTTCACTCTTTCTCTCGGTTGAAGCTAATCAGTGATAAAACTGACAAAGTTTCTCTTCTATCCTTCACTTTAGCTCTCTGTTTTGGTGTTTGAAAGAAAGAAACGGCTGATGTCCTGTTTTCTCTCTCGGTTGTTGCTGCCTAAGAAAATACAGAGCTCTCTCTCTCACTCTCTCGGTTGGTACTCCAAACAAGCTGATCACTCAACTCCTGAGTCGGTGATGACAATTCCAAGGCTCCCCACTCAGCTTCTACTTCTAGGATTCAGACAACCCGCGGGCTGCATGGTAGTTTAGCCAAGACTCAAGGTTAGTTAGGTCATTTGATACCAACTTAATTGCTTACTAAGGAGCTGTGGTTTTATTAATTCATACATTAACTCCTAACTTTTGTTATATATATTTTTACACCATTCCTAAGTATTTATAAATTCTCAATTTTGTTGTAAAATTTAAATTTAGACATTTAATCGACCAAGTATTATTTCTAATAGCAAAATGAAAATAATACATGCAAACTTACACAAAAATTTTCTAGGATTTTCACATTCTCCCCCCGTTAAAGAAATTTTGCCCACAAAATTCGTATCTTCTATTGTAAAAAGTTCCGGGTATTCCTTTCGCATTTTATCTTCTAGCTCCCAGGTTGCTTCTTCCAAACCCTGATGTTTCCATAGAACTTTAACAAGGGGTATCTGCTTATTTCTTAATATTTTCACCTTGTGATCCAAAATTCTCACGAGTTGCTCCGAGTAGGTCAGTGACTCATCGATCTCAATTTCCTCAGGTTGCAACACATGGGTCGGGTCTGGATGGTATTTCTTTAATAATGAGACATAAAAAATGTCATGTATTCTGGACAAATTCGTAGGCAGTTCCAGTTGATACGCCACCTTTCCTATCCGCCGAAGAACCACAAAAGGTCCCACATATCTAGGTTTAAGTTTCTTTCTTTTCCCAAACTCTAAACCTTTTAATGGTGTAACCATAAGAAATACTTTATCTCCCACCTCAAATTCTAGGTCCTTCTTCCGATTATCTGCAAAACTTTCTATCTACTTTGAGTTGCTTGAATTCTTTGGCGAATTATTTTCACTTTCTCAAATGCCTGTTCAACCTGCGGTACCTTTTCATAACCCAACACCTTCCTCTCACCCATTTCATCCTAATAAATTGGTGACCTACACTTTCTTCCATAAAGAGCTTCATAAGGAGCCATTTGGATGGAAGAATGATAACTGTTATTATAGGCAAATTCAACCAAAGTCAAGTGTTGATCCTAACTACCCCCAAAAATCCATTACACATGCCCTTAACATATCTTCCAAAGTCTAGATGGTCCTTTCTGATTGTCCATCGGTTTGAGAATGGTAAGTGGTACTGAGACTTAACTTAGTACCCAGCGCCCCTTGAATTTGTTTTCAAAATCGGGATACAAACCGAGGATCCCTATCCGGCACTATAGTTATCGGTACCCCGTGCAGTCTAACAATTTCATCCAAATACAATTTGGCTAATTTCTCAAGAGTGTACTTTATATTTATGGATAGGAAATGAGCAGATTTAGTCAAACGATCTACTATTACCCATATTGCATCACACCCCTTTTTAGACCATGGTAATCCTGACACAAAATTCATTGTAATATTCTTCCATTTCCACTCAGGGATTTCTAGGGGTTGCAATAATCCCGATGGTTTCTGGTGTTCAACTTTGACTTGTTGACAATTAATATAGGTTTGAACCATTTGAGCTATCTCCTTCTTCATATTATCCCAATAGTATAACTTTTTCAAATTCTGATACATCTTGTTACTACCGGGATGTATGGTATATTTAGAGCGGTGTGCCTCTTCTAGGATTTCCTTCTTTAGCTCTATATTTCTTGGCACAATTATCCGATCTTGAAACTTCAATACCCCCTCCGGTCCCATTTTATATTCCGTCATTTCTCCTTTCCTCTCCTTTTCCATCCATCTTTGTATCATGGGGTCATTTCTCTGTGCTTCTTTAATACGTTCCAACAATGAAGATTTTACTGTAATTCTCCCAAAAATCACCTTTTGTTGCTCTAATCGAGGATTCCATTCCCCCACATTTTCGAGCAATTTCTATTCTCTAATCATTAATCCTGCTATCTGTACCTTTCTACTTAAAGCATCAGCTACTACATTCGCCTTTCTTGGATGATAGTTAATGGTACAATCATAATCCTTTAAAAATTCCATCCACCTTCGCTGTCTCAAATTCATCTCCTTTTGAGAAAATAGATATTCCAAACTCTTATGATCAGTATACATCTCAAAAGTTACCCTATATAAATAATACCTCAATTTCTTTAAAGCAAAAGCAACGGCAGCCAATTCTAAATCATGGGTCGGGTAATTTTGTTCGTGGGGCTTTAGTTTTCGAGAGGCATATGCAATTACTCATCCATTTTGCATTAACACACATCCCAATCCTTCATTCGATGCATCCGTATATACTACAAACCCATCCTTTCCATTAGACAATGTCAAAATTGGGGCTATAGTCAACCGCTTTTTGAGCTCCTGAAAACTAACCTCACACTTAACATCCCAAATGCATTTGCCATGTTTTTTAGTCAAATTAGTTAAAGGCCTGGAAATTTTAGAAAAATCTTTTATAAACCTTCGGTAATATCCCACTAAACCCAAGAAACTCCATACTTCGGTGGGACACTCCGGCTGTTTCCATTCAACAATGGCTTCCACTTTGGCCAGATCCACCGCAATTCCCTCCTTCGAAATTATAAGTCCCAGAAAAGCCACTATTCTCCAACCAGAACTCACATTTGCTAAATTTAGCATACAATTGGTGCTCCCTTAATGCCTGTAACACCATTCTCAAATGCTGCTCATGTTCTTCTCGAGTCTTAGAATATATCAAAATATCATCAATAAAGATTACTACAAATTGATCCAGATAGGGTCTAAATACTCGATGCATCAGATCCATGAATGCCGCCGGGGCATTAGTCAATCCAAAGGGCATCACAACAAACTCATAATGCCCATAGTGGGTATTGAAAGCAGTCTTTGATACATGTTCCCTCCTTATCTTTAGCTGATAATACTCTTGCCTGAGATCTATCTTAGAATATACCACCGCCCCTTGTAATTGATCAAACAGTTCATCAATATTTGGCAGAGGATATTTATTCTTAATAGTAGCACTATTTAGACCTCAATAATCTATACACAGTCTCAAACTCTCATACTTTTTCTTCACAAATAAGACTGCGGCCCCCCATGGAGATTCACTCAGTTGTATAAAACCCCTCTCTAACAAATCTTGTAACTGTATTCTCAGCTCCTTAAGTTCAGCTGGGGCCATTCTATAGGGAGTTTTGGAGATAGGCATGGTTCCAGGCATTAATTCAATTTTGAACTCCACCTCTCTCTCAGGGGGTACAGATACTAACTCCTCGGGAAACACGTCCAAATAATCCTTCACTACTGGCACTTCCGCAATCTTTGCCTTGTCTTTTTTAGTGTTAATCAAATAGGCCAAATATCATTGTGCTCCTTTATACAATATTTTTCTAGCTTGTATTCCTGAAATAAGAGCAGAGGACGCCAATTTCCCTCCTACATCTAAACGTAGGGTTGGTTCTTCCGGTATACAAAATTCTACTACCTTAGTTCTACGGTTCAATTGGGCATTATACTGAGCTAAACAATCCATGCCTATAATGACATCATATCCCCGAATAGGCAAGGCTATTAGATCTACCATCAGTTTTCTTTCTCCTACCCAAAATTCACAACCCCTGTAAACCATGTTAGTTATCATTGCATGCTCACCAGTTGGCGTTTTAACCTCCAAATCATATGATAACTTGATTGGTTTTATATTAATGCCACACATAAATTTAGGGTTTACAAAAGAATGAGTCGCACCAGGGTCAATTAAAGTTCGGGCAAGTCGATGGAAGACCGGAATCGTACATTCCACCAATTTCGTTGTCTCAGGGGCCTGCTGTCGATCTATTGCATAAACCCTGGCCGCTACCCTGGATCTATTACCTCCCTCGTTGACTGGTACCCTTGGCCTGCTACTTCTCTCGTTGGCGGATACTCTTGGCCTGCTACTTCCCTCGTTGGCCGGTCTACGGTTACCCTGGTTTGATGATTGAACACTTATCCCCCTCTGCTCCCTCTTTGGACAACTATTGACCTGGTGCTCGGTGACATTTTCGACCCTTCACCCAATAATCATTCTCAGTATGATTCCCTTTTTCACAGTAGTTACACGCTGGACGAGGTGTTGTCACTTGTTCTCCTCGAGAGGAACCCCCTTGTTGCCCCCTTCCCAGCTGAGCTTCCCTAGCCGGGACTCCTCCCAATCTCCTTTGGGGTAGGGGTGGAAGTGGGGCAAGTCTTATTTCACCCACTCATCTACCGGCTTTGGGATGGGGTGCATTCTCCCTAGATTTTCTAGGGTTATTATTAGGTATACTCCTTTTCCTAGCCTGAAAAGCTTTCAATTGGGATTTAGCATTTTCTATCCGTTGAGCTCTCTCAAGGGCCTCCCCAAAAGTGCTTATTGGGGCGGCAACTAAGGTTTCCTGTATTTCTAAATTCAACTCCTGTATGAATCACCGTTTTCGTTTCTGCTCTGTAATAATCAAGTCAGGAGCAAATTTTGATAATTTAGTAAACTGAGTCTCGTCCTCAGCTACACTCATCGTCCCTTGCCGAAGCCTTATAAACTCATATTCTCTCATTTCCTGGATTATCAGAGGAATATATTTTTCATAAAATTCCCTGGTAAAATTCACCCAAGTCCAAGGCACTCTCTCTCTATCCCACTTGGCTCGAATAACATTCCACCAAGACCGATCCGTCCCCTCAAATTGGAATACTGCGAAGGTTACCTATCTTTCCTCCGAGTATTTCAAAGCATCAAATATGTTAACCATATTTTCCAGCCAATTCTCAGCTATCTCCGAGTCACAACCACTGGAGAATTTAAGTGGGTAAAATTTTAAAAACCTTTCTAGGGCTCTATCCTCTCCTTCCTCCCGACCCCTCGGTTGATTTTCATTTCCAACCCTTTGTCCCTGTTGAGGTACTATTCACTCTAATAAATCAGTCATCCAGTTCAACACAGTAGCTACTGGGTCACCTACATTAGTTCCTTGTTCCTGATTCTGATCAACCACGGGTTCCCGCTCTCTCGGTTGCTCCTGAGGTTGTCTAGGTTTACGACCACGTCGTCGCAGCCCAGCTACTATGTTTCACTACCAATTTATATATTAAATGGTAAATATCCACTCCCGTATACTCAGGTTAGTAATTATTTAATCCCTAGGACCACTAAACATTACAACTTAATAACAAAATAAACACATAATCATCAATTACATTCACACAATATAAGTTACAATACACACCAACTTCATATAACTTTGAAAGCTAAGCAATTCACAAATACAATCCGATATTCTTCACACAATTCTCAAACTTTATTCTTTAAAACACACAAAAGGAAGCAATACAATAACACACAAACTTTTATAATCACACAGCTACTAATTCAACCCTTAGTTTAGATTCCACTTAAACTTCATGAATCTAGTTTTGAACAGTCCCACTAGACCCAATTTCTTCTTCCGGTTCCACTTCCCTAGGTTCCTCTTCCTCTGGATCCTCCTTCGGATCTTTCTCTATTGGCTCGACAGCATTTCCAACTCCAGGAGCCTCCAAACCTTGGCCTTCCGCATTTAAATTTTATCCCACTACCTCTTCCATTAGGACCTCACACTCAGGTAGAATTCCTTCAGTTCGGTCTCTTACTTGCCTAACCATTCCTTCCAAGCGATTATTAGTCGCTTGTAACTGCTCCCTCAAAGTGTTGGTCCTTTCCTGTTCAGCTATCAATTCCAAATCCATCTCTAGGATTCTCTCACCTTGCAATCTTGCAACTACTCTTATCTCCCGAATTGGATTATAACATGCATCACTTCAAGTTGCAAACCTCTGCCTTTCATCCACTATTGCCAATACTACCCGATCTGGGTAGGAATATGTCCTCCAACAATCACACCGTCTAGTCATTCGTCGAGCTGAGGAATATTGTCGAAAAGACTGACCAGGTCTTTCTTGATACCAAATAGTCCTTCGTCTCTTTTCGGATGATTCAAGAGTATCCCTTTCCGGACTATTTCCCCCTCCATTCCCTTCCATCCCTACAATTACACTGTTAAAATAATTAAACTCCATTTAGTTCAGTTAAATCCTTTACCTAACACTTTCTTTAATGAGTTAAGCAGTTTAAATCACATATCCTCTAATTTCAATATTTCATTTCAAACCTATGCTCTAATACCATCTGTGACGGTCTCACCTCCTTCTAGGGCATACATTAAAAGTTAGCAGATCGTCTGTCTAGCTCTCTCCAGGACTCACTATTATCACATTAACTTCAGAGATAACAGTTAAATAACTCTCACTAATATTTACATTAACTTCAAAGATAACATCTGATAAAACAAAAGCCAACTTTTCAAGTCTTAAACGATACCTAGTTTAATACAAAAGTTTCAACCCTTAATAGGATACTAAAGGGGTGCACAAATACAAAAGTCTTCACGCCAAGTTTCTAAGATTCCCCGTTCAAACCCTGATCACCAATTCCTGTAAGGAAAACAAAGCTAAAAGGTTGAGCTAAAACTCAGTGAGGTTTGTCGAGCAAGTAACAGTTAATAAACACTTAAATCATTGCAATTAAACAAACGGTGCACATTTCGCTGGACAATCACATTCAAAAGGATACGCACTCCACCTGGAAGTCATTTCATTGTCATTGAGCTATCATTTCAGAGTCACGAGACAATCATTTCAATATCATTGCATTTACTCCGCCAATTCACCAACTTATGTCCTTTGAAACAATAAACAATCCCCTACATTCAACAATCAATTTAGTAATCTCCCTACTTCCAGGTAGTACTCGAGTATACCAAAACATTTACCCAAAGCTACCATCCTATCCGACCAAGCCCCTTGCTGGCTTGAATAGTCCGTTGAACAGAGGGTTTTGGGGCCCAGTTCAGCCAAAGGTTTACATTCATGCACATTTATAGTATCATTCAATCAATAATCAACCTTCGACCTCAACTAAGCCGAGTGCGATAAAGTACACTCCCGACTTAGAAGGCGATGGACCATTGATATACACATCACAATAAACCACTAGCAATATTCAAAACAAGTACATTTCTCACATAAATTCATATAAAGAAACATAACCAGTTAAGCATATACATTCGACAACACTCACCAAGGATTCAAATGACTGCTCTCGAGTCTCGAGTTGGTTTCCTGGTTCACGGCTACATCCTGGTACAAGTTAATAATTTCAAAGTAAATATATAATTTGTAGATGATCATTTATTATTCATTTATTTAAACTTATTAAAATCAAGTTTGACCTTAAAATACAATTGTAACATTCTCAATATTTATTCATCATTTTATTTTCAAAACTTATTGACTTTATTATTTTTAAACCATGAAACATACATACCTTCAAGTTTATAAACTTGTATAACGTTCAAACCAATTTACTTTCTCAATCCAATATTAATTATGGCTTATAGATACTCCATTTTCCTTTTTAAAACCAACTAAACTCTGGGTTGTTTGTGAATTAAATTTTGTTCCACAACCTTAACCTCCCAAGTTTTATAGTCTCTAAAATACTATGAAAACCAATTTAAGTGATTAGGAGCCATTTCATGTATATAGCCATAACAAATTACCTTAGAGTTTCTAAACATCATATAAGTCTTAACTCATTACTATTCAACCTATCCACGTAAATCTAGCAATATTACTTCAAGCTTTCAACCAAGAACTTCATTTTCCAGTTGATTAAAGCGCCAAATACTTAACATACATTTGATTTAACACGAATTAGGATAAGAAACATCTAATTGTAGCAGATGGTTCGACCAAACCATGAACAAAATCTGTCATCAACTATCGTGGCCTTCAAGCAACTCCCTAGCAATATATCAGCCCAATGTTTGCCGTTTCACTCAAGTTCCTCCTTCCAATTTTATATCCCAACTAGACAGGTTAATCACATTTATTAAGCTACAAAGTAGCCTTGTACAGAACGTATAAGATTTTGCAGCTAACTTAGAGAAAAAGACTGATCAGCTCTTCCCTTCCTTTCTCGGTCATGAGGTAATTCAATAACACATTTCATAGTTTTCCTCCCTAATTTCTTTCAGTTTAACCCCAACTCATTGTGCCAATACAACTATTAAACTACAGAGCAGCCTCACATGTCAGATATGAAAGTTCACAGAGTTGAAGTTTGAAAGAAAAACTGATCCCACGTTTATTTCTCCCTCTCGGCTCTCTCTCAACAGATTTCTTCAGCTTTCTTCGTCAAATTCAACATGCAAGGATTGGTTATCAACCTACAGAGTACCTTCAGCAGGGATATAAAGTTTACAGCCAAGGGAAAATCGAAAAGCAAAGCTGCTCTAGGTCCTAATCTCCCCCCCTCGGCCATGTTTTCAAAATTCTAACAGCAATCAGTTTAACACAAATTTTTCTCCAATAATCTCTTCAGTTTATGTTCAAATCTCACATGCATGTTCAGACCAAGCTATTATGCAATATATATTATAGCTTAACATAGAAATTTAAGGTCAAAATTCATGAGGACAGCTAGAAACCTCTTCATTTCCCTTTCTCGGATGAAACTGGAAAGATTCCAGCAGGTTTGTTCCTATGGTCTCAACCCAATTTCCAACTTTCCCCAAGTTTCTTCAACTAAACCCTTATAATACCTGAGATAACATATTGCATGCATTTCTTACATTAGTTTCCAATTTACACCGATAACAAGTTGCAACTCAGCATGTAAGCTCTCAGTTCCTACAGGTTTCAGTCCAGCAGCTATGCGGTCTCAAATCAGAGTTTTCCTCAACATGCAACTTATGTATTCACTTATACTTGATAAATAAAGGATTGTTATAGAATTTTTTACCTCTTTTCCTTTAGAATTCCGCAATTGTTGACTCCTCCAGTTTCTTTTAGCTTCGGTTCCTAAAATTGCAGCAGCTTTCACTCTTTCTCTCGGTTGAAGCTAATCAGTGATAAAACTAACAAAGTTTCTCTTCTATCCTTCACTTTAGCTCTCTGTTTTGGTGTTTGAAAGAAAGAAACGGCTGATGCCCTGTTTTCTCTCTCGGTTGTTGCTGCCTAAGAAAATACAGAGCTCTCTCTCTCATTCTCTCGGTTGGTACTCCAAACAAGCTGATCACTCAACTCCTGAGTCGGTGATGACAATTCCAAGGCTCCCCACTCAGCTTCTACTTCTAGGGTTCAGACAACCTGCGGGCTCCATGGTAGTTTAGCCAAGACTCAAGGTTAGTTAGGTCATTTGATACCAACTTAATTGTTTACTAAGGAGCTGTGGTTTTATTAATTCATACATTAACTCGTAACTTTTGTTATATATATTTTTACACCATTCCAAAGTATTTATAAATTCTTGATTTATTTGTAAAATTTAAATTTAGACATTTAATCGACCAAGTATTATTTCTAATAGCAATATGAAAATAATACATACAAACTTACACAAAAATTTTCTAAGATTTTCACAATAGTGGATATCATTAGGGCCATATATCGATAAATATGGCCGAGTGCTTTAATAATTTGTTGAGAGAATTTCGTTCGCTCTCAATCACTGTATTGATTCAATACACCTTCAACCAAATAGTTGATCTATTTGTTAAAAATCACAAGATGGTATGGGATAAAATATACCATTAGCCTCTGTACGGGTGGAACAAATATATAGAAAATGAGTGAAAGGGTAAAGCACACTCGGTGCAGGTGTTCGATCATAGGCGGATAATTTATTGCATAATTACTGCGTATTGCCAAACTCATGTTGGTGACAATGCCCAAACTGTTCATTGATAATGGGAATCGAACATGTACATATAAAAAGTGAAGAGAACTACGATTCTTATGTTTACATGCCATTGCTACGTGCTTTAGGTATGACATTAATCTAATGTTACTCGTCGCACCAAAATATACATTTGAAGTATATCAAGCCATGTTTGATGGTTCTTTCAACCTGTTGATGGACCCAAAATATTGGCTCGTGGCAGAGTTGAAATTGAGTCTTTTAACTGATCGGTTGAAGCAGAAAACACCTGATCCATTGAAAACTAGTAGAATCAGAATGTGATGGATCGAAGATATCCAGATGCATCGCGTCGTTATAACAACAATTTAAAACCCAATTACACTGCTCCCAATTGTCCATTTGCGGGTTATTTTTATAAATAGACTTTGTAGGGAATATAATTGATATGTGTTCGATACTACCATTGGACATTTCATATTGTATGTTGAAATTAATTAATGTCAATTAATCAAATTTATTTGGACAAGCAATTCATGTTGTTATTTTTTTATAGTTATTTACCTGTATTATATATATTATGCATGTCTATTGTCACTATATACGCTAGTTGTTCTACTTAATTGAAGATCCTATCTTATGTTGTATTTCATGAATATTTTTTATTTATTACAGGCATGCTCATGGACTGCTATAATATCGGCACCTCAAAACCCACGCGTTAGGAACCAATTGAAAATATTGTATTATATCTACAGTTGGATCATAAGTCCACTGCAGCCTTCAATGGCATGGGTGCAAATCTTGATGTTAGGAGATGCGATAAAAAGTTTTTTTAACCCCTACGACATTTGGATCTATGGGTAGCGCAGTATATTGATCAGGTAGGATTTTGTGGTGTTCGAATAGTGAGTTAGCTCACTGTAGATCATGACCTTACCATAGTACTTATTGAGCATTGGAGATAGGAGACATATCTTTCACCTTCCTTTTATGGGTTAGGTGACGGTGACTCTGTAGGATGTCGAGATTCTAAGGGTCTACGCGTTTATGGCCTATCCATTATATTGGTTCACACTAAATGAAGTCCACTAAAACGCAACACAGCTAGTATAGGAGATTTTAAGATTTTGGCCAGAAGATACCATGTTGAACCATGGGCGCCTGAGGATATTATCTATGTACAGATGGTTGAGTGTGCCATTGCTCTCGATGAGTTAGTTCGTCAGCATGCTCATATGTACATATTGATCTTGTTGGATGTGTTACTATTTACAGATTCATGCTAGAATCTTGTTAATGTTAACTAGTTAAATTATGTTCGGAATTTGAATACGATGAGGAAATTCAGTTGGGGGTCAGCGACACTAGCATGTCTATACTCACGCATGTGTAATACCTCGCGTGCTGTTACTATTACCACATGTGGTCCTTACTTACTGCTCCAAATATGAGCATAGGAATGGATGTCGATAATTCATCGAAAGATGTTTTCGGTGCAAAAGACTGGTGAGTTTTCTATAGGTAGGAGATGGGCGGCCAAGCGTACAGGAGTGGACTCGACTGGTCGGTCCAATAGTTACTATCGCAAGCAGATTGCATTGTTATGTATGGATGAGTTAATTTATATCTTTAATGTAATAGTTTTTTGTCAACGCGTCGACCATACCTTCTACTAATTAGCTTTCTATTATGACAGTTCATATGGATGTCATACAGTAATAAAAGATAGGTCGCCCTACCAGTATACTGTAGACACGACGAGCGCATTTGGCGGGCCTAAATTCTCCTCATATTTTGGCACATAATTGAATTTCATTGTCCGGATCGTGTCATGCGTCAATTTAGACTAATGCAAAATGTTCCTGATCCCGTTAATACTAATTTTAACGAGGTTTATTAGTTAGATCTGGTTGGTTATCCTGAAAGGAATTGGGCCCAGTTTCATAGGGGGTGGATAGGGTATTGAAATGCTGGCGCTAATATGGAGATTTCAGGCTAATTTGCTAATACATTCAGTCTATCAAATGATTATCTTTAGTGGTACCACAAGCATACGATCTTGTACATTTCGAACCCTATCTAACTGAATCAGCAGTCCGGGCAAATGCTCCATGATATTTCTGGGCAGTTCGAGTATTTGATATGTATTTCTTCTCTGCTCTTAATTTTTATGTGTTCATTCTATATAGTAAGCAACGATTTTTCACAACTTGTCCACTTTCTTTTTATTTCAGATGAGTACTATGCAGCATATTGGTCGCCAAACATATAATGCCCTCAATTTTGATGAATTAGGGGCCCGAGTATATTTGCTTCTATCGACCATTGTGGATGGAGCATATAGATCCATGCAATACCTCCAACACTTAGATCGGTGTGCTTTTTCCAAAATTTTCATCTGAAACCCTTCATCTTTTGACACTACTATTCGATTCCGAAACCTCAATACACCATTAATTCCCAAGTTAAAATCCAAATTTTCTCCCTTTTTGACTTTTTCCAACCACTTTTGCACTTCAAGGTCCTTTTCCTGTGTTTCCTTGATACGTTCCAACAAAGTGGATTTCACGACAATGTTCCCCAGAATTACTTTTCTCGGTTCAAGTTGGGGATTCCATATACTAACCTCCTCCAACAAGTGCATCTTTTTAATCATCAATCCTGCCGCTTGCACTTGACAACTTAAAGCATCGGCCACTATATTGGCTTTCCCTGGAGGTACTTTATCGTGCAATCATAATCCTCCAAGAATTCCATCCACCGGCATTGTTTCAAGTTCAGCTCCTTTTGAGAAAATAAATAATTAAGACTCTTGTGGTCAGTAAAGACCTCAAACGTCACTCCATAAAGGTAATGTCTCCACTTCTTTAATGCAAACACTACAGCCGCTAACTCCAAATCATGAGTCGGGTAATTTTTCTCGTGCGGCTTTAATTTCCTAGAGGCATACGCTATTACTTTCTCATTTTGCATTAATACACATTCCAAGCCTTCCTTTGAAGCATCTGTATAGACCACAAAACTATCTTTCCCATTCGATAGAGCTAATACAGGCGCTCTTGTCAAATATCTCTTCAATTCTTGGAAACTTTCTTCACACTTAGGACTCCGTATAAACTTCCCACTTTTCTTAGTCAGCTAAGTCATGGGTCCAGCAATCTTAGAAAAATCCTTGATAAATCTCCGGTAATACCCTGCTAACCCTATAAAATTTTGAACTTCAGTAGGGTTTTCCGGTTGCTTCCATTTAGAGATTGCCTCAACTTTGGCTGGATCTACTTTAATCCCGTCCTTAGAAATTATATGACCTAAAAATGTCACTTCCTTCAGTCAAAACTCAAACTTGTTAAACTTAGCGTACAACTGATGTTCCCTCAAAGTTTGTAAAATAATTTTCAAACGTTTCTCATAATCCTCCAAGGTCTTAGAGTACACCAGTATATCATCGATGAACACCACTACACACTGATCCAGATAAGGCTTAAAAACTCGTTGCATTAAATCCATAAAAGCAGCAGGTGCATTGGTTAATCCAAACGTTATCACCGCAAACTCAAAGTGTCCATACATCGAGTTAAAAGTAGTTTTGGGTATATCCTTCTCCAAAATCCTCAATTGATAGTAACCCTACCTGAGATCCAATTTTGAGAATATAACCGCCCTTTGCAATTGGTCAAATAATTCATCAATGTGGGGCACATGGTACTTATTCTTAATGGTGACATCGTTCAAGTCTCGGTAATCTATACACAACCTTAAATTCCCATCTTTCTTCTTAACAAACAAGACCGGGGCTCCCCACGGTGAATCACTCTCCTTTATAAAATTCCGCTCTAGTAAATCCTGTAACTGCAATTTCAACTCTTTCAATTCAGCTGGAGCCATCCTATACGGCGTCTTAGAGAAAGGTGCTACTCCCGGAGCCACATCAATCTTAAAAGCTATTTTCCTTTCCGAGGGTAAAGACTCTAACTCTTCAGGAAAGACATCCGGATACTCCTTCACTACAGGCATGTCCTCTAATCTCATTTTATCACTAGGAGTATTTATAAGAAAAGCCAAATATCCTTGAACTCCCTTACTTAACATTTTCCTAACTCGAATCCCTGAGATAGGTGCAGATGTGGTTAATCTACCCCTTACTTCAAATTTCAGGGTTGCCTCTCCTGGAATGCACAACTCTACTGTTTTTGTCTTACAATTCAACTGGGCATTGTAACGGGCTGTAAGGATCGAAGACAACCTAAGAAAGGGTGAATTAGGTTGATTAAAAAGCTAATAAAATTACGGGCACTTTTTGCTCAATATGAAATTTACCCTATTTTCTAAGTAATCACACAATGAATCAATTAATGAATGAACAAAATCCTCTTGATAAGCAAACCAATTAACAACCCAACTAACAACCCAAATTGATGAATTACAATCACTCTTGTGTACAAAGGAAGGTTCACCTCCTCCTTGTCCCGAACTCCACTCGGTCAAGATAGGAAGTTTTACCATCCCTCAAGACAACCCTTACAGAGCTACACTCATGAAGTATTCACTCACAAATGAAAAGCTTACAATGAACCTCACACCACTAAGACTACAAATCTTCCTTGGAGAGTGTTTTCTCACTAAAACTACTCTAGATCTTTTGTATTTTCAGTATACAAAAGTTATTTGGAGTTCTTGACCATGCTCTATTTATAGGAAACCAAGAAAGTGCTTCATTAATGCTTCCAACGGATAGAAAGTAGCTGAAGAGTCAACTAGCCGTTGGGAGTGTCGGACGTCCGGTACTCCTGTTTTTTGCGTCCGACAGCAGTCAATGAGTTTGAGAAATTTTCTTCAATTCTATCGGACGTCCAGTATTGTCCTTATGAGCGTCCGACAGCTTTCGTCGAATATGAAGAATCCTATCGGACGTCCGGTACTTCCGTCCGAAGTTGCGTAATGATTATCGGACGTCTGATCCAAGCATCCGACAGCTTTCAGCAACCATTGTTTTCTTTCAATTGCACTTGTTCTTAGAATCAAATTGCTGCATAACTGAAAGTATTTCTTGAAGAGATATTAATATTATCCATTTATTTTGTAAAGAACAAAAGCTAAGGATCAAGGTCAACATTCTCCCCCTTTTTGATGATGACAAAACAATGGATGGAAGAAAGAAGAAGATTGAGTAAATGAGCATAAGCTCCCTCTCACTCATTGCATCCAAACTTATAATTTCAGAATAATTCCCTCTTACACATAGCATCCATTTCTCCCCCTTTTTGTCATCATAAAATGAGAGTAAAAAACTCATCCCAAAATTCAGCAACAATAATAAAGAATCCAATATTCCAAACAAAAACAGAGAAATGATATCAGAATTCAGCAATCACCAACATACCAACATATCGCAGAGAGTTTAACAAAGTAAATCATCATTAGATCAGAATTGTTCTTTTCTCTCCATTTTTGACATCATACAAATTCAGTAATATTCAAAAACATCAAGGAAAACTCAGTTCAAAGTATCAGAAACATCAAAAGAGAATTACCAAAAAAATATTATGAACAAGAATCTCACCAATTTTACCAATACCTCCTACTTGTTAGAGTTAGCATCATGTCTAACTATCCACATGCATTTCATGCCTCTTCTCATGTTTTTTCTCACTTAACAATCACTTTTTATGTAACCTTTTTGACAACAAAAATTACACATAACCAAAGGATTATTTACATGAAGAGGTTTAACAAATCTAACTTGTCTTTTTTTGTAAATGGTAAATTCATTTGCACTAGAATTCAACATTTTTCCATGTATGTCAAAATGAGATTTTGTATCAATCCTTTAAAAGTAGTTTTGTTTCTTATGTTGAAGCAACTGATTAAGATCATCCATTCTTCTTTTCAAACTCCCTTGTTCATTTTTGAACATTTCACAAAATTTTGTTTTTCTATCAAGCTCAAAGTGTAAAACAGTCTCACTCTTTTTTAGGAAATCACTATCAGTTTTCAATTTTTTGTTTTCTTTAAAAGACGTGCATTGTCTTGAAGAAGAAAGTCAATTTTATGTTTTAATTCCTTGTTTCTAGCATAAGATTCTTTCAAACTATCATGCAATTTTATAATGAAAGATTCAAGATCATCATCACTTTCAAAGTGAGAGTTAGAAGATGTTATCTCATCATCTCCAATGGCCATAAAAGCCAATTGAACAGATTCTTCTTTCTCTTCAATTTCATCATCGGAGTTACACTCATTCCATATGAATTGAAAATTGTTGAATCTTGATTTTCTTCCTTCTTTCTTCTTCATCATTGGACACTCACTCATGTAGTGTCCAGATTGGCCACACTCGAAACATTTGTCAGTTTACTTTTTATTGAACTCTTGCTTCCCTTTGTTTCTTGAGTTGTTGAACTGATTGGGAATGAATTACTAGGTTCTCCTTTCCTAAATCTTCTCTTATTGAGAATTCTCTTGAAACTTCTTGTGATGAGTGCAATATCACTTTCATCAACTTCCACATCATCTCCATCCAAGGAAGCTGAGTCGTCTTCATCTTGCGAGGCTTTTAGAGCAATACTCTTCCTCACCTTTGCATCTTCTTTCTCTTGCACTTTGGACTTAAGTTTCAACTCATAAGAGCTTAGAGAATTTACAAGAGATTCAACAGGCATTGAATTCAGATCTCTTGTCTCTTCAATAGCAGTCACTTTACTTTCCCAATCATTAGACAGAGCATTCAAGATTTTTCTATTTTTCTCTCCTAAGGTATATTCCTTTTCTAGAACATCTAAATATTTAATAAGATCATTGAATCTACAATACATTTGATCAATATTTTCATGGGGTTCCATCTTGAATGATTCATACTTGGTAACCAGAATAGACTTCTTTTGTTCTCTCACATTTTCATTCCCTTCATGGATTTCTCTAAGTTTGTCCCAGATTTCTTTAGCGGACTTACACTCTTTGACCCTAATGGATTCGTTTGAATCTAAGGCACTGTACAACACATTCATAGCTTTAGCATTCAAGGTAAGGTGGGTTCTATGTTCACCAGTCAATTCATTTTTTATTTTTGGTTTTGGTCTATGAAAGTAATTTCATTTATTATAGAGGCATCATATGGACCTTCATTAACAATAAATCACAATTCAATATCAATAGATTGTAAGAAAATAATCATTCTCTCATTCCAACTCACATAATTTGACCCATTAAACATTGGAGGTTTAATCACAGATTGTCTCTCAAAAAATATGGCATTGTTGGTTGTTATTTTTACTTCAAAGCCGCTTGAGTTTAATCTCTAGGAGACCAAACTCTGGTACCAATTGTAAGGATCGAAAACAATCTAAGAGGGGGTGAATTAGGTTGATTAAAAAGCTAATCAAGTTACGGGCACTTTTTGCTCGATACAAAATTTACCCTCTTTTCTAAGTGATCACACAATGAATCAATTAATGAATGAACAAAATCACTTGAGAGAAGTAGAAGAGATAAGCAATGTAAAGATCACAAATGTAACAATAAGTAAATAAAAAGGAAAGAATTACAAACCAATTAACTACCCAACTCCTCTTGAGCTTGTAGATTAATTCAAACAAGTTTCTTCAAGTTGATAAATTACAATCACTCTTGTGTACAAAGGACGGTTCACCTCCTCCTTGCCCCGAACTCCACTCGGTCAAGTTAGGAAGTTTTACTATCCCTCAAGATAAGCCTCACAGAGCTACACTCATGAAGTATTTACTCACAAATGAAAAGCTTACAATGAACCTGACACCACTAAAACTACAAATCTTCCTTGGAGAGTGTTTTCTCACTAAAACTACTCTAGATCTTTTGTATTTTCAATGTGCAAAAGTTATTTAGAGTTTCTGACCATGCTCTATTTATTGGAAACCAAGAAAGTGTTTCATTAATGATTCCAACGGATAGAAAGTAGCTGAAGAGTCAACTAGCCGTTGGGAGTGTCGGACGTCCGGTACTCCTGTTTTTTACGTCCGACAGCAGGCAGTGAGTTTGAGAAATTTTCTTCAATTCTATCGGACATCCGGTATTATCCTTGTGAGTGTCCGACAGCTTTCGTCGAATATGAAGGATCCTATCGGACGTCCGGTACTTCCGTCCGAAGTTGTACAATGATTATCGGACGTCCGATCCAAACGTCCGACAGCTTTCAGCAACCTTTGTCTTTTTTCAATTGCACTTGTTCTTAGAATCAAATTGCTGCATAACTGAAAGTATTTCTTGAAGAGATATTAATATTATCCATTTGTTTTGTAAACATCAAAAGCTAGGGACTAAGGTCAACACGGGCTAACCAGTCCATTCCTAGGATCACATCATACCCCTTAATCGCTAAACCCATTAAATCGGCCAGTAATTTTCGTTCACCAATCCAAATCTCGCAATCTCTATACACCAAATTAGCTAGTAAACTTTGATCCCCAGTAGCTGTTCTAACCTCCAGATCATAAGGTAATTTAATTGGTTTTAGATCTATACCACTCATAAAGTTAGGGTTTACAAAAAAATGTGTTGCACCCAGATCAATTAAAACCTTAACTAAACGGTGAAAGATAGGGATCGTTCTTTCAAGCACCTCAGTAGCATCGAAGATCTGTTGGTAGTCCAATGCGTAAACCCTAGTAGGTACTTTTGGTCGACTCCCTCCAGCACTAGTCTGCTTAGAGGTTGACTTTTTGGGCCTTTGAGTGCTACCTCCTACCTTCAACTTACTTGGACAATTCGCGAGCTGGTGCTTAGCACTACCATGAACCAAGCACTTTCCCGACTTCCTCCAACAATCATTCTGTAAGTGATTTGACTTGCCACAGTAACCACAATTAACTTGAGGGGTTACGGCTGGACCACTTGAAGGCACTCCTCTCGATTGAACCGGCCTACTATGACTTCCTCTGGATAGAGCTCCCCTTGAAGCTCCTGTGTGACAGCCCCACCTCTCCCTAGGGCGAACCCTAGGGTATCAGCGGACTGCCTGCCCAACTCTCGCCGGGGCTCAGTCGATCAAAGTACTAATAACTCAAATGAAGCGGACGAAACATCTTCCATGCAAGGGAGTGTAACCCAAAATAAAATATAATCACTTCACCAATTCTCCAAAAGCTTAGTATACATATAGCCAAAAGTCAACTTACATAACAAGAGTTGAACTTATAGATTTAAGATTACAGGAGTCAAAAGTAAGGTCTACTTAAGTAAAAGGTTACACTCTCAAATACAAGTCCAAAACAATGTAAAGCTAAGAAAGCTCTTGATCAAAATCCATCCCCGATCTGTTAAGGAAAACAAAGGGAGTGGGGTGAGCTAACGCCCAGTGAGATTCCAAGTAAAACGATTAAACACATAACCAAATAAGGTCACAAAATAATCAAATAAACTCCGTACAGTAAGACAGTAATTTAATCACAGTTCAATTAAAGGATACGGGTGGCTTTCAAAAGCCAATAACCACTGGAGCTTGATCATAACTGGATCCGTTGACTCTTCGTCAACGTTTGTATTCATAAAATGCAAGTCCGTAGAACACCACTTTCACCAATCTCCGTCCACCAATCAACCCCTTACCGGGCCCGCACGTCACAAACAGTAGTTTGGTAATACTCGAGTATTCCAAGAATCCAAGATTCCAAAGAAACAGGATCGAGTCGAGGATTTTACCACTGGTGGTGCTGGGCAACACAACAAGCAAGTTCAACGGCTATACTTCACCAGGGACCTCCAAACATCAGTCCCCAAGGTTTATCGGCCTTCTCGACCAAGCCCTTGCTGGCTCGATACAACCGACTCACCTAAGAGGTTGGGTACCCAAACAGTAGCAGTAGTTGATGGGATATCACCCAAACAACTCAAACACAGTCATGTATATAGCGAAATCTCATCTCATAATAACAGTATACAGAGGCTCATTGGAAAACAAGGGAGGTCGAGTGCGATAAAGTACACGCTCGCCTCCATTTTATCAAAACAATATTTGGCTCCAACAGTCATAAATCAAGTATTTCAGATATTCAGATATTTCACATAACGGGTAGCAGGTAGTGGAACACTCACCAAAGATGTAGTGCCTTTACGGATCACGGTCAGGTATTACTCCTTGTGTGGAGTTCAACTCTGCGATAAAACGTCATTTAAGAACTTGAAATCAATTAGGGTTCAAGTTTCTTTTAAAGAAAATCAAGTAATTGAAAGTCATTTGGGGAATATTCGTAAAACTCATGCTCGCTCTTAAAACTTTGAAACTTTGAAGCGATTAAACTTTGAAATTCCCATTTGAGTCGAAGAGAGGAGGAAAACATATTTCTATTAGTCGTTACTTTCATTTTTCCAAGGTTACAAGGTTCGGCCGAATTCTAACTTATATACCTCTATGAGCGAAGACTTGAATACCCTAGACGATTCGAGTTCAATTCGACCTCAAATCTTCGCTCAAACTGCGAGTATACATGTCTCACCTTCGAGTGAAAATTTGGGCAGCATACCCCTTTGTATTTAGCTATTTTCCAGCCATTTATGGCTTCATTATTTTTCTCAATTCAGCCCTAAAATCACACACAAATAATCTTACCACAATAGCCTTTCACTAGGCTCAATGTCATCCACACACAAGACAATTTTAGCATGTAAGCTTCACTTGGAAATTCAGAAATGGTGGCTAAAAGCTAAGTACAAGTCTTGACCGCTTTAATTAAGGTAACTTGTTAAAAGAGTAAAATTTTGAGGAAATGAGAGATACATTAGTGAGAGAAGTTCAATAGGGATATATTTGATGTCAAGGAAGTGGAAAAATCAAGGTGAGAGGTTGGAAGTAGGCCGTCTGAGGTTTTAAAGTCAAGAAGCCCGTTTCTATGCTTCAGGAATCTACGGAGATGAATAGTAATAGTAAACTTTAAAAATTCGCAACTCGAGTTCCACAAATCAAACAATTATGAAAGTTATACTGTTGTAAAATAGATTTTTAGTATTATCACATCCCAGAAGACACTTTTCAGAGATTCAAATCACAAATAGGCCAAATATTCGATCCAAGTCAAAAATTCATTTTCCTGAAGAAACGGGACATTCAAGCAGGACAGCCTACTTTGGGGAGTCACGGACAGCAGTACACATGGAGGAAAAATATGAAATTTTTACAGAACAAAGGGTCATGATTCTAGTTTCAAATGCCACTGACGGCACCTCAATCGGATTTTCCTACACCAAAATATAAGCATTTTACTGAGACTGGTCAGTGAAATCCGAAAATCTGGAAACTCATTTTTCACTTGTGAAAAACTCCTTTTTCTCTTTTAAAACCACAAGACTTTTATTCAAACCATCCATACATTTAAGTATGACATTCATACCAGCAATTTTAACATAATTTAAGCGTCAAATTTCAACAGAAACCAAAGAAATATACATATATTCCAAGTTTAAAGTCTTGTTCTTCATTTGTTCCATTTAAGCTAAACCAGATTCTAAGTTATTTGTAGTTTGGGTTTTGTTCCACTACACCAGCCCCTCACATTAATAGTCTTTAAAATAGTAATGAACACAATATTACATCATTAGAAGCCACTTTACGTATATAACTATCGTAACTTTCCACTCAATTGCGTTGGTTTAACCCTACTCGTGGAACTAGGTATATCCATTAAATCTGAGAACAATCATAGCTATCATTTATGAAAGCTTACAAGATTGGAAATTAGAAGAAATGTTAGTTAAAAATTGGTTTCCTCACGGCATCATCAAAGCTGCATGCATGTGAAACAAAAGGAAAGGCAACGAGGAAGTCAGCTTTGCCATCCTCTGGTATTTCAATCATAACTAGAGCTATGCTTATCAGATTGAGGTAAAATTTATAGCATTTCTAAGCTAAGATATAGACCTATATTTCTTATGAAGACACCAACACCCAGTTCTCATATTTTCAGGGTCAAAAATGGCCGGACAGAAACACATCCTGCTTCACTCTCTCGGACAGCAACCACAAAATTAATCCAGTGCCGTTACTTCAACTTTTGTCAAAAACTCTATTCTTTCACTTGCTTAAAGCTCTAAATACTTAAGGTATATTCAGTCCAGCATATACAAGATGAGTAACTCATAATTTCAGCATGTTGTTCGGCCAAAATCACACACAAAATCTGTCATCAGCTGTTGCATCATTCAACGAAGTTTTCCAGCAGTATAACAGTTCAACTTTGATGTTTTCTCAAATATTTCCTTTCAGGTTCATGCTCCAACTAGAAGTATAAAACATATCTTATCAAGCTACAAAGTAGCCTTAAACAGAACATATGAGGTTTACAACTAAAATTCGAAGGAAGATTGATTAAAAGTCCTTTTCTCTCTCTCTCGGCCTTCCTAGCAGGTGCCATCAGCTTTAATCAGAATTTCGCCATTAGTTTTTCCATTATGCTCTCAAATCTAACTTGCAATCATATTAAACATTAGACAGATCATAATACGTCAGTTCCAGTCACAATTTAGCAAACCTTTTAGAGAAATAACCAAAATTGCAGCTTTTCCCTCTCGATTTGCTGTGCAGAAAATTCCAGCTTTTGAGATTGCTTTAAAGTCAATCTTTTCTTGCTTTTAGCTCCTCAAATAACACATGGATGACTGGATTAGGAAGATGGCAGTTATATGAAGTGAGTTTTTTGACTAAACTAACAAAATTTTCTAGAGATAAAGCTGGAAATTTCCAGCTTCATCTTATTGATCCTTCATGCAGTGTCCAAACAGAAATTCAGCAAAGTTTCTTCATATTTTACACTCATTCCACTTGAGTTCAGGTCAAGTACTGCACCAAGTTCAAGATATGTATACTATGGAATATATATAATGCATGAAGACATAATCTAACACATTTTGAAGGAGAAATGACTCAAAAATTGCAGCTTTTTATCATCGGACGGCATGCAATAACTTTGAACAGAATTTTCCAGCTTTGAAGAACTTTTATCAGTGAATTCCTTCCTTTCTCAGTTCTAGTTCATCCCAAGGAATTATTAACCAGGCATAGTAGGAAAATGAAGAAGAGCTTAATTAATTACCTATTGTCTCTTCACGGTTTAGACTGGAACAAGAATTCTGGTTTTCTTTTGTTTCCCTCTCTCGATTCCTTGGTTAAATGAGCTGGAGTTTCTCTTGTTTCTTGGCTGGTGTTCATGGTTGGAGAAGGTAAGAGAGGTCTCTGTTTTTCCTTCTTGTTGTTTCTCGATTTTAGGCAACAGGGGAAGTGAATGGAACCCTCTCGGTCACCGCCCAACTAGTGCACAAATGAATTTCTTAGCTCCTCTCATTCGGTCATCACCTCACGTAGCAAATAAATGGGCAGCTGTCTTAACAGGTACCGCACAATCTAGAAGCCAATTCCTATTGGTTTTCTCCCTTCCACCGCTTGGACTTAGCAGATAATTTCTCTTTATTGTCTCTCTTTCGGTCACTACTTATTCAGCAAATTTGGTGATGCATTCCTTCTTGGCAGCTGTCTCAACTCACCACCCCAATCTCAGTTAATTTCTACACTTCACCGCTTAGACAAGTTGATGGTTGCTGGCTTCTATTCGGTTCCTATCAATTAAATTTTTTATTCCTCTCTCGGTTTTGGTCTTCTGAATTCTGATAGCTTATGCCTTGGCCACCTGGTAGTTAGTCTAAAATTTAAGGTTAGTTTGGTCTTTTAATTGTAGCTTATTTGCTCACTACGGCCTGATTTATTCATTTATTTTTTTTATGAATTCATGCATGGACTCGTAACTTCATTTGTATTTTCGTGGAAAAATTTTGACACCTTTAGCTCTAAGAAAAATTATTAGACATGTACCGATTGAACTTCTAGTATAGTTTACGTTTCTAGTTGTATTTGTTTGCAAATAACATAAATTACAATATGCATGCCATATATGTATTTAATTCATAAAATTTTTCTATACTATCCTAGAATCTTTTCTAAATTCTCAATTCTATAGAGATTCAATTAGGCCGTTAATTTAATCATTTATTCGTTATGCACAATATTCCCAATATCAAAGTAAATAAATGAAATAAATTCAGGGCATCCATAAATTTTTTTTTTCCGAGTCTTCACATCCTGCGGTCCTTATTCCTGCCATTCCTCTTCCCATCTTGGAAGGTAGGGTACTCTTACTAGCCTGTCCCGAAGTATAGCTAGAAACATTTCTTTTCTTAGAGTAGAAATCCTTAACTTGCATCCTTGCGCTCTCCACTCTCTGTGCTTTCTCAAAAGTTTCATTAAATGTAGAGATTTGGGCTGCAGCCAAACCCTCCTGAATCTCCACATTAAACCCTTGTACAAAACGTCTTATCCTTTTTCGCTCATTAATCACCAATTCGGGAGTGTATTTAGAGAGTTTAGTGAACTTCCCTTCGTACTCGGCTATACTAAGAGTTCCTTGTCTCAACTTTATAAACTCGTTCTCCTGTTTTTCTTGGATCAGAGGCTGAAGGAACTTCTCATTAAACTCCCTCGTGAAATTCTCCCAAGTCCAAAGAGTTTGAGCTCTCTCCCACTTTTCCCTTATCACGTCCCACCAGGCACGTGCTACTCCCTCAAATTGGAAAGCAGCAAAGTTCACTCGCCTATCTTCGGTATAGTCTAAAGCGGCGAATATGTTGGTCATCCTCTCCAACCAGTTCTCCGCTACCTCGGGATTAGGTTCTCCAGTGAACTTAGGCGGGTTAAATTTCAGAAACCTTTCCAAAACTCTATCTTCCCCTCTATCCTGGGCCCCAGGTTGGTTAAGTGGCCATGGACCCTATCTCTCAGCTAATCGTTCACGGATATCAGCTAATCATGGACTCTATCTTCCCCTCTATCCTGGGCCCCAGGTTGGTTAAGTGGCCATGGACCCTATCTCTCAGCTAATCGTTCACGGATATCAGTCATCCTATTAATGGCAGTAGCCACTTGGTTACCCTCCACATTCTCTTGTCCCTGGGTCGGCCCAGTTGCCGATCCCTGGTCATCCCCTTGAGGTTGGGTTTGCCTATTCCCTCGCTCACGACCTCGACCACTCGTTCGTCCATCCATAATTTTAGGTATGCCTAGTGCAAGAAATAAAAGTAATTACGCGAAGAATTACTTAAAATAAGAACCAATCATGAAAATATTGAAAATAACCATAATTTACATATATTAGCACTTTAAAAATCCATACAATTAGCAAGTCATGGGGGATTACAAAAATATAGCACACAGGCGCTACAAAAGTACTTTTAGTCATGTACGACTAAAGTAAAGGCAAGTGCCTCAAAAGTAGGCCACACAGTCAAGCAAAATACAATGGCCTTAGCACTAGCATCACCCCAGCTATTTAGTCAAAAGTCTATCACTCTAGGTCTAGTCCATAGCAGGGCTATCAGGTGGAATCTCCTCCGCAGGGTCCTCCTTCGGATCCTCCTCCTGAGCCGGACTTTGAACAACGTCCATCACCTCGTCAATCAGCATAGTAGTATCTGCTTAGCTACAAAAGTCAAAAGTCTATCACTCTAGATCTAGTCCACAGTAGGGCTATCAGGTGGAATCTCCTCCTCAGGGTCCTCCTTCGGATCCTCCTCCTGATTCGGACTCTAAACAACGTCTATCACCTCGTCAATCAGCATAGTAATATCTACTAGGATCCCTGCGGCCCGATCCCGGATCTCCTCACCTATCCTACTAATCGAGCCCTAACTCTCTGAATCTCCTCACAGGCGGCGTCAGCCCTAACCACGTCGTCCACTACGGTCCCCTCTAACTCAACAATCCTAGCACTCTGAGCATTCACCATAATACTCAGCTTCTCCACCTCCTGAAGTAGAGCTCGGTTGGTATTCACCAACTGGTGACGCTCATCATCAAGAGCAAATACGAGGTTATTCGGATAAGCGTATGTTGCCCTACAGATACATCGAGGATACCTAGTAGATGGTGAGTAACGCACACGAGCTTCTCCACCCTGTGCTCTATAGTAAATAGACCTAAGGGCTCCACGTGGCCATTAGCATGCCCATTACCATTAGCAGCAGGTTCCCCATTTCCATTCTCCATTCCTGCAAAACAACCACAATTTTCGGGTTAGAAACTTAAAGTCACTAACTCGCTCAAATATCACTTAAGGCATAACTAAGTTTTCTCATTCCTATTCTTAGAGGCAAAATCTCTAGTATATCTCCCAAATAGATCTCTAACCTAGTGCTCTGATACCAACTGTGACGCCCCTACTTCTCCATAAAGCGAACCAAAGGGTATCGGCGGGACGCCTGCCCAACTCTCGCCAGGACTCAGTACAATTCCAGTTCAAACTTAAAGTACAATACTAACAATGAAATCGCAATAAAGGCACGAAGTCATTTCCATACATAAATATTCAATCTTACATCACAAGGTCAAGATACATCCCCTTTCCAAAATATACAACTTTCCAAAAGGATGTTTAGACAAAATACATTCCAAAATTCAAGTCCAAAGAGCCATCAAGTAGGCTTTTCCATAACTCCTTCCATTTCGGTTCCTGTTAAGGAAAACAATTCTAACGGAGTGAGCGAATGCTCGTGAGCCCAAGAAAACATGCAAAACACATAGTTCAAGTAGCAATGGCATTTAAGCAAGAATTAAAGCTGTAGCATTCAGGTAGTTCACGACTTTCAATTAAACACATTCAATGAGGATATAGGAGCTCTCAGGAGCTAAGTTCCATTTGCTTCACCAAACCTCGATCGAATACCTTCCCGCGATGACATTCCGTCAACCGGGTCGATATTTACGTCCATAGAACTCCACTTACTTCACAATTTCATCCACCATACACCGCACCGGGCCTGTACTTCAATAAAAGGCACTACTACGCGAGTAGACCAAGCAAGATCTCTCAATAGATCAAACTTACAGTTATCTCATGGTTCACCAAGCTCTTCAACCAAGCCCTTGCTGGCTCGAGTCGCAAGGTCGGCCAATTGAGATTTGGGCGCCCCCACAGTTTAGTTCAGTTCAGTTATGGGTCGAGGAGATTCACTCCAACGACATTCAGTCAATCAATTTCAGTTCAATCAATCAATTACGGTTCAGTCAGGAACAATTCAGTATTTTAATCAGTTAAAGGAGTACGAGTGTGATAAATTACACACTCAACTCAACAATTATCAATCATTCAATCCATAAGATGTAATTCGCATAATTTCAACAAGTCATGTACTTGACACTCACCAATCAAAAATAAGGGAGTAGTGCTCAATCAAGTGTTTAGGCGTCCGTTGTGAGGTCCTCTTGAAGGTCCCTTTGAGTTTCTGAACAAATAATAATTGGCTATCACACACTATCACTTATAAATCCCTTGTTAACAAAGAAGATTGTACACTTGTACAATCTAAGAAAATATCATGAAAGAGAGCCTTAATTACTCGTAAATCGAGACTCAAAAGTGAGGTTTAATAACACAAGGAAAACTAATTTTTCCTCTTTGAAATCAAGTGTAAAATAGTCAATCAATATCGAAGGATAGTGAAGAGTTTCTAAATCTCATTTCCCGACAAGTTGGAAAAATTCAGTTTTAAGTGTCAACTTTGAAAAATCATATCTTGCATTCAGTAGATCCAAAATTGGAAAACTTTGTACCGTTGGAAACTAGTTTCAAAGTACTAAAAGTTCCTAGAAGACACCTTTCCAAGATTCTAAACGAAAGACATTCAAATTTCAGCTCAAAGTGGCTGATTTGAACCTATAAGACAGTTTCAGTCTTAGTTTTCGGCAACTTTGGAAATTCGGAAAAATTCACAGAAAGTGAACTGGCCTCCGACATTCATAACACAATAAGAAGTCCAATCTAGGTTTCAAACAAAACAAACGGGACAGAAATCGGAGTTTTGATCGTCAAGATATAGCAGCTCAAAGTTGGCCAAAAATGAAGACTGTTTGGTCAATTTTCCAGATTTGAAGAACAAATTTGACACATCATTTGTATATCAAAACAGTCTTAGAATGACACCAAAATTGGTATAATTCAACTTCCATATGAGTAATACTCCTTTATCAAATTTCATTTGAAAACTCGTACGGGAAGGTAGTTAACAAAACTATCAAAGTTTAAGGAATTTCCAAGACAAATCTGCCTTCTTGTTTCCTTTTCCTTTTTCAAACATTTTGCCCAATGAAATCAACTCCAATTTGGTTCATTGGTGAAACCAAAGTCCAAGCTATATTTAATATACATTTGGTAGGTGGTTGTAACCAAAATTTTTGAAATAATATATTTCACAAGTAACTAAACCAATCGGCCAGCAAAAACTAGGGTTTTCCTGCTTTGGTACAGTTTGGGAATTGGACTATATCTCACTCAATACAACTCAAAATTGAGAATGGTCGGTGGAGTTTGAAACTAGATTCAAAAGGCTACATTTTATCAGAACAAATCATGTTGAAATTCAGTTTTCAAATGAGAGAAAATAGAGCCACAAGTTGCAGCTTCTACTCTTCTCTCGGTTGAACAGTCATACAGGACAACCAACTTTGATCAATCACTACAGATGACTCAATTCAAATTAGAAGGTGCATTTTACACCGTTAGAAAACTACGGATATCTAGTTTTGAATGCCACTAACGACACTCAATTCTGACTTCCGGACAAAGAGATATGCTCGTTCAAAGAACACTGCCAGTGGACCACTACTACACTAATTTTCCAGATTTGTTCTTGACAAAATTCAATTTTTATCCAACCAATTCAAATGATTTTTGGTAGAAACTTTCTACACACCATACACAACATATATACATCAGTTTCAAAGTCATTTAAGTATCAAAAATTTGAACTAAATGCATAGCAAAAACAGGACAGATTTCGGTCAGCAACCATGCGAAATTTTCCTTCGATTCTCTATCCATAATCATCTTAAACAACACTTAAACAACTCAAATCAAGCATTATATCACCATATCAGCCCATACAACCAAGGTGGGAATTCATAGAGCCCACATCAATTATTCCAACCCAAGTAACAACAACAATAATGAAGCTACAAGCTTCAAAACTAAGAATAAAACCCATTAAAGCCAAGAATGAAAGATTGGATGGTGTTGGATGGCTACCTCCCAGCTTTGAGAGAAACCAAAATTTTTTTATTACTAAAACTCCAAGAAAACCGCCAAGATGAAGTCTTTCTTCTAACTTAAGTGAATTTTCAAGTGGTTTAGAAGTTGTGTGATGATTTGTGAAAGATTTGGTGCAAGAATGGAAGTGAAAATGGAAAGGACTCTTTTCTTCTTTTTCCTTGGAGAGTTTCGGCCAAGCTTGGTGAGAGGAGAGAGAGAGTGTGCTGATGAATGAAGCTTCTTGGAGAAGCTTGAGAATTTGTGGCCAAAATTTCTTCAAAAGTCAACTAAGAATAGTGCACGCACGCGCGCGTTTCGTGTCCGTTTTCTCTTGGATTTGTTTCACTTGTGCACTAAACCTCTAATGTAATTCCTTTTACACTATAATTATTTACTCTTAGTAGTCTAAAATAAATTTCTTAAATCTCCATTGAACCGTTCCGACTCGGTTTACTCGAACTTCCAATTTGCGCGCGATAAAGTGAAACTTAAAGAAATTATTGTAACGATAATATAAGTAACTAATCATAAAAAAAACTATTTTAAGACTAAGGCATGAATCCTCAAATCTCCAAGATCATTGCACTTTCAGATCGAATATTGCCTCGAAAAACGTGTATTCGCTATTTCTTGCTAAACGAGCTTCCAAAAATTAAATTTGCTAACGGGATGTTTTAAAAATATAAGTAAGGCATAGTTCCATGTAAATGGATTTAAAATGGTTGAAATAAATTATTCGGAGAAAATGGGTGAATAAATATTTAAATAAGACAGTAATATAAGATGAAATAAGAAAATTTTCGGGTCCTCACAAAAGCTATGTTGTTATTATAAGTATAGACATTTCTCTGAAAACGCTCGCATCCCTCATCAGAACCAGTAAATAAATGTTTCGAATCATAAGGTATGTGATGAATAATAACTTTAATTTCGCCCCCACAATAGCAAAAAGAAGGAGGCTCCATATGAAATCTTTTAGCACCACAATGCTCACAATTGGAAGCATTAGGAAGGATAAAAGATTCCTTGAGAATTCTTTCGAGCCTAGAAAGTTTTGAGGCCCTAAGATGTCGAGAGATAGCTGTAATCCGTCAATGTAAACACTATAGGCTTAGTAGAAATACACCAATCCTTCCTTAAAAAAAAAGGAGCCAACGACTCCAAAGACAAAACTATCAAAAGCTATCCAAAGCTACAAAGTAAATGCTATGTCCTGGACAATTATCTTGGACAAGGAAAGAACAACCAGGATAAAAAAAAAGAGACAAAATTTTTTCCAAGAGAATAAGCATAACAAGATACAAAAACAAAGGTAGGCAAATAGGACATGGAAAACAAAAAAAAATGGATGTTTAATATAGAGGAAAGAAAGAGCCAGAATTTCTCATAAGTATAGTGTAGAACAGGGTAATAAGCAAAGAAAGCAATATGGATAGAAAAATTTGTTCAAAGGATTTTACAATGAAAACAATGAGAGGAAAGGTGTTCAGATAAAAGTTGCATTACCACAAGAAGAAGAAAACGAAGATATAGGTTCTGGCCTTACAGAAGTAGATGCTTGCTCGTCAAAGCATAATTCAATATTACTATTACGATGCAAAATAGCATAAACCTGATTGCAGATATGGAGGAGGCATCTTAGTAAAAAACTGCCTATTTTTCCTCCTATAAACACATGACTGAATGATATGGTTAGCGGCAGGTGCTTACTCCATGCATTGCTCTACAGCATTAACCACCAACTAACATAAAAGGAGATATAATGAATAAGTTTGAAGGGAAAAATGCAGAACATAGACACTTTACACAAGGGAAAAAAATTCAACTCATACCCCCAGGAAAAGAGGACACTACCACACGGTGTGCTCTAGTAGAAAAACAATCCAGATTTTGAGGATCTAATCCAGTAAAATTAGCATTAAAAAGCTGATTTGGACGATCAATATTCGCGTCACCTTACCTATTAAGGGTAGTAGCACCTCGAGTACTAAGGGAGCTCGATAAGTCACGAAATGACTAGCCATAATCTTGACCACAACCACGTCAAAAAGGACTGCCCGGTACAACACAACCAAGAGAGGTTCGAACATTATGTTCGCCATCCTCTCTCTCACTAACACATGCCCTATTTTCATGACCAATATCAGAAAGAAAAATCTTTTTTTCTTTGCAGCATTAGCCTCACGATGATGACGCAAAAGATCAGCCTTCTCATTCTCTGGCATCTTCGTATAACGTTTGTGACGTCTCCTATTCCTACTCATCTTCTTAGACCAGAAGACTTAAAAATGTAAAATAAAACCAACAACCAGAAACAAAATGACTGAACAACATCCAATGTACACAATAAAAAGAAACAACAGATAAAAAAAAATGTAAACCTGAAGTGGTATAATAAAAAAAGAACAAACTTTCCAGAAAAAGGTTCCAATATAGAAGACAACAATAAAAGAATGTAGACTAAGTTGAACAAAGCACAAGCTAGAACAAATCAGAGTAGAAGGAATAACAAGGCGAACAGGATTGATGAAAACCAACCACTGTTGCATTCAAAGAACAAATCCACCTTTAAGAGGTACAAAAGCAAAGGAGCAGCCAAGCAAAATAGGAAAAAAAAAGGAAAAGAGATTACAAAAAATGAGTTGACAAAATGCATGAACAAGCATTGCAGTAAACAAATAAAGTGCAAGAAAAAGAAAGGCCGAGCAAATCTTGGCAATCGACAAAAGAAGAAGGCACAAACTAAGTTTTGAAAAATAGAAACCATTGACAAATACCTAAAGAGCGTAAAACGGCGAGAGAAAACCTGGAAAATCCTTGGAAAAGAAGAAACGAGAACATTCACAAGGTAAATGTAGCCAATAATTGCATTTTCAAAAAGGATCTGTGATGACCCCACCTCCCCCTAGGACGTACTTAAGGGTTTGGCGGACCGTCTGCCCAATTCTTGTCAGGATTTACTCACGTATCATAAAATTTACAAAATAATAACCTCAACAATAAGAGCAATAGCAATTGCAACCTTAGATGTATACGATTGGGGACATGAAATGCCCAAACCATCCCTAAATATAGCAAGGGCTCCAAGTATACAAAGCAAAATCAAGCGAATATGATATGGAGTTAAGAAATGCTCATGCGAGTAACTAACAAAATTTAGACAAAGATTTCGTTTTCTCCAACTTCCACTCTCACGTTCTCGCCCCCTCTAAGGAAAATAATATAATGGAATGAATTTTTGCTCAGTGAGGTTCCAAGAAAACATGCAAGTAAACTAGCAGTTATGATACGATTCATAGGATATTAAGAAAAAAGTCATACCCAAATAGATCATGACATAATATACAGTAAAGTAGGTAACCAAATAGATCATGCAATAATATACAGTAAAGAATATATTCATATCAAAGGATATAGTCTGCTCTCAGGAGCAGATTCCACAATAGCTTGTTAGGGTCCGTTGATACTCCGTCAACCAATTATAATGTCTGTAGACTACCACTTGTTTCCAGTTCTGTTTCTACGATTATTCTCTTATACCGGGCCCGTACATCAATCAAGTACCTATGGTTCGTCAATCTTCTTAACCAATCCCTTGCTGATTTGATTCGACCAACTAGCCATGGGATTAGGCTTAGAGCCCCAAGTGTTCAAGTATTTATGACCTGGGTTTGGAGTCCAAGTATTCAAGTGTTCACGAGAATTCACAATTGGAGACGTTAGCTGTCACTTAACGCTCCGGTATTCAAGTATATTACGAGTTCAAGTCACGAGTAAACAGATAAGGAAATTCTTCCGTTACCCAAGACTGTATAACTTACCTGACCGCTCTAAGACTAGTCTCAAGTAAAAGTTCCAACGAAGGGCCTTGTTCAGCCATTACCGACTTACATTCACGTATATGCATGAGTAACTCAAGCCTGCCTAGCTTACTCGATGTCTCGGATAAGAGTGCCAGTGAAGAGCCCAATTCAGCCGCTGCAAGAAGATATACAATCGGCCTACATTCATGCACATGTATATTTAATTCTGCATGCAGGATCATATAATTCAACGTTACAGAGGTCGAGTGCAAATAAGTACACATTCACTGAACTAAGATGAAGTCAAGTAAACTTAGCATGTTAAGTATTTCCAGCATTTCAAGTATTTCAAGTCAAATCTCAAGTCACATGTATATCAAGTTACTTGTAGATGTATATCCGTTCACTTATAAACAAGATAGTTAGAGTCCAGTCAAATTAGGTCGAGTGCGATAAAGTACACATTCGCCTATAAAATAACAATTCAGGATCCCTAGCAATTTCTAGCAACAAGTTATATTTGATCAAATAACATGGAACATGCAGTTGGAACACTTACCAATAGATCACAATCTTTTACTTCAAACCATGGTTCTTTCTCTTGGTCACTCTCGAGTCCTGTTGTGACAGCCCCACCCCCCCCAAGGCGAACCAGAGGGTTCGGCGGACTGCCTGCCCAGCTCTCGCCGGGACTCAGTCGTTCACTTCAATCCTCAATTAAAATCGAAATAAATCACAGGAATAAATATAACAACAATCCAAAACTTAACGCAAAACTTATGTACATTACTATCTCAAAAGGGAGTACAAATATCGAATATACAAAGGTTCTCAATTCGTCATACATCCAGCCCGTGTCAAGCACTAGGGCGAGAACCATTACAAAACCAAAGAAACCAGTCTAGGCTAGACTCTACCGAGCTCTCGTCCTTGCTCGCCGTCCCCTGTTAAGGAAAACAAACTAAAGGGGTGAGCTAAAAGCTCAGTGAGGTTCCGAACACATAATCAAACAACAAAGCCAATACATTAACCATCGATAATCAATAATTCAAGAAACATTTACAATGGAAAGCGATAATAACACATACATTAAAAGGATACGGGCTCACAGGGAGCCATTTGTTCGTTCGTTCGTTCGTTCGTTCTCCTGTCATTCCCCTTATTCCTCCAATCATTTGAAAATGCATTTTTGCAAGTAAAATCCTCGTTCGATTGTTCATTTCATTCACCCCCTCCTGGACGTTGGCCAGGCTCCACCAACCTACAAGGTAATACTAGAGTATACCAAATTCACCGAGGGTCACCATATCGCCCGACCGAGTCCGCTCCTGGCGAGAGTCGATCGGTAACGAAGGGTAGGGCCCAATTCAGCCAAAAGGCTTACATCATGCGCAACTAATGTAGCAATCATTAAATCATTGAAAATTTCATGTTTCATTTAGGTCGACCGCGGTAAAGTACACGCTCGCCTAGAAAACTCATTTTGGAAATTCTTGAAAGCACTTAACACATTATCAAACAAGAACACAAGTCATGAAGTCAAGAAAAATATAGCAAACAAGGAACACTCACCTATATACGCAAAACAACGTGCAAAATATCCTTCGGGATATTATCTTTAGTCACCAAGAAAACCTAAGATTAAACAAGAAAGAATATTACAGCTCATCTAACACAAACAATTAGGTGAAATCAAAGAATTCGACAATTGATGAGTAGAACGTATAAAAGACTTTAAAGTGAAACGAGGACATTTGGACCCGTGGACAAAAATAACTAGGGTTTCATAGTCGAAACATAAAACCCAACTCAAAAGGGTTATAAAATTTTCCAATGGAAACACTTGAACCAAAGACAAGTCGGAATCCAACTAGATAGGCTAAAAAATACTGTTTTCGGGATCGTTTATATGGTTCAAAATCATCTCATATTCAAGTAGATATTATAGACTAAATGTCTTAATGAAATTCATGTAAAAGGGAGGACAAAATACCCAAGAAAACCCTAAACCACTCCTTTTCATTTGGTAAGCATAAGTAAACATTTGGAGTTTCCAATTGAAGAAGGATCATGTTTTAAGATGGAAAACGGTCATAGTATTTGCCAAACGAAAATATACAAATTCAAATAGAAACTTAGCCCTCGAGCGAAAATTTGGGCAGCACGCCCTTTGTATTTACCTATTTTTTCAGCCATTTATGGCTTCATTGTTTTCCTCAATCAATCCCAAAATTACACATAACATAAATAGCCACTCAATAGGCTCAAAGTCATATAAGTACAAAATCAAGCTAACAACGTGTGCGGAAATGAAGTTTAGCAAAAGGACAGATTTGACGTGGTTTTGCGTAATGGACACAACCGAGGCTACGCTTGTCGGATTGAGGTAAAATTTATACTGTTTTGAAGCTAAGACAAAGAGCTATAACTTTGATGAAGACTACTTAGTCCAGTTCTCACCCTAACTAGGTCAAATTTACCAAAACAACTCCAGATTTTCCAGTTCGAAGCTCACTGTGAAATTCAACTAGCAGTTCTGATTCATTCACTCATATCTCAGCACACACAACTCCAATTCAGGTAATTTAAAAGCCATTTGAAAGCTAAGATACAAGGCTATAATTCTTAAGAAGACATCAACAACCAATTCGATAATATTCCTGGTCAAACTAATCAATTACAGAAGCTGATTATCAGTTTCGGACAGAAACAGGGCAGCAGGGGTATTTCGGTCTTTGCACAGGCTACGTTGTTCCGATTGAGCTGAAATTTTGTAGGAAACTATATAACATCATTCTATACAACTTTCATGTTTTACAACAAGGCCAATTCGGCCTCTATCATGGCCTAACAGGTCCAGGCAGAACAGGGTAAAAAATGAAACCCTAAACTGGAATTCATGCATTCAAGTGCTAATCTTCCACAAAACAACATCTAAAACAACTAAAAACCACTAATAAGCAATTAATTGAAGTAAAGAGGATGTTCTTGGCAAAATACCTTAAAACCACAAGAAAGGTAGGAGCTTAATCTTTCCCCCTCCAAAACAACTCCACCAACACCTTTAACCTTCCCTAATGATCACTTGTATGGTGTTGTTTGTGATTTGGTTGGTTGGAACTCAAGATTTGAGCAAATTTGGAAGCTAGAAATTGAAGAGCTCTCTCTTGTTTTCCTCCTCAAGAGGTTCAGCCATGACACAAGAAAAATGAGAGAAAATTGAGTCAAAATTGATTTTAGGAAAGTTAAGAAGGTCTTGGTCAAATCCAACATCCAATGGGTTTGTGACACTTGGCACCTTGCTTGCTTAAACTTATCTCTTTGTCTCTCTAATACTAATCCATATAGGTAACTTCTAATTATCTCTTAGCACCTTGTAAAATAATATCACTTAACCAAACTCCAACAAGTTGTCAAAAATATAACGCATTTACCGCACTAGCGGGTCCCACGTGGATCCAATCCAATGGAATAACAGTAAATAGTGGAAAAATAGTAAACAGTGGAGTAAATAGTAAACGGTACCTATGGTTCGCCAATCTCCTCGATCAAGCCTTCGCTGGCTCGATTTGACAAACTAACCAATAGGGGTTTGGGATCCTAGCAGTTATCAAGTCATACACATACATGTCAATTCACTTGTAAACAGTGTACAATACTTAGTTAAATTAGAGCAAATGTGATAAAGTACACCCTTACCCAATCAAACAAGTCAAGTACTATCCAATCACAATAAGAGAGCATTGTATTCAAACAGCAGGTTCGACCATGCAATTGGAGATACTCTCCAACCAATTAAGGTCTAGAGATGTCAGGTTCATTGTCTGCATCTTGGCCACACTCGAAATCTGCGATCAGTGATCATATAGCAAAAGCTATCAAACTTCTAGGTTAGAGTTTCAAAAGTCTATAACTTTTACTTGTGAAAATCAAAGGAAAATCATGTAAATGTAATTCAAGACTGTGAGTACAAGATAGGGTAATATATGGTTTGTATAGGTACGACTTTTGTCGAAGAAAAGTGACAAAATCACGGGTTTAAAACTAGTCACATCTAACTACAAAACATGTGTGGAACAACCATTATTTTCCTTCTTTGAATTCACTTAATTTTGGCAAAAATCTAACATATATGTCACAATCAAAGGATTATCAAGTAACTCCAAGTAAAGTAGGTCTGAATCACTCTATCTTTACACCTCAACTCTCACTTTTACTCACTTGACCAACAAGGGGACAATTCCAGCACCATAGCTCCTAAAGTCCTCAAGTTAACCCTCAAATCCAACTCTAATTCTATGGCAAACCACAATTGATCCAAGGTATTATATTATTGAGTAGATGTGGTGCATAATCTAGGTAATTAAAGCTATCAAAAGTGACATAGCTGGAGCCCAACTTAAATTATATCAAAACTGAAATTTGTGACATCAAAACTGGAAATTGTATATCGAAATTGTAAATCTCATATTAAAGCTGGAAATTTCGTATCGAAGCTAGGACATGGCATATCAAAGCTGGAAAATGCATATCAAGGCTGGAAATTGAGCACTAAAGCTGGAAATTACAAGCTACCCCAGCAAAATCGTAGTCTTTCATAAACATGCTTTCTTTAACTTCAATCATAACATATCTTGGAATAAATCTCAAGAAACAAGTAAAAGAGATGTCTTTTAGAAACTTTACCTCAAAACTCTAAGCAAACAAGAGTTTTCTTCCACCAAAACTCCACCAAGGTCTTCCCTCCTAGCTTCACTCAAAATCTATCAGAGTAGATTAAGGTTGATCTTTGGATTTCCCTCAAAGTCAAGAAAGAAATCAAGATGGAAATTGGAGTGGTTTTTCTCTCTTTTCTCTCTCTATGGTTCGGCCACAAGAAGAAAGAAATGGAGGAAATTTTGGTTAAATGCAAGATAAAGATGAAAAACAAGTCTTGGTCAATGGAAGCTTTGATTGCCAACACTTGGCAACCCAACAATTTCTCTTTTTCTCTCTTTTTTTCTTCAATTTCGGCCAAGAATAGAAATAGGGAAGAAATGATAGAAAGAAAAATACAGAAAGTAAAGAAAGAAAAGTTTTGGTCAAATGATAGCTTTGGCCGTTGACAAGTGGCGTGGTTAGGTTCAAACCTATCTCTTTGTCTCTCTTGTGTCTCTATCTTATGTTCTACTAATTCACTTACAACACTTCTAATCACATAATTTCTCTTACTTAACACCCACTCTTGTCCACCAAATTTAGTGCACACAGCTCACTAGTCGGTCGCACTACCATAACGCACTATGAAACTTCACATGCACCAAATTATAGAAGGAAAACAATAAAAATCTTGACTCAAACTATGAAAGTATCTAAGTAATTAAGACAAATACATTAAAGTAAAAGAAAATATTATCTAACTTATTCAAAATGAAGAGAAAATATAAAAATATATATAAAAAATAATTTTTGGGTCCTCACAAATATGGGAAGGTTTAAAAAAATGTAGTTAGAAGATACTAATTTAGAAAGCTCGAATAGAAGTAGTATTTGGTGTTTGTTGCAAATAATGCCTATATGGCTTAATTCCTTTTTTAGATGCTTTTGATTTGTAATAATATTTTAAGACTATATCTTATTAGCTGAAATTTTATATTTGAAATTTGAAATTTAGTAACAAATTTCATTAATTTGGATCACAAGTTAGAATCACAAATATACATTGATACCTTGGCCCTAGCAAGTGCTGGGTAGAGGCTCAACCATGGTCCTTGTACAGGAGGGTCGGGTTTGCATCTCACAAGGGTTCTTGGGGATGGATAGACCAATGACTTCACTGGAATGGGCGCTAGCAAACTTGAAATGTAAAAAAAGCCATAGACAAAGTTGGCATAGTGGTTGAAAAGGAAAGCTTGGTTCAAGAATCTAATATTCTATCATCAAAATATATTAAAACAGATCAGGGGCTTAGAAATTGAAATCTAAATAGTTCAAATCAATTGGTGTAATTTTTATAGCTTTTCATGCAAAAATTTATTACTTGGGTATAAATTTGCATTTGCCAACACATACAGCTAACTAAACTTTATACCAAAACTGTACGAATTTATACTAAATATAATAATAATTATATCAACTTAATTGAACTAGATAGATTTTGACTTTGAGGTCCTTGATCCCATTAAAACTCGCGTAAAGGAAGTTTTTTGGTATCATCTTGTAACTTTCTTTAATTGTCATCATGTTTCATTCTCAGATGCTGTTGTTGGTAGCTATTCATCTCAAAGGCAACCACATCTTATTAGGCCACTATGGACTTGGTCAAAACACAAAATTTTTGAAAGATTCGCTAGAGTTCAAGCCAGTATGTCATTTCCAAAGACCAAGTAAATTTACTATCCTTTGGGTTTGTGGTGACAAGCGAAATTGTGATGTCTTAAAAAAAGATTGAGTGGCAACTTCATGCATGCATTGTTGTACAAAGAAGACGTACACAAATTGAGATTGGAAAATCCGTAGACCATCTTGAAAACAAATAGGAAGTAAGGGTTCGTCAAGGTTTCACTAGATTTAAAAATAAAATAGAAGAAAGAGCAAAAAGAAAAAAACATTTTAGCAGTAATTTGAATTATATCACTTCGGAGATGTGTAAATTCTTAATGGCTTAGGTCAAGAATTTTTCATAATTTGGCAATTACAAATAAACTTATCTTCCTTTCACGATGCAACATATCACTAAATTAATTTAACTTATGTTATTGATATGGAATTACTAAACATCTTACATTTCATAAAATATTTAAACAATAGCAAAAGACCAACATTTTCATGCACACTGTTCAAGTAAAATTACTAGTGGGAAGGAAATTTAAACTAAAAGTTAAGAAATATGAATAAATGAAATGAATTCTAATTGACAGTGAAACATACAGAAGTTTCACTTTGAAGACAAGCTTTGGATTCTCTCCTAGTGCGACAGATCGATCGTAGCATCATCAATAATTAATTGGGCTATTCTTCACTAAATTTTTCTCTAGATGTCCTTTCATTGAGGCGGTAGCTGCCCATGGCCGCCCACCGGCTGGCTGTGGAGGACCAGGAGGCTTTTCCAACTACCAAAAAGTCTTTTTCATAGCTCTTTTCGGAACCAGCCACATCTCCTATCCATCTGCGAACAGCAACATTGTACAAAGGGGAGGCGGCAGTTGTCTTCTCCAAGGAGGAGGCCGACAAGCTGGCTGCTCCTTTTCGTTGGTCACTTGTGGGTAAATTCTCCCATGGCCGGCCAACACTGGAGGCAGTGCAGAAGTTCTTTGCATCGCTAAATCTGAAAGACCACATCTCTATTGGGTTGCTGGACTATAGACATGTTTTGCTGAAGTGTTCGGTTGAAGCGGATTTCAACCGCATCTGGACAATAAGTCTGTGGCACTTAGGAAAATACCCTATGAGGGTGTTTTGTTGGACGAGAGAGTTTCACATCAACAGGGAGTCGTCGCTGGTATCGGTTTGGGTCTCACTGCCGGCGCTTCCTATTCACTTCTATGATAAACATTCGCTGTTCTTCATTTTGTCTCCCGTTGGTGCGCCACTCTTCTTGGACTCAGCAACTGTGTCTGGGGCTCGTCCAACCATAGCTAGAGCTTGTGTCGAAATTGATTTATTGAAGCCAGTCTGCACGCGGGTATGGGTGGCTGTCGAAGGAGAGATGGGGTTTTGGCAATCGATTTTGGTGGAGCACCTGCCTTCGTACTGCTCTTCATGCTGGCGTCTCGGCCACTCTAATGCTGAGTGCAAGAAAGATCGCACGACAGTGTTGCACCAATCGCAACCTGCGCGCAACCTGGGAGGGAATGTCACCTTGCAATTCTGCAGCAAGGAGGGCGTCAAGGCGCCTGGTCCTGGGATCGAAGCTGTTGTGTGTGGGGCACGAAAGGTTGCAGTGCGTGACCCAGATTGCGTTGCTGGCCGAGGGAACGCTCCTTTGACTGCGGGTGAGCCTATCCTCAAGCTGGGAGTGGAGGAGCTCACGGACGAGGAGAAGGAGGGGTTGGTCGACGGTATAGCTGGAGGGGTAAACGCAGGACTGGTAGTGCTTGGTTCCGGTGGGGGCAGTGAGGTTGTTGAGGTTGAGGGAGGGGAGGCGATGCGTGCGATCATGATGGGAGTGGAGGAGGTAGTGGACGAGAGGAGGGCTGGGCTGGTCAAGGGTGCAGCTAGAGGAGCAGCTGTGGGTCTGGTGGTGCTTGGCACGGGTGGGTTCACTGTGGCTGAGGGGGAGGAGGTGGCGTATGTGGCCACAGCAGCTTTGCCGAGTGAGTGTGAGGGTGGGGGAGACTTGGAGTGTGAGTTGGATAGTCCAGTGGCAGCTATGCCTGAGGAGGAGCTGCCGTGAGTTGCTCGGAACCTGTCTCCAAGGTTGGACAGGCCGCATGGATCTCCGATGGCATCGTCACTGTTGGCACTTAATGTTGATCAGGCCCTGGAGATCGAGTAGGGCTTTACGCAGGTGAAGGTTAAAGGTATACGTGCTAAATTCCCCTCAGATAGACAGCTTCGCTCTTTGACATCTTCTCATAATTCTTTCAATGTGTTGACCCATGATTAATGCTTTATTTTGGAACATTAAGGGAGTGTCAAAAACTCCTAATCTTAGGAGATTGATCAGGTTAATTCATATGCATAACGTTCAATTTCTTTCCATCTGTGAACCTAAGTTAGATGTTTCTAAGCTTGAGACTATATGTTTGCGGCTTTTGTTTGATTATGTAATGGTCAATATGTCCACTGATATTTGGGTATTCTATAAGTCGCCATTTGTTTGTTTGTTGGTTGGTTCTTCTGATCAATACATTGCGTTAGATATTCATCATCCATCGTTGCCGGGTTCTTTGGTGTTTTTCTGGGTCCATGCGAGATGCTCTGTGGAGGCTCGCAAGGACCTATGGAAGGATCTCTTGCTTGATAAACCATGGTTACGGCCGTGGTGTATAGGGGGGACTTTAACGTGATCTTGGCTCCGGCCGAAAAACAAGGGGGACGTTCCTTTGTCCCTACAGAGGGGTTGGATCTTATGTCATTCATGGAGAAAGCCGAGGTCTTTGATGCAGGGTTCTCAGGGCCTAGCTTCACTTGGTGTAACAATAGGCGGGGTAGAGCTCGAGTGTGGAAGCAGTTGGATTGGCTCCTAGCGAATGGTGAATGCGCAGATTTCTCTGCCTCTATCTCAATGGTCCATCTGGCTAGACACACTTCAGATCATGCCCCTTTGAAGATCACGTTTGCCACCCGTCAGGATGATAAGATGCGGTCATTCCATTTTCTGAATGTTTGGACGTCACAGGCCTTTCTGCTGGAAGTGATCCACAATGCTTGGAATTTGCTCGTGAATGGATCTCCCTAGCATGTGTTGTACACCAAACTATTGGCCGCAAGGAGGACCATTCTGTAATGGAATAAATGTTCCTTTGGGGATATTTTTGAGGTTATTAAGGTGGCGGAGTCGAAGATGGCTCTAGCAGAAACAGCAGCGGAAAGTGAGGACTCGGAGGAGGCTCACATTAGCTTGCAGGAGGCGCAGGCGACAATAGAGGAGCAGTTTTGGAGCCAAAAGGCTCGTGTCAAATGACTCTCAAGTGGGGACCGGAATTCTAAATTCTTTCACGCGGCAGTTAGGCAACGCAGAGTGCAAGGTACGATCCATGGAATTAAAATGCCGGCGGAAATTTGGGTGGAGGAGGATGGGGATATTGCCACTGAGGCCATTTGGTTTTTCTCTAGATTGTATTCTGAATCTGTGGCGCCCAGCACTGAGTTGATTCCGCTCATCTCTCCTGTGCTCACGCGAGAGGAGAACCTGGCCCTAGAGGATATTCCTTCAAAGGAAGAAGTGATGCGAGTGGTTCATGCCATGGATGGGGACAGTGCAGCGGGTCCAGACGGATTTACAGGTAAGTTCTTTACCTTTGCATGGGATATTATTGCCCAGGATGTGTATAATGCCGTGGTGAGTTTCTTCTGTGGGGCGGAGCTTCCGTGCTTCGTTACTCCGACTTCTATTGTTCTTATTCCGAAAGTCTCAAATCCTCAGGATTTCTCTAGTTTTTGGCCTATAAGCCTTTGCAATTTCATTAATAAAGTGTTGTCGCGTATCTTGTCTGATAGAATGGCTACTTTGTTGCCAAATTAGTCTCTCCCCAGCAGTCAGGGTTTGTTAAGGGCCGGAATATTACGGAGAACTATCTTTTGGCTCAAGAAATTGTAGCAGGCAATGGGAAGAAGGCGAGAGGGGGGAACGTTGTGCTAAAATTGGACATGGCCAAGGCTTATGACCGAGTGTCATGGCTCCATCTTATTAGGGTATTGCGGAAGTTTGGGTTTGGGGAATGCTTCATTGATATGTCTGGCGATTGGTGTCAAACGTCTGGTTTTCGGTTATGGTCAATGGGGCAGCATACGGCTTCTTTAAATCGAGCAGGGGTCTCCGTCAGGGGGACCCAATCTCTCCTGCATTATTTGTTATAGCTGCGGAGGTTCTATCGTGGGGTCTGAACAACCTTACAACCCAGCCATCACACCAGGGGTTTAAGGTACCCCAGGGTTGCCCTGGAGTAACCCACTTGGCTTTCACGGATGACATGCTAATTCTAGCTAATGGGTCCTCAACATCTTTGCGCTGTTTTATGAGGGTACTGGATATCTATCATGTGACGCCCCGAAAAAAAATGAGTTTGAGAACCCGGAAATTTTCTAATTTTCTAGGGTTTATTTTATTTAATCGCCCGCCTTTTCTACATTTTCTTTATTAGAAAAATTCCCAGATAAAGTTTATGAGCAAAAATAGTTTTAAAATGATTTTCTAGTATCGGTTAGTTTTTGAGAAATTAAGGATATATATCGGACGTGGGACCCACTAGTGCGAAAAGTTCGGAAAAATTCGGCCAATTAGGTTAAATTTTGGATACTGGTTGACATTTATCGGGTGTTAAGAGATAAGTGGAGGATGAGATGTGATTGATGTGAGAGAGACTTAAAGGATAGAAATGCTTTAAATGTAGTGACAAGTGTCACTTGGTGAATGGTGGCACTTGTAGGACAACTATTCATTTTCTTGACTTTTGACCAATTGCTTAAATATCTCAAAAATCACACAAAATTCATTCTTGTCTTCAACTTCTTGGCCGGCTCTCTCTCTGGGAAAAGAAAGAAAACTTCTCCAATTTTCAAGCTTCCATATAGTGCAAATCATCCAAACCAATTGCTTAAATTTGTTTCTACTCCATAAAATCCCTCCATTTGGTGCTAGTAAGTGATTTTGTGGAAGTGTTCAAGGAAGCTAAGGTGTCCTACAACTCTCCCTCTCTTGTTTACTAGGTGAGTGGTGATTGAACTTCCTCCTACACTTAATGAAGCTTAAGTTGTGCTTAGTGGTAGCTAAAGTGCTGAAATTTGTGGTTTATTTCTTGGTTTGAGATGAATTGGTGAAGTTTTCAATTTATTGATGAATTTTCTGGTTTAATATGAATGTGATGTTGTGGCTATCCTTGATGATGGGAATTTATGTTTAATGACTCTAGTAGGTGTATATGATAGATAATTGTAATCAATTTTGGGTTTGGAAGGAATTTGAGAAAGTTAGGGTTTTATATCACCAATTCTGTCCGGTTTTGTATCTTATGGTTAGAGGCCGAATTGGCCTTGGCTTAAAACATGAAAGTTGTAGGTATTGATATTTTAGAGGTGCCTGTAAAATTTCAGGGCAATTGGAGTAGTGTAGAATGAGATAAGCCGAATTTACTGTTGCTGTTCTGGGTTCATCAGGATGTAAGAACTGCGCCTGTAATGGGTTGTTTTGACTGGAATTGTTTTGGATTTGGGTGTTGAGGTCTTCTGATGAAATGTAGCTTGATTTCCTAGCTACCATATTCCTTTGGAATTTCTGCATTTGGACCTGTTTAGACTGAGTTGCACTGATTACAGCATAGTGTAATTTGTAAACCTGCAATTACGATTCTGGTTTGTTATTTGGCATATTTGACTTAGTTGTGCTGGGATTTGGACTGAGTGACCTTCTACATTGTTGTAGCTCTGGTTCTTAGCTTCGAAACGGTGGGTCTTGGACCTCCATCCGATACTCGTAGTACCTTTGGTGCCATTACCGCAAAATGACGTCAAAACTATTTTTCTGGTTTTGAGCTAAACTTTCATTTCCGGACTTTTCCCTAGCTTGACTTGTACTAGTACTACTTGGAGCTTGCTGAATGGCTATTGGATGAACTTGTTGTTGTGTGTGTACCTTTGGGACTGGCTGAGGATATAATGAAGCCATGATGGCTGGAAAAGTAAGCAAATTCAGGGGAAGTGCTGTCCAAACTTTGAAGGAACTTGTTTGCATTGAGTTTGTGATTTAAGACTTGGATTTGAGCAAGGCAATGATATTTAATGGATGATTTCTGAGCCATGGAGGTGAGTGACCTCAAACTATTTCTAAAATTATTTATGAACCGTTTCTTGCATTATTTACTTTTGAACTGTTTCCAAATTTAATTTTGGAACTGTTTTCTTACATATCATGCGTGCTTGCATATCAGTGTCTTGTTATTATTGATTTTGCTTTCAATGATTGTTAAAACAAGTTTTCTAGGTGAGTGTGTACTTTATCGCACTCGACCTAAATAAATATGAAATTTTCAATGATTAATGATTAAATGCTACTTGCGCATGAATGTAAGCCTTTTGGGCTGAACTGGCCATTGCCCCATGTTACCGGTCGTCTCGAGCCAGAAGCGGACTCGGTCGGGCGACTAGGAACTTGGGTGAACGTTTCGGTATACTCGAGTACTACCTTGTAGGTTGGTGGAGCCTGGCCAAAAGCCAGGGACGGGGTGAATGAATGCACGAATGAAACAAAAAATGCAATGAAATGACAGGAGAACGAACGTATCCTTTTCATGAATGTTACTATCGCTTTCCATTGTAAATGTTTCTTGAATTATTGATACTCCATATTTAATATTTTGTAAACGTTGTAATTGTTTCTAGACTTATCCTTTGATTTACAACATCATTGAAATGAACCATTGTTAAACAGATTTGATAACTGATTTTATTGGTTACTCGCTGAGCTTCTAGCTCACCCCAAAAATGTTTTATTCCCCTCCACAGGGCTCAAGGCGAAGGAAGGGCTTGTAGTGTTTATTCATGGATTATCTCATGTATGGATTGAACTTGGATTTCCTTTTGTGTAATCATTCATATTGGGATTGTATTGAACGTTTAGAATTGATTGGATGTGTAATAGTCTAGTTTTGGACTTCCTCCTGTATACTAATTGTGATCAAGGATCAGAGTGGCGCTGCGGAAGCGTGGACGCTTCGCTTTTGATATGTAAAGTTTGGGAACCTTTGATGTATATTTGATATATATATCTTGAAATTCAATTGAGGATTGTAGTGAACGACTGAGTCCCGGCGAGAGCCGGGCAGGCGGCCCGTCGAACCCTCTGGTTCGCCTTAGGGGGAGGTGGGGTTGTCACATATCAAAGATCCTCTGGTCAGATGTTCAATGCTCAGAAAAGTGGCTATTTGGTCCATTCTTCCTTATCCAGTGCAAGACGTAGGGCAATTGAACGTATCACGGGGTTCTCGCGGCAGACGTTTCCCACCCGTTATTTAGGTTTCCCCCTAGCCATCTGGCTTCTTGGTGGTTGGCTTCGCCTAGTTCGGAGAGGCAGCGGGTTATCTACCATATTCTTCCAAATTTAGTCTGTTGGCATCTTCGGAAGGCTAGGAATAGGGCAGTGTTTGAAGGTATCAAGCCGTATCCCCCTTCTATTTGTCAGGATATTTTTCTAGAGACCAAATTGTTGCTTGAGGGGCAGTTCAAGCAGCGTTTTGGGGCTTGGTCATTCTTGTAGTTGTGTGATTGGTCATCTCAGTCGGGGCGGCGGTTTGGATTCAAACTTGTTTGTTGGAAACCAGTTGCAATGGGAGAGCTTACTTTGAACACGGATGGCTGTTCCAAGGGTAATCCTAGGGCATGTGGTGGTGGAGGGATTTTACGGGACCCGTCAGGCCGCCCCTTGGTGGGTTTCTCAGCTTTTTTTGGGGTGACATCTAGCCTCCATGCCGAAACACTGGCTCTCCTGACGGGGCTTCGGATATGTGCTCAAAAGGGGTTTGCACCTGTTAGCATTCAATTAGACTCTCTAGTCTTGGTTGGGATTCTTCAACGACGGCTTCATTGTCCTTGGTACATCCGCTGGGAGGTCCGGTAAATGTGGTAGATGGTTGGAGACCCAGCTAGGTTCTTTCATTGCTTCAGAGAGGCAAACAAGGTGGTAGATATTTTCGCTAATATAGGTGTAGCTCACCCCCACCAAGCTGTTAAGATCTATGAGCATTGGACTCAATGGCCGAGGATGGCTCGTGGAGGAATTAGCCTAGATAGCATGGGATTGCCTTCTGTTAGGAGAGTACGCATCCCCTAGCACCAGTAACCTTATAACTTGGTCTCCTTTTGTACTTCGGTTTTCTATGAATAAAATTTGGGGTGGCATCCCTCCTCGTGGACGGGGTTAGCCAAAAAAAAAAAAGAATTCTAATTAACTATCAAAATAATGATAGTTCTTGTACATTTATATTCTAAAGACAACTAGGTTGTTTTAAGTAGGTATAGAACGACCACTGAATATTTCTTGTTTTCAAAAGATACAATCATTGATTATTCAAAATCCTCTAGATTCTAGTATTTCGTTATGCTATGCAAGAAATATTAAAGGTAGCCAAATAGTTCCCATAGTGAAAGCACAAGCCAAGGGTTGCTTACATATTACTTTCTCAAAGTGCTTCTCTAGTTGATAAGTGACTATTCTGTGCTATATTTGGATGATATTTTATATTACTTTAAGTCAATTTTGCAATATTATAGGAAGATAATGGTCAATTTTTGCTAGAATTGGTTCTAAGTGCAATCTAATGCTTAATTGAGTATTTCTCTTTTTTACTTGAATTTTTTTTAATATTTTTTGTATGTGTTGGAAATGGACTTCATGTGAGAACCCATAATTGCCCTAATAATTTTCCTAGGGTTTTTCCCCTTTAATTGCATGTTTTCTGCATTTTCTGGCCTAGGAATATTTTCTTGGTGGATTTTATGAGTAATTATAGTTTTTAGATGATTTTTCTAGTATTGAGTAGTTTTTGAAAAATTACGGATCGATTATGGACGTGGGCCCCACTAGTGCAAAAAGTTCAGAAAAATTCGGCCAATAAGGTTAAGTTTTGGATACTGTGTAAAATTTATCAGGTGTTAAGAGATAAGTAGAGGAGTGTGAGGTGATTGATGTGAGAGGTGACCAAAGGATAGAAATGCATTTACTAGTGTGCCAAGTGTCATTTTTCCATTGGGTGGACTTTATGACTTACTATTCATGTTTTTGACCTTTTGACTAAGTGGTTAAATATCTAAAAATTACCTCAAAAATTCATTATTTTCACTCCTTGGTGGCCGACTTCCTCAAGCTCAAGAAGGAAGAGAATTGCTTCAAATTTCAAGCTTCCATTTAGCTCAATCTTCCAAACCAATTGCATCAACTAGTTTCTACTCCATAAAAGCTTTCCATTAGGTGCTAGTGAGTTGCTTAGTGAAGTTTTTTGGAGGAGCTAAGGTGGTCTACCACTTCCTCTCTCTTGTATACTTGGTAAGTAGTGATTGACTATCCTCTTACACCTAATGATGTTGAATTTATGCCTAATGGTGGCTATTGTGTTAGAAATTGTGGTTTATTTCTTGGTTTGAAGTGATTTGGTTAAGTTTTTATTTTTTTGAGGAATTTTCTGGTTTTATGTGATCTTGATGGTGTGCTTGTTTTTGATGGTTGGTAATAAGGGGCTATGGCTCTAGTAGGTGCATATGATAGGAAATTGCAATCAATTTTGGGTTTGGATTGAAATGAGAAAAGTTAGGGTTGATAACCCCCAATTCTGTCCGGTTTTGGATCATAGGGTTAGAGGCCAAATTGGACTTTGCTCAAAACATGAAAGTTGTAGGTATTGATGATTTTGAAGTGCCTGCAAAATTTCAGGGAATTTGGAGTAGTGTAGAGTGAGTTATACCGTTTTTACTGTTGCTGTTCTGGGTGATCAGAATGTGCGAACTGTGATTGTAATCGTCTGTTTTGACTGGAATTGGTTTGGATTTTGTTGTTGGTGTCTTCTGATGAAATTTAACTTGATGTCTTAGCTATCATATGCCTTTGGAATCAATGCATTTGGACCTGTATAGACTGAATTGGACTGATTACAGTTTTGTGTGATTTGGGAACCTGCAATTACGGTTCTGGGTTGGTTTTCTGCATTTTTGACCTAGTTGTGCTAGGATTTGGACTGAGTGGCCTTCTACATTGTTGTAGCCCTGTCTCTTAGCTTTGCGATGGTGGGTCTTACACCCTCATCCGATGAGCGTAGCGCATTTTGTGCCATTACCGCATTTGGAAGCCAAAACCTGTTTTTGTTGTTGGGACAAATGAGTTCCATTTCTTGATTTTCTGGTTTGCTTATATACTTATATATGCATATGAAACCCTATTGGGGTTGTGTTGGGCTTGGCTTTATGACTCGTTATCGAGTCTTATGGTATTTGTTTACATGTTCTAGGACGTGACGTTAGTGCACGACGTACTAGGGACGACGGTGCATGAAACCTCACTTGCTTAATTGGTGAGTATACTACTCACTTGGATGTTTATAATGTGGCTTTGCTATATGCTAATGTGATGCCTTGAAGGCTTGTTTGGCTATTGGAAATGATTAGGGTGAGGGTGTACTTGACCGCCCTCATTCCTTTTATTCTTGTGACTGACTGTTTACCGTTTCACTGTCTTACTGTACTGCTATATGAATTACTGTACTGATATTGTTTGGGTGTCGGTTGGACGAGTATCCAACGGCCCTACTGTACTACTGAGCTCGACTCCGTTGGGAGTCATTTGAATCGAGCCAGCGAGGGCTTGGTCGTGAAAATTGACTAGCCACGGGGACTGAAATGGGAATCTTGTGGTAATGAGACCCTTGGTTCCGGTGTACTCGAGTATCACCTAAAGCTACTGCTTGGAGTGCGGGCCCGGTTGGGGTATGTTGGGTGGAAGGAATGGAAGTGAAGAGAGGTCTACGGTTTGGTACTTTTAACATTGACGGAGGGTCAATGAAGTTGGATCAAGAATGTAAGCGTGGAAATGGGCTCTTGAGAGCCGACCGTATCCTTTTACCATTTTGCTTTGCTTCTTAATTGTTTACTTGAAATGAACGGTTATGCTTAAGTGGTCTTGGTTGATTGTGTGATAGTTGCTCACTGAGCTTTAGCACACACCATTCCATTTGTTTTCCTTACAGGAAAATAATCACTTTTGGAAGCTCATACTTGTGGTTGCCAAATTGAGCCATGTATATGTCTATTTTGATAGCTCTTTGCATGAAACCCTAATGTGTATTGGGTTCATCTTTTGAATGGCAAACCGAATATGTGTATCCCTTATGTATAGCTCTTGACATGCCAAATGTGGTTGTAAATGTTGAATTGCTATGTATCAATGTTTGGTGGGATCTCGGATTCTACTATTCCAGGCACTATTCATCGTTTTCATTTTCTTTTATTATTTTGTTATTTTGTTACTTGTGGCTTGGCCGAGCGCGCTTTTACTTTCCTGAAACGTTCTAGATCGCGTGTTACTGCCCGTAGTCCTGGCGAGAGCTGGGCAGGCAGTCCGCTAACCCCTTTGGTTCGCCTTAGGGGAAGGTGGGGCTGTCACAGGTGGTATCAGAGCCTAGGTTTGCATTAGCCTGGGTGTTATAGGACTGTTTGATTTGAGGGTTTATTGTTTACGGCCTTTAAGCTTCTATTTATGGTTAATTGCTCTTGTGATGTAGGATGGCCGGACAGGGTGATTCTAGTGCTAGTCCTTCGGGGGCGAGACCTCGCAAAGTACTCCCCGTGATCCCATATCAGATACGGCCGGGAGGGGCCGTCATTCGTTGGAGCCCGTCTAACCGTCTTCGACGGTGCCCGTGTAAGGAGAAGTATGCCTACCCGAACGCCCTCGTGTTTGCTCTGGATAAGGAGCGCAAGATGTTGGCTAGAGAGAATGCTCGACTTGAGGTCGATGCAGTCCAGGATAGGGCGACGAGTGATAGGCAAGCTGCGCGTATTAAGGAGCTAGAATACGATGTGCTTGAGGCCGAGGATCGAGTTGACGACCTTTGCGCCCAACTGAGGGAGGCACGAGAGCGCGAGCTTAAGCGAGCTCGTAAGGTCAGGGGTCGCGCTGAGGCGATCCTTAATCTTTGTGACGATGGCCTTGAAGAGTGTAGCGACGAGGCTTCGTGTGCGGAGGCCGACCCTGGGGAGGAGTCTACCCCGTCGCCTGGGTCCCAGACCCCAGCAACTGACTAGGCCTTGACTTTTAGGCTTCCTTTGGGATAGTTGGTGGTTTTTGGTATGTACATAGGGATAGGAATAGAGCCTTAGCTAATCGTTTTGGGTCGTTGGATTAGCTACGTGTAAATTTCTTTTGAGAAGGCCATTCCTCGGGGGAATCGTCTATGTTTTTCTGACTTGCCTGTACATGACTCGACTGATTGTATATATGTGTGTGGCTTGATCTTGTTTGGTTTGTGTATATATGTTAGTGATCATGTTTGCAATGTATCAATATGTGTTTATGTGACAGTTTTGCATATTACTTACATGCCTTATTACGACTTTGGTTTAGTACTCTTGCCTAGACCAAGTAAAACTTATGGAAGGTACTCGGAGTGGTCGGGGACGTGGGCGCGGTAGACAACCCACACCGGTTTGGGGTGCGGGGGAAACCTCGACTGGACCTGATCCTGAACCCCAAGCTGACCCTAATGTGCAGATAGCTGCTGCTATGCAGCAAATGACAAACCTGCTAGCACAAGTAGTGCAGCAACAAGCCCAGAACCCAAACCCTAACCCTGGAAACCCCGGAAACCCTGGCCATCATGTCGAGAGCGAAGATAGAGCTCTCGAACGTTTTCAAAAGTTCGCTCCGCCAAAGTTTGTTGCGGGACCCGACCCGGACGTTGCTGAGAGGTGGCTCGAAAAGATGGTTGATATATTTGCAGCCCTACACTACCCTGATGAACGGCAGGTGACGTTTGTCGTGTTCCAACTTGAGGGGGCGGCCCGTTCCTGGTGGAACGTGATTCGACAGAAATGGGATCGGGAGCAGACGCCCAGGACTTGGGTGAACTTTATTAGAGAGTTTAATGCAAAGTTTTTCCCTCCTCTGGTCCAGGAGAGGAAGGAGGACGAGTTTATTCGGCTCCGTCAAGGGGCGCAGACGGTGGCAGAATACGAGAGTCAATTCACCCGCTTGTCCAAGTTTGCGCCTGAATTAATCATGACTGAGCAACGACGGATTAGGCGCTTTATTCAGGGTCTAAATGTTGAGATTCAGAAAGACCTCGCGGTGGCTCAAATCACTGCGTTTAGCGAGGTAGTAGAAAAGGTCCAACGGGTTGAAAGTGCACGGGTGCAAGTCCGGAACTTCCAGGCAAAGAAGCGTGGCTTTCCTGGAAGTAGTTCTGGACAGGGTGAGAAGAGCACTCCTGCTAAATTTGGACGAGGAACGGGAGGTGGTCGACAATCTGGAGCTGGTAGAGGGACTCCATTCAGGGGTGGCCAAGCTGGGCGAGGACCGAGGGGAAACACTCAGAGTGGATCGGCTTCAGCACCTCGCGGTCCCTGCGGGCATTGCGGGAAGCCAAACCACACTGAAGATAACTGTTGGAGGAAACATGGTAAATGTCTGCGATGTGGAAGCGCAGACCACCAATTGGCTACTTGCCCGGTTCTGAAACAAGATGGAAAGGGAAGCCAACCACCGCCGAGGACCAATACTGGACCAGTGAAGGGAGATGGGTCCAAACCGAAAGTTTCAGCTAGGGTTTACTCCTTAGAGCCCCATCAGGTCCCAGAGTCTTCGGAGGTCGTAGAAGGTACGATCCCTATTTTCCACCGCTTTGCCAAAGTTTTAATTGATCCTGGTGCCACTCATTCGTTTGTTAACCCTGATTTCATGTGTGGCATCGATATAAAACCTGCTAGTTTACCTTATGACCTAGAAGTTAGTACACCTACGGGAAATCAACGTTTGGTGACAAGTATGGTTTATAGGGATTGTGATGTATGGGTAGGTGAAAAGAAATTTTTAGGCGACCTGATAAGCTTGTCCATTAAGGGGTATGACGTGATTTTGGGTATGGACTGGCTAGCCAAATATAACGCCCAACTGGATTGTAAAACAAAGGTGGTAGAATTTCACATTCCTGGCGAGGCAACCTTGAGGTTGGATATAAGGGGTAGGTTAGCCTCATCCGCTTTGATTTCGGGCATTCGAGCTAGGAAACTGATAAGTAGAGGGGCGCAAGGATTTTTGGCCTTTTTGATTAACACCCCCACGGATAAGTTAAAAGTGGAAGACGTGGCCGTAGTGAGGGAATTTCCAGATGTATTCCCTGATGAGTTAGTCGCTTTACCTCCAGAACGGGAAATAGAATTCCAAATCGATTTGTTGCCTGGAACCGCACCTATCTCAAAAACCCCTTACCGAATGGTGCCTGCGGAACTTAAGGAGCTTAAGTTGCAATTACAAGATCTTTTGGAGCGGGGATTCATTCATGAGAGTGAGTCTCCTTGGGGAGCTCCTGTCCTGTTTGTGAAGAAAAAGGACGGAACCTTGAGGATGTGTATTGATTACCGAGGCCTGAACAATGTTACGATCAAGAATAAATATCCACTGCCCCACATCGACGAGTTGTTCGACCAGCTGCAAGGTGCAGTGGTCTTCTCCAAGTTGGATCTTCGACAAGGGTATTATCAGTTGTTGATTAGAAAGGAGGATATACCGAAAACTGCCTTCAACTCAAGATATGGGCATTTTGATTTTGCCGTTATGCCCTTTGGACTGACCAATGCTCCCGCCGCCTTTATGGATCTAATGCATAGGGTTTTCAAACCCTATCTAGACCGATTTGTCGTTGTGTTTATTGATGACATTTTGGTCTACTCTAAGACACGCGAGGAGCATGAGGAGCATTTGAGAGTGGTGTTGCAAACGTTAAGGGAACATCAGTTGTACGCTAAGTTTAGTAAATGCGAGTTCTGGCTGGAGAAAGTAGCATTCCTAGGGCACGTAATCTCTCACGAAGGTATTTCGGTGGACCCAGCAAAGGTAGAGGCCGTGACAAATTGGAAGAGACCAGAAAATCCCACGGAAATTCGTAGCTTTCTAGGGCTAGCTGGGTACTACCGACGTTTCATAAAAGATTTCTCCAAACTAGCAGGACCTTTAACTGACTTGACGAAGAAGCATGGTCGATTTATCTGGAATGCCCGATGCGAAACAAGTTTTCAGGAATTAAAGAGAACATTGACCACGGCTCCAGTACTGGTCTTGCCAAATGGAGTGGACGGGTTCGCGGTGTACGCAGATGCGTCGCGAGAAGGCCTAGGGTGTGTTTTGATGCAGAACCGTAATGTAATTTCTTTTGCCTCTAGGAAGTTGAAGCTTTACGAGCAGAATTACCCGACCCACGATCTGGAATTAGTCGCAGTTGTGTTTGCTCTGAAAAAGTGGAGGCATTACCTATATGGGGTGACTTTTGAAGTGTACTCGGATCATAAGAGTCTTAGGTACCTTTTCTCCCAGAAGGAACTGAACATGAGGCAACGACGATGGATGGAATTTTTGGAAGATTACGACTGTACAATCAATTACCATCCGGGAAAGGCAAATGTGGTAGCCGATGCCTTGAGTCGTAAGGTGCAAGTAGCAGGATTGATGATTAAAGAATAGGATTTATTAGAATCCGTATGTGAGTGGAGACCCTATCTTGGGAGCCATAAGGTGCTATTTAGCAATGTTAGGGTGACCGCCACTCTACTGGAACGCATTAAAGAAGGGCAAAACGAAGATTTGATGGTAAAGAAGTGGAGAGAGAAAGTGGAGAAGGGAGAAACCACGGACTTCAATTTGAGTCCTGAGGGTATTTTGAAATATCGAAACCGAATAGTGGTACCGAAGGTCGAATTATTGAAAACGGAGATTCTGGAGGAAGCTCATCGGTCCAAGTATACAATCCATCCGGGCAGCAGCAAGATGTATCAGGACCTGAAGGGAACCTATTGGTGGGACAATATGAAGAGGGAAATCGCCCAGTACGTGCAAAAGTGTCTAATTTGCCAGCAGGTGAAAGCAGAGCATAAAAAACCATCGGGTCTGTTACAACCCTTGGAAATACCCGAGTGGAAGTGGGAAAACATCACAATGGACTTTGTTTCCGGTCTACCGAGGACGCAAAGAGGACACGATGCCGTTTGGGTGATCGTTGATCGCTTAACCAAGTCGGCCCATTTCTTGCCGGTGAATATGAAGTATTCCATGGACAAGTTGGCCCGACTGTACATGGACGAGATAGTAAGGCTACATGGTGTTCCTGTGAGTATTGTCTCCGACCGGGATCCGCGATTCGTATCTCGGTTTTGGCAGAAGTTTCAAGAAACCTTGGGGACTAAACTCAATTTGAGCACGACCTATCACCCTCAGATGGATGGACAGTCAGAACGGACGATTCAAACTCTCGAGGACATGCTACGAACTTGCATTCTGGATTTCGGAGGCAACTGGGGTCAACACATGACCTTAGTAGAGTTTGCGTACAACAATAGCTTCCATTCGTCGATTCAGATGGCTCCATACGAAGCTCTCTACGGACGCAAGTGCCGCTCGCCGATTTACTGGGACGAAGTTGGCGAAAAGAAAGCACTGAAACTGGCAACTATTCCATGGATGGAAGAGGCTCAAGAGAAGGTCAAGATGATACGGCAACGACTTCAAACAGCTCAAAGTCGACAAAAGAGTTACGCAGATAATCGAAGAAAAGACTTGGAGTTTGAAGTTGGAGACCACGTATTTCTTAAGATCACACCCTTACGAAGTCTTACAGCGGGCAAAGGAAAGAAACTTCAACCACGGTACGTCGGACCCTACAAGATCCTGCAGAGAGTAGGAGCGGTCGCGTATCGATTGGAACTGCCATCCAGTCTTTCTCGCATCCACGATGTGTTTCACGTCTCAATGCTAAAGAAGTATCATCCCGACCCATCTCATGTATTACAACCGGAGGAGATTGAAGTAGACGAATCGCTTGCATACGAAGAGAAACCTGTCCAAGTGCTTGACCGAAAAGTCAAAGAGCTCAGAACCAAGCAGATTCCATTAGTAAAAGTGCTATGGAGAAACCATGGGATAGAGGAAGCTACTTGGGAAGTGGAAGAAGAAATGCGGAAGAAGTATCCAAACCTGTTTGGGAGTTAAGGTGAGAAATTTCGAGGACGAAATTCTTTTAAGGGGGAGAGAGTGTGAGAACCCATAATTGCCCTAATAATTTTCCTAGGATTTTTCCCCTTTAATTGCATGTTTTCTGCATTTTCTGGCCTAGGAATATTTTCTTGGTGGATTTTATGAGTAATTATAGTTTTTAGATGATTTTTCTAGCATTGAGTAGTTTTTGAAAAATTACGGATCGATTATGGACGTGGGCCCCACTAGTGCAAAAAGTTCAGAAAAATTCGGCCAATAAGGTTAAGTTTTGGATACTGTGTAAAATTTATCAGGTGTTAAGAGATAAGTAGAGGAGTGTGAGGTGATTGATGTGAGAGGTGACCAAAGGATAGAAATGCATTTACTAGTGTGCCAAGTGTCATTTTTCCATTGGGTGGACTTTATGACTTACTATTCATGTTTTTGACCTTTTGACTAAGTGGTTAAATATCTAAAAATTACCTCAAAAATTCATTATTTTCACTCCTTGGTGGCCGACTTCCTCAAGCTCAAGAAGGAAGAGAATTGCTTCAAATTTCAAGCTTCCATTTAGCTCAATCTTCCAAACCAATTGCATCAACTAGTTTCTACTCCATAAAAGCTTTCCATTAGGTGCTAGTGAGTTGCTTAGTGAAGTTTTTTGGAGGAGCTAAGGTGGTCTACCACTTCCTCTCTCTTGTATACTTGGTAAGTAGTGATTGACTATCCTCTTACACCTAATGATGTTGAATTTATGCCTAATGGTGGCTATTGTGTTAGAAATTGTGGTTTATTTCTTGGTTTGAAGTGATTTGGTTAAGTTTTTATTTTTTTGAGGAATTTTCTGGTTTTATGTGATCTTGATGGTGTGGTTGTTTTTGATGGTTGGTAATAAGGGGCTATGGCTCTAGTAGGTGCATATGATAGGAAATTGCAATCAATTTTGGGTTTGGATTGAAATGAGAAAAGTTAGGGTTGATAACCCCCAATTCTGTCCGGTTTTGGATCATAGGGTTAGAGGCCGAATTGGACTTTTCTCAAAACATAAAAGTTGTAGGTATTGATGATTTTGAAGTGCCTGCAAAATTTCAGGGAATTTGGAGTAGTGTAGAGTGAGTTATGCCGTTTTTACTGTTGCTGTTCTGGGTGATCAGAATGTGCGAACTGTGATTGTAATCGTCTGTTTTGACTGGAATTGGTTTGGATTTTGTTGTTGGTGTCTTCTGATGAAATTTAACTTGATGTCTTAGCTATCATATGCCTTTGGAATCAATGCATTTGGACCTGTATAGACTGAATTGGACTGATTACAGTTTTGTGTGATTTGGGAACCTGCAATTACGGTTCTGGGTTGGTTTTCTGCATTTTTGACCTAGTTGTCCTAGGATTTGGATTGAGTGGCCTTCTACATTGTTGTAGCCCTGTCTCTTAGCTTCGCGATGGTGGGTCTTACACCCTCATCCAATGAGCGTAGCGCATTTTGTGCCATTACCGCATTTGGAAGCCAAAACCTGTTTTTGTTGTTGGGACAAATGAGTTCCATTTCTTGATTTTCTGGTTTGCTTATATACTTATATATGCATATGAAACCCTATTGGGGTTGTGTTGGGCTTGGCTTTATGACTCGTTATCGAGTCTTATGGTATTTGTTTACATGTTCTAGGACGTGACGTTAGTGCACGACGTACTAGGGACGACGGTGCATGAAACCTCACTTGCTTAATTGGTGAGTATACTACTCACTTGGATGTTTATAATGTGGCTTTGCTATATGCTAATGTGATGCCTTGAAGGCTTGTTTGGCTATTGGAAATGATTAGGGTGAGGGTGTACTTGACCGCCCTCATTCCTTTTATTCTTGTGACTGACTGTTTACCGTTTCACTGTCTTACTGTACTGCTATATGAATTACTGTACTGATATTGTTTGGGTGTCGGTTGGACGAGTATCCAACGGCCCTACTGTACTACTGAGCTCGACTCCGTTGGGAGTCATTTGAATCGAGCCAGCGAGGGCTTGGTCGTGAAAATTGACTAGCCACGGGGACTGAAATGGGAATCTTGTGGTAATGAGACCCTTGGTTCTGGTGTACTCGAGTATCACCTAAAGCTACTGCTTGGAGTGCGGGCCCGGTTGGGGTATGTTGGGTGGAAGGAATGGAAGTGAAGAGAGGTCTACGGTTTGGTACTTTTAACATTGACGGAGGGTCAATGAAGTTGGATCAAGAATGTAAGCGTGGAAATGGGCTCTTGAGAGCCGACCGTATCCTTTTACCGTTTTGCTTTGCTTCTTAATTGTTTACTTGAAATGAACGGTTATGCTTAAGTGGTCTTGGTTGATTGTGTGATAGTTGCTCACTGAGCTTTAGCTCACACCATTCCATTTGTTTTCCTTACAGGAAAATAATCACTTTTGGAAGCTCATACTTGTGGTTGCCAAATTGAGCCATGTATATGTCTATTTTGATAGCTCTTTGCATGAAACCCTAATGTGTATTGGGTTCGTCTTTTGAATGGCAAACCGAATATGTGTATCCCTTATGTATAGCTCTTGACATGCCAAATGTGGTTGTAAATGTTGAATTGCTATGTATCAATGTTTGGTGGGATCTCGGATTCTACTATTCCAGGCACTATTCATCGTTTTCATTTTCTTTTATTATTTTGTTATTTTGTTACTTGTGGCTTGTCCGAGCGCGCTTTTACTTTCCTAAAACGTTCTAGATCGCGTGTTACTGCCCGTAGTCCTGGCGAGAGCTGGGCAGGCAGTCCGCTAACCCCTTTGGTTCGCCTTAGGGGAAGGTGGGGCTGTCACACTTCACTTTGGATGAAAAATAAGCTTGCATTATGTTGATTGAAGTTCAAAAGTTTGCATGGATGATGAGTTTCAAATGTGGTTCAAGTCACTAGAAAAAGAAAAAGAAGAAACATGATGAAAAAGAAAGTCGAATTGAATCCCTCCAAGGAATTGCTGGAAGAATTCAAGGTAGTAAGTTGAAGTGAAAAAACAAAATTCAAAGAAACATAGGGGAGGAATTCGACCGACTTTTGGAGGAATTGCTGGAAGAATTCAAGGTAGTAAGTTGAAATGAAGAAACAAAATTCAAAGAAAAATAGGGGAGGAATCTAGCTGATTTTTGGAGAGATTGCTAGAGGGATTTTGGTCAAACTTTGCATCTTTCATTTATGCAACCTGATTTCAACTCCATTCTTTCACATCTTCTGTGGGATGTTTGGCATCTTATTTGTAGCTGTAAAGACGAGATTCTAGCAATAATTCTTGACCTTATTTCTTCAACAATGATGTGATTTAGCTTGGAGCCAAAATGTTGACATTTGAAACCAATGTTCACACTTGAAGGGAGATATAAAGAGAAAAGATTTCTCTATAAATAGGAGCTTGTGTCTTGCATTTTGAAAGAGAGCTTGGAAAGTGCAAGAATACTCCATAAAAATATAGTTCTTACAAGTTCTTAGTTTTAGGTCAGTATAATATAATATAGTTTAGACAGTAATATGCGTTATCCACTCTTGTATATTGGATGGACTAGAATGAAGATAAAAATGAAGAAGGAGGGGATGAAGTTCATGTGACAAGGGTTCTCTCTCTTCTAACTCTTTATCTTTTATATTGGATTCTAAAGTATGGTTAATATGCAAGTTTTGGATTTTATTTTTATTATGTCTTTCTAAAGTTTTTTTTTGGTTTTGGTTGAACTTTCTGTAATTGTATTGTGTTGATTTCTTGGCTGTTTGATGCTATTATTTTGGACAAGTTATTTAGTACTTTTGCTCCTCTAATCATGATTAACTAGCCATTATTTATGATAATCTTGAGGTGTTAAATTTGTAATGAGAATTGACATTTAACACTTGTTCAAGGAAGTGCTAAACTTAGGAAGTATACTCATGAGAGTAGAGCTGCACATTTGTGGTTTGTTCCATATAATTTCATAGAGGTAATGAACTTACATCTAATTTCACAACCATAAGAGTAGGTATGGATTGGCTATAAGTATAATTGATTCACTGTGAGAGTAGGATTCATATGCATAAGAAAATTACGCTATAACTAACTGAGGTAATAGTGTTCAGTGATCTGAAATTTGCTCTTGCATGAGTAGTGAGGAATACCGTGACCTAAAAACTTTCATTTACTATTTTCTTGCACATTTAGTTTAGTAAGGAATAACATGAATTGACTATATGATTTGCTTGCTTGTGAAATTAGTTTTGCAAGGAATACCATGAATTGACTATATGATTTGCTTACTTGAGAAATTTGGTTAGGGCGAGAGATTATGTTTAACTTGTTGAAATTAGGGTATAATAACTTTCCTTTACTTGATATTATGAGTATTTAGTGTAAATTGAATGATTATATAATGATTGTTTGCCAAGTTATAAGGCATTGAACTTGAAAAAAGTGCATCTAGTGTTTCACTTCTTGAATCACTATGGTTAATTATGTGTTGATTGCTTGAGGATAAACAATGATTCAAGTATGGGGGAGTTGATAAATGACTAGTTTGTGTTATAATTGGATGATATTTTATATTACTTTTAGTCGCTTTTGCAATATTATAGGAAGAAAATGGTCAATTTTTGCTAGAATTGGGTCTAAGTGCAATCTAATGCTTAATTGAGAATTTGTCCCTTTTACTTACATTTTTCATATTTTTTTGTATGTGCTAGAAATGGACTTCATTTTGAACTAAAAATAAACTTGCATTATGTTAATTGAAGTCCTAAAGTTTGCAAGAATGATTAGTTTCAAAGATGGTTCAAGTTACTATAAAAAAGAAAATGAAGAAACTTGTTGAAAAAAAGGTCTACTTGAATCCTTTCAAAGAATTCAACCAGTTTTTGGAGGGATTGCTAGAGGGATTCAAGGTAGTGAGTTGGAATGAAGAAAAAAATTCAAAGAAAAACAGGGGAGTAATTCGGCCAAAGAATCCGATTGATTTTTGAAGAGATTGCCAGAGGAATTCTATGACGACACCACCTCCTCCTAGAGCGTACCCAAGGGTTTAGTAGATCGCCTGCCCAACTCTCGCCAGGACTCACGACATTCAATACCATAAATTCTCAAAATAACCATTCAATTCTCCAAATTAAAATCAGAGTTCTACATTTCAACCAAAATTCGAGCTTAATTACAAATCAAAAGTGAAACTTAAGATACACCATCAAATATCAATAAATAATCTGTCTGTCAAAAATACATGTGCAAGAGGATTATTACACACTAGTTCAAGCTTATCTGTTCCGGATCTCAACTCCTGTAAGGAAAACAAACTAATGCAATGAGCTAGAAGCCCAGTGAGGTTCCCAAACAACATTCAAGCAGTTAAATTATGGACATATTACATTTAACAACAACCATTCGAGGAAAACATTTGGAGCATTCAAGTAACAATAGCACACTTAGTAAAAAGATACGTGCTCACTTGGAGCCATTCATTCATTTAGTCATTCAGTCATTCTTCATCCATCTCTTTCTTATAACTTTCAACATTTGAAATAAAAAACTCTCATAATGTTCATTTCATTCAGTCAGTCATTTAGTCATTCATTACAGTCATTGCATTGCATTCACTGGCCAGTACTCTACTCGACTTTGTGGTCATACTCGAGTATACCAAAGCACTGTCCCAGGGTCACCAACCTCCCGACCGAATCCGCTTCTGGCTCGAGTCGACTGGCAACGAAGGGCAAGGACCCAATTTAGCCAATGCGATACAGTACACATGGCTTACATTCATGCATACACGCCCCTCTAAAATCCATTTAACAATCATTGGAAAACATTTAACACTCAAACAATCAATCATAAGTATTCAACGTAGTCATTTATTGCACAAACATGCAAGTAACACTCACCAATCAATTACAATCCTTTCACTTTGACCCTGGTTTGTCCTCTTGGATATTCTCGAGTCTTGTGGTTAGATAAGACATCAAGAGACTAGCAACACAAAGCCAAAACACATAAGAAAATTGGAGTTTTGACACTTCACTTGGAAGACACATCACTATGCAAGTTTAACCTTAATGTAGCTTCCAACATACAAAAGTTTTTTATTTAAATCAAGGGGAAAATCCATATGCAAGAACACAATGTTTTAAGGATAGTATGGAGTACAAGACATTGATTAAAGTCAAACTTTTGAAGAAAACTGGGCAAAACTTTCAAGGTCCAAAGTTGGAAATTCCGATTAGACAACGATTTGAAGAAAATTCATTTCCTTTCTTTTAAACCTTTTGTTTTGGCTTAAAACTAATACACATGCAAAGAATAAGATTGTAACAAGTATTTCGAGTAAAATCATATGCAAAAGGAAAGTAAAAATACCCTAAAGTTACACCTCAACTCTCACTCTCTCTCACTTGACCCACAAGGAGAAAAATCCAACAATATGTCCTCCAATTCTTCAAGTTAACCATTCAATATCCAACTCTAGTTTCATAGCAAAATCATTAACAATCACGATCATATGTTATGGGGTTTATGGTCAAAGCTGGAATTTTTGCATGTCAAAGCTGGAAATTTATATGCCAAGGCTAAAAACCACATATGAAAGCTTAAAATTTCATATCAAAACTAGAACATCTCCTATGAAAGCTGGAAATTCATCTCAAAGCTAGCAAACTTCATATCTAAGCTGGAAAATCATATACCAAAGTTTAAAAGTTCATATCAAAGCTAAAACATCTCATATCAAAGCTGAAAATTGAAAGGTACCTAGCAAAACCATGAAATCTTTCATAAGCATGCTTCATTTAGCTTCAATCATGACGTATCTTGAATGATCTCAAGGGACAAGTAAAAGAGACATTTTCTAGAAACTTTACCTCAAAATCCTAAGCAAACAAGAGTTTTCTTCCTCCAAAAACTCCACCAAGGTCTTCCCTCCTAGCTTCATTCAAGATCTATTGGAGTAGATTAGGGTTGATCTTTGGATTTTCTCATGAATCAAGCAAGAAATCAAGTTAGAAGTTGATGGCTTTCCTCTCCCTTTTTTGCTCTCAAGAAGTCGGCCAAGATGAAGGAAAAGTGAAAGAATTTTTGGTGAATATACAAGATAAAGACTAAAGAAAAGTCTTGGTCAAAGTTGCTTGGATCATCGACACTTGGTAGCTTATAGTTTCATTCCTATCTATTTGTCTCTCTTGTATTTCTAATAACCAATCTATCTTGTGATCCTCTAATTTACTTTTAATACTTCTAATCACATAATTCCTCTTGCACCACACCCGTTCTTGTCCACCAAATTTATTGCACACATCTCACCAGTCAGTCACACTAGTTTAATGTACTACGGAACTTAACATGCACCAAATTATAAAAAAGAAAAAGATAAAAATCTTGACTCAACCATTAAAATCACCACGAAATTTAAGGCAAGTAAAGTAAAATAAAAAAATATAAATTAACTTTTTTCAAAAATAAGAGAAAATATAAAATAGTTTCGGGTTCTCACAGTCTCTCCTCCTTAATAAAATTTCGTTCTCGAAATTCTAACCTTCACAAGATTCTGAAACTGGTTGTTGATCGATAGCATCTACCCTCAGTCGGTTTCCTCCTTCCTGGATCTGTCTCAGAGTAGTTCCATCCATTTGCTGTACGTTTGACCCTCTTTGCTATTTTCTTGAGCAGTTGTTAATTTGATGGTCAGCACTCCCACAAACCAAACACTTTCACCCCGTCACCTAGCATTCATCCTCAATGTAATTTGTCTTCCCACAGTATGCACAAGCCAAGCGAGAAGCCACTATTTGGCCTTCTCGAGGGATTCTCTCTTGTTGCCCTTTTCCCACCTGAACTCCTCACGAAGAATCTCCTTCTAATTGCCCTAGTGTCCATGGTGGGTAAGGCAGAAGGTTCACTTTTCTTAGTTTGAGAGGCGATACGTTTTCTCTAGGTTCCTCAGATTTACTACTAGACGCAATCCTTTTTCGTGCTTGGAAAGCTCTTACCTGTGCCTTCGCGTTCTCGATCCTTCGAGCTTTCTCAAGAGCTTCCGTAAAGGTATTAACTTGAGCCACCACTAAACCTTCTTGGATCTCCACATTCAATCCCTGTACAAACCGTCTCACTCTCCTCTTCTCCGTAACCACCAGTTCAAGAGCAAATTTGGACAATTTAGTGAACTATGTTTCATATTCGGACACACTTAGAGTTCCCTATTGTAATCTGATAAAATCATCCTCTTTCTTCTCTTGGACCAAAGGTGGAAGGTATTTCTCATTAAACTCCCTTACAAAGTTTATCCAAATCCATGTCGTCCGTTCTCTCTTCCACTTTGCCCTAATAACATTCCACCACGCTTGGGCCGGTCTTTCAAATTGAAAGATGGCAAAAATCACTTGCCTTTCTCCATATAATTCAAGACTGTAAAAATGTTAATCATCGTCTCCAACCAACTCTTAGCTATCTCTGGATCAGACCCTCTAAAGAACTTAGGAGGAGCAAACTTTTAAAAACGCTCCAGGGCCCTGTCCTCTCCTATCTTAGGGTTACTAGGCTGATTCTTTGGGGTTTGGCCTTGTTGCTCTAGTAATCGTGCTAAGATATTAGTCATTTGTTGTATAGCCATCACTACTTGATCCCTTGCTTCACCCCTCAGTCCACGATCTTGCTTGGCTGCTTTTCTTTCGTTCCTTGGTTCCTGTGGTTGCCTAACCTGTACGGACCTGCAATTTTTAAACATTTTATTTAATTATCTATTTATTTGAATATTTAATCATTCATTTAAATTATCCATTTTTGTCACTTTAAATTATCTACAATAGCATACAATTTACTTTTATCAGCTTAAGCATGAAAATTTCTTTAAAAGTGCTTCGCATGACGCATATGCTTTATTTTTGCAAAAAGGGTGAAATAGCGTGTTTAAGTGGTGAACTAGTGAAGTGAACTGGGACGTGTTCATGAGTGTTAGTTGTGCTATTTAATTTTATTATTTATGCATGAATTTTTCTTAAATGGTGCTCTTATCGCTTACGTATCAAAATTTTTCAAAAAAAGTCGCGCCGGTATGACTAATCAGAGATTTGGAGAATTAATTTTGGACAAATAAGAATGGGTAATTGTAGTGCTAGAGGAACTACCTTGGAGGATTAGTATTTAAGTGTAGCAAATAATAAGGAATTGGTAGTACATGTCAGTATGACCCCACTAGTCAAAGTTGACTTTCTCACCTAACAAAAAGCTACCTTTCTTCTTACCTTTTCACCACAAATCAAAAACCTCAGCTCCCTCACACTCTCTCTTTACCTTGGCCGAAAGTTGGAGCTCAAAAGGGGGAAGGAAAAGCTTCAACCTTTGGCCCTAATCTTGCTCAAAGATCGACACCCAACCCTCAAGACCTTTGGATATTGTTCTAGCTAGAGGAAAGTTGCAATCTTGTGGTGGGTTTGGTGGATTGTTGGTGAAAAACCTTGGCTCTACCTAGGGTTCAAGAAGACCTTCAAGAGGTAACAAATTTTACTCCCTTTGATCTTTAATTTTTCAAAGATTAGTAATGAGTAGTAGTTGTTGCATGGATTTGGAAACCCTACCCAAAAATCTAAGATAGAAGACTTGAGGAAAACCCTTGTTTCTTGCTTTATATCCTAGGTAGTGGCCTTGAGGTGAACTTTTAGGTAGAGGACTTGAGGATTCTTGCTTGTTTGATTGTATTCTTGTGGATTATAGCTTGATTGTTGGCTTGAAAGTTGGAAAGAAACTTGAAGGTGAAGGGGAAGGGGCTGCTGAAATTTTTTTGAGTTATTTCCTTGATTTAATTTTGAAATTTGATGCTTAAATTATGTTAAAATTGCTGGTATGAATGTCATACTTAAGTGTATGGGTGGTTTGAATAAGTCTTGTGGTTTTAAAAGAGAAAAGGAGTTTTTCCAAGTGAAAAATGAGTTTCCAGATTTTCGGATTTCACTGAACAGTCTCAGTAAAATGCTTATATCTTGGTGTAGAAAAATCCAATTGAGGTGCCTTCAGCGGCATTTGAAACTAGACTAATAGGCCTTTGTTCTGTAAAAATTTCATATTTTTCCACCATGTGTACTGCTGTCCGTGACTCCTCAAAATAGGCTGTCCTGCTTGAATGTCCTGTTCTTCAGGAAAAAGAATTTTTGACTTGGATCGAATATTTGGCCTACTTGTGATTTGAATCTCTGAAAAGTGTCTTCTGGGATGTTGTAGTACTAAAAATCTATTTTCGAACGATATAAAATTCCCCTGCTAATTCGTTTTGAGTGAGCCGTAGCAAATTGGCAAAATGGACTGACCTGTTTTACCTGGTTGTTCGAGAGAAACTGTGTAGCTGCATCTTGCGTCTCAATTTTGTCCCTCTTGTGAAAGAAGTTTGGAAATGATGTCTTCTAATGATGTGAAAAATTTTGAATCTAGTTTCTAACGCCATAAATCATTCTCAATTTGGACTTGTGTAGAGTTAGATATGGTCTGATTTCAAAACTGTGTCAAAGCTGGTAACTGGAAAATTGTTGAACAGGTTGTGAAATCCAACCATTTTCAAACTGTTGTATCTTGCTGTTCAAAAATTCGAATTTAGTTCCGCTTGTTGTGTTTGAAACTTTACTTGAAAATTTTGCTGTGTTATAAATTACAGAGGTTAATTCAATACCTCTGAATTTTGCCAAATTTTCAAACTTTGCTGAAAAAAAGAACTGGTTCTGCCCTGTCTTCATGAAACAGTAACTTTGAGTTAAAATTCAAATGATTTTTGGTTGGAATCTGGGAAAAGTATCTTCAGGAAAGTTTTAGTACTTTGAATCTAGTTTCCAACGGTATAAAGTTTTCTATTTTTGGGCTTGCCAAACTCGAGATATGTTTTCCATGTATTGTCACGTAAAGCTGAAAATTGCTGGTTTCACATGAAATGAACTTTTAAAAACTCCCAACTTCCTTTTGAGATTGATAGTCCGTTTCAAACTTGATTTCATGGATGATACAAGTTTCCCTTGTGACTTTAAATCCTCATTTTTTAATCTCGATTTTTGATGAATTAAAACACTTTTAAAGCGTTATTTAAGTTTTAAGCAAGTGCATTTTCTTCCTTGAATGTTAAGCGGTCTAGAGTATATGTGAGTGATGGTTGGTCGCTATTTCTTCAGGTGCTCAGGAGGGTTTCGAAAGGAATCCCGGTGCAGACAACTAAAGGGTTTTATTTACTCACTTGCTTTTGAATTGGTGAGTGTCAAGTGCATGAATTGTTGCTAAATACTTGAATTGTTCCTTGTTAATTAAGTGATTTTGACTTGTCGAGACGAGTGTGTACTTTATCATACTCGTTCTCTTTTACATGACTAGATAATTGACTTGCGTGAACGTGAATTGACAATTGAATTGCGTGAACTTGGCAAATTGTACTTGTACACCTGGGGACACCCAAAACTCATTAGCTAACCTTGCAACTTGAGCCGGCATGGGCTTGGTCGAGAAGCCTGGTGAACCATGAGAAAATTATAAGTTTGACCTTTTGAGGTCTTGTTTAGTATACTCGAGTAGTATTGCCCTCCTGGTGAGTGTTTGGTTACGGATCCGAGAGGGTGAAATGATGGATGGAGGAAGTAAGCGGGGTTTCTACGAACTTGATACCTACCCGGTTGACGGAATGTCATCACGTGGAAGTATTGGATCAAGCCTTGGCAAAGCAATAGGAATTTAGCTCTTGAGAGCTCCCGTATCCTTATTGATTGTGCTTTACTGTTATTTCTGAATTACATGAACTTTCTAGCTATATTTCTTGTACAAGTGTTAGTGTTACTTGAACTTATGTGTTTGCATGCTTTTCTTGGCCTCACTGAGCGTTAGCTCACCCCCGTAGTTTGTTTTCCTTAACAGGAGCTCGGAATGGAAAGATTTTTGGAGAAATTGACTCGATTACCTTTTGATTAGAATTTGGATGTAAATGGTTTATTCAACTTTGGATGGTTGTATTTTGGGAAAATTTGATGTACCTTTTGGAAACTTTGTGATGTAAGACTTGAATGATTATATAAGGAAGCGACTTTTCTTTAGATTGACTTTTGTTATTGGTTGATTACTTTTAAGTTTAGATTTGACTCGTATTAAACCCTGGCGAGAGCTACGCAGGTAGCCCACCGAAACCCTAGGGTTTGCCCTAAGGAGAAGTGGGGTCGTCACATAACCCCATGTCCATGACGAGCCCCACATCCACGACTTCGTCTACCCTCCATACCCTTCTTTTTTTTAAAAAAAAATAGGCTATATGTGACAACCCCACCTTCCCTTAGGGTGTACCCGAAGGGTTAGCAGACTGTCAGTCCAACTCTTGTCAGGACTAATAAATCCAAAATTTCCAATAGGCACAAAAACGAACAACATAATTTCAAAACACCGCAACCCTATATACAATGGAGTCATTAACAATTCAACCTTAAAGTACAAGTCAAAGTATTCAATCTTATACAAATACATATGAGGTTTACTAATACATTGGAGTTTAAACAAAATGCCTAAGGTCTAAACCTAGCTCAACTCTTTTCTAAAATCACCAGCCCAATTCTTCACCCCTAAAAGGAAAACAAGGATAACAGAATGAGCTTTCATCCAATAAGATACCGAAGAGACACGTAGTCAGCAATAAAATAGAAAGCAAAAATCACATGTGAGTAACACTTTGAGAGATAAACAAGTACTACAATTTACAGAGTAAAAGATTATAGTTGGCTCTCAGGAGCCAATTTCCCAGTCACAGTAGTTTGGTCTAAACCCATTGACACTCCGTCAATATTTAAAGAACCAATAATATTGGTTGTAGACCTCCACTTTACACCAATCTTGTGACGGCCCCACCTCCCCCTAGGGCGTACCCCAGGGTTCAGCGGGTCGCCTGCCCGGCTCTCGCCGGGACTCCGTCCTTCCTTAATCAAATCCAGAATAAATCACAAGAATAAATAGGGCAGCAATCCAAACTTAAAGCGGAACTTATATACATTGCTATCTCAAAAGGAAGTACAGCCATCAAATGTACAAAGGTTCTCACTTCACCATACAACCAACCCGTGCCAAGCACTAGGGCGAGAACCATTACAAAAGAAACAAAAGACCTAGACTAGGCTAGTCTATGCTCTCATCCTGCTCGTCGTCCCCTGTTAAGGAAAACAAAACTAAAGGGGTGAGCTAAAAGCTCAGTGAGGTTCCGAACAGATAATCAAACAATCAATTCAATACATTAAACATGGAGTATCAATAATTCAAGAAACATTTACAATGGAAAGCAATAGTAACATTCATTAAAAGGATACGGGCTTACATGGAGCTATTCGTTCTTTCGTTCGTGCCCCTGACATTTCCCCTTATTCCTCCAATTATTTGAAATTTCCTTTTTGAGAAATAAAACCCTCGTGCCTTCGTTCGTTCATTCATCCCTTTCCGGACATTGACCGGACTCCACCCATCCGGACGTTGACCGGACTCCACCCATCCGGACGTAGCCGGACTACAAGGTAATACTCGAGTATACCAATTTCACCCAGGGTCACCATATCGCCCGACCGAGTCCGCTTCTGGCTCGAGTCGATCGGTAACGAAGGGCAGTGGCCAGTTCAGCCAAAAGGCTTACATTCATGCACAAGTAACATTTAATCCTTAATAATTGAAAATTTCACATTTATTTAGGTCGAGTGCGATAAAGTACACCCTCGCCTAGAAAACTCGTTTTAACAATCATTGAAAGTACTTAACACATTATCAATCAATAATAACAAGCCAATAAGTCAAGGAAATATAGCAAACAAGGAACACTCACCTAGTTATGCAAATTAACGTGCAAAATATCCTTCCGGATATTACCCTTAGTCACCAATGAAACCTAAGGTTGAACAAGAGAACATATTACAGTTTATCGAGCAAAACATTTAAGGGAAACAAAGAAACCCGACTAATTAGGAGTAAAACGTGTAAAGATGACTTTCAAGTAAGAAGAGGGTTGTTTGAACCCAAGGATGAAAATCATGTTTTAAAATGGAAAGCCGGTCATGGTATTGGCCAAACAAAAGTATTCAAGTTCAAATAGAAACCTAGCCCTCGAGCGAAAATTTGGGCAGCACGCCCTTTGTGTTTACCTAATTTTCCAGCCATTTTGGCTTCATTATTTTTCTCAACAACCCAAAGGTATACACACATCAATTCAAGTTCAAAAGCCGTTCAATAGGCTCAAGATCACACAAGGACAACAATAAAGCTAGGAATAAGTGCGGAAATGAAAGTAACAAAAGGCAGATTTGACCGAAGTTTGCGTAACGGGCACAACCGAAGCTACGTTTATCAGATTAGTATGTAACTTATACCATTTCGAAGCTAGAACGAAGGCCTACAACTTTCATGAAGGTCACTTAGTCAGATTTCCAGGGTAACCTGGTCAAATTCCCAATTTACAGAACCAACTTCCAACTTGACGGCTAATTAACCGCACTGTACTAGAATGATCATATCTCTGGCTAGCACGGTCCATTTAGGGTGTTCTTGTAGGCGTTGGAAAGCTTAAACAGAGTACTAAAACTTTCATGTTTTGGGAAAAAGCTAAATCAGCATGGATCCTAGTGAACAAACATGATAAACTGGATGAACTGACGAAAACGGAACACTGGAAATTTCCTAAAACAGTGAGGGTATTTTGGTCTTTTCACGGGATACGTTGCTCCGATTGAGCTGAAATTTTGTAGGCTCCTATAAAATACCATTATATACAACTTTCATGTTTTATTCCAAGCCCAATTCGGCCTCTAACATAGGGAAATAAAAACGGGCAGAACCTAGTGACAATTTTCCAGAAATCTGAAATCTTTTGGTTTCAATGATAACTTTCTTAATTTATTACTCCACTTGCTACCAAAACCCCCTATATAACCTTGGATACAACATATATTCATCATACATCAAGTTTAGGCAGAAATTTATTAAGCCCTAACTCATGTAACAAAAGGAAAAATTACCCAAAACATGATAACAACCGTAATTCATCACAATCTTGAGATGCTAAGCTAATTTAAACAAGATTAAGAGTAAAAATTGCGGAAATCATCATCCTTACCTTGCTTAGTGTCTACCAAGAGCAACCCTAGCCTTCCCCTTCAAAATTTCACCAATAGCTCACTCAAAAAACACTCAAGGGTGCCTTTAATCGGTTTAGTTTCTTTGTTTCCTCACTTTGTGACTTGATTCAAGAAGAAATGGAGAAGCTTTTCTCTTGTTTTCTCTCTCTCTCTCTCTCGGCTCTTCAGCAGAAATAATGAGGAAGAATGGTGCAATTTTGGGGATAAGAAGGTTGGACAACGTCTTGGTCAATGGCCTCTAATGGTGTGACACTTGTCACAACCCTTACCAAGTAAAATTTCCTTTTCTTTTCTTGTATTTTCAGCCTCTAATTTCGGTCAAGCTTAGCTGGAATTTAGGAGATATTTTGCTCAAATATTAATGAGCTTGTATGGTAAGAAAATGGTGATCAAGTGGTGTGTTCCATCGGTAGTGCACGGTATACGTCGGTTTGCGCCGTTTTTCCTTAAATCGCACGTACTAGGGTTTTTTTTTCTTTCCATTCACTAACTTTTTATCATTTGCTCCTAATCACATATTATCTCTCACTTAAAAGTCACTTTTAATCACCAAATTTGATCCTTGCTCAGTACCGAAAATTCATCCGGCGATAAATCGCGAAAACCCTAATTTTACTCCAATCTTGAAACCAAAAGTGAAACCCTACTTTCTAGGTTTATTTACACTTATTATGGAATAATTGGGTAGTAGGGCTTTAATAAATAATAATTTCCAAATAAAAGGGCATTTTTGAGAAAAAATATGAGAAATTTGCGGGTCCTCACAAATCTCCGTTCACCATTCATACCCCTTACCTGGTCCGAACACCAAACAGAGCGGGGTAATACTAGAGTATACCAAATTCCAGAATAAACGCTGTTCAGAGATTCAAAGATAGATTCCCCAAGGCCTGTCAATCTATCTCGACCAAGCCCTTGTTGGCTCGAGTCAATTAACTCACCAATGGGGTTTGAACCCAGGTTCACAGAATGATCGTTGGATAGTAAGTTCCAAACGACATTCAATTCAAGCACAAGTAACATACTTCAAGTGAATAGCAGAGCAGTCAAACAATCAAGTGGGACCGAGTGTGATAAAGTACACACTCGTCCAGCCCAGAATAAACCAACTATAGTCATATATTCACAAATTTCAGTCACATAGTGGTTCACATAAGCAATAAGTCATGCAGGTTGTACACTCACCAGTTCTAGCAGAGCAACATTAAAAGTTCGTCCCCGGGTTATGCTCGTGCTCACCGACAAACCCTAAGAACAACCAAGATAAAAGTATTATGGTCCAATCATCCAAAGTTTAGGTGAACCAAGGAAAGTCCAAGTAGATGCTAGGGCAATGATTCAAGTATGGTTTTGGAGTGAAAAGAGAGCATTTGGACCCAGGAAGTATGAGTAACCAAAGAGTTCCTCATTTTATTTCATGGCTAGAAATTTCCTGCAGCAAAACAGTGAAGAAAAACAAGGTAGTTCACCTCTTTAAGTTATGATATTTACTCCAATTCAACACACTATTGTAGTTCAAGGTTTTAGCAAGTGAAATGAGTAAGATTGAGTCCAAGAGACCACCGAACAAAAGGATTTTAAGGCTAAAAGGCAGCAGGGTACACAACTGCTCTACCTACCAGAATTTTTAGCAATGAAACAAGCACAACCATGACGTCTTCACCTTCCAAAATTCATAGTTTTCACTCAAGTTCAACACACAAAAGTCTTAACCAGTATTTGGAACAAGATTTGGCCAAAACTCAACGTGAAAAGATTGAAAAACAAGGTGAAATACATCACCATCAGTTCGGCCAGAAATTTATTTGCAGCTAGACAAATCTGAGGAAAACACCAATGAAACCTCTTCGTTTATGCTAAAAGTCAATGCACAAGTAGAGTTTGAGGGTTTACCAAGTATCCTAGACAAATTTACCACAAAATCACCCCACAATTAAAGGGAAACAAGCTACTTCTAAATCGGCCAGCACCTCCCCTGGTTTTCCTTAAAATTTTCCTTCAAACTCAAAGTTTAACTACATGGCAAATCCACCTTAATCAAGACTACAAGTCCTAAGATATAAAGGACACTTGTTCTAAGCCACAAAGCTAACCAAAATGAACAAATATCTAACTCATATACCACCATACCAATGCTGAAAAATTTTAACCCTAAGTTGAAATTCACAACTACAAGTTGAAAATTTCTATAATGAAGCTAAAAGAGCATATAAAAGCTGGAAAAACCACATGGCAAGGCTAATAGGTCATAGCAAAGCTGAAATTAGTATAACAAAGCTAGAATTCCTCAATCAAAGCTGGAAATTTCGATTTACTACACAAACTGTGAAATTTTCCATAGAATCTACCATAATCAAGTCTTAAATCTACTCAAGTGCAAGATAAAAGAGAAAAGATGGTTTCCAGACATACATACCTTTAAACCTTAGAAGAAATGCAATCAAAAGCTTCTTTTCTTCCAAATCTCTCCACAAAAACCTTTCTTCCTACCTTGATACAACTTTCTACAGATTGGATTTGAATTGTAGGATGAATTTCTCAAAGATTCAAGCAAGGAATCAAGTAGAAATTGGAGTTTCTTTTCTCTTTTTTCTTGCTAGAGCATTCGGCCAAGGAGAAGGAAGAAAATGAAGAGTTTTGCTTCAATTTTTCATGATAAAGCCAAGACTAGTCTTGGTCAATGGGTGGTTGGATGGCCGACAAGTGTCGGTTTAGGGTTTAAAACTTATTTTTTTGGTCTTTCCTTTGTCTCTAATGGCTAATATATATTGTTTTCCTCTAATTCACTCTTATCACATAAACTCTCTTATAAAAATACCCGTTTGTCCACTAAATTTAATACACACCTCACTAGTGGGTTTCACTTTCATAACGCACTACAAACTTAACATGCACTAACTTATAAAGAGAAATGATAAAAAAAATCTTGACTCACAGATAAAAATATTTAGAAAATTAAGGTAATAAAGTAAACTAAAGAAAATATATTCAAAGAAATAAAATAAAATATAAAATAATTTTCGAGTCCTCACACTATATAGTACATATGCAAAAATAAATCGGCTATAGTAGCGAAACAAAGATATTTCCAAATCATAAAGCCAAAGACAAGGAAATACACTCAGGATACATATCACACCACATTCATATATCAAGTCACAAAAATACTATACATGTCAACCTGATCAAAGTCAAGTGCATAAGGCATGTGACGGCCCCACCTCCCCCTAAGGCGGGCCCCCTGCCCGGCTCTCGCCGGGACTCAGTCGTTCACTAAAGTTCTCAAATGAATTACAAGAATAAACGTCAAATATACATCACATGGTCCACAAATATACATCCAAGTCTCCAATAATTACATGTCACAATTGCAGCGGAAACAATTCCCAACTATACATAAAATGATTCCAAATCCAAATTGTACAAAATAAAGGCCATCCATTCACGTGAATAAGCACAACAAGTCCTGCCTTCGCCTTGAGCCCTGTGGAGGGGAATACAAATATTTTTGGGGTGAGCTAGAAGCTCAGCGAGTAACCAGAAAATCAGTAGTCAAATCGGTTTAACAATATTTCTTTTCAATGATGTCATAAATCACATGATAAGTCCAGAAACGATTACAGCATTTACAAAACATTAAATATGGAGTATCAATAATTCAAGAAACATGTACAATGGAAAGCGATAGTAACATTCATGAAAAGGATACGTTCATTTTTTTATAAATAATCCCTCGTTCATCTTTTTATTCGTTCATCTTTTTTTTTTCCGGACGTTGGCCGGTCTCCACCCATCCGGACGTAGCCGGACTCCACCCATCCGGACGTAGCCGGACTACAAGGTAATACTCGAGTATACCGAATTCACCCAGGGTCACCATATCGCCCGACCGAGTCCGCTTCTGGCTCGAGTCGATTGGTAACGAAGGGCAGTGGCCAGTTCAGCCAAATGGCTTACATTCATGCGCAACTAGCATTTCAACATTTAATCATTGAAAATTTCATGTTTCATTTAGGTCGAGTGCGATAAAGTACACACTCGCCTAGAAAACCCGTTTTAACAATCATTGAAAGCACTTAACACATTATCAATCAATAATAACAAGCCAATAAGTCAAAGAAATATAACAAACAAGGAACACTCTCATACAAGCACGCATGATATGCAAGAAAACGGTTCAAAAGTAAATAACGCAAGAAAACAGTTCAAAAGTAACTTTGGAAACAGTTTAAAAGTAAATAATGCAGAAAACGGTTCATAAATAACTTTAGAAATAGTTTGAGGTCACTCACCTCCACGGCTCCGAAACTATCCATCATATTGCATTGCCTTGCTCAAACCCAAGTCTTAGATCACAAACTCAATGCAAACAAATCCTTTAAAAGTTCGGACAGCATTTCCCCTAAATTTGCTTACTTTTCCAGCCGTCATGGCTTCATGATTTCCTCATTCCAACCCAAAGGTACACACACAACAACAAGTTCATCCAATAGCCATTCAGCAAACTCCAAGTAGTACAAAGACAAGTCAAGCTAGGGAAAAGTCCGGAAATGAAAGTTAAGCTCAAAACCAGAAAAACAGTTTTGACGTCATTTTGCGGTAATGGTGCCAAAAGCACTAAGATGGTCGGATGAAGGTACAAGACCCACCGTTTCGAAGCTAAGAGATAGGGCTACAATATTTAAGAAGGTCACTCAACCTAGTTTCGAGTGTAACCAGGTCAAAAATGCAAGACACTACACCAGAATCACAAAAACAGATTCACAGAATGCATTCTAGCGGAAACATCATAACTCAGGCTCTACAAGTCCAAATCCAGAAATTCCAAAACCAGATGAAAGGTAAGAAACAGGCATAAATTTTATCAGAAGGCCTTAACAACCAATTCGGAATCAATTCCAGCCAAAACAACCAATTACAGTCGCAAATCCCAATTTCGGGTAAACCAGAACAGCAATAGTAATTTCGACTTTTCTCACTCTACGCTACTCCGATTGACCTGAAATTTTGTAGGGACCTTTAAAATGTCATTCCCTACAACTTTCATGTTTTGAGATAAGGCCAATTCGGTCTCTATATAGGACCAAAAATTTCGGACAGAATGAAGAACCAAGAACCCTAATTTTCCAGATTTCTTCCAAAACAGAATTTACTTGCAATCTTCCAATTTTTCCACCTTCTAGAATCATTAAACATCATTTCCAATCATCATACATAACCACATAATCATACTCATATTAAAACAGAAAAATCCCCAAAAATAATAAAAGTTCATCCATCCAACCACAACTCAAAATATAATCCATCAAACCATCTCTTTAGCCATCACAAGTCACTAATTTAGCATAATCAAGAACAAAGAAAGGATGGCTAGACATGATACCTTCAAATATCAAGAAAGGTGATGACTTAGGAATTTTTCTTCCAAAACAACTCCACCAAGAGCTTCAATCTTCCTTAGCTAGCAAGTTTTATGGAGTGATTTGCAATTTAATCGGTTGGAACTCAAGATTTGGACAAGAAATTGAAGTGCAAGATGATGGATTTTTCTCTCTCTTTTTCTCTCAAAATTTCGTCCAAGACAAGCTAAAATGGAGAGAAATTGGGTCCAAATTGGTTTTAGTAAAGTTAGAAAAGTCTTGGTCAAAAGTCAAGGTCCAATGGTTTTGTGACAAATGGTCCTTTAGGGTTTTAATCTTATCTTTTTGTCTCTCCAATACAAATATCTTAACACATTGTAAAATAATATCACTTAATACAAAATTCCAACAAGTTGTCAAAAATATAATGCATTTACCGCACTTGCGGGTCCCACGTTCAAAATACGTTTTTAATTACTCAAAAACTAACCGATACTAGAAAAATCATTTTAAAACTATCTTTGCTCATAACTTTATCTGGGGAATTTTTCTAATCAAGAAAATGTAGAAAAGGCGGGCGTTTAAAAATAAACCCTAGAAAATTAGAAAATTTCCGGGTTCTCAAACTCATTTTTTTTCGGGGCGTCACAAGGCAAATGCAAGTACTATACATATTAACATTGACACATCACTGGCAAAAATACATACAGTGGCAAAACAAGAAAAACAACGTATCTTCCCAGCCACCCTAACTCATATCCTACAACCTCAAGGTCCTAAGTTTCTAGTTTAGTTCATCACTGAACAAGTTGATTCCACTTCTCCCTCAGGCATAGGTTGCTCTTCCTCAGGCTCAATTGCATTCCCTTGACCTTCCTCGGCCAAGTTTATTTGTACTACTTCATCAACAAGCATCCCACACTCGATTAAATATTCTATGTTTGGTCTCTCACTTCTCTTATCACCCGAACAAGGCGACCATTAACCTCTTGCACTTGCTCTCATAAAGTGTTAGTTCGTTCTTGTTCCTCGCGAATAGATGTCTCAAGTTCTCGAATTCTATTACCTTGCATCTTTAGCATTGCCCTCAGGCACTCTATCTCAGTTTGGACCCTATTATTCGCACTAGTCAACCTTTGCCTCTGATCGTCTATCGCTAGGACCACCCGATCAGGATACAAGTAAGTCCGCTAGCAATCACAGTGTTTCACCCTACAACCTCGACCCCAATGATGAATAGGTCCTCCTGACCACTCTTGGTAACTAAGAACTCAACGAGACCGCTCAAGATTCTCATTCCCACTACTTCCTTCCATTCCTACATTACAATCAAATATTATTACAATAAGAAACTTAGGCAAATGAAGTAAGAGTCACCATCTAAAACTTTAAGGTTTCACTCTTATACACTCACACTTAAGCCGTCACAACTACACTCACTCAATCTGCCCAGACTAATTCAAATTTAGGCTCTAATACCACCTATGACGACCCCATCTCCCCCTAGGGGGTACCCAAGGTTTGGCAGACCGCTTGCCCAATTCTCGTTAGGACTCACTGTCGCGTCCCTTTTTTAATGAGAAAAATGAAATTTACGGGTTTTATAAAAAATGAATTTTGATTGGAAAATGAGTTTTTGATTTTTAGAAAATAAATAAAGAAAATGGGCATAAATGGGACTTTAAAAATGCGACGATTTTGGCCCAAAATAATTGTTTAAAAAGGGTTTTTAATGAAAAAATAGAGTCATCACTTGGTATTGAGTTAAGGTGTACCAAGTCACCTAAAATGAATTTTTAAAGAAAAAGTAGAGAAAACCCTTTTTAAATGATTCCAAATCTACGAAAATCAAGAGAAAGGGAGTTGAGAGTTACATTTGAAGAAAGGGAAGGTAAGGATAAAATCTAAGGCACCCTTTCGACCTAACTAAGACTAGTTGCATGTTTTAGTAAAAAATTTTCTTATTTTAACCTAAAAAACTTATCACATTTTGGAGGTATTTACATGAATGGAAGCCTAGACCTAACGTATATCGGAAGGGTCAATATGTCTCTTCAAATTTTTGTTGGTGCAAATCGCATTAAATTGCGGCGCCCAAAAGTGACTCTTTGAAGAAGTCACGAATATGCAACAATGAGACTTGAAGAAAAGAAAAGAAAATAATAATTATACAAATATACATGACCTAAAGGAATACATCATAACGGGTGCCAAGGGCTAAAATTCGTGACTCAATTTTTCCTTTTATAGAGGGAATACGAGCGTGTTGACCTTGGTCCCTAGCTTTTGATATTTACAAAACAGTTGGATGATACTAATATTCCTTTAAGAAATATTCTCAGTCATGAAGCAGATATGATTCAAGATCAAGTGTAATTGAAAAGAGACAAAGGAAGCTGAATGCTGTCGGATGCTTGTGAAAACAGGACCGGACGTCCGACAAAATGTGCAGCACTTCAGACGCATGAAGAACTCCATCACCGGACGTCCGAAAGAATTAAGACATTCCACCTAACTCACTGACCTCTTTCAGATGCATACATCAGAGATACCGGACGTCCGATAAACTATACCGCACTTCGGGCGCAAAGCTTGAGAGGTACCAGACGTCCGAAAGGATTGAAGAAGATTTCTCAATTTCACCATCTGCTTTCGGACGCAAGCATTAGAGGTACCGGACATCCGAAAGATTTGAAGAAAATCTCTCAAGCTCACTGCCTGCTGTAGGACACAAGAAACAGGAGTACCGAACTTCTGACACTCCCAACGGCTAGTTGACTCTTCAGCTACTTTCTATCCGTTGGAAGCATTAATGAAGTACTTTCTTGGTCTCATATAAATAAAGCATTGTCAGAAATTTCAAATAACTTTTGCATACTGAAGATACAAAAGATATAGAGTAGTTTTAGTGAGGAAACACTCTCCAAGAAAGATTTGTAGTCTTGGTGGTGTGAAGTTTATTGTAAGTTTTTCATTTGTGAGTGAATATTTCAATAGTGTAGCTCTGTGAGGGTTGTCCTGAGGGATAGTAAAACTTTCTAACTTGACCGAGTGGAGCTTGGGGCAAGGAGGAAGTGAGCATTCCTTTGTACACAAGATTGGTTGTATTTCATCAAATTGAAGAAACTTGTTTGAATTGATCTTCAAGTTCAAGAGGAGCTTGGTAGTCAATTGGTTTGCAATTCTTTTCTTCTCATTTACTTATTGTTATGTTGTGATCCTTAAATTGCTTATCTTTTCTACTTCTCTCAAGTGATATTGTTCATTCATTGATTGATTTATTGTGTGATCACTTAGAAAAGAGAGTAAATTTCATATTGAGCAAAAATCACCCATAATTTGATTAGCTTTCTAATCAACCTAATTCACCCCCCTCTTAGGTTGTCTTCGATCCTTACAGAGCGTGCTAAGGCTAAAAATCACACTCATCCATATCCCATATTCGAGGGATTTTTCTCCTATCTAATCAAGCAAATGATCTAACCTATTTTTAATTTTCTTAAATGGAATGCAAGTCTACATGTCATGTTTTACACATAGGGGTAAGGAATATACATATAGGGGAAATATGGGATAAGGGATGTACATATAATGGGAATATGGGATAAGGGATATATACATATAAGGGAAATGTCATGCAAAATAAAAAAAACCCTAAAAAGTAGAAAATATGCATGAAAATATAGTGATTGTCACACAAACATGATCTAACACGTGGATGGTCCCTAAGGGTTTAGCGTTGGACTAGCCCATGTCTACAAGTTCTCACTAGTATTGAACTAGTGAAAAATCGAAAAAGGGGCTACAACTAGCGTTGGACTAATGTGGAATCGAAAAAAGGGGCACAATTAGCGTTGGATTAGTGTGGTGACGTCATGCATTTATTACAATCAAATAAATCATATAAAACAGGATAAAAGAAAATAAACACATAATATCACGTAAAACACAGAGCACATAAGCATGGTATCTAGATGCAAAGGCCCTAAGAAAGCGAGTAAACATGTAAACACATAGGCATACAAAGCACACAAAGCAAATAAAGCGAATAAAGACCTAACTATTACAGTGGGGGGCACTAACTACAATCTAAAGGGGGAAGGAATAAAATAAATACCTAACTATTACATCTTGGTATTTAAATGCCTCTCAAATAACCAAAATTAAATTAAAATGAATATACAAAATTAAAATAAATAAAGTGAATAAAGAAATAAATGAAATAATAAAAAACATTCCAACAAACATGCAATTTCGCACATAAAATCACATAGTAGCACGTAGGATCAAGCAAAATCAAAATAAAGGAGTAGAATGTACCTCCCTTGAATTAGTGACCTAAAGAAATGATATTTACCCTCCAAAACAAAGAAAATGGTTAAGGCATCACTTTAATTAACAAATAATCACAAAAAATGGAGATAAACATGAAATTGAATCAATCACAGGATTCAAATGAAAGTAAACAACCCATATTTAACAAATTAAAACAAACAAGAACCCAATTGAAAGCATTAAAGAAGTTTTAGGGATCAAATCACTATTATTACAAATATGAAGGGTCTAAATTAAAATGAAATTAAGGGCTTAAGATGAAGCCTACCAAAACTAAGTGCTAAAATTCACAAAAAATAAATCAACAACCTCTTACCCAACCCCAAACAAAAATATTATTCAAATTTAAACCATTTGTACAAAAATCCAAATAAAAAACTATAAATCTATCAAAAATTGTTAAACCTCAAATTTCATCCCAAAACTCACCAATAATCTATCCAAAAATCACATTAAGACATACCAAAGAAAAATGACATGTTAAAGGGACAAAATTGATTAATTTTTTCCAAATTTTGGGCCAAAGTAGTTTTACTTGAAAAATTAGGGGGTAGAATGCAATTTCTAAACAATTTTCATGCATAACCGCGAAGCTTTCTTCTTCTTCTTCGCTGGTTTCTTTCCTCTGCAATTGGGTTCTCAAATGCAATCTCCTTCTTATTCAGACGCAGCTCATGTCTCACCCAACGACAATGTGGACCAAAGCAACAAACTACCAAGTATTTTTCTCAGTTTTCAACATAAAACTCTTATATTTAAACACGAAAATTCAGAGGAAAAGAGCATGCAAAATCTGAAAATTTTCTACAACCTCCTCAGTTTCTTATTAAAGAAAATCAGCGCTATCCATTTTTTTTATGAGCAAAGTAATTTATGCACAAAATCAAGTCATTCTAATGAGGTTGATAAATGAATCTAGACCACAAACAAAAGACAGGCAGCTTCAACTTGAATCAAAATAAGCCTCAACAGTTCGAGTTGGTCAGAAAGCATAACAAAATAGAAGGAAAAAGAAATTAGGAAAACATCAAAACTCCAAGTTCCTCCCAAGTTTCTGGTTAACCACTTTTGCAAACAAACTGAACCCAAAGCAATACAGTTTGCTAAAAAGATTGCCAAGCATCAACTTGGCTTTCCAACTCATAGATAAAGGAGCGGATTCTCAAACAAACAATGAAACAGGAAGAAAGGAAGGGGAAACAACGAGGAACAGCAACAACAACCATGCTCAACTTAAAGGAAAATCAGCTCTAGTTAAGTTATTCACATATCTTGCCTTCCTTTTACAATAAAACAAAGTTTTAGTTGCAACCTTGATCAAACTAAGGAAAACGCAGCTTGCGTAGCATAAATACTAAACCCAACAAATGAGTAAGAACCCAATGTTCTAGTTTAGATGATTTGATTTCGTATAGGCATTGAAATGAACGAGAGAAAGGTTGAGGGCTACCTCTTTTGCTGCCTTTGGAACTGAATCCTCAATAGAAATCTGCAAGAGGATGATTGAAATCCACCAGAACTTAAGGAAGACAAGTTGTGACAGCCCCACCTTCCTCTAAGGCGAACCAAAGGGTTCTCCGGACCGCCTGCCCAGCTCTCGCCAGGACTCACTCACGCACTCCCCCATAGCTCAAGCAAAACAACGTGCATCCATAGAAAATGAATAACATATCCATTTCAACTTAATATATACATTGCTGCTCAAATCCAGATACAAAGTGTCTACACACCAAAAAAAAAAACTTCAAAGTGTTTATATTTCGAGTACAATCAACCCTAGTCGGGTACTAGCGTGAGTACAAAAGCAAAACTCAAAACAACTAGACTACGCTAGTCTGTACATGTCTCATGCCTCGCTCGTATAAGGATAAGGATACGGAAGGCTCTCAGGAGCCAAATTTCCATTGCATCTCCAGAACTTGATCAAGTAACAGTTGACACTTCGTCAACTTTCAAGTAAGTAACCAATCCAGTAGAACACCACTTAATCGACTCTCCGTCCACCGTTCAAACCCCCAGCTGGGCCCAAAATCCTCAAGAAACACGGGTGGTAATACTCGAGTATACCGATTAGTCGAGGAGATATCACTTCACTCGACAAAACAAGAGACCCAGGGTTCATTACCCAATCGACCAAGCCTTTGCCGGCTCGACTTAAGTAACTCGCCGCAGGGTTTCAGGAATTCCAGGAAGTGCGCGCATCATAAACAAGTATATCAAGTTAATTGCAACAATAAACAAGTATATATCACATAAGGGCAAGTGCGATAAAGTACACTCTTGCCCTAACAATTCACGTATATAACATGTAATCATATTGGTCACGTATCAAGCTCAAGTATCATGTTCAATTCGGTATTTGAAAGCACTCACCAAAAGATATAGTGCCTTTACTGGTCACTTTCAGGTTATACTCCGGGTTCGGAGTCCAATCTGCGATAAAACTCAGTTTGAGAACTTTGAAACATGACTAAGATTCGAAACTTAGACGTTTCGTTCAATAAAAATCAAGAAATTGGAATTCACTTGGAGAGTAGTCGTGAAACACTTGCTCGCTTTTTAAACGATAAAACTTTGTAACATTTATACTTGAAAATGCCATGCGAGTCGAAAGTACAAGGAAAACATACTCCGAACAATCATTATTTCATTTCTCAAGGATACAAGTTCGGCCAAGTCCTTACTTATATACCTCGGAACAAGAAGACTCAAGTACCCTAGATGGTTCAAGTGATATTCATATCAACTCTACCCAAGTCGCAAGTGTATTTCTATAGTCCTTGAGCGTAAATTTGGGCAGCACGCCCTTTGTGTTTACCTAATTTTCTAGCCATTTATGGCTTCATTATTTTTCCTCAGCCAATCCCAAAGTCATACATATCATAGATTCAAGTAAATAGCCGTTCCATAGGCTCATAACAACATAAGAATAAAAGTCAAAGTGATAACAAGTGCAGAAATGTAACCTAGCAAAAGACAGATTTGACGTGGGGTTGCGGAAAGAACACATATGAGGCTATGCTTATCGGATTGAGGCGCAACTTATACCGTTTCGAAGCTAAGACACAGGGCTACAATTTTAATGCAGATCACTTAGTCCAGTTTCCAATGCAACCTAGTCAAATTCCCAATTTACAGAACCAAAATCCAACTAGTCGGCTAATTAACCGCACTGCACTGGAATGGTCATATCTCAGGTTACCAAGGTCCGATTAAGGTGTTCTTGGAGGCGTTTAAAAGATAAGACATAATAATAAAACTTTCATGTTTTGGAAAATAGATAAATCCCAACGGATTATAGTGAATAAACACAACAAAATAGACTAAACTGTCCACGCGGAACTCTGGAATGTAACCAAGAACAGCGAGGGTATTTTCATCTTTTCACAAGCTACGTTGCTCCGATTGAGCTGAAATTTTGTAGGCACATATAAAATACCATTCTATACAACTTTCATTTTTTATTCCAAGCCTAATTCGGCCTCTAAATATGAGTACCAAAACCGGGCAGAACTGAATTAGGAAATTTCCAGAAATCTGGAATTTTTGGGATTTCATGACAATCTATTCATTTTCTTGCTTCCAACACTACCAAAGCCCCTTATATAATCTTATATACAACATATACCCACTATACAACAAGTCTAGGCAGAAATTTATGAAACCCTAACTTGCATATCTTGTAATCAAGCCAAAACATGAACTAGATAACATCTTAAACCAAAATTTAAAAGAACAAGAACCATGATCAGATCTTATACCTCAAAGACAAAGCTTGGAAGAGTGATACTCCACCTCCTTTGGAAATTTTTAGTTCCCCTAGCTTCCCAACTCCACTACTCACTCTTTAATCGGTTTAGTTTTCTTTCTTCTCACTTGGATAGTGCAAATCAAGAAGGAAATGGTTTTCTCTTGCTCTCCCTTTCTCTCTCTTCTTGTTCGGCTATGGAGCAGAAATAATGAAGGAAAGATGCAAAAAATTGGGGTTAAAAAGGAATACTAATCTCTTGGTCAAGAAACCCTTAGGTGGCGACACTTGTCGCCACCACCACCTTTCATTTTTCTCTTTCTTTTCCTTGCTATTTTTAGCCTTAAAATTCAGTCAAGCTAGCTGGAAAATAAGAAGATATTTTGGTCAATTAGTGATAAGCTTGTATGGTAAGAAAGTGGTGGTCAAGTGGTGTGTTCAATCGGTAGTGCGCGGTACCCGTCGGTTCGCGCCGTTTTTCTTAAAAACACACGTACTAGGGTTTTTACTTCCCATTCACTAACCTTATATCATTGCTCCTAATCACATATTATTTCTCACTTAAAAGTCACTCTTAAGTACCAAATTTGATCCCTGCTCCGTACCGAAAATTCATCCGGCGAAAAATCGCAAAAACCCTAATTTTGCCCCAATCTTGAAAACGAAGAGTAAAACCCTACTTTCTAGGTTTATTTGCACTTATTGTGGAACGATTGGGTAGTAGGGCTTTAATAAATAATGAATTTCCAAATAAAAGGAAAATTTTAAGAAAAACGTGAGGGTTTTACAATTTCAGTGATTAAAATTAGGGTTTCTATTAAAATATGAGACATTTAAAAAAACCGGTTAGTCACAAGTAAACTAGGGTTTTTTATTAAAATTTTAGGGATTCTAGTCTTTTAAAACAAAATAAGGTTTTAAATCAAACCCAAAGAAATGCACTTTAATAGCTTCTTTACAACCAACCTCCTAATATTCGGGGTATCACAATCTCCCCTCCTTAAAAGAATTTCGTTCTCGAAATTCATACATGCACTTCGAAATAACGTAGGGTATTTTCCTTATATATTCGTTTCCAGCTCTCAGGTCTCATTATAGCCAAAACTTAGTTAAACAATAGAAATCACGAATCATACCTTCTACTATCTCCGATGGCTCAGGTAATGCCTGTTGATCCAAGGCGTACACTCTAGCTGGCACTCTTGGCTTAGTCCCTCCTACATTTGCTTGTTCAGGGTTTAGGTGGGATCTACGGGGGCAAGTTGCAAGCTGGTGTTCGGTACTACCATACCATAAACATTTTCCTGCTTTCCGCCAACAATCATTCTCCGTATGATTGACCTTTCCACAGTACCCATAAGATACTTGAGGGGCTGAGGTCTGACCTCCTTGTGAGGCACCTCTTGCTTGGCCCCAGCCACGCGAAGCTCCTCTTGGAGTACTTTCCTTAGATATCCCTGAAATTTTCTCACCACCATCTCCTCGACCTATCTTAGAGGGTGGCATATCTAATTCACCTTATCCTTGCCTATGACTTCCACCAGGCGCACCTCTCCTTTTTGCATGAAAAGCCTTCACTTGTGCCCTAGCAATTTCTATTCTTTGGGCCTTCTTCAAAACCTCCGTAAACGTGTTAATCTGGGCCGGCGCCAAGGCCTCCTGTATCTCTACATTGAGCCCTTGCACAAACCTCCGTACTTTTCTTTGCTCCGTAGCTATCAGTTCAGGAGCAAATTTGGACAATCTTGTAAACTGAATCTCATACTCAGCCACACTCAACATTCCCTGACGGAGTTTAATGAAATCGTCCTCTCTCTTCTCCTGGATGATAGGAGGAAGATATTTCTCGTTAAACTCCCGTACAAAGTTTAACCAGGTCCATGCAGTCACTTCTCTCTCCCATTTGGCCCTCACTACATTCCACCAAGCTCTAGCTGGCCCTTCAAACTGGAAAACAGCGAATTGCACTTGCCTCTCCTCGGTATAGTTTAAGACGGCAAAAATATTAATCATGGCCTCAGCCATTTCTCAGCTCCATCCGGATCTAGTCCTCCTAAGAACTTGGGTGGGAAGAACTTCTGGAATCTCTCCAAGGCCCTATCTTGCCCATTATCGGGGTCTCTAGGTTGATTTACAGGGACTTGACCCTGTTGTTCCACTAAACGAGCCAAGATGTTAGTCATCTGTTGAATGGCAGTTGCCACTTGATCTCCCCATGCAGCCTGGGGTTCAGGTTGTGGCTCAACCGTTGCCTCTCTCTCCTCTCTCGGTTCTCGTACCGGTTCCTGGGCTTGTCTACCCCCACGGCCACGACTAGGACCGCGTCCCCGGTTAGTTCCCCTAGCTTGACTTCTTCTACCCTCCATGGTTCGCAGCTAATCAACTATAACAATATAACTAACTAATCAATGATAGAATATAGCCACTAAGTAACTATATAAATATAAACAGCATAAAATAGAATAACGCAAATCATAAACCTCTCTAAATCATAAAACAGGGCAATACAACACATTCAATCAAAACAAGTCACATAACTTATAAAGCATTAACCCTAGGTATCGTTCAGGCACTACACTTAATCAAGGCTCGAAACATGTGAATAAGAAGGATCCCAAATCCCATGAATATCTTCAATATATTTCAAGTCCAAACTATTCGCATTCCTCGTGCCTTTGCTTTCGCAATCCAAACTTATCCTAATATTACGCGAGATCTCAACTTATCGTAAAGGTGTCACTCTTTAGTACTCGGGGACAAGAATTCGAAAATATGATAATTCACCACTCAAGCTGGCCAGGCTCAAGAGCAAATCACCCTTATTAGAGATTCCTACCCAGCATACATGTCTAAGGTCCCCAACAATAGCCAATTGTTCCACACTTAACAAGTCAATCCCCACAGTCCAAGAACCTTCTCCCGGCACGAGCTCAAAAGGAGCTCTGATACCATCTGTGACAGCCCCATCTTCCCCTAAGGCGAACCAAAGGGTTCGGCGGACCGCCTGCCCAGCTCTCGCCAGGACTCACTCACGCACTCCCCCATAGCTCAAGCAAAACAACGTGCATCCATAGAAAATGAATGACATATCCATTTCAACTTAATATATACATTGCTACTCAAATCCAGATACAAAGTGTCTACACACCAAAAAAAAAACTTCAAAGTGTTTATATTTCGAGTACAATCAACCCTAGTCGGGTACTAGCGTGAGTACAAAAGCAAAACTCAAAACAACTAGACTACGCTAGTCTGTACATGTCTCATGCCTCGCTCATACCCCCTGTAAGGAAAACAAATAGCGTGGAATAAGCTAAAAGCCCAGTAAGGTTCCAAATAACAAATTGACCATTTTAAAAATACGAATATCAACGTAGCAAGTTAATGGCATCAAAATTCATAAGAATGGACAATAATATTTCAAGTAGCAAATTTCCAAATGAGCAAGTATAAAGTGCTTTTGGTTTTCAAAAGGAACAACAATCCGATAAGCAATAATCATTTTCAAGTATAAGGATACGGAAGGCTCTCAGGAGCCAAATTCCCATTGCATCTCCAGAACTTGATCAAGTAACAGTTGACACTCCGTCAATTTTCAAGTAAATAACCAATCCAGTAGAACACCACTTAATCGACTCTCCGTCCACCGTTCAAACCCCCAGCTGGGCCCAAAATCCTCAAGAAACATGGGTGGTAATACTCGAGTATACCGATGTTTATCTCAACTCATATCTTTTGATGATTACAAAATAATTGGATGTTTCTAATACCTTTTGTAGAGATTCTTTTCAGAAATGAACCAAACAGGTCTGTGGATTTAAAGTAGAAAAAGAAGATAAAAAAGAATGAAGTCTGCTGAGGATGATGTCGGACGCACAAAAGGAGAGTATCGGACGTCCGACATTCTTTGAGTATCTTCGGACGAATAAAGAACTCAGACTCGGACGTCCGAAGAAGACAAGCCAGGAGTTACTTGTTTACTGATCAGGATCGGACGCTCAACAACTGTGTATCGGATGTCTGACAAATATTGCTGCTCTTCGGACGAATCACTCAGGATGCATCGGCTGTCCGAAGGAATTGAAGAAGAAAGTCCAAGAATGCATCCTACCCTCGGACGCATAAATACCAAGTATCGGACGTCCGACAGCACCAACGGCTAGTTGACTCTTCAGTTGCCTTCTACCCGTTGACAGCATTAATTGAAGAACTCTTTGTTTGTGCAATCTTCGTGTAGTTTTTCAAGTGTGACACAGCTTCTTCAATAGTGTAGCATAGTGAGGGTTTGCGAGTGTTTGTAAAACTTCCTTGCTTGACCAAGTGTGGTTTGGGGCAAGAAGGAAGTGATCCCTTCCTTGTACACAAAAGATTGGTTGCAAGTTTGTTCAACTTGAAGTAACTTGGTATATAAAGGTGGTGTTCAAACCTCAGTTGTGTTTGAAGCCTGGTTTGTTTCTTTACTTTCATTTACTGCTTTTCTACATAAACTATTCTTCTCTTCATCTCACGAATATCTGTGCTCTTGTGCTATCTCGTTCATTGGGAGGTATTTGAGAAAAGAAAGGTAATCTGTGAAAAAAGTGGACTATATCTTAGCAGTTCTTTGAAAGCCTAATTCACCCCCCCCTCTTAGGTTGTCTTCGATCCTTACAATTGGTATCAGAGCTTGGTCTCCTAGAGATTAAGCTCAAGCGGCTTGGAGTAAAGATGACAACCAGTCATGCTATGTTTGTTGAGGGGCAATCTGTTACTAGGCCTCCCATGTTTACTGGTTCCAATTATGTTAGTTGGAAAGAAAGAATGATTATCTTCTTGCAATCCATTGATATTGAGCTGTGGTTTATTGTGAATGAAGGACCGCATGATGCTAACTTTCTTGATGCAGAAACAGGGTTGTTGCGGCCAAAAACGAGAGCTGAGATGAATGCTCAAGATAGAACCAATCTCACATTGAATGCTAAAGCCATGAATGTTCTTTATAGTGCCTTAGACTCAAATGAGTCAATTAGAGTAAAAGGGTGCAAATCTGCCAAAGAAATGTGGGATAAGCTAAGAGAAATTCATGAGGGTAGTGACAACGTAAGAGAACAGAAAAAGTCCATTCTGGTCACCAAGTATGAATCTTTTAAGATGGAGCCTCATGAAAACATCGACAAAATGTATTGTAGATTTAATGATCTGATCAAGGATTTAGAGGTACTTGAGAAGGAGTACTCTCTAGGTGAAAAGAACAGAAAAATTCTGAATGCTCTATCAAAGGATTGGGAAAGCAAAGTGACTGCCATAGAGGAAGCCAAGGATCTAAATTCTTTATCCATTGAATCTCTGATTAACTCTCTAACCTCTTATGAACTGAAACTTAAATCTAAGATGCAGGAAGAAGAAGATACAAAAGGAAGGAAGAGTATTGCTCTGAAAGCCTCACAAGATGAAGATGAAACAGCCTCACTGGATGAAAATGACTTGGAAGGTGATGACAGTGATATTGCACTCATCACAAGAGGATTCAAAAAATTTCTCAATAAGAGAAGATTCAGGAAAGGCGGATCCAGCAATTCCTTCCAGAATCAGACTAATGACTTCAGAAATAGAGGGAAACTAGAGTTCAACAAGAAGCAAAACGACAAATGTTTTGAATGTGGCCAATCTGGGCATTATGCAAATGAGTGTCCAATGAAGAAAAAGAAGGAAAACAAGATTGAACGAAAACCAAAGTTCAACAATTTTCAAATTACCTGGAATGATTGCAACTCAGAAGGCGAAGTTGAAGAAGAAGAGGAATCTGCTCAAGTGGCTTTCATGGCTATTGGAGATGAAGAGGTAACACAATGCAACTCTCAAACCGATAGTGATAGTGAATCTGATGATGATGTTAATTCTTTTCTAGAAAAAATGCATAACAGATTGAAAGAATCCTATGTTAAAAACAAGGAACTGAAGCAGAAAATTAGCTTTCTAATACAAGACAATGCAAATCTTTTTCGACAAAACAAATGTCTTAAGTATGAAAATGACAACCTGAAAAGGACTGAGTCTGATGTGCTTGCTGGACTTTACAAAAAGAAAAATTACTGTGACATACTCAGGAGTGAGCAATGCAGCTTAAGAAAAAGGATGGATGACTTATGTCAATTGTTACATCATTTGAAACAGAACCATCTTCAAAAGAATAACACTGTGCCTTATACTCATCAAATAAGACTGAACCATAATACAAATGAGTTTGCTATCCACAGAAGAAGGCAAGTCAGATTCATTAAACCTGTTCATTTGATTAATCCAATGTTAGTATGCAACTTTTGCTGTCAATCTGGTCACATGAATAGCAACTGTCATGTTAAGAAAAATATGAGGAATGGCATGAGATGCATGTGGGTAGTTAAACATAAGACTAACTCTCAAGGACCCAATATATAAAGGGTACCAAGTATTATCTTGTGGGTTTGTGTGTAGGTAAACCAGGATAACACTGCTAAAAAATCAAAATGGTTCATTGATAGTGGATGCTCAAGACATATGACTGGTGATGCATCACAATTCATTAAACTCAAGCAAAAAGCAAGTGGAAAGGTAACGTTTGGAGATGATAACAAAGCCAAGACTGTTGGTATTGGCGATGTTGGTAAGAATGATCAAACTTTTATCCAAAATGTTCTTCTTGTTGACAATTTGAGCTACAATCTGTTAAGTGTTAGCCAATTGTGTGACAGGAATCTGTTTGTATTGTTCAAAAAGTTTGAATGTCTCATATTTGACTCAAAGTTCAACATTGTTTTCAAAGGAAAAAGAGTTAATGATGTCTATGTAGTTTTCCTTGAAAAAATTGATTCCTCATATCTCAAATGTCTCAAAGTAGCAAATGAGGACCCATGGTTGTGGCATAGAAGGTTGTGTCACTTCAATATGGATTTGCTGAAAGAAATTTCTAAAAAGGAGCTTGTTAGAGGTCTTCCAAAAATTAGATTTGAAAAAGACAGAATTTGTGATGCTTGCCAATTTGGAAAACAAGTCAAGGTTTCTTTTAAACCTAAGAAATGTGTTTCTACTTCAAAACCACTTGAACTTCTGCACCTTGATCTGTTTGGTCCTACACAGACTGCAAGCCTTGGTGGTAAGAGATACTGTTTTGTGATTGTTGATGACTATTCCAGATATACTTGGGTGATATTCCTTGCTCATAAAGATGATGCCTTTAAGAATTTTACCTCATTATTTGCTAAAGTACAAAATCTGCTTGGCTTGAAAATTGTCAGAATTAGAAGTGATAATGGGACAGAATTCAAGTTCTGTGGTTTTCCAGAATTTTGTGATCATAATGGTATTACTCATGAATTCTCTATTGCTAGAGTCCCTCAACAAAATGGAGTTGTAGAAAGAAAAAATAGAACTCTCCAAGAGGCTGCTAGAACCATGCTTAGTGAATGCAATTTACCAAAATATTTTTGGGCTGAAGCCATAAACACAGCCTGTTATACCATGAATAGAGTTCTTCTAAGACCAATTTTGAACAAAACTTCCTATGAGCTCATGAATGACAAAAAGCCTGTTGTCGGTTATTTCAAAGTATTTGGTTGTAAATGTTTCATTTTGAATATCAAGGAACATCTTGGAAAGTTTGACAAGAAATCTGATGAGGGAATTTTCTTGGGATATTGTGAAAACAAAAGAGGTTTCAGAGTTTATAATCGTAGAACATTGATTATAGAGGAGGCTATACACATTACTTTTGATGAATCTAATGGTGACATCTCTATGAGTTGTGGTGAAGATGATGACACAGGTGTTCAAGAAGAACTGAAGAAGCTAGCAATCAATGATCATGACTCTGCCTCACCAGAAACTGACTCAAAGGATACTGATGCTCAGGTCAGTCCAGCTGAAGAAGTAAATAATAGAGATACCACTACTACTAATGATCTTCCAAGAGCCTGGAAATTTGCTCATAATCATCCCAGGGAACTTATAATTGGTGATCCTTCTGAAAAGGTCAGGACTCGTTCCTCTAGTCACCTGGTAGACAATCTTGCTTTTGTATCACATATTGAACCCAAAAATGTTGCTGATGCATTGAATGATGAGCACTGGATTTTAGCTATGGAAGAAGAGTTAATCCAATTTGAAAGAAACAAAGTTTGGACCCTGGTTGCCAGACCACAAGGCCATCCTATCATTGGCACTAAATGGGTTTTTAGAAACAAAATGAATGATAAAGGGGAGATTGTTAGAAATAAGGCTAGACTGGTGGCTAAGGGATACACTCAAGAAGAGGGAATAGACTTTGATGAGTCTTTTGCACCAGTAGCCAGGCTGGAATCCATAAGAATGTTTTTAGCATTTGCATGTTTCAAGAATTTCAAATTATTTCAAATGGATGTTAAGAGTGCCTTCTTAAATGGATTTATAGATCAAGAAGTCTATGTTGACCAACCTCCTGGTTTTGAAAATGAATCTTATCCAGATCACGTGTTTAAACTATCAAAAGCTTTATATGGATTAAAGCAAGCTCCTAGAGCATGGTATGAACGTCTGAGTGGATTTTTGATTGAAAATGGTTTTAAAAGAGGCATTGTAGACACTACACTTTTTACAAAACAAAGCTCACGAGATCTTTTGATTGTGCAAATATATGTGGATGATATCATATTTGGTGCTACTAATGAAAAATTGTGCAAGGACTTTTCCATCATCATGCAAAAAGAATTTGAAATGAGCATGATGGGAGAACTGAACTTCTTCCTTGGACTCCAAGTGATTCAAACCCAAGATGGAACATTTATAAATCAAACAAAATACACCAAGGAGTTGCTGAAAAGATTCGGAATGGAGGATTCAAAGCCTGTTGGGACACCTATGTGCACATCTACCAAACTTGACAAGGATGAAGAAGGTACAAAAGTTGAGGAGAAGAAGTACAGAGGTATGATTGGAAGTTTACTTTATTTAACTGCTAGTAGGCCTGACATCATGTTTGCTGTGTGTTTATGTGCTCGTTTTCAATCCTGTCCAAAGGAATCACACTTGAATGCGGTAAAAAGAATCTTAAGATATCTTAAAGGAACCTTAAATTATGGCTTGTGGTATCCAAAATGTCATGAACTTCCTTTGTGTGGATTCTCTGATGCTGACTTTGGTGGCTGTAAAATAGATAGAAAAAGTACTACTGGCATATGCAACTTTCTTGGAAATTGCTTGGTCTCTTGGTTTAGTAAAAAACAAAATGCTATCTCACTGTCCACTACTGAAGCTGAATATGTTGCTGCTGGTGCTTGCTGTGCTCAATTGCTATGGATGAAAAACACATTGAATGATTTCGGTTTAGTATATGAATGTGTACCCATGTACTGTGACAACACTAGTGCAATCAATCTAACAAAAAATCCCATTCAACACTCTAGGACTAAGCACATTGATATAAAGCATCATTTCATTCGCGATCTTGTTTCAAAGGGGGTAATCCGTGTTGAGTTTGTTTGTTCTAAAGAACAGATCGCTGATATCCTCACAAAAGCTCTTCCGTTAGATCAATTTGTGTCCTTGAGGACAAAATTGGGTGTTTCAGAAAAAATGCTCTAAGTCTTATTTCTAGTCAATCTTTATCGGACGTCCGATAAATTGGAACGGACGTCCGACAGTGTTCTTCATCCAAGTTCCAGAAAAACCCTGGTTCGGACGGTTGTGTCGGACGCATCACTTCGTTCGGACGTCCGACACTCAAAAAATGTGTCCTATAAGGCAGTTACCCATTCTTCTCAATTCATTTTCCTCCATAAGTCTCGGACGCGACCTTTCAGTTTCTCTAAAATTTGAAATTCAAATTCCTCCCTCCTCAAACCAAGTTCCGAGAAATTGACTCAACCAACTCTATTACACCTCTCCTGCTCATTAACCACTCATAAAAAGCACTCCTAACACCCAACTACCCCAAAATTCCCAATTTACTCACGGAACCCTAACTTCATATAACCTTCTCTTTGCGGCATTTTAGTGCACTCTTGTTGGCTTTTACTATTTTTTCCTCTATACACAACGTTCTGCATCAAAAATCATATCCACATTGCATCATGGTTAGAATTAGGGGAGGATCTACTAGTGCCGGACGGTCTTTTAGGCTTAGGGATGAAGACATTGAAGTTGTTGATCCACCTCCTGTGACACCTAAAAAGAAGAAAGTGACCCGTGGTGGCAAAGTGAAGCAGACTGCTCGAAGAAAATTGGTTACTCCAACTGCTGAATCATCTGATGAACAAACGGAAGGGCAGATCTCTGAAGGGAACATTGCTGGTGGAAATGAGGAACCAGAGCAGGCTACCCAAGGTGATGAAACTGTCATAAGGTCTTCTAGTAAAAGAAAAAGGACTGCAAAGGGGAAGAGAACTCCCCAATCCAAGGAAAAGCAATCTGCTGATCCCTCTGTTGATCAGCAGAATGAAGAAAACACTACTGAGAGTCAGCCAACACCTGAACCCTCCATCAGGAAGTCTCCAAGGACAAGGACTGAGACTCAAAATGTTGGTGCATCTGTCACCCAAACCTCAAAAAGGACACGTTCTGGGAAGAATCCAGTATCTCAGCCTGAACCTGAACCTGTTCCTCTACCAAAGTTCATCGATGATGAAGCCAGAGATAGATTTGAGCTAGTCTCTCAAAAAGGGTTCATCACCCAAAGGCTCATCATTCCCTTTGAATTTCGTAAGCTTGATCTTGAACCTGTCATCAAACTATTTGAATTCCAGAAATGGACTCATCTTCTGACCATTCCTAATGTTTTTTATCCTGACATGCTTTATCAATTCTTTGCTAATCTTAGAAAGGGTAGATCACACACTGAACTCATCTCTAGGGTCAACTCTGTAGACATCATGTTAACTCCTGACATTGTGAATTCTATTCTGAAAACTAGTATTGAAACTGGTTTCAAAGGAAAAATTGCCAATTTCTTTTCGTATGAGGAATTTCCTTCTGCCTATCATCATTTTTACAATGCTAAACTCATGACCTATTTTCAAACCACATTCAATACTCCTGCTGAGGCAAGACTGGATGATCTTAGTCCTCAGAACTTGATCATCTTCACCATCATTTCAAATCTGTTAGTGCCAACTGATGGCCACAGAACAGATGCAAACAAAATGGAACTCTATCTGTTCTACTGCTTTGTTGAAAAAATTCGCATTGACTTTGGATTTGTAATGTGCAAGTTTTTGCTCAAAATTAGCACTGACAGCCGTAGGAAGCTCTCTTATGGCAGATTTCTGACCCCTATCTTTGCCCATTTTGAAATTCCTTTCTCTGGAAAATCTCCCAAAGACAGTGCTTCATCCGTCTTCTCAAAAGCTTATTTTGAACGAAAGAACTTAAAATTTTTTGAAGGCCATTGGTGCTATAAGGAAACTGTTGCTGAGTCTAGAAGGAAGAATCTTCATGAAACCCCTGTCACTCCTAGGACTCCTCGTGATCAGTCAGACCTTGTCTCTCCTTTCACCATTCATCCTAGGAAGTCTGCTAGCAGATCCTTTGCATCCAATTCTGAAGTCATTTCCTTGCTTGAAGACCTCAAGCAGCATGTCTTGCTTGTTGAAGAAGGTCTCATGATGACCATGACCTCTGACCAAAAATCCTCCTTCATTGAAAAAAGAAACCTTCTTGTCCCTCCAATACCTGAGAGCAATGTAAATGAGCCAAGAACTGAGCCCACAGGACCAACTACTGGTGCTGAGACTACACGAGCTTCTAGTTCTCAACCCAAGGATAAAGGCAAGGCTCCAGCAACTGAGGAATCAGATGAAGATGGTGATGAAGAAACTGAAGAAGAAGAGGATCCTGCACAGTATCGTCTGGCAAGGAGAAGGCCTGGATCATCTAAAATCACCATCTAGGCACTACTAAGTCATTGCACCTTTATCTAGGACTATAGTTTATCTTTTGCATTGCACTTTTGTATTAAGTGCTGGACACATGGTCTGTACAACTGGATATTTTCTTTACTGCTTATGAATGTTATAACTAAGTATTTTGTTATGAATGTTTTTTCTTGGGTGATATAATTGGTTATGTGTTTGTGCAATCTGCTGGTTGAATGAATGTTTCTGATTGATATCTGCTCAATGATTGATTCCAAACTGTGATGTACATTGTAAATGATATTGTTTCTAATGAGATGCATTGCTGGTACCAAAACTGCTTTGAAATCTTGTGATGACAAAAAGGGGGAGAATTGGAATTGGATTTGGTTTAACACTGATGGTATAGAGTAACTAGTTAGGGGGAGTCAGTCTCAGGGGGAGTTAAGTTGGATCAGCACTGATGATGTGGATTGCGTTTCTTTCCTGTATACTACTCATGCACTTCGTTAGGGGGAGCTATTATATTTTGCTCTATCCAATTGTTTTGTCATCATCAAAAAGGGGGAGATTGTTTATCTTAGTGAGGGTTTGCGAGTGTTTGCAAAACTTCCTTGCTTGACCAAGTGTCGTTTGGGGCAAGAAGGAAGTGATCCATTCCTTGTACACAAAAGATTGGTTGCAAGTTTGTTCAACTTGAAGTAACTTGGTATATAAAGGTGGTGTTCAAACCTCAGTTGTGTTTGAAGCCTGGTTTGTTTCTTTACTTTCATTTACTGCTTTTCTACATAAACTATTCTTCTCTTCATCTCACGAATATCTGTGCTCTTGTGCTATCTCGTTCATTGGGAGGTATTTCAGAAAAGAAAGGTAATATGTGAAAAAAGTGGACTATATCTTAGCAGTTCTTTGAAAGCCTAATTCACCCCCCCTCTTAGGTTGTCTTCGATCCTTACAAGTAGTACACTCACCACGCTTGCAAATGATATTTCATGCACCTCCGTCAAAGGAGCGTCGTGAACCACCGTCACGCCCTAAAATATGTAAACAAGCACAATGAGACTCGATAACGAGTCATAAACCAGTGCCAAATATGACCAAAATAGGATTTCATAAGCATACATAAGCATTAGAGGAAACCAGAAAAATCCGGAATGGAGTTAAGCGTTAACCCGGAAAAAAAACAGTTTTTGACGTCATTATATGGTTTTGGTACCAATGGCACTACGATTATCGGATGAAGGTTCAAGACCCACCGTTTCGAATCTAAGAGATAGGGCTACAATATTTCAGAAGGTCACTCAGCCCAGTTTTGAGTGTAACCAGGTCAAAAATGCAATCTACTACACCAGAACCGTAAAAACAGATTCACAGAACGCATTCTAGTGGAAACATCATAAATCAGCCTACCTAAGTCCAAATCCAGAAATTCCAAATCCATCCGAAAGCTAAGAAACAGGGTTACAATTCATCAGAAGACCTCAACAACCAATTCGGAAGCATTCCCAACCAAAATAACCAATTACAGACGCAATTCTCAAATTCGGGTAAAACCAGGGCCGCAAGGGTAATTCCGTCTTTCTCAAGATACGCTACTCCGATTGACCTGAAATTTTGTAGACATCTCTAAAATATCATTCCCTACAACTTTCATATTTTAACCCAAGGCCAATTCGGCCTCTAACTATAAGCTACAAAACCGGGCAGAATGTAATTCCAAGAACCCTAACTTTCCAATTTTTCTTCCAAAACAGAAATTGCTTGCAATTAACCACTTTTTCCACCTTCTAGCTTCCTTAAATACCATTTCCAATCATCATACATAACCACATAATCATATTCATATGAAAACAGAAAAATCCCCAAAAATTATAAAACTTCATCAATTCAACCAAAAATCAAGATATAATCCATAAAAGTGCATCTTATACTACCACCAATCATGATTTAAGCATCATTAGAGGGAGGAGAGGGGTCCTTCTCAACTTACCTTAGCAACACAAGAGAGAGAGCAACTAGTCACCTTAGCTTTCCAAACAACTTCACCAATCACCTCACCAACACTAAGTGAAGAGGTTTTATGGAACAAAAGAAAGTTTAAGTGGTTGTTTTGGTAGATTTGAGCAAGAAGAAATCAAGAAGTTGGAGAGGTTTTTCTTTTCTTCCTTCCTTGAGAGAGAGAGTCGGCTTCAAGCTTGCAAATTCTAAGGAATTTTTGGGTCAATTTTTAATTTATTGGTAAGAGAAGGAATAGTGGTCAAAAGTGAAACCAACCTCCAAGTGACACTTGTCACTTTATTTAATTCATCTCTATCTCTTTGTTTCCTCTCACACCAATCCAAATCGCAACCTCTCATTATCTCTTAGCACCCGATAATTTAAACCCAGTATCCATAACTTAACCTAGTTGGCCGAATTTTTTCCGAACTTTCCGCACTAGCGGGTCTCACGTCCGGTATACGCTCTTAATTTCTCAAAACCTAACCGATACTAGAAAAATCATCTAAAAACTATATTTACTCATAAAAATTATTTAGAAAATTTTCCGGATACAGAAAGTGCAGAAAACAAGCCATTGAATATAATAAAACCCTAAAATGGAAAAATTACAGGCTCTCACATAAATCCCAACGGATTATAGTGAATAAACACAACCAAATAGACTAAACTGTCCACGCGGAACTCTGGAATGTAACCTAGAACAGCGAGGGTATTTTCATCTTTTCACAAGCTACGTTGCTCCGATTGATAGCAATAACTACGTCTGGTTAATAGCAATAACTACGTGATTATTTTCATTCATTTCTAGGGTTTTGATTCAGTCCAGCAGTCATTCTATAGTCATCCCCTTTGAGCTGGGAGTTGGTTAACCCCTCGCCCTCGATCCTTTTTTCACTTGTTCGGCCACTCATAAATTTATCAGTTATAAAGACATGATATAAAATGAGAGTACATAAACGAGGTTTGAAAAGTGGCACTTTGACCATGCCAAACAAATACAAGGATAAGAGGAAAGACACCGAAATAGTCGCAATGTGTACAACCCAATCGTAGATTTGAAATCATAAAACAATAAAGTCATGCATGTCATGAGTAACATTCAATTGTTTCACAAGGTAGTAAACATAATCAAGCAAAGCACGAAGTGCAATGGCCTTTGAGCAAGCATCACCCCGACCACTTTGCCAAAACCATTAAGGTAGACTAAATCACGAGTTTAGTGATTGGTGGAGCCAAAAGTCTCTACTATCCCGTAGGATCATTTTCATTTCTAGCATTAGGAGTTTTAATCTAATGTCCCTTATCAAGTATCTTGTCATTCTCCTCTTATTCAACAAAGATAACACACCCAGCCACTGACTTATCCATTCTGTCTTTAATTTCGGACACTACCCCAACAAGTCGATTCTTAGCTTTTTAAAGCTTCTCACAAAGAGCTTTTGTCTTCCTCGCTCCTTGAGTATCTCAATCTCCACTTCAGAAATTTCTAATAGTCTAGGCATCCGCAATTACCCTCAGATCTCGATTATCCCCTCGAATCACCCTATTTTCCTCAGATAGCCACTTCCGATGATCGGCCACTATAAACACTCCGTTACTTGGGCACGGGTAAGTCCTTTGGAAATCACATAAAGTACTAGTTCAGCGAGTTGGATTACACCTCCAACGAGCCATCCCCCTAGGCCCTTCACGGCCATGGTCACCATAATGCTTCCCCAAGACGGTTCAATGCCACCGTTATCTTCCGTAACTTACAATTAAAATTAAAAGCTTAAATGGGACCAAATATACTAAATAAACTGGATTTAATCATCTCATACTATCCCACATGTATCGCACAAGATCAAGACTCCTTGTCATCCACTAATTCAAACCTAGGTTCTAATTTTGATTCCCACAAGCAGTCACTTAACTTTCCAACCAGTTCCACAGTCCGGCATCCTAAACTTTTAAGTCTAGGACACACTACAAAGATCTAAAGCTTAGGCTCTGATACTAACTGTGACGCCCCCACTTCTCCCTAAGGCGAGCCAGAGGGTATCCGCGGGACGTCTGCCCAACTCTCGCCAGGACTCAAACAGTTTCCATTCAAGCTTAAAGTAAAATCATTCAACAACACTAGATAAGTAAGAAAGTGCGAAAACTTCCAAACTTAACAATATACATAACGCTTATCCAATCATTATATTGAATTCCCAAAAGGTACATCAATACCCAAAATAAACTACATCCGAGTACATCAAATATCCAAACCATATAAGGGGTTTCCGAAGTACAACCGGTAAGAGGTCTAGCCCAAAATATGTTAAAACCCTAAGCCAGAAGGGTATCAAAAGAGTTCCTCCAAGTATCATTCCATGCTAAATCCTGTTAAGGAAAATAAATCTACAGGGTGAGCAAAACGCTCGTGAGGCCAAGGACACACATGCAATCACATAGTCCACGTAACAAGCCCAATTAACAGGTCAAATAAGAAGGTACAAATAATTGCCAATTCCAATGAAATGTAAACAGAAACAATTCAAGGATATGGTAGCTCTCAGGAGCTAAGTTCCACTTGCATTGCCAGGGTCATTCGTATACCTTTCCGCGATGACTCTCCATCAACCGCGTTGGTATTTTCAATCCGTAGATCTCCACTTACTTTCCTCCATCCATCATTTCACCCTCTCAGATCCGTAACCAGCAGGCATGTAAAGGCGATACTATACAAGTATGCCAAGCAAGATCTCAAAAGATCAAGTTTTAGGTCCCAAAATTTTCCAAGTTTTCCTGACCAAGACCTCACGATTGGCTGCGAGATTACGAGGTATAACCATTGGGTTTTGGGCGTCCCCACAGGTTAGGTTTTCAAAACCAAATCAAGTTTTAGCCGATGAGATTTCTCTGCATTCGACTTTAGGTCATGTACATGTAAAATCCAGCAATTTCATGTAATTCATGTAGCAAGTCATGTATTGATCCAAGTAAAGGAGATAAAGTGCGGTAAAGTACACACTTTTCCCCAACAAGTACAGTTCAAGTAACAACAGGTTCAAGTAGGATTCATGCAGGCAACAGATCTCAAGCGAAGTGCAAGTAAACATGCACTTGACACTCACCAAGTCAATCAAGGAGAAAGGTTACTTGAAGTTCAAGCGTCTACCGTAGGATCCTCTTGAAGGTCCTCGTGCGAGCCTGAGCAATTAATAGTGAACAATCACTTATAAACCCCAATTATCAAGAAAGTTTGCACCCTTGTGCAATTCTAGAAAATTTTACTAAAAATGAGCCTAAATTACTCACAAATTAAGGCTCAAAATTGGAGTTTTAAAGTGCAAGAGAAATCAAGTTTTCATCTTTGAAATCAAGTATAAAACGTTTAGGTAATATCGAAGGAATAAGGAGTATATTAAAAACTCCATTTCCTTGGAATTCGGAAAATTTCAGTTTTGATACGATACATTAGAAAAATCGTATCTCACGTTTTACAAGTTGAAAATTGGAAAACTTGGTACTGTTGGAAACCTCTTCCAAGGTACTAAAAGTTCCTAGAATACACTTTTCTAAGATTCCAAATGGAAAACATTCAAAAATAAGCTCAAAGTCTCTGTTTTGGTTCCTAAGGTAGATTTAGGTTGGTTTTTGGCCAACTTTGAAGATTCGGCAAAATTCACTTGATTGGAACTAGCTTTTGAAATTTGGTACTTTTTTAGAGTCGCAATCCAATCCTATCAAATCAGATCATCAAAATCATTGTGGGATTTCATAGAGCCCACTCACCAATTTTCCAACAATTTAAAGCTGCCCATGAGAATCCAAGAGCTCATGAGTGTAATCTAGCTTCCATAAACCAAGAATTAAGTGGTGGATCATTACTTACTTTCTTAGAGAGCCAAGACAGCGATTTTCGGTCACTTTGAGCTGGAGAAAAACCGTGAGAGTTAGCTCTTTTCCTAGCTTATCTTGATCACCAAGTGATTTGAGGGTTGCATGTGAAATTTGGAGGGAATTGAGCAAGGAATTGAGGAGAGGGTGGAGGAATTTTCTGGTCTTGCTCTCCCTTGGCTGCTCGGCTGTTTGTGCGTAGGAAAGGAAGGAAATGCTGATGGTATGAACTTCTAATGGTAAGCTTAAAACGTGTGGCTCACTTGTACTCAAAGCTGTCCACTAAAGTAATGCACGTGCGCGTGCGTTTCGTGCTCGATTCCTCGATAGTTTAGTGCACTAGTGCACTAAACCTCTAATGCACTTGCATTTATATTATTATTATTCACTCTTAATAGTCCCAAAATAATGGCCTAAGATTCCTCAATTACTCGCGTGCGTAAAAACGCGTATTTCCAATTTAAGCACGAGATAGTGAAATTTCTAAGAAGTTCTTATGACGGTAATATAACTAACTAACCTTTAAACACTTAAATATAAAAATACCTATTTTGAGACTAATGTACAAGTCTCCAATTTTCCAAACTTATTGTATTCCCAAATTGATTATTTACTCCAGTCGCGTATTCACTATTTTCACTTAACGAGCTTCCAAAAATTAAATTTTGAAACAAGTCACTTTAAAAATATAACGGAGCTATAGACCCATGTAATTAGGTCTAAAGAGGTGAGAAAATATTATTCAGGGCAATTGGCCAAATAAATAATTAAATGAGCTTGAATTAGGAGTTTAAAATAGATGAATTTTGTGAGTCCTCACATGAGTCGAGTATTAATTCCTCAATTAACCTTTCTTAATCTGTCATTGATCATTCTTAACTCTCCAATATTAATACACTCCCGATTCAAGTATAGCCTCGAAAGACGTGCACTCATTGTTCCGAACTAAACGAATTTTCGAAAAGTGAAGGCTATAATGCTGGAGAAAGCAAGGAAAATGTTTTAAGTGCGGTAGTGCCGAGCATAAGTTTTCGAATTGCCCTGGTAACCCTAACAAAAAGATGAAATACTCAGCAGCCAGCTAGGTCCGCTACAAAGCAATCAAGTGACAGATGGAAGTAATTAGTACTAATGGTTATGAAGGGGGTTCTAGTAGTGGAAGTTTTATGAGTGAGGATATTTTGATTACACTCGAGGGATAGGGGTTGTAGTTTACCCTAGACTAGACTAGAACTTTTGGAAATTTAATCTTGTGAAAAAGGGGAAAAGTCTTTTGTTGTTTTGTATCTTGGCAATTTGGCACGTTTTGTTACGATCTTGTTGTTCCCTTTTTCCTTTTGAAATGATTTGATAAATCCATTCCAACTTGATGTACCTATTATGATCTTTTATGAAATGTGAAATTTATCTTGTTTTAAAATGATTTCATGGTTTATATGTATGGATGCACTTTGTCCTACACCTCTAGATTGATAATAAGACATGAACGATAATAGACGTGATCGAGATTGTACTTGAGAGCGTAGGCAAACTTGAGGTCTTGGAGATAACCAGGGATCGGAACCGAGTTGAGAACTTAATGTTGAAGGGGATCCAATATTTGAGCACCAATTTGAGATATTAAAATCGGGAGATTTGAGTTGATGAAGGAAAATATTTGATAGGTTCAATGAGCCTAACGAATAAGGACCAGATACCATATTTGGAATGGAAGCTGGAGGCTATATATATATAGATTATCGAAACTTGAACGAGGTGACCATTAAGAACAAATACTCCATTGTCTCACATAGCCGGGGATTTTGACCAATGGCAAGGAGGCGTGATATTATTCAAGTTGAATTTAAAGTAGAGCTATTACCAGTTGAGGACCTTAGAAACTAATGTGTTTAAAACCACTTTCACTTCGAGATAGGGACACTTTGAACTTTCAATTACGCCGTTGGGTTGACCAATGCACTAATAGCAATTATGACCTGAATGCATCGGGGTTTTAAATCGTAATTGGATTAATTTGTGGTGGCATTTATTGATGATATATCGGTATACTCTAAGGTTTGAAAAGATCACGAACGATACCTGATAATAGTTTATAAACCTCTAGAGAGCATCAACTTTCGTTAAGTTCAATAGATGTGAGTTCGATTAGAAGAAGTAACCTTTCTAGGTATACGATATCTAAGGAAGGAATTGTTATTGACTCAGCTACAGTGGAAGTTGTTTAAGAGGAAACGACCAAAGAATCCTACTGAAATTTGGAATTCTTAGAGTTAGCCGAATACTACCTTTGGTTTATCAAGGAATTCTCTAAGTGTGCAAGACATGATAAGTTATTTGGGATTCTAAATGTGAGGAAGAATTTTAAAAGTGAAAGGTGTTTATCCGATGCACTTGTGTTAGTCCTACCGAGCGGAGGAGGTAGTTTTGTGATTTATATAGATGCTTTAAAGGATGATTTAGAATGTGTATTGATAATACCTGATAAGGTGATTGTATATACCTTTGGAAAGTTAAGATATCACGAGAGAAAAGTAGCCAACTCATGATTTGGAGTTAATGGCTATAAAATTCGCATTAAAGAAGTAGAGACATTTCCTATATGAGGTAGACGTGAAGCCGATTAAGCTACCATATGACTTGGAAGTTAAAACGCATATTTGAAGATCAAAATTTGATGGTTAATTGGGTGGATAGAAATTATGAGATACGAATTGGAAAGTGTGAGTTATTGATTACTTTGCTAAGCATGACTATTGAGAGATGTGATATTTTTTTTTCTAAGTGTGAATTTCGAGGACGAAATTCCTTTTAAGGAGGGGAGGATGTGAGGACCCGAAAATTTTCTTATTTATTGAATATTATAAGTTTACTTAAATATTTATTTACTCATTTTCTCCGAATTATTTATTTCGACCATTTAAAATCCATTTATATGGAACAACAACTCTTTTATATTTTTAAAGCGTTTGTTGGAAAAAAATTCACTTTTAAAAAATTCGTTTAGTTCGGAACAACGAGTGCACGTCTTTCGAGGCTATACTTGAATCAGGAGTGTATTAATATTGGAGAGTTAAGAATGATCAATGACAGATTAAGAAAGGTTAATTGAGGAATTAATACTCGACTCATGTGAGGACTCACAAAATTCATCTATTTTAAACTCCTAATTCAAGCTCATTTAATTATTTATTTGGCCAATTGCCCTGAATATTATTTTCTAACCTCTTTAGACCTAATTACATGGGTCTATAGCTCCGTTATATTTTTAAAGTGACTTGTTTCAAAGTTTAATTTTTGGAAGCTCGTTAAGTGAAAATAGTGAATACGCGACTGGAGTAAATAATCGATTCGGGAATACAATAAGCTTGGAAAATTGGAGACTTGTACATTAGTCTCAAAATAGGTATTTTTATATTTAAGTGTTCAAAGGTTAGTTAGTTATATTACCGTCATAAGAACTTCTTAGAAATTTCACTATCTCGCGCTTAAATTGGAAATAGGCGTTTTTACGCACGCGAGTAATTGAGGAACCTTAGGCCATTATTTTGGGACTATTAAGAGTGAATAATAATAATATAAATGCAAGTGCATTAGAGGTTTAGGGCACTAGTGCAATAAACTCGCGAGGAATCGAGCACGAAACGCATGCGCACGTGCATTACTTTAGTGGACAGCTTTGAGTACAAGTGAGCCACACGTTTTAAGCTTACCATTAGAAGCTCATACCATCAGCATTTCCTTCCTTTCCTACGCACAAACAGCCGAGCAGCCAAGGGAGAGCAAGACCAGAAAATTCCTCTACCCTCTCTCCTCAATTCCCTCCAAATTTCACATGCAACCCTCAAATCACTTGGTGATCAAGATAAGCTAGGAAAAGGGCTAACTCTCACGGTTTTTCTCCAGCTCAAAGTGACCGAAAATCTCTGTCTTGGCTCTCTAAGAAAGTAAGAAATGATCCACCACTTAATTCTTGGTTTATGGAAGCTAGATTACACTCATGAACTCTTGGATTCTCATGGGCAGCTTTAAATTGTTGGAAAATTGGTGAGTGGGCTCTATGAAATCCCACAATGACTTTGATGATCTGATTTGATAGGATTGGATTGCGACTCTAAAAGAGTACCAAATTTCAAAAGATAGTTCCAATCAAGTGAATTTTGCCGAATCTTCAAAGTTGGCCAAAAACCAACCTAAATCTGCCTTAGGAACCAAAACAAAGACTTTGAGCTTATTTTTGAATGTTTTCCATTTGGAATCTTAGAAAAATGTATTCTAGGAACTTTTAGTACCTTGGAAGAGGTTTCCAACAGTACCAAGTTTTCCAATTTTCGACTTGTAAAACGTGAGATACGGTTTTTCTAATGTATCGTATCAAAACTGAAATTTTCCGAATTCCAAGGAAATGGAGTTTTTAAAACACTCCTTATTCCTTCGATATTACCTGAACGTTTTATACTTGATTTCAAAGATGAAAACTTGATTTCTCTTGCACTTTAAAACTCCAATTTTGAGCCTTAATTTGTGAGTAATTTAGGCTCATTTTTAGTAAAATTTTCTAGAATTGCACAAGGGTGCAAACTTTCTTGATAATTGGGGTTTATAAGTGATTGTTCACTATTAATTGCTCAGGCTCGCACGAGGACCTTCAAGAGGATCCTACGGTAGACGCTTGAACTTCAAGTAACCTTTCTCCTTGATTGACTTGGTGAGTGTCAAGTGCATGTTTACTTGCACTTCGCTTGAGATCTGTTGCCTGCATGAACCCTACTTGAACCTGTTGTTACTTGAACTGTACTTGTTGGGGAAAAGTGTGTACTTTACCGCACTTTATCTCCTTTACTTGGATCAATACATGACTTGCTACATGAATTACATGAAATTGCTGGATTTTACATGTACATGACCTAAAGTCGAATGCAGAGAAATCTCATTGGCTAAAACTTGATTTGGTTTTGAAAACCTAACCTGTGGGGACGCCCAAAACCCAATGGTTATACCTCGTAATCTCGCAGCCAATCGTGAGGTCTTGGTCAGGAAAACTTGGAAAATTTTGGGACCTAAAAGTTGATCTTTTGAGATCTTGCTTGGCATACTTGTATAGTATCGCCTTTACATGCCTGCTGGTTACGGATCCGAGAGGGTGAAATGATGGATGGAGGGAAGTAAGTAGAGATCTACGGATTGGAAATACCAACGCGGTTGATGGAGAGTCATCGCGGAAAGGTATACGAATGACCCTGGCAATGCAAGTGGAACTTAGCTCCTGAGAGCTACCATATCCTTGAATTGTTTCTATTTACATTTCATTGGAATTGGCAATTATTTGTACCTTCTTATTTGACCTGTTAATTGGGCTTGTTACTTGGACTATGTGATTGCATGTGTGTCCTTGGCCTCACGAGCGTTTTGCTCACCCTGTAGATTTGTTTTCCTTAACAGGATTTAGCATGGAATGATACTTGGAGGAACTCTTTTTGTGACAGCCCCACCTCCCCTTAAGGCGAACCAGAGGGTTCGGCGGGCCGCCTGCCCAGCTCTCGCCGGGACTCAGTCACTCACTACAGTCCTCAAATGAATTACAATATAAATCTCATATATTACATCAAATTCCTCAAGAATTACATATCAAAAGCGAAGCGTCCACGCTTCCACTGCGCCACTCTGATCCATGATCCCAATTATTATACAAGAGGAATTCCACAACAATAAAATCACAAAAAGCCTTCCTTCGCCATGAGTCCTGTGGAGGGGAATAAAATATTTTTGGGGTGAGCTAGAAGCTCAGCGAGTAACCAGTAAAATCAGAAATGAAATATATTTCACAATAATGCATTTCGATCATTTCGATGATGTCATGATTCAGAGATCAAATGTCCGTTTATTGCTCTCGTGAGCCAGTGAAATCATAGTACTTGAACACCCAACGCTCAAACAGATCATTTAACATTAACATTAACATTAAGAGAGAGCCCCTTTTTGAGCTCCAGATGAACATGAACATAAACAAACGGAGGAGACGTTGGTGTTCAGCACAAGACTCCCCAAGTACTCATTTCAAGCCAAAACATGTCATGAACTCACATGCAAGCACGCATGATATGCAGTCGAGTAAATAATGCAAGAAACATTTCATAAGAAGCTTTAACAATAGTTTGAGGTCACTCACCTCCACGGCTCAGAAATCATCCAGCATATAACATTGCCTTGCTCAAATCCAAGTCTTAGATCACAAACTCAATGCAAATAAATCCCTTCAAAGTTCGGACAGCACTTCCCCTGAATTTGCTAACTTTTCCAGCCATCATGGCTTCATTATTTCCTCATTCCAACCCAAAGGTACACACACAACAACAAGTTCATCCAATAGCCATTCAGCAAGCTCCAAGTAGTACTAGTACAAGTCAAGCTAGGGAAAAGTCCGGAAATGAAAGTTAAGCTCAAAACCAGAAAAATAGTTTTTGACGTCATTTTACGGTAATGGCACCAAAGGCGCTACGATTGTCGGATGAAGGTACAAGATATACCGTTTCGAAGCTAAGAGATAGGGCTACAATATTGCAGAAGGTCACTCAACCCAGTTTCGAGTGTAACCAGGTCAAAAATGCAAGATACTATACCAGAATCATAAAAACAGATTCACATAACGTATTCTAGCGGAAACATCATAAAACAGGCTATCCAAGTCCAAATCCAGAAATTCCAAAACCAGCTGAAAGCTAAGAAACAGGGATAAATTTCATCAGAAGACCTCAACAACCGATTCGGAAGCAATTCCAGCCAAAACAACCAATTACAGGCGCAATTCTTACATTCGGGTAAAACCAGAACAGCAATAGTAATTTCGACTTATCTCATTCTAAACTGCTCCGATTGACCTGAAATTTTGTAGGAACCTCTAAAATATCATTCCCTACAACTTTCATTTTTTAAGCCAAGGCCAATTCGGCCTCTAACTAGGAGCTAAAAATTCGGGCAGAATGTTCCTTCACAAAACCTAATTTTCTGAAATTTCTTCCAAACCAGAAATTGGTTGCAATTAATCACTTTTTCCACCTTCTAGAATCATTATATACCATTTCCAATCATCATAGATAACCACACAATCATATCCATATGAAAACAGAAAAATCCCCAAAAATTATAAAACTTCACCAATTCAACCAAAATCAAGATATAATCCATAAAAGTGCATCTTATACCACCACCAATCATGAATTGAACATGAATTAAGGGAGGATAGTGGTTCTTCACTACTCACCTTAGCCATACAAGAGATAGAGCAACAAATCACCTTAGCTTTCCAAACAACTCCACAAAACACCTCAAGACCACTTAGCAAAGAGATTTTATGGAATGATTTGGAGTTTTATTGGTTGGATTTGAAGATTGAGCAAGAAATAGAAGGAAGAAATTGAGAGCTTTTCTTTCTTTCTTGAGCAAGAACATTCGGCCAAGAAGCTTGCAAAATGAAGCTTATTTTGATCAATTTTTTTGTATTTATTTGGTAAAGGTAAAGGTAAAGTCAAATGGTCAAAGTCCAAGATTAAATTAGATGGTGACACTTGTCACCTTTAGGTTTAAAACTTATCTTTTTGTCTCTCCAATACAAATATCTTAACACTTTGTAAAATAATATCACTTAATACAAAATTCCAACAAGTTGTCAAAAATATAATGCATTTACCGCACTAGCGGGTCCCACGTTCAAAATACGCTTTTAATTTCTCAAAAACTAACCGATACTAGAAAAATCATTTTCAAACTATCTTTGCTCATAAACTTTATCTGGGGAATTTTTCTAATAAAGAAAATGTAGAAAAGGCAGGCGATTAAATAAAATAAACCCTAGAAAATTAGAAAATTTCCGGGTTCTCACACTCATTCTTTCGGGGCGTCACACTTTTGATACCCTTCTGGCTTAGGGTTTTAACATATTTTGGGATAGAACTCTTACCGGTTGTACTTCGGAAACCCCTTATATGGTTTGGATATTTGATGTACTCGGATGTAGTTTATTTTGGGTATTGATGTACCTTTTGGGAATTCAATGTAATGATTGGATAAGCGTTATGTATATTGTTAAGTTTGGAAGTTTTCGCACTTTCTTACTTATCTAGTGTTGTTGAATGATTTTACTTTAAGCTTGAATGGAAACTGCTTGAGTCCTGGCGAGAGCTGGGCAGACGTCCCGCGGATACCCTCTGGTTCGCCTTGGGGAGAAGTGGGGGCATCACAATACCCGAACTTGCCATTCCATTGGTCAGTGGGATAATATCCGATCCTGTCATTCATTGGTCAGTGGGATAATATCCGAACCTGTCATTCATTGGTCAGTGGGATCATTCCCGATCCTGCCATTCCATTGGTCAGTGGAATGATACCCAATCCTTCCTTCCATTCAATTGGTCAGTGGGATAATACCCGATCCTGCCATTCATTGGTCAGCGGGATAACACCCGATCCTGCCATAACATTGAATATCGGTGAAAATTACATTGCTAAGAAAGGGGGTAGAAGCGTGCGCGGCTGACATTGAGACTCACCAACAGGAAATTAAATTTGCCAAGAAAGGAAGTAGAAGGGTGCGCGGTGGACGCTGAGACTCACCAACATGAAACTAAATTTGATTTGTCAAGAAGGGGTAGAAGGTGCACGGCGGATTCTGAGACTCACCAACATAAAATTATATTACCAAGAAAGGGGTAGAAGGGTGCGCGGTGGACGCTGAGACTCACCAACATGAAATTAAATTACCAAGAAAAAGCGTTAGTGCGTGGAAAAGTTTTTGAATACTCACTTGGAGAATCTTTTCATAAAATTTGCCCCAGTTTCAATCAATTATTGTGCAACCGATCATTCATTTTGCATTATGGCATTGTTGCTCCTCCTTAGAACTTTGATTCACATCTCTTCTTCAGTCTGAACCATGAATATTCAATTCTTGGGCGATATTCCACAATTATACAAAAAATTTGCCCCAATTTTGTTATTTGAAATACGTATGGACCTGTCGCGCCCCATTTTTGAAAGAAAAATAACATGTTTATAAAATGGATTTTTGGATTTATTTTGAGTGAAAATGATGAGTTTTTATTTTAAAAAAATGAATAAAGAAAAATGGGTCTAAATGGGACTAAAAAATTCGACGATTTTGATCCAAAAATGATAGTTTAAAAAGAGTTTTTAATGAAAAATAGGAATCATCATTTGATATTGAATTAAGGTATACCAAGTCACCTAAAATGAATTTTTTTAAAAAAAATAGAGAAAACCCTTTTTAAATGACTCCAAATCTACGAAAATCAAGAGAAAAGTGTTCAAGAGTCATATTTGAAGAAAGGGAATGCAAGGATAAAATCCAAGGCACCCTTTCAACCCAGGCAGAGCTAGTTGCGTGATTTAGTTAAAAATTTTCTTATTTTAACCTAAAAATTTATCACATTTGGATGTCACTACATGAATGCAAACCTAAACCTAATGTATATCGAAAGGGTCAATATGTCTCTTCGAATTTTAGTTAGTGTAGATCGCATTAATTGCGACGCCCAAAAGTGATTATTCGAAGAGGTCACAAATATGCAAAAATATGAGATTCGAAGAAAGGAAAAGAAAATAATAATATACATGACCTAAAGGAATGCATCATAACGGGTGCGGGGAACTAAGATTCGTGACTAGATTTTCTCTTTAATAAAAGGAATACGAGCGTGCTAAGGCTAGAGAGCCAAACTCGTCCATATCCCATATTCGAGGGGTTTTCTCCTATCTAATCATGCAAATGTACTAGCCTAGTTCTAATTCTTAAATGGAATGCAAATCTAATGTCATGTGTCGCACATAGGGATAAGGGATATATATATAGGGAAAATATGGGATAAGGGATAGACATATAAGAGAAATGTCATGCAAAATGGTAAGGACCCTGAAAAGTAGAAAATATGCATGAAATGTCATGATTTGCCATACAAACATGATCTAACGAGCGGATGTTTCCTAAGGGGCTATTCCAATCTATGAATTCTCACTAGTATTGGACTAGCGAGATATCGGAACAAAGGGTCACAACTAGCGTTCGACTAGTTTGGTGACGTCATGCATTCATTATAATCATATAAAACATAATAAAAGAAAATAAACACATAAATCACATATAGCACAAAACACATAAGCATGATATCTAGATACAAAACCCTAAGAAAGCGAGTAACACGTAAACACATAAAGCAAATAAAGCCCTAACTATTACATTGGGGGGCCCTAACTACAATCTAAAGGGGAAATAAAATAAATAAATAAATACCTAACTATTATAATTTTGGCATTTAAATGCCTTTCAAATAATCAAAAATTAAATTAAGATAAATACGCAAAATTAAAACAAATAAAGTGACTAAATAAATATATAAATGAAAATAAAATAAAACATTCAAAAATCATGCAATTACACACATAAAATCACATAGGAGCACATATGATCAAATAAAATAAAATAAAGGAGTAGAGTGTACCTCCCTTGAATTGGTTGTCTAATGAAATGTAATTTTCTTATTTACCCTCCAAAACAATAAAAAGGGGTCAAGGCATCACTTTGATTAACAAATAATCACAAGAAATGGAGATAAACACGAAATTGAATCAAACAAATCACTCAACTGAAAGTAAACGACCCCTATTCAACAACTTTAAACAAGTGAGGACCCAATTGAAAGAATTAAAGAAACTCGAGGGGTCAAATCATTACCATTGCAAATATTAAGGGTCTAAAATAAAGCTAAGGGCTTAAGATGAAACCTACCAAAACCAAATGCTAAAATTCACAAAAATGAATCAAAACTCACTTGTTCCATTTGCTAAAATTAAATAACAAAAAGAATTACCTAAATCTTTTGCAAAAACCCAAATCAAAAATTATAAATCTATAAAAAATTATTAGACTTCAAATTTCTTCCTAAAACTCACATATAATCTGTCCAAAAAAGCATATTAAGGCATACCAAAGAAAAATATCATGTTAAAGGGACATAAATGATTCACTTTTCCAATTTTTAGGCCATGGTAGCATTAAACCAAAATCCAGGGGGGTCAAAAGGCAAATTTTTGAAAAGCATTTCATGCAAAGCTACGAAAAGCCTTCTTCTTCAGCAACAATGCTTCTGCAATTCGGAGTTCTCCAATATGGTTCTCAAACACAGTCTCAAATGGACAACTAACATCTCAACCAAACCCAAATTGATCCAAAGCAACAAGATCATCAAATATTCTTCACTCTTCAACATAAAATTCTTAGACTTAAACACAAAAATTTAGAAAGAAAGAACATGCAAAACTGGAAATAAACTTTCTGCAACTGTATCATCACCATCCGAAAATCTATTCACACACCAGACTTTGTTTCCAAGTTTCGGTTCAAGCATATAAGGTTGTACAGCCTTCAAACAAGATTACCAAGCATCAGCTTGGCTCTTCAACTCACGGATAAAGAAGCAAACTTTTGAACAAAATAAAATGGGAAGAAAGGAATGGGAAACAACAAGGACAGCAGCCATGCGCAATTTAAAGGAAAATCAGCTCGAGTTAAATTATTCATGTGAGAACCCGTAATTTCCTATTTTCTAGGTTTTCGTATTTTTCATTGTTTGTTTTCTGCATTTTCGTGATTAGAAAAATTTCTAGATATTTTTAAGGAGCAGATATAATTTTTAGATGATTTTTCTAGTATCGAATAGATTTTGAGAAATTAAGAGCGTATACCGGACGTGGGACCCACTAGTGCGAAAAGTTCGGAAAAATTCGGCCAACTAGGTTAAGTTTTGGATACTGGGATTAATTTACCGGGGGTTAAGAGATAATTAGAGGTTATCAAATGGATGAGAGTTGGAGAGACAAAAGGATAGCTATGCATTAATAAGAGTGACAAGTGTCACTTTGTGATTGGACTTGGAATTTGACCATAAGACCATCTTACCACTTTTACCAAATAAATACCAAAAAAATTGACCAAAATTCCTTATTTTCTTCTCTCCTTGGCCGATTCACTTCAAGCAAAAAAGGAAAAGAAAAGCTCTCCAATTTCTTTGCTCCAACCTTGCTCAATCTTCCACTTCAACCGGTTAAATTTGTAATTGCTCCATAAAACTCCTCCATTTAGTGATTTTGAGGTGATTGGTGAAGTTATTTGGAAAGCTAAGGTGACCAATTGCTCTCTCTCTCTCTTGTTTTCAAGGTAAGTTGTGAAGAACCACCCTCCTCCTTTAATTGATGCTTAAATCATGCTTAGTGGTAGTATAAGATGCAAGTTTATGGATTAATTCTTGATTTGTGGTTGAAATAATGAAATTTTATTATTTTTGGGGAATTTTCTGTTTTAAGATAAGCATGATTGTGTGGCTATCTATGATGATTGGAAATGGTCTATAATGACTCTAGGAGGTGGGAAAAGTGATTAATTGCAACCAATTTCTGTTTTGGACCAAAAATTGAAAAGTGAGGGTTTTGTGATGAACATTCTGTCCGAATTTTTAGGTCATAGATAGAGGCCGAATTTGCCTTAGCTCAAAACATGAAAGTTGTAGGGAATGACATTTTAGAGGTTCCTACAAAATTTCAGGTCAATCGGAGTAGTGTGGAATGAGAAAAGTCGAAATTACTATTGCTGTTCTGGTTTACCCGAAATTGGGATTTGCGACTGTAATTGGTTGTTTTGGCTGGAATTGCTTCCGAATTGGTTGTTGAGGCCTTCTGATGAAATTTAACCCTGTTTCTTATGTTTCAACTGGTTTTGGAATTTCTGGATTTGGACTTGTAGAGCCTGAGTTATGATGTTTCCGCTAGAATGCATTTTGGTGAATCTGTTTTACGTTGTTGATGAAGTATCTTGCATTTTTGACCTGTTTGCACTCAAAAATGGGTTGAGTGACCTTCTGTGACGTTGTAGCCTCTTATTTCCTGAATATGTCTGCAAAATTTCAGGTTAAAGGGATCAGTGTAGCCCGAGTTATAGACAAAACACTAGCACCTGTTTTGGTACCCTGGATTGTGTTCCGTTTTGATTTTTGCTTCTGCCCATGTTTTATCCGTTTTGATAACATGCGATTTGGGTGTTGACTCCTTCATAATAAATATAGATCTTGGTTTTAGCTTCGAAACGGTATAAAGTGCGTCGAAATCCGAGATCCGTAGCTTCCGTTATGACCAAAACAAGATTGATTGTCAGAACTGCCTTTGATCTGGACAGTTCTGACGGATACTTTGGCACTCAATTTTTCGTTCTGTTCAGAGTGTATTCAGGTCTCGGCCAAAACATCAAAGTTTTAGCCTTATGTCTCAGCTTTCTAATGCCTTTGGAATTTCCTGATTTGGATTTGTGAGCTGGGAGTTATGGTCCAGCAAACATACCCTGTTCGTCACTCTAAAGTGCAAATTTCTGGAACGAGTTTCCATACTTTTGACCTATTGCTTTTCAGATCCGGACTTAGGTGTCTTCATGAGAATTGTAGCCCTTCCTCTTAGCTTCGCAACGGTATCTCATGTACCTTGATCCGACATTCCTAGCCTAACTTTTGATCAAAACGGTTTGAGAAGGCAGATTTGGCCATTTCCGTTTGCCGTTCCGCGCGGGCGCGTGTGCCCATTTTGCCGTTTCCGCACTTACATGTGCCGATTTTGCCATTTTGCTTGTTTTAAGTATGTTAGCAGCCGTTTGTGATATATTGTGACACAATCTTCAATTTCAGACGTTGGTGAGTTAGGTGGAGCCAGTGGGGCCTACTAGCTACTCCTCGCGGCACGAATTTCGTACTTTTTCTCTTTTGTTCGTTGTGTAAGTATTCAGGCCGCTCTTGTGTGTTAGTTGCTTATGTGTTTCGATATGTATGAAGAGGGTACCTAGGCGAGGGTGTACTTTATCGCACTCGACCTAAACCCTAACTTGCGCACATATTTGTACATGGCTTGTGTATATGAGCAATTTTGGAACTAAAACCCTTGAGCTCGTGGCTCGGGGTGACTTTTGAATAAATTTTGTGAAGTTTGTGAGTTTGGGGTTGATCTTCCGACCTAGATGGACTATTCGAGCCGGTCAGGGCTTGGTCGAAGCCAGTCCAACTTAGTCTGAGGTCACCAAGTTTGTGAATCCGGTTCACCGAGAATGTGGACCAAGTTTGTGACCCGAGCTTCTGACTCAAGCTCAAGTTTGTGATTTAGTTCGCCCGGGCAAGTTTGTGAGGTGACTGGCCAGAGAGGGTGATAAGGTGTACGGTGGGAGTACAAGTGAAGTTCTACGGACCATTATTTGAGGTCGACGGAGTGTCGGCAGGAGGTCACACATGGCAAACGATCTGGCTTTGGAGCCACCTGTATCCTTATTATGTGATGTTACTTTTCTACTTTTGCTTTACTCTTATTGTGTAATTGTTAATATGTGAGATTTACGCTTTTGCCCCTGTTTACTTACTAAGCATATAGCTTACCCCTTTCCTTTTGTTTTCCTTAGCAGGGGCCGACGCGGGGACTTTTGACACATACACTAGCATAGTTAGGTTTGATTGTAACAGTCGGACAGTTGGGATGTTTGTTTGTTTTTGTTTCGGTTGTTTGTATAAGAACCCTCCTTAGGGTCTATCTTCTGCTGGTTGTGGTTATAGTATATTAGAGTGATATTTTGAAGATGTAATTAGAACTCTTTTGGCGTTAGATATATTGTGAATAGTACGCTTGTGGGTTTATCTAGTTTTATTGTTTTGAATTTTGAGTCCCGGCGAGAGCTGGGCAGGCGATCCGCCGAACCCTTTGGTTCGCCTTAGGGGGAGGTGGGGCTGTCACAATTCACATACCTTGCTTTCCTTTTACAACAAAACAAAGTTTCATTCGTTTAGAACGCAACCTTGCTCAACCTAGGGAAGACGCAGCCTACATAGGCAAGATAACAATCCCAGCAGATAAACAAGAACCCAACACTCATTAGATTCCATAAAACCATCATGAACCCATGGTTAAACATGCAACAAAGGAGATCTAAGGTAGAGAGAGGCCAAGAACATGGCTTTCCTAAAATTTTCATATAGCTGAGCCACCAGTTGAAGGTCTGTTGCAACTTTGTTGGGTTTTCCTCAGGCATAGCAGGTCATCAAAATAGAATAAATTTCTGTATGAATCACCATTGCCATACCACAAAACATAGAGGAACCGAAATATCATTCAAGACAGGCCTATGTAGACACCTTTCATTTTCATAGCAAAATACTAAAACATCAATCAGGTCTCTCGCTCTTAGGAAGACTAAGCAGATTCTAGGTAAAACCCATCAGCAAAGAACCATCAGATAGCATGGAAACAAATAAAGAGCAAAAGGAAGCAACTTTAGATTGTAAAACACAAAGAAACAACAAAAAGAGAGATAGGAAATTTTACCAAAAAACAAGGGGATAGATTAACAGCAGATAACTTGCTACCAAACCTGTGCTTTTCCAGCGATGGTTGAAGACGATGATGGTGGCGGTGGGTTCCTCCTCTGCTCCGTAGTTGCTACTGGTTCCAGTTACCATCTCGTTCGCAGCTTTTTCATTTCTTGTGCTGGTTTCTCTTCTCCCGAAACTCTCTCAATCTCTCCCTCTCACTCTATATCTCACTCTCCCGTTGCTTTTTCTCTGTTTGGTTTTCCTCCTTCCCAACTCTCTCGTTTGTTCTCATTCTCTCCCTCAACCCGTAGCTACTCCTCTCAACCCTAGCCGCCACCCCTTTTACTCTATTTCTTGATCTTTTGTTCTTTCTTTCTTTGCCTTTCTATTCTATATATATGGAGCAATGTTTCCAAAACCTATTTTCAAGGGTGCAGATGAACCCTTGTCTTGCTAGTAGATTCGTAAGCCATTTGATGGCCTCCATTCCAAAAGTTTCTTGATCAAATCTAAATGGATAAGGTGTCCTTGTACCGGAGCTTAGAGGAAAACCAATTGCGTCAAAAAAATGCTCCCAAAATGCCAGCTTGCAAGTCTAGTACTGTTTCTGGTTCATGGCTTTAGCAGAAGAAGAAGACGCGCGCGTGGGGATTTTTTTTCGTTTTTTTCCAAAATTGATTTTGATGATTTTTCTTTTCTTTTCCTGTTTTTCTAATAATTATAATAATTTTTTTCAAGAAATAGAAGTGAAACAAGAATAAAAAAAATTCAACAAAAATATAAATTAAATGATGGAAATAAAATAAAAATAAAGACAAATAAATAATAAAAAGTAAATAAAATGAGGGTGAAATTTTTGGTATCTACAGCTTGCTCCAGAAACTCGAGACAAAGACGTAGACACCAAATTATTTAACTTGTTCAACCGTAACTAAAGCAACTAGATAAACCTAGTCAATTTAAAAAACTTAAACCTAGAAAATTAAAGATGTTGGTAGGATAAAATTCAGACCTAACAAAATAAAAGATATAAGCGGTCAGCGGGATAAAACCCGGTCCTACAGAGGTTGGTGGGATAAAACTCGATCCCAACGAGATACAAATGGTCAGCGGGATAAAACACGGTCCTGCTGAGATCGGTGGGATAAAACCCGATCCCAACAAGATACAAACGGTCAGCGGGATAAAACCCGGTCCTGCCGAGGTCGGTGGAATAAAACCTTATCCCAACGAGATACAAATGGTCAGCGAGATAAAATCCGGTCCTGCCGAGGTTGGTAGGATAAAACCCGATCCCAACGTAATACCAATGGTCAGCGGGATAAAACCCGATTCTGCCGAGGTCGGTGGGATAAAACCCGATCCCAACAAGATACAAACGATTAGTGGGATAAAATTCGGTCCTACCAGGATTGGTGGGATAAAACCCGATCCCAACGAGATACAAATGGTCAGCGGGATAAAACTCGGTTGAGTGCGATAAAATCCAATCCCAACGAGATATAAACGGTCAGCGGGATAAAATCCAGTCCTGCCGAGGTTGGTGGGATAAAACCCTATCCCAATGTGATATGAATGGTCAGCGGGATAAAATCCGGTCCTGCCAAGGTTGGTGGGATAAAACCCGATCCCAACGAGATATAAACGGTCAAGCAAAGTGAATTGGCATAATTAGAAAAAGATGCGCGGAGAGATGCGGTTGTGCTCCAAGAAATGGGATACAATGGTGCACGGCGGACGCTGAGATTTACCAACATGAAATTAAATGTGATTTGTCAAGAAAGAAGTGTTAGTGCATGGAAAAGTTTTTAAATACTCATTTAGAGAATCTTTTCAAACAAATTTGCCCCAGTTCAACCAATTATTGCGCAACTGATCATTCACTTTGCATTATGGCATTGTTGCTCCTCCTTAAGACTTTGATCCATACAATATTCCACAATTATATAAAAGATTTGTCCCAGTTTTGTTATTTGACCATTGGACCTACAAAAAAGAAATAATCATAATGATAGATAACGCCACCACCATCTGATCAATCCTGCTTTCAAGAAATATGTAAATATGAGCATTTGAACATTTTTCCCTGATGCGGTGAAAACTCAATTTTACTCCGTGAACTGTATCAAGTTTCCTTAACTTCCAATGCTAATAAGACATTTGGTATCCGGGCAATTTCAATAAATCATAGGGATTGCCATTTGATAAATCCCCGATATAGCAAAACTCAACTTTGCTCTTCAAACTACATCAAATCTTCTTAACTTCCAATGCTTATCAAATATGAAATTTGGTATCCAGGTAATTTCAATAAATCACCGGGATTGCCATTTGATAAATCCCCGATGTTGCTCTGCAAACTACATCAAATCTTCTTAACTTCCAATGCTTATCAAATATGAAATTTGGTATCCTGAAAATTTCAATAAATCACAGGGATTGCCATTTGATAAATCCAAATAGACAAATGAGACCATGAAACAGATTAAAGAATATTTTATTTACACAACAATGATGAAAATCTCAGTAACATGAAAACAATCATTATTTTGAAAGAAAATTAATTTAAAAGAAATGAACCTGTAAACTTAACAATTTATGCTTGAGAAACCCAAGTACTTTGATTTCAAACAAAATGCCACATTTGACCCTTTGGATATCATTCCTCCGGAATTCAATGCTTGGCAACAGAACCACAATGTAAAGAGAAATTCCAATGAACTGAGCCACCAGCCTGTCAAATCCAAGCTCACTTCTCCTTCTAAAACCCTACCTTAGTTCCCTTTAGGGTTTTCACTAAGGTTACCCCCACCTTGTATTTCCTTTTCTTTTATTTTTCAATTTTCATTTTTTCTTCTTTTCTTCTCTTTTTCCTTTTCAAAGGTACCCCTTCAGATTTTCACTAATAAACCCATCTTGCCGATAGCCTTTTATCAACTCAGAAATGTATTTTAAGAAATGATGGCATCAGTGCGACCATCCTTCCCTTGCAAAATTGGTGAAGGTGCATTGACATCATTTGCCAGATGATTAGAAAATTTCCTAAAAGAGGTAGTGTAAAGAACGGAAGTCAGGACTTTCAATTTTTTTGTAATGTGGTCAGGTGAGGTGCTCAAAAAGGTTAAGGCTTGAAGGCAGATTTTCAAAAGTGGTTTAAATGATCTGAAATCGCATTGTTGCGCTAACCCTATTTAGGGTTAAATCAAAACTTGCCTCAGTTTATTCTCAACTAAGGTTCTCTTCTCTTTCATTTTTCCTTTTTCTTCTGTCATTTCATCCATCTTTTGAAATATTTGCCCCAGTTTACTTTTAACTGAGGTTTTCTTTTGTTTATTTCATTTTCTTTCGGCTTTTTTTCAAAAATTAAATTTGTCCCAGTGTGGGGCTTTCTCTCTTTTTCTTTTTCAAAACTAAATTTACCCCAGTGTGGGGTTTACGATCTTCAGGGGTTGCCAAGAAAAAATGATTTATTCTGAAGGTTCAAAAGGGATAACTAGGGATAAAATGTTTAATTGAAAAAGAAGAAGGCTTGACTTTTCATTCCATTCTTCGCATTAACCCTGAAAGGAAACTTTCATTTATCAAATAAAGAATTTCTTATACATATCTGAATTGATTGGCTGAGGAAAAATTTGTCCATCCATTTCTGTGAGAACGAGTGTTTCACCAGGCAATACCTTCTTGACGATAAAAGAACCTTGTCAATTTGGGACAAACTATTCTTTTGGCCTCATCTTGCACCGACAAAAGCTACCTCAATGCTTTGTCTCCTCATTTGAATAGTCATGATTTGACCATTTTATAGTAAGCACGGCCAATACTTTTGATAACATTGACCATGACAGACTGCATTTAGCTGCTTCTTATCAAGTGACCACTGATTTCTATTCCCTTAATTTTGATCCAATTCAGCTTGAGTTTCTCTTTATACCATTCGGGCCTCTTTGAAACATTTTCGGATGTCTCTTTGATGCTCCTCTCATTTTGAAATCCACAATCACATTTGTGAGTTACCGATATTACTGCTATCAAATTTCAAAATAGCGATATCCAAAGGGTCAGAGGATTTTATTCTTGGCCATCTGCAAAGAATGCGTAAGTAACACAGTATATAGAAAACCGTACATTCATTGAATTTTAAGATAAAGATCAAAGTTATAGCATGTTACTTGTTCAACAAGACGTGTCTTCAAAAGCCACTTGATTCAAAACTATTTACAAAAGCATAGTTAAACAAAAGACACATGTATGAATGATTTTCATGGATTTGAACCAAAGACAACTCCCCATATTTATCGAAACTCCCTTCAAGAGAGAGGGATCTCACTAGTTCGGAATTTTCAAGTTTTCTCATTGAGGGTAAATGCCTCAAATGGGTCCCTTGTGTTCGGGGAAGGGATTCGTAATTATTCTCGGTCCTTGTTCTCCCCTTTTCCTTAGCACTATATCCCATGCTTCGATTGTGAGAACCCGTAAAACCCTAATTTTTTTCCTAGGGTTTATTTTCCCTTAAATGCATGTTTTCTGCATTTTCTGGCTTAGACATATTTTCTTAGTGGATTTTATGAGCAATTATAGTTTTTAGATGATTTTTCTAGTATTGGCGAGTTTTTAGAAAATTAAGAGTAAATAGTGGACGTGGGACCCACTAGTGCGAAAAGTTCGGAAAAATTCGGCCAATAAGGTTAAGTTTCGGATACTGTGAAAAATTTATCGGGTGTTAAGAGATAAGTAGTGTGTGTGAAGTGATTGATGTGAGAGAGAAAAGAAAGATAAGAATGCCTTTAATGAGGTGACAAGTGTCATCTTCTCATTTGTTGGACTTTAAGAAATACTATTCACTTTCTTGACTTTTTTGACCAAAGGATTAAATATCAAAAAAATTGCACAAAATTCACCATTTTTCTCTCCTTGTGGCCGGTTCTCCTTGAGCTAAGAAGAAAGGAATTTCCACCAACTTTCAAGCTTCTATTTGCCTTAATCTCCTACAAACAAAAGCCTAGATTAGATTCTACTCCATAAAAACCTTTCTTCTAGTGCTAGTAAGTGTATTAGTGAAGTTTGTTTGAAGGTCTAAGGTGGTGAACCTCTCTACATCTCTTGATTTCTTGGTAAGTGATGCTTGAACACCCTACTACATCTAATGATGCTTATGTTTGGCTTAGAAGTGGCTAAAGTGATGGATTATATGATTTATTTCTTGGTTTGGCTTGATTTGGTGAAGTTTTTAATTTTATGATGAATTTTCTGGTTTAATATGAAATGGATGTTGTAGCCATCTTTGATGATTGGCAATGGACTATAATGACTCTAGTAGGTGTGAATTGTGGATAAATGCAACCAATTTTGGATTTGAAGTGAATTGTGAAAAGTTAGGGTTCATAAACCCCTAATCTGTCCGAAATTTTAGGTCATAGATAGAGGCCGAATTGGACTTTTCTCAAAACATAAAAGTTGTAGGTATTGATGAGTATGAAGTGCCTGCAAAATTTCAGGGCATTTGGAGTAGTATAGAGTGAGTTATGCCGTTTTTACTGTTGCTGTTTTTGGTGAACAGAATGTCCGAACTGCGATAGTAATTGTCTGTTTTGACTTGAATTGGTTTGGATTTTGAAGTTGGTGTCTTCTGATGATATGTATCTGGATGTCATAGCTACCATATGCCTTTGGAATTTCGGCATTTGGACTTGTATAGACTGAGTTATAGTAATTACAGTTTTGTGTGATTTGCAAACCTGTTTTGGGAATTCTGGTATAGTATTTGGCATATTTGACCTAGTTGTGTTAGGAACTGGATTGAGTGACCTTCTACATTGTTGTAGCTCTATTTATTGGCTTCGATATGGTGGGTCTTACACCCCCATCCGATAATTTTAGTGAGAGTTGTACCATTACCGCATTATGACGTCAAACCGGTTTTCTTATCAAGGCCTACATTAAAGCCCTTTCTTAATTTCTGGTTTGCTATCATGCTTGTATATGGTTGTAAAACCCTATTAGGGTTATGATTGGCATTGCTATATGGCTCGGTATCGAGTCTCATTGAATGTGTTACCTGTGTTAGGACGTGACGGTAGCTCACGACGTCTTGGTGACCACGGTGTATGAAACACCACTTTCTTGCTTGGTGAGTATACTACTCACTTACTTGTTATTATGTGGCTTTGTGCTATGTGTATTTGATGCCTTGAAGGCTTAATTGGTTGTTGGAAGTGATTGAGGTGAGGGTGTACTTGACCGCCCTCACCCCTTGTGATTTCCTTCATGGCTATTTACCGTTTTACTGAAATACTGCACTTGTTATATGAGATACTGAATTCCATGCATGGAAACTGTATTGGTGTAGTTTGGACGATTGTCCGACTGCTTTACTGTATTACTGAGCTCAACCCCGTTCGGTAGTCAATTGAATCGAGCCGGCGAGGGCTTGGTCGTGAAGATTGAATTGCCACGGGGACTGTACTGGGAACCTTGTGGTAATGAGACCCTTGGTTCCGGTAAACTCGAGTATTACCAAAAACTACTGAATTGGAGTGCGGGCCCGGTTGGGGTATGTTGGGTGGAAGGAATGGAAGTATAGTGAGGTCTACGGTTTGGTACTCTTAACATTGACGGAGGGTCAATGAGATTGGATCAAGTTGGCAAGCGTGGAATTGGGCTCTTGAGAGCCGACCGTATCCTTTTACCGTTTTGTTTTACTGCTTATTTGTGCACTTTAAATGAAAGTTCATCGTTATGTGACTTTGGTTGCTTATGTAGTAGTATACCACTGGGCTTTAGCTCATTCCGTGTTATTTGTTTTCCTTACAGGGATATAATTACTTTTGAGAATGGATTGGATAGTTAATTGCCAAGTTGAGCTTGTAAATGTCTTTTGTATAGCTCTTGAAATGAAGCCCTAATGTGTAACGGGTTCATTTCCTTTTGATAGGCAAACCGAATATGTACTTCCTTAATGAATGTTTATGGCATGCCACTTTGGTTAAATGTTGGAATTCAATGTATATATATGTTTGGATGATGTTTGGTTGGATTTCGGAGTGACACGACTTTCAAACGGAAAAGGAAAAAAATTGGCGAAGATGTACAGTGGCGAATCCGGCCAGAAAGAAACTGGCCGGATTGCAGGCCGGATTGCTTGAGAAAAATTGGAAATCAGTTGCTCACTGGCCGGTATCCGAGACAATCCGGCCGGAATCTTGGCCGGATTGCCGGCCGGATTGAGTGGGACTTTTGGAAATTTTTGAGTTTGCTCTCGGCCTTGTATCCGGCCAGTTTCCGGCCGGATTCTGACGTGTCCTGCACTATTCATTTTGGCTTCAATTTTCATTTTTTTTTATTTTGTGTTTTTGACTTGTTTGCGCGCAATGGGATGTTCCGGAACGTTATAGATTGTCGTAAACTGTACCGTTAGTCCTGGCGAGAGCTGGGCAGGCAGTCCGCTAACCCCTTTGGTTCGCCTTAGGGGAAGGTGGGGCTGTCACAGGTGGTATCAGAGCCTAGGTTTGAATTAGCCTGGGTATAATAGAAGTGCTCGATTTGAGGATTCTATTGTTTATGCCTATTAAGTGTCTCATATGATTTCTTCTTTGCTATAGGATGGATGCGAGTGGTGACCCGAGTGACCGTCCGGCAGGAGATCGTCCTCGTAGTACGCTGCCGCCAATTAAGTATCAACTTAGGCAGAAGGGGGCCGTGGTGCGTTGGAGCCCGGCCAGCCGCGTTCGACAGTGCGAGTGCCGTAGCAACTACGCCTATCCAAACACTCTAGTGTTGGCGGTGGCAAAGGAACGTGAGGAGTTGGCTAAGGATAATACTAAGCTGGAAGCTGCGGTTGCGACATTGGAAGCTGAGGTGACTCAGGCTAGGGCAACCAATGAGAAGCAAGCCTCGCGTATTAAAGAGCTAGAATATGATGTACTCGAGGTCGAGGGCAGAGTTGATGATCTCTGCGACCAACTGAGAGATGCACGCGAGCGCGAGACTATGAGAGCTCGCAAGGTCAGGGGTCGTGCTGAGGCGATCCTTAATCTGTGCGACGACGGGCTCGAGGAATCTAGCGATGAGGCCTCGTGTGCTGGGGCCGAGGCTGGGGAGGAGTCTACCCCATCGCCTGGGTCTCAGACCCCGGCAACCGACTAAGTCTTGATATCTAGGCATCTTTTGGATGGTAGTGGTTTTGAATGTATATAGGGATAGGGATAGAGCCTTAGCTACCCGTATTGGATGTAGAGTTAGCTATGTGTAAATCTCTTTTGATAGGCCTATCCTCAGGTGGATCGTTTATGTACGTGCGTGCCTTGGCCGTACTCGACTGACTGATTGTGTATATGTGTTTGGCTTGTATATCTATGTTGTGCTCATGTTTGCAATGTATAAATGTGTGTTAATGTGAAAGCTTTGCGTGTTACTTATATGTTTTGTTACTACTTTTGGTTTAGTATACTTGCCTAGACCAAGTAACCTTATGGAAGGTACACGAAGTGGTAGGGGTCGTGGGCGTGGTGCTAGACAACCTACACCGGTTAGGGGTGCGGGGGAAACCTCGACTGGACCTGAGCCTGAACCCCAAGCCGACCCTAATGTTCAGATAGCTGCTGCTATGCAGCAAATGACCAATTTACTAGCACAAGTAGTACAACAGCAGGGCCAGAACCCAAACCCTAACCCTGGAAACCCCGGAAACCCTGGCCATCATGTCGAGAGCGAGGATAGAGCTCTCGAACGTTTCCAAAAGTTCGCTCCGCCGAAATTTGTTGGGGGACCCGATCCAGACGTTGCTGAGAAATGGCTTGAGAAAATGGTTGATATATTTGCCGCTTTACATTACCCAGACGAACGGCAGGTGACTTTTGCCGTGTTTCAACTTGAAGGGGCTGCCCGTTCCTGGTGGAACGTAATTAGACAGAAATGGGAAAGGGAGCAGACACCTAGGACTTGGGTGAACTTCATCCGCGAATTTAATGCAAAGTTTTTCCCTCCTCTAGTCCAGGAGAGGAAGGAGGACGAGTTTATTCGGCTCCGGCAAGGGGCTCAGACTGTGGCAGAGTACGAGAGTCAGTTCACCCGCCTGTCTAAATTCGCGCCTGAGCTAATCATAACTGAGCAACGACGGGTTAGGCGCTTCATTCAGGGTTTGAACGTTGAGATCCAGAAAGACCTCGCGGCAGCTCACATTACCACGTTTAGCGAGGCAATGGAAAAAGCCCAACGAGTTGAGAGTGCACGGCTGCAGGTCCGAAACTTCCAGGCTAAGAAGCGTGGTTTTCCTGGGAGTACGTCTGGACAAGGTGAGAAGAGCACTCCTTCTAAGTTTGGACGAGGATCGGGTGGCGGCCGACACTCTGGTTCAGGCAGAGGGACTCCATTTAGGGGTAGTCAAGTTGGGCGTGGACAAAGGGGCAATGTTCAGAGTGGCTCAGTTTCGGCACCTCGTGGTCCCTGTGGGCACTGTGGGAAAGCAAACCACACCGAGGATAACTGCTGGAGGAAGCAGGGTAAGTGTCTGCGGTGTGGAAGCGCGGACCACCAACTGGCTACTTGCCCGGTCCTGAAACAAGATGGAAAAGGAAGCCAACCACTGCCGAGGACCAATACAGGACCCGCCAAGGGAGATGGGTCCAAACCGAAAGTTCCAGCTAGGGTTTACTCCTTAGAGCCTCATCAGGTCCCAGAGTCTTCTGAGGTGGTGGAAGGTACGATCCCTATTTTCCACCGCTTTGCCAAAGTTTTAATTGATCCTGGTGCCACTCATTCGTTTGTTAACCCTGATTTCATGTGTGGCATCGATATAAAACCTGCTAGCTTACCATATGACTTAGAAGTTAATACACCTACGGGGAATCAACGGTTGGTGACTAGTATGGTTTATAAGGATTGCGAGGTATGGGTAGGAGAGAGGAGATTTTTAGGAGACCTGATTAGCTTGTCTATTAAGGGGTACGATGTGATTCTGGGTATGGACTGGTTAGCCAAATATAACGCCCAACTGGATTGTAAAACGAAAATAGTAGAATTTCGCATTCCTGGCGAGGCAACCTTAAGGTTGGATATAAGGGGTAGGTTAGCCTCATCTGCTCTCATTTCTGGCATTCGAGCTAGGAAACTGATAAGTAGAGGGGCGCAAGGATTTTTGGCCTTCTTAATTAATACCCCTACGGATAAGTTAAAGGTAGAAGATGTGGCCATAGTGAGGGACTTTCCGGATGTATTTCCTGATGAGTTAGTAGCCTTACCTCCGGAAAGGGAGATAGAATTCCGTATAGACTTGTTGCCTGGAACCGCACCTATCTCGAAAACCCCATACCGAATGGCGCCTGCAGAACTTAAAGAGCTTAAGTTACAGTTGCAAGATCTGTTGGAGCGGGGTTTCATACACGAGAGTGAGTCGCCTTGGGGAGCTCCTGTTCTATTTGTGAAGAAAAAGGATGGAACTTTGAGGATGTGTATTGACTATAGGGGGCTGAACAACGTTACGATCAAGAATAAATATCCACTGCCCCACATTGATGAGTTATTCGACCAGTTGCAAGGAGCAGTGGTCTTCTCGAAGTTAGACCTCCGACAGGGATACTACCAGTTGTTGATTAGGAAGGAGGACATTCCGAAAACTGCTTTTAATTCAAGATACGGGCACTACGAGTTCGCCGTTATGCCCTTTGGACTGACCAATGCTCCCGCCGCCTTCATGGACCTAATGCATAGGGTTTTCAAACCCTATCTAGACCGATTTGTCGTTGTGTTCATTGATGACATTTTGGTCTACTCTAAGACACGCTTAGAGCATGAGGAGCATTTGAGAGTGGTGTTGCAGACATTGAGGGAACATCAACTGTACGCTAAGTTTAGCAAATGCGAGTTCTGGTTGGAGAAAGTAGCGTTTTTAGGGCACGTGATCTCCCACGAAGGTATTTCGGTGGACCCGGCGAAGGTTGAGGCCGTGACAAATTGGAAGAGGCCAGAAACCCCCACGGAAATTCGTAGCTTTTTAGGGCTAGCTGGGTACTACCGACGGTTTATTCAAGATTTTTCCAAACTAGCAGGACCCCTAACTGACTTGACAAAGAAGCATGGCCAGTTTATCTGGAACGGCCGTTGCGAAACAAGTTTCCAGGAATTAAAGAGAAGATTGACCACGGCTCCGGTACTGGTCTTGCCAAGTGGAGTGGACGGGTTCGCGGTATATGCAGATGCGTCGCGAGAAGGCCTGGGGTGTGTTTTGATGCAGAATCGGAATGTAATTTCATTTGCCTCTAGGAAGTTAAAGCTTCACGAGCAGCATTACCCGACGCACGATCTGGAACTAGCCGCAGTTGTCTTTGCACTGAAAAAGTGGAGGCATTACCTATATGGGGTGACTTTCGAAGTGTATTCGGATCACAAAAGTCTTAGATACCTCTTTTCCCAGAAGGAACTAAACATGAGGCAACGAAGGTGGATGGAATTTCTGGAAGATTACGACTGTACAATCAATTACCATCCGGGAAAGGCAAATGTGGTAGCAGATGCCTTGAGTCGTAAGGTGCAAATAGCAGGGCTAATGATTAAGGAGTGGGATTTGCTAGAATCCGTGTGCGAGTGGAAACCCTGTCTAGGGAGCCATAAGGTGATATTTGGCAATGTTAGGGTTACCTCCACTCTATGGGAACGTATTAAAGAGGCACAAAAAGAAGATTTGATGGTACAGAAATGGAGAGAGAAAGTGGATAAGGGAGAAACTACGGACTTTAATTTGAGTCCTGAGGGTATTTTAAAATATCGGAACCGAATAGTGGTACCGAAGGTGGAGTCGTTGAAAATGGAGATTCTGGAGGAAGCTCATCGGTCCAAGTATACAATCCATCCGGGCAGCAGCAAGATGTATCAAGACCTAAAAGGAAATTATTGGTGGGACAACATGAAGAAGGAAATCGCTCAATACGTGCAGAAATGTCTCATTTGCCAGCAAGTGAAGGCAGAGCATCAAAAACCATCGGGTCTGTTACAACCCTTGGAGATACCCGAGTGGAAGTGGGAAAACATCACCATGGACTTCGTTTCAGGTTTACCGAGGACACAAAGAGGACACGATGCCGTTTGGGTGATCGTTGATCGATTAACCAAGTCGGCCCATTTCTTGCCGGTGAACATGAAGTATTCAATGGACAAGTTGGCTCGACTGTACATGGATGAGGTTGTAAGACTACACGGTGTTCCTGTGAGCATCGTTTCCGATCGGGATCCACGGTTTGTGTCACGATTTTGGCAAAAGTTCCAAGAAACCCTGGGGACGAAACTCAATTTGAGCACGACCTATCATCCTCAGACGGATGGCCAGTCAGAACGGACTATTCAAACTCTCGAGGACATGCTACGAACGTGCATTCTGGACTTTGGAGGCAATTGGGGTCAGCACATGACCTTAGTCGAATTTGCATATAACAATAGCTTTCATTCGTCGATTCAAATGGCTCCGTACGAAGCTCTCTACGGACGCAAGTGCCGGTCGCCGATTTACTGGGATGAAGTTGGCGAAAAGAAAGCACTGGACCCGGCAACTATTCCATGGATGGAAGAGGCTCAAGAGAAGGTCAAGTTGATAAGGCAACGACTTCAAACAGCTCAGAGTCGACAAAAGAGCTACGCAGATAACCGAAGAAAAGATTTGGAATTTGAAGTTGGAGATCATGTATTTCTCAAAATCACACCCTTACGAAGTCTTACAACGGGTAAAGGAAAGAAACTTCAACCGCGGTACGTCGGACCCTACAAGATCCTTCAGAGGGTTGGAGCGGTCGCGTATCGATTGGAACTGCCATCCAGTCTATCTCGAATCCATGATGTATTTCACGTCTCGATGCTAAAGAAGTATCATCCAGACCCATCCCATATATTGCAACCGGAGGAGATTGAAGTGGACGAATCACTGGCCTATGAAGAGAAACCGGTCCAAGTACTCGATCGAAAAGTCAAAGAGCTCCGAAACAAGAAGATTCCGCTAGTGAAAGTGCTATGGAGAAACCACGGAGGTGAGGAAGCTACCTGGGAAGTGGAAGATGAAATGCGAAAGAAATACCCAAACCTTTTCGGGAGTTAAGGTGAGAAATTTCGAGGACGAAATTCTTTTAAGGGGGAGAGAGTGTGAGAACCCGTAAAACCCTAATTTTTTTCCTAGGGTTTATTTTCCCTTAAATGCATGTTTTCTGCATTTTCTGGCTTAGACATATTTTCTTAGTGGATTTTATGAGCAATTATAGTTTTTAGATGATTTTTCTAGTATTGGCGAGTTTTTAGAAAATTAAGAGTAAATAGTGGACGTGGGACCCACTAGTGCAAAAAGTTCGGAAAAATTCGGCCAATAAGGTTAAGTTTCGGATACTGTGAAAAATTTATCGGGTGTTAAGAGATAAGTAGTGTGTGTGAAGTGATTGATGTGAGAGAGAAAAGAAAGATAAGAATGCCTTTAATGAGGTGACAAGTGTCATCTTCTCATTTGTTGGACTTTAAGAAATACTATTCACTTTCTTGAATTTTTTGACCAAAGGATTAAATATCAAAAAAATTGCACAAAATTCACCATTTTTCTCTCCTTGTGGCCGGTTCTCCTTGAGCTAAGAAGAAAGGAATTTCCACCAACTTTCAAGCTTCTATTTGCCTTAATCTCCTACAAACAAAAGCCTAGATTAGATTCTACTCCATAAAAACCTTTCTTCTAGTGCTAGTAAGTGTATTAGTGAAGTTTGTTTGAAGGTCTAAGGTGGTGAACCTCTCTACATCTCTTGATTTCTTGGTAAGTGATGCTTGAACACCCTACTACATCTAATGATGCTTATGTTTGGCTTAGAAGTGGCTAAAGTGATGGATTATATGATTTATTTCTTGGTTTGGCTTGATTTGGTGAAGTTTTTAATTTTATGATGAATTTTCTGGTTTAATATGAAATGGATGTTGTAGCCATCTTTGATGATTGGCAATGGACTATAATGACTCTAGTAGGTGTGAATTGTGGATAAATGCAACCAATTTTGGATTTGAAGTGAATTGTGAAAAGTTAGGGTTCATAAACCCCTAATCTGTCCGAAATTTTAGGTCATAGATAGAGGCCGAATTGGACTTTTCTCAAAACATGAAAGTTGTAGGTATTGATGAGTATGAAGTGCCTGCAAAATTTCAGGGCATTTGGAGTAGTATAGAGTGAGTTATGCCGTTTTTACTGTTGCTGTTTTTGGTGAACAGAATGTCCGAACTGCGATAGTAATTGTCTGTTTTGACTTGAATTGGTTTGGATTTTGAAGTTGGTGTCTTCTGATGATATGTATCTGGATGTCATAGCTACCATATGCCTTTGGAATTTCGGCATTTGGACTTGTATAGACTGAGTTATAGTAATTACAGTTTTGTGTGATTTGCAAACCTGTTTTGGGAATTCTGGTATAGTATTTGGCATATTTGACCTAGTTGTGTTAGGAACTGGATTGAGTGACCTTCTACATTGTTGTAGCTCTATTTATTGGCTTCGATATGGTGGGTCTTACACCCCCATCCGATAATTTTAGTGAGAGTTGTACCATTACCGCATTATGACGTCAAACCGGTTTTCTTATCAAGGCCTACATTAAAGCCCTTTCTTAATTTCTGGTTTGCTATCATGCTTGTATATGGTTGTAAAACCCTATTAGGGTTATGATTGGCATTGCTATATGGCTCGGTATCGAGTCTCATTGAATGTGTTACCTGTGTTAGGACGTGACGGTAGCTCACGACGTCTTGGTGACCACGGTGTATGAAACACCACTTTCTTGCTTGGTGAGTATACTACTCACTTACTTGTTATTATGTGGCTTTGTGCTATGTGTATTTGATGCCTTGAAGGCTTAATTGGTTGTTGGAAGTGATTGAGGTGAGGGTGTACTTGACCGCCCTCACCCCTTGTGATTTCCTTCATGGCTATTTACCGTTTTACTGAAATACTGCACTTGTTATATGAGATACTGAATTCCATGCATGGAAACTGTATTGGTGTAGTTTGGACGATTGTCCGACTGCTTTACTGTATTACTGAGCTCAACCCCGTTCGGTAGTCAATTGAATCGAGCCGGCGAGGGCTTGGTCGTGAAGATTGAATTGCCACGGGGACTGTACTGGGAACCTTGTGGTAATGAGACCCTTGGTTCCGGTAAACTCGAGTATTACCAAAAACTACTGAATTGGAGTGCGGGCCCGGTTGGGGTATGTTGGGTGGAAGGAATGGAAGTATAGTGAGGTCTACGGTTTGGTACTCTTAACATTGACGGAGGGTCAATGAGATTGGATCAAGTTGGCAAGCGTGGAATTGGGCTCTTGAGAGCCGACCGTATCCTTTTACCGTTTTGTTTTACTGCTTATTTGTGCACTTTAAATGAAAGTTCATCGTTATGTGACTTTGGTTGCTTATGTAGTAGTATACCACTGGGCTTTAGCTCATTCCGTGTTATTTGTTTTCCTTACAGGGATATAATTACTTTTGAGAATGGATTGGATAGTTAATTGCCAAGTTGAGCTTGTAAATGTCTTTTGTATAGCTCTTGAAATGAAGCCCTAATGTGTAACGGGTTCATTTCCTTTTGATAGGCAAACCGAATATGTACTTCCTTAATGAATGTTTATGGCATGCCACTTTGGTTAAATGTTGGAATTCAATGTATATATATGTTTGGATGATGTTTGGTTGGATTTCGGAGTGACACGACTTTCAAACGGAAAAGGAAAAAAATTGGCGAAGATGTACAGTGGCGAATCCGGCCAGGAATCCGGCCAGAAACTGGCCGGATTGCAGGCCGGATTGCTTGAGAAAAATTGGAAATCCGGCCAGTTGCTCACTGGCCGGTATCCGGCCAGACAATCCGGCCGGAATCTTGGCCGGATTGCCGGCCGGATTGAGTGGGACTTTTGGAAATTTTTGAGTTTGCTCTCGGCCTTGTATCCGGCCGAGAATCCGGCCGGAAATCCGGCCAGTTTCCGGCCGGATTCTGACGCGTCCTGCACTATTCATTTTGGCTTCAATTTTCGTTTTTTTTTATTTTGTGTTTTTGACTTGTTTGCGCGCAATGGGATGTTCCGGAACGTTATAGATTGTCGTAAACTGTACCGTTAGTCCTGGCGAGAGCTAGGCAGGCAGTCCACTAACCCCTTTGGTTCGCCTTAGGGGAAGGTGGGGCTGTCACATCGATCATATCCTGGATTTTATGTTTCAATACCCAGCAATTATTGGAGGGATGCCCAGGAGCTCCAGAATGATAAGCGCAGATGGCTTGAGGGTCATAGTTAAGGGGAACACCCCTAGGATAGATCTTCGGAGGCATAACACCAATTTTTCCGGCAGTTTTGAGTTGTTCGTATAATTGATTGATGGGTCGGCCCAAGTTGATGAAAGTTCGATATGGGGTTGAGTTTCGGGTTTCACTGTTTGATGAAAGTTCGATATGGGGTTGAGTTCTCGGCTGTGTTAGAGAACCTATTATGTGCTGGAACTTGTTGCTTGAATATGAGCTAGTTATGGACAGAATTTTAAAATGATTTCTTCTGAGAAATTGTAGCCTTATGAATTTAGTTTTCAACGCCGACAACCACGCTCAATTCCAAGTTGAATTGAGTGAGTTATGGCCAAATTTCAAACCTGCCTCGTTGCTTGAAAACCCTAAATTTGGGTTGGTCAATGGCTCATTTTGAATTGGGACTTGTTATTTTGAAACTCTTGGTGTTAATCACCTTTGAAACATGTTTTGGATGTTTCTTAGACCTTGTTTTCATAAATGAACTAGATTTGAGTCGATTTCATTTGGCCAAAAGTTAGAAAAAGGAAAACGAAAGTACAAGGCAGATTTGCCTTGGAAATTCTTGGAAATTTAGTGGTTTTGTTAACTGACTTTCCGTACGAATTTTTGCATGAAATTTGACAGATGAATAACCCTTATATGGTAGGGTAATACTACCAAATTTGGTGCCATTACAAGTCCATTTCGATGCTCAACTAAAGTCCCAAAGTTTGTGTTTTAAATCTGGAAAATTGCCCAATGGTTTTCATTTTGAACCAATTTTGAGCTGCTATATCTTGGTGCTTAAAACTCCGATTCTTGTTCCATTTATTTTGTTTTAAACTTTGATTGTAATTCTAATTTAGTTTCAAATTTGAGAGACTAGTTCGCATTGTGTGAATTTTGCCAAATTTCCAAAGTTTACCAAAAATCAACCCGGAACTGTCTTGGTAGTCCAAATCAGCAAATTGAAGCCAAAATTTGAGTGTATTGTATTTTGAATCATGGAAAAGTATCTTCTAAGAACTTCTAGTACTTTGGAAGTAGTTTCCAACGGTACTAAGTTTTCCAATTTTGGACTTAAGGAGTGCAAGATATGATTTTTCAAAGATTGCTCCATGAAACTGAAATTTTTGAACTTGAGGAGAAATGAGTTTTTGGAAAACTTTTCGCTACCCTTTGATAATGATTGATCATTTTAAACTCGCTTTCATGAAGGAAATCAGTTTTTCTTGTGTTAATAAGACCTCACTTTTGAACCTTTATTTTGAGTGGCTAAGGTTCGTGGTTTGAGGTATTGACTAGTCTAAATAAGTGTAACTCCTTTCTTGATTAATACGTGATTGTGAGTGAAAAATACTTGTTAATTGTTCAGGCGCTCAAGGATATTTCGAAGGGAATTTCGATGCGGACATCTAAAGTTTTGTTCGCTCACTTATTTTGAATTGGTGAGTGTCAAGTGCATGACTTGTTGTGTTTACTTGATTTATCTGCTTATATACGTGAATATCAGTTGATGAGACGAGTGTATACTTTATCGCACTCGTTCTCCTCTACTCAAACCTTACTTGCATAAAACTTGATTTTTAAAGTCGATTGGAGTGAATCTCATCGGTAAAATATACTTGTTTACGTGTGCATGTCGTGTTTTCGTGCATGTCGTGTTGTCGAGCGGAGTGAACCTCCTCGACTTATGGCGACGCCCAATTCTCTTAGCCAACCTTGCAACTCGAGCCGGCATGGGCTTGGTTGATAAGCTTGATAAACCAAGAGAATAACAAAAACACAACTTGATCTTTTGAGATCTTGTTCGGCATACTCATGGAGTATCGCCCTTTTCGTGCGTGTTCTTAAAAACAACTTGATCTCTTGAGATCTTGTTCGGCATACTCGTCGAGTATCGCTTTTTTCATGCGTGTTTGGTTACGGATCTGAGAGGTTGAAATGTTGGCCGGAGGAAGTAATAAGTGGAGCTTCTACGGACTTCAAAACCTACCCAGTTGACGGAGTGTCAACTCGTGGAGGTAGTGGATCGAGCATTGGCAAAGCAAGTGAAAATTAGTTTCTGAGAGCTCCTGTATCCTACTGAAGTGTGTTTAATTGTTAATAATGTATTACTTGACTTTATCGTATTATTTATGGTATAAATATTACTAATACTTGAACTACGTGCTTGCATGACTTTCTTGACCTCACTGAGTATTGGCTTATCCCATTAGTTTGTTTTCCATAACAGGAACCGGAATGGAAGAAATTAAGGAAATGCCATCTTGAGGCACTTTTGTATTAGTGTTTTGATTGTAATCAACTAGACACTTTTCGATGTTGTATATTTTGGGAAAAGTGATTGTAAATTTGAAATTGTGATGTAAGACTGCATATTTATGTATGGAAATGATTTCGAACCTTTATTCCGACTTTCATTGTTAGTATTAGACTTTAAGTTTGAATTGGAATTGTCTCGAGTCTTGGCGAGAGTTGGGCAGGCATTCTGCGGATACCCCTGGGTTCGCCCTTGGGAGAAGTGGGGGCGTCACAGTTGGTATCAGAGTCTAAGTTTTAGATCTGTGTAGTGTATCTTAGGCTAAAAGTTTAGGATACCGGACCGTGGGAATCACTTGACTATTAACCTATTGCATTCCGGTGGTTAAAGGGAATTAGTACCTAAGAGTTTCTTGAATGGCAGTTGGTATTAGAGCGCTAAATTAGAGATCTATTTGAGGAGATATATTAAGGACTTTATTGTAGACACCAAATTTTTAAATAATTGTTATCCTAATTTTTATTTTTTAGTTTTAGTAATAATTCTTATCTATTTTTATTTTTCTTTAATTTCATGATTTTTAGTTTTGGACTTTTAGTATTTTTAGATTATTATTGTCCTTTATTTTATTTTAGTTTTATTTTGTATTCGTTTTCACCCTTTAGCTATTTATTTTTTATTATAGGACTTTTTTTTAGCATAAAATTTGTCAAAAAGAGAAATTTTTTTTATAAAAATATGTTTTTATTTCCTTTTACTATTTATTAATCGAAAAAAAAAGAAGAGAGGAAAAGAGAGGAAAAATCTTAGCTTTTCGTTTTAACTTTTGTTATTAGTTTTGTACATTTATTTAAGATTTTGTTTAAACTGTTTTTCTATTATTGTTATTTAATTAAGTGATTAAAAAAAAAAAAAGCTTTCCGTTCCAGTTTCGTACGAGGCAGCAAAAATAGCGCGGCCCTGGTTTGCTTTTCTTCCAGTTTTCTTCCATTTTTTCTCCATTTTTTGGGCTCCGTTAGATCATCACAGTACTGTTACACTTGGCTTTCATCTACAAGCCCAGAGCAATCTAGAAATGGAAGCTAATCCGATGGCTGGGAGGGGAACGGAGACTTGAAGCTGCTTCTGAACCATTGAGATGAGGTTTAAGGGGTTTGGATGGGATATAAAAGCAAAGCTAAGGGTTCAGAAATAGAGGAGGTTTTGAAATGACGGCTGGTTGAGCGAGGAAAGGAGAGAACGGCTAGGGGTTGAGAGATAGAGTGAGAGTAAGAGCTAGAAACCAGAGAGTGTGCGTGACAGCAAAGGAGAGTAGAGAAAGAAAAGAGCTTTCGGGTCAGGAAAAACTGAAAAAAAAAAGAAGAAGAAGAAGGAGAACTGGAGAGCGTTGGGAGTTGGAGATAGATCGAGAGCTGGAAGGGAGAAGGGAGAAACGAGAAGGCGAAGCAAGGAAGTGCTACTGGAATTACTGACTGAAGCGAAAAGCTGCTACCACTACATTCTGCTATCATCAGTTGTGAATCTCCAACGAAAGAGAGACCACTGTAAGCTATCCTCTCTTTTAAACCCCCAAGTTTTCTTCAGGCGCAGATTATTTAAGCTTTCCAAGCATGTATGTGTGTGATTGGAAATTGTGAACCTAAATTTGTTAGTTTTCGTGTTTCCTTTCTGTCATAAAGAATGAAACGGGTGTCATCTGTGGTTGATTTTTCATGGCTCAAAGATGTTGCCTTTTTGTTGTTATTGTGTATGATGGGGTCTGAAATTTGTTTGGTGTTGATTATATTTCGTTCCTAGGCTTTAGTTTAGTAGCAAGATCCCAGTTTTGAAAAAAAAAAAACATTTACCTGGTCTGTCCGTTTGAAATACTAGATATGTTGCGAAGTAGAGTGGCCTGCTCCATTTCCTTTTTCAATCTGTCTTGGCTTGTTCAAATGTTAGAGTCTTGTTCTGGTTGCTGCTGAAACTTTTAATTTGATTGAAATCTGGGATTTGTTGTTCAGTTGATACACTACATACATGTCCAAACCAAGTTTCATCTTCGTGTATCTTTGCTGCATCAGAATTGCAGAAAGCATTATTGTGAATAGGAAAGTTTTCAAACCATTTTGTATAAAAGTTTTCTAGAACTTACATGATTTCCTTCAAAATCTTTGTTTGTTTGGATTGTGGTAGCTATGTATTTTGTTGCTTAGTTTAAAGTTATGATTTTTGGCTGAAAAGTTTTGATCAAAGTTGTGTGCTTGGATCCGAAATCTGCATTAGAAATGAACGGCAGCAGGCTTTCGCTTTGGTTGCTGATTTTTGGGTAGCTAAGTTTCTGGAATAGCTTGAATTTCCTTTTCGGTTTGTTTGATAGTAATCCCATGTATGGGCTTGCTGCGATCTAGAACAGCAATCAGTGGTAACGCAGGCCTGCTATCTTTCGTTGTGCTGTTTGCATTTTCTTTTTCCTGTTCGTTCAGTTGCTTAAGTAGCTGTCTTCTTACGACTCTGTGGAGTCTTGCTCAAGAACATGTTTGAGAAATTTTGAATTGTTTTACTATGAATCAAGACTTTCACTGCCATTTTCCTTTTGATAATGCCAACCCAGTATGAGTGTTATTTTGTTAAGTGAATTCCCATAGGTAAATTCAGAACTGGTGGAGATCTTTTGAATGAATTAGAATCTGCAAACCTTCACCTTGTTAGTTTTTATCCCCTTGTATGCATGATAACGCATTGGGATGATGAGTTTAATAAGAATTTGGGGTGGGATCTTTGTTTGAGATAGTCGTGTAAAGTTTTGTGGAAGTTCATTGTTGTTTGTCTTCGTTGAACAATTTCTGAAGTTGCAGAGCATGATAGATTCATTTGGCTGCATGGTCTTGTGTTGGTATTCAAATTTTGTGTTATTTAGTTACATTGAGGGCTTAGTATTTGTGTTACACGAAAAGGCTTCATTTATATGAGGTCAAATAATACTTTCGGATTGAATCTGATCGCCGCTGGGATAGTTTGTAGCAGGAGAAATAGTTGCAGAAGCTTGTTCGCAACTCTGCATGGAACTTGCATGCAAAATGGCTTTCAAGAATTGCACTTTAACCCCTCAAGCCTCCTTAATGCTACTAGGACCCAATCGATTGAATAATTTCCTCAATTTGGTCCTTGGCAGCTCTAATTTTACAACTTTTCATTGCTTGCTTGCTTCAATTAATTACCATGCTTTGCTTAAATTGCATTTAATTCATGATTTTAAGAGTTTTATGATCAAGTGAGTTTGTATTTGCATATTTTCTTTAATTGTCGCAAATTAAATTGGTGTCTTGACCTTTTTATTATTTTGTAGGGTAAATAAGTAACTCGTTCCATTAGAACCCAACTCAAGGGAGGTACACTCTATCCCTTATTTTTACCTTATTTGACCCTATGTGTTTATGTGATTTATGTGCTCAATTGCATGCCTTTTTTGAATGTTTTCATCTTATTTATTTATTTAGTTATTTATCTACTTTACTCGTTTTAGTTATTTTCAATTTCGATCATTTGGGAGGCACTCGAATGCCAAAGTTGTAATAGTTAGGAATTTAATTGTTTTATTCCTTCTTATTTCCCCTTTTAGATTGTAGTAGGCTTCCCCCCTAAAAATGTAATAGTTAGGGCCTTAATTGCCTTATGTGTCTTGCATGCTTATGTGCTATGTGTTTAATCGCTTTCTTAGGTTTTGGCATCTAGATATACATGCTTATGTGTTATGTGAATTACGTGCTCACATGTCTACTTGCTTTAACTATGCACATTACTTATATATGTGTATGATGGATGCAAATGCACGTAACCGTGGCTAGTCCAATGCTAGTCATGGTTGTCCCCTCGAGCTCTTACAAGTCCAATGCTTGTGAGAGAGCGTAGATGTGGGCTAGTCCAATGCTAGACCCTTAGGAGCCCTTCGCGCGTTAGAGCATGATTGTGTGACAAACACTTCATCTCATGCATATCTTTACTTTCTAGGGCCTTTTTCACCATGTTGCATGACACTTTCCTTATATATGTATACCCCTTCCCCCATATTTTCCCTTATATGTATATTACTTGCCCCTTTTGTATGCAAACATGACATTAAACTTGCATTTCATATAAGCATTAGAATTAGGTTAGTTCATTTGCTTGATTTGATTAGGGAAATACCCCTTGGATATGGGATATGGATGAGTTTGGCTTTCTAGACTTAGCACGCTCGTATTCCCTCTATTGAAGGGAAAATTGAGTCACGAACATTAGTCCCCCGTACCCGACATGATGCATTCCTTTAAGACATGTATATTTCTATAATTATTTTATCCTTTTCCTCTTCTTAGAGTCTCATATTTTTGCATTATTCGTGGTTTCTCCAAAGGGTCATTATTGGGCATCACAATTAATGTGATTGGCACCACTCAAGCTTTGAAGAGAAATTTTGCCCCCCGATGTCCCCGTAGGTCTAGGTCTTGCATTCATATAGTGCATCCAAATGTGATAAATGCTTTGGTTAAAACAAGAAAATCTTTGACTAAATCGCGCAACTAGCCTTGGCTAGGTCGAAGGGGTGCCTTGGATTTTTATCCTTGCCTTCCCCTTCGTCAAATGTGACTCCCGGACCTTTTTCGTTGGTTTACGTAGACTAGGAGTCGTTTAAAAGGGGTTTCTTTCTACCTTTTCCTTAAAAAAAAATTCATTTTAGGTGACTTGGTACACCTTAACTTTATACCAAGTGGCGACTCCGATTTTTATTTCAAAAACCCTTTTTAAACTGTATTTTGGGTCAAATCGTCGCATTTTCAAGTCCCATTTAGACCCATATTTTTCTTCATTTTCTTTGTAAATCAAAATTCATCTTTCAAAAAAAAAAAGCACTTTTTAAACCACACATTTATTTTTCTTATAAAAAATGGGGCGCGACAGCTGGCGACTCCACTGGGGACTTAGAGAGTCCGAGCATTTGATTTAGTCGATTATTTTCTTCTTTTTAACCTTTTCATATATTGCATTTGGATGCTTAGGGTTGCATTTTTCCTGTTTTAGGGTTTTGCATTTCGCGCGTATCAACTCATTCCCTCACACATTTGCGTACGATTGATTGGATGGATGAATGGTTTGTTTGTTTTTTACTTATATCGCGTTTTACATTGCATTTGGGTGGGGGATATTACCCTAGAGCCTCGCGTTGGTTCTCGATCCCTCCCCTCCAAAAGAGCACTAGCATACGTGCATACGCTTTAAATTTTTTACCCCTCATTTATTTTTCTTTTAGTGGCTTGTCACGCCACTCCACCCTGTTAGGATTTTAGGCGACCCACTTGGACGTGTGATCGCGACACGACGTGTGCGTAGCACGATCCGAGGGGTCACTCAATCTTCCGCTTTAAGCTTTGGGTTGATAGCCTTTAGCTTTTAGCCGAAGGTTGAGGATTTTTTATAGATTCACTCAGACATGTAGCCGTAACACGACGTGTGCGTAGCAATGTCTGGGGAATCGCTCGAGCCACCGACAACGAACCTTGGGATTGATAACCTTTGGTTTCCAAGTCTGAAGGCTCGGGAACCTAAAAACCTATCGAGTCTAGATGCATTAGTGAGCCAATACCTCATGCATCCATGATAGTTTACCTAGTGTAGAGTCTGCCTCACCTTATTAGAGACACTATCCACGAGGAGAGGGATCCAACCCCTCTTTTCCTTTTATTGTTTTATCTCTTTGCTACAATGTGTTATGCCTGATTAAACTAACTCTCTTTGGTTTTGTCTCCACTTGCATTCATAAACCCTAGGAAATAAGAGTCCTGGCATGGTACTCTCTAGGAGCCTACCCCATTTGATGTGACACGTTTAAATTCAATGCTTCGCATGCGTAACATGAATACATTTCATTTTAGGCTCACTCCGGCATACAAAAGGGGGTTCCTTTAGGTCATGTTTCATTTGTGTAATGCATATGTACGCGCTTTGATAAAATGGCATCATGCATAAATCATAGAAAGGGAATGCCATTTTGGGGATCCCGTGTTAGGAATAAACCGCCCTGTGTCTCGGATATTTAATCCAACGAGACTTGCACGTTTATATTTCCTGTACCATCCAAAGGGGTAGTGCACGAGGTAAGGTAGGATCCGATCTTCTCAAAGATGGCGAAGCGATTTTTGCACATTAGAATATGGGTGTCTAACAATCATCTTTTGGCCATTTTAAGCAAAATTGGTAAAAATTTCCCTTGCATAAAGGACATTAATTTGAAGAAATTCACAAATGATTCCTCATTGTTGAGACGATAAATATAGAGGCCAGATCTTGATTTTAGAAGGCTCATAGGCTAATGCATCGCAATGCATTTTTTAAAGCTACAAAAGGGGAGATAATTCCATCGATTTTTGAATAAACCATCAATTCCATTCAGTTCATTTGGTCAAATTATTTATCAATTTCATTTTGTCAATTCATTCATTTTAGGACAATTTAGTCAATAAATGATCAATTCCATTCAATCCACTGGACCATTTTATTCATCAATTTCATCCAGTCCATTTTATCAATTTGTTCATTTTTAGGGCAACCTAGTCGATTTTGAATTCATTTGACTAGTTTACCCATTTTAGGGCAATCTAGTCGGTTTTGAATAGATCACCAATTTCATTCGATTCATTTAATTAGTTTACCCATTCTTAGGGCAATCTTATCGATTTTGAATAAATCATCAATTTTGCCCGATCCATTTGACCAGTTTACCTATTTTAGGGCGGTTCGGTCGATTTTGAATAAATCATCATTTCACTCGATCTATTTGATCAATTGATTTCATTCAATTCATTTGATTAGTTAATTCATTTCTAGGGTTATCCATTCAATTTTGAATAAATAATTTTCATTCGACACATTTGACCATTTTACCCTTTTTTAAGGTGATCCGGTCAATTTTTTAATAAATCATCAATTTCATCCAACCCAGTCGACTAATTAGGGTTTCAATGTCAAATTTCAAATTGGGAAACCTAGTCGATTTTGAGAAAACCATCCATTGTATCCAGCCATTTGATCGGTTGGGGTTTTGACCCATGCTTCATGAGAAAATTTGTCAACGAATTTCAATCTCTCTGATAGGAAGTTCGTCAAGGTCAAACCGGTGCGTTTTTGCAAATTCTAGGATCGATCCATTCAGACGTTGTCCTCATTGTGACAAATGTCTCTCGTCACTTCAATTGACCAAATTTTTTTAAAATTATTTTTCACTCAATCAGTTGATCGGATTCATCAGGTATGGTATGATGCCTACCCTTGAGGATTGCATTTTCATGCTAGGCCTACCCTTGGTACAAAAAGGGTTCCCCCCATAGGACATGCATCCGAATTCTTTTGGATATTCACTAACTCTTGTCTTTTTCTTTTTCCTTTTCTTTATTGCAATAGCTAAGCGAGGGCTAAATCTAAAGGCAATTCCTTTCCAAATTCGCAGGTAATATTTAAACATAGCTTCTCGTCGAAGCCCCATCATAACGCGATCCCGTAGTCGAGCCCAGAGGAATCGTGTAAACATGAGTTCACAGCCAGAACCGTCGGATAGGTCTGCTACTACAGCTCAACCTGAGACTGCAAGTTTGGGGGTCCAACTGACCGAGATGCTTACCAAGTTTGGTGAGATGGCCACCGAGATGGCGGCCCAAAGGAAATTAATTGATGAGCTTATCAGCAGCAGAGTTCAACCCGAGCCTGTACCCGTCCGTCAACCGGAGCCAGAATTATTGGTCAACCGACACGGACCACACTAGAGGGGACGAAGAGGAAGCCATCTGAGGATCACAAAACTTATGCTAAGAGATGGAGGAAAATCGCTGCAAAAGTTGAGCCGCCAATGACTGAAGATGAAATCATTCGCACCTTTATTAAAGCACACGATCCCCCGTATTTTGAGGAAATCTTTTGCATGACTGGATGCTCATTTGCTGCTATTGTCAATAAGCTTGAAGAATATGATGATTTTGTGAAGGCTGGAAAGATTGTTAATGTGTCTGCCCTGAAAACTCAAGTGGAAGCTTTGCAAGGCCAAAGTAATAGCGGGAAGAAGCAACAACTCCAAAAGAAAGAGGGGGAAATCGCTTATGTCTGGGATCGAAACCCTATCCCAAGACCCAGATTTCGACAATACCCTACATACTCAAACCCTTACCCTTACTATCCAAATCCTCACCCAGTCTACAACGCCAATATCAACCATCCCCGACCTCGCCCAAATTACACCAACCCACCTAGAGCCCCTTTTCAAGTGTCTCAACCTAACTTTCAACAAGTTCGACCCCGGCCTCCCTACAATCAACAATTTTTTCCACCAAATAGAGCCACCTACGCTTACCCCCAACCTATTGAACCCCAAAATCAAAATCATTATCGCATATTTACCAATCTTGGCAGGCCCTTGGACCAATTGTACGAACAATTAAAAGCTGCCGGTAAAATCGGCATAATTTCCCCTCCAACTTACCCTCATGGCGTCCCTGCCGGATATAATCCACAGTACACTTGTACCTATCATTCGGGAGCACCTGGCCACCCAACCGCTGATTGTAGAGACCTTAAGCGCAAAGTCCAAGACATGATCGAGGCAGGAGAAATAGTGCTAAGGAAAAAGGGTGAACAAAGACCGAGTATAAGTACAAATCCTTTTCCTGAACACAAGGACACCTTTGAGGCATCCACCTCCAACGAAGAAATTTGAAAATCTTGAAGGAGCTTTGTACAATTGGATTGCCGAGTATTTTCCCTCTTGAGGGGAATTTCGATAAATTTGGGGGTTGTCATTTACTAAAGTTCACGAAAACTATTTCTTGCATATGTGAATAGCTTAATGAAAGCATCTTTTGCAATTGAGCTTTTGTCTTGTTTCCACTTTGATTTGGAGTTTCATGAAATGCACAATTTGTTTTATTTGTTTATTTGATTATTGTCCTGAATTTTTTTAATTCTTTAAGATGGCCAAAGATGAAATTATTTGACCCTTTGAATGTCACTGTTCTGGAATCTGAGAAAGCCATTGAAAACCCCTTCATTGAAAATCCCTTCATTGAGAAATCTCTTCTTTGAGAAACCCCTTCATGAAGAAAGCCTTCATTGAGAAAACCCTTCATTGAGAAATCCCTTCATTGAGAAAATCCCTTCCCTGCCAGGTTGGAAGCTGATTGGTTAAAGCAGCGTCATCAACGATTGATTCTGATTGATGAAAAGCAGCTGAATGCTATGTGCCCTGACCAATGTTGCCAAAACGCATGGCCTGTGTTCATAACAAAAAGGTCCGCCACCAATCCTTTGGAGAAAGGGGACAAAGAGCTAAAGCAAGTTTTGCCAATGAAAGATGAAGTCAAAGGCAAATTTGCTTCACATTGGCAAGGCTCATTGGTTGTTCAAAAGGTGTTGCCGGGCGGAGCGTTTGTTCTAGCAGAGATGGATGGGCAGACATTCCCTCGACCTATCAACTCAGACATGTGTAAGAAGTTCTTTATTTTTGATTATGTAAATTTCTTTTGGAAATCATCCAAGCGACGAGGTAAAAGTCAGGCCATCTTTCTTTCCAATCAAGACATTTAATCCCTAGTTGTCCCTTTTAAGCCATCAGACTAACAATTTTCGTTTGGCAACCCCTGAGAATTGCAAACCCCACATTGGGGCAAATTTGTTTTGAAAGAAAGATAATCCAAAAGAGGAAAAGAGAAAAGAAAAGCCTCACACTGGGGCAAATTTATTTTGAAAAGAGATGATCAGAAAGAGAAGAAAGAACCCCACACTGGGGCAATTTAGTTTTTAAAAGAAAAATGCAAAAAGTAAGGAAAATGCAATGAAGAAAATGCAAAGGGAGAAAAGTTCAATCAAACTGGGGCAAATTCTCCTCAGTTTCGTTCAAAAATTGGAGATAATCTCAAAATGATGCAATCTCAGGTTATTTCACACCTCTTATCAAAAGTTTGCTTTCAAGCCTCAACTTTTCTTGAAAACACCCCACCTGACCTCATTACAAAAGCCCAAAAGTCCTGGCTTTCGTCACTAGCTGTATTTCTATTAGAAAATTCGCTAATCAACTGGCAAGTGATGTTCATAATGCCTTCGCCTAAGCTTATAAAGGAAGCGCATTTTACTGATGCCAGCAATCTTCAAGTCACATTCCTGAGTCGATCATGGCCGAGTTTTTCCATCATTCTTTAAGTGAAAACCCGAAAGGGCACCTCAAAAAAAAGAAAAAGAAAACAAAAAAAAAGAAGGCAAAACAAAAACGAAAAGGGTAGGGGCAACCTGGGTGAAAACCCGAAAATGCGCCAAGGTAGGTTTTGCAGTAAGCAAGCACGAGAAGAAATAGCTGGTGACTTGGTTAATTTTGGATTTCTCTTCGTTTTGTAATACTTCTGTCAATATTGAATTCCAGAACAAAGATATCCGGAGATTCGAATATGACATCCGTCGGCCAAAAACTGTGTCACTTTGTAAAAAAAAAATATATATATATATTCTTGTGCAAATACATTTGTTTTTATCGAACTCAATTTTCCTCAATTGCTTGTATTCATGGCATTTTGTAGATTTAAGTACGGTTGGTTGTGTTTGCATTCTTTTTGCGTAACATGTGAAATTACCTTGCATGAATCATTTTTTTTTAATCATCGAATTTTGGTGAATAACAACCCCCATGGTTTATTCAAAGCATACTTGGATTCAGTCATCTTTCGGAAATGGTTGAGATTCAGCAAAGCCGGCTACGCAAGTTTCACAACATCGCAAAGTGCATACCGGGTCAGTCTGGAAAAATGCCACAGCAAAAAGTTGACGAAGGTCGCACAAAAACTCATGTTTACACGATTTCCGAAGGCAAGTGGATACAATGATGGTGGCAATTTCTTTATTTTTCTCTTTTGCAGGAAAATTTCAAATGAAAATAACAACACAACACACTAGGGCAAATCTTTGGATAAATTTTCAAGTAAGTTTTATACAGTTTCTTCATACATAACAGCATTTTGCACTAGCCGTGGGTCAGTCCCCCTAGTGAGCATTTTATTTTGCACCGCCACTAGCCGTGGGTCAGTCCCACTGGTGAGCATTCTACTTTGCATCGCCACTAGCCGTGGGTCAGTCCCACTCGTGAGCATTTTATTTTGCATCGCCACTAACCGTGGGTCAGTCCCACTAGTGAGCATTTTATTTTGCACAGCCACTAGCCGTGGGTCAGTTCCACTAGTGAGCATTCTATTTTGCACCGCCACTAGCCGTGGGTCAGTCCCACTAATGAGCATTTTAATTTGCACCGCCACTAGCCGTGGGTCCGTCCCGCTAGTGAGCATTCTACTTTGCACCGCCACTAGCCGTGGGTCAGTCGCACTAGTGAGCATTCTACTTTGCACCGCCACTAGCCGTGGGTCAGTCCCACTAGTGAGCATTCTATTTTGCATCGCCACTAGCCGTGGGTCAGTCCCACTAGTGAGTAGAAAGTCCCACTAGTGAGCATTCTACTTTGCACCGCCACTAGCCGTGGGTCAGTCCCACTAGTGAGCATTTTATTTTACATCGCCACTAGCCGTAGGTTAGTCCCACTAGTGTGCATTTTGTTTTCATTACCACTAAACATGGGTCAGTCCCACTAGTGTGCATCCCATGATTTTAAATTCCTGTTTCGGGTCAGTCCCGATTTTAAATTCCTGTCTCGGGTCAGTCCCGATTTTAAATTCCTGCCTCGGGTCAGTCCCGATTTTAATTTCATGTTGCGGTCAATCCCCTCGGGTCAGTCCCGATTTAATTTCGTGTTGGGGTCAGTCCCGATTTTAAATTTCTCGTCCGAGTCAGTCTCATCAAAAGGGGCCAGTCCTTATTTCAAAAACGGCAGTCGTTCGGCCAGTTTGCAGGTAAGTATTTGGTGTCTACTTCTTTGTCTCAAGTTTTTCCAAAACTCAGACAAAGAGGGGCAAACTGTAGACACCAAAATTTTAAATAATTGTTATCCTAATTTTTATTTTTTAGTTTTAGTAATAATTCTTATCTATTTTTATTTTTCTTTAATTTCATGATTTTTAGTTTTGGACTTTTAGTATTTTTAGATTATTATTGTCCTTTATTTTATTTTAGTTTTATTTTGTATTCGTTTTCATCCTTTAGCTATTTATTTTTTATTATAGGAATTTTTTTTAGCATAAAATTTGTCAAAAAGAAAAAATTTTTTTTTATAAAAATGTGTTTTTATTTCCTTTTACTGTTTATTAATCGAAAAAAAAAGAAGAGAGGAAAAGAGAGGAAAAATCTTAGCTTTTCGTTTTATCTTTTGTTATTAGTTTTGTACATTTATTTAAGATTTTGTTTAAACTGTTTTTGTATTATTGTTATTTAATTAAGTGATTTAAAAAAAAAAAAAGCCACGCGCGCGTGCGCTGCATTTCGTTCCAGTTTCGTACGAGGCAGCAAAAATAGCACGGCCCTGGTTTGCTTTTCTTCCATTTTTTCTCCATTTTTTGGGCTCCGTTAGATCATCACAGTACAGTTACACTTGGCTTTCATCTACAAGCCCAGAGCTGTGAGAGCCCGTAATTTTTGTTTTTAAAGTACTAAGTTTTATTTTTCTTTTAATTGCACGTTTTTCCACATTTTATTGATTTGAAAAATTGTGAAAATAATTTTTATGAGTAAATAGAGTTTTTAGGTGATTTTTCTAGTATCGGATAGTTTTTGAAAAATTTAGAACGTATAACGGACGTGGGACCCTCTAATGCGAAGAGTTTGGAAAAATTCGGCCAGTTAGGTTAAGTTTTGGATATTGGGTTTAATTTACCGGGTGTTATGAGATATTTAGAGGTACCAAGTGCATAGGTGTGAGAAAGACAAAAACAAGTTAGGCATGAATTAATGAGAGGGACATGTGTCACTATATGACTAAATCTTGTTTTGACTTACTATTCAACCTTTTACCAATTACTAAATAAAACCAAAAATTGACCAAATATCTTCCATTTTTCTTCAAGCTTGGCCGAATTTCTCTCTAGGAAAGGAAGAAAGAAAACCTCTTCAACTTCTTGATTCTCTCTTGCTCAAATCCAAGAATTCAACCATCTAAACTTGTTTTTGTTCCATAGAAACACTTAAGGGAGTGATAGTGAGTTGTTTGGTGGAGTTGTTTGGGAAGCTAAGGTGTCAAGTTGCTCTTCCTCTTGTTTTACTAAGGTGAGTAGTGGATGAACCCCTCTCCTCCCTTAATTGATGCCCAACTCGTGCTTAGTGGTTGTATGAGATGCAAATTTATGGGTTATTTCTTGAATTGTGGTTGAAATGATGAAGTTTTATTATTTTTGGGGATTTTTCTGTTTTAATATAAGCATGATTGTGTGCCTATCTATGATGATTGGAAATGGTATATAAGGCATCTAGAAGGTGGAAAAAGTGGAAGATTGCAACCAATTTCTGTTTTGGAAGAAAATTGAAAAACCTAGGGTTCATGAAGCTACATTCTGTCCGAATTTTTAGGTCCTAGATAGATGCCGAATTGGCCTTAGCTCAGAACATGAAAGTTGTAGGTAATGACATTTTAGAGGCGCCTACAACATTTCAGGTCAATCGGAGTAGTGTAGAATGAGAAAAGTCGAAATTACTATTGCTGTTCTGGTTTTACCCGAAATTGAGAAATGCGCCTGTAATTGGTTGTTTTTCCTGGAATTGCTTCCGAATTGGTTGTTGAGGCCTTCTGATGAAATTTAGCCCTGTTTCTTAGCTTTCGGATGGTTTTAGAATTTCTAGATTTGGACTTGAAGAACCTGAGTTATGATGTTTCCGCTAGAATGCGTTTTGATGAATCTGTTTTACGTTTTGATGTAGTATCTTGCATTTTTGACCTGTTTACACTCAAAACTGGATTGAGTGACCTTCTGTGATGTTGTAGCCCTGTCTTTTAGCTTCGATATGGTGGGTCTTGGACCCTCATCCGATAAGCGTAGTGAAATTGGTGCCATTACCGCAAAATGAGGACAAAAACTGTTTTTTCAGGGCCAAAGCTAGTTACATTTCCGAAATTTCTGGTTTCCTCTAATGCTTATATATGCTTATGGAACCCTATTGTGATCGTGTTGGCATCGGTTTATGACTTATAATTGAGTCTTCTTGTGCTTATTGGAATATTCTAGTGCTTGACTTTTATTTCCGGTCATTTTTCTAGCTAACTTTTGTACTTGGATAACCTTGAGCCTATTGAACGGTTGTGGTGATGAATGTATATTGAGTATGACATTAGGAGTTGATTGAGGAAAATAATGAAGCCGTGATGGCTGGAAAATTAAGAAATTTAGGGGAAGTGCTGTCCAATTTTTCTAGGCCAATTGGTTCCTTTAAGTTTGAATTGGCTTGTGATAGAAATGAAGGGCTTTTGGGTTGTTGAACCTAGGTCTTCATGTTACCTTTTTATTCCCAAAAATCATGTTTTGTACCCTTGCATTAGTAATTATTTGACGAGGCATACGACTAGTAGTCGAGCCTCACATGTGTATTTTGTTTACTCGAATCTGACCTTCAATTGGTTTACTTTGATTATTTAAGGGTTTCTTGGCGATTAAAGCCAATCCGAAGTGAAAACTTTTGAGGTATCTATACTTGAACCGGTGAGTGTACCACTCCCCTCCATTGCCGTTTAACTTGATTTCTGCTCTGCAATCTGTTTAATTTGTTTGAGACGAGGGTGTACTTTATCACACTCGTTCTCTTGTCTGTTCATATGCCAATTTTGGTGTCAATCTGAATCTGTATCTGTATCTGTATCTGTATCTGTTCGGACGTCGTTTGGAAACTTATAACCAACGACCTTTCTGTGACTTATGAGCTCAAATCCTGTGGCTAAGTTATTCGAGTCGGGCCGGCAAGGGCCTGGACGATTAGATAACGAACCACGGTAGTCTGTTTTGGGATCTTTGGGTATTGAGACCCTTGATTCCGGTATACTCGAGTATTAACTTTTCTATTTCTGTTGAGGTGACCGGGCCCGGTAAAGGGGTGTTTGGAGGACGGAATTTGGTGTAAAGTGGGGTCTACGGACGTGTTGGTTCTATATACGTTGACGGAGAGTCAACCGGCTTGGATCAAGTACTGCGCTGGAAAGCTGGCTCCTGAGAGCCACCTGTATCCTTCCTATTTGAGTTCTTGTGTTTACCTGTCTTACTTTATAGCGAGCATGTGTATCTGGTTTGTATAACGTGAAATACCTGATTTTTCTGCTACATGTTTGGTACCTCATTGGGCGTAAGCTCACCCCCTCCTCGTTATCTTTATTTTCCTTACAGGAACCTCTTTTGGGAATCATGATTTTGAGAAGCGAGTTGAGCTAGTTAGAAAATCTTTTGTTCTTTTGTATAGCTCCTAGAGAATGAGCAAACCCTAAATGTATTTCGTTTCACTGGTTCCATTTGAATTGTAACCTAGCGACATGTATATATGAAAGCGTTTTCTCCATGTTTAAGCTTGGCGGTCTTCAATCGTTCATTTCTTTTGGGTCCTATCTCGCGTAATATCGGATTTGTGTGATTCGACTCCGTAGTCCTGGCGAGAGCTGAGCAGGCGGTCCGCTGAACCCTTTGGTTCGCCTTAGGGTGAGGTGGGTCTGTTACAGGTGGTATCAGAGCCTGCTTCGCGTGGTCTCTGCGCGGAGTGAGCCTGGACTAAGTAGTGGATAGGTATGAGGGATTAAGTGCTCGTTCGAGCCTAAGCTCTGAATTGTGAATGTTATAGGCTTTAAATTTTCTTGTGGTATTTGAGGACCATAGATAGGTATGTCGGGTAGGAATGTCGATTGTAGATGGTTTACTCTTGGGACTGGCCAGCTCGAGATGTGAACTATCTTATTTCGGATTCTTGTGCCCGAATACTCCAGAATTGAGGCGATGCAAGCTACTGGGTACTTGAGACCTGTATTTTGGCAATGAGACAGGAGGTCAAGGGACAACTAGGTTGGTTGATAAGTGACGTGAGAGACCGGACGGGGTTATTTGACTGCGACCGGGATGATATCGCCTTTATTTTTGATTTGTTCTTATACCGTTATGACATGACATTGGTTTGAGTATTCGTGCATATGATTATTTGTCTAATATGACATGTGTTGGTGTATTGGAATGTCTACCATCTTGATACATGGTGTGTTATACGTGTATATGTCTTTGGTGTAATTGGTGTGCTAGAATTCGATTACTTTTGTCACTTTACTATATTTATTCGCTGAATTACCTTGGGGGAAACAAAAGAGGGAAAAATATATATATATATATATGTAAGGAAGATGCAGTCATGGACGTGGCCGTGGCCGTGGAACTAAGCGAGGCCAAGAATCAAGAGAAGAAAAGGGAAACAATAGCTGGACAAGGACCGAGAGTGCCACTTGTACTTAGGAATGTATTATGACCCATTGTTTTGCCCGACAGGCTAGCATCCGAGTTCCAGCAACTCTGTAAGATGACACATTGGATTGATCCGTATTGGGAAATTGCGGTTCTACGAGACGAAATAGAGGTTCAAAGGAGGCTGACCGCGTACTGGGAAGGGCGATGGAAGCAAGAGTATTCGGAGAAACTTGAGCTCTTACACCAAAACATGGAGTTAAAGAGGAAATACGAAGAGATTTCCAAGGAGACTGTAGCAATGGCACAAAGCAATACTTCTATGGGGGTTCCAGAGGAAGCTCAAAAGATAGGAATTGTAAGGCCACAACTGAAGATCTTCCATGTAAAGAAAAAGGGTAAAGCTGGTAGATCACTTGCTAAGAAGGGCCGTGGAGCTGGTGGTGTGACAATTTGTGGTTATTGTACAAAATCCAATCATATTGAAGTGGATTGTTGGAAAAAGGGAAGGAGATGTCTGCGCTGTGGAAGCGCCGAGCATCTGATTGTTAATTGCCCGGGGTTTATTGCACGAAAAGAAAGGAACCAGCAGCCAACCAAGACCGACCCTGGACCGTCAAGTGGAGAAGGGACTAAAATGAAGAACCTCGTTTCTACTGACTCTGAAGACGAAGAAGGTACAAGCCATTGGTTACTTTAAATTTTGAAGGTAAAATTTCGAGGACGAAATTTCCTTAAGGGGGAGAGAGTGTGAGAGCCCGTAATTTTTGTTTTTAAAGTACTAAGTTTTATTTTTCTTTTAATTGCACGTTTTTCCACATTTTATTGATTTGAAAAATTGTGAAAATAATTTTTATGAGTAAATAGAGTTTTTAGGTGATTTTTCTAGTATCGGATAGTTTTTGAAAAATTTAGAACGTATAACGGACGTGGGACCCGCTAATGCGAAGAGTTCGGAAAAATTCGGCCAGTTAGGTTAAGTTTTGGATACTGGGTTTAATTTACCGGGTGTTATGAGATATTTAGAGGTACCAAGTGCATAGGTGTGAGAAAGACAAAAACAAGTTAGGCATGAATTAATGAGAGGGACATGTGTCACCATATGACTAAATCTTGTTTTGACTTACTATTCAACCTTTTACCAATTACTAAATAAAACCAAAAATTGACCAAATATCTTCCATTTTTCTTCAAGCTTGGCCGAATTTCTCTCTAGGAAAGGAAGAAAGAAAACCTCTTCAACTTCTCGATTCTCTCCTGCTCAAATCCAAGAATTCAACCATCTAAACTTGTTTTTGTTCCATAGAAACACTTAAGGGAGTGATAGTGAGTTGTTTGGGAAGCTAAGGTGTCAAGTTGCTCTTCCTCTTGTTTTACTAAGGTGAGTAGTGGATGAACCCCTCTCCTCCCTTAATTGATGCCCAACTCATGCTTAGTGGTTGTATGAGATGCAAATTTATGGGTTATTTCTTGAATTGTGGTTGAAATGATGAAGTTTTATTATTTTTGGGGATTTTTCTGTTTTAATATAAGCATGATTGTGTGGCTATCTATGATGATTGGAAATGGTATATAAGGCATCTAGAAGGTGGAAAAAGTGGAAGATTGCAACCAATTTCTGTTTTGGAAGAAAATTGAAAAACCTAGGGTTCATGAAGCTACATTCTGTCCGAATTTTTAGGTCCTAGATAGAGGCCGAATTTGTGAGAACCCGTATTTTCCCTTAATGTTTTCCTAGGGTTTTCCCCCTTTAATGGCATGTTTTCTGCATTTTCTGGCGTAGGAAAATTTTCTTGGTGGATTTTATGGATAAATATAATTTTTAGATGAGTTTTCTAGCATTGGGTAGTTTTTGAAAAATTACGGATAGATTATGGACGTGGGCCCCACTAGTGCGAAAAGTTCGGAAAAATTCGGCCAATAAGGTTAAGTTTCGGATACTGTGTAAAATTTATCGGGTGTTAAGAGATAAGTAGAGTGTGTGAAATGATTGATGTGAGAGAGAAAAGAAAGGATAAGAATGCATTAATGAAGTGCCACGTGTCACTTGGTGATTGGTTTTGACTTAAGAACACTATTCACTTTTTTTGACTTTTGACCAAAATTGGTTAAATATCTAAACATTTCACAAAAAATCACCATTTTCTTTCACCTTGTGGCCGGCCCTCTCTCTTGCCAAGAAGGAAGAAAACTTCTTCAATCTTCAAGCTTTCCACTAGCTCAAATCATCCAAATCAATCACACAAACTAGTTTCCACTCCATACAATCTTTCCATTTAGTGTTAGTGGTGAGTTTGGTGAAGTTTTTGGAAGAGCTAAGGTGGTCTACAACTCCTCTTCTCTTGTTTACTAGGTAAGTGATGATTGAACATCCTCTTATAGCTAATGATGCTTATTTTGTGCCTAATGGTGACTTGAGTGATGGAATGTGTGATTTATTTCTTGATTTGAAGTGATTTGGTGAAGCTTTTATTTTATTGAGGAATTTTCTGGTTTAATATGAATGGGATGTTGTGGCTATGTTTGATGATTGGCAATGGCTTATAATGACTCTAGTAGGTGTGAATTATTGATAATTGCAATCAATTTTGGGTTTGGATTGAAATGAGAAAAGTTAGGGTTGATAACCCCTAATTCTGTCCGGTTTTGGATCATAGGGGTAGAGGCCGAATTGGACTTTGCTCAAAACATGAAAGTTGTAGGTATTGATGATTTTGAAGTGCCTGCAAAATTTCAGGGCATTTGGAGTAGTGTAGAGTGAGTTATGTCGTTTTTACTGTTGCTGTTCTGGGTGATCAGAATGTGCGAACTGCACTTGTAATTGGCCATTTTGACTGGAATTGTTTTGGATTTTGGTGATGGTGTCTTCTGATGAAATGTAGCTTGATGTCTTAGCTATCATATGCCTTTGGAATCAATGTATTTGGACCTGTATAGACCGACTTGGACTGATTACAGTTTTGTGTGATTTGGGAACCTGCAATTACGGTTCTGGCTTGGTTTTCTGCATTTTTGACCTAGTTGTGCTAGGATTTGGACTGAGTGGCCTTCTACATTGTTGTAGCCCTGTCTTTTAGCTTCGAGATGGTGGGTCTTACGCCCTCATCCGATAAGCGTAGCGCATTTTGTGCTATTACCGTAAAAAGAGGACGAAAACTGTTTTTTTGTTAAGGTCAAGTGGTGCATTGCTGAATTTTCTGGTTTGCTATATTGCCTCTATATGCATATGAAACCCATTGGGGTTGTGATTGGCCTGGCTTTAGGACTCGTTATCGAGTTTCATTGCATTTGTTTACGTGTTTTAGGACGTGACGAGGGTTCACGGCGACCTTTTTGACGTTGGTGCATGAAATATCACCTACGTGATTGGTGAGTATACTACTCACTTGGATGTTTATAATGTGGCTTTGCTATATGCAAATGTGATGCCTTGAAGGCTTGTTTGGCTATTGGAAATGATTAGGGTGAGGGTGTACTTGACCGCCCTCATTCCTTTTATTCCTGTGAATGACTGTTTACCGTTTCACTGAAATACTGCACTTGCTATATGAGATATTGAATTCCATTCATGGAAAACTGATTTGGTGTCGTTTGGACGAGTATCCAACGGCCCTACTGTACTACTGAGCTCGACCCCGTTGGTGGTCAATTGAATCGAGCCAGCGAGGGCTTGGTCGTGAAAATTGACTCGCCACGGGGACTGAAATGGGAATCTTGTGGTAATGAGACCCTTGGTTCCGGTGTACTCGAGTATCACCCAAAGTTACTGCTTGGAGTGCGGGCCCGGTTGGGGTATGTTGGGTGGAAGGAATGGAAGTGAAGAGAGGTCTACGGTTTGGTACTTCTTACATTGACGGAGGGTCAATGGGTTTGGATCAAGAATGTAAGCGTGGAAATGGGCTCTTGAGAGCCGACCGTATCCTTTTACCGATTTGTTTTGCTTCTTATTTGTATACTTGAAATGAACGGTTATGCTTAAGTGGTCTTGGTTGATTGTGTGATAGTTGCTCACTGAGCTTTAGCTCACACCATTCCATTTGTTTTCCTTACAGGAAAATAATCACTTTTGGAAGCTCATACTTGTGGTTGCCAAATTGAGCCATGTATATGTCTATTTTGATAGCTCTTTGCATGAAACCCTAATGTGTATTGGTTTCATCTTTTGAATGGCAAACCGAATATGTGTATCCCTTATGTATAGCTCTTGACATGCCAAATGTGGTTGTAAATGTTGAATTGCTATGTATTAATGTTTGGTGGGATCTCGGATTCTACTCAGGCACTATTCATCGTTTTCATTTTTTTTTTATTATTTTGTTATTTGGTTACTTGTGGCTTGTCCGAGCGCGCTTTTACTTTCCCGAAACGTTCTAGATCGTGTGTAACTGCCCGTAGTCCTGGCGAGAGCTGGGCAGGCAGTCCGCTAACCCCTTTGGTTCGCCTTAGGGGAAAGTGGGGCTGTTACAGAATTGGCCTTAGCTCAAAACATGAAAGTTGTAGGGAATGACATTTTAGAGGTGCCTACAAAATTTCAGGTCAATCAGAGTAGTGTAGAATGAGAAAAGTCGAAATTACTATTGTTGTTCTGGTTTTACCCGAAATTGAGAACTGCGCCTGTAATTGGTTGTTTTTCCTGGAATTGCTTCCGAATTGGTTGTTGAGGCCTTCTGATGAAATTTATCCCTGTTTCTTAGCTTTCAGTTGGTTTTGGAATTTGTGGATTTGGACTTGAAGAGCCTGAGTTATGATGTTTCCGCTAGAATGCATTTTGGTGAATCTGTTTTACGTTTTGATGTAGTATCTTGCATTTTTTACCTGTTTGCACTCCAAACTGGGTTGAGTGACCTTCTGTGATGTTGTATCCCTGTCTTTTAGCTTCGAGATGGTGGTTCTTGCACCCTCATCCGATAAGCGTAGTAAAATTGGTGCCATTACCGCAAAATGAGGACAAAAACTGTTTTTTCAGGGCCAAAGCTAGTTACATTTCCGAAATTTCTGGTTTCCTCTAATGCTTATATATGCTTATGGAACCCTATTGTGATCGTGTTGGCATCGGTTTATGACTTGTAATCGAGTCTTCTTGTGCTTATTGGAATATTCTAGGGCTTGACTTTTATTTCCGGTCATTTTCCTAGCTAACTTTTGTACTTGGATAACCTTGAGCCTATTGAACGGTTGTGGTGATGAATGTATATTGAGTATGACTTTGGGAGTTGATTGAGGAAAATAATGAAGCCGTGATGGCTGGAAAATTAAGAAATTTAGGGGAAGTGCTGTCCAATTTTTCTAGGCCAATTGGTTCCTTTAAGTTTGAATTGGCTTGTGATAGAAATGAAGGGCTTTTGGGTTGTTGAACCTAGGTCTTCATGTTACCTTTTTATTCCCAAAAATCATGTTTTGTACCCTTGCATTAGTAATTATTTGACGAGGCATACGACTAGTAGTCGAGCCTCACATGTGTATTTTGTTTACTCGAATCTGACCTTCAATTGGTTTACTTTGATTATTTAAGGGTTTCTTGGCGATTAAAGCCAATCCGAAGTGAAAACTTTTGAGGTATCTATACTTGAACAGGTGAGTGTACCACTCCCCTCCATTGCCGTTTAACTTGATTTCTACTCTGCAATCTGTTTAATTTGTTTGAGACGATGGTGTACTTTATCACACTCGTTCTCTTGTCTGTTCATATGCCAATTTTGGTGTCAATCTGAATCTGTATCTGTATCTGATATCTGTATCTGTATCTGTATCTGTATCTGTATCTGTTCGGACGTCGTTTGGAAACTTATAACCAACGACCTTTCTGTGACTTATGAGCTCAAATCCTGTGGCTAAGTTATTCGAGTCGGGCTGGCAAGGGCCTGGACGATTAGATAACGAACCACGGTAGTCTGTTTTGAGATCTTTGGGTATTGAGACCCTTGATTCCGGTATACTCGAGTATTACCTTTTCTGTTTCTGTTGAGGTGAGCGGGCCCGGTAAAGGGGTGTTTGGAGGACGGAATTTGGTGTAAAGTGGGGTCTACGGACGTGTTGGTTCTATATACGTTGACGGAGAGTCAACCGGCTTGGATCAAGTACTGCGCTGGAAAGCTGGCTCCTGAGAGCCACTTGTATCCTTCCTATTTGAGTTCTTGTGTTTACCTGTCTTACTTTATAGCGAGCATGTGTATCTGGTTTGTATAACGTGAAATACCTGATGTTTCTGCTACATGTTTGGTACCTCATTGGGCGTAAGCTCACCCCCTCCTCGTTATCTTTGTTTTCCTTACGGGAACCTCTTTTGGGAATCATGATTTTGAGAAGCGAGTTCAGCTAGTTAGAAAATCTTTTGTTCTTTTGTATAGCTCCTTGAGAATGAGCAAACCCTAAATGTATTTCGTTTCACTGGTTCCATTTGAATTGTAACCTAGCGACATGTATATATGAAAGTGTTTTCTCCATGTTTAAGCTTGGCGGTCTTCAATCGTTCATTTCTTTTGGGTCCTATCTCGCGTAATATCGAATTTGTGTGATTCGACTCCGTAGTCCTGGCGAGAGCTGGGCAGGCGGTCCGCTGAACCCTTTGGTTCGCCTTAGGGTGAGGTGGGGCTGTTGCAAGAGCAATCTAGAAATGGAAGCTAATCTGATGGCTGGAAGGGGAACGGAGACTTGAAGCTGCTTCTGAACCATTGAGATGAGGTTTAAGGGGTTTGGATGGGATATAAAAGCAAAGCTAAGGGTTCAGAAATAGAGGAGGTTTTGAAATGACGGCTGGTTGAGCGAGGAAAAGAGAGAACGGCTAGGGGTTGAGAGATAGAGTGAGAGTAGGAGCTAGAAACCAGAGAGTGTGCATGACAGCGAAGGAGAATAAAGAAAGAAAAGAGCTTTCGGGTCAGGAAAAATTGAAAAAAAAAAAGAAAAAAGAAGAAGGAGAACTGGAGAGCGTTGGGAGTTGGAGATAGATTGAGAGCTGGAAGGGAGAAGGGAGAAACGAGAAGGCCAAGCAAGGAAGTGCTACTGGAATTGCTGACTGAAGCGAAAAGCTGCTACCACTGCATTCTGCTATCATCAGTTGTGAATCTCCAACGAAAGAGAGACCACTGTAAGCTATCCTCTCTTTTAAACCCCCAAGTTTTCTTCAGGCGCAGATTATTTAAGCTTTCCAAGCTTGTATGTGTGTGATTGGAAATTGTGAACCTAAATTTGTTAGTTTTCGTGTTTCCTTTCTGTCATAAAGAATGAAACGGGTGTCATCTGTGGTTGATTTTTCATAGCTCAAAGATGTTGCCTTTTTGCTGTTATTGTGTATGATGGGGTCTGAAATTTGTTTGGTTTTGATTATATTTCGTTCCTAGGCTTTAGTTTAGTAGCAAGATCCCTGCTTTGAAAAAAAAAAACATTTTCCTGGTCTGTCCGTTTGAAATACTAGATATGTTGCGAAGTAGAGTGGCCTGCTCCATTTCCTTTTTGAATCTGTCTTGGCTTGTTCAAATGTTGGAGTCTTGTTCTGGTTGCTGCTGAAACTTTTAATTTGATTGAAATCTGGGATTTGTTGTTCAGTTGATACACTACATGCATGTCCAAACCAAGTTTCATCTTCGTGTATCTTTGCTGCATCAGAATTGCAGAAAGCATTATTGTGAATAGGAAAGTTTTCGAACCATTTTGTATAAAAGTTTTCTAGAACTTACATGATTTCCTTCGAAATCTTTGTTTGTTTGGATTGTGGTAGCTATGTATTTTGTTGCTTAGTTTAAAGTTATGATTTTTGGCTGAAAAGTTTTGATCAAAGTTGTGTGCTTGGATCCGAAATCTGCATTAGAAATGAACGGCAGCAGGCTTTCACTTTGGTTGCTGATTTTTGGGTAGCTAAGTTTCTGGAATAGCTTGAATTTCCTTTTCGGTTTGTTTGATAGTAATCCCATGTATGGGCTTGCTGCGATCTAGAACAGCAATCAGTGGTAACGCAGGCCTCCTATCTTTCGTTGTGCTGTTTGCATTTTCTTTTTCCTGTTCGTTCAGTTGCTTAAGTAGCTGTCTTCTTACGACTCTGTGGAGTCTTGCTCAAGAACATGTTTGAGAAATTTTGACTTGTTTTACTATGAATCGAGACTTTCACTGCCATTTTCCTTTTGATAATGCCAACCCAGTATGAGTGTTATTTTGTTAAGTGAATTCCCATAGGTAAATTCAGAACTGGTGGAGATCTTTTGAATGAATTAGAATCTGCAAACCTTCACCTTGTTAGTTTTTATCCCCTTGTATGCATGATAACGCATTGGGATGATGAGTTTAATAAGAATTTCGGGTGGGATCTTTGTTTGAGATAGTCGTGTAAAGTTTTGTGAAAGTTCATTGTTGTTTGTCTTCGTTGAACAATTTCTGAAGTTGCAGAGCATGATAGATTCATTTGGCTGCATGGTCTTGTGTTGGTATTCAAATTTTGTGTTATTTAGTTACATTGAGGGCTTAGTATTTGTGTTACACGAAAAGGCTTCATTTATATGAGGTCAAATAATACTTTCGGATTGAATCTGATCGCCGCTGGGATAGTTTGTAGCAGGAGAAATAGTTGCAGAAGCTTGTTCGCAACTCTGCATGGAACTTGCATGCAAAATGGCTTTCGAGAATTGCACTTTAACCCCTCAAGCCTCCTTAATGCTACTAGGACCCAATCGATTGAATAATTTCCTCAATTTGGTCCTTGGCAGCTCTAATTTTACAACTTTTCATTGCTTGTTTGCTTCAATTAATTACCATGCTTTGCTTAAATTGCATTTAATTCATGATTTTAAGAGTTTTATGATCAAGTGAGTTTGTATTTGCATATTTTCTTTAATTGTCGCAAATTAAATTGGTGCCTTGACCTTTTTATTATTTTGGAGGGTAAATAAGTAACTCATTCCATTAGAACCCAACTCAAGGGAGGTACACTCTATCCCTTATTTTTACCTTATTTGACCCTATGTGTTTATGTGATTTATGTGCTCAATTGCATGCCTTTTTTGAATGTTTTCATCTTATTTATTTATTTAGTTGTTTATCTACTTTACTCGTTTTAGTTATTTTCAATTTCGATCATTTGGGAGGCACTCGAATGCCAAAGTTGTAATAGTTAGGAATTTAATTGTTTTATTCCTTCTTATTTCCCCTTTTAGATTGTAGTAGGCTTCCCCCCTAAAAATGTAATAGTTAAGGCCTTAATTGCCTTATGTGTCTTGCATGCTTATGTGCTAAGTGTTTAATCGCTTTCTTAGGTTTTGGCATCTAGATATACATGCTTATGTGTTATGTGAATTACGTGCTCACATGTCTACTTGCTTTAACTATGCACATTACTTATATATGTGTATGATGGATGCAAATGCACGTAACCGTGGCTAGTCCAATGCTAGTCATGGTTGTCCCCTCGAGCTCTTACAAGTCCAATGCTTGTGAGAGAGCGTAGATGTGGGCTAGTCCAATGCTAGACCCTTAGGAGCCCTTCGCGCGTTAGAGCATGATTGTGTGACAAACACTTCATCTCATGCATATATTTACTTTCTAGGGCTTTTTTCACCATGTTGCATGACACTTTCCTTATATATGTATACCCCTTCCCCCATATTTTCCCTTATATGTATATTATTTGCCCCTTTTGTATGCAAACATGACATTAAACTTGCATTTCATATAAGCATTAGAACTAGGTTAGTTCATTTGCTTGATTAGATTAGGGAAATACCCCTTGGATATGGGATATGGACGAGTTTGACTTTCTAGCCTTAGCACGCTCGTATTCCCTCTATTAAAGGGAAAATTGAGTCACGAACATTAGTCCCCCGTACCCGACATGATGCATTCCTTTAAGACATGTATATTTCAATAATTATTTTATCCTTTTCCTCTTCTTAGAGTCTCATATTTTTGCATTATTCGTGGCTTCTCCAAAGGGTCATTATTGGGCATCACAATTAATGTGATTGGCACCACTCAAGCTTTGAAGAGAAATTTTGCCCCCCGATGTCCCCCTAGGTCTAGGTCTTGCATTCATATAATGCATCCAAATGTGATAAATGCTTTGGTTAAAACAAGAAAATCTTTGACTAAATCGCACAACTAGCCTTGGCTAGGTCGAAGGGGTGCCTTGGATTTTTATCCTTGCCTTCCCCTTCGTCAAATGTGAATCCCGGACCTTTTTCGTTGGTTTACGTAGACTAGGAGTCGTTTAAAAGGGGTGTCTTTCTACCTTTTCCTTAAAAAAAATTCATTTTAGGTGACTTGGTACACCTTAACTCTATACCAAGTGGCGACTCCGATTTTTATTTCAAAAACCCTTTTTAAACTGTATTTTGGGTCAAATCGTCGCATTTTCAAGTCCCATTTAGACCCATATTTTTCTTCATTTTCTTTGTAAATCAAAATTCATCTTTCAAAAAAAAAGCACTTTTTAAACCACACATTTATTTTTCTTATAAAAAATGGGGCGCGACATTTATCCTTAAGAATTGAGATGAGACGATTTAGTCATACTTTAAATGATATTTGAGCGAGTTGGCGACTAAGTTTCTAATCCGAAAATTGTGGTTGTTTTGCAGGGATGGAGAATGGAAACTGGAACCTTGCTACTAATGGGAATGGTCATTCCAATGGCCATGTAGAGCCTCCTAGGTCTATTTACTATCAGGCTCAAGGTAGTGGAGCCCGTGTGCGTTACTCGCCCGATGATAGGTATCCTCATTGTCCGTGTAGGTTGACATTCATATACCCGAACCACCTTGTACTAGCTCTGGACGACGAGCGTCGTCAGTTGGTGAATACCAACCGAGCGTTACTTTAGGAGGTTGAGGACCAGAGCTTTGTGGTGAATGCTCAGAATGATAGTATTGCAGAGTTAGAGGGGATGGCAGCGAACGAGATGACGAAGGCTGAGGTCGCTCGTGATGAGCTTCAGAGGGTTAGGGCTAGACTTACTAAGATAGGCGAGGAGGTCCGGGATCGGGCTTCCGAGATTTTGGCAGACGCTTCTATGTTGATTGATGATGTCATGGACGTTGTCCAAAGCCCAGTTCCAGAGGAGGACCCAGAGGAGGATCCGGAGGAGAGCCCTGAGGAGGAGATTCCCCCTGATAGCCCTGCTGTGGACTAGACCTAGAGTGATAGTGTAACAGCCCCACTTTCCCCTAAGGCGAACCAAAGGGGTTAGCGGACTGCCTGCCCAGCTCTCGCCAGGACTACGAATCCGTTTACGTCAATCTAATACGTTCCGGAACTTACCAAAGCGCGCAACCAAGTCAAAATGGCCACATAACCGAAAATAAGAAAATGAAATCCGAAGTCGGCCATGAATAGTAACCGACCCGTCAGAACCCAACCGAAATAGCTAACAAACATTTACATCTGATCTTTAGCGATTACAATCCAAAAGGACATACAAAAGTTTTCAAAAGTTAATACATATACACGGTTTGCCAAATCAAAAGAGAAAACGCCCCAAAAGTACACTTAGGGTTTTAATACATGAGCTATACAAAAGATATGTTCAACTAACTCAATTTGGCAGCCATTTGTCAAATCCAGACCAAAAGGGTTTATTTTCCTGTACGGAAAACAAAAGGAACGGAAAGGGGTGAGCTTGCGCTCAATGAGGTACCAAACAGATAGCATTAAAATCATGGCATTTCACATTTAACAAATCAGATACACATGTCAGATGTAAAGCAAAGGAACCAATGATTCAAATCAGAAGGATACGGGTGGCTCTCAGGAGCCAAATTTCCAGCGCAATACTTGATCCAAACCGGTTGACTCTCCGTCAACGTATATAGAACCAATGCGTCCGTAGACCCCTCTTATCACCGAATTCCGTCCACCAAACACCCCTTTACCGGGCCCGCTCACCTCAAACGAACAAAATGGTAATACTCGAGTATACCCGGAATCAAGGGTCTCAATACCCAAAATCCCCGAACAGACTACCGTGGTTCGTTATCTAATCGTCCAGGCCCTTGCCGGCCCGACTCGAATAACTTAGCCACAGGATTGAGCTCATAGGTCATAGAAATCCGAACAGATGCAGACACAGATAACAGATTCAAATTTTGCATAGTAAATTGGCATATGAACAGACTAGAGAACGAGTGTGATAAAGTACACCCTCGTCTCGAACAAATAAACAGATTGCAGAGCAGAAATCAAGTTAAATAGCAATGGAGGGGAGTGGTACACTCACCGGCTCAACTTCAAAAGTTTTTACTTCAGATTGGCCTTAATCGCCAAGAAACCCTAAAATAATCAAAATAGACCAATTGAAGGTTTCATATCCAAAATCGAGTAAACGGAATGCACAAGTGAGGCTCGACTACACGTCGTACGCCTTGCCCAAAAATACTAATGCAAGGGTGCAAAAACATGATTTTCTTGGAAACAAAAGATAACATGAAGACCTAGGGTCAACAACCCAAAAGCCCTTCATTTCCACAAAAAGGCAAATCCAACTTAAAGGAACCAAACGGCCTATAAAATCGGGCAGCACCTCCCCTAAATTTCTTACTTTTCCAGCCATTAAGGCTTCATTATATCCTCAAATCAGTCCCAACATTTCACACAAAAGTCATCTCATTTACCAAAAGCCGTACAGGGCTCAAAGTGGTACAAGTACAAAAGTTAGCTAGGAAACAACCAAAATGAAAGCAAGCCCTAAGAGAGACTCGACGACGAGTCATAAAACAATGCTGAACACAACCCCAATAGGGTCTCATATGCATAAATAAGCATGATAGCAAACCAGAAATTAGAAATAGCATTAGTCTTGGCCCCAAATAGAAAAACTGTTTTGCCCTTATTTTGCGGTAATGGCGTCAAATTCACTACGATTATCGGATGGGGGTGTAAGACCCACCATTTCGAAGCCAAGAAACAGAGCTACAACAATGTAGAAGGTCACTCAATCCAGTTCCTAACACAACTAGGTCAAATATGCAAAATACTATACCAGAATTCCCAAAACAGGTTTGCAAATCACACAAAACTGTAATGAACACAACTCAGTCTATACAAGTCCAAATGCCGAAATTCCAAAGGCATAAGCTAGCTAAGACATCCAGATACATTTCATCAGAAGACACCAACAACCAAATCCAAACCAATTCCATTCAAAACAGACAATTACTATCGCAGTTCGCACATTCTGTTCACCAAAAACAGCAACAGTAAAAACGACATAACTCACTCTATACTACTCCAAATTCCCTGAAAGTTTGCAGGAACTTCATACTCACCAATACCTACAACTTTCATGTTTTGAGCAAAGTCCAATTCGGCCGCTAGCTATGACCTAAAATTTCGGACAGAATAGGGGTTCATGAACCCTAACTTTTCACAATTCACTTCAAATCCAAAATTGGTTGCATTTATCAACAATTCACACCCACTAGAGTCAAAGCCCCTTATTACCAACCATAAAAAACAACCATACCATCAAAATCATATGAAACCAGAAAATTCATCATAAAATGGAAAACTTCACTAAATCAAGCCAAACCAAGAAATAAATCATATATTCCAACACTCAAGCCACTTCTAAGCATACTATAACCATCATTAGGTGTAGTAAAGGTTCAAGCATCACTTACCAAGTATCAAGAGATGTAGAGAGGTGTTGGCCACCTTAGAGCTTCAAACAAACTTCACTCATACCCTTACTATCACTAGAAGGAAAGATTGTATGGAGTACAAACTAAGTTAAACACTTGATTTGGTGGATTTGGACAAGTTGGAAGCTTGAAATATTGAAGAATTTTCTTCCTTCTTGCAAGTGAGAGGTTCGGCCACAATGAGAAGAAAAATGGTGAATTTTGTGATTTTTTTGAGATATATAATCCTTTGGTCAAAAAAGTCAAAAATGTGAATAGTATTTCTTAAGTCAACTCCAATGATCTTGTGACACTTGTCACTATCATAAATGCATTCCTATCCTTTCTTTTCTCTCTCTCATCAATCAAATCTCACTCTCTACTTATCTCTTAACACCCGATAAATTTTTCACAGTATCCGAAACTTAACCTTATTGGCCGAATTTTTCCAAACTTTTCGCACTAGTGGGTCCCACGTCCGATATACGTTCTTAATTTCTCAAAATCTATTCGATACTAGAAAATCATCTAAAAACTATATTTACTCGTAAAATAATCTAGAAAATTTTCCGGATACAGAAAATGTAGAAAACAAGCCATTAAAAATAAGAAAGCCTAGAAAGATTATAAAACCTAACAAATGGAAAAGTTACGGGTTCTCACAGATAGGCTTTTGACTTTTGTGACTAGGAATAGCTGGGGTGATGCTAGTGCTGAGACCATTGTATTTTGTTTGACTGTGTGGCCTACTTTTCAGGCACTTGACTTTACTTTAGTCGTGCATGACTCAAAGTACTTTTGTGGCACCTGTGTGCTATATTTTTGTAATTTTCTCATGACTTATTAATTTTATGAACTTTACAATGTAAATACATGTTAATTAATGTTATCTCTGATATTTTCAAGATCGGCTCCTATTTTAAGAAATTACTCGCGTGACCACTTTTATTTCTTGCAGTAGGCACCACTACAATTATGGACGGACGAAGGAGTGGACGAGGTCGTGGGCGAGGGTCTAGGCAAGCCCAACCTCAAGGGGATGAACAGGGATCGGCAACTGGACCGACCCAAGGACAGGAGAATATAGAGGTTAACCAAATGGCTACTGCCATTAATAGAATGACTGATATTCTTGAACGGTTAGCTGAGAGACAGGGTTTAAGGCCACTTAACCAACCTGGGGGACAGGATAGAGGGGAAGATAGATCCTTGGAGAGGTTTCTGAAATTTAATCCACCTAAACTTATTGGAGGACCTGACCCCGAATTAGCAAAGAATTGGCTAGAAAAAATGACTAACATTTTCACCGCCCTAGATTATGCGGAGGAGAGGCGAGTGACTTTTGCTGTCTTTCAATTTGAGGGTGCAGCGCGGGTTTGGTGGGATATGATAAGGGAAAAATGGGAAAGAGCACAAACCCCTTGGACTTGGAAAAATAGTGTGGCCGAGTATGAGGGAAAATTTACTAAACTTTCTAAGTATGCCCCAAAATTGGTAGCCACTGAGAGGAGAATGATAAGGTGATTTGTACAGAGACTTAACATGGAGATTCAAGAGGGGTTAGCAGCGGCCCAAATCTCTACTTTCACCGAAACCCTAGAGAAGGCGCAGAGAGTCGAAAGTTCAAGGCTGCAAGTTAAGGATTTTCATGCCAAGAAAAGGGGCACACCTAGTCATCCTCTTGGACAAGCAGATAAGGGTGCCCCACCTTCTAAGAAGGAAAAAGGAACGGGAGGAGTAGAGACATCTAGTACGCCAAAAAGGACTCAATCAAGAGGAGGCCACAATGGACGAGATCAACCGAGGGAGACACCTCCAAGTGGTCAGGCTGTGGCTCCTCAAGTTATTTGTGGTTATTGTCGTAAACCTAACCATACAGAGAATGAGTGCTAGAAGAAATCAGGAAAATGTTTGTACTATGGTAGCACTGAACATCAAATCGCGAACTGTCCGAGTATACCGAAAGAAGGGGGTAGTACTCAAAGGCCTGAAAAGTCAGCCGCAAAGCAGTCTAGTGCTGGAGGAAGTCAATCTAAAGAACCAGTTAAGGTTTATGCATTAGGCTATCAACAGGTTTCCAATCCCGCTAAGGTTATTGAAGGTATGGTTCTTGCTTTCTATTGTTTAGTTAAGGTTCTAAGTGACCATAGTACGACACACACTTTTACAAAACTCTAGATTCATGAGTTAGAATCAAAGTTTGACAGCTAATTGGGTGAATAGAAATTGTGAAATATGGGTTGGAGAGTGTAAGTTATTGATTGATCTGATAAGCGTGACTATTAAAGGGTAAGACTATTATCCTAAGTGTGAATTTCGAGAACGAAATTCTTTTTAAGGAGGGGAGGATGTGAGGACTCGCAAATTTACTTATTTTAAATCCCTAGTACTAGCTTATTTAAATATTTAATTGTCTGTTTACTCCGAATATTTAATTTCAACCTTTTTAGACCCAATTACCTGGAACTATGACTTACTTATATTTTTAAAGTAACTCGTTTCAAAATTTAATTTTTTGAAAGCTCGTTAAGTGAGAATAGTGAATACGCGTTTGGAGACATTAAACGATTTGAGGATACAGTGAGCTTGGAGAGTGAAGACTCATACATTAGTCTCAAAATAATTATTTTTATGTTTAAATACTCAAGTATTAGTTAGTAATACTATCGTTAAAAGAATTCCTTAGAAATTTCACTCTATCGCGCACAAATCGGAAGTACGCATTTTCGCGGATTAATCGAGGGACTTTAGACCTTTAGTTTTAGACTATTTAGAGTGAATAATAATAGTATGGATGGAAGTGCATTAAAGGTTTAGTGCACAAGTGAAACAAACCCGAGAGGAAACGAGCACGAAACACGTGCGAACGCGCACTATTCCTAGTTGATTTTTTGAGTAAATTTGAGCCACAAACACTTAAGCTTCTCAAGGAAGCTTCACCATCAGAAAAATACTCTCTCTTTCTCTCTCTCTAGCAGTCAAAACACCAAGGAAGAAACAAGACCAAAAGCTCTTCATTTTCTTGCTTCGTTTCTTGTCCAAATCACTCCAAAATTTACTACACCTTGCAAACTACTTGGAGATCAACTCAAGCTAAGAAAGGAGCTTCATTTGCACGATTTTTCTTGAGCTTCAAAGGAATGAAAATTTCTGCTTTAGTCATCTAAGGAGGTAATCAACAATCAAACCCTTGAATCTTAGTTTATAAAATTTATATGGCACTTTGGAAGCTTGTAGCTTCATGTGGGTACCTCTATATTGTTGGAAATCTTGTGAGTGGATTCTATGAAATCCCACAATGGATTTGATGATCTGATTTGATGAGATTGGATGTTAATTGTGTTGATTAAGTGTTAATCTAGTAGAGATAAGTGGTAAAAGTGAAAAGAAAACCAAAGGAAGTGTTGCATGTTGAAGGGCCGAATCTACCCTGCCATTGTCGTGCCCCTTGATGCAAATTTTTGTGGTTAAATTGACTTGATTTTGATGTAGATATGTTTTATAGGTTGTGTGGAAAGTTTCCACCAAAAATCACTTGATTTGGTTGTCCAAAGGTTGAAATTTCGAATTTAGTTCATGGCGGGCAAATTGTCCAGAGTTGCTCTGGCAACGATTTTGAATCGACCATAACTCTTTGCTCTAACATCGAAATTGAGGGCCCTTTGTGGCATTAGAAACTAGACACTTCCAGTTTTTAAACGGTATAAAATGCATCCCCTCATCCCACTTTAGTGAACCGTACCAGCCTTTTTAAAGTCACCTGTCCTTTTTCTCGGCTGTGTTAGAGAACCTGTTATGTGCTGGAACTTGTTGCTTGAATATGAGCTAGTTATGGACAGAATTTTAAAATGCTTTCTTCTGAGAAATTGTAACCTTATGAATTTGTCTTTCAACTCCAACAACCACGCTCAATTCCAAGTTGAATTGAGTGAGTTATGGCCAAATTTCAAACCTGCCTCGTTGCTTGAAAACCCTAAATTTGGGTTGGTCAATGGCTCATTTTGAATTGGGACTTGTTATTTTGAAAATCTTGGTGTTAATGTAACAGCCCCACTTTCCCCTAAGGCGAACCAAAGGGGTTAGCGGACCGCCTGCCCAACTCTCGCCAGGACTACGGAGTCGAAACACACAAATCCGATATTACACGAGACAGGACCCAAAAGAATTGAATGATTGAAAACCGCCAAGCTTAACAGTAACTTACCAAAATCACATGGAAAAAAAAAATTTCATATATACATGTCGCTTGGTTTACAATTCAGATGGAACCAGTGAAACGAAGTACATGTAGAGTTTGCTTCCCCTCAAGGAGCTATACAAAAGAACAAAAGATTATCTAACTAGCTCAACTCGCTTTTCAAAATCATGATTTCCAAAAGAGGTTCCTGTAAGGAAAACAAAAGGAACAGAAAGGGGTGAGCTTGCGCTCAATGAGGTACCAAACATATAGCAGAAAAATCATGGCATTTCACATTTAACAAATCAGATACACATGCCAGATGTAAAGCAAAGGAACCAATGATTCAAATCAGAAGGATACGGGTGGCTCTCAGGAGCCAAATTTCCAGCGCAGTACTTGATCCAAACCGGTTGACTCTCCGTCAACGTATATAGAACCAAAACGTCCGTAGACCCCTCTTTACACCGAATTCCGTCCACTAAACACCCCTTTACCGGGCCCGCTCACCTCAAACGAACAAAATGGTAATACTCGAGTATACCCGGAATCAAGGGTCTCAATACCCAAAATCCCCGAACAGACTACCGTGGTTCGTTATCTAATCGTCCAGGCCCTTGCCGGCCCGACTCGAATAACTTAGCCACAGGACTGAGCTCATAGGTCATAGAAATCCGAACAGATGCAGACACAGATAACAGATTCAAATTTTGCATAGTAAATTGGCATATGAACAGACAAGAGAACGAGTGTGATAAAGTACACCCTCGTCTCAAACAAATAAACAGATTGCAGAGCAGAAATCAAGTTAAACAGCAATGGAGGGGAGTGGTACACTCACCGGCTCAACTTCAAAAGTTTTCACTTCAGATTGGCCTTAATCGCCAAGAAATCCTAAAATAATCAAAATAAACCAATTGAAGGTTTTACTTCCAGAATCGAGTAAACAGAATGCACATGTGAGGCTCGACTACTAGTCGTATGCCTCGCCAAATAGTTACTAATGCAAGGGTGCAAAACATGATTTTCTTAGAAACGAAAAGGTAACATGAAGACTTAGGCGCAAACAACCCAAAAGCCTTTCATTTCCACAAAAAGGCAAATCCAACTTAAAGGAACCAAACGGCCTATAAAATCGGGCAGCACCTCCCCTAAATTTCTTACTTTTCCAGCCATTAAGGCTTCATTATATTCTCAAATCAGTCCCAACATTTCACACAAAAGTCATCTCATTTACCAAAAGCCGTTCACTAGGCTCAAAGCAGGACAAGTACAAAAGTTAGCTAGGAAATGACCGGAATAAGAGTAAGTCTTAAAACATGTAAGCAAGTACAATGAGACTCGATAACGAGTCAAAAAGCCATGCCAATCATAACCCCCAATAGGGTTCCATATGCATAAATAAGCATGATAGCAAACCAGAAATTAGAAATAGCATTAATCTTGGCCCCGAATAGAAAAACTGGTTTGCCCTTATTTTGCGGTAACGGCACAAAATGCACTACGTTTATCGGATGGGGGTGTAAGACCCACCGTCTCGAAGCTAAAAGACAGAGCTACAACAATATAGAAGGCCTCTCAGTCCCAATCCTAGCACAACTAGGTCAAAAATGCAGAAAACCCAGCCAGAACCGCAATTGCAGGTTCCCAAATCACACAAAACTGTAATACGTCTATCTCAGCCTAAACAGGTCCAATTGCATTGATTCAAAAGGCACATGAAAGCTCAGACATCAAGCTACATTTCATCAGAAGACACCAACAACTAAATCCAAACCAATTCCAGTCAAAACAGACAATTACTATCGCAGTTCGCACATTCTGTTCACCAAAAACAGCAACAGTAAAAATGGCATAACTCACTCTATACTACTCCAAATGCCCTGAAATTTTTCAGGCACTACAAAATCATCAATACCTACAACTTTCATGTTTTGAACAAAGTCCAATTCGGCCTCTATCTATGACCTAAAATTTCGGACTGATTAGGGGTTCATGAACCCTAACTTTTCACATTTCATTCCAAATCCAAAATTGATTGCATTTATCATCAATTCACACCTACTAGAGTCAAAGCCCCTTATTACCAACCATCAAAAACAACCACACCATCAAGATCATATGAAACCAAAAAATTCCTCATAAAATTGAAAACTTCACCAAATCAAGTCAAATAAAGAAATAAATCACCAAATACTTCACTATCACTTCCAATAGGCACAATTTAAGCATCGTTAAGTGTAAGGGAGTAGGCAAACATCACTTACCTAAGAGACAAGAGATGTAGAGATGTTGGCCACCTTAAACCTTCAAATAAACTTCACTAAGACACTTAGTAGCACTAGAAGAAAGGATGTTATGGAGTAGAAATGGATGTAAGCAAATGTTTTTGGGTGATTTGCACCAAGTAGTAGCTAGAACTTGAAGAGTTTCTTCTTCCTTCCTTGCACAAGATGGCCGGCCAACAAGAGGTAAGAAATGGTAATTTTTTTGTGATTTTTGAAGATATTTAACCAATTTTGGTCCAAGGTCAAAATAGTGAATAGTAAATCTTAAAGTAAAACCAATGAGATAGTGACACTTGTCACCACCATAAATGTATTCCTATCCTTTCTTTTCTCTCTCACATCAATCAAATCTCACTCTCTACTTATCTCTTAACACCCGATAAATTTTGCACAGTATCCGAAACTTAACCTTATTGGCCGAATTTTTCCGAACTTTTCGCACTAGTGGGTCCCACGTCCGATATACGTTCTTAATTTCTCAAAATCTATTCGATACTAGAAAAATCATCTAAAAACTATATTTACTCGTAAAATAATCTAGAAAATTTTCCGGATACAGAAAGTGTAGAAAACAAGCCATTGAAAATAAGAAAGCCTAGAAAGATTATAAAACCTAACAAATGGAAAAGTTACGGGTTCTCACAGTTAATCACCTTTCAAACATGTTTTTGATGTTTCTTAGACCTTGTTTTCATAAATGAACCAGATTTGAGTCGATTTCATGTGGCCAAAAGTTAGAAAAAGGAAAACGAAAGTACAAGGCAGATTTGCCTTGGAAATTCTTGGAAATTTAGTGGTTTTGTTAACTGACTTCCCGTACGAATTTTTGCATGAAATTTGACAGATGAATAGCCCTTATATGGTAGGGTAATACTACCAAATTTGGTGCCATTCCAAGTCCATTTCGATGCTCAACTAAAGTCCCAAAGTTTGTGTTTCAAATCCGGAAAATTGCCCAATGGTCTTCATTTTGAACCAATTTTGAGCTGCTATATCTTGGCGCTTAAAACTTCGATTCTTGTCCCGTTTATTTTATTTTGAACCTTGATTATAACTCTAATTTAGTTTCAAATTTGAGAGACTAGTTCGTATTGTGTGAATTTTGCCAAATTTTCAAAGTTTGCCAAAAACCAACCCCGGAACTGTCTTGGTAGTCCAAATTAGCAACTTGAAGCCAAAATTTGAGTGTCTTGTATTTTGAATCATGGAAAAGTGTCTTCTATGAACTTTTAGTACTTTGGAAGTAGTTTCCAACGGTACCAAGTTTTCCAATTTTGGATCTAAGGAATGTAAGATATGATTTTTCAAAGATTGCTCATTGAAACTGAAATTTTCGAACTTGAGGAGAAATGAGTTTTTGGAAAACTTTTCGCTGCCCTTTGATAATGATTGATCTTTTTAAACTCGATTTCATGAAGGAAATCAGTTTTTCTTGTGTTAATAAGACCTCACTTTTGAACCTTTATTTTGAGTGGCTAAGGTTCGTGGTTTGAGGTATTGACTAGTCTAAATAAGTGTAACTCCTTTCTTGATTAATACGTGATTGTGAGTGAAAAATACTTGTTAATTGTTCAGGCGCTCAAAGAGATTTTGAAGGGAATCTCGATGCGGACATCTAAAGCTTTGTTTGCTCACTTATTTTGAATTGGTGAGTGTCAAGTGCATGACTTGTTGTGTTTACTTGATTTATCTGCTTATATACGTGAATATCACTTGACGAGACGAGTGTGTACTTTATCGCACTCGTTCTCCTCTACTCAAACCTTACTCGCATAAAACTTTATTTTTAATGTCGATTGGAGTAAATCTCATTGGCAAAATATATTTGTTTACGTGTACATGTCGTGTTTTTGTGCGTGTCATGTTGTCGAGCAGAGTGAACCTCCTCGACTTATGGGGACGCCTAATTCTCTTAGCCAACCTTGCAACTCGAGCCGGCATGGGTTTGGTCGAGAAACTTGATAAACCAAGAGAATAACAAAAACACAACTTGATCTTTTGAAATCTTGTTCGGCATACTCGTGGAATATCGCCCTTTCGTGTGTGTTCTTAAAAACAACTTGATCTCTTGAGATCTTATTCGGCATACTTGTCGATTATTGCCTTTTTTGTGCGTGTTTGGTTACGGATCCGAGAGGGTGAAATGTTGGCTGGAGGAAGTAATAAGTGCAGCTTCTACGGACTTCAAAACCTACCCAGTTGACGGAGTGTCAACTCGTGGAGGTAGTGGATCGAGCATTGGCAAAGCAAGTGAAAATTAGCTCCTGAGAGCTCCTGTATCCTACTCAATTGTGTTTAATTGTTAATCATGTATTACTTGACTTTATCGCTTTATTTATGGTATAAATATTACTGATACTTGAACTACGTGCTTGCATGACTTTCTTGACCTCACTGAGTATTGGCTCATCCCATTAGTTTGTTTTCCTTAATAGGAACCGGAATGGAAGAAATTAAGGAAATGCCATCTTGAGGCACTTTTGTATTAGTGTTTTGATTGTAATCGACTAAACACTTTTGGATGTTGTATATTTTGGGGAAAGTGATTGTAAATTTGAAATTGTGATGTAAGACTGAATATTTATGTATGGAAATGACTTCGGACCTTTATTCCGACTTTCATTGTTAGTGTTAGACTTTAAGTTTGAATTGGAATTGTCTCGAGTCCTGACGAGAGTTGGGCAGGCGTTCCGCGGATACCCTCGGGTTCGCCCTTGGGAGAAGCGGGGGCGTCACATGGAAAATTGGGACGGGTTGTATAGGTGGGTTTGCATAGTTTAGCCGAGGTAGAGGGTGAGTGATAGTAGTATGGTAAATAGGGCGTAGGTTTGGGTAGTATGGATAGGGTGATGAATATGTGGGGTATTGCTGAAATCTGGGTATAGAAGACGGGCCTTGGTCCCAGACCGATGCGGCTTCCCCATATTTCTTTTTAAACTGAGGCTTCATGCTACTGTTGCTTGGATTTTGCAAGGTTTCTAATTGCGATTTCAGAGCTAACACATTAATAATCTTTCCCGCTCTTACAAACTCATCATATTTCTCCAATTTGTTGACAATTTCTGCGAATGAGCATCCAGTCATGCGAAAAATTTCCTCAAAATAGGGCGGGTCATGAGTTTTGATAAATGTTCGAACAATTTCATCCTCGGTCATAAGAGCTTCCACCTTGGCAGCCAATTTCCTCCATCGCTTTTCATAAGTCTTGTGATTCTCAGATGGCTTCCTTTTAGTCCCTTCAAGTGTGGTCCTCGTCGGAGCAAGCTCGCAATTATACTCGTATTGTCTCACGAACGTAGTTGATAGGTCCATCCAGGTCCTCATCTCATCAGGCTTCCAATTAGAGTACCAATCCAGTGCATCGCCTTCTAAGCTTTTAGGGAATAACCGAACTGGCAAATTCTCATCATCTATTGGTTTTTCTAATTTGTTGGCAAACATTCGGAGATGCGTCTTAGGGTTGCCCGTTCCGTCATATTTGCTAAATTTGGGTGCTTTAAAGCCCACAGGCAGTTGCATATTAGGAAACAGGCACAGCTCATTATAGTCCAAACCTCCTTGTTTGCTCAAGCCTTGACTCTTCCTCTTGAAGTCATCAAACTGATCCAACCTCTTTAACAAATTTTTATCAATTGGCGCAGAAGATTCCCCTACGTCGACTTTTCCTTGGGCAGCGGTGTCTAGCGTGAATGGTTCAGTGGTGGAATAGTAATATGGCCCTTGAGGTTTAAGTGGCATGTTCAGACTAACAGGTGGATAATTCTGAAAAATTTGGGGGTTAGGAGGATTGGTTTGGGTAGCAGGTGCATAGGTATGTGGTAGGCCATGAGTGGGATAGGTGAAAGTTTCTTCGGGCGGATTTGCAAAATGTGGAGTAAAGGAGGTTTGAGTATAGGGTAAAAGTATTGGTTGCAGTTCAGATTGACTAGCAGGTAAAGGCTCAGGTTGACCACCGCTACTGCTACCAGCGACCAACTGATCGATCACGCGCCGTTGTGCGGTCATTTCCATATTCAGCTCATTGAATTTATTCAAAACTTCACTCAGTTGAGCTCTTAGGTTTGCCAAATCAGTTGATGGTGCCGTTACATGCCTGTCGGACGATTCCGGGTACGTACTCATGTTTACACGATTTCTCAAAGCTCGACTGTGAGATCGTGTGACAATGGGGCTTCTTCTTGTAGCTATATTTGAAAAACACCTGACATTTTAGAAAACCCTATTTAGCATCATCTCTTGGCCGGCTATTGGCAAAGCAAGAAAAGAAAGAAAAAGAAAAAGACACAAGTTAGTATTTATTAAGGTAATTCAGATGCATGCCCTATTGGGGGACCCTTTTTACGCCAAGGGTTGGCCTAGCATGAAAATACAATCCTTCAGGGCAGGCACTATATAGTACCTGATGGATCCGATCAACTTATTGCCATTCGATTGGAAGGTAATTTGAAAATTTCGACGGGAAATTTCTAGCCTGATAGAATACGGGTAAAGTCCAAACGGAGATCGCTTTGATTGATACAAGAATTTTTAAAAGCACACCGATTTGAGCTTGAAGAACTTTCTATCAGAGAGATTGAAATTTGTTGACAAATTTTCTCAATGAAGCATGGATCGAAGGCCCAGCCGATCAAATGGCTGGATGCAATGGATGGTTTTCTCAAAATTGACTACGTTTCCCAATTTGAAATTTGACATTGAAACCCTAATTGGTCAAATGGGTTGGATGAAATTGATGATTTATTCAAAATTGACTAGATCACCCTAAAAATGAATAAACTGGTCAAATGAATTGAATGAAATTAATGATTTGCTAAACATAGACTGGCTCACCTAATCGATAAAAACCCTAATTTGATACTTTTGTTGCCAACGCATTAGTCTATGAGCCTTCTACAATCAAGATTTTGGCTTTGATTCATTTATTGTATCAATAATGTGGAGTCATTCATGAATTTATTCAATTTAAGGTCCTTTATGCAAAGAATTTTACCAATTTGATAAAATGGGCCAAAAAAATGAGTATTAGAGGCTCATATTCTAATGTACAAAAGATCGCTCTATGAAAATGATCGGATCCTACCTTACCTTGTGCACTACCCTTTTGGATGATACAAAAATATAAACGTGCAAGTCTCCTTGGATTAAGTATCCGAGACATAAGGTGGTTTATTCCTATCGTGGGATCCCCTATGCGGCATTCCCTCCTAAAGTTTATGCATGATGCCAATTTATCAAAGAAATTAAATATGCAATTTGAAATGAAAACATGACCTAAAAGGACCCTTTGTATGCTAGGGTGGGCCTAAAATGATATGCAATTATTAGTCTACAAATGCAATACATCGGAATCTTAAACGTACAATAACCTATCTAGGAAGGTAGGTTCTAAAAGAAGATCGTGCCAGATCTCTTATTTCCTAGCGTTTGTGAATGCAAAAGACAAGAAAAGAAGGAAATGTTAGCTCAACACATAACACGTTGTGGCAATTAAATGATATAAAAAGCAAAAAGAAAAATAAGGAAAAAGGGGTGGAATCCCTCCCCTCGTACTTAGTGTTCCTAGTTAGGTCAGGTTGACTCTATCTTAGGGTATTTCTAATATGGATGCATGAGGTTTGGCTTACTAATGTATCTAGACTCGATAAGGTTTCAGGCTTCCAAGCCTTCAAACCAAGACGTAAAAGGTCATCAATTCTAATACCCTCGGTCGGTGGCTTGAGTGATCCCTTAGGCATCGCTATGGACGCAGAGCACACCATCCGCCTACCTAAGGAAATCGATCCTAATCCTACAAGGAAATGTGGGAAGTGCTCACGAAAAAGAAAAAATAGAGGAAAAATAATGCATGCACGTATGAAGTGCTTCCTTTTGAGGGGAAAAATTATAGTACCATCAAGTGCGGTTGAAGGTTCTAGGGTGACTACCCTCCTCCCCTAAGATACAAGCGCGATTACACATAAGTAAATGAAAGAGATAAACGCATTATTCACATACACGGATATCGAGACAATTGCGCATGTGAAATGCAAGAAAACCCTAAAAAGGAAAAATGCAACCCTAAACCTCCAAATGTGATATATAAAAAGGTTAAAAGAAGAAAAAGATTGACTAAATCAAATGGTCGGACCCTCTAAGTCCCCAGTGGAGTCGCCAAGCTGTCGCGCCCCATTTTTGAATGAAAAATAACGTGTTCAAAAAATGGATTTTTGGATTTATTTTGAGTGAAAATGATGAGTTTTTTATTTTAAAAAAATGAATAAAGAAAAATGGGTCTAAATGGGACTAAAAATGTGACGATTTTGACCAAAAAATGATAGTTTAAAAAGGATTTTTAATGAAAAATAGGAATCGCCACTTGGCATTGAGTTAAGGTGTACCAAGTCACCTAAAATGAATTTTTTAAAAAAAAGTAGAGAAAACTCTTTTTAAACGACTCCAAGTCTAAAAAATCAAGAGAAAAGTGTTCGGGAGTCACATTTGAAGAAAGGGAAGGCAAGGATAAAATCCAAGGCACCCTTTCAATCTAGTCAGAGTTAGTTGCGTGATTTAGTTAAAAGTTTTCTTATTTTAATCTAAAAATTTATCACATTTGGATGTCACTATATGAATGCAAACCTAAACCTAATGTATATCGGAAGGGTCAATATGTCTCTTCGAATTTTATTTAGTGTAGATCACATTAATTGCGACGCCCAAAAGTGATTATTCGAAGAGGTCACGAATATGCAAAAATATGATACTCGAAGAAAAGAAAAGAAAATAGTAATATACATGACCTAAAGGAATGCATCATAACAGGTGCGGGGAACTAAGATTCGTGACTAGATTTTCCCTTTAATAAAGGGAATACGAGCGTGCTAAAGATAGAGAGCCAAACTCGTCCATATCCCATATTTGGGGTGTTTTTCTCCTATCTAATCATGCAAATGTACTAGTCTAGTTCTAATTCTTAAATGGAATGTAAATCTAATGTCATGTGTTGCACATGGGGATAAGGGATATATATATAGGAAAAATATGGGATAAGAGATATACATATAAGGGAAATGTCATGCAAAATGGTAAGGACCCTGAAAAGTAGAAAATATGCATGAAATGTCATGATTTGCCATACAAACATGATCTAACGCGCGGATGTTTCCTAAGGGGCTAGCGTTGGACTAGCCCATGTCTATGAATTCTCGCTAGCATTGGACTAGTAAGAAATCGGAACAAAGGGCCACAACTAGCGTTAGACTAGTGTGGTGACGTCATGCATTCATTATAATCATATAAAACATAATAAAAGCAAATAAACACATATATCACATGAGGACCAACAGCGGGATTCTATGCCCCGAGCTCAACTCTGTGAGAGTTTCCACCAATTCAAAAGGCGTATGGATGCTAAAGTCCCTTCTCTGGGAGGCTCGGCGTTGCCGCAGGGGAAAAATACAAAGAAAAAGAGGTTCCTTTCGCTTCCCCGCACCATAGTCACTCGTCAGGCCTCTAAGGCCATCATGGATTTCCCCTCTACCCATTAAATGTTTAGCTTCCTCATATGGAACATTCGAGGAGTTGCCGGCCGAGCCTCTTGTCGACGGCTGTTTTCTTTAGTACATGCTCACAATATTTCCTTCTTGGTTCTTCTCGAACCAATGATTGATGCTTCACAATTGCAAAGTTTGATTCAAAAATTTAAGTTTAAGCTGGGATTATGTAACCCAACCAATAAGATTTGGATTCTGTGGAGAGAAGGGGTTGCGGTGGATGTTCAGGTTAGCTCCGACCAGCTTTTGCATTTAGCCATTACACATGAGACCTGGACTCGTGTAGTCTTTGGAACCTTTGTCTACGCAAAATGCACCACAGTGGAACGGAGACCCCTATGGCAAGACTTAATTTCAATCTCTCGTCGAGTGGGTGGTGAGCCTTGGCTAGTGGGAGGAGATTTTAATGCTATTGTTTCCTTAGATGAATATCTTGGCCCTGCCCAGCAAGATTTACAAGCAGTTTCGGAGTTTGCAGACACTATTGCGGACTGTGGTCTAAATACCTTGCCTGCCTTTGGGAGCCGCTTCACATGGTCTGGCATCCGGAGGGGTAGGTGGGTCTGGAAGAGACTTGACAGAATTTTGGCAAACACTGATTGGCAGCAAGCGTACCCCTGTGGTTCTGTGCAGCATTTAAGTCGCACTGGCTCTGATCATTCGCCCTTGCTCTTGCGCATGAACAATCATCAGGGTACCCCTCGGCCATCAGCTTTTAAATTTCAACAGATGTGGGTGCGTCACCCGACCTTTCTTGAAGTTGTCCGAGCTAGCTGGGAGCGGGAGGTGCAAGGCTATGGCATGTTTGCCTTCTCCTCCAAACTTAAGCGTCTGAAACAGGTGCTTAAGGAGTGGAACAAAACCACGTTTGGGGACATATTTGCAAATCTAAAGAAGGCTGAAGCAAAGGTCAAGGAATGTGAGATCCAAATGGAGGGAGAGGATTCGGATGTGCTAAGATCTCAGTGGAGCAGTGCGCAAGCTGCACTGCTGCGATGTCTTGCGGATGAGGAAACTTACTGGAAGCAGAAAGCTCGGGTTCGGTGGCTAAAGGAGGGGGATGCTAACACAAAATTCTTCCACGCTTCCCTTCTTAACAAGCGGTCGCGGCTAACCATCCACCAGATTCAGGACAACCAGGGGCATTTGCTTGAGACAAATGACGACATTGGACAGGGAGCAGCTAGTTTTTTTCCAGCAGCTCCTCTCCGGATCAGACGGGGCTAACAATGAAGCATCCGTGACCCGGCTGTTAGCATCGATTCCGTCTATAGTGACACAACAACAGAATGAGGAGCTAACGCGTCCGGTATCTATGGAAGAAGTTAAGAGAGCAGTTTTTGGGTTGGATAGTCACAGCGCGGCTGGCGTCGATGGCTTCTCGGGGTTTTTCTATGTGTCTTGCTGGGACATTATTGCTCGGGACCTATTGCAAGCAGTGCAGGAATTCTTCTGTGGTGTTCCACTTTCTAAGGCCATCGGGAGCACTTTAATTGTGCTCATTCCAAAAACTGATAGACCGAAAACCTTTGCAGAATTTAGACCTATTAGCCTTTGTACCTTCTTGAACAAAATTTTCACGCGGATCTTGACTGAGCGGTTGCAGCCCCTTATGGATGGTCTGATATCTCCAGAACAATCGGCCTTTGTTAAGGGGAGGGAAATTTCGGACAATATTCTTCTGGCGAAGGAAATACTAGAGTCCCTTGACAAGAAAGTACGAGGTCATAACCTGGTCCTCAAATTAGATATCATGAAAGCTTTTGACAGTGTTTCTTGGCATTTTCTCTCCAAATTGCTGCAGAAGTTTGGATTTAGTCATTGGTTCATTACCTTGGTCATGAATAACCTAAAAGGAGCTTGGTTCTCGGTTCTCGTTAATGGTCGAACCTATGGATTCTTCCAAAGTGGGCGGGGGGTTAAACAGGGAGACCCCCTTTCTCCTTATTTATTTCTGCTGGTTGCTGATAGCCTTAGCCGAGGGCTAAATGAGCTACTCGCCTCGACCAAGATCTCCCCTTTCGCTCTCTCAAGAGGCTGTTTCTCCATCACCCACCTTAGCTTTGCGGATGATGTGTTAGTGTTCATGCGGGGGCTCAGGTCGGATATTAAAGAAATGCTCGATTTTCTCGCCATCTATCAGGAGGGGACAGGCCAACGAGTGAATAAATCCAAGAGCTCTTTCCTTACCTCTTCTAAATGTTCAGCAGCAAGGCTGCGATCCATAACCACTTGGCTTGGCTTTAAGCATTGTAAATTACCCATCAGATACCTGGGATGTATGATCTCGAAAGGACGGCCGGCAAGGAGGCATTTTCAGCACTTGATTGATAAACTGAGGCTGAAGTTAGCTGGATGGAAGACTAAACTTTTATCGCCTGGTGGCCGGGCTATACTCATCAAGCACGTCCTTTCAGCTATCCCAAAGTATGCCATGGCAGTCTTAGAGCTTCCGAAGAGCGTGTTGAGGCAGATAGAACAGCTTATGGCTTCCTTTTTCTGGGGCGAAGCAGCTGGGAAAGAGAAGCGACATTGGCGTCGATGGAGGGATCTGTGCAAGCCAGTTGAGGAGGATGGTCTAGGTTTTCAGTCACTGGAAGAAATTGCAGCGGGTTTTGCTTGCAAACTCTGGTGGAGATTTCGTACATCTTCCACTCTTTGGTCTCGTTTTCTGCTAGCGAAATATGGGAAGAGAGAGGGGCACATCACGCAGATTCAGGAGACCACCAATGGGTCGGCCACCTGGAAGCGTATGTTGCGCTGCCGGGCCTTTGTGGAGGAGAACTCTCAATGGATGATTGCTGGGGGGACCTGTTCTTTCTGGTTCGACAATTGGCTCGGCTCAGGGGCTTTGGCTGTCGGAAAGGTTAACCTTCCCAGTCCTTCCCTCACGATCCGAGAGTGTATCAGCGAAGGGGGTTAGGACTTGGCGCCTATTGAAGGTGCTTTATCCAGCGTGGAGATTCAGCAGATTCGGTCCTTCCCTCCTTTTCTCTCTAATGAAAAGGATTTCCTTATTTGGCAGCCTAACCCGAATGGCGAGTTCTCTATCAAATCTGCTGTGTTGAGAAGGCGCCATCAGGGGGCCTCTTTACTCTCCCGTACACTCATTTGGGATCAACGCCTGCCTCGCAAGATCTCGATATTCATGTGGCGTTTGCTGAACGCGCTTCTTCCCCTCCCGGATATTCTCAGTAAATTTGGCTTTCACCTACCCTCTAAGTGTGTTTTCTGCAATCATGTGGAAACACTGGAGCATGTATTTCTCACTTGTGAAGTCGCAACTGCTGTTTGGCATCGCCTGGGGCTCCTGCTGCACTTTCGAACGGATAGAGCGGACGAGATTCTTATGCAACTTCAGAACTGGTGGATGCACTCATCTGGCAATGGCTTTGTCGCGAATTGCTATCGTTTATTACCGGCACTCATCTGTTGGGCACTGTGGAAATTTCGCAATCTGGCTTACTTTGAGGGGGTTGTTACTCCAGTGCATGTCATATTCAATCACATTGTTAAGGAGCTCCAGCTCATAGCAAGGGCCACTCCTTTCACATGTTCTACTCCTGAAGATAAACGCTGCTGGACTCAAGGCCTTGTACCTTTCCTTAAGCAGCCACCCAGGGCTCGGCTCCGTATAATCCGTTGGATGGTCCCTCCCATGGGCTACGTGAAGTTAAATGTTGATGGTTCTTCTCTTGGGAACCCGGGAGATGCGGGGGGAGGAGGCCTCATCCGGGATAGCGAGGGGAGGCTACTCTACGGTTTTTCCACTTTCTATGGTTGGCAGACCAATATGAGTGCTGAAGCAATGGCTCTCCTCGAAGGGTTACAGCTTTGCAAATCTCATGGCTTCCCCCACGTTGAGATTGAAATTGACTCGCTGACTCTCCTCGAGGTAGTACGACGTGAGATGAAGTGTCCGTGGAGGATTTGGGGGGTGGTTTGCCACATTCGACATCTACTTGAGGACTTCACCTCGGTCTTGCATCATTGCTACAGAGAGCTCAATGCTGTGGCGGACTCGCTTGCCAAATTAGCCAGCACGTCTCGTGCGTCCTCATCCTACTGTGCTACCTCTTTTCCAAGGGACATTCGTGGGCTTCTTCAGTTAGACAGAGTTAGCTATCCTTACATTCGCCGGCAATGGAAGCCTTAGTTACTATGTAGGACTGTTTTTCATGACAGGGCGTTTTAGCTCCTCTCCATTGTAATTTTCTTACCATTAATAAAGGTTTTGTTTAAAAAAAAAAAAGTCATTTAAAAGTGAAAAAAAAAAAAAAATCACATATATCACATAACACATAAGCATGATATCTAGATGCAAAACCCTAAGAAAGCGAGTAACACGTAAACACATAAGCATGCAAAACACATAAAGCAAATAAAGCCCTAACTATTACATTGGGGGGCCCTAAATACAATCTAAAGGGGAAATAAAATAAATAAATAAATACCTAACTATTATAATTTTGGCATTTAAATGCCTTTCAAATAATCAAAAATTAAATTAAGATAAATATGCAAAATTAAAACAAATAAAGTGACTAAATAAATATATAAATGAAAATAAAATAAAACATTCAAAAATCATGCAATTACACACACAAAATCACATAGGAGCACATAGGATCAAATAAAATAAAATAAAGGAGAAGAGTGTACCTCTCTTGAATTGGTTATCTAATGAAATACAATTTTCTTATTTACCCTCCAAAACAATAAAAAGGGGTCAAGGCACCACTTTAATTAACAAATAATCACAAGAAATGGAGATAAACACGGAATTGAATCAAACAAATCACTCAACTGAAAGTAAACGACCCCTATTCAACAAATTTAAACAAGTGAGGACCCAATTGAAAGAATTAAAGAAGCTCGAGGGGTCAAATCATTACCATTACAAATATTAAGGGTCTAAAATAAAGCTAAGGGCTTAAGATAAAGCCTACCAAAACCAAATGCTAAACTTCACAAAAATGAATCAAAACTCACTTGTTCCATTTGCTAAAATTAAATAACAAAAAGAATTACCTAAATCTTTTGCAAAAATCCAAATCAAAAATTATAAATCTATAAAAAATTATTAGACTTCAAATTTCTTCCTAAAACTCACATATAATCTGTCCAAAAAGCATATTAAGGCATACCAAAGAAAAATATCATGTTAAAGGGACATAAATGATTCACTTTTCCAAATTTTAGGCCATGGTAGCATTAAACCAAAATCCAGGGGTCAAAAGACAAATTTTTGAAAAGCATTCCATGCGAAGCTACGAAAAGCCTTCTTCTTCAGCAACAATGCTTCTGCAATTCGAAGTTCTCCAATGTGGTTCTCAAACACAGTCCCAAATGGACAACTAACATCTCAACCAAACCCAAATTGATCCAAAGCAACAAGATCATCAAATATTCTTCACTCTTCAACATAAAATTCTTAGACTTAAACACAAAAATTCAGAAAGAAAGAACATGCAAAACTGGAAATAAACTTTCTGCAACTGTATCATCACCATCCAAAAATCTATTCACACACAAGACTTTGTTTCCAAGTTTCGGTTCAAGCATATAAGGTTGTACAACCTTCAAACAAGATTACCCAGCATCAGCTTGGCCCTCCAACTCACGGATAAAGAAGCAAACTTTTGAACAAAATAAAATGGGAAGAAAGGAATGGGAAACAACAAGGACAGCATCCATGCGCAATTTAAAGGAAAATCAGCTCTAGTTAAGTTATTCACATATCTTGCTTTCCTTTTACAACAAAACAAAGTTTCATTCGTTTAGAACGCAACCTTGCTCAAACTAGGGAAGACGCAGCCTACATAGGCAAGATAACAATCCCATCAAATAAACAAGAACCCAACACTCATTAGACTCCATAAAACCATCATGAACCCATGGTTAAACATGCAACAAAGGAGATCTAAGGTAGAGAGGGGTCAAGAACATGGCTTTCCAAAAATTTTCATATAGCCGAGCCACCAGTCGAAGGTTTGTTGCAACTTTGTTGGGTTTTCCTTAGGCATAGCAGGTCGTCAAAATAGAATGAATTTCTGTATGAATCACCATTGCCATACCACAAAACATAGAGGAACCGAAATATCATTCAAGATAGGCCCATGTAGACACCCTTCATTTTCACAGCAAAATAGTAAAACATCAATCAGGTCCCTCGCTCTTAGGAAAAGCAAGCAGATTCTAGGTAAAACCCATCAGCAAAGAACCATATAGCATGGAAGCAAATAAACAGCAAAATGAAGCAACTTTAGACTGTAAAACGCAAGTAAAACGCAAAGAAACAGCAAAAAAAGAGATAGGAAATTTTACAAAAAGCAAGGGGATAGATTAACAGCAGTTAACTTGCTACCAAACCCGTGCTTTTCCAGCGATGGTTGAAAACAATGATGGTGGCGGTGGGTTCCTCCTCTGCTCCGTAGTTGCTACTGGTTCCAGTTACCCTCTCGTTCACAGCTTTTTCTTTTCTTTTGTTGGGTTTATCTTCTCCCGAAACTCTCTCAATCTCTCCCTCTCACTCTATATCTCACTCTCCCGTTGCTTTTTCTCTGTTTGGTTTTTCTCCTTCCCAACTCTCTCGTTGCTCTCTTTCTCTCCCTCAACCCGTAGCTACTCCTCTCAACCCTAGCCGCCACCCCTTTTACTCTATTTCTTGACCTTTTGTTCTTTCTTTCTTTGCCTTTCTATTCTATATATGTGGAGCAATGTTGCCAAAACCTATTTTCAAGGGTGCAGATGAACCCTTGTCTTGCTAGTAGATTCGTAAGCCATTTGATGGCCTCCATTCCAGAAGTTTCTTGATCAAATCTAAATGGATGAGGTGTCCTTGTACTGGAGCTTAGAGGAAACCAATTGCATCAAAAAAATGCTCCCAAAATGCCAGCTTGCAAGTCTAGTACTGTTTCTGGTTCACGGCTTCAGCCGAAGAAGAAGACGCGCACATGAGGATTTTTTTTCTTTTTTTTTTCCAAAATTGATTTTGACGATTTTTCTTTTCTTTTCCTGTTTTTCTAATAATAATAATAATTTTTTTCAAGAAATAGAAGTGAAACAAGAATAAATAAAATTCAAAAAAAATGAACAAAAATATAAATAAAATGAAGGAAATAAAATAAAGATAAATAAATAATAAAAAGTAAATAAAATGAGAGTGAAATTTTTGGTGTCTACAGGACCTGCAAGAGAAAGAACAAATAATGCCACCACCATTCGACCCGTCTAACTTTCAAGAAATGTGTAAACATGAGTATTATGATGTTCTCCCCTCGATACTGCAAAAACTCAACTTTGCTATGTAAACTGTATCAAGTTTCGTTGACTTCCAACGCTAATGAAGTACAACATTTGGTATCCAGGGACTTTCAATAAATCAGAGAGATTGCCTTTTGATAAACCCAAAGGGATAAATGAGACCATGAAACACAAGAAAAATATTTTATTTACACAAAAATGATGAAAATCCAAGTAACATGAAAGCACCGATTTACCTTTATTGATAGAAAATTGATTTTAGAGAAATGAACCTGTACACTCAAAAGTTTATGTTTGATGAACCAAAACACTTTAATTCTCGAACAAAATGCCACGTTTGACCTTTTGGATATCGTTCCTTCAGAGTTCAATGCTTGGCAATAGAACCACAAAGTAAAGAGAAATTCCAATGAATTGAGTCTCCAGCCATTTCATTCCAAGCTCACTTTTCCTCATAAAACCCTACCTTAGCGCCCTTTCAGGTTTTCACTAAGACTACCCCCACCTTTTATTTCCTTTTCTTTTAGTTTTCTTTCATTTTTCTCTTTTTTTTTGTTCTTTTTGTTCTTTTTTTCCTTTTCAAAGGTGCCTTTTCGAGTTTTCACCTGATGAACAGATCCTGCTGATAGCCTTTATCAACTCAGAAATGTATTTTGAGAAGTGATGGCATCAGTGTGACAAACCTTCCCTTGCAAAATTGGTGAAGGTGTATTGACATCATTTGCCAGTTAATTAGAAAATTTCTTGATAGAGTTATTGCAAAGAACATAAGTCAGGACTTTCGGCTTTTGTAATGGGATCTAGTGGGGTGCTTAGAAAAGTTAAAGCTTGAAAGTGGATTTTATAAGTGTTTAAATCTCCTGAGATCGCATCTTCATATTAACCATACTTAGGATTAAACTAAAATTGCCCTAGTTTATTCTCAACCGAGATTCTTTTCTTTAATTTCTCTTTTCCTTTTGTTCTTCTATCACTTTTCACTTTTTGAGGCTTCTCTATCTTTTTTTTTTTTTCAACTCAAACTTGCTCCCAGTTCATTCTCAATTAAGGTTCTTTTTTCTTTCATTTTCCCTTTTTTTCTTTTTTCTGCCTTCTGCAATTCCATTCATCTTTTGAAATTTTCAAAATTTTGCCCCACTTTATTTTTAACGGAGGTTTTCTTTAATTTTCTTTTCCTTTTGTTCTTCTATCACTTTTCACCTCTTGAGGCTTTTTATTTCCTCTTGTTTTCAACTCGAACTTGCTCCAGTGTGGGGTTTGCGATCCTCAGGGGTTGCCAAATGAAATAATTTATTCTGAAGGTTCAAAAGCGATAACTAGGGATAGAATGTTTAATTGAAAAGGAAGAAGGCCTGATTTTCATTCTATTCCTCACATTAACCCTAAAAGGAAATTTTCATTTATCAGATGAAGAATTTCTTACACATATCAGAATTGATCGACTGAGGGAAGACTTATCCATCCATTTCTACGAGAACAAATGCTTTACCAGGCAATACCTTCTTGATGATAAAAGAACCTTGCCAACTTGGGGCAAACTTGCCTTCGGCCTCCTCTTGTACTGGCAAAATCCGTTTCAACACTTTGTCTCCTTCTTCGAATAGTCGTACTTTGCCCTTCTTGTTGTAAGCACAGGCCATTCTCTTTTGATAGCACTGACCATGACAAATGGCATTTAGCTACTTCTTATCAAGTGACCACTGATTTTTGTTTCCTTAATCTTGATCCCAATTCGGCTTGAATTTCTCTTTATACCCTTCGGACCTCTTTGAAACATTTTTGGATGTCTCTTCGCTAATCCTCTCATAAATCCAAACTCACATTCGTGAGATATCAAGATTGCTGCTACCAAATTTCGGAACAGTGATATCCAAAGGGTTAGAGGATTTTATTCTTGGCCATTTGAAAAGAATGCGTAAGTAACATAGTATATATAAAACTGTACATTTTATTGAATTTCAAGATAAAGACCAAACTTAATAGCATGTTACTTGTTGAACAAGACGTGTCTTCAAAAGCCACTTCATTCAAAACTATTTACAAAACATAGTTAAACAAAAGACACACGTTTGAATGATTTTCATGAATTTTAAAAAAAGACACCCCCAAGTTTATCTAAACTCTCTTCAAGAAGGAGGGATTGCGCTAGTTCGGAATTTTCAAGTTTTCTCATTGGGGGTAAATGCCTCAAAGGTGGTGTGATGAGGTACTTGAGAATCTGGGTAATTCTGGGGCATTTGAATGCTGGTCGGGTTGACTTGGATGTTATGGGGGTAAGTATATGGAAAACTGGAAGTGGGGTAGGTGAAATTCTCTTCGGGTATGTTTGCAAAGGACAGTGCAAACATAATTTGGATATGGAATAGAGGAGGTGGTTGGTGTTCTATTTTAGATTGGCTAATAGGCATGGGATCATGTTGGATACCACTACTGCTAGCAACCAGTTGGTCAATCATGCGCCTTTGGGTTGTCATTTCTACGCTCAATTCATTGAATTTGTTTAACATCTCGCTCAATTGAACTCCCAAATTTATAGTGTCTGCTGGAGGTGCCGTGGTGATGATTTCGGACGTGTACTCATGTTTATACAACTATTTCTCGAAGCTCGACTATGTGATCGTGTAATGATGGAACTTCTTTGTGTAGTTATATTTGCAATTACCTGAAAATTTAGAAAAAATCCTTTTTAGATTTCCCTCTTGATTAATTGCTAACAAAAAGAAAAAGAAAAAGACAGGGGTTAGTAAAAATTAAAGTAATTCGAATGCATGTCCTATTGAGAAGCCCTTTTTGTGCCAAGGGTAGGCCTAGAATGAGAATACAATCCTCTAGGGTAGGCACCATACAATACCTGATGAATCCGATCAACTTATTGATATTCGAGTGAAAAATAATTTAAAAAATTTGGCCAATTGGAGTGACAAAAGACATTTGTCCTAACAAAATGAGGACAAAGTCTGAACGGATTGATTACTTTGATTGACACATAAAGTGATGTGTGAAAGAGCCTACTCTTGAAAGGATTGCAATGTTTCGACTAGTTTATTCAGTGAACTTTAGATCGAAGCCCTAAAAGAGAATAAATGGGTTAAATGGATCGGATGAAATTGATGAACTTTGCTGGATCGCCCTAAAAATGGGTAAACTGGTCAAATGGATTAAATGAAATTGATGATTTAGCCAAAATTGGCAGGATCACCCTAAAAATGAATAAACTGGTTAAATGAATTGAATGAAATTGATGATTTATTCAAAATTGACTGGATCACCCTAAAAAATGGGTAAATTGGTTAAATGAATTGAATGAAATTGACTGGATCGTCCTAAAAATGGGTAAACTGGTCAAATGAAATTAATGATTTATTGAAAATTGACTGGATTGTCCTAAAAATGAATGAATTGATAAAATGAATTGGATGAAATTGGTCAAATGAATTGAATTAGATTGTCCTAAAAAAAAGAATAATCGGTTCAAATGGATTGAATGAAATTAATGGTTTATTAAAAAAATCGATTGAACTGTCGGCCCGTTGGTAGTTTCAAAAAATTTCATTGCAATGCATTAGTCTATGAGCCTTCTAAAATCAAGATTTGGCTTCGATATATTTATCGTCTCAACGATGAGGGATTATTTGTGAATTTCTTCAAATAAGTGTCCTTTACACAAAATTCTGATACAATGGCCAAAAGATGATTGTTAGATGCTCATATTCTAATGTGCAAAGTTACTCTGTCATTTTCGAAAAGATCGGATCCTACATTACCTCGTGCACTACCTCTTTGGACGGTACAAGAAATATAGACATGCAGGTCTCATTGAATTACATATCCGAGACACAAGGTGGCTTATTTCTAATATGAGATTCCTTATGCGGCATTCCCTTCTAAAGTTTATGCATGATGCCAATTTATTAAAGCAATTAAATATGCAATTTGAAATGAAAACATGATCTAAGGGACCCTTCATGTGCCCGGGTAGACCTAAAATGATGTACAATTATTAACCTATGAATGCAATTGTGACGGCCCCATCTTCCCCTAGGGCGTACCCCAAGGTTCGGCGGGTCGCCTGTCCAGCTCTCGTCGGGACTCAATCAAACACCTCAAGTAAAAATGAAAATAAGACCACCGGAACAAGTGTAATAATAATTCCAAACTTAAAACATATACTTATATACATTTCTATCTCAAAAGGAATACAAACCCAAATATAACAAAGGTTCTCAATCTCAATACATCCAACCCTATCCAGGCATTAGAGCGAGTACAATTGCAAAAATTTAAAAGAACTAGACTATGCTATTCTATACAAGTCTCTCGCCCTTGCTCGCATCCCCTGTAAGGAAAACAAAACTAAAGGAATGAGCTAAAAGCCCAGCGAGGTTCCGTACACATAATCAAAGCAATTAGACAAGGACATTAATCAGATAATAACAAGTCATCCAGAAAACATTTTACAATATAAAGCAATGATAACACATTCATTAAAAGGATACATGCTCACGTGGAGCCCTTCGTTCATTCATTCCACCAATCATTTCCTTATTCCTCCAGCATTAAAATAATTTCGTTTGTAAGTGAAAACCCCTCCATTGTTCTTGCCATTCAGTCATTCATTTCATTTTCCCCCTACTGGACTTGGCCAGTCTCCACCCAACAACGTGGTAATACTCGAGTATACCAAACTTTCACCCAGGGTCACCAAATCGTCCGACCGAGTCCGCTTCTGGCTCGAGTGGACCGGTAACGAAGGGCAAGGGCCCAATTCAGCCACAAGACTTACATTCATGCACAACTAGCGTATAATCAAATAATCATTGAAAATTTCACATTTATTTAGGTCGAGTGCGATTAAGTATACACTCGCCTAACAAAACTCATTTTCAGCAATCATTGAAAGCATTTAACATTTAATCAAACATCCACAAGAAGTCACATAGTCAATGAAAACATAACGTACAAAGAACACTCACCTATTTAAGCAAAATAATATTCAAAGTATCCTTCCGGATAATACCCTCAATCACCAAGGAACCCTAATAATAACCAAGGGAAAATATTACGGTTAAAGCATCCAAAGTTTAGGTGAACCAAAGAAAATCCGAATAACTACTAGTACAAAGTATAAATATGGTTTTGGAAGTGAAAAGAGTACATTTAAACCAAAGGACATAAGTAAAATATTTGTAAAACTTATGCTCACTCGTAAAACTTTAAAATCTCCATTTGAGTCGAAGTGACAAAGAAAACGTATTTCTATTAGTCGTAAATTTCATTTTTCCAAGGGTACAAGTTTCGGCCAAGTTCTAACTTATATACCTCGATAAATGAAGACACAAATATCCTAGATGGTTCAAGTGGTATTCGTTCTCAAATCCTTATGCAAATCGCGAGTATATCTACCTAGCCTTCGAGCGCAAATTTGGGCAGCACGCCCTTTGTATTTACCTATTTTCTAGCCATTTATGCCTTCATTCTTTTCCTCAATCAGTCCCAAAATCACACGCAAATAGTCTCATTACAATAGCCGTTCAATAGGCTCAATGTCATACAATTACAAAACCATGCTACAGAAATGACCGGAAATAAGGTTTAAGGCAAAAGTAAAAGACAGGTTCGATGTCTCTTAGTGTATCGGTCACAACCGAAGCTACGCTTATCGGATTGGGGTTCAATTTATACCATTTCGAAGCTAAGGCAAAGGGATACAACTTTGATGAAGACTACTCAATCCAGTTCATAGTGTATCCAAGTCAAATTCATCGTTTACAGAACCAGAATTTCACCGTCAGGCTGGTTAACAGCACTACGTTCAACCGACAATAACTCAGGCTACAAAAGTCCGATTGAGGCATTTTCAGAAGCGTTGGAAAGCTAAAACATAGCACTACAACTTTAAATGTTTTGGCCAAATGCTAATTAAATATGGATCAAGGTGAAACAACGCGGCCAGAATGGTGAAATGTCAAAACGGTCCACAGAGCTCTACCTATGGCAGTCAAGGGTACTTTTGTCTTTTCATGTGCTACAGTGCTTGGATTGAGCTGAAATTTTATAGGCAGCTATAATACATCATTTCCTACAACTTTCATGTTTTTAGCTAAGCCTAATTCTGTGAGGCCCCAGTCCGTTCGTAAGTTGATATTAGGGTTATTCATTATTGTAACACCCCGAATATTAGGAGATTGTTTGTAAAGAAGATATTAAAGTGTATTTCTTTGGGTTTGATTTAAAACCTTATTTTGTTTTAAAAGATTTGAAACCCTAAAAGTCTAATCAAAACCCTAGTTTTACTTGTGATTGATCATTTTCTCAAATTTCTCATATTTCAACCGAAACCCTAAATTCAATTTATGGAATTGTACAACCTTCAAAATGACCTATTATTTGGAAATTATTCATTTTTTATAACACTACTACTCAATCGTTCCACAATAAGTGTAAATAAACCTAGAAAGTAGGGTTTCACGTTTGGTTTCAAGATTGGAGCAAAATTAGGGTTTTCGCGATTTTTCGCCGGATGAATTTTCGGTACGGAGCAAGGATCACTTTTGGTGATTAAAAGTGACTTTTAAGTGAGAAATAATATGTGACTAGGAGCAATGATATAAAGTTAGTGAATAGAAATTAAAAACCCTAGTATGTGTGTTTTTAAGAAAAACGGCGCGAACCGGCGGGTCCCGCGCACTACCGGTTGAACGCACCACTTGATCACCACTTTCTTGCCATACAAGTTTATCATTAATGGAGCAAAATATCTTCCCCCTCTTAGCTCTCCTATTGGCCGAAATTTAGTGGTTAAAATGCAAGGAAAGAAAGAGAAAATTTTGTGGTTGTAATTCAACCAAGTGTTAGACAAACTTGTGGCTAGAATTAATTCTTATCTTTCCAACCTTCTTATAAGACAAACTAAGCTCTTTCTTCTTCATTTTTTCTTGCTTATGGACGAAATTTTTGAGAGAGAAAAGGGAAAGCAAGAGAAACCATTCTTTCTTCTTGATTTGCACTAACCAAGTGAGGAAATGAAATTTTAAACCGATTAAAGTGCTAAGTGTGAGTTGGGAAGCTTGAGGAACTAAGAAATTTCAAAGGGGGTGAAGTATCACTCTTTCAAGCCTAGTTTTTGAGGTATAAATCTGACCATGGTTGTTGTCCATTTAAATTTTGGTTTAAGATGATAGTTAGCTTCTATTTTGGCTTGATTACAAGATATGCAAGTTATTGTGATGATTTTTGGATGATATAAGTGAGTCAGGATTTGATAAATTTCTGCCCAAACTTTCTATATGGTTACTATATGTTGAATATAAGATTATACAAGGGGCTTTGGTAGTGATTGGAACAAGGAATTGAAGAAAGTTCAATTGAAACCAAAAGATTTCAGATTTCTGGAAATTTTCATCCTATTCTGCCCATTTTTGTTGCACCATGTTAGAGGCCGAATTGGGCTTGGAATAAAACATGAAAGTTGTATAGAATGGTATTTTATAGGTGCCTACAAAATTTCAGCTCAATCGGAATAACGTAGCTTGTAAAAAGATGAAAATACCCTCGCTGTTCTAGGTTACATTCCAGAGTTCCGTGTGGACAGTTTAGTCCTTTTGGATGAATTTATTCACTATAATCCGTTTGGATTTAGCCTTTCACCAAAACATGAAAGTTTCATTGCTCTGTCTTAGCTTTGTAACGCCACCAAGAACACCTTAAACGGACCTTGGTAGACTGAGATATGGTCACTTGAATGCAGTACGGTTGATTAGCCGAATAGTTGAAACCAGGTTATATAGATTGGGAAATTGATCAGGTTACACTGGAAATTAGACTAAGTGCTCTTCATGAAAGTTGTAGGCCTTTACCTTAGCTTCGAAATGGTGTAATCTGCGTATCAATCCGATAAGCGTAACCTTGGATATGTTATTTCCGCATTCGCACGTCAAATCTGTCTCTTGCTAATTTGAATTTCTGCACTTGTTATTATTGTTATTCTTATTCTTATGATGTTGTAAGCCTATGGAACGGCTTTTGACTTGAATTGCTGATTTGTGTGATGGTGGGTTTTGGTTGAGGAAAAATATGAAGCCTAAATGGCTGGAAAATTAGGTAAACACAAAGGGCATGCTGCCCAAATTTTCGCCCGAAAGCTAAGTTCTATTTGAACTTGTATAATACTATGACCGTTTTTCCATCTTAAAAACATGATCCTTCTTCAATTGGAAACTCCAAATGTTTACTTACTCTTACCAAATAAAGAGGAGTGGTTTCGGATTTTCTTGAGTATTTTGTCCTCTCTTTTTCATGAATTTCATTAAGACAATTAGTCTATAATATCTACTTGAATATGAGATAAGTTTCAACCATATAAACGATTCCGAAAATGGTATTTTTTTTAGTCTGTCTAGTTGGATTTTGACTTGTCTTTAGTTCAAGTGTTTCCGTTAGAAAAAAATTATAACCCTTTTGAGTTTGGTTTTACGTGTGGTCTAGGAAACCCTAGTTATTTTGTCCACGGGTCCAAATGTCCTCGTTCCACTTTAAAGTCTTTTTATACGTTCTACTCATCATTTGTCGAGCTTCTTTGATTGCACCTAATTGTTTGTGATAAATGAGTGGTAATATTCTTTTCATTTAATTTTAGGTTTTCTCAGTGACTAAAGATAATATCCGGAAGGATATTTTGCACGTTGTTGTGCGTAAATAGGTGAGTGTTCTATATACCCGTTGTTTTCTGTGACTACCTGATTACTTGACTATCTGTTTACTCGATTTCCAATTTATGTGATTACGTGATATCAGTGAATTACATGCTCCCATGAAATCAACTTGTATTGCTTACGTGCTAAGTGTCCACTTGATTACTTAATTATCATGAACCACATGCTATATGAAGTTGACCATCATTGTTAGGCGAGTGTGTACTTTACCTCACTCGACCTATTCAATTGATGAATTTTACCCTTTACCGAATTACTTGGTTACTTGTGCATGTTGTAAGCTCTAAGCTGAACTTGGGCCCCGCCTCGGTTACTGACCTACTCGAGCCAGGACTGGGCTCGGTCGGGTAGGTTGGAACCCTGGACAACCGTCGGTATACTCGAGTATTACCACTGGAGGGATAAGGTGATGGCCAGTCAACCGTGGGGATCCGGAAGTTATAAGGTGCAGAGGACCGACAAAGTTCCACCGGAACACCGTATCCTTCAGTATATGGTTACCGTGTATCATAATAATTGTTCCATGCTAAAATGCCAACATGATGCCAACATGGAATCATGTGCTATACCTATGATATGCTCCATACCTGTAATAAGTCCCAATCACTCATGAACTATACATAAGGTTTTCTGGATTAATTGTTATTACATGACTAATGTTCCTTGTTTAATTACTTGTTTATATATATAGAACCTCACTGGGCTTTTTAGCTCATACCACGCTATTTGTTTTCCTTACAGGGGGTACGAGCGAGGCGTGAGATATGTAAATATTAGCGTAAACTAGTTGTTTTGACTTTTGACTTGTACTCGCGCTATTCCTCGAATAGAATGTTTTGTATTTGGATTGTATACGCCCTGAACCAGTTTGAGGATATTGAGGCTTTGTACCTTGATTTTCATCAATGTAAATTCTAAGCTTGAATTACGATGTTATTTATGGTCCATGAATGAATGCACGTGATACGAGTGAGTGAGTCCTGGCGAGAGCTGGGCAAGCGGGCCGCCGAACCCTTTGGTTCGCCTTAGGGGAAGGTGGGGTCGTCACAATTATTTTGTACGGTTAAATTAAGGTTTTAGGGCTAAGGAGAAACCCTAATCTCGGCTAAGATTGAAAACCCTAACCTTGCTTATGATAAAACCCTAGTTTATGTATTATTCGTAAGCTCGAGCTATAGTTTATATGCGGTATTCTAGTGTGTGTTTTGGCACAAGTAAAAATAGGATTCGTTATAGTTTACAGAGGTTTAACAAGTTTGAAAATGGTTGGCAAACTCTGGATTAGCAAACCTCTAGTGTTACAATATTAGAAAGCTTAAGTGGAGTTTTATTTATCGCCCGCCTTTTTCCACATTTTTTTCATTAGAAAAATTCCCCAGATAATTTTTATGAGTAAATATAGATTTTAGATGATTTTTCTAGTATCGGTTAGTTTTTGAGAAATTAAGAACGTATATCGGACGTGGGACCCACTAGTGCGGTAAGTTCGGAAAAATTCGGCCGATTAGGTTAAGTTTCGGATACTGGGTTTAATTTATCGGGTGCTAAGAGATAATTAGAGGATACTTTATGGATTAGAGTGAGAGGGAACAAAGTGATAGACTTGCATTAATGAAGGTGACAAGTGTCACCCTTGGATTAGTCCTTAAGTAAGACTACTATTCCTTGTCTTACCATTTGGTTAAAATATCTCAAAAATTACCAAAAATTCACTCTTTTCTTCTCCATCTTGGCCGGCCTTCTCTAGCAAAGGAAGAAAGAAAACTCTTCAAAGTTTTGGCTTCCATCTAGCTCAAATCCTCCAAAAAAATCACTTAAACTTGTTTCTACTCCATAAAACCTCTTCATTAGGTGTTAGTGAGTTGGTTGGTGAAGTGTTTGGGGAATCTAAGGTGACAAGCAACTCTCCCTCTCTTGTTTTACTAGGTGAGTAGTGAATGAACCTTCTCCTTCACCTAATGAAGCTTAATTTGTGCTTAGTGGTAGTTAAAATGTTGAATTTTGTGGTTTATTTCTTGATTTTGGATGAAGTGGTGAAGTTTTCCATTTATTGGTGATTTTTCTGTTTATATATGAATTTGATGGTGTGGCCTTGTATGATGATTGGAAATGGCCTAAAATGAGGCTAGTAGGTGTAAATGATTGTTAATTGCAAGCACTTTTTGGTTTGGAGGGAAATTTGGAAGACTAGGGTTTCATACCCTTCAATTCTGTCCGGTTTTGTATCTCCTAGTTAAAGGCTGAATTGGCCTTGGCTTAAAACATAAAAGTTGTAGGGAATGAAATTTTAGAGGTGCCTGCAAAATTTCAGGTCAATCGGAGTAGTGTAGAATGAGAAAAGTCGAAATTACTATTGCTGTTCTGGTTTTACCCGAATGTAAGAATTGCGCCTGTAATTGGTTGTTTTGGCTGGAATTTCTTCCGAATTGGTTGTTGAGGCCTTCTTCAATATTGTAACCTCTTAAGTCCTGAATATTCCTGTAAAATTTCAGGTCAAATGGATTAGCGTATCCTGAGTTATAGATGAAATACTCAAGCCTGTTTTGAACATCAGATTCTGTGCGTTTTTAGTTTAGCTTCTGCCCGTGACTTTTTCGGTTTTGATACCATACGATCTGGGTGTTGACTCCTTCATAATAAATGTAGATCCTGGTTTTATCTTCGAAACGGTATAAAGTGCGTTGAAATCCGAGTTCCGTAGCTCCCGTTATGACCAAAACAAGATCGATCGTCAGAACTGCCTTTGAATCTGGACAGTTCTGACGGGTACTTTGACACTCAAATTTCGTTCTGTTCTGAGTGGATTCAGGTCTTGGCCAAAACATAAAAATTTTAGCCTTATGTCTCAGCTTTCTAATGCCTTCGGAATTTCCTGATTTGGATTTGTGAGCTGGGAGTTATAGTCCAGCAAACATACCCTGTCCGTTACATTGGAGTGCGAATTCCTGGAACGGTTTTCTGCACTTTCGACCCATCTCTGTTCAGATCCGGAGTTAGGGGTCTTTATGAAAGTTATAGACTTTTCTCTTAGCTTCGCAACGGTACCTCATGTACCTTGATCCGACACTCATAACTTCGATTAGGCTCAAAACAGTTTTGACGGCAAAATGTCTAGGCCGCCATTCCCGTTTCCGTGTGCCGTTTCCGCACTCGTATGTGCCGATTTTACCGTTTTGCTTGTTTTAGGCATATTAGTAGCCGTTTATGATATTATGTGATGTAATCTTCTATTTCAGACGATGGTGAGCTAGGTGGAGCCGGTGGGGCCTACTAGCTACTCCTCGCGACACAAATTTCAAACTTTTGCTCTTTTGTTCGTTGAGTAAGTATTCAGGCTATTCTTATGTGTTAGTTGCTTATGCGTTTCGATATGTATGAAAAGGGTACCTAGGCGAGGGTGTACTTTATCGCACTCGACCTAAACCCTAATTTGCACACGTATTTGTACATGGCATATGTTTATGAACCATTTCGGAACTAAAACCCTCGAGCTTGTAGCTCGGGGTGACTTTTGGATAATTTTGTGAAGTTTGTGAGTTTGAGGTCGATCTCATGACCTAGATGGACTATTCGAGCCGGTTAGGGCTTGGTCGAAGTCAGTCCAACCTGGTTTGAGGTCACCAAGTTTGTGAATCCGGTTCACCGAGTAGGTGGACCAAGTTTGTGACCCGAGCTTGTGAACCAAGCTCAATTTCGTTCGCTCGAGCAAGTTTGTGAGGTGACTGGCCAGAGAGGGTGATAAGGTGTACGGTGGGAGTACAAGTGGCGTTCTACGGACCATTAGTTGTGGTCGACGGAGTGTCGGCAGGAGGTCACGCATGGCAAACGATTTGGCTTTGGAGCCACCTGTATCCTTATCATGTGATGTTACTTTTCTGCTTTTGCTTTACTCTTACTGTGTAACTGTTGTTACGTGAAATTTACGCTTTTGCTCCTGTTTACTTACTAAGCATATAGCTTACCCCGTTCCATTTGTTTTCCTTAGCAGGGGGCCGACGCGGGGATCGCTCGGGAAGGTGGTTACATTTTGAGCTATAGAATACTTGAATTTGTATTTGTTAAAAGTTGACGAGTAAGATGTATATAGTTGGCGTGGTGGTTGTAGTTATCAGTTTTTCTAGGTTTTACTTTTTGGTACTTGTGATATGTAATTCTTGGAGAATTGGATGTAATATTTGAGATTTATCTTATACTTCATTGGAGGACTGTAGTGAGTAAGTGAGTCCCGGCGAGAGCTGGGTAGGCGACCCGCCGAACCCTTTGGTACACCTTAGGGGGAGGTGGGGCCATCACAAATTCGGCCTCCATCATGGCTGAATGAAACTGGGCAGAACAGGGTAATATAAAACCGAAAAACTGGAATTCATGCATTCAAGTGCTAATCTTCACATTTCTAGCTTAAACCACTACTTCAACTTCCTATACAAGATTATAGACATCATTTACTAGTTAGACAACAATAATCAAGGATAGAAAATAGAAACCCTAGCTGAAATTTTCACTACCAAGGCTGGAATTTAGGAAACAAGGCTGGAAATTCTTATTGGAAGCTAAAAGTCATAATTAAAGCTATAAATCTTCATACAAGTCCATATCAAGGTTAGATACCAACAAATCATGGCTGCAAATATAATACAAAGCTAGAAATTAGCAACACAAACTAGAGATTTAACAACCAACCTGAAAATTAAAGAAAACCCTCCAAGCTTGATTCAAGGATTTGTGGAGTGCATTATGTTTCTCTCTCTCTCTCTCTTGTTTTTCACTAAGTTAGACAAGAGACTTAAGACTAGCAGTTGTGTTTTGATCACTTTTTTTCTCTCTAAATTTCGTTCAAGAAGAGACCTAAAGAAGCAAGTGGAAAATTCTAGTGAAATAACACTTGGTTGGCTTGAAAAATTTGACCTTGGTCAAGGCCTTCCATAGATGTTGAACAAATGGCAAAATCATAAGTATTTTCACCAAACTTTCTTTCTTTTCCTCAAATATCTCCTAATATATATTTGTTTTTACAAAAAACCCTTTGGACATAACTCCCAAATTTTCTCACAATTTATACTACACACCCCAATAGTTGGTCACATTACCAAAATGCTCAAAAACCCTAAGGTACACCATTCCTTTAGAAAAATCATAACTTGATTTATAAATGTCAAAAATTCATAAAAATTAGCTTGTTAAAAACTAGACTTGAAACACAAATAATCTTTAGAAGACATCTCAAAGAGATTCAGTTCATAGGTTGGTCCAAATTGAGCCGTTAAAGCAACCAAGGATTCAATGCAAGTAAGTTCAAATAAGAACGATAAAGCAAGTAAAATTTTTAATATTTCGCGGCCTCACAACAATACATCGGAATTTAAACGTGCAATAACCTATCTAAAAAGGGTAGGTGCTAAAAGAGTATAATACCAGAACTCTTATTTTCTAGCGTTTGAGAATGTAAAAAATGAGAAAACAAGAAAATGTTAGTTCAACAAATAATCACATAACACGTTAGGGCAACATATAAAGCAAAAAAGAAAAATTAGGAAAAAGGGGTGGAATCCCTCCCTTCGTGCCTAGTGTTCCTAATTGGATACGGTCGACTCTATCCTAGGCGATTTCTAATATGGATGCATGAGATTTGGCTCACTAATACATCTAGACTCGATAAGGTTTTTAGACTCCCAAACTTTTAGACCAAAGGTGAAGGGTCATCAATCCCAATGCCTAGGAGTCGGTGGTTCGAGTGATCCCTCAGACATTGCTAAGCGAACGTCGTGCCACAGGCACATGTCCAAGTGGATCAATCCTAATCCTAAATAGGGAAGAGTGGTATGACAACTACTAAAAATAAAAAAGAAATGATGGGTTATAAAGTAAAATGTATGCACGTATGAAGTGCCCCTTTTGAAGGGAGGGATTAAAAACCGTCATATGTGGGTGAAGGTTCTAGGGTGGCTACCCCTCCCTTCCCAAAATGCAAGCGTGATAAACATAAGTAAATGAAAGAAATAAAACACATTATTTACATAAAACGATATCGAGACGATTGCGCGTGTTAGATGCAAGAAACCCTAAAAAAAAAGGAAAAAAATGCAACCTAAAACCTCCAAATGTGATATATAAGAAGGTTAAAAGAAGAAAAAGATTGATTAAATCAAATGCTTGGACTCTCTAAGTCCCCAGTGGAGTTGCTAAGCTGTCGCGCCTTATTTTTAATGAAAAATAAATAAAATTTACGGGTTTTATAAAAAATGAATTTTGATTTAATTTTGATTGCAAAATGAGTTTTTGATTTTTAGAAAATAAATAAAGAAAATGGGCATAAATGGGGCTTTAAAAATGCGACGATTTTGGCCCAAAATAATAGTTTAAAATGGGTTTTTAATGAAAAAAATAGGAGTCACCATTTGGTATTGAGTTAAGGTGTACCAAGTCACCTAAAATGAATTTTTAAAGAAAAAGTAGAGAAAACCCTTTTTAAACGATTCCAAGTCTGCGAAAATCAAAAGAAAAGGGGTCGGGAGTCATATTTAAAGAAAGGGAAGGCAAGTATAAAATCCAAGGCACCCTTTCGACTTAGTCAAAGCTAGTTGCGTGATTTAGTCAAAAAAATTTTTATTTTAACCTAAAAAACTTATCACATTTTTGAGGTATTTACATGAATGTAAGCCTAGACCTAATGTATATCGGAAGGGTCAATATGTCTCTTCAAATTTTTGTTGATGCAAATCACATTAAATTGCGACGCGCAAAAGTGACTCTTTGAAGAGGTCACGAATATGCAACAATGAGACTTGAAGAAAAGAAAAGAAAATAATAATTATACAAATATACATGACCTAAAAGAATGCATCATAACGGGTACAGGAGGCTAAAATTCGTGATTTAATTTTTCCTTTTATAGAGGGAATACGAGCGTGCTAAGGATAAAAAGCCACACTTGTCCATATCCCATATTCGAGGGGTTTTTCTCCTATCTAATCAAACAAATGATCTAACCTAGTTTTAATTTCCTTAAATGGAATGGAAGTCTACATGTCATGTTTCACACATAGGGGTAAGGAATATACATATAGGGGAAATATGGGATAAGGAATATACATATAGTGGGAATATGGGATAAGGAATATATACATATAAGGGAAATATCATGCAAAATAAAAAAAACCCTAAAAAGTAGAAAATATGCATGAAAATGTAGTGATTGTCACACAAACATGATCTAACACGTGGATGGTCCCTAAGGGTCTAGCGTTGGACTAACCCATGTCTACAAGTTCTCACTAGCATTGGACTAGTGAAAAATCGAAAAAGAGGCAACAACTAGCGTTGGACTAATGTGGAATCGAAAAAAGGGCCAAAACTAGCGTTGGACTAGTGTGGTGATGTCATGCATTTATTACAATCAAATAAATCATATAAAACAGGATAAAAGCAAATAAACACATAATATCACGTAAAACACATAGCACATTAGCATGGTATCTAGATGCAAATGCCCTAAGAAAGCGAGTAAACACGTAAACACATAGGCATGCAAAGCACACAAAGCAAATAAAGTGAATAAAGACCTAACTATTATTTATAAACATATAGCATTTTTTACCCATAGTTTGACAAGAAATAAAGAAGAAGAACATAAGCAGTTATAAATTATGATTACAAGTTTTAAAACCAAATACTTTACAATATACACAACAATAATTTGAAATCTAAGATAATCATTGTGACAGCCCCACTTTCCCCAAAGGTGAACCAGAGGGGTTAGCGGACCGCTTGCCCAACTTTCATCAGGACTCACTACAATCTATAAAAGGAATTACTTGAAATTTTTAAACTAACCAAAATAATATTCATTACACCCCAAAATAACATTTACATATATCCAAAAGCTATTACATAGATTCGCGTACAAAAGAATCATCATTCAGTGTCTATCTTAATTACAACCCAAAAATATATACACTACAGTCATTTCTACTAAATAAAAACTTAAAGTCTCTCAACACATTCCAATAGTATTCTTGAGCACTCTCGGATCCGAATCTTGTTAACGAAAACAAAACGTGGGATGAGCTTATGCGCAGTGAACATTCCAAGTAAACAAGCAAAATAAGAGAATAACACAATTTAACATGTAAGCTCGTTTTTCCAAGTAATATAGGTTCAAGTAAATCGATACTCAACGTTAAAAACTGGTATTGGAACAACTAATTATAATAGGAATCTTTCAATGTAAAATACTTGATAAACAATAACATTCATGCATGCATTCAATCATTCGTTCAAGTAAATAAAATGATGAACAATAATTTAAACATTAAAAGGATACGGGGCTCACAGGGAGCAACATTCACCTTATAACTGCTAATAAACAATCCCCTACATTTTACCACCTTATAAGCTCCGAACTCCCACTTTATGTCCTCCGAAAGATCAACAATCCCCTTATTTAAAATTCACCTTATGCTCTCCGAAAATCAACAATCCTCTCATTTAACATTAAACATTAAACATTGTACTCAAGACCTTTCGGCAAAGAGTTTTGAGCTTTGCACTTAACATTAGTAAGTTATAAATCCAAAGCTGTCCAACTGATCCGACCTCGTAAATGGCGGGTCTCGGATAGGGTGCCAGCATAGGGTTAAGTTCAGTTCAGCCGATGCGATAAAGTACACATCGGCCTACATTCTTGCACATTTATCACGCATTCATGCAATGTGAACATGCTTTCATAGCAAATTAACAAGACAAGAAAATCACAACAGTAATTCACTTATTAGCATGTCATTCAAAGGAGAGCACTTAAGCAAATAATAGCATTTTCTCAAGTCATGTATAATCAAATAACATGCATTGGAACACTCACCGACAAAGCAGAGCAAATCAAATAGTCCCACCAAGGTTCTCCTCATTTTTCACATCAAAACCTATATTCAAGCAAGTACGAAACTTTAAGATTCCAACTAGAGCAACTAAACAAAGGAAGGAATGATTGAGAGAGCTACTAGAGCTACTCGACTTCAAAGCGACCAATGACTCAAAAGAGATTTCAAAAGGACATAAGTTTTAAAACCTACGCGAAGGTGCAAGTTTAAGAAAATCACCAATACACGTTAGGTTTATGATTCAAGCAAGGTGTGGCGCGAAAAGAATGTTTCTCGGATCAAAACTAAGAGCAACAATAAATACATGAAAAGGGTATAATTGCTGGAAACTTCCAGTTTTTGGCAGTGAAAGATAGCTAATTTTCACTCCTTTTGAGTAATTCGTTTACGACCAAATCGATGCACAACTCTTGTATTATGTATTGGAAAATAGTACAAGCGATTTCAAGTCCAACCTCTCATGAATCGAAGACGAAACAAGGCCAAAACAACAGCCCTGTTCCACACCCAAAAATCAGGAAATTCAACTCAAAAGCCAATCAAAACTCAAGTTTTCTTCAAGTTAAATGCATGATTTTCGCTACAAATCAGTCCACAAGAGGTCTATTAAGTTTATAGCACAAGTTTGAGCCAAACTTTCATCAAAACAAACCAAGAATTGAAGAGAAATAAACTCAAGAAAATTGGTCAGCATGCATACATTTGGAAACAGAATTTCAGTCCACTTTGGCTTCTAGTTTCACCAATTAAAATTTCTTCAAATTGATCAATCTCAACACATACATCAAGACTGATGAAGTAGCAAGTTTTCCAAGCAAAAACTCACCAAGATACATCATAAAGTAAGCTAGAAGAAACTGGAAATTGCAACAGCATAACAGGCGGCCAGCAAGCAACCCCAAAGCAGAAAATTTCCACCTAATTTCCTTAACTTTACTCCAACAAAACAACTACTCAAACACACATACATAACATCCACCTCTAGGGTAAGGTTAAACCAAGTTCCTTGAGCACAAATCTCATCAAAACAACACAAAAATCCACACAAAATTGAAGCTAAAAAATTCGGCCAGCCCAAGCATAAATTCCAACTTGTGATTGTTCAATTTTTACTTCATGTGTACCAACTTAACTAAGCTTACTTTAACCATGATTCTCATGCTAACACAACCAAGAAAACCTAAAGAAATTCTCACCTAATACACCTAACCGTACATCAAATGCATAGAAGGTCTAACACCTCTGATCAATATTGTCCCATAGTTAACCGCCCTATTGGGCCGTGGGTTTTGTTCCTGGAGGTGGGGTTATAGCCCACAACAAGTGAGGAGTCCAAGCCCGCAGGTCATGAAACCCCGCACCCCTCCAAAAGGCCTCGGTCAGGTGGGGGACACCACGACAGGATATTAAAGCCGCCTAGGACTTCCTCCCTAGCCGATGTGGGATCATTACAATCCACCCCACTCAGGGAACCCAGCGTCCTCGCTGGCACACCGGGGTCGGGAGTTGGCTCTGATACCACTCTATCACCTCTGACCAGTATTGTCCCACAACAATATTGTGGGTTTGTTCCTGGAGGTGGGGTTATAACCCACAACAAGTGAGAAGTCCAAACTCGCAGGACAAGAAACCCCACACCCCTCCAAAAGGCCTCGATCAGGTGGGAGACACCACGACAGGATATTAAAACCGCCCAGGACTTCCTCTCTAGCCAATGTGGGATCATTACAATCCAGATGTGAGGACCCGAATTTTTACTTATTTTAATCTTATTTTAACAGCTTAATTAATTATTTATTCACCCATTTTCTCTGAATAATTTATTTCAACCATTTTAAATCCATATACGTTTTTAAAATGTTTCGTTAGAAAAATTTATTTTTCGGAGGTTCGTTCGGTAAGGAATAACGAGTACACATTTTTCGAGGTAAATTCAATTTGAGAGTGCATTAGTCTTGGAGAATTAAGAATGATAAATAATAGACTAAAAAAAGTTAACTGAGGTATTTGAGGTGAGTAAGTTTAAAATTTTCACTTTATCGCCCGCAAATCGGAAGTTCACGTATATCGAGGCGAAACGGTTAAATGGAGATTTAAAAAACTACTACTAGACTACTAAGAGTGGATAATCACCATATTAAAGGAACTACATTGGAGGTTTAGTGCACAATTGAAATAAACCCGAGAGAAAAATAGCGGTACGAAACCCTCGCGCGACCACTAGTGAGAGTTGACTTTCTGTACACAACCTAAAGCTAATATTTCATTCTTTCTCTCCAAGTTTCATCACCCAAACAAACCCTCATCTCTCTCTTCTCACTCCCTCATTTGCGGCCAGCAGCTTCAAGGGAAGAAGGAAGAAAGCAATCCACTCCATTTTTGCTCATTCTTGCTCCAAAACACTTCCAACTTTGCATCCAACCTCAAAATCACTTGGAGATTAACCTTGGCCTGGAGGAAAGCTTCATCTTGGTGGTTTTCTTGGGAGTTTTAGTGGTGAAATTTCTGGTTTCTTCAAGAGCTAAGAGGGAACCTTCATCCACTTCAAATATTTCCATTTTCTTGGCTTTAATGGGTTTCGGTTTTGACTATGAAGCTTGTAGCTTCCATATTGTTGTTGTTATTTGGACTGAAAAGGTTCGAGTGGACTCTATGAAATACCACCTTGATGATATAGGACTGATATGATGATGATGATAAGTGTTGTTTGTGTTAATTATGTGATAAAGAAGATGAGATTTGTTGGAAAAGTGAAAGGAAAACCAAAGGAATTGCATAGGAAGCTTAGCCGAAAGTCTGCCCTGTTTTTCTTGAAGCTTTGGTTCAAATTTTTGAGGCTCAAATGACCTTGAATCTAATTTAGATATGTTGTATAGGATGTGTAGAAAGTTTCTACCAAAAATCAATTGATTTGGTTGAGTAAAAGTTGAAATTTCGAAATGAAAGGCAAACTGGAAAACGTGTTCTGGGCTGATGAATAGTGTCTCTTTAATTGAACATATCTATCTGTATAGACGTCAAAATTGAGTGCCGTTTGCGGCATTTGAAACTAGACAGTTGTAGCTTTCCAACGGTATAAAATTCACTTTCTGATTCGAATTGAGTGAGCCGTAGTAGTTCACCAAATTTACCTGTTCTGTTCTGCTGTGCTGTGCGAGTGACAGTGATAAGCAGGGGCTTGTTGCTTGAATTCGAGCTAGCTATGAACTGATTTTCAGAACGACTTATTGTGATGAAATGTATCCTTTTGAATCTAGTTCCCAACGCCACTGACCATTCTCAATTTCAAGTTGTATTGAGTGAGATATGGTACAATTACAGAACTGCACCAAAGCTGGAAATCTGGAAAATCCTTCTTTCTTGCTAGCCGACTGGTCTAATTTGATTTGGGACATGTTGTTTCGAAAATTTTGGTGTCAATCACCTACCAAATGTATAATAGATGTTTCTAGGACCTTGGTTTCACAAATGAACGAAAATGGGACTGATTTCATGGTGCAAGATGTTTTGAAAAGAAAGGAAAGCAAGAAGACAGATTTGCTTTGAAACATTTTACGAACTTCAGTCGTTTTGTTAACTGCCTTCCCACGTAAGTTTTTGAATCAAATTTGATAGAGGAGTATTCCTCATATGGACGTTGAAGTGTACCAATTTTGGTGTCATTCTAAGACTTTTTTGATATACAAATAAGATCCCAAAGTTACCTTTCAAATCTGGAAAAATGGACCGAGCGGTCCTTGTTTTTAACCAACTTTGAGCTGCTATATCTTGGCTCTTAAAACTCCGATTCTAGTTCTGTTTGTTGTTTTTAAAACTTTGATTGGAACTCTAATAGTGTTGTGAATTTCAGAGACTAGTTCACTTTCTGTGAATTTTTTCGAATTTCCAAAATTTACCAAAAACCAAGACTGAAACTGTCTTATAGGTTCAAGTCAGCCACTTTGGGCTGAAATTTGAATGTCTTCCATTTATAATCTTGGAAAATTTCTTCTAAGAACTTTTAGTACTTCGATCCAAGATTCCAACGGTGTAAAGTTCTCTATTTTTCGACGTGCCAAACTCCAGATTTGATTTTTCTAAAGATTGTCGTGCAAAGCTGAAATTTGCCGATTACTTAGAAAATGCAATTTCGGGAACTTGATTTCTTTTCTCGATATCGATTGAACGTTTTGAACTTGATTTCATGGAAGATGCTAGTCTCCCTTCGGACTTTAAAACTTCACTCTTGAACCTCGAGTTGAGAGAATTAAATCTCTCTTTTAAAACTTTGATTTAGTCTAAATGAGTGTGCATCCTTTCTTGGCAAATGCATGATTGTGAGTGAAGTTAATTATTATTTGCTCAGGCGCTCAAGGAAACCTTCAAGAGAAACTCGAAGCGAATGCCTAAACACTTGTTTGAGCACTTACTCACTTGTTTTGAATTGGTGAGTGTTCCATATAGGAGTACGTGACTTGAATAGTTTTACGACATGTTTACGGTATGGTCATTATGTGTTTAACTATTAAGTGCTACCGATAATTGCTCCTGTGAACTTTTCCACTGTTTTAAGGCGAGTATGTACTTTATCTCACTCGACCTACTAAAATGACAAATTTCTACCGTCCAACCGATTTACCGATTTATCGATTACCGATTTACCGTTCAACCGATCTACCGTTTACCGATTTACTTGATTACCTACTTACTTGATTACCGTAAATTTCGTGTTTATATGAAATTACGGATTTCTTACGTGTTTAAGTGTTAAGTGTTTCCTATAATTGGTCTTATGAAATTACCACCATTTTAAGGCAAGTGTGTACTTCATCTCATTCGATCTACTAAAATGACAAATTTCTACCGTTCAACCGATTTACCGATTTACTTGATTACTTGCGCATGTTGTAAGCTCTAAGCTGAACTGGATCCTATCTTTGGTTACTAACTTGCTCAAGCCAGGACTGGGTTCGGTCAGGTAGGTTAGAACCCTGGGCCACCGTTTCGGTATTATTCGAGTATTACCACTGTAGGGATAAGGTGATGGCCAGACAAACCGAGGGGATCTGAAGTTATAAGGTGAAGTTGACCGAAATGGTTCCACAGGAACACCGTTTCCTTTTGGAGACTTTAAGTTGTATTATAGTAGATGACTATGGTACATATTCCGTTGGGTTGTATTTAAGCTTGAAGGTTAACTAATTGTAAGTATGAAGTGTTTTGAAGTACTTTAAATATATATTGATATTATTTGAAGTATTTCTAGGTTTGAATTATGGATTGTAGTGAGTCCCGGCGAGAGTTGGGCAGGCGTCCCGCCGATACCCTTAGGTTCGCCCTTGGGAGAAGTGGGGGCGTCACAGTTGGTATCCGAGCTTAGATTTCAGATCTTTGTAGTGTATCTTAGTTTTAAAAGTTTAGGATGTCGGACTGTGGGACTGTTTGAAAGTTAAGTGACCACCTGTAGGGATAAAAATCAGAGCCGCTTCGCGTGGTATCTGCGCGGGGTGAGCTTGAGCCAAGTGGTGTTATGGTCCTTATTATGTGAATGAGTAAAAGCTTAAGTACACTTCTAGATCGTAAGTTGTGAATCATGAATGTGATAGGTATAAACCCTTCATCTTGATACTTGGAGAAAATTAGATATGTATGTTGGGTAGGAATCTTAACTTGGATGACTTACACTTGGGAGCGTACGGCCTGAGTTGTGAATTATCTTATTTCGAATTCTTGTATCTAAGTACTCAAGAGTTGAGGGCAATGTTAAGGACTTGAGATCTCCATTTGCAGGGAATAAGAATGAATCGATATTTGACGTGAATAGTTACAGGAAACCAATAGTCGTTTGGCTAAGATGGCACAATAATTAAGAGAGAGAGGTAGAGAAAGATTGATGGATGGTCCTATGTAACTCAATAGGATCCTAGTGTTTGATATGAGTCAGAAATGAACGAGAAGATTAGATCTACCAGTGTTTTAAATGATTGACTTAGTTGGGTAACTCGTGAGGTTCTCTCTTGTGAAAATTTTAATAATTGTTCTACACGTATCTTGTGATTGGTCCTATGGACATGCTTCAGTTTTTATGAATGTTTGAATTTCCAAAATATTGCGTTGGTTATTTTTGAGGTGACTTGAACTCATTACCTAATTGTTTTAATTCAATAAAAGCACTTTCAATTTTTTCTTGGCCATTATTATATATAATTATATGCATGCTATTCCTTTTCCCGCAAATATCTAAATATATGTATATACATTTTGAACTCGCCTAAGAATTGAAAATCAGGCAGAGCTTAGGCTCGGATCTTTCCTTAAGGATAATAATGAATATTTGTTGTGAATTGGAGAGTAAAAAGAATAGAGTTTTATGTACCATTAAAGTTAGCTCTCGAATTAGAGGTAACGGGTGATAAAGGTGTTGGATCGAAGTTTATGCATATATAACTTGCATGTTTACTTATCTTTCTTAAAAGTGTTTTCTAGAGTATACATTTACTCAAACGCAGCTCTTAACTCAAAATTTTGAGAGAATTTTTGAAATATCCTCCATGTATATGTTATTTATTATATATGTGTTTTGATATTCACGCATTGAGTTGCATGAGTAATCTTCTTAAACATATCTGAGGAAATTGCAATATCTATTGATGATAGTGGCAAAACACGTTATTTGAAATTTCTTACCAAGAAAATTTAGTTACGGATCATGAAGAAAAGTTTGTATCTTTAACCCTAATTTTGACATTTTGAATCGTATTCTGTCACATACATATCCAAAATATATTAAAACCCTCGATTTTATCTTGCATGTTATGATTGACTTGATTTGGACAAATTAAGTCCGAAAATTTTGGTAAACTTAGTCTTCTATTGAAAATATATCACTCTATTCGAGTTTTGAACTACAAGATTGAATCATTTAAACTGGAGTTTTAATTAACCCTGGAGCCAATTATTCTTGTGTAAACCCTAATTTCATGAATGGTAGAAGTCAAGTGTGATAGTTTGTCCTACGACTTGGAAGTAAAACGCATATCGGGGAAATTAAAGTTGATTGCTAATTGGATGAATGGATATTGTGAGATATGGGTTGGAAAGTGTAAGTTGTTGATCGATTTGATAAATATAACTCTTAAGGAATATGATATTATCCTATGTGTGAATTTCGAGGATGAAATTCTTTTTAAGGAGGGAAGGATGTGAGGACTCGAATTTTTACTTATTTTAATGGCTTAATTAATTATTTATTCACCCATTTTCTCCGAAAAATTTATTTCAACCATTTTAAATCCATTTACACGAAACAATGTCTCACTTATGCTTTTAAAACGTTTCGTTAGAAAAATTTATTTTTCGGAGGCTCGTTCGATAAGAAATAACGAGTACACATTTTTCGAGGTAAATTCGATCCGAGAGTGCATTAGTCTTGGAGAATTAAGAATGATTAATAATAGACTAAGAAAAGTTAAGTGAGGTATTTGAGGTGACTGAGTTTAAAAATTTCGCTTTATCACGCGCAAATCGGAAGTTCACGTATATAGAGCCCGAACGGTTAAATGGAGATTTAAGAAACTACTACTAGACTACTAAGAGTGGATAATCACCATATTAAAGGAACTACATTGGAGGTTTAGTGCACAATTGAAACAAACACGAGAGAAAACGGAAGTACGAAACCCTCGCGCGACCACTAGTGAGAGTTGACTTTTTGCACACAACCTAAAGCTACTATTTCATTCCTTCTCTCCAAGTTTCATCACCCAAACAAACTCTCTTCTCACACCCTCATTTTCGGCCAGCAACTTCAAGGGAAGGAGGAAGAAAGCTATCCACTCCATTTTTGCTCATTCTTGCTCCAAAACACTTCCAACTTTGCATCCAACCTCAAAATCACTTGGAGATTAATCTTGGCCTGGAGGAAAGCTTCATCTTGGCGGTTTTCTTGGGAGTTTTAGTGGTGAAATTTCTGGTTTCTTCAAGAGCTAAGAGGTAGCCATCATCCACTTCAAATCTTTCCATTTTCTTGGCTTCAATGGGTTTCAGTTTTGACTATGAAGCTTGTAGCTTCCATATTGTTGTTGTTATTTGGATTGAAAAGGTTGGAGTGGGCTCTATGAAATTCCATTTTGATGATATAGGACTGATATGATGATGATAAGTGTTGTTTGTGTTAATTATGTGATAAACAAGATGAGATTTGCTGGAAAAGTTAAAGGAAAACCAAAGGAATTGCATAGGAAGCTTAGCCAAAAATCTGCCCTATTTTTCTTGAAGCTTTGGTTCGAATTTTTGATACTCAAATGACCTTGAATGTGATGTAGATATGTTGTATAGGATGTGTAGAAATATTCTACCAAAAATCAATTTATTTGGTTGAGTAAAAGTTGAAATTTCAAAATGAAAGGCAAACTGGAAAATGTGTTCTGGGCTGATGAATAGTGTCTCTTTAATTGAACATATCTATCTGTACAGAAGTCAAAATCGAGTGCCGTTTGTGGTATTTTAAACTAGATAGTTGTAGCTTTCCAACGGTATAAAATTCACTTTCTGATTCGAACTGAGTGAGCCGTAGTAGTTCACCAAAGTTACCTGTTCTGTTCTACTGTGCTGTGCGAGTGACAGTGATAAGCTGTGGCTTATCGCTTGAATTCGAGCTAGCTATGAACTGATTTTCAGAACGACATCTTCTGATGAAATGTATCCTTTTGAATCTATTTCCGAACGCCACTAACCATTCTCAATTTCAAGTTATATTGAGTGAGATATGGTCCAATTACAGAACTGCACCAAAGCTGGAAATCTGGAAAATCCTTCTTTCTTGCTAGCCGACTGGTCTAATTTGATTTGGGACATGTTGTTTCAAAAATTTTGGTGTGAATCACCTACAAAATGTATAATAGATGTATCTAGGACCTTGGTTTCACAAATGAACCAAAATGGGACTGGTTTCATGGTGCAAAATGTTTTGAAAAGAAAGGAAAGCAAGAAGACAGATTTGCTTTGAAACATTTTACGAACTTCAGTCGTTTTGTTAACTGCTTTCCCACGTAAGTTTTTGAAGGAAATTTCATAGATGAGTAGTCCTCATATGGAAGTTGAAGTGTACCAATTTTGGTGTCATTCTAATACTATTTTGATATACAAATAAGATCCCAAAGTTTCCTTTCAAATCTGGAAAAACGGACCGAGCGGTCCTTGTTTTTAACAAACTTTGAGCTGCTATATCTTGGTGCTCCAAACTCCGATTCTAGTTTCGTTTGTTGTGTTTAAAACTTTGATTGGAACTCTAATAGTGTTGCGAATTTCAGTGGCTAGTTCACTTTTTGTGAATTTTTCCGAATTTCCAAAATTTACCAAAAACCAAGGCTGAAACCGTCTTATAGGTTCAAGTCAGCCACTTTGGGCTGAAATTTGAATGCCTTCCGTTTATAATCTTGGAAAAATGTCTTCTAGGAACTTTTAGTACTTCGAACAAGATTCCAATGGTGTAAAGTTTTCCATTTTTTGACGTGCCAAACTCCAGATTTGATTTTTCAAAAGACTGTCGTGCAAAGCTGAAATTTGCCGATTACTTAGAAAATGCAATTTCGGGAACTTGACTTCTTTCCTCGATATCGATTGAATGTTTTGAACTTGATTTCATGGAAGATGCTAGTCTCTCTTCGAACTTTAAAACTTCACTCTTGGACCTCGAGTTGAGAGAATTAAATCTCTCTTTTAAGACTTTGATTTAGTCTAAATGAGTGTGCATCCTTTCTTGGTAAAGGCATGATTCTGAGTGAAGTTAATTATTGTTTGCTCAGGTGCTCACGGGGACCTTCAAGAGGAACTCGAAGCGGACGCCTAAACACTTGTTTGAGCACTTATTCACTTGTTTTGAATTGGTGAGTGTTCCATATAGGAGTACGTGACTTGAATAGTTTTACGACATGTTTACTCCATGGTCATTATGTGTTTAACTATTAAGTGCTACCGATAATTGCTCCTATGAACTTTTCCACTGTTTTAAGGCGAGTGTGTACTTTATCTCACTCGACCTACTAAAATGACAAATTTCTACCGTCCAACCGATTTACCGATTTATCGATTACCAATTTACCGTTCAACCGATCTACCGTTTACCGATTTACTTGATTACCTGCTTACTTGATTACTTGATTACCTTAAATTCCGTGTTCATATGAAATTACAGCATATTGCTTACGTGTTTAAGTGTTAAGTGTTACCTGTAATTGCTCTTATGAAATTGCCACCGTTTTAAGGCAAGTATGTATTTCATCTCACTCGATCTACTAAAATGACAAATTTCTACTGTTCAACCGATTTACCGATTTACTTGATTACTTGCGCATGTTGTAAGCTCTAAGCTGAACTAGATCCTGTCTCTGGTTACTAACCTACTCGAGCTAGGACTGGGATCAGTCGGGTAGGTTGGAACCCTGGGCCACTGTTTCGGTATACTCGAGTATTACCACTGGAGGGATAAGGTGATGGCCAGACAAATCGAGGGGATCTGAAGTTATAAGGTGAAGTTGACCGAAATGGTTCCACTGGAACACCGTATCCTTCAATATGTGTTTATTTCTGTTTAATGATAACTGTTTCATGTTAATGTGCCAATGTGCAACCTTGAATCATACATGTATTATGCTCAAATTACTTGATTTAGTAGAACTGCTAGAGTGTCTTGGAACCTCATTGGGCTGTTTAGCTCATTCCACGTTTTTGTTTTCCTTAACAGGGTTCAAGACCGAGAGTACTCGTGAATAGTACTAAGTTGTTTCCTTTTGGAGACTTTAGTTGTATTATACTAGATGACTATGGTACATATTCCGTTGGGTTGTATTTAAACTTGAAGGTTAACTAATTGTAAGTATGAAATGTTTTGAAGTACTTTAAATATATATTGATATTATTTGAAGTATTTCTAGTTTTGAATTATGGATTGTAGTGAGTCTCGGCGAAAGTTGGGCAGGCGTCCTGCCGATACCTTTGGGTTCGCCCTTGGGAGAAGTGGGGGCGTCACATAAGACATAAACATAAACCCATGATCCAAGCTTCAAAAACAAGAACTCAAGCCAAGCCATCAATATCCCAAGTATCTAGGTTATCTAAGCACCTTAATTACATGCATACCCTGCTAATTTAAAGCATTAAAATTCATGACTTAAGGTTTACCTCAAGCTCCTCAAGCTTTGCAAGGTGCACCTTAACCTCCAAGAATTACCTCTCAAGTAGCAAGCCAAGGTTGGGTGGAATCTAGTTGAACTTCTGTGAGGACCCAAAATTTTTCATATTTTTATTTTATTTTACTGGTTTATTTAATTATTTATTCACCCGTTTACCCCAAATAATTTATTTCATCCATTTCAAGTCCATTGTATGCAAAAATGTCTCTTTTATAATTTTAAAATGTTTAGTTAGCAAATTTAATTTTTCTACAGCTCGTTTAGCGAGAAATGGTGAATACACGTTTATCAAGGTAAATTCGATCCCAGAGTACATTAGTCTTGGAGAATCAAGAATGATCAATAGTAGACTAAGAAAAGTTAATTGAGGGATTAGATGTGAGTGAGTTGAAAGTAAACTTTTATCGCGCGTGCGTCGAAGATTTCTTGAAAGTCACACCGCGCGACTAATTAGAGATTTGAGGATTTAATACTAGACTACTAAGAGTGAATAATTATAATATTAAAGGATTATATTGGAGGTTTAGTGTACAAGTGAAACAAACCCGAGAGAAAACGGCGAAACGAAACCCGCGCGCGACACTAGTGAGAGTTGACTTTTGCCCAACACTTATGGCTACTATTTCATTCTTTCCCTCCAAGTTTCATCACACAAACAAACCCTCATCTCTCTCTCCTCACTTCCTCATTTTCGGCCAGACCAACAAGAAAGAAAAAACTCCATTTGTTTAGCTTGATTTCACTCACCAAACCTTCACCAAATCGCAAATAACTTGGAGGAACACTTCATCTAGGAGTAAGGAGAAATCTTGAGGAATTTTCTTGGAGAGTTTCGGCTAAAAATTTCTGGTCTCATCTAAGGTTTCATCTTGAGTTTTGAAGGTATAAACACCTCCACCAAAGCTTTTACTTTCTTGTTTCATTTCTTGGTTTTGAAGCTTGTAGCTTCCTTTTTGTTGTTGTTGCTTGGATTTGGTTGGTTGAAGTGGGCTCTATGAACTCCCACCTTGGTTAAATGAGGGCTGCCATGATGTTTATGTGTGTGTTAGTGTGTTTGTGATGAGTTTTACTAGCTTGAATTTCGAATTTTTGTTGGTTGTTTGGCTGTGAAATTGGTTGATATATGTTTTATATTGTATGTAGAAAGTTTCTACCAAAAATTGTTTGATTTGGTTGAGCAAAACTAGAATTTTCGAAACTGTAAGAAATCTGGAAATGGTCATTCGAAGGTCCAAACAGTGTACCTTTGATCAAACATATCTCTTTGTACAAAAGTCAAAAATCGAGTGCCATTTGTGGCATTTGAAACTAGACATCCGTATCTTTCTAACGGTATAAAAATCACTTGCTAGTTCGATCCGAGTGAACTGCAGTGAATTGATAAAGTCGGCTATTCTATTCTGCTCTGTTCAGCCTGTTCATTTGAATGGAGATGAGAAGTTGTAACTTGTGGCTTGAATTTGAACTACTTGTGAACTTATTTTTGCAATGATTTCTTATAATGAAATGTAGCTTTTGGAACCTAATTTCCAACGCCATCAACCATTCTCAATTCCAAGTTGTATTGAGTGAAATATGGTTCAATTTCCAAACTGTGGCAAAGCTGGAAAACCCTTCCTTTTGCTGGCCGACTGGTTTAGTTGTTTGTGAAATGTTTTATTTTGAAATTTTGATGTCAACCAACTATCAATTGCTTATGAAATGTTTCTTGGACCTTGGTGTCACAAATGAACAAAAATGGGAATGATTTCATGGTGCAAAGTGTTTGGAAAGGAAAAGAAAGTAAGAAGACAGATTTGCTTTGGGAATTTCTTGAACTTTGGTAGTTTTGTTAACTACCTTCCCGTACGAGTTTTTACATGAAATCTGATAGAGGAATAGTCCTCATATGGAATTTGAATTGTACCAAATTTGGTGTTATTCTAAGTGTGAGGACTTGTAAAATCCCTTCTATTTTTCTTAAAATTCCCTTTAATTTGGAATTTATTACTTTACAGTAGCTTTACTACACATTCACTTCCCCAATAGCTACAAATAATCATAGAACCAAGGGTTCTTCTTTTCTTTCATCGTTAAGATAAACTAGGGTTTTTGACGTCTTTTCGTAGTGTGAGTAATCGGTGCGGAGTGTGTACTAAATTTAGTGATTAAGAGTAAGTTTTAGATGATATTAAATGTGTGATTAGAAATAATAATAATCAGTTAGTGAATTATAAATGAAACCCTAGTACATGTGAGTTAGGGAAAAACGGTGTGAATCGACGTTTACCGTTCACTACCCCGATTGAACACTCCACTTGACCACCACTTTATTAACTTAATCTCACTCTCATTAATGCAAAAATATCAGCCCTAATTATCCTAGTGAGAGAGCCGAAATTCTTGACTAAAAAAATGAAAGGAAAAGAAAAAAATTCAAGATGAAATCTTGTGGTGACAAGTGGAAGGCATCCAACCATCTTTGACCCAAACTAAGGCCAAGCTCCTTCACCTTTCTTGGACTTCATTCTTTCTTCATTTTGTATCCATGGTGGCCGAACCTTGAGGGAAAGATAAAAGAGAAGAAAACTTCATTTTCATCTTGGGGCTTAGCTTATTTTGAGTGAAAATCAAGAATCTAAACCGATTAATCTCTTAGCTGGGCACTTGGGAAGCTTGGTGTACTAAAAGTTTGGAAGGAACGGTTGAGGTTTCTTTTGAAAGCATCTTTGACAAGGTATTAAGGCTGGTTTTTCCATTTGCTTTCGCTTAAGCTTGTTTAAGTTTGTATAGCAACTTAAATTCTTCGCTAATGATAGTTATTTAAGTAGTTTTGATGATTATGGTGGATTTTTGAGTTAGGGTTTGTATTGTTCAGTTGTATTTCTTATTGTTTAGATAGCATATGATGTTTCTAAGGTTGGATAGGGAGTTGGGATGGTAGTTTAAGACATGAATGAGAATATAAACCTTGAATTCATCAATTTCCAGCATTAATTCCTTGAACTGCCCTGTTCTGATCAGTTTTATTCGACCATGATGGAAGCCAAATTAGGCTTAGATAAAAACATGAAAGTTGTATGAAATTATGTTATATAGCTGCCTGTAAAATTTCAGCTTGATCGGAATACTGTATCATGTGAAATGACCGAAATACCCCTGACTGCCAAAAGCCTCATTTCGTGGACAGTTTTGAGATTTCACAAGTTTGGTTTTGTTTTTCACCTTGATACGTATCAAATCAGCCTTTGTCCAAAACACAAAACCTTTACCCCTATGTTTCATCTTTTCAATGCATCTTTCCAACGCCTCAAGCGGAATTGTGTAGCTTGAGTTATTACCGTTTGAATTCAGTACTGACAACCAGACTGACCATGAACTTCTGGTTCTGTAATTTGCAAATTTGACCTAGATCAACTATGAACTGGGTTAAGTTGTCTTCATGAAAGTTGTAACCCTTTGTCTTAGCTTCGAAACGGTATAAGGTGCACCCAAATCTGATAAATGTAGCTCTAGTTGTGACCAAAATGATATATGTTGTCAAATCTGCTGTTTAGCTTTTTATCTTCAAAGCTGATTTCCGATTGTATTATTACACTTGTGTTGTAATTGGATGATTTTGGAGCCTAATTGAAGGGCTATGTTAGTAACATTACTTGTGTGTGATTGTGGGGTTGAATTGAGAAAAACAATGAAGCTATAAATGGCTGAAAAATAGGTAGACCCAAAGGGCGTGCTGTCCAAATTTTCACTTGAGGGTTAGGTAGAGATGCTCGCGACTTGAGTAAGGATTTGAGGACGAATCTAACTCGAATTGTCTAAGTTATTCAAGTCTTCTTTCATAGAGGTATATAAGTTAGAATTCGGCCGAAACTTGTACCCATGGAAAAATGAAATTTACGACTAAGAGAAATACTTTTTCTCCATTTCTTCAACTCGAATGGTATTTCAACGTATAATTGCTTCAAAGTTTCAAAGTTTGAAGAGAGAGCATGAGTTTTACGGTTACTCTCTAAATGAGTTTCAATTACTTGATTCTCGTTAAACGAAACGTTTAAGTTTCGAACTTTAAAGCTCTTAAACAATGTTTTATCGCAGATTTGGACTCCAAACACGGAGTAATACCCGAACGTGACCCGTAAATGCACTACATCTTTTGGTGAGTGCTACCAAATATCTGATTGAACTTGACACTTATTTTCAATATTTGACTGATGTGATCGAATGATATTTGATTGGTATGGTAGGGCATGGGTGTACTTTATCGCAATTGCCCTAATGTGATATGTACGTGTTTATTGGTGCAATTGACTTGATATACTTGTGCTTGATTTGTAAGTGCTGGAGTGGCAGCATGTACCACACTCAATCCGAGTGGGAGGTGCCTCTCATTCCCGTCTCCATACTTTTATCTTGATTCAGTCGATTGGAGATGTTATCTCATCGAATTCTTGGGAACCCAAACCCCACTAGCTAGTTAATCGAGTCGAGCCGGCAAGAGGTTGGTCGATTAGATAACGAACCATGGGTATCTAGTGTTGTCGAGTGGAGTGTTATCTCCTCGACTAATCGGTATACTCGAGTATTACCACCAGTATTTTTCTTGGAGTTCGGGCCCGGTAAGGGGTTTGGTTGGTGGACGGAGATTGGAGTTAAGTGTTGCACTACTGGGCTAATTACCTTCTTTGAAAGTTGACGGAGTGTCAACTAATATTTGATCAAGTTATGGTGGAACTGGTTTACCAAGGCAACTGCATCCTTTTACATGAAATGCTGATTATGAAATGTTGGCTGTACAAGTGTATTGCTCATTTTCTTGACTTGTTATGCTCGCTATTTCACTACTATGTTACATTTACTGTTAATTAATGGTCAATTTGCTATTTGGAATATCACTGAGCTATAGCTCACTCCGTTAGTTTTGTTTTCTTTACAGGGGTTACGAGTGAGACGTGAGACGTGTATAGACTAGCGTATTCTAGTTGTTTTGAATTTTGAAATTGTACTCACACTAGCACCCGACTAGGATTGTTTGTACTTGGATTGTAAACTCATTAATGTATTTTGACGTGTATGAGCCTTGTAGTTGGATTTGAACATCAATATATATCAAGTTTGAATTTGTTATGTTTTTTAGTTTCTATGGATGTAAGTTATTATCTCGAGATACGAGTGAGTGAGTCCTGGCGAGAGTTTGGCAAACGACTCGCTAAACCCTAGGGTACGCCCTAGGAGGAGGTGGGGTCATCACAGATAGTATAAAATCTCCGATCGAGCTTGTGTCGGGAGAGGGTTCTTGGACTGTGGGGATTGGCGTGTTAAGTGTGAAACAAATGTCTATTTTTGGGGACCTTAGATATGTATGTTGGGTAGGAATCTTAAAAGTGGTTGATTTCCTCTTGAGCCTAGCTAACTAGAGTGGTGAATTATCATATTTGTGGATTCCTGTACGAGTGATACTTTTATGATAAGTTGATATCCCGAGTAATAGGACGATAAGTCTGGATGGCAAAAGCCAAGGCACGGGGAATATGAATAATCTGGACTTGGGATATATCGAAGATATTAGTGAGATTGGGACCCTTATTATTCACGTGTTGTACTTGGTTGTATTTCTTCACGTTTTGATTAAGTGTAGTGCTTGAGCAATACCGAGGGTTAATGTCCCATAGGATATGTGTATTACTATGATATGAATATAAAGAAAGTATGTTATTTTCAATCTAATATTTTTCGTTTTATGATTTGAAAATGTTTTTATCGAACTTTATTGTGCTTATACTAATATAGATTATTGTTCAAAAGAGGTATGGAGGGTAGACAGAGCCAAGGACGTGGAACTACCCAAGGACGCGGTTCTAGCCGTGGCCATGGGGGTAGACAGGCACAGGAACCAGTGCAAGAACTGAGGGAGGAAAGAGGTGAAACAGTTGAACGGCAACCTGGATCCCAAGCGAAAGGGGGGACCAGGTAGCAACGGCAATTCAGTAGATGACTAATATCCTTGCTCGTTTGGTAGAGCAATAGGGTCAAACCCCTGTGAATCAACCTAGGGATCCTGAAATAGGGCAAGATAGGGCCCTAGAGAGATTCCAAAAGTTCTTTCCTCCTAAGTTCCTAGGAGGACCGGATCCTAAGATAGCGGAGAGATGGTTAGAAACCATGATCAACATATTTGCCGCTTTAAACTGTGCAGAAGAAAGGCAGGTGCAATTTGCTATTTTCCAATTTGAGGGATCGGCCAGGGCCTGGTGGAATGTAGTTAGAGCTAAATGGGAGAGAGAAGGTGTGAGGACTTGCAAATTCCTTATATTTTCTCAAATTCCCTTTTATTTGAAAATTATTTGGTAATTATTATTCATACCATCCTATGGCTAAATCACCCTAGAAAAGTGCCAAAAGTCATAGGAAATTAGGGTTTTCCTATTCGTTTTCAATTCAAGGTGAAATAAGAATTTTCGTGTATCCGCAGTGTATTTATCCGGTACAGAGTACGGATCAAATTTGGTGCTTAAGAGTGACTTTTAAGTGAGAAATAATATGTGATTAGAAGCAATGGTAAAAAGTTAGTGAAAAGAAAAAAGAAAAAAAATCCTAGTACGTGTGATTTAAGGAAAAACGGCTCGAACCGACGCGTACCGTGTACTACCAATTTAACCACCACTTGATCACCACTTTCTTGCCATATAAGCTTATCACTAATTGAGCAAAATATCTTCCCTCTCATGGTTATCTCTTGACCAAAATATGTGGCCAAAATGCAAGGAGAAGAAAGAGAAATTTTTGTGGTTGTAATTAAGCCAAGTGTTGGCCAAACTTGTGGCTTAGATTAATCCTAATCTCTTGTCTTCTTAACTCCCTAAGAACAGCCTTTCTTCTTCATTTTTTCTGCTCCATAGCCGAGACAAGAGAGAGAGAGAAAGACAAAGAGAGTTCATCTTGTTCTTCTCCAAATCTTGAAAAGTTTCTTCTATTCGCGCAAATCTACTCCGATTAAGTTGTTATCTAGCACAAGGGCTACCTACCGGTGTAATTTTCTTGAGGAGCAAAGGCCTTAAACACTTGTTTCTAGTCTCCTTGGAAAGGTATACATGCTAGAACCTTGACTCTATGATTAAATTCGCGATTAGTTGCTAAATATGTCACATATGGTTGAATTATTGATGTATGTGGTGAAATAGAGGCTTGGATCATGATTTTCCATTTTTATTGGAATTTTTACAGCTTTCCTGTAATTTTTCTAGTGCTTAAAAATTGGGGCTTTGATGTTTATAATCTGATATGGGAAGTTAAGGTAGTGAAGCAAGCCAAAAATAAGGAAATTAGCAATTGATTGCAAGAATCCCAGATTTCTGGAAAATTTCAGTTCAGTTCTGCCCGGTTTTAGTAATCATAGTTAGAGGCCGAATTAGGCTTGGCCTAAAACATGAAAGTTGTATAGAATGGTATTTTATAGGTGTATACAAAATTTCAGCCCAATTGGAGTAACGTAGACTGAGAAAAGGGTAAAATACTCTCGCTGCCCTAGGATGCATTCCAGTGACCCGTGTTCGACAATTCATCCAGTTAATCGTGTTTGTTCACTATGATACGTACTGATTTAGCCAATGGCCAAAACATGAAAGTTTTAGTACTCTATCTTAGCTTTTGAAAACCTACAAGAACACCTTAAACGGACCTTGGTAGCCTAATATATGACCATTCTAGTGCAGTACGGTTAATTAGCCGTATAGTTGGAAGTTGGTTCTGTAAATTGGGAATTTGACTAGGTTGCATTGGAAACTGGACTGAGTGGCCTTATTCAACATTGTATCTCTATCTCTTAGCTTCGAAACGGTGTGTATTACACCTCCATCCGATAATCTTAGTGCCAATGGTGCCAAAACTGCAAAATGATGTCAAAACTGTCTTTTGTAAACTTCATTTCCGCACTTGTTATTAGTTTAATTCTTGTTCTTATATTGTCTTGAGCCTACGGAACGGCTATTGAATGCATTTGTGTTGTGTATGAACTTGGGCTTGAATGAGAAATATAATGAAGCCAAAATGGTTGGAAAATAGGTAAACACAAAGGGCGTGCTGCCCAAATTTTCGCTTAAGAGCTAAGTTTCTATTTGAACTTATATATTTTCGATTGGCAAATCCTATGACTGTTTTTCCATCTTAAAACATGATCCTTCTTTAATTGGAAACTCCAAATATTTACTTACTCTTACCCAAATAAAGAGGAGTGGTTTAGGGTTTTTCTTGGGTATTTTGTCCTCCATTTTACATGAATTTCATTAAGGCATTTAGTCTATAATATCTACTTGAATATGAGATGATTTTGAACCATATAAACGATTCTGAAAACAGTATTTCTTAGCCTATCTAGTTGGATTCCGACTTGTCATTAGTTCAAGGATTTCCATTGGAAAATTTTATAACTCTTTTGAATTTGGTTTCTCGCTTGGATTACGAAACCCTAATTATTTCCGACCACAGATTCAAATGCCCTCTTTTCACTTAAGAATCATCTTTATACATCCTACTAGTAATTAGTCGGACTTCCTTTAATTTTACCTAGTTGATTTACTAGATAACTTGTAATATGTTCTCTTGCTTAATTTTAGGTTTCATTGGTGATTGAGGAATTGGACGTTATTTTGCTTGTATAGGTGAGTGTTCCTTGTTTGTTATGTTTCTTGATTATATGGATTGTATATATGACTGATAACATGTTAAACGCTTTCAATGATTAGCCAAAACGAGTTTTCTAGGCGAGTGTATACTTTATCGCACTCAGCCTAAATGATTGTGAAATTTTCAATGATTGAACGATTGAAATGTTACTTGTGCATGAATGTAAGCCTTTTGGCTGAACTGGCCACTGCCCCTTGTTACCGATCGACTCGAGCCAGAAGCGGACTCGGTCGGGCGATATGGTGACCTGGGTGAACGTTTGGTATACTCGAGTATTACCTTGAAGGTTGGTGGAGGTTGGTGGAGCCTGGCCAATGCCCAAGAAGGGTTGAATGAAATGAACGAACGAACGAGGGTTTTATTGATAAATGAACAATGCATTTTCAAACGAATGAAGGAATAAGGGGAATGACAGGAGAACGAACGAATGAACGAACGTATCCTTTTAATGAATGTGTTTATCGCTTTGTATTGTAAATGTTTTCTTGAATTATGGGTTAATGTATTGGGTTTATTACTTGTATATGTGTTCGGAACCTCACTGAGCTTTCAAGCTCATCCCTTTAGTTTTGTTTTCCTTAACAGGGGACGGCGAGCAGGATGAGAGCATAGACTAGCCAGTTTAGTTCTGTTGTAATGGTTCTCGCCCTAGTGCTTGGCACGGGCTGGACGTATGAAGGATTGAGAACCTTTGTATATTCGATGTTTATACTCTCTTTTGGGATGGCAATGTATATAAGTTCCGCTTTAAGTTTTGGATAGTTGCCTATTTATTCTTGTGGTTTTATTTCGATTTTAATTGAGAACTGAAGTGATCGACTGAGTCCTGGCGAGAGTTGGGCAGGCGACCCGCCGAACCTTGGGGTACGCCCTAGGGGGAGGTGGGGCCGTCACAGAAGGGACTGCATGGACCTGGTTGAACTTCGTAAGAGAGTTTAATGAGAAGTACCTTCCACCAATAGTCCAGGAAAAGAGGGAGGATGAGTTTATTAAACTCCATCAGGGAACCCTAAGTGTATCTGAGTACGAGACTCAGTTCACTAAGCCATCGAAGTTTGCTCCCGAATTGATAACTACAGAGCAAAGGAGGGTTAGGAGGTTTGTACAGGGACTCAATGTGGAAATACAGGAGGCCTTGGCGGCAGCACAAATTAATACTTTCACCGAGGTTCTTGAGAAAATCCAGAGGATGGAAATTGCTAGGGCACAAGTAAGGACTTTTCATGCAAAACGGAGAGGTGCGCCTAGTGGAAGTCAAGGGCAGGAACAAGGTGATCTAAATATGCCACCCTCTAAGATGGGTCGAGGAGATAGTGGTGAGAAAATTTTGGGGACACCTATGGAAGTTACTCCAAGAGGAGCCCCAAGTGGAAGGGGACAAGCAAGAGGTGCCTCGTAGGGAGGTCAGACCTCAGCTTCTCGAGTATCTTGTGGGTACTGTGGAAAAACCAACCACACAGAGGATAATTGCTGGCGAAAGGCTCGAAAGTGTTTACGGTGTGGAAGTCCTGAGCACCAAATCACCAATTGTCCATTGATCGGTGATACCCAGCCAGTCGACAAATCAAACCCTAAACAACCGAATGTAGGAAGGGAAAAACCCAGGGTGCCAGTCAGAGTGTATGCCTTAGACCACCAAGGTACGATTCATGATGTCCATTGGCTGACTAAAAGTTTTGTTAATGGTGAGACTTAGGAGCTAGAAAAGGACATGCAAGAAAAATACCCTGAGATATTTACGAATGAATATATGAATTTCGAGGTCGAAATTCTCTTAAGGGGGAGAGAGTGTGAGGACTTGTAAAATCCCTTCTTTTTTTCTTAAAATTTCCTTTAATTTAGAATTTATTACTTTACAGTAGCTTTACTACACATTCACTTCCCCAATAGCTACAAATAATCATAGAACCAAGGGTTTCTTCTTTTCTTTCATCGTTAAGATAAACTAGGGTTTTTTACGTCTTTTTGTAGTGTGAGTAATCGGTACGGAGTGTGTACTAAATTTAGTGATTAAGAGTGAGTTTTAGATGATATTAAATGTGTGATTAGAAATAATAATAATAAGTCAGTGAATTATAAGTGAAAACCCTAGTACGTGCGAATTAGGGAAAAATGGTGTGAACCGACGTGTACCGTTCACTACCAATTGAACACACCACTTGACCACAACTTTATTAACTTAATCACATTATCATTAGTGCAAAAATATCAGCCCTAATTATCCTAGTGAGAGAGCCGAAATTCTTGACTAAAAAAAAAAAGGAAAAGAAAAGAATTAAAGATGAAATCTTGTGGTGATAAGTGGAAGGCATCTAACCATCTTTGACCCAAACTAAGACTAAGCTCCTTAACATTTCTTGGACTTCATTCTTTCTTCATTTTGCATCCATGGTGGCCGAACCTTGAGGGAAAGAAAAAAGAGAAGAAAACTTCATTTTCATCTTGGGGCTTAGCTTATTTTGAGTGAAAATTAAGAATCTAAACCGATTAATCTCTTAGTTGGGCACTTGGGAAGCTTTGTGTACTAAAAGTTTGGAAGGAAAGGTTGAGGTTTCTCCTGAAAGCATCTTTGGCAAGGTATTAAGGCTGGTTTTTCCATTTGCTTTCCCTTAAACTTGTTTAAGTTTGCACAGCAACTTAAATTCTTGGCTAATGATAGTTATTTAAGTAGTTTTGATGATTATGGTGAATTTTTGAGTTAGGGTTTGTATTGTTCAATTGTGTTTTTTATTGTTTAGATAGCATATGATGTTTCTAAGATTAGATAGGGAGTTGGGATGGTAGTTTAAGACATGAATGAGAATATAAACCTTGAATTCATCAATTTTCAGCATTAATTCCTTGAACTGCCCTGTTCTTACCAGTTTCATTCGGCCATGATGGAGGCCGAATTAGGCTTAGCCTAAAACATAAAAATTGTAGGAAATGATATTGTATATCTGTCTGTAAAATTTGAGCTCGATCAGAGCACTGTATCATGTGAAATGACCGAAATACCCCTAACTACCAAAAGCCTCATTTCGTGGACAGTTTTGAGATTTCACAAATTTGGTTTCATTTTTCACCTTGATCCGTATCAAATCAGCCTTAGGCCAAAACCCAAAACTTTTAGCCCTATATTTAACGCATCTGAAAACGCCTCAAACGGAATTGTATAGCATGAGTTATTGCCTTTTGAATTCAGTACTGACAACCAGACAGACCATGAACTTCTGGTTCTGTAATTTGCAAATTCGACCTAGATCAACTATGAACTGGGTTAAGGTGTCTTCATGAAAGTTGTAACTCTTTGTATTAGCTTCGAAATGGTTTAAGGTGTACCCCAATCCGATAAACGTAGCTCTAGTTGTGACCAAAATGCTATAAGTTGTCAAATATGCCATTTAGTTTTTTGTTTTCAAAACTGATTTCCGATTGTATTATTATACTTGTGTTGTAATTGAATGATTTTGGGGCCTAATTGAAGGGATATGTTAGTAACATTACTTGTGTGTGATTGTGGGGCTGAATTGAGAAAAACAATGAATCCATAAATGGTTGGAAAATAGGCATACCCAAAGGGCGTGCTGCCCAAATTTTCACTTAAGAATTAGGTAGAGATACTTGCGACTTGAGTAAGGATTTGAGGACGAATCTAACTCAAATTGTCTAAGTTATTCAAGTCTTCTTTCATAGAGGTATATAAGTTAGAATTAAGCCGAAACTTGTACCCGTGGAAAAATGAAATTTACGACTAAGAGAAATACGCTTTCACCATTTTTTTGACTCAAATGGTATTTCAACGTCTAATTGCTTCAAAGTTTCAAAGTTTTAAGAGAGAACATGATTTTTACGAATACTCTCTAAATGAGTTTCAATTACTTGATTCTCGTTAAACGAAACGTTTAAGCTTCGAACTTTAGTTACTTTTAAAGTTCTTAAACAATGTTTTATCATAGATTTGGACTCCAAACACGGAGTAATACCCGAACGTGACCCGTAAATGCACTACATCTTTTGGTGAGTGCTTCCAAATGCCTAATTGAACTTGACACTTGTTTTCAATACTTGACTAATGTGATCGAATGATAATTGATTAGTATGGTCGGGCAAGAGTGTACTTTATCGCACTTGCCCTAATGTGATATGTACGTGTTTATTGGTGCAATTGACTTGATATACTTGTGCTTGATTTGTAAGTGCTGGAACGGCAGCATGTACCACACTCAATCCGAGTGGGAGGTGCCTCTCATTCCCATCTCCATACTTTTATCTTGATTCAGTCGATTGGAGATGTTATCTCATTGAATTCTTGGGAACCCAAACCCCACTGGCTAGTTAATCGAATCGAGCCGACAAGAGCTTGGTCGATTAGATAACGAACCATTGGTATCTAGTGTTGTCGAGTGGAGTGTTATCTCCTCGACTAATCGGTATACTCGAGTATTAGCACCAGTGTTTATCTTGGAGTTTAGTCCCGGTAAGGGGTTTGGTTGGTGGACGGAGATTGGAGTTAAGTGTTGTACTACTGGACTAATTACCTTCTTTGAAAGTTGATGGAGTGTCAACTACTATTTGATCAAGTTATGGTGGAACTGGTTTACCAAGGCAACTGTATCCTTTTACATGAAATACTGATTATAGAATGCTGGCTGTACAAGTGTATTGCTCATTTTCTTGACTTGTTATGCTCGCTATTTCACTACTATGTTACATTTACTGTTAATTAGTGGTCAATTTACTATTTGGAACATCACTGAGCTATAGCTCACTCTGTTAGTTTTATTTTCCTTACAGGGGTTACGAGCGAGGCGTGAGACGTGTACAGACTAGTGTAGTCTAGTTGTTTTGAATTTTGAAATTGTACTCGCACTAGCACCCGACTAGGGTTGTTTGTACTTGGATTGTAAACTCGTTAATGTATTTAGGCGTGTATGAGCCTTGTAGTTGGATTTGAACATCAATGTATATATCAAGTTTGAATTTGTTATGTTATTTAGTTTCTATGGATGTAAGTTGTTATCTGGAGATACAGGTGAGTGAGTCCTGGCGAGAGTTGGGTAGGCGGCTCACTAAACCCTAGGGTACGCCCTAGGGGGTGGTGGGGTCGTCACAAATGGTATCAGAGCTCCTATCGAGCTTGTGTCGGGAGAGGGTTCTCGGACTATGGGGATTGGTTTGTTAAGTGTGAAACAAATGTCTATTGTTGGGGACCTTAGATATGTATGTTGGGTAGGAATCTTAAAAGTGGTTGATTTCCTCTTGAGCCTAGCTAACTCGAGTGGTGAATTATCATATTTGTGGATTCCTGTATCCGAGTACCAAAGAGTGATACCTTTATGATAAGTTGATATCCTGAATAATAGGAGGATATGTCTGGATGGCAAAAGCCAAGGCACGGGGAATATGAATAATCTAGACTTGGGATATATCAAAGATATTAGTGAGATTGGGACCCTTATTATTCACGTGTATGTACTTGGTTTGAAAGGAAAAGAAAGCAAGAAGACAGATTTGCTTTGGGAATTTCTTGAATTTTGGTAGTTTTGTTAACAAACTTTCCGTACGAGTTTTTACATGAAATCTGATAGAGGAATAGTTCTCATATGGAATTTGAATGATACCAAATTTGGTGTTATTCTAAAACCATTTCAATACCCAAATGATGTGCCAAAATTGTTCTTCAAATCTGGAAAATTTACCGAACTGTCTTCAATTTTGGCCAACTTTGAGCTGCTATATTTTGGCGTTCAAAACTCCGAATTTTGTTCTGTTCGTTGTATTTGAAACCTTGATTGAAATTTTTATTGTGTTACAAATTTCAGAGGCTAGTTCACTTTCTGGGAATTTTGCTGAATTTCCAAAATTTGCCGAAAAATATGACTGAAACTGTCTTGCTTGTTCAAATCAGCCACTTTGACCTGAAATTTGAATGTCTTCCATTTAGAATCTTAGAAAAGTGTCTTCTAGGAATTTTTAGTACTCCGAACTAAGATTCCAACGGGACAAATTTTTCTATTTTTGAAATTACGAAACTCGAGATACGAGTTTTCAAAATAATGTCCCTCTAAACTGGAAAATTTCTGTTTTCAACCAAATTACTCCTTTAAGAACTTTCCATCATCCTTTGTGATTGTTGGACTGTTTTAAGTTTGTTTTCATGGTTTAGTACAAGGTCTCTTTGGAACTTTGAACTTTCATTTCAAATCTTGATTTCTGAAGGATAAACCTCTCTTGATGCATTTACATGGTCATATAACTCCTTTAGTTAATGGTACTTCTCTTCGTACTTAAATTAGGGACTTCAACCCCTATTCTTATGGCCTTGATAATTTTCCTAGAGTTGGCAATCATACAGGTATTTTAAAAGAATGATTTGAAAAGTTTCTTGTGAACGTAATTAGTAATATTCGGAATGTTTTGGCCGAGCTTCCAAGTAAAAATGTGTTTATCTTCCTTATTTGAAAGCCAAAGCTTCTATTGCCATAGCCTCTTGACTGTAAACCCTCGATTTAATCGTTGAAAAAGGACGTTGAGTGAGGTTTTTATTAAAAGAGAACTTGAGAATTTTACTCGATTTACGGATACAAATTGAATTGGTGACTAAAGAAGTTAGTGAGCCATTAGTGGCGGTTTTACTAGACTTTAACTAAATGAGTTTGAAAAATGAGAAAAGCTCACTTATACTTGAAACTTGGGCATTCAACTAGGGAATTTTGACAAGAAACTAATCCTTCATCTTTCTTGATTTTCGTGCCAAAACTTAGAGATCTGTTTAATTTTCAACTTGGAGAATCGTGGACATGATTTGACTCGGATTCATGTATTCTTAGATATTTTCAAATGCTACCCTCGTGGATTAAGTTATTAACTAATATTTGCATTCGATTTGAACGCATTACCTCTTAAGTGAGAGTAGCGGGAATACTACTAGACCTTGGTTGAATACCTAGGTGAATTGTAATTGTACATGTCTCAGGCGATCAAGAGGATCCCGAGGAACTCGTTTGATCTTGCCTCGCTCTTGTTTTGCACTCTTGATTTCGGTGAGTGTTCCTTATACGTGTACTTGACTTGAACAGTTTTGCTACATGTTTACTTCATAGTTAATGTGTGCTTAAATGTTAAGTGCACCTTATAATTGCTCCTATGTAACTGTCCACCGTTTTAAGGCGAGTGTGTACTTTATCTCACTCGACCTACTAAAATGACAAATTTCTACCGTTTAACCGTAAATTTCCACCGTTAACCGTGAACTACTACCGTTTACCGATTTACTTGATTACTTGCCCATGTTGTAAGCTCTAAAATGAACTGGATCCTGCCCTTGATTACTAACCTACTCGAGCCAGGACTGGACTTGGTCGGGTAGGTTGAAACCTTGGGTTACTGTTTCGGTATACTCGAGTATTACCACTGGAGGGATAAGGTGATGGCCAGACAAACCGAGGGGATCACTGGAGTTATAAGGTGAAGTGGACTGAAATCGTTCCAAGTGAACACCGTATCCTTTCAATGTGCGTTTATTTCTGTACAATGATAACTGTTTCTTTTTAATGCGCCAATGTGAAACTTTGAACCATACATGTGTTATACTCAATTTACTTGATTTATTAGAACTGCTAGTGTAGTTTGGAACCTCACTGGGCTATTTAGCTCATTCCACGCTTTTGTTTTCCTTATCAGGGTTCAAGATCGAGAGTGCCCGCGAGTAGTACTAGGTTGTTTTCTTTTGAAAACTTTAAGTTGTATTGTAGCTTATGACTGTAGTACATATTCTTTTGGATTGTATTTAAGCTTGAAAGTTAACTAATTTTAAGTATGAATTGTTTTGGAATACTTTAATTATATATTGAAAATATTTGAAGTATTTCTAGCTGTTGTATTACGAATTGTAGTGAGTCCCGATGAGAGTTGGGCAGGCGTTCCGCAGATACCCTTGGATTCGCCCTTGGGAGAAATGGGGGCGTCACAGGTGGTATCAGAACCACTTCGTGTGGTCTCTGCGCGGGGTGAGTTTGGGCCAAGTGGTGTTATGGTCCTTATTATGTGAATGAGTAAAGGTTTAAGTACTTTTCTAGAGTATAAGTTGTGAATCATGAATGTGATAGGTGTAAACCCTTTATCTTGATACTTGGAAAAAATTAGGTATGTATGTTGGGTAGGAATCTCAAATGTGGTGATTTACTCTTGGGACCGGCCGGCTCGAGTTGTGAATTATCTTATTTCGGATTCTTGTACCCGAGTACTTAAGAGTTGAGGGCAATGCTAAGGACTTGAGATCTCCATTTGCGGGGAATAAAAATGAATCGATATTTTACGTGAATAGTTACAGGAAACCAATAATTGTCTGGCTAAGATGACACAACAATTAAGAGACAGAGGTGAAGAAGATCGTGGCCCAGAGGATCCTAGTGTTAGGGAACGGGAATCATCTAGTTCCAATTAATCTAGTGAAGCACTATTTATGATCTTTTGTAATGGGACGATGGGAATAGGACTTAAGAGTTTGTGCCTTGGAAATGCATGTACTTTTGTTAATCACTTGTTTACTCTTGTTTACTGACCTTGACTTGGTATGTGTTTTATTTGACTGTAACTTGTGTTATGATCTGATGAACTCTAGTTTGTGTTTGACTTGTACGGTGATAATGTTATTTGTGCAAGTGATTTCTTTTTTTTATTTAGGGTTGTTACTGGTATGTGTGTGTAGTTCAATTGTGGTTTAGTGTGGGGGTTATGTATGTGCATCTAAATTAGCTGTGAGTATGGAAACTAGAGGACAACGTCAGGGACGTCAACCCAGACAACCCCGAAACCAAAGGGTAGATAATGAGTCTGCTACTGATCAAAACGCCGAGCCAAGGGTTAGGGGAGGAGATGACCAAATGGAATTAGTTTTAACTCGCATGACGAATGTACTAGAGCTTTTGGTAGCTCAACAGGGCCAGGGGGTTGGACAAGGAAACCAACGTGGAAACGATGAGATAGGGGAGGATCGAGCTTTAGAGTGGTTTCAGAAATTCTTCCCACCCAAATTTTCTGGAGGACCTGATCCAGAAGTGGCTGAAAATTGGTTAGAAAATATAAGGAATATATTTGATGCCTTGAACTACACTGAAGAAAGACAAGTCACTTTTGCTGTATTTCAACTTGAGGGAGCAGCTCGAGCTTGGTGGAATGTTATAAGAAACAAGTGGGAAAGAGATCAAACTCCAAGAACTTGGATAAACTTTGTATGAGAGTTTAATGAGAAATTTCTGCCTCCACTAGTCCAAGAAAAGAGAGAAGATGATTTTATAAAGCTTCGTCAAGGAACTTTGAGTGTGGTTGAATATGAAACACAATTCACAAAATTATCTACATATACTCCAGAAATGGTGGCAACAGAATGGAAGAGAATAAGACGATTTATTCAAGGATTAAATTTAGAAATCCAAGTTGCCCTTGCCGCATCACAGATTGAAACATTTAGTGACGCTCTCAAGAAAGCACAAAGGGTGGAGAGTACAAAATTCCAACTGAGAACCTTTCAAGCGAGGAAAAGAGATGTATCCGAGAGTGGTCACTACCTTGAAGTACCAAGAGAAGTTGGACCGCCACCTAAAGTTAGAAAAGGGGTGGATGGAGTAAGACTACCACTTCCTTCACCACTCATGATAAAGAAATCAGAAGGAATTATGTCACGAGTAGCTCCAGTAGGACAGGTACAATTAAGGGAAACTTCTCAAGCAAGTCAAGTCACAACTCCTCGTCTGACCTGTGGATATTGTGGAAGGACGAATCATACCAAAGAAAACTGCTAGGTGAAGGGGTGAAAGTGTATGGGATGTGGAAGCACCAACCATAAAGTTCACGACTACCCAAAGAGGTATCCACGAGAAACTACTATTCAACAAGGAAATAAAACTATCCCACGACAAGTCAATGAAGGAGGAAACCGACCAATGGCACCTGCAAGAACATACGCCATGATCACACAACAAGGTCCCGGGTTATCTAAGGTTATGGAAGGTATGAATTTCGAGGACGAAATTCTTTTAAGGAGGGGAGGTTGTGAGGATCCAAAATTTTTCTTATTTTTATTTATTTTACTGATTTATTTAATTATTTATTCACCCATTTACCCCAAATAATTTATTTCATCCATTTCAAGTCCATTTGTATGCAAAAATGTCTCTTTTATAATTTTAAAACGTTTAGTTAGCAAATTTAATTTTTCTACTACGGCTCGTTTAGCGAGAAATAGCGAATACACATTTTTCGAGGTAAATTCGATCCGAGAGTACATTAGTCTTGGAGAATTAAGAATGATCAATAGTAGACTAAGAAAAGTTAATTGAGGAATTAGATGTGAGTGAGTTTAAAGTAAACTTTTACCGCGCGCGCGTCGAAGATTTCTCGAAAGTCACACCGCGCGACTAATTAGAGATTTGAAGATTTAATACTAGATTACTAAGAGTGAATAATTATAATATTAAAGGATTACATTGGAGGTTTAGTGTACAAGTGAAACAAACCCGAGAGAAAACGGCGAAATGAAACCCGCGCGCGACACTAGTGAGAGTTGACTTTTGCCCAACACTTGTGACTACTATTTCATTCTTTCCCTCCAAGTTTCATCACACAAACAAACCCTCATCTCTCTCTCCTCACTCCCTCATTTTCGGCCAGACCAACAAGAAAGAAAAAGGGAAGGAAAAACTCCATTTGTTTAGCTTGATTTCACTCACCAAACCTCCACCAAATCACAAATAACTTGGAGTAACACTTCATTTAGGAGTAAGGAGTAATCTTGAGGACTTTTCTTGGAGAGTTTCAGGTAAAAATTTCTGGTTTCATCAAAGGTTTCATCTTGAGTTTTGAAGGTATAAACTCCTCCACCAAAGCTTTTACTTTCTTGTTTCATTTCTTGGTTTTGAAGCTTGTAGCTTCCTTTTGGTTGTTGTTGCTTGGATTTGGTTGGTTGAAGTGGGCTCTATGAACTCCCACCTTTGTTAAATGAGGGCTGCCATGATGTTTATGTGTGTGTTAGTGTGTTTGTGATGAGTTCTACTAGAAGAAACTAGAAGAGGAAAAAGAAAGAGAGAAAACCGTGAGAGGGAGTAAGCTGGGCGAATCTGTCCTGCTTTTATCTTGATTGAATTTCGAATTTTTGTTGGTTGTTTGGCTGTGAAATTGGTTGATATATGTTGTATATTGTGTGTAGAAAGTTTCTACCAAAAATTGTTTGATTTGGTTGAGCAAAACTAGAATTTTCGAAACTGTAAGAAATCTGGAAATGGTCATTCGAAGGTCCAAACAGTGTACCTTTGATCAAACATATCTCTTTGTACAAAAGTCAAAAATCGAGTGCCATTTGTGGCATTTGAAACTAGACATCCGTAACTGCAGTGAATTGATAAAGTCGGCTATTCTATTCTGCTCTGTTCAGCCTGTTCATTTGAATGGAGATGAGAAGTTGTAACTTGTGGCTTGAATTTGAACTACTTGTGAACTTATTTTTGTAATGATTTCTTCTAATGAAATATAGATTTTGGAACCTAATTTCCAACGCCACCAACCATTCTCAATTCCAAGTTGTATTGAGTGAAATATGGCTCAATTTCCAAACTGTAGCAAAGCTGGAAAACCCTTCCTTTTGCTGGCCGACTGGTTTAGTTGTTTGTGAAATGTTTTATTTTGAAATTTTGATGTCAACCAACTATCAATTGCTTATGAAATGTTTCTTGGACCTTGGTGTCACAAATGAACAAAAATGGGAATGATTTCATGGTGCAAAGTGTTTGGAAAAGAAAAGAAAGCAAGAAGACAGATTTGCTTTGGGAATTTCTTGAACTTTGGTAGTTTTGTTAACTACCTTCCCGTACGAGTTTTTACATGAAATCTGATAGAGGAATAGTCCTCATATGGAATTTGAATTGTACCAAATTTGGTGTTATTCTAAGACCATTTCGATACCAAATGATGTGCCAAATTTGTTCTTCAAATCTAGAAAATTTACCGAACTGTCTTCAATTTTGGCCAACTTTGATCTGCTATATTTTGGCGCTCAAAACTCCGAATTTAGTTCTGTTTGTTGTATTTGAAACCTTGATTGAAATTTTTATTGTGTTACAAATTTCAGAGGCTAGTTCACTTTCTGGGAATTTTACTGAATTTCCAAAATTTGCCGAAAAATATGACTGAAACTGTCTTGCTTGTTCAAATCAGCCACTTTGACCTGAAATTTGAATGTCTTCCATTTAGAATCTTAGAAAAGTGTCTTCTAGGAATTTTTAGTACTCCGAACCAAGATTCCAACGGGACAAATTTTTCTATTTTTGAAATTACGAAACTCGAGATACGAGTTTTCAAAATAATGTCCCTCTAAACTGGAAAATTTCTGTTTTCAACCAAATTACTCCTTTAAGAACTTTCCATCATCCTTTGTGATTGTTGGACTGTTTTAAGTTTGTTTTCATGGTTTAGTACAAGGTCTCTTTGGAACTTTGAACTTTCATTTCAAATCTTGATTTCTGAAGGATAAACCTCTCTTGATGCATTTACATGGTCATATAACTCCTTTAGTTAATGGTACTTCTCTTCGTACTTAAATTAGGGACTTCAACCCCTATTCTTATGGCCTTGATAATTTTACTAGAGTTGGCAATCATACAGGTATTTTAAAAGAATGATTTGAAAAGTTTCTTGTGAACGTAATTAGTAATATTCGGAATGTTTTGGCCGAGCTTCCAAGTAAAAATGTGTTTATCTTCCTTATTTGAAAGCCAAAGCTTCTATTGCCATAGCCTCTTGACTGTAAACCCTCGATTTAATCGTTGAAAAAGGACGTTGAGTGAGGTTTTTATTAAAAGAGAACTTGAGAATTTTACTCGATTTACGGATACAAATTGAATTGGTGACTAAAGAAGTTAGTGAGCCATTAGTGGCGGTTTTACTAGACTTTAACTAAATGAGTTTGAAAAATGATAAAAGCTCACTTATACTTGAAACTTGGGCGTTCAAATAGGGAATTTTGACAAGAAACTAATCCTCCATCTTTCTTAGTTTTCGTGCCAAAACTTAGAGATCTGTTTAATCTTCAACTTGGAGAATCGTGGACCTGATTTGACTCGGATTCATGTATTCTTAGATATTTTCAAATGCTACCCTCGTGGATTAAGTTATTAAGTGATATTTGCATTCGATTTGAACACATTACCTCTTAAGTGAGAGTAGCGGGAATACTACTAGACCTTGGTTGAATGCCTAGGTGAATTGTAATTGTACATGTCTCAGGCGATCAAGAGGATCCCGAGGAACTCGTTTGATCTTGCCTCGCTCTTGTTTTGCACTCTTGATTTCGGTGAGTGTTCCTTATACGTGTACTTGACTTGAACAGTTTTGCTACATGTTTACTTCATAGTTAATGTGTACTTAAGTGTTAAGTGCACCCTATAATTGCTCCTATGTAACTGTCCACCGTTTTAAGGCGAGTGTGTACTTTATCTCACTCGACCTACTAAAATGACAAATTTCTACCGTTTAATCATAAATTTCTACCGTTAACCGTGAACTACTACCGTTTACCAATTTACTTGATTAGTTGCAAATGTTGTAAGCTCTAAACTGAACTGGATCCTGCCCTTGGTTACTAACCTGCTCGAGTCAGGACTGGGCTCGGTCGGATAGGTTGGAACCCTGGGTCACCGTTTCGGTATACTCAAATATTACCACTAGAGGGATAAGGTGATAGCCAGACAAACCGAGGGGATCACTGGAGTTAAAAGGTGAAGTGGACCGAAATCGTTCCAAGTGAACATCGTATCCTTTCAATGTGTGTTTATTTCTGTACAATGATAACTGTTTCTTTTTAATGTGCCAATGTGAAACCTTGAACCATACATGTGTTATGCTCAATTTACTTGATTTATTAGAACTGCTAGTGTAGTTTGGAACCTCACTGGGCTATTTAGTTCATTCCACACTTTTGTTTTCCTTAACAGGGTTCAAGATCGAGAGTGCCCGCGAGTAGTACTACGTTGTTTTCTTTTGAAGACTTTAAGTTGTATTGTAGCTTATAACTGTAGTACATATTCTTTTAGGTTGTATTTAAGCTTGAAGGTTAACTAATTTTAAGTGTGAAATGTTTTGGAGTACTTTAATTTTTTATTGAAAATATTTGAAGTATTTCTAGCTTTTGTATTACGGATTGTAATGAGTCCCGGCGAGAGTTGGGCAGGCGTTCCGTGGATACCCTTAGGTTCGCCCTTAGGTGAAGTGGGGGCGTCACAACTTCCTCCAAAATCTTTCCACCAAAGCCCTTAATCCTTCCTAAGTGTCACCTTTTATGGAGTAGTTTGCAAGATTAATGGTTAAAACTCAAGATTCAAACAAGATTGGAAGTTGGAAGTTGAAACATTTCTCTCTTTTCCTCACTCAAAATTTCGGCCAAAGGAAAGGGAAAGGTGATAGAATTTTTTGCCAATTTTTTTTTTTTGTTAATTAAAGGGTTAAGAAAGGTCTTAGCCAAGGTTAAAGGACCATCACAATTGTGCCAAGTGGTTTGCTATGGTTAATCCTCATCTAATTGTCTTCCAATCACTAAAATATCTATCCAACCTCTAATTATCCCTTAACACCTTATAAAATGATTTTCGTTTACATAAAAATCTTTCTAATCTTCAAAAATTTATCGCACGCACCTCACTAGTGGGTCCTACTTATATAATGCATTGCGAACTTAACATGTATTAACTTATACAAGGAAAATGATTTAAAAATTTGATTCACTTATAAAAAATATTTAGGAAATTAAGGCAGTAATTTAAAGTAAAGAAAATGCATTCAAAGATATAAAATAAAATATAAATTAATTTTTCGAGTCCTGGCACTCTCTCCCCATAAAAGATTTCGTTCTCAAAATTCTCACTTTCTATCACCCTTGTCAACTCTAAAGACGGTTGTCCATAAATAGCATAGGTTTTAGCTAGTTCTCGAGATCTGTTGCCTCCTTCCTTTGCTTGTTTAGAGACATCTTTATCCATTTGCTGAGGAGCACTCTCTCTTCATTGATTTTTTGGACAGTTTACACGTTGATGATCTGCACTTCCACAAATCAAACACTTTCACCATTTTTTCCAACAGTTTTTCTCAGTGTGATTAGACGTCCCACAATATCCACTTAGTCTTTACGACATTCCCCCATGATCAGGCTGCTCTCTTAAACTGAAATACAGCAAATATCACCTGCCTTTCCTCTGTATATCTTAGAGCAGCAAAGATATTTATCATATTTTCTGACCAACTTGCAGCTATTTCAGGGTCAGGACACCCAGAAAACTTAGGTGGAGGAAACTTTTGAAATCTCTCCAATGCTTTATCCTCTCCGATCTCTTGGTCTCTTTGTTGATTCACTTGTCCAGCCTCTTGGCCCTACTGGGGTACTAAACGTTCTAACAAGTCCGTCATACGATTTATATCCAATGCCACTTGATCATTTGTCCCATCCCTTGTTTCAGTGGTTTTGATTAGCCACAGACCCACTCTCTTCCCTTTGATTTTGGGTTTGTCCACGTGGACGTCCCCATTGTTGTCTTTCAGCTTCTATTTTTTTCTCAACCAGTCTATGTAGATGTGCATTAATCCAATATTCATTATGAACATACACACACATATGCATGTGAACATACCAATGACAAGCACATATATTCAAAAATAATAACTGACAAATTAGACTAAAACATTTTCACAAGCAACGTAGTCACAATCAATTCTAACTACCAATTAGGCTCAATCAGAGCTATTTAATCAACACAAGTTGAAACCAAAAGTCACACACATTCATGTTGAAGGCATTAAACACATTAAACAATTCTCACTTCCAACCCCATTATCCTTTTCACACAAGTCAAAATCAATGGTCACTAGATCATATCATAACAGATCCGATCAACTCTATCTTTCTAAAACAAAAATCTGTCAACGACAGTTGCGGGAAAACTATACTTAATCAAGCACTCCAAGAGTCACTTCTAGTTGCGGCCAAATATATTCGAATCTCAAAATCTTAAAGGGATACTTCAAACGAAATGAGAGCTTCATAAGTCTTCAAGTCAAAGATTCGACTCCTAGATATCAAATTTTACCGTTATCTAAGAAACTCATCATTTATTCTTGAAATCAACCCCTCAAAATCCTCTTCTTTCACCGCCAATTCCTAGATAAGAAACGCGCAAAGAACTTGTCTTCAAAACCAATGAGATCATAGATGTTCAATGTTTCACTTAACAGCCACATTAGTCCCACAGTCCGGTATCCTTAACTTTCAGTTTAGGATACTCTACAGTGATCTGCAGTCTAGGCTCTTATACCAACTGTGACAGCTTCACTTTTTCCAAAGGCGAACCAGAGGGGTCAACGAACCGCCTGCTCAACTCTCGCCAGGACTCACTATAATCCATAGCAGGAATTACTTGAAATTTCTAAACTAACTAAAATAATATTCATTACACCCCCAAAATAACATTTACATACATCCAAAAGCTATTACATAGGTTCGCGTACAAAAGAATCATCATTCGGCGTCTATCTTAATTACAATCCAAAAATATATACACTACAGTCATTTCTACTAAAATAAAAACTTAAAGTCTCTCAACACATTCCAACAGTATTCTTGAGCACTCTCGGATCCGAATCTTGTTAACAAAAATAAAACGTGGGATGAGCTTACGTCGAGTGAGCATTCCAGGTAAACAAGCAAAATAAGAGAATAACACAATTTAACATGTAAGCATGTTTTTCCAAGTAATATAGGTTCAAGTAAATCGATACTCAACTTTAGAAACTGGTAGTGGAACAACTAATTGTAATAGGAATCTTTCAATATAAAATACTTGATAAACAATAACATTCATACATGCATTCAATCATTCGTTCAAGTAAATACAAGAATGAACAATAATTTAAACATTAAAAGGATACGGGGCTCACAGGGAGCAACATTCACCTTATAACTGTCAATAAAAAATCCCCTACATTTTACCACCATATAACCTCCGAACTCCCACCTTATATCCTCCGTAAGATCAACAATCCCCTCATTTAACGTTCACCTTATGCCCTCCAAAAATAAACAATCCCCTCATTTAACATTAAACATTAAACATTGTACTCAATGCCTTTTGTCAAAGAGTTTTGAGCATTGCACTTAACATTGGTAAGTTATAAACCGAAAGCTGTCCAGCTGATCCGATCTCGCAAATGGGGGGGTCTCGGATAGGGTGCCAGCATAGGGTTAAGCCAAGTAATATAGGTTCAAGTAAATCGATATTCAACTTTAGAAACTGGTAATGGAACAACTAATTGTAATAGGAATCTTTCAATGTAAAATACTTGATAAACAATAACATTCATGCATGCATTCAATCCTTCATTCAAGTAAATATAATGATGAACAATAATTTAAACATTAAAAGGATACGGGACTCACAGGGAGCAACATTCACCTTATAACTGCCAATAAATAATCCATTACATTTTACCACCTTATAACCTCCGAACTCCCACCTCATGTCTTCCGAAAGATCAACAATCCTCTCATTCAAAATTCACCTTATGCCATCCAAAAATCAACAATCCCCTCATTTAACATGAAACATTGTACTCAAGACCTTTTGGCAAAGATTTTTGGGCTTTGCACTTAACATTGGTAAGTTATAAATCCAAAGCTGTCTAGCTGATCCGATCTCGTAAATGGCGGGTCTCGGATAAGGTGCCAGCATAGGGTTAAGCTCAGTTTAGCCGATGCGATAAAGTACACATCGGCCTACATTCTTGCATATTTGTCATGCATTTATGCAATGTGAACATGTACTCATAGCAAATTAACAAGACAAGAAAATCACAACCGTCATTCACTTATTAATATGTCATTCAAAGGAGAGTACTTAAGCAAATAATAGCATTTTCTCAAGTCATGCATAATCAAATAACATGCATCAGAGCACTCACCGACAAAGCAGAGCAAATCAAATGGTCCCATCAAGGTTATCCTCATTTTCCATATTAAAACCTATATTCAAGCAAGTGCGAAACTTTAAGATTCCAACTAGAGCAACTAAACAAAGGAAGGAATGATCGAGAGAGCTACTAGAGCGACTCGACTTCGAAGCGATCAATGACTCAAAAGAGATTTCAAAAGGACATAAGTTTTAAAACCTACGCGAAGGTGCAAGTTCGAGGAAATCACCAATACACGTTAGTTTATGATTCAAGCAAGGTGTGGCGTGAAAAGAATGTTACTCGGATCAAAACTAAGAGCAACAGTAAATACATGAAAAGGGTACAATTGCTGGAAACTTCCAGTTTTTGGCAATGAAAGATAGCTAATTTTCACTCCCTTTGAGTAATCGGTTTACGACCAAATCGACGCACAACTCTAGTATTATGTATTGGCAAATAGTACAAGCGATTTCAAGTCTAACCTATCACGAATCGAAGACGAAACAAGGCCAAAATAGCAGCCCTATTCAACACTCGAAAATCAGGAAATTCAACTCAAAAACCAATCAAAACTCAAGTTTTCTTCAAGTTAAATGCATGGTTTTCGCTACAAATTAGTCTACAAGAGGTCTACTAAGTTTATAACACAAGTTTGAGCCAAACTTTCATCAAAACAAACCAAGAATTGAAGAGAAATAAACTCAAGAAAACCGGTCAGCATGCATACATTTGGAAACAGAATTTCAGTCCACTTTGGCTTCTAGTTTCAAGAATTAAACTTTCTTCAAATTGATCAATCTCAACACATACATCAAGACTAATGAAGTACCAAGTCTCCCAAGAAAAAACTCACCAAGATGCATCATAAAGTTAGCTAGAAAAGCTGGAAATTGCAACAGCATAACAGGCGGCCAGCAAGCAACCCCAAAATAGAAAATTTCCACCTAATTTTCTTAACTTTACTCCAACAAAACTACTACTCAAACAGACTTACATAACATCCACTTCTAGGGTAAGGTTAAAACAAGTTCCTTGAGCACAAATCTCACCAAAACAACACAAAAATCCTCACAAAATTGAAACTAAAAAATTCGGCCAGCCCAAGCATAAATTCCAACTTGTGATTGTTCAATTTTTATTTCATGTGTACCAAGTTAACTAAGCTTACTTTAGCCATGATTCTCATGCTAACACAACCAAGAAAACCTAAAGAAATCCTCACCTAATACACCTAACCATATATCAAACACATAGAAGGCATAAACATAAATCCATGATCCAAGCTTCAAAAACAAGAACCCAAGCCAAGCTGTCAACAACCCAAGTATCTAGGTTATCTAAGCACCTTAATTACATGCATACCCTACTAATTTAAAACATTAAAATTCATGATTTAAGATTTACCTCAAGCTCCTCAAGCTTTGCAAGTTGCACCAAGAACTCCAAGAATTACCTCTCAAGTAGCAAGCCAAGGTTGGGTGGAATCTAGTAGAACTTCCTCCAAAATCTTTCCACCAAAGCCCTTAATCCTCCTTAAGTGTCATCTTTTATGGAGTAGTTTGCAAGATTAATGATTAAAACTCAAGATTCAAGCATGATTGGAAGTTGGAAATTGAAGCATTTCTCTTTTTTCCTCACTCAAAATTTCGGCCAAAGTAAAGGTGTAAGACCCGAAGACAACCTAATAGGGGGTGAATTCGGTTGATTATAAAAACTAAACAAATTATGGACACCTTTTTGTTCAATATGAAATTTACCCTCTTTTGTAGGTGACCACACAATGAAACAATTAGTAAAAAAGTAAGATTGCTTGGGAGTAGAATAGATAAGCAATTTAAAAATCACAAGATAACAATAAGTAAATAAGAAGGAAAGAATTGCAAACCAATTGACTACCAAATTCCTCTTGAGCTTGTAGACAATGAATTAGAAGGAATATCATCGAGTTTGAAGTATCCTATTGGACGTCCGATGCTTGCGTCCGATCGAGGTCAGTGAGTTACGGGGAATGTCTTATTTCCTTTGGACGTCCGGTGATGGAGTTCTTCATGCGTCCGAAGTTGTGCAATGATTGTCGGACGTCCGATCCTGTCTTCACAAGCGTCCAATAGCTTTCAGCAACCTTTGTTTCTTTCAATTGCACTTGATCTTTGAATCTGATTTACTTCATAACTGAAAGTATATCTTGAAGAGATATTAGTATCATCCATTTATTTTGTAAACATCAAAAGTTAGGGACAAAGATCAACAATCTCCCCCTTTTTGATAATGACAAAACAATGGATGGAAGAAAGAAAAGAGATTGAGCATAAGGTCCCCCTTACTCATTGCATCCAAAATTTTAAATTTATAATAACTCCCCCTTACACATAGCATCCATTCCTCCCCCTTTTTGTCATCATAAGATGGGAGTAAAAGTTAGCAACCATAATCCGGCAACAATAACAGAGAATCCAATATTCCAAACAAAAACAGAAAAATGATACCAGAATTCAGCAATCATCAACATACCAACATTCAACAATCATCAGCCAAATCTTTATCCTCCTCAATAGCAGTCACTTTACTTTCTCAATTTTTGGACAAGGCATTTAGGATTTTTCTATTTTTCTCACCTAGAGAGTATTCCTTTTCCAACACTTCTAAATCCTTAATGAGATCATTGAATCTACAATACATTTGATCAATATTTTCATGAGGTTCCATCTTAAATGATTCATATTTGGTAACTAAAATAGATTTCTTTTATTCTCTAACATTCCCATTACCTTCATGAATTTCTTTTAGTTTGTCCCAAATTTCTTTAACTGACTTGCAACCCTTGACTCTAATAGATTCATGTGAGTCTAAAGCACTATATAACACATTCATGGCTTTTGCATTTAAGGTGAGATGAGCTCTATCAACTGCAGTCAATTCATTTCTAATTTTTAGTCTTGATCTATGAGTAATATCATCTACTATAGAGGCATCATATGGATTTTCATTAATAATAAACCACAATTCAATATCAATCGATTGCAAGAAGATAATCATTCTTTCTTTCCAACTCACATAATTCGACCCATTAAACATAGGTGGTCTAATCACAGATTGTCCTTCCAAAAATATGACATTGTTGGTTGTCATCTTTACTCCTAAGCCGCTTGAGCTTAATCTTTAGGAGACCAAGCTCTGATACCAATTGTAAGACCCGAAGACAACCTAAGAGGGGGTGAATTAGGTTGGTTATAAAAACTAATCAAGTTATGGACTCCTTTTTGTTCAATATGAAATTTATCCTCTTTCCTAGGTGACCACACAATGAAACAATTAGTAAAAAAGTAAGATTTCTTGGGAGTAGAAGAGATAAGCAATTTAAAGATCACAAGATAACAATAAGTAAATAAGAAGGGAAGAATTGCAAACCAATTGACTACCAAACTCCTCTTGAACTTGTAGATCAATTTATGGAACAAACTTCTTCAAATTGATGAAATACAACCAATCTTGTGTACAAAGAAATGTTCACTTCCTCCTTGCCCGAAGCTCCACTCGGTCAAATTAGGAAGTTTTACTATCCCTCAGGACAACCCTCACAGAGCTACATTATTGAAGTATTCACTCACAAATGAAAAGTTTACAACGAACTTCACACCACCAAGACTACAAATCTTCCTTGAAAAGTATTTTCTCACTAAAATCACTCTAGATCTTTTGTATCTTTAGTGTGCAAAAGTTGTTTGAAGATTTTGACCATGCCCTATTTATAGGAGATCAAGAAAGTGCTTTATTAATACTTCCAACGGATAGAAAGTAGCTGAAAAGTCAACTAACCGTTGGAGAATCGGACGTCCGGTAGTCTGGTTTCTTCCGTCCGATAGCAGGCAGTGAGTTTAAGAGATTTTCTTCAATTCTATCAGACGTCCGGTGCTTGCGTCCGAAAGCAGACAATGAGTTAAAAGGAATATCTCAATTCTATCGGATACCCGATATTGTCTTTGTGAGCGTCCGACAGCTTTCGTCGAGTTTGAAGGATCCTATAGGACGTCCGATGCTTGCGTCCTATCGAGATCAGTGAGTTAGGGGGAATGTCTTATTTCCTTCAGACGTCCGGTGACGGAGTTCTTCATGCGTTTGAAGTTGCGCAATGATTGTCAGACGTCCGATCCTGTCTTCACAAGCGTCCGACAGCTTTCAGCAACCTTTGTTTCTTTTAATTGCACTTGATTTTTGAATCTGATTTGCTTCATAACTGAAAGTATATCTGTCGCGCCCCACTTTTTGAGTATGTGAAAGTAGTGTGTGGGATATGTATGTGAACGTGTGTGAAAATGAAAATAAAAGGCCGTGGGATTGCGAAATACGACGGTTTGGCCAAACAAAGTTCAAAAAGGGTTTTTGAATGGAAAATGGAGTCGCCACTTGGTATAGAGTTAGGGTGTACCAAGTCACCCAAAAAGTGATTTTTTGGAAAGAAAAGTAAACAAACCCTTTTTAAAGAACTCTTAAGTCTACGTAACCAAAGAAAGGGATCGGGGGTCACATTTGATAAGGGAGAAGGCAAAGGCAAAGCCTAAGGCACTCCCTTACCCTAGCCAAAACTAGTTGCGTGACTTAGCCCTTCTTTTCTTAATTCTTCTACCCAAAATATGTGTTGCATGTTGGATGTGACTAATGGATATGAAAAAAATGCAATCCTAAATCTAAAATGTCTCTCATGAGGCTTTTTGGTCCCAATCACATGAGTTGTGATGGCCAATAAGGAAAACTCTCATAGAGGTCACGGGTAATGCAAATGAAGACCCAAATATGAGTGCAAGTGTGAAAATGTAAGAGGAATGCAAAATAAAATAAAATACAAATACAAATGTAAGTGCAAGTGTGCAAATGTAATAAAAGTGCATGTGTGCAAATATAAGAAAAGTGCATGTGTGACAATTGAGAAAATGAAGGTGTATGTGTGCAAGTGGATCAAAATATGGTATAATGGTAGTAAATTCATCTAATTACAATTGGGTGCAATTTGTGAGGTAGAAAATAAATAAGTGATAGCGAAAGAAGAGAAAGTGTGTGAACATGGCATGTGGAGTAAAAAATATAAGTAGTGAGAAAATGTAGATGAAAAAAATGATATGGTAAAATGGAGGTGCATGATCCTAGAGGAATGCATCAAGTCGGGTACGGGAATGACTTCTATCTTCATGATTTTAATTTTCCCTTTGATTAGAAGGAAGAACTAGCGTGCTAAGGCTATTTTGTAGCCACACTCGCTCGTTTCCCTTACCTAAAGGGGACTCTCAAGCAAATGTACCCTATAACTAGCATGAGGATTGGAGGATCATGCCAAATGTAAAACTAAAAGGAAAGAATGAATGAAGATGTAATGAAGGCATGCAAGTATGTGCTAGCGCGGGGACGGCCCTAATGGGTCTAGCATTGGACTAGCCCTTCACTAACGCTTTTCACAAGCGTTGGACTTGCGAGAGTTCGAGGGGGAAGACCATGACTAGCATTGGACTAGCCACGGTGACGTACATTCATCACATTCATCTACGACTATAGAAAGCAAGTAGACATGCCAATCACTTGTAAACACGTAGCACATAACACTTAGCATGCTCGACTAAATGCAAGAGCCTAATAAACCAAATTAACACGTAGCAACAAAAGCAAGCAATCAAGCTAATGAACCTATTACATTGGCTAACTAAAACAAATGGGGAAGGGGAAAAGTGACTAAAGATGCTCTCCAAGCCCTATCTATTACAAGCCAAGAGGTGTACACATACCCCATAAAAGAATAACTTTAATAAAAGCAAAAGTGAATGAAATGAATGAAAGGAATTAAGGAAAAAACAAGGAAAGCAAAGTAGACATGCAATTCTCACTTAGCACGTTGGATCACATAGGGGAGAGACAAAAAAGATCAAAGAAGTTATACCTCCCTTGAGTCGATGCCCTAAATGGAGTGAAATCACTTAGGGGGTGCTTGGTTGGAGGGTATAGGAATCAAGAATTGGAATGAACCTGAAAATTGTTGCTTGGCTAATGGGTATAGGTTTTGAAATCTTGGAATGATTCATGAAAAATCAGCCACTCTCAATACCCAAGTAGATTGGAGGGTTTTGATGAATCCCACATTTGATTCCCAAATCTTAAAAAAAAATTATTTTTGGGATTTTTTTTAAATATATACTGGCTCTGTTTCTATATATTAATATTTTATTTATTTATATATATAATATTTTTATTTCAATTTTATTTTATAATATGTATATTAATATATATTTATATATGTATATATAAATATATATTAATATAAATATTATAAAAAATTGAAATATATATTTATATATTTATATAAATATATTTATAAATATATATATTTATTTCAATTGATATAATATATCTAATATACATAATTGAAATATACATATTAATATTAATATAATTTATATATAATAAAATATAAATATTAATTGAAATAAATATATTTATATAAATATATATAAACACATATATTTATATAAATATAAATATAAATAAATTTATAAATATATTTTAAACAAAAATATTTATATATAAATATATATTATTTATTTCAATTGATATAATATATATAATATACATAATTGAAATATACATATTAATATTACTATAATTTATATATATTATATACATAATTGAAATATACATATTAATATATATTAATATACATATTATAAAACAAAATTGAAATAAATATATTTATAAATTTATATAAATAAATAAATATATTTATTTATATAAATATAAATATATTTATATTTATAAATATTTATAAATATATTTTAAACGGATAATTAATATTTATATATGAATATATATATGGTGGATGAGTATGTGGGATAAGCATTTGAACGAGAAAGAAGAAAGATATGAAAAGAAAAAAGAAATTAAAGGTAAAAAATTGATTATTAAATTTGATACCCATTCCTTACCAATATTTACCAAGCACCCCCATTTGTAATCATACCTTTGTCCAAAACCCATACTAACTTTTTTTGTATGATTCCAATTACAATTCCAATTCCTAAGCTTGAACCAAGCGCCCCCTTATTTATCCTCCAAAATAAAAGAAAAGGTCAAGGTACCAATTTATTTGGGAAAATTTAAAAGAAATGCGCAAATACAAAGCTCACTTGATCGTAAAGCCCCTAAAGTCATGACTTAAGTGCAATTGAAACAAAGCATAGTAGTCAATTGAAGCAAGCAAGCAATGAAGTTGTAAAATTGAAAGCTACCAAGGACCAAATTGAGAAAATCATTCAATTGGTTGGGTCATAGTGGAACAAGGGGAGACTTGGGGAGCCAAAGTGCAAATTTTCTGGAAATTGTTCATGCAAAATGCATGCAAATGTAACGAGGAAGCCTTCTGCAGCGGAAACCATTCAGCAACTCTTGAAACTTTCTGCAACTTTCGGCTTCCATTTACGCAGGAGAACAGCCATGAACATGAAATTAAATGAAACATGCAAGCTTGTCAACTGATTCCACAAAACTCAACTCAACACAAATCATACAATGGAATACCTGTAAGTATTGTGTCCGATAGAGACCCGAGATTTGTTTCGAGGTTCTGGCAAAAGATGCAGGAAGTGTTGCGGACTAAATTGAATTTTAGTACTACTTACCATCCCCAAACCGATGGATAGTCTGAGAGGACAATTCAAACCCTTGAGGATATGTTGAGAACTTGTATTTTGGATTTCGGGGAGAGTTGGAGTAAATTTTTAACATTGGAAGAATTTGCATATAACAATAGCTTTCACTCTTCTATTCAAATGGCTCCATATGAAGCACTTTATGGTCGGAAGTATAGATCTCCGATTTGTTGGGATGAAGTAGGTGAACAAAGAATTTTAGACCCGACTACAGTGCCTTGGATTGAGGAAGCTAATGAGAAAGTGAAGTTAGTACGCCAGAGAATTCAGACCGCACAGAGTCGTCAAAAGAGTTATGCAGATAATCTGAGGAAGGACTTAGAATTTGCGGTTGGAGATCTAGTATTTCTTAAGATTACACCTCTAAAAGCAAGTTTAATGTCTGGGAAGGGAAAAAAGTTACAACCGAGGTTTGTAGGGCCTTATAAGGTTGTTCAACGCGTGGGGAATGTAGCATATAAGTTGGAATTGCCACCGAGTTTGTCTCGGATGCCTAACGTGTTCCACGTGTCTATGCTTAAGAAGTACCATCCAGACCCTTCTCATATTTTGCAACTGGAAGGTATTGAAATTGATGAGACTTTGACCTATGAGGAGAAACCGGTAAAGCTTCTGGATAGGAAGGTGAAGAAATTGAGGAATAAACGGATACCGCTGGTAAAAGTTCTTTGGAGGAACCACGGGCAAGAGGAAGCGACCTGGGAAGTCGAAGAAGCAATTCGAGGAAAGAATCCAGACCAATTCGCCAATCAAGGTAAATTTCGAGGACGAAATTCTCTTAAGGGGGAGAGGATGTGAGGACTCGCAACAATGTAGTTATTTTAAATTCCTATTACTATCTTATTTAAATATTTAATTGCCCGTTTACTCCAAATATTTTATTTTAACCTTTTTAGACCAAATTATATGGAATTATGACTTGCATATATTTTTAAAATGATTTGTTTCCAAATTTAATTTTTTGAAACTCGTTAAGTGAGAATAGTGAATGCGCGTTTGGAGACAATAACCGATTTGAGAGTACTATGAGCTTGAAAAATTGGAGACTTGTTGTAAGTGCCCGGTACAACCCAATGAGTACAAACAAATTCACAATGATGCACAAAGATATATCAAATTTAAGCACAATAAAGAAAACTTAATTAAAGAGAAAGGATAAGAAATGTAAACCAAATATCAAACCAATAGCCTCTTCAATTGATGGCGATGCTAACCAAGATGTACAAGTGAAGGCTCACTCCTTCCTCACCCCAAACACACTTTGGTTGAGCCAAGGAGTTTTACAACAATTCTAGTTAACCCTCAACAACCTACACTTGAAAGATCACTCACCCAATTAAGAACTATTTTATACAAATGAGGCAACCTTCACCAAGGTTTTACCACTTCAAGTGATAGGTTCACCTTCACCAAGGTTTTACTCCTCCTAGAGAATAACCTTCACTTGAGCAACCTCACAACCCAACTTCCCTAACCCGTTATACAACCAACAAAGAATCTTTCTACTCAAAAATCTCACTTGTAAGCTTGTATTTTGTGTTGGCAAAAGTCTTGTGTCTTCTTGTGCTTTGGGGTGTTTATAGAAGGTGAGAAATGGCTCCAAAAGGCTCTCCAACGGTCAAATATTAAATGCTGTCAAAACTAGCCGTTGGCCTGTCGGACGTCCGAACCACCTGTCGAACGTCCGAACCCTGCGTCCAAACCACCTGTCGGACGTCCGAACCATGCGTCCGAACGTCGTCAGAGAGTCATCAAATCTTTGCGAAATTTCTCGGACGTCCGATGCGATCGATGTGCGTCTGATGCGTGCGTCCGATCCTTCCGGACGTCCGATGCTTCCTCACGAGCGTCCGACAGAGTTTCCTTCTTGATGTTCTTCATCCTTTCGGACGTCCGATAGCTTCCTTTCGGACGTCCCACATGAGTGCCCTGTTTTTGCTTCTTCTTTTGTGCCACAAGAATCTGTTCTAACAAATTGCTCACATAAAAACATTAGCCCAAATCTACATTTTAGTTTGTTAATCATCAAAACCAAGGATTGATCGACCAAGGTCAACAATCTCCCCCTTTTTGATGATGACAAACAAAATGAAGATTTCTTTGATCAAATAAGTTCAAATAAAACTCCCCCTTAGAAAATGCCAACATACAAAGAAATTTCAATAAATCCTACTCCCCCTTTTGACATCAATCAAAAAGCAAACTCCCCCTTTATTTTCCAAATCAAGACCATATAGAATGACAAAACTTTCATGATACCAATTGTAATTTTTTATAGGGTTCTTGGGAGTTAGTACAACATGATCTAGCAATCCACATGGATTTCATACCTTTTCTCATATTTTTCTTTACATAGCAATCATTTTGCATATGTCCAAATTGGCAACAAAAGTGACACATGATAGAAGTATTTTGCACATAGGTGGATTTAATGCAACTAATTTTCTTACTTCTTATCATAGCAAACTTATTTGTACCTTGAAAAGATTTGCTTTCTTTTGTTTGAGAAAACGTTTGTTTTTCATTTTGGAGAAACTCGTTCAAGTCATTAATTCTTTTCTTTAACACATTTTGTTCCTCTAACATTTTTTCATAAAACTTTGTTTTCTCTTCCAACTTCCTTTTCAAATTATTTTTGCAATCAAAAACACTTTTTTGATTTTTTAAATCATCATTTTCCATTCTCAAACATTTGTTTTCTTGAAAAAGTTTGGAGTTTTCTTCCAACAAATCATTTATTTTTGTTTTCAAATCTTTATTTTTAGCATAAGATTTTCTCAAACTTTTATGTATTTTAATCATAAGAATTTTCACATCATCATCTTCATTATCTTCATCACAAGAAGAGTGATAAGAACTTACCTCATCTTCTCCAACGGCCATTAGTGCCATTTGGGCCAACTCTTCTTTTTCTCTTTTTGAATTGCATTCATCCCATGTAATTTTGCAATCTCCTCTTGAACTTCTCTTGTTGAAGATCTTCTTGAAACTTTTGATGTGAGGAGTTATATCATTGTCCACTTCCATGTTTTCATTACCCATGAAGGATGGGTTATCCCCCACTTGAGATGCTTTAAAAGCTATGCCTCTCTTATACATTCTTGCATTTTCTTCCTCTTGCACTTTGAATTTCAGCTTTAATTCATAAGAGGTTAGGGTATCCACAAGAGATTCAATGGACATAGAATTTAAATCCTTTGCCTCTTCTATAGCATTTATTTTGTTTTCCCATTCTTTTGGCAAGGCATTCAAAATCTTTCTATTTTTCTCACCCAAAGAATATTCTTTTCCAAGCAATTTAAGATCTTCAATAATGTCACAAAATCTACTACACATCTCATCAACATTTTCAAGATGATGCATTTTGAAAAATTCATATTGAGAAACAAGCAAAGATTTCTTTTGTTCTTTAATATATATCTTGGTTACCTTCATGAAATACACACAATTTATCCCAAATATCTTTAGCTGATTTACAACCTTTAATCCTACTAGATTCATTTACATCTAATGCATTGTACAATATACACATGGCCTTGGCATTCAAAGAAAGGTATCTCTTGTCTTTTTCATTCAATTCTTGTCTAGTCTTTAATCTACTCAAATTAGTGGTAGAGTCAATTATTCTGGCTTCATAAGGACCATCTTCTACCACATACCATAATTCAATATAAACGAATTGTAAGAAAATCATCATTCTTTGTTTCCACATGCTAAAATGAGAACCATTAAACATAGGTGGTCTATCAATAGATTGCCCTTCTAAAAAAGAAACTTTTATGGTTGCCATGATCTTTACTCCAAGCCGATTGAGCTTAGTCTCAAGGAGACCAAGCTCTGATACCAATTGTAAGTGCCCGGTGCAACCCAATGAGTACAAACAAATTCACAATGATGCACAAAGATATATCAAATTTAAGCACAATAAAGAAAACTTAATTAAAGAGAAAGGATAAGAAATGTAAACCAAATATCAAACCAATAGCCTCTTCAATTGATGGCGATGCTAACCAAGATGTACAAGTGAAGGCTCACTCCTTCCTCACCCCAAACACACTTTGGTTGAACCAAGGAGTTTTACAACAATTCTAGTTAACCCTCAACAACCTACACTTGAAAGATCACTCACCCAATTAAGAACTATTTTATACAAATGAGGCAATCTTCACCAAGGTTTTACCACTTCAAGTGATAGGTTCACCTTCACCAAGGTTTTACTCCTCCTAGAGAATAACCTTCACTTGAGCAACCTCACAACCCAACTTCCCCAACCCCTTATACAACCAACAAAGAATCTTTCTACTCAAAAATCTCACTTGTAAGCTTGTATTTTGTGTTGGCAAAAGTCTTGTGTCTTCTTGTGCTTTGGGGTGTTTATAGAAGGTGAGAAATGGCTCCAAAAGGCTCTCCAACGGTCAAATATTAAATGCTGTCAAAACTAGCCGTTGGCCTGTCGGACGTCCGAACCACCTGTCGAACGTCCGAACCCTGCGTCCAAACCACCTGTCGGACGTCCGAACCATGCATCCGAACGTCGTCAGAGAGTCATCAAATCTTTGCGAAATTTCTCGGACGTCCGATGCGATCGATGTGCGTCCGATGCGTGCGTCCGATCCTTCCTCACGAGCGTCCGACAGAGTTTCCTTCTTGATGTTCTTCATCCTTTCGGACGTCCGATAGCTTCCTTTCGGACGTCCCACATGAGTGCCCTGTTTTTGCTTATTCTTTTGTGCCACAAGAATCTGTTCTAACAAATTGCTCACATAAAAACATTAGCCCAAATCTACATTTTAGTTTGTTAATCATCAAAACCAAGGATTGATCGACCAAGGTCAACACTTGTACATTAGTTTTAAAATAGATATTTTTATATTTAAGTGTTCAAGTGTTAGTTAGTTATATTATCGTCATAAGAAATTCTTCGAGATTCCACTTTATCGCACACAAATCGGTACTACGCGTTTTGCACGCGCGATTAATTGAGGGACTTTAGACCCTTATTTTTAGACCCTTAAGAGTGAATAATAATAGTATGAATGAAAGTACATTAGAGGTTTAGTGCACTAGTGAAATAAACTCGAGAGGAATCGAGGAGTTGACTTTTGCACAATTTGGAGCCACACATTAAAGCTTCTCAAGAAAGCTTCATTGCAGCCCAAACACTCTCCTTTCTCTCTCTCATTCCAGCGGCCAAAGGAGGAAGAAAAACAGCCCACATTTCTTCTTTAATTCACCTTCAAATCTTCACCAAATCACCTCAAATTTTACGTACAACTTGCAAAACACTTGGTGAACAACCTCAGTTGGGAAAAGAGCTTGCTTTCCATGGTTTTCTTTAGCTATAAAGGGCCGAAAATTTCTGCTTGAGTCACCAACAAAGGTAATCAACGATCAACCTTTCAATTCTTGGTTTATAGAAGATATCTTGCACGTATAAGCTCATATATTCATGTGGGTAGCTTTATTTATGTTGGAAATTTGGTGTGTGGGCTCTGTTGTGAGGACCCGAATTTTTCTCACTTATAATTCTATTTTTATGGCTTAATTAATTATTTGCCCTCCCGTTTTCTTCGAATATTGTTTTCTAACCTCTTTAGAGCTAATTTCATGAATCTATAGCTTTGTTATATTTTTAAAGTGTCTCGTTTTAAAAATTAAATTTTGGAAGCCGCTAAGTGAAAATAGTGCACGTGCGTTGGCAACGATAACCGATTTGAGGATACGTTGAGCTTGGAAAAAAATTAGAGATGCGTACATTAGTCTTAAAATAGATATTTTTATATTTAAGTATTCATGTATTAGTCAGTGAAGTTATCGTTATAAGAATTCTTGGAGATTTCGCCGTACTGCACGAAAATTGAAAGTTCACGTATACCGAGGCGGAGCTGTAAATTGGAGATTTGAGAAATTATTCTAGACTATTAAGAGTGAATAATATTAACATGAAAACAAGTGCATTAGAGGTTTAGTGCACTAGTGAAACAAACGTGAGAGAAATCGAGCACGAAACGCGCGCGTGCGCGCGGGAGAGAGAGTTGACTTTCGAGTGAATTGTAGCCACACATTAAAGCTTCCTTTGGAAGCCTCATTTCAGACCAAAATCCCTCTCTCTCCAGCTCTTATCAACCGTGCAACACCAAGAGCCAAGAACCAAACTTGCTTCATCCATTTCTTCTTCATTTCTTGCACAAATCCTTCACCATTTCACTCCAAATTTTAACTACACTTAGTTAATCACTTAGAGACCACATTAAGCTACAAAAGGGGGCTGCTTTCCACGGTTTTCTTGGGCAAAGGAAGAGCCAAAAATTTCTGTCTTGTTCATCTAGCGAAGTAAGTCACGATCAACCTCGATAATCTTGAATTATGGAAGTTCTATTGCACATCTAAGCTTATGCATGCATGTGGATTACTTGTTTATGTTGGAAAAATGGTTATGTGGGTTCTATGAACTCCCACATTTGATGGATGGACTGATTTGGTGAATGATGATGTTATTAATGTTATTTTGGTGCTTAAATTAGTGAAATAATATTGGGTTGTTGATAGAAACTTAAGGATGGTGCAATGACCAAAAGTGACCATTTTGCCCCTGCTATATTCGAGCACTTTGGTGCAACTTTTTGAGGTTCTAATGGCTTGTTTATGTTTTTTATACGTTATAGTGAGTGTGTAAAAAGTTTCATTGAAAAATAACATGATTTGGTTGGTCAAATGTGTTGAATTCCAAAGTTCACCAAATCTGGAAAATTTTCCCGGATTGCCTAGGCAGTCATTTTGTTTCAGCTATATCTTTTTACTCCAATGTCAGAATCGAGTGCCATTTGTGCACTGGAAACTAGACATCCCCAGCTTTCCAACGGTATAAAATACGCATCCTGATTCCACCCGAACAAACCGTACCACTCGTTTGAACTTGACTATTCTGTTTCTCGGGTTCACTGGAAGGCAGAACAGGAACTACAACTTGATGCTCAAATTGGGGCTAGTTGTGGATAGATTTTGAAAATGGTTTCTTCTGAGAAATTGTAGCCTTATGAATTTTGTTTCTAACGCCATCAACCACGCTCAATTCTGAGTTGAATTGAGTGAGTTGTGGCCAAAGTTTGAAACTGACTCAGTTATGAAATTCTTCATTTTGGACTGATCCTTAACTAATCTTGGTTTGGGGTTTGTTATCCGAAATTTTTGGTGTTAATCACCCATCAAATGTACCTTGGGCATATTTTAGACATTATCTGCTGGAATGGACCATATTTGAGATGTTTCTTGGCCGAATGTTTGAAAACGGCAAAACGAAAGTTCAAAGGCAGCTTAGCCTTAGAACTTGTTGTGATTTCAACGGTCTCGTTAACTGATTTTCCGTACATATTTTTCGATGAAATTTGGCAAAGGAGTGGCCCTTATATGGTAGTATATTCATGCTAAATTTGGTGCCATTTCGAGTCCGTTTCATTGCTCAACTAAACTTCCAAAGTTCATGATTTGAGTTGGAAAACCCTTGATTGACAAGGAAATTTTAGTAACTTTGAGCTACCATATCTTGGTGCTAAAAACTCTGAATCTTGTTCTGTTTATTTTTTTTAAACTTGGATTGCAACTCTAATAGAGTTCCAAATTTCAAGGGTTAGTTCGGATCAAGTGAATTTTTCCGAATTTTCAAAGTTGGCCAAAAACCAACCTAAACCTATCTTCAATGCCCCAGAACAGCAACTTGGAGCTAATTTTTGGACCCCTTCCATTTGGAATCATGGAAAATTGTCTTCTAAGAACTTTTAGTACTTTGGAATTAGTTTCCAACGGTACCAAATTTTCCAATTTTTAACGTGTAGAGAGTGAGATACGATTTTTCAAAGTAAGTGTAACAAATCTGAAAATTTCTAAATTTAAGGAAATGGAGTTTTTCGAATTCTCCTTTTCCCTCCGATACCACATGATCGTTTTACACTTGAATTTAGAGATGAAAACCATATTTCGCTTGTGTTTTAGAACCCCACTTGTGAGCCTCGATTTACGAGATAATTAAGACTCATTCTCGTAAAATTTTCTTAGATTGTACAAAGGTACAATCTTCCTTATTAATTGGGATTTATAAGTGATAATTTATTATTAAATGCTCAGGCGCTCAAGAGGACCTTCCAGAGGATCTCACGGGAGACGCCTAAACCATCATTTGAACTCGCTACTTGAATCACTGTGAGTGTCAAGTGCATGAATTTGTTGCTAAGTGTTTACTGCTTCTTATCCGTTATTTGAATTTGAAAATTTAGAGATGAGTGTGTACTTTACCGCACTCGTCCTCTTTCAAATGAAATTATATTCGAATTTGGCTATGTGAATCCATATTCGATTTGTACATAGTAATGTGAATGTGATTCGTATATGTGATTCCTATTTGTGATTCCTATTCGGAATAGTCGATTTGAGCATTGCTCATCGACTTATATTCGTATTCATATTCGGGGGACGCCCAAACTCGTTGGCTAACTTTGCGAATCGAGCCAGCATGGGCTTGGTCGATAAGCTTAGCAAACCATGAGATATTCGTAGAGGCTGATCTATTGGAGAGATCTTGCTCGGCATTACTCGCGTAGTATTGCCATGATATACTCGAGTATTATCAAAATTTTGATGAGCGGGCCCGGTAAGGGGGTGTAACGGTGACGAGATTCGAAGAAAAGTGGTGTATCTACGGATTTGATACTTATGTGGTTGACGGAGTGTCAACGTGAGATGTGATCAAGACTTTGACTCGACTCGACTACGTGGAATTTAGCTTCTGAGAGCTACAGTATCCTTGAATTGTTTCTGTTTATTTTTCCTGTTCGAAATATGAATTATTCGAATTTTATAGCTTGACTTACTATGTAATTTGTGGCTACTTGAATTATGTGTTTGCATATGTGTTTCTTAGCCTCACTGAGTATTGGCTCATCCCATTAGTTTGTTTTCCTTAACAGGTTGGATTGGAAGATTTTGGAAAAGCCGACTAGATTATACTTTTGATTGAAATCTAGGTTATAAATGTTTAGTCGACTTTTAATGGTTGTATTTTGAGACTTGATGTATCTTTTGTGAACGTGATGTAAGATTTGAATATTTAGTTAAGGAAGCGACTTTTCATCATTTTGACTTGTAGTATTTGGTATGTATCGTTAAGTTCGATTTGTATTGTCTTGAGTCCTGGCGAGAGCTGGGCAGGCGTCCTGCGGATACCCTTGGATTCGCCCTTGGGAGAAATGAGGGCGTCACATCTATGAAATCCTACTATGGCTTGATGGACTGTTTTAATGAGTTCTAATGTTATTAATGTTGGATTAGTGCTTAATTTAGTAGAAATAAGTGATATTGTGGATGGAAACTCAAAGGAAGTAAAGAGGAGAATTTTTCCATTTCTGCCCCTGTCAATGCCGTGACCCTTAGAGCATTTTTTTGAGGTTCAATTGATTTGTTTATGATGTATATATGTTGTGTGGGCTGTGTGGAAGGTTTCCACAAAAAATTACATGATTTGGTTGGCCAAATGTTGTGATTTCGAAAATTCATCAAAACTAGAAACGGGTGTCCAGTGTACTCTGACAGTGTTTTTGTTTCAGTCATAACTTTTTGTTCCGATGTCAGAATCAAGTGCTGTTTATGGCACTGAAAACTAGACATTCCTAGTTTTCCAACAGTATAAAATGCACTTCCTGATTCCACTTGAGGGATCCGTACCAACCTTGTAAAGTTACCTGTTCTGTTTCTCGTTTTACTGGAAGCTCTGTTTTAAGCAGCAAGTTGATGCTCGAATATGAGCCAGTTGTGGACAGATTTTTTAAACAATTTCTTCTGAGAAATTGTAGCTTTATGAATCTAGTTTTCAACACCACCAACCACGCTCAATGCCAAGTTGAATTGAGTGATTTGTGGCCGAAGTTCGAAACTGACTCAGGGATTGAAAACCCTCTTTTTGGCTAGTTGATGCCTTAACTTTGATTGGGACTTGTTGTTTCGAAATTTTGGTGTTAATCACCTACCAAACACATCTTGGATGTTTCTTAGACATTGTCTACATAAATGAATCATATTTGAGATGTTTTCATTAGCTGAATATTTAGAAAAGAAAAATTTACATACCAGGCAGATTTGCCTTGGAAACTTGTGGGACTTTAATTATTTTGTTAACCGAATTTCCGTACGTATTTTTCTATGAAATTTTACAGAGGAATAGCCCTTATATGGTAGTATAATTCTGCCAAGTTTGGTGTCATTCTGAGTCCAATTTGATGCTCAATCAAAGTCTCAAAGTTCGTGATTTAAACCTGAAAAATCTTTGTTCAAAGAGGAAATTCAGCAACTTTAAGCCACCATCTCTTGGTGCTCGAATCTCCAATTCTTGTTCTGTTTATTGTGTTGAAAACTTTGATTGAAACTCTAATGGATTTCCAAATTTTAGAGTCTAGTTTGCATTGTGTGAATTTTACCGAATTTCCAAATTTTGTCAAAAATCAACCCAAATCTGTCTTGACTTTCCAGAATAGTAACTTTGGGCTAAATTTTCAATATTTTCCAATTGAAATCATGGAAAAGTGTCTTCTAGGAACTTTTAGTACTTTGGAAGTAGTTTCCAAGAGTACCAAGTTTTCCAATTTTGGACTTGTGGAGAGAGAGATACGATTTTTCAAAGTACGTACAACAAATCTGAAATTTCCTAACTTAAAGGAAAATGGAGTTTTTCAAACTCTCTCTCTTCCTTTGATATCACTTGATCGTTTTGCACTTGATTTCAAAGATGAAAACCAGATTTCTCTTGTGTTTCAAAACCCCACCCTTGAGCCTCGATTTACGAATAATTAAGGCTCGTACTTGCGAGATTTTCTTAGATTGTACTAGCGTGCAATCTTTCTTGATACTTAGGGGTTTTAAGTGATTTTGAGTGATAATACGTTATTAATTGCTTAGGCACTCAAGAGGACCTTCAAGAGGATCCCACGGTGGACGCCTGAACTTCGAGTGACATTTCTTCTTTGTTTACTTGGTGAGTGTCAAGTGTATGAGTACTTGATACATGCTTACTGTTATAAATGATTGGAGATTTTGAAAAAAATGGAGTCGAATGTGTACTTTACCGCACTCGTTCTCATTTGAAATAAATGACTCATGATTGAATTGAATGAATGAATCATGAATGACTTAAATGAATGATTGAGTGTATCAAATGCTTGAATGACATGAATTAGTATGCTATGGCTGCATACGTCGCTGGAGTGAATCTTCTCAACACATAAATGTTACATGGGGGACGCCCAAACTCATAGACCGACCTTGGGACTCGAGCCGGCATGGGCTTGGTCGGGAACCTCGGTGAGCCATGAGAATTTCATGAAAAGCTTGATCTATTTGAGAGATCTCGCTTGGCATACTCGTGGAGTATCACCTTATAAATGTCATTCGGGGCTGGTGCGGTGTACGGTGGACAGACATGAGAAGTAAATGGAGATCTACGGATTGAAAATATCAACCCGGTTGACGGAGAGTCATCGCAGGAAGATATACGAATGAGATTAGCAAAGCAAGTGGAAATTAGCTCCTGAGAGTTACCATATCCTTGAATTGTTTCTGTTTATTTTTCACTGGAACTGTTTACTTCTTGTATTTTATCGGTTTCCTGTTGATTGGGATTGTGACTTGGACAACGTGCTTGCATGTGTGTTCTTGACCTCACAAGCGTTTTGCTCACCCCGTAGATTTGTTTTCCTTAACAGGAATGGGCATGGAATGAGTCTTGAAGGAACCTCTTTTGATGTACTTTTGGCTTAAGGTTTCTAATGTAATTGGCTAAATATTCCGGATGTTGTATATTTTGGGTATTGTTGTAACTTTATGAAATCCGATGTAAGGATTGGATAATCGTTATCTATTGTTAAGTTTGAAAGTTTTTCCGCACTTTCTTACTTTATCTGGTTGTGTTGGCTAGTATTGTGTTAAGCCTGAATGGGATTTGTACCGAGTCCTGGCGAGAGTTGGGCAGGCGTCCCGCGGATACCCTTTGGTTTGCCTTAGGGAGAAGTGGGGGCGTCACAAGATATCTTTCCAATGCATAAAGAATCATCCCATTTGGATCTCTATAGGCTGTAAAATGACCAAAACTACCCCTGACTGGTAAAGCTCTGTTTCAGCTTTTGACAGAAACTTTGTCGCACTATTTTTTGACTTTTTGACTAGGAAGACCAAAGAACTGAATTTAGATGTCTTCATATTAATTGTAGACCTATTCTTAGCCTCAAAATGGCTTAAGACTCATCTTAATATGATGCTTGTAACTCACGATGTAGCCAAAATACCAAAGTATGTCAAAGCTGTCGAACTCTTTTGACTTGAATCTCTTCAAAAGATACCAAAACCTACAAAACAACATAAATTTGCATATTAAACCACACTTTTGTATGTTTTGGATAAGAAATACTACTTGTATGAAAAATAACTTATAAAGGAACTCAATTCTTCCATTTTAACTTAAAACATACCAAAAACTTAACCTAAAACCTAACAAAAATAGGTAAAATAAATGCTAATCAGGAGTTACGGGTACTCGTGGTTGTTTTCATTGGGTGATTTCTTCTGCTAGAAATTTCTTGAGTTTGAACAACAATACAAAGACAATGGAGAATTAGAGATAGGAGATTGGGAAAATTTTGAGAAATTTTATTGGAATCTAGATGGGGAAGAAACAAAGAAGCTTTCTCTCTCTTCATCCTTTGTGACTTTATCTCTATTTGTTTCATTCATTTGTTCCCGAAACCTTTTTTGTTGTAATTTTTGTTTTTGAGACAAAAATTGTTGCAAAATTATAATTAAAGGATCTAATTCTTTGATAAGTTACAAGCCTGCTCCAAATGTTTCCATTTAGTTTCAAAATTTAGCCTCATAGTTACAAAATTCTCAAAAATCTGTAGGACCGCAATGGGATCGTAGGATTGTACAATCCTACATACAATCTTATGGTCCCATGAGCGATTCTAATGATCCTATGCATATTAAGACAATTTTCAATTCATGCACGATCAGAATCGATTTTGCTAATTCAGATTGTAGGATCGTACAATCCGGATCATGATTTTGACAATCATGGATTCTAGCAATAATTCTTAACCTTATTTCTTCAAAAATGATGTGATTTAACTTGGAACCAGAAATGTTGATATTTGAAACCAATGCTCATACTTGAAGGGCGACATAAAGAGGCAAGAGTTCTCTATAAATAGGAGCTTGTGTCTTTCATTTTAAAGGGAAGCTTGAAGAGTGCAAGAATACTCCACAAAAATGTAGCTCTTACACTTTTTTAGTTTTAGGTCAGTATAGTATAGTAGTGTTTAGGTAGGAATATATGTTAATTGCTCTTTTATATTGGTTAGACTAGGATGGAGATGGAGATGACGAAGGAGGGGATGAACTCATATGACAAGCGCTCTGATGTGATTCCTTGATCCACAGGAACCAAAGAGACGACACGCGGAAGCTACCCTTAAACCTTTAGAGGACACGTTGCGACTTCATGTACTTGACCTCCAAACTTGGACCACTCAAGCTTGAATTCGATGGTAGAAGACGCCACAATCAAGTGTGTGTGCTTGATTGATAAGTCAAGAAACAACCTAGGATCAACTCTAGGGTGTTCAACTTAGCTTTCACAAGCTAAAAGAATTTGCCTCAAAGGAAGACGAAATTCTATAATTTCTTTTATTAAATGTCAAAAATTGAATGTAACATCAACTTAGGGCTGTTTATAGCCTTGACTAAACCTAATAAGGCTTGGAAAACATTAAGGGAAACTTGGCCAGCCCATTCTCTTCACTTGGCCGAGAGTTACTCAATTAACTACTAACTAACTAACTAACATTAATAGAACTAAGGCCTACACAGCCAATCCCTAATCTCAACATGAGCCAACTAATCGAGGCCCAATCATCAATCGAAGCTTGATCACTTGCACCTTCAATTGTAAGCAACATCTTGGTAGTCTGGCAAGGATCCTCCATGTCGACTCCTTCAATGCAAGGTTTCTCTTGGGGTTGAACGGCATGAACTAAGGTTTGAAGCAACTCTTTGAATTCTTTTAGCTTGTGCACGTGTCACTGGGTCTTGAGGGACCTTCACAGGGTCTACTTGAACACCACGGGCTGCTTGCTCATTCGCATCATTCCCCTCCTCTTGAGAAGGATTTGCCCTCAAATCGTACTCGTCCCCTGCAAGAAATGGACTCAGATCAGCAACATTGAATGTAGCACTTACATTATACTCACCAGGGGGATCTAAGCAGTCTGCATTGTCGTTGATGCGCTCAAGGACTTGAAAAGGCCCATCTCCTCTTGGTGATAACTTTCTTTGGCGTTGTTTTGGGAATCTCTCCTTGTGCAAGTGTTACCATACCCAATCACCAGATTCAAAAACAAGTTTGCGCCTATGCTTGTTAGCTTGTTGGACATATTGGGCAGTCCTCCTTTCTATGTTGGTGCAGACTCTCTCGTGCAAGGCTCTCACGAATTTAGCTTTCTTCTTGCCATCTAAGTTCACATGCTCAGAAGAGGGTAATGGCAACAAGTCTAAGGGAGTTAAGGGGTTAAAACCATATACAACTTCAAAAGGTGAAAATTGTGTAGCACTATGCACAGCCCTATTATATGCAAACTCTACATGTGATAGACACTCCTCCCATGTCTTAAGATTTTTCTTGATAATTGCACGTAAGAGTGTCAACAAGGTTCTATTTACTACCGCAGTTTGTCCGTCCGTTTGAGGATGACTAGAGGTAGTAAACAGCAGTTTGGTTCCCAATCTCCCCTACAAGGATTTCCAAAAGTAGCTCAGGAATTTAACATCTCTATCAGACACTATAGTCCTAGGTATGCCATGCAAACGAACAAAATTTTTTAAAGAATAAATCAGCAATATGCAAGGCATCATCAGTTTTATGAAATGCAATGAAGTGAGCCATCTTGGAAAACCTATCTACTACAACAAATATAGAATCATTTCCACGTTTAGATCGAGGTAAACCAAGCACAAAATCCATGAAAATGTCAACCCAAGGTTGGTTAGGTATGGGTAAGGGAGTATATAAACCATTTGGGTTGACCTGTGACTTAGCCTTGTGGCACACTTCACATCTTTCAACAACCCTTTCCATATTCCTGCGTATGTGTGGCCAATAGAAATGTTCCTGCAACATAGCTAAGGTTTTGGTGACACCAAAGTGTCCCATTAGGCCACCACTATGTGACTCTCGAACAAGTAAGTCACGTATAGAACTTTGGGGAATGCAGAACTTGGTAAGATAAAATAAGAAACCATCATGCACATAGAAATTTCAAAGTTAGCCTTCCCACAATTCACAAAAGCATTCAAAAAATCCAAGTCATCTTTGTATAGCTCTTTCATGAGCTCAAATCCGAGCAGTTTAGCATCTAAAGCAGTGAGCAAGGTATGTTTGCGAGATAAAGCATCAGCCACTACATTAGTCTTACCTGTCTTGTACTTGATGACGTAGGGAAAGGATTCGATGAAGGCTACCCATCTGACATGCCTTTTGCTCAGTTTTTGTTGTCCCTTTAAGTGCTTGAGGGACTCATGGTCGGTTTTGATGATGAATTCCCTTGCGCATAGGTAGTGTTGCCAAGTCTCCAAAGCACGCACAAAGGCATACAACTCCTTGTCATAGGTCGAGTAGTTGAGAGCCGCGCCATTTAATTTTTCACTGAAGTAGGTGATTGGCTTCCCACGTTGCATAAATACGGCTCCAACACCTACACCTGATGCATCACATTCCACTTCAAAAGTAAGATCAAAGTTAGGTAGTGCAAGAAGTGGTGCATGTGTGAGTTTGTGCATGAATAATTGGAAGGCCTTATCTTGTGCTTCCCCCCAAAAGAACTTCTCATTCTTCTTCATGACCGCGGTGAGTGGTGCTGCAATGGTGCTGAAATCCCTCACAAAGCGGCGGTAGAAGCTAGCGAGTCCATGGAAACTGCGCACCTCACTAACAGAGGTAGGGGTTGGCTATTCTTGAATGGCCTTGACCTTCTCTTCATCTACATGAATACCCTATGCACTAACTACATAGCCTAGAAACACCACACGGTCAGTGCAAAACGTGCACTTCATAAGGTTGGCATGTAGCCTCTCCCTTCGAAATACTTCAAAGACAGCTTTGAGGTATTCAAGATATTCCTCTAAGCTTCTACTATAGATCAAAACATCGTCAAAATAAACCACAACAAATTTTCCAAGAAAAGGTCTCAAAACATGGTTCATTAAGCGTATGAAGGTACTAGATACATTAGTTTAACCTAAAGGCATTACTAACCACTCATACAGACCATGTTTAGTTTTGAAAGCGGCTTTCCACTCATCTCCTTCTTTCATTCTTATTTGGTGGTAACCACTTTTCAAGTCAATTTTGGTAAACAAATTTTGGCACCATGCAGTTCATCCAACATATCATCTAACCTAGGGATAGGGTGACGATACTTTACCGTGATAGCATTGACTACCCTACAGTCGGTGTACATCCTCCAAACTCCATCCTTTTTTGGCACGAGAATCACGGGTACAACACATGGATTTAGACTTTCTCGAGCCCAACCTTTCCTTAGTAATTCCTCCACTTGCCTTTGCAACTCTTTTGTTTCCTCAGGGCCCATTCGATAGGCAGGTTTGTTAGGCAGTGGAGCTCCCAGAATGAGGTCAATTTGGTGCTCGATTCTCCTTAGGGGTGGTAGTCCATCGAGCACGTCCTCAGGGAATATGTCCTCAAACTCCTATAAGAGAGATAAAACATTGGAAGGTAAAGAATTAGTAGGTATAGATGAGATGACCAACTCTTCTTTGCACACAAGTACAAGTAAGAGTTGGTTAGAAGACAAAGCTCACTTTACATCTTTGGTTTTTGCTAGCAAGCTTAGCTTCCTTTTGTTCTCTTCTCTCATGGCCGACCCATTTGTTGCCTTTTTCTTCCCTAGAGGTTCGGCCCTACTCTCTCCTTTTTCTTCCTCACTTTTTTCTTGCTTTTTCCTCTCAAGTTCTAGCTCGTACTCCTTTTGGAGTCTCATTTGATCTTCATACACTTATTTTGGGGTGAGTGGTACAAGAGTCACTTTTCTATTACAATGAGTAAAAACATATTTGTTAGCTCTTCCTTTGAATTCAACGTCTCGATCATATTGCCAAGGTCACCTAAGAATGAGATGACTTGCTTGCATGGGCATAACATCGCAAGTGGCTTCATCTTCATACTTGCTAATGCGGAATGGAACATTTACCTGTCTAAACACACAGACTTCCCCTTCATTGTTCAACCATTCAAGGCGATAAGGTTTTGGATGTTTGGCAACTGGGAGCCCTAATTTTTCTACCATGAGTAGACTAGCCATATTTGTGAGACCCCGATTAGTCCTTAAGGTTGATATTATGTGATGCTAATTATTTGTGCGGTAAAATTTGGGATTTTAGGGTTAATTGGAAAACCCTAATTTGGGTTATGATTAAAACTCTAGTTTTTGTATTAATCACAAGTTTGAGTTGTAGTTGGAGTTAGTTATGCTAGTGTGTGTTTTAGCATAGGATTCGATCCATTTTATATAGGTGAAGTAAGTTTAAAAGGTTAGAAAATTCTAAACTAGTAAAACCTCTAGTGTTATAATTTATTAGAACCCTAAGTTGGGGTTAAAACCCTTAATTTTGCCTATGACAAGAAAGTTGTTGTTTAGTTGTTTTTATGTGAAATAAGGTATGATTAAGTATAGGTGGTTAAGATAGGAGGGTGATTAGTGAAGTTTTTAAATGTGGTTAAGGATTTTAGACTAGATTAAGTATATAATCTATGGAGTTAATTGAAAGACTTCCAAATGTTAATGGGCAAGAGAGTAAGAATGACAAAGTGTTGGTGTAAGGGCTAAGAGAAAAATTTAAGCTTTGATGTGATTGGTTGTTAGGAAAATATCTTCCACAATCTTTGACTTATATTACACCATAGGATTTGTAAGATAATCATAAGACAAAAAACAAAACAAACCAAAGGAAAAGAAAGAGAGAGAGAGCCGAGATTGAGAGGGAAGAAAAAGAGAAAATTCCTTCCAAGTTCTTTCAAGTTTAATCACTCATCTTGGTTGTGGAGCTTGGGGTAGCAACTTGAGCACTTGATTGTTGTGGATTGATCACCAACAAGACTTGATTGAAGGTAAATCATCTTAATTGAAAGTTAACTCTTGGTGATTAAGTCTTGAAACCATGAAAAGTGATGCTTATGTTGTAGTTGTGCTCTTTTATGGTTTATATGGTGAGTATATGGTGATTATGGAGTAATTTCATGGTTTAATTTGGTGATGATGTTGCTGAAATTTTGATTAAGGCTAGGAGAATTAGGGCTTCTTGCTTTATACTTTCCTTAGTTGGTTTGGTTGAGTAATTGGCTTGTAAATGGAATTCTTGATGTGTTAATTTCACTTGTATGGAGAGATCCTAACCAAATCCAGTTTAGTTATGAAACCCTAGGTTAAGGGGAAATTAGTTTGGTTTAGTTAAAACTTGGATGGTTAGGGTTTGATGGGTTGAGTTTTGAAGTAGCTAGAGTTGGTGAAATTAGAATCTTTATTATGGTTAGTGTTTGTTTTGGGATTAAATTGGGAAAGGAATTTTGGGTCTTTTGTGGAGCAAATAGAAGATGGTATATGTGTGTTTATTTGGTATGAAATTGGCTGGAAAACCTTGCATAAGAACCATAAAAACCGACCATGCGTTTGCGGCATGCGAAACCGTTCAAATCTGGAAAACAGGGCAGTCCCGAATCTGAATTTTGACCACATTTTTCTTTGTGCTACATAAAGATTCAGGCTCTGCCCAAAACATGAAAGTTGTAGTTTCTGAAGTCCTTGTTGTGCCTGCAAAATTTCAGCCCAATCCGATCAGTGTAGCCTGAGTTAGGACCAAAACACTAATGATTATGTGAAATGCTGGATTTGGTGACGTTTGTGGTTTTTGCTTCTGACCGTACTCAGTTCACATTGATAATGAAGGAACTGGGTGTTGAGGTCTTCATAAGACTTGTAGATATTTGTTTCAGATTTGAAACGGTATAAAGTGTGTTCAAATCCGAGTTCCGTAGCTCTAGTCATACCCAAAACAAGATCGGGTGTCAGAACTGCCTTTGAAGTTGGACAGTTCTGACAGGAACTTTGGACCCATTCTTCCCTATGCTCTGTACTGATTTAGATTTTGGTCAAAACACAAATGTTATAGCCTTATAAATAAGCTCTCCAACGCCTCTGGAATTGCTTGATTCCGATCTCTGAGTTATGAGTTATAGTCATTCATACAAGGCCTGCTCGGTAACCTAAATTGAAACGGCTGGGCCTGTGTTGTGCATTTTTGTCCTAGTTCTATTGAGATCTGGCTTGAGGTGTCTTCATAAAAGTTGTAGCCCTTATTCTTAGCTTTGCAACGGTACCCCATGCACTTTGATCCGAAAACCATAGCCTGAAATTTAATCAAAACGGTTCTTGGTGCCAAATCTGCCCGTTTCCGTTTGCCGGCCGTTTTCGTTTTCGTTTGCCGTTTCCGCGCGTGCATGTGCCCGTTTTACAGTTTTGCTTGATTTATGCACTTTATTAGTGGTTTGTGTAATAATGTGGTGCAATCTTCTATTTCAGACGGTGGTGAGCTAGACAGAGCTAGTGGGGCCTACCAGCTATCACATGCGAAGTGATTTTCGACCTTGTGCTATTTTGTACTTTGTGTAAGTACTCGGACCGTTTGTTTGTATAAGTTGCTTATGTGTTTTGATATCAATGTAAGGGTACTTAGGCGAGGGTGTACTTTATCACACTCGACTTAAACCCTAATTTGCGCATATATTTATACATGACATGTGTATATGATTTGCTTTGGGACTGAACCTCTTGAGCTTATAGCTCGGGGTGACTTTTGTGAATTTGTGAAATGTGATGAAGTTGTGGGCCCGATCTCAAGGCCTAGATGGACTATTCGAGCCGGTTAGGGCTTGGTCGAAACTAGTCCAACCTAGTCTTAAGGTCACCAAGTTTGTGGTTCTGTGAACCAAATTTGTGAACCGAGCTTGTGAATCAAGTTCAATTTTGTTTCGTTTGCTCGAGCCATTTTGTGAGGTGACTGGCCAGTGTGGTTGATAAGGTGTACGGTGGGAGTAAGTGGAGTTCTACGGACCCTTATTTGCGGTCGATGGAGTGTCGACAGGTGGTCACACATGGCACATACGTGGTTTTGGAGCCAACCCGTATCCTTAACTTGTGTTGTTACTTTTATATTTTCGATTTGACATCTTTGTGACGTAATTGTTCGTATTACTGTGAAATTTACGTTTTACCCCTGTTTACTTACTAAGCATATAACTTAACCCTTTCCCTTTGTTTTCCTTAACAGGGGCCGACGCGGGAAACTTTTGGCACTATCACTAGTATAGTTAGGCTTGATTTGTAATAGCCGGAGAACTAAGATGTTTTTTCTTTTTTAGTGACCTGTATAAGGAGCCCTCTTTGGGTCTACTTTATATTTTGGTTATTAGCATAAGATAATGTAGTAGTCTGGATAACTCCTTTTAAGGATGTAAATACTCTTTTGGGATTGAATATATTATGAATAGTACTATTTTGGTTTATATAGTTTTATTTGCTTTGTGTTTTGAGTCCTGGCTCGAGTTAGGCAGGCATCCCGCTGATACCCTCGGGTTCGCCCTTGGGAGAAGTGGGGGCGTCACAGGTGGTATCAGTGCGCCTAGCTTAGAGGATTTGGGCAAGTGGGACATACGTGATAGGCATTCCATATTTCTATTTAAGATGAATGGTATAATTTAAGCGGAAATGCCGTGAACTGATGACTTAATGTTTTGTAGGTATGGATCCGGGTAATCCTAGTGGTGCGGGACCCAGCGGCGTGGGATCGGGACCGGGACCGGGACCGAGACCTCCGAGTGCGGGGGGCCCGGTGAACCGGGTGTTGCGTAGGCGGGTGATCCGATATTAGAGAAGGTCTGGGGAGCCCTACACTTTATATTCCCCCTTTGGTCGGATGCCGCACCGACCCTGCGAGTGTCGCCATATGTATGGCTACCTAGATGAGGTCGCCCTGGTGGTGGACGACGAGCGACGTCGCCTGGGGAAGGCGAACGATCGGAGAAGGCCAGGGAGGTGGCCCACGGACAGGCTCTGCGCATTAGAGAGATGGAGCAGAGCCTCAGAGAGGAGGAGGAGAGGACAGATGTCTTTCGTCGTCAGCTCCACGACACACACCAGCACCTCTTCGCTATGAAGGGGCAGTTGAGGGAGACGGGTCGGGGGATCATGTTGGACTGTGAGGTCCTGTTGGATGTGGCCGCGGAGGCACCACCACAAGCTACCGGCCCAGAGCTAATGGACGAGGTGGACACTTTAGGTTCCGTTGGGGATTGGGGCCCTAGGGGAGGCACGTAGGGCCGTTGTTGGGATTTCCTTTTGACTATCTGACATGTTTGTTTTAGTTATAACCAGTATGCCGGGTTTCTTTTGTTATCTGGTGGCTGACTACATTTTTGGAGCCGGAGTTCTCATGTAAATAATGGGTTTTGTACTGACCGGATGTCAGATAACTTGTATATCTTTTGGTGTGACTTTGTAAATATATGTATCTATTTATAATCTTTTGAACTTCTCTTTTGCGTGTCTTTTGTGCATATGCTTTGGGTTCTTTATTTTGTTCATAGTTTTGAATAATAAGTACAAGTTATGTTTCGATTTATAGACTTTTGAACCTAAATGGACTCCAGTGGTCGAGGTAGAGGTAGAGGGCGAGGACGAGGCCCCGAAAGAGAAAATGAGAACGAGCCGGATCAGGTAGTTACTGCCATCCAGCGAATGGCTGACCTGTTCGAACGAATGGTTAACCAACAGGCTCAGGGCCAGGGAGGTGATGCCGGAAACCTTGGAAATAATGTGGGTAATCAGGAGGGAGAGGACCGTGCTTTAGAACGGTTCCAAAAGTTTGCACCCCCGAAATTTATAGGTGGACCCAACCCTGACTTAGCGGAGGGTTGGCTGGACCGCATGTTGGATATATTTGCCGCGCTTAGGTATTCAGAGGAGCGGCAGATAGCTTTTGCTGTTTTTCAATTTGAGGGTGTGAGAACCCGTATTTCCCTAATAATTTTCCTAGGGTTTTTCCCATTTAATTGCATGTTTTCTGCATTTTTTGGCTTAGGAAAATTTTCTTGGTGGATTTTATGAGTATTTATAGTTTTTAGATGATTTTTCTAGCATTGGGTAGTTTTTGAAAAATTACGGATATATTATGGACGTGGGCCCCACTAGTGCGAAAAGTTTGGAAAAATTCGGCCAATAAGGTTAAGTTTCGGATACTGTGTAAAATTTATCGGGTGTTAGGAGATAAGTAGAGAATGTGAAGTGATTGATGTGAGAGGGGGAAAGAAGGATAGGATTGCATTTAAAGTGGTGACATGTGTCACTATGAGGTTGGTGGTGACTTATGACTTATTATTCTTTTTTTTGACCTTTTGACCAATTGGTTAAATATCTTAAAATTACCACAAAATTCACCATTTCTTACTCCTTGGTGGCCGGATCTCTCTTGAGCAAAGAAGGAAGAAACTCTTCACCATTTTAGCTTCCATTTAGATCAATCTTCCAAAACCAATCACATAAACTAGTTTCTACTCCATAAAATCCTTCCATTAGGTGCTAGTAAGTTGTTTGGTGAAGTTTTTAAGGAAGCTAAGGTGTTCTACAACTCCCTCTCTCTTGTTTACTAGGTAAGTGGTGATTACACTTCCTCCTACACTCAATGATGTTTAATTTGTGCCTAATGGTGGCTAAAGTGCTGAAATTTGTGATTTATTTCTTGCTTTTGGATGATATGGTGAAGTTTTATTTTATTGAGGAATTTTCTGGTTTAATGTGATCATGATGTTGTGGTTATTCATGATGGTTGGTAATGAGGGATTATGACTCTAGTGGATGTAAATGATTGGTAATTGCAACCAATTTTGGGTTTGGAAGGAAATGTGAAAAGTTAGGGTTTCATAACCCCCTTTCTGTCTGATTTTGGATCATATGGTTAGAGGCCTAATTGGCCTTTGGTTAAAACATGAAAGTTGTAGGTATTGATGTGTTTGAGGTGCCTGTAAAATTTCAGGGCAATTTGAGTAGTGTAGAGTGAGATATGTCGATTTTACTGTTGCTGTTCTGGGTTGATCAGAATGTGCGAACTGCGCATGTAATCGTCTATTTTGACTGGAATTTCTTTGGATTTGGATGTTGGTGTCTTCTGATGAAATGTAACTTGATGGCCTAGCTATCATATGCCTTTGGAATTTCTGCATTTGGACCTGTATAGACTGAGTTGGACTAATTACAGCATAGTGTGATTTGTAAACCTGCAATTACGGTTCAGGTTTGGTATTTTGCATATTTGACCTAGTTGTGCTAGGATTTGGACTGAGTGTCCTTCTACATTGTTGTATCCCTGTCTTTTAGCTTCAATATGGTGGGTCTTACACCCTCATCCGATAAGCGTAGAGCATTTTGTACCATTACCGTAAAAGGAGGACGAAAACTATTTTTTTTTGTTGAGGTCAAGTTAGTGCATTGCTGAAATTTCTGGTTTGCTATTATGCTTATATATGCATGTGAAACCCTATTGGGGTTGTGATTGGCATGGATTTATGACTCGTTATTGAGTCTCATGGTATGTGTTTACGTGTTTTAGGGCGTGACGTTAGTGCACGACGTACTTTGGACGACGGTGCATGAAACCTCACCTACGTGAGTGGTGAGTATACTACTCACTTGGATGTTTATAATGTGGCTTTGCTATATGTGATTGTGATGCCTTGAAGGCTTGTTTGGCTATTGGAAATGTTTAGGGTGAGGGTGTACTTGACCGCCCTCATTCCTTTTATTCTTGTGAATGACTGTTTACCGTTTCACTGTATTACTGTACTGATATATGAGTTATTGGATTCCATTCATGGGATATTGTTTGGGTGTCGGTTGGACGAGTATCCAACGGCCCTACTGTATTACTGAGCTCGACCCCGTTGGTAGTCACTTGAATCGAGCCAGCGAGGGCTTGGTCGTGAAAATTGACTAGCCACGGGGACTGAAATGGGAACCTTGTGGTAATGAGACCCTTGGTTCCGGTGTACTCGAGTATCACCTAAAGCTACTGCTTGGAGTGCGGGCCCGGTTGGGGTATGTTGGGTGGAAGGAATGGAAGTGAAGTGAGGTCTACGGTTTGGTACTTTTAACATTGACGGAGGGTCAATGAAGTTGGATCAAGAATGTAAGCGTGGAAATGGGCTCTTGAGAGCCGTCCGTATCCTTTTACCGATTTGTTTTTCTTCTTATTTGTATACTTGAAATGAACGGTTATGTTTAAGTGATCTTTGTTGATTATGTGATAGTTGCTCACTGAGCTTTAGCTCACTCCGTTCCATTTGTTTTCCTTACAGGAAAATGATCATTTTTGGAAGATCATACTTGTTGGTTGCCAAATTGAGCCATGTATATGTCTATTTTGAATAGCTCTTTGCATGAAACCCTAATGTGTATTGGGTTCATCTTTTGATTGGCAAACCGAACATGTGTATCCATGATGAATAGCTTTTGACATGCCAAAGTGGTTGTAAATGTTGAATTTCAATGTATTCATGTTTGGTTGATGTTTGGTTGGACTTCGAAACGATTCGGCTTTCAAATGGCAAAAGAAAAAATTTTGACCGAAGAGCACTGGACTGAATCCGGCCAGAAACTGGCCGGATTGTCGGCCGGATTGCTTGGGGAAAATTTTGAATCCGGAAGTTAGCCACTGGACAGTATCCGGCCGCTAATCCGGCCAGATTCCGGCCGGATTCCCCTGTTCCAGGCACTATTCATCGTTTTCGTTTTTTTTTTTTTGCTATTTTGATACTTGTGGCTTGTCCGAGCGCGCTTTTACTTTCCCGAAACGTTTTAGAACGCGTGTAACTGCTCGTTAGTCCTAGCGAGAGCTGGGCAGGCAGTCCGCTAACCCCTTTGGTTCGCCTTAGGGGAAGGTGGGGCTGTCACAGAGGGGGTCGCCCGAGCCTGGTGGAATGTGATCAGGGCTAAGTGGGAGCGGGAACAGACCCCCTGGACGTGGGTCAACTTTACTCGGGAATTTCATGAGAAATATTTGCCACCCATTGTACAAGAGAGACGGGAGGATGATTTTATCCGTCTGCGCCAAGGGACATCTAGTGTAGGGAGTACGAGACCCAGTTTACAAAGCTCTCCCGCTTTGCTCCGGAGTTGGTGCTAACGGAGCAAAAGCGAATCCGCCGTTTCGTTCAAGGCTTAAATGTGGAAATTCAGGAAGCACTAGCGGTCGCACAGCTAGACACATTTAGTCAGGCACTAGAAAAGGCACAAAGGATTGAGATGGCCAGGGGACAAGTAAAAGCCTTCCATGACCGAAAAAGAAAGCAACCTAGCTCAAGCAACGTTGCGACCGGACAAAACTCGAGAAACGAGTCACCTTCTAAGATGAGTAGAGGAACAGATGGTCCACGACCCGCGGGGACCCGAAACCAGGGTAATTTTGGGAGAGGTCAGGTAGGGTAAGGGCCCCAGAGGAATGCCTAGCATGGAGGGTCAAGTGTGAGCATTAAGCCGACCTGTGGTTTCTGTGGGGGTAATCACACTAACGATAATTGTTGGAAGAATAGTTCAGTACGAAAATACTTTAAATGTGATAGCACAGAACATCTGATTGCCCAATGTCCTAAGATGCAGAAGGAGGGACTTAAGTCACCGACAGAAGGGACCACAACTAAACCGACAAACGTAGGGCGAAATCGACCCAAAGGACTAGCTAGAGTATATGCAATGGGTCAACAGGAGGTGACTAACCCTTCGGCTGGCATCGAAGGTACGCTCTCTCTTTTCGGCGTACCGCAAGTGTTTTAATAGACCCTGGTGCCACACACTCTTTTGTAAACCCTGCATTTATGGCTCACAAACAAAAATATTAATTTCGAGGACGAAATTATTCTAAGAGGGGGAGGTTGTGAGACCCCGATTAGTCCTTAAGGTTGATATTATGTGATGCTAATTATTTGTGTGATAAAATTTGGGGTTTTAGGGTTAATTGGAAAACCCTAATTTGGGTTATGATTAAAACTCTAGTTTTTGTATTAATCACAAGTTTGAGTTGTAGCTAGAGTTAGTTATGCTAGTGTGTGTTTCAGTATAGGATTCGATCCATTTTATATATGTGAAGTAAGTTTAAAAGGTTAGAAAATCCTAAACTAGTAAAACCTCTAGTGTTATAATTTATTAGAACCCTAAGTTGGGGTTAAAACCCTTAATTTTGCCTATGACAAGAAAGTTGTTGCTTAGTTGTTTTTATGTGAAATAAGGTATGATTAAGTATAGGTGGTTAAGATAGGAGAGTGATTAGTGAAGTATTTAAGTGTGGTTAAGAATTTTAGACTAGATTAAGTATATAATCTATGGAGTTAATTGAAAAACTTCCAAATGTTAGTGGGCAAGAGAGTAAGAATGACAAAGTGTTGGTGTAAGGGCTAAGAGCAAAATTTAAGCTTTGATGTGATTGGTTGTTAGGAAAATATCTTCCATAAGCTTTGACTTATATTACACCATAGGATTTGTAAGATAATCATAAGACAAAAAACAAAACAAACCAAAGGAAAAGAAAGAGAGAGAGAGCCAAGATTGAGAGGGAAGAAAAAGAGAAAATTCCTTCCAAGTTCTTTCAAGTTTAATCACTCATCTTGGTTGTGGAGCTTGGGGTAGCAACTTGAGCACTTGATTGTTGTGGATTGATCACCAACAAGACTTGATTGAAGGTAAATCATCTTAATTGAAAGTTAACTCTTGGTGATTAAGTCTTGAAACCATGAAAAGTGATGCTTATGTTGTAGTTGTGCTCTTTTATGGTTTATATGGTGAGTATATGGTGATTATGGAGTAATTTCATGGTTTAATTTGGTGATGATGTTGCTGAAATTTTGATTAACGCTAGGAGAATTAGGGCTTCTTGCTTTATACTTTCCTTAGTTGGTTTGGTTGAGTAATTGGCTTGTAAATGGAATTCTTGATGTGTTAATTTCACTTGTATGGAGGGATCCTAACCAAATCCAGTTTAGTTATGAAACCCTAGGTTAAGTGGAAATTAGTTTGGTTTAGTTAAAACTTGGATGGTTAGGGTTTGATGGGTTGAGTTTTGAAGTAGTTAGAGTTGGTGAAATTAGAATCTTTATTATGGTTAGTGTTTGTTTAGGGATTAAATTGGGAAAGGAATTTTGGGTCTTTTGTGGAGCAAATAGGAGATGGTATATGTGTGTTTATTTGGTATGAAATTGGTTGGAAAACCTTGCATGAGAATCATAAAAACGGACCATGCGTTTGCGGCACGCGAAACCGTTCAAATCTGGAAAATAGGGCAGTCCCGAATCTGAACTTTGGCCACTTTTTTCTTTGTGCTACGTATTGATTCAGGCTCTGTACAAAACATGAAAGTTGTAGTTTCTGAAGTCCTTGTTGTGCCTGCAAAATTTCAGCGCAATCTGATCAGTGTAGCCTGAGTTAGGACCAAAACACTAATGACTATGTGAAATGCTGGATTTGGTGACGTTTGAGGTTTTTGCTTCTAACCGTGCTCAGTTCACATTGATAACGAAGGAACTGGGTGTTGAGGTCTTCATAAGACTTGTAGATCTTTGTTTCAGATTCAAAACGGTATAAAGTGCGTCCAAATCCGAGTTTCGTAGCTCTAGTCATGCCAAAACAAGATCGGGTGTCAGAACTGCCTTTGAAGTTGGACAGTTCTGACAGGAATTTTGGACCCGTTCTTCCCTATACTCTGTACTGATTTAGCTTTTGGTCGAACACAAATGTTATAGCCTTATAAATAAGCTTTCAAACGCCTCTGGAATTTCTTGATTCTGATATTTGAGTTATGAGTTATAGTCAATCAAACAGGGCCTGCTCGGTAACCTGAATTGAAACGGCTGGGCCTGTGTTGTGCATTTTTGTCCTAGTTCCATTGAGATCTGGCTTGAGGTATCTTAATAAAAGTTGTAGCCCTTCTTCTTAGCTTCGCAACGGTACCCCATGTACTTTGATCCGAAAACCATAGCCTGAAATTTGATCAAAACGGTTCTTGGTGCCAAATCTGCCCGTTTCCGTTTGCCGGCCGTTTTCGTTTTCGTTTGCCGTTTCCGCGCGTGCATGTGCCCGTTTTGCAGTTTTACAGTTTTGATTGATTTATGCACTTTAGTAGTGGTTTGTGTAATAATGTGGTGCAATCTTCTATTTCAGACGGTGGTGAGCTAGACGAAGCCAGTGGGGCCTACTAGCTATCACACGCGAAGTGATTTTCGCCCTTGTGCTATTTTGTACTTTGTGTAAGTACTCAGGCCGTTTGTTTGTATAAGTTGCTTATGTGTTTTGATATCAATGTAAGGGTACTTAGGCGAGGGTGTATTTTATCACACTCGACTTAAACACTAATTTGCGCATATATTTATACATGACATGTGTATATGATTTGCTTTGGGACTGAACCTCTTGAGCTTGTAACTCGGGGTGACTTTTGTGAATTTGTGAAATGTGATGAAGTTGTGTGCCCGATCTCATGGCCTAGACGGACTATTCGAGCCGGTCGGGGCTTGGTCGAAACTAGTCCAACCTAGTCTTATGGTCACCAAGTTTGTGGTTCTGTGAACCAAGTTTGTGAACCGAGCTTGTGAATCAAGTTCAATTTTGTTTCGTTTGCTCGAGCCATTTTGTGAGGTGACTAGCCAGTGTGGGTGATAAGGTGTACGGTGGGAGTAAGTGGAGTTCTACGGACCCTTATTTGTGGTCGACGGAGTGTCGACATGAAATCACACATGGCACATGACGTGGCTTTGGAGCCAACCTATATCCTTAACTTGTGTTGTTACTTTTATATTTTCAATTTGACATCTTTGTGACGTAATTGTTCGTATTACTGTGAAATTTACATTTTACCCCTGTTTACTTACTAAACATATAACTTACCCCTTTCCCTTTGTTTTCCTTAACAGGGGCCGACGCGGGGAACTTTTGGCACTATCACTAGTATAGTTAGGCTTGGTTTGTAATAGCCGGAGAACTAAGATGTTTTTTCTTGTTTTAGTGACCTGTATAAGGACCCCTCTTTGGGTCTACTTTATATTTTGGTTATTGGCATAAGATAATGTAGTAGTCTGGATAACTCCTTTTGAGGATGTAAATACTTTTTTGGGACTGAATATATTGTGAATAGTACTATTTTGGTTTATATAGTTTTATTTGATTTGTGTTTTGAGTCCTGGCGCGAGTTAGACAGGCGTCCCGCCGATATCCTCGGATTCACCCTTGGGAGAAGTGGGGACGTCACAATATTGGCACAACTCTCACTATCAATAATGACACTACAAACCTTATCCTTGATATGACACCTTGTGTAGAAAAGGTTGTCTCATTTTACCTCCATTTCCTCCACCTTGGCTGGGGTGGTAAGGACCTTTCGAACCCCTAAGCATCCAATCTCCTCATGTGTAGGTAATTCTTCGCCTGAGTCATCCTTTTCCTCCTCAAGAGGTGGCATGCCTTGATACTTCTCCTCCTCATCCGAAACAATCTCCCCATTCGGCAACATCATCATAGTTCGTTGGTTAGGGCACTGGGAGGCGATATGACCAAAGTCTTGACACTTAAAGCATTTAGTGTCTCGGCTTCGTGGCTTGGGAGCTTCTTTGCTAGTCTTAGGTTCAACCATGGGCTTCACTTTTGGAGAAAAGGCATTCGGCCTTTGGAAATTAGAGGAGGCCGTGACCTTCTCTCCTTCTTTGGTTGAGGAGTGCGCCAATTTTCAGCTTGATATGTAATGCCTTCTCATGCACTACCCCTCCTCTTGAGGCGCCATTCAACTGTAACCGCATTTTCTAGCATTTCGTTCATGTCAAGGTAGTGTTGGAGCCCCACTACTTTGGCAATCTAGGGCCTCAAGCCATGCAAAAATCGTGCCATCGTAGCTTCGCTATCCTCACGTAAATTCGCCTTCATAATGGCCAGATTTCTTTGTAATAGTCCTCGACTGACATGGAGCCTTGAGTGAGAGCTTGTAGCTGTCAGTGCAAGTCGCGGCTATAGTAGCTTGGCACGAATCTTTTCCTCATCAGGCAACGCATTTCTTCCCATGTCTCCACGGGCCTTTCTCGATTTCTCCTTCGGCTAAGTCGAAGTTGGTCCCACCAAATGGAGGCGTAGTCAGTGAACTCCACGGCTGCAAGTTTCACCTTTTGCTCCTCCGTGTAAGTGTAGCACTCGTAGACCGACTCGATCTTCCTTTCCCATTCCAAGTAAGCCTCGGGATCCGACTTGCCCTGGAAGGAAGGAAGTTTGAATTTGACACCCTTAATGGCATCATCTCCTTGCCTTTGTGCACGTTGATCAGTTTAGTACCTCCCCTCAAACACTTCCTCCTTATCATTTGAGTATGCCGATTCTCTCCCTTTGCTTGAATTAGGTGGTAGCCTAGAGTTCTCCAATTGGTCCATTCTTTCATGCAAAGGTTCAATGAAACTTTTAAGCATTCGATTGAATTCCCCCATCATGGCTTCCATGTGTAGTTTGAAGTCCATCGTTTGGTTACCAACTCCACTAGACATGCTTATGTTGACCTGCAAAAGAAAACAAACAAATGACTTCCTCCATCTCTCTTTTTCTTTTTTTTTTTCTCTTTTTTTTACAAAATATATAGATCACTCACGCTCGTGTTTCACTCAAGTGTATCACTCTCTAATAGTCTCACCAACAATTCCTTAGGTTGGCTAGTTGCTCGAGTTGAACAAAACTAGAAATAACCGTAAGGTAGTTCTTGACTAGTCAATCAAGTGACACAAGATAGCAGCAATGAATGGAGCAAGTACGAAGTGTATACGTTGACTAATACCCAAATGTTAAGGCTAACGAACTAGACACAAGAGGGACTAACAACTCACGGCTGAAATTTGAAGAAAACCTAGACAAGACTCTAAGAAAGAGTGACTTATTGCTGGAAATCCGAGTTGCAGTTTTCTTGGTGTTGTTGGTCAAGATTTGCTGGGTTTTTGGTACCTTTGGGGTGCTCAAGTAGTGCCTGTTTCAGCCCTTAAAATTCAGTCAAATTGGATCGCTATGGACTGCTCAACCGATTCAAGAATTATGGGCTATGTTGGGCTACAAGGGTGTGGCGGTTTGCTTGTGTTTTGGAAACTGACTTGGGTATAAGGTGGTTGTTTACGGTTGTTTTGGGCTGATGTGGAACGATCAAGGTGTTTGGGGCTGTTTATGGTTGTTTTGGTTTCTTGGTTTTCTTGGCAGACTTCAATCCTAATTGCGTCAGGATTAGAAGTGGATTAAGAATAGGACTTGTTTTCCAAGAAGGAAACTAGAGCCGATGCTATCTTCTTTCTTTTTTTTTCTTTCGTTTCTTTCTCTTTTCTTTTTCTCTTTGCGGCTCTCTAATTTGTTTTTCAAGAACTCAGATTTAGTCCCAACAAATTGAATTTTCGGATCAAAGTTCAAGATGGCCAAGAAATAGAAGTTTCCTTCCCAAGTTTTCAAGAATCCCTTGATGTGTAATCAAGAATTACCAAATCAGCTTTGGTTGACCCAAGAACTTCAAGATTTTTGATCAAGAAGCTCAAGAATTACCCAGATTATGTTTTGGTAATCAAGTTTTGCAAGAAACAACACTAATACGCAAGGTTAAAAGGCAAAACAGGTTTGGCAGCCCCCAACAAAACAAATTCCAGCAACGACTCAAAGAAACAAGAAGGTACGCACACTGTTGTGTTTTTTTTTTGACTTTTTGCTGGGTTGTTTCACGACCCAAATAACACAAGAACCCACAAAAAATTACACCACAATCTGGACAGAAACTAGAGGCAATTAACGACGGAAAATTTCTGAATAGATTGCATGCCAACACAAGGTCAACTTGAGATGCGACAAGAAGAGCAAGAAACCCTAGTTGCCACAAAATTTTTTTTGTTTTCCTTGTTGGACAAGACACGGACCACTAACACAACAGAATTGTAGACTCAACACAGAATTTCAGACACAAACACAATGACAAACCTGGACAGAAACTTCAGACAGCAACTAAACAATGAACAAGCAAGACAGATTTCGGACTTGACACCCGAACACGTAGCTACGAATATGAGGAACAAAAACAGACTAAAAAAAAACAATAAAAGGGATAAACGTGATACCTCTAACTAGCTCTGATTACCAGATGATGTGATTCCTTGATCCACAGGAACCAAGGAGACGACACGCGGAAGCTACCCTTAAACACTTAGAGGACACGTTGCGACTTGATGGAATCGACCTCCAAACTTGGACCACTCAAGCTTGAATTCGATGGTAGAAGATGCCACAATCAAGTGTGTGTGCTTGATTGATAAGTTAAGAAACAACCTAGGATCAACTCTAGGGTGTTCAACTTATCTTTCACAAGCTAAAGGAATTTGCCTCAAAGGAAGACGAAATTCTGGAATTTCTTTTATTAAATGTCAAAAACTGAATGTAACATCAACTTAGGGCTATTTATAGCCTTGACTAAACCTAATAAGACTTGGAAAACATTAAGGGAAACTCGGCCAGCCCATTCTCTTCACTTGGCCGAGAATTACTCAATTAACTACTAACTAACTAACTAACTAACATTAATAGAACTAAGGCCTACACGGCTAGCCCGTAAGCTCAACATGAGCCAACTAATCTAAGCCCAATTGTCAATCGAAGCTTGATCACTTGCACCTTCAATTGTAAGTAACATCTTGGTAGTCTGGCAAGGATCCTCTATGTCGACTCCTTCAATGCAAGGTTTCTCTTGGGGTTGAATGGCATGAACTAAGGTTTGAAGCGACTCTTTGAATCTTTTAGCTCGTGCATGTGTCACCGGGCCTTGAGGGACCTTCACAGGGTCTACTTGAACACCACGGGCTGCTTGCTCATTCGCGTCAGGTTCTCTCTTCTCCAATTCTTATCTTTTGCATTGCATTCTAAAGTATGGTTAATATGCAAGTTTTGGATTTTATTTTCATTATGTCTTTCTAAAATTTATGACTTTGGTTTTGGTTGAACTTTTTATAACTGTATTGTATTGATTTCTTGACTATCTGATACTATTATTTTGATCACATTATTTAACACTTTTTGTAAAAGAGTTGCTTGTTATCTTGGAGTTTTGACGTAAAATTTCTAGAAAACATCTCTTTTTACTTGTTTCTTGAGATTTATGCAAGATATGTTATGATTGAAGTTGAAGGAAGCATGTTTATGGTAATTTAATGGTTTTGCTAGGGTTTGGTGAAGTTGGTGCTAGGGTTTGATTAATTTTCAGCTTAGGTATATGTTGGTTATAGCTAGTTTTGTGGTTAAAATAAGTACTGTATGTATTCTATATCTTGTGAACTTGATCGGGGCTGTCTTGTGGCAAAAGTGTAGCTCTGAAATGGCTGGAAAAATTGGTAAACATAAAGGAAGTGTTGCTGAAACTTTTTTTCGCAGGAGACTCTAAGTAGTCTTGGGAAATTTGTCATATCTTGGTGTAGAAATATCCAAATTGAGTTCTACTTATTGCGTTTGCAACTAGATTCAGAGTACTTTCTACCATGAAAATTTAAGAATTTTCCTTAATTTCTATGAATATCTGTGATATTCCAAAATTTGACTGAATTTCCATTCATGTTCTGTCTTTCTACTGGATAAAGCAGCCACTTGAGATTGGATTTTGACTGAATTGTAGACAGAATCTTGCAAAGGTATCTTCTGAGAAATTGTAAGTCTTTGAATCTATTTTCCAACGGTATAAATTTTATAAATTTTGGACTTAAGAAACTTGAGATATGATTTTTCAAATAGCACCGCGTAAAACTGGAAAAATTCTATTTTCCTAAAACTGTCCTTACTTTCATTTCCAACTTTAAGTTGGAGTTGTTAAACCATTTTGAGCTCGGTTTATGGTTGGAATGAGAAAATTCTTGGTTACACATGTCCCTTGGGTAAATGTTCTCTTTTCACTCCAAAACCATATTTGCACCTTTGTACTAGTAGTTACTCGAATTTTCTTTAGTTCACCTAAACTTTGGATGGTTAAACCATAATATTTTCTCTTGGTTGTTCGTAGGGTTCGTCAATGATCAAGGGCATAATCCGGAAGGAAACTTTTGACAGTATTTTGCTTAAATTGATGAGTGTTCTTTGCATGTTGTGCTTCCAATGACTATGTGAATTGTTGTGTGTGAGGCCCCAGTTCGTTCTACGTTGAGATATTCATTATTTGGGCGGTAACGTTTGGTTTGGGAGTATTTCGAAAACCCTAAGTAGGGATTAAGATTTAAACCCTAAGTAGGGATTAAGATTTAAACCCTAAGTTCCGGTTAAGATTGAAAACCCGTTTTTTCTACATTTTCTTTATTAGAAAATTCCCCAGATAATTTTTTTTTGAGTAAATAGAGTTTTTAGATGATTTTTCTAGTATTAGTTAGTTTTTGAGAAATTAAGAACGTATATCGGATGTGGGACCCACTAGTGCGAAAAGTTCGGAAAAATTCGGCCAATAAGGTTAAGTTTCGGATACTGTGTAAAATTTATCGGGTGTTAAGAGATAAGTAGAGTGTGTGAAATGATTGATGTGAGAGAGAAAAGAAAGGATAGGATTGCATTTATGAGAGTGACAAGTGTCACTTCCTTATTGGATTGAACTTAAGAAACACTATTCACATTTTTTGACTTTTTTGACCAAAGGATTAAATATCTCAAAAATCATTCAAAATTCACCATTTTTCTTTCTCCATAGCCGGCTCTCTCTCTCTCCCTTGCAAGAAGGAGAAAAAAACCTCTTCAATCTTCAAGCTTTCCACTAGCAAATCATCTCAATCAAGCACATAAATTAGTTTCCTTTCCATACAACTTTTCTAGTTGGTGATAGTGGGTGGTTTAGTGAAGCTTTTTGGAAGAGCTAAGGTGTCCATCATCTTCCTCTCTCTTGTTATTAGGTGAGTGATGCTTAAACTTCCCTCCTATACTTAATGATGGTTATTTTGTGCCTAATGGTGGCTTGAGTAATGGAATATGTGATTTATTTCTTGATTTGAAGAGTTTTGGTGAAGTTTTCCATTTTATGATGATTTTTCTGGTTTAATTGGATTATGATGGTGTGGTTGTTTATGATGATTGGTAATGGTCTATATAGGCTCTAGTAGGTGCAAATTGTTGATAATTGCAATCAATTTTGGATTTGGAAGAATTTCTGGAAAATTAGGGTTCTTGGTTGAACATTCTGTCCGAAATTTTAGGTCATAGATAGAGGCCGAATTGGACTTTCCTCAAAACATAAAAGTTTTAGGTATTTATGAGTTTGAAGTGCCTGAAAAATTTCAGGGAATTTGGAGTAGTATAGAGTGAGTTATGCCGTTTTTACTGTTGCTGTTTTTGGTGAACAGAATGTCCGAACTACGATAGTAATTGTCTGTTTTGACTGAATTGGTTTGGATTTTGTTGTTGGTGTCTTCTGATGAAATGTATCTTGATGTCTTAGCTTTCATATGCTTTTGGAATCAATGCTTTTGGACCTGTATAGACTGACTTGGACTGATTACAGTTTTGTGTGATTTGGGAACCTGCAATTACGGTTCTGGGTTGGTTTTCTGCATTTTGACTTAGTTGTGCTAGGATTTGGATTGAGAGGCCTTCTACATTGTTGTAGCCCCTTAAGTCCTGGATATCCCTGTAAATTTTCAGGATTAAGGAAGTGGTATAACCTGAGTTCTAAACGAAATACTCAGACCTGTTTTGACCGTCAAATTCTGTTCTGTTCTTATATCCGGACAGTTTACGACTGGAACTTTGGCTTCACGTTTGACTAGGTTACAAGCTGTTTGGGCTTGTGACCAAAACACCAAACTTATAGCTCTATATCAGAGCTTTCTAACACCCTTGGAATTTCATGAATCGGATTTATAGAACCTGAGATATAGCCGAGCAAATAAGGCCTGCCCGTGAAAATGACCATTTTCTGGTCAGATTTGTTTTGGTCCTGACGACCAACTTCTGTTCCGAATTTGGATTGCCGACCTTCATGAAAGTTATTCCATTTGGAATGAACCATCTAACTGCCAATTTTCAGCTCTTTTGACCATGTGTAGCATGGACAACAGTTTGCACTCAAAACTGACCATTTGTGTATTGGCCAGATTTCGTAAGTGATTGTGTTTGGTTCATTTGGGACTGAAGCCTCCAGTTTCAGTTCTGGATGTCTTCATAACAGTTGTTGTTCATCCTTTAAGCTTCGATATGGCATCTCATATGCCTTAATCCGATATTCGTAGCTCAACTTATGAGTAAACTAGAAATGAGTGTCAAATCTGCCGTTTCCGCTAACGGCCGTTTCCGTTTCCGTCCGTCATATTTACGTGCGCGCGTGTCGTGTTTGCCGTTTTGCTTGTTTTAGGCACGATAGTAGCCGTTTGCGATATTATGTGACACAATCTTCTATTTCAGACGGTGGTGAGCTGGGCGGAACTGGTGGAGCCCACTACTAGTTGTTCATTTCGATCCTACTTCGTACTTTTGCTATTTCAGTTTCTGAGTAAGTATTCAGGCCAGTTTGGTGTGTTTTCTTTGCTATGTGTTTGAGATGTGTGAAAAGGGTACTTAGGCGAGGGTGTACTTTATCGCACTCGACCTAAACCTTAATTTGAATGTATAATTGTACTTGGCATATGTATATGAACCTTTTGGAACCAAAACCCTTGAGCTTGTGGCTCGGGGCGACTTTCGAGTAAAGTTTGTGAAGTTTGCAAAGTTTGTGAGTTCGTGGGCCCGACCTAAGACATGTTTGGACTATTCGAGCCGGTTAGGGCTTGGTCGAAGTCAGTCCAACTTAGTCTGCGGTCACCAAGTTTGTAGGTTCATGTTATGAACCAATTTTATGAATCCGGTTCACCGAGAAGGTGACCAAGTTTGTGACCCGAGCTTGTGACTCAAGCTCAAGTTTGTGATTTCGTTCGCCCGGGCAAGTTTGTGAGGTGACTGGCCAGTGAGGGTGATAAGGTGTCGGTGGGTGTACAAGTGAAGTTCTACGGACCATTGAGTGTGGTCGACGGAGTGTCGGCAGGAGATCACGCATGGCATATGAATTGGCTTTGGAGCCACCTGTATCCTTATTATGTGATGTTACTTTTCTGCTTTTGCTTTACTCTTACTGTGTAACTGTTATTACGTGAAATTTATGCTTTTCCCCCTGTTTACTTACTAAGCATATAGCTTACCCCTTTCCTTTTGTTTTCCTTAGCAGGGGCCGACGCGGGGACTTTTGGCTCGTACACTAGTATAGTTAGATTGGCTTGTATTAGTTGAACAGTTAGGATGTTTGTTTTTGTTTTGGTGGTTTGTATAAGGACCCTTTTTAGGGTCTACCTTTTGCTGGTTATTGTTATAGTATATTAGAGCGGTTTGGCTTGATGCTTTTGAAGATGTAAATAGTGTTTTGGTGGTTGTATATATTATGAATCGTGTTCTTGTGGCTTAGAAGAGTTTTATTAGCTTTAAGTTTTGAGTCCTGGCACGAGCTAGGCAGGCGGCCCGCCGATACCCTTGGGTTCGCCCTTGGGAGAAGTGGGGTCGTCACATTGTGAATGTTTGCTTGAATGTTAAATATTTTTCAATGATTGTTAAATGAATTTTCGATAGGCGAGTGTGTACTTTATCACACTCAACCTAAGTGAACGTTAAATTTTCAATGATTAAATGATTGAGTGTTACTTGTGCATGAATGTAAGTCTTTTGGGTGAACTGGGCCCTTGCCCTTCGTTGCTAGTCGACTCGAGCCAGAAGCCGACTCGGTTGGGTGGCTGGTGACCCTGGGACAATGTTTGGTATATTCGAGTATTACCACGAAGTCTGGTGGAGAACTGGCCAGTGAATTTAATACAATGATATCAATGAATAAATGACAAGATCACTGAAGGAGTTTTCACTTGCAAACGTTTTCTAATATCGGAGGGATAAGGAAAATGGTTGGTAAATGAATGAATGAATGACTTGAATGAATGGCTCCAAGTGAGCATGTATCCTTCCAATGATTGAGTGTTTATTTCTTGAATGACTGGATATTATTGTGCAAAGTATACAAGTTGTTAATTGTAATATCTTCATGGTTTCCCTACCTGATTGCTTGTTTAGGAACCTCATTGGATTTTTAGCTCATTCCTTTAGTTTTTGTTTTCCTTACAGGAATGGAGGTCCGAAGCAATTGAATGTGAACTAGAGTGTGTAAGCTTGGGCCAAGTGGTGTTATGGTCCCGGTTACGTGAAAAGCGTAAAGGATTAGTTGCTCTTCTTGAGTGTAAACTGTGAATCATGAATTTATAGGTATAAACCCCTTTTTCTTGATACTTGTGGAGGATAGATATGTACGTCTGGTAAGAATCTCTAATGTGGGTGATTTACTTTTGGGACCGGCCGACTCGAGTTATGAATTACCCTATTTTTGGATTCTTGTACCCGAGTACCAAAGAGTTGATACTTTTATGACGGTTACGAAAGAAATTGAGGTAAGTGTGGGAGATGCGATTAGGTCATGTTTATATGAATTGTTTCTGGATCAAAAGAATAGGTTATTATCTTGGATTGGCATTACGAATGATGTATTTGAATTTGTATCTGCAATTGAAGAGTTTTGTACTTTGACTAATTTGAGGTGCTTGTGGATGAGGTAGTACAAGTTGTGACGGCCCCACTTTCCCCTAAGGCGAACCAAAGGGTTCGGCGGACCGCCTGTCCAACTCTCGCCAAGACTCGTTCATCACTTCAAACAAAATAAGAGAAAACCTTGAGGAAAAGTAAAACAAAAACCAATTATGGGTTCTCACACAAGTGAACCTAGCCAAGGGAAGTCAAGGGTATGCAAGCCCTAATGAATGTAATCTTGAGGCTAAGGTAGGGCAATCTGCGCTGAGGGAGAAGTAGAATTAGTCAGTTCGATAATGACCTGGGTTAGAGACTTCAGAATGCAGGACGTGGGTGTAGGTAATTGCAATGACAAGCCATTTCTTGTTCTACCACTATATGTATGCTGCTAGCGACATATCAATGTTAATGTGTATGGTATCTGCTTTGTTTTACGCACTTGATTTTGATCAAGTTGATATGTAAAGTATCTTTGCAACCTGATGAATGAACTTGAAATGCTATAAGTGTACTAAGTGCATTTCCTTATCTTTGACGATGTGATTTAAAAATGTCTTTCTTTTGCTGCTATAGTCGATTGATTTTGTTTATAGGCTATATAACCTTTTGAAAAAAAACAATGAGAGAGAGAAGGGTATGGAGGGTAGACGAAGTCAAGGACGAGGGGCTAGTCGGGGACGTGGAGGTAGGCAAGTACAAGAACCAAGAGAAGCAAGAGACACGGTGGCAGAGCAGCGACAAGAACCAAGGACCGAAGTAGGAGATTGAGTAGCAACGACAATACAACAAATGGCTAATATCTTAGCGCAATTGGTAGAGCAACAAGGCCGAGCTCCAGTGAATCAGCCTAGGAACCCTGAGATAGGAGAGGACAGGGTCTTAGAGCGTTTCCAAAAGTTTTCTCCACCGAAATTCTTTGGAGGGTTTGACCCGGAAGTAGCTGAAAATTGGTTGGAGACAATGATAAATATTTTTGTAGCCTTGCATTATACGGGGGAAAGACAAGTGGCTTTTGCCGTCTTTCAATTTGAAGGACCGGTTAGGGCATGGTGGAATGTTATTAGGGCAAAGTGGGAGAGAGAACAGATGGCATGGACTTCGGTAAACTTTATGAGAGAATTTAATGAGAAATACTTCCCACCTCTGGTCCAAGAGAAAAGAGAGGATGATTTCATTAGGTTACATCAAGGAACCCTAAGCGTGGCTGAATATGAAACACAATTCACTAAACTGTCCAAATTGCTCCTGAATTGGTAGCTACAGAGCAAAAGAGGGTGAGGCGATTTGTACAGGGGTTAAATGTAGAAATACAAGAGGCTTTGGTGGCAGCACAAATTAATACATTCACGGAAGCCCTTGAAAAAGCTCAAAGAATTGAAATTGCGAGGGTGCAAGTGAAGGCTTTTCATACGAGAAAGAGTAGTACCCTTACTAGTACACCTGAGGAACCTAAGGAAGGTGTAATGCCCTCCAAAATAAGAAGAACAGACTTTCTGCACTACCCACCCTGGACATTAGGACAATTAAAAGAAGATTCTTCAAGAGGAATTCAAATAGGAAAAGGGCAACAAGAGGGAGTTTCTCGAGAAAGCCAAAAAGTGGCTCCTCACTTGGCTTGTAGATACTGTGGAAATACAAATCATACAGAGGATGAATGCTGGGTAAAAGGGCGAAAGTGTTTGATTTGTGGGAGTAGCGATCATCAAATTAACAACTGCCCGAAGAAGCAGCCACGAGGGAATAATGTTCAACAAGTGAATAGAACCAAACCTAGACAATCTAATGAAAGAGGGAACTAACCGAAAGTCCTAACAAGGGTATATACCTTAGACAAGCAATAGGCTCCGGAGTCATCTAAGGCGATGGAAGGTAAAAATTTCGAGGACGAAATTTTCTTAAGAGGGAGAGAGTATGAGGATCCAAAAATTCCTTTAGAATTTCCTCCCATTTTTGAAGAAAATAATTTATATTTCCTTCTATATTTCTTTACTTTGACTATTTAACTATTTACTAGCCCTAAATTTCATGGTGATTTCATTAGTTGAGTGAAGAATTTTTCTTTTACTTTTAAAGTTAGAGTAAGTTAGGGTTTTGATGCATTTTGGTAGTGTGATCGATTGGTAAGGTGTGTGCACTAAATTTGGTGGATAAGAGTGAGTATTAGGTAAGAGGAAGTGTGTGATTAGAAGTGCTAATAATAAGTTAGTGAATCATAAGTTAAAACAAAAGTACAAGGGAGTTAAGGGAAATAGGCTTGAACCGACATGCGCCGTTTGTTACCAGTTGAGTGCACCGCTTGACCTATACTTTCTTACCCTAATCTCCTTGTTTTTATTTCATTTAATTTCAACCTAAATTAACCCTTAAGTCAGCCACCATTATTGACTAAGGAAAGGGAAAAGAAAGACAAAATACCATTAAGCCAATCTTTGACCAAGACTTTCCTTTAGTCTTTATCTTGCAATTTCACAACACAAGCCCTTCATTTTCTCTTGTGAAGGCCGAAATTAAGAGAGAGAGAAGAGAGAAAAAATTTCAAATTTTCATCTTGATTTCCTTGCTTGATTTGTGAAGAATCCAAAGACCAACCTTAATCCATACCGATTAATCTTGAGTTAAGCTTGAAGGGAAGCTTTTGGTGGAGTCACTTGGGGAAGAAAGCTCTTGAGTTGCTTGTTATCTTGGAGTTTTGAGGTAAAATTTTTGGAAAACATCTCTTTTTATTTGTTTCTTGAGATTTATACAAGATATGTTATGATTGAAGTTGAAGGAAGCATGTTTATGGTAATTTAATGGTTTTGCTAGGGTTTGGTGAACTTGGTGCTCGGGTTTGGTTAATTTCCAGTTTAGGTATATGTTGGTTATAGCTAGTTTTATGGTTAAAATAAGTACCGTATGTATCCTATATCTTGTGAACTTGATTGGGGCTGTCTTGTGGTGAAAGTGTAGCCCTAAAATAGCTGGAAAAATTGGTAAACATAAAGGAAGTGTTGCTGAAACTTTTTTCCGCAGGAGACTCTGAGCAGTCTTGGGAAATCTGTCATATCTTGGTGTAGAAAAATCCAAATTGAGTTCTACTTGTTGCATTTGAAACTAGATTCAGAGTACTTTCTACCGTGAAAATTGAAGAATTTTCTTCAATTTCTATGAATATCTGTGATTTTCCAAAATGGACTGAATTTCCATTCCTGTTCTGTCTTTCTACTGGATAAAGCAGCCACTTGAGATTGGATTTTGACTGAATGGTAGACAGAATCTTGCAAAAGTGTCTTCTGAGAAATTGTAAGTATTTGAATCTATTTTCCAACGGTATAAATTTTATAAATTTTGGACTTAAGAAACTTGAGATATGATTTTTCAAAAAGCACCGCATAAAACTGGAAAAATTCTGTTTTCCTAAAACTGTCCTTACTTTCATTTCCAACTTTAAGTTGGAGTTGTTAAACCATTTTGAGCTTGGTTTATGGTTGGAATGAGGAAATTCTTGGTTACTCATGTCCCTTGGGTAAATGTTCTCTTTTCACTCTAAAACCTTATTTGCACTTTTGTACTAGTAGTTACTCGGATTTTTTTTGGTTCAACTAAACTTTGGATAGTTGAACCATAATATTTTCTCTTGGTTATTAGTAGGGTTTGTCAGTGATCAAGAGCATAATCCGGAAGGAAACTTTTGACGTTATTTTGCTTAAATTGGTGAGTGTTCTTTGCATGTTGTGCTTCCAATGACTATGTGAATTGTTGTAAATGTTTGCTTGAATGTTAAATGTTTTTCAATGATTGTTAAATGAATTTTAGATAGGCGAGTGTGTACTTTATCGCATTCGACCTATGTGAACGTGAAATTTTTAATGATTAAATGATTGAGTGTTACTTGTGCATGAATGTAAACCTTTTGGCTGAACTGGGCCCTTGCCTTTCGTTGCCAGTCGACTCGAGCCAGAAGCGGACTCGGTCGGGTGGCTAGTGACCCTGGGACAATGTTTGATATATTCGAGTATTACCACGAAGTCCAGTGGAGAACTGGCCAGTGAATTCAATGCAATGATATCAATGAATGAATGACAAGATCACTGAAGAAGTTTTCACTTGCAAACGTTTTCTAATGTCGGAGGGATAAGGAAAATGGTTGGCGAATGAATGAATAAATGACTTGAATGAATGGCTCCAAGTGAGCACGTATCCTTCCAATGATTGAGTGTTTATTTCTTGAATGACTGGATATTACTGTGCAAAGTATGCAAATTGTTAAATGTAATATCTCCATGGTTTCCCTACTTGGTTGCTTGTTTTGGAACCTCACTGGGCTTTTAGCTCATTCCTTTAGTTTTTGTTTTCCTTATAGGAATGGAGGTCCGAAGCAATTGAATGTGAACTAGAGTGTATAACCCTCTTGTACTTATACTTTTGGTTGATAGGATATATTTTGACATTTGATGTTGTATCATACGTTTGACTTTTGGGTTTGTAAATAAGTTTACATTTTGGTTGAATTGTAGAATTTAAATGTTATTTTGGAGGCCTGAATGATTAATCTTGAGAGTGAGTGAGTGAGTCCTAGTGAGAGTTGGGCAGGCAGTCTGCCAAACCCTTGGGTACGCCCTAGGGGAGGTGGGGTCGTCACAAAAAAGCGAGCAACTACAATAATTTTCCATGTCTTTTTATGATATAGTTTGATGCATATTGATACATTTATATTTGGATTTTCAATACATATACACACACACACATACATAAACTTCCTTTTCACATTCCTTTCTTGGATAATTCACTCTTTAAAACAAGATATAAAAGTTTACTCTCTCAATTTATACTTAGATAGACTTCCCTTTTACTCTTCTCTATTACTCATTAATTATTCATGTTTCTAATTCTTATCCTTAGTTTTTACTAATATGCAAATACACATATATAGGTAAACATGGCCTATCGCACAAAATTATGTTATATATGACAACTTCATTTTCACTTTTTATCTTATGTTTATTACTCTTTGAAAAGCAATAAATCTTTATTCTCTCATTTCAAACTCACTGCAGATACATTTTCCTTTCATTGTCCGACATAAGCACAATTTTTTCGAGGTTTTATATGTCAGTTTGGTCTAGCATAAGAAAAATATTTTTTTTCATTGAGATAAACTGTAATATAAAGAAAGAAATTCCATTTTTCCTTCTATTTTTTTGGTTATTATCCTCATGAATTATGCTGCAGAGATAGGTACCAAATTTTAGTGTTCTTGTTTGTTTATCTAAGTTTTGTATTTTTTCTAGTATATCGGAGATTGAACTATTACAAGTAGACATAGACTTTAGCTATTTCAAAGTTCAAGGAACTTGTACTATGCTCCAATCTGACACAGCTCAAATTTATTCAGCGTTGTGTTTGGTATTCAACAGAAAATGTTACTTAAAATAGATACAATTTTACGAGGAGACAAAGATAGTGTAGACTTAAATGCTCGTATGTATCCTAAAACGTTTATGCAGGGCCTTTTTGTTTTTCCAATTTGCAGTGGCAGATAAATCAAAAAATATATTAACCCACAAATGGATTCAAATTCATGTATATTAATTCAAGCTCGTTACTCTTCATGTTAGAAGAAAGAAAAGAGGGATTGAAAACAATCATACCCTAAAAAATATATTTAATGGTTTAGATTCATAAACTTAGACATATACAAAATAAGGTAAGTCTTAAACTTTAGACTAAACCTTGAGACTAAAAACGACTATATTCCCATTGATCAAAGAGATCCTACTTTTTAACAAAGGAAAGCTGTGAAAAGAAATGTCAGGTGTAGCTGTAGCTAAATGTTAAATTCCTCAAAAGATAAAGTAAGAAACAACTGTCAAGAAATGTGAAATCTTCACACCAAATTTCATCGGATATCTGAAATTCATAACAAGTGTCAATAAATATCTAAGCTTCCGCACATGTGTCAAAAGATTCACGACAGATGCAAACTTGAACACTGCCTTTATAGTCTTTCCTATACATGGGTATATATTAGTTCTAGGTCTAGCTCAACAAGCAATTTAGAATTGTCTTCTGCGATATTACGTGTGATCATCATGTTTTCTCTAATTCTTTTGCTCATCATGGTCATCATGAAGAAAGGCAAATTTTTGAGAAATGCAAAAAAGAATAGTAAGCATCTGAGCTATATAGAAACCCTTTCCATGGTCATCACAAAGAAAGGCCCTTTTCCATGGCCTATTGTTTGAAGCTTACTTGAGCTATACAGAAACCTTCCACCATTCCAATGGATTGATGGCATCATGAAAAATTGGAAACTGACATCCCTTGCTTCCGGCTAGCCAATGTTCACGTTATTGTCATGAATTTGCCAGAGCTAGCTAGGGATTTCTTTCACAATCACAATGCGATATTTGCCTCCAGACCTATTACCATGGCTACCCAGCATTCCAGTTGTGGATATCTCAGCATGGCGGTTTCTTCATTGGGTCCTCAGTGGAAGAAAATGCGAAAAATGTACACCACTCATCTAATAACGCCTTCAAGACTTTGATGGCTACTTGAGAAGAGAAATCAAGAAGCAGACGACTATGTTTCCTTTATTTTTGACCAGTGCAAGAAATCTTCTTCTTCTAATGGCTCAGTCATCAATGTAAGAACTACCCTTCATCACTACGTTGTGATGTCATTAAGAGAATCATTTTTAGCAACAGATATTTTGGGGAAGGTGGAAAAGATGGGGGCCTAGGGAAGGAGGAAGAAGAGCATGTTGAAATAGTTTTTAAACTCTTGAAATACATGTTTGCCTTTGGTGTATCTGATTATTTGCCATGGTTGAGAGTGTTAAATATATAGGGCCATGAGAAGAGAGTCAAGAAGGCTATGAGAATTTTAAACAAGTACCATGACCCCATCATAGAGGAAAGAATCAAGCTATGGAGAGTGGGAAGAAGAAAGAGCCCAAAGATCTACTGGATGTTATGATAACATTGAAGGACGAGACAACAAAATCGTTATTTTTAGAAGAAGAGATCAAGGCTCAATGCACTGTAAGTACTTAATTGGATGGATTACAACTAGAAGTTCCAGTCTAAATCATTACTTGAAGGATTTGACATGGTTAACTTAGAATTTAGTTGAAAATTAATTAAATTAGTCTATTCATTTTTAGAGTTTATATTTGAAGTCTTCTACTTGGGAGTTGTATTCTAATTTTTGTTAGTATTACTCTTACTATCTTTCAACTCTAAAGCTACATTGTACGAGATGTTCTTTGGGATGGATAGTCCAACAACTTCAGTTGAGTAGGCATTGGCAGAAATGATTTACAAACCTAAACTACTACAAAAAGCTTTGGATGAGATCGATGGAATGGTTAGAAAGAAAAGACTAATTCAAGAATACGATGTTCCACAGTTAAACTATGTTAAAGCTTGTGTTAAGGAAGCTTTTTGGCTCCATCTTGTTACTTTCTTTAATCTTTCGCATGTTTCAATCGCAGATGCAGTTGTTGTTGGCTACTTTATACCGAAGGGCAACCACATTTTGTTGAGCCATTAAGGTCTGGGTCGAAACCCTAATGTTTGGGAAAACCCTCTAGAGTTTAAGCCTAAACATCATTTTGATCATGATAAATCATCTAAAGTAGAGCTGATAGATCTTGAGTTGAGAATGATTTCCTTTGGTTCTAGAAAACGTGCTTGTGCAGGGATAGTGCCTGGTACACCTTTAAGTGTGAGGGCATTAGGGAGGATGATCCAAGGTTTTTCTTGGAGTGTGCCCAAAACTTTAGGAAAAATTAATTTGACTCAAGTTCCAAGTGTTTGGAGTTGGCTAAACCATTACATGCATATGCAAAGCTACGATTACCTTCCACCATGTATCCTATCATGCTAAATGCATTTTAAATGCTACAGTAAATGTGAAACTTCTCAATCTGTTTGTATAGAGTGCTTAAGTCTGTATTGAACTTATCTTGTAATAGTATTTCATATATGTGAAATAGTTAATAAATTCATTTTTATAATGATAAGCTTCTTTAGTTGGTTTATGAGTGAAATTAATACCCACCTTATAAGTTTTATATACAAGCAAAAATGTCATGAAATAAATGCAAATTCTACACCTCAAACTTTAAAGATATATGCCTAGAACTTGCAATAAATAACATATAGAAGCACCTTTATAGGTTGACCAATATATGCTATGAACTTGCTCTTAAAATTTTTGAGTTAAATTTGCTTCGTTTTAAGTACAATATCCAGTTAAATAAGTCCTTAGTCTGTAAATATATAATGAAATTTACATGTACGTAAACCTTTTCTACCTTTTTTAATATATACATATTGGTCTAGGTTGGTCTAGGATTTGGTCTAGGCACGGGCATAGATTTTACAAAACCAAACCCTATCCAAACGCATGATTCTTTCACAGCATATAAATCTGGGTAGGATCAGTATTTGAAATATTAAACACAAATTCAAAAAAATGTGAAAGGTCGAGATTAGGTCTAGATAATACTCGATCCATTTACCGGCTACTTAACATGTCTAGTAATTGATTCAAAACCATTGATAAAATTCCATGTAGACATAAATAGACATTATTGCATAAGTTCATATTGAATATTGATGTAATCAATTTCCATCCCTTATTACAATAGTTTCCAATCGATTCCAAGGATTACAATTAGGCATACATGAAAGAACACTAATTTAATCTTCATGCTACAGACTTAAATAAGTTTTACTTTCATGACAAAAATGAAGCCCCTTCAATTTACATTAACAATTAAAGCAAGTTTTCTTTCAACTGCTATTCAATTCCTTGAAATTAAATTGCAAAATGAAAAATCTGTATAGTTTAGGTGTTTTTTGAGGTATTTTTCAAAAACTACATTGCTATAAAACTGTACATGAAAAAATTTTATTGTAGATGTATTTTGAGAATGTTATTAAAATTTAAAAATTTATTGGGTAGTTTAAAAAATTTTTAGAACTTCCCACTACAACCACCAACTACCCTCTTCCTCTCCACCAGCAACACCGGCCATTGCCCCTCCCCTCCCTTTCCCTTCTCCTCTTCTCCCTCTCTCCTCATTTTCCCTCATTGCCCTCCTCTCCCTGTATCCTCTAGAACAATATCTTCCGCTCCCTTCTCTTTCCTTGCACCCCTTCCACTCCTTCTTGTGATGAAATTTGGTTGAGGAAGAGAGAGGAAGGGGTGTAGGGAAGGGGAATATAGGGTTCCTAGGGGTGCGAGGGAAGGGAAGAGAAGGGAAGGAGAGGAAGGGAGGGGAAGGAGGGGGAAATCAAGGGTTGGGAAAGCGAGAGAAGGAGGTGTGAGATGGTGATCAGATTTGGGGAAGAAGGTAGGAGGGGGTGCAGGGAAGGGGAAGAGAGGGTTCTAGGGCGTGCAAGGGAAGGGAAGTAGAGTATGGGCGGGGAAATCAAGGATTGGGGGGGGTTGCAGTAGTGATCAAAGTTGGGGAAAGAGATAGGAGGTGGTTGATGGTAGCAGAAGGTGAGATAGTGAGGGGATGGTGGTAGAGCAAAAAAGATAGAAGTGGTAGTATATTTTTATTATTAATAATTTTTTTTGTATTTTTAGTAAGTGTATTTGGCTATTTTTGAAGTGTGTTACTATAGCATTACATTTGAAAAATGTATTTAGGAAAAACTTTGAATCCAAAAAGAATGAAAGATTAGAATTATATCCATACGGCACACACTTGCATACATAAATAGTATTATACACAGAGACGTACATATATACGCACACACAATACATACAACTCTACATACATAAACTTTTACCTTGATTATTGTTAGATTCAAATATATCACATCTTTTCTAAATTTCCTTTTTGTAATTTTTTAATCTTTATAATTAGGTATCAAACTTTAGGCTTTCAATTCATCAAATTATAGAAACATCCCTTTTATTCCCTTTCATTGTCTCATATATATATATATATATGATAGCTTCATTTTTACTTTCCTTTCTCATATTTGTTAGTCTTTAAACTAAGTATTAAAACTTTATTCTCTCAATCCATACTAATCACCATAGACAAACTTTCCTAGTATTGCCATCCATTTTCATTTATTCCTCAATTTAGATTAATTTCCCCCTTGATTCTCCTCTATTAATTGTTAAAACACCAAAATCAAATCTTAGTTACCACATAAATATACACACTCATAAATTGTAATAATTCTTTCTGAATTAATTATATTTTTCTAAAAAACTAACACCTAAGCCTCCTCCTATTGAACCTATTATCGAAACCAATCATTAATTATTTATTTTTCTAGTTCATATTCTTAGTTTCTACTTTCTACTAGTAGTACTCCCGAAATTTTATCCTTCTTTATTTTTAATGAAATGCAATTCCATTCCCTTAGTTCCCTAATTTTATTCTTATTCTTTTTATTGAATAATTCTATACACACACAGACACTCGTATACATATAGACATATATACATATAAATACATGAAATACAATTTTTTGACAAATCCCATATACAGGGATGGGATGCCAACCCAGATTTTATTAACTTAAATCAAATACTACAAAGAGAGGGACCCGGCCTTACCTCAGGAATACATGACCAAATAAGCAAAGCAACTACGACAACCAAAGCCTAAGCCCTTGCTTTCTGCTTCTACGAAAATTAAGAAAGCCAAACCTATCTACAGTAATATCTCCTCTAACCATCTGAGGAAGATCAAGATAAGACTAATAAATTAAAGCTTCTCCAGAATCAATTCCAACATTAGAAATTCTAACTGCTAGTTTATTCGCCTCTCTAAAACAATGAGAACCATCTTTAAAATAATTTCTATACTGAAGAAGTTCTTGTAACTCTATGGCCCACTAGACCTCCCCTAAATAATATCGATTAGAACCAACGAGTCAGATATCAAATGCAAATTAACTAGGTCGCGAGATATATCTAATCGAACACCATAAAGAAGCGCTTTCAATTCCGCATGTAGACTTGTTATCTCTCCAAAATAACATGAAAAATGCTAGCATGAACCTCCCATTGTAACAGCCCCACCTTCCCCTAAGGCAAACCAAAGGGTTCGGTGGACCGCCTGCCCAACTCTCGCCAGAACTAAAGAGTCACAATACACCAACCCTACATAACACGCGATAGAACCCCAAGAAAACAACCAATCGGAGACTACTAAGTCGAGAATACGAAGGCCAAACCATTCTGAGCGATAACACTGCTATCAAACGATTCACATACAACGAATAACGAAGAATGAAAACGAAGATGAAAATGAACAGCAGCTGCCACGTCACAATCTGGCCGAGATCTGGCCGGGTTGGAGGCAGTAACTAACTCAAATTTTTTTTTCAAATTCCCCTGGTAATCCGGCCAACTATCCGGCCAAGAACTGACCGAATATACGGCCGGATTCGATGAACAGTTCCCCGCCAAAATACTTTTCTTCCTCGTTCAAGTTCGGCGCTCGCTCGAATTCCCCAATGGATACAAGAAACGTTCACCAGAGCCATAATAACGTATCATCTCAACAAATACACTTAATATACATGATTAAGCACTTAAATACATATATATATCGGAGCTTCAACAAAATAACCTGAAATACAAGCCATAGTATTCATTCTTCATACATATACAAAATACGACTAGGGTTTTGTTACAAAGGAGCTTAACAAAATCATATACATCTACTAGCTCAACTTTCCTTTCCAAAAATCATGATTTCCATAGTAGTATTCCTGTAAGGAAAACAAAGTAACGGGAACGGGGTAAGCTTACGCTCAATGAGTTACCAGAAGTACACGTAGTCAAATATACACGCCAGATAAGATAGTAAACAAATACTTCAAATAGAAAGGATACAGGTGGCTCTCAAGAGCTAAATTCCCCTTTTTGCTTTACCAGAGGTTGATCAAACAGTAGTTGACACTCCGTCAACTTTCAAATAAAGGAACCAGTCCAGTAGGGCACCACTTTACACCAAATTCCGTCCACCAAACATACCCCTTTTCGGGCCAGCAAAAATTTCAGAAACAGAAGTGGTAATACTCGAGTATACCGGAAATCCAGAGTCTCCAATACCCAAAGATTTCCCAGAAACAGACTATCGTGGTTCGTTATCTAATCAACCAGGCCCTTGCCGGCTCGACTCGAGTAACTAGCCACAGGTTTTGAGCTCAAAAGTCACAGAAGGGTCGTTCGATACAAACTTCCAAATGACATCAAAACAGATACAGATAACAGATTCAAACATATACAGGAACCAGAACAGACAGACGAAAGAGACGAGTGTGATAAAGTACACTGTGACGGCCCCACCTCACCCTAAGGCGAACCAGAGGGTTCGGCGGACCGCCTGCCTAGCTCTCGCCGAGACTCGAAGGCAAAAGGAAATAAAAGCTATTCACACGGCAAAAGAGTACTATTTACATAATATACATCGGCAAAAGAGTTCTATTTACATCCCCAAAAGTGACTACCCATACCATTACATCCTTATGATTATAACCCAAAATCAAAGAGTAGACCCTAAAAAGGGTCCTTACACGGATCACTATATTAGGGAAAATCATATTAACTATTCGGTTATTACAAACAAAACCCAACTATACTAGTGATGGTGCCAAAATTTCACCGCGTCAGCCCCTGCTAAGGAAAACAAAAGAAAAGGGGTATGTGACGGCCCCACCTCCCCCTAGGGCATACCCCAGGGTTCAGCGGGTCGCCTGCCCGGCTCTCGCCGGGACTCAGTCGTTCCTTAATCCAATCCAGAATAAAACACAAGAATAAATAGGGCAGCAATCCAAACTTAAAGCGGAACTTATATACATTGCTATCTCAAAAGGAAGTACAGCCATCAAATGTACAAAGGTTCTCACTTCACCATACAACCAACCCGTGCCAAGCACTGGGCGAGAACCATTACAAAAGAAACAAAAGACCTAGACTAGGCTAGTCTATGCTCTCATCCTGCTCGCCGTCCCCTGTTAAGGAAAACAAAACTAAAGGGGTGAGCTAAAAGCTCAGTGAGGTTCCGAACAGATAATCAAACAATCAATTCAATACATTAAACATGGAGTATCAATAATTCAAGAAACATTTACAATGGAAAGCAATAGTAACATTCATTAAAAGGATACGGGCTCACATGGAGCTATTCGTTCTTTCGTTCGTTCCCCTGACATTTCCCCTTATTCCTCCAATTATTTGAAATTTCCTTTTTGAGAAATAAAACCCTCGTGCCTTCGTTCGTTCATTCATCCCTTTCCGGACATTGACCGGACTCCACCCATCCGGACGTTGACCGGACTCCACCTATCCGGACGTAGCCGGACTACAAGGTAATACTCGAGTATACCAATTTCACCCAGGGTCACCATATCGCCCGACCGAGTCCGCTTCTGGCTCTAGTCGATCGGTAACAAGGGGCAGTGGCCAGTTCAGCCAAAAGGCTTACATTCATGCACAACTAGCATTTCAATTATTAAATCCTTGAAAATTGCACAGTTATTTAGGTCGAGTGCGATAAAGTACACCCTCGCCTAGAAAACTCGTTTTAACAATCATTGAAAGCACTTAACACATCATCAATCAATAATAACAAGCCAATAAGTCAAGAAAATATAGCAAACAAGGAACACTCACCTAGTTATGCAAAATAACGTGCAAAATATCCTTCCGGATATTACCCTTAGTCACCAATGAAACCTAAGGTTGAACAAGAGAACATATTACAGTTTATCGAGCAAAACATTTAAGGGAAACAAAGAAACCCGACTAATTAGGAGTAAAACGTGTAAAGATGACTTTCAAGTAAGAAGAGGGTTGTTTGAACCCAAGGATGAAAATCATGTTTAAAAATGGAAAGCCGGTCATGGTGTTGGCCAAACAAAAGTATTCAAGTTCAAATAGAAACCTAGCCCTCGAGCGAAAATTTGGGCAGCACGCCCTTTGTGTTTACCTAATTTTCCAGCCATTTTGGCTTCATTATTTTTCTCAACAACCCAAAGGTATACACACATCAATTCAAGTTCAAAAGCCGTTCAATAGGCTCAAGATCACACAAGGACAACAATAAAGCTAGGAATAAGTGCGGAAATGAAAGTAACAAAAGGCAGATTTGACCGAATTTTGCGTAACGGGCACAACCGAAGCTACGTTTATCAGATTAGTATGTAACTTATACCATTTCGAAGCTAGGACGAAGGTATACAACTTTAATGAAGGTCACTTAGTCAGATTTCTAGGGTAACCTGGTCAAATTCCCAATTTACAGAACCAACTTCCAACTTGACGGCTAATTAACCGCACTGTACTAGAATGATCATATCTCTGGCTACCACGGTCCATTTAGGGTGTTCTTGTAGGCGTTGGAAAGCTTAAATAGAGTACTAAAACTTTCAGGTTTTGGGAAAAAGCTAAATCAGCATGGATCCTAGTGAAAAAACATGATAAACTGGATGAACTGACAAAAACGGAACACTGGAAATTTCCTAAAACAGTGAGGGTATTTTGGTCTTTTCACGGGCTACGTTGCTCCGATTGAGTTGAAATTTTGTAGGCACCTATAAAATACCATACTATACAACTTTCATGTTTTATTCCAAGCCCAATTCGGCCTCTAACATAGGGAAATAAAAACGGGCAGAACCTAGTGACAATTTTCCAGAAATCTGAAATCTTTTGGTTTCAATGATAACTTTCTTAATTTCTTACTCCACTTGCTACCAAAACCCCCTATATAACCTTGGATACAACATATATTCATCATACATCAAGTTTAGGCAGAAATTTATTAAACCCTAACTCATGTAACAAAAGGAAAAATTACCCAAAACATGATAACAACCGTAATTCATCACAATCTTGAGATGCTAAGCTAATTTAAACAAGATTAAGAGTAAAAATTGGGGAAATCATCATCCTTACCTTGCTTAGTGTCTACCAAGAGCAACCCTAGCCTTCCCCTTCAAAATTTCACCAATAGCTCACTCAATAAACACTCAAGGGTGCCTTTAATCGGTTTAGTTTCTTTGTTTCCTCACTTTGTGACTTGATTCAAGAAGAAATGGAGAAGCTTTTCTCTTGTTTTTGCTCTCTCTCTCTCTCGGCTCTTCAGCAGAAATAATGAGGAAGAATGGTGCAATTTTGGGGATAAGAAGGTTGGACAATATCTTGGTCAATGGCCTCTAATGGTGTGACACTTGTCACAACCCTTACCAAGTAAAATTTCCTTTTCTTTTCTTGTATTTTCAGCCTCTAATTTCGGTCAAGCTTAGCTGGAATTTAGGAGATATTTTGCTCAAATATTAATGAGCTTGTATGGTAAGAAAATGGTGATCAAGTGGTGTGTTCCATCGGTAGTGCACGGTATACGTCGGTTTGCGCCGTTTTTCCTTAAATCGCACGTACTAGAGTTTTTTCTTTCCATTCACTAACTTTTTATCATTGCTCCTAATCACATATTATCTCTCACTTAAAATTCACTTTTAATCACCAAATTTGATCCTTGCTCAGTACCGAAAATTCATCCGGCGATAAATCGCGAAAACCCTAATTTTACTCCAATCTTGAAACCAAAAGTGAAACCCTACTTTCTAGGTTTATTTGCACTTATTGTGGAATGATTGGGTAGTAGGGCTATAATAAATGAATAATTTCTAAATAAAAAGGCATTTTTGAGAAAAATATAACAAAATTTACGAGTCCTCACAGGGTAAGCTAGAAGCTTAGTGACTAACCACGGTAAAAACGTAATTTGTACATGTCAACATTTACACAGTGAGAGCAAAGCAAAAGCAGAAAAGTAACACCACATGGTAAGGATACGGGTGGCTCCAAAGCCAACTCATTCGTCGAGTTTGATCACTGGTTGACCCTTGAGATCCTGAGCCACACAGCTTGCTTCTCTTAAAGGATCCCCCATAGAGAGACTATGAGCCTCAACTCAAGTCACGAGCAATAAATGCTCTACATTTTTCAAGCAATAAATGCTCTAAAGTCGTAGTTCAAGCAATAAATGCTCTAGTTCAAGCAATAAATGCTCTGGTTCAAGCAATAAATGCTCTCAAATTGCGTCACAAGCAATAATTGCTCCGTAAATGTTTTACAAGCAATAAATGCTCCATAACAAATCACAAAATTATATTTCACAGGTATCAATAGCAACGAATGGGGTTTAGGTCGAGTGCGATAAAGTACACCCTCGCCTAAGTGCCCATTTTTCATAGTAAACTCATATTAGCATGGAGTTACACAGAAACCCTGATTACTCACCTAAAGAGCAAGTATAACAAGAGAAAGTACGGAAATGAATTCAAGTCGCCAGCTAGTGGGCCCCACCGGCTCCGTCGAGCTCACCACCGTCTGAAATAGAAGATTGCATCACAATATATCACAAAACCATTATAGAATTGACCTACTTAACCTCATTTGGATTCAAGCAAAACACTACATGTATGTCAAGATGAAAGAGATAAGCGATGTGTAAAGTGCTCTTAGACTGAATTAATCAAAATTTTTGAAAAAAAGAACTGAAAATTGCAGCTTTTCCTCTTGATTTGCTGTCTAGAAATTCTAGTTATAAAAATGCTTTAAAAGTCGATCTTTTCTTGCTTTTAACTCCTCAAATATCATGTACATGACTAGATTTAGGTGTTAGAAAATATATAGAGCCAAGATGTGTCAATTTACAACCAAAGTTCTAGGTATAAAGATGGAGAAATCCCAGCTTCTTTCCCTCAGTTTTAAACAGAAAAATTCTAGCAAGTCTTTCCTCACTTTTTGTCACCAAAACAGCATCTCTTTTACTCGCTTTCAACCATAAATCACATAATAATAGGCTTGTAACGTGAGATGAGGTATTTATCATGCATTCCAGTAAACTCAACAAAGAAATTTTCATCTAAAAGCTAAAAGTTCAAGCTTTTTCCACGGTTCAAGGCTGGAAAAATTTTCAGCAAGAGAACAGTTTGAAGAAACGAATTTTCTCCCTTAAAACTCTTTATTTTTCACTCAAATCCAATATGTGTGTTAAGATTAATGTGTCATAAACGATATTGATCAACAATATGAAATTTTCAGTCATAAATCATGGAGAAAAGCTGGTAAATTCTCTCTCTCTCTCTCTCTCTCTCTCTCTCTTCACTAACCAAGAAAGAATTCACAGCACTATAATCCCAAGTTCCTCTAGTTAACCCTCCAATTTTCAACCCTATTTTAATGGCAAATCCATTGTCAATCAAGATAACATATCATGAAATGTATGGTGCATATGCTAGGCAAGGAAATCCATCAAACTTTCATATATATATATATATATATATATAAAGTTCAAAACTAAACTAACTAGATTATGCACCAAATCTGAAATTTTTGCAACCTAATTTGAAAAACATAAAATCTCTCATACAAGTCCTTCCTTTAACTTCTAGTATATCATACACCATTCAAACTCAAAAGTAAAGGAAGAAAACTAAGGTTTTTAACAAAATTCACCTCTTACCTCCAAACCCAAGAATGGCAAACAAATCAAGAAAGATGCAAGACTTTCTTCCTCTAAAATTCCTCCCAAGCTTGCTTCAAGGTTTGGTGGAGTAGATTAGGGTTTTCCCTCTTGTTTTCTCATTAAGTAGGCAAGAATCAAGGTTTGAAATTGAGTGTTTCCTCTCCCTCTCTTCTCTCTAAAATTTTCATCCAAGCTAAGCAAGAAAGAAAAAAAATGGTGATAAAATGAAAGCTTGGTTGGATAATTATAAAACTTGTCTTGGTCAAGGGGTTAGCTAGATGATTGACACTTGGCATAGCAAGGATTATTGTCTATTTAATAACCTAAATATCTCTCTTTTTATCCTTCATAATTTTGGCGAAGATAAGAGAAATATGGAAGAAATAATGAAGAAAGAAAAGTCTTGGTCAAAGTTCCATGGATGAATGACACTTGGCAAGGTAAGGTAAATGCCTGTCTCTTGGTCTCTCTATTTGTCTCTAAATACCAACATATCTTGTGCTCCTCCTGTGACAGCCCCACCTCTCCCTTGGGCGAACCCTAGGGGATCAGCGGACTGCCTACCCAACTCTCGCCGGGGCTCAGTCGATCAAAGTACTAATAACTCAAATGAAGCGGATGAGATATCTTCCAAGCAAGGGAGTGTAACCCTAATTAAACATAATCACTACACCAACAATCCAAAGTTTAGTATACATATAGCTAAAAGTCAACTTACCACTCCACACATAACTTACATAACATAAGTCGGACTTATAGAATCAAGCTTACAGGAGTTAAAAGTAAGGTCTTCTTAAACAAATGGTTACAATATCAAAATACAAATTCATAGCAAAACAAAGCTAGGCAAGCTCTTGATCAAATCCATCCCCGATCTGTTAAGGAAAGTAAAGGGAATGGGGTGAGCTAACGCCCAGTGAGGTTCCAACTAAACAAGTAGACACATAACCAAGTAAGGTCACAAAATGATCAAATAACATCATACAGGAAGATAACAGTTTAATCATAGTTCAATTCAAGGATACGGGTGGCTTTCAAAAGCCAATAGCCACTGGAGCTTGATCATAACTGGATCCGTTGACTCTCCGTCAACGTTTGTATTCACAGAATGTAAGTTCGTAGAACACCGCTTTCACCAACCTCCGTCCACCAATCAACCTCCTACCGGGCCCGTACACCACAAACAGTAGTTTGGTAATACTCGAGTATACCAGGAATCCAAGATTCCAAAGAAACAGGATCAAGTCGAGGATTTTACCACTGGTGGTGCTTGGCAACACAACAAGCAAGCACAATGGCTATACTTCACCAGGGACCTCCAAACATCAGTCCCCAAGGTTTATCGGCCTTCTTGACCAAGCCCTTGCAGGCTCGATACAACCGACTCACCTAAGAGATTGGATACCCAAACAGTAGCAGTAGTTGATGGGATATCACCCAAACAACTCAAACATAGTCATATATAGTGAACTCACATCTCATAATAATAGTATACAGAGCCTCATTGGAAAACAAGGGAGGTCGAGTGCGATAAAGTACACACTCGTCTCCATTTTATCAAAACAGTATTTGGCTCCAACAGTCATAAATCAAGTATTTCAGATATTCAGATATTTCACATAACGGGTAGCAAGTAGTGGAACACTCACCTGTCAAGCAATGTAGTAGTCAGACGTCAAGTGTCTCGGTTACGACTACCTTCATTTCCCAATCCTAAGGCAGCGAGTGAAAATCGTTAACAAATTAGGTTCATTTCTCACTCAATCATAGGCTCATAAAGTGACCAAGTGAGTAGTTAAAGCTACTCAATTCATCATGCAAATGAGGTCCAAATTACAGTGAAAGTTCATGAGAAAAAAATTTTGGTAAGTGCATGAAAGTTTGGCAAAAGAAAAGTTTCATTCAAGCTCTAAAAGATTCTTCACGGGCAAAACAGTTGCCCCGCGCAGTCTCGGTAAAACAGTTATATCTCACTGTAGGAAGGTCGGAATTAGGTGCCGTTGGTGGAGTTAGAAACTAGACTCAAAGGGATTTCCAACGGTACCAATTACACACTCTAGTTCATCTCCTAGCAGTACCAGTAGCTCAGACAAGTTGGCTGTTTTTCCAACCCTGGATCAGCCCTAACCTCAAGCAAAACTACATTAGTTCTTGGTGCTATCTTCATTTGTTTTGGTTCAAATTCACCCAAATCAATCCTCAAATGTTCATATACAGGGAGTCACATCACCTAGGGCCATTGGAGTTCAAAATATAATACATCAACATGAATCAGAATAACCATAGTAGCCTAGCCATCAAGAAAACCAAACCAATCCACTATATAGACCAAACCACTACTTTACTTGCTCAAATTTCATTCAACTCACCCATGAGCTTAACCAATGTCTAGCCATGATTACTAGGCTTGAATAGGGTACATTTGAACCATAAAAATCAAGGGGAAACCCTTCTTCCAATACCGGTCAGCGAAGGCAAGAAAATCAGTCCACAAGTTTACATGTTCATCTAACTTTCATCCTTTCATGATTTTCATTTAAACAATACATCAAGTGGTAGATCTAACTCAAAAGAGGTTTAAAACATGTCAATACCTCATAAACAAACATGAACAAGATCCAAACATTTCATCAAACACTTGGTAGGCATAAAAACTAACTCAACTACTACTTGTTTCATTCAAACAATTAACCCCAAATCTCAACCAAAACAACTTGTAGTTTGCCATTAGAACTTAAAGTAGGTGATATAACATCATAAAACTCTAATTTAAAGGTCATTTACCTCTCTTACAAGTTGCTTAAGTCACCAAACAACCCACCAAAGTGAAAGCTTCAAGCTTGGAACAAACTCTAGGATTGCAAGAAAGTTTCTCAACTAACTCAAGATCTTTATCTTTTGGTTTTTGCTCTTGATTTACTAGGGTTGGAAAGCAAGGAAAAAAATGGAGTTTCTCTCTTCCTCTCTAAGCTTCAAGAAATTCGGCCATAAGGGAGAAAAAAATGGCTAAGGCTAGTTTAAATTATCTTCTAATCTTTAGTCAAACAAAATACTTGGCTAGGGTTTTGCCACATAGCCCATTTCTTGTCCATAACTTCTCTTAATCCTTTGACTAATGATAGTTCAACCCTTCCAAATGTACCAATACCTATTTAGCACCTCTAATCTCTCATATAAAGTCCCTACCACAAATAATTACCACTTGGCAAAATGTAAGTGGTAGAAAAATGTAACTATCTCAAAAAAAATTGTTTTTAATTGAAGTAAAAAGAAATGAAATGTAATACATGGAAAATGTTATGACACATAGGGAATATAATACAAGGGCATATATTAAATGGTCTAGATCTTATAATAAGGCATGTAAATAAGAAAATTGTGTTTTAAAGTGAGGGTCAATACAAGGGATTTGTTGTAACACATGTAAAATACAATGCTAGGGCATATAAGAAGTGGTTTAAATCTTAATGCTAGGCATGTAGTTTAGGGGAATTGTATTTTAAGTGAGGGTTCTCACACTCTCTCCCCCTTAAAAAATTTCGTCCTCGAAATTCTCAGCTTGATTACTGAATAGTTCATAATATTTTGTATGAATGTCCTTTTTAACTCTCTCGAGTCCTGTGATCACATGCTTTAGTAAAAGACTAGCAATACAAAGGCATATTATGTAGAAATTGAGGTTCCAAAACTTTATTTAGATCATGCATCAATTTACAAGTTTTATACTCGTATAACCTATCAAAATATAATACTTGCCTGTTCCAATCGAGGAGTAATCCTCATGTACTTACTAATCAATGTTGCAAAAGTCATTTAGAGCAGAAGAGTATCACTTATAGTCAAACGTTTGGAGAAAGTAGAAAAGACCTTCAAAATACAAAGTTGTAAATTGTCTGACCTAAAATGATTTGAAGAACTCATTTTCCTTTCATTTAAGCCTCAATCCACTCATAACCAACCTCAAAATATTTTACCAACTCCAATCCTAAAGTTGGAAATGTAAGTAGGAACAATCCTAGGAAAATAGAAATTTTCCAGTTTTGCGTGATCTCATTTGAAAATCATATCTCGACATTCTTAAGTCCAAAATTTATAAACTTTATACCGTCGGAAAATAGATTCAAATTGTTACAACTTTCTAGAATGTACTATTATAAGATCCAATCCACAAGTCAGTCTAATTCCAACCTAAAGTTATTGCTTCACCCAGTAACAGACAGAACAGGTATGCAATATCAGTCAACTTGAAAAATCGTAGATATTCATGGGAGTTGAGAACAATACTGAAATTTTCACAGTTAATAGTACTCTGAATCTAGTTTCAAATGCAATAAATGAAACTCAATTCCAAGTTTTCTACATCAAGATATAACAGATTTTCTAAAACTGCCCAAGGTTCCCTGCGGACAAATTTCAGTGGCACTTTCGTTGTGTTTATTAATTATTTTCCTGCCAATTCAAGGCTTCATTCTTCTCACAAAACAGTTTCAACTCAAGTATATACATACCAAGCCAACAACTCACTAAATCAAGCATATAACCGTCACCTACTCAAGTTAGAAAATGAAACCCTAAGCTGAAATTCCTAATCACAAGCTGAAATTTTCTTTACGCATGTCAAAATAGCATATAAAAGCTAGATATTTCATATAGTAAAGCTACCAAACCATGGCCAATACTTAGGCATCATGTGTGGGCAGAAAATTACCATAAAAACTGAAAATTTCACATCACAACTTCAAACCATGAAATTTTCTCATGAAACTATCAAAATTGAAACCCTAAACCACTAGTTTGCATATATTTGAAGTAGAAGAAAGTTTATTGCCAAAGTTACCTTATACCTTCAAAAGATGGAAGCTTAGTGCTTTTCCTTCAAAATCTCTCCACTCATGCCACTACCACCATCTATCTAGGGGAAAAAATCGTAATAATGCAATGGCTAAAATACTATGCTAATAAAAATCAGTGGAGTTATCAAAAGGTGTGACACAAACTTTAATCTCGATGAAAAGAAGAGTTAAAACTTGGTTACTATTCTTGCTAGCTCTTAAACCCATACACTGTACATTGAATAATTTCTTCCTTTCGAACTACAAACAAAAATTTTTCACTTAACTTAAAGACTAACTTATAGTAATAGACTCATGGATCAGGACCCAATACTGCCCAACCACCAATTTTAATAGCACTTATTAAAATAGCAGGTACCAAGTCCACTGTTCCTAACGGGAATACAACTTACTACATAAAAATTTCACTACGCATAGTCCAATGATTACAACTATTTTAGGCAAAATCTCACTAATGGCTAACTTTGACTAGGAATGTCTTAAGATGTTATTCGATTAGGCAAATGCACTAATTCAAACTTATTCCGCACCTCTTCTGGAATCCCTTCGTATTTCTTTTTCAATTCTATGTTCTGGTGCAGTAGTTCAATTTTCTCCAAGTATTCTTGTTTTCATCGTCCTTCCCAGTACTCAGTTAATCTCTTTTGGAACTCTACTTCCGTTCGAATAATCTCTATTTTCTTATCCAGATCAATCACATTTGTCATCTCACCGATTCACTTAACTCGATGATAGCTTGCCAGGCAAATCAAAGGAGCAGAATAAGTAACTAATTACAATTGGAAACTCTAGTCATTATAGCTTTTGAGTTCATTCACTTCCAATCCAACCACGAGGAATTAAACTTAGCTATTCTCAAATGAGATAGACAAGGAAGTAGAATACAGGTAGGGCAATATCTCAAAATATTATGCCACTTATTCTTATTCGGGGAGTTTAACACAAGGAGTATTCTTATCACTTATGTACATAATGAAATCCTAAAGTGTACTTCGTATCTCAAAAGTTCCACACCCTATCTCAAGCTTTTGCATACAGGTATAGGAGCCAACTCTTTTTCTCAAATCCCATACATAATTCCAAAACTCTCGATCTCAACACGGTAATAATTAAGCCAAGTCCATACTTTGGCATTAGTGGATAGGTGTCAAGGAAGTATAGGCAAGGGTAGTTCATTGAGGACCAAGCTACAGGTATCAGATATTACAAGAGAGGTAGAAATACCTATATAGTTACAGTTAAACCGCCTCAAAATCCAATAAACACTTATCAAATCCTCACAGTTATAGGAGAAGGAAACATGTCTTTAGTGCAAATTTCTCGACGTACACAACAATCTGGTCACCATCTATAGAAACCCTAGTCAGACTATTATTAGATTAGTCCATGATAACCTTTCGGGATCCGTTCCCTCGATCAATCCAATTACTAGGTCAAATATTAGAATCTTCCGCGCCTTGGCCTTTGCCATCAAAACCTACCTCAAGAGCAAGGAAGATACAGACCCTTATTCTAGTGCTCTCCACTTTGGTACTCAGATACAAGAATCCAAAATAAGATAATTCACAACTCGAGCCGGCCGGTCCCAAGAGTAAATCACCCATATTAGAGATTCCTAACTGACATATATATCTATTTTCCCCAAATACCATGATAAAGGGTTTATGCTTATAACAGTCATTATTACGCCCAAGAAGAGCACCTAGTCCCTTCCACTTACTCATATAATTGGGACAATAACACCACTTGACCCCAAACTTACTCCGCACAAGGACCACGCGAAGCAGCAAAAAATCTTCCATTCATTCAAACCAATTTTCGGCAGTTTCGGGATCCGGTCCTCTAAGAAATTTAGGAGGAGCGAACTTTTGGAACTGTTCCAGGGCTCTATCTTCATGGTCCCTTTGCTGGTTACCAGGTACTTGAACTTGCTAGTTAACCAAACGGGCTAATAAATTGGTCGTATGATGGATAGCTGTAGCTACCTGGTCCCCTTCTCCACCTTCGGGTCCCTGGTTCTAATTGGCTACAGACCCTTATTCCTCCTCTTAGTCCTAGACCTGCCTAGATCTACGCCAATGGCCCCAACCACGTTGTCGTCTAGTCTCCATTATTACTCACTGGTCTAGGGCCAAGTATTATAGCTAACGGGTAAGTAAGTGTTGGTACATGTCAAATACTTATTCATTTTCAAAAGTCAAATAAAATGAAATCGGAGTCACGATAAGAGAGTGAAATGCAAAACAGTTAAATGCCAATGTCGAAATAAAGTCAATGCCAAGTCAAAGTCACAGTCACAGTCACCATCAAAGTCACAGTCACAGTCAAAGTCAAAGTATTATACATTCAAAGGCTCATAGCAGTTGTGTACAAAATAACAAGACCAAATTATCAAGTACGAGCCTAAAAAATACAGATACAATCATACAGTCATATCAAGCAAAAACTTAGTGTAAGTGGTCAAAAGAAAGCTGTACAACCACCGAGTCACCACATCCCTTATCCCTTCTATATACAATAGTCAAAAGCATCCACAATAGTAACCTAATAGTGAAGGCCTAATCCACGGCGGGACTGGCTAACCCCTCACTCTGGGCGGGTTCAGCTACTGTGTCATCTCCAATGTGAGAAGCCTCATCGCTCACTTCTCCCAGCAGATCATCACAAATATTCAGAATGGACTATGCTCTATTCCTCACTTTCTTGGTCCTCTTGACCATGCACTCTTGAGCTTCTCCAAGCTGCACGCACAGGTCATCAATCTTTTCCCGGCCTTCGGCCACATCATACTCAAGCTCCTTAATTCGCTTGGCTTGCATTTTAATAGTTTCCTTCAGGTAATTTACTTCAACTCCAAGACTAGTATTGTCCCTCGCTAGGACCTTCCGCTCCTTCACAACGGCTAGAACTACTTCATTAGGATAAGTGTAAATATGCCGAAACTCGCAACGCCTATAGTGGTCAGATGGGCTCCAATAGGCTCTAGCTTCTCCGGGCCTGATCTGGTATCTAATCATCGGTAAGTCCTCACGGGACGTCTTGCCAACCGGTCTATCGTTAGGGCCACTAGATCCGTCCATCCTACACAAAGTGTAGATAAACTTAAGTACTCTTAAGGGAAATAATCAAATATAATCCTCAAGTCGAAAATTTCTAACTCGCCCAGGCCAATTCAAACCTAGGCTCTGATACCACCTGTGACAGCCCCACCTCTCCCTAAGGCGAACCCTAGGGTATCAGCGGACTGCCTGCCCAACTCTCGCCGGGGCTCAGTCGATCAAAGTACTAATAACTCAAATGAAGCGGATGAGATATCTTCCAAGCAAGGGAGTGTAACCCTAATTAAACATAATCACGACACCAACAATCCAAAAGCTTAGTATACATATAGCTAAAAGTCAACTTACCACTCCACACATAACTTACATAACATAAGTCGGACTTATAGAATCAAGCTTACAGGAGTTAAAAGTAAGGTCTTCTTAAACAAATGGTTACAATATCAAAATACAACACGAATAGTCAACTCCAGGGTCAATTAAAGGTCTAGTTAAATGATTCCATCTAGTAGTTCAAAACTCGAATAGGAAGATATATTTTCGATAGAAAACTAGCTTTACCAAAATTTTTGACTTAATTTGTCTAAAAATCATTTATTGGCATTCGATCTCCAAAATTAACAATTTTAGAAATAACTGGATTTCTTTTGTCCCAAATGACCACTCAAATTTTTGGTTCAAATCAAGTCAATCATAATATGCGAGACAAAAAAAGGTTTTTTTTTTTTTTTTTTTTTACGTACAACTGATAAGTAATAAGTTCAAGTCACTTCACAAATAACCAATGAAATGCTTCGAAAGTTCAAACATTCATAAAAGGTTGAAACATGTCCACAGGACCAACCACAAGATACGGTAGAACAATTATTAAAATTGCACAGGGGAGAACCTCTCCAGGTACCCAACTAGATCAATCTTTTATATCACTGGTAGGTCTAATCTTCTCGTTCATTTCCGATTCATATCTATCACTAAGATCCCATTGGATTATATAAGACCGGCCATCATTCTTTCTCAAGAGTGCGGGTTGCCTAAACCCACACCACAACCCATTCATTGTCCTTGCCGAGCCGTACTTAATATAAGTCTATAGGTGAAAGAAAATGAATAATTAGGCATAGAAGAACTTAAAGTATATACAAGTTACAAATACATTTAGAATTAGAAGCGTGATTCTTTACATATATCAAAAGTCATAATACGAATCAAGAGGTCACAAACAAGCCAAGTAAAGTACATTCCAAGTCAAAGTCAATAAATAAAAATGAACAAGTGATTATCAAAAGTGCATCCATCTCTAAAGCACAAACTCTTAAGTTCTATTCCTATCGTCCCACTACGAAAGATTACAAGTAGAGCTTCACTAGTGTAACTGAAATTAGATGATTCCCGTTCTCTAACACGTTCAACTTCAATCCCAACACAAGGATCTTCTAGGTTACGATCTTTCTCATCTCCCGTTCTTAATTATCGTGCTATCATAGCCAAACAATTATCGATTTCCCCGTAACTATTCACGTGAAATATCGATTCATTCTTATTCCCCACAAATGGAGATCTCAAGTCCTTAGGATTTCCCTCAACTCTCAAGCACTCGGGTACAAAAATCCGAAACAAGATAATTCACAATTCGAGCCGGCCGGTCCCAAGAGTAAATCATCACATTCGAGATTCCTACCCAACATACATATCTAATTCCCTTCAAATATCAAGATAAAGGTTTTACACCTATCACATTCATGATCCACAATTTCACTCTAGAAAAGAACTTAACCCTTTAATCGTTCACATCATAAGGACCATATCACCACTTGGTCCAAGCTTACCCACGCAGAAACCACGTGAAGCGGCTTTAATTTATCCCTACAAGCAGTCACTTAACTTTCAAATCAATCCCACAGTCCAGCATCCTAAACTTTTAAGCCTAGGATACACCACAAAGATCTGAAGCTTAAGCTCTGATACCAACTGTGACGCCCTCACTTCTCCCAAGGGCGAACCCAAGGGTATCTGCAGGACGCCTGCCCAGCTCTCGCCAGGACTCAAGACAATACAAATCGAACTTAACGATACATACCAAATACTACAAGTTGAAATGAAGAAAAGTCGCTTCCTTAACTAAATATTAAAATCTTACATCATGTTCACAAAAGATACATCAAGTCTCAAAATACAACCATTAAAAGTCGACTAAACATTTATAACCCAGATTTCAATCAAAAGTATAATCTAGTCGGCTTTTCCAAAATCTTGCAATCCAACCTGTTAAGGAAAACAAACTAAAGGGATAAGCCAATACTTAGTGAGGCCAAGAAACACACATGCAAACACATAATTCAAGTAGCCACAAATTACATAGTAAGTCAAGCTATAAAATTCGAATAATTCATATTTCGAACGGGAAAAATAAACAGAAACAATTCAAGGATACTGTAGCTCTCAGGAGCTAAATTCCAACGTAGTCGATTCGAATCGAAGTCTTGATCACATCTCACGTTGACACTCCGTCAACCATATAAGTATCAAATCCGTAGATACACCACTTTTCTTCAAATCCCGTCACCGTTACACCCCCTTACCAGGCCCGCTCATCAAAATTTTGATAATACTCGAGTATATCATGGCAATACTGCGCGAGTAATGCCGAGCAAGATCTCTCCAATAGATCAGGCTCTACGAATATCTCATGGTTTGCTAAGCTTATCGACCAAGCCCATGCTGGCTCGATTCGTAAAGTTAGCCAACGAGTTTGGGCGTCCCCCGAATACGAATACGAATATGAATACGAATATAAGTCGATGAGCAATGCTCAAATCGACGATTCCGAATAGGAATCACAAATACAAATCACATTCACATTACTATGTACATATCGAATATGGATTCACATAGCCAAATTCGAATATAATTTCATTTGAAAGAGGACGAGTGCGGTAAAGTACACACTCATCTCTAAATTTTCAAATTCAAATAACAGATAAGAAGCAGTAAACACTTAGTAACAAATTCATGCACTTGACACTCACAGTGATTGAAGTAGCGAGTTCAAATGATGGTTTAGGCGTCTCCCGTGAGATCCTCTGGAAGGTCCTCTTGAGCGCCTGAGCATTTAATAATAAACTATCACTTATAAATTCCAATTAATAAGGAAGATTGTACCCTTGTACAATCTAAGAAAATTTTACGAGAATGAGCCTTAATTATCTCGTAAATCGAGGCTCACAAGTGGGGTTCTAAAACACAAGAGAAATATGGTTTTCATCTCTAAATTCAAGTGTAAAATGATCATGTGGTATCGGAGGGAAAAGAAGAATTCGAAAAACTCCATTTCCTTAAATTTAGAAATTTTCAGATTTGTTACACTTATTTTGAAAAATCGTATCTCACTCTCTACATGTTAAAAATTGGAAAATTTGGTACTGTTGGAAACTACTTCCAAAGTACTAAGAGTTCTTAGAAGAAAATTTTCCATGATTCCAAACGGAAGGTATCCAAAAATTAGCTCAAAGTTGCTGTTCTGGGGCATTGAAGACAGGTTTAGGTTGGTTTTTGGCCAAATTTGAAAATTCGGAAAAATTCACTTGATCCGAACTAACCTCTGAAATTTGGAACTCTATTAGAGTTGCAATCCAAGTTTAAAACAAAATAAACGGAACAAGATTCAGAGTTTTGAGCACCAAGATATGATAGCTCAAAGTTACTAAAATTTCCTTGTTAATCAAGGGTTTTCCAACTCAAATCATGAACTTTGAAAGTTTATTTGAGCAACGAAACGGACTCGGAATGGCACCAAATTTAGCATGAATATACTACCATATAAGGGTCACTCCCTTGCCAAATTTCATAAAAAAATATGTACGGAAAATCAGTTAACGAGACCGTTGAAATCACAAGAAGTTCTAAGGCTAAGCTGCCTTTGAAATATCGTTTTGCCGTTTTCAAACATTCGGCCAAGAAACATCTCAAATATGGTCCATTCCAGTAGATAATGTCTAGAATATGCCCAAGGTACATTTGATAGGTGATTAACACCAAAAATTTCGGATAACAAACCCCAAACCAAGATTAGTTAAGGATCAGTCCAAAATGAAGAATTTCATAACTGAGTCAGTTTCAAACATTGGCCACAACTCAATCAATTCAATTCATAATTGAGCGTTGTTGGTGGCGTTAGAAAAAACATTCATAAAGCTACAATTTCTTAGAAGAAACCATTCTCGAAATCTGTCCACAACTAGCCCCAATTTGAGCATCAAGTTGTAGTTCCTGTTCTGCCTTCCAGTGAACCTGAGAAACAGAACAGTCAAGTTCAAATCAGTGGTACGGTTTGCTCGGATGGAATCAGGATGTGTATTTTATACCGTTGGAAAGCTGGGGATGTCTAGTTTCCAGTGCCAAAACAGTACTCGATTCCAATGTCGGAGTAAAAAGATATAGCCGAAAGAAAATGACTGCCTGGACAATCCGGGAAAATTTTCCAGATTTGGTGAACTTTGGAATTCAACACATGTGACGAACCAAATCATGTTATTTTTCAATGAAACTTTTTACACACTCACTATAATGTATAAACAAAATAAACAAGCCATTAGAACCTCAAAAATTTGCACCAAAGTGCTCGAATATAGCAGAGGCAAAATGATCACTTTTGGTCATTGCACCATCCTTAAGTTTCTATCAACAACCCAACATTATTTCACTAATTTAAGCACCAAAATAACATTAATAACATCATCATTCACCAAATCAGACCATCCATCAAATGTGGGAGTTCATAGAGCCCACATAACCATTTTTTCAACATAAACAAGCTACCCACATGCATGCATAAGCTTAGATGTGCAATAGAACTTCCATAATTCAAGATTATCGAGGTTGATCGTGACTTACTTCGCTAGATGAACAAGACAGAAATTTTTGGCCCTTCCTTTGCCCAAGGAAACCGTGGAAAGCGGCCCCCTTTTGTAGCTTAATGTGGTCTCTAAGTGATTAACTAAGTGTAGTTAAAATTTGGAGTGAAATGGTGAAGGATTTGTGCAAGAAATGAAGAAGAAATGGATGAAGCAAGTTTGGTTCTTGGCTCTTGGTGTTGCACGGCTGATAAGAGCTGGAGAGAGAGGGATTTTGGTCTGAAATGAGGCTTCCAAAGGAAGCTTTAATGTGTGGCTATAATTCACTCGAAAGTCAACTCTCTCTCCCGCGCGCACGCGCGCGTTTCGTGCTCGATTTCTCTCGCGTTTGTTTCACTAGTGCACTAAACCTCTAATGCACTTGTTTTCATGTTAATATTATTCACTCTTAATAGTCTAGAATAATTTTTCAAATCTCCAATTTACCGTTCCGTCTCGGTATACGTGAACTTTCAATTTTCGTGTGGTACGGCGAAATCTCCAAGAATTCTTATAATGATAACTTCACTAACTAATACTTGAATAATTAAATATAAAAATATCTATTTTAAGACTAATGTAAGTATCTCTAATTTTTTTCCGAGCTCAACGTATCCTCAAATAGGTTATCGTTCCAAACGCACGTGCACTATTTTCACTTAACGGCTTCCAAAATTTAATTTTTGAAACGAGACACTTTAAAAATATAACAAAGCTATAGATTCATGAAATTAGGTCTAAAGAGGTTAGAGACCAATATTCGAAGAAAACAGGAGGGCAAATAATTAATTAAGCCATAAAAATAGAATTATAAGTGAGAAAAATTCGGGTCCTCACAACTTTCCCCTATACAAAAGATTACAACCTCCAAAAGTGACAGTCCAGACTAGGGTAAAGCTACAACTCCTATCCCTCGAGTGGAGTCAAATCCAGTCCCACTCGTAAAATTTTCACTACTTGGATCCCTCTCACAACCATTAGTATTAATCATCCCTTCTGGCACTCGACTGCTTTACAGTGGGTCTAGAAGACTGCTGAGTATTTCCTCTTTTTAGAGGCACTAAGGCAAGTTGAAACCTGATGTTCGGCACTACCGCACCTCAGACATTTTTCGTGCTTTTTTCAGCATTAGATTTCAGTGTGGTTAAACTTACCACAGTATCCACAAGTCACACGAGAAGTCACGGCCTGACCAGCTCGAGAATTTTCTTTGTATTTCTTCTCCAGTTCCACATTCTTGCATAGCAACTCAATTTTTTCAGCATATTCTTGTTTCCACTTTTCTTTCCAGTAGTCAGCCAATTTCTTTTGAAATTTTACTTCCTTCCGAAGAATGTCCATTTCCTTTCACATCTCTCCCAAATTTGTCATCTCACCGGTTGGCTTAAGTCAACTGCTAGCCTGCCAGGCAAATCAAGGGATCAAAATAAATAAGTATTCACAATGGAAGCTCTGGCCATATTACTCTTTATTCTTTTGCTTCTAGGTTACCCCAAAATATAAATCTTAATTATTCTCTGCTTAATATGGACGAGCTCTTGAGTCTCCACAAGATTACTATCATCACTTATAAATATAACAAAATACTGAGATCTTATTCCTTAATATAAAAGTTCCATACCCTAATTCATTCTCCAATACTTACTTAAAAGTTGCTCAGAAGAAATCCTAACCTCTTACTCTCTTTAGTGCCTTATTTTATCCCCCTCAAACCAATTTCTACTGTTTCGAGGTTAGACCCTCCGTGAACCTTAGATGGGCAAACTTCAAGAATCGTTCTATCCACACACCTCTCTTGGTTCCTAGGTTGATTGATTGATTTAGCGCTTTGGTGCTCAACTAACCATGCTAAGATATCAACCATATGATTAATAGCAGAAGTTACTTGGTTATCCCCTTCATTTCTAGGGTTTTGGGTTTGGTCTAGCAGCCGTTCCCTAATCATTCCCTTGAGCTTGGGGTTGCCTAACCCCTAGCCCTCGGCTCCTTTCACTTGTTCGGCCGCCAATAAATTTAACATTTATAAAGGCATGACGTAAAATGAGTACACATAAGTGAAGTTTGAAAATGACACTTTGATCATGTAAAACGAAAATAATAAGGGAGACACCGAAATAATTGCAAATGTGTACAACCCATAGCAAAGATTTGAAGTCATAAAGCAATAAAGTCAAGCACCTCATAAGTAACGTACAATTGCTTCAAAAGGTAGGAAGCATAGTTAAGCAAAATACAAAATGCGATGGCCTTTGAACAAGCACTACCCCGACTATCCTTGACAAAAACTACTAAAGTTGACCAGATCACTAGCTTGATGGTTGGCGGGCCAGAAGTCTCTGCTACTTCAATATCATCTTCACTTTCAGCACTAAGAGTTTCTTCCTCACTTTTCTCATCAAGTATCTTGCCATCCATCACTTACTTGACCAAAGTAACACACTCAGCCATCAACCCATCCGTTCGGTCTCTAATTTCGTGTACTACCCTAACAAGTCGACTCTTAACCTCCTGGAGCTGCTCACAAGGAGCCTTAGTCTTTTCTTCGCTCCTCAAGTACCTCCGTCTCCAATTCATGAATTCTAGTAGTCTGGACATCCACAGTTGCCTTTAGTCCTCAATTCCTCTCGAACTACTCTAGTTTCCTCGGATAACCAGTTCCGGTCATCGATTATCGCTAACAGCACGTTATTGGGGTACTAGTAAGTCTTCTAACAGTCATATGAAGTCCTAACTCGGCGAGTTGGGTTATATCTCCAACGAGCTCCCTTAGACCCTTCTCGACAATGGACCACCAGAAGGCGCCCCGAGATGATTCAATACCACAATTACCTTCCATAACTTACAATTAAAAATAAAAGTTTAAATGGATCCAAGTATACTAAATAAACTAGGTTTGGTTATTTCATACTATTCCACATTTTTCTCACAAGATCAAGACTCCCAATTGTCCACTAATTCAAACCTAGGCTCTAATTTTCATCCCTACAAGATTTTACTTAACTTTCAAACCAGTCCCACAATCCGACATCCTAAACTTTTAGTCTAAGATACACTACAGAGATCTGAAACCCTGGCTCTGATACCAACTGTGACGCCCCCACTTCTCCCAAGGGCGAACCCAAGGGTATCCACAGAACGCCTGCCCAACTCTCGCCAGGACTCGATACAAGTCAAATTTAAACTTAAAGGTACACGACCAACAATAAAAGTCCAAATGCAGAAAAGTCGATTCCTTAATGGAACATTCAAATTTTACATCATAAGTCACCAAAAGTACATTAACTTTTTTCCAAAATGCAACCACCAGGAGTCGACTAATCAATTACATTCCAAGATTTTTATCAAAAGTAATCAAGTTGGTTTCCTCAAAATTCCTTCCATTCTGAGCTCCTGCTAAGGAAAACAAAACTAATGGGGTGAGCCAACGCTCAGTGAGACCAAGAAACACACATGCAAACACATAGTTCAAGTAACAATAACATTTATACAGTAAGTAAAACTATAAAGTTCAAGTAATTAACATTTCAAGTAGGAAAAGTAAGCAGAAACAATTGAAGAATACTGGAACTCTCAGGAGCTAAATTCCACTTGCTTTGCCGAGGCTCGATCTAATACCTCCACGTGATGACACTCCGTCAACCGGGTAGGTATTAAGTCCGTAGAACTCCACTTACTTCACAATTCCCTTTCGCCGTTACACCCCCTGTCCCGGACCCGCTCTTTAGATATAAAAGGCGATACTACTCTAGTATGTCAGGCGAGATCTTTCCAATAGATCAAGCTTATGAATTTTTCTCATGACTCACCAAGCTTCTCGACCAAGCCCATGCCGGCTCGAGTCGCAAGGTCGGCCGATAAGTTTGGACGTCCCCTACTATTATAAATATAAGTCGATGAGATTCACTCCAATCGATAAATACAAATATAAACCGATGAGATTCACTCCACTCGGCATATCCACCACAATTATAAATTCAACTATGAGCAATTCAATTATATAATCAATTAAAAGAGAATGAGTGTGATAAAATACACACTCGACTCGACAATTGTAAATCACTTAATCAATAAGAAGCAATTCACATAATTGGCAACTATTCATGCACTTGACACTCACCAATTCAAAATAAGTGAGTAAGTGCAAATAAGATATTTAGTCGTCGGCTCCGAGTTTCTCTTCAAGATCCTCTTGAGTGCCTAAAGAAATAACAATTAACTATCACTCACAATTACTTACAAACCCCTTGCCAAACAAGGAAGAATGTACAAAGGCGTAATACTAAGACAATGTCTTAAAAGAGCTTTAATATCTCGAAAATCGAAATTCAAAAGTGAGGATTTAAAGTCACAAGAAAAACTTGCATCTTCCATTAAAATGAGTTTAAAATGGATGATCAATATCGAAAGACAATGAAAGGTTCTCAAAAACTCATTTCCCAAGAAATCATAAATTTTCAGCTTTGCGCGATAAACTTGGTAAAATCAGATCTTGAGTTCGGTACATCAGAAAATGGAGAACTTTATGCCGTTGGAAAATAGATTCATAGTACTAAAAGTTCCCAGTAGACACTTTTCCAAGATTACAAACAAAAAGCATTCATTTTTCAGCTCAAAGTTGCTGATTCAAGAAGACCAGACATAACCAATCTTGGTTTTCGGCGATATTGGGAAATTCGGCAAAATTCACAGAAAATGAATCAGTTTCTGAAATTTATAACACAATAAGAGTCCCAAACAAAGTTTCAAACACAACAAACGGAACAAATTTTGGAGTTTTTAGCAACAACATATAACAGTTTAAAGTCAGCTGATTTTCACGACCTGAGCAGTGAATTTCCAGATTTGAAGAGCAATCTTTGGGGCATTATTTGGGCATCGAAATAGTATTGAAATTACACCAAATTTGGTACACTTAAACCTCTATATATGGAATAAATCTATATTAAATTTTAGATAGAAACTCGCACGGGAAGGCAGTTAACGAAATGACCAAATTTGTGAAACATTTCAAAGCTAATCTGCCATCCTACTTCTCTTTCTTTTTCAAACGTTTTGTCCGAAGAAATCAGCCCCAATTCTCTCCATTTTTTAAACCAAGATCCCAGAAACATTTAATAAGCAATTGATAGTTAAATGACACTAAAATTTTTGAAATATAACATCCCAAAACAGGTTTGACCATTTGGTCAGCAAGGAAGGGAAAAGTTTTTAATTTCCAGCTTTGTCGCCTTTTCAAAATCAAATCATATCTAGCTCTGTACAACTCCAAATTGAGAATGGTTTATGGCGTTAGAAACTAAGTTCAAAATTCTACAATTTATCAGAAGACATCATTTTGAAAATCATTTCACAAATGGGACAAAATTGAGCCACAAGATGCAGATTCCCAGTTTCATTCGAATAGACAGTCAAAACAGAACAGCCAACTTTGCTGACTCACTACGGTTCACTCAAAATGAACTAGCAGGGAATTTTTTTACTGTTGGAAATATATGAATGTCTAGTTTTGAATGCCACAAATGGCACTCAATGTTGACTTTTTTACAAAGAGTTATGTTCAGACAAAGAAGCACTGTTTGAGTACCCTGCTATGTGTTTTCCTGATTTGAATCTTCACCAAAACTCAAGTTTTGTACAACCATTCAATACAATTTTTGAAAGGCACTATGTACACACAATATACAACATATATCCATCAATTTCACAGCCAACCAAGCAACAAAATTTCAAAATAAAAATAGAACAACATGGACAGAATTTTCGGCCAACTTTCCTTCGATTTCTCTCCACTTTCTAATCAAAATCATCTCATTCATCACATAAACAACCATAATCAAATATTAAAGTATCAAGTCAGCTACCTAAAGGCCTCATCAGGACAGCTAGCCTATGATTTAAAGAGAAATAAATGGTTTCCCCAAGTCCGCTAGCCTACAACGCGGTTAGGGTTTCAAACCCATGAAGATTAACCACTAAACTTTGGAGAAATGGAAAGATTAAAGAGATGAAGTGATTACCCTTGGAACCCTAGATGAATATCAAATTTTTCCACCGAAAATTCTCAAAGAAAATCCACAAGATTGCTCCTTGCTCTTAACTAGACTGATTTGATGGAGGATTTGTGAGTGAAATGGAAGCTAGAAGATGAAGTTTTTCCTTCCCTTTGTTCTTCCTTGAGGGCTGGCATCTTGGAAGATTGGAGGGAAAAGTAGCTAGGAAGATTTGCCAAAAAGTCAATTTTGCATAGTTGTCGGAATAGGATTTCGTACCACCAATTTCTCTCGGGTTTGAAACACTTATGCACTAATCCTCCAAGGTATTTCCTTTAACACTATAATTACCCACTCTTACTAGTCTAATATTAATTTCTCAAATCTCCACTTAGTTGTACTGACACGATTATCGAGAAACTATCGACGCACGAGCGGTAAAAGGTTAATTGGATCTCACTCACCTCTAATCCCTCAATTAACTTTTCTTAGTCTACTATTAATCATTCTTAATTCTCCAAGATTATTGCACTCTTGAATCGAATATTATCTCAAAAAATGTTTACTCATTATTCCTTACTAAACGAGCCGCAGAAAAATTAAATTTGCTAACGGGACATTTTAAAAATATAAGTAAGGCATTGTTCCATGTAAATAGATTTAAAATGGTTAAAATAAATTATTCGGAGTAAATAGTTGAATAAATAATTAAATAAGTCAGTAAAATAAGAAAATTTTCAAGTCCTCACATTTTCATTTTCATGTTCTTGTTTAGTAACTTAGTTTTCTCCATATACTCTTGCTTCCATCGTCTTTCTCAGTGTTCAGCCACTTTCTTTTAAAACTCTACCTCTTTTCAAAAAATCTTTATTTCCTCATGTATAGCTTTCTAATTCTTCATGTTGCCGAGTCATTTAATTTCAAATGATAGCCTAGTAGGCAAATCAAAGTATCTAAAGGAGTAGCTAGTTTGTGAGGACTTGCAAATTCCTTATATTTTTCACAAAAATCCTTTTATTTGGAAATTATTATTTATTAAAGCCCTACTACCCAATCATTCCACAATGAGTGTAAATAAACCTAGAAAGTAGGGTTTCACTTTTGGTTTCAAGATTGGGGCAAAATTAGGGTTTTCGCGATTTTTCGCCGGATGAATTTTCGGTATGAAACAAGGATCAAATTCGGTGATTAAAAGTGACTTTTAAGTGAGAAATAATATGTGATTAGGGGCAATGATATAAGGTTAGTGAATAGGAAGAAAAAAACCTAGTACATGTGTTTTTAAGAAAAACGGTGCGAACCGACGGGTACCGTGCACTACCGATTGAACGCACCACTTGACCACCACTTTCTTACCATACAAGCTCATTAATACTTGAGCAAAATATCTTCTCATTTCCAGCTAGTCTGGACCGAAAATGCGGACCAAATGCAAGGAAAAGAAAGAGAAAAAAAGAGTGGTGGTGGTGGCGCCACTTGTCGCCACCTAATGGTTTCTTGACCAACCAAGAGTCCAACCTTCTTATCCCCAATTTTGCTCTTTCTTCTTCATTATTTCTGCTGGTTGGCTGAGACAAGAGAGGGGAAAAGAGAGAGCAAAACCCACCTTCCTTCATCTTGAATTTGAGCTACAAAGTGAGGAAACAAAGAAAGTAAACCGATTAAAGTTATCTTTGAGTGTTGGTTTAGTGAGGTGTTGGTGAAATTTTGAAGGGGAAAGCTAGGGTTGTCTTGGTAGACACTAAGCAAGGTAAGGATGATGATTTACCCAATTCTTACTCTTAATCTTGTTTAAATTAGCTTAGCATCTCAAATTTGTGGTGAATAATGGTTGTTATCATGTTTTGGGTGTTGTTTTTCCTTGTGGATACATGAATTAGGGTTTGATGAATTTCTGCCAAACTTGATGTATGATTAATATATGTTGTATCCAAGATTGTATAGGGGGTTTTGGTAGCAAGTGAAGCAAGAAATGAAGGAAGTTACCATTGAAACCAAAAATTCCAGATTTCTGGAAAATTTTCACCCTGTTCTGTCCGGTTCCAGTTCGTGTGGTTAGAGGCCGAATTAGGCTTTTCATAAAACATGAAAGTTTTATATAATGGTAATTTATAGTTTCCTACAAAATTTCAGCTCAATCGGAGCAACGTAGCCTGTGAAAAGACCAAAATACCCTCACTGCCTAGGTTAAATTCCAGTGTTCCGCGTAGACAGTTCAGTCTATTTGGCCGTGTTTATTCACCATAATCCACGCGGATTTAACCATTTTCCAAAACATGAAAGTTTTAGTACTCGGTCTTAGCTTTTCAACACCACCAAGAACGTCTTAAACGGACTTGGGTAGCCTGAGATATGACCATTTAAACGTAGTATAGTTAACTAGCCGGTTAGTTGGAAGTTGGTTCTGTGAATTGGGAATTTGACTGGGTTACACTGGAAATTTGACTAAGTGAACTTCATCAACATTGTAGCCCTGTGTCTTAGCTTCGAAACGGTATAAGTTGCACCTCAATCCGATAAGCATAGCCTCGGATGTACCCATTCTGCAAGAACCCGTTAAAACTGTCTTTTGTAAACTTCATTTCCGCACTCGATATTAGCTTAATTTTTGTTCTTGTATTGTCTTGAGCCTATGGAATGGCTATTGAAATGAAATTGTATTATGGATAACTTTGGGTTTGATTGAGGAAATAATGAAGCCATAAATGGCTGGAAAATTAGGTAAACACAAAGGGCGTGCTGTCCAAATTTTCGCTCAAGGACTAAGTTTCTATTTGAACTAGTATATTTTTGTTTGGCAAATACTATGACCGTTTTTCCATTTTAAAACATGGTCCTTCTTCAATTAGAAACTCCAAATGTTTACTTACTCTTATCAAATAATGAAAAGTGGTTTAGGGTTTTCTTGGGTAGTTTGACCTCCCTTTTTCATTGATTTGATTAAGACATTTAGTCTATAATATCTACTTGAATATGAGATGATTTTGAACCATATAAACGATTCCAAAAATAGTATTTCTTAGCCTATCTAGTTGGATTCCGACTTGTCTTTGGTTCAAGTGTTTCCATTGGAAAATTTTATAACCCTTTTGAGTTTGGTTTTACATTTGATCTATGAAACCCTAGTTATTTTTGTCCAAACTGTCCTCGTTTCACTTTAAAGTCTTTTATACGTTCTACACATCATTTGTAGAGTTCTTTGATTTCACCTAATTGTTTGTACTAGATGAGTTGTAATATTCTTTCTCGTTTAATTTAGGTTTTCTCAGTGACTGAGGATAATATTCGGAAGGATATTTTACCCGTTGTTTTGCGTACATAGGTGAGTGTTCCTTGTTTGTTATATTCTCCATGACTTCATGACTTGTTGTTGTTGTTTGATGATGTGTTCAGTGTTTTCAATGATTTCCAAAACGAATTTTCTAGGCGAGCGTGTACTTTATCGCGCTCGACCTAAATGAAACGTGAAATTTTCAATGATTTAATGATTGAAACATTAGTTGCGCATGATGTAAGCCTTTTGGCTGAATTGGGCCCTGCCCTTCGTTACCGATCGACTCGAGCCAGAAGCGGACTCGGTCGGGCGATATGGTGACCCTGGGTGAATTTGGTATACTCGAGTATTACCTTGTAGTCCGGCCACGTCCGGATGGGTGGAGTCCGGCCAACGTCTGGATGGGTGGAGTCCGGTCAACGTCCGGAAGGGGATGAATGAACGAACGAAGGCACGAGGGTTTTACTTCTCAAAAAGGAAATTTTCGAATAATTGGAGGAATAAGGGGAAATGTCTGGGGAACGAACGAACGAACGAATAGCTCCATGTGAGCCCGTATCCTTTTAATGAATGTGTTACTATCGCTTTCCGTTATAAATATTTCTTGAATTATTGATACTTCATGTTTAATGTATTGAATTGACTATCTGACTATGTGTTCGGAACCTCACTGAGCTTTTAGCTCACCCCTTTAGTTTTGTTTTCCTTAACAGGGGACGGCGAGCAGGATGAGAGCATAGACTAGACTAGCCTAGTCTAATTCTTTTGTTTTTTGTAATGGTTCTCGCCCTAGTGCTTGGCACGGGCTGGACGTATGAAGGATTGAGAACCTTTGTATATTCGATCTTTATACTCCCTTTTGGGATGGCATGTATATAAGTTCCGCTTTAAGTTTGAATCGTTGCCCTATTTATTCTTGTGATTTATTCCGATTTTAGTTGAGGTCTGTAGTGAACGACTGAGTCCCAGCGAGAGTTGGGCAGGCGACCCGCCGAACTCTGGGGTACGCCCTAGGGAGAAGTGGGGCCGTCACATAGTTACCAAGTAAAACTCTAACCATATAAGTCTTAAATTCTTTTGCTTCCAAGTCATCTGTGAAAAATTACTCCTAACTATTCTCAAACTAGATAAACAAGAAATCTAAACACGAGTAGCTAATACCTCAAGATACTATGACACTTACTCCCATAGTGCCTTTTACAATCTTTAATTAGGTTGATCATCCTAATTTCGTCACAAGTTTGCAGGCAAGATTGGAATCCAAACTTTTTTTTTCTCAAAATCTCCATACATAATCAAACACTCTCAATTTTAGATGATTTACATCCCTACATTTCTACCATAGTTGTGACGGCCCCACCTTCTCCTAAGGCGAACAAAAGGGTTCGGCGGACCGCCTGCCCAACTCTCGCCAGGACTCACTCACTCATAACTCAAGAAAAATAACGTACAATCATAGAAAATAAATAACACAGCCACTTCAACTTAATATATACATTGATGCTCAAATCCAGATACAAAGTTTCCACACACCAAAATACTTTGAAACGTTTACATTTCGAGTACAATCAACCCTAGTCGGGTACTAGCATGAGTACAAATTCAAAATTCAAAACAACTAGACTACACTAGTCTGTACTTGTCTCATGCCTCGCTCGTACCCCCTGTAAGGAAAACAAATGGCGTAGAATGAGCTAAAAGCCCAGTGAGGTTCCAAATAACAAATTGACCATTTTTAACAGTACGAGTATCAACGTAGCAATTTCATGAGCATCAAAAGTTCAGAAAAGTGAACAATAATACTTCAAGTAGCAAATCTCAAAGTGAGAGAGTATAAAAGTTTTTCAGAAGAAACAATAATCCAATAAACAATAATCATTCCAAAGTATAAGGATACGAATGGCTCTCAGGAGCCAAATTCCCATTGCATCACCAGAGCTTGATCAAATAATAGTTGACACTCCGTCAACCTTCAAGTAAGTAACCAATCCAGTAGAGCACCACTTACACTACTCTCCGTCCACCATTCACACCCCCTACTGGGTCCAAAATCCTCAATAAACACTGGTGGTAATACTCGAGTATACTAATTAGTCGAGGAGATAACACTCCACTCGACAACACTAGATACCCATGGTTCGTTATCTAATCGACCAAGCCGTTGCCGGCTCGACTCGATTAACTAGCCAGTGGGGTTTGGGTTCCCAACAATTTGATGAGATAACATCTCCAATCGATTGAATCAAAATAAAAGTACGGAGACGGGAATGAGAGGCACCTCCCACTCGGATTGAGTGTGGTACATACTGCCGCTCCGCACTTACAATTCAAGTACACGTATATCAAATCAATTACAACAATAAACAAGTATATATCATATTTGGGCAAGTGCGACAAAGTACACTCTTGCCCGATCAAATAAATTTCATATCATTAACTCACATTGGTCAAGTATGGAAAACAAGTGTCCAGTTCAATCAGGTATTTGGAAGCACTCACCAAAAGTCTAGTGCCTCTAAAAATCACGTTCCAGTCCAACTCCTTGGTTGGAGTCCAAATCTGCGATAAAATATTATTTACGAATGTAAACCTTTCTAGAGTTCGAAACATAGGAGTTTCGCTTCAAGAAAATTAAGTAAATGCAACTCGTTAGGTAGTATTCAAGATACTTATCTAATCCCAAAAAATTCATGCTCGCTCGTTTAGTTTCGGTAAGGAAGCGGTTAAAACTTTAAAGCTCTCATTGGAGTCGAAAAAACGAGGAAAACATATTTCAATTAGTCATTATCTCCATTTTCCAAAGGGTACAAGGTTCGGCCGAATTCTAACTTATAGACCTCGATAAACAAGACGCAAATATCCTAGATGGTTCAAGTGGTAATCACTCTTAACCCTTACTCAAGTTGCAAGCATGTCTACCTAGCCCTTGAGCGTAATTTGGGCAGCACGCCCTTTGTATTTACCTATTTTCCAACAATTTATGGCTTCATTTTTTTTTCTCAATCAATCCCAAAGTCACACACAAAATCATCTCATTTCAATAGCCATTCCATAGGCTCAAAGTCATACAAGTACAAAATCAAGCAAGGGACATGTGCGGAAATGAAGTTTGAGTCAAGAAACAAAAGACAGATTTGATGTTGTTTTGCGTAACGGACACAACCGAAGCTACGCTTATCAGATTGGGATGAAATTTATACCGTTTCGAAACTAAGGTAGAGAGCTACAACTTTGATGAAGATCAATTAGTCCAGTTCATAGTGTATCTAGGTCAAAAGTCCGGATTACAGAACCAAAATCTCACATTCGGTCTAGTTAATCGCACTACACGTAAATGACAATAACTCAGGGTACCAAAGTCCGATTGAGGTGTTTTTGATTGCGTTGGAAAGCTAAAACATAGGGCTAAAAGTTTTATGTTTCGTCCAAAGACTGGTTTGGTACGGATCAAGATGAAAAACGCAGCCAACATTAGGAAATGTTAAAACTGTCTGCTGGACGCTACCTAGGGCAGTCTCAGGGGTATTTTTGTCTTTTCATGAGATACAGTACTCTGATTGGGCTGAAATTTTGTAGAAAACTATAAAACATCATTCTCTACAACTTTCATTTTTTGTACTTAGCCTAATTCAGCCTCGAACATGGTGAACTAAAACCGGACAGAACAGAGCAACTTGGTTTCCAATTTCTGGAATTTGCACCTTTACTCTAGAAATTCATATCTAACAAGTGCTCTATCATCAAACCCACCAATTACTAGCTCAATAACATCAAATAAGGGTAGATAACCATAATCAATGCTGAAAATATAAACCCTAACTAAACATCCCAACATCTCATTTAACCCATGAAATTTTCCCAAAAATCCATCAAAACTACAACTTTAAGCTTCTAGTTTACACATATAAGAAGTAGAGGGAAGTTTCTTACCAAATTCACCTTAATCCCTATGTCAAGAAGCTGCCAAGACCTTTCTCTTCCCAAATCACTCCACCAAAACCCTTAAGCTTCCTTGGAGATCAACTTTTGTGGAGGAATTTGCAAGATTATCGGTTGGAACTCAAGATTGAGGCTTGAAATTGAAGTGCAAAAATGAAGTTTTCTCTCCCTTTCCCCCTCTCAAGTTTTGGCCAGCAATATGCAGAAATGAAGAAGAAACAAAGCTCTAGAAAAGATAAGAAGGTTGGAGTTAATTTGGTCAAAGGTTTGACAAGTGTCACAATTTAATTGGAAGTCAAAATTTTCTTTTCTCTCTTGTTTGTTTGGTCCACATTTTCGGCTGAAAGGAGAAGATATTTAGGGCTAATTTTGTTCAATTAATAACAAGGGGATTAAGGTAATAAAGTGGTGTTCAAGTGGTACACTCATTCGGTAACAAACGGTACCCGTCGGTTCAACCCGTTTTTCCTTATTTCACGCGTACTAGGGTTTCCACTTATAATTCGCTAACTTATTATTATCACCTATAATCACACACTTAATATCATCTAAAACTCACTCTTAATCACCAAATTTGATTCACACTCCGTACCGATTAGTCACTCGATGAAAAGGCGTAAAAATCCTAATTCACGCTAACTTAAAAAACCAAAGGGAAAACCCTTAATTCTATGTTCATTTATACTTATTGTGGGGTGATTGGGAAGTATGGCTATTAGAAAGTAAGAATTTCCAAATAAAAGGAATTTTAAGAAAAAGTGTGCTGGATTTTACAATTCCATTGATTACAATTAGGGTTTCGATTAAAAATGAGAGATTTAAGAAAACCGGTTAGTCACAAGTAAACTAGGGTTTTTTTATTAGAATTTCAAGTGTCCAACAACAAAAAAATAATGTTTTAAAACAAGACAAAAGAAATAAATCAAAATTTTAAAAGAACAAGGAAAAAACATTGTCCTAAAATTCGGGGTATCACAATAGTACTAACCAACACCACAAAAGCATCAATTAACACAAAAGTATCATGCATGTTTCACCATAAATGAGTCGCTCCTCTAACTTGAATACCATAAAAATCACTTACTTTTCTTTTGGGTACCCTACGACACCAAAGATAGTGATCATAGCTAATATCCTGAGATAAATTCATATGTAGTTTAAGTCAGACTATACCAAACACAAGTAAACACATAACAAGTCCATAAATTCATAGAAGAATGTGAACAGGTATGCAGTGTAAGCACCTTAAACATTTCACAACAACCAGCAAATTTCAAATCCAGCCAATATCTATAGAAACTCTAGTCATATATTTACTGGACTAGTCCATAACGGCACTCATAGATCCAATATCCTCAATCGGTTCAATCCCAAATCCAATACTAGAATCCCCCGCGCCTTAAACTTTGCCATTAAAACTTACCACAAATTCAATCACGATTCTACTCACATCATAATGCTATAAAATATTTGGCACTTGGGTACAAGAATTCAAAAATAGGATAATTCACAACTCGAACTGGCCAGTCCCAAGAGTAAATCAGCCACATTCGGGATACCTACCCAACGTACATGTCTAATGTTTCCAATGATAGCAAGTAGTTTCACACTTAATAGGCCATTCCCTACAGTCCGAGAATCCTCTCTCGGCTTGACCTCATTAAAAGCTCTGATACTATTTGTGACGACCCCACCTCCCCCTAGGGCATACCCAAGGGTTTGACGGACCACCTGCCCAACTCTCGCCAGAACTCACTCACAAACTCTAAATCAAAAACACTAATATCTTTCAATATAACATTTACATGCTACCAATTGTTCAAATAAGCAAATCCAAGTACAATCCAAAAGATGTGAATTTAAACAACTAGTACCATAATATAATGCCGACCAAATACAAGTTCAAAATTTTCTATTACAAACTAGTACTATTCTTGCCTTTCTCATCCCCTCACCCTGTTAAGTAAAACAAATAATGGGATGAGTTAAAAGCCCGATGAGATTCCAGGAAGACATGTAGTTAAATTGGCAAAATAACGATTACATATATCAAAATTTTAAAGCGAAGATAGTAAATGGTTAGAAACAAAGTCATTAATAGTTCACATGCTCAAATAAGTAATTTAACACCAGCAAGAAAAGGATACGGTACTGATATAGTAACTCCCACCAAGTTATAGGCAGAGCACCCAAGATTCAAACATTGATATAGCTGCTACGATGGCTCCTACCAGATTCCAAATAAAGCACCAAGAATTCAAACGTTGATATAGCTGATACTGCGCTCCTGCCAAATTCCAAGCGTAGCACTTAGTTTCATTCAGTATTTCACTTGTAGCCAGTGTGACGCCCCACTTCTCCCTAAGACGAAACAAAGGGTATCGGCGGGACGCCTGCCCAACTCTCGCCAGAATTCGGTACAATTCCCGTTCAAGTTTAATACCATAATAACTAATAAGACAAGACGAAGTAAGAAAGAGAAGTCACTTCCATATATAAATATCCAATCTTACACTACAAGTTCAAAATACATCCACTTTTCCAAAATATACAATTTTCCAAAGGATGTCTAGACAAATACATTTCAAAATTCTAGCCAAAAGAGCCATCAACTAGGCTTTTCCATCATCCCTTCCAGTTCAGCTCCTGTTAAGGAAAACAAATCTAACTGGGTGAGCAGATGCTCGTGAGGCCAAGAAAACATGCAAAACACGTAGTTCAAATAACAATAACACTAGAACAAGAATGAAAGCCTCAGGAGCTATGTTCCACTTGCTCGATCCAATACCTCCACGAGTTGACACTCCGTCAATCGGGTAGGTTATAATCCGTAGAACTTCACTTACACTTTCCCCGTTCATCGTTTCTCCCCCTGCTCCGGGCCCGCACTTCTTTTATATAAGGCGATACTACTCGAGTATGAAAAGCGAGATCTCTCCAATAGATCAAGCTTATATACTTTTCCCATGGCTCACCAAGCTTCTCGACCAAGCCCATGTCGGCTCGAGTCGCAAGGTCAGCCGATGAGATTTGGGCGTCCCCCACTATTATCACTAGAAGTCAAGGAGATTCACTCCAATCGACATATGCAACCATAGTGTATTTAACCATTTCAACACTTCACTTAATACACTTGACAATTCACTTCAAGCAATCCAAATACACTTCACTTAAAACGAGAACGAGTGCGATAAAATATACACTCGACCCGACATATTCAAAATACTCAATCAATAATAACAATTAAGCACGTAACAATTTTTTCACACACTTGACACTAACCAAGTCGAGATAAGAGTGAGTGAACGAGCAATTAAGTCGTTAGGCATCCGCTTCGAGATTCTCTTGCAGATCTCCTTGAGCGCCTGGACAATTAACAAGTATTCTCACTCACAACGATGTATTTATCAATAAAGCAGGTACACTCATTTAAACTAGTCAATACTTCAAACAAAGAACCTTAACCACTCAAAATAAAGGTTCAAAAGTGAGGATTTATTAACACAAGAAAAACTGATTTCCTCCATGAAATTGAGTTTAAAATGGTCAATCAATATCAAATGATAGGGAAGAGTTTCCAAAAACTCATTTCCCATCGAGTCGGAAAATTTCAGTTTTCACGTCAAACTTAGAAAAACTAGAACTTGCATTCAGTAGGTCCAAAATTAGAAAAATTTATACCGTTAGAATCTTGGTTCAAAGTACTAAAAGTTCCTAGAAGACACTTTTCCAAGATTCTAAACGGAAGATATTCAAATTTCAGCTTAAGGTGGCTGACTTGAGCATACAAGACAGTTTCGATCATGTTTTTCGGCAAATTTTGGAAATTCGGCAAAATTCACAAAAAGTGAACTAGCCTCTGAAATTTGTAAAAAAATAAGAATTTCAAACAAATTTTCAAACACAACAAACATAACTAAATTTGAAGTTTTGAGCGTCAAGATATAGCAGCTTAAATTTGGCCAAAATTGAAGACTGTTTGGTCAATTTTTCAGATTTGAAGAACAACTTTGGCTCATCATTTGTACATCGAAATGGTCTTAGAATGACACCAAATTTGGTATAATTAAACTACCATATGAGGATATTCCTCTATCAAATTTCATGTAAAAACTCGTACGGGAAGGTAGTTAACAAAACTACCAAAGTTCAAGAAATTTCCAAGACAAATCTGTCTTCTTGTTTTCTTTCCCTTTTCAAACACTTTGCACCATGAAATCAGTCCCATTTTGGTTCATTTGTTAAACCAAGGTCCAAGAAACATTTCATAAGCAATTGATAGTTGGTTGACATCAAAATTTCAAAATAAAACATTTCACAAACAACTAAACCAGTCGTCCAGTTTTGTCGCAGTTTGGAAATTGGACCATATCTCACTCAATACAACTTAGAATTACAAATGGTTGGTGGCGTTGGAAACTAAAATTATAAGGATACATTTCATCAGAACAAATCATTTTCAAAATCAATTCATAAGTGAGAGAAAATAGAGCCACAAAATGCAGCTTCTACCTTTCTCTCGGATAGGCCATCTGAACAGGACAGTAAATTTGCTGACTCACTACGGCTCACTCATTTCGAACTAGAAAGTGAATTTTATACTGTTGAAAAGATACAAATGTCTAGTTTCAAATGCCACAAACAGAACTCAATTTCGACATCTGTATAAAGAGATATGTTCGATCAAAGGCACACTGTTCAAGCTGCCTGAACACATTTTCCAGATTTCTTTACATTTCGAAATTTCAAGTTTTGCTCAACCAATTCAAATGATTTTTGGTAGAAAATTTCTACACACCATATACAACATATATACATTAGTTTCACAGTCATTTGAGTATCAAAAATTTGAAATAAAGGCACGGTAAAAACAGGACAGATTCGGCCATCATCCAAGTGCAATCTTCCTTCAATTTTTCCGTCGTTTCTCACCATAATCTTTTCATCTACACACATAACAATCATATTCAAGCAATTACACCTCAAGCCTGCTACCTAGAGGTCACCACAAGACCTCTACCCTAACATTTAAAGCAAGAAAGTAAACCTCAAATCCGCTAGTCTAATCCATGTGTAAGGTTCAAACCCTTGCTTAAACAACCATAGATCTTGTATTAAATGAAGGGATTGGATGAGTTGATGTGTATACCTCTATCCTTGCTTGAAACCAGAAATTTTGGACCAAAAATCTCCCAAGAAAACCGCAAGATGAAGTCCTCCACCAAAATTAAGTAAATCTCCAAGTAGTTAGAAGATTGGGTGATGATTTGTGTAAGAAATGGAATCAAGATGAAGTGAAATGGAAAGAGCTCTTGCTCTTCTTTTTCCTTGCTGTTCGGCCGAAGCTTGAGGAGAGGAGAGAGAGTGTGTTTGATGAATGAAGCTTCTCTTGGAAGCTTAAGTGATTTGTGGTTAAAATTTGAGCAAAAGTCAACTATGAATAGTACTCGCGCGCGAGGGTTTCGTATCCATTTTCTCTCAGGTTTGTTTCACTTGTGCACTAAACCTCCAATGTAGTTCCTTTAACACTATAATTATTCATTCTTAGTAGTCTAGAATAAATTTCTTAAATCTCCATTGGGTCGATGTGACGCGAAAAATGTGAACTTCCGATTCGCGCACGATAAAGCGAAACTTAATAGAAATTCTTGTAACGATAAGATAACTAACTAATACTAGGGTAAATAATCATAAAAATAACTATTTTAGAAATAAAAACATGAGTCCTCACAGCCAGTCTAGCAACAGCGTTTCTGAGTCTGTTGACACTCCATCAATGTTTGAAATGTAGTAACAATGTCCGTAGATCACCGTTTTACACCAATTTTCTTTCCTCTGATCAACCTGGTTTACTGAATACATACACCAATCAAGTCAAGTGGGGTAATACTCAAGTATACCAATTTCAAAGGATGCATCCAATGGATTAAACAAGTAACATGACCCATGGTTCCTCAATTGTCAAGACCCTTGCTAGCTGATTTGACTAACTAACCAATGGGGAAACCAATCATGAATGCATAATCGATGGGATAGCATCAACAATCGACTTTCACGTCATGCACATGTATATCAATTCCCTTGTAAATAGGATAACAACAGCTCAGTCACGTTACGTCTAGTGCGATAAAGTACACACTCGCCTTTGCCATAACTGTGACAGCCCCACTTCTCCCTAGGGCGAACCCTAGGGTATCAGCGGACTGCCTGCCCAGCTCTCGCTAGGGCTTAGTCGATCAAAGAACTATCAACTCAATATAACCGGTGAAATAACTTCAAATTAAAGCGTACAAACCCTTAGGACATATAAACGTCAAGCCAACTTTCCAAACTTGAAATGTCAAGTTAAAAATCTCACTTACCACTCCATACTACAAATACATAACATGAGTCGAACTTATGAATTCAAACTTACAAGAGTCAAAAGTAAAGTCATCTTAAACAAAAGGTTACAAGTTCAAAGAAAAATAAAGCTAAGAAAGCTCTTGACCACAAGTCCATCCTCGATCTGTTAAGGAAAACAAAGGGAGTGGGGTGAGCTAAAACTCAATGAGGTTCCAAGTAAAACAAGTAAGCACATAGCCAAATAAGGGCATAATATAACCAAGTAAACACCGTATAGTACAATAACAATTTAATCACAGTTCAATTCAAGGATACGGGTGGCTCCCAAATGCCAAATCCCCTTGAGCTTGATCATACCGGGGTCCGTTGACTCTCCGTCAACGTTTGCAATTAAAGAATATAAAGTCCGTAGAACACCACTTCCTCCAATCTCCGTCCACTAGTCAACCCCCTACGGGGCCCGCACTCTATAAATAGTAGTTAGGTAATGCTCGAGTATACCAGTTTCCAGTGTTCAGTAATCAGTCCCCAAGGTTTATCGGCCGTCTCGACCAAGCCCTTGCTGGCTCGACACAACCGACTCACCTATAAGGTTGGGTACCTAAGCAGTAGCAGTAGTTGATGGGGTATCACCCAAACAACTCAAGTACAGTCATATATAGAGAAATCACATCTCATAATAGCAGTATACAGAGCCTCAGTGGAAAATGAGGGAGGTCGAGTGCGATAAAGTACACGCTCGCCTCTATTTTTATCAAAACAAGGTTTGGCTCAAACAGTCGTAAATCAAGTATTCAGATATTTCACATAAGCAGGTAGCAGGTAGTGGAACACTCACCTATCAAGCAATGCAGTAATCAAACGTCAAGTATCTCGGTTACGATCACCTCCGTTTCCCAATCCTAGGGCAACGAGTGAAATCATTAACATTCTAGGTTCATTTCCCACTCAAATGTAGGCTCATTAAGAGACCAAGTGAGTGGTTAAAGCCACTCAATTCATCATGCAAATTTGACCCAAAATGTAGTAAAATTTCATGTGAAAACAAGTTTGATAAGTGCATAAAAGTTGGGCACAAAGAAAGTTTCATTCAAGCTCAAAATGTTCTTCACGGGTAAAACAGTTGCGCCCGCGCAGTTTTGGGAAAACGGCTATATCTCACTATAGGAAGGTCAGAATCAGGTGCCGTCAATGGCATTGGAAACTAGACTCAAAGGACTTTCCAACGGTACCAAATACACACTCTAGTTCGTCTCCTATCAGTACCAGTAGCTCAAACAATATGGCTGATTTTTCAGTTCTGGATCAGCCCTAAACCCAAGCAAAGATACACTAGTTCTTGATGCTATCTTCATTTGTTTTGGTTCAAATTCATCCAATTCGATCCTCTAGTGTTCATATACAGGGGGTCAAGTCACTTAGTACCATTGGAGCTCAAAATGCAACACATAAACATGATTTAAAAGGCCATAACAGATTAGCCAACAAGAGAAACCAAAACAGTCCACTAGTGGTCCAAACAACCACTTTACTTGCTTCATTTCTACTTCAACTCACACATAAGCTCAACCAATGTCTAGCCAAGTGTCTTAGGCTTAATTTAAGGTGCATAAGAACCACAAAATCAAGGAGAAACCTCTCTTTCCAAAACCGGTCAGCCAAGAAGAAAGAAAACAGTCCACAAGTTCCCTTATTTAACCAACCTTCATCCTTTCATGGTTTTCACTTAAACAACATGTCAAGTGTTAAATCTAACTCAAAAGGGTCTAAAACATGTTAATACTTCAAAAACCACCATGAACAAAGTTCAAACATTTCATCAAACACATGGTAGGCAAACTAACTAACCCTACTACCACTTGTTTAGCTCAAGAAGATTAACCACAAATGTCATCCAAATAACTTGTAGTTTGCCATTAAAACTTAAAGTACATGATATAGCACCATAAAACCAAGATTTAAAGATTATTTACCTCTCTTGTAAGAAGCTTGAGTTACCCAAAACAACCACCAAACCAAGAGCTTCAAGCTTGAAAATCACACACTAGGTTGGATGTAGTTTGCTCACTAACTTAAGTCCTTCACTTTTGATTTTTCTCTCAAGATCAAACTAGGTTTAGAAAGCAAGGAAAATGGAGTTTCTCTCTTCCTTGAGAAGCTTCAAGATGGCCGGCTAACCTCAAGAAAAATGGAGCCAAGTTTGGTTTAAATTCCTTCTAATCCTTTGGTCAAACAAGATCCATGGCTAGGGTTTTGCCACATGGCCCAATTCTTGTCCAATTTTCTCTTAATCTTTGACTAATGATGTTTCAACCCTTCCAAATGTACCAATACCTATTTAACACCTCTAAACTATCATATAAAGTCCCTACCATTAATAAAAGAACACTTGGTCAAAGTGTGTGTGGTGAAATAAAATAAAACCAACTCAAAGAAATGTTTTAATTCAAGTAAGAGAAAATGAAATGCAATACAAGGGAATTGTTGTAACACATGTAGAATATAATGCAAGGGCATATAATAAGTGATTTAAATCCTAGGGCAAGGCAAGTAATTTGGGAAAATTGTATTTTAAAGTGAGGGTTCTCACAATAGCAAATCAAAATATCTGGCAATTTCAAGCAAACATTTCGATCAACAAGCCATATGAAACCACAATCAAGTAAATCACATGATTGGAATACTCATCGACTTATCTCAATCTTTACACTTCAATCACATGTTCCCCTCCTAGGCCACTCTTGAACCCTACTATCATATATAAAAAGCATGCGACAAGTAATAAGGACTCAAAATTCCATCAAGACCCAAGATCAAAAGTGACTAAACCTGAGTTCTTAAATCACTATTAAGCTGTCAAATTTCCAGCAAAAATATCTTGTATTTTCCTTCAAAATTCATAAGGTTTTCTTGTTCAAATCAAGTGAAAAACCACATGTAGGATAGATCAATGTCTCAAGCAAAATATGGAGTAAAAGTAGTTTGATTCTAGTCACGAAATTTGAAGAAAACAAGGCAAAACTCTTGAGGTTCGAAGCTGGAATTTTCGAGAAATAAAACGTTTTGGAGCAAATAATTTTCTCCCCTGTAAACTTCTTTGTTTTAGCTCAGATCCAACATATGTGTGAAGATCAAAGTCTTGTCAAATACCTTGAGCAAAAATGTGTCAAAATAACCACACAAATTCAAGCAATGAAACTGAACTTTCCAACTGTCAAACGTTTTGAGCAAACATCATTTTTCTCCTCTTAAATTGCTTTGTTTTGGCTCAAATCCACCATAAATGTGAAAAGCAAAGTTTTAACCAAGACTCTTAAGCAAGAGTAAGTGCAAAAGTAAAGCAAAAGTACCCTAACATGAAAACCCAAGTCCTTCCTCGCTCAATCAGCCAACTAAGCACAACTTAACCTCACTTGGATTCAAGTAAAACACTACATGTATGTCAAGATGAAAGAGATAAGAGATATGTAAAGTGCTCTTAGATAGAATTAATCAAAATTTTTGAAAACAAGAACTGAAAATTGTAGCTTTTCCTCTTGATTTGCTGTCTAGAAATTCCAGCTATAAAAATGCTTTAAAAGTCGATCTTCTCTTGCTTCTAACTCCTCAAATATCACATACATGAATAGATTTAGGTGTTTGAAGGTATATAGAGCAAAGATGTGTCAATTTACAATCAAAATTCATGGGATAAAGCTGGAGAAATCCCAGCTTCTTTCCCTCAGGTTTAAACAGAAAAATTCCAGCAACTCTTTCCTCACTTTTTGTCACCAAAACAGCATCTCTTTTACTTGCTTTCAACCATAAATCACATAATAATAGGCTTGTAACATGAGTTGAGGTATTTATCATGCATTCCAGTAAACTCAACAAAGAAATTTGCATCTAAAAGCTGAAAGTTCAAGCTTTCTCCATGGTTCAAGGCTGGAAAAATTTTCAGCAAGAGAACAGTTTGAAAAAACGAATTTTCTCCCTTAAAACTCTTTATTTTCCACACAAATCCAACATGTGTGTTAAGATTAATGTGTCATAAAAGATATTGAGCAACAATATAAAATTTTTAGTCATAAATCATGGAGAAAAGCTGGTAAATTCTCTCTCTCTCTCTCTCTCTTGACTAACCAAGGAAGAATTCACAGCAATATAACCCCAAGTTCCTCTAGTTAACCCTCTAATTTTCAAGCCTATTTTCATGGCAAATCTACTATCAATCAAGATAACATATCATGAAGTGTATGGTGCATATTCTAGGCAGGTAAATCCGTCAAACTTTCATATGTATAAAGCTCAAAACTAAACTAACTAGATTATACACCAAATCTGGAATTTTTGCAACATAATTTGAAAAACATAAAATCCCACATACAAGTCCTTCCTTTAACTTCTAGTACATCATACATCATCCAAACTCAAAAGTAAAGGTAGAAAACTAAGGTTTCTAGCAAAATTGACCTCTTACCTCCAAACCCAAGGATGGCAAACAAATAAAGAAAGATGCAAGACTTTCTTCCTCCAAAACTCCTCCAATAACTTCCTTCCAAACTTGCTTCAAGGTTTGATGGAGTAGATTATCATTTTTCCTCTCGTTTTTCCACTAAATAGGTAAGAATCAAGGTTTGAAATTGAGTGTTTTAAAATTTTCGTCCAAGCTAAGCAAGAAAGAAGAAAAATGGTGATAAAATAGAAGTTTGGTTGCATAATTATAAAGCTTGGCTTGGTCAAGGGGTTAACTAGATGATTGACACTTGATATAGCAAGGATTATTGTCTATTTAATAACCTAAATATCTCTCTTTTTCTCGTTCATAATTTTGGCTAAGACAAGACAAATATGGAAGAAATAATGAAGAAAGAAAAGTCTTGGTCAAAGTTCAATGGATGAGTGACACTTGGCAAGACAAGGTTAATACCTATCTTTTGGTCTCTCTATTTGTCTCTAATCACCAACATATCTAGTGCTCCTCTAATTAACTCTTAATATTTCTTGTCACATATTCCCTCTTAACCACCAAATTCATTGCACACACTTTGCTAGTTGGTCACACGTGCAAAAAGAATAATGAACTCAACATGCAACAAATTGAATGGGGCAATAGGAATAAAAATCATGATTCAACCATTAAATCAATCAAACATTTAAAGCAAGTAGATTAAAATATAAAAAAATAATTTTGGAAATATAAAATATAAAAATAATTTTCGGGTCCTCATAATCTTCCCCCCTTAAAAGAATTTGTCCTCGAAATTTCAACCTTTGCTAGTACAAAGTTTGATCCTACCAGGTTTTTCTCCAACTCCCTAATGGCTTCTCTTCACCTATGATACTCCCACAAAAGTGTATCTAGAGGAAATTCTTACTAATCTAGTGGCTAAACTGATATACTAAGAAAATTTACCAAAGGTCGAAATAACTTACGCTAATATATACTTGGAACTAGATAAAAAGGAGAAATCGTAACTACGAAACTGGTTTACTACTCTGGCTAGATCTTGAAATCAAATACTATGCATTAGCAAACATACTACCATCTCTGATCGAACTGCCTTTATTACGAACCACTAATGAAAATTCCTTGCTCATACCCAAGAATAGTTTGTAGAAATTGAATCACCAACAAGAATTTAACTCCAAACAAATATAGATATTCAAGATCACTAATTAAAACATTAGGCACCAAGTTCACTAGTGATAAGGTAGATACAACTTACTACATAAAGCAATCACTACACATTTTTCAAAGATACAACTATTCCGGATAACTGTGATAGCCCCACCTCCCCCTAGGGTGAACCCAAGGGTTTGGTGGACTGCCTACCCAACTCTCGCCAGAAGTCATGCACTCACTCGAACCAAATCTGTGACAGCCCGACCTCTCCTCAGGGCGAACCTTAAGGATTAGCGAACTGCCTGTCCAACTCTCGCCGGGATTCAGTCGACTAATGAAATAGCAACCCAAGAAAACTAACGAAATGTCTTTGAAGTAAAGGGTACAAATCATTATGAAAATATAATCGCCACGCCAGTTTTCCAAACTTAGAATATAGAGCTAAAAGTCAAACTTATAACTCCAAACTTAATTTACATAGTATGCGGTAAACTTACAAATTCAAGCTTACAAGAGTCAAAGGCAAAGTCTTCTAAACAAAAGGTTACAATCCAAAGTACAAGTCGCGATAAAAGTTAAGGCTATGAAAGTTCTTGACCACAGTTCCAACCCAGATCTGCTAAGGAAAACAAAAGGAGTGGGGTAAGTTAAAGCTCAGTGAGATTCCAAATAAACATGTAAGCACATAACCAATTAGAGACGTAATATAAATGAGTGAATGCAGTACAATACTAGAACAAGTTAATTACAATTCAATTCAAGGATACGGGTGGATTCCAAAAGCCAAATCCAGTTAAGTTTGATCGTATTGAAAATCCGTTGACTCTCCGTCAACGTTTGCATCCAAGGATTTAATGTCCGTAGAACATCACTTATTCCAATTTCTGTCCACCAGTCAACCTCTTTACCGGGTTCGAATACCTCAAACAGTATAATTAGATAATACTCGAGTATACCAGATTCCAAATTTCAGTAAACAGTCCTTAGGGTTCATCGGCCTTCTCGACCAAACCCTTGCTGGCTCGATACAACTGACTCACCTATGAGGTTGGGTACCCAAACAGTCACAGTAGTTGATGGAATATCACCCAAACAACACACATATAGTCAAATATAGAGAAATCACATCTTATAATAGCAGTATACAGAGCCTCAGTGGAATCGAAAGAGGTCGAGTGTGATAAAGTACACGCTCACCTCGAATTTGTCAAATCAAATGTTTAGATCAAACAATCATAGATCAAGTATTTAGATATCTCACATAGATAGGGAATAGGCAGTGGAACACTCACCTGTTAAGAAATGCAGAGCTTATTCGTCAAGTTCCTTGGTTACGCTCATCTCTGTTTCCCAGTCCTAGGGCTGTCGCGCCCCATTTTTAATAAAATAAATAAATGGTTTAAAAGTGAATTTTTATTTGAAAAATGAATTTTGATTTACAAAGAAAATGAAGAAAAATATGGGTCTAAATGGGACTTCGAAAATGCGACGATTTGACCCAAAATATAGTTTAAAAAGGGTTTTTGAAATAAAAATCGAAGTCACCACTTGGTATAGAGTCAAGGTGTACCAAGTCATCTAAAATGAAATTTTTAAAGGAAAAGGTAGAAAGAAACCCCTTTTAAACGACCCCTAGTCTACGTAAACTAACGAAAAAAGTTCAGGAGTCACATTTGACGAAGGGGAAGGCAAGGATAAAAATCCAAGGCACCCCCTCAACCTAGGCAAGGCTAGTTGCGTGATTTAGTCAAAAGATTTTCTTGTTTTAACCTTAAGATTCATCACATTTGGATGTACTATATGAATGCATACCCTAGACCTAGGAGGGCATCGGGGGGCAAAATTTCTCTTCAAAGCTTGAATGGTGCCAATCACATTAATTGTAATGCCCAATAATGACTCTTTGGAGAGGTCACAAATAATGCAAAAATATGAGACTCTAAGAAAAGGAAAAGGATAAAATAATTATACAAATATACATGTCTTAAAGGAATGCATCATGTCGGGTACGGGGGACTAATGTTCGTGACTCAATTTTCTCTTTTAATAGAGGGAATACGAGCGTGCTAAGGTTAGAAAGCCAAACTCGTCCATATCCCATATTCAAGGGGCGTTCCCTAATCTAATCAAGCAAATGCACTACCCTAATCCTAATTCTAAAATGAAATGCAAGTCTAATGTTATGTATTGTGACAGCCCCACCTTCCCCTAAGGCGAACCAAAGAGGTTAGCGGACTGCCTGCCCAGCTCTCGCTAGGACTAACGGTGCAATATAAAGCGAGCTAACACGTTTTGAAACTTATAACGCACGCAACAAGGCAAAAGGGCAAAATATCCCAAAATAAAAGAAACGAACTCCAGAGTCGGCCATGAATAGTAACCGACCCGTCCGAAACCCAACCAAGCATCGAAATACATATACAACATAACATTAGCCATATACAAGCCACAACGGCAAGCCATAACCATTCACTAAGGAAGTACACATTCGAATTGCCTATCAAAAGGAAATGAACCCGTTATACATTAGGGTTTCACTTCAAGAGCAATACAAAAGACATTTACATGCTCAATTCGGCAATTGACTATCCAATCCATTCTCAAAAGTAATTGTAACCCTGTAAGGAAAACAAATAACACGGAATGAGCTAAAGCCCAGTGGTATACCACCCAATAAGCAATCAAAGTCATATAAGAATGAACTTTCATTCAAAGTGCACAAATAAGCAATGAAGCAAAACGGTAAAAGGATACGGTCGGCTCTCAAGAGCCCATTTCCACGCTTGCAATCTTGATCCAACCTCATTGACTCTCCGTCAATGTTAAAAGTACCAAACCGTAGACCACCCTTTACTTCCAATCCTTCCACCTAACATACCCCAACCGGGCCCGCACTTCATTTCAGTAATTTTTTTGGTAATACTCGAGTTTACCGGAACCAAGGGTCTCATTACCACAAGGTTCCCCAGTACAGTCCCCGTGGCAATTCAATCTTCACGACCAAGCCCTCGCCGGCTCGATCCAATTGACTACCAAACGGGGTTGAGCTCAGTAATGCAGTAAGGCCGTTGGACATCGTCCAAACGACACCAATTCAGTTACCATGAAGTGGAATTCACCAACCAGTATATCAAGTTCAGTAATGCAATAAAACGGTAACCAATCAGTGACAATATCACAAGAGGTGAGGGCGGTCAAGTACACCCTCACCTTAATCAATTTCAATATCCAAGTAAGCCATCAAGGCATCACATAACATTTAACAAAGCCACATAGTAACAATTTAGTGAGTGGTATACTCACCAAGCAAGTAAGTGGTATTTCATGCACCACGATCACCAAGCCGTCGTGCACTACCTTCAAGCCCTAGAACATGTAACACATACAATGAGACTCGATACCGAGCCATAAAAAACACTAATTCATAACCCCAATAGGGTTTTACAACCATATACAAGCATGATAGCAAACCAGAAATTAAGAAAGGGCTTTAATGTAAGCCTTGATAAGAAAACCGGTTTGACGTCATAATGCGGTAATGGAACAACTCTCACTACAATTATCGGTTGGGGGTGTAAGACCCACCATTTCGAAGCTATGAAACAGGGCTACAACAATGTAGAAGGTCACTCAATCCAGTTCCTAGCTTAACTAGGTCGAAAATGCCAAATACTATACCAGAATTACCAAAACAGGTTTGCAAAACACAGAAAACTGTAATCGGTATATCTCAGTCCATACAAGTCCAAATGCCGAAATTCCAAAGGAATAAGTTAGCTAAGACATCCAGATACATTTCATCAGAAGACACCAACTCCAAAATCCAAACCAAAACCAGTCAAAATGGCCAATTACTATCGCAGTTTTCACATTCTGCTCAAAGCAGAATAGCTACAGTAATTTCGTCATAACTCATTCTACATTAATCCAAATGACCTGAAATTTTGCAGGCATCTCAATCACATCAATACCTACAACTTTCATGTTTTGAGCAAAGTCAAATTCGGCCTCTAACCCTATGATCCAAAACCGGACAGAATTGGGGATTTAAGAACCCTAGCTTTTCAATTTTCACACCAAATCCAAAATTGATTGCATTTGCCTATCCAATACACCTCATAGAGTCATTATCAACCATTACCATTCATCATACAAGGCCACAACATTCATTTCATATTAAACCAGAAAAATCATCATAAAATGGAAAACTTCACAAAATCACTTCAAACCAAGATTAAAACCAGAAATTTCAGCACCCTTATCACTCATAAGCACAACATAAGCATCATTAGGTGTAGTAGGGTGTTTCAAGCTTCACTAACCAAGAAACAAGAGAGAGGAGGATTGTGGTCACCTTTGCTCTTCAAACAAACCTCACTACAACCCTTACTACCACTAGAAGGTAAGATTGTATGGAGTAAAACTAACTTAAGCACTTGATTTGGTGGATTTTGGATCAATTGGAAGCTTCAAATATGATGAAGTTCTTCTCCTTCTTGAGCTTGGGATGGCCGGCCAACACAAGGTAAGAAATGGTGAATTTTTATGATTTTTGAGATATTTATTTACTTGGGTCAAAAGTCAAAAAAATTTGTCAAAAGGTGAATAGTGTTTCTTAAGTCATAACCAATGAGAAGGTGACATGTGGCATCTCATTAAATGCCTTCCTATCTTTCTTTTCTCTCTCACATCAATCACTTCACACACACTACTTATCTCTTAACACCCGATAAATTTTTCACAGTATCCGAAACTTAACCTTATTGGCCGAATTTCTCCGAACTTTTCGCACTAGTGGGTCCCACGTCCAATATAGATTCTTAATTTTCTAAACATTCACCAATGCTAGAAAAAATCATATAAAAACTATAATTGCTCATAAAATCCACTAAGAAAATATTTCTAAGCCAGAAAATGCAGAAAACATGCAATTAAGGGGAAAATAAACCCTAGGATAATAATTAGGGTTTTACGGGTTCTCACACTCTCCCCCCCTTAAAAGAATTTCGTCCTCGAAATTTCTCACCTTAATTCTCGAAAAGGTTTGGGCATTTCTTTCGCATTTCCTCTTCCATTTCCCAGGTAGCTTCCTCAACTACGTGGTTTCTCCATAGCACCTTCACTAGAGGAATCCGCTTGTTTCGGAGCTCTTTGACTTTTCGATCGAGTACTTGGACTGGTTTCTCTTCATAGGCCAGTGATTCATCTACTTCGATATCCTCCGGTTGTAAAACATGAGATGGGTCAGGATGGTACTTCTTTAGCATCGAGACGTGGAATACATCATGGATTCGAGAAAGACTGGACGGTAGCTCCAATCGATACGCGACCACTCCAACCCTCTGAAGGATCTTGTAGGGTCCGACGTACCGTGGTTGAAGCTTCTTTCCTTTACCCGTTGTAAGACTTCGTAAGGGTGTGATCTTGAGAAATACGTAGTCCCCAACTTCAAACTCCAAGTCTTTTCTTCGGTTATCCGCGTAGCTCTTTTGGCGACTTTGGGCAGTTTGGATTCGTTGCCGTATCAATTTAACCTTCTCGTATGCCTCTTCCATCCATGGAATAGTTGTCGGGTCCAGTGCTTTCTTTTCGCCAACCTCGTCCCAGTAAATCGGTGAGCGGCACTTGCGTCCGTAGAGAGCTTCGTACGGAGCCATTTGAATTGACGAATGGAAGCTATTGTTGTACGCAAATTCTACCAAGGTCATGTGCTGACCCCAATTGCCTCCAAAGTCCAGAATACAGGTTCGTAGCATGTCCTCAAGAGTCTGAATCGTCCGTTCTGACTGGCCATCCGTCTGAGGGTGATAGGTAGTGCTTAAATTGAGTTTCGTCCCCAGGGTTTCTTGGAACTTCTGCCAAAACCGAGATACGAACCGTGGATCCCGATCAGAGACAATGCTCACCGGCACGCCGTGTAACCTTATAATTTCATCCATGTACAATCCGGTCAATTTGTCCATTGAGTACTTCATGTTCACCGGCAAGAAATGGGCCGACTTGGTTAATCGATCAACGATCACCCAAACGGCATCGTGTCCTCTTTGCGTCCTCGGTAAACCGGATACGAAGTCCATTGTGATGTTTTCCCACTTCCACTCGGGTATCTCCAAGGGTTGTAACAGACCCGATGGTTTTTGATGCTCTGCCTTCACTTGCTGGCAAATGAGACATTTCTGCACGTACTGAGCGATTTCCCTCTTCATATTATCCCACCAATAAGTTCCTTTCAGGTCTTGATACATCTTGCTGCTGCCCGGATGGATTGTATACTTGGACCTATGAGCTTCCTCCAAAATTTCTGTTTTCAATGATTCCTCCTTTGGTACCACTATTCGATCTCGATATTTCAACATACCCTCAGGACTCAGATTGAAGTCCGTTGTTTCTCCCTTTTCCACTTTCTCTCTCCACTTCCGTACCATCAAATCCTCGCCTTGCGCCTCTTTTATACGTTCCAGTAGAGTGGAGGTCACCCTTACATTGCTAAATATTACCTTATGATTCCCAAGACAGGGTTTCCACTCGCACACGGATTCTAGTAAATCCCACTCCTTAATCATTAGCCCTGCCACTTGCACTTTACGACTCAAGGCATCTGCTACCACATTTGCCTTTCCCGGATGGTAATTGATCGTACAGTCGTAATCTTCCAAGAATTCCATTCATCGCCGTTGTCTCATATTCAGTTCCTTCTGGGAGAAAAGATATCTAAGACTCTTATGATCCGAAAACACTTCGAAGGTCACCCCATATAGGTAATGCCTCCACTTTTTCAGTGCAAACACAACTGCAGCTAATTCTAGATCGTGAGTCGGGTAGTTCTGCTCGTGAAGCTTCAATTTCCTAGAGGCAAAAGCAATCACATTCCGGTTCTGCATCAAAACGCATCCCAATCCTTCTCGCGACGCGTCTGCATATACTGCAAACCCGTCCACTCCATTTGGCAAGACCAGTACCGGAGCCATGGTCAATCTTTTCTTTAATTCCTGAAAACTCGTTTCGCATCGGCCGTTCCAGATAAACTGGCCATGCTTCTTTGTCAGGTCAGTTAAAGGTCCTGCCAGTTTGGAAAAATCCTTAATAAACCGTCGGTAATATCCAGCCAGCCCTAGAAAGCTACGAATTTCCGTGGGGGTTTCTGGCCTCTTCCAATTTGTCACGGCCTCAACCTTCGCCGGGTCCACTGAAATACCTTCGTAGGAGATCACGTGCCCTAGAAACGCTACTTTCTCCAACCAGAACTCGCATTTGATAAACTTGGCGTACAGTTGATGTTCCTTCAATGTCTGCAACACCACTCTCAAATGCTCCTCATGCACCTCGCGTGACTTAGAGTAGACCAAAATGTCGTCAATGAACACCACGACAAATCGGTCCAGGTAGGGTTTAAAAACCCTATGCATTAAGTCCATGAAGGCGGCGGGAGCATTAGTCAGTCCAAAGGGCATAACGGCGAACTCGTAATGCCCGTATCTTGAATTGAAAGCAGTTTTCGGAATGTCCTCCTTCCTAATCAACAACTGGTAGTATCCCTGTCGGAGGTCCAACTTCGAGAAGACCACTGCTCCTTGCAGCTGGTCAAACAACTCGTCGATGTGGGGCAGTGGATACTTGTTCTTGATCGTAACGTTGTTCAACCCCCTATAATCAATACACATCCTCAACGTTCCGTCCTTTTTCTTCACAAATAGGACCGGAGCTCCCCAAGGAGACTCACTCTCGTGGATGAATCCCCGCTCCAAAAGGTCTTGCAATTGCAACTTAAGCTCTTTAAGTTCTGCAGGCGCCATTCGGTAAGGGGTTTTGGAGATAGGTGCGGTTCCAGGTAAAAGATCTATTCGGAATTCTATCTCCCTTTCCGGAGGTAAGGCCACTAATTCATCATGAAATACATCCGGAAATTCCCTCACTATAGCCACGTCTTCTACTTTTAACTTATCCATAGGGGTGTTAATTAAGAAGGCCAAAAATCCTTGCGCCCCTTTACTTATCAGTTTCCTAGCTCGAATGCCCGAAATGAGAGCAGATGAGGCTAACCTACCCCTTATATCTAACCTTAAGGTTGCCTCGCCAGGAATGCGAAATTCAACTATTTTCGTTTTACAGTCCAGTTGGGCGTTATATTTGGCTAACCAGTCCATACCCAAAATCACGTCGTACCCCTTAATGGACAAGCTAATCAGGTCTCCTAGAAATCTCCTTTCACCAACCCATACATCACAATCCCTATAAACCATACTAGTCACCAAACGTTGATTCCCCGTAGGTGTACTAACCTCTAAGTCATATGGTAAGCTAGCAGGTTTTATATCGATGCCACACATGAAATCAGGGTTAACAAACGAATGAGTGGCACCAGGATCAATTAAAACTTTGGCAAAGCGGTGGAAAATAGGGATCGTACCTTCCACCACCTCGGAAGACTCCGGGATTTGGTGGGGCTCTAAGGAATATACCCTAGCCGGAACTTTTGGTTTGGATCCGTCTCCCTTGGCCAATCCAGTATTGGTCCTCGACGGTAGTTGGCTCCCCTTTCCGTCTTGTTTCAGGACCGGACATGTAGCCAGCTGATGGTCCGCACTTCCACACCGCAGGCATTTCCCCAGTTTCCTCCAGCAATTATCCTCGGTGTGGTTTGTCTTCCCACAGTGCCCACAGGGACCGCGAGGTGCAGAAGCCGAGCCACTCTGAACATTTCCCCTCGGTCCTCGCCCAGCTTGACCACCCCTGAACGGAGTCCCTCTGCCTGATCCGGACTGTCGACCACCACCCATGCCCCGTCCAAATTTGGAGGGAGTGCTCTTCTCACCCTGTCCAGAAGTACTCCCAGGAAAGCCACGCTTCTTGGCCTGGAAGTTTCGGACCTGTAACCGTGCACTTTTCCACTCGTTGGGCTTTTTCCATTGCCTCGCTAAAAGTAGTGATTTGAGCCGCCGCGAGGTCTTTCTGGATCTCAACGTTCAAGCCCTGAATAAAGCGCCTCACCCGTCGCTGCTCGGTCATGATTAGTTCAGGCGCGAATTTGGACAGGCGGGTAAACTGGCTCTCGTACTCCGCCACAGTCTGAGCCCCTTGCCGGAGCCGGATAAACTCGTCCTCCTTCCTCTCCTGGACTAGAGGAGGGAAAAACTTAGCATTAAATTCTCGAATGAAGTTCACCCAAGTTCTCGGTGTCTGTTCCCGCTCCCATTTCTGCCTAATTACGTTCCACCAGGAACGGGCAGCTCCCTCGAGATGAAACACGGCAAATGTCACCTGCCGTTCCTTCGGGTAGTGTAGGGCCGCGAATATATCAACCATTTTCTCAAGCCACTTCTCGGCGACGTCAGGGTCGGGTCCCCCAATAAACTTCGGCGGAGAGAACTTTTGGAAACGTTCCAGTGCTCTATCTTCGCTCTCAACGTGGTTACCAGGGTTCCCAGGGTTAGGGTTTGGGTTTTGGCCCTGTTGTTGCACTACTTGTGCGAGTAGGTTGGTCATTTGCTGCATAGCAGCAGCGATTTGCACATTAGGGTCTATTTGGGGTTCAGGATTTGGTCCAGTAGAAGCTTCCCCCGTTTCCCTAACCGGTGTGGGTTGCCTACCGCGCCCGCGTCCCCGACCACTTCGTGTTCCTTCCATAAGTTCACTCGGTCTAGGCAAAAGTACTAAGCCAAAGCAGTAATAAAGCAGGTAAGTATCACATAAACTTTCACATATCACATATTTATACGTCGCAAGCATGAGCACAAACACACATATATACAAGCCAAACATATATATACAAGCAGTCAGTCAAGTACGGCCAAGGCACGTACGTACACAAAAGATCCACCTGAGGATAGGCCTATCAAAAGAAATTTACACGTAGCTAACTCTACATCCAAAACGGTTAGCTAAGGCTCTATCCCTATCCGCCCTATACACCAGACCAAAACTATCTATAACAACTCTAGGAGTCATAACCTAGCCCGAAGATGAGCTAGGAGACCCACTAGACGGAGTGGATCCATCCCTAGCCTCAGACCCCGCACAGGAGTCCTTATCGCTCACTCCTTCCACCACCTCGGCACAGAGGTTTAGGATTGCAGCGGCTCGATTCCTCACCTTCCGAGCCCTCTTAGACTCGCGCTCACGCGCCTCCCTCAGCTGGGCACAGAGGTCATCGACTCTATCCTCCGCCTCTAGTACATCGTACTTCAGCTCCTCTATCCTTTTAGCTTGCCCCTCGTTGGCCGCCTTTAACTGATTCACCTCAACCTCAAGCTTGGCATTAGCTTTTGCCAGCTCCTTTCTTTCCTTCACAACCGCCAAAACGAGGGCATTCGGGTAAGCATACTTCTCTTTACACGCGCACCGCCGGAGACGGTTAGACGGGCTCCAACGAATAACGGCCCCCTTTGGCCGGATCTGGTACTTAATCATCGGGAGCGCTACACGGGGTCGCTTGGCCGCAGGGCCATCACTAGGTCCACTGGAACTGTCCATCCTACACCAAAAGTGTAAATAAATAAGAATCAATAAGCTTAAAAACCATAAACAGTAAACCCTCAGATCAAGCATTCCTATAACACCCTGGCTAATTCAAACCTAGGCTCTGATACCACCTGTGACAGCCCCACCTTCCCCTAAGGCGAACCAAAGAGGTTAGCGGACTGCCTGCCCAGCTCTCGCCAGGACTAACGGTGCAGTATAAAGCGAGCTAACACGTTTTGAAACTTATAACGCACGCAACAAGGCAAAAGGGCAAAATATCCCAAAATAAAAGAAACGAACTCCAGAGTCGGCCATGAATAGTAACCGACCCGTCCGAAACCCAACCAAGCATCGAAATACATATACAACATAACATTAGCCATATACAAGCCACAACGGCAAGCCATAACCATTCACTAAGGAAGTACACATTCGAATTGCCTATCAAAAGGAAATGAACCCGTTATACATTAGGGTTTCACTTCAAGAGCAATACAAAAGACATTTACATGCTCAATTCGGCAATTGACTATCCAATCCATTCTCAAAAGTAATTGTAACCCTGTAAGGAAAACAAATAACACGGAATGAGCTAAAGCCCAGTGGTATACCACCCAATAAGCAATCAAAGTCATATAAGAATGAACTTTCATTCAAAGTGCACAAATAAGCAATGAAGCAAAACGGTAAAAGGATACGGTCGGCTCTCAAGAGCCCATTTCCACGCTTGCAATCTTGATCCAACCTCATTGACTCTCCGTCAATGTTAAAAGTACCAAACCGTAGACCACCCTTTACTTCCAATCCTTCCACCTAACATACCCCAACCGGGCCCGCACTTCATTTCAGTAATTTTTTTGGTAATACTCGAGTTTACCGGAACCAAGGGTCTCATTACCACAAGGTTCCCCAGTACAGTCCCCGTGGCAATTCAATCTTCACGACCAAGCCCTCGCCGGCTCGATCCAATTGACTACCAAACTGGGTTGAGCTCAGTAATGCAGTAAGGCCGTTGGACATCGTCCAAACGACACCAATTCAGTTACCATGAAGTGGAATTCACCAACCAGTATATCAAGTTCAGTAATGCAATAAAACGGTAACCAATCAGTGACAATATCACAAGAGGTGAGGGCGGTCAAGTACACCCTCACCTTAATCAATTTCAATATCCAAGTAAGCCATCAAGGCATCACATAACATTTAACAAAGCCACATAGTAACAATTTAGTGAGTGGTATACTCACCAAGCAAGTAAGTGGTATTTCATGCACCACGATCACCAAGCCGTCGTGCACTACCTTCAAGCCCTAGAACATGTAACACATACAATGAGACTCGATACCGAGCCATAAAAAACACTAATTCATAACCCCAATAGGGTTTTACAACCATATACAAGCATGATAGCAAACCAGAAATTAAGAAAGGGCTTTAATGTAAGCCTTGATAAGAAAACCGGTTTGACGTCATAATGCGGTAATGGAACAACTCTCACTACAATTATCGGTTGGGGGTGTAAGACCCACCATTTCGAAGCTATGAAACAGGGCTACAACAATGTAGAAGGTCACTCAATCCAGTTCCTAGCTTAACTAGGTCGAAAATGCCAAATACTAAACCAGAATTACCAAAACAGGTTTGCAAAACACAGAAAACTGTAATCGGTATATCTCAGTCCATACAAGTCCAAATGCCGAAATTCCAAAGGCATAAGTTAGCTAAGACATCCAGCTACATTTCATCAGAAGACACCAACTCCAAAATCCAAACCAAAACCAGTCAAAATGGCCAATTACTATCGCAGTTTTCACATTCTGCTCAAAGCAGAACAGCTACAGTAATTTCGTCATAACTCATTGTACATTAATCCAAATGACCTGAAATTTTGCAGGCATCTCAATCACATCAATACCTACAACTTTCATGTTTTGAGCAAAGTCAAATTCGGCCTCTAACCCTATGATCCAAAACCGGACAGAATTGGGGATTTAAGAACCCTAGCTTTTCAATTTTCACACCAAATCCAAAATTGATTGCATTTGCCTATCCAATACACCTCATAGAGTCATTATCAACCATTACCATTCATCATACAAGGCCACAACATTCATTTCATATTAAACCAGAAAAATCATCATAAAATGGAAAACTTCACAAAATCACTTCAAACCAAGATTAAAACCAGAAATTTCAGCACCCTTATCACTCATAAGCACAACATAAGCATCATTAGGTGTAGTAGGGTGTTTCAAGCTTCACTTACCAAGAAACAAGAGAGAGGAGGATTGTGGTCACCTTTGCTCTTCAAACAAACCTCACTACAACCCTTACTACCACTAGAAGGTAAGATTGTATGGAGTAAAACTAACTTAAGCACTTGATTTGGTGGATTTTGGATCAATTGGAAGCTTCAAATATGATGAAGTTCTTCTCCTTCTTGAGCTTGGGATGGCCGGCCAACACAAGGTAAGAAATGGTGAATTTTTATGATTTTTGAGATATTTATTTACTTGGGTCAAAAGTCAAAAAAATTTGTCAAAAGGTGAATAGTGTTTCTTAAGTCATAACCAATGAGAAGGTGACATGTGGCATCTCATTAAATGCCTTCCTATCTTTCTTTTCTCTCTCATATCAATCACTTCACACACACTACTTATCTCTTAACACCCGATAAATTTTTCACAGTATCCGAAACTTAACCTTATTGGCCGAATTTCTCCGAACTTTTCGCACTAGTGGGTCCCACGTCCAATATAGATTCTTAATTTTCTAAACATTCACCAATGCTAGAAAAAATCATATAAAAACTATAATTGCTCATAAAATCCACTAAGAAAATATTTCTAAGCCAGAAAATGCAGAAAACATGCAATTAAGGGGAAAATAAACCCTAGGATAATAATTAGGGTTTTACGGGTTCTCACATGTATCATACAAAGGGGCAAGTAATATACATATAAGGGAAAATATGGGGAAAGAGGTATACATATATAAGGAAAGTGTCATGCAATATGGCGAAAGAGGCCCTAAAAAATAAAGGTATGCATGAGATGAAGTGATTTTATCACACAATCATGATCTAACGCGCGAAGGGCCCCTAAGGGTCTAGCGTTGGACTAGCCCATATTTCTACTTTCTCAGTGAGAAATCGAACAAAGAGCCACAACTAGCATTGGACTAGTGCGGATTCGGGAACAACGGCCACAACTAGCGTTGGACTAGTGTGGTGACGACACGCATTTATTATAACCAAATAAATCATGTAAGACCTAATAAAAGCATGTAAACACATAAATCACATATAGCACATAACACATAAGCGTGATATCTAGATGCAAGACCCTAAGAAAGCGGTAACACATAGCACATAGACATGCAAAACACACATAAAGCAAACAAAGCAAATAAAGCCCTAACTATTACATTCGGGGGAAGCCTACTACAATCTAAGAGGGGAAGGAATAGATAAATAAAATAAAAACCTAGCTATTACAACTTTGGCATTCAAGTGCCTTCCAAATAATTAAAACTGAATTAAAATAAATATACAAAACTGAAAAAAACAAATGAAGCGAATAAATAAATAAATGAAATGAAAACATTCAAGGGGCATGCAATCAAACACGTAAAGTCACATAAGGCACATAGGGTCAAATAGAGTCAAGAATAAGGGATAGAGTGTTCCTCCCTTGAGTTGGTGCTCTAATGGAGTGAACTTACTTGTTTGCCCTCCAAAATAAAAGAAAAGGTCAAGGCATCACAAATAATCACATAAACATAAAATTGAATCAGTAAAAGCATTTAGATGCCTAAACAACCCGTGGTCACAAAATTAGGATCTAATTGAAAGAGAAAAGAAAGTTTGAGGGATCAATTTGATGGATTTTTCAATTGCTTGGGCCATAGTGAAACAAAGGGAGACTTGGGGAGTCGAAGGGCAATTTTTAGAGAATTACTTCATGCAATTTTCATGCAAGCTACGAATGAAGCTTTCTTCATTTCCGGTTACTGAGTTTCTGCCAATGCTTCTTATTAGCTACCCAAGCCAACTTAAACAAGGTTTCGAACCCAACATTCCAGCTTCCATACGATCGTCATCACACACACAAAACTAATTATGCCAAACGAAAGGAATCAAGGCAAAGAGTGGCCATAAGATCAGATTTCTGCTGCAAACTTTGTAGCTCATTTCGTACGGTTTTGTTCGTAAAGAAACTCTAACCAAAGCTGTTATCTCATCAGTCCCAGACCCACACAATCAGTTTTAACATAACCTCAAACATGGTTTGCCCAGCCTTAGCAGATTCAACAAAGAGTATCTAAGCCAAAAGAAAAAAAAACAAACAAAATGATAGGACAGAAGGGCCGTGCGAAATCTGGAAAATTTCTTGTAATTTTCATGCAACCGAAACTTGCTTATGCGAAGTGAAGCTTACCCCAGCCCAATGCTATGGCTTCCACCCATGTTATTAACATTAACCAAATGCAGTTTTCTACTCCACAAAGATCAAGTAAGGGAGCTAAACATAAAAAGTCAGCAACGAAACTGAACTTGGAGCAAACGGAAGTTTCAACCATTAACAAAATAAACTCTACTTCTACTGCAACAAGCCAGAACTTCAAGCTTGTTGTAGCTAGTTGCTACGCCACATGCTGCTATCACAAAATGCAGCAACCACATTCCATAGCTGAGCTACCAGACAACAAAATCATGCCAACCCAAAACCCCAGTCATCCCAAAAAAAAAAGCTTGCCAACATTACAGTAACAAGTCAAAATCCTACGTACAAACTGCAACTAAAACCATCTAATCCTAGGCAACGCAAAACTCAAACATTCTCCATGTTTTGCACACGCAAAAGTTAGCATAATAAAATCAAAAAAAAAAAACATTAGCTGGGAACTTCTTGTAATTCATCCAGCGCATGAACTTAGATACATTTTCAGAGGAACTGGCCATATAGATGTCCTTTCCTTTCAAAGATGACATCTTGCTATTAAAATGCAGCCTAGGAACAAAATAACAACGTCCAACAAATTTGGAACCCAACAAGGTATATCACGTAACCTAAGAACAAAAGATCGCAGCTTTACAACTAACGGTAAGGAAATAGCTACCGTAATCCAGACTTTTCCATACTCACGAACTCAAAACCAAGAGAAACAATCAGAAACATCAAGTAAACCCCTGACTTTCATAGGCACAGACTTAGTAACAAAAATTGTCCATAGGACAAAGCCAAGAAGGAACCTTACAGCGCTATTTTTCTGATGGATTTTATCGGCAAAAAAAACTTGAGTAGCAATCCCCTTCGTTCTTTTTGATTTGACCAGAGACCTCAAAGCTTTGCCCAGCCGTGACCTTCTTGGTTCTCCTCCTCCTTCAAGCTTTCTCAGCCTTCAAGCCCTCTCGCATTCTCGGCTTTCTCTCCTCTTTCTCTGTTCTTTTCCCCACACTTTCTCCGAAGCTTTCATGCCAAAACCCTAGCCGCCGCTCCAGACTATCCTCCCCTCTTTCTTTTTCCTCTCGGCTCTTTCTATCTTCCCCGAAACTTCCCCCCAGCTTTCCCTTGCATTTTTTCCAGCCGTTAGTCCTCTCTCCCTTGGCTCACTCAAAACCCTCCTCTTTTCTAACCCTACCGAAGCTCTCTTCTTTTTGTTCTTCTCCTCCTTCCGTCAACTCCAGCCTCTCCTCTCCTATACTTCAGCCGTCAACTCCCCATTTCTCCTCAACCCTAGCCGTTTCCTTTTGCTTCTTTTTGTTTTTCTTTTCCTTTAAATCTTAGGCCTCCAAGTGTCTAACATCTAATCCCTTAAGTGCCTAGTTGTCCAATATATAGAAGGGACACTTGTCCTAATGCATGCCTCCCCACTTGTTATTTTCACTTTTTCCTTTTCTTCTTTTTTTTCCTTTTTCTTTTGTTTTTCTGAAATTTAGTATGAAGACAAAAATAAACTAGAACAAAGTAAAATAAATAACAATAATAAAATAAAATAAAAATGAAAACCCTAAAATTGAAACAAATAAAGTTAAAATTAAATTAATTAAACAAATAAAGTTAAAAAATCAAAAATTTGGTGTCTACAATTTGCCCCTCTTTGTCTGAGTTTTGAAAAAACTTGAGACAAAGAAATAGACACCAAATACTTACCTGTGGCTATCCGGCTGCAAACTACTCCAGCGACTGACGTTCTTGAAATGAGGACTGACCCCTTTTTAATGAAACTGACTCAGACGAGAAATTTAAAATGGACTGACCCAAACAGGGAATTTAAACGGGACTGACCCGAACAAGAAATTTAAAACGGGACTGACCCGAACAAAAAAATTTAAAAGGGGACTGACCCCAACAAGAAATTAATCATGGGATTGGCCCGAACAAAATTAATCATGGGACTGACCCGAACAAAATTTAAATCATGGGACTGACCCGAACCAAATTTTTAAATCATGGGACTGACTCGAACCAAATTTAAAATCATGGGGCTGACCCGAACAAACTTTTAAATCATGGGATTGACCCGAACAAAATTTAAATCATAGGACTGACCCGAACAAAATTTAAATCATGGGACTGACCCGAACAAAATTTAAATCATAGGACTGACCCGAACAAAATTTAAATCATGGGACTGACCCGAACAAAATTTAAATCATGGGACTGACCCGAATAAAATTTTAAATCATGGGACTGACCCGAACAAATTCAAAATCATGGGACTGACCCGAACAAAAATTTGAAAGGGTACTGACCCCAACAAGAAATTAATCATGGGACTGGCCCGAATGAGAAATTAATCATGGGATTGACCCGAACATGAAATTTAAATCGGGACTGACCCGAAGGGGACTGACCCAGACATGAAATTAAATCGGGACTGACCCGAAGGGGACTGACCACAACATGAAATGGCGGTGCAAAAGAAATGCTCACAAGTGGGACTGACCCACGGCTAGTGGCAGTGTAAATGAAATGCTGGTATGTATGAAGAAACTGTATAAGACTTGCTTGGAAAATTATCCAAAGATTTGTCCCAGTGTGATGCATTGGTCAGTGGGATTAAACCCGAGCCAGCCTTAGTTGGTGGTACAAAATTCAAACCCAACGTGACGTTTGTGATGTTGGCGGCACAAAATCCAGGCCCAACGTGATTTTTGTGATGTTGGCGGCATAAAATCCAGACCCAACGTGATGTTGGCGGCACGAAGTGCAGGCCCAACGTGATCTTTGTGATGTTGGCGGCACAAATCCAGACCCAACGTGATGTTGGCGGCACGAAATCCAGGCCCAACGTGATTTTTGATGTTGGCGGCACACGAAATCCAGGCCCAACGTGACGTTTGTGATGTTGGCGGCACGAAATCCACGCTCAAAGTGATTTTTGTGATGTTGGCGGCACACGAAATCCAGGCCCAACGTGACGTTTGTGATGTTTGCGGCACAAGGTCCAGGCCCAACGTGATCTTTGTGATGTTGGCGGCACAAAATCCAGGCCCAACGTGACGTTTGTGATGTTGGTGGCACGAAATCCAAGCCCAACGTGATTTTTGTGATGTTAGCGGCATAAAATCCAACCCTAACGTGATGTTGGCGGCACAAAATCCAGGCCCAACGTGATCTTTGTGAATGGTCAGTGGGATAAGACCCAATCCTGCCATCCAATTGGTTAAGAAATTAAGTGTGATTGTCAAGAACGGGGTGTAGATGTGAGAACCCGTAAAACCCTAATTATTTTCCTAGGGTTTATTTCCCCTTAATTGCATGTTTTCTGCATTTTCGGGCCTAGGAATATTTTTCTGGTAGATTTTATGAGTAATTATAGTTTTTAGATGATTTTTCTAGTATTGGTGAGTTTTTAGAAATTTAAGAATATATTTTGGACGTGGGACCCACTAGTGCGAAAAGTTTGAAAAAATTCGGCCAATAAGGTTAAGTTTCGGATACAGTGAAAATTTTATCGGGTGTTAAGAGATAAGTAGTGTATGTGAAGTGATTGATGTGAGAGAGAGAAAAGAATGATAAGGATGCATTTATGGAGGTGACAAGTGTCACCTTCCCATTTGTTGGACTTTAAGAAACACTATTCACTTTCTTGACTTTTTTTGACCAAAGGTTTAAATATCAAAAAAATGCACAAAAATCACCATTTTCTTACCTCTTATGGCCGGCCCTCTCCTTGCAAAGAAGAAAGGAATTTCTTCAACTCTCAAGCTTCCATTTCACTCAATCTTGCAAGAACAAAAGCCTACACTAGATTCTATTCCATAAAAACCTTTCTTCTAGTGCTTGTAAGTGTATTAGTGAAGTTATTTTGAAGCTCTAAGGTGGCCAACCTCTCTATCTCTCTTAATTTCTTGGTAAGTGATGCTTGAACACCCTACTACACCTAATGATGGTTATATTATGCTTAGAGGTGGCTTGAGTGTTGGATTATATGATTTATTTCTTGGTTTGGCTTGATTTGGTGAAGTTTTCCATTTTATGAGGAATTTTCTGGTTTCATATGATTTTGATGTTGTGGACTAGTATGATGCTTGGTAATAAGGGGCTTTGGCTCTAGTAGGTGTGAATTGTTGTTAAATGCAATCAATTTTGGATTTGGAATGAAATGTGAAAAGTTAGGGTTCTTGAACCCCTATTCTGTCCGAAATTTTAGGTCATAGCTAGAGGCCGAATTGGACTTTTCTCAAAACATGAAAGTTGTAGGTATTGATGATTTTAGTGTGCCTGCAAAATTTCAGGGAAATTGGACAAGTGTAGAGTGAGTTATGCCGTTTTTACTGTTGCTGTTTTTGGTGCACAGAATGTCCGAACTGCGATAGTAATTGCCTGTTTTGACTGGCATTGGTTTGGATTTTGAAGTTGGTGTCTTCTGAGGAAATGTAGCTGAATGTCTTAGCTAACATATGCCTTTGGAAGTTCGGCATTTGGACTTGTATGGACTGAGATATACCGATTACAGTTTTCTGCGTTTTGCAAATCTGTTTTGGTAATTCTGGTTTGGTATTTGGCACTTTTGACCTAGTTGTGCTAGGATTTGGACTGAGAGGCCTTCTACATTGTTGTAGCCCTGTTTCATAGCTTCGAAACGGTGGGTCTTACACCCCTAACCGATAATTGTAGTGAGAGTTGTGCCATTACCGCATTATGACGTCAAAACTGGTTTTCTTATCAAGGCCAACATTAAAGCCTTTCTTAATTTCTGGTTTGCTTTCATGCTTGTATATGTTTATAAAACCCTATTGGGGTTGTGAATTGGTGTTGTTTATGGCTCGGTATGGTTTCTTGTTTTATGATATTGTGAGCTATGGAACGACTCTTGACATGAAATGCTTATATGTGTGTTGTTGGGTTGTGATTGAAGAAAAATAATGAAGCCTTATGGCTGGAAAATTTGGTAAACACAAAGGGCATGCTGCCCGAATTTTTACTCGAGATTTAGAAAACTATATTCTCGACTTGAGTAAAGGTTAAGTATTTAACCCTTGAATTTCCATGCATGAAACCCTATTGGGCGATAATTGGTTTGACTTTATGACTCGTTATCGAGTCTTATGGTATTTGTTTACATGTTCTAGGGCGTGATGATAGCTCACGACATTCTCCTGACGGAAGTGCATGAAATAGCACTTAATTGATTGGTGAGTGTACTACTCACTTGTGTGCTATTATATGGCTTTGATATTTGAACTTGAGATGTTGTATGTTAATGGATTGATGTGAGAGTGTACTTTATCACTCTCACTTATTGTTTCACATGTTATTGAAAAGTTATTGGAAAGTTATTGGAAAGTTATATGAACTGATATATGAAATGAAATACATGACTTGATATCGTTTGGACAAGTATCCAACGACTACAAATGTTATCATTGAGCTCAACCCCATTGGTAGTTGATTGAATCGAGCCGACAAGGGTTTGGTCGTGACAATTAATGAGCCTTGGGTAAAGTTATAAGGAATCTTGTAGTATGAGAGACTCTTGATTCCGGTATACTCGAGTAATACCACAGTGCAAGTGTTTGGAGTGCGGGCCCGGTAGGGGGATGTTTGGTGGAAGGAATGGGAGAGAAGAGGGGTCTATAGTTGGTTACTTTTCAAACATTGACGGAGAGTCAATGAGACCGATCAAGAATTCAAACGAGGAAAAGGGCTCTTGAGAGCCACCCGTATCCTTTTATCCTCATTATTAATGTATGGCTTTATTTATTTTGGTAAATTGGACTGTTAAGCTTGATGTATCCATGAACTTGGTTGCTTGAGTTGTATTCTCACTGGGCAATTAGCTCACCCCATTCCTTTTGTTTTCCTTACAGGAATATGACTCTTTTGGAATGAATTTTGATAAATGGTTGCCAAATGAACTAGATGAATGACTCTTTTGTATTGTATATAAAATGGGACCCTAAATGTATCATTAGGGCCGTTTTCACTTTTGTTTTGGCAAACCATATATGTAGTGACTTTTGTATCACTTTTAAATGTCATTTTGGTTTGTAAAGGCTAAATGTTATGGGGTATATGTAATTCGATGTTTGGTTGGGTTCGGACGAGTCGGTTACTATTCATGGCCGACTCCGGGTTTCATTTTCTTTTATTTTGGGTTATTTTGCCCTTTTGCCTTATTTGCGCGCGTTATAAGTTCCGGAACGTGAAAGATCGCTCTAATCTGATCCGTAGTCCTGGCGAGAGCTGGGCAGGCAGTCCGCTAACCTCTTTGGTTCGCCTTAGGGGAAAGTGGGGCTGTCACAGTAGAAGGGTGCGCGGCATACGCTGAAACTTCGCTCACAAGAATTTTTTTTTTTTGAGGAATTTTCCTGATTTTTGATCTTTTCGAGAGAACTTTTTCAAAAAATAATTTGCCCCAGTTTCCACCAATTATTGTGCAACCGATCAATTGATTTGTATTACGGCATGGTTGCTCCTCCTTGAGGCCTTGATTCGTAAGATTCTAACTTACGCTTTTTCATCGATTTCAATCATGGATACCTGCACAGGGGGCTTGCCAAAGTACAATATGCACTTTATTTTAAATATTGCAACTACTACTCATGGAAAGAGCAGTGCGATTGATTTGAAAATATATCACTTGACTCTTGTACGAAATCCTCAAATGTATTACAAAAATATTTGCCCCTATGTGGGCTTATTTCGCGAAATCTAACAAATAAAAATTTGCCCCAGTGTGGGCTCATTTGATTGCAAAAATTTGTTCAGATGATTCTCCATTTATTTAAACAAAGTAAGCAACTATGTTTCCTAACAGAAGTTTTCATGATGAATTTCTCGAAATAATACCAAATTACAGAAGATTTCTTCCTCATCTTAGCATCGATGCTTAGAGTAATGGGTCACCACTTCTTGCTAACTCGTCTTTCAGGACCAATCAGGTGATCTTATTTCTGATTTTGAGGTGGCTAAGGAAAATGAGAAGTCAAGATTTGTCTTGTTCTTGTTCCCAAAATTGTATGTAATCCATTCGATATCACATCTTAGTGAAAGCAAAGAGTTTGTCACCCTTATTTCTTAAGAAAACTTAGTCAACATGTAAGCTTTATAAGCTTGCAACATATGGGTAGAAAGGATAGCTAAACATGTGAAAACTGGTTATACCCTTATGATCCCAAATGATTGATGGATTTTTTATGAGCATACTCCTCACTTTGGGTTGTCATGAAGGATAAGTCAGCGATGGACTTTATGAGCTTGTAATGTGGTTTGAAAATGATAGTTAAAGAATAAAACTTTCAAGGACATTGCACCGAAGATCGCATTTCCAAAATTGCCCCTATTTTGAACTCAAAGATCTCAGATTTGGTGACTTTCATCATCACTTAACGGGGACTTCATCATCAAATCTTTTCTATTTCCTTTGCAATTATTTTTACTTTTTCCTTTTCTTTTCTTTTCAAAGGTGCCCTGGCGGATCTTTAGACGATGAGTAATGTCAACTTCACAGCTAATCAATTCAGAAATACATCTAAACAATTTCCTAGTATCAGTATATGCGCATCACTTGCCAATTAATTAGAAAGTTTCTTAACAGAGATATTACAAAGAACGGAAGTCAGGACTTTCGGCTTTTGTAATGGGGCCTGGTGGGGTGCTTAAAAAAAGTTAAGGCTTGGAAGCAAATTTTTAAAAGTGGTTTAAATGATCTGAGATCACATTATTATATCAACCCTTTTTTAGGGTTAAATCATAACTTGCCCCAGTTTATTCTCAATTGAGACTCTTCTCTCTCTCATTTTTCTCCTTTTCTTTTCTTTCTTCTCTTTTCTGGCCTTCGGTCGTTTCATTCACCGAGATTTTCTTTTCTTTCATTTTTTTCTTTCGGCCTGTCTTAAAAAATTAAATTTGCCCCAATTTAGGGGTTTTCTTTTCCCTCCTTTTTCAAAACTCAATTTACCCCAATGTGGGGTTTACGATTCTCAGGAATTGCCAAACGAAATAGTTTATTTTGAAGGTTCAAAAGGGATAACTAGGGATAAAATGTTTGATTGGAAAGGAAGACGGCCTGACTTTTGTTCCATTCCTCACATTGACCCTAAAAGGAAACTTTCATTAATGCGAAATTTCTTGCATGTATCTGAATTAATTGACTGAGGAAGACTCTTGCTCATCCATAAGTGGTTCGTCGGACAAAACTCTTCCTTTTTTCTTTTCTTTTCCTTTCTTTTCAAAATCGAAACCCAGGTAGAATCAAATTTTCCCAATTTACGGTTCCATTTTCTCCATTTTTTTTTTTTTTTGCAAAATTCCCCAATCTCCTTCCCCAATGTGGGGTGCGATCATAAGTGCATTCGAAAAGAACCACCTATTTTGGCTCAAATGAGGATGCAAGGGATAAGCAGTGTTTAGGTTGTAGAAACGATGGCCAAAGTATCATTCTTACGCCTCATGACAACCAAAGTAAACGAATGGCTCGTTGAGAATTCATTCCCTTTTGATATTTGAAAATTTTCCAATGTAGGGTAATGATCATTAAGGCTTTTATTTGAAATGAAATTATTCTTTTAAAGGCTCAAATGGGAAAGCAAATGATAAAATCTGTATAGATAGAGAAATGAATGTTTAAAGTATCACTCCAAATTTTCAAAACAAATAAGAATAATATACATTATTGCTTTCACTTAGATATGACTGAATCTGGTTAGACCAGTGAGCATTTTTTCGAGCAAAGATTGCCCCAATTTGTAATTTGTCAATCAATGTGACTGATTTTTGGAGGGCTAATAGCAGTGGGCAAAAATAGGAATTGTACAGTGAAGGAGAAAATGTATCTCATTGGGCCTTTTGAGTAATCTCTTTTAATTTTGAGCACTCTTATTGTACAGTTTGAATCACCAATCTAGTGTATGCGAAGAATTTAGAAAACACACACTTGTGAATTTTCAGACAGGAGGTTGAAAAATCTCAATTTGGTCTTTTTTCTTAAAATTCATCATGAAATCTCTTAATGAGCTCAATAAAGAATGAAATGTACACGAGTATATACAAAACAAATAATTGTCTGAATAAAAGCTTCATTATTGCCAATGTTTGAAAAATTTTAAAGGCAAAACATATGAGAAACATTCTAAAGAACTTCTTTGCACATGTATACACACTTTTCTCTCTTAATAGCCCCCTTTTCCTTTGAGCAATGAAATCTTTTAGATGTTTTACACGAGCGCTTTCAGATGAATTTTCAAATTTACATTGTAGGGCCTGCCCAAGAATCAAGTAATACTTGTTATTTTCAAACTTTATTAGATCAAAATTGTTATCAGATATAGAAAAATATTTTTGCCTTATTGAAATATTTTTTATGAATACAGGGGAGGGGAGAAAATAAAAGAAAAAAAAAACCCGGAGTTAGTAAGCAAGACTATAAAATCGATATGCATGCCCTATGGGGGAACCCTTTCATGCCAAGGGTAGGCCTAGCATGAAAATGTAATCCTCTAGGGTAGGCATCATACAATACCTGATGAATCCGATCAACTGATTGAGTGAAAAATGATTTGAAAAATTTGGCCAACTTGGAGTGAGAGAAACATTTGTCCTAAAAAATGAGGACAAAATCCGAATGGATTGCTTACTTTGATCAACGCATAAAATGATGTGTAAAAGAGTCTACTCTTGAAAGGATTGCAATGTCTCGACTAATTTATTCAGTGAACCTTAGACTTAAATCCTAAAGGGAATAAGCGGGTCAAATGAATAGGATGAAATTGATGATTTACTCAAAATCGACTTAGATTACCTTAAAAAGGGTAAAATGGTCAAATGCATTGAATGAAATTCAAAGTTGAATGGATAACCCTAAAAATGAATAAACTAATCAAATGAATTGAATGAAATCAATTGATTAAACAGATCAAGTGATATGATGATTTATTCCAAATCGATCGAATTGCCCTAAAAATAGGTAAACTGGTCCAATGGATCGGACGAAATTGATGATTTATTCAAAATTGATAAGATTGCCCTAAGAATGGGTAAACTAATCAAATGAATTGAATGAAATTGGTGATCTATTCAAAATCGACTAGGTTGCCCTAAAAATGAACAAATTGATAAAATGGACTGGATGAAAATGGTCCAATGGATTGAATGGAATTGACAGCTTATTTAAAAATCAATCTATCCATTGGTAGTTTCAAAAATTTATTGCGATGCATTAGTCTATGAGCCTTCTAATATCAAATTTTGGCCTCAATTTATTTATCGTCTCAACAGTGAGGAAATATTGGTGAATTTCTTCAAATTAATGTCCTTTACGCAAGGGATTTTTACCAATTTTAATAAAATGGCCAAAAAGTGATTATTAGACACTCATATTCCAAAGATCGCTTTATGAAAATGATCGGATCCTACCTTATCTTGTGCACTACCCCTTTGGAAGGTACAAAATGTAAACGTTCAAGTCTCCTTGGATTAAGTATCCGAGACACAATGTGGCTTATTCGTAACACGGGATCCCCTAAATGGCATTCCCCTTCTAGGGTTTATGCGTGATGCCATTTTATCAAAGCGCGTAAATATGCACTACACAAATGAAACATGACATAAAGGGAACCCCTTTTTGTATGCCGGGGTGGGCCTAGAATGATGTTCAATTTTCAATGCAATTCATTGGAATCTTAAACATGCAATAACCTATCTAAGAGGGTAAGTTCTAAAAGTGGATCATGCCAGATCTTTTAATTCCTAGCGTTTGTGAATGCAAAAGACAAGAAAACAAGGAAATAGTAGTTCAACAAATAATCACATAACACGTTGAGGCAATTAATTGATATAAAAGGTAATAAAGAAAAATAAGGAAAGAAGGGTGGAATCCCTCCCCTCGTGTCTAGTGTTCCTAATTCAGGATAAGGTCGACTCTACCCTAGGCATTTCTAATATGGATGCATGAGGTTTGGCTCACTAATGCATCTAGACTCGATAAGGTTTCGGCTCCCAAGCCTTCAGACCTAAAGGCGAAGGGTCATCACTCCCAGGGCCTTTGATCGGTGGCTCGAGTGATCCCTTAAGTAGCGCTATGGGCGCAGAGCACACCATCCGCCTACCCAAGGCAATCGATCCTAATCCTACAAGGAGGTGTGGGAAACGCCCACGAAAAAGAAAAAAATAGGGCAAATAAGACTATGCATGCACGTATGAGGTGCTTTCTTATCGAGGGGAGGGATTGTACCATTAGATGCGGTCGAAGGTTCTAGGGTAACTACCCCCCATCCCAAAATGCAATCTCGAAACAAGTAAAAGTAAACAAATAAATGAACCATCTATTCATCACATACATAGTGTGCGAAAAGCGATTATGCGCGTGATAGATGCAAAATCCCTAAAAAGAGAAAAAGGGCAAAAGGGAACGAAGAATGCAACCCTAAACATCCAAATGCGATATATGAGAAGGTTAAAAGAAGAAAAGAATCGACTAAATCAAATGCTCGGACTCTCTAAGTCCCCAGTGGAGTCGCCAGCTGTCGCGCCCCATTTTTTATAAGAAAAATAAATGGTTTAAAAAGTAAATTTTTATTTGAAAAATGAATTTTGATTTACAAAGAAAATGAAGAAAAATATGGGTCTAAATGGGACTTCGAAAATGCGACGATTTGACCCAAAATATAGTTTAAAAAGGGTTTTTGAAATAAAAATCGGAGTCGCCACTTGGTATAGAGTTAAAGTGTGCCAAGTCACCTGAAATGAATTTTTTAAAGGAAAAGGTAGAAAGAAACCCCTTTTAAACGATCCCTAGTCTACGTAAACCAACGAAAAAGGTTCGGGAGTCACATTTGACGAAGGGGAAGGCAAGGATAAAAATCCAAGGCACCCCTTCGACCTAGCTAAGGCTAGTTGTGTGATTTAGTCAAAAGATTTTCTTGTTTTAACCTTAAGATTCATCACATTTGGATGTACTATATGAATGCAAACCCTAGACCTAGGAGGGCATCGGGGGGCAAAATTTCTCTTCAAAACTTGAATGGTGCCAATCACATTAATTGTGATGCCCAATAATGACTCTTTGAAGAGGTCACGAATAATGCAAAAATATGAGACTCTAAGAAAAGGAAAAGAATAAAATAATTATACAAATATACATGTCTTAAAGGAATGCATCATGTCGGGTACGGGGGACTAATGTTCGTGACTCAATTTTCCCTTTTAATAGAGGGAATACGAGCGTGCTAAGGCTAGAAAGCCAAACTCGTCCATATCCATATTCAAGGGGTGTTCCCTAATCTAATCAAGCAAATGCACTACCCTAATCCTAATTCTAAAATGAAATGCAAGTCTAATGTTATGTATCATACAAAGGGGCAAGTAATATACATATAAGGGAAAATATGGGGGAAGGGGTATACATATATAACGAAAGTGTCATGCAATATGGCGAAAGAGGCCCTAAAAAATAAAGGTATGCATGAGATGAAGTGATTTTATCACACAATCATGATCTAACGCGCGAAGGGCCCCTAAGGGTCTAGCGTTGGACTAGCCCATATTTCTACTTTCTCAGTGAGAAATCGAACAAAAAGCCACAACTAGCATTGGACTAGTGCGGATTCGGGAACAACGGCCACAACTAGCGTTGGACTAGTGTGGTGACGACACACATTTATTATAACCAAATAAATCATGTAAGACCTAATAAAAGCATGTAAACACATAATTCACATATAGCACATAACACATAAGCGTGATATCTAGATGCAAGACCCTAAGAAAGCGGTAACACATAGCACATAGACATGCAAAACACACATAAGGCAAACAAAGCAAATAAAGCCCTAACTATTACATTCGGGGGAAGCCTACTACAATCTAAGAGGGGAAGGAATAGATAAATAAAATAAAAACCTAGCTATTACAACTTTGGCATTCAAGTGCCTTCAAAATAATTAAAACTGAATTAAAATAAATATACAAAACTAAAAAAAACAAATAAAGCGAATAAATAAATAAATGAAATGAAAACATTCAAGGGGCATGCAATCAAACACGTAAAGTCACATAAGGCACATAGGGTCAAATAGAGTCAAGAATAAGGGATAGAGTGTACCTCCCTTGAGTTGGGGCTCTAATGGAGTGAACTTACTTGTTTGCCCTCCAAAATAAAAGAAAGGGTCAAGGCATCACAAATAATCACATAAACATAAAATTGAATCAGTAAAAGCATTTAGATGCCCAAACAACCCGTGGTCACAAAATTAGGATCTAATTGAAAGAGAAAAGAAAGTTTGAGGGATCAATTTGATGGATTTTTCAATTGCTTGGGCCATAGTGAAACAAAGGGAGACTTGGGGAGTCGAAGGGCAATTTTTAGAGAATTACTTCATGCAATTTTCATGCAAGCTACGAATGAAGCTTTCTTCATTTCCGATTACTGAGTTTCTGCCAATGCTTCTTATTAGCTACCCAAGCCAACTTAAACAAGGTTTCGAACCCAACATTCCAGCTTCCATACGATCGTCATCACACACACAAAACTAATTATGCCAAACGAAAGGAATCAAGGCAAAGAGTGGCCATAAGATCAGATTTCTGCTGCAAACTTTGTAGCTCATTTCGTACGGTTCTGTTCGTAAAGAAACTCTAACCAAAGCTGTTATCTCATCAGCCCCAAACCCACACAATCAGTTTTAACATAACCTCAAACATGGTTTGCCCAGCCTTAGCAGATTCAACAAAGAGTATCTAAGCCAAAAGAAAACAAAACAAACAAAATGATAGGACAGAAGGGCCGTGCGAAATCTGGAAAATTTCTTGTAATTTTCATGCAACCGAAACTTGCTTATGCGAAGTGAAGCTTACCCCAGCCCAATGCTATGGCTTCCACCCATGTTATTAACATTAACCAAATGCAGTTGTCTACTCCACAAAGATCAAGTAAGGGAGCTAAACATAAAAGGTCAGCAACGAAACTGAACTTGGAGCAAACGGAAGTTTCAACCATTAACAAAATAAACTCTACTTCTACTGCAACAAGCCAGAACTTCAAGCTTGTTGTAGCTAGTTGCTACGCCACATGTTGCTATCACAAAATGCAGCAACCACATTCCATAGCTGAGCTACCAGACAACAAAATCATGCCAACCCAAAACCCCAGTCATCCCAAAAAAAAAGCTTGCCAACATTACTATAACAAGTCGAAATCCTATGTACAAACTGCAACTAAAACCACCTAATCCTAGGCAACGCAAAACTCAAACATTCTCCCTGTTTTGCACACGCAAAAGTCAGCATAATAAAATCAAAATAAAAAAAACATTAGCTGGGAACTTCATGCAATTCATCCAGCGCATGAACTCAGATACATTTTCAGAGGAACTGGCCATATAGATGTCCTTTCCTTTCAAAGATGACATCTTGCTATTAAAATGCAGCCTAGGAACAAAATAACAACATCCAACAAATTTGGAACCCAACAAGGTATATCGCGTAACCTAAGAACAAAAGATCGCAGCTTTACAACTAACGGTAAGGAAATAGCTACCGTAATCCAGACTTTTCCATACTCACGGACTCAAAACCAAGAGAAACAATCAGAAACATCAAGTAAACCCCTGACTTTCATAGGCACAGACATAGTAACAAAAATTGTCCATAGGACAAAGCCAAGAAGGAACCTTATTGCGCTGTTTTTCTGATGGATTTTATCGGCAAAAAAAACTTGAGTAGCAATCCCCTTCGTTCTTTTTTATTTGACCAGAGACCTCAAAGCTTTGCCCAGCCGTGACCTTCTTGGTTCTCCTCCTCCTTCAAGCTTTCTCAGCCTTCAAGCCCTCTCGCATTCTTGGCTTTCTCTCCTCTTTCTCTGTTCTTTTCCCCACACTTTCTCCGAAGCTTTCATGCCAAAACCCTAGCCGCCGCTCCAGACTATCCTCCCCTCTTTCTTTTTCCTCTCGGCTCTTTCTATCTTCCCCGAAACTTCCCCCCAGCTTTCCCTTGCGTTTTTTCCAGCCGTCAGTCCTCTCTCCCTTGGCTCACTCAAAACCCTCCTCTTTTCTAACCCTACCGAAGCTCTCTTCTTTTTGTTCTTCTCCTCCTTCCGTCAACTCCAGCCTCTCCTCTCCTATACTTCAGCCGTCAACTCCCCATTTCTCCTCAACCCTAGCCGTCTCCTTTTGCTTCTTTTTGTTTTTCTTTTCCTTTAAATCTTAGGCCTCCAAGTGTCTAACATCTAATCCCTTAAGTGCCTAGTTGTCCAATATATAGAAGGGACACTTGTCCTAATGCATGCCTCCCCACTTGTTATTTTCACTTTTTCCTTTTCTTCTTTTTTTTCTTTTTCTTTTATTTTTCTGAAATTTAGTATGAAGACAAAAATAAACTAGAACAAAGTAAAATAAATAAAAATAATAAAATAAAATAAAAGTGAAAACCCTAAAATTGAAACAAATAAAGTTAAAAAATCAAAAAATTGGTGTCTACAAGGGCAACGAGTGAAAATAGTTAACAATCAAGGTTCATTTTCCAACCTAAAAGTAAGTTCATTAGGTGACCAAGTGGGTTGTTAATCGACTCAATTTACCATGCAAGTTAGACCCAAAATGTAAGAAAAGGAGTTTGACAAGTGCAAGAAAGTTGAGCAAAAGAAAAGTCTTATTTAAGTTCAAAAGAGTCTTCGCAGGTAAACAGTCGCGCACTCGCAGTCTCGGAAAAAACGGCCATATCTCACTGTAGAAAAGTCAGAATCATATGCCATTAGTGGCATTGGAAACTAGACTCAAAGGAATTTCCAACGGTATAAATTGCAAACTCTAGTTCCTCTCCTATCAATACCAGTAGTTCGGGGAAGATGACTGATTTTCCTGTTCTGATCAGCTTAACGAAATGACAAAGATTACCCCATTCCTCCTTTCTAACCTCATTCATTTTGGCTCAAATTCATCCAATTCAATCCCTTAAAGTTCATAATATAGGAGTCAAGTTAAATAGCACTATTTAAGCTTTAAATGAGGAAATGAACCAAGATAGTCCAGCCAACAAGGAAGAACCAAAACAGTCCGCTATCTTGTCCAAAACAACTACTTTACTTGCTCCATTTCACCTCAACTCGCACATAAGCTTAAACCAATGTTTAACCAAGTTTTCTTAAGCTTAATTAAGGTTCAATAAGTCGTAAAGATCAAGGAAAAACCTCCACTCCATGGCTGGACAGTAAAGAGAAAGAAAACAGTCCCCAAGTTCACATTCAACTCCAACCTCCATCCTTTCATTATTGTTAACTTAAACAATATTCCAAGAGTTATCTCTAACTTTAAGAATGTCCATAACATGTTAATACATCAAGGAAAGCCATAAACAAAACTTAGACAAAGAATCAAACACATGGCATGCCATACAACCAACTCTACTTCCACTTGTTTAGCTCAAGGAGTTTAACCACGAATAACATCAACTCAATTTCTAGTTTGTCATCAAAACCTCAAACACTTGATATAACACAATAAAGCTAAGATTTAAGGATCATTCACCTTTCTTAAGTGAAGCTTGAATCACCCAAAAATCCACCAAACAAGAGCTCCAAGCTTGAATCACACACAAGCCTTGAAGATAGTTCACTCAACTAACTTGGGTTCCTTCTCTTTTGGTTTTTACTCAAAGTTCAAGCTAGGGTTTTCAAGCAAGAAAATGAAGTTTTTCTTCTTCTCTTGGAAGCTCAAGAGGTTCGGCCATAGGAGGAGAAAAAATGGAGCAAACAAGGTTTAAATTCTTCTAATTTCCTTGGTCAAATGAGTTGAATGGTTAGGGCATTGCCACTTGTCTCAATCTTGGCCATTCTTCCTTTAAACTTTGCCAAATCATGTTTCTTCACTCCAAGTATTACAAATGTCAAATTAGCACCCTTAAACTTTCACATAAGGTCCCAAATACAATTAAAAGGTATTTGGTCTGATGCATAAAGTGAAATAAAATGGTACCACTTCAAGTAGATGTTACAAATCATGTAGAATGCAATGCAAGGAAATGTTATAATTTATTTAGTCTTTGGGCAATGCAAGTAATTTAGGAGAATTTATATTTTTAAGTGAGGGTTCTTACAAAATCATAATTTTTCAAGCCAATAATTTTTTAAAACCAATAAAGTACTTGAATAACAACAGCCACAATCCTTAGGCAATAGCGTTAACTATTACAACCATAAAATTTCAAATACAAATAAAATCTACACTTCCAAATATCCAAAAGTTGCTTAGGGAATCACGCTAACTCTAGACAAAAGTTGGCTAGTCTAGCGCCTCCAATTCTTCACTTCAAATTCCTGTTAAGGAATAACAACTTAAAGGGATGAGTGGACGCTCAGTGAGACCAAGATATCAAGCAAGCAAGTAGAACAAATACCATAATTCATCTCAAGTAACACATATACAGAATAGCAACAATGGTTTCACGTAAAGCCACAACAGGACTAAAACACATTTATTAAGAGGATACAGGAGCTCTCAGGAGCTAATCCATAAGCTTGCCATTTGACGATCTTGAATGTCATTTCTTTTGTTGACACTCCATCAACCACGTAAATAACAAGTCCGTAGAATTCACTTGACATGAATTCCCATCCACCGTTTCACCCCCAACCGGGCCCGAACGCCAAATAGAAATAGTGGTGGTAATACTCGAGTATACCCAAACAAGAACAAGTATGACCGATGAAATAACACTCCAATCGACTTAATCAGGATAAAAGTATTGAGACGGGATGAGAGGCACCTCCCACTCGAATTGAGTGTGGTACATGCTGCCGCTCAGCACTAGGGTCGACGAGATAACTCTCCAATCGACTTAATCAGGATAAAAGTACTGAGACGGGATGAGAGGCATCTCCCACTCAGATTGAGTGTGGTACATGCTGCCGCTCAACACTTATAAGTCAAGCACAAGCATAACCACAAGTACAAGCCAATCAAGTTCAAGGAAATACAAGGTCATTCAAGAAGGGGAGGACGAGTGTAATAAAGTGCACCCTCGCCTCATCAAGTTCAGAATTTAACACATAACACGTGGTATCAGTCAAATCAATATATCAAGAAACATGCACTTGACACTTACCTGTTTAAGCAAAATAACGTCAAAAGTTCGCCCCTCGGGTTATGCCCTTGATCACCAACAAACCTTAAGAACAACCAAGATAAAATATTATAATTCAACCATTCAAAACTTAGGTGAACCAAAGAAAATCCAAGTAACTACTAGTGCAACGATGCAACTATGGTTTTCGAGTGAAAAGAGAACATTTAGACCCAAGGGACATGAGTAACCAAGAATTTCTTCATTCCAATCATAAAACCAAGCTCAAAATGGTTTAACAACTCTAACTTAAAGTTGGAAATGAAAGTAAGGACATTTTTAGGAAAACAGAATTTTTTCAGTTTTATGCGATGTTATTTGAAAAATCATATCTCAAGTTTCTTAAGTCCAAAACTTATAAATTTTATACCGTTGGAAAATAGATTCAAAGGATTACAATTTCTCAGAAGACACCTTTGCAAGATTCTGTTCACAAGTCAGTCAAAATCCAATCTCAAGCAGCTGCTTTATCCAGTAGAAAGATAGAATAGGAATGGAAATTCAGTCAACTTTGGAAAATCACAGATATTCATAGGAATTGAGAAAAATTCTGAAATTTTCATTGGAGAAATTACTCTGAATCTAGTTTCAAACGCAATAGGCAAAACTCAATTTGAATTTTTCTACACCAAGATATGATAGATTTCCCAAGACTGCTTAGAGTTTCCTGCAGAAAGAATTTCAGCAGCACTTCCCCTTATTTTCCCTAATTTCTAGCCATTTTCAAGGCTTCATTCTCACCACAAAACAGCCGCAAATTAAGCATATATATACCAGACCAACAACTCACTAAATCAAGTATATAAAAATAGCATATAACCATCACCTACTCAAGCTAGAAAAATTAAACTCTATGCTGAAATTCATAATCACAAGCTGAAAATTTCTATTATGAAGCCAAACAAGCATTGGATAGCTGGAAAATCATAGGCTAATGCTAATAAATCATAATACAACTGAAATGAACTCATCAAAGCTGGAAATCCTCAATCAAATCTGAAAATTTCGATCCACCACATGAACCATGAAATTTTCCATAAATACCACCATAATTTAACTCTTAAATCCACTCAAAAGCAAATAAAATGACAAGAGATGGTTTCTAGACTTTGTTACCTTGAAACCCAAAGAAGACCAAGCAGCCACAAGCTTCTTCCTCCAAAAACTCTCCACCAAAATTCCTCCTCCTACCTCAAATTCAGCTTTTATAAATTGATTTGCAAGGTTAAGGTGAAAACTCAAGGATCAAGCAAGGTTTTTTTGTGTGTTGGAAATGGATGTAAGTCCCACAGACAACCAAGAGGGGGGGGTGAATTGGTTTGATTAAAATCTTAACCAAGTTTATGCACTTTTTCTTTAATGAAAATTTACCTTCCTTTTTAGTAATGATCAACCAAGTAGATTCGAAGACAATAGCAATATTGATCAGAGAAGCAAGTTTAGATAAGCAATGAAGATTTTATTAAACAGAAATGTAAAATAGAGAAACAAACCAAGTGTCTACCAAGCTTTACCCAAACTTGAAGACTAAACACTAGGAAGAGCAACTTCTCTTTGATGAACGAAGATCAACTAGATGTACAATGGAGGGAGCACTTCCTCCTTGCCCTAAGCCTCACTTAGTCAAGCTAGGAAGTTTTACAATCACTCAGAAAACCCTCAACAAAGCTACACTAAAGATCCTTTCAACCACAAAAGAAATGCTCAACAGAAATTCACACCACTTTAAAACAAATCTGCTTTGGAGACTATTTTCTGGCTAAAATATCTCACTAGATCTTGTAAACAAAGTGTGCCAAAATTCCTACTTCGTTCAGACCAGTTTGATTTTAAAGGGAACCAGAAAATGGGCTTCATCAATGCTTCCAACGGATAGAAGGCAGCTGAAGAGTCAACTAGCCGTTGGGGCTGTCGGACGTCCGACGATCAAATCATCGTCCGAACCAATCGTCCGATGGCATCCAAGTTGACGTTCGGACGTCCGATGCGTCTTGATCGTCCGACACCGCAGCGTCCGATCGTAGGCAGAGAGTTGGCAAGTCAGCTTGGAATTTTTCGGACGTCCGATGCGGTTGATGAGCGTCCGATGGCAAGCGTCCGATCCTTCCGGACGTCCGATGCTTCCTCACGAGCGTCCGACAGAGCTTCCTTCTTGATGCTCTTTATCCTTTCGGACGTCCGACAGATTCCTTTCGGCCGTCCGACGTGAGTATCCTGTTTTTGCTTCTTCTTTTGGTTGAAATGCATTTCATGACCTATTCATACCTGATTCTTTGATATGTAAAGACACTTATAATCGAAGAAGGTTAGATACATTTCAAAATACCAAGAATAGCAAAATTGTCATACTTAAAGGACAGTATCTTTGATTGGAACAAAACAATGACTAAATTCATTCATTTTATTCCAATCTTGTTTGCCACATCCAAAGCAACGTAGTCAGGAGATAAACGAACATATGCTTTCTTTGTTCCATCAGACCTGATCAAAGTGTTCACTTTCTTGGTTAGTATAAACATTTCAAATTACTTTGTGATCATCAAAACCAAGAATAACATTCTCCCCCTTTTTGATGATGACAAAACAAAGGTTTGAAATGAAATTTTATGATTGCAATGAAAACTCCCCCTTTCAAAATAGACAAGAACTCCCCCTGTCTTAGTGAATCACAAAATTTGGAAAACTCCCCCTCACAAGGCTGCCCATCCGAGTTAAACAATTAAGCATATCAGCCAATCCAAATTTAAACAATCAATCCAACATATCCTAACATCACCAATCATCAATCATGCCAACATCACCAATCATCAATCATCTCCCCCTTTTTGTCATCACAAACGGGCAACCAATCACATCACCACATCCACAAATTCACAAATTTAGACAAGTTCACACATCAAAACTTAGACCATCAATCAGAATAGACAATCCACAAATTCATTACATTCACATAAGCAGAATAGACAATCATTCATCAAAATATTCAGACATCCATCAAAACAGTACTTAGACATCCAAAACGAAACTTAAAATATCCATTACATTACACATTCATTGTTGAATACTACAAAAACATAAAAGAGACAAACAACATGCAAATGTCCTAAATGATGAACTAAGTGGATCCAGGTGTCCTCCGAGAGAGCTGATATTGATCAAGATCCTCCTCTTCAGTTTCTTCATCATCTTCAGCAGCCTCTTCAACTGGTGCCTTGCCTTTATCTGATGTAGAGGTGCCATGAGGAGTCACAGGGGTTGAAGAACCAGGATCCGGAATTGATGAACTTGGATCAGTGGGGTGTGACTCTTTGTCATGGGAAACTTCCTCAACAACAGGGGGGGGAAACAGGAGGTTCTTTTTGTCTAGGAAGGCAGTTTGTTGCTCAGAGGACATAGTGAGCATTAGACCATGTTCAAGAAGAAGAACATGCTGTTTGAGTTCACGAAGGAGCTCAATTACTTCATCACTGGAAGAGGAAGATGCTTTAGTGGCAGACTTCCTAGGGTGAATGGGAGTGAGTGAAATGGGTGAAGGATCATGTGCAGTCTTAGACCTAAGTTCACTAGAAGATGCACCCTTATAAGCCCACAGATTATCTTTGAAAACAAGATTTTTCCTTTCAAAATACCCTTTTGTAAAGGCATAAGAAGATGCTTCTTTAGGACAAACACCTAGAATAGGGACTTTGTTAAACTCAAAAATCTTTTGAAGAAACTTTCCATAAGATAATTTTCTGCGAGAATCAGTGGCATAGCGAAGTAAGAACTTGCACATGACAAAACCAAAATCAATACGAATTTTTTCTTGAAAACAATAAAAGAGGTACAACTCCATTTTGTTTGCATCAGTTCTGTGCCCATCAGTGGGCACAAGCAGGTTTGAAATGATAGAAAAAGCAATTAAATTCACAGGAGCCAGATCATTCAATTTAGCATCAGCAGGTGAGGAAAAACTTCTTTTGAAATAGGTTAACATTTTTGTCCCATCAAAATGATTTGCAGCAGTAGGAAGCTCTTCATAAGAAAAGAAATTAGCAATCTTATCTTTGCATAAACGTTCAATGGTAGTATTTAAAATGGAGTTCACAATTTCAGAGTCAATGATTAAGTCTACCCCATTAACCCTGGAAAATATTTCAGTTGGGTCAGAACCTTTCCTTAGATTTGCAAAAAATTGATGCAACATATCAGGATAGTAGACATTTGGCATAGAAATAAGATGTGACCATTTCTGGAAAGCAAATAGACTCAGAATGGATTCTAAACCTATGGAGCGAAATTCAGAGGGGTTTACAGTTCTTTGAGGGATGACACCCTTCTGGGATATCCAGGAGTATTTGTCTTTCGCAGCATCATCAAAGAATGTAGGAGGAGGGACTGATTTAGGAGGCGGTTGAGAGGAGGTCCCCTGTCCAGATTCAGGCTGAGATGTGGGTTGTGGAGTAGGCCGTGACATTTGACCCTTGATAGCTCCCCTTTTGAAGCGTTTGGATGTCCGTTTGACAGTAGGAAGATCCTCATCCTCATCCCTGAGTGGATGCTTGCGTCCGGCAGTAACTTTTCCTCCCCTTAGATTCACCATTGTTCTAAATGTGTGGAATGGAGGATGCAAATGATGCACACAGCAGTAGGGAAATGAATCGCACAGAAATATTGGGACAAAAACACCTTGAACGAGATTTGACAGAGCGGTTATGCAAGAGTAGGGTTGTGAGGAAAATTTGGGGATTTGCGAAATGTTACTCAGTTTGGTGAAATGATCAGGAGAAATGAAACGCAAACGATGGGGAAATGTTTTGGTTGAGTCAATTTGGGAATGGTAGCTACAGAATGGTACGAATTTGAGAGTGAAGGAAGAGAGAGTTTTCGTCCGAGAGGAAATAGGATATGAAGAGACTGAAGCAAATAGGGAAGAAAGTTGATTTAAAAAATGAGCCGTTGCACTGTCGGACGGCCGACCGAAGTTGTGCGTCCGACAGCTGCGTCCGAACAGGCGCAATCTGGAAAATGACTGAAGAACATCATCGGACGTCCGTTCATCTTCTTTCGGACGTCCGAAGACCCAAAGAAAATTAAGATGATTTTTCGATTATTCCTAATTTTGATCTTAGATGAATGAACTGTTCTAATGGCAAAGCTTTCGTAAAAATATCAGCAAATTGATCTTTAGAACAAACATAATTTACACAAATTTCACCTTTTTGAACAAGATCACGAATAAAGTGATGCTTTATATCTATGTGCTTTGTCCTAGAATGATGAATAGGATTTTTGGTCAAATTGATAGCACTAGTATTATCACAGAATACAGGCATGCAGTCATACAACAATCCAAAATCATTCAAAGTGTGCTTCATCCATAGAAGTTGAGCACAACATGCACTAGCGGCAATATATTCCGCCTCGGTGGTAGACAAAGAGATTGCACATTGTTTCTTGCTAAACCAAGAGACTAAACAATTTCCAAGAAAATGACAAGTTCCACTCGTACTCTTTCTATCCACATGACAACCTCCAAAATCAGCATCCGAATAACCATATAGAGCAAACTCATTAGATCTAGCATACCAAAGACCATAGTCTAATGTACCTTTCAAATACCTAAAAATTCTTTTTACAGCATTCAAATGTGATTCTTTTGGACAAGATTGAAATCTAGCACACAAGCAAACAGCAAACATAATATCAGGTCTACTTGCGGTTAAATAAAGTAGGCTTCCGATCATACCTCTATAATGCTTTTCATCCACATGATTACCTTCTTCATCTTTGTCAAGCTTTGTAGAAGTGCACATTGGAGTTCCAACTTGTTTTGAGTCCTCCATGCCAAACCTTTTCAGCAATTCCTTGGTATATTTTGCTTGATTTATAAAAATTCCCTCAAGAGCTTGATGTATTTGAAGTCCAAGGAAGAAATTTAATTCTCCCATCATACTCATTTCAAATTCATTTTGCATAGTGGTGGAAAACTCCTTACATAGATACTCATTAGTAGCACCGAAAATGATATCATCAACATATATTTGCACAATAAGAAGGTCTTTCAACACATGCTTAGTAAAAAGTGTGGTGTCCACAACACCCCTTTTGAAACCTTTTTCAATCAAGAACCCACTTAATCTTTCATACCAAGCTCTTGGAGCCTGTTTTAAACCATATAAAGCTTTAGATAGTTTAAACACATGACTTGGAAATTTTGTATTTTCAAAACCGGGGGGTTGATCCACATATACTTCTTGATCAATAAAACCATTTAAAAAAGCACTTTTAACATCCATTTGAAACAATTTGAAGCCTTTAAAGCATGCAAACGCAAGAAGCATTCTAATAGATTCTAATCTTGCTACGGGAGCAAATGTTTCATCAAAATCAATTCCTTCTTCTTGTGCATATCCTTTAGCAACTAATCTGGCTTTATTTCTTACAACAACACCTTTATCATCTAACTTATTTCTAAAAATCCACTTTGTGCCAATGATAGGCTGATTTTGAGGTCTATCAACAAGTGTCCAAACTTCATTTCTTTCAAATTGATTAAGTTCCTCTTGCATTGCCAAAATCCAGTTTTCATCCTTTAAAGCATCATTGACATTTTTGGGTTCAAAAAGAGACACTAAAGCAAAATTGTCAATCAATTTTCTAGATGAGGAACGAGTGTTTACCTTCTCGGATGGATCACCAATTATAAGCTCTTTTGGATGATTTTGGCTGAATTTCCAAGCCTTGGGAAGATCTTTGAGTGGATCATCATTTTTGTCTTCATCTTCCTCTTCTTGATCATTATGAACTTCATTTTCCATTTCAGTTGCTGCTGGTTTAGAACTTCCTTCATTTCCAATTGACAGCTTTTCCATTCCTGCTCGAACACCTACATCATCATCCTCACACGGACTTTTGGAATTATCATCATTGGTTTCATCAAATGTTATATGTATAGCTTCTTCAATCACAAGAGTCCTTCTATTAAAAACTCTATATCCTCTTTTATTCTCACAATACCCCAAAAATATTCCTTCATCAGATTTTTTATCAAACTTACCAAGATGTTCCTTTAGATTCAAAATAAAACATTTACAACCAAATACTTTGAAATAACCAACTGTAGGTTTCTTATCAAAAATCAGCTCATAAGGAGTTTTCTTTAAGATAGGTCTCAAGAGAATTCTATTCATCACATAACATGCAGTGTTTACCGCTTCAGCCCAAAGATATTTAGGCAACCTACATTCATTTAACATAGTTCTAGCAGCCTCTTGGAGAGTCCTGTTTTTCCTTTCTACAACACCATTTTGCTGTGGAGTTCTTGCAATAGAAAACTCATGAGTTATGCCATTATGATCACAAAATTCTGGAAAACCACAATACTTGAATTCTGTTCCATTATCACTTCTAATTCTAACAATTTTTAATCCAAACAGATTTTGCACTTTAGCAAACAATGAAGTGAAATTCTTGAATGCATCATCCTTATGAGCAAGAAATATTACCCAAGTGTATCTAGAATAATCATCTACAATCACAAAACAGTACTTCTTACCACCCAAGCTAGAGATTTGAGTAGGGCCAAATAAGTCAAGATGCAAGAGTTCTAAAGGTTTGGAAGTAGATACACACTTCTTTGGTTTAAAAGAAACTTTTGTTTGCTTTCCAAATTGACATGCATCACATATTTTATCCTTTTCAAAACTGATTTTTGGCAAGCCTCTAACTAGCTCCTTTTTCGAAATTTCCTTTAGTAACTCCATGTTAAAATGACAAAGTCTTCTATGCCACAACCAAGGATCTTCATTTGAAGCTTTAAGACATTTTAAGCTAGAAGAATCAATTTTATCAAGAATCACAATATATATGTCGTTGAACCTCTTACCTTTGAACACAACATTGTATTTGGAATCAAGCACAATGCATTCATGCTTTCTAAACAATACATTCAAGTCTTTATCACACAATTGACTGACACTAAGCAAATTATAACTCAAGTTATCAACTAAGAGCACATTATGAACAAAAGTTTCACCATCTTTACCAACATCACCTATTCCAATTGTTTTAGCTTTCACATCATCACCAAATGTCACTTTTCCACTTGATCTTGATTTCAGCTTTATGAACAAAGCGGGATCACCGGTCATATGCCTTGAACAACCGCTATCAATGAACCATTTGGACTTGTGTGAGCATTTTTCCTGAAAAGAGAAAGTGTTTGGTACCCATTTTAATTTTTGGGTCCATAATAGTTAGCATTATATCTAACTAACCACATGCATTTCATCCCTTTGTTCAGATTTCTTTTCACATAGCAATCACTTTTCAAATGCCCTCTTTGACAACAAAAACCACACATAATGGAAGAGTCCTTAACATGTACTGGTTTGACATATCTTAATCCACCTTTTCTATATGTTGTGAAACCATGTGCATTTTTGTTGTGTGCAAATGTTCTTTGAAAAATAGTAGGATGTGTAGGTGGCATGTTCCTTTTGATAAACTCCTGCTTCCTTGCTTTCAAAGTCTCATCCAAGTTGTCCATTCTCCTTTTTAAATCACCATGTCTTTCGTTCAGCATTTTACAAATATTTGTCTTTCTATCAAGCTCATTCTGAACATCAAATCCGGCTCTTACAAGACATTCATTGTCAGTTTTTAGTTGTTTATTTTGTTGAAGGAGACATGCATTTTCATGAATGAGAAAAGCAATTTTCTGTTTTAGCTGTTTGTTCTTATCATAAGATTCCTTCAAAGCATTATGCAGTTTTTCAACAAAGGATTCAAGAGAGATCTTTGATCAAGTCAGTGAACCTGCAAAACATTTTGTCAATATCCTCAAGAGGTTCAATCTTAAAAGATTCATACTTTGTGACCAAGATGGCCTTTCTCTGTTCTCTCACATTGTCACCACCCTCATGGATTTCTCTTAACTTATCCCACATTTCTTTGGCTGATTTACAGCCTTTCACTCTAATTGATTCATTTGAATCTAAGGCACTATAAAGAACATTCATGGCCTTGGCATTCAATGTGAGGTTAGTCCTGTCTTGAGCATTCATTTCAGCTCTCATTTTTGGCCGAAGCAGCCCTGTATCTCCATCAAGAAAGTTAGCTTCATGCGGTCTTTCACTCACAATAAACCATAGTTCAATATCAATAGATTGTAAAAAGATAATCATCCGTTCTTTCCAGCTAACATAGTTAGTGTGAGAACCCGTAAAACCCTAATTATTTTCCTAGGGTTTATTTCCCCTTAATTGCATGTTTTCTGCATTTTCGGGCCTAGGAATATTTTTCTGGTAGATTTTATGAGTAATTATAGTTTTTAGATGATTTTTCTAGTATTGGTGAGTTTTTAGAAAATTAAGAATATATTTTGGACGTGGGACCCACTAGTGCGAAAAGTTCGGCAAAATTCGGCCAATAAGGTTAAGTTTCGGATACTGGTGGAAATTTATCGGGTGTTAAGAGATAAGTAGAGGGTGACATGGCATTGATGTGAGAGGAACCAAGTGATAGGAAGGCATTAAATGAAGTGCCAAGTGGCACTATGTGATTGGTCCACTTGTTGGACATTTTTGACTTTTCTTATCATGGATTAAATATCTCAAAAATTGACTAAAAATTCATTCTTTCTTACCTCTTGTTGGCCGATTCTCTCTCTTGGACAAGGAAGAAAAACTTCTTCAATTTACAAGCTTCAAACTATCTCAATCTTCCATTCCAACCAATTAAACTTAGATTTGCTCCATAAAATCACTCCATTAGGTGCTAGTAAGTGACTTGGTGAAGTTGTTTTGAAGCTCTAAGGTGGCCAACCTCTCTATCTCTCTTAATTTCTTGGTAAGTGATGCTTGAACACCCTACTACACCTAATGATGGTTATATTATGCTTAGAAGAGGCTTGAGTGTTGGATTATATGATTTATTTCTTGGTTTGGCTTGATTTGGTGAAGTTTTCCATTTTATGATGAATTTTCTGGTTTCATATGATTTTGATGTTTTGGACTAGTATGATGGTTGGTAATAAGGGGCTTTGGTTCTAGTAGGTGTGAATTGTTGTTAAATGCAATCAATTTTGGATTTGGAATGAAATGTGAAAAGTTAGGGTTCTTGAACCCCTATTCTGTCCGAAATTTTAGGTCATAGCTAGAGGCCGAATTGGACTTTCCTCAAAACATGAAAGTTGTAGGTATTGATGAGTTTAGTGTGCCTGAAAAATTTCAGGGCAATTGGACAAGTGTAGAGTGAGTTATACCGTTTTTACTGTTGCTGTTTTTGGTGCACAGAATGTCCGAACTGCGATAGTAATTGCCTGTTTTGACTGGAATTGGTTTGGATTTTGGAGTTGGTGTCTTCTGATGAAATGTAGCTGGATGTCTTAAATAACTTATGCCTTTGGAATTTCGGCATTTGGACTTGTATGGACTGAGATATACCGATTATAGTTTTCTTTGTTTTGCAAACCTGTTTTGGTGATTCTGGTTTAGTGTTTGGCATTTTTGACCTAGTTGGGTCAGGAACTGGATTGAGTGACCTTCTATATTGTTGTAGCCCTGTTTCATAGCTTCGAAACGGTGGGTCTTACACCCCTAACCGATAATTGTAGTGAGAGTTGTGCCATTACCGCATTATGACGTCAAAACCGGTTTTCTTATCAAGGCCAACATTAAAGCCTTTCTTAATTTCTGGTTTGCTTTCATGCTTGTATATGTTTATAAAACCCTATTGGGGTTGTGAATTGGTGTTGTTTATGGCTCGGTATGGTTTCTTGTTTTATGATATTGTGAGCTATGGAACGGCTCTTGACATGAAATGCTTATATGTGTGTTGTTGGGTTGTGATTGAAGAAAAATAATGAAGCCTTATGGCTGGAAAATTTGGTAAACACAAAGGGCATGCTGCCCGCATTTTTTCTCGAGATTTAGAAAACTATATTCTCGACTTGAGTAAAGGTTAAGTATTGAACCCTTGAATTTCCATGCATGAAACCCTATTGGGCGATAATTGGTTTGACTTTATGACTCGTTATTGAGTCTTATGGTATTTGTTTACATGTTCTAGGGCGTGACGATAGCTCACGACATTCTCTTGACAGAAGTGCATGAAATAGCACTTAATTGATTGGTGAGTGTACTACTCACTTGTGTGCTATTATATGGCTTTGATATTTGAACTTGAGATGTTGTATGTTAATGGATTGATGTGAGAGTGTACTTTATCACTCTCACTTATTGTTTCACATGTTATTGAAAAGTTATTGGAAAGTTATTGGAAAGTTATATGAACTGATATATGAAATGAAATACATGACTTGATATCGATTGGACAAGTATCCAACGACTACAAATGTTATCATTGAGCTCAACCCCATTGGTAGTTGATTGAATCGAGCCGACAAGGGTTTGGTCGTGACAATTAATGAGCCTTGGGTAAAGTTATAAGGAATCTTGTAGTATGAGAGACTCTTGATTCCGGTATACTCGAGTAATACCACAGTGCAAGTGTTTGGAGTGCGGGCCCGGTAGGGGGATGTTTGGTGGAAGGAATGGGAGAGAAGAGGAGTCTACGGTTGGTCACTCTTCAACATTGACGGAGAGTCAATGAGGTTGGATCAAGACATAAGCGTGGAAATGGGCTCTTGAGAGCCGACCGTATCCTTTCACTGATTTACTTTACTTCGAAATTGCATACTTGAATTGAATGGTTTTGCTTATGTGATCTTAATTGCTATTGTGATAGTTGCTCACTGAGCTTTAGCTCACCCCGTTCCTTTTGTTTTCCTTACAGGAATATGACTCTTTTGGAATGAATTTTGATAAATGGTTGCCAAATGAACTAGATGAATGACTCTTTTGTATTGTATATCAAATGGGACCCTAAATGTATCATTAGGGCCGTTTTCACTTTTGTCTTGGCAAACCATATATGTAGCGACTTTTGTATCACTTTTAAATGTCATTTTTGGTTTGTAAAGGCTAAATGTTATGGGGTTTATGTAATTCGATGTTTGGTTGGGTTCGGACGAGTCGGTTACTATTCATTGCCGACTCCGGGTTTCATTTTCTTTTATTTTGGGTTATTTTACCCTTTTGCCTTATTTGCGCGCGTTATAAGTTCCGGAACGTGAAAGATCGCTCTATACTGCACCGTTAGTCCTGGCGAGAGCTGGGCAGGCAGTCCGCTAACCTCTTTGGTTCGCCTTAGGGGAAGGTGGGGCTGTCACAGGTGGTATCAGAGCCACGTCGCGTGGTCTCTGCGCGAAGTGAGACTGGGCCAAGTGGTGTTGTGGTCCTAATTTCATGAATATGTTTAAGTGCTCGTTTGAGCATAAGTTCTGAACCTTGAAGTGTTATAGGTCTTTAATCTTTCTCATGGTATTTAAGGACCCTAGATAAGTATGTCGGACAGGAATTTTGATTTGTAGATGGTTTACTCTTGGGACTGGCCAGCTCGAGATGTGAACTATCTTATTTCGGATTCTCGTGCTCGAGTACCCCAGAATTGAGGTGATGCAAGCTACTAGGTATTTGAACCCTGTGTTTTGGAAACAAGCCTTGTATTTTGGAAACGTGAACAGGCTTTGTCTGACTAAAATGAGCACAAGAGATCAATGGACATCTAGTTTGGATAGTAAGTGACGTGAGAGACCAGACGGGCTGGTACTGGGATGACTTTTCGACTGTATATGACTAAGTCTATATTTGCTTACCTGCTTATCCGTCTTTTAATATAACGTGTTATATGCGATATGTTCTTGGTATGATAGATTTTGTTATGTTAGTCAATTTATTGCATTCATGCATGGAAGTACCCTTTTGGGAAAAAAAAAAAAAAAAAAAAAAAAAAAAACCGCGGACATGGTCATAGCAGTGACACAAAACGAGACCAAGAGTCAAAGAGAAGAAAGGGAGGAAACAACACCTGAACCGAACATGGACCAAGAGTGCTACTTGTAATCAAGACTTTCTTATGACCCATTGTTTTGCCGACAGGCTACCATCTGAGGTCCAGCAACTCTGTAAAATGGCACGTAGGGTTGAGATGTATAATGAAATCGGGGGTCTTCGAGACGAAATAGAAGTCCAAAAGAACCTAGTCGCATACTGGGAAGGGCGCTGGAAGCACGAGTATACAGAGAAAATTGAGCTCCTGCACAAAAACTTAGAGCTAAAAAGGAAATATGAAGGGATTTCCGAGGAGGCCCTGGAAAAGGCTCAATGCATCAAGAATGCAAAGGTGCAAGTGAAAGCTTCCCAAATACGGAAAAGGGGTGCAGTGGGTAGCGTGAGTGAGGAACCTTCTAAAGTACAGAAAGTGAACCAGTTATTCGGGCCGCCATGGACAATGGGGGCGGTAGATAAAAGATTTGTCAATGAAAGCCAAACCAGACAGGGGGAGATTTCTCCGAAAAGCAAAAAGATGACTTTCCACTTGACTTGTGACTATTGCGGAAAGGCCAATCACACTGAGAATGATTGCTGGAGAAAGGGGAGTAGATGTCTGCGCTGTGGGAGCATCGAGCATCGAATTGCATATTGCCCGATTAAAGTGCGGAAAAAGAAAAGAACTCAACAACCAACCCAGACCGACCATGCACCGTCAAGTGGAGAAGGGACTGGAATGAAGAACCTCGTTTCTTCTGACTCTGAAGACGGAGAAGGTACAGGCCATTGGATACTTTAAATTTGAAGGAAAATTTCGAGGACGAAATTCTTTTAAGGGGGGGAGAGTGTGAGAACCCGTAAAACCCTAATTATTTTCCTAGGGTTTATTTCCCCTTAATTGCATGTTTTCTGCATTTTCGGGCCTAGGAATATTTTTCTGGTAGATTTTATGAGTAATTATAGTTTTTAGATGATTTTTCTAGTATTGGTGAGTTTTTAGAAAATTAAGAATATATTTTGGACGTGGGACCCACTAGTGCGAAAAGTTCGGCAAAATTCGGCCAATAAGGTTAAGTTTCGGATACTGGTGGAAATTTATCGGGTGTTAAGAGATAAGTAGAGGGTGACATGGCATTGATGTGAGAGGAACCAAGTGATAGGAAGGCATTAAATGAAGTGCCAAGTGGCACTATGTGATTGGTCCACTTGTTGGACATTTTTGACTTTTCTTATCATGGATTAAATATCTCAAAAATTGACTAAAAATTCATTCTTTCTTACCTCTTGTTGGCCGATTCTCTCTCTTGGACAAGGAAGAAAAACTTCTTCAATTTACAAGCTTCAAACTATCTCAATCTTCCATTCCAACCAATTAAACTTAGATTTGCTCCATAAAATCACTCCATTAGGTGCTAGTAAGTGACTTGGTGAAGTTGTTTTGAAGCTCTAAGGTGGCCAACCTCTCTATCTCTCTTAATTTCTTGGTAAGTGATGCTTGAACACCCTACTACACCTAATGATGGTTATATTATGCTTAGAAGAGGCTTGAGTGTTGGATTATATGATTTATTTCTTGGTTTGGCTTGATTTGGTGAAGTTTTCCATTTTATGATGAATTTTCTGGTTTCATATGATTTTGATGTTTTGGACTAGTATGATGGTTGGTAATAAGGGGCTTTGGTTCTAGTAGGTGTGAATTGTTGTTAAATGCAATCAATTTTGGATTTGGAATGAAATGTGAAAAGTTAGGGTTCTTGAACCCCTATTCTGTCCGAAATTTTAGGTCATAGCTAGAGGCCGAATTGGACTTTCCTCAAAACATGAAAGTTGTAGGTATTGATGAGTTTAGTGTGCCTGAAAAATTTCAGGGCAATTGGACAAGTGTAGAGTGAGTTATACCGTTTTTACTGTTGCTGTTTTTGGTGCACAGAATGTCCGAACTGCGATAGTAATTGCCTGTTTTGACTGGAATTGGTTTGGATTTTGGAGTTGGTGTCTTCTGATGAAATGTAGCTGGATGTCTTAAATAACTTATGCCTTTGGAATTTCGGCATTTGGACTTGTATGGACTGAGATATACCGATTACAGTTTTCTTTGTTTTGCAAACCTGTTTTGGTGATTCTGGTTTAGTGTTTGGCATTTTTGACCTAGTTGGGTCAGGAACTGGATTGAGTGACCTTCTATATTGTTGTAGCCCTGTTTCATAGCTTCGAAACGGTGGGTCTTACACCCCTAACCGATAATTGTAGTGAGAGTTGTGCCATTACCGCATTATGACGTCAAAACCGGTTTTCTTATCAAGGCCAACATTAAAGCCTTTCTTAATTTCTGGTTTGCTTTCATGCTTGTATATGTTTATAAAACCCTATTGGGGTTGTGAATTGGTGTTGTTTATGGCTCGGTATGGTTTCTTGTTTTATGATATTGTGAGCTATGGAACGGCTCTTGACATGAAATGCTTATATGTGTGTTGTTGGGTTGTGATTGAAGAAAAATAATGAAGCCTTATGGCTGGAAAATTTGGTAAACACAAAGGGCATGCTGCCCGCATTTTTTCTCGAGATTTAGAAAACTATATTCTCGACTTGAGTAAAGGTTAAGTATTGAACCCTTGAATTTCCATGCATGAAACCCTATTGGGCGATAATTGGTTTGACTTTATGACTCGTTATTGAGTCTTATGGTATTTGTTTACATGTTCTAGGGCGTGACGATAGCTCACGACATTCTCTTGACAGAAGTGCATGAAATAGCACTTAATTGATTGGTGAGTGTACTACTCACTTGTGTGCTATTATATGGCTTTGATATTTGAACTTGAGATGTTGTATGTTAATGGATTGATGTGAGAGTGTACTTTATCACTCTCACTTATTGTTTCACATGTTATTGAAAAGTTATTGGAAAGTTATTGGAAAGTTATATGAACTGATATATGAAATGAAATACATGACTTGATATCGATTGGACAAGTATCCAACGACTACAAATGTTATCATTGAGCTCAACCCCATTGGTAGTTGATTGAATCGAGCCGACAAGGGTTTGGTCGTGACAATTAATGAGCCTTGGGTAAAGTTATAAGGAATCTTGTAGTATGAGAGACTCTTGATTCCGGTATACTCGAGTAATACCACAGTGCAAGTGTTTGGAGTGCGGGCCCGGTAGGGGGATGTTTGGTGGAAGGAATGGGAGAGAAGAGGAGTCTACGGTTGGTCACTCTTCAACATTGACGGAGAGTCAATGAGGTTGGATCAAGACATAAGCGTGGAAATGGGCTCTTGAGAGCCGACCGTATCCTTTCACTGATTTACTTTACTTCGAAATTGCATACTTGAATTGAATGGTTTTGCTTATGTGATCTTAATTGCTATTGTGATAGTTGCTCACTGAGCTTTAGCTCACCCCGTTCCTTTTGTTTTCCTTACAGGAATATGACTCTTTTGGAATGAATTTTGATAAATGGTTGCCAAATGAACTAGATGAATGACTCTTTTGTATTGTATATCAAATGGGACCCTAAATGTATCATTAGGGCCGTTTTCACTTTTGTCTTGGCAAACCATATATGTAGCGACTTTTGTATCACTTTTAAATGTCATTTTTGGTTTGTAAAGGCTAAATGTTATGGGGTTTATGTAATTCGATGTTTGGTTGGGTTCGGACGAGTCGGTTACTATTCATTGCCGACTCCGGGTTTCATTTTCTTTTATTTTGGGTTATTTTACCCTTTTGCCTTATTTGCGCGCGTTATAAGTTCCGGAACGTGAAAGATCGCTCTATACTGCACCGTTAGTCCTGGCGAGAGCTGGGCAGGCAGTCCGCTAACCTCTTTGGTTCGCCTTAGGGGAAGGTGGGGCTGTCACAGTTAGAGCCACTGAACATGGGAGGCCTAGTAACAGATTGCCCCTCAACAAACATAGCATGACTGGTTGTCATCTTTACTCCAAGCCGTTAGAGCTTAATCTCAAGGAGACCAAGCTCTGATACCAATTGTAAGTCCCACAGACAACCAAGAGGGGGGGTGAATTGGTTTGATTAAAATCTTAACCAAGTTTATGCACTTTTTCTTTAATGAAAATTTACCTTCCTTTTTAGTAATGATCAACCAAGTAGATTCGAAGACAATAGCAATATTGATCAGAGAAGCAAGTTTAGATAAGCAATGAAGATTTTATTAAACAGAAATGTAAAATAGAGAAACAAACCAAGTGTCTACCAAGCTTTACCCAAACTTGAAGACTAAACACTAGGAAGAGCAACTTCTCTTTGATGAACGAAGATCAACTAGATGTACAATGGAGGGAGCACTTCCTCCTTGCCCTAAGCCTCACTTAGTCAAGCTAGGAAGTTTTACAATCACTCAGAAAACCCTCAACAAAGCTACACTAAAGATCCTTTCAACCACAAAAGAAATGCTCAACAGAAATTCACACCACTTTAAAACAAATCTGCTTTGGAGACTATTTTCTGGCTAAAATATCTCACTAGATCTTGTAAACAAAGTGTGCCAAAATTCCTACTTCGTTCAGACCAGTTTGATTTTAAAGGGAACCAGAAAATGGGCTTCATCAATGCTTCCAACGGATAGAAGGCAGCTGAAGAGTCAACTAGCCGTTGGGGCTGTCGGACGTCCGACGATCAAATCATCGTCCGAACCAATCGTCCGATGGCATCCAAGTTGACGTTCGGACGTCCGATGCGTCTTGATCGTCCGACACCGCAGCGTCCGATCGTAGGCAGAGAGTTGGCAAGTCAGCTTGGAATTTTTCGGACGTCCGATGCGGTTGATGAGCGTCCGATGGCAAGCGTCCGATCCTTCCGGACGTCCGATGCTTCCTCACGAGCGTCCGACAGAGCTTCCTTCTTGATGCTCTTTATCCTTTCGGACGTCCGACGTGAGTATCCTGTTTTTGCTTCTTCTTTTGGTTGAAATGCATTTCATGACCTATTCATACCTGATTCTTTGATATGTAAAGACACTTATAATCGAAGAAGGTTAGATACATTTCAAAATACCAAGAATAGCAAAATTGTCATACTTAAAGGACAGTATCTTTGATTGGAACAAAACAATGACTAAATTCATTCATTTTATTCCAATCTTGTTTGCCACATCCAAAGCAACGTAGTCAGGAGATAAACGAACATATGCTTTCTTTGTTCCATCAGACCTGATCAAAGTGTTCACTTTCTTGGTTAGTATAAACATTTCAAATTACTTTGTGATCATCAAAACCAAGAATAACACCTTCGTATTTTCTTTTCATTTCCATGTTCTTGTTCAGTAACTCAGTTGTCTCCATATACTCTTATTTCCATCGTCCTTCCCAGTGTTCAGTCAATTTCTTTTTAAACTCTACTTCTTTTCAAAGAATCTCTATTTCCTCATGTATAGCTTTTGAATTCTTCGCATCGCTAAATCACTTAATCTCAAATGATAGCCTAGTAGACAAATCAAAGTATCTAAAGGAGTAGCTAGTTACCAATTGAAACTCTAACCATATAACTCCTAAGTTCTTTTGCTTCCAAGTCATCCATGAAAAATTACTCCTAACTATTCTCAAACTAGATAAACGAGAAATCTAAACACGAGTAGGCAATACCTCAAGATACTATGACACTTAGTCCCACAATGCCTTTTACAATCTTCAATTAGGTTGATCATCCTAATTTCGTCAAAAGTTTGCAGACAAGATTAGAACCCAAACCTTTTTCCTCAAAATCTCCATACATAATCCAACACTTTCAATTTTAGATGATTTACATCCTTATATTTCTACCACAGTACTAACCAACACCACAAAAGTATCAATTAACACAAAAGTATCATGCATGTTTCACCATAAATGAACCGCTCCTCTAACTTGAATACCACAAAAATTACTTTCTTTTTCTCTGGATACCCAACAACACCAAAGATAGTGATCATAACTAATATTCCGAGATAAATTCATATGTAGTTTAAGTCTGATTGCACCAAACACAAGTAAACACATAACAAGTCCGTACATTCATAGAAGAATGTGAACAGGTCTGTAGTGCTAGCGCCTTAAACATTCACAACAACCAACAAATTTCAAATCTAGCCAATATCTATAGAAACCCTAGTCAGACATTTATTAGACTAGTCTATAATGGCACTCATAGATCCAATCTTCTCAATCGGTTCAATCTCAGGTCTAATACTAAAATCCCTCGTGCCTTGACGTTTGCCATTAAAACTTACCTCAAATTCAATCATGATTCTATGCACATCATAATGCTATAAAATATTTGGAACTCTGGTACAAGAATTCGAAAATAGGATAATTCACAACTCGAGTTGGCCAGTCTCAAGAGTAAATTAACCACATTCGAGATTCCTACCCAATATACATGTCTAATTTTTCCAATAATAGCAAGTAATTTCACACTTAACAGGCCATTCCCGCAATCCGATAATCCTCTTCCGGCTTGAGCTCATTAAGAGCTCTGATACCATTTGTGACGATCCCATCTCCCCCTATGACATACCCAAGGGTTGGTGAACTGCTTGTCCAATTCTCACCAAGACTCACTCACAAACTCCAAATAAAAAACACTAATATCCTTCAATATAACATTTCCATTCTACCAATCGTTCAAATATACAAATCAAAGCACAAGCCAAAAAATGTGAATTTAAATAACTAGTACCATAATACAATGCAGGTCAAATACAAGTTCAAGATTTCCTATTGCAAACTAGTGCTATTCTTGCCTCTCTCATCCCTGCACCCTGTTAAGAAAAGCAAAATAATAGGATGAGCTAAAAGACCAGTAAGGTTCGAAGAAGACATGCAGTCAAATTGACAAAATAACGATCACATATATCAAAATCGTAAAGTGAATAAATTAAACGTTTACAAATGAAGTCATTAATAGTTCACATATTCAAATAAACAATTTAACACTAACAAGAAAAGGATACGGTACTGATACGGTGGCTTTCGCCAGATTCTAGGCAGAACACCTAGAATTCAAACATTGATACAGTTGTTATGGTGGCTCCTAATAGATTCCAGACAGAGCCCCAAGATTCAAACATTGATACAGCTGATACGGTGCTCCTGCCATATTCTAGGCGTCACACTTAGTCTCGTTCAATATTTCACTTACAGCCAGTCCAGTAACAGCGTTTTCGAATCCGTTAACACTCCGTCAATGTTTGAAAAATAGTAACAATGTCCGCAGATCATTGCTTTACATCAATTTTCTTTCTCCGATCAATTTCCTTTATCGAGCCCGTACGCCAAATAAGTCAAGTGGGGTAATACTCGAGTATACCGATTCCAAAGGACGCATCCAATGGATTAAACAAGTAACAAGGCCCATTGTTCATCAACTGCCTCGACCAAACCCTTGCTCGCTCAATTTGACTAACTAGCCGATGGGGAAACCAATCACGAATGCATAGTCAATGGGATAGCATCACCAATCGGCTTTCAGATCATACACATGTATATCAATTCACTTATAAACAGGATAACAGCAGCTCAGTCAAGTTAGGTTGAGTGCAATAAAGTGCACACTCGTCTTTGCCATAACAAGTCAAGATATCTGGCAATTTTAGGCAGCAAGTCACATTTCGATCAACAAGTCACATGAAGCCTCAATCAAGTAAATCACATGATCCTAACATGCAATTAGAACACTCACCGACTTATCTCAATCTTTACACTTCAATCACATATTCGCCTCCTAGGCCACTCTTGAACCCTACGATCATATATAAAAAGCATGCGACAAGTAATAAGGCCACAAAATTCTGTCAAGACCCTAGGTCAAAAGCAACTAAACCTGAGTTCTTAAACCACAACTCAAGCTATCAAATTCCCAGCAAACATATATTGTATTGCCCTTCAAAATTCATAAGGTTTTCTTGTTCAAATCAAGTGAAAAACCGCATGTATGATAGATCAATATCTCAAGCAAAATGTAGAGTAAAAGTAAGTCGATTCTAAGGACGAAGTTTGAAGAAAACGAGGCAAAACTCTTTGAGATTCAAGGCTGAAATTTTTGAGAAATAAAACGTTTTGGAGCAAATCACTTTCTCCCTTGTAAACTTCTTTGTTTTAGTTCAAATCCAACATATGTGTGAAGATTAAAGTCTTGCCAAGTATCATGAGCCAAAATGTGTCAAAATCACCATACAAATTGTAGCAATGAAACTGAAATTTCCATCTATCAAAAGTTTTGGGCAAACATCATTTTCCACCTCTTAAATTGCTTTGTTTGGTTCAAATCCAACATACATGTGAAAAGAAAAGTTTTAACCAAGTCTCTTGAGTAAGAGTAAGTGCAAAAGTAAAATAAAAGTACCCAAACATGAAAATGCATGTCCTTGCTCGTTCAATCAGCCAACCAAGCACAACTTAGCCTCACTTGGATTCAAGCAAAACACCACATGTATGTCAAGATGAAAGAGATAAGAGATGTGTAAAGTGTGACACCCCCGCTTCTCCCAAGGGCGAACCCTAGGGTATCGGCGGGATGCCTGCCTAACTCGCGCCAGGACTCGAAACACAAAACTAATAAAACTAGATTAAACCAAAAGAGTACTATTTACATCTTCAAAATTATCTATTCAAACCACCATATTACATTATAATAACAATCAGCAGAAGGTGGACCCTAAGGTGGGTCCTTATACAAACCACCAAAACAAAAGGAACATCTTAACCGACCAACTATTACAACTAACCCTAACTATACTAGTGGCAGTGTTCAAAAGTTTCCCCGCATCGCCCCCTGCTAAGGAAAACAAAGGAAACGGGGTAAGCTATATGCTTAGTAAGTACACGGGGGTAAACACGTAAGTTTCATATTGAAATAAACAACTATTTCACAAAATGTCAAGTCAAGTGCAAAAGTAACAATACAATGAAGGATACAGGTTGGCTCCAAAGCCAAATTGTATGCCACATGTGATCTCCTGTCGACACTCCGTCGACCACAAATAATGGTCCGTAGAACTCCACTTGTACTCCCACCGTACACCTTATCACCCTAACTGGCCAGTCACCTCACAAACTTGCTCGAGCGAACGAAATCACAAACTTGAGCTTGAGTCACAAGCTCGGGTCACAAACTTGGTTCACATTCTTGGTGAATCGGATTCACAAACTTGGTGACCTCAGACTAAGTTGGACTGGCTTCGACCAAGCCTGACCGGCTCGAATAGTCCATCTAGGTCGGAAGATCAACCCCAACTTACAAACGTCACCCCGAGCTACAAGCTCAAGGGGTTCAAACCCAAAACTCACAAACGTCACCCCGAGCTACAAGCTCAAGGGGTTCAAACCCAAAACTCACAAACGTCACCCCGAGCTACAAGCTCAAGGAGTTCAAACCCAAAATAATTCATGTATACACATCTCATAAAAAAAACATAGGTACAAACTAGGGTTTAGGTCGAGTGTGATAAAGTACACCCTCGCCTAGGCACCCTTTCATTCCCCTTAAACACATAAGAAAGTTATGTACAAAATGGCCCGAATACTTACTCCAAAAGTACGTATAGCAAAAATGCAAGGATCACGTCACGTATACAGCTAGTAGGCCCCACCGGCTCTGCCTAGCTCACCACGGTCTGAAATAAAAGATTGCATCACAATATATCACAAACGGCCACTAACATGCATAACTCAAGTAAAATGGCAAAATTGGCACATGCAAGTGCGGAAACGGCACACGGAAATGGAGACGGACACGGAAACGGAAACGGCCAGATTTGCCATCCCAAACCGTTTTGATCCAAAGTTAGGCTAGGAATATCGGATCAAGGTGGGTGAGACACCGTTTCGAAGCTATGAGGAAGGGATACAACTTTTATTTAGACATCTCAACCCAGATCTTGATAGGTATTGGTCAAAATTGCACAAAATAGTTCCAGCTATTTCATTTCGGGTTACCAAACAGGCCCTATTGGAAAGACCGTAACTCACGGTTCAGAAATCGGAATCAAGAAATTCCAGAGGCGTTAGAAAGCTAAGACATAAGGCTATAACTTTCATGTTTGGACCAAAAGCTGAATCAATACAGAGCATGGAGGAAAACGGGTCCAAACATTCTTGTCAGAACTGTCCAACGCGCAGGCAGTTCTGACAGTCAATCTTGTTTTGGTCATAACTGAAGCTACGGAACTCGGATTTGGATGCACTTTATACCATTTCGAAACTAAGACAAGGACCTACAACTTGAAGATCACTTAGTCCAATTTCCAGTGTAACCTAATCAAATTCCTAGTGCCCGGAACCAAGTTCCAACTAATCGGCTAATTAACTGTACTAACCTCAAATGGTCATATCTCATGCTACCAAAGTCCGTTTAAGGCGTTTTTTGAGGCATTTAAAAGCTAAGACAGAGTACTAAAACTTTCATGTTTTGGCAATTGGCTAAATCAGCACGGATCCTAGTGAATAAATATGATAAACTGGATGAACTGACTAAAACGGAACACTGGAAACATCCTAAAATAGTGAGGGTATTTTGGTCTTTTCACAGGCTACGTTACTCCGATTGAGCTGGAATTTTGTAGGCACCTATAAAATACCATTCTATACAACTTTCATGTTTTATACCAAGCCTAATTCGTCCTCTAAGATGGTGCAATAAAACCAGACAGAATAGAGCTGAAATTTTCCAGAAACCTGAAATTTTGGGATTCAATGCAACCTTTCTTGATTTCTTGCTCCAATCATCACCACAACCACTTATATAAGCTTAAATACAACATATATCATCCATATAGCAAGGATAGGTAGCAAATACCTCAAACCCTAACTCACATAAATCACCTTTAAATCATCATAACAACTTGTATCACCACTAATCCAACCAAAACAAGTATTATATAACAACTTAAACCAAAATAAAAGAACCAAAGCCATGGTTTTAGCCTTATACCTCAAGACAAGAGCTTTCAAGAGTTATCCTTCACTTCCCTTGGCAAAATTTAGCTCCTTAAGCTTCCCAAGCTTCCAAACTAATGAGTAATCGGTTTAGTTTTTTCTTGTTTTCACTCATTCAAGCTCAAACCAAGATTGATTGAAGTTTCCTTTTCTCTTGTTTTTCCTCCCTCAACTCACGGCTGATATGCAGAAATAATGGAGGAAATAGGTTGGTTTTTGGTGATAAAAATGGTGTAAATTAGTTAGTCAACCAACCAATGAAATACCGCCACTTGTCGCCACCAATTCCATTCATTTTTTCCCTTCTCTCTCTTGGTATTTAAAGTCAACAATTGTGGCTGATGTATGAGATATTTTGAGGGTTAATTAGCTGTAATAAAATGAGAAGATTAAGGTAATAAAATAGGGATCAAGTGGTGTATTCAATCGGTAGCGCACGACACCCGTCGGTCCGAGCCGTTTGTCCTTAAAGCGCATATACTTGAGTTTTTAACTTCTATTCACTAACTTATTATTATCACTTCTAATCATATAATATTTCCTCATCCAAAAGTCACTCTTACCTACCAAATTTGATCCTCCCTCCGTACCGAATAGTCACACTACGAAAAAAACGTGAAAATCCTAATTCGCTCTAACTTGGAAACGGACAACGAAAACCCTTCTATATTCATTTACACTTATTGTGGGGTGATTGGGTAGGGCCATAATAAATAAATAATTTCCAAATAAAAGGGCATTTTTAAGAAAAACGTGAGGGTTTTACAATTCCATAAATTGAATTTAAGGTTTCGGTTAAAATATGAGAAATTTGAGAAAACGATCAGTCACAAGTGAAACTAGGGTTTTGATTAGACTTTTAGGGTTTCTAGTCTTTTAAAATAAAACAAGGTTTTAAATCAAACCCAAAAAAATAACTTTAATTCCTTCTTTAAAACAAAATAATGTTTTAAAATAAAAATAAACTAAAGAAACCGTAATATCCTCCTTGAGACTAAACAAAAGATGATCCTAAAAGTTGGGGTATCACATAAAGTACTCTTAGACAGAATTAATCAAAATTTTGAAAAACAAGAACTAAAAATTGCAGTTTTTCCTCTTAATTTGATGTCCAGAAATTCCAGCTTTAAAAATGCTTTAAAAGTCAATCTTTTCTTGATTTTAACTCCTCAAATATCACGTACATGACTAGATTTAGGTGTTAGAAGGCATATAGAGCCAAGATGTGTCAATTTACAACCAAAATTCTAGGGATAAAGCTGGAGAAATCTCAGCTTCTTTCCCTTAGTTTTAAACAGAAAATTTTAAACAAGCCTTTCCTCACTTTTTGTCACCAAAACAGCATCTCTTTTACTCGCTTTCCTCCATAAATCACATAATGATAGGCTTGTAACATGAAATGAGGTATTTATCATGCATTCCAATAAACTCAACAAAGAAATTTGCATCTGAAAGCTGAAAGTTCAAGCTTCCTCCACAGTTCAAGGCTGGAAAAATTTTCAGCAAGAGAACAGTTTGAAGAAATGAATTTTCTCCCTTAAAACTCTTTATTTTTCACACAAATCCAATATGTGGGTTAAGATTAGTGTGTCATAAAGGATATTGAGCAATAATATGAAACTTTCAATCATAAATCATGGAGAAATGCTAGTAAATTCTCTCTCTCTCTCTCTTTCTCTCTCTCTTGACTAATCAAGGAAAAATTCGCAGCAATATAACCCCAAGTTCCTCTAGTTAACTCTCCAATTTTCAACCCTATTTTCATGGCAAATCCACTATCAATCAAGATAACATATCATGAAGTGTATGGTGCATATGCTAGGCAAAGAAATTCATCAAACTTTCATATATATATAAAACTCAAAACTAAACTAACTGGATTATGCACCAAAGCTGGAATTTTTTCAACATAATTTGAAAAACATAAAATCCCGCGTGCAAGTGCTTCCTTTAACTTCTAGTACATCATACATTATCCCAACTCAAAAGTAAGGATGAAAGCTAAGGTTTCTAGCAAAATTCATCTCTTACCTCCAAACCCAAGGATGGTAAATAAATCAAGAAAGATGCTAGACTTTCTTCCTCCAAAACTCCTCCAATAGGTTTCTCCCAAGCTTGCTTCAAGATTTGATGGAGTAGATTAGGGTTTTTCCTCTTGTTTCTCACTAAATAGACAAGAATCAAGGCTTGAAATTGAATGTTTTGTCTCCCTATTTTCTGTCTAAAATTTTCATCCAAGCTAAGAAAGAAAGAAGAAAATGGTGATAAAATAAAAGTTTGGATAGATAATTATAAAGCTTGTCTTGGTCAAGGAGTTAGCTAGATGATTGACACTTGACATAGCAAGGATTATTGTCTATTTAATAACTTAAATATCTCTCTTTTTCTCCTTCCTAATTTCAGCCAGGACAAGAGAAATGTGGAAGAAATAATGAAGAAAGAAAAGTCTTGGTCAAAGTTCCATGGATGAGTGACACTTGGCAAGGCAAGGTTAATGCATATCTATTGGTCTCTCTATTTGTTTCTAATCACCAACATTTCTAGTACTCCTGCAATTAACTCTTAGCACTTTTTATCACATAATTTCCTTTGCACAAAACTCTGTCTTGTCCACCAAATTTATTGCACACACTTCACTGGTAGGTCACACTTGTAAACAGCACTATGAACTCAACATGTAACAAATTGAATGGGGCAATAGGAATGAAAACCATGATTCAACTATTAAATCAATCAAAAATTTAAAGCAAGTAGATTAAAATATAAAAAAATAATTTTTGCGAATACAAAATACAAAAATAATTTTTGAGTCCTCACATAGAAGCAAGCACACTCCGTATCAAAACCAACTTTCCACCATACAATAATAATTTCTCCTTCCACGACAACATCCTACTTGCAACCGAAGTACAGATTGCTGACAAATAGCTCTTTTTCCATCTTCTACAGTATAGTAGACACCCAAGATACTTTATTGGAAATAATTGTGAATGAAATCCAATAACTTGTGCAACAATACGCTTTCGCACGCCAAGAAGACTATTATGAGATAGAAAACAACTCTTATGATGATTGACCTTTTGTCCTGATATCAATATATAATCTTCAAGCAACTTGATAATCAACTATAACGACCTTTTCATTCCACTACAGAAAATAATCACATTATCCGCATAAGCTAAATGAGTAACAATCAGACACCCTAGTAAAACCTTGAAAGGCACATAACCCCGTCGACTAACCAAGGAATTAAGAAGATGAGAAAGAACTTCAGCACTTATCACAAAAAGAGCAGGTGAAATTGGATCTCCTTGACGAAACCCCTGAGTAGACTTAAAGAAACCTTGGGCGAGCAATTAACAATATCAAATGTTAGGAATAAGTCTCCAAATCATATCTATCCAAATTTCAGAGAACTCGAACCTTCTTAATACTTGTATTAAAAAAAGCCAGGAAACCCTATCATAAACTTTGGCCATGTTGAGCTTCAAAACAACATTACCCCTCTATTAGATTTTTGAATATCTGATACAAGCTCCCGAGCTAACAAAAAGTTATCAAAAATTTGTCTACCATTCACAAGGGCACTTTGCTGAAGTGAAACAATGCCAGGCAGCAACTTTGTCAATCTAACTGCCAAAATTTTTGAAATCACTTTATTAAGAAAATTGCACAACTAATCAGCCGGCACCGACTAAAATCTTGAGGAGCATTAACCTTTGGAATAAGCATAATCAACATTGAAGTAATGCTCTTCGACAACTAATCACTACCTCATATATATCCTCTGCCACCATATAGATACACATAGCACAAAACAATGCTCACATATAGGAGAACTTCTTTTTCATTTTCATTTCTTATTTTTTTTACAGTTTCAAATTTGTAATAAGAATTTATTCACTCAATTCATACTCACCATAGATACACTTTAATTTTTTCCTTATTAGATTCAAGACTTTTAACATATAAAATATTGAACAATATGTACATTCTTTTTTCCTAGACATATACACATATTAGTTGTATGTCTACCCTCTAGCTCAACAGGAAATTTAGAACTATCATCAGCAAACTCAATTCCCATTATCATAATTAATTTATCTAATCATTCGGTTCATCTTGTCCTTTCTCATCATGATCATCATGAAGAAAGGGGATAAGAAATGCATATCAGAAAATTGATCATCTCACAACCACACATCCCCCAAGCCCCTCTTCATGGCCTATTGTTGGAAGTCTCCCACAATTATACACTAACATCCCATCAATATGTACTTACCCAAAGAAAAATGAAAACCACCAATATGCAAAACCACAATTATACCATCCAAAACATATCGCACTAAACAATGTTGTAAATGCCAAAAATCCCAAATTTATTTGTGCAATGGTAAGAGCATTATTATTTCATCATTATTCATTTTTAGTTGTATTTAATACTAGTACATTCACAAATACAAAAAATCCATTAAGCATGGACCGTAAGACTTCCATTTTACACATAATTTTGTGCATGCATCATTTTTTTGTTTTTTAATCATAGGTAGTCATTTTACAAATTAATATAAACTGTAGACCATACATGTTCATATACATATGTGTGTGTCGGTAACAGTATATACATATACTATGTATATCAAAGTTGTCAAACTCTTTTTGCTCTGAATCATTTCAAAAGATTCCAAAACTTACAAAAACAACATAAATTTGCGTATTAACCCAACTTTTGCATGTTTTGGTTAAGAAACACTACTTGCATGAAAAGTAACTTATAAAGGAATTCAGTTCTTCCACTTTAACTTAAAACACACCAAAACCTAACTAAAAATAGGTAAATTAAATGCCAATCAATGTACGCATGCATGTAGTTATAATGTACTTTCTCTCACTTTCTCTCAATTTTCTAGGGTTTGGCTCGTGTGTTCAACATGGCAACCGACATCCCGTTTGATCTTCTACATAGGAGTGGTAGATCTTGCCAAGAGATGTTGTTGATCTCCAAATCTTTCAAGAGTTCTTTGGTTGGGAGATTTGCTTTTAGTAGGCCTCCCATGGATGTGATTTGAAAGATCTTTCTTTCTCTAAGGTTGAAGGGTAAGTGTTTCGTTGGCTTGTTGAACACAAATCATATTTTGATTTGGCCTACTTGGAAGATGACTACATTAGACTATTTGTCTATCATACATAGTTTGTTCAAAATTTATCGATGACCAAATCATTTGTGATGCCTATTTGGGTTTTTTTTGAACTTCCTATTCCATATTTTGAATTGCAAGTATGTTGCCAAGTTGGCTTCTATGTCAGGACGTCCTTTGCAGATGGATTTTGCTACGTGCAATTTGAGACATCCTTCAGCTACAAGAGTTTTGGTGGAATTGGATGTTGCTAAGGCTTCGATAAAGCATATATGGTTTAGGGATGACGGTTATAGGTTTTGGCTGCATGTTAAATATGAGAATTGGCCATCATATTGTGCTTATTTTTCACAGATAGGTCATGATGATGGTGAATGCTTCAAGAAAAATCCATCTTTGCACCTTGTTAAGCTTGCTCAATCCATCCAACATGTTCAAAATCCTCCGTAGTAGGTTTACATTCCTAAACTTTTCGTGATAAAGGTAAGGAGAAAGATTGATGAACAAGATACTCAAGATAAGTATTCTCCAATTGATTTTCTCCTTTATTAATTCATGAGCTGGTTAATACTACTTCAATTACAGCTCCCTCAGTTTATCAAGATACGACTCATCATGTTCATGTTCAAGTTTCTAATTGAGAGGTGATTGACGTCAATTGTTTAATTCCAAAGCATCTTAAAATTTGGAGCAAGCAACAGTGCAGCTTGGTATGGAATGCAAGTCTGATAGGGTTTTGGCATTGCTCAAACATTCCAAATAGGAAAAGGGTCAAAGTTTGCAGTTCGTTGAACACACTTTTACATACCCTAAATCTAATGATAAGAAGGTGACTACCATCTCCAATCTATTTATGGTCTTACAATATGTTGTAGTGGATGTTGAGGAGGGTAAGTTAATGTTGAAAGAACTAGGTTTTAAACATCAACTTATCAAAAAGATTTGGATTGAAGTTGAGTGTGATAACATACGTGGGTAGAGTGTGCTTGATCTAGCTATGCAGAATGAAGATTATTAGCAATCTCTGGGGGCTATTCAAAGTCAAACATCACTGGTGAACAATATTACTATATTGGAGAATGGAGTGAAGCCGAGAAAACATGTTCAGATACGTTCATCTGATCTCTAACATCTAAAGATCAATTGATTTATTTTAGCAAATTATTGAATCATTATTTCGCTACATTAGGTATGAAAGTAAAGGACAATATAAGAGAGAATGCCTTTACACTTGACGATCAACTGTGTATTTTTCATCCACCAATAGCTCAAGTTACTGATCAGTCATGTTATAATACAAGAAGTATGGCAAAAGCCAAAAATGGCAATAATGTTAGGAAAATTTGGTTTCCAAGTGGCAGGAAAAAAATAGGGCGTACGCTCCTTCATATGGAGTTGAAAACAGGCCATGAAGATTGTTGTAATTTGATAAATGTTATTTCTCATGATCCTATTTGTTATCTTTAGTTTCTTTTCAAGAGCTTTCAAGGTTAGGTTTGGCCCTGGCTTTAGAAAAAAAGTACATGCATATATATATATATCTCTGTGTATGTGTGTGTGTCTATATATGTATTTACAGTAATAACATTTACAAGTACCATTCAGGCCCATTTTAGTTGTATAGTTCTTAGGTGCTTAGCTTAGATTTGAAGCATCTAATTTGGATGTTTTGCTTTGTGCATAATTGCTTGGTGCTACTTGTGACATTGTTGTTGCTATATCTATAAAAGCTAATAGTTTACATAAGAAATAATATAAAAAGATGTTATTCTCTAACACTATTTCATTCATTTTGTTCCCTCTTTCAAGTCCTATGTTTTTTAGTAAGATTTTTATGAATAAAATCCGTCTTAGTTGTGAAATTTCAGAAAAAGATGATTACAGGAGAAGGATAGTTAGAAATTGACTATATGATTTGCTTGTTCGGGAAATTAGATTAGGATGAGATATTAATTTTAACTTGTTGAAATTAGGGTATAATATCTTTCTTTTACTTCATATTATGAGTATTTAGTGTAAATTGAATGATTGCATAATGATTGTTGGTCGAGCTATAAGGAATTGAATTTGGAAAAATGCATCTAGTGTTTCACTTCATGAATCACCGTGATTAATTATGTGTTGATTGCTTGAGCTTGAGGATAAGCAATGATTCAAGTATAGGGGAGTTGATAAGTGACTATTTTATGTTATATTTGGATGATATTTTATACTTTTAGTTACTTTTGCAATATTATAGAAGAAAATGGCCAATTTTGCCTATAATTGTTTCTAAGTGCAATCTAATGCTTATTTGAGACTTTGTTTGTTTTACTTACATTTTTTATATTTTTTGTTGGTATTGGAAATGGACTTCATTTTCAACAAAAAATAAGCATGCATTATATTGATTAAAGTCCTAAAGTTCGCAAGGATGATGAGTTTCAAAGGTGGTTCGAGTCACTAGAAAAAGAAAATGAAGAAACTTGTTGAAAAAGAAAGTTGACTTGAATCCCCCCAAAGAATTCGACCGATTTTTTGAGGGATTGTTGAAGTGATTCAAGGCAGTGAGTTGGAATAAAGAAAAAATTCAAAGAAAAATATTTGGGAGGGAAGGAGGGAGGGAGGGGGAATCCAGCCAAAGAATCTGGCTAGTTTTTGGACGGATTGCCAAAGGGATTCTGGTCAAACTTTTGTGGCTTTCATTTGCGCAACTTGATTTCAACTCCATTTTTTCACATCTTTTGAGGGACGTTTGGCATCTGATTTGTAGCTGTAAAGATGAGATTATAGCAATAATTCTTGATCTTATTTCTTCAACAATGATATAATTTAGCTTGGAGCCAAAGATGTTGACATTTGAAGCTAGTGTTCACACTTCAAGGGAGACATAAAGAGAAAAGTTTTCTCTATAAAAAAGAGCTTTTGTCTTTCATTATGAAGGGGAGCTTGGAGAGTATAGGAATACTCCACAAAAATGTAGCTCTTACACTTCTTAGTTTTCGGTCAGTAGAGTACAGTATAGTTTAGGTAATAAGGTGTGTTATCCACTCTTATATAGTGGTTAGACTAAGATGAAGATGGAGATGAATGAGGGGATGAAACTCATGTGACGAGGGTTCTCTCTTCTCCAACTCTTTATATTTTGCATTGGATTCTAAAGTATGGATAATATGCATGTTTTGGATTTTATTTTCATTATATCTTTCAGAAATTTATGCCTTTGGACTTAGTTGAACTTTGTATAATTGTATTGTGTTGATTTCTTGGCTATTTGATGCTATTATTTTGAGCAAGTTATTTAGCACTTTTTCTTCTCTAATCTTGATTAACTGGCCATTAATTGTGATAATCTTAAGGGGTTAAATTTGTAATAAGAATTATAATTCAACACTGGTTCAAAGAGGTGATAATCCTAGGGTGTACACTCACGAGAGTAGAAGTATAACTTTGTGGCTTGTTTCATGTAATTTCATAGAGGTAATGAACTTATAACTAATTTTATAACCACGAGAGTAGCTATAAATTAGTTGTAAACATAGTTGATTTATTACAAGAGTAGGTTTCACATGCATATGAAAATTATGCCATAACTAGCCAAGGTAATAGTGTTCAATGATACGAAAATTTGCACTTGCATGAGTAGTAAGGGATACGATAACCTAAGGACCTTTCATTTGCTATTTTCTTATACATTTTATTTTAGTTTGATTTTGTTCAATTTGTTGGTCATCTAAATAATAGATGAGCTTTATTAATGCCAGTAGTTGTCCATTCTTTCTTGTGAGTTCGACTCTTAATACCCTATACTCATTCTCAACTTGTATACTTGCAAAAAATCACATGTGGAGTATTTAAAAATTTATAAATGTAAAACTTGACCATGGATTGAACTTAATTTTGTATCCATAACCCGCGCTCATCACTAGTCATTTAAAAGGTGTGTGAACTTAGTTAGCTCCATCTAATTTAGAGGGTGTTTATTGGTTGTATTTTTAATCAGAAGAATTATGAGCTAAAATTCAAGAAGTATTAATAGATGAAAACAATCCTCCCAACAATTAAAAGTATAATTAGTTTCTTTGCATTAAACATTTGCTGCCACACAAGAAAGTGTTTTGACGTGTACAAAACAACAACTCTTAAGTAGCTGACATATAATACAAAAATCTATCCTGTTAAATTGGGTAACATTTCCTTAGCATATTAGTTTAATAGAGTCATGCTAGACTTAGTTAGCTCCATCTAATTTAGAGGGTGTTTTTTGGTTGTATTTTTAATCAGAAGAATTATGAGCTAAAATTCAAGAAGTATTAATAGATGAAAACAATCCTCCCAACAATTAAAAGTATAATTAGTTTCTTTGCATTAAACATTTGCTGCCACACAAGAAAGTGTTTTGACGTGTACAAAACAACAACTCTTAAGTAGCTGACATATAATACAAAAATCTATCCTGTTAAATTGGGTAACATTTCCTTAGCATATTAGTTTAATAGAGTCATGCTAGACTCTGAGGGTTGCCAAGTGATGCCAATAGTAAGAACATTGGGTAAGAGTAGCTTACAAGTTAATTTCTCGAATTAGTGCCTCGCTCGTCTTTCCAAAATGCGAGCGAATTTGATTGCATTGGTAGTGGTTGGATTTTTTTTCTTGTTTCATTCAAACTAGTAACTTCTCAATCCTCATTTTTTGTTTTTAGTGCAATCATTAGTGCATTTTCATATTTTTCTTTGAGGAGGTGATATAATATGCACTTCTTCAAGTTGAATCAATTTCCTATTTCTTAATTACATATCAATGGCCTTAACTTTCATGCAATTCAATGTATGCATTTTGTTTGTTCAAAAATATTCATTAAATAAAAGAAAGATGACTAGTGAATCCATTTCTACTAAAATTAATAAAAATTTAACTTTTGTTGCTTCTTAAACAACTTTAGCTTTTTGAAGCATAAAAGACAAAAACACAAGTTCAAATTCATTAAGAAAATTTAAAACACAATTTCATTTTCAATTTTGTGGAAGTATAAGCATTTTAAGCAAATAAGTGATCTGGAGTATTTTTTGGGTAATTTTAGAAAATTTTAGAGTAGATGTGTATATTTCCAATCTTTAGATGGATTGTGTTTGTTCGACATAGTTGAGGAAGGGTTCGGAGCTAATATAGTGGATTTTTTGTGTAGTTCCACGCAAAGATATAGGCAAAAGTGTTCATTTTGAGTTTCTCTATATAGGATAATAATTTTCATTAGTTGGTATTACTGAAATCCAAATAGATCTTTAATTCTGCTTCTACAATAGATCCAAAAAGTAAATGGAGAAAAACATTCTACAACTATCATGCATAATTATAAATCCTATGGAATTTGTAACAAAACTTGGGAAAAGGCTTAAATTTCATATATCTTTTTTTTCATGATTTTATAGACTAATAATATAAGAATTTATTATAGTATAGGTTCAGTACAACAAAATCCAATATCAAGACTATTAGTTTTTAGCAAAAAAAGAGCAAATGCATAAAGTTTGCATGCAAATTTTGTGAAGAACTCCTACCAATGTAAAGGATAAGAATAAAGTATCCACATATCTAAAATAGCCAATGTATATGCTTAAAAAAAGTATATTTTATCTCTAGTCAAAACTTAAAAGTATTAATAAAATTTCCAATTCTTTTTAAAAAAAAAACTTAAAAGTAACACAAAATTTTAATTAATTTGGCCAACTATGCAATCATATGTTGATATGAGCTGCAAGTATAATGGATGAAAGGTTAACCACTTTTTAGAACTTTGATCACGAAATTGGAGCCATTGCATTTCTCAAAGTGCTATTGTTATAATTCCCACAGGTATAATTGATTATCTAAGTATAAATTACTTTGGCGTCCGGTAGGTTCACTTTGGCATCGGCCTTTCAGGAGGTCTGTCAAGCTCGAAATTACTCTGTGGTACACTCTCAGGTATGGCATCCTCAGATATTGTTGAAAATTTCTTTCTTCATGATGAGATTGCTATTGGGGAAGCTACCTTTAACGGGCACCTTGTGGAGGGTGGGGGTCCAACTGGCTTCAAAGTGTCTGTGTTGCCAAGCGGGAGCGGATGAGACCGTCGAGCATGTTTTCTCGAAGGGGCAGGTTGCGCGAGGAGTCTAGAATTATTTTGGTAGGATCTGTGGGGTGTCACAGTGAGGCTCTTCACTGCAGGCATGGCTTATGGCTTGGTGGATGTCGTCATCTAGGTCGGAGAAAGGCCGGTTCCTTTTCTTTGTCCTCCCCAGTTTGATATGCTGGCATATCTGGAAGGCGCGGAATAAAGCATACTATGAAGGGGTTCAGATGCGACTGGGGAGGATTTGCCATGACATTCTGATCGATATGAAAGGAGTGGTCGAGGTCCAGTTTAACCAGAGGCTTGGGGTGCAAACGTTTCTTCAACTTTATGAGGGGACCGCTCATCCGCCACCGTGCTATAGTGTTCAGCTAGTGGGGTGGTGGGTGACGGAGGAGGGAACCCTAACCTTAAACACGGATGGATGCTCCAAGGGTAATCCTGGAGTGAGTGGTGGTGGGGGAATACTTCGTGATTCATTAGGTTTGCCATTATTTGTTTTCTCGACTTACTTTGGGGAAACCTCGAGTTTGCGTGCAGAAGTATTGGCCCTGGCAACGAGACTCCGGTTGTGCATGTAGAGGGGGTTTACCGGGATCAGCATACAGGTTGATTCAATAGTCCTGGTCGGAATTCTTCAACGAAGGCTCCAGTGCCCATGGCAGGTCCACAGAGAGGTCGAACAGATTTGGGGCATGGTCACAGATGCGGCGTAGTTTACTCATTGCTATAGAGAAGCAAACAGGGTGGCGGATAGGCTGGCAAATGTGAGTGCTGCTGGTCGTCACTAGAGCATCAGCATCTACGATCAGTTCAATGCAATTCCGCGATTGGCGCGCGGGGAAATTCACTTAGATAGGCTAGGTGTGCCTTCGGTCAGGAGAAGGAGAGTAGGCTAGCCTTGGGGGATGGTTTAGTCGGTTTTTCCGATCGTTGTGTATCCATTTGGTTCGTTTGGAAAAAAAATGTTATTTGAGTTTGAGATGATGAAAAGATAAATCCTAAAGCTAGTTTTTCGCTTTTTTCAACAAAAAAAAAAAAGATTATCTAAGTATAAATCATGGATCCAAAATACACAACACTTCTTATTTTGCCTAAACAGCTATATTAATTTAATAGTTTTAATGACTAAAGCCCTACAATTTTGATCCAAGCAACAAGAAAAAATCATGTTGCTTTGTTTTTTAGAAGAGCAAAAAAGGATATTTGAGTTATATGAATCCAAATCCATATACTTAAAGAAATCTTAGCTAGCATGTCCATGTGGTAAAAAAGTGAGCAACTACAAAAACTTTTCATATCCTTTTATGATATAGGTTGATGTATATTGACACATGTATACCTGGGTTTTCAATACATACACACAGACACACATATACAAATAGACTTCTTTTTCACATTCCTTTCTTGCATAATTCAATCTTTAAAATCAGATGTAAAATTTTACTCTCTCAGTTGATACTTAGATAGACTTCCTTTTTATTCTTCTCTATTATTCATTAATTATTTATGTTTCTACTTCAGACCTTTAGTTTTTACTAATATGCAAATACACATATATAGATATGTTTCTACTTCATACCCTTAAATAGACTTCCCTGTTATTCTGCTCTATTACTCATTAAATATTTGTGTTTCTACTTCGTGCCCTATTTTGGAAGAGTAAAAGAGGATATTTGAGTTTAATGAACCCAAATCCTTGTACTTAAAGAAATCTTAGGTAGCATATCCACGTGGCAAAAAAGTAAGCAACTACAATAACTTTTCATATCTTTTTATGATATAGGTTGATGTATATTGACACATGTATACCTGGATTTTCAATATATGCACACATACACACACACACACATACATATAGACTTATTTTTCACATTCCTTTCTTGCATAATTCACTCATTAAAATAAGATATAAAATTTTACTCTCTCTCAATTGATACTTAGATAGACTTCCCTTTTATTCTTCTCCATTACTCATTAATTATTTATGTTTCTACTTCATACCCTTAATTTTTACTAATACATAAGTACACATTTATAGATATGTTTCTACTTCATGCCCTCTTTTGGAAGAGCAAACGAGGATATTTGAGTTTAATGAACTCAAATCCATGTACTTAAAGAAATCTTAGCTAGCATGTCCACGTGGCAAAAAAGTGAGCAACTACAATAACTTTCCATGTCTTTTTATGAAATAACTTGATGTATATTGATACCTGTATACCTGCATTTTCAATACACACACATACATATAGACTTCTTTTTCATATTCCTTTCTTGCATAATTCACTCTTTAAAATAAGATATAAAATTTAAGTCTCTCAATTGATACTTAGACTTCCCTTTCATTCGTCTCCATTACTTATTAATTATTTATGTTCCTACTTCATACCCTTAGTTTTTACTAATATGTAAATATACATTTATAAATATGTTTCTATTTCGTGCCCTCTTTTGAAAGGGTAAAAGAGGATATTTGAATTTAATAAACCCAAATCCATGTACTTCTTATAAATATGTACTTCTTTCAATACATACACATACACGCCCACCCATACATATAGACTTTTTTTTCACATTCCTTTCTTGCATAATTCACTCATTAAAATAAGATATAAAATTTTACTCTCTCTCAATTGATACTTAGATAGACTTCCCTTTTATTCTTTTCTATTACTCATTAATTATTTATGTTTCTACTTCATACCCTTAGTTTATACTACTACATAAATACACATTTATTGATATGTTTCTACTTCATACCCTCTTTTGGAAGAACAAAAGAGGACATTTGAGTTTAATGAACCCAAATCCATTTACTTAAAGTGTGAGGACTCGGGAAAAAAAATGAATGAATGATGAGTTTTATATTTTATCTCATTTCTTTAAATACATTTTATTATTATTATTTTATTCTATTCACCTAAATTTCTTAGACATTTTTATGATTGAGTTAAGAATTTTGCACTTCTCCTACTACAAGTTTGTGCGTGTTACGTTCGTAGCATGTTTGAGAAGTGGGACCCACTAGTGAGATGTGTTATAGATTTAGTGGGTAAAATGGGTATTTTATGAGAGAATTTATGTAATTAGAAGTGCTAAGAGTGGATTGGTGGAAAATCATATGAATTATTCATTAGAGACAAAGGAAAGTCAAGAGGATAGGTTTACTCCTACGTTGACGAGTGTCGATCATCTAAGCTTTCTTTGACTAAGACCACTTTTGGCTTTATCTTAGAAATTTTGGCTAACATTCCTTCACTTCTTGCTTCCTCTTGGCCGAATTCTTTGAGAGAAAAAAAGAGAAAGAAAACTCCATCTTAATTTTCAATTGTTGCTTGAATCCTTGAAGTTTCATCCAAATCTTGCAAACTACTCCATAAAAAGTGACATCTAGGAGGGATTAAGATCTTTGGTGGAAAGATTTAGGAGGAACAAGGCCTCGGCAGCCACTCTTTATAGGGTTTTAAGGTAATCATGCCTACAACCCATTTGATCTCTTTTATCTTGCTTTTGAGGAGATTTAAAGATTGATTATGGGATATTATGTGAAAAAATTCCTGATTTTTGTAGAAAATCAAAATTTCCAACTTTAGTTGAGGTGTTAATATGTTAATATCAGGTTTACTATGAATTTTTAGCCTTGCCATGTGTTTTTCCAGCTTGTACATGTTTCATTAGCTTGCTTATGAAAATTCCAGCTTGTAGAGTTGAATTTTTGCTTGATGACCAGCCTTGATATGGTGACATGTGAGCTGAATACTTGTCTATTTTGGTGGCTTTATGGTCCGAAATTAGTAGCTTGTATAGCCTATCATTTGTGGTCTTGATTTGGATGGTTTGGCCATGAAATTGTGTGTTGAGTTTGGAGAGGAAATTTAGGACAAAATAGGGGTTATGCTGTCCGCATTTTGGGACAGCTTACTACCTTTGATTGTGGGCTAATTTGGTGATGTATTTGCCTAATATGCTTAGTGAACCTTTAAGCTTTGCTTATGTGTTGCATTTTGGTTGAAATGGAAGGGTTTTCATTGGGATTTTCCTCCAAATTGCTGGCTGAAGTTGTGTTTGTTGACCGAGTGATAGTGCAGCCTATTACCTTGTTGTTTTTCCAACCTTTTCAAAATTGGTTTTGGCCAAAACTTGTTCCAGTGAATTTGAGTGAAAACTATGAAGGTTGGAAGGTGAAAAACCTAATGGTCTTGCTTGTGTCATGGCTGCAAGAAAAAACAAATTCTGGTTGGAATGGCGGATTTGTACTTTGCTGCCTTTTAGCCTCAAAGTCTTTAGTTTTGGAAGTCTTTTGGATATAATCTTGTTGACTTTACTTGTTAAAACCTTGAATAACAAGTGTATGTGAATTGGAGTGAATATCATACTTTAAAGTGGTGAAACATCTTGTTTCTTTCATTGTTTTGCTGCTAGAAATTTCCAGCCATGAAACGAATAAGGAACTTGATGGTTATTCATGTTTTCTTGAGTCCAAAATGCTCTCATTTCACTCCAAAACCTTACTTAAGTTTTGGCCCTAAAATATATTTGGATTTTTTCTTGATTTGCACTCTAAATCTGTTCATGTATGTTGGGTTTTGAAAAGTTAACTTGGATAGGCATATGACTCATAGTCGAGCCTAAATTGTGAATTCCGTTCACTTGGCTTTGGGTGGGGACCATAATTATTTTGCATTGGTTGTTTTAGGGTTTGTTGGTGAGCGCAAGCATAATCCAAGGACGAACTTTTAACGTTGCCCTACCTGACTGGTGAGTATACCACTTGCATGATTTGTTGTTCAAGTGCCCTACTCTTTGACTGAAAATTATGGATGTATGATTACAGTTAAGTTGTTCAAGACGGGCTGAGTGTGTACTTTATCTCACTCGGTCTCATTTAACTGTTTGACTGTTTTACTGTCCGCTTGATGTGAGAACCCGTAAAACCCTAATATTTTCCCTAGGGTTTATTTCCCCTTAATTGCATGTTTTCTGCATTTTCTGGCTTAGAAATATTTTCCTGGTGAAATTTATGAGTAATTATAGTTTTAAGATGAGTTTTCTCGTATTGGATAGTTTTTAGAAAATTAAGAATATATATTGGACGTGGGACCCACGAGTGCGAAAAGTTCGGGAAAATTCGGCCAATACGGTTAAGTTTCGGATACTGTGGAAAAGTTATCGGATGTTACGAGATAAGTAGAGAGTGAGATTTGATTGATGTGAGAGAGAAAAGAAAGGATAGGAATGCATTTATTAGAGTGCCAAGTGTCAATTTTTCATTGGTTTGACTTTAAGAGTTACTATTCACTATTTTGACCTTTGACCAAAATTGGTTAAATGTCTCCAAAAATTCACAAAATTCACCATTTTCTTCCCTTGTGTTGGCCGAACCTCTCATCAAAGAAGAAAGAAAAACTCTTCCAAGTTTAAGCTTCCAACAAGCTCAAATCACCCAACTCAAGTCCTTAAACTAGAATCTACTCCATGAAATTCCTTCCTTTGGTGCTCTTGAGTGTATTAGTGAAGTTGATTTGAAGAGCTAAGGTGTCCACACTCCCTATCTCTCTTGATTGCTTGGTAAGTGATGCTTGAACACCCTACTACATCTAATGATGGTTATATTATGCTTAGAAGTGGCTTGAGTGTTGGAAAATGTGATTTATTTCTTGATTTGAAGAGTTTTGGTGAAGTTTTCCATTTTATGATGAATTTTCTGGTTTCATATGATTTTGATGTTTTGGACTAGTATGATGCTTGGTAATAAGGGGCTTTGGCTCTAGTAGGTGTGAATTGTGGTTAAATGCAACCAATTTTGGATTTGGAATGAAATGTGAAAAGTTAGGGTTCTTGAACCCCTATTCTGTCCGAAATTTTAGGTCATAGCTAGAGGCCGAATTGGACTTTTCTCAAAACATGAAAGTTGTACGTATTGATGAGTTTAGTGTGCCTACAAAATTTCAGGGCATTTGGAGTAGTATAGAGAGAGTTATGCCGTTTTTACTGTTGCTGTTTTTGGTGCACAGAATGTCCGAACTGCGACAGTAATTGCCTGTTTTGACTGGAATTGGTTTGGATTTTGAAGTTGGTGTCTTTTGAGTAAATGTAGCTGGATGTTTTAGCTAACTTATGCCTTTGGAATTTCGGCATTTGGACCTGTGTAGGCTGAGATTGACGTATTACAGTTTTGTGTGTTTTACAAACATGTTTTGGTAATTCTGGTTTGGTATTTGGCACTTTTGACCTAGTTGTTCTAGGATTTGGACTGAGAGGCCTTCTACATTGTTGTAGCTCTGTTTCTTGGCTTCGAAATGGTGGGTCTTACATCCCCATCCGACATTTGTAGTGAGAGTTGTGCCATTACCGCATTATGAGGTCAAATCCGGTTTTCTTATCAAGGCTTAGGTTAAAGCCCTTTCTTAATTTCTGGTTTGCTTTCATGCTTGTATATGTTTATAAAACCCTATTGGGGTTGTGAATTGGTGTTGTTTATGGCTCGGTATGGTTTCTTGTTTTATGATATTGTGAGCCTATGGAACGGCTCTTGACATGAAATGCTTATCTGTGTGTTGTTGGGTTGTGATTGAAGAAAAATAATGAAGCCTTAATGGCTGGAAAAGTAAGAATTTTAGGGGAAGTGCTGCCCGATTTTCTAGGCCGTTGGTTCCTTTAAGTTGGATTTGCCTTTTGGTAGAATGAAAGGCTTTTGGGTTGTTTGCGCCTAAGTCTTCATGTTACCTTTTTGTTTCCAAGAAAATCATGTTTTCCACCCTTGCATTAGTAATTATTTTGGCGAGGCATACGACTAGTAGTCGAGCCTCATGTGCATTGTGTTTACTCGATTCTGGAAGTAAAACCTTCAATTGATTTATTTTGATTATTTTAGGGTTTCTTGGCGATTAAGGCCAATCTGAAGTGAAAACTTTTGAAGTTGAGCCGGTGAGTGTACCACTCCCCTCCATTGCTATTTAACTTGATTTCTGCTCTGCAATCTGTTTATTTGTTCGAGACGAGGGTGTACTTTATCACACTCGTTCTCTAGTCTGCTCATATGCCAATTTACTATGCAAAATTTGAATCTGTTATCTGTGTCTGCATCTGTTCGGATTTCTGTTCGGATTTCTATGACCTATGAGCTCAATCCTGTGGCTAAGTTATTCGAGTCGGGCCGGCAAGGGCCTGGACGATTAGATAACGAACCACGGTAGTCTGTTCGGGGATTTTGGGTATTGAGACCCTTGATTCCGGGTATACTCGAGTATTACCATTTTTGTTCGTTTGAGGTGAGCGGGCCCGGTAAAGGGGTGTTTGGTGGACGGAATTCGGTGATAAGAGGGGTCTACGGACGCATTGGTTCTATATACGTTGACGGAGAGTCAACCGGTTTGGATCAAGTATTGCGCTGGAAATTTGGCTCCTGAGAGCCACCCGTATCCTTCTGATTTGAATCATTGGTTCCTTTGCTTTACATCTGACATGTGTATCTGATTTGTTAAATGTGAAATGCCATGATTTTAATGCTATCTGTTTGGTACCTCATTGAGCGCAAGCTCACCCCGTTCTGTTCCTTTTGTTTTCCTTACAGGAAAAGTAAATACTTTTGGACTGGATTTGACAAATGGCTGCCAAATTGAGCTAGTTGAACATATCTTTTGCATAGCTCATGTATTAAAACCCTAAGTGTACTTTTGGGGCGTTTGTTTTTGATTTGGCAAACCGTGTGTATATATTAACTTTTGAAACTTTTGTATGTCATTTTGATTGGTAAACGCTAAAGTTCAGATGTGAATGTTTGTTAGCTATTTCGGTTGGGTTCTGACGGGTCGGTTACTATTCATGGCCGACTCCGGATTTCATTTTATTTTATTCTGGGTTATTTTACTATTTTGATTTGTTTACGAGCGTTTGTAAGTTCCGGATCGCAATAGATAGCTCTAATCTGATCCGTAGTCCTGGCGAGAGCTGGGCAGGCAGTCCGCTAACCCCTTTGGTTCGCCTTAGGGGAAAGTGGGGCTGTTACACTTGACATACATTACTTGTACTTGAATTTGATGTTATTTGGATCGTAATATCCAACAACTCTTCTGTGAACTTGGGCCCAAACCCTGTCGGCTAGTTAATCGACTCGAGCTAGTAAGGGCTTGGCCGAGATAGATTGAAGAGCGATAGGGATCTATCTCTAAATCTCTGAATATTGTTACTCTGGAACATGGTATACTCGAGTATTATCACTACTATTTTTGTTTGGTGTTCGGACTCGGTAAGGGGTATGGTCGGTGGACGGATATCGGTGTAAAGTGGAGATCTACAGTAAAAATTTTGCTTCTTTAAAAGTTGACGGAGTATCAACAGGCTTTGATCAAGTTATTGTGACTGGAACTCTGATTCTTGAGAGCCAATTGTATCCTTTTACCCATATCACTAGACACTAGTTGTGGTGTTTACTTATTCTCTTAACTGTTGCTTATATTTGTTAAATTAAAGTTAAAACTATGTGATCTCCGACTGTATGATCTTGTGGTACCTCATTAGACAAAAGCTTACTCCGTCACATTTGTTTTCCTTGCAGGGGCGAAGTCTTGGGAATCGTGCCTTTTGGGAAGGGTTGAGCTAGTTGAAGCTTTTAAACATTTTGTTTGAGCTCCTCTGTAATACTAACCCATGTATGTCTTTGTATAAGGTTGAACACTTTGGTATATACTTTAAGTATGAATTGCTAGTGACCCTATTTTATATAATGCTGGGTTAACGATTAGAAGTAAATGGTGTGTTTCAGTACCTTGTGCAAATTTTGGGTTAGCTAGTCCCGACGAGAGTTGGACAGGTAGTCCGCTAGCCTTTGGGGTACGCCCTAAGGGAAGGTGAGGCTGTCACAAGTGGTATCAGAGTTTAAGTTAGAAATGGCCTGGGCAAAATAGAAGTTTGGTCTTAAGAAACTTTAGTGTGTCGTGCTAGAATGTCCTTAAATATGTTTAAGCTTACCTAATATATAAATGATGTTTATCCTTGCAGGTTATGGAAGGAACCAGTGGAGTAGGTGGAAATGAGCCGTCTCGGAGGCGTCTTTCGATTGTTACCTATCAGGAGAGAGTAGGGGGACCGATCCGACAATGGAGTCCCGCATGCAGAACTATGAGGTGTGACCGCTGTAGGAACTACTCCTACCCTGATCATGTGGTTTTGGCAATATTAGACGAGAGGAGGAGACTCGCTAATGCCAGCATTAAGGTGGTTCACTCACTAACTCAAGTTCCTTCTCTTATGATTTTTGCTCCAGATCAAACTAGGGTTGTAAAAGCAAGAAGATGGAGTTTTCTTCCTTTCCTTGAAAGCTTCAAGAGAGTCGGCCATATGGAGGATAAAAGGGAGCAAAGTTGGTTTAAAAATCCTCTAACCCTTTGGTCAAACAAGGTGGATGGTTAAGGTTTTGCCACATAGCCCAATCTTGGCCCTTTCTTCCCTTAATCTTTGACTAATGAAGTTTCTACCCTCCAAATGTTCCAATGTCTATTTAACACTTCTAAACTATCATATAAAATCCCAACCACAAATAAAAGGATATATGGCCAAATATATCCAGTGAACTAAAAAAAAATTGACAAGTCTAGGAAATGTTACAATTCAAGTAAGAGCAATAAAATGCAATGCAAGGAAATGTTTTAAGTGATTTAATTTTAGGGCAAGGCAAGTAGTTTACAAAAATTTGTATTTTAAAGTGAGGGTTCTCACACTCTCTCCCCCTTAAAAGAATTTCGTTCTCAAAATTCTCACCTTGATCATTGAACAACTCAGGATACTTTGCACGAATGTCCTATTCCACTTCCCAAGTAGCTTCTTCTATCTCATGATTTCTCCACAAGATCTTTACCAAGGGTATTTGTTTAATCCTTAATTTCTTTACTTTTCAGTCTAAGATCTGTACCGGCCTTTCTTCGTAAGTTAGAGATTCGTCAATGTCAATTTCTTCTGGTTTCAGTACATGAGTGGGGTCTGGATGATACGTCTTCAACATAAAAATGTGAAATACGTTATGGATCCTGGATAGACTCGCTGGTAACTCCAACCGGTATGCCATATTCCCTACTCGTTGAAGAATTTTGAAAGGTCCTACATATTTTGGTTGAAGCTTCTTTCTTTTTCCTGCCGTGAGACTTCGAAGTGGTGTGACCTTTAGAAATACTTTGTCTCCAACTTCAAATTCCAAGTACTTTCGTCGATTATCTGCATAACTCTTCTGTCGACTTTGAGCTGTCTGAAGCCTCTGACGTATCACCTTTATTTTTTCATAAACACCCTCAATCCATAGTACTGTAATTGGGTCTAAAACCCTTCTTTCCTCTACTTCATCCCAGTATATTGGTGATCGGCACTTTCTTCCACAGAGAGCTTCGTACGGTGCCATTTGTATGGAGAAATGATAACTATTATTGTATGCAAATTCAACTAACACCATATACTGTCCCCAACTTCCACCAAAATCCAAAATACAGGTCCTTAGCATGTCTTCAAGTGTTTGAATGGTTCTCTCTGACTGTCCATCAGTTTGGGGATGATAGATAGTACTGAAGTTCAACTTGGTCCCTAAAGCTCCTTGTAACTTTTGCCAGAAACGAGACATGAACCGTGGATCTCCATCGGAAACAATGCTTACTGGAATACCATGCAATCTCACTATTTCATCCATGTACAGTTGGGCCAATTTCTCCAAGGAGTATTTCATATTTATAGGCAAGAAATGAGCAGACTTGGGCAATCGGTCAACTATTACCCAAACGGCGTCATGACCCTTCTGGGTACGGGGTAACCCTGATACGAAATCCATGGTAATATGTTCCCATTTCCGCTCAGGGATTTCAAGAGATTGTAGAAGACTTGAGGGTTTCCGATGTTCAGCTTTCACTTGTTGGCACACTAAACACTTTTGGACAAATTGAGCAATTTCCTTCTTCATTTTATCCCACCAATACAGTCTCTTCAAATCTTGGTACATTTTACAGCTTCCAGGATATACTATATATGTGACGCCCCGAAAAAAAATGAGTTTGAGAACCCGGAAATTTTCTAATTTTCTAGGGTTTATTTTATTTAATCGCCCGCCTTTTCTACAGTTTCTTTATTAGAAAAATTCCCCAAATAAAGTTTATGAGCAAAAATAGTTTTAAAATGATTTTTCTAGTATCGGTTAGTTTTTGAGAAATTAAGAGCGTATTTTGGACGTGGGACCCACTAGTGCGAAAAGTTCGGAAAAATTCGACCAATTAGGTTAAATTCCGGATACTGGTGGAAATTTATCGGATGTTAAGAGATAAGTAGAGGGTGAGATTTGATTGATGTGAGAGGAAAAAAAAAAGATAGGATTGCATTAATGAAGGTGACAAGTGTCACCATTATATTGGATATGACTTATGACAACTATTCACCTTTTGGACTTATTTGACCCATTGATTAAATATCTCAAAATTACCACAAAAATCACCATTTCTTACCTCCTTGGTGGCCGGCCCTCTCTAGCAAAGAAGGAAGAGAAACTCTTCAAAATCTTGGCAACTATCTAGCTCAAATCCTCCAAAACACTTGCTTGATCTTGTTTCTACTACATAACATCTCTCCATTTGGTGGTAGTGGTTAGTTTGGTGAAGTTTTTGGAGAAGCTAAGGTGTCCTACAACTCTCCCTCTCTTGTTTACTAGGTGAGTGGTGATTGAACTTCCTCCTACACTTAATGAAGCTTAAGTTGTGCTTAGGGGTAGCTAAAGTGCTGAAATTTGTGGTTTATTTCTTGGTTTGAGATGAATTGGTGAAGTTTTTAATTTATTGATGATTTTGCTGGTTTAATTTGATCATGATGTTGTGGTTATCTATGATGGTTGGTAATGATGTTTAATGACTCTAGGAGGTGAAAAAAGTGATTAATTGCAACCAATTTCTGTTTTGGACCAAAAATTGAAAAGTGAGGGTTTTGTGATGAACATTCTGTCCGAATTTTTAGGTCATAGATATAAGCCGAATTGGCCTTGGCTCAAAACATGAAAGTTGTAGGTATTGATGTTTTAAGGGTTCCTGTAAAATTTCAGGTCAATTGGAGTAGTGTAGAATGAGATAAGCCGAAATTACTATTGCTATTCTGGGTTCATCAGGATGTTAGAACTGTGTCTGAAATGGGTTGTTTTGACTGGAATTGTTTTGGATTTGGGTGTTGAGGTCTTCTGATGAAATGTATCTTGATGTCCTAGGTACCATATGCCTTTGGAATTTCTGCATTTGGACCTGTTTAGACTGAGTTGTACTGATTACAGCATAGTGTAATTTGTAAACCTGCAATTACGGTTCTGGTTTGTTATTTGGCATATTTGACTTAGTTGTGCTGGGATTTGGACTGAGTGACCTTCTACATTGTTGTAGCCCTGGTTCTTAGCTTCGAAACAGTGGGTCTTAGACCTCCATCCGATACTCGTAGTACCTTTGGTGCCATTACCGCAAAAGGACGTCAAAACTGTTTTTCTGGTTTTGAGCTTAACTTTCATTTCCGGATTTTTCCCTAGCTTGACTTGTACTAGTACTACTTGGAGCTTATTGAACGGTTATTGAATGAACTTATTTGTGTGATTTTGGGACTGGCTGAGGAAATAATGAAGCCTTGATGGCTGGGAAAGTAAGCAAATTTAGGGGAAGTGCTGTCCGAACTTTGAAAGGACTTGATTGCATTGAGTTTGTGATCTAAGACTTGGATTTGAGCAAGGCAATGTTATATGATGGATGATTTCTGAGCCATGGAGGTGAGTGACCTCAAACTATTTCTAAAGTTATTTATGAATCGTTTCCTGCATTATTTACTTTTGAATTGTTTCCAAAGTTACTTTCGAACCGCTTTCCCGCATTATTTACCTTTAAACTGTTTCCAAAGTTACTTTTGAACTATTTTCTTGCATATCATGCGTGCTTGCATATGAGTGTCTTGATATTATTGATTTTGCTTTCAATGATTGTTAAAACGAGTTTTCTAGGCGAGTGTGTACTTTATCGCACTCGACCTAAATAAATATGAAATTTTCAATGATTAATGATTAAATGCTACTTGCGCATGAATGTAAGCCTTTTGGGCTGAACTGGCCATTGCCCCTTATTACCGGTCGTCTCGAGCCAGAAGCGGACTCGGTCGGGCGACTAGGAACTTGGGTGAACGTTTCGGTATACTCGAGTATTACCTTGTAGGTTGGTGGAGCCTGGCCAAAAGCCAGGGACGGGGTGAATGAATGCACGAATGAAACCAAATGCAATGAAATGACAGGAGAACGAACGTATCCTTTTCATGAATGTTACTATCGCTTTCCATTGTAAATGTTTCGTGAATTACTGATACTCCATATTGAAATGACATCATTGAAATGAACTATTGTTAAACAGATTTGATTACTGATTTTACTGGTTACTCGCTGAGCTTCTAGCTCACCCCAAAAATGTTTTATTCCCCTCCACAGGGCTCAAGGCGAAGGAAGGGCTTGTAGTGTTTATTCATGGATTATATCATGTATGGACTGAATTTGGATTTCCTTTTGTGTAACCATTCATATTGGGATTGTCTTGAACGTTTAGAATTGATTGATTGGATGTGTAATAGTCTAGTTTTGGACTTCCTCCTGTATACTAATTGTGATCAGGGATCAGAGTGGCGCTGCGGAAGCGTGGACGCTTCGCTTTTGATATGTAAAGTTTGGGAACCTTTGATGTATATTTGATATATATATATCTTGTATTTAATTAAGGACTGTAGTGAACGACTGAGTCCCGGCGAGAGCCGGACAGGCGGCCCGCCGAACCCTCTGGTTCGCCTTAGGAGGAGGTGGGGCTGTGACAGTTGGTATCAGAGCTTAGGCTTCAGATTCTTGTAGTGTATCCTAGGCTTGAAGTTTAGGATGCCGGACTGTGGGTTTGATTTGACTCTTAGTGTCTGCTTGGAATGCTTGAGAGATTCTTGCGGGATGTCTCGACTTGATTGGTACAAGATGGAATGTCGAGGACGACATTCTTTTAAGGAGGGGAGAATGTGACGCCCCGAAAAAAAATGAGTTTGAGAACCCGGAAATTTTCTAATTTTCTAGGGTTTATTTTATTTAATCGCCCGCCTTTTCTACAGTTTCTTTATTAGAAAAATTCCCCAAATAAAGTTTATGACCAAAAATAGTTTTAAAATGATTTTTCTAGTATCGGTTAGTTTTTGAGAAATTAAGAGCGTATTTTGGACGTGGGACCCACTAGTGCGAAAAGTTCGGAAAAATTCGACCAATTAGGTTAAATTCCGGATACTGGTGGAAATTTATCGGATGTTAAGAGATAAGTAGAGGGTGAGATTTGATTGATGTGAGAGGAAAAAAAAAAGATAGGATTGCATTAATGAAGGTGACAAGTGTCACCATTATATTGGATATGATTTATGACAACTATTCACCTTTTGGACTTATTTGACCCATTGATTAAATATCTCAAAATTACCACAAAAATCACCATTTCTTACCTCCTTGGTGGCCGGCCCTCTCTAGCAAAGAAGGAAGAGAAACTCTTCAAAATCTTGGCAACTATCTAGCTCAAATCCTCCAAAACACTTGCTTGATCTTGTTTCTACTCCATAACATCTCTCCATTTGGTGGTAGTGGTTAGTTTGGTGAAGTTTTTGGAGAAGCTAAGGTATCCTACAACTCTCCCTCTCTTGTTTACTAGGTGAGTGGTGATTGAACTTCCTCCTACACTTAATGAAGCTTAAGTTGTGCTTAGGGGTAGCTAAAGTGCTGAAATTTGTGGTTTATTTCTTGGTTTGAGATGAATTGGTGAAGTTTTTAATTTATTGATGATTTTGCTGGTTTAATTTGATCATGATGTTGTGGTTATCTATGATGGTTGGTAATGATGTTTAATGACTCTAGGAGGTGAAAAAAGTGATTAATTGCAACCAATTTCTGTTTTGGACCAAAAATTGAAAAGTGAGGGTTTTGTGATGAACATTCTGTCCGAATTTTTAGGTCATAGATATAGGCCGAATTGGCCTTGGCTCAAAACATGAAAGTTGTAGGTATTGATGTTTTAAGGGTTCCTGTAAAATTTCAGGTCAATTGGAGTAGTGTAGAATGAGATAAGCCGAAATTACTATTGCTATTCTGGGTTCATCAGGATGTTAGAACTGTGTCTGAAATGGGTTGTTTTGACTGGAATTGTTTTGGATTTGGGTGTTGAGGTCTTCTGATGAAATGTATCTTGATGTCCTAGGTACCATATGCCTTTGGAATTTCTGCATTTGGACCTGTTTAGACTGAGTTGTACTGATTACAGCATAGTGTAATTTGTAAACCTGCAATTACGGTTCTGGTTTGTTATTTGGCATATTTGACTTAGTTGTGCTGGGATTTGGACTGAGTGACCTTCTACATTGTTGTAGCCCTGGTTCTTAGCTTCGAAACGGTGGGTCTTGGACCTCCATCCGATACTCGTAGTACCTTTGGTGCCATTACCGCAAAAGGACGTCAAAACTGTTTTTCTGGTTTTGAGCTTAACTTTCATTTCCGGATTTTTCCCTAGCTTGACTTGTACTAGTACTACTTGGAGCTTATTGAACGGTTATTGAATGAACTTATTTGTGTGATTTTGGGACTGGCTGAGGAAATAATGAAGCCTTGATGGCTGGGAAAGTAAGCAAATTTAGGGGAAGTGCTGTCCGAACTTTGAAAGGACTTGATTGCATTGAGTTTGTGATCTAAGACTTGGATTTGAGCAAGGCAATGTTATATGATGGATGATTTCTGAGCCATGGAGGTGAGTGACCTCAAACTATTTCTAAAGTTATTTATGAATCGTTTCCTGCATTATTTACTTTTGAATTGTTTCCAAAGTTACTTTCGAACCGCTTTCCCGCATTATTTACCTTTAAACTGTTTCCAAAGTTACTTTTGAACTGTTTTCTTGCATATCATGCGTGCTTGCATATGAGTGTCTTGATATTATTGATTTTGCTTTCAATGATTGTTAAAACGAGTTTTCTAGGCGAGTGTGTACTTTATCGCACTCGACCTAAATAAATATGAAATTTTCAATGATTAATGATTAAATGCTACTTGCGCATGAATGTAAGCCTTTTGGGCTGAACTGGCCATTGCCCCTTATTACCGGTCGTCTCGTGCCAGAAGCGGACTCGGTCGGGCGACTAGGAACTTGGGTGAACGTTTCGGTATACTCGAGTATTACCTTGTAGGTTGGTGGAGCCTGGCCAAAAGCCAGGGACGGGGTGAATGAATGCACGAATGAAACCAAATGCAATGAAATGACAGGAGAACGAACGTATCCTTTTCATGAATGTTACTATCGCTTTCCATTGTAAATGTTTCGTGAATTACTGATACTCCATATTGAAATGACATCATTGAAATGAACTATTGTTAAACAGATTTGATTACTGATTTTACTGGTTACTCGCTGAGCTTCTAGCTCACCCCAAAAATGTTTTATTCCCCTCCACAGGGCTCAAGGCGAAGGAAGGGCTTGTAGTGTTTATTCATGGATTATATCATGTATGGACTGAATTTGGATTTCCTTTTGTGTAACCATTCATATTGGGATTGTCTTGAACGTTTAGAATTGATTGATTGGATGTGTAATAGTCTAGTTTTGGACTTCCTCCTGTATACTAATTGTGATCAGGGATCAGAGTGGCGCTGCGGAAGCGTGGACGCTTCGCTTTTGATATGTAAAGTTTGGGAACCTTTGATGTATATTTGATATATATATATCTTGTATTTAATTAAGGACTGTAGTGAACGACTGAGTCCCGGCGAGAGCCGGGCAGGCGGCCCGCCGAACCCTCTGGTTCGCCTTAGGGGGAGGTGGGGCTGTGACAATATACTTAGATCGATGTGCCTCCTCCAAAATGTTCCTTTTTAACACTTCATCTTGCGACACCACTATCCGATCACGAAATTTCAAGATACCCTTAGAACTCGTATTAAAGTCTGGTTGTTCTCCTTTTTGCATTTTTTCTACCCATTTCTGTACCTTTTGGTCATTCTTCTGAGCTTCTTTAATTCGATCCAATAAATCCGATTTCACCGTAATATTTCCGAAGATCACTCTCTGTCGGTCCAACCGTGGATTCCATTCACTCACTTTTTTCAGTAAATTTCACTCCTTGACCATTAATCTAGCTACTTGAACTTTCCGACTTAAAGCATCCGCTACAACGTTGGCCTTTCCCGGGTGATAGTTAATTATACAATTATAATCCTCAAGAAATTCCACCCATCGACGCTGTTTCAAGTTTAGCTCCTTCTGAGAAAATAGATATTTCAATATCTTATGGTCGGTATACACCTCAAAAGTCACCCCATACAAGTAATGCCTCCACTTCTTTATGGCAAAAACTACAACGGCCAATTCTAAATCATGAGTCGGGTAATTTCGCTCATGAGATTTTAATTTTCTAGTGGCATAGGTAATTACACTTCCATTCTACATTAGAACACATCCCAATCCTTCTCTTGAGGTGTCAGTATATACAGTGAAGTTGTCTTTCCCGTTTGGTAAGGCTAAAACTGGCGCCGACGTTAACTGTTTTTTTAATTCTCGAAAACTAGTTCGCACTTAGAATCCCAGGCAAATTGACCATACTTTTTCGTCAGATCGGTTAAAGATCCTGCTAATTTGGAGAAATCTTTGATGAACCTATGGTAGTACCCGGCTAAACCTAGGAAGCTACGAATCTTAGTTGGGGTTTCTGCCTGTTTTCAATCAGATATTGCTTCCACTTTCACTAGATTCACAGAAATGCCATCTTTAGATATTACATGCGCTAGAAAAGAAAAATTTTCTCCAATCAAAACTCGCACTTGTTAAACTTGGCATATAACTGATGTGCTCTCAAGGTCTGTAAAACTATCCTCAAATGCCGTTCATGATTCTCTCGAATTTTAGATTATACCAAGATATCATCTATGAACACCATGATAAATTGGTCCAAATAAGGTTTAAAGACTCGATACATTAAATCCATAAATGCAACCGGAGCATTCATTAGACCAAAAGGTATCACTGGAAACTCGAAATGCCCATATCTAGAATTAAAAGCAGTCTTTGGTATGTCCTCCTACTTAATTCGTAGCTGATAATAACCTTGCCTCAAGTCCAACTTAGAGAAAACCACTGCTCCTTGCAACTGGTCAAACAACTCATCAATGTGTGGCAAAGGATACTTATTTTTCACCGTGACAACATTTAAGCCGCGATAGTTTATACAGAGTGTCAAATTACCATCCTTCTTTTTAACAAATAGAACATGTGCTCCTCAAGATGATTCACTTTCTCGAATAAACTTTTGTTCTAACAAATCCTGTAATTGCAGTTTTAGTTCCTTAAGTTCGGCAGGGGCCATTCGGTATGGTGTTTTCGCAATAGGAGCGGTTCCAGGCACAAAATCGATCTTAAATTCGATTTCCCTCTCGGCAGCATCGACTTCAACTCGCCAGAAAAAACATCGAGAAATTCATTTACTATTAATACATCCTCTAGTTTCACCTTATCTCCAGGAGTATTAATTAAGAAAGCTAAGTAACCCTGCGACCCTTTATTCAATTATTTCCTAACTCGAATTCCCGAAACAAATGCAGACAGGGCTAATCTACCTTGCACATCAAATCTTAGGGTCGCCTCTCCGGGTATACAGAACTCCACCACCTTAGTCTTGCAGTTTAACTGAGTATTATAATGAGCCAACCAATCCATGCCTAATATCACGTCATACCCCTTGAGATCTAAACTTATCAAGTCTACCACCAACTTCTGTTCTCCTACCCAAATCTCACAATTTTTATAAACCATATTGGTAATTAGGCTTTGATCCCTAGTAGGTGTTCTAATTTCCAAGTCATAGGGTAATTTAACAGGATTCACATCAATACCACACATAAAGGCAGGATTCACAAAAGAATGGGTTGCCCCAGGGTCAATTAAAAGCTTAGCTAAGCGGTGGAATACGAGGATCGTACCTTCCACTACTTCAGAGGACTCAGGGGCTCGCTGATAGTCTAAGGTAAAAATTCTAGCAGAGGTTTTCGATCTACTCCCACTAGCAGTTGGTTGTTTAGAAATTGACTTCTCTAGCTGCACACCCTCATTTCCTTTGCGATTTTTAACAGGACAGGTGGCAATTTGATGCTCGGAACTTCCGCAACGGAGACATTTCCTCATTTTTTGACCAACAAGCATCCTCAATGTAGTTTGCCTTACCACAATATCCACAGCTTGTTCGAGGGGTGGGTGTCGGACCTCCATGGGAGACAGTCCTCTGTTGTTCCCTTCCATTGGGATCCCCTCTGGATGGAGCTCCTCTCGGTGTCCCTGAGATTCAAACTCCACCCATACCTCTTCCAAACTTAGGATGTGGTACATTTTGATCGCCTCACCTGGCGGTACTACTAGATGCGCCACGTCTCTTGGTTTGAAAAGTCCGAACTTGAAATCGGGTTTGCTCTACTCGTTGAACTTTCTCAAGAGCATCTTTAAACTTGTCGATTTGAGCTGTAGCTAAGTCTTTTTGAATCTCCACGTTCAAACCTTGTATAAATCAGCTTATGCATTTCTGCTCATTAATCACTAGTTCCGGAGCAAATTTGGAGAGTCTGGTGAATTGGGTCTCATATTCCGCCACACTTGAAGTGCCTTGGCGCAGTTTGATAAATTCATCCTCTCTTTTCTCCTGGATTAAGGGAGGGAGAAACTTCTCGTTAAACTCCCTAGTGAAGTTAAACCAAGTACGGGGAGTTTGCTCCCTATCCCACTTTGCCCTCATTACGTTCCACCAGGAACGGGCCGCACTTTCCAACTGAAAAATGACAAAAGTCACTCGCCTTTTCTCGGTATAGTGTAACACAACAAATATATCCACCATTCATTCAAACCAATTTTCGGCAACTTCGGGATCCGGTCCCCTAAAAAATTTTTCAGGAGCGAATTTTTGGAACCGTTTTAGGGCCCTACCTTCACCTAGTTCAGGGTCCCTCTGTTGGTTACCAGGCACTTGACCTTGCTAGTCAACCAATCGGGTTAGTAAATCAGTCATGCGATTGATAGCTGTATGCTACTAATCCTTATTCCTCTTCCTGATCTTGGGTTTGCCTGAGTCCATGCCCACAGCCTGAGTCCATTATTATTCACTGGGCTACGGTTCAAGTATCATAACTAATAGTGTAAGCAAGTTTTGGTATACAATAGATATTTATTCACAATCGAAAATCAAAGAAAAATGAAGTCGGAATCACGATAAGCAAGTGAAAACACAAAGCAGTTAAATGCCAATTCGAAATAAAGTCAAGTCAAAGTCAAGGTCAAAGTTAAAGTCAATGTCAAAGTATTATACATTCAAAGGCTCATAGCAATCATTTACAAGCTAACAAGGCCAAAAGTATCAAGTACGAGCCTCAAAAGTACAGACACAGTCCATCCAGTCACATCATGCAAAAGCCAGTGTACGTAGTCAAAAGAAAACTGTTCAACCACCAAGTCACCACATCCCGTATCCTTTCTATTTACAAAGGTCAAAATCACCCAAAATAGTAACCTAATAGTCAGGGCTCAGTCCGCCGCAGGACTAGCTGAACCCCCATCCTGGGCAGGTTTAGCTCCTGCCTCGCCTTCGATGTGAGAAGCCTCATCGCTCAAATCTCCAAGAAGGTCATCACAAATGTCCAAGATAGACTCGGCTCTAGTCCTCACTTTCATGGCCCCCTTAACCATGCGCGCTCTTGAGCTTCTCCAAGCTGCGCACAGAGGTTATCAACCCTTTCCTGACCCTCAACCACATCATACTCAAGTTCTTTGATCCGATCGGCTTGCATTTTGATAGTTTCCTTTAATTGATTCACCTCAATTTCAAGCCTAGCATTGTTCTTTGATAGTGCCTTTCTCTCCTCCACCATAGTCCGAACCACGGTATTGGGATAGGCATAAGTATGGTGGCACTCGCAATGTCGATGGCGTTTGGCTGGACTCCAATGCATGGCAGCTCCTCCTGGCTGAATCTGGTATCTAATCATAGGAAATGGAGCATAGGGCTGTGCGCCAACCTAATTATCACTAGGGCCACTACGTCCATCCATCCTACACAAAGTATAGATAGAATTTAAGTACTCTTAAGGGAAAATAATCAAGCATAACCCTAAAGTCAAAACTTCTAATACGCCCAGACTAATTCAAACCTAGGCTCTGATACCACCTGTGGCAGCCCCATCTCTCCCTAGGGCAAATCCTAGGATATTCCCGAACTGCCTGCCCAACTCTCGCCGGGGTTCAGTCGAATAAAAAAACTAGTAAGTCAAGATAACTAATGAAATATCTTCAAGGAAAGAAGTACAAACCCTAATGGAAATATAATCACCACGTCAACTTTCCAAATTTAGAATATAGAGTTAAATGTCAAACTTACCACTCCATACTTAATTTACATGATATACGTTGAACTTACGAATTCAAGCTTACAAGAGTCAAAAGTAAGGTTTTCTAAACAAAAGCGTACAATCCAAAGTACAAGTTCAAAATAAAAGATAAAGCTATAAAAGCTCTTGGCCATAGGTCCATCCTAGATCTGTTAAAGAAAACAAACGGAGTGGGGTGAGCTAAATCTCAGTGAGGTTCCAAACAAACGTGTAAGCACATAGCCAAATAAAAACGTAATGTAAACAAGTAAACGTAGTATTGTACTATACAATTTAATCATAGTTCAATTCAAGGATACGGTTGGCTTCCAAAAGCCAAATTCACTTGAGCTTGATCATACAAGAATCCGTAGACTCTCCGTCAACGTTTGCATTTAAAGAATACAATGTCCGTAGAACACCACTTTCTCCAAATTCCGCCCACCAGTCAACCCCCTTATCGGGCCCGAACCCCTCAAACAATAAGTAGGTAATACTCGAGTATACCGATTTCCAATTTTCAATAAACAATCCTCAAGATTTATCGGCCTTCTTGGCCAAACCTTTGCTGGCTCGATACAACCGACTCACCTATGAAGTTGGTAACCCAAATAGTAGCAGTATTTGATGGGATATCGCCCAAACAACTCAAACACAGTCACATATAGAGAAATCACATCTCATAATAGCAGTATACAGAGCCTCAATGGAAACGAGGAAGGTCGAGTGCGATAAAGTACACGCTCGCCTCAATTTTTGGCTCAAACAGTCGCAAATCAAGTATTCATATATTTCACATAGACAGTTAACAGGTAGTGGAACACTCACCTGTCAAGCAATGTAGTGATCAAACGTCAAGTCCCTTGGGTACGATCACCTCTGTTTCCCAATTCTAGGGCAACGACTGAAATCGTTAACAATCTAGGTTCATTTCCAACCCAATTGTGTGTTCATTAGGTACCGAAGTGAGTGGTTAATTCTACTCAATTCACCATGCAAGTTAGGTCAAAATGCAATAAAAGGTCATGAGAAAACAAGTTTGATAAGTGCAAGAAAGCTGAGCAAAAAAAAAGTCTCATTTAAGTTCAAGATGGTCTTCGCGGGTAAAACAGTTGTACCCGCATAGTGTTGGAAAAATGGCCATATCTCACTGTAAGAAGGTCGGAATTAGGTGATGTTAGTGGCGTTGGAAACTAGATTCAAAGGACTTTCCAACAGTATGAAATGCATACTCTAGTTCGTCTCCTATCAATGCCAGTGATCCAGGGAAGTTGGCTGATTTTCCAGTTTTGATCAGCTCTAAAACCCTGGCAAAGCTACACTAGTTCTTGACGCTAACTTCACTTGTTTTGGTTCAAATTCATTCAAATCAATCTCCTAGAGTTCATATATAGGGGAGCAAGTTACCTAGCACCATTGGAGCTCAAAATACAACACACATAATGGATTCAAAGAGCCAAAACAGTCTAACCAACCAAAGGAACCAAAACAGTCCACTACTTGCTCAAAACAACCACTTTTCTTGCTTAATTTTCATTTTAACTCACACCAAACCTTAAACCAATGTTTATTCATGTTTCTTAGGCTTAAATAAGGTGCAAATGAACCACAAAATCAAGGAGAAACCTCTCCTACAAAATCGGTCAGCCAAGAGCAAACAAAATAGTCCACTAATTCACTTATATCACCAACCTTCATCCTTTCATTGTAGTTAACTTAAACATCATGCCAAGTTTTATCTTTAACTCAAAAAGGGTCCAAAACATGTGAATACATGAAGGAAAGCTATGAACAAAGCTCAAGCAATTCATCAAACACATGGTATGCAAAACAGCCAACCCTACTATCACTTGTTTAGTTCAAGAATTTTAACCACGAACAACATCCATATGACTCCTAGTTTGCCATCAAAACTTCAAATACTTGATATGGTACAAGAAAGCTAAGATTTAAGGTTCACATACCTCTCTTATGCGAAACTTGAAGCACCAAAACAAACCACCAAAACCAAAGCTCTAGACTTGAAACACACTCTAAGGTTGAAGGTGGTTCACTCTAAGGTTCAAACTAAGGTTGTAAAAGCAAGAAGATGGAGTTTTCTTCCTTCCCTTGGAAGCTTCAAGAGAGTCGGCCATATGGAGGATAAAAGGGAGCAAAGTTGATTTAAAAATCCTCTAATTCTTTGGTCAAACAAGGTGGATGGTTAAGATTTTGCCACATGGTCCAATCTTGGACCTTTCTTCCCTTAATCTTTGACTAATGAAGTTTCTACCCTCCAAATGTTCCAATGTCTATTTAACATCTCTAAACTATCATACAAAGTCCCAACCACAAATAAAAGAATATATGGCCAAATATATCTAGTGAACTAAAAAAAAATTGCCAAGTCTAGGAAATGTTATAATTCAAGTAAGAGTAATAAAATGCAATGCAAGGAAATGTTTTAAGTAATTTAATCTTAGGGTAAGGCAAGTAGTTTAGAAAAATTTGTATTTTAAAGTGAGGGTTCTCACACTCTCTCCCCCTTAAAAGAATTTTGTTCTCGAAATTCTCATCTTGATCATTGAACAGCTCAGGATACTTTGCACGAATGTCCTCTTCCACTTCCCAAGTAGTTTCTTCTACCTCATGATTTCTCCACGAGATCTTTACCAATGGTATCTGTTTAATCCTTAATTCCTTTACTTTTCGATCTAAGATTTGTACCGGCCTTTCTTTATAAGTTAGAGATTCGTCAATGTCAATTTCTTCTGGCTTCAGTACATGAGTGGGGTCTGGATGATATTTTTTCAACATAGAAACATGAAAATATGCCATGGATCCTGGATAGATTCGCTAGTAACTCCAACCAGTATGTCACATTCCCTACACGTTGAAGAATTTTGAAAGGTCCTACATATCTTGGTTGAAGCTTCTATCCTTTTCTCGCCGTGAGACTTCGAAGTGATGTGACCTTTAGAAATACTTTGTCTCCAACTACAAATTTCAAGTCCTTTCGTTGATTATCTGCATAACTCTTCTGTCGACTTTGAGCTGTCTGAAGCCTCTAACGTATCACCTTCACTTTTTCATAAGCATTCTCAATCCATGGTACTGCAATTGGATCTAAAACCCTTCTTTTCCCTACTTCATCCTAATATATTGGTGACCGATACTTTCTTCCATAGAGAGCTTCGTACGGTGCCATCTGTATGGAGGAATGATAACTATTATTGTATGCAAATTCAACTAATGCCATATACTGTCCTCAACTTCCACCAAAATCCAAAATATAGGTCCTTAACATGTCTTCAAGTGTTTGAATAGTTCTCTCTGACTGTCCATCAGTTTGGGAATGATAGGTAGTATTGAAGTTCAACTTGGTCCCCAAAGCTCCTTGTAACTGTTGCTAGAAACGAGACATGAACCATGGATCTCTATCGGAAACAATGCTTACTGGAATACCATGCAATCTCACTATTTCATCCAGGTATAGTTGGGCCAATTTCTCCAAGGAGTATATCATATTTATAGGTAAGAAATGAGTAGACTTGGTCAATCGGTCAATTACTACCCAAACGGCGTCATGACCCTTCTGGGTACGGGGCAACCCTAATACGAAAACCATGGTAATATTGTGACGCCCCGAAAGAATGAGTGCGAGAACTCGCAAATTTTCTAAGTTCCTAGGGTTTATTTTATTGATCGCCCGCCTTTTCGACATTTTCTTTATTAGAAAATTCCCCAGATAATTTTATCGAGTAAATATAGTTTTTAGATGATTTTTATAGTATCAGTTAGTGTGTGAACAATTACGAACATATATCGGACGTGGGACCCACTAGGGCGAAAAGTTTCCAAAAAATTCGGCCAGTTAGGTTAAGTTTTGGATACTGGATTTAATTTACCGGGTGTTATGAGATAATTAGAGGTTACCAATTGGATAGGTGTAAGAGAGAGAAAGTTAGGCAAGCAATTAATGAAGGTGACAAGTGTCACTTAGAGATTCATTACCATTTTTGACCACTATTCATTCTCTTACCAATTTATCAAAATAACTCAAAAAATTGACCCAAAAATCCCCAAAATTTGCAAGCTCATGGCCGGCCCTCTCTAAGGAGAAAAGAAAAGAAAAGCTCTCCAAAATTTTGCTCCAAACTTGCTCAATCTTCAACTTCAACCGGTTAAATTTGTAATTACTCCATAAAACTCCTCCACTTAGTGATTTTGAGGTGATTGGTGAAGTTGTTTGGAAAGCTAAGGTATTGAATTACTTCCTTTCTTGTGTTATAAGGTGAGTGACTAAGGAACTACTCTTTTCCTTCCAATAATTTTTAATTAGTAACTTATGTGAGTTGAGGTGATGATTATTGGTGCTATTTCATGATTTGGGTTGAGATTGATGACATTTTTCTATTTAATCATGTGATTTCTGTTTTAATATGATTGTTATGGTGTAGCCATGTATGATGATGGGAAATGATATAGAATGAAGCTAGAAGGTGTATATGGAGGTTAATTGCAAGCAATTTCTGTTTTGGAAAGAAAATTGGAAAGTTAGGGTTTCATTGTTCTTCATTCTTCCCGGCACTGTATCTCATAGTTAGAAGCCGAATTGGCTTTGGGTTAAAACATGAAAGTTGTAGATAATGGTATTTTATAGTTGCCTAAAAAATTTCAACTCAATTGGAGCAATGTAGCTTGTGAAAAGATGAAAATACCCTCGCTGTTCTAGGTTACATTCCAGAGTTCCGCGTGGACAGTTTAGTCTTTTTGGTTGTGTTTATTCACTATAATCCGTTCGGATTTAGCCATTTTCCCAAACATGAAATTTTCATTACTCTGTCTTAGCTTTTGAATGCCACCAAGAACACCTCAAACGGATCTATGTAGCCTGAATTATGGCCAAAATAGTCGTATCTATTCTAAACTTCGGATTCTGCCGTGTTTCTGGATTTAGCTTCTGACCCTGTTTTTTCCGTTTTGCTAACGTACGAACTGGGTGTTTGTGTCTTTATAAGAAAGGTATATCTTGATCTTAGCTTCGAAACGGTATAAAGTGCATCCAAATCCGAGTTTCGTAGCTTCAGTTATGAGCAAAACAAGATCGGTTGTCAGAACTGCCTTCGAATTTGGATAGTTCTGACAGGAATGTTTGGACCCATTTTCCTCTATGCTCTGTATTGATTCAGCTTTTGGTACAAACATGAAAGTTATAGCCTTACGTCCTAGCTTTCCAACGCCTTTAGAATTTCATGATTTGGATTTGTGAGCTGTGAGTTATGGTCCAGCAAACAAACCCTGTTCGTCACCCGAACACGTAAATTTCTGGTACTGTATTCCATAATTTCGACCTGCTTCCATTCAGATCTAGCTTAAGGTGTCTTCATGAGAATTGTATCCCTTCCTCATAGCTTCCAAATGATGTCTCGCTCACCTTGATCTGATATTCCTAGCCTAACTTTTGATCAAAACGGTTTGAGACAGCAGATTTGGCCATTTCCGTTTGCCGTTCTGCGCGCGCGCGTGCGCCCATTTTGCCGTTTCCGCACTTGCATGTGCCGATTTTTTCGTTTTGCTTGTTTTGGACATGTTAGTGGCCGTTTGTGATAATATGTGATACAATCTTCTATTTCAGACAGTGGTGAGCTAGGTGGAGCCGGTGGGGCCCACTACTAGCGAACACGCGCGAAGTGATTTTGCTCTTGTACCACTTTTGTATTTTGAGTAACTATTCAGGCCGTTTATGTGTATAAACTGCTTATGTGTTTTGATGTGAAAAGAGGGACTTAGGCGAGGGTGTACGTTATCACACTCGACCTAAACCCTAGTTTGTACCTATGTTTCTCCATGAGATGTGTATATATGAATTATTTTGGTGCTGAACCTCTTGAGCTTGGAGCTCGGGGTGACTTTCGTGAGTTCGTGAAATATGTTGAAGTTGTGGGCCCGATCTCAAGACCTGGATGGACTGTTCGAGCCGGCCGGGGCTTGGTCGGAGCCAGTCCAACCTAGTCTGAGGTCACCAAGTTCGTAGGTTCCAGTTGTGAACCAAGTTTGTGACCCAAGCTTGTGACTCAAGCTCAAGTTTGTGATTTCGTTCGTCCGGGCAAGTTTGTGAGGTGACTGGCCAGTGAGGGTGATAAGGTGTTCGGTGGGTGTACAAGTGGAGTTCTACGGACCTTATTTATGGTCGACGGAGTGTCGACAAGAGATCACGCATGGCAAATGACTTGGCTTTGGAGCCAACCTGTATGGTTACTTTTGTGCTTGACTTGACATTTTGTGGAGTAGCTGTTTCTTTAAATGTGAAATTTTATGCTTTTACCCCTGTTTACTTACTAAGCTTCTAGGTTACCCCGTTTCCTTTGTTTTCCTTAGCAGGGGATGATGCGGGGAACTTCTGGGCACCTTCACTAGTATAGTTAGGTTTGATTGTAATAGTCGGACAGTTAGGATGTTTGTTTTTGTTTTGGTGGTTTGTATAAGGACCCTCCTTAGGGTCTACCTTCTGTTGGTTGTTATTATAATGTAGTAGAGTGGTTTGATTCGATACTTTTGAAGATGTAAATAGAACTCTTTTGGCGATTAGATATATTGTGAATAGTACGTTTGTGGGTTTATCTAGTTTTATTGTTTTGAAATTTTGAGTCCTGGCGCGAGCTAGGCAGGCATCCCGCCGATACCTTAGGGTTCGCCCTTGGGAGAAGCGGGGGCGTCACAAATATGTTCCCATTTCCGCTCAGAAATTTCAAGAGGTTGTAGAAGACCTGAGGGTTTCTGATGTTCAACTTTCACTTGTTAGCACACTAAACACTTTTGGACAAATTGAGCAATTTTCTTCTTCATTTTATCCCACCAATACAGTCTCTTCGAATCTTGATACATTTTACTGTGTTCAGGATATACTGTATACTTAGATCGATGTGCTTTCTCCAAAATGTCCCTTTTTAACACTTTATCTTGCGGCACCACTATCCGATCACGAAATTGCAAGATATCCTTGGAACTCACATTAAAGTTTGGTATTTCTCCTTTTTGCACTTTTTCTACCAATTTCAGTACGATCTGGTCATTCTTTTAAGCTTCTTTAATTCGATCCAATAAATCGATTTCACCGTAATATTCTCCAAGATCACTCTCCGTCGGTCCAACCGTGGATTCCATTCACTCACCTTTTCCAATAAATTCCACTCTTTGACCATTAATCCAGCTACTTGAACTTTTCGACTTAAAGCATCTGCTACAACGTTGGCCTTTCTCGGGTGGTAGTTAATTGTACAATCATAATCCTCAAGAAATTCCACCCATTGACGCTGTCTCAAGTTTAGCTCCTTCTGAGAAAATAGATATTTCAACCTTTTATGGTCGGTATACACCTCAAAAATCACCCCTATAAGTAATGCCTCCACTTCTTTAGGGCAAAAACTACAGCGGCCAATTCCAAATCATGAGTCTGGTAATTTCGCTTATGAGGTTTTAATTTCCTAGAGGCATAGGCAATTACACTTCCATTCTGTATTAGAACACATCCCAATCCTTCTCCTGAGGCATCAGTATATACAGTGAAGTTGTCTTCCCCGTTTGATAAGGCTAAGACTGGCGCCGACGTTAACCATTTTTTTAATTCTCGGAAACTAGTTTCGCACTTAGAATCCCAGACAAATTGACCATGCTTTTTCGTCAGATCGGTTAAAGGCCCTGCTAATATGGAGAAATTTTTGATGAACCTACGGTAGTACCCGGCTAAGCCGAGGAAGCTAGAAACCTCAGTTGGGGTTTGTGGCTGTTTCCAATCAGATATTGTTTCCACTTTCACTGGGTCCACAGAAATGCCATCTTTAGATATTACATGCCCTAGAAAAAAAATTTTCTCCAACCAAAACTCGCACTTGCTAAACTTGGCATATAACGGATGTTCTCTCAAGTCTGTAAAACTACCCTCAAATGTCGTTCATGATTCTCTCGAGTTTTAGAATATACCAAGATATCATCTATGAACACCATGACAAAATGGTCTAAATAAGATTTAAAGATTCGATGCATTAAATCCATAAATGTAGCAGGAGCATTCGTTAGACCAAAAACCATCACTGCAAACTTGAAATGCCCATATCTAGAATTAAAAGCAGTCTTTGGTATGTCCTCTTGCTTAATTCATAGCTGATAATAACCTTGCCTCAAATCCAATTTAGGGAAAACTACTGTTCCTTGCAATTGGTCAAACAACTCATCAATGTGTGGGAAAGGATACTTATTTTTCCCCGTGACATCATTTAAACCGTGATAGTCTATAACGAGTTTTAGTTCCTTAAACCGTGACATCAGTTTTAGTTCCTTAAGTACGGCAGGGCCCATTCGATATGGTGTTTTCGCAATAGGAGCGGTTCCTGGCACCAAATCAATCTTAAATTCTATTTCCCTCTCGGCGGCATCGACTTCAACTCATCAGGAAAAATATCGGGAAATTCATTTACTATTAACACATCCACTAGTTTCACCTTATCTCTAAGAGTATTAATTAAGAAAACTAAGTAACCCTGCGCCCCTTTATTCAATAATTTCCTGACTCGAATTCCCGAAACAAGTGCAGACGAAACTAATCTATCTCGCACATCTAATCTTAAGGTCGCCTCTCCAGGTATACAGAACTCCACCACCTTAGTCTTGCAGTTTAACTGAGCATTATAATGAGCCAACCGATCCATGCCTAATATCACGTCATACCCCTTGAAATCTAAATTTATCAAGTCTACCACCAACTTCCGTTCTCCTATCCAAATCTCACAATTTTTATAAACCATATTGGTAATTAGGCTTTGATCCCTAGTAGGTGTTCTAATTTCCAAGTCATAGGGCAATTTAATAGGATTCACATCAATACCACACATAAAGGCAGGATTCACAAAAGAATGGATTGCCCCAGAGTCAATTAAAGCTTAGCTAAGCGGTGGAATACGGGGATCGTACCTTCCACTACTTCAGAGGACTCAGGGGCTCGCTGATAATCCAAGGCAAAAACCCTAGCAGAGGCTTTCGGTCTACTTTCACTAGCAGTTGGTTGTTTAGAGTTTGACTTCTCTAGCTACACACCCTCATTTGCTTCACGATTTTTAACAGGACAGGTGGCGATTTGATGCTCGGAACTTTCGCAACGGAGACATTTCCTCATTTTTCACCAACAAGCATTCTCAGTGTGGTTTGTCGTACCATAATATCCACAGCTTGTTCGAGGAGTGGGTGTCGGACCTCCTTGGGAGACAGTCCTCTATTGTCCCCTTCTATTGGGAGCCCCTCTAGATGGAGCTCCTCTCGGTGTTCTTGAGATTCGAACTCCACCCCTACCTCTCCAAACTTAGGATGTGGTACATTTTGATCGCCTCGCCCGGTGGTACTACTAGATGCGCCATGTCTCTTGACTTGAAAAGTTCGAACTTGAAATCGAGCTTGCTCCACTCGTTGAGATTTCTCAAGAGCATCTTTAAACGTGTCGATTTGAGTTGTAGCTAAGTCTTTTTGAATCTCCACATTCAAACCTTGTATAAATCACCTTATGCGTTTCTGCTCATTAACCACTAGTTCCGGAGCAAATTTGGAGAGTCTGGTGAACTGGGTCTCATATTCCGCCATACTTGAAGTGCCTTGGCGCAGTTTGATAAATTCATCCTCTCTTTTCTCCTGAATTAATGGCGGGAGAAACTTCTCGTTAAACTCCCTAATGAAGTTAAACCAAATACGAGGAGTTTGCTCCCTATCCCACTTTGCCCTCACTACGTTCCACCAGGAACGGGCCGCACCTTCTAATTGAAAAATGGCAAAAGTCACTTGTCTCTCCTCGGTATAGTGTAACGCAGCAAATATATCCACCATTCTTTCAAACCAGTTTTCGGCAACTTCAGGATTTGGTTTCCTAAGAAATTTTGAAGGAGCGAACTTCTGGATCCATTTTAGAGCCCTATTTTCACCTAGTTCAGGGTCCCTCTGCTGGTTACCAAGCACTTGACCTTGCTGGTTAACCAATCGGGTTAGTAAATCAGTTATACGATTGATAGCCATAACTATCTGGTCCCCTCCTTCACTTCTGGGTCCTTGGTTCTGGTTTGCTACTAATCCTTGTTCCTCTTCCTAATCTTGGGTTTGCCTGGGTCCACGCCCACGGCCCTGACCACATTGTTTTCGACCCTCCATTATTGCTCACTGGGCTAGGGTTCAAGTATCATAACTAATAGTGTAGCAAGTTTTGGTATACAATAGATACTTATTCACAATCGAAAGTCAAAGAAAAATGAAGTCGAAATTACGATAAGCAAGTGAAAACACAAAACAGTTAAATGCCAATTCGAAATAAACTCAAGTCAAAGTATTATACATTCAAAGGTTCATAGCAGTCATTTACAAGCTAACAAGGCCAAAAGTATCAAGTACGAGTCTCAAAAGTACAGACACAGTCCATCCAGTCATATCATACAAAAGCCAGTGTACGTAGTCAAAAGAAAACTGTACAACCACCAAGTCAGCACATCCCGTATCCTTTCTATTTACAAAGGTTAAAATCACCCAAAATAGTAACCTAATATGTGACGGCCCTACCTTCCTCTAAGGCGAACCAAAGGGGCGGCGGACCGCCTGCCCAATTCTCGCCAGGACTACGGATCGAATCATTCACAAACCTTACCAAACGGTCCAAAGAACTTCGAAAAAACGAATCATCGGAAAATGCAAAGGATCGCGGCTGATTCAAAATCCAACCAAATTTCTTTTTATTCCTCATTCAAGCTTCGCACTCGCTCAATTTCCCCAGTGAATACAAGAAAGTTCACAAAACCATAGAAACGTACAATTTCAAATGGCTACACTTGAAACACACGATAACACGCTTATGTATACATATACATTAGAAACGTTACAAATCAAAAGGTGGTACTTGAGTAAAATACAATTAGGGTTTTCGATTACAAAAGAGCTTAACAAAAGAACATTTACACTAGCTTGACCCTTTCTTCCAAAAATCATGGTTTCAAAACATTGAACCCTGTAAGAAAAACAAAGATAACGGAATGGGGTGAGTTTACGCTCCATGAGGTACCACAAGTACAAACAATCAAAAGTCATGGAACTTCACTTCTAATCAGTGAAATACACATTCCAGATATCAAATAAAACAGTTAAACATAGTGATTCATTCAGAAAGGATACATGTGGCTCTCAGGAGCCAAATTTCCAATGCTTCACCGGTGCTTGATCAAGTAATAGTTGACACTTCGTCAACTTTCAAGTAAAGTAACCAGTCCAATAGAGCACCACTTTACACCAAATTCCGTCCACCGAACATACTCCTTGCCGGACCCGAACACCACACACAGAGCAGAGGTAGTAATACTTGAGTATACCTGAAATTCAAAGTCTCCAATACCCAAAGATTTTCCAAAAACAGACTACCGTGGCTCGTTATCTAATCGACCAGACCCTTGCCGGCTCGACTCGAGTAACTAGCCACAGGATTTGAGCTCAGAGGTCACAGAAGGGTCATTGGATACAAGCCTCCAAACGACGTCAGAACAGACACAGATTGTGACGACCCCACCTCCCCCTAAGGCGAACCAGAGGGTTCGACGGGCCGCCTGCCCAGCTCTCGCCGGGACTCAGTCGTTCACTATATTCCTCAAACAGATTACAAGATAAAACTCAAATATTACATCAAATTCTCCAAAAATATACATCCAAGTCTCCAATAATTACATGTCACAAATGCAGCGGAAACAATTCCCAACTATACATAAAATGATTCCAAATCCAAATTGTACAACATAAAGGCCATCCATTCACGTGAATAAGCACAACAAGTCCTGCCTTCGCCTTGAGCCCTGTGGAGGGGAATAAAATATTTTTGGGGTGAGCTAGAAGCTCAGCGAGTAACCAGCAAAATCATTAAGCAAATATATTTCACAATGTTGCATTTCGATCATTTCGATGATGTCATGATTCAGAGATCAAATGTTCGTTTAGTGCTCTCGTGAGCCGGTGAAATCATAGCACTTGAACACCCAACGCTCAAATAGATCATTTAACATTAACATTAACAATAAGAGGGAGCCCCTTTTTGAGCTCCGGAGCCATTTGCTCCAAGTAAACAGAGGTGGAGACGTTGGTGTCCAGCACAAGACTCCCCAAGAACTCATTGAAGCCAAAATCATATCATGAATTCACATGCAAGCACGCATGAGATGCAGTCGAGTAAATAATGCAAGAAACATTTCAGAAGAAGCTTTAACAATAGTTTGGGGTCACTCACCTCCATGGCTCAGGAACCATCCATCATATATCATTGCCTTGCTCAAATCCAAGTCTTAGATCACAACCTCAATGCAAACAAGTCCTTTCAAAATTCGGACAGCACTTCCCCTTGTCTTTCTTTACTTTTCCAGCCATCAAGGCTTTATTATTTTTCTCATTAAAACCCAAAGGTACACACACAACAACAAGTTCATCCAATAGCCATTCAGCAAGCTCCAAGTTGTACTAGTGCATGTCAAGCTAGGGAAAAGTCCGGAAATGAAAGTTAAGCTCAAAACCAGAAAAACAGGTTTTGACGTCATTTTGCGGTAATGGCATCAAAGGCGTTACGATTGTCGGATGAAGGTGCAAGATACACAGTTTCGAAGCTAAAAGATAGGGCTACAACATTACAGAAGGTCACTCAACCCAGTTTCGAGTGTAACCAGGTCAAAAATGCAAGATACCATACCAGAATCACAAAAACATATTCACAGAACGCATTCTAGCGGAAACTTCATAAAGCAAGCTATCCAAGTCCAAATCCAGAAATTCCAAAACTAGCTGAAATCTAAGATACAGGGCTAAATTTCATCAGAAGACTTGAACAACCAATTCGGAAGCAATTCCAGCCAAAACAACCAATTACTGGCGCAATTCTTACATTCGGGTAAAACCAGAATAGCAATAGTAATTTCGACTTTTCTCATTCTACACTACTTTGATTGACCTGAAATTTTTCAGGCACCTCTAGAATATCATTCCCTACAACTTTCATGTTTTAAGCCAAGGCCAATTCGGCCTCTAACTAGGAGCTACAAATTCGGGCAGAATGAAGAACATCAAACCCTAATTTTTTCCAATTTTCTTCCAAACAGCAATTGATTGAAATTAACAACTTTTTCCACCTCATAGAGTCCTTAAATATCATTTCCAATCATCATATATAACCACACAATCATATCCATATGAAAACAGAAAAATCCCCAATAATTATAAAACTTCACCAATTCAACCAAAACCAAGATATAATCCATAAAAGTGCATCTTATACCACCACCAATCATGAATTGAACATCATTAGAGGAAGGAAAGTGGTTCTTCACAACTCACCTTAGCAATACAAGAGATAGAGCAATTAGTCACCTTAGCTTTCCAAACAACTTCACAACCAAGCTCAACTCCACCAAACTAAGAGGTTTTATGGAGTAAATTCAAGTTTAATCGGTTAGAATTGAAGATTGAGTGAGATGAGAAGCTAGAAAGTTGAGAGATTTTTCTTCTTTTCCTATGAGAGAGAGCCGGCCATGAAGCATAGAAATAGGATGATTTTTGGGTCAAAATTGAGTATTAGTAAAGGTAAGAAATAATGGTCAAAGTCCAAGATTAAATCACAAGGTGACACTTGTCACCTTTTTGGTTTAAAACTTATCTTTTTGTCTCTCCAATACAAATATCTTAACACCTTGTAAAATAATATCACTTAATACAAAATTCCAACAAGTTGTAAAAAATATAATGCATTTACCGCACTAGCGGGTCCCACGTCCAAAATACGCTCTTAATTTCTCAAAAACTAACCGATACTAGAAAAATCATTTTAAAACTATCTTTGCTCATAAACTTTATCTGGGAAATTTTTCTAATAAAAAAATGTAGAAAAGGCGGGCGATTAAAAAAAAATAAACCCTAGAAAATTAGAAAATTTTCGGGTTCTCACACTTATACTTTTCGGGGCGTCACACAGATACAGATAACAGATTCAAATTCACACAGTAAACGATCACACAAGCAGGAGAACGAGTGTGATAAAGTACACACTCGTCTCATTTAGAATAAACAGAGTTCATAGTCATTCAAGTGACAGATTTTAAATACAAATAAACTAGTTAAGCAATAAATCAGGGGAGTGGTACACTCACCAGTTCAAGTAAAGATAACTTCAAAAGTTTTCTCCCAAAGAATGGCTTTGATCACCGTCACATCCTAACAACAACCAAGGTAAAACAATTATAGTTCCCCCATCCACAAACCCAAGAAACGGAATGCACAAATGAGGCTCGCCTACAAGTCATGTGCCTAGTCAAGTTAACTACTAGTGCGACGAAATAACAATGTGACGTTGGAGTAAAAAGGTAGCAGTTGGTCTTAAAAACATGAACACCCCAAAAACCTTTCGCTCAAGTCACGAGTACATCCAACTAGCTCTCGAGTGAAAATTTGGGCGGCATGCCCTTTGTATTTATCCATTTTTCAGCCATTTATGGCTCCATTATTTTCCTCAAATCAGCCCCAAAGTCACACACAAGAAATGATACCACAATAACCCTTCAACTAGGCTCAAAATCATCCAATTACAACACAAGTCTAACAATGCAACCGGAAACCAAGTTTTAAGGACAAAAGCTAAATAGCAGGTTTGACGTCTTTTGGCGTTTTGGTCACAACTGAAGCTACGTTTATCGGATTGGTATAAACTTTATATTGTTTCGAAGCTAAGACAAAGGGTTACAACTTTCATGAAGACAACTCAACCCAGTTCACAGTTGATCCAAGTCGAATTTGCAGATTACAGAACCAGAAGTTCATTGTCAGTCTGGTTATCAGCACTGGATTCAAATGGCAATAACTCAGGCTACACAATTCTGATTGAGACGTTTTTAGATGCGTTGGAAAACTAAAACATAGGGCTAAACTTTGTGCTTTGGCCAAAGGCTATTTGATATGGATCAAAGTGAAAAACAAAGCTAGAAATGTGAAAGCTCAAAACTACCCGCGGAAAAGAACATTTGGTAGTCAAGGGTATTTCAGTCATTTCACATGCTACAGTGTTCCGATTGAGTTAAAATTTTACAGGAAGCTATATAACACCATTTCCTACAATGTTCATGTTTTGACCTAAGCCTAATTCAACCTCTAACATGGACGATTGAATCTGGTCAGAAACAGGGCAGTTCAATCTTTAAAGCTGAAAATTTGATAAATTCAAGGTTTACATTCTCATTCATGTCTTGAACCACTTTCCCAACTCCCTATCCCAGTTTATAGACATCATATGCTATCTAAACAACAAGACATACAACTGAACAACTCAAACCCTAACTCAAAAATCCACCATATCCATCAAAACTACTTAAATTACCATCATTAGCCAAGAGTATAAGTTGCTATACAAACTTAAACAAGATTAAGGGAAAGAAATAGGAAGGACAGCCATAATATATAGTTTAGAGCAAGGCAAGTAGTTTAGAAAAATTTGTATTTTAAAGTGAGGGTTCTCACACTTGATGCATCAGATTTTCAAACCCTATTTGGATCGATTTGTAGTCGTATTTATTGATGACATCCTTGTTTACTCTAAAACCTGTGAGGAGCATGAGCAACATTTGAGGATCGTCTTGCAGACTCTGAGAGAACATCAATTATATGCCAAATTCAGTAAATGTGAATTTTGATTGGAGAAATCTCTTTTCTAGGGCATGTGATTTCAAAGGATGGAATCATAGTCGATCCGGCGAAAGTAAAAGCTGTCGCTGAATGGAAGCGGCCAAAAAACCCTATTAAAATTCGTAGCTTCCTAGGTACGGTAGGTTATTATTGGCAATTTATTAAGAATTTCTCGAAACTTGTCGGTCCTTTGACGGATGTAACAAAAAAGTGTGGCAACTTTGTTTGGGATACTAGATGTGAAACTAGTTTTCGAGAATTGAAGGAAAGGTTGACCATGGCACCGGTTTTGGCTTTGCCTAATGGAAAGGACAGTTTCACTGTATAGGACAGTTTTGGCTTTGCCTTTGCCTCTAGGAAGTTGAAACCCCCCGAACGAAATTATCCAACCCATGACCTAGAACTAGAAGCTATTGTCTTTGTTCTGAAAAAGCGGAAACATTATTTGTATAGGGTAACTTTTGAAGTTTATACAGATTATAAAAGCCTTAAGTATCTATTTTCTCAGAAGGAGTTGAACTTGAGGCAGTATTGATGGATGGAATTTTTAGAGGATTATGACTGTACGATTAACTACTATCCCGGAAAGGCCGATGTAGTAGCAAATGCCTTTAAATCGAAAGACTCAAGTGGTTGGATTAATGATTAAGGAGTGGACTATGCTGGAAAGAATTAGTGAGTGGAATCCTCGACTTGAACGCTAGAAGGTGATTTTCGAAAATATTACGATGAGATCCGCCCTACCAGATTGAATCAAAGAGGATTAGAGGAAAGACACTGCAATACAAAAGTGGATGGAAAAAGTGCAAAAAGAGAAATACCTGATTTCAACTTGAGTCCTGAAGGGATCTTGAGATATCGAAACCGAATGGTTGTACCGAAAGATGAAGAATTGAAAAATGAAATTTTAGATGAACCCCACCGGTCTAAATATGCGGTACATTCGGGTAGTAATAAGGTGTATCAGGATTTGAAAGGGTTATATTGGTGGGATAATATGAAAAAGGAGATTGCCCAATACGTTCATACTTGTCTCACTTGTCAACAAGTCAAAACCGAGCATCAAAAACCCTCAAACTTGTTACAACCCCTTGAGATACCTGAATGGAAGTGGGAGCATATTACGATGGACTTTGTCTCAGGTCTGCCACGGACACAAAGAGGCCATGATGCCATTTGGTGATAGTTGATAGGTTAATCAAGTCGGCCCATTTCTTGCCAATAAACATGAAGTACTCCATGGAAAAGTTGGCTCAATTGTACATGGATGAGATTGTGAGGTTGCATAGGGTACCGGTAAGCATAGTCTAGGACAGAGATCCCCAATTGGCATCTCAATTCTGGCAAAAGTTACAAAAGCTTTAGGAACCAAATTGAACCTTAGTACCACATACCATCCTCAGACAGATGGGCAATCCGAAAGAACCATGCAAACCCTTGAGGACATGTTAAGGACATGCATTCTAGATTTTGGAGGTAGTTGGGGCCAACACATGACATTGGTGGAGTGAGGACTCAGAAATCCATGTACTTAAAGCGTGAGGACTCGAAAAAAAATGAATGAATGATGAGTTTTATATTTTATCTCATTTCTTTAAATACATTTTTTATTATTATTTTATTCTATTCACCTAAATTTCTTAGACACTTTTATGATTGAGTTAATAATTTTGCACTTCTCCTACTATAAGTTTGTGTGTTACGTTTGTAGCATGTTTGAGAAGTGGGACCCACTAGTGAGGTGTGTTATAGATTTAGTGGGTAAAATGAATATTTCATGTGAGAATTTATGTGATTAAAAGTGCTAAGAGTGGATTGGAGGAAAACCATATGGATTATTTATTAGAGACAAAGGAAAGTCAAAAGGATAGGTTTACTCCTATGCCAACAAGTGTCAATCATCTAAGCTTTCTTTAACTAAGACCACTTTTGGCTTTATCTTGGAAATTTTGGCTAACATTCCTTCACTTCTTGCTTCCTCTTGGGCGAATTCTTTGAGAGAAAAAAAGAGAAAGAAAACTCCATCTTAACTTTCAATTGTTGCTTGAATCCTTGAAGTTTCATCCAAATCTTGCAAACTACTCCATAAAAAGTGACATCTAGGAGGGAATAAGATCTTTGGTGGAAAGATTTGGGAGGAACAAGCCCTTGGCAGCCTCTCTTTATAGGGTTTTAAGGTAATCATGCCTACAACCCATTTGATCTCTTTTATCTTGCTTTTGAGGAGATTTAAGGCTTGATTATGGGATATTATGTGAAAAAAATTCATGATTGGTGTAGAGAATCAAAATTTCCAGCTTTAGTTGAGCTATTAATATGTTAATATCAAGTTTACTATGAATTTTTAGCTTTGCCATGTGATTTTTCCAATTTGTACATGTTTTATTAGCTTGCTTATGGAAATTCCAGCTTGTAGAGTTGAATTTTTGTTTGATGACCAGCCTTGATATGGTGACATGTGAGCTAAATACTTGTCTATTTTGATGGCTTTATGGTCCAAAATTAGTAGCTTGTATAGCCTATAATTTGTGGTCTTGATTTGGATGGTTTGGCCATGAAATTGTGTGTTGAGTTTGGAGATAAAGTTTAGGACAAAACAGGGGTTATGCTGTCCGCATTTTGGGACAGCTTACTACCTTTGATTGTGGGCTGATTTGGTGATGTACTTGTGTAATATGCTTAGTGAACCTTTAAGCTTTGCTTATGTGTTGCATTTTGGTTGAAATGGAAGGGTTTTCATTGGGATTTTCCTCCAAATTGCTGGCTGAAGTTATGTTTGTTGACCGAGTGATAGTGCAGCCTATTACCTTGTTGTTTTTCCAACCTTTTCAAAATTGGTTTTGGCCAAAACTTGTTCCAGTGAATTTGAGTGAAAACTATGAAGGTTGGAAGGTGAAAAACCTAATGGTCTTGCTTGTGTCATGGCTGCAAGAAAAAATAAATTCTGGTTGGAATGGCAGATTTGCACTTTGCTGCCTTTTAGCCTCAAAATCTTTAGTTTTGGAAGTCTTTTGGACATAATCTTGCTGACTTTACTTGCTAAAACCTTGAATAACAAGTGTATGTGAATTGGAGTGAATATCATACTTTAAAGTGGTGAAACATCTTGTTTCTTTCACTGTTTTGCTGCTGAAAATTTCCAGCCATGAAACAAATAAGGAACTTGATGGTTATTCATGTTTCCTTGAGTCCAAAATGCTCTCATTTCATTTCAAAACCTTACTTGAGTTTTTGCCCTAAAATATACTTGGATTTTTCCTTGATTTGCACTCTAAATCTGTTCGGGTATATTGGGTTTTGAAAAGTTAACTTGGATAGGCATACGATTCATAGTCGAGCCTAAATTGTGAATTCCGTTCACTTGGCTTTGGATGTGAGGACCATAATTATTTTGCCTTGGTTGTTTTAGGATTTGTTGGTGAGCGCGAGCATAATCCAAGGATGAACTTTTAACGTTGCCCTACTTGACCGATGAGTGTACCACTTGCATGATTTGTTGTTTAAGTGCACTGCTCTGTGACTGAAAATTATGGATGTATGATTACGGTTAAGTTGTTCTGGGCAGGCCGAGTGTGTACTTTATCTCACCCGGTCTCATTTAACTGTTTGACTGTTTTATTGTCCGCTTGACATACATTACTTGTACTTGAATTGGATGTTGTTTGGATCCTAATATCCAACAATTCTTCTATGAACTTGGGCCCAAACCCTATCGGCTAGTTAATCGACTCGAGTCACCAAGGACTTGGTCGAAATAGATTGACGGGCCATAGGGATCTATCTCTGAATCTCTGAATACTATTACTTTGGAACCTGATATACTCGAGTATTACTACTACTATTTCTGTTTGGTGTTCGGACTAGGTAAGGGGTATGGTCGGTGGACGGATATCGGTGTAAAGTGGAGATCTACGGTAAATGTTTTGCTACTTTAAACGTTGACGGAGTGTCAACGGGCTTTGATCAAGCTACTGCGACTGGGACTCTAGCTCTTGAGAGCAACTGTATCCCTTTACCCGTACCACTGGACACTAGTTGTGGTGTTTAATTATTCTCTTAACAGTTGCTCATACTTGTTAAATTAAAGTTAAAACTATGTGATCTTCGACTGTATGATCTTGTGGTACCTTATTGGGCGAAAGCTCACTCCGTCATATTTGTTTTCCTTGCAGGGGCGAAGTCTTGGGAATCGTGCCTTTTGGGAAGGGTTGAGCTAGTTATAGCTTTTAGGCATTTTGTATGAGCTCCTCTATAATAGTAACCCATGTTTGTCTTTGTATAAGGTTAAACACTTTGGTATATACCTTAAGTATGAATCGCTAGTGACCCTATTGTATATAATGCTAGATTGACGATTTGAAGTAAATGGTGAGTTTTAGTACCTTTTGCAAATTTTGGGTTAGCTAGTCCTGGCGAGAGTTAAGCAGTCAGTCCGCTAACCTTTGGGGTACGCCCTAAGGGAAGGTAGGGCTATCACATAAAGAAATCTTAGATACCATGTCCACGTGGCAAAAAAGTGAGCAACTACAATAACTTTTCATGTCTTTTTATGATATAGCTTGATGTATATTGATACATGCATACCTGAATTTTCAATACCTGCACACACACACACGCACACATATAAACTTCTTTTTCACATTCCTTTCTTGCATAATTCACTCTTTAAAATAAGATATAAAATTTTACTTTCTGAATTGATACTTAGATAGACTTCTCTTTTTATTCTTCTACATTACTCATCAGTTATTTATGTTTCTACTTCATTTGCTCTCTCAATTGATACTTAGATAGACTTTCCTTTTATTCTTCTTCATTACTCATTAATTATTTATGTTTCTACTTCATACCCTTAGTTTTTACTAATACATAATACACATTTATAGATATGTTTCTACTTCTTGCCCTCTTTTGGAAGATCAAAAGAAGATAGTTGAGTTTAATGAACCCAAATCCATGTACTTAAAGAAATCTTAGCTAGCATGTTCACGTGGCAAAAAAGTGAGCAACTACAATAACTTTTCATGTCTTTTTATGATATAGCTTGATGTACATTGATACGTGTATATTTGAATTTTCAATACATACACACACACACACACATACATACAGACTTCTTTTTCACATTCTTTTCTTGCATAATTTACTCTTAAAAATAAGATATAAAATTTTACTCTCTCAATTGATACTTAGATAGACTTCCCTTTTACTCTTCTCCATTAATCATTAATTATTTATGTTTCTACTTCATTTACTCTCTCAATTGATACTTAGATAGACTTTCCTTTTATTCTTCTCCATTACTCATTAATTATTTATGATTCTACTTCTTACCCTTAGTTTATACTAATACATAAATACACATTTATTAATATGTTTCTACTTCCCTCTTTTGGAAGAGCAAAAGAGGATATTTGAGTTTAATGAACCCAAATCAATGTACTTAAAGAAATCTTAGGTAGCATGTCCACGTGGCAAAAAAGTGAGCAACTACAATAACTTTCCATGTCTTTTTATGAAATAACTTGATGTATATTGATACATGTATACCTGAATTTTCAATAAATACACACACACACACACAGACACATACATATAGACTTCTTTTTCACATTCCTTTCCTGCATAATTCACTCTTTAAAAGAAGATATAAAATTTTAGTCTCTCAATTGATACTTAGATAGACTTTCCTTTTATTCGTCTCCATTACTCATTAATTATTTATGTTTCTACTATATACCCTTAATTTTTACTAATATGTAAATATTCATTTATAAATATGTTTCTATTTCGTGCCCTCTTTTGAAAGAGCAAAAGAGGATATTTGAATTTAGTGAACCCAAATCCATGTACTTAAAAGAAATCTTAGGTAGCATGTCCACGTGGCAAAAAAGTGAGCAACTACAATAACTTTCCGTGTCTTTTTATGATATAGCTTGATGTATATTGATACATCTATCCCTGAATTTTCAATACATGCACACACACACACGCACACATTTAAACTTCTTTTTCCCATTCCTTTCTTTTATAATTCACTCTTTAAAATAAGATATAAAATTTTACTCTCTCAATTGATACTTAGATAGACTTCCCTTTTACTCTTCTCCATTAATCATTAATTATTTATGTTTCTACTTCATTTACTCTCTCAATTGATACTTAGATAGACTTTCCTTTTATTCTTCTCCATTACTCATTAATTATTTATGATTCTACTTCTTACCCTTAGTTTATACTAATACATAAATACACATTTATTAATATGTTTCTACTTCCCTCTTTTGGAAGAGCAAAAGAGGATATTTGAGTTTAATGAACCCAAATCAATGTACTTAAAGAAATCTTTGGTGGCATGTCCACGTGGCAAAAAAGTGAGCAACTACAATAACTTTCCATGTCTTTTTATGATTTAGCTTGATGTATATTGATACATGTATACCTGAATTTTCAATACATGCACACACACACGAACACATTTAAACTTCTTTTTCCCATTCCTTTCTTTTATAATTCAGTCTTTAAAATAAGATATAAAATTTTGCTCTCTCAATTGATACTTAGATAGACTTCCCTTTTATTCTTCTCCATTAATCATTAATTATTTATATTTCGACTTCATTTACTCTCTCAATTGATACTTAGATAGACTTTCCTTTTATTCTTCTCCATTACTCATTAATTATTTATGTTTCTACTTCATACCCTTAGTTTTTACTAATACATAAATACACATTTATAGATATGTTTCTACTTCATGCCCTCTTTTGGATGAGCAAAAGAGGATATTTGAGTTTAATGAACCCAAATCCATGTACTTAAAAAAATCTTAGCTAAAATGTCCACATGGCAAAAAATGAGCAACTACAATAACTTTCCCTACCTTTTTATTAAATAACTTGATGTATATTGATACATGTATACCTAAATTTTCAATAACATACACACACACACACACACATACATGTGGACTTCTTTTTCACATTTCTTTCTTGCATAATTCACTCTTTAAAATAAGATATAAAATTTCACTCTCTCAATTGATACTTAGATAGACTTCACTTGTATTCTTCTCCATTACTCATTAATTATTTATGTTTCTACTTCATACCCTTGGTTTTTACTAATACGTAAATACAAATATATAGATAAACATAGTCTATTGCCCAAAATTATGTCATATATGCCAACTTCATTTTAACTTTTTAACTTATGTGTATTACTTTTTTAAAAGAAATAAATCTTTATTCCCTCAATTCAATCTCACCATAGATACATTTTCCTTTTATTGTTCGGCACAAGCACAATCTTTCTAGGTTTTATATGTCACTTTGGTCTAACATAAGCAAAGTATTTTCTTCTTTGAGATAAACTGTAATTTGAAAAAAAAAATTCCTTGTTTCCTTCTTTTTTTGGTTTTCATCCTTATGACTTATGATGCTGAGATAGGTACCACATTTTAGTGTTCTTGTTTGTTGATCTAATTTTATTTTTTTTTCTAGTGTATTGGAGACTGAACTAGTACAAGTTGACATAGACTTTAGCTATTTCAATGTTCAAGCAACTTGTACTATGCTCGAATCTGACACAACCCAAATTTATTTAGCACCATGTTTGGTATTCAACAGAAATTTTACTCAAGATAGATACAATTTTGTTTCCACATTAATTCCAAGTTTTTCGAGGAGACAAATACAGCCTTAGTCAAATTTGAAACTAGGTGTAGACTTAAATGCTCATATGTATCCTAAAATGTTTATGAAGTTCCTTTTTGGTTTTTTTAATTTGCAGTGGCAGATAAAAGCAAAAAATATATTAACCCACAAATGGATTCAATTTGATTTATATTACATGAAACTCGTTACTCTTCATTTAAAAAGAAAGAAAAGTGGTATTGAAAAAAAATCAAGCCAGATAAGAGCAAGCATGGATCTTATTCAAAATGTAGAGGATTATTCCCCCTTCCATAACTTGATTGGCTAGATAAGAGAGTACATGAGCAAGGATTAGGAATATAGACTATGGCGCACATGGCGTGAAGGAAATCAATGCACCGACTATTTGGCTAAGAGCAGCATCAGCAATGAATCATGATTGCAGGTGGTTAGAGAACCTCCAATTGAACTTAGAGAATTACTTGGAGCTGACATATCAGGGGTTGCTACCCCACGTTTGGTAACCAATTAGAGGATGAACCTCTCACCTTTTGTAGTAAAAAAAAATTAAGCTGTAAAAAATATATTTAATTGTTTAGATTCATAAACTAAGAAATATACAAAATAGGGTAAAGTCTTAAATTTTAGACTAAAACTTGAGACTAAATACTAGTATATTCCAATTGATAAAATTGATCCTACTTTTTAACAAAGGACAACTGTAGAAAGAAATGTCAGGTGTAGTTGTAGCTGAATGTTAAATTCATCAAAAGACAAAGTAAGAGACAACTGTCAAGAAATGTGAAAGCTTCACACCAAATGTCATCGGATATCTGAAATTCATAACAAGTGTCAATAAATGCCAAAGCTACCGCACATGTGTCAAAAGATTCATGATTTGTAACGCATACCACCGAAAGATGCAAACTTGAATACTACCTTATCTTTGCTAGACATGTCTATATATTAGTTCTATTTCTAGGTCTGGCTCAACCAGAAATTCAGAACCGTCTTTTGCAATATTACTTCTGATCATCATGTTTTCTCTAATTCTTTTGCTCATGATGTCCCTCCTCATCATGGTCATCATGAAGAAAGGCAAATTTTTGGGGAATGCAAAAAAGAACAGTAAGCATTCCTCTCCCAAACTTCCCCCAGGCCCCTCTCCATGGCCTATTGTCGGAAGCTTACTTGAGCTATACAGAAACCTTCCACCATTCCAATGGATTGATGGCATCATGAAAAAATTGGAAACTGATATTGCGTGCTTCCGGCTAGGCAGTGTTCATGTTATTGTTGTGAATTCTCCAGAGCTAGCTAGGGATTTCTTACACAATCACAATGCAGTATTTGCCTCTAGACCTATTACCATGGCTACCCAGCATTCCAGCCGTGGATATCTCAGCATGGCGGTTTCTCCATTGGGTCCTCAATGGAAGAAAATGCGGAAAATGTACACCACTCATCTAATAACGCCTTCAAGACTTCGATGGCTACTTGAGAAGAGAAATCAAGAAGCTGACAACTATGTTTCCTTCATTTTTAACCAGTGCAACAAATCTTCTTCTTCTGATGGCTCAGTCATCAATGTAAGAACTGCCCTTCGTCACTATGTTTCAAATGTCATTAAGAGAATCATTTTTAGCAAAAGATATTTTGGGGAAGGTGGAAAAGATGGAGGCCCAGGGAAAGAGGAAGAAGAGCATGTTGAAATAGTTTTTAAACTCTTGAAGTACATGTTTGCCTTTGGTGTATCTGATTATCTGCCATGGTTGAGAGTGTTAGATATACAGGGTCATGAGAAAAGTGTCAAGAAGGCTATGAGAATTTTGAACAAGCACCATGACCCCATCATAGAGGAAAGAATCAGGCTATGGAGAGATGGGAAAAAGAAAGAGCGCGAAGATCTACTCGATGTTATGATAACATTGAAGGATGAGACAGAAAAATCATTGTTATCAGAAGAAGAGATCAAAGCTCAGTGCATTGTAAGCACTTAATTGGATGGATTATAACCAGAAGTTCTAGTCTAAATCATTACGTGAAGGATTTGACATGATTAACTTAGAATTTTATTGGAAATTAATTAAATTAGTCTGTTCATTTTTAGAGTTTGTATTTGAAGTCTTCTATTTGAGAGTTGCATTCTAATTTTTGTTAGTATTACTCTTACTATCTATTAACTCAAATGTCACATTGTAGGAGGTGTTCTTTGGGATGGACAGTCCAACAACTTCAGTTGAGTGGGCATTGGCAGAAATGATTAACAAACCTGAGCTACTACAAAAAGCTGTGGATGAGATCGATAAAGTGGTCGGAAAGGAAAGACTGATTCAAGAATACGATGTTCCGCAGTTAAACTATGTTAAAGCTTGTGTTAAGGAAGCTTTTCGGCTCCATCCTGTTACTTTCTTTAATCTTCCACATGTTTCAACTGCGGATGCAATTGTTGGTGGCTACTTTATCCCGGAGGGCAGCCATATTTTGTTGGGCCGCTATGGTCTAGGTCGAAACCCTAAAGTTTGGGGAAACCCTTTGGAGTTTAAGCCTGAACGTCATTTTGATTGTGATAAATCATCTAAAGTGGAGCTGATAGATCCAGAGTTGAGAATGATTTCCTTTGGTTCTGGAAAGCGTGCTTGTGCGGGGATTGCACTTGGTACACCTTTAAGTGTGATGGCATTAGGGAGGATTGTCCAGGCATTTACTTGGAGTGTGCCCAAAACTTTAGAAAAAATTGATTTGTCTGAAGTTCCAAATGGTTTGGAGTTGGCTAAACCACTACATGCATATGCAAAGCCGCGATTACCATCCACCATGTATCCTATCATGCTAAATGGGTTTTAAATGCTAGCAGTAAATGTGAAACATCTCAACCTATTTGTATGGAGTACTCAAGTCTAGATTGAAATTATCTTATAATAGTATTTCATATATGTGAAATAGTGAATTTATGAGTGAAATTAATACCCACCATATAAGTTTTATTTACACACAAAAATGTCATGAAATAAATGCAAAATCTACACCTCAAAATTTAAAGATTTATGTCTAGAACTTACAAAAAATAACATAGACAAGTACCTTTTTAGGTTGATCAATATATGCTATAAAGTTGCTCTTAAAATTTCTTAGTTAAATTTGCTTCATTTCAGGTAGAATATCTAGTTAAATTAGTCTTTAGTCTGTAAATATACAATAAAATTTGCATGTACCTAAGCCTCTTCCATCTTTTTTAATATATACATATAGGTCTAGGTTGGTCTAGGTTTTGGTCTGGGTATGGGCATAGATTTTACAAGACCAAACCCTATCCAAATGTATGATTCGTTCACAGCATATAAATCTAGGTGGGGTCAATATTTGAAAAATTAAAGACAAATTCATAAAAATATGATAGGTCTAGATTAGGTCTAGATAATACTCGATCCATTTACCAGCTGTTAACATGTCTAGTAATTGATCCAAAACCATTGATAAAATTCCATGTAGACATAGATAGACATTATTGCGTAAGTTCATACTGAATATTGACATTAGCCTTTATTGAATATTGATGTAATCAATTTTCATCCCTTATTACAATAGTTTCCAATCGATTCCAAGGATTACAATTAGGCATACATGAAAGAACACTAATTTAATCTTGATGCTGTAGACTCAATTAAAGTAGGCTTTTACTTTCATGAAAAAAATGAAGTCCCTTCAATTTACTTTAACAGTTAAAGCAAGTTTTATTTCAATTGCTATTCAAATCCTTATAATTAAATTGCAAAATGAAAAAATCTGTATAGATTAGTTGTTTTTCAAGGTATTTTTCAAAAACCACACTACTGTAAAATTGCATATAAAAACTTTTCTTGTAGATGTATTTTGAGGATGTTATTAAAATTTAAAAATTTATTGGGTAGTTTAAAAAATTTTTAGAACTTCCCACCACAACCACCCACTACCCTCTTCCCCTCCACCAATACCACCAGCCACCACCCTCCCCTTCCCTTCCCCTTATCCTCTTCTCCCTCCCTTCCCCCCTTTCCCTCAATCCCCCCCTTCCCCCGTACCCTCTAGAATAGTTTCTTCCCTCCCTTCTCTTTTCTTGCAACCCTCCACTCCATCTTGTGACCAAATTTGGTTAAGGAAGATAGAGAAGGAGGTGCAAGGAAGGGGAAGAGAGGGTTCCAAGAGGTTCATGGGAAGGGGAGGGAAGGGAAGGAGAGGAAGCAAGGGGAAAGGAGAGGGAAATCAAGGGTTGGGGAGGTAGAAGAAGGAGTTGTGAGATGGTGACCGGAGTTAGGGAAGGAGGTAGGAGGTGGTTGATGGTAGTGGGAGGTACGATAATGAGGGGGTTGTGGTAGAGCAAGAAAGGTAGAAGTGGTAGTATTTTATTATTATTTTTTTCATATTTTAAGTGTATTTGGCTATTTTTGAAGTGTGTTACTGTAGTATTACATTTGAAAAATTGTATTTAGGAAAAACTTTGAATCCAAAAAAAATGATAGAATAGAATTATATTATACATGCACACATTTGGATACATAAATAGTATTACACACAGAGACGTACATATATATACAGACACACAATACATACATCTCTACATACACAAACTTTTACCTAGATTATAGTTAGATTCAAATATATGATAACTTTTTTAACTTTCCTTTCTTGTAATTTTTTAATCTTTATAATACGGTATCAAACTTTAGGCTTTCAATTCATTCAAATTATAGAAACATCCCTTTTATTCCCCTTCATTAATTATTAAATACATATTTTTCTAGTTCACACCCTTAGTTTTTATTAATATAAACATATATATACATAGATAAACATATACACATATACATAGATAATAAACATAGTCCATTGCCTAAAACTATCTCATATATATATATATATATATATATATATGTATGTATGTATATATAACAACTTCACTTTCACTTTCCTTTCTTATATTGTTAGTAAGTATTAAAACTTTATTCTCTCAATCCATGCTAAACACCATAGATACATTTTCCTAGTGCTGTTATCCATCTTCATTTATTCCTCAATTTAGACAACTTTCCCCCTTTATTCTCCTCTATTAATTATTAAAACACACAATCCAAACTAAGTGACCATATAAATATACACACTCATAAATTGTAATATTTTTTCCAAATTAATTATATTTTTCTAAAAAACTAACACCTAAGCCTCCTCCTATCAAACCTATTAGCAAAACCAATCATTAAAATTTTAACTTTCTAGCTCATGTTCTTAGTTTCTACTTTCTACTCGTAGTAGTCCCAAAATTTTAGCCTTCTTTTTTTTTTAATGAAATGCAATTCCATTCCCTTAGTTCCCTAATTTTTATTCTCATTCTTTTTAATGAATAATTCTATACTCACACACATACAAATACACTCGTATACATATAGACATATGTACATATAAATACGTGAATACATGTCATAGATACACACAATACAAAACAATGCTCACATATAAGACAACTTCTTTACATTTTCCTTTCTTATTTTTTTTTACGCTTTCAAATATGTAATAAGACTTTATTCACTCAATTCATACTCACCATAGTTACATTTTAATTTTTTTCCTTATTAGATTCATGACTTGTAACATATGAAATATTGCACACTATATACATTCCCTTTTCCTGGACATATGCATTTTAGTTGTCTGTCTACTCTCTAGCTCAACAAGAAATTTAGAACGATCATCAGCAAACTCGTTTTTCATTATCATAATTAACTTATCTAATCCTTCGGTTCATCTTGTCCTTTCTCATCATGATCATCATGAAGAAATTTTAGGAAATGCATATCAAAAAATTGAGCATCTCACACCTACACAACCCCAAGCCCCTCTTCGTGGCCTATTGTTGGAAGTCTCCCTAAATTATACACTAACACGCCACCAATATGTACTTACCCAAAGAAAAATGAAAACCACCAATATGTAAAACCATGATTATGCCACCCAAAACATACCTGACTAAACAATGTTGTAAGTGCCAAAAAATCTCAGATTTATTTGTGTAATAGTATAAGCATTATTGTTTCATCATTATTCATTTTTAAGGTAAGAATTCAATACATTTTCACAATGAAAGTTGTATTTAGTACTAGGACAAAAATCCATTAAACATGGACCATAAGACTTCCATTTTACACATAATTTTGTGCATGTAGCATTTTTTTGTTTTTTAAATCATAGGTATCCATTTTACAAATTAATAAAACTGTAGACCATTACATGTTCATATGTATATATATAAATATATAAATGTAGGTAATAGTATATACATGCTATATTTACGTATGCATGCAATTATAATGTCCTTTCTCTCACTTTCTCTCTCTAGGATTTTCTAGGGTTTGGCTCATGTGTCCAAGATAGTAGCCGACAGCCCGCTTGATCTTCTACATGGGAGTGGCAAATCTCGCCAAGAGGTGCTGTTGATCTCCAAACCTCTTAGGAGTTCTTTGTTTGGGTGATTTGCTTTTAGTAGACCTCCTATGGATGTGATTTGAAAGTTCTTTTTTTCTTTAGGGTTGAAGGGTGAGTGTTTCATTGGTTCGTTCAAAGCTCACCGATGACCATATCTAAATGGACCTTGGATTTTAAAGCTTCTCACGAATCATCTGTGATGCCTATTAGGGTTTGTTTTCCTGAACTTCCTATTCCATTTTTTCAATCATGAGTATGTTGTCAAATTGGCTTTTGTGTCGAGATATCCTTTGGAGGTGGATTCTGCTACATGTGATTTGAAATGTCCTCCAGTTCAAGAGTATTGGTGGAATTGATGTTGCTAAGGCTTCAGTAAAGTATATTTGGTTTGGGGATGATGATTATAGGTTTTGGCTGCATGTTGAATATGAGAATTGGTCGTCATCTTGTGCTTATTGTTCATGGATAGGCCACGATGATGGTGAATGCTTCAAGAAAAATCCATCTTTGCACCTTGTTATGCTTGCTCTATCAGTCCAACATGTTCCAAAACCTCTGCAGTAGGTTTACATTCCCAAAGTTTCAGGTGATTAGGGTAAGGAGAAGATTGATGACCAAGCTACTCAAGATATATAAGTATTCGTCAATTGATTTGGTTCGCACTTTAAGTCCTTTAATAATTCATGAGTTGGTTAATAATACTTTTAATATTGCAAGTCTCTCAATTCTCAAGATATTATTCATCATGTTCATGTTCAGGCTTCTAATTGAGAGGTGATTGACGTCAGTCGTTCTAATTCAAAAGCAAGTCAAAATTTGGAGTAAGCGACAGTGCAGGTTGGTATGGGATGCAAGTCCAATAGGGTTTGGCATTGCTCAAACGTTCCAAATAGGAAAAGGGTCAAGGTTTGCAGTTTGTTGAAGGCACTTTTACATACCTTGAATTCGATGATAAGGAGGTGATTGCTATCTCCCATTTATTTATGGTATGTTACAGCAGATGTTCAAGAGGGTAAGTTAATGTTGAAAGAATTAGGTTTTAAACATCAGCTTATCAAAAAGATTTGGATTGAAGTTGAGGGTGATAATGCACCTAGGTAGAGTGCGCTTGATCTAAGCTATGCTGAACAAGAATTTTAGCAATTTTTGGGGGGCTATTCAAAATCAGACATCATTGGTGACCAATATTACTATATTGGAAGATGATGATCTGTTGGAAAATGGGGTGAAGCCAAGAAAACATGTTCGAATACGTTCATCTAATCTCTAACATCTAAAGATCAATTGATTTCTTTTGGCAAATTATTGAATCATCATTTCCCTGCATCAGATATGCAAGTAATGGACAGTATAAGAGAGCATACCCTTACACTTGATGATCAATTGCATATTTTTCCTCCAACAATAGCTCAAAATACTGATCAGTCATGTCATAATACAAGAAGTAAGCCAAAAGCCAAAAAATGGCAATAATGTTAGGAAAAATCAGTTTCCAAGTGGCCAAAAAAAGATGGGGCATACACTCCATTTGGAATTGAAAAATAGGTCATGAAGATTGCTGCAATTTGATTAATGTTATTTCTCATGATCCTATTTGTTATCTTTAGTTTCTTTTTAGGTTTGGCCCCTGGCTTTAAAAAAAAATGTACATGCATATAATATATATGTGTGTGTGTAAATGTGTGTATTTTTTCAGTAATATATATGTGTGTGTATTTTTATAGTAATAACATTTACAAGTACCATTCAGACCCATTTTAGTTGTATAGTTCTAAGTTGCTTATCTTAGATGTGTAGCATCTAATTTGGATATTTTGCTTTGTGCATAGTAACTTGGTGCTACTTGTGACGTTGTTATTGCTATATCTATAAAAGCTAATAGTTTACATAAGAAATAATACAAAAAAGATGTTATTCTCTAATGCTATTTCATTCATTTTATTCCATTTTCTTAATCCTATGTTTTTTTATTACGTCATTCTAAAACCTTTTCCTAATTGATAGCACGATCCTTTTGAAGATTTCCTTCTTTAGGTGGCGATTGCTGCGAAGGTGGCTTCCTTTGGACGATCTCCTTCCACAAAGAGGGTTGGGCTTAGCATCGAGGTGCTATTGCTGTGGTCAGGCGACGGAAACGGGAAACCATCGTTTTGTTTTAGGGCCAATAGCAGCTAATGTTTCGCGGCACTTCTCTTACATATTTAGGCTGACGGACCAGGGTAGTGGGGTTACGGCGAGACTTGCCAGCTGGTTCTTCTCACATTGGTTTGTGTCATAGAATCATATTCATGTCATTCTACCACTGTTGATTTTGTGGTTCATTTGGAAATCCCGTAATAAGGCCCGCTTTGAGGGGACGAGTATGTCATCTGATCAAATAATTCACTAGGTTTGTAATGTTGTTGATCAGTTGGGTATGGGTGGATTACTGAAGATGCAGAACTTTCAAGGGGATCTACAATAAAAAGTTCTTCATATACACTGTTATAATAAAATATTTTAAAAATACCCCCAAAAATAGCTAATCCAAAGGGAACCTATATTTTGTATAATGTACTCCTGCATTATTCCATTGAATCTAACTCAATATTTTAGCTTATTGTATATTCAGTTATTTACAAACAATATATTTTTGGTCATTGCTAAGATTGGGAAATATATTTGTAAAGCATGGATGAAATGAATAGAGCCAAAAAAAATCTGAGATACACTATTGTTGTCCATATAGAAAAATTATAAATTAGAAAGTTAAATTGTAAATTATAGAACAATCACAATTTCTGTTGTTTTTACTCATTCTTCAAGGCACTTAAATGGTAAATTTCACTTTTTTCTTTTTCTTTATATAATTGTTATGGTTATTTTTAAATTCCTATAATTACTTAATGGCTATCAATATAAATTTATATAGTATGTAAGAACGTTAAGTTAATGTAGTTGACATCAATTTTCACCTTATCATATTTTCATTTCATTCAATAATTGGCCAATTTTAATATTAGGAAAGAAATTTGTGTTATATGCATGAGCAAAAGAAAGCCAAAAAATGCAAAATAATGCAAAGAAAGCAACTAGATTGGGATTTATTTGACGGGACAAAAGATCAAAAATTTCCCTATATAATTGCATTCTTATATATTAAAATAATACATCTAGATTAAAAGATAAACATCCAAATTTATATATGCAACTTATAATTGTTTGAGGTTTTGTTCTCATTTACATTTAGGAGCTCTAAACATTTGTTGTTTAATACTAAATAATGTACATCCATAATAATTCACTATGATAGAGGTTGATTTAAAATAATTTATAATCCATCTTTTAAGTTTAAGATTGTCAAGAAGCATAAAGCCATGCATCAAAATGTGTCATTCCCACAAATGGATTCAAATTGATTTTTTAACCCAAAGTTGTTACTTTTGATTTAGAAACTTGAGACTACTAAATATGAAATCTTGCAAACAAATGATCCTACATTTTTCAAAGGAAAGCATTAAATAGGCAAGTTAGCTATAGCTGTAGCTCAACTTTAAATAACAAATGTCAAAGTATATGGACCAAGTATCAACTAATTTTGAAGATTGATAACAAATGTCATCAAACTAAAGCAAACATAATGCCTTAAAACATTTCAAAGATGCATATATAATTCTGTAAAAAAAAAAAATGTTTGTTCACTTTTGGTTTTACATTTTATAAAGCAGTCTACTCCCCTTTGATATAACCTTCTCCCTGCTTTGTTGTTCTTTTGAGGGCGTTGAAGGAGACGAAATTCAGCGTAAAGATTGGTATGGAGATTAGAGTGCTTAATCTCTTTTTTTGGTACATTTTTCTTATGTTGACTTTTTGTCTTTGAATTTTACTTTAAGTCAATAATTTTGTAACATTTTAATTAGGAGATTTTCATTGCTTTGTTGCATTAGTTTTTCATAAAGCAAATAGATGAGGTTTTTGTATCATTTTAATTTTTATTTGGTGTTGAGTTAGAATGCGTTCGATTGGATGGTTACTCTGCATTTCTGATTCATTGAATCGACTCACTATGATTGTTCAAGTATGATGCAGAAGATGGCTGTGTTGATGGGCTAGATCTAGGTAACTTAAGGGAAATGAAGGCTATAATGGGGGGAATGTTGGAGATAATGAATCTGATTCTGCAAGTGATTCTAAGCTAGATTCTCCATTAGTATTCAAGAGTCGTTCTAAAAGACAAAGGAGGTAATTAGTGGTTGAGAATGATATGAGCTCTAAACTTGTTGATCCTGATCTTTTCAAGAATCAAGCATACTTGGTTGACAAGCGCGCTTATGGAGGCACCTCTGTATTTAATGCAAAGCACAAGACAAATATGCAAGGAGTGGTTCACAGGACTCAAATCTTGACAAAATCATAAATGGTCACCGAGGGAAGGAAGCTGGAAATGACTGTTGATGTGATGACCCCACCTCTGCCCTAGGACGTACCCTAAGGTTTAGCGGGTCGCCTGCCTAACTCTTGCCAGGACTCACTCACATAATCTTAAAAGATGAGTTATAACTTCAAGAGTAAGGAGCGCATCAGTTTCCAAACTTAAAATATAGATACACACTTGGTCATCTCAAATATCCATACATACTCAAAATATGGCAAAAGATTAATTTATAGTTGAAATCCAAACCCTAGACGAGCACTAGCGCTATTAGAATTACAAAGTCAAAAGATCTAGACAAAATCCATCCGGTCCCAGTTACTCGCACATGCTTACATCTCCTGTAACAAAAACAAAACTAATAGAATGAGTCATAACTCAGTGAGCTTCAAAATAAAATATGCAAACAAAGTATCAATCCCAAAGCAAGTAATAAAGCGATGACTAAACAAATCAATAATAGGTAAGCAGGAACAAGTAGCACATTCAGATGGAAGGATACTTTTCTCCCACATTGGCCACTTAACTCGTAACCGTTGACACTCCGTCAACCTTGGAATACACTATCAAGTCCAGTAGATCACCACTTCACACTATCTCCGACCATCGATCATCTCCCTTACAGGGCATGCACGCCAATCAAGTACAAATGGCGTAATACTCGAGTATACCAAGGCTAATAACAAGATACAAGATCCATGGTTCATCGATCCTCGATCAAACCCTTGCTGGCTCGATTTGACCAACTAGCCGATAGGGATGGGATCCCAAAGCAAGTATAGTCGGTGAGATGACAACTCCAATCGAATTTCAAGTCATGCACAAATATAACGGTTCACAAGTAAACAAGTCGACAAGAATTCAAGCAAGTTAGGTCCAGTGCAATAAAGTACATACTCGCCTTTTCAATATCAAATCAAGATATGTAGTAAAAAGTCACATAGTCCAAATCATGCAGTTGAATACTCACCAAATGAATTACTGCTTGTCAACGTCAAGCTCAAACCCTATACCCTGGTCACTCTCGATATCTATGAGTAATATTATATAGCAAGTTGCAATCAAACAGCATTTCAAAATGCCCAACTTTTCTTGTCAATATCAAAGGAAAATTCATGTAAATGTAACCCATAAGGCTTAGCAAGACATATGTGAGGTATGCTCACAACTTTGGAAGAAAAGCAATTAGAACTTTCAAATTTAAAACCGGATATAAGCTTATAGAAAAACTTGCTTGAAGTAATTATTACTTCCCTCCTTGTGAAAATGCATGATTTTGGCACAAAAATCCAGCTTATGACACAAACAAGGCGGATTCAAACAACTTTAAGCAAGGCGAGTCCAAACCATCCTAAATTCACACCACAACCCTCATTTTTACTCACCTACGCTACAAGAAGGAAAACGGGCAGCATCTCCCCTGTTTTGCCTTAACTTTTCCATCCAATTTCAAAGCCAAATTTCATAGCACAACTACCCAGTCCACAAGTTGTAAGGTAAAAGGGGTTCTTATACTAGGCCACAAAACTAACTACTTTAGGCATATCCTTGGCACATATTCATCATATACTCAAGCTGAAAAATTAAACCCTAGGCTGGAAATTTACAACTAAAGCTGAAAGATCCTATTTTGAAGCTAAAATTTCATACTAAAGTTAGAAATTCCCATGTTAAGACTAAAAGGGTATATCAAAGCTGAAAGTAGCATCCCAAAGCTTGAAATTACATAGCAAAGCTGGAAAATAACAAACTACTACACAAAACTACAAAATCTTCCATACCACATACTACAAACAAGCCATAATCTCATTCAAATGCAAGATTAAAGAGAAAGAGTAGTTCCTTGCCAAGAGTACCTTCAAACCTTAAGATGAATAGCAAAATACAGCTTTCTTTTCCCAAAAAACACTCCACACCAAGGTCCTTCCTTCCTTGTTGCAACCTCCTATGGATTGGTTTAGGGTTTGAGGTTGATTTTCCCACAAAATCAAATTAGGAATCAAAATGAAATTTGAAGGAGTTTTTTCTCTTTTCTCTCTTCTCTCTCTTGGCCAAGAAGGAAAACAAATGAAGAGAGTTTTGTTCCACTAGATGATAAAGATGGAAGAAAGGTCTTGGTAAAAAATGACCTTGATTGCCAACACTTGGCATCCAACCATTTCTCTTCTTTTTTTCTTTTCCTCTATCTTTTCTTTCCTTAAATTCGGCCAACCTAGGGGCAAAGAAGGAAATAAAAAATAAAGAAAGAAAAGTCTTGGTCAAGTGATGGCTTTAACCGGTGATAAGTGGCGCAAGTTGGTTCAAGCCTATCTCTTTGTCTCTCTTGTGTTTTTAATTTATGTTTCACTAATTCACTCTTAACACTTTTACTCACATAATTTCTCTTACTTAACACCCGTTCTTATCCACCAAATTTAGTGCATACACCTCACCAATTGATCACACTATTACACTGCAATACAAACCCTAGCATGCACCAACTATAAAAGTAAAAATAAAAACTCTCGACTCTATCGTTAAAAATAGTTACAAAAATTAAGGCGAGTAAATTAGTATTAAGGAAACTATAAATTAACTATCAAAAATAAGGAAAATTATAAGAAAATATAAAAGAATTTTCAAGTCCCCACAGTTGATTCGAAGGAGTTGATAGACAATGTGTAGTTTGGCACAGTTGGAACCAGCCGACTACAGGTTACGGAATGACTCATTTTGTCATAAAATTGAAGAGGTTAAAGCATACTTTGGAAGCATGGAATAGGGAGACTTTTGGGAATGTTTTCGACAATGTAGGTAAAGCTGAAGAAGATGTTAAATAGAAGGAGTTACAGCTAGAGAGGGAGGAAACTAGTGAAGCGTGCCTGCAATGGAGCCAAGCACATGCTTCTCTTCTGAAACACTTGGCGGATGAAGAGACTTTTTGGCAGCAGAAAGCTAGAGTTAAGTGGTTAAGGAGGGAGATGCAAACACAAGATATTTCCACTCTTCTCTGTTGGACAAGAGATCACAGCTTACTATTAGAAGAATTAAAAGCCTGAATGGAAACTACATTATGGGTGATGACAACATTGGTACTGCGGTTGTGGATTTTTTCAAGTCCTTGTTAGCAGAGCCATCGTTAGTAAACAACCTGGCAGCTACGGAGTTGCTGAATCTGATTCTGCACTTATAACTTCTCAACAAAATAGCCAGCTTCTAAAGGAGGTCACTCTTACGGAAGCTAAAAGAGCAGTGTTTGACCTTGATGGTAATAGTACAGCTGGTTGTGACAGGTTTGCGGGTTGCTTTTACACTCATTGCAGGGATATAATTGCAAATGACGTTCTTCAAGCTGCTCAAGAATTTTTGTGTTGTCTTTCGCTCCCTAAGGGCATTGCAAGCACTTTGGTGATACTAATCCCAAACAAGGAATCTCCAACGACATTTGCAGATTTCAGGCGAATCAGTCTGCGCACATTCATTAGCAAGGTGTTTACTAAAATTCTTTGTAATCGGTTAAAAAATGTTTTGCCCACTCTCGTCTCTCTAGAGTAGTTGACATTTGTCAATGGTAGAGAGATCTCGAATAACATCTTGCTTGCACAGGATGGTTAATTCGATTGATAAGCAGGTTTGGGGGCACAACGTTATATTCAAGCTTGACATAATGAAGGCGTTCGACTATGTCTCATGGGCTTTTTTGTCGATTTTGATGGATCGGTTTGGTTTTCATCCTCGTTTTATCTCCTTGATCATAAACAACCTATCCTCTGCTTGGTTCTCAATCCCTGTCAACTTTTTCCAGGCGAACCGTGGCTTGAAGCAAGGGGATCCTCTTTCTCCTTTTCTATTCATATTAGTGTCAGAGGTGCTGAGCCGGGGCTTGAAGAACTTGATCTATGTGGGATCATTGTAGCCGTTCGCATTGGGCCATGGTTGCATGCCAGTATCACACCTAACTTTCACTGATGATATTGTTAGTTTTTGTAGGGGAGATAGTCATTCAGTGAAGGCCTTAATGGATTTTTTGGAACTATACCAGAGTGGTTCGGGCCAGAAGATAAATAAGGAAAAGAGTTTTTGTGTGATGTCTTGCAAATGCCCAACGGCTAGGAAGCGGTTGATAGCTCGATGGACGGAGCTTCAGCAGAAAGATCTTCCCTTTGTTTACTTAGGGAGCAAACTTTTCAAAGGTAAAGGTAAGAAAGAGCACTTTCAACAAATTGTTGATAGGATGTGTGGGACGTAAGCTGGGTGGAAGAATAGGTTGCTATCTGTAGGGGGCCGATTAATTCTAATCAAGCACGTCCTGGCTGCTATTCCTTTGTATACGTTCACAGTTTTAGAACCGCCTAAAAGTATATTGTGCCAATTGGAGAAGATCATGTCCTCCTTTTTCTGGGGAGAAGTTGATGAGCGAGATAAAAGACATTGGACAAAATGGAGTAACTTATGTAAACCAACACAGGAGAATGGGTTGGGGTTATGCCAGCTGGATGACACTGCAAAAGCTTTCGAATGCAAGCTATGGTGGAAGCTGGGGTCTTCAAACACTCTTTGGTCCCAATTCATGCTTTCTAAATATGCTTCAGTTGAGCATATAACTACAGCAGCGGTGAAGCCTTCAAGTTCCTATAATTGGAAGCGGATGTTACGGGTGCGTGATTTGGTGGAGAACAACCTGCAAATCTTGATAAGGGATGGTAGTGCCTCATTTTGGCATGACAGTTGGCTTGGTTCTAGTCCCCTTAGGGGCCAGAAGGGGAAAGTGCCTTTGCTGCACATTCGGGGTTTGTGACTTGCTGCATGATAATGTCTGGGATTTGAACCAAGTGGACTCAGCACTCACACAAGATGAAAAATTGCAAATTCTACGGTCTCAGCCTCAGCTTTCCCAGGGTAAGGATAAGCCGGTATGGCGCCCGTCTACAAATGGTACATTTCAGCTATCCTCAGCAATGGAAATGCTTCGGCAACCCTCAACCTCAATGGTCTCCAAGAGGTTGATTTGGAGTAGGAGGATACCGCTTAAGGTACCGATCTTCATGTGGAGATTGATCAACTTCATGCTGCCATTTCTAGATGTCCTAAAGCAATTTGGTTTCAATCTTCCTTCGAAGTGCTCGTTTTGTGATAATGAGGATAGTCTTACCCATTGTTTCCTTGGATGTTGATTGGGCAGTGCAGGTGTGGGAGAAAATGGAACAGAAGTTGGGATTACATAAACCGCTATCAGATGACATTATGCTTCAATTGCAAAGTTGGTGGATCCAGTCCTCGGGGGGGGGTCACTACTGGTTGAACTGACTCAGATAATCCCATTATTAATCTGTTGAGAGCTATGGAAATCTAGGAATAAAGCCATCTTTGAAGGATGTATGTTGACGGCTGACTATGTTTTTCGTCTAGTGCTTGAATTGCTACATTTCATTTCCTTGACTCACCCCTTTGTCTCAGACAGTTGCAATGGAATGGAGCCTCGACGGATGGGATTGTTACATGTCTCCAAGTGTTCTAAGCCCACAAAATGCTTAACTCTAGCTTGGTCGCTACCTACACAGCCATTTGTGAAACTGAATATTGATGGCGCCTCGATTGGGAATCCAGAGAACTCGGGCGGGGTGGGATTGTTAGAGACTCAAGTGGCCAAGTCTTAGCTGCTTTTTCTTCATACTATGGGTATCAAACTAATATGAAAGCTGAAGCTACGGTGCTCTTCGAAGGTCTGCAATTATGTTTAGCCTTGGGTTGTAGTCATGTGGTGGTAGAAATGGACTCTCTAGTCTTGCTGAACATTGTTAAAGGCTTGCAAAGCTGGCCGTGGAGAATCGATGCAGAGGTTATGAGGATTCAGAATTTACTAAACAAGGCAGTATTCACCCTAACACATTGCTACAGAGAGATTAATATAGCAGCGGATGACCTTGAAAGACAAGCTGCACAATCACGAAAGTCGGGTACCTTCAACGTTTCTTCACTACCGTCGCGGACTATGGGGATTAAGTGCTTGGATTCAAGGCAATTCCAGTATCTCAGACACGTTAGCAAGTAACTTCCACGCTTGGTTTCTTCGTTTTAGCTTCTCCTCCTTTGTAATTTAATTTCTGAAGTTCAATACAATTAAATAATTTAGAAAAAAAGAATGTGAAGAAGATTATCAGACTTTCCTCAATCATTTAAGTTTTAATGGTGAAAAATGGTTTTGAAATACAAAAATTCGGTGCCTGTAGTATATGAAGAGGAACCAAATGTCCAAACTCAACTCCCTGTAGATGTTGAAGGATATGATACTAGAGTATTTCATCTCTTCTGCCATCTTTCCCTTCTTTATTTTTAATTGTATAATTTACTGGTGTGATTTCGTTTAATTTATGACTTTCCAACAATTTCTTTTCAAATAATTATGGTGATGGGAGATGATAACCGCCATTATGTTGGTGCTCCAAGTAGTCATTACTCATTCAGGGAACAAGTGACGAGGATTCTGAGAAAACCCTATGATTCAAAGGAGCACCAAATGCTTTCACAAGATATTGTAGATCAAAAGCCAATGGCACGTAACATGGATGGCCGCAATGGGAGGGAGCAAACTAACTTGTTAAATAAAGATGAAAAATCATATCTTGATCACTATTGTGGTAATTGAACTATCTTTCATGGTTCTCATCTTAATATCCTTCTGGATTTTTCGATGCTAACTATTACTACACTTGTATTGATACTCCTTTTTTTGGTTAAGATGATGAGTTTCTCCAATATGTAGTTGTCATTTAAATCAATTGTCCCTCTCATTATATTAACTTTGCAAATTTGTAATGTGAATATTTTTCTTTATTACTTTAAAGTGTTTGGATGTTGAATTTGCTTGGCCTAAATCTTGGCTTTCCTAGACAAAATTTATGATATAGGAGGTGTTAATACCTTGGTTAATTTTTTGCCGGCCTCTAGCTACTTTGTTGATTTTTCTTTACTAAGATGTTTTATTAGTTCAAGTTAAATTCATCACTTTGGAAAGTGACATGCTTGTCCTTATTTTTTAAAATGGATGAATCATAGAAATAGCAACCATTACAGGAAAGCAATTGATCATTCTTTATATTACCTTGCAGATCTTAAAAAGATGTTTCAAGCAGCCAAAACTGCCCATGAAGAATTGAACTTGTTACGTGGATCCTTCTTTTGGTTAGAGGCAATGTCTGTTAACTTTGTTCACATCTTTTTCATTTATTGATGAAAATATAGTTGCATCTGTTTGCTTAGAAACATTTTAGTTTTTCTTGTTAGTATTCTTGTTAAATGGCACCAAAACATTTTAGTTGTGTATGTTATTCTAATGTTGTGTCTCACTTGGTGGATTTACAACATAGTTTTTCTTGTCTCCATAGATTCTGTTTTAGACTGCTTTCTTATATCACTGTGAGAGACAAAGAAACTATAATACTACTCCCATCTATCATCGCAAGTTTTTAGCCTTCCACATATTTGAATAGCTATGCAGAAAGCAGAATAATAGCACATCACTAGTAGGATTTGGCAGCTTTTCATTCTTTTTAGTCAACTGAATTATTTATTTCAGGTTTCTAATAATTGGAAAAAAGTAAGAGTGTTAGCTGGTGCAATGATCTCAGAATAGCAAATTGGCCTAATCAGTATTGAAATTCCATCTTACTTTTAGTTGCATTCTCTTGTTTTCTCCACCCTCTTTTGATTGTGAGAAGAGGGTTTTGAGTTGTAGTTTGGCGAGGGCATTTTGGAAGGGGATTGCTTGTCTGGCTGTTTCAATAAATGGTTCATGTACGTAAAAATGAGCATTTTGTTTTGATTGAAGCAATGAGTCACCACCCTCTGCCATGGATTCCTAGAAATAATGTGAGGACCCGAATTTTTTACTTTTTTAACTTTTATTTTATTTTACAGGCTTATTCAATTATTTATTTATCCGTTTACTCCGATTAATTTATTTCACTCATTTTAATTTCATTTGTGTCGCACCCCATTTTTTTTTAAAAAAATAAAAATAAAAGGTTTAAAAAAGTGAATTTTAATTCAATTTTTGATTGGAAAATGAATTTTTCATTTAAAAAGAAAATGGGCCTAAGTGGGACTTGTAATGCGACGATTTGGGCCCAAATTATAGTTTAAAAAGGGTTTTTGAATAAAAAATTGGAGTCGCCACTTGGTATAGAGTTAAGGTGTACCAAGTCACCTAAAAATGAATTTTTAAAGAAAAAGTAGAAAACTCTTTTTAAACGACTCCAAGTCTACGAAAATCAAAGAAACGTGTTCAAGAGTCACATTTGAAGAAAGGGAAGGCAAGGATAAAATCCAAGGCACCCTTTCAACCTAGCCAAAGCTAGTTGCGTGATTTAGTCAAAGATTTTCTTATTTTAACCTATGAATTTATCACATTTGGACGTACTATATAAATGCAAACCCTAGACCTAAGAGGATATCGAAGGGGTCAAAATATCTCTTCAAAGTTTAATTGGTGCCAATCACATTAATTGTGATGCCCAATAGGTATTCTTTGAAGAGGTCACGAATAATGCAAAAATATGAGACTCTAAAAAAAGAAAAGAAAAATAATAAAGAGAATTATAATTATACAAATATACATGACCAAAAGGAATGCATCATGTCGGGTATGGGGGACTAATGTTCGTGACTCAATTTTCCCTTCAATAGAGGGAATATGAGTGTGCTAAGGCTAGAAAGCCAAACTCGTCCATATCTCATACTCAAGGGGTGTTTCCCTATCTAATCAAGCAAATGCACTACCCTAATTCTAATTCTTAAATGAAATGCAAGTCTAATGTTATGTATCACACATAGGGATATATATATATATATATAGGGAAATTTGGGATAAGGGGTATACGTATAAAGGGAACATGCAAAAAATGATAAAAGACCCTAGAAAGTGAAAAATATGCATGAAATGAAGTGATTTTATTACACAATCATGATCTAACGCTCGAAGGGCTCCTAAGGGTCTAGCGTTGGACTAACCCATATTTCTACTTTCTTACTAGCGTTGGACTAGTGGAAAATCGGACAAGGAAACCACAACTAGCGTTGGACTAGTGTGGCATCGGGAAATGGATCACAACTAGCATTGGACTAGTGTGATATTGCGTCATACACTAATTATAACTAAACCGATAATATAAAGCATAATAAAGCAAGTAAACACATAATATCACATAAACATATAACACATAATCATGATATCTAGATGCGAGACCCTAAGAAAGCGGATAACACATAACATATAAGCATGCAAAAACACACAAGGCAAATAAAGCCCTAACTATTACATTCGGGGGGCTCTACTACAATCTAAAAGGGGGAAAGAATTAAATAAAATGATATAATAACCTAACTATTACAATTGTGGCATTTAATTGCCTTCCCAAATAATTACAAATTAAATTAAAATAAATATACAAAATTAAACAAATAAAGTAACTAAATGAATAAATAAATAAAATGAGAATATTCAAAAGGCATGCAATTAAACACCTAAAGTCACATAAGTGCACATAGGATCAAATAAGGTCAAAATAAGGGTAAGAGTGTACCTCACTTGAGTTGGTGCCCTGATGAAGCGAAATTACTTATTTACCCTTCAAAATAATAAAAATGTCAAGGTACCACTTTAATTAACGAATAATCACATGAAATTGAATCACTCAAAGCATTCCAAGGAAAGTAAACTACTCATATTTAACCAATTAAGACAAACAAGGACCCAATTGAAAGATTAAAGAAGTTTAAGGGGCCAATTTATTATTATTATAAATACTAAGGGTCTAAAAGGAAATAAATTAAGGACTTAAGGTGAAACCCAACCCAAACCAAAACTAAAATTCTCACAAAATAAATGAAAAACTATTTACTACGATTAAACAAAAAAACACCAAAATTCCACTAAAATCCAAATCAAAACTAAGGATTATCAAGACTCATTAAATACTCAAATTCCATCCTAAAATTCCTAAACAGTCTGCCCAAAAACACATTAAAACATACCAAAGAAAATTGACATTCAAAAGGGACCAAATTGATTGATTTTCCTAATTTTTGGGCCTTAGTAAAAATATTCAAAAGTTGGGGGCTGGATGGCAAATTTTCAGAAATTTTGCATGCGAAGTTTATGCAGCATTTTCTTCCTCGTAACTGGTTTCAGGTTTCTGCAATTTTCTACTGCAGCTTTGCAGCTTATCCAACTCAGGCATCCAACAACAAAATCAGCAAAACTCATCAATCAAAACCCACAATCACATTCCTACTGTGAATGCATAGTCATTGAATAACACAAAAAAAAAATCATCATGCGGAAACTAGCAAAAGAACAAAAAATGCAAACCAGCCCCTGATGGAACCAAGGAGGGAACCATCAGAAGTCAAAACTTCCCAACTACATCACCTAAGTTCGAACCATCACAGGCTAGATACTAAAAAAAAAACAGCTCTTGTACCCCACGGATCATACCCATTCAGCTTCACGGAGGAAAGAAAGCATGAAAATTGACAGCTTTTGGGGTTCATGAGTTTCCAGTCAAATAAAATGCAAAACACAGCTTTTAGTTCATAAGTTTTTCACAAACGAAGAGCCAAATTCTCGATAAACATGAAACAGGAGTGAAGGAACAATAAGCAACGAAAACAATTACCCTAAGCAAACTCAAGGAATACACGCTTCGAAGGCTTCAAAAATCTGAACTTCGAGAGGAAACTGAAATTTAAAGGGAAAGGAGAGCTCACAATGCTTTCTTTCAGTAAGGATTCGCAGGTGATGGTGGATTGAGGTGATTCCAACTCTGGTTCCTCCTAATCTTGGAAGAGCAGCACCAAATCTCTCCCCGTCGCTTGTTTCCTTTTCCTTCTTGCTCTCTGGTTCACTCTACCTCTCTCGATACCTTTCCCTTTGCTTTGTTTTTCCTCAGCCCAAAAGCCTCCTCTATTTCTCCTCTCTCCAGTTTCCCGTCCCTCTGTTTTTCCGTTTCTCCTTCACTCTCCCCCAAAAGCTTTCTTCACTTGCTCAGATTCTCTTCGTAATTAGCTTTTTCGTACCCAAGCTCTCAGTTTCTTCCTAACCGAAACCCTTTTCTTCCTAGACTCCTCCGCCGTCCCTCCTTCCTAGTTTCTCTCAGGTTTCTCTCGATTTTCTCCAACCTCCGCCGCCTTCTACATTACTCTCTTAGCCTTCTCCGTTTTTCTCTCTACCCCACTCTCCTTTAGCCGTCACCCTCTCTCACCTTCAGCCGTCACCCGATCCTCCTGAACCCTTAGCTTTCCTTTTATATCCGATCCAAACCCTTAAACCTCATCTTAATGGTTTATAAACAACCTCATCTCACCGCCTCTCCCTCAGCCATCAGATTGGTTTCAATTTCTAGATTCTTCTTGGTTTTGTAGATGAAAGCCAAGTGGAATGGAATTAGCATGATCCAATGGTGAAGGAAAATTAAATGGAAAAAGGATGAAAAATGGGATGGAACCGAGCGATGCCTTCATTCTGTACTTCCGTGCATGCTCTTGTTTGAAGTGTTTGCTTTGTTTGTAGCTCATGCCCTCCTCCCTTTTTTTTTTTATCTTAACAAATAATGAAGTAATTTTAACAAAAAATAAAATAAAACAAGATAAATCAAAACAAATAAAATGCTAAAAAAATTGTTGATTTTGATTGATGGTTTTCCTAATTTTCACTTAATAAACAGTAAACTTTCATAAAAGAAATATAGCATATTTTTGTGAACAATTTCTTTTTCCAATAAATTTTAATAAAAATTAAGAGACTAATGAGCGAAAATGAAAAATAATTGTCATTAAAATAAAATAACATAAAATAATATAATAATAAAGCTAAATTAAAAATTTGGTATCTAAAATGCTATAAAATGTCTAAAATAAAATCATGAGATTAATAAGTAAATAAAAATTTGGTGTCTACAGTTTGCCCCTCTTTGTTTGAGTTTCGAAGAAACTCGAGACAAGAAAGTAGACACCAAAATACTTACCTGTTATTTCGCTGCAAACTTAAAAAAAAATGTTAGTGGGATTGACGCAATATCTAATGATGACGGGATGAAGTGAAGTGAAATGAAGTGTTAGTGGGACTGACCCATGTCTAACGATAAGATGTAATGCACATTAGTGGGATTAACCCATGTTTAATGGCAATGTGATGAAATGCTCACTAATGGGACTCACCCATGCTTACTAGTAATGTAAATGAAATGCTCACTAGTGGGACTAACCCATGTTTAGTGGCAATGTAAATGAAATACCCACTAGTGGGACTAACCCATGTGAGAACCCGTAAATTTTCGTATTTTCTAGGGTTTTATTTTATTTAATAGCACATTTTTCTGTAATTTCTTTATTAGGAAATTTTCTAACTCGTTTTATGAGTAAATATAGGTTTTAGATTATTTTTCTAGTATCGGTTAGGTTTTGAGAAATTAATAGTGTATACCGGACGTGGGACCCGCTAGTGCGGAAAGTTCGGTAAAATTTGGCCAATTAGGTTAAGTTTGGGATACTGGAATTAATTTACTAGGTGCTAAGAGATAATTAGAGGTTGTTATATGGATGAGAGTGGAGAGACAAAAGGATAACCTAGCATTAAAAAGAGGGACAAATGTCACTTTGCTATTGGACTTGGAAGTTGACCATAAGACCATCTTACCACCTTTACCAAATAAATACCAAAAATTGGCCAAAAATCCTCTTATTTGTTTCCTCTCTTGGCCAAGCTTCTTGGAGAGCAAAAGAAAGAAAAGCTATCAAATTTCTTCTACTCAATCTTGCTCAATCTCACAACTTAACTGATAAAACCTCAAATCACTCCATAAAAACCCTTAGCTAGGTGGTAGTGAAGTAATAGGTGAAGTGGTTTGAAAGATAGTGGTGTAAAATTGCTTCCTTTCTTGAGATTTCAAGGTGAGTAGTCAAGAAATTCCATCTTTGGCTTTGATAATGATGAATTCATGACTTGTGAAGGTTAGTTAGGTGATTTTGTGGAGGTTTTCATGACTTTTGGTGGTGTTTGATGAATTTTTGATTTTATGCTTAATTTTTCTGTTTTTATATGTTTAATGTTGTTTGGCCATGTATGATGGTCTAGTATGGGTTGGAATGAAGCTTTGGTATGATAATTGTGATGATTAGTGGAAAATTTCTGGTTTAAAGCAAAAATTCCAGGTTAGGGTTTCAAACAGGCCTGTTCTGTCCGAATTTATTTGAGCAGGTTAGAGGCCGAATTAGCTTGAGGTTAAAACATAAAAGTTGTAGAGAATGATGTTTTATAGTTGCCTACAAAATTTCAGCCCAATCGGAGCAACGTAGCCTATGAAAAAACTGAAATACCCCTGCTGCCCTGTTTCTGTCCGAAACTGATAATCAGCTTTGGTAATTGGTTAGCTTGACTAGGAATATTACCGAATTGGTTGTTAGTGTCTTCTTAAGAATTATATCCTTGTATCTTAGCTTTCAAATGGCTTTGGAATTACCTGATTTGGAGTTGTGTGTGCTAAGATATGATTAAATGAATCAGGACTGCTCGTTGAATTTCACAGTAAGCTACGAACTGAAAAATCTGGGGTTGTTTTGGTGAATTTGATCTAGTTAGGGTAAGAACTGGACTGAGTGGCCTTCTTCAACATTGTATCCCTTTTCCTTAGATTCGAAACGGTTTAAATTACACCTCAATCCGACAAGGATAGCTTCAGTTGCGTTAATTCCGCTAAACAACAGCAAACCTGCCTTTTGTTTTCCAACCCAAACTTCGTTTCCACATATGTGCTAGTTTGATTTTGCATTTATACGTTCCATATGATTTTACTCTAGTAATATGTGGATTCGGTTTATGACTCATATTCGAGCCTTATTGTGGCGCTAATTAAAGGTGTTTGATAGCTTGTGGTTTGTGGGTGTTGAGGTTTGGTTGGAAAGTAAAGAAAGACAAGGGAAATGCTGTCAAAATTTTCGCGGAGCTTCTGCACAGTCTTGGGAAATTTGCTATATCTTGATGTAGGAATGTCGGAATTGATTTCTGTTTATTACGTTTTAAACTAGATTATAGGGCTATAAACTGTGTAAATTTCAAACCCTGTTTATGTCTGTACCATTTATGGTGATTTTTCAAAGTTGACAGAAATATTGTACCTGTTCTGTCTTTCACTGGATAAAGCAGCAACTTGAGGCTTGAATTTGACTGACTTGCATTCTGAATCTTATGAGGGTGTTCTCTGGAAAGTTATAGCCCTTTGAATGTATTTTCCAACGGTATAACTTTTACTAATTTTGGACTTACAAAACTTGAGATATGATTTTTCATACAGGGTTGTGCGAAACTGGAAAATCCTATTTTCCTAGTATCGATCTTACTTTCATTTTCTACTTCAAATTTGGAGTTGGTCAGTCATTGTAGGTAGGGTTTTGAGGTTGTTCATGCCTTTAGGACTAATCGTTATCTTTTCACTCCAAAGTCACCTCTTCGCTTTACATTAATGGTTCATTTGGATAGGCACCTGACTTGTAATCGAGTTTTACTTGCGAACTCCACTTATTAGGTTTTGGAGTCCAGTCTTAAGTGTTTGCCTTGATTGTTCTAGGAGGTGCCGGCGAGTAAAGCCACACTTGGGAAGGATACTTTTGAAATTATCCTTGTTTGATCAGGTGAGTGTACCACTCCCCTGAATTATTGCTAAACTGGTTTCCTGTACTTGCAAATTGATAGTTGAATGTCTTTCCTGACTGTTTATCTTGTATGAGACGAGGGTGTACTTTATCACACTCGTTCTCTTGCCTGTACTGAACAAACTGGAATCTATTACTTGTACTTGTTATGTACTTGCACTTGTTATGATGTCGTTTGGAAGAGTATCCAACGACCTTCTTGTTAAACCTGAGCTCAACCTCATGGGGAGTTAATTAAATCGAGCCAGCCAGGGCTTGGTCGAGATAATTGACAATCCATGGGTGCCTGTTCCTGGGGGAATCTTTGGGTATTGAAACTCTTGATTCCGGTATACTCGAGTATTACCATTCCTGTTCCTATTTGGCGTTCGGGCCCGGTAAGGGGTATGTTTGGTGAACGGGATTTTGGCGTTAAAGTGGTGATCTACTGGACTGGTTCCTTTATTTGAACGTTGACGGAGGGTCAACAAGGCTGGATCAAGTATTGCAACGGGGATTTGGCTCCTGAGAGCCACCTGTATCCTTGAAATTGTGATGTTCGTTCATTTCTTTTACTTGATGCGGATATGTGTCCTATAAATGTTTTTTTCATGATTTCTACTGTTATATTTTTGGTACCACATTGAGCTTCTAGCTCACCCCGTTTCGTTATCCTTGTTTTCCTTGCAGGAAATCACCTTTTGAAGACTATGATGTTTGAAACATGAGTTGAGCTAGTTTTAGTATTCTTTTGTATAGCTCCTCGATGGTTGGAAAACCTTAAATGTATTTTAACCAAACAATTCCCTTTTGAATTGTAAATTTGCAACCATGTGTATATAAAAGTGTTTAACCATGTTCCTAAGTTGATTTGGTTTGAAAATGTTCTTTTCTAGGGTTATCTAAAGTTGTTGTGCTTGTTTGGGTTTCGGACAGTGCATGTTATCTTCTCAAAGTTCTTTTGAACGGTTGGTAGGGTTTACGCTCGTTCCGGATCCGTAGTCCCGGCGAGAGCTGGGCAGGCGGTCTGCCGAACCCTTTGGTTCGCCTTAGGGGGAGGTGGGGCTGTCACAACCCATATTTAGTGGCAATGTAAATGAAATGCCTACTAGTGGGACTAACCCATGTTTAGTGGCAATATAAATGAAATGCTCACTATTGGGACTAACCCATGTTTATTGGCAATGTAAATGAAAATGCTCACTAATGAGACTAATCTATGTTTAGTGGCAGTGTAAATGAAATGCTCACTCACTAGTGGGACTAACCCATGTTTAGTGGCAATGCAAATGAAATACTCACTAGTGGGACTAACCCATGTTTAGTGGCAATGTAAATGAAATGCTCACTAGTGGGACTAACCCATGATTAGTGGCAATATAAATGAAATGCTGGTATGTATGAAGAAACTGTATAAGACTTACTTGAAAACTTATCCAAAGATTTGCCCCAGTGTGATGTGCTGTCATTTTCATTTGAAACTTTCCTGCAAAAGAGAAAAACAAAGAAATTGCCACCATCATTGTATCCGCTCGCCTTCAAAAATCGTGTAAACATGAGTCTTCGTGCGACCTTTCCCAATCTTATCGTCCATGATGTCCATTTTTTGTTTGGCAAGCTATTTTGTCATCAAGCCCTTTTGAGACTTTCGATTTCTGACATTCCATTGAGACAAACTTCTCTATCTGGAATCAAGGTTGTCAACTGTTCGTTGTTCCATTGTGCTTTCCCAGGGATGAACAGATCCAAATACTCTTTTAGTAAATCAAGGGATTGTCACTTGCCCAAATCCAATTATTATGATCATATACTGTGTGCAAGACTTATTTTACGACATAAAATGATCATGCAAAACCTATTTTGATATCATGATGCAAGATGCAGAAGAAACAAATTGAATTATAATTATGTTATCCATAAACTGACAATGTACAATGCAAAACCTTTATTGAACAAATGATTGCAAAATATTGCAAAACATCGTTGTAAAGAGAATCAAAATAAAGTGGCCTTTGGCATGAAACGTCATCCTTGGCCCTTTTGAATATCTCTGCTCCGGAGTTTTGTGTTGGCGAAAGCACTACAAAGATGAGGAGAAATCCAAATACCGAGTCACCAGCTGTTTCAACTCATGCCTGCTCTTGAGAAAACCTCTACCTTAGTGCCCTTTCGAGTTTTCGCTAAGGTCGCCCCCACCCTTTTTGTTTTATTTTTCTTTTCTTTTTTCTATTCTTTTTTCTTTTTTCCTTTATTTTTCTTTTCTTTTTTTTTTTCTTCTTTTTTTTTTTGAGGTGCCCTTTCGAGTTTTCACCTAAGAAATAATGGAAAACCTTGACCATTATCGACTCAAGAATGTGAATTGAAGATTTCTGGCATCAGTAGAATGCTCTTCCCTCATAAATTTAGGTGAAAGCATTATGGACATCACTTGCCATATGATTTAGAAAATTTCCAATAGAAATATAGCAAGTGACGAAAGCCAGAACTTTGAGTTTTTGCAATGAGATCCGGTGGGGTGTTTTGAAAAAGGTTGAAGCTTGAAAGTAGATTTGATGAAATGTGTGAAATAACCTGAGATTGCATCATTTTGAAATTATCTCCAATTTTTGAACGAAACTAAGGAAAATTTGCCCCAATTTGATTAGATTTTTCTCTCTTTGCATTTTCTTCATTGCATTTTCCTCACTTTTGCATTTTTCTTTAGAAAACTAAATTTGCCCCAGTGTGGGGTTTTTCTTTTCTTTTTGATTTTTCTCTTTTTTCAATCATCTCTCTTTCAAAATAAATTTGCCCCAGTGTGGGGTTTGCAATTCTTAGGGGCTACCAAACGAAAATTATTGTTCTGATAGCTCAAAGGGGATAACTAGGGATGAAATGTTTTGATTGGAAAGGAAGATATCCTGACTTTTGTCTCGTCCCTTGCGTAACTTCTAAAAGAAATTTGCATAATCAAATAAAGAACTTCGTACACATGTCTGAGTTGATAGGTTGAGGGAAAAATTGTCCATCCATTACTGCTAGAACAAGTGTCCCCCAGGCAATACTTTTTTGGACAATAAAAGAACCTTGCCAATTTGAGGCAAGCTTGCCCTTAGCCTCCTCTTTGCACTGGCAAAATCAATTTTAACACTTCATCTCCTTTTTCGACTAGTCGTGGCTTGCTCTTCTTATTATGCCACTCTTTCTACTTCTCATTCAAATGAATGCTAATTTTATTCCCTTGACATTGACCCTAGTTCGGCTCGAGTTTCTCTTTATACCATTCAGGCCTCTTTGAAATATTTTCGGATGTCTCCTCATTACTCCTTTCATTTTGAAATTCAAACTTACATTCGTGAGATATTTGTACCATCAAACTTTGGATCAGTGATGTCCAAAAGGGTCTGAGGATTTTATTCTTGGCCATCTGAAAAGAATGCGTAAGTAACATAGTATATATAAAACTGTACATTTTATTGAATTTCAAAATAAAGGTCAAACTTAACAGCATGTTACTTGTTAAACAAGATGTGTCTTCAAAAGCCACTTGATTGAAAACTATTTACAAAAAACATAGTTAAACAAAAGATACACGCATGATTTTCATGGATTTGAACCAAAGACAATTCCCCACATTTACCGAAACTCCCTTCAAGAGGGAGGGATCTCACTAGTTCAGCCCCTTCCAGGATTTTCAACTTTCCTCATTGGGACTAAATGCCTCAAAAGTGGTGTCCCTGTGTTCAGGAAAAGGATTCGTACTTGAGCTCAGTCCTTGTTCTTTCTTTTCCCCTAACACTATATCTCCTGTTTCGATCATGTCCTGGATCTTATGCTTCAATGCCCTACAATTATTAGTGGAATGCCCGGGAGTTCCAGAATGATAAGCGCAGACAGCCTGAAGATCATAATCACTGGAAAATCCTTTATGATAGATTTTGGGAGGCTTGGTACCAATCTTCTCTGCGATTTTGAGTTGTTCGTACAATTGATCAATGGGTTGGCCTAGATTAGTGAAGGTTCGATATAGGGTGGGGTTTCGAATTTTATGATTTAGAGGATAGGTTCGGTTGCTTGGTTGAGCAAGTCTTGGATTATAAGGAGGGCGAAGTCGAGTTTGAAAATTGGGTTGAAAAATTGGGACAGGTAGTATAGGTAGGTTTGCATAGTCTGGCTGAGGTCGAGTGTGGCTAACAGGGCATGGGTTTGGATAATATGGGTAAGGATATGAATAGGTAGGTTGACTAGCAGGTAAGGGATTATGCTGAACACCACTGTTGCTACCAGCAACTAACTGATCAATCATACGTCGTTGTGCAGTCACCTCCATACTCAGCTCATTGAATCTGTTTAGTACTTCGCTCAGTTAAACTCCTAGATTCGCCAAGTTAGTTGATGATGTCGTTACAGGCCTATCGGACGATTCCGGGTGCATACTCATGTTTACACGATTTCTCGCGATTTCTCAAAACCCGACTACGAGATCGTGTGACGATGGGGTTTCTTCTTGTAGCTATGTTTGCAATTATCTGAAAATTTAGAAAAACCCTTTTTCCCCTTTGATTAACTGCTGCCAAAAAGAAAAGAAAGAAAAAGAAAAAGACACGAGTTAGTATATATTGAGGTAATTTGGATGCATGTCCTATTGGGGGACCCTTTTTGTGCCAATGGTAGGCCTAACATGAGAATGCAATCTTCTAGGGTAGGCACATACAATACCTGATGAATCCGACCAACTTACTGAGTGAAAAATAATTTGAAAAATTTGGCCAATTGGAATGAGAAGAGACATTTGTCCTAAAATGAGGACAAAGTCCGAATGGATTGCTTGTTTTGATCGACACATAAAATGATGTGTGAAAGAGCCTACTCTTGACAGGATTGCAACGTTTCGACTAGGTTATTCAGTGAACCTTAGACCGAAACCTTAAAAGAGGATAAACGGGTCAAACGGATCGGATGAAATTGATGATTTATCTAAAAATTTGATTGGATCACCCTAAAAAAGGGTAAATTGGTCAAATGAATGATTTATTAAAAAATGACTAGATTGTCTTAAAAATGAATGAATTGAAAAAATAAATTGGATGAATTTCATGATTTATTCAAAATTGGTTAAATCACCCTAAAAATGGGTAAACTGGCCAAACAGATTATTTGAAATTGATAATTTATTCAAAATTGACAGGATTGACATAAAAATGAATAAACTGGTCAAATGAATTGAATGAAATTGATGATTTATTCAAAATTGACCGGATTGATCTAGAAATAAATAAATGGATAAAATGGGTTGGATGAAATGAATAAATTGATCAAATGGATTGAATGAAATTGAAGGTATATAAAAAAATCGATTGAATTGTCTGTCCACTGGTAATTTCAAAAAATCATTACAATGCACTAGTCTATGAGTCTTCTAAAATCAAGATTTTGCCTCGATCTATTTATCGTCTCAATAATGAGAAATTATTTGTGAATTTCTTTAAATTAATGTCCTTTACGCAAGAGAGTTTTACCAACTATATTAAAATGGCCAAAAGTTGATTATTAGATACTCATATTCTAATGTGCAAAAATTGCTTTACCGTCTTCAAAAAGATCAGATCCTACCTTATCTCGTGCACTACCCTTTGGATGGTACAAAAAATATAGACGTGCCAGTCTCATTGGATTACATATCCGAGACACAAGGCGGCTTATTCCTATCGTGGGATCACCTAAATGGCATTCCCTCTAAGGTTTATGCATGATGCCAATTTTATCAAAACAATTAAATATGCAACGAAAGCATGACCTAACGGGACCCTTTGTATGCCAGGGTGGGGCTAAAATGATATGCAATTATTAACCTATAAATGCAATACATCGAAATCTTAAACATGCAATAACCTATCTAAAAGGGTAGGTTCTTGAAGAGGATCATGTCAAATCTCTTATCTCCTAGTGTTTGTGAAGGCAAAAGACGAAAAAACAAGGAAACGTTAGTTCAACAGATAACACATAACACATTAGGCAATTAGATGATACAAAAAGTAAAAAGAAAATTAAAGAAAGAGGGGTGGGATCCCTCCCTTCGTGGTTAGTGTTCCTAGTTGGGTATGGTCGACTCTAACCTAGGTAATCTAATCATGGATGCATGAGGTTAGGGCTCACTAATGCATCTAGACTCGATAAGCTCAGGTCCCCAAGCCTTTAGACTCGTGGCCAAGGGTCATCAATTCCAAGGCCCTTTGTCGGTAGCTCGAGCAATTCCCCAAACACCGCTACGCACACATCGTGTCACGGCTACGTGTTTGAGTAAATCTATCAAATAATCCTCAACCTTCGACCATAAGCAAAAGGCTATCAACCCAAAGCTTAAAGCGAAAAATTGAGTGACCCCTCAGATCATGCTACGCACACATCATGTCACAATCACATGTCGAAGTAGGTCGCCTAATCCTAATAGGGTGGAGTGGCGTGACAAGCCACTAAAAGTAAAAAAGAAATAAGGGATATAAAGTAAAGCGTATGCACATATGAAGTGCCCCTATCGAAGGGAAGGATCGAATACCATAGAATGCGGGCGACGGTTCTAGGGTGGCTAACCCCCCTCCCCAAAATGCAAGCGTGATACATATAAGTAAATAAAAGGAATAAACACATCATTTATCACCACATACAGATATCAAGACGATTTGTACGTGTGAAATGCAAGAAAATCCTAAAAAGGGAAAAAATGCAACCATAAACCTCCAAATGTGATATATGAAAAGGTTAAAAGAAGAAAAAGATTGACTAAATCAAATTTGCTTGGACTCTCTAACTCCCCAGTGGAGTCGCCAGCTGCCGCGCCCCATTTTTTTTTAAAAAATAAAAATAAATGGTTTAAAAAAGTGAATTTTAATTCAATTTTTGATTGGAAAATGAATTTTTGATTAAGAAAAAAAATTGGCCTAAATGGAACTTGTAATGCGACGATTTGGGCCCAAATTATAGTTTAAAAAGGATTTTTGAATAAAAAATCGGAATCGCCATTTGGTATAGAGTTAAGGTGTACCAAGTCACCTAAAAATGAATTTTTAAAGAAAAAGTAGAAAACCCTTTTTAAACGACTCCAAGTCTACGAAAATCAAAGAAACGTGTTCGGGAGTCACATTTGAAGAAAGGGAAGGCAAGGATAAAATCCAAGGCACTCTTTCAACCTAGCCAAAACTTGTTGCGTGATTTAGTCAAAGATTTTCTTATTTTAACCTATGAATTTATTACATTTGGACGTACTATATGAATGCAAACCCTAGACCTAAGAGGGTATCGAAGGGCTCAAAATATCTCTTCAAAGTTTAATTGGTGCCAATCACATTAATTGTGATACCCAATAGGTATTCTTTGAAGAGGTCACGAATAATGCAAAAATATGAGACTCTAAAAAAAGAAAAGAAAAATAATAAAGATAATTATAATTATACAAATATACATGACCTAAAGAAATGCATCATGTCGGGTATGGGGGACTAATGTTCGTGACTCAATTTTCCCTTCAATAGAGGGAATATTAGCGTGCTAAGACTAGAAAACCAAACTCGTCCATATCTCATACTCAAGGGGTGTTTTCCTATCTAATCAAGCAAATGCACTACCCTAATTCTAATTCTTAAATGAAATGCAAGTCTAGTGTTATGTATCACGCATAGGGATATATATATAGAAAAATTTGGGATAAGGGGTATACGTATAAAGGGAACATGCAAAAAATGATAAAAGACCCTAGAAAGTGAAAAATATGCATGAAATGAAGTGATTTTATTACACAATCATGATCTAACGCTCGAAGGGCTCCTAAGAGTCTAGCGTTGGACTAGCGCATATTTCTACTTTCTCACTAGCGTTGGACTAGTGGAAAATCGAACAAGGAACCAACAACTAGCGTTGGACTAGTGTGGCATCGGGAAATGGATCACAACTAGCGTTGAACTAGTGTGATATTACGTCATACACTAATTATAACTAAACCAATAATAAAAAAAATAATAAAACAACTAAACACATAATATCACATAAACATATAACACATAATCATGATATCTAGATGCGAGACCCTAAGAAAGCGGATAACACATAACACATAAGCATGCAAAAACACACAAGGCAAATAAAGCCCTAACTATTACATTCGGGGGGCCCTACTACAATCTAAAAGGGGGAAAGAATTAAATAAAATGATATAATAACCTAACTATTACAATTGTGGCATTTAATTGCCTTCCCAAATAATTACAAATTAAATTAAAATAAATATACAAAATTAAACAAATAAAGTAACTAAATGAATAAATAAATAAAATGAGAATATTCAAAAGGCATGCAATTAAACACCTAAAGTCACATAAGTGCACATAGGATCAAATAAGGTCAAAATAAGGGTCAGAGTGTACCTCCCTTGAGTTGGTGTCCTAATGAAGCGAAATTACTTATTTACCCTCCAAAACAATAAAAATGTCAAGGTACCACTTTAATTAATGAATAATCACACGAAATTGTATTACTCAAAGCATTCCAAGGAAAGTAAACTACTCATATTTAACCAATTAAGACAAACAAGGACCCAATTGAAAGATTAAAGAAGTTTAAGGGGCCAATTTATTATTATTATAAATACTAAGGGTCTAAAAGGAAATAAATTAAGGACTTAAGGTGAAACCCAGCCCAAACCAAAACTAAAATTCTCACAAAATAAATGAAAAACTATTTACTGCGATTAAACAAAAAAACACCAAAATTCCACTAAAATCCAAGTCAAAACAAAGGATTATCAAGAATCATTAAATACTCAAATTGTGAGAACCCTGAAAATAGACATATAAATATCAGTACATATTTTATTTACATTTTAATTCTTTAATAAATTTTAGCACCAAGTCCAATTGTCTTTAAATGAGTACGTAGAAATAAACGTTAGGTGCAAAATAAAAGAATTGTGCTGAACTACTAAACTTCTTAGTTTTGTTACATTAACTTCATATTCCTATGGTAAACTATTTCATTGATCTAATAATTAATTTCTTTGAATTCTAGTATTGTAATTAATTGTTTTGAAATAAAAGTGTAAAGATAATTTCTATGAAATAAATAATATAATTGTGCCAATATTGAATTATTCGGTTTGCCATACTAAATTAATATTTCTTGAGTTGGATTAATTCTATTACTTTAAAATAAATTCTTTGATTTCCGATAACTAGTTTTAATCGTTAAAAATGTTAAAGGTTAATAGGAATTTCCGCGATAAGATGAAAACCAATGAATTTTAGATAAATATGATAATAATATACTAAACATACTTAAGGCATGAAAATTTCGACAATTATAGTTTTATCCTTCTCTGTTTTCACAATAAGTGCGTAAAAATAATCTTTATGTGCAAACTGACACCCTTGGATTAAATTATTGTTTCACTTGACTTTATATTACTAAAACGATAAATTTCGAGTTAGATTAACTCTAATTCTTGAGATATAATAATTGGAAATTCTAACAACTAATTTAATCGCTAAGTAATATAAGAATTACTAGGAACGTTAATATCCAAGTTTAATCGATAATTATTCGATAGAAATGGTTTAGGTATATTAGGTTATAATTAGGCTTTCAAATCACACTTGGGGATAATTTTTGGAATTAAGTTAGAACTAAGGTCTTGAATGGAGATTAGGAAGAGACGTGAAAAGACTAAAACACCCTCCATACTATCTCAAAATAACCATGCAATTCCAAAACCAAATTGTCGGACAGCCTTATGCTCTACCTCTCCATTCGGCCAATCACCAAAGAGCCAACTCTTCCATTTCTGCCAAACACCATTCTTTGTTCCACTCAAACACTCAACTTCCCAACCGTGCACTAACTCACCTCAGACCACACCCCAAACTCACCACAACACTCTGCCTTGTTATCATCGACGACTGAGATAGAGAGGGAGAGACTGTTTTGCACTCTGCAATCCGAGAGGGAAGAAAAGAAAGGAAGTCGCACGAGCTGCAACACTTCCAAATTTCTGTCCGTGAGCTAGAGTGAAACCAGAGAGGGACTTGTGATTCGGTCTGTCTTCCATCCGTGAGCTGGTGCCGAGCTTGAGACTAGAGTTTCTCCATTCCAGCCGCCACCAGAGCAAGGGAGAGGGAGAGCTAGTGGTCTGCATTTTCTGGGCTGCCGAAGGGAGGAGGATTATTTCTGCTGCAAATCGTGTGTGTGAGCTCCATTTGAGGTAACTTCTGAGCTGAAATTAGTTGGTTATAGGCAAGTGAGGTCAGCTACGGACTTGCATGTGGTGCTTGTGAGGTTAGATGAGGATTTGTGACTTAAGAAATCTGATTTGGAAAAGAATTAAAGCTGTCGAAAGTTTAAAGCTAGAATTGAAGCTTGTTTCTGGAAATTTGTTGGAAAACGGTTGACTTTCACTTGGGTAGGTGCTTGACTAAATAAAATCAGAAGGTTAAGCTTTGCATGAAATTATCAGACCGGCTAAGCAAGAGAAATAAAATAAAATAAAATAAAAAGAAACCGAATCTGCTACATGCATGTTTCTGCCGAGAGTTGAGTGGGAAATTTTTGGTCAATTGATGACCTGTTTTTCTTTCTCTTGAATCTTCAATCCTTTTCATGTATGGTTTCTTGTAAATGTTGTAATTGTTTCTTGACTTATCGTTTGATATATGACATCTTTGAAATGAACTATTGTGAAACCGATTTGATTACTGATTTTACTGGTTACTCGCTGAGCTTCTAGCTCACCCCAAAACGATTTTATTCCCCTCCACAGGGCTCAAGGCGAAGGAAGGACTTGTAGTACTTATTCACGTGACTGGATGGCTTATTTGGAATTGTTTCCGCTTCGCTTATGACATGTAATTATTGGATAATTTAATGTAATATTTGAGATGTACATTGTATTTGTTTGAAGACTGTAGTGAACGACTGAGTCCCGGCGAGAGCTGGGCAGGCGACCCGCCGAACCTTGGGGTACGCCCTAGGGGGAGGTGGGGCCGTCACAGTTGGTATCAGAGCTTAGGCTTCAGATCTCTGTAGTATATCCTAGGGTTGAAATTTAGGATGCCGGACTGTGGGTTTGATTTGACTCTTAGTGTTTGCTTGGAATGCTTGAGTGATTCTTGCGGAATTTCTTGACTTGATTGGTACAAGATGGAATGTCGAGGACGACATTCTTTTAAGGAGGGGAGTTTGTGACGTTCCAAAAGAATGAGTGCGAGAACCCGAAAATTTTCAAAGTTTCTAGGGTTTATTGTATTGTTCGCCCGCCTTTTCGACATTTTCTTTATTAGGAAATTCCCCAGATAATTTTATTGAGTAAATATAGTTTTTAGATGATTTTTCTAGTATCAGTTAGTTTTTGAGAAATTAAGAACATATATCGGACGTGGGACCCACTAGTGCGGAAAGTTCGGTAAAATTCGGCCAGTTAGGTTAAGTTTTGGATACCGGATTTATTTTACCAGGAGCTAAGAGATAATTAGAAGTGATTATATGGATGAGAGTGGAGAGACAAAAAGATAAGTTTTAAACCTAAGGGTGACAAGTGTCACCATCCAATTCACTCTTGACTTTGACCATTTAACTTTACCTTTACCTTTACCAAATAAATACCACAAATTGGCCAAAACATCCTCTTATTTTCTCCACTCTTGGCCGAATTTCTTGGAGAGCAAAAGAAAGAAAAGCTTCCAACTTTTGCCTTCATTTCTTGCTCAATCTTGGGATTCAACCGTTAAAATTCTAAATTCCTCCATAAAAGTCACTTGCTTAGGAAGATTGAAGGTAGTGGTGGAGTGATTAGAGAAGGCAAAGGACTAAACCATCACCTTTCTTGATATTTCAAGGTATCATGTCTAGCAATCCTTTCTTTGTTCTTGATGATGTTAAATTAGTGACTTGTGGTGGCTAAAGAGATGTTTTAGTGGAAGATTTCATGATTTTGGTTGAGATTGATGACTTTTTCTATTTACTCATGATTTTTCTGTTTTAATATGATTCATATGGTGTGGCTATGTATGATGATTGCAAATGATATAGAATGAAGCTAGAAGGTGTATTTGGTGGTTAATTGCAAGAAATTTCGGTTTTGGAAGGAAAATTGGAAAACTAGGGTTTATGTTCCTACATTCTGCCCGGTTTTGTAGCTCATAGTTAGAGGTCGAATTGGCCTTGGGTTAAAACATCAAAGTTGTAGGGAATGATATTTTAGAGGTGCCTACAAAATTTAAGGTCAATCGGAGCAGCTTACCTTGAGAAAAGATGTAATTACCCTTGCTGCCCTGGTTCTACCCGAATTTGAGAATTGCTTCTGTAATGGGTTATTTTGGTTGGGAATGCTTCGGAATTGGTTGTTGAGATCTTCTGATTAATTGTATCCCTATTTCTTATCTTTCGGATGGCTTTGGAATTACTGATTTGGACTTACGTAGCCTGATTTATGATGTTTGCACCAGAATGCAATTTGTGAACCTGTTTTTGCGGTTCTGGTGTAGTATATTGCATTTTTGACCTGGTTACACTCGAAACTGGGCTGAGTGACCTTCTTAAATATTGTACCCTTATCTCTTAGCTTCGAAACGGTGTATCTTGTACCTCCATTCGATAATCGTAGTGTCATTGGTGCCAAAACCGCAAAATGATGTTAAAAACTATTTTTCTGGTTTTGAGCTTAACTTTCATTTCCGGACTTTTCCCTAGTTTGAATTGTACTTGTACTACTTGGAGCTTACTGAACGGCTATTGAATGAACTTATTTGTTTGACTTTGGGACTGGCCGAGGAAATAATGAAGCCATGATGGCTGGAAAAGTTAGCAAATTCAGTGGAAGTGCTGTCCGAGCTTTGAAAGGACTTGATTGCATTGAGTTTGTGATCTAAGACTTGGATTTGAGCAAGGCAATGATATATGATGGATGGTTTCTGAGCCATGGAGGTGAGTGACCCTAAACTGTTTCCAAAGGTACTTTTGAACTGTTTTCTTGCATTATTTACTCGATTGCATATCATGCGTGCTTGTATGTGAGTGTTCCTTGTTTGTTGTATTTTCTTGACTTCATGACTTGTATTATTGTTTGATAACGTGATAAGTGCTTTCAATGATTTCCAAAAAGAGTTTTCTAGACGAGTGTGTACTTTATCGCACTCGACCTCGATAAATGTGAAATTTTCAAAGATGGAACGATTGAAATGTTACTGGTGCATGAATGTAAGCCTTTTGGCTGAACTGGCCACTGCCCCTTGTTACCGATCGACTCGAGCCAGAAGCGGACTCGGTCGGGCGATATGGTGACCTGGGTGAACGTTTGGTATACTCGAGTATTACCTTGTACGTTGGTGGAGGTTGGTGGAGCCTGGCCGATGTCCAGGAAAGGTTGAATGAACGAACGAACGAACGAACCAGGGTTTTATTGATAAATGAAAAATGCATTTTCAAGTGAATGAAGGAAAGGGGAATGACAGGAGAACGAACGAATGAACGAATGAACGAACGAATGTATCCTTTTCATGTATGGTTTCTTGTAAATGTTGTAATTGTTTCTTGACTTATCGTTTGATATATGACATCTTTGAAATGAACTATTGTGAAACCGATTTGATTACTGATTTTACTGGTTACTCGCTGAGCTTCTAGCTCACCCCAAAATGATTTTATTCCCCTCCACAGGGCTCAAGGCGAAGGAAGGACTTGTAGTACTTATTCACGTGACTGGATGGCTTATTTGGAATTGTTTCCGCTTCGCTTATGACATGTAATTATTGGATAATTTAATGTAATATTTGAGATGTACATTGTATTTGTTTGAAGACTGTAGTGAACGACCGAGTCCCGGCGAGAGTTGGGCAGGCGACCCGCCGAACCTTGGGGTACGCCCTAGGGGGAGGTGGGGCCGTCACAGTTGGTATCAGAGCTTAGGCTTCAGATCTCTGTAGTATATCCTAGGGTTGAAATTTAGGATGCCGGACTGTGGGTTTGATTTGACTCTTAGTGTTTGCTTGGAATGCTTGAGTGATTCTTGCGGAATTTCTTGACTTGATTGGTACAAGATGGAATGTCGAGGACGACATTCTTTTAAGGAGGGGAGTTTGTGACGTTCCAAAAGAATGAGTGCGAGAACCCGAAAATTTTCAAAGTTTCTAGGGTTTATTGTATTGTTCGCCCGCCTTTTCGACATTTTCTTTTTTAGAAAATTCCCCAGATAATTTTATTGAGTAAATATAGTTTTTAGATGATTTTTCTAGTATCAGTTAGTTTTTGAGAAATTAAGAACATATATCGGACGTGGGACCTACTAGTGCGGAAAGTTCGGTAAAATTCGGCCAGTTAGGTTAAGTTTTGGATACCGGATTTATTTTATCCGGAGCTAAGAGATAATTAGAGGTTGTTATATGGATGAGAGTGGAGAGACAAAAAGATAAGTTTTAAACCTAAAGGTGACAAGTGTCACCATCCAATTCACTCTTGACTTTGACCATTTAACTTTACCTTTACCTTTACCAAATAAATACCACAAATTGGCCAAAACATCCTCTTATTTTCTCCACTCTTGGCCGAATTTCTTGGAGAGCAAAAGAAAGAAAAGCTTCCAACTTTTGCCTTCATTTCTTGCTCAATCTTGGGATTCAACCGTTAAAATTCTAAATTCCTCCATAAAAGTCACTTGCTTAGGAAGATTGAAGGTAGTGGTGGAGTGATTAGAGAAGGCAAAGGACTAAACCATCACCTTTCTTGATATTTCAAGGTATCATGTCTAGCAATCCTTTCTTTGTTCTTGATGATGTTAAATTAGTGACTTGTGGTGGCTAAAGAGATGTTTTAGTGGAAGATTTCATGATTTTGGTTGAGATTGATGACTTTTTCTATTTACTCATGATTTTTCTGTTTTAATATGATTCATATGGTGTGGCTATGTATGATGATTGCAAATGATATAGAATGAAGCTAGAAGGTGTATTTGGTGGTTAATTGCAAGAAATTTCGGTTTTGGAAGGAAAATTGGAAAACTAGGGTTTATGTTCCTACATTCTGCCCGGTTTTGTAGCTCATAGTTAGAGGTCGAATTGGCCTTGGGTTAAAACATGAAAGTTGTAGGGAATGATATTTTAGAGGTGCCTGCAAAATTTAAGGTCAATCGGAGCAGCTTACCTTGTGAAAAGATAGAATTACCCTTGCTGCCCTGGTTCTACCCGAATTTGAGAATTGCTTCTGTAATGGGTTATTTTGGTTGGGAATGCTTCGGAATTGGTTGTTGAGATCTTCTTATGAATTGTAGCCCTATTTCTTAGCTTTCGGATGGATTTGGAATTACTGGATTTGGACTTACGTAGCCTGATTTATGATGTTTGCACCAGAATGCAATTTGTGAACCTGTTTTTGCGGTTCTGGTGTAGTATATTGCATTTTTGACCTGGTTACACTCAAAACTGGGCTGAGTGACCTTCTTCAATATTGTAGCCTTATCTCTTAGCTTCGAAACGGTGTATCTTTCACCTCCATCCGATAATCGTAGTGTCATTGGTACCAAAACCGCAAAATGATGTCAAAAACTGTTTTTCTGGTTTTGAGCTTAACTTTCATTTCCGGACTTTTCCCTAGTTTGAATTGTACTTGTACTACTTGGAGCTTACTGAACGGCTATTGAATGAACTTATTTGTGTGACTTTGGGACTGGCCGAGGAAATAATGAAGCCATGATGGCTGGAAAAGTTAGCAAATTTAGTGGAAGTGCTGTCCGAGCTTTGAAAGGACTTGATTGCATTGAGTTTGTGATCTAAGACTTGGATTTGAGCAAGGCAATGATATATGATGGATGGTTTCTGAGCCATGGAGGTGAGTGACCCTAAACTGTTTCCAAAGTTACTTTTGAACTGTTTTCTTGCATTATTTACTCGATTGCATATCATGCGTGCTTGTATGTGAGTGTTCCTTGTTTGTTGTATTTTCTTGACTTCATGACTTGTATTATTGTTTGATAACGTGTTAAGTACTTTCAATGATTTCCAAAACGAGTTTTCTTGTTGAGTGTGTACTTTATCGCACTCGACCTCGATAAATGTGAAATTTTCAAAGATGGAACGATTGAAATGTTACTTGTGCATGAATGTAAGCCTTTTGGCTGAACTGGCCACTACCCCATGTTACCGATCGACTCGAGCCAGAAGCGGACTCGGTCGGGCGATATGGTGACCTGGGTGAACGTTTGGTATACTCGAGTATTACCTTGTAGGTTGGTGGAGGTTGGTGGAGCCTGGCCGATGTCCAGGAAAGGTTGAATGAACGAACGAACGAACGAACGAGGGTTTTATTGATTAATGAAAAATGTATTTTCAAGTGAATGAAGGAAAGGGGAATGACAGGAGAACGAACGAATGAACGAATGAACGAACGAACGTATCCTTTTCATGTTTGGTTTCTTGTAAATGTTGTAATTGTTTCTTGACTTATCGTTTGATATATGACATCTTTGAAATGAACTATTGTGAAACCGATTTGATTACTGATTTTACTGGTTACTCGCTGAGCTTCTAGCTCACCCCAAAACGATTTTATTCCCCTCCACAGGGCTCAAGGCGAAGGAAGGACTTGTAGTACTTATTCACGTGACTGGATGGCTTATTTGGAATTGTTTCCGCTTCGCTTATGACATGTAATTATTGGATAATTTAATGTAATATTTGAGATGTACATTGTATTTGTTTGAAGACTGTAGTGAACGACTGAGTCCCGGCGAGAGTTGGGCAGGCGACCCGCCGAACCTTGGGGTACGCCCTAGGGGGAGGTGGGGTCGTCACAGTTGGTATCAGAGCTTAGGCTTCAGATCTCTGTAGTGTATCCTAGGCTTGAAGTTTAGGATGCCGGACTGTGGGTTTGATTTGACTCTTAGTGTTTGCTTGGAATGCTTGAGTGATTCTTGCGGAATTTCTTGACTTGATTGGTACAAGATGGAATGTCGAGGACGACATTCTTTTAAGGAGGGGACTTTGTGACGCTCCAAAAGAATGAGTGCGAGAACCCGAAAATTTTCTAAGTTTCTAGGGTTTATTGTATTGTTCGCCCGCCTTTTCGACATTTTCTTTATTAGAAAATTCCCCAGATAATTTTATTGAGTAAATATAGTTTTTAGATGATTTTTCTAGTATCAGTTAGTTTTTGAGAAATTAAGAACATATATCGGACGTGGGACCCACTAGTGCGGAAAGTTCGGTAAAATTCGGCCAGTTAGGTTAAGTTTTGGATACCGGATTTATTTTACCAGGAGCTAAGAGATAATTAGAGGTTGTTATATGGATGAGAGTGGAGAGACAAAAAGATAAGTTTTAAACCTAAAGGTGACAAGTGTCACCATCCAATTCACTCTTGACTTTGACCATTTAACATTACCTTTACCTTTACCAAATAAATACCACAAATTGGCCAAAACATCCTCTTATTTTCTCCACTCTTGGCCGAATTTCTTGGAGAGCAAAAGAAAGAAAAGCTTCCAACTTTTGCCTTCATTTCTTGCTCAATCTTGGGATTCAACCGTTAAAATTCTAAATTCCTCCATAAAAGTCACTTGCTTAGGAAGATTGAAGGTAGTGGTGGAGTGATTAGAGAAGGCAAAGGACTAAACCATCACCTTTCTTGATATTTCAAGGTATCATGTCTAGCAATCCTTTCTTTGTTCTTGATGATGTTAAATTAGTGACTTGTGGTGGCTAAAGAGATGTTTTAGTGGAAGATTTCATGATTTTGGTTGAGATTGATGACTTTTTCTATTTACTCATGATTTTTCTGTTTTAATATGATTCATACGGTGTGGCTATGTATGATGATTGCAAATGATATAGAATGAAGCTAGAAGGTGTATTTGGTGGTTAATTGCAAGAAATTTCTGTTTTGGAAGGAAAATTGGAAAACTATGGTTTATGTTCCTACATTCTGCCCGGTTTTGTAGCTCATAGTTAGAGGCCGAATTGGCCTTGGATTAAAACATGAAAGTTGTAGGGAATGATATTTTAGAGGTGCCTACAAAATTTAAGGTCAATCGGAGCAGCTTACTTTGAGAAAAGATGGAATTACCCTTGCTGCCCTGGTTCTACCCGAATTTGAGAATTGCTTCAGTAATGGGTTATTTTGGTTGGGAATGCTTCGGAATTGGTTATTGAGATCTTCTGATGAATTGTAGCCCTATTTGTTAGCTTTCGGATGGCTTTGGAATTACTGGATTTGGAGTTACGTAGCCTGATTTATGATGTTTGCACCAGAATGCAATTTGTGAACCTGTTTTTGCGGTTCTGGTGTAGTATATTGCATTTTTGACCTAGTTACACTTGAAACTGGGCTGAGTGACCTTCTTTAAAATTGTACCCTTATCTCTTAGCTTCGAAACGGTGTATCGTGTACCTCCATCCGATAATCTTAGTGTCATTGGTGCCAAAACCGCAAAATGATGTCAAAAACTGTTTTTCTGGTTTTGAGCTTAACTTTCATTTCCGGACTTTTCCCTAGCTTGAATTGTACTTGTACTACTTGGAGCTTACTGAACGGCTATTGAATGAATTTATTTGTGTGACTTTGGGACTGGCCGAGGAAATAATGAAGCCATGATGGCTGGAAAAGTTAGCAAATTTAGTGGAAGTGCTGTCCGAGCTTTGAAAGGACTTGATTGCATTGAGTTTGTGATCTAAGACTTGGATTTGAGCAAGGCAATGATATATGATGGATGGTTTCTGAGCCATGGAGGTGAGTGACCCTAAACTGTTTCCAAAGTTACTTTTGAACTGTTTTCTTGCATTATTTACTCGATTGCATATCATGCGTGCTTGTATGTGAGTGTTCCTTGTTTGTTGTATTTTCTTGACTTCATGACTTGTATTATTGTTTGATAACGTGTTAAGTGCTTTCAATGATTTCCAAAACGAGTTTTCTAGGCGAGTGTGTACTTTATCGCACTCGACCTCGATAAATGTGAAATTTTCAAAGATGGAACGATTGAAATGTTACTTGTGCATGAATGTAAGCCTTTTGGCTGAACTGGCCACTGCCCCTTGTTACCGATCGACTCGAGCCAGAAGCGGACTCGGTCGGGCGATATGGTGACCTGGGTGAACGTTTGGTATACTCGAGTATTACCTTGTAGGTTGGTGGAGCCTGGCCGATGTCCAGGAAAGGTTGAATGAACGAACGAACGAACGAACGAGGGTTTTATTGATAAATGAAAAATGCATTTTCAAATGAATGAAGGAAAGGGGAATGACAGGAGAATGAACGAATGAACGAACGAACGTATCCTTTTCATCTATGGTTTCTTGTAAATGTTGTAATTGTTTCTTGACTTATCGTTTGATATATGACATCTTTGAAATGAACTATTGTGAAACCGATTTGATTACTGATTTTACTGGTTACTCGCTGAGCTTCTAGCTCACCCCAAAACGATTTTATTCCCCGACACAGGGCTCAAGGCGAAGGAAGGACTTGTAGTACTTATTCACGTGACTGGATGGCTTATTTGGAATTGTTTCCGCTTCGCTTATGACATGTAATTATTGGATAATTTAATGTAATATTTGAGATGTACATTGTTTTTGTTTGAAGACTGTAGTGAACGACTAAGTCCCGGCGAGAGTTGGGCAGGCGACCCGCCGAACCTTGGGGTACGCCCTAGGGGGAGGTGGGGCCGTCACAGTTGGTATCAGAGCTTAGGCTTCAGATCTCTGTAGTGTATCCTAGGCTTGAAGTTTAGGATGCCGGACTGTGGGTTTGATTTGACTCTTAGTGTTTGCTTGGAATGCTTGAGTGATTCTTGCGGAATTTCTTGACTTGATTGGTACAAGATGGAATGTCGAGGACGACATTCTTTTAAGGAGGGGAGTTTGTGACGTTCCAAAAGAATGAGTGCGAGAACCCGAAAATTTTCAAAGTTTCTAGGGTTTATTGTATTGTTCGCCCGCCTTTTCGACATTTTCTTTATTAGAAAATTCCCCAGATAATTTTATTGAGTAAATATAGTTTTTAGATGATTTTTCTAGTATCAGTTAGTTTTTGAGAAATTAAGAACATATATCGGACGTGGGACCCACTAGTGCGGAAAGTTCGGTAAAATTCGGCCAGTTAGGTTAAGTTTTGGATACCGGATTTATTTTACCAGGAGCTAAGAGATAATTTGAGGTTGTTATATGGATGAGAGTGGAGAGACAAAAAGATAAGTTTTAAACCTAAAGGTGACAGTGTCACCATCCAATTCACTCTTGACTTTGACCATTTAACTTTACCTTTACCTTTACCAAATAAATACCACAAATTGGCCAAAACATCCTCTTATTTTCTCCACTCTTGGCCGAATTTCTTGGAGAGCAAAAGAAAGAAAAGCTTCCAACTTTTGCCTTCATTTCTTGCTCAATCTTGGGATTCAACCGTTAAAATTCCAAATTCCTCCATAAAAGTCACTTGCTTAGGAAGATTGAAGGTAGTGGTGGAGTGCTTAGAGAAGGCAAAGGACTAAACCATCACCTTTCTTGATATTTCAAGGTATCATGTCTAGCAATCCTTTCTTTGTTCTTGATGATGTTAAATTAGTGACTTGTGGTGGCTAAAGAGATGTTTTAGTGGAAGATTTCATGATTTTGGTTGAGATTGATGACTTTTTCTATTTCCTCATGATTTTTCTGTTTTAATATGATTCATACGGTGTGGCTATGTATGATGATTGCAAATGATATAGAATGAAGCTAGAAGGTGTATTTGGTGGTTAATTGCAAGAAATTTCTGTTTTGGAAGGAAAATTGGAAAACTATGGTTTATGTTCCTACATTCTGCCCGGTTTTGTAGCTCATAGTTAGAGGCCGAATTGGCCTTGGATTAAAACATGAAAGTTGTAGGGAATGATATTTTAGAGGTGCCTACAAAATTTAAGGTCAATCGGAGCAGCTTACTTTGAGAAAAGATGGAATTACCCTTGCTGCCCTGGTTCTACCCGAATTTGAGAATTGCTTCAGTAATGGGTTATTTTGGTTGGGAATGCTTCGGAATTGGTTATTGAGATCTTCTGATGAATTGTAGCCCTATTTGTTAGCTTTCGGATGGCTTTGGAATTACTGGATTTGGAGTTACGTAGCCTGATTTATGATGTTTGCACCAGAATGCAATTTGTGAACCTGTTTTTGCGGTTCTGGTGTAGTATATTGCATTTTTGACCTAGTTACACTTGAAACTGGGCTGAGTGACCTTCTTTAAAATTGTACCCTTATCTCTTAGCTTCGAAACGGTGTATCGTGTACCTCCATCCGATAATCTTAGTGTCATTGGTGCCAAAACCGCAAAATGATGTCAAAAACTGTTTTTCTGGTTTTGAGCTTAACTTTCATTTCCGGACTTTTCCCTAGCTTGAATTGTACTTGTACTACTTGGAGCTTACTGAACGGCTATTGAATGAATTTATTTGTGTGACTTTGGGACTGGCCGAGGAAATAATGAAGCCATGATGGCTGGAAAAGTTAGCAAATTTAGTGGAAGTGCTGTCCGAGCTTTGAAAGGACTTGATTGCATTGAGTTTGTGATCTAAGACTTGGATTTGAGCAAGGCAATGATATATGATGGATGGTTTCTGAGCCATGGAGGTGAGTGACCCTAAACTGTTTCCAAAGTTACTTTTGAACTGTTTTCTTGCATTATTTACTCGATTGCATATCATGCGTGCTTGTATGTGAGTGTTCCTTGTTTGTTGTATTTTCTTGACTTCATGACTTGTATTATTGTTTGATAACGTGTTAAGTGCTTTCAATGATTTCCAAAACGAGTTTTCTAGGCGAGTGTGTACTTTATCGCACTCGACCTCGATAAATGTGAAATTTTCAAAGATGGAACGATTGAAATGTTACTTGTGCATGAATGTAAGCCTTTTGGCTGAACTGGCCACTGCCCCTTGTTACCGATCGACTCGAGCCAGAAGCGGACTCGGTCGGGCGATATGGTGACCTGGGTGAACGTTTGGTATACTCGAGTATTACCTTGTAGGTTGGTGGAGCCTGGCCGATGTCCAGGAAAGGTTGAATGAACGAACGAACGAACGAACGAGGGTTTTATTGATAAATGAAAAATGCATTTTCAAATGAATGAAGGAAAGGGGAATGACAGGAGAATGAACGAATGAACGAACGAACGTATCCTTTTCATCTATGGTTTCTTGTAAATGTTGTAATTGTTTCTTGACTTATCGTTTGATATATGACATCTTTGAAATGAACTATTGTGAAACCGATTTGATTACTGATTTTACTGGTTACTCGCTGAGCTTCTAGCTCACCCCAAAACGATTTTATTCCCCGACACAGGGCTCAAGGCGAAGGAAGGACTTGTAGTACTTATTCACGTGACTGGATGGCTTATTTGGAATTGTTTCCGCTTCGCTTATGACATGTAATTATTGGATAATTTAATGTAATATTTGAGATGTACATTGTTTTTGTTTGAAGACTGTAGTGAACGACTAAGTCCCGGCGAGAGTTGGGCAGGCGACCCGCCGAACCTTGGGGTACGCCCTAGGGGGAGGTGGGGCCGTCACAGTTGGTATCAGAGCTTAGGCTTCAGATCTCTGTAGTGTATCCTAGGCTTGAAGTTTAGGATGCCGGACTGTGGGTTTGATTTGACTCTTAGTGTTTGCTTGGAATGCTTGAGTGATTCTTGCGGAATTTCTTGACTTGATTGGTACAAGATGGAATGTCGAGGACGACATTCTTTTAAGGAGGGGAGTTTGTGACGTTCCAAAAGAATGAGTGCGAGAACCCGAAAATTTTCAAAGTTTCTAGGGTTTATTGTATTGTTCGCCCGCCTTTTCGACATTTTCTTTATTAGAAAATTCCCCAGATAATTTTATTGAGTAAATATAGTTTTTAGATGATTTTTCTAGTATCAGTTAGTTTTTGAGAAATTAAGAACATATATCGGACGTGGGACCCACTAGTGCGGAAAGTTCGGTAAAATTCGGCCAGTTAGGTTAAGTTTTGGATACCGGATTTATTTTACCAGGAGCTAAGAGATAATTTGAGGTTGTTATATGGATGAGAGTGGAGAGACAAAAAGATAAGTTTTAAACCTAAAGGTGACAGTGTCACCATCCAATTCACTCTTGACTTTGACCATTTAACTTTACCTTTACCTTTACCAAATAAATACCACAAATTGGCCAAAACATCCTCTTATTTTCTCCACTCTTGGCCGAATTTCTTGGAGAGCAAAAGAAAGAAAAGCTTCCAACTTTTGCCTTCATTTCTTGCTCAATCTTGGGATTCAACCGTTAAAATTCCAAATTCCTCCATAAAAGTCACTTGCTTAGGAAGATTGAAGGTAGTGGTGGAGTGCTTAGAGAAGGCAAAGGACTAAACCATCACCTTTCTTGATATTTCAAGGTATCATGTCTAGCAATCCTTTCTTTGTTCTTGATGATGTTAAATTAGTGACTTGTGGTGGCTAAAGAGATGTTTTAGTGGAAGATTTCATGATTTTGGTTGAGATTGATGACTTTTTCTATTTCCTCATGATTTTTCTGTTTTAATATGATTCATATGGTGTGGCTATGTATGATGATTGCAAATGATATAGAATGAAGCTAGAAGGTGTATTTGGTGGTCAATTGCAAGAAATTTCTGTTTTGGAAGGAAAATTGGAAAACTAGGGTTTATGTTCCTACAATCTGCCCGGTTTTGTAGCTCATAGTTAGAGGCCGAATTGACTTTGGGTTAAAACATGAAAGTTGTAGGGAATGATATTCTAGAGGTTCCTGCAAAATTTAAGGTCAATCGGAGCAGCTTGCCTTGAGAAAAGATGGAATTACCCTTGCAGCCCTGGTTCTACCCGAATTTGAGAATTGCTTCTGTAATGGGTTATTTTGGTTAGGAATGCTTCGGAATTGGTTGTTGAGATCTTCTGATGAATTGTATCCCTATTTCTTAGCTTTTGGATGGCTTTGGAATTACTGGATTTGGACTTACGTAGCCTGATTTATGATGTTTGCACCAGAATGCAATTTGTGAACCTGTTTTTCCGGTTCTGGTGTAGTATATTGCATTTTCGACCTGGTTACACTTGAAACTGGGCTGAGTGACCTTCTTCAATATTGTAGCCTTATCTCTTAGCTTCGAAACGGTGTATCTTTCACCTCCATCCGATAATCGTAGTGTCATTGGTGCCAAAACCGCAAAATGATGTTAAAAGCTATTTTTCTGGTTTTGAGCTTAACTTTCATTTCCGGACTTTTCCCTAGTTTGAATTGTACTTGTACTACTTGGAGCTTACTGAACGGCTATTGAATGAACTTATTTGTGTGACTTTGGGACTGGCCGAGGAAATAATGAAGCCATGATGGCTGGAAAAGTTAGCAAATTCAGTGGAAGTGCTGTCCGAGCTTTGAAAGGACTTGATTGCATTGAGTTTGTGATCTAAGACTTGGATTTGAGCAAGGCAATGATATATGATGGATGGTTTCTGAGCCATGGAGGTGAGTGACCCTAAACTGTTTCCAAAGTTACTTTTGAACTGTTTTCTTGCATTATTTACTTGATTGCATATCATGCGTGCTTGTATGTGAGTGTTCCTTGTTTGTTGTATTTTCTTTACTTCATGACTTGTATTATTGTTTGATAACGTGTTAAGTGCTTTCAATGATTTCCAAAACGAGTTTTCTAGGCGAGTGTGTACTTTATCGCACTCGACCTCGATAAATGTGAAATTTTCAAAGATGGAACGATTGAAATGTTACTTGTGCATGAATGTAAGCCTTTTGGCTGAACTGGCCACTGCCCCATGTTACCGATCGACTCGAGCCAGAAGCGGACTCGGTCGGGCGATATGGTGACCTGGGTGAACGTTTGGTATACTCGAGTATTACCTTGTAGGTTGGTGGAGGTTGGTGGAGCCTGGCCGATGTCCAGGAAAGGTTGAATGAACGAACGAATGAACGAACGAGGGTTTTATTGATAAATGAAAAATGCATTTTCAAATGAATGAAGGAAAGGGGAATGACAGGAGAACGAACGAATGAACGAATGAACGAACGAATGTATCCTTTTCATGTATGGTTTCTTGTAAATGTTGTAATTGTTTCTTGACTTATCGTTTGATATATGACATCTTTGAAATGAACTATTGTGAAACCGATTTGATTACTGATTTTACTGGTTACTCGCTGAGCTTCTAGCTCACCCCAAAACGATTTTATTCCCCTCCACAGGGCTCAAGGCGAAGGAAGGACTTGTAGTACTTATTCACGTGACTGGATGGCTTATTTGGAATTGTTTCCGCTTCACTTATGACATGTAATTATTGGATAATTTAATGTAATATTTGAGATGTACATTGTATTTGTTTGAAGACTGTAGTGAACGACTAAGTCCCGGCGAGAGTTGGGCAGGCGACCCGCCGAACCTTGGGGTACGCCCTAGGGGGAGGTAGGGCCGTCACAGTTGGTATCAGAGCTTAGGCTTCAGATCTCTGTAGTATATCCTAGGGTTGAAATTTAGGATGCCGGACTGTGGGTTTGATTTGACTCTTAGTGTTTGCTTGGAATGCTTGAGTGATTCTTGCAGAATTTCTTGACTTGATTGGTACAAGATGGAATGTCGAGGACGACATTCTTTTAAGGAGGGGAGTTTGTGACGTTCCAAAAGAATGAGTGCGAGAACCCGAAAATTTTCAAAGTTTCTAGGGTTTATTGTATTGTTCGCCCGCCTTTTCGACATTTTCTTTATTAGAAAATTCCCCAGATAATTTTATTGAGTAAATATAGTTTTTAGATGATTTTTCTAGTATCAGTTAGTTTTTGAGAAATTAAGAACATATATCGGACGTGGGACCCACTAGTGCGGAAAATTCGGTAAAATTCGGCCAGTTAGGTTAAGTTTTGGATACCGGATTTATTTTACCAGGAGCTAAGAGATAATTTGAGGTTGTTATATGGATGAGAGTGGAGAGACAAAAAGATAAGTTTTAAACCTAAAGGTGACAGTGTCACCATCCAATTCACTCTTGACTTTGACCATTTAACTTTACCTTTACCTTTACCAAATAAATACCACAAATTGGCCAAAACATCCTCTTATTTTCTCCACTCTTGGCCGAATTTCTTGGAGAGCAAAAGAAAGAAAAGCTTCCAACTTTTGCCTTCATTTCTTGCTCAATCTTAGGATTCAACCGTTAAAATTCTAAATTCCTCCATAAAAGTCACTTGCTTAGGAAGATTGAAGTAGTGGTGGAGTGATAAGAGAAGGCAAAGGACTAAACCATCACCTTTCTTGATATTTCAAGGTATCATGTCTAGCAATCCTTTCTTTGTTCTTGATGATGTTAAATTAGTGACTTGTGGTGGCTAAAGAGATGTTTTAGTGGAAGATTTCATGATTTTGGTTGAGATTGATGACTTTTTCTATTTACTCATGATTCTTCTGTTTTAATATGATTCATATGGTGTGGCTATGTATGATGATTGCAAATGATATAGAATGAAGCTAGAAGGTGTATTTGGTGGTTAATTGCAAGAAATTTCTGTTTTGGAAGGAAAATTTGAAAACTAGGGTTTATGTTCCTACATTCTGCCCGGTTTTGTAGCTCATAGTTAGAGGTCGAATTGGCCTTGGGTTAAAACATAAAGTTGTAGGGAATGATATTTTAGAGGTGCCTACAAAATTTATGGTCAATCGGAGCAGTTTACCTTGAGAAAAGACGGAATTACCCTTGCTGCCCTGGTTCTACCCGAATTTGAGAATTGCTTCTGTAATGGGTTATTTTGGTTTGGAATGCTTCGGAATTGGTTGTTGAGATCTTCTGATAAATTGTAGCCCTATTTCTTAGATTTCGTATGGCTTTGGAATTACTGGATTTGGACTTACGTAGCCTGATTTATGATGTTTGCACCAGAATGCAATTTGTGAACCTGTTTTTGCGGTTCTGGTGTAGTATATTGCATTTTTGACCTGGTTAAACTCGAAACTGGGCTGAGTGACCTTCTTCAATATTGTAGCCTTATCTCTTAGCTTCGAAACGGTGTATCTTTCACCTCCATCCGATAATCGTAGTGTCATTGGTGCCAAAACCGCAAAATGATTTCAAAAACTGTTTTTCTGGTTTTGAGCTTAACTTTCATTTCCGGACTTTTCCCTAGTTTGAATTGTACTTGTACTACTTGGAGCTTACTGAACGGCTATTGAATGAACTTATTTGTGTGACTTTGGGACTGGCCGAGGAAATAATGAAGCCATGATGGCTGGAAAAGTTAGCAAATTTAGTGGAAGTGCTGTCCGAGCTTTGAAAGGACTTGATTGCATTGAGTTTGTGATCTAACACTTGGATTTGAGCAAGGCAATGATATATGATGGATGGTTTCTGAGCCATGGAGGTGAGTGACCCTAAACTGTTTCCAAAGTTACTTTTGAACTGTTTTCTTGCATTATTTACTCGATTGCATATCATGCGTGCTTGTATGTGAGTGTTCCTTGTTTGTTGTATTTTCTTGACTTCATGACTTGTATTATTGTTTGATAACGTGTTAAGTGCTTTCAATGATTTCCAAAATGAGTTTTCTAGGCGAGTGTGTACTTTATCGCACTCGACCTCGATAAATGTGAAATTTTCAAAGATGGAACGATTGAAATGTTACTTGTGCATGAATGTAAGCCTTTTGGCTGAACAGGCCACTGCCCCATGTTACCGATCGACTCGAGCCAGAAGCGGACTCGGTCGGGCGATATGGTGACCTGGGTGAACGTTTGGTATACTCGAGTATTACCTTGTAGGTTGGTGGAGGTTGGTGGAGCCTGGCCGATGTCCAGGAAAGGTTGAATGAACGAACGAACGAACGAACGAGGGTTTTATTGATAAATGAAAAATGCATTTTCAAATGAATGAAGGAAAGGGGAATGACAGGAGAACGAACGAATGAACGAATGAACGAACGAACGTATCCTTTTCATGTATGGTTTATTGTAAATGTTGTAATTGTTTCTTGACTTATCGTTTGATATATGACATCTTTGAAATGAACTATTGTGAAACCGATTTGATTACTGATTTTACTGGTTACTCGCTGAGCTTCTAGCTCACCCCAAAACGATTTTATTCCCCGCCACAGGGCTCAAGGCGAAGGAAGGACTTGTAGTACTTATTCACGTGACTGGATGGCTTATTTGGAATTGTTTCCGCTTCACTTATGACATGTAATTATTGGAGAATTTGATGTAATATTTGAGATGTACATTGTATTTGTTTGAGGACTGTAGTGAACGACTGAGTCCCGGCGAGAGCTGGGCAGGCGTCCCGCCGAACCTTGGGGTACGCCCTAGGGGGAGGTGGGGTCGTCACAGTTGGTATCAGAGCTTAGGCTTCAGATCTCTGTAGTGTATCCTAGGCTTGAAGTTTAGGATGCCGGACTGTGGGTTTGATTTGACTCTTAGTGTTTGCTTGGAATGCTTGAGTGATTCTTGCGGAATTTCTTGACTTGATTGGTACAAGATGGAATGTCGAGGACGACATTCTTTTAAGGAGGGGACTTTGTGACGCTCCAAAAGAATGAGTGCGAGAACCCGAAAATTTTCAAAGTTTCTAGGGTTTATTGTATTGTTCGCCCGCCTTTTCGACATTTTCTTTATTAGAAAATTCCCCAGATAATTTTATTGAGTAAATATAGTTTTTAGATGATTTTTCTAGTATCAGTTAGTTTTTGAGAAATTAAGAACATATATCGGACGTGGGACCCACTAGTGCGGAAAGTTCGGTAAAATTCGGCCAGTTAGGTTATGTTTTGGATACCGGATTTATTTTACCAGGTGCTAAGATATAATTAGAGGTTGTTATATGGATGAGAGTGGAGAGACAAAAAGATAAGTTTTAAACCTAAAGGTGACAAGTGTCACCGTCCAATTCACTCGTGACTTTGACCATTTAACTTTACCTTTACCAAATAAATACCACAAATTGGCCAAAACATCCTCTTATTTTCTCCACTCTTGGCCGAATTTCTTGGAGAGCAAAAGAAAGAAACCTTCCAATTTTTGCTTTCATTTCTTGGTCAATCTTGGGATTCAACCGTTAAAATTCCAAATTCCTCCATAAAAGTCACTTGCTTAGGAAGATTGAAGGTAGTGGTAGAGTGATTAGAGAAGGCAAAGGACTAAACCATCACCTTTCTTGATATTTCAAGGTATCCTGTCTAGCAATCCTTTCTTTGTTCTTGATGATGTTAAATTAGTGACTTATGGTGGCTAAAGAGATGTTTTAGTGGAAGATTTCATGATTTTGGTTGAGATTGATGACTTTTTCTATTTACTCATGATTTTTCTGTTTTAATATGATTCATATGGTGTGGCTATGTATGATGATTGCAAATGATATAGAATGAAGCTAGAAGGTGTATTTGGTGGTTAATTGCAAGAAATTTCTGTTTTGGAAGGAAAATTGGAAAACTAGGGTTTATGTTCCTACATTCTGCCCGGTTTTGTAGCTCATAGTTAGAGGCCGAATTTACCTTGGATGAAAACTTGAAAGTTGTAGGGAATGATATTTTAGAGGTGCCTACAAAATTTAAGGTCAATCGGACCAGGTTACCTTGAGAAAAGAAGGAATTACCCTTGCAGCCCTGGTTCTACCCGAATTTGAGAATTGCTTCTGTAATGGGTTATTTTGGTTGGGAATGCTTCGGAATTGGTTGTTGAGATCTTCTGATGAATTGTAGCCCTATTTCTTAGCTTTCGGATGGCTTTCGAATTACTTGATTTGGACTTACGTAGCCTGATTTATGATGTTTGCACCAGAATGCAATTTGTGAACCTATTTTTGCGGTTCTGGTGTAGTATATTGCATTTTTGACCTGGTTACACTCGAAACTGGGCTGAGTGACCTTCTTCAATATTGTAGCCTTATCTCTTAGCTTCGAAAAGGTGTATCTTCCAACTCCATCCGATAATCGTAGTGTCATTGGTGCCAAAACCGCAAAATGATGTCAAAAACTGTTTTTCTGGTTTTGAGCTTAACTTTCATTTCCGGACTTTTCCCTAGTTTGAATTGTACTTGTACTACTTGGAGCTTACTGAACGGCTATTGAATGAACTTATTTGTGTGACTTTGGGACTGGCCGAGGAAATAATGAATCCATGATGGCTGGAAAAGTTAGCAAATTTAGTGGAAGTGCTGTCCGAGCTTTGAAAGGACTTGATTGCATTGTGTTTGTGATCTAAGACTTCGATTTGAGCAAGGCAATGATATATGATGGATGGTTTCTGAGCCATGGAGGTGAGTGACCCTAAACTGTTTCCAAAGTTACTTTTGAACTGTTTTCTTGCATTATTTACTCGATTGCATATCATGCGTGCTTGTATGTGAGTGTTCCTTGTTTGTTGTATTTTCTTGACTTCATGACTTGTATTATTGTTTGATAACGTGTTAAGTGCTTTCAATGATTTCCAAAACGAGTTTTCTAGGCGAGTGTGTACTTTATCGCACTCGACCTCGATAAATGTGAAATTTTCAAAGATGGAACGATTGAAATGTTACTTGTGCATGAATGTAAGCCTTTTGGCTGAACTGGCCACTGCCCCTTGTTACCGATCGACTCGAGCCAGAAGCGGACTCGGTCGGGCGATATGGTGACCTGGGTGAACGTTTGGTATACCCGAGTATTACCTTGTAGGTTGGTGGAGCCTGGCCGATGTCCAGGAAAGGTTGAATGAACGAACGAACGAACGAACGAGGGTTTTATTGATAAATGAAAAATGCATTTTCAAGTGAATGAAGGAAAGGGGAATGACAGGAGAACGAACGAATGAACGAATGAACGAATGAACGTATCCTTTTCATGTATGGTTTCTTGTAAATGTTGTAATTGTTTCTTGACTTATCGTTTGATATATGACATCTTTGAAATGAACTATTGTGAAACCGATTTGATTACTGATTTTACTGGTTACTCGCTGAGCTTCTAGCTCACCCCAAAACGATTTTATTCCCCTCCACAGGGCTCAAGGCGAAGGAAGGACTTGTAGTACTTATTCACGTGACTGGATGGCTTATTTGGAATTGTTTCCGCTTCGCTTATGACATGTAAATATTGGATAATTTAATGTAATATTTGAGATGTACATTGTATTTGTTTGAAGACTGTAGTGAACGACTGAGTCCCGGCGAGAGTTGGGCAGGCGACCCGCCGAACCTTGGGGTACGCCCTAGGGGGAGGTGGGGTCGTCACAGTTGGTATCAGAGCTTACGCTTCAGATCTCTGTAGTGTATCCTAGGCTTGAAGTTTAGGATGCCGGACTGTGGGTTTGATTTGACTCTTAGTGTTTGCTTGGAATGCTTGAGTGATTCTTGCGGAATTTCTTGACTTGATTGGTACAAGATGGAATGTCGAGGACGACATTCTTTTAAGGAGGGGACTTTGTGACGCTCCAAAAGAATGAGTGCGAGAACCCGAAAATTTTCTAAGTTTCTAGGGTTTATTGTATTGTTCGCCCGCCTTTTCGACATTTTCTTTATTAGAAAATTCCCCAGATAATTTTATTGAGTAAATATAGTTTTTAGATGATTTTTCTAGTATCAGTTAGTTTTTGAGAAATTAAGAACATATATCGGACGTGGGACCCACTAGTGCGGAAAGTTCGGTAAAATTCGGCCAGTTAGGTTAAGTTTTGGATACCGGATTTATTTTACCAGGTGCAAAGAGATAATTAGAGGTTGTTATATGGATGAGAGTGGAGAGACAAAAAGATAAGTTTTAAACCTAATGGTGACAAGTGTCACCATCCAATTCACTCTTGACTTTGACCATTTAACTTTACCTTTACCTTTACCAAATAAATACCACAAATTGGCCAAAACATCCTCTTATTTTCTCCACTCTTGCACGAATTTCTTGGAGAGCAAAAGAAAGAAAAGCTTCCAACTTTTGCCTTCATTTCTTGCTCAATCTTGGGATTCAACCGTTAAAATTCCAAATTCCTCCATAAAAGTCACTTGCTTAGGAAGATTGAAGGTAGTGGTGGAGTGCTTAGAGAAGGCAAAGGACTAAACCATCACCTTTCTTGATATTTCAAGGTATCATGTCTAGCAATCCTTTCTTTGTTATTGATGATGATAAATTAGTGACTTGTGGTGGCTAAAGAGATGTTTTAGTGGAAGATTTCATGATTTTGGTTGAGATTGATGACTTTTTCTATTTACTCATGATTTTTCTGTTTTAATATGATTCATATGGTGTGGCTATGTATGATGATTGCAAATGATATAGAATGAAGCTAGAAGGTGTATTTGGTGGTTAATTGCAAGAAATTTCTGTTTTGGAAGGAAAATTGGAAAACTAGGGTTTATGTTCCTATATTCTGCCCGGTTTTGTAGCTCATAGTTAGAGGCCGAATTGACCTTGGGTTATAACATGAAAGTTGTAGGGAATTATATTTTAGAGGTGCCTGCAAAATTTAAGGTCAATCGGAGCAGCTTACCTTGAGAAAAGACGGAATTAACCTTGCTGCCCTGGTTCTACCCGAATTTGAGAATTGCTTCTGTAATGGGTTATTTTGGTTGGGAATGCTTCGGAACTGGTTGTTGAGATCTTCTGATGAATTGTAACCCTATTTCTTAGCTTTCGGATGGCTTTGGAATTACTTGATTTGGACTTACGTAGCCTGATTTATGATGTTTCCACCAGAATGCAATTTGTGAACCTGTTTTTGCGGTTCTGGTGTAGTATATTGCATTTTTGACCTGGTTACACTCGAAACTGGGCTGAGTGACCTTCTTCAATATTGTAGCCTTATCTCTTAGCTTCGAAACGGTTTATCTTTCACCTCCATCCGATAATCGTAGTGTCATTGGTGCCAAAACCGCAAAATGATGTCAAAAACTGTTTTTCTGGTTTTGAGCTTAACTTTAATTTCCAGACTTTTTCCTAGTTTGAATTGTACTTGTACTACTTGGAGCTTACTGAACGGCTATTGAATGAACTTATTTGTGTGATTTTGGGACTGGCCGAGGAAATAATGAAGCCATGATGGCTGGAAATGTTAGCAAATTTAGTGGAAGTGCTGTCCGAGCTTTGAAAGGACTTGATTGCATTGAGTTTGTGATCTAAGACTTGGATTTGAGCAAGGCAATGATATATGATGGATGGTTTCTGAGCCATGGAGGTGAGTGACCCTAAACTGTTTCCAAAGTTACTTTTGAACTGTTTTCTTGCATTAGTTACTCGATTGCATATCATGCGTGCTTGTATGTGAGTGTTCCTTGTTTGTTGTATTTTATTGACTTCATGACTTGTATTATTGTTTGATAACGTGTTAAGTGCTTTCAATGATTTCCAAAACGAGTTTTCTAGGCGAGTGTGTACTTTATCGCACTCGACCTCGATAAATGTGAAATTTTCAAAGATGGAACGATTGAAATGTTACTTGTTCATGAATGTAAGCCTTTTGGCTGAACTGGCCACTGCCCCATGTTACCGATCGACTCGAGCCAGAAGCGGACTCGGTCGGGCGATATGGTGACCTGGGTGAACGTTTGGTATACTCGAGTATTACCTTGTAGGTTGGTGGAGGTTGGTGGAGCCTGGCCGATGTCCAGGAAAGGTTGAATGAACGAACGAACGAACGAACGAGGGTTTTATTGAAAATGAAAAATGCATTTTCAAATGAATGAAGGAAAGGGGAATGACAGGAGAACGAACGAATGAACGAATGAACGAACGAACGTATCCTTTTCATGTATGGTTTCTTGTAAATGTTGTAATTGTTTCTTGACTTATCGTTTGATATATGACATCTTTGAAATGAACTATTGTGAAACCGATTTGATTACTGATTTTACTGGTTACTCGCTGAGCTTCTAGCTCACCCCAAAACGATTTTATTCCCCTCCACAGGGCTCAAGGCGAAGGAAGGACTTGTAGTACTTATTCACGTGACTGGATGGCTTATTTGGAATTGTTTCCGCTTCGCTTATGACACGTAATTATTGGAGAATTTGATGTAATATTTGAGATGTACATTGTATTTGTTTGAGGACTGTAGTGAACGACTGAGTCCCGGCGAGAGCTGGGCAGGCGACCCGCCGAACCTTGGGGTACGCCCTAGGGGGAGGTGGGGCCGTCACAGTTGGTATCAGAGCTTAGGCTTCAGATCTCTGTAGTGTATCCTAGGCTTGAAGTTTAGGATGCCGGACTGTGGGTTTGATTTGACTCTTAGTGTTTGCTTGGAATGCTTGAGCGATTCATGCGGAATTTCTTGACTTGATTGGTACAAGATGGAATGTCGAGGACGACATTCTTTTAAGGAGGGGAGTTTGTGACGCTGCAAAAGAATGAGTGCGAGAACCCGAAAATTTTCTAAGTTTCTAGGGTTTATTGTATTGTTCGCCCGCCTTTTCGACATTTTCTTTATTAGAAAATTCCCCAGATAATTTTATTGAGTAAATATAGTTTTTAGATGATTTTTCTAGTATCAGTTAGTTTTTGAGAAATTAAGAACATATATCGGACGTGGGACCCACTAGTGCGGAAAGTTCGGTAAAATTCGGCCAGTTAGGTTAAGTTTTGGATACCGGATTTATTTTACCAGGTGCAAAGAGATAATTAGAGGTTGTTATATGGATGAGAGTGGAGAGACAAAAAGATAAGTTTTAAACCTAAAGGTGACAAGTGTCACCATCCAATTCACTCTTGACTTTGACCATTTAACTTTACCTTTACCTTTACCAAATAAATACCACAAATTGGCCAAAACATCCTCTTATTTTCTCCACTCTTGGCCGAATTTCTTGGAGAGCAAAAGAAAGAAAAGCTTCCAATTTTTGCCTTCATTTCTTGCTCAATCTTGGGATTCAACCGTTAAAATTCTAAATTCCTTCATAAAAGTCACTTGCTTAGGAAGATTGAAGGTAGTGGTGGAGTGATTAGAGAAGGCAAAGGACTAAACCATCACCTTTCTTGATATTTCAAGGTATCATGTCTAGCAATCCTTTCTTTGTTCTTGATGATGTTAAATTAGTGACTTGTGGTGGCTAAAGAGATGTTTTAGTGGAAGATTTCATGATTTTGGTTGAGATTGATGACTTTTTCTATTTACTCATGATTTTTCTGTTTTAATATGATTCATATGGTGTGGCTATGTATGATGATTTCAAATGATATAGAATGAAGCTAGAAGGTGTATTTGGTGGTTAATTGCAAGAAATTTCTGTTTTGGAAGGAAAATTGGAAAACTAGGGTTTATGTTCCTACATTCTGCCCGGTTTTGTAGCTCATAGTTAGAGGCCGAATTTACCTTGGATGAAAACTTGAAAGTTGTAGGGAATGATATTTTAGAGGTGCCTACAAAATTTAAGGTCAATCGGACCAGGTTACCTTGAGAAAAGAAGGAATTACCCTTGCAGCCCTGGTTCTACCCGAATTTGAGAATTGCTTCTGTAATGGGTTATTTTGGTTGGGAATGCTTCGGAATTGGTTGTTGAGATCTTCTGATGAATTGTAGCACTATTTCTTAGCTTTCGGATGGCTTTCGAATTACTTGATTTGGACTTACGTAGCCTGATTTATGATGTTTGCACCAGAATGCAATTTGTGAACCTATTTTTGCGGTTCTGGTGTAGTATATTGCATTTTTGACCTGGTTACACTCGAAACTGGGCTGAGTGACCTTCTTCAATATTGTAGCCTTATCTCTTAGCTTCGAAAAGGTGTATCTTCCAACTCCATCTCATAATCGTAGTGTCATTGGTGCCAAAACCGCAAAATGATGTCAAAAACTGTTTTTCTGGTTTTGAGCTTAACTTTCATTTCCGGACTTTTCCCTAGTTTGAATTGTACTTGTACTACTTGGAGCTTACTGAACGGCTATTGAATGAACTTATTTGTGTGACTTTGGGACTGGCCGAGGAAATAATGAGGCCATGATGGCTGGAAAAGTTAGCAAATTCAGTGGAAGTGCTGTCCGAGCTTTGAAAGGACTTGATTGCATTGAGTTTGTGATCTAAGACTTGGATTTGAGCAAGGCAATGATATATGATGGATGGTTTCTGAGCCATGGAGGTGAGTGACCCTAAACTGTTTCCAAAGTTACTTTTGAACTGTTTTCTTGCATTATTTACTCGATTGCATATCATGCGTGCTTGTATGTGAGTGTTCCTTGTTTGTTGTATTTTCTTGACTTCATGACTTGTATTATTGTTTGATAACGTGTTAAGTGCTTTCAATGATTTCCAAAACGAGTTTTCTAGGCGAGTGTGTACTTTATTGCACTCGACCTCGATAAATGTAAAATTTTCAAAGATGGAACGATTGAAATGTTACTTGTGCATGAATGTAAGCCTTTTGGCTGAACTGGCCACTGCCCCATGTTACCGATCAACTCGAGCCAGAAGCGGACTCGGTCGGGCGATATGGTGACCTGGGTGAACGTTTGGTATACTCGAGTATTACCTTGTAGGTTGGTGGAGCCTGGCCGATGTCCAGGAAAGGTCGAATGAACGAACGAACGAACGAACGAGGGTTTTATTGATAAATGAAAAATGCATTTTCAAATGAATGAAGGAAAGGGGAATGACAGGAGAATGAACGAATGAACGAATGAACGAACGAACGTATCCTTTTCATCTATGGTTTCTTGTAAATGTTGTAATTGTTTCTTGACTTATCGTTTGATATATGACATCTTTGAAATGAACTATTGTGAAACCGATTTGATTACTGATTTTACTGGTCACTCGCTGAGCTTCTAGCTCACCCCAAAACGATTTTATTCCCCTCCACAGGGCTCAAGGCGAAGGAAGGACTTGTAGTACTTATTCACGTGACTGGATGGCTTATTTGGAATTGTTTCCGCTTCGCTTATGACATGTAATTATTGGAGAATTTAATGTAATATTTGAGATGTACATTGTATTTGTTTGAGGACTGTAGTGAATGACTGAGTCCCGGCGAGAGCTGGGCAGGCGACCCGCCGAATCTTGGGGTACGCCCTAGGGGGAGGTGGGGCCGTCACAGTTGGTATCAGATGTTAGGGTTCAAATCTCTGTAGTGTATCCTAGGCTTGAAGTTTAGGATACCGGACAGTGGGTTTGATTTGACTCTTAGTGTTTGCTTGGAATGCTTGAGTGATTCTTGCGGAATTTCTTGATTTGATTGGTACAAGATGGAATGTCGAGGACGACATTCTTTTAAGGAGGGGAGTTTGTGACGCTCCAAAGGGATGAGTGCAAGAACCCGAAAATTTTCAAAGTTTCTAGGGTTTATTGTATTGTTCGCCCGCCTTTTCGACATTTTCTTTATTAGAAAATTCCCCAGATAATTTTATTGAGTAAATATAGTTTTTAGATGATTTTTCTAGTATCAGTTAGTTTTTGAGAAATTAAGAACATATATCGGACGTGGGACCCACTAGTGCGGAAAGTTCGGTAAAATTCGGCCAGTTAGGTTAAGTTTTGAATACCGGATTTATTTTACCAGGTGCTAAGAGATAATTAGAGGTTGTTATATGGATGAGAGTGGAGAGACAAAAAGATAAGTTTTAAACCTAAAGGTGACAAGTGTCACCATCCAATTCACTCTTGACTTTGACCATTTAACTTTACCTTTACCAAATAAATACCACAAATTGGCCAAAACATCCTCTTATTTTCTCCACTCTTGGCCGAGTTTCTTGGAGAGCAAAAGAAAGAAACCTTCCAATTTTTGCTTTCATTTCTTGCTCAATCTTGGGATTCAACCGTTAAAATTCCAAATTCCTCCATAAAAGTCACTTGCTTAGGAAGATTGAAGGTAGTGGTAGAGTGATTAGAGAAGGCAAAGGACTAAACCATCACCTTTCTTGATATTTCAAGGTATCCTGTCTAGCAATCCTTTCTTTGTTGTTGATGATGTTAAATTAGTGACTTATGGTGGCTAAAGAGATGTTTTAGTGGAAGATTTCATGATTTTGGTTGAGATTGATGACTTTTTCTATTTACTCATGATTTTTCTGTTTTAATATGATTCATATGGTGTGGCTATGTATGATGATTGCAAATGATATAGAATGAAGCTAGAAGGTGTATTTGGTGGTTAATTGCAAGAAATTTCTGTTTTGGAAGGAAAATTGGAAAACTAGGGTTTATGTTCCTACATTCTGCCCGGTTTTGTAGCTCTTAGTTAGAGGTCAAATTGGCCTTGGGTTAAAACATGAAAGTTGTAGGGAATGATATTTTAGAGGTGCCTGCAAAATTTAAGGTCAATCGGAGCAGCTTACCTTGAGAAAAGATGGAATTACCCTTGCTTCCCTGGTTCTACCCGAATTTGAGAATTGCTTCTGTAATGGGTTATTTTGGTTGGAATGCTTCGGTATTGGTTGTTCAGATCTTCTGATGAATTGTAGCCCTATTTCTTATCTTTCGGATGGCTTTGGAATTACTGGATTTGGACTTACGTAGCCTGATTTATGATGTTTGCACCAGAATGCAATTTGTGAACCTGTTTTTGCAGTTCTGGTGTAGTATATTGCATTTTTGACCTGGTTATACTCGAAACTGGTCTGAGTGACATTCTTCAATATTGTAGCCTTATCTCTTAGCTTCGAAACGGTGTATCTTGCACCTCCATCTAATAATCGTAGTGTCATTGGTGCCAAAACCGTAAAATGATGTCAAAAACTATTTTTCTGGTTTTGAGCTTAACTTTCATTTCCGGACTTTTCCCTAGTTTGAGTTGTACTTGTACTACTTGGAGCTTACTGAACGGCTATTGAATGAACTTATTTGTGTGACTTTGGGACTGGCCGAGGAAATAATGAAGCCATGATGGCTGGAAAAGTTAGCAAATTTAGTGGAAGTGCTGTCCGAGCTTTGAAAGGACTTGATTGCATTGAGTTTGTGATCTAAGACTTGGATTTGAGCAAGGCAATGATATATGATGGATGGTTTTTGAGCCATGGAGGTGAGTGACCCTAAACTGTTTTCAAAGTTACTTTTGAACTGTTTTCTTGCATTATTTACTCGATTGCATATCATGCGTGCTTGTATGTGAGTGTTCCTTGTTTGTTGTATTTTATTGACTTCATGACTTGTATTATTGTTTGATAACGTGTTAAGTGCTTTCAATGATTTCCAAAACGAGTTTTCTAGGCGAGTGTGTACTTTATCGCACTCGACCTCGATAAATGTGAAATTTTCAAAGATGGAACGATTGAAATGTTACTTGTGCATGAATGTAAGCCTTTTGGCTGAACTGGCCACTGCCCCATGTTACCGATCGACTCGAGCCAGAAGCGGACTCGGTCGGGCGATATGGTGACCTGGGTGAACGTTTGGTATACTCGAGTATTACCTTGTAGGTTGGTGGAGGTTGGTGGAGCCTGGCCGATGTCCAGGAAAGGTTGAATGAACGAACGAACGAACGAACGAGGGTTTTATTGATAAATGAAAAATGCATTTTCAAATGAATGAAGGAAAGGGGAATGACAGGAGAACGAACGAATGAACGAATGAACGAACGAACGTATCCTTTTCATGTATGGTTTCTTGTAAATGTTGTAATTGTTTCTTGACTTATCGTTTGATATATGACATCTTTGAAATGAACTATTGTGAAACCGATTTGATTACTGATTTTACTGGTTACTCGCTGAGCTTCTAGCTCACCCCAAAACGATTTTATTCCCCTCCACAGGGCTCAAGGCGAACGAAGGACTTGTAGTACTTATTCACGTGACTGGATGGCTTATTTGGAATTGTTTCCGCTTCGCTTATGACATGTAATTGTTGGAGAATTTGATGTAATATTTGAGATGTACATTGTATTTGTTTGAGGACTGTAGTGAACGACTGAGTCCCGGCGAGAGTTGGGCAGGCGACCCGCCGAACCTTGGGGTACGCCCTAGGGGGAGGTGGGGCCGTCATAGTTGGTATCAGAGCTTAGGCTTCAGATCTCTGTTGTGTATCCTAGGCTTGAAGTTTAGGATGCCGGACTGTGGGTTTGATTTGACTCTTAGTGTTTGCTTGGAATGCTTGAGTGATTCTTGCGGAATTTCTTGACTTGATTGGTACAAGATGGAATGTCGAGGACGACATTCTTTTAAGGAGGGGAGTTTGTGACGCTCCAAAAGAATGAGTGCGAGAACCCGAAAATTTTCTAAGTTTCTAGGGTTTATTGTATTGTTCGCCCGCCTTTTCGACATTTTCTTTATTAGAAAATTCCCCAGATAATTTTATTGAGTAAATATAGTTTTTAGATGATTTTTCTAGTATCAGTTAGTTTTTGAGAAATTAAGAACATATATCGGACGTGGGACCCACTAGTACGGAAAGTTCGGTAAAATTCGGCCAGTTAGGTTAAGTTTTGGATACCGGATTTATTTTACCAGGTGCAAAGAGATAATTAGAGGTTGTTATATGGATGAGAGTGGAGAGACAAAAAGATAAGTTTTAAACCTAATGGTGACAAGTGTCACCATCCAATTCACTCTTGACTTTGACCATTTAACTTTACCTTTACCTTTACCAAATAAATACCACAAATTGGCCAAAACATCCTCTTATTTTCTCCACTCTTGCACGAATTTCTTGGAGAGCAAAAGAAAGAAAAGCTTCCAACTTTTGCCTTCATTTCTTGCTCAATCTTGGGATTCAACCGTTAAAATTCCAAATTCCTCCATAAAAGTCACTTGCTTAGGAAGATTGAAGGTAGTGGTGGAGTGCTTAGAGAAGGCAAAGGACTAAACCATCACCTTTCTTGATATTTCAAGGTATCATGTCTAGCAATCCTTTCTTTGTTATTGATGATGATAAATTAGTGACTTGTGGTGGCTAAAGAGATGTTTTAGTGGAAGATTTCATGATTTTGGTTGAGATTGATGACTTTTTCTATTTACTCATGATTTTTCTGTTTTAATATGATTCATATGGTGTGGCTATGAATGATGATTGCAAATGATATAGAATGAAGCTAGAAGGTGTATTTGGTGGTTAATTGCAAGAAATTTCTGTTTTGGAAGGAAAATTGGAAAACTAGGGTTTATGTTCCTATATTCTGCCCGGTTTTGTAGCTCATAGTTAGAGGCCGAATTGACCTTGGGTTATAACATGAAAGTTGTAGGGAATTATATTTTAGAGGTGCCTGCAAAATTTAAGGTCAATCGGAGCAGCTTACCTTGAGAAAAGACGGAATTAACCTTGCTGCCCTGGTTCTACCCGAATTTGAGAATTGCTTCTGTAATGGGTTATTTTGGTTGGGAATGCTTCGGAATTGGTTGTTGAGATCTTCTGATGAATTGTAACCCTATTTCTTAGCTTTCGGATGGCTTTGGAATTACTTGATTTGGACTTACGTAGCCTGATTTATGATGTTTCCACCAGAATGCAATTTGTGAACCTGTTTTTGCGGTTCTGGTGTAGTATATTGCATTTTTGACCTGGTTACACTCGAAACTGGGCTGAGTGACCTTCTTCAATATTGTAGCCTTATCTCTTAGCTTCGAAACGGTTTATCTTTCACCTCCATCCGATAATCGTAGTGTCATTGGTGCCAAAACCGCAAAATGATGTCAAAAACTGTTTTTCTGGTTTTGAGCTTAACTTTCATTTCCAGACTTTTCCCTAGTTTGAATTGTACTTGTACTACTTGGAGCTTACTGAACGGCTATTGAATGAACTTATTTGTGTGATTTTGGGACTGGCCGAGGAAATAATGAAGCCATGATGGCTGGAAAAGTTAGCAAATTTAGTGGAAGTGCTGTCCGAGCTTTGAAAGGACTTGATTGCATTGAGTTTGTGATCTAAGACTTGGATTTGAGCAAGGCAATGATATATGATGGATGGTTTCTGAGCCATGGAGGTGAGTGACCCTAAACTGTTTCCAAAGTTACTTTTGAACTGTTTTCTTGCATTAGTTACTCGATTGCATATCATGCGTGCTTGTATGTGAGTGTTCCTTGTTTGTTGTATTTTATTGACTTCATGACTTGTATTATTGTTTGATAACGTGTTAAGTGCTTTCAATGATTTCCAAAACGAGTTTTCTAGGCGAGTGTGTACTTTATCGCACTCGACCTCGATAAATGTGAAATTTTCAAAGATGGAACGATTGAAATGTTACTTGTTCATGAATGTAAGCCTTTTGGCTGAACTGGCCACTGCCACATGTTACCGATCGACTCGAGCCAGAAGCGGACTCGGTCGGGCGATATGGTGACCTGGGTGAACGTTTGGTATACTCGAGTATTACCTTGTAGGTTGGTGGAGGTTGGTGGAGCCTGGCCGATGTCCAGGAAAGGTTGAATGAACGAACGAACGAACGAACGAGGGTTTTATTGAAAATGAAAAATGCATTTTCAAATGAATGAAGGAAAGGGGAATGACAGGAGAACGAACGAATGAACGAATGAACGAACGAACGTATCCTTTTCATGTATGGTTTCTTGTAAATGTTGTAATTGTTTCTTGACTTATCGTTTGATATATGACATCTTTGAAATGAACTATTGTGAAACCGATTTGATTACTGATTTTACTGGTTACTCGCTGAGCTTCTAGCTCACCCCAAAACGATTTTATTCCCCTCCACAGGGCTCAAGGCGAAGGAAGGACTTGTAGTACTTATTCACGTGACTGGATGGCTTATTTGGAATTGTTTCCGCTTCGCTTATGACATGTAATTATTGGAGAATTTGATGTAATATTTGAGATGTACATTGTATTTGTTTGAGGACTGTAGTGAACGACTGAGTCCCGGCGAGAGCTGGGCAGGCGACCCGCCGAACCTTGGGGTACGCCCTAGGGGTAGGTGGGGCCGTCACAGTTGGTATCAGAGCTTAGGCTTCAGATCTCTGTAGTGTATCCTAGGCTTGAAGTTTAGGATGCCGGACTGTGGGTTTGATTTGACTCTTAGTGTTTGCTTGGAATGCTTGAGTGATTCTTGCGAAATTTCTTGACTTGATTGGTACAAGGTGGAATGTCGAGCACGACATTCTTTTAAGGAGGGGAGTTTGTGACGCTCCAAAAGAATGAGTGCGAGAACCCGAAAATTTTCTAAGTTTCTAGGGTTTATTGTATTGTTCGCCCGCCTTTTCGACATTTTCTTTATTAGAAAATTCCCCAGATAATTTTATTGAGTAAATATAGTTTTTAGATGATTTTTCTAGTATCAGTTAGTTTTTGAGAAATTAAGAACATATATCGGACGTGGGACCCACTAGTACGGAAAGTTCGGTAAAATTCGGCCAGTTAGGTTAAGTTTTGGATACCGGATTTATTTTACCAGGTGCAAAGAGATAATTAGAGGTTGTTATATGGATGAGAGTGGAGAGACAAAAAGATAAGTTTTAAACCTAATGGTGACAAGTGTCACCATCCAATTCACTCTTGACTTTGACCATTTAACTTTACCTTTACCTTTACCAAATAAATACCACAAATTGGCCAAAACATCCTCTTATTTTCTCCACTCTTGCACGAATTTCTTGGAGAGCAAAAGAAAGAAAAGCTTCCAACTTTTGCCTTCATTTCTTGCTCAATCTTGGGATTCAACCGTTAAAATTCCAAATTCCTCCATAAAAGTCACTTGCTTAGGAAGATTGAAGGTAGTGGTGGAGTGCTTAGAGAAGGCAAAGGACTAAACCATCACCTTTCTTGATATTTCAAGGTATCATGTCTAGCAATCCTTTCTTTGTTATTGATGATGATAAATTAGTGACTTGTGGTGGCTAAAGAGATGTTTTAGTGGAAGATTTCATGATTTTGGTTGAGATTGATGACTTTTTCTATTTACTCATGATTTTTCTGTTTTAATATGATTCATATGGTGTGGCTATGAATGATGATTGCAAATGATATAGAATGAAGCTAGAAGGTGTATTTGGTGGTTAATTGCAAGAAATTTCTGTTTTGGAAGGAAAATTGGAAAACTAGGGTTTATGTTCCTATATTCTGCCCGGTTTTGTAGCTCATAGTTAGAGGCCGAATTGACCTTGGGTTATAACATGAAAGTTGTAGGGAATTATATTTTAGAGGTGCCTGCAAAATTTAAGGTCAATCGGAGCAGCTTACCTTGAGAAAAGACGGAATTAACCTTGCTGCCCTGGTTCTACCCGAATTTGAGAATTGCTTCTGTAATGGGTTATTTTGGTTGGGAATGCTTCGGAATTGGTTGTTGAGATCTTCTGATGAATTGTAACCCTATTTCTTAGCTTTCGGATGGCTTTGGAATTACTTGATTTGGACTTACGTAGCCTGATTTATGATGTTTCCACCAGAATGCAATTTGTGAACCTGTTTTTGCGGTTCTGGTGTAGTATATTGCATTTTTGACCTGGTTACACTCGAAACTGGGCTGAGTGACCTTCTTCAATATTGTAGCCTTATCTCTTAGCTTCGAAACGGTTTATCTTTCACCTCCATCCGATAATCGTAGTGTCATTGGTGCCAAAACCGCAAAATGATGTCAAAAACTGTTTTTCTGGTTTTGAGCTTAACTTTCATTTCCAGACTTTTCCCTAGTTTGAATTGTACTTGTACTACTTGGAGCTTACTGAACGGCTATTGAATGAACTTATTTGTGTGATTTTGGGACTGGCCGAGGAAATAATGAAGCCATGATGGCTGGAAAAGTTAGCAAATTTAGTGGAAGTGCTGTCCGAGCTTTGAAAGGACTTGATTGCATTGAGTTTGTGATCTAAGACTTGGATTTGAGCAAGGCAATGATATATGATGGATGGTTTCTGAGCCATGGAGGTGAGTGACCCTAAACTGTTTCCAAAGTTACTTTTGAACTGTTTTCTTGCATTAGTTACTCGATTGCATATCATGCGTGCTTGTATGTGAGTGTTCCTTGTTTGTTGTATTTTATTGACTTCATGACTTGTATTATTGTTTGATAACGTGTTAAGTGCTTTCAATGATTTCCAAAACGAGTTTTCTAGGCGAGTGTGTACTTTATCGCACTCGACCTCGATAAATGTGAAATTTTCAAAGATGGAACGATTGAAATGTTACTTGTTCATGAATGTAAGCCTTTTGGCTGAACTGGCCACTGCCACATGTTACCGATCGACTCGAGCCAGAAGCGGACTCGGTCGGGCGATATGGTGACCTGGGTGAACGTTTGGTATACTCGAGTATTACCTTGTAGGTTGGTGGAGGTTGGTGGAGCCTGGCCGATGTCCAGGAAAGGTTGAATGAACGAACGAACGAACGAACGAGGGTTTTATTGAAAATGAAAAATGCATTTTCAAATGAATGAAGGAAAGGGGAATGACAGGAGAACGAACGAATGAACGAATGAACGAACGAACGTATCCTTTTCATGTATGGTTTCTTGTAAATGTTGTAATTGTTTCTTGACTTATCGTTTGATATATGACATCTTTGAAATGAACTATTGTGAAACCGATTTGATTACTGATTTTACTGGTTACTCGCTGAGCTTCTAGCTCACCCCAAAACGATTTTATTCCCCTCCACAGGGCTCAAGGCGAAGGAAGGACTTGTAGTACTTATTCACGTGACTGGATGGCTTATTTGGAATTGTTTCCGCTTCGCTTATGACATGTAATTATTGGAGAATTTGATGTAATATTTGAGATGTACATTGTATTTGTTTGAGGACTGTAGTGAACGACTGAGTCCCGGCGAGAGCTGGGCAGGCGACCCGCCGAACCTTGGGGTACGCCCTAGGGGGAGGTGGGGCCGTCACAGTTGGTATCAGAGCTTAGGCTTCAGATCTCTGTAGTGTATCCTAGGCTTGAAGTTTAGGATGCCGGACTGTGGGTTTGATTTGACTCTTAGTGTTTGCTTGGAATGCTTGAGTGATTCATGCGGAATTTCTTGACTTGATTGGTACAAGATGGAATGTCGAGGACGACATTCTTTTAAGGAGGGGAGTTTGTGACGCTGCAAAAGAATGAGTGCGAGAACCCGAAAATTTTCTAAGTTTCTAGGGTTTATTGTATTGTTCGCCCGCCTTTTCGACATTTTCTTTATTAGAAAATTCCCCAGATAATTTTATTGAGTAAATATAGTTTTTAGATGATTTTTCTAGTATCAGTTAGTTTTTGAGAAATTAAGAACATATATCGGACGTGGGACCCACTAGTGCGGAAAGTTCGGTAAAATTCGGCCAGTTAGGTTAAGTTTTGGATACCGGATTTATTTTACCAGGTGCAAAGAGATAATTAGAGGTTGTTATATGGATGAGAGTGGAGAGACAAAAAGATAAGTTTTAAACCTAAAGGTGACAAGTGTCACCATCCAATTCACTCTTGACTTTGACCATTTAACTTTACCTTTACCTTTACCAAATAAATACCACAAATTGGCCAAAACATCCTCTTATTTTCTCCACTCTTGGCCGAATTTCTTGGAGAGCAAAAGAAAGAAAAGCTTCCAATTTTTGCCTTCATTTCTTGCTCAATCTTGGGATTCAACCGTTAAAATTCTAAATTCCTCCATAAAAGTCACTTGCTTAGGAAGATTGAAGGTAGTGGTGGAGTGATTAGAGAAGGCAAAGGACTAAACCATCACCTTTCTTGATATTTCAAGGTATCATGTCTAGCAATCCTTTCTTTGTTCTTGATGATGTTAAATTAGTGACTTGTGGTGGCTAAAGAGATGTTTTAGTGGAAGATTTCATGATTTTGGTTGAGATTGATGACTTTTTCTATTTACTCATGATTTTTCTGTTTTAATATGATTCATATGGTGTGGCTATGTATGATGATTTCAAATGATATAGAATGAAGCTAGAAGGTGTATTTGGTGGTTAATTGCAAGAAATTTCTGTTTTGGAAGGAAAATTGGAAAACTAGGGTTTATGTTCCTATATTCTGCCCGGTTTTGTAGGTCATAGTTAGAGGCCGAATTGACCTTGGGTTAAAACATGAAAGTTGTAGGGAATGATATTTTAGAGGTGCCTGCAAAATTTAAGGTCAATCGGAGCAGCTTACCTTGAGAAAAGACGGAATTACCCTTGCTGCCCTGGTTCTACCCGAATTTGAGAATTGCTTCTGTAATGGGTTATTTTGGTTGGGAATGCTTCGGAATTGGTTGTTGAGATCTTCTGATGAATTGTAACCCTATTTCTTAGCTTTCGGATGGCTTTGGAATTATTGGATTTGGACTTACGTAGCCTGATTTATGATGTTTGCACCAGAATGCAATTTGTGAACCTGTTTTTGCGGTTCTGGTGTAGTATATTGCATTTTTGACCTGGTTACACTCGAAACTGGGCTGAGTGACCTTCTTCAATATTGTAGCCTTATCTCTTAGCTTCGAAACGGTGTATCGTTCACCTCCATCTAATAATCGTAGTGTCATTGGTGCCAAAACCGCAAAATGATGTCAAAAACTGTTTTTCTGGTTTTGAGCTTAACTTTCATTTCCGGACTTTTCCCTAGTTTGAATTGTACTTGTACTACTTGGAGCTTACTGAACGGCTATTGAATGAACTTATTTGTGTGACTTTGGGACTGGCCGAGGAAATAATGAAGCCATGATGGCTGGAAAAGTTAGCAAATTTAGTGGAAGTGCTGTCCGAGCTTTGAAAGGACTTGATTGCATTGAGTTTGTGATCTAAGACTTGGATTTGAGCAAGGCAATGATATATGATGGATGGTTTCTGAGCCATGGAGGTGAGTGACCCTAAACTGTTTCCAAAGTTACTTTTGAACTGTTTTCTTGCATTATTTACTCGATTGCATATCATGCGTGCTTGTATGTGAGTGTTCCTTGTTTGTTGTATTTTATTGACTTCATGACTTGTATTATTGTTTGATAACGTGTTAAGTGCTTTCAATGATTTCCAAAACGAGTTTTCTAGGCGAGTGTGTACTTTATCGCACTCGACCTCGATAAATGTGAAATTTTCAAAGATGGAACGATTGAAATGTTACTTGTGCATGAATGTAAGCCTTTTGGCTGAACTGGCCACTGCCCCATGTTACCGATCGACTCGAGCCAGAAGCGGACTCGGTCGGGCGATATGGTGACCTGGGTGAACGTTTGGTATACTCGAGTATTACCTTGTAGGTTGGTGGAGGTTGGTGGAGCCTGGCCGATGTCCAGGAAAGGTTGAATGAACGAACGAACGAACGAACGAGGGTTTTATTGATAAATGAAAAATGCATTTTCAAATGAATGAAGGAAAGGGGAATGACAGGAGAACGAACGAATGAACGAACGAATGTATCCTTTTCATGTATGGTTTCTTGTAAATGTTGTAATTGTTTCTTGACTTATCGTTTGATATATGACATCTTTGAAATGAACTATTGTGAAACCGATTTGATTACTGATTTTACTGGTTACTCGCTGAGCTTCTAGCTCACCCCAAAACGATTTTATTCCCCTCCACAGGGCTCAAGGCGAAGGAAGGACTTGTAGTACTTATTCACGTGACTGGATGGCTTATTTGGAATTGTTTCCGCTTCGCTTATGACATGTAATTATTGGAGAATTTGATGTAATATTTGAGATGTACATTGTATTTGTTTGAGGACTGTAGTGAACGACTGAGTCCCGGTGAGAGCTGGGCAGGCGACCCGCCGAACCTTGGGGTACGCCCTAGGGGGAGGTGGGGCCGTCATAGTTGGTATCAGAGCTTAGGCTTCAGATCTCTGTAGTGTATCCTAGGCTTGAAGTTTAGGATGGCGGACTGTGGGTTTGATTTGACTCTTAGTGTTTGCTTGGAATGCTTGAGTGATTCTTGCGGAATTTCTTAACTTGATTGGTACAAGATGGAATGTCGAGGACGACATTCTTTTAAGGAGGGGAGTTTGTGACGCTCCAAAAGAATGAGTGCGAGAACCCGAAAATTTTCTAAGTTTCTAGGGTTTATTGTATTGTTCGCCCGCCTTTTCGACATTTTCTTTATTAGAAAATTCCCCAGATAATTTTATTGAGTAAATATAGTTTTTAGATGATTTTTCTAGTATCAGTTAGTTTTTGAGAAATTAAGAACATATATCGGACGTGGGACCCACTAGTGCGGAAAGTTCGGTAAAATTCGGCCAGTTAGGTTAAGTTTTGGATACTGGATTTATTTTACCAGGTGCTAAGAGATAATTAGAGGTTGTTATATGGATGAGAGTGGAGAGACAAAAAGATAAGTTTTAAACCTAAAGTGACAAGTGTCACCATCCAATTCACTCTTGACTTTGACCATTTAACTTTACCTTTACCTTTACCAAATAAATACCACAAATTGGCCAAAACATCCTCTTATTTTCTCCACTCTTGGCCGAATTTCTTGGAGAGCAAAAGAAAGAAAAGCTTCCAATTTTTGCCTTCATTTCTTGCTCAATCTTGGGATTCAACCGTTAAAATTCCAAATTCTCCATAAAAGTCACTTGCTTAGGAAGATTGAAGGTAGTGATGGAGTGATTAGAGAAGGCAAAGGACTAAACCATCACCTTTCTTGATATTTCAAGGTATCATGTCTAGCAATCCTTTCTTTGTTCTTGATGATGTTAAATTAGTGACTTGTGGTGGCTAAAGAGATGTTTTAGTGGAAGATTTCATGATTTTGGTTGAGATTGATGACTTTTTCTATTTACTCATGATTTTTCTGTTTTAATATGATTCATATGGTGTGGCTATGTATGATGATTGGAAATGATATATAGTGAAGCTAGAAGGTGTATTTGGTGGTTAATTGCAAGAAATTTCTGTTTTGGAAGGAAAATTGGAAAACTAGGGTTTATGTTCCTACATTCTGCCCGGTTTTGTAGCTCATATTTAGAGGTCGAATTGCCCTTGGGTTAAAACATGAAAGTTGTAGGGAATGATATTTTAGAGGTGCCTACAAAATTTAAGGTCAATCGGAGCAGCTTACCTTGAGAAAAGACGGAATTACCCTTGCTTCCCTGGTTCTACCCGAATTTGAGAATTGCTTCTGTAATGGGTTATTTTGGTTGGAATGCTTCGGAATTGGTTGTTGAGATCTTCTGATGAATTGTAGCCCTATTTCTTAGCTTTCGGATGGCTTTGGAATTACTGGATTTGGACTTACGTAGCCTGATTTATGATGTTTGCACCAGAATGCAATTTGTGAACCTGTTTTTGCGGTTCTGGTGTCGTATATTGCATTTATGACCTGGTTACACTCGAAACTGGGCTGAGTGACCTTCTTAAATATTGTATCCTTGTCTCTTAGCTTCGAAACGGTGTATCTTTCACCTCCATCCGATAATCGTAGTGTCATTGGTGCCAAAACCGCAAAATGATGTCAAAAAATGTTTTTCTGGTTTTGAGCTTAACTTTCATTTCCGGACTTTTCACTAGTTTGAATTGTACTTGTACTACTTGGAGCTTACTGAACGGCTATTGAATGAACTTATTTGTGTGACTTTGGGACTGGCCGAGGAAATAATGAAGCTATGATGGCTGGAAAAGTTAGCAAATTTAGTGGAAGTGATGTCCGAGCTTTGAAAGGACTTGATTGCATTGAGTTTGTGATCTAAGACTTGGATTTGAGCAAGGCAATGATATATGATGGATGGTTTCTGAGCCATGGAGGTGAGTGACCCTAAACTGTTTCCAAAGTTACTTTTGAACTGTTTTCTTGCATTATTTACTCGATTGCATATCATGCGTGCTTGTATGTGAGTGTTCCTTGTTTGTTGTATTTTATTGACTTCATGACTTGTATTATTGTTTGATAACGTGTTAAGTGCTTTCAATGATTTCCAAAACGAGTTTTCTAGGCGAGTGTGTACTTTATCGCACTCGACCTCGATAAATGTGAAATTTTCAAAGATGGAACGATTGAAATGTTACTTGTGCATGAATGTAAGCCTTTTGGCTGAACTGGCCACTGCCCCAAGTTACCGATCGACTCGAGCCAGAAGCGGACTCGGTCGGGCGATATGGTGACCTGGGTGAACGTTTGGTATACTCGAGTATTACCTTGTAGGTTGGTGGAGGTTGGTGGAGCCTGGCCGATGTCCAGGAAAGGTTGAATGAACGAACGAACGAACGAACGAGGGTTTTATTGATAAATGAAAAATGCATTTTCAAATGAATGAAGGAAAGGGGAATGACAGGAGAACGAACGAATGAACGAACGAATGTATCCTTTTCATGTATGGTTTCTTGTAAATGTTGTAATTGTTTCTTGACTTATCGTTTGATATATGACATCTTTGAAATGAACTATTGTGAAACCGATTTGATTACTGATTTTACTGGTTACTCGCTGAGCTTCTAGCTCACCCCAAAACGATTTTATTCCCCTCCACAGGGCTCAAGGCGAAGGAAGGACTTGTAGTACTTATTCACGTGACTGGATGGCTTATTTGGAATTGTTTCCGCTTCGCTTATGACATGTAATTATTGGAGAATTTGATGTAATATTTGAGATGTACATTGTATTTGTTTGAGGACTGTAGTGAACGACTGAGTCCCGGTGAGAGCTGGGCAGGCGACCCGCCGAACCTTGGGGTACGCCCTAGGGGGAGGTGGGGCCGTCATAGTTGGTATCAGAGCTTAGGCTTCAGATCTCTGTAGTGTATCCTAGGCTTGAAGTTTAGGATGGCGGACTGTGGGTTTGATTTGACTCTTAGTGTTTGCTTGGAATGCTTGAGTGATTCTTGCGGAATTTCTTAACTTGATTGGTACAAGATGGAATGTCGAGGACGACATTCTTTTAAGGAGGGGAGTTTGTGACGCTCCAAAAGAATGAGTGCGAGAACCCGAAAATTTTCTAAGTTTCTAGGGTTTATTGTATTGTTCGCCCGCCTTTTCGACATTTTCTTTATTAGAAAATTCCCCAGATAATTTTATTGAGTAAATATAGTTTTTAGATGATTTTTCTAGTATCAGTTAGTTTTTGAGAAATTAAGAACATATATCGGACGTGGGACCCACTAGTGCGGAAAGTTCGGTAAAATTCGGCCAGTTAGGTTAAGTTTTGGATACTGGATTTATTTTACCAGGTGCTAAGAGATAATTAGAGGTTGTTATATGGATGAGAGTGGAGAGACAAAAAGATAAGTTTTAAACCTAAAGTGACAAGTGTCACCATCCAATTCACTCTTGACTTTGACCATTTAACTTTACCTTTACCTTTACCAAATAAATACCACAAATTGGCCAAAACATCCTCTTATTTTCTCCACTCTTGGCCGAATTTCTTGGAGAGCAAAAGAAAGAAAAGCTTCCAATTTTTGCCTTCATTTCTTGCTCAATCTTGGGATTCAACCGTTAAAATTCCAAATTCTCCATAAAAGTCACTTGCTTAGGAAGATTGAAGGTAGTGATGGAGTGATTAGAGAAGGCAAAGGACTAAACCATCACCTTTCTTGATATTTCAAGGTATCATGTCTAGCAATCCTTTCTTTGTTCTTGATGATGTTAAATTAGTGACTTGTGGTGGCTAAAGAGATGTTTTAGTGGAAGATTTCATGATTTTGGTTGAGATTGATGACTTTTTCTATTTACTCATGATTTTTCTGTTTTAATATGATTCATATGGTGTGGCTATGTATGATGATTGGAAATGATATATAGTGAAGCTAGAAGGTGTATTTGGTGGTTAATTGCAAGAAATTTCTGTTTTGGAAGGAAAATTGGAAAACTAGGGTTTATGTTCCTACATTCTGCCCGGTTTTGTAGCTCATATTTAGAGGTCGAATTGCCCTTGGGTTAAAACATGAAAGTTGTAGGGAATGATATTTTAGAGGTGCCTACAAAATTTAAGGTCAATCGGAGCAGCTTACCTTGAGAAAAGACGGAATTACCCTTGCTTCCCTGGTTCTACCCGAATTTGAGAATTGCTTCTGTAATGGGTTATTTTGGTTGGAATGCTTCGGAATTGGTTGTTGAGATCTTCTGATGAATTGTAACCCTATTTCTTAGCTTTCGGATGGCTTTGGAATTACTGGATTTGGACTTACGTAGCCTGATTTATGATGTTTGCACCAGAATGCAATTTGTGAACCTGTTTTTGCGGTTCTGGTGTCGTATATTGCATTTATGACCTGGTTACACTCGAAACTGGGCTGAGTGACCTTCTTAAATATTGTATCCTTGTCTCTTAGCTTCGAAACGGTGTATCTTTCACCTCCATCCGATAATCGTAGTGTCATTGGTGCCAAAACCGCAAAATGATGTCAAAAAATGTTTTTCTGGTTTTGAGCTTAACTTTCATTTCCGGACTTTTCACTAGTTTGAATTGTACTTGTACTACTTGGAGCTTACTGAACGGCTATTGAATGAACTTATTTGTGTGACTTTGGGACTGGCCGAGGAAATAATGAAGCCATGATGGCTGGAAAAGTTAGCAAATTTAGTGGAAGTGCTGTCCGAGCTTTGAAAGGACTTGATTGCATTGAGTTTGTGATCTAAGACTTGGATTTGAGCAAGGCAATGATATATGATGGATGGTTTCTGAGCCATGGAGGTGAGTGACCCTAAACTGTTTCCAAAGTTACTTTTGAACTGTTTTCTTGCATTATTTACTCGATTGCATATCATGCGTGCTTGTATGTGAGTGTTCCTTGTTTGTTGTATTTTATTGACTTCATGACTTGTATTATTGTTTGATAACGTGTTAAGTGCTTTCAATGATTTCCAAAACGAGTTTTCTAGGCGAGTGTGTACTTTATCGCACTCGACCTCGATAAATGTGAAATTTTCAAAGATGGAACGATTGAAATGTTACTTGTGCATGAATGTAAGCCTTTTGGCTGAACTGGCCACTGCCCCATGTTACCGATCGACTCGAGCCAGAAGCGGACTCGATCGGGCGATATGGTGACCTGGGTGAACGTTTGGTATACTCGAGTATTACCTTGTAGGTTGGTGGAGGTTGGTGGAGCCTGGCCGATGTCCAGGAAAGGTTGAATGAACGAACGAACGAACGAACGAGGGTTTTATTGATAAATGAAAAATGCATTTTCAAATGAATGAAGGAAAGGGGAATGACAGGAGAACGAACGAATGAACGAATGAACGAACGAACGTATCCTTTTCATGTATGGTTTCTTGTAAATGTTGTAATTGTTTCTTGACTTATCGTTTGATATATGACATCTTTGAAATGAACTATTGTGAAACCGATTTGATTACTGATTTTACTGGTTACTCGCTGAGCTTCTAGCTCACCCCAAAACGATTTTATTCCCCACCACAGGGCTCAAGGCGAAGGAAGGACTTGTAGTACTTATTCACGTGACTGGATGGCTTATTTGGAATTGTTTCCGCTTCGCTTATGACATGTAATTATTGGAGAATTTGATGTAATATTTGAGATGTACATTGTATTTGTTTGAGGACTGTAGTGAACGACTGAGTCCCGGTGAGAGCTGGGCAGGCGACCCGCCGAACCTTGGGGTACGCCCTAGGGGGAGGTGGGGCCGTCATAGTTGGTATCAGAGCTTAGGCTTCAGATCTCTGTAGTGTATCCTAGGCTTGAAGTTTAGGATGCCGGACTGTGGGTTTGATTTGACTCTTAGTGTTTGCTTGGAATGCTTGAGTGATTCTTGCGGAATTTCTTGACTTGATTGGTACAAGATGGAATGTCGAGGACGACATTCTTTTAAGGAGGGGAGTTTGTGACGCTCCAAAAGAATGAGTGCGAGAACCCGAAAATTTTCTAAGTTTCTAGGGTTTATTGTATTGTTCGCCCGCCTTTTCGACATTTTCTTTATTAGAAAATTCCCCAGATAATTTTATTGAGTAAATATAGTTTTTAGATGATTTTTCTAGTATCAGTTAGTTTTTGAGAAATTAAGAACATATATCGGACGTGGGACCCACTAGTGCGGAAAGTTCGGTAAAATTCGGCCAGTTAGGTTAAGTTTTGGATACTGGATTTATTTTACCAGGTGCTAAGAGATAATTAGAGGTTGTTATATGGATGGGAGTGGAGAGACAAAAAGATAAGTTTTAAACCTAAAGTGACAAGTGTCACCATCCAATTCACTCTTGACTTTGACCATTTAACTTTACCTTTACCTTTACCAAATAAATACCACAAATTGGCCAAAACATCCTCTTATTTTCTCCACTCTTGGCCGAATTTCTTGGAGAGCAAAAGAAAGAAAAGCTTCCAATTTTTGCCTTCATTTCTTGCTCAATCTTGGGATTCAACCGTTAAAATTCCAAATTCTCCATAAAAGTCACTTGCTTAGGAAGATTGAAGGTAGTGATGGAGTGATTAGAGAAGGCAAAGGACTAAACCATCACCTTTCTTGATATTTCAAGGTATCATGTCTAGCAATCCTTTCTTTGTTCTTGATGATGTTAAATTAGTGACTTGTGGTGGCTAAAGAGATGTTTTAGTGGAAGATTTCATGATTTTGGTTGAGATTGATGACTTTTTCTATTTACTCATGATTTTTCTGTTTTAATATGATTCATATGGTGTGGCTATGTATGATGATTGGAAATGATATATAGTGAAGCTAGAAGGTGTATTTGGTGGTTAATTGCAAGAAATTTCTGTTTTGGAAGGAAAATTGGAAAACTAGGGTTTATGTTCCTACATTCTGCCCGGTTTTGTAGCTCATATTTAGAGGTCGAATTGCCCTTGGGTTAAAACATGAAAGTTGTAGGGAATGATATTTTAGAGGTGCCTACAAAATTTAAGGTCAATCGGAGCAGCTTACCTTGAGAAAAGACGGAATTACCCTTGCTTCCCTGGTTCTACCCGAATTTGAGAATTGCTTCTGTAATGGGTTATTTTGGTTGGAATGCTTCGGAATTGGTTGTTGAGATCTTCTGATGAATTGTAGCCCTATTTCTTAGCTTTCGGATGGCTTTGGAATTACTGGATTTGGACTTACGTAGCCTGATTTATGATGTTTGCACCAGAATGCAATTTGTGAACCTGTTTTTGCGGTTCTGGTGTCGTATATTGCATTTATGACCTGGTTACACTCGAAACTGGGCTGAGTGACCTTCTTAAATATTGTAACCTTGTCTCTTAGCTTCGAAACGGTGTATCTTTCACCTCCATCCGATAATCGTAGTGTCATTGGTGCCAAAACCGCAAAATGATGTCAAAAAATGTTTTTCTGGTTTTGAGCTTAACTTTCATTTCCGGACTTTTCACTAGTTTGAATTGTACTTGTACTACTTGGAGCTTACTGAACGGCTATTGAATGAACTTATTTGTGTGACTTTGGGACTGGCCGAGGAAATAATGAAGCCATGATGGCTGGAAAAGTTAGCAAATTTAGTGGAAGTGCTGTCCGAGCTTTGAAAGGACTTGATTGCATTGAGTTTGTGATCTAAGACTTGGATTTGAGCAAGGCAATGATATATGATGGATGGTTTCTGAGCCATGGAGGTGAGTGACCCTAAACTGTTTCCAAAGTTACTTTTGAACTGTTTTCTTGCATTATTTACTCGATTGCATATCATGCGTGCTTGTATGTGAGTGTTCCTTGTTTGTTGTATTTTATTGACTTCATGACTTGTATTATTGTTTGATAACGTGTTAAGTGCTTTCAATGATTTCCAAAACAAGTTTTCTAGGCGAGTGTGTACTTTATCGCACTCGACCTCGATAAATGTGAAATTTTCAAAGATGGAACGATTGAAATGTTACTTGTGCATGAATGTAAGCCTTTTGGCTGAACTGGCCACTGCCCCATGTTACCGATCGACTCGAGCCAGAAGCGGACTCGGTCGGGCGATATGGAGACCTGGGTGAACGTTTGGTATACTCGAGTATTACCTTGTAGGTTGGTGGAGGTTGGTGAAGCCTGGCCGATATCCAGGAAAGGTTGAATGAACGAACGAACGAGGGTTTTATTGATAAATGAAAAATGCATTTTCAAATGAATGAAGGAAAGGGGAATGACAGGAGAACGAACGAATGAACGAATGAACGAACGAACGTATCCTTTTCATGTATGGTTTCTTGTAAATGTTGTAATTGTTTCTTGACTTATCGTTTGATATATGACATCTTTGAAATGAACTATTGTGAAACCGATTTGATTACTGATTTTACTGGTTACTCGCTGAGCTTCTAGCTCACCCCAAAACGATTTTATTCCCCTCCACAGGGCTCAAGGCGAAGGAAGTACTTGTAGTACTTATTCACGTGACTGGATGGCTTATTTGGAATTTTTTCCGCTTCGCTTATGACATGTAATTATTGGAGAATTTGATGTAATATTTGAGATGTACATTGTATTTGTTTGAGGACTGTAGTGAACGACTGAGTCCCGGCGAGAGCTGGGCAGGCGACCCGCCGAACCTTGGGGTACGCCCTAGGGGGAGGTGGGGCCGTCACAGTTGGTATCAGAGGTTAGGCTTCAGATCTCTGTAGTGTATCCTAGGCTTGAAATTTAGGATGCCGGACTGTGGGTTTGATTTGACTCTTAGTGTTTGCTTGGAATGCTTGAGTGATTCATGCGGAATTTCTTGACTTGATTGGTACAAGATGGAATGTCGAGGACGACATTCTTTTAAGGAGGGGAGTTTGTGACGCTCCAAAAGAATGAGTGCGAGAACCCGAAAATTTTCAAAGTTTCTAGGGTTTATTGTATTGTTCGCCCGCCTTTTCGACATTTTCTTTATTAGAAAATTCCCAGATAATTTTATTGAGTAAATATAGTTTTTAGATGATTTTTCTAGTATCAGTTAGTTTTTGAGAAATTAAGAACATATATCGGACGTGGGACCCACTAGTGCGGAAAGTTCGGTAAAATTCGGCCAGTTAGGTTAAGTTTTGGATACCGGATTTATTTTACCAGGTGCTAAGAGATAATTAGAGGTTGTTATATGGATGAGAGTGGAGAGACAAAAAGATAAGTTTTAAACCTAAAGTGACAAGTGTCACCATCCAATTCACTCTTGACTTTGACCATTTAACTTTACCTTTACCTTTACCAAATAAATACCACAAATTGGCCAAAACATCCTCTTATTTTCTCCACTCTTGGCCGAATTTCTTGGAGAGCAAAAGAAAGAAAAGCTTCCAATTTTTGCCTTCATTTCTTGCTCAATCTTGGGATTAAACCGTTAAAATTCCAAATTCCTCCATAAAAGTCACTTGCTTAGGAAGATTGAAGGTAGTGGTGGAGTGATTAGAGAAGGCAAAGGACTAAACCATCACCTTTCTTGATATTTCAAGGTATCATGTCTAGCAATCCTTTCTTTGTTCTTGATGATGTTAAATTAGTGACTTGTGGTGGCTAAAGAGATGTTTTAGTGGAAGATTTCATGATTTTGGTTGAGATTGATGACTTTTTCTATTTACTCATGATTTTTCTGTTTTAATATGATTCATATGGTGTGGCTATGTATGATGATTGGAAATGATATATAGTGAAGCTAGAAGGTGTATTTGGTGGTTAATTGCAAGAAATTTCTGTTTTGGAAGGAAAATTGGAAAACTAGGGTTTATGTTCCTACATTCTGCCCGGTTTTGTAGCTCATATTTAGAGGTCGAATTGCCCTTGGGTTAAAACATGAAAGTTGTAGGGAATGATATTTTAGAGGTGCCTACAAAATTTAAGGTCAATCGGAGCAGCTTACCTTGAGAAAAGACGGAATTACCCTTGCTTCCCTGGTTCTACCCGAATTTGAGAATTGCTTCTGTAATGGGTTATTTTGGTTGGAATGCTTCGGAATTGGTTGTTGAGATCTTCTGATGAATTGTAGCCCTATTTCTTAGCTTTCGGATGGCTTTGGAATTACTGGATTTGGACTTACGTAGCCTGATTTATGATGTTTGCACCAGAATGCAATTTGTGAACCTGTTTTTGCGGTTCTGGTGTCGTATATTGCATTTATGACCTGGTTACACTCGAAACTGGGCTGAGTGACCTTCTTAAATATTGTATCCTTGTCTCTTAGCTTCGAAACGGTGTATCTTTCACCTCCATCCGATAATCGTAGTGTCATTGGTGCCAAAACCGCAAAATGATGTCAAAAAATGTTTTTCTGGTTTTGAGCTTAACTTTCATTTCCGGACTTTTCACTAGTTTGAATTGTACTTGTACTACTTGGAGCTTACTGAACGGCTATTGAATGAACTTATTTGTGTGACTTTGGGACTGGCCGAGGAAATAATGAAGCCATGATGGCTGGAAAAGTTAGCAAATTTAGTGGAAGTGCTGTCCGAGCTTTGAAAGGACTTGATTGCATTGAGTTTGTGATCTAAGACTTGGATTTGAGCAAGGCAATGATATATGATGGATGGTTTCTGAGCCATGGAGGTGAGTGACCCTAAACTGTTTCCAAAGTTACTTTTGAACTGTTTTCTTGCATTATTTACTCGATTGCATATCATGCGTGCTTGTATGTGAGTGTTCCTTGTTTGTTGTATTTTATTGACTTCATGACTTGTATTATTGTTTGATAACGTGTTAAGTGCTTTCAATGATTTCCAAAACAAGTTTTCTAGGCGAGTGTGTACTTTATCGCACTCGACCTCGATAAATGTGAAATTTTCAAAGATGGAACGATTGAAATGTTACTTGTGCATGAATGTAAGCCTTTTGGCTGAACTGGCCACTGCCCCATGTTACCGATCGACTCGAGCCAGAAGCGGACTCGGTCGGGCGATATGGAGACCTGGGTGAACGTTTGGTATACTCGAGTATTACCTTGTAGGTTGGTGGAGGTTGGTGAAGCCTGGCCGATATCCAGGAAAGGTTGAATGAACGAACGAACGAACGAACGAGGGTTTTATTGATAAATGAAAAATGCATTTTCAAATGAATGAAGGAAAGGGGAATGACAGGAGAACGAACGAATGAACGAATGAACGAACGAACGTATCCTTTTCATGTATGGTTTCTTGTAAATGTTGTAATTGTTTCTTGACTTATCGTTTGATATATGACATCTTTGAAATGAACTATTGTGAAACCGATTTGATTACTGATTTTACTGGTTACTCGCTGAGCTTCTAGCTCACCCCAAAACGATTTTATTCCCCTCCACAGGGCTCAAGGCGAAGGAAGTACTTGTAGTACTTATTCACGTGACTGGATGGCTTATTTGGAATTTTTTCCGCTTCGCTTATGACATGTAATTATTGGAGAATTTGATGTAATATTTGAGATGTACATTGTATTTGTTTGAGGACTGTGGTGAACGACTGAGTCCCGGCGAGAGCTGGGCAGGCGACCCGCCGAACCTTGGGGTACGCCCTAGGGGGAGGTGGGGCCGTCACAGTTGGTATCAGAGGTTAGGCTTCAGATCTCTGTAGTGTATCCTAGGCTTGAAATTTAGGATGCCGGACTGTGGGTTTGATTTGACTCTTAGTGTTTGCTTGGAATGCTTGAGTGATTCATGCGGAATTTCTTGACTTGATTGGTACAAGATGGAATGTCGAGGACGACATTCTTTTAAGGAGGGGAGTTTGTGACGCTCCAAAAGAATGAGTGCGAGAACCCGAAAATTTTCAAAGTTTCTAGGGTTTATTGTATTGTTCGCCCGCCTTTTCGACATTTTCTTTATTAGAAAATTCCCAGATAATTTTATTGAGTAAATATAGTTTTTAGATGATTTTTCTAGTATCAGTTAGTTTTTGAGAAATTAAGAACATATATCGGACGTGGGACCCACTAGTGCGGAAAGTTCGGTAAAATTCGGCCAGTTAGGTTAAGTTTTGGATACTGGATTTATTTTACCAGGTGCTAAGAGATAATTAGAGGTTGTTATATGGATGAGAGTGGAGAGACAAAAAGATAAGTTTTAAACCTAAAGTGACAAGTGTCACCATCCAATTCACTCTTGACTTTGACCATTTAACTTTACCTTTACCTTTACCAAATAAATACCACAAATTGGCCAAAACATCCTCTTATTTTCTCCACTCTTGGCCGAATTTCTTGGAGAGCAAAAGAAAGAAAAGCTTCCAATTTTTGCCTTCATTTCTTGCTCAATCTTGGGATTCAACCGTTAAAATTCCAAATTCTCCATAAAAGTCACTTGCTTAGGAAGATTGAAGGTAGTGATGGAGTGATTAGAGAAGGCAAAGGACTAAACCATCACCTTTCTTGATATTTCAAGGTATCATGTCTAGCAATCCTTTCTTTGTTCTTGATGATGTTAAATTAGTGACTTGTGGTGGCTAAAGAGATGTTTTAGTGGAAGATTTCATGATTTTGGTTGAGATTGATGACTTTTTCTATTTACTCATGATTTTTCTGTTTTAATATGATTCATATGGTGTGGCTATGTATGATGATTGGAAATGATATATAGTGAAGCTAGAAGGTGTATTTGGTGGTTAATTGCAAGAAATTTCTGTTTTGGAAGGAAAATTGGAAAACTAGGGTTTATGTTCCTACATTCTGCCCGGTTTTGTAGCTCATATTTAGAGGTCGAATTGCCCTTGGGTTAAAACATGAAAGTTGTAGGGAATGATATTTTAGAGGTGCCTACAAAATTTAAGGTCAATCGGAGCAGGTTACCTTGAGAAAAGACGGAATTAACCTTGCTGCCCTGGTTCTACCCGAATTTGAGAATTGCTTCTGTAATGGGTTATTTGGGTTGGGAATTCTTCGAAATTGGTTGTTGAGATCTTATGATGAATTGTAGCCCTATTTCTTAGCTTTAGGATGGCTTTGGGATTACTGGATTTGGACTTACGTAGCCTGATTTATGATGTTTACACCAGAATGCAATTTGTGAACCTGTTTTTGCGGTTCTGGTGTAGTATATTGCATGTTTGACCTGGTTACACTCGAAACTGGGCTGAGTGACCTTCTTCAATATTGTAGCCTTATCTCTTAGCTTCGAAACGGTGTATCGTTTCACCTCCATCCGATAATCGTAGTGTCATTGGTGCCAAAACCGCAAAATGATGTTAAAAACTATTTTTCTGGTTTTGAGCTTAACTTTCATTTCCGGACTTTTCCCTAGTTTGAATTGTACTTGTACTACTTGGAGCTTACTGAACGGCTATTGAATGAACTTATTTGTGTGACTTTGGGACTGGCCGAGGAAATAATGAAGCCATGATGGCTGGAAAAGTTAGCAAATTTAGTGGAAGTGCTGTCCGAGCTTTGAAAGGACTTGATTGGATTGAGTTTGTGATCTAAGACTTGGATTTGAGCAAGGCAATGATATATGATGGATGGTTTCTGAGCCATGGAGGTGAGTGACCCTAAACTGTTTCCAAAGTTACTTTTGAACTGTTTTCTTGCATTATTTACTCGATTGTATATCATGCGTGCTTGTATGTGAGTGTTCCTTGTTTGTTGTATTTTCTTGACTTCATGACTTGTATTATTGTTTGATAACGTGTTAAGTGCTTTCAATGATTTCTAAAACGAGTTTTCTAGGCGAGTGTGTACTTTATCGCACTCGACCTCGATAAATGTGAAATTTTCAAAGATGGAACGATTGAAATGTTACTTGTGCATGAATGTAAGCCTTTTGGCTGAACTGGCCACTGCCCCTTGTTACCGATCGACTCGAGCCAGAAGCGAACTCGGTCGGGCGATATGGTGACCTGGGTGAACGTTTGGTATACTCGAGTATTACCTTGTAGGTTGCTGGAGGTTGGTGGAGCCTGGCCGATGTCCAGGAAAGGTTGAATGAACGAACGAACGAACGAACGAGGGTTTTATTGATAAATGAAAAATGCATTTTCAAATGAATGAAGGAAAGGGAAATGACAGGAGAACGAACGAATGAACGAATGAACGAACGAACGTATCCTTTTCATGTATGGTTTCTTGTAAATGTTGTAATTGTTTCTTGACTTATCGTTTGATATATGACATCTTTGAAATGAACTATTGTGAAACCGATTTGATTACTGATTTTACTGCTTACTCGCTGAGCTTCTAGCTCACCCCAAAACGATTTTATTCCCCTCCACAGGGCTCAAGGAGAAGGAATGACTTGTAGTACTTATTCACGTGACTGGATGGCTTATTTGGATTTGTTTCCGCTTCGCTTATGACATGTAATTATTGGAGAATTTGATGTAATATTTGAGATGTACATTGTATTTGTTTGAGGACTGTGGTGAACGACTGAGTCCCGGCGAGAGCTGGGCAGGCGACCCGCCGAACCTTGGGGTACGCCCTAGGGGGAGGTGGGGCCGTCACAGTTGGTATCAGAGGTTAGGCTTCAGATCTCTGTAGTGTATCCTAGGCTTGAAATTTAGGATGCCGGACTGTGGGTTTGATTTGACTCTTAGTGTTTGCTTGGAATGCTTGAGTGATTCATGCGGAATTTCTTGACTTGATTGGTACAAGATGGAATGTCGAGGACGACATTCTTTTAAGGAGGGGAGTTTGTGACGCTCCAAAAGAATGAGTGCGAGAACCCGAAAATTTTCAAAGTTTCTAGGGTTTATTGTATTGTTCGCCCGCCTTTTCGACATTTTCTTTATTAGAAAATTCCCAGATAATTTTATTGAGTAAATATAGTTTTTAGATGATTTTTCTAGTATCAGTTAGTTTTTGAGAAATTAAGAACATATATCGGACGTGGGACCCACTAGTGCGGAAAGTTCGGTAAAATTCGGCCAGTTAGGTTAAGTTTTGGATACTGGATTTATTTTACCAGGTGCTAAGAGATAATTAGAGGTTGTTATATGGATGAGAGTGGAGAGACAAAAAGATAAGTTTTAAACCTAAAGTGACAAGTGTCACCATCCAATTCACTCTTGACTTTGACCATTTAACTTTACCTTTACCTTTACCAAATAAATACCACAAATTGGCCAAAACATCCTCTTATTTTCTCCACTCTTGGCCGAATTTCTTGGAGAGCAAAAGAAAGAAAAGCTTCCAATTTTTGCCTTCATTTCTTGCTCAATCTTGGGATTCAACCGTTAAAATTCCAAATTCTCCATAAAAGTCACTTGCTTAGGAAGATTGAAGGTAGTGATGGAGTGATTAGAGAAGGCAAAGGACTAAACCATCACCTTTCTTGATATTTCAAGGTATCATGTCTAGCAATCCTTTCTTTGTTCTTGATGATGTTAAATTAGTGACTTGTGGTGGCTAAAGAGATGTTTTAGTGGAAGATTTCATGATTTTGGTTGAGATTGATGACTTTTTCTATTTACTCATGATTTTTCTGTTTTAATATGATTCATATGGTGTGGCTATGTATGATGATTGGAAATGATATATAGTGAAGCTAGAAGGTGTATTTGGTGGTTAATTGCAAGAAATTTCTGTTTTGGAAGGAAAATTGGAAAACTAGGGTTTATGTTCCTACATTCTGCCCGGTTTTGTAGCTCATATTTAGAGGTCGAATTGCCCTTGGGTTAAAACATGAAAGTTGTAGGGAATGATATTTTAGAGGTGCCTACAAAATTTAAGGTCAATCGGAGCAGGTTACCTTGAGAAAAGACGGAATTAACCTTGCTGCCCTGGTTCTACCCGAATTTGAGAATTGCTTCTGTAATGGGTTATTTGGGTTGGGAATTCTTCGAAATTGGTTGTTGAGATCTTATGATGAATTGTAGCCCTATTTCTTAGCTTTAGGATGGCTTTGGGATTACTGGATTTGGACTTACGTAGCCTGATTTATGATGTTTACACCAGAATACAATTTGTGAACCTGTTTTTGCGGTTCTGGTGTAGTATATTGCATGTTTGACCTGGTTACACTCGAAACTGGGCTGAGTGACCTTCTTCAATATTGTAGCCTTATCTCTTAGCTTCGAAACGGTGTATCGTTTCACCTCCATCCGATAATCGTAGTGTCATTGGTGCCAAAACCGCAAAATGATGTTAAAAACTATTTTTCTGGTTTTGAGCTTAACTTTCATTTCCGGACTTTTCCCTAGTTTGAATTGTACTTGTACTACTTGGAGCTTACTGAACGGCTATTGAATGAACTTATTTGTGTGACTTTGGGACTGGCCGAGGAAATAATGAAGACATGATGGCTGGAAAAGTTAGCAAATTTAGTGGAAGTGCTGTCCGAGCTTTGAAAGGACTTGATTGGATTGAGTTTGTGATCTAAGACTTGGATTTGAGCAAGGCAATGATATATGATGGATGGTTTCTGAGCCATGGAGGTGAGTGACCCTAAACTGTTTCCAAAGTTACTTTTGAACTGTTTTCTTGCATTATTTACTCGATTGTATATCATGCGTGCTTGTATGTGAGTGTTCCTTGTTTGTTGTATTTTCTTGACTTCATGACTTGTATTATTGTTTGATAACGTGTTAAGTGCTTTCAATGATTTCTAAAACGAGTTTTCTAGGCGAGTGTGTACTTTATCGCACTCGACCTCGATAAATGTGAAATTTTCAAAGATGGAACGATTGAAATGTTACTTGTGCATGAATGTAAGCCTTTTGGCTGAACTGGCCACTGCCCTTTGTTACCGATCGACTCGAGCCAGAAGCGGACTCGGTCGGGCGATATGGTGACCTGGGTGAACGTTTGGTATACTCGAGTATTACCTTGTAGGTTGGTGGAGGTCGGTGGAGCCTGGCCGATGTCCAGGAAAGGTTGAATGAACGAACGAACGAACGAACGAGGGTTTTATTGATAAATGAAAAATGCATTTTCAAATCAATGAAGGAAAGGGGAATGACAGGAGAACGAACGAATGAACGAATGAACAAACGAACGTATCCTTTTCATGTATGGTTTCTTGTAAATGTTGTAATTGTTTCTTGACTTATCGTTTGATATATGACATCTTTGAAATGAACTATTGTGAAACCGATTTGATTACTGATTTTACTGGTTACTCGCTGAGCTTCTAGCTCACCCCAAAACGATTTTATTCCCCTCCACAGGGCTCAAGGCGAAGGAAGGACTTGTAGTACTTATTCACGTGACTGGATGGCTTATTTGGAATTGTTTCCGCTTCGCTTATGACATGTAATTATTGGAGAATTTGATGTAATATTTGAGATGTACATTGTATTTGTTTGAGGACTGTAGTGAACGACTGAGTCCCGGCGAGAGCTGGGCAGGCGACCCGCCGAACCTTGGGGTACGCCCTAGGGGGAGGTGGGGCCGTCACAGTTGGTATCAGAGCTTAGGCTTCAGATCTCTGTAGTGTATCCTAGGCTTGAAGTTTAGGATGCCGGACTGTGGGTTTGATTTGACTCTTAGTGTTTGCTTGGAATGCTTGAGTGATTCTTGCGGAATTTCTTGACTTGATTGGTACAAGATGGAATGTCGAGGACGACATTCTTTTAAGGAGGGGAGTTTGTGACGCTCCAAAAGAATGAGTGCGAGAACCCAAAAATTTTCTAAGTTTCTAGGGTTTATTGTATTGTTCGCCCGCCTTTTCGACATTTTCTTTATTAGAAAATTCCCCAGATAATTTTATTGAGTAAATATAGTTTTTAGATGATTTTTTTAGTATCAGTTAGTTTTTGAGAAATTAAGAACATATATCGGACGTGGGACCCACTAGTGCGGAAAGTTCGGTAAAATTCGGCCAGTTAGGTTAAGTTTTCGATACCGGATTTATTTTACCAGGTGCTAAGAGATAATTAGAGGTTGTTATATGGATGAGAGTGGAGAGACAAAGAGATAAGTTTTAAAACTAAAGGTGACAAGTGTCACCATCCAATTCACTCTTGACTTTGACCATTTAACTTTACATTTACCTTTACCAAATAAATACCACAAATTGGCCAAAACATCCTCTTATTTTCTCCACTCTTGGCCGAATTTCTTGGAGAGCAAAAGAAAGAAAAGCTTCCAATTTTTGCCTTCATTTCTTGCTCAATCTTGGGATTCAACCGTTAAAATTCCAAATTCCTCCATAAAAGTCACTTGCTTAGGAAGATTGAAGGTAGTGGTGGAGTGATTAGAGAAGGCAAAGGACTAAACCATCACCTTTCTTGATATTTCAAGGTATCATGTCTAGCAATCCTTTCTTTGTTCTTGATGATGTTAAATTAGTGACTTGTGGTGGCTATAGAAATGTTTTAGTGGAAGATTTCATGATTTTGGTTGAGATTGATGACTTTTTCTATTTACTCATGATTTGTCTGTTTTAATATGATTCATATGGTGTGGCTATGTATGATGATTGCAAATGATATAGAATGAAGCTAGAAGGTGTATTTGGTGGATAATTGCAAGAAATTTCTGTTTTGGATGGAAAATTGGAAAACTAGGGTTTATGTTCCTACATTCTGCCTGGTTTTGTAGCTCACAGTTAGAGGCCGAATTGGCCTTGGGTTAAAACATGAAAGTTGTAGGGAATGATATTTTAGAGGTTCCTGAAAAATTTAAGGTCAATCGGAGCAGCTTACCTTGAGAAAAGACGGAATTACCCTTGCTGCCCTGGTTCTACCCGAATTTGAGAATTGCTTCTGTAATGGGTTATTTTGGTTGGGAATGCTTCGGAATTGGTTGTTGAGATCTTCTGATGAATTGTATCCCTATTTCTTAGCTTTCGGATGGCTTTGGAATTACTGGATTTGGACTTACGTAGCCTGATTTATGATGTTTGCACCAGAATGCAATTTGTGAACCTGTTTTTGCGGTTCTGGTGTAGGATATTGCATTTTTTACCTGGTTACACTCGAAACTGGGCTGAGTGACCTTCTTCAATATTGTAGCCTTATCTCTTAGATTCGAAACGGTGTATCTTGCATCTCCATCCGATAATCGTAGTGTCATTGGTGCCAAAACCGCAAAATGATGTCAAAAACTGTTTTTCTGGTTTTGAGCTTAACTTTCATTTCCGGACTTTTCCCTAGTTTGAATTGTACTTGTACTACTTGGAGCTTACTGAAAGGCTATTGAATGAACTTATTTGTGTGACTTTGGGACTGGCCGAGGAAATAATGAAGCCATGATGGCTGGAAAAGTTAGCAAATTTAGTGGAAGTGGTGTCCGAGCTTTGAAAGGACTTGATTGGATTGAGTTTGTGATCTAAGACTTGGATTTGAGCAAGGCAATGATATATGATGGATGGTTTCTGAGCCATGGAGGTGAGTGACCCTAAACTATTTCCAAAGTTACTTTTGAACTGTTTTCTTGCATTATTTACTCGATTACATATCATGCGTGCTTGTATGTGAGTGTTCCTTGTTTGTTGTATTTTCTTGACTTCATGACTTGTATTATTGTTTGATAACGTGTTAAGTGCTTTCAATGATTTCCAAAACGAGTTTTCTAGGCGAGTGTGTACTTTATCGCACTCGACCTCGATAAATGTGAAATTTTCAAAGATGGAACGATTGAAATGTTACTTGTGCATGAATGTAAGCCTTTTGGCTGAACTGGCCACTGCCCCTTGTTACCGATCGACTCGAGCCAGAAGCGGACTCGGTCGGGCGATATGGTGACCTGGGTGAACGTTTGGTATACTCGAGTATTACCTTGTAGGTTGGTGGAGGTCGGTGGAGCCTGGCCGATGTCCAGGAAAGGTTGAATGAACGAACGAACGAACGAACGAACGAACGAGGGTTTTATTGATAAATGAAAAATGCATTTTCAAATCAATGAAGGAAAGGGGAATGACAGGAGAACGAACGAATGAACGAACGAACGTATCCTTTTCATGTATGGTTTCTTGTAAATGTTGTAATTGTTTCTTGACTTATCGTTTGATATATGACATCTTTGAAATGAACTATTGTGAAACCGATTTGATTACTGATTTTACTGGTTACTCGCTGAGCTTCTAGCTCTCCCCAAAACGATTTTATTCCCCTCCACAGGGCTCAAGGCGAAGGAAGGACTTGTAGTACTTATTCACGTGACTGGATGGCTTATTTGGAATTGTTTCCGCTTCGCTTATGACATGTAATTGTTGGAGAATTTGATGTAATATTTGAGATGTACATTGTATTTGTTTGAGGACTGTAGTGAACGACTGAGTCCCGGCGAGAGCTGGGCAGGCGACCCGCCGAACCTTGGGGTACGCCCTATGGGGAGGTGGGGCGTCACAGTTGGTATCAGAGCTTAGGCTTCAGATCTCTGTAGTGTATCCTAGGCTTGAAGTTTAGGATGCCGGACTGTGGGTTTGATTTGACTCTTAGTGTTTGCTTGGAATGCTTGAGTGATTCTTGCGGAATTTCTTGACTTGATTGGTACAAGATGGAATGTCGAGGACGACATTCTTTTAAGGAGGGGAGTTTGTGACGCTCCAAAAGAATGAGTGCGAGAACCCGAAAATTTTCTAAGTTTCTAGGGTTTATTGTATTGTTCGCCCGCCTTTTCGACATTTTCTTTATTAGAAAATTCCCCAGATAATTTTATTGAGTAAATATAGTTTTTAGATGATTTTTCTAGTATCAGTTAGTTTTTGAGAAATTAAGAACATATATCGGACGTGGGACCCACTAGTGCGGAAAGTTCGATAAAATTCGGCCAGTTAGGTTAAGTTTTGGATACCGGATTTATTTTACCAGGTGCTAAGAGATAATTAGAGGTTGTTATATGGATGAGAGTGGAGAGACAAAAAGATAAGTTTTAAACCTAAAGGTGACAAGTGTCACCATCCAATTCACTCTTGACTTTGACCATTTAACTTTACCTTTACCTTTACCAAATAAATACCACAAATTGGCCAAAACATCCTCTTATTTTCTCCACTCTTGGCCGAATTTCTTGGAGAGCAAAAGAAAGAAAAGCTTCCAATTTTTGCCTTCATTTCTTGCTCAATCTTGGGATTCAACCGTTAAAATTCCAAATTCCTCCATAAAAGTCACTTGCTTAGGAAGATTGAAGGTAGTGGTGGAGTGATTAGAGAAGGCAAAGGACTAAACCATCACCTTTCTTGATATTTCAAGGTATCATGTCTAGCAATCCTTTCTTTGTTCTTGATGATGTTAAATTAGTGACTTGTGGTGGCTAAAGAGATGTTTTAGTGGAAGATTTCATGATTTTGGTTGAGATTGATGACTTTTTCTATTTACTCATGATTTTTCTGTTTTAATATTATTCATATGGTGTGGCTATGTATGATGATTGCAAATGATATAGAATGAAGCTAGAAGGTGTATTTGGTGGTTAATTGCAAGAAATTTCTGTTTTGGAAGGAAAATTGGAAAACTAGGGTTTATGTTCCTACATTCTGCCCGGTTTTGTAGCTCATAGTTAGAGGCCGAATTGGCCTTGGGTTAAAACATGAAAGTTGTAGGGAATGATATTTTAGAGGTGCCTCAAAAATTTAAGGTCAATCGGAGCAGCTTACCTTGAGAAAAGACGGAATTAACCTTGCTGCCCTGGTTCTACCCGAATTTGAGAATTGCTTCTGTAATGGGTTATTTTGGTTGGGAATTCTTCGAAATTGGTTGTTGAGATCTTATGATGAATTGTAGCCCTATTTCTTAGCTTTAGGATGGCTTTGGAATTACTGGATTTGGACTTACGTAGCCTGATTTATGATGTTTACACCAGAATGCAATTTGTGAACCTGTTTTTACGGTTCTGGTGTAGTATATTGCATTTTTGACCTGGTTACACTCGAAACTGGGCTGAGTGACCTTCTTCAATACTGTAGCCTTATCTCTTAGCTTCGAAACGGTGTATCTTTCACCTCCATCCGATAATCGTAGTGTCATTGGTGCCAAAACCGCAAAATGATGTCAAAAACTATTTTTCTGGTTTTGAGCTTAACTTTCATTTCCGGACTTTTCCCTAGTTTGAATTGTACTTGTACTACTTGGAGCTTACTGAACGGCTATTGAATGAACTTATTTGTGTGACTTTGGGACTGGCCGAGGAAATAATGAAGCCATGATGGCTGGAAAAGTTAGCAAATTTAGTGGAAGTGCTGTCCGAGCTTTGAAAGGACTTGATTGGATTGAGTTTGTGATCTAAGACTTGGATTTGAGCAAGGCAATGATATATGATGGATGGTTTCTGAGCCATGGAGGTGAGTGACCCTAAACTGTTTCCAAAGTTACTTTTGAACTGTTTTCTTGCATTATTTACTCGATTGGATATCATGCGTGCTTGGATGTGAGTGTTCCTTGTTTGTTGTATTTTCTTGACTTCATGACTTGTATTATTGTTTGATAACGTGTTAAGTGCTTTCAATGATTTCTAAAACGAGTTTTCTAGGCGAGTGTGTACTTTATCGCACTCGACCTCGATAAATGTGAAATTTTCAAAGATGGAACGATTGAAATGTTACTTGTGCATGAATGTAAGCCTTTTGGATGAACTGGCCACTGCCCCTTGTTACCGATCGACTCGAGCCAGAAGCGGACTCGGTCGGGCGATATGGTGACCTGGGTGAACGTTTGGTATACTCGAGTATTACCTTGTAGGTTGGTGGAGGTCGGTGGAGCCTGGCCGATGTCCAGGAAAGGTTGAATGAACGAACGAACGAACGAACGAGGGTTTTATTGATAAATGAAAAATGCATTTTCAAATCAATGAAGGAAAGGGGAATGACAGGAGAACGAACGAATGAACGAATGAACGTATCCTTTTCATGTATGGTTTCTTGTAAATGTTGTAATTGTTTCTTGACTTATCGTTTGATATATGACATCTTTGAAATGAACTATTGTGAAACCGATTTGATTACTGATTTTACTGGTTACTCGCTGAGCTTCTAGCTCACCCCAAAACGATTTTATTCCCCTCCACAGGGCTCAAGGCGAAGGAAGGACTTGTAGTACTTATTCACGTGACTGGATGGCTTATTTGGAATTGTTTCCGCTTCGCTTATGACATGTAATTGTTGGAGAATTTGATGTAATATTTGAGATGTACATTGTATTTGTTTGAGGACTGTAGTGAACGACTGAGTCCCGGCGAGAGCTGGGCAGGCGACCCGCCGAACCTTGGGGTACGCCCTATGGGGAGGTGGGGCGTCACAGTTGGTATCAGAGCTTAGGCTTCAGATCTCTGTAGTGTATCCTAGGCTTGAAGTTTAGGATGCCGGACTGTGGGTTTGATTTGACTCTTAGTGTTTGCTTGGAATGCTTGAGTGATTCTTGCGGAATTTCTTGACTTGATTGGTACAAGATGGAATGTCGAGGACGACATTCTTTTAAGGAGGGGAGTTTGTGACGCTCCAAAAGAATGAGTGCGAGAACCCGAAAATGTTCTAAGTTTTTTAGGTTTATTGTATTGTTCGCCCGCCTTTTCGACATTTTCTTTATTAGAAAATTCCCCAGATAATTTTATTGAGTAAATATAGTTTTTAGATGATTTTTCTAGTATCAGTTAGTTTTTGAGAAATTAAGAACATATATCGGACGTGGGACCCACTAGTGCGGAAAGTTCGGTAAAATTCGGCCAGTTAGGTTAAGTTTTAGATACCGGATTTATTTTTCCAGGTGCTATGAGATAATTAGAGGTTGTTATATGGATGAGAGTGGAGAGATAAAAAGATAAGTTTTAAACCTAAAGGTGACAAGTGTCACCATCCAATTCACTCTGGACTTTGACCATTTAACTTTACCTTTACCTTTACCAAATAAATACCACAAATTGGCCAAAACATCCTCTTATTTTCTCCACTCTTGGCCGAATTTCTTGGAGAGCAAAAGAAAGAAAAGCTTCCAATTTTTGCCTTCATTTCTTGCTCAATCTTGGGATTCAACCGTTAAAATTCCAAATTCCTCCATAAAAGTCACTTGCTTAGGAAGATTGAAGGTAGTGGTGGAGTGATTAGAGAAGGCAAAGGACTAAACCATCACCTTTCTTGATATTTCAAGGTATCATGTCTAGCAATCCTTTCTTTGTTCTTGATGATGTTAAATTAGTGACTTGTGGTGGCTAAAGAGATGTTTTAGTGGAAGATTTCATGATTTTGGTTGAGATTGATGACTTTTTCTATTTACTCATGATTTTTCTGTTTTAATATTATTCATATGGTGTGGCTATGTATGATGATTGCAAATGATATAGAATGAAGCTAGAAGGTGTATTTGGTGGTTAATTGCAAGAAATTTCTGTTTTGGAAGGAAAATTGGAAAACTAGGGTTTATGTTCCTACATTCTGCCCGGTTTTGTAGCTCATAGTTAGAGGCCGAATTGGCCTTGGGTTAAAACATGAAAGTTGTAGGGAATGATATTTTAGAGGTGCCTCAAAAATTTAAGGTCAATCGGAGCAGCTTACCTTGAGAAAAGACGGAATTAACCTTGCTGCCCTGGTTCTACCCGAATTTGAGAATTGCTTCTGTAATGGGTTATTTTGGTTGGGAATTCTTCGAAATTGGTTGTTGAGATCTTATGATGAATTGTAGCCCTATTTCTTAGCTTTAGGATGGCTTTGGAATTACTGGATTTGGACTTACGTAGCCTGATTTATGATGTTTACACCAGAATGCAATTTGTGAACCTGTTTTTACGGTTCTGGTGTAGTATATTGCATTTTTGACCTGGTTACACTCGAAACTGGGCTGAGTGACCTTCTTCAATACTGTAGCCTTATCTCTTAGCTTCGAAACGGTGTATCTTTCACCTCCATCCGATAATCGTAGTGTCATTGGTGCCAAAACCGCAAAATGATGTCAAAAACTATTTTTCTGGTTTTGAGCTTAACTTTCATTTCCGGACTTTTCCCTAGTTTGAATTGTACTTGTACTACTTGGAGCTTACTGAACGGCTATTGAATGAACTTATTTGTGTGACTTTGGGACTGGCCGAGGAAATAATGAAGCCATGATGGCTGGAAAAGTTAGCAAATTTAGTGGAAGTGCTGTCCGAGCTTTGAAAGGACTTGATTGGATTGAGTTTGTGATCTAAGACTTGGATTTGAGCAAGGCAATGATATATGATGGATGGTTTCTGAGCCATGGAGGTGAGTGACCCTAAACTGTTTCCAAAGTTACTTTTGAACTGTTTTCTTGCATTATTTACTCGATTGGATATCATGCGTGCTTGGATGTGAGTGTTCCTTGTTTGTTGTATTTTCTTGACTTCATGACTTGTATTATTGTTTGATAACGTGTTAAGTGCTTTCAATGATTTCTAAAACGAGTTTTCTAGGCGAGTGTGTACTTTATCGCACTCGACCTCGATAAATGTGAAATTTTCAAAGATGGAACGATTGAAATGTTACTTGTGCATGAATGTAAGCCTTTTGGATGAACTGGCCACTGCCCCTTGTTACCGATCGACTCGAGCCAGAAGCGGACTCGGTCGGGCGATATGGTGACCTGGGTGAACGTTTGGTATACTCGAGTATTACCTTGTAGGTTGGTGGAGGTCGGTGGAGCCTGGCCGATGTCCAGGAAAGGTTGAATGAACGAACGAACGAACGAACGAGGGTTTTATTGATAAATGAAAAATGCATTTTCAAATCAATGAAGGAAAGGGGAATGACAGGAGAACGAACGAATGAACGAATGAACGTATCCTTTTCATGTATGGTTTCTTGTAAATGTTGTAATTGTTTCTTGACTTATCGTTTGATATATGACATCTTTGAAATGAACTATTGTGAAACCGATTTGATTACTGATTTTACTGGTTACTCGCTGAGCTTCTAGCTCACCCCAAAACGATTTTATTCCCCTCCACAGGGCTCAAGGCGAAGGAAGGACTTGTAGTACTTATTCACGTGACTGGATGGCTTATTTGGAATTGTTTCCGCTTCGCTTATGACATGTAATTGTTGGAGAATTTGATGTAATATTTGAGATGTACATTGTATTTGTTTGAGGACTGTAGTGAACGACTGAGTCCCGGCGAGAGCTGGGCAGGCGACCCGCCGAACCTTGGGGTACGCCCTATGGGGAGGTGGGGCGTCACAGTTGGTATCAGAGCTTAGGCTTCAGATCTCTGTAGTGTATCCTAGGCTTGAAGTTTAGGATGCCGGACTGTGGGTTTGATTTGACTCTTAGTGTTTGCTTGGAATGCTTGAGTGATTCTTGCGGAATTTCTTGACTTGATTGGTACAAGATGGAATGTCGAGGACGACATTCTTTTAAGGAGGGGAGTTTGTGACGCTCCAAAAGAATGAGTGCGAGAACCCGAAAATGTTCTAAGTTTTTTAGGTTTATTGTATTGTTCGCCCGCCTTTTCGACATTTTCTTTATTAGAAAATTCCCCAGATAATTTTATTGAGTAAATATAGTTTTTAGATGATTTTTCTAGTATCAGTTAGTTTTTGAGAAATTAAGAACATATATCGGACGTGGGACCCACTAGTGCGGAAAGTTCGGTAAAATTCGGCCAGTTAGGTTAAGTTTTAGATACCGGATTTATTTTTCCAGGTGCTATGAGATAATTAGAGGTTGTTATATGGATGAGAGTGGAGAGATAAAAAGATAAGTTTTAAACCTAAAGGTGACAAGTGTCACCATCCAATTCACTCTGGACTTTGACCATTTAACTTTACCTTTACCTTTACCAAATAAATACCACAAATTGGCCAAAACATCCTCTTATTTTCTCCACTCTTGGCCGAATTTCTTGGAGAGCAAAAGAAAGAAAAGCTTCCAATTTTTGCCTTCATTTCTTGCTCAATCTTGGGATTCAACCGTTAAAATTCCAAATTCCTCCATAAAAGTCACTTGCTTAGGAAGATTGAAGGTAGTGGTGGAGTGATTAGAGAAGGCAAAGGACTAAACCATCACCTTTCTTGATATTTCAAGGTATCATGTCTAGCAATCCTTTCTTTGTTCTTGATGATGTTAAATTAGTGACTTGTGGTGGCTAAAGAGATGTTTTAGTGGAAGATTTCATGATTTTGGTTGAGATTGATAACTTTTTCTATTTACTCATGATTTTTCTGTTTTAATATGATTCATATGGTGTGGCTATGTATGATGATTGAAAATGATATAGAATGAAGCTAGAAGGTGTATTTGGTGGATAATTGCAAGAAATTTCTGTTTTGGAAGGAAAATTGGAAAACTAGGGTTTATGTTCCTACATTCTGCCCGGTTTTGTAACTCATAGTTAGAGGCCGAATTGGCCTTGGGTTAAAACATGAAAGTTGTAGGGAATGATATTTTAGAGGTTCCTGAAAAATTTAAGGTCAATCGGAACAGCTTACCTTGAGAAAAGACGGAATTACCCTTGCTGCCCTGGTTCTACCCGAATTTGAGAATTGCTTCTGTAATGGGTTATTTTGGTTGGGAATGCTTCGGAATTGGTTGTTGAGATCTTCTGATGAATTGTATCCCTATTTCTTAGCTTTCGGATGGCTTTGGAATTACTGGATTTGGACTTACGTAGCCTGATTTATGATGTTTGCACCAGAATGCAATTTGTGAACCTGTTTTTGCGGTTCTGGTGTAGGATATTGCATTTTTGACCTGGTTACACTCGAAACTGGGCTGAGTGACCTTCTTCAATATTGTAGCCTTATCTCTTAGATTCGAAACGGTGTATCTTGCACCTCCATCCGATAATCGTAGTGTCATTGGTGCCAAAACCGCAAAATGATGTCAAAAACTGTTTTTCTGGTTTTGAGCTTAACTTTCATTTCCGGACTTTTCCCTAGTTTGAATTGTACTTGTACTACTTGGAGCTTACTGAACGGCTATTGAATGAACTTATTTGTGTGACTTTGGGACTGGCCGAGGAAATAATGAAGCCATGATGGCTGGAAAAGTTAGCAAATTTAGTGGAAGTGCTGTCCGAGCTTTGAAAGGACTTGATTGGATTGAGTTTGTGATCTAAGACTTGGATTTGAGCAAGGCAATGATATATGATGGATGGTTTCTGAGCCATGGAGGTGAGTGACCCTAAACTGTTTCCAAAGTTACTTTTGAACTGTTTTCTTGCATTATTTACTCGATTGGATATCATGCGTGCTTGGATGTGAGTGTTCCTTGTTTGTTGTATTTTCTTGACTTCATGACTTGTATTATTGTTTGATAACGTGTTAAGTGCTTTCAATGATTTCCAAAACGAGTTTTCTAGGCGAGTGTGTACTTTATCGCACTCGACCTCGATAAATGTGAAATTTTCAAAGATGGAACGATTGAAATGTTACTTGTGCATGAATGTAAGCCTTTTGGCTGAACTGGCCACTGCCCCTTGTTACCGATCGACTCGAGCCAGAAGCGGACTCGGTCGGGCGATATGGTGACCTGGGTGAACGTTTGGTATACTCGAGTATTACCTTGTAGGTTGGTGGAGGTCGGTGGAGCCTGGCCGATGTCCAGGAAAGGTTGAATGAACGAACGAACGAACGAACGAGGGTTTTATTGATAAATGAAAAATGCATTTTCAAATCAATGAAGGAAAGGGGAATGACAGGAGAACGAACGAATGAACGAATGAACGTATCCTTTTCATGTATGGTTTCTTGTAAATGTTGTAATTGTTTCTTGACTTATCGTTTGATATATGACATCTTTGAAATGAACTATTGTGAAACCGATTTGATTACTGATTTTACTGGTTACTCGCTGAGCTTCTAGCTCACCCCAAAACGATTTTATTCCCCTCCACAGGGCTCAAGGCGAAGGAAGGACTTGTAGTACTTATTCACGTGACTGGATGGCTTATTTGGAATTGTTTCCGCTTCGCTTATGACATGTAATTATTGGAGAATTTGATGTAATATTTGAGATGTACATTGTATTTGTTTGAGGACTGTAGTGAACGACTGAGTCCCGGCGAGAGCTGGGCAGGCGACCCGCCGAACCTTGGGGTACGCCCTAGGGGGAGGTGGGGCCGTTACAGTTGGTATCAGAGCTTAGGCTTCAGATCTCTGTAGTGTATCCTAAGCTTGAAGTTTAGGATGCCGGACTGTGGGTTTGATTTGACTCTTAGTGTTTGCTTGGAATGCTTGAGTGATTCTTGCGGAATTTCTTGACTTGATTGGTACAAGATGGAATGTCGAGGACGACATTCTTTTAAGGAGGGGAGTTTGTGACGCTCCAAAAGAATGAGTGCGAGAACCCGAAAATTTTCTAAGTTTCTAGGGTTTATTGTATTGTTCGCCCGCCTTTTCGACATTTTCTTTATTAGAAAATTCCCCAGATAATTTTATTGAGTAAATATAGTTTTTAGATGATTTTTCTAGTATCAGTTAGTTTTTGAGAAATTAAGAACATATATCGGACGTGGGACCCACTAGTGCGGAAAGTTCGATAAAATTCGGCCAGTTAGGTTAAGTTTTGGATACCGGATTTATTTTACCAGGTGCTAAGAGATAATTAGAGGTTGTTATATGGATGAGAGTGGAGAGACAAAAAGATAAGTTTTAAACCTAAAGGTGACAAGTGTCACCATCCAATTCACTCTTGACTTTGACCATTTAACTTTACCTTTACCTTTACCAAATAAATACCACAAATTGGCCAAAACATCCTCTTATTTTCTCCACTCTTGGCCGAATTTCTTGGAGAGCAAAAGAAAGAAAAGCTTCCAATTTTTGCCTTCATTTCTTGCTCAATCTTGGGATTCAACCGTTAAAATTCCAAATTCCTCCATAAAAGTCACTTGCTTAGGAAGATTGAAGGTAGTGGTGGAGTGATTAGAGAAGGCAAAGGACTAAACCATCACCTTTCTTGATATTTCAAGGTATCATGTCTAGCAATCCTTTCTTTGTTCTTGATGATGTTAAATTAGTGACTTGTGGTGGCTAAAGAGATGTTTTAGTGGAAGATTTCATGATTTTGGTTGAGATTGATGACTTTTTCTATTTACTCATGATTTTTCTGTTTTAATATTATTCATATGGTGTGGCTATGTATGATGATTGCAAATGATATAGAATGAAGCTAGAAGGTGTATTTGGTGGTTAATTGCAAGAAATTTCTGTTTTGGAAGGAAAATTGGAAAACTAGGGTTTATGTTCCTACATTCTGCCCGGTTTTGTAGCTCATAGTTAGAGGCCGAATTGGCCTTGGGTTAAAACATGAAAGTTGTAGGGAATGATATTTTAGAGGTGCCTCAAAAATTTAAGGTCAATCGGAGCAGCTTACCTTGAGAAAAGACGGAATTAACCTTGCTGCCCTGGTTCTACCCGAATTTGAGAATTGCTTCTGTAATGGGTTATTTTGGTTGGGAATTCTTCGAAATTGGTTGTTGAGATCTTATGATGAATTGTAGCCCTATTTCTTAGCTTTAGGATGGCTTTGGAATTACTGGATTTGGACTTACGTAGCCTGATTTATGATGTTTACACCAGAATGCAATTTGTGAACCTGTTTTTACGGTTCTGGTGTAGTATATTGCATTTTTGACCTGGTTACACTCGAAACTGGGCTGAGTGACCTTCTTCAATACTGTAGCCTTATCTCTTAGCTTCGAAACGGTGTATCTTTCACCTCCATCCGATAATCGTAGTGTCATTGGTGCCAAAACCGCAAAATGATGTCAAAAACTATTTTTCTGGTTTTGAGCTTAACTTTCATTTCCGGACTTTTCCCTAGTTTGAATTGTACTTGTACTACTTGGAGCTTACTGAACGGCTATTGAATGAACTTATTTGTGTGACTTTGGGACTGGCCGAGGAAATAATGAAGCCATGATGGCTGGAAAAGTTAGCAAATTTAGTGGAAGTGCTGTCCGAGCTTTGAAAGGACTTGATTGGATTGAGTTTGTGATCTAAGACTTGGATTTGAGCAAGGCAATGATATATGATGGATGGTTTCTGAGCCATGGAGGTGAGTGACCCTAAACTGTTTCCAAAGTTACTTTTGAACTGTTTTCTTGCATTATTTACTCGATTGGATATCATGCGTGCTTGGATGTGAGTGTTCCTTGTTTGTTGTATTTTCTTGACTTCATGACTTGTATTATTGTTTGATAACGTGTTAAGTGCTTTCAATGATTTCTAAAACGAGTTTTCTAGGCGAGTGTGTACTTTATCGCACTCGACCTCGATAAATGTGAAATTTTCAAAGATGGAACGATTGAAATGTTACTTGTGCATGAATGTAAGCCTTTTGGATGAACTGGCCACTGCCCCTTGTTACCGATCGACTCGAGCCAGAAGCGGACTCGGTCGGGCGATATGGTGACCTGGGTGAACGTTTGGTATACTCGAGTATTACCTTGTAGGTTGGTGGAGGTCGGTGGAGCCTGGCCGATGTCCAGGAAAGGTTGAATGAACGAACGAACGAACGAACGAGGGTTTTATTGATAAATGAAAAATGCATTTTCAAATCAATGAAGGAAAGGGGAATGACAGGAGAACGAACGAATGAACGAATGAACGTATCCTTTTCATGTATGGTTTCTTGTAAATGTTGTAATTGTTTCTTGACTTATCGTTTGATATATGACATCTTTGAAATGAACTATTGTGAAACCGATTTGATTACTGATTTTACTGGTTACTCGCTGAGCTTCTAGCTCACCCCAAAACGATTTTATTCCCCTCCACAGGGCTCAAGGCGAAGGAAGGACTTGTAGTACTTATTCACGTGACTGGATGGCTTATTTGGAATTGTTTCCGCTTCGCTTATGACATGTAATTGTTGGAGAATTTGATGTAATATTTGAGATGTACATTGTATTTGTTTGAGGACTGTAGTGAACGACTGAGTCCCGGCGAGAGCTGGGCAGGCGACCCGCCGAACCTTGGGGTACGCCCTATGGGGAGGTGGGGCGTCACAGTTGGTATCAGAGCTTAGGCTTCAGATCTCTGTAGTGTATCCTAGGCTTGAAGTTTAGGATGCCGGACTGTGGGTTTGATTTGACTCTTAGTGTTTGCTTGGAATGCTTGAGTGATTCTTGCGGAATTTCTTGACTTGATTGGTACAAGATGGAATGTCGAGGACGACATTCTTTTAAGGAGGGGAGTTTGTGACGCTCCAAAAGAATGAGTGCGAGAACCCGAAAATGTTCTAAGTTTTTTAGGTTTATTGTATTGTTCGCCCGCCTTTTCGACATTTTCTTTATTAGAAAATTCCCCAGATAATTTTATTGAGTAAATATAGTTTTTAGATGATTTTTCTAGTATCAGTTAGTTTTTGAGAAATTAAGAACATATATCGGACGTGGGACCCACTAGTGCGGAAAGTTCGGTAAAATTCGGCCAGTTAGGTTAAGTTTTAGATACCGGATTTATTTTACCAGGTGCTAAGAGATAATTAGAGGTTGTTATATGGATGAGAGTGGAGAGACAAAAAGATAAGTTTTAAACCTAAAGGTGACAAGTGTCACCATCCAATTCACTCTTGACTTTGACCATTTAACTTTACCTTTACCTTTACCAAATAAATACCACAAATTGGCCAAAACATCCTCTTATTTTCTCCACTCTTGGCCGAATTTCTTGGAGAGCAAAAGAAAGAAAAGCTTCCAATTTTTGCCTTCATTTCTTGCTCAATCTTGGGATTCAACCGTTAAAATTCCAAATTCCTCCATAAAAGTCACTTGCTTAGGAAGATTGAAGGTAGTGGTGGAGTGATTAGAGAAGGCAAAGGACTAAACCATCACCTTTCTTGATATTTCAAGGTATCATGTCTAGCAATCCTTTCTTTGTTCTTGATGATGTTAAATTAGTGACTTGTGGTGGCTAAAGAGATGTTTTAGTGGAAGATTTCATGATTTTGGTTGAGATTGATGACTTTTTCTATTTACTCATGATTTTTCTGTTTTAATATTATTCATATGGTGTGGCTATGTATGATGATTGCAAATGATATAGAATGAAGCTAGAAGGTGTATTTGGTGGTTAATTGCAAGAAATTTCTGTTTTGGAAGGAAAATTGGAAAACTAGGGTTTATGTTCCTACATTCTGCCCGGTTTTGTAGCTCATAGTTAGAGGCCGAATTGGCCTTGGGTTAAAACATGAAAGTTGTAGGGAATGATATTTTAGAGGTTCCTAAAAATTTAAGGTCAATCGGAGCAGCTTACCTTGAGAAAAGACGGAATTACCCTTGCTGCCCTGGTTCTACCCGAATTTGAGAATTGCTTCTGTAATGGGTTATTTTGGTTGGGAATGCTTCGGAATTGGTTGTTGAGATCTTCTGATGAATTGTATCCCTATTTCTTAGCTTTCGGATGGCTTTGGAATTACTGGATTTGGACTTACGTAGCCTGATTTATGATGTTTGCACCAGAATGCAATTTGTGAACCTGTTTTTACGGTTCTGGTGTAGTATATTGCATTTTTGACCTGGTTACACTCGAAACTGGGCTGAGTGACCTTCTTCAATATTGTAGCCTTATCTCTTAGCTTCGAAACGGTGTATCTTGCACCTCCATCCGATAATCGTAGTGTCATTGGTGCCAAAACCGCAAAATGATGTCAAAAACTGTTTTTCTGGTTTTGAGCTTAACTTTCATTTCCGGACTTTTCCCTAGTTTGAATTGTACTTGTACTACTTGGAGCTTACTGAACGGCTATTGAATGAACTTATTTGTGTGACTTTGGGACTGGCCGAGGAAATAATGAAGCCATGATGGCTGGAAAAGTTAGCAAATTTAGTGGAAGTGCTGTCCGAGCTTTGAAAGGACTTGATTGGATTGAGTTTGTGATCTAAGACTTGGATTTGAGCAAGGCAATGATATATGATGGATGGTTTCTGAGCCATGGAGGTGAGTGACCCTAAACTGTTTCCAAAGTTACTTTTGAACTGTTTTCTTGCATTATTTACTCGATTGCATATCATGCGTGCTTGTATGTGAGTGTTCCTTGTTTGTTGTATTTTCTTGACTTCATGACTTGTATTATTGTTTGATAACGTGTTAAGTGCTTTCAATGATTTCTAAAACGAGTTTTCTAGGCGAGTGTGTACTTTATCGCACTCGACCTCGATAAATGTGAAATTTTCAAAGATGGAACGATTGAAATGTTACTTGTGCATGAATGTAAGCCTTTTGGCTGAACTGGCCACTGCCCCTTGTTACCGATCGACTCGAGCCAGAAGCGGACTCGGTCGGGCGATATGGTGACCTGGGTGAACGTTTGGTATACTCGAGTATTACCTTGTAGGTTGGTGGAGGTCGGTGGAGCCTGGCCGATGTCCAGGAAAGGTTGAATGAACGAACGAACGAACGAACGAGGGTTTTATTGATAAATGAAAAATGCATTTTCAAATCAATGAAGGAAAGGGGAATGACAGGAGAACGAACGAATGAACGAATGAACGTATCCTTTTCATGTATGGTTTCTTGTAAATGTTGTAATTGTTTCTTGACTTATCGTTTGATATATGACATCTTTGAAATGAACTATTGTGAAACCGATTTGATTACTGATTTTACTGGTTACTCGCTGAGCTTCTAGCTCACCCCAAAACGATTTTATTCCCCTCCACAGGGCTCAAGGCGAAGGAAGGACTTGTAGTACTTATTCACGTGACTGGATGGCTTATTTGGAATTGTTTCCGCTTCGCTTATGACATGTAATTGTTGGAGAATTTGATGTAATATTTGAGATGTACATTGTATTTGTTTGAGGACTGTAGTGAACGACTGAGTCCCGGCGAGAGCTGGGCAGGCGACCCGCCGAACCTTGGGGTACGCCCTATGGGGAGGTGGGGCGTCACAGTTGGTATCAGAGCTTAGGCTTCAGATCTCTGTAGTGTATCCTAGGCTTGAAGTTTAGGATGCCGGACTGTGGGTTTGATTTGACTCTTAGTGTTTGCTTGGAATGCTTGAGTGATTCTTGCGGAATTTCTTGACTTGATTGGTACAAGATGGAATGTCGAGGACGACATTCTTTTAAGGAGGGGAGTTTGTGACGCTCCAAAAGAATGAGTGCGAGAACCCGAAAATGTTCTAAGTTTTTTAGGTTTATTGTATTGTTCGCCCGCCTTTTCGACATTTTCTTTATTAGAAAATTCCCCAGATAATTTTATTGAGTAAATATAGTTTTTAGATGATTTTTCTAGTATCAGTTAGTTTTTGAGAAATTAAGAACATATATCGGACGTGGGACCCACTAGTGCGGAAAGTTCGGTAAAATTCGGCCAGTTAGGTTAAGTTTTAGATACCGGATTTATTTTTCCAGGTGCTATGAGATAATTAGAGGTTGTTATATGGATGAGAGTGGAGAGATAAAAAGATAAGTTTTAAACCTAAAGGTGACAAGTGTCACCATCCAATTCACTCTGGACTTTGACCATTTAACTTTACCTTTACCTTTACCAAATAAATACCACAAATTGGCCAAAACATCCTCTTATTTTCTCCACTCTTGGCCGAATTTCTTGGAGAGCAAAAGAAAGAAAAGCTTCCAATTTTTGCCTTCATTTCTTGCTCAATCTTGGGATTCAACCGTTAAAATTCCAAATTCCTCCATAAAAGTCACTTGCTTAGGAAGATTGAAGGTAGTGGTGGAGTGATTAGAGAAGGCAAAGGACTAAACCATCACGTTTCTTGATATTTCAAGGTATCATGTCTAGCAATCCTTTCTTTGTTCTTGATGATGTTAAATTAGTGACTTGTGGTGGCTAAAGAGATGTTTTAGTGGAAGATTTCATGATTTTGGTTGAGATTGATGACTTTTTCTATTTACTCATGATTTTTCTGTTTTAATATTATTCATATGGTGTGGCTATGTATGATGATTGCAAATGATATAGAATGAAGCTAGAAGGTGTATTTGGTGGTTAATTGCAAGAAATTTCTGTTTTGGAAGGAAAATTGGAAAACTAGGGTTTATGTTCCTACATTCTGCCCGGTTTTGTAGCTCATAGTTAGAGGCCGAATTGGCCTTGGGTTAAAACATGAAAGTTGTAGGGAATGATATTTTAGAGGTGCCTCAAAAATTTAAGGTCAATCGGAGCAGCTTACCTTGAGAAAAGACGGAATTAACCTTGCTGCCCTGGTTCTACCCGAATTTGAGAATTGCTTCTGTAATGGGTTATTTTGGTTGGGAATTCTTCGAAATTGGTTGTTGAGATCTTATGATGAATTGTAGCCCTATTTCTTAGCTTTAGGATGGCTTTGGAATTACTGGATTTGGACTTACGTAGCCTGATTTATGATGTTTACACCAGAATGCAATTTGTGAACCTGTTTTTACGGTTCTGGTGTAGTATATTGCATTTTTGACCTGGTTACACTCGAAACTGGGCTGAGTGACCTTCTTCAATACTGTAGCCTTATCTCTTAGCTTCGAAACGGTGTATCTTTCACCTCCATCCGATAATCGTAGTGTCATTGGTGCCAAAACCGCAAAATGATGTCAAAAACTATTTTTCTGGTTTTGAGCTTAACTTTCATTTCCGGACTTTTCCCTAGTTTGAATTGTACTTGTACTACTTGGAGCTTACTGAACGGCTATTGAATGAACTTATTTGTGTGACTTTGGGACTGGCCGAGGAAATAATGAAGCCATGATGGCTGGAAAAGTTAGCAAATTTAGTGGAAGTGCTGTCCGAGCTTTGAAAGGACTTGATTGGATTGAGTTTGTGATCTAAGACTTGGATTTGAGCAAGGCAATGATATATGATGGATGGTTTCTGAGCCATGGAGGTGAGTGACCCTAAACTGTTTCCAAAGTTACTTTTGAACTGTTTTCTTGCATTATTTACTCGATTGGATATCATGCGTGCTTGGATGTGAGTGTTCCTTGTTTGTTGTATTTTCTTGACTTCATGACTTGTATTATTGTTTGATAACGTGTTAAGTGCTTTCAATGATTTCTAAAACGAGTTTTCTAGGCGAGTGTGTACTTTATCGCACTCGACCTCGATAAATGTGAAATTTTCAAAGATGGAACGATTGAAATGTTACTTGTGCATGAATGTAAGCCTTTTGGATGAACTGGCCACTGCCCCTTGTTACCGATCGACTCGAGCCAGAAGCGGACTCGGTCGGGCGATATGGTGACCTGGGTGAACGTTTGGTATACTCGAGTATTACCTTGTAGGTTGGTGGAGGTCGGTGGAGCCTGGCCGATGTCCAGGAAAGGTTGAATGAACGAACGAACGAACGAACGAGGGTTTTATTGATAAATGAAAAATGCATTTTCAAATCAATGAAGGAAAGGGGAATGACAGGAGAACGAACGAATGAACGAATGAACGTATCCTTTTCATGTATGGTTTCTTGTAAATGTTGTAATTGTTTCTTGACTTATCGTTTGATATATGACATCTTTGAAATGAACTATTGTGAAACCGATTTGATTACTGATTTTACTGGTTACTCGCTGAGCTTCTAGCTCACCCCAAAACGATTTTATTCCCCTCCACAGGGCTCAAGGCGAAGGAAGGACTTGTAGTACTTATTCACGTGACTGGATGGCTTATTTGGAATTGTTTCCGCTTCGCTTATGACATGTAATTGTTGGAGAATTTGATGTAATATTTGAGATGTACATTGTATTTGTTTGAGGACTGTAGTGAACGACTGAGTCCCGGCGAGAGCTGGGCAGGCGACCCGCCGAACCTTGGGGTACGCCCTATGGGGAGGTGGGGCGTCACAGTTGGTATCAGAGCTTAGGCTTCAGATCTCTGTAGTGTATCCTAGGCTTGAAGTTTAGGATGCCGGACTGTGGGTTTGATTTGACTCTTAGTGTTTGCTTGGAATGCTTGAGTGATTCTTGCGGAATTTCTTGACTTGATTGGTACAAGATGGAATGTCGAGGACGACATTCTTTTAAGGAGGGGAGTTTGTGACGCTCCAAAAGAATGAGTGCGAGAACCCGAAAATGTTCTAAGTTTTTTAGGTTTATTGTATTGTTCGCCCGCCTTTTCGACATTTTCTTTATTAGAAAATTCCCCAGATAATTTTATTGAGTAAATATAGTTTTTAGATGATTTTTCTAGTATCAGTTAGTTTTTGAGAAATTAAGAACATATATCGGACGTGGGACCCACTAGTGCGGAAAGTTCGGTAAAATTCGGCCAGTTAGGTTAAGTTTTAGATACCGGATTTATTTTTCCAGGTGCTATGAGATAATTAGAGGTTGTTATATGGATGAGAGTGGAGAGATAAAAAGATAAGTTTTAAACCTAAAGGTGACAAGTGTCACCATCCAATTCACTCTGGACTTTGACCATTTAACTTTACCTTTACCTTTACCAAATAAATACCACAAATTGGCCAAAACATCCTCTTATTTTCTCCACTCTTGGCCGAATTTCTTGGAGAGCAAAAGAAAGAAAAGCTTCCAATTTTTGCCTTCATTTCTTGCTCAATCTTGGGATTCAACCGTTAAAATTCCAAATTCCTCCATAAAAGTCACTTGCTTAGGAAGATTGAAGGTAGTGGTGGAGTGATTAGAGAAGGCAAAGGACTAAACCATCACCTTTCTTGATATTTCAAGGTATCATGTCTAGCAATCCTTTCTTTGTTCTTGATGATGTTAAATTAGTGACTTGTGGTGGCTAAAGAGATGTTTTAGTGGAAGATTTCATGATTTTGGTTGAGATTGATAACTTTTTCTATTTACTCATGATTTTTCTGTTTTAATATGATTCATATGGTGTGGCTATGTATGATGATTGAAAATGATATAGAATGAAGCTAGAAGGTGTATTTGGTGGATAATTGCAAGAAATTTCTGTTTTGGAAGGAAAATTGGAAAACTAGGGTTTATGTTCCTACATTCTGCCCGGTTTTGTAACTCATAGTTAGAGGCCGAATTGGCCTTGGGTTAAAACATGAAAGTTGTAGGGAATGATATTTTAGAGGTTCCTGAAAAATTTAAGGTCAATCGGAACAGCTTACCTTGAGAAAAGACGGAATTACCCTTGCTGCCCTGGTTCTACCCGAATTTGAGAATTGCTTCTGTAATGGGTTATTTTGGTTGGGAATGCTTCGGAATTGGTTGTTGAGATCTTCTGATGAATTGTATCCCTATTTCTTAGCTTTCGGATGGCTTTGGAATTACTGGATTTGGACTTACGTAGCCTGATTTATGATGTTTGCACCAGAATGCAATTTGTGAACCTGTTTTTGCGGTTCTGGTGTAGGATATTGCATTTTTGACCTGGTTACACTCGAAACTGGGCTGAGTGACCTTCTTCAATATTGTAGCCTTATCTCTTAGATTCGAAACGGTGTATCTTGCACCTCCATCCGATAATCGTAGTGTCATTGGTGCCAAAACCGCAAAATGATGTCAAAAACTGTTTTTCTGGTTTTGAGCTTAACTTTCATTTCCGGACTTTTCCCTAGTTTGAATTGTACTTGTACTACTTGGAGCTTACTGAACGGCTATTGAATGAACTTATTTGTGTGACTTTGGGACTGGCCGAGGAAATAATGAAGCCATGATGGCTGGAAAAGTTAGCAAATTTAGTGGAAGTGCTGTCCGAGCTTTGAAAGGACTTGATTGGATTGAGTTTGTGATCTAAGACTTGGATTTGAGCAAGGCAATGATATATGATGGATGGTTTCTGAGCCATGGAGGTGAGTGACCCTAAACTGTTTCCAAAGTTACTTTTGAACTGTTTTCTTGCATTATTTACTCGATTGGATATCATGCGTGCTTGTATGTGAGTGTTCCTTGTTTGTTGTATTTTCTTGACTTCATGACTTGTATTATTGTTTGATAACGTGTTAAGTGCTTTCAATGATTTCTAAAACGAGTTTTCTAGGCGAGTGTGTACTTTATCGCACTCGACCTCGATAAATGTGAAATTTTCAAAGATGGAACGATTGAAATGTTACTTGTGCATGAATGTAAGCCTTTTGGCTGAACTGGCCACTGCCCCTTGTTACCGATCGACTCGAGCCAGAAGCGGACTCGGTCGGGCGATATGGTGACCTGGGTGAACGTTTGGTATACTCGAGTATTACCTTGTAGGTTGGTGGAGGTCGGTGGAGCCTGGCCGATGTCCAGGAAAGGTTGAATGAACGAACGAACGAACGAACGAGGGTTTTATTGATAAATGAAAAATGCATTTTCAAATCAATGAAGGAAAGGGGAATGACAGGAGAACGAACGAATGAACGAATGAACGTATCCTTTTCATGTATGGTTTCTTGTAAATGTTGTAATTGTTTCTTGACTTATCGTTTGATATATGACATCTTTGAAATGAACTATTGTGAAACCGATTTGATTACTGATTTTACTGGTTACTCGCTGAGCTTCTAGCTCACCCCAAAACGATTTTATTCCCCTCCACAGGGCTCAAGGCGAAGGAAGGACTTGTAGTACTTATTCACGTGACTGGATGGCTTATTTGGAATTGTTTCCGCTTCGCTTATGACATGTAATTATTGGAGAATTTGATGTAATATTTGAGATGTACATTGTATTTGTTTGAGGACTGTAGTGAACGACTGAGTCCCGGCGAGAGCTGGGCAGGCGACCCGCCGAACCTTGGGGTACGCCCTAGGGGGAGGTGGGGCCGTTACAGTTGGTATCAGAGCTTAGGCTTCAGATCTCTGTAGTGTATCCTAAGCTTGAAGTTTAGGATGCCGGACTGTGGGTTTGATTTGACTCTTAGTGTTTGCTTGGAATGCTTGAGTGATTCTTGCGGAATTTCTTGACTTGATTGGTACAAGATGGAATGTCGAGGACGACATTCTTTTAAGGAGGGGAGTTTGTGACGCTCCAAAAGAATGAGTGCGAGAACCCGAAAATTTTCTAAGTTTCTAGGGTTTATTGTATTGTTCGCCCGCCTTTTCGACATTTTCTTTATTAGAAAATTCCCCAGATAATTTTATTGAGTAAATATAGTTTTTAGATGATTTTTCTAGTATCAGTTAGTTTTTGAGAAATTAAGAACATATATCGGACGTGGGACCCACTAGTGCGGAAAGTTCGATAAAATTCGGCAGTTAGGTTAAGTTTTGGATACCGGATTTATTTTACCAGGTGCTAAGAGATAATTAGAGGTTGTTATATGGATGAGAGTGGAGAGACAAAAAGATAAGTTTTAAACCTAAAGGTGACAAGTGTCACCATCCAATTCACTCTTGACTTTGACCATTTAACTTTACCTTTACCTTTACCAAATAAATACCACAAATTGGCCAAAACATCCTCTTATTTTCTCCACTCTTGGCCGAATTTCTTGGAGAGCAAAAGAAAGAAAAGCTTCCAATTTTTGCCTTCATTTCTTGCTCAATCTTGGGATTCAACCGTTAAAATTCCAAATTCCTCCATAAAAGTCACTTGCTTAGGAAGATTGAAGGTAGTGGTGGAGTGATTAGAGAAGGCAAAGGACTAAACCATCACCTTTCTTGATATTTCAAGGTATCATGTCTAGCAATCCTTTCTTTGTTCTTGATGATGTTAAATTAGTGACTTGTGGTGGCTAAAGAGATGTTTTAGTGGAAGATTTCATGATTTTGGTTGAGATTGATGACTTTTTCTATTTACTCATGATTTTTCTGTTTTAATATTATTCATATGGTGTGGCTATGTATGATGATTGCAAATGATATAGAATGAAGCTAGAAGGTGTATTTGGTGGTTAATTGCAAGAAATTTCTGTTTTGGAAGGAAAATTGGAAAACTAGGGTTTATGTTCCTACATTCTGCCCGGTTTTGTAGCTCATAGTTAGAGGCCGAATTGGCCTTGGGTTAAAACATGAAAGTTGTAGGGAATGATATTTTAGAGGTGCCTCAAAAATTTAAGGTCAATCGGAGCAGCTTACCTTGAGAAAAGACGGAATTAACCTTGCTGCCCTGGTTCTACCCGAATTTGAGAATTGCTTCTGTAATGGGTTATTTTGGTTGGGAATTCTTCGAAATTGGTTGTTGAGATCTTATGATGAATTGTAGCCCTATTTCTTAGCTTTAGGATGGCTTTGGAATTACTGGATTTGGACTTACGTAGCCTGATTTATGATGTTTACACCAGAATGCAATTTGTGAACCTGTTTTTACGGTTCTGGTGTAGTATATTGCATTTTTGACCTGGTTACACTCGAAACTGGGCTGAGTGACCTTCTTCAATACTGTAGCCTTATCTCTTAGCTTCGAAACGGTGTATCTTTCACCTCCATCCGATAATCGTAGTGTCATTGGTGCCAAAACCGCAAAATGATGTCAAAAACTATTTTTCTGGTTTTGAGCTTAACTTTCATTTCCGGACTTTTCCCTAGTTTGAATTGTACTTGTACTACTTGGAGCTTACTGAACGGCTATTGAATGAACTTATTTGTGTGACTTTGGGACTGGCCGAGGAAATAATGAAGCCATGATGGCTGGAAAAGTTAGCAAATTTAGTGGAAGTGCTGTCCGAGCTTTGAAAGGACTTGATTGGATTGAGTTTGTGATCTAAGACTTGGATTTGAGCAAGGCAATGATATATGATGGATGGTTTCTGAGCCATGGAGGTGAGTGACCCTAAACTGTTTCCAAAGTTACTTTTGAACTGTTTTCTTGCATTATTTACTCGATTGGATATCATGCGTGCTTGGATGTGAGTGTTCCTTGTTTGTTGTATTTTCTTGACTTCATGACTTGTATTATTGTTTGATAACGTGTTAAGTGCTTTCAATGATTTCTAAAACGAGTTTTCTAGGCGAGTGTGTACTTTATCGCACTCGACCTCGATAAATGTGAAATTTTCAAAGATGGAACGATTGAAATGTTACTTGTGCATGAATGTAAGCCTTTTGGATGAACTGGCCACTGCCCCTTGTTACCGATCGACTCGAGCCAGAAGCGGACTCGGTCGGGCGATATGGTGACCTGGGTGAACGTTTGGTATACTCGAGTATTACCTTGTAGGTTGGTGGAGGTCGGTGGAGCCTGGCCGATGTCCAGGAAAGGTTGAATGAACGAACGAACGAACGAACGAGGGTTTTATTGATAAATGAAAAATGCATTTTCAAATCAATGAAGGAAAGGGGAATGACAGGAGAACGAACGAATGAACGAATGAACGTATCCTTTTCATGTATGGTTTCTTGTAAATGTTGTAATTGTTTCTTGACTTATCGTTTGATATATGACATCTTTGAAATGAACTATTGTGAAACCGATTTGATTACTGATTTTACTGGTTACTCGCTGAGCTTCTAGCTCACCCCAAAACGATTTTATTCCCCTCCACAGGGCTCAAGGCGAAGGAAGGACTTGTAGTACTTATTCACGTGACTGGATGGCTTATTTGGAATTGTTTCCGCTTCGCTTATGACATGTAATTGTTGGAGAATTTGATGTAATATTTGAGATGTACATTGTATTTGTTTGAGGACTGTAGTGAACGACTGAGTCCCGGCGAGAGCTGGGCAGGCGACCCGCCGAACCTTGGGGTACGCCCTATGGGGAGGTGGGGCGTCACAGTTGGTATCAGAGCTTAGGCTTCAGATCTCTGTAGTGTATCCTAGGCTTGAAGTTTAGGATGCCGGACTGTGGGTTTGATTTGACTCTTAGTGTTTGCTTGGAATGCTTGAGTGATTCTTGCGGAATTTCTTGACTTGATTGGTACAAGATGGAATGTCGAGGACGACATTCTTTTAAGGAGGGGAGTTTGTGACGCTCCAAAAGAATGAGTGCGAGAACCCGAAAATGTTCTAAGTTTTTTAGGTTTATTGTATTGTTCGCCCGCCTTTTCGACATTTTCTTTATTAGAAAATTCCCCAGATAATTTTATTGAGTAAATATAGTTTTTAGATGATTTTTCTAGTATCAGTTAGTTTTTGAGAAATTAAGAACATATATCGGACGTGGGACCCACTAGTGCGGAAAGTTCGGTAAAATTCGGCCAGTTAGGTTAAGTTTTAGATACCGGATTTATTTTTCCAGGTGCTATGAGATAATTAGAGGTTGTTATATGGATGAGAGTGGAGAGATAAAAAGATAAGTTTTAAACCTAAAGGTGACAAGTGTCACCATCCAATTCACTCTGGACTTTGACCATTTAACTTTACCTTTACCTTTACCAAATAAATACCACAAATTGGCCAAAACATCCTCTTATTTTCTCCACTCTTGGCCGAATTTCTTGGAGAGCAAAAGAAAGAAAAGCTTCCAATTTTTGCCTTCATTTCTTGCTCAATCTTGGGATTCAACCGTTAAAATTCCAAATTCCTCCATAAAAGTCACTTGCTTAGGAAGATTGAAGGTAGTGGTGGAGTGATTAGAGAAGGCAAAGGACTAAACCATCACCTTTCTTGATATTTCAAGGTATCATGTCTAGCAATCCTTTCTTTGTTCTTGATGATGTTAAATTAGTGACTTGTGGTGGCTAAAGAGATGTTTTAGTGGAAGATTTCATGATTTTGGTTGAGATTGATAACTTTTTCTATTTACTCATGATTTTTCTGTTTTAATATGATTCATATGGTGTGGCTATGTATGATGATTGAAAATGATATAGAATGAAGCTAGAAGGTGTATTTGGTGGATAATTGCAAGAAATTTCTGTTTTGGAAGGAAAATTGGAAAACTAGGGTTTATGTTCCTACATTCTGCCCGGTTTTGTAACTCATAGTTAGAGGCCGAATTGGCCTTGGGTTAAAACATGAAAGTTGTAGGGAATGATATTTTAGAGGTTCCTGAAAAATTTAAGGTCAAACGGAACAGCTTACCTTGAGAAAAGACGGAATTACCCTTGCTGCCCTGGTTCTACCCGAATTTGAGAATTGCTTCTGTAATGGGTTGTTTTGGTTGGGAATGCTTCGGAATTGGTTGTTGAGATCTTCTGATGAATTGTATCCCTATTTCTTAGCTTTCGGATGGCTTTGGAATTACTGGATTTGGACTTACGTAGCCTGATTTATGATGTTTGCACCAGAATGCAATTTGTGAACCTGTTTTTGCGGTTCTGGTGTAGGATATTGCATTTTTGACCTGGTTACACTCGAAACTGGGCTGAGTGACCTTCTTCAATATTGTAGCCTTATCTCTTAGATTCGAAACGGTGTATCTTGCACCTCCATCCGATAATCGTAGTGTCATTGGTGCCAAAACCGCAAAATGATGTCAAAAACTGTTTTTCTGGTTTTGAGCTTAACTTTCATTTCCGGACTTTTCCCTAGTTTGAATTGTACTTGTACTACTTGGAGCTTACTGAACGGCTATTGAATGAACTTATTTGTGTGACTTTGGGACTGGCCGAGGAAATAATGAAGCCATGATGGCTGGAAAAGTTAGCAAATTTAGTGGAAGTGCTGTCCGAGCTTTGAAAGGACTTGATTGGATTGAGTTTGTGATCTAAGACTTGGATTTGAGCAAGGCAATGATATATGATGGATGGTTTCTGAGCCATGGAGGTGAGTGACCCTAAACTGTTTCCAAAGTTACTTTTGAACTGTTTTCTTGCATTATTTACTCGATTGGATATCATGCGTGCTTGGATGTGAGTGTTCCTTGTTTGTTGTATTTTCTTGACTTCATGACTTGTATTATTGTTTGATAACGTGTTAAGTGCTTTCAATGATTTCTAAAACGAGTTTTCTAGGCGAGTGTGTACTTTATCGCACTCGACCTCGATAAATGTGAAATTTTCAAAGATGGAACGATTGAAATGTTACTTGTGCATGAATGTAAGCCTTTTGGATGAACTGGCCACTGCCCCTTGTTACCGATCGACTCGAGCCAGAAGCGGACTCGGTCGGGCGATATGGTGACCTGGGTGAACGTTTGGTATACTCGAGTATTACCTTGTAGGTTGGTGGAGGTCGGTGGAGCCTGGCCGATGTCCAGGAAAGGTTGAATGAACGAACGAACGAACGAACGAGGGTTTTATTGATAAATGAAAAATGCATTTTCAAATCAATGAAGGAAAGGGGAATGACAGGAGAACGAACGAATGAACGAATGAACGTATCCTTTTCATGTATGGTTTCTTGTAAATGTTGTAATTGTTTCTTGACTTATCGTTTGATATATGACATCTTTGAAATGAACTATTGTGAAACCGATTTGATTACTGATTTTACTGGTTACTCGCTGAGCTTCTAGCTCACCCCAAAACGATTTTATTCCCCTCCACAGGGCTCAAGGCGAAGGAAGGACTTGTAGTACTTATTCACGTGACTGGATGGCTTATTTGGAATTGTTTCCGCTTCGCTTATGACATGTAATTATTGGAGAATTTGATGTAATATTTGAGATGTACATTGTATTTGTTTGAGGACTGTAGTGAACGACTGAGTCCCGGCGAGAGCTGGGCAGGCGACCCGCCGAACCTTGGGGTACGCCCTAGGGGGAGGTGGGGCCGTTACAGTTGGTATCAGAGCTTAGGCTTCAGATCTCTGTAGTGTATCCTAAGCTTGAAGTTTAGGATGCCGGACTGTGGGTTTGATTTGACTCTTAGTGTTTGCTTGGAATGCTTGAGTGATTCTTGCGGAATTTCTTGACTTGATTGGTACAAGATGGAATGTCGAGGACGACATTCTTTTAAGGAGGGGAGTTTGTGACGCTCCAAAAGAATGAGTGCGAGAACCCGAAAATTTTCTAAGTTTCTAGGGTTTATTGTATTGTTCGCCCGCCTTTTCGACATTTTCTTTATTAGAAAATTCCCCAGATAATTTTATTGAGTAAATATAGTTTTTAGATGATTTTTCTAGTATCAGTTAGTTTTTGAGAAATTAAGAACATATATCGGACGTGGGACCCACTAGTGCGGAAAGTTCGATAAAATTCGGCCAGTTAGGTTAAGTTTTGGATACCGGATTTATTTTACCAGGTGCTAAGAGATAATTAGAGGTTGTTATATGGATGAGAGTGGAGAGACAAAAAGATAAGTTTTAAACCTAAAGGTGACAAGTGTCACCATCCAATTCACTCTTGACTTTGACCATTTAACTTTACCTTTACCTTTACCAAATAAATACCACAAATTGGCCAAAACATCCTCTTATTTTCTCCACTCTTGGCCGAATTTCTTGGAGAGCAAAAGAAAGAAAAGCTTCCAATTTTTGCCTTCATTTCTTGCTCAATCTTGGGATTCAACCGTTAAAATTCCAAATTCCTCCATAAAAGTCACTTGCTTAGGAAGATTGAAGGTAGTGGTGGAGTGATTAGAGAAGGCAAAGGACTAAACCATCACGTTTCTTGATATTTCAAGGTATCATGTCTAGCAATCCTTTCTTTGTTCTTGATGATGTTAAATTAGTGACTTGTGGTGGCTAAAGAGATGTTTTAGTGGAAGATTTCATGATTTTGGTTGAGATTGATGACTTTTTCTATTTACTCATGATTTTTCTGTTTTAATATTATTCATATGGTGTGGCTATGTATGATGATTGCAAATGATATAGAATGAAGCTAGAAGGTGTATTTGGTGGTTAATTGCAAGAAATTTCTGTTTTGGAAGGAAAATTGGAAAACTAGGGTTTATGTTCCTACATTCTGCCCGGTTTTGTAGCTCATAGTTAGAGGCCGAATTGGCCTTGGGTTAAAACATGAAAGTTGTAGGGAATGATATTTTAGAGGTGCCTCAAAAATTTAAGGTCAATCGGAGCAGCTTACCTTGAGAAAAGACGGAATTAACCTTGCTGCCCTGGTTCTACCCGAATTTGAGAATTGCTTCTGTAATGGGTTATTTTGGTTGGGAATTCTTCGAAATTGGTTGTTGAGATCTTATGATGAATTGTAGCCCTATTTCTTAGCTTTAGGATGGCTTTGGAATTACTGGATTTGGACTTACGTAGCCTGATTTATGATGTTTACACCAGAATGCAATTTGTGAACCTGTTTTTACGGTTCTGGTGTAGTATATTGCATTTTTGACCTGGTTACACTCGAAACTGGACTGAGTGACCTTCTTCAATACTGTAGCCTTATCTCTTAGCTTCGAAACGGTGTATCTTTCACCTCCATCCGATAATCGTAGTGTCATTGGTGCCAAAACCGTAAAATGATGTCAAAAACTATTTTTCTGGTTTTGAGCTTAACTTTCATTTCCGGACTTTTCCCTAGTTTGAATTGTACTTGTACTACTTGGAGCTTACTGAACGGCTATTGAATGAACTTATTTGTGTGACTTTGGGACTGGCCGAGGAAATAATGAAGCCATGATGGCTGGAAAAGTTAGCAAATTTAGTGGAAGTGCTGTCCGAGCTTTGAAAGGACTTGATTGGATTGAGTTTGTGATCTAAGACTTGGATTTGAGCAAGGCAATGATATATGATGGATGGTTTCTGAGCCATGGAGGTGAGTGACCCTAAACTGTTTCCAAAGTTACTTTTGAACTGTTTTCTTGCATTATTTACTCGATTGGATATCATGCGTGCTTGGATGTGAGTGTTCCTTGTTTGTTGTATTTTCTTGACTTCATGACTTGTATTATTGTTTGATAACGTGTTAAGTGCTTTCAATGATTTCTAAAACGAGTTTTCTAGGCGAGTGTGTACTTTATCGCACTCGACCTCGATAAATGTGAAATTTTCAAAGATGGAACGATTGAAATGTTACTTGTGCATGAATGTAAGCCTTTTGGATGAACTGGCCACTGCCCCTTGTTACCGATCGACTCGAGCCAGAAGCGGACTCGGTCGGGCGATATGGTGACCTGGGTGAACGTTTGGTATACTCGAGTATTACCTTGTAGGTTGGTGGAGGTCGGTGGAGCCTGGCCGATGTCCAGGAAAGGTTGAATGAACGAACGAACGAACGAACGAGGGTTTTATTGATAAATGAAAAATGCATTTTCAAATCAATGAAGGAAAGGGGAATGACAGGAGAACGAACGAATGAACGAATGAACGTATCCTTTTCATGTATGGTTTCTTGTAAATGTTGTAATTGTTTCTTGACTTATCGTTTGATATATGACATCTTTGAAATGAACTATTGTGAAACCGATTTGATTACTGATTTTACTGGTTACTCGCTGAGCTTCTAGCTCACCCCAAAACGATTTTATTCCCCTCCACAGGGCTCAAGGCGAAGGAAGGACTTGTAGTACTTATTCACGTGACTGGATGGCTTATTTGGAATTGTTTCCGCTTCGCTTATGACATGTAATTGTTGGAGAATTTGATGTAATATTTGAGATGTACATTGTATTTGTTTGAGGACTGTAGTGAACGACTGAGTCCCGGCGAGAGCTGGGCAGGCGACCCGCCGAACCTTGGGGTACGCCCTATGGGGAGGTGGGGCGTCACAGTTGGTATCAGAGCTTAGGCTTCAGATCTCTGTAGTGTATCCTAGGCTTGAAGTTTAGGATGCCGGACTGTGGGTTTGATTTGACTCTTAGTGTTTGCTTGGAATGCTTGAGTGATTCTTGCGGAATTTCTTGACTTGATTGGTACAAGATGGAATGTCGAGGACGACATTCTTTTAAGGAGGGGAGTTTGTGACGCTCCAAAAGAATGAGTGCGAGAACCCGAAAATGTTCTAAGTTTTTTAGGTTTATTGTATTGTTCGCCCGCCTTTTCGACATTTTCTTTATTAGAAAATTCCCCAGATAATTTTATTGAGTAAATATAGTTTTTAGATGATTTTTCTAGTATCAGTTAGTTTTTGAGAAATTAAGAACATATATCGGACGTGGGACCCACTAGTGCGGAAAGTTCGGTAAAATTCGGCCAGTTAGGTTAAGTTTTAGATACCGGATTTATTTTACCAGGTGCTAAGAGATAATTAGAGGTTGTTATATGGATGAGAGTGGAGAGACAAAAAGATAAGTTTTAAACCTAAAGGTGACAAGTGTCACCATCCAATTCACTCTTGACTTTGACCATTTAACTTTACCTTTACCTTTACCAAATAAATACCACAAATTGGCCAAAACATCCTCTTATTTTCTCCACTCTTGGCCGAATTTCTTGGAGAGCAAAAGAAAGAAAAGCTTCCAATTTTTGCCTTCATTTCTTGCTCAATCTTGGGATTCAACCGTTAAAATTCCAAATTCCTCCATAAAAGTCACTTGCTTAGGAAGATTGAAGGTAGTGGAGGAGTGATTAGAGAAGGCAAAGGACTAAACCATCACCTTTCTTGATATTTCAAGGTATCATGTCTAGCAATCCTTTCTTTGTTCTTGATGATGTTAAATTAGTGACTTGTGGTGGCTAAAGAGATGTTTTAGTGGAAGATTTCATGATTTTGGTTGAGATTGATGACTTTTTCTATTTACTCATGATTTTTCTGTTTTAATATGATTCATATGGTGTGGCTATGTATGATGATTGGAAATGATATAGAATGAAGCTAGAAGGTGTATTTGGTGGTTAATTGCAAGAAATTTCTGTTTTGGAAGGAAAATTGGAAAACTAGGGTTTATGTTCCTACATTCTGCCCGGTTTTGTAGCTCATAGTTAGAGGCCGAATTGGCCTTGGGTTAAAACATGAAAGTTGTAGGGAATGATATTTTAGAGGTTCCTACAAAATTTAAGCTCAATCGGAGCAGCTTACCTTGAGAAAAGACGGAATTACCCTTGCTGCCCTGGTTCTACCCGAATTTGAGAATTGCTTCTGTAATGGGTTATTTTGGTTGGGAATGCTTCGGAATTGGTTGTTGAGATCTTCTGATGAATTGTATCCCTATTTCTTAGCTTTCGGATGGCTTTGGAATTACTGGATTTGGACTTACGTAGCCTGATTTATGATGTTTGCACCAGAATGCAATTTGTGAACCTGTTTTTGCGGTTCTGGTGTAGGATATTGCATTTTTGACCTGGTTACACTCGAAACTGGGCTGAGTGACCTTCTTCAATATTGTAGCCGTATCTCTTAGATTCGAAACGGTGTATCTTGTACCTCCATCCGATAATCGTAGTGTCATTGGTGCCAAAACCGCAAAATGATGTCAAAAACTGTTTTTCTGGTTTTGAGCTTAAATTTCATTTCCGGACTTTTCCCTAGTTTGAATTGTACTTGTACTACTTGGAGCTTACTGAAAGGCTATTGAATGAACTTATTTGTGTGACTTTGGGACTGGCCGAGGAAATAATGAAGCCATGATGGCTGGAAAAGTTAGCAAATTTAGTGGAAGTGGTGTCCGAGCTTTGAAAGGACTTGATTGGATTGAGTTTGTGATCTAAGACTTGGATTTGAGCAAGGCAATGATATATGATGGATGGTTTCTGAGCCATGGAGGTGAGTGACCCTAAACTGTTTCCAAAGTTACTTTTGAACTGTTTTCTTGCATTATTTACTCGATTGCATATCATGCGTGCTTGTATGTGAGTGTTCCTTGTTTGTTGTATTTTCTTGACTTCATGACTTGTATTATTGTTTGATAACGTGTTAAGTGCTTTCAATGATTTCCAAAACGAGTTTTCTAGGCGAGTGTGTACTTTATCGCACTCGACCTCGATAAATGTGAAATTTTCAAAGATGGAACGATTGAAATGTTACTTGTGCATGAATGTAAGCCTTTTGGCTGAACTGGCCACTGCCCCTTGTTACCGATCGACTCGAGCCAGAAGCGGACTCGGTCGGGCGATATGGTGACCTGGGTGAACGTTTGGTATACTCGAGTATTACCTTGTAGGTTGGTGGAGGTTGGTGGAGCCTGGCCGATGTCCAGGAAAGGTTGAACGAACGAACGAACGAACGAACGAACGAGGGTTTTATTGATAAATGAAAAATGCATTTTCAAATGAATGAAGGAAAGGGGAATGACAGGAGAACGAACGAATGAACGAACGAACGTATCCTTTTCATGTATGGTTTCTTGTAAATGTTGTAATTGTTTCTTGACTTATCGTTTGATATATGACATCTTTGAAATGAACTATTGTGAAACCGATTTGATTACTGATTTTACTGGTTACTCGCTGAACTTCTAACTCACCCCAAAACGATTTTATTCCCCTCCACAGGGCTCAAGGCGAAGGAAGGACTTGTAGTACTTATTCACGTGACTGGATGGCTTATTTGGAATTGTTTCCGCTTCGCTTATGACATGTAATTATTGGAGAATTTGAGATGTACATTGTATTTGTTTGAGGACTGTAGTGAACGACTGAGTCCCGGCGAGAGCTGGGCAGGCGACCCGCCGAACCTTGGGGTACGCCCTAGGGGGAGGTGGGGCCGTCACAGTTGGTATCAGAGCTTAGGCTTCAGATCTCTGTAGTGTATCCTAGGCTTGAAGTTTAGGATGCCGGACTGTGGGTTTGATTTGACTCTTAGTGTTTGCTTGGAATGCTTGAGTGATTCTTGCGGAATTTCTTGACTTGATTGGTACAAGATGGAATGTCGAGGACGACATTCTTTTAAGGAGGGGAGTTTGTGACGCTCCAAAAGAATGAGTGCGAGAACCCAAAAATTTTCTAAGTTTCTAGGGTTTATTGTATTGTTCGCCCGCCTTTTCGACATTTTGTTTATAAGAAAATTCCGCAGATAATTTTATTGAGTAAATATAGTTTTTAGATGATTTTTCTAGTATCAGTTAGTTTTTGAGAAATTAAGAACATATATCGGACGTGGGACCCACTAGTGCGGAAAGTTCGGTAAAATTCGGCCAGTTAGGTTAAGTTTTAGATACCGGATTTATTTTACCAGGTGCTAAGAGATAATTAGAGGTTGTTATATGGATGAGAGTGGAGAGACAAAAAGATAAGTTTTAAACCTAAAGGTGACAAGTGTCACCATCCAATTCACTCTTGACTTTGACCATTTAACTTTACCTTTACCTTTACCAAATAAATACCACAAATTGGCCAAAACATCCTCTTATTTTCTCCACTCTTGGCCGAATTTCTTGGAGAGCAAAAGAAAGAAAAGCTTCCAATTTTTGCCTTCATTTCTTGCTCAATCTTGGGATTCAACCGTTAAAATTCCAAATTCCTCCATAAAAGTCACTTGCTTAGGAAGATTGAAGGTAGTGGAGGAGTGATTAGAGAAGGCAAAGGACTAAACCATCACCTTTCTTGATATTTCAAGGTATCATGTCTAGCAATCCTTTCTTTGTTCTTGATGATGTTAAATTAGTGACTTGTGGTGGCTAAAGAGATGTTTTAGTGGAAGATTTCATGATTTTGGTTGAGATTGATGACTTTTTCTATTTACTCATGATTTTTCTGTTTTAATATGATTCATATGGTGTGGCTATGTATGATGATTGCAAATGATATAGAATGAAGCTAGAAGGTGTATTTGGTGGTTAATTGCAAGAAATTTCAGTTTTGGAAGGAAAATTGGAAAACTAGGGTTTATGTTCCTACATTCTGCCCGGTTTTGTAGCTCATAGTTAGAGGCCGAATTGGCCTTGGGTTAAAACATGAAAGTTGTAGGGAATGATATTTTAGAGGGTCCTACAAAATTTAAGCTCAATCGGAGCAGCTTACCTTGAGAAAAGACGGAATTACCCTTGCTGCCCTGGTTCTACCCAAATTTGAGAATTGCTTCTGTAATGGGTTATTTTGGTTGGGAATGCTTCGGAATTGGTTGTTGAGATCTTTTGATGAATTGTAACCCTATTTCTTAGCTTTCGGATGGCTTTGGAATTACTGGATTTGGACTTACGTAGCCTGATTTATGATGTTTGCACCAGAATGCAATTTGTGAACCTGTTTTTACGGTTCTGGTGTAGTATATTGCATTTTTGACCTGGTTACACTCGAAACTGGGCTGAGTGACCTTCTTAAATATTGTAGCCTTATCTCTTAGCTTCGAAACAGTGTATCTTGTACCTCCATCCGATAATCGTAGTGTCATTGGTACCAAAACCGAAAAATGATGTCAAAAACTGTTTTTCTGGTTTTGAGCTTAACTTTCATTTCCGGACTTTTCCCTAGTTTGAATTGTACTTGTACTACTTGGAGCTTACTGAACGACTATTGAATGAACTTATTTGTGTGACTTTGGGACTGGCCGAGGAAATAATGAAGCCATGATGGCTGGAAAAGTTAGCAAATTTAGTGGAAGTGTTGTCCGAGCTTTGAAAGGACTTGATTGCATTGAGTTTGTGATCTAAGACTTGGATTTGAGCAAGGCAATGATATATGATGGATGGTTTCTGAGCCATGGAGGTGAGTGACCCTAAACTGTTTCCAAAGTTACTTTTGAACTGTTTTCTTGCATTATTTACTCGATTGCATATCATGCGTCCTTGTATGTGAGTGTTCCTTGTTTGTTGTATTTTCTTGACTTCATGACTTGTATTATTGTTTGATAACGTGTTAAGTGCTTTCAATGATTTTCAAAACGAGTTTTCTAGGCGAGTGTGTACTTTATCGTACTCGACCTCGATAAATGTGAAATTTTCAAAGATGGAACGATTGAAATGTTACTTGTGCATGAATGTAAGCCTTTTGGCTGAACTGGCCACAGCCCCTTGTTACCGATCGACTCGAGCCAGAAGCGGACTCGGTCGGGCGATATGGTGACCTGGGTGAACGTTTGGTATACTCGAGTATTACCTTGTAGGTTGGTGGAGGTCGGTGGAGCCTGGCCGATGTCCAGGAAAGGTTGAATGAACGAATGAACGAGGGTTTTATTGATAAATGAAAAATGCATTTTCAAATGAATGAAGGAAAGGGGAATGACAGGAGAACGAATGAACGAACGAACGTATCCTTTTCATGTATGGTTTCTTGTAAATGTTGTAATTGTTTCTTGACTTATCGTTTGATATATGACATCTTTGAAATGAACTATTGTGAAACCGATTTGATTACTGATTTTACTGGTTACTCGCTGAGCTTCTAGCTCACCCCAAAACGATTTTATTCCCCTCCACAGGGCTCAAGGCGAAGGAAGGACTTGTAGTACTTATTCACGTGACTGGATGGCTTATTTGGAATTGTTTCCGCTTCGCTTATGACATGTAATTATTGGAGAATTTGATGTAATATTTGAGATGTACATTGTATTTGTTTGAGGGCTGTAGTGAACGACTGAGTCCCGGCGAGAGCTGGGCAGGCGACCTGCCGAACCTTGGGGTACGCCCTAGGGGGAGGTGGGGCCGTCACAGTTGGTATCAGAGCTTAGGCTTCAGATCTCTGTAGTGTATCCTAGGCTTGAAGTTTAGGATGCCGGACTGTGGGTTTGATTTGACTCTTAGTGTTTGTTTGGAATGCTTGAGTGATTCTTGCGGAATTTCCCCAGATAATTTTATTGAGTAAATATAGTTTTTAGATGATTTTTCTAGTATCAGTTAGTTTTTGAGAAATTAAGAACATATATCGGACGTGGGACCCACTAGTGCGGAAAGTTCGGTAAAATTCTGCCAGTTAGGTTAAGTTTTGGATACCGGATTTATTTTACCAGGTGCTAAGAGATAATTAGAGGTTGTTATATGGATGAGAGTGGAGAGACAAAAAGATAAGTTTTAAACCTAAAGGTGACAAGTGTCACCATCCAATTCACTCTTGACTTTGACCATTTAACTTTACCTTTACCTTTACCAAATAAATACCACAGATTGGCCAAAACATCCTCTTATTTTCTCCACTCTTTGCCGAATTTCTTGGAGAGCAAAAGAAAGAAAAGCTTCCAATTCTTGCCTTCATTTCTTGCTCAATCTTGGGATTCAACCGTTAAAATTCCAAATTCCTCCATAAAAGTCACTTGCTTAGGAAGATTGAAGGTAGTGGAGGAGTGATTAGAGAAGGCAAAGGACTAAACCATCACCTTTCTTGATATTTCAAGGTATCATGTCTAGCAATCCTTTCTTTGTTCTTGATGATGTTAAATTAGTGACTTGTGGTGGCTAAAGAGATGTTTTAGTGGAAGATTTCATGATTTTGGTTGAGATTGATGACTTTTTCTAGGCCGAATTGGCCTTGGGTTAAAACATGAAAGTTGTAGGGAATGATATTTTAGAGGTTCCTACAAAATTTAAGCTCAATCGGAGCAGCTTACCTTGAGAAAAGACGGAATTACCCTTGCTGCCCTGGTTCTACCCGAATTTGAGAATTGCTTCTGTAATGGGTTATTTTGGTTGGGAATGCTTCGGAATTGGTTGTTGAGATCTTCTGATGAATTGTATCCCTATTTCTTATATTTTGGATGGCTTTGGAATTACTGGATTTGGACTTACGTAGCCTGATTTATGATGTTTGCACCAGAATGCAATTTGTGAACCTGTTTTTGCGGTTCTGGTGTAGGATATTGCATTTTTGACCTGGTTACACTCGAAACTGGGCTGAGTGACCTTCTTCAATATTGTAGCCGTATCTCTTAGATTCGAAACGGTGTATCTTGCACCTCCATCCGATAATCGTAGTGTCATTGGTACCAAAACCGCAAAATGATGTCAAAAACTGTTTTTCTGGTTTTGAGCTTAACTTTCATTTCCGGACTTTTCCCTAGTTTGAATTGTACTTGTACTACTTGGAGCTTACTGAAAGGCTATTGAATGAACTTATTTGTGTGACTTTGGGACTGGCCGAGGAAATAATGAAGCCATGATGGCTGGAAAAGTTAGCAAATTTAGTGGAAGTGGTGTCCGAGCTTTGAAAGGACTTGATTGGATTGAGTTTGTGATCTAAGACTTGGATTTGAGCAAGGCAATGATATATGATGGATGGTTTCTGAGCCACGGAGGTGAGTGACCCTAAACTGTTTCCAAAGTTACTTTTGAACTATTTTCTTGCATTATTTACTCGATTGCATATCATGCGTGCTTGTAAGTGAGTGTTCCCTGTTTGTTGTATTTTCTTGACTTCATGACTTGTATTATTGTTTGATAACGTGTTAAGTGCTTTCAATGATTTCCAAAACGAGTTTTCTAGGCGAGTGTGTACTTTATCGCACTCGACCTCGATAAATGTGAAATTTTCAAAGATGGAACGATTGAAATGTTACTTGTGCATGAATGTAAGCCTTTTGGCTGAACAGGCCACTGCCCCTTGTTACCGATCGACTCGAGCCAGAAGCGGACTCGGTCGGGCGATATGGTGACCTGGGTGAACGTTTGGTATACTCGAGTATTACCTTGTAGGTTGGTGGAGGTTGATGGAGCCTGGCCGATGTCCAGGAAAGGTTGAATGAACGAACGAACGAACGAACGAGGGTTTTATTGATAAATGAAAAATGCATTTTCAAATGAATGAAGGAAAGGGGAATGACAGGAGAACGAACGAATGAACGAATGAACGAACGTATCCTTTTCATGTATGGTTTCTTGTAAATGTTGTAATTGTTTCTTGACTTATCATTTGATATATGACATCTTTAAAATGAACTATTGTGAAACCGATTTGATTACTGATTTTACTGGTTACTCGCTGAGCTTCTAGCTCACCCCAAAACGATTTTATTCCCCTCCACAGGGCTCAAGGCGAAGGAAGGACTTGTAGTACTTATTCACGTGACTGGATGGCTTATTTAGAATTGTTTCCGCTTCGCTTGTGACACGTAATTATTGGAGAATTTGATGTAATATTTGAGACGTACATTGTATTTGTTTGAGGACTGTAGTGAACGACTGAGTCCCGGCGAGAGCTGGGCAGGCGACCTGCGAACCTTGGGGTACGCCCTAGGGGGAGGTGGGGCCGTCACAGTTGGTATCAGAGCTTAGGCTTTAGATCTCTGTAGTGTATCCTAGGCTTGAAGTTTAGGATGCCGGACTGTGGGTTTGATTTGACTCTTAGTGTTTGTTTGGAATGCTTGAGTGATTCTTGCGGAATTTCTTGACTTGATTGGTACAAGATGGAATGTCGAGGACGACATTCTTTTAAGGAGGGGAGTTTGTGACGCTCAAAAAGAATGAGTGCGAGAACCCGAAAATTTTCTAAGTTTCTAGGGTTTATTGTATTGTTCGCCCGCCTTTTCGACATTTTCTTTATTAGAAAATTCCCCAGATAATTTTATTGAGTAAATATAGTTTTTAGATGATTTTTCTAGTATCAGTTAGTTTTTGAGAAATTAAGAACATATATCGGACGTGGGACCCACTAGTGCGGAAAGTTCGGTAAAATTCGGCCAGTTAGGTTAAGTTTTAGATACCGGATTTATTTTACCAGGTGCTAAGAGATAATTAGAGGTTGTTATATGGATGAGTGTGGAGAGACAAAAAGATAAGTTTTAAACCTAAAGGTGACAAGTGTCACCATCCAATTCACTCTTGACTTTGACCATTTAACTTTACCTTTACCTTTACCAAATAAATACCACAGATTGGCCAAAACATCCTCTTATTTTCTCCACTCTTTGCCGAATTTCTTGGAGAGCAAAAGAAAGAAAAGCTTCCAATTTTTGCCTTCATTTCTTGCTCAATCTTGGGATTCAACCGTTAAAATTCCAAATTCCTCCATAAAAGTCACTTGCTTAGGAAGATTGAAGGTAGTGGAGGAGTGATTAGAGAAGGCAAAGGACTAAACCATCACCTTTCTTGATATTTCAAGGTATCATGTCTAGCAATCCTTTCTTTGTTCTTGATGATGTTAAATTAGTGACTTGTGGTGGCTAAAGAGATGTTTTAGTGGAAGATTTCATGATTTTGGTTGAGATTGATGACTTTTTCTAGTTACTCATGATTTTTCTGTTTTAATATGATTCATATGGTGTGGCTATGTATGATGATTGGAAATGATATAGAATGAAGCTAGAAGGTGTATTTGGTGGTTAATTGCAAGAAATTTCTGTTTTGGAAGGAAAATTGGAAAACTAGGGTTTATGTTCCTACATTCTGCCCGGTTTTGTAGCTCATAGTTAGAGGCCGAATTGGCCTTGGGTTAAAACATGAAAGTTGTAGGGAATGATATTTTAGAGGTTCCTACAAAATTTAAGCTCAATCGGAGCAGCTTACCTTGAGAAAAGACGGAATTACCCTTACTGCCCTGGTTCTACCCGAATTTGAGAATTGCTTCTGTAATGGGTTATTTTGGTTGGGAATGCTTCGGAATTGGTTGTTGAGATCTTCTGATTAATTGTATCCCTATTTCTTATATTTTGGATGGCTTTGGAATTACTGGATTTGGACTTACGTAGCCTGATTTATGATGTTTGCACCAGAATGCAATTTGTGAACCTGTTTTTGCGGTTCTGGTGTAGGATATTGCATTTTTGACCTGGTTACACTCGAAACTGGGCTGAGTGACCTTCTTCAATATTGTAGCCGTATCTCTTAGATTCGAAACGGCGTATCTTGTACCTCCATCCGATAATCGTAGTGTCATTGGTGCCAAAACCGCAAAATGATGTCAAAAACTGTTTTTCTGGTTTTGAGCTTAAATTTCATTTCCGGACTTTTCCCTAGTTTGAATTGTACTTGTACTACTTGGAGCTTACTGAAAGGCTATTGAATGAACTTATTTGTGTGACTTTGGGACTGGCCGAGGAAATAATGAAGCCATGATGGCTGGAAAAGTTAGCAAATTTAGTGGAAGTGGTGTTCGAGCTTTGAAAGGACTTGATTGGATTGAGTTTGTGATCTAAGACTTGGATTTAAGCAAGGCAATGATATATGATGGATGGTTTCTGAGCCATGGAGGTGAGTGACCCTAAACTGTTTCCAAAGTTACTTTTGAACTGTTTCCTTGCATTATTTACTCGATTGCATATCATGCGTGCTTGTATGTGAGTGTTCCTTGTTTGTTGTATTTTCTTGACTTCATGACTTGTATTATTGTTTGATAACGTGTTAAGTGCTTTCAATGATTTTCAAAACGAGTTTTCTAGGCGAGTGTGTACTTTATCGCACTCGACCTCGATAAATGTGAAATTTTCAAAGATGGAACGATTGAAATGTTACTTGTGCATGAATGTAAGCCTTTTGGCTGAACTGGCCACTGCCCCTTGTTACCGATCGACTCGAGCCAGAAGCGGACTCGGTCGGGCGATATGGTGACCTGGGTGAACGTTTGGTATACTCGAGTATTACCTTGTAGGTTGGTGGAGGTTGGTGGAGCCTGGCCGATGTCCAGGAAAGGTTGAACGAACGAACGAACGAACGAACGAGGGTTTTATTGATAAATGAAAAATGCATTTTCAAATGAATGAAGGAAAGGGGAATGACAGGAGAACGAACGAATGAACGAACGAACGTATCCTTTTCATGTATGGTTTCTTGTAAATGTTGTAATTGTTTCTTGACTTATCGTTTGATATATGACATCTTTGAAATGAACTATTGTGAAACCGATTTGATTACTGATTTTACTGGTTACTCGCTGAACTTCTAACTCACCCCAAAACGATTTTATTCCCCTCCACAGGGCTCAAGGCGAAGGAAGGACTTGTAGTACTTATTCACGTGACTGGATGGCTTATTTGGAATTGTTTTCGCTTCGCTTATGACATGTAATTATTGGAGAATTTGAGATGTACATTGTATTTGTTTGAGGACTGTAGTGAACGACTGAGTCCCGGCGAGAGCTGGGCAGGCGACCCGCCGAACCTTGGGGTACGCCCTAGGGGGAGGTGGGGCCGTCACAGTTGGTATCAGAGCTTAGGCTTCAGATCTCTGTAGTGTATCCTAGGCTTGAAGTTTAGGATGCCGGACTGTGGGTTTGATTTGACTCTTAGTGTTTGCTTGGAATGCTTGAGTGATTCTTGCGGAATTTCTTGACTTGATTGGTACAAGATGGAATGTCGAGGACGACATTCTTTTAAGGAGGGGAGTTTGTGACGCTCCAAAAGAATGAGTGCGAGAACCCAAAAATTTTCTAAGTTTATAGGGTTTATTGTATTGTTCGCCCGCCTTTTCGACATTTTGTTTATAAGAAAATTCCGCAGATAATTTTATTGAGTAAATATAGTTTTTAGATGATTTTTCTAGTATCAGTTATTTTTTGAGAAATTAAGAACATATATCGGACGTGGGACCCACTAGTGCGGAAAGTTCGGTAAAATTCGGCCAGTTAGGTTAAGTTTTAGATACCGGATTTATTTTACCAGGTGCTAAGAGATAATTAGAGGTTGTTATATGGATGAGAGTGGAGAGACAAAAAGATAAGTTTTAAACCTAAAGGTGACAAGTGTCACCATCCAATTCACTCTTGACTTTGACCATTTAACTTTACCTTTACCTTTACCAAATAAATACCACAAATTGGCCAAAACATCCTCTTATTTTCTCCACTCTTGGCCGAATTTCTTGGAGAGCAAAAGAAAGAAAAGCTTCCAATTTTTGCCTTCATTTCTTGCTCAATCTTGGGATTCAACTGTTAAAATTCCAAATTCCTCCATAAAAGTCACTTGCTTAGGAAGATTGAAGGTAGTGGAGGAGTGATTAGAGAAGGCAAAGGACTAAACCATCACCTTTCTTGATATTTCAAGGTATCATGTCTAGCAATCCTTTCTTTGTTCTTGATGATGTTAAATTAGTGACTTGTGGTGGCTAAAGAGATGTTTTAGTGGAAGATTTCATGATTTTGGTTGAGATTGATGACTTTTTCTATTTACTCATGATTTTTCTGTTTTAATATGATTCATATGGTGTGGCTATGTATGATGATTGCAAATGATATAGAATGAAGCTAGAAGGTGTATTAGGTGGTTAATTGCAAGAAATTTCAGTTTTGGAAGGAAAATTGGAAAACTAGGGTTTATGTTCCTACATTCTGCCCGGTTTTGTAGCTCATAGTTAGAGGCCGAATTGGCCTTGGGTTAAAACATGAAAGTTGTAGGGCATGATATTTTAGAGGGTTCTACAAAATTTAAGCTCAATCGGAGCAGCTTACCTTGAGAAAAGACGGAATTACCCTTGCTGCCCTGGTTCTACCCAAATTTGAGAATTGCTTCTGTAATGGGTTATTTTGGTTGGGAATGCTTCGGAATTGGTTGTTGAGATCTTTTGATGAATTGTAACCCCATTTCTTAGCTTTCGGATGGCTTTGGAATTACTGGATTTGGACTTACGTAGCCTGATTTATGATGTTTGCACCAGAATGCAATTTGTGAACCTGTTTTTACGGTTCTGGTGTAGTATATTGCATTTTTTACCTGGTTACACTCGAAACTGGGCTGAGTGACCTTCTTAAATATTGTAGCCTTATCTCTTAGCTTCGAAACAGTGTATCTTGTACCTCCATCCGATAATCGTAGTGTCATTGGTACCAAAGCCGAAAAATGATGTCAAAAACTGTTTTTCTGGTTTTGAGCTTAACTTTCATTTCCGGACTTTTCCCTAGTTTGAATTGTACTTGTACTACTTGGAGCTTACTGAACGGCTATTGAATGAACTTATTTGTGTGACTTTGGGACTGGCCGAGGAAATAATGAAGCCATGATGGCTGGAAAAGTTAGCAAATTTAGTGGAAGTGTTGTCCGAGCTTTGAAAGGACTTGATTGCATTGAGTTTGTGATCTAAGACTTGGATTTGAGCAAGGCAATGATATATGATGGATGGTTTCTGAGCCATGGAGGTGAGTGACCCTAAACTGTTTCCAAAGTTACTTTTGAACTGTTTTCTTGCATTATTTACTCGATTGCATATCATGCGTCCTTGTATGTGAGTGTTCCTTGTTTGTTGTATTTTCTTGACTTCATGACTTGTATTATTGTTTGATAACGTGTTAAGTGCTTTCAATGATTTTCAAAACGAGTTTTCTAGGCGAGTCTGTACTTTATCGTACTCGACCTCGATAAATGTGAAATTTTCAAAGATGGAACGATTGAAATGTTACTTGTGCATGAATGTAAGCCTTTTGGCTGAACTGGCCACACCCCCTTGTTACCGATCGACTCGAGCCAGAAGCGGACTCGGTCGGGCGATATGGTGACCTGGGTGAACGTTTGGTATACTCGAGTATTACCTTGTAGGTTGGTGGAGGTCGGTGGAGCCTGGCCGATGTCCAGGAAAGGTTGAATGAACGAATGAACGAGGGTTTTATTGATAAATGAAAAATGCATTTTCAAATGAATGAAGGAAAGGGGAATGACAGGAGAACGAATGAACGAACGAACGTATCCTTTTCATGTATGGTTTCTTGTAAATGTTGTAATTGTTTCTTGACTTATCGTTTGATATATGACATCTTTGAAATGAACTATTGTGAAACCGATTTGATTACTGATTTTACTGGTTACTCGCTGAGCTTCTAGCTCACCCCAAAACGATTTTATTCCCCTCCACAGGGCTCAAGGCGAAGGAAGGACTTGTAGTACTTATTCACGTGACTGGATGGCTTATTTGGAATTGTTTCCGCTTCGCTTATGACATGTAATTATTGGAGAATTTGATGTAATATTTGAGATGTACATTGTATTTGTTTGAGGGCTGTAGTGAACGACTGAGTCTCGGCGAGAGCTGGGCAGGCGACCCGCCGAACCTTGGGGTACGCCCTAGGGGGAGGTGGGGCCGTCACAGTTGGTATCAGAGCTTAGGCTTCAGATCTCTGTAGTGTATCCTAGGCTTGAAGTTTAGGATGCCGGACTGTGGGTTTGATTTGACTCTTAGTGTTTGCTTGGAATGCTTGAGTGATTCTTGCGGAATTTCTTGACTTGATTGGTACAAGATGGAATGTCGAGGACGACATTCTTTTAAGGAGGGGAGTTTGTGACGCTCCAAAAGAATGAGTGCGAGAACCCAAAAATTTTCTAAGTTTCTAGGGTTTATTGTATTGTTCGCCCGCCTTTTCGACATTTTGTTTATAAGAAAATTCCGCAGATAATTTTATTGAGTAAATATAGTTTTTAGATGATTTTTCTAGTATCAGTTAGTTTTTGAGAAATTAAGAACATATATCGGACGTGGGACCCACTAGTGCGGAAAGTTCGGTAAAATTCGGCCAGTTAGGTTAAGTTTTAGATACCGGATTTATTTTACCAGGTGCTAAGAGATAATTAGAGGTTGTTATATGGATGAGAGTGGAGAGACAAAAAGATAAGTTTTAAACCTAAAGGTGACAAGTGTCACCATCCAATTCACTCTTGACTTTGACCATTTAACTTTACCTTTACCTTTACCAAATAAATACCACAAATTGGCCAAAACATCCTCTTATTTTCTCCACTCTTGGCCGAATTTCTTGGAGAGCAAAAGAAAGAAAAGCTTCCAATTTTTGCCTTCATTTCTTGCTCAATCTTGGGATTCAACCGTTAAAATTCCAAATTCCTCCATAAAAGTCACTTGCTTAGGAAGATTGAAGGTAGTGGAGGAGTGATTAGAGAAGGCAAAGGACTAAACCATCACCTTTCTTGATATTTCAAGGTATCATGTCTAGCAATCCTTTCTTTGTTCTTGATGATGTTAAATTAGTGACTTGTGGTGGCTAAAGAGATGTTTTAGTGGAAGATTTCATGATTTTGGTTGAGATTGATGACTTTTTCTAGTTACTCATGATTTTTCTGTTTTAATATGATTCATATGGTGTGGCTATGTATGATGATTGGAAATGATATAGAATGAAGCTAGAAGGTGTATTTGGTGGTTAATTGCAAGAAATTTCTGTTTTGGAAGGAAAATTGGAAAACTAGGGTTTATGTTCCTACATTCTGCCCGGTTTTGTAGCTCATAGTTAGAGGCCGAATTGGCCTTGGGTTAAAACATGAAAGTTGTAGGGAATGATATTTTAGAGGTTCCTACAAAATTTAAGCTCAATCGGAGCAGCTTACCTTGAGAAAAGACGGAATTACCCTTGCTGCCCTGGTTCTACCCGAATTTGAGAATTGCTTCTGTAATGGGTTATTTTGGTTGGGAATGCTTCGGAATTGGTTGTTGAGATCTTCTGATTAATTGTATCCCTATTTCTTATATTTTGGATGGCTTTGGAATTACTGGATTTGGACTTACGTAGCCTGATTTATGATGTTTGCACCAGAATGCAATTTGTGAACCTGTTTTTGCGGTTCTGGTGTAGGATATTGCATTTTTGACCTGGTTACACTCGAAACTGGGCTGAGTGACCTTCTTCAATATTGTAGCCGTATCTCTTAGATTCGAAACGGCGTATCTTGTACCTCCATCCGATAATCGTAGTGTCATTGGTGCCAAAACCGCAAAATGATGTCAAAAACTGTTTTTCTGGTTTTGAGCTTAAATTTCATTTCCGGACTTTTCCCTAGTTTGAATTGTACTTGTACTACTTGGAGCTTACTGAAAGGCTATTGAATGAACTTATTTGTGTGACTTTGGGACTGGCCGAGGAAATAATGAAGCCATGATGGCTGGAAAAGTTAGCAAATTTAGTGGAAGTGTTGTCCGAGCTTTGAAAGGACTTGATTGCATTGAGTTTGTGATCTAAGACTTGGATTTGAGCAAGGCAATGATATATGATGGATGGTTTCTGAGCCATGGAGGTGAGTGACCCTAAACTGTTTCCAAAGTTACTTTTGAACTGTTTTCTTGCATTATTTACTCGATTGCATATCATGCGTCCTTGTATATGAGTGTTCCTTGTTTGTTGTATTTTCTTGACTTCATGACTTGTATTATTGTTTGATAACGTGTTAAGTGCTTTCAATGATTTTCAAAACGAATTTTCTAGGCGAGTGTGTACTTTATCGTACTCGACCTCGATAAATGTGAAATTTTCAAAGATGGAACGATTGAAATGTTACTTGTGCATGAATGTAAGCCTTTTGGCTGAACTGGCCACAGCCCCTTGTTACCGATCGACTCGAGCCAGAAGCGGACTCGGTCGGGCGATATGGTGACCTGGGTGAACGTTTGGTATACTCGAGTATTACCTTGTAGGTTGGTGGAGGTCGGTGGAGCCTGGCCGATGTCCAGGAAAGGTTGAATGAACGAATGAACGAGGGTTTTATTGATAAATGAAAAATGCATTTTCAAATGAATGAAGGAAAGGGGAATGACAGGAGAACGAATGAACGAACGAACGTATCCTTTTCATGTATGGTTTCTTGTAAATGTTGTAATTGTTTCTTGACTTATCGTTTGATATATGACATCTTTGAAATGAACTATTGTGAAACCGATTTGATTACTGATTTTACTGGTTACTCGCTGAGCTTCTAGCTCACCCCAAAACGATTTTATTCCCCTCCACAGGGCTCAAGGCGAAGGAAGGACTTGTAGTACTTATTCACGTGACTGGATGGCTTATTTGGAATTGTTTCCGCTTCGCTTATGACATGTAATTATTGGAGAATTTGATGTAATATACATTGTATTTGTTTGAGGGCTGTAGTGAACGACTGAGTCTCGGCGAGAGCTGGGCAGGCGACCCGCCGAACCTTGGGGTACGCCCTAGGGGGAGGTGGGGCCGTCACAGTTGGTATCAGAGCTTAGGCTTCAGATCTCTGTAGTGTATCCTAGGCTTGAAGTTTAGGATGCCGGACTGTGGGTTTGATTTGACTCTTAGTGTTTGCTTGGAATGCTTGAGTGATTCTTGCGGAATTTCTTGACTTGATTGGTACAAGATGGAATGTCGAGGACGACATTCTTTTAAGGAGGGGAGTTTGTGACGCTCCAAAAGAATGAGTGCGAGAACCCAAAAATTTTCTAAGTTTCTAGGGTTTATTGTATTGTTCGCCCGCCTTTTCGACATTTTGTTTATAAGAAAATTCCGCAGATAATTTTATTGAGTAAATATAGTTTTTAGATGATTTTTCTAGTATCAGTTAGTTTTTGAGAAATTAAGAACATATATCGGACGTGGGACCCACTAGTGCGGAAAGTTCGGTAAAATTCGGCCAGTTAGGTTAAGTTTTAGATACCGGATTTATTTTACCAGGTGCTAAGAGATAATTAGAGGTTGTTATATGGATGAGAGTGGAGAGACAAAAAGATAAGTTTTAAACCTAAAGGTGACAAGTGTCACCATCCAATTCACTCTTGACTTTGACCATTTAACTTTACCTTTACCTTTACCAAATAAATACCACAAATTGGCCAAAACATCCTCTTATTTTCTCCACTCTTGGCCGAATTTCTTGGAGAGCAAAAGAAAGAAAAGCTTCCAATTTTTGCCTTCATTTCTTGCTCAATCTTGGGATTCAACCGTTAAAATTCCAAATTCCTCCATAAAAGTCACTTGCTTAGGAAGATTGAAGGTAGTGGAGGAGTGATTAGAGAAGGCAAAGGACTAAACCATCACCTTTCTTGATATTTCAAGGTATCATGTCTAGCAATCCTTTCTTTGTTCTTGATGATGTTAAATTAGTGACTTGTGGTGGCTAAAGAGATGTTTTAGTGGAAGATTTCATGATTTTGGTTGAGATTGATGACTTTTTCTATTTACTCATGATTTTTCTGTTTTAATATGATTCATATGGTGTGGCTATGTATGATGATTGCAAATGATATAGAATGAAGCTAGAAGGTGTATTTGGTGGTTAATTGCAAGAAATTTCTGTTTTGGAAGGAAAATTGGAAAACTAGGGTTTATGTTCCTACATTCTGCCCGGTTTTGTAGCTCATAGTTAGAGGCCGAATTGGCCTTGGGTTAAAACATAAAAGTTGTAGGGAATGATATTTTAGAGGTTCCTACAAAATTTAAGCTCAATCGGAGCAGCTTACCTTGAGAAAAGACGGAATTACCCTTGCTGCCCTGGTTCAACCCGAATTTGAGAATTGCTTCTGTAATGGGTTATTTTGGTTGGGAATGCTTCGGAATTGGTTGTTTAGATCTTCTGATGAATCGTAACCCTATTTCTTAGCTTTCGGATGGCTTTGGAATTACTGGATTTGGACTTACGTAGCCTGATTTATGATGTTTGCACCAGAATGCAATTTGTGAACTTGTTTTTACGGTTCTGGTGTAGTATATTGCATTTTTGACCTGGTTACACTCGAAACTGGGCTGAGTGACCTTCTTAAATATTGTAGCCTTATCTCTTAGCTTCGAAACAGTGTATCTTGTACCTCCATCCGATAATCGTAGTGTCATTGGTACCAAAACCGAAAAATGATGTCAAAAACTGTTTTTCTGGTTTTGAGCTTAACTTTCATTTCCGGACTTTTCCCTAGTTTGAATTGTACTTGTACTACTTGGAGCTTACTGAACGGCTATTGAATGAACTTATTTGTGTGACTTTGGGACTGGCCGAGGAAATAATGAAGCCATGATGGCTGGAAAAGTTAGCAAATTTAGTGGAAGTGTTGTCCGAGCTTTGAAAGGACTTGATTGCATTGAGTTTGTGATCTAAGACTTGGATTTGAGCAAGGCAATGATATATGATGGATGGTTTCTGAGCCATGGAGGTGAGTGACCCTAAACTGTTTCCAAAGTTACTTTTGAACTGTTTTCTTGCATTATTTACTCGATTGCATATCATGCGTCCTTGTATGTGAGTGTTCCTTGTTTGTTGTATTTTCTTGACTTCATGACTTGTATTATTGTTTGATAACGTGTTAAGTGCTTTCAATGATTTTCAAAACGAATTTTCTAGGCGAGTGTGTACTTTATCGTACTCGACCTCGATAAATGTGAAATTTTCAAAGATGGAACGATTGAAATGTTACTTGTGCATGAATGTAAGCCTTTTGGCTGAACTGGCCACAGCCCCTTGTTACCGATCGACTCGAGCCAGAAGCGGACTCGGTCGGGCGATATGGTGACCTGGGTGAACGTTTGGTATACTCGAGTATTACCTTGTAGGTTGGTGGAGGTCGGTGGAGCCTGGCCGATGTCCAGGAAAGGTTGAATGAACGAATGAACGAGGGTTTTATTGATAAATGAAAAATGCATTTTCAAATGAATGAAGGAAAGGGGAATGACAGGAGAACGAATGAACGAACGAACGTATCCTTTTCATGTATGGTTTCTTGTAAATGTTGTAATTGTTTCTTGACTTATCGTTTGATATATGACATCTTTGAAATGAACTATTGTGAAACCGATTTGATTACTGATTTTACTGGTTACTCGCTGAGCTTCTAGCTCACCCCAAAACGATTTTATTCCCCTCCACAGGGCTCAAGGCGAAGGAAGGACTTGTAGTACTTATTCACGTGACTGGATGGCTTATTTGGAATTGTTTCCGCTTCGCTTATGACATGTAATTATTGGAGAATTTGATGTAATATTTGAGATGTACATTGTATTTGTTTGAGGGCTGTAGTGAACGACTGAGTCTCGGCGAGAGCTGGGCAGGCGACCCGCCGAACCTTGGGGTACGCCCTAGGGGGAGGTGGGGCCGTCACAGTTGGTATCAGAGCTTAGGCTTCAGATCTCTGTAGTGTATCCTAGGCTTGAAGTTTAGGATGCCGGACTGTGGGTTTGATTTGACTCTTAGTGTTTGCTTGGAATGCTTGAGTGATTCTTGCGGAATTTCTTGACTTGATTGGTACAAGATGGAATGTCGAGGACGACATTCTTTTAAGGAGGGGAGTTTGTGACGCTCCAAAAGAATGAGTGCGAGAACCCAAAAATTTTCTAAGTTTCTAGGGTTTATTGTATTGTTCGCCCGCCTTTTCGACATTTTGTTTATAAGAAAATTCCGCAGATAATTTTATTGAGTAAATATAGTTTTTAGATGATTTTTCTAGTATCAGTTAGTTTTTGAGAAATTAAGAACATATATCGGACGTGGGACCCACTAGTGCGGAAAGTTCGGTAAAATTCGGCCAGTTAGGTTAAGTTTTAGATACCGGATTTATTTTACCAGGTGCTAAGAGATAATTAGAGGTTGTTATATGGATGAGAGTGGAGAGACAAAAAGATAAGTTTTAAACCTAAAGGTGACAAGTGTCACCATCCAATTCACTCTTGACTTTGACCATTTAACTTTACCTTTACCTTTACCAAATAAATACCACAAATTGGCCAAAACATCCTCTTATTTTCTCCACTCTTGGCCGAATTTCTTGGAGAGCAAAAGAAAGAAAAGCTTCCAATTTTTGCCTTCATTTCTTGCTCAATCTTGGGATTCAACCGTTAAAATTCCAAATTCCTCCATAAAAGTCACTTGCTTAGGAAGATTGAAGGTAGTGGAGGAGTGATTAGAGAAGGCAAAGGACTAAACCATCACCTTTCTTGATATTTCAAGGTATCATGTCTAGCAATCCTTTCTTTGTTCTTGATGATGTTAAATTAGTGACTTGTGGTGGCTAAAGAGATGTTTTAGTGGAAGATTTCATGATTTTGGTTGAGATTGATGACTTTTTCTATTTACTCATGATTTTTCTGTTTTAATATGATTCATATGGTGTGGCTATGTATGATGATTGCAAATGATATAGAATGAAGCTAGAAGGTGTATTTGGTGGTTAATTGCAAGAAATTTCTGTTTTGGAAGGAAAATTGGAAAACTAGGGTTTATGTTCCTACATTCTGCCCGGTTTTGTAGCTCATAGTTAGAGGCCGAATTGGCCTTGGGTTAAAACATAAAAGTTGTATGGAATGATATTTTAGAGGTTCCTACAAAATTTAAGCTCAATCGGAGCAGCTTACCTTGAGAAAAGACGGAATTACCCTTGCTGCCCTGGTTCTACCCGAATTTGAGAATTGCTTCTGTAATGGGTTATTTTGGTTGGGAATGCTTCGGAATTGGTTGTTTAGATCTTCTGATGAATCGTAACCCTATTTCTTAGCTTTCGGATGGCTTTGGAATTACTGGATTTGGACTTACGTAGCCTGATTTATGATGTTTGCACCAGAATGCAATTTGTGAACCTGTTTTTCCGGTTCTAGTGTAGTATATTGCATTTTTGACCTGGTTACACTTGAAACTGGGCTGAGTGACCTTCTTCAATATTGTAGCCTTATCTCTTAGCTTCAAAACAGTGTATCTTGTACCTCCATCCGATAATCGTAGTGTCATTGGTGCCAAAACCGCAAAATGATGTCAAAAACTGTTTTTCTGGTTTTGAGCTTAACTTTCATTTCCGGACTTTTCCCTAGTTTGAATTGTACTTGTACTACTTGGAGCTTACTGAACGGCTATTGAATGAACTTATTTGTGTGACTTTGGGACTGGCCGAGGAAATAATGAAGCCATGATGGCTGGAAAAGTTAGCAAATTTAGTGGAAGTGGTGTCCGAGCTTTGAAAGGACTTGATTGCATTGAGTTTGTGATCTAAGACTTGGATTTGAGCAAGGCAATGATATATGATGGATGGTTTCTGAGCCATGGAGGTGAGTGACCCTAAACTGTTTCCAAAGTTACTTTTGAACTGTTTTCTTGCATTATTTACTCGATTGCATATCATGCGTGCTTGTATGTGAGTGTTCCTTGTTTGTTGTATTTTATTGACTTCATGACTTGTATTATTGTTTGATAACGTGTTAAGTGCTTTCAATGATTTCCAAAACGAGTTTTCTAGGCGAGTGTGTACTTTATCGCACTCGACCTCGATAAATGTGAAATTTTCAAAGATGGAACGATTGAAATGTTACTTGTGCATGAATGTAAGCCTTTTGGCTGAACTGGCCACTGCCCCATGTTACCGATCGACTCGAGCCAGAAGCGGACTCGGTCGGGCGATATGGTGACCTGGGTGAACGTTTGGTATACTCGAGTATTACCTTGTAGGTTGGTGGAGCCTGGCCGATGTCCAGGAAAGGTTGAATGAACGAACGAACGAACGAACGAGGGTTTTATTGATAAATGAAAAATGCATTTTAAAATGAATGAAGGAAAGGGGAATGACAGGAGAACGAACGAATGAACGAACGAACGTATCCTTTTCATGTATGGTTTCTTGTAAATGTTGTAATTGTTTCTTGACTTATCGTTTGATATATGACATCTTTGAAATGAACTATTGTGAAACCGATTTGATTACTGATTTTACTGGTTACTCGCTGAGCTTCTAGCTCACCCCAAAATGATTTTATTCCCCTCCACAGGGCTCAAGGCGAAGGAAGGACTTGTAGTACTTATTCACGTGACTGGATGGCTTATTTGGAATTGTTTCCGCTTCGCTTATGACATGTAATTATTGGAGAATTTGATGTAATATTTGAGATGTACATTGTATTTGTTTGAGGACTGTAGTGAACGACTGAGTCCCGGCGAGAGCTGGGCAGGCGACCCGCCGAACCTTGGGGTACGCCCTAGGGGGAGGTGGGGCCGTCACAGTTGGTATCAGAGCTTAGGCTTCAGATCTCTGTAGTGTATCCTAGGCTTGAAGTTTAGGATGCCGGACTGTGGCTTTGATTTGACTCTTAGTGTTTGCTTGGAATGCTTGAGTGATTCTTGCGGAATTTCTTGACTTGATTGGTACAAGATGGAATGTCGAGGACGACATTCTTTTAAGGAGGGGAGTTTGTGACGCTCCAAAAGAATGAGTGCGAGAACCCGAAAATTTTCTAAGTTTCTAGGGTTAATTGTATTGTTCGCCCGCCTCTTCGACATTTTCTTTATTAGAAAATTCCCCAGATAATTTTATTGAGTAAATATAGTTTTTAGATGATTTTTCTAGTATCAGATAGTTTTTGAGAAATTAAGAACATATATCGGACGTGGGACCCACTAGTGCGGAAAGTTCGGTAAAATTCGGCCAGTTAGGTTAAGTTTTAGATACCGGATTTATTTTACCAGGTGCTAAGAGATAATTAGAGGTTGTTATATGGATGAGTGTGGAGAGACAAAAAGATAAGTTTTAAACCTAAAGGTGACAAGTGTCACCATCCAATTCACTCTTGACTTTGACCATTTAACTTTACCTTTACCTTTACCAAATAAATACCACAGATTGGCCAAAACATCCTCTTATTTTCTCCACTCTTTGCCGAATTTCTTGGAGAGCAAAAGAAAGAAAAGCTTCCAATTTTTGCCTTCATTTCTTGCTCAATCTTGGGATTCAACCGTTAAAATTCCAAATTCCTCCATAAAAGTCACTTGCTTAGGAAGATTGAAGGTAGTGGAGGAGTGATTAGAGAAGGCAAAGGACTAAACCATCACCTTTCTTGATATTTCAAGGTATCATGTCTAGCAATCCTTTCTTTGTTCTTGATGATGTTAAATTAGTGACTTGTGGTGGCTAAAGAGATGTTTTAGTGGAAGATTTCATGATTTTGGTTGAGATTGATGACTTTTTCTAGTTACTCATGATTTTTCTGTTTTAATATGATTCATATGGTGTGGCTATGTATGATGATTGGAAATGATATAGAATGAAGCTAGAAGGTGTATTTGGTGGTTAATTGCAAGAAATTTCTGTTTTGGAAGGAAAATTGGAAAACTAGGGTTTATGTTCCTACATTCTGCCCGGTTTTGTAGCTCATAGTTAGAGGCCGAATTGGCCTTGGGTTAAAACATGAAAGTTGTAGGGAATGATATTTTAGAGGTTCCTACAAAATTTAAGCTCAATCGGAGCAGCTTACCTTGAGAAAAGACGGAATTACCCTTGCTGCCCTGGTTCTACCCGAATTTGAGAATTGCTTCTGTAATGGGTTATTTTGGTTGGGAATGCTTCGGAATTGGTTGTTGAGATCTTCTGATTAATTGTATCCCTATTTCTTATATTTTGGATGGCTTTGGAATTACTGGATTTGGACTTACGTAGCCTGATTTATGATGTTTGCACCAGAATGCAATTTGTGAACCTGTTTTTGCGGTTCTGGTGTAGGATATTGCATTTTTGACTTGGTTACACTCGAAACTGGGCTGAGTGACCTTCTTCAATATTGTAGCCGTATCTCTTAGATTCGAAACGGCGTATCTTGTACCTCCATCCGATAATCATAGTGTCATTGGTGCCAAAACCGCAAAATGATGTCAAAAACTGTTTTTCTGGTTTTGAGCTTAAATTTCATTTCCGGACTTTTCCCTAGTTTGAATTGTACTTGTACTACTTGGAGCTTACTGAAAGGCTATTGAATGAACTTATTTGTGTGACTTTGGGACTGGCCGAGGAAATAATGAAGCCATGATGGCTGGAAAAGTTAGCAAATTTAGTGGAAGTGTTGTCCGAGCTTTGAAAGGACTTGATTGCATTGAGTTTGTGATCTAAGACTTGGATTTGAGCAAGGCAATGATATATGATGGATGGTTTCTGAGCCATGGAGGTGAGTGACCCTAAACTGTTTCCAAAGTTACTTTTGAACTGTTTTCTTGCATTATTTACTCGATTGCATATCATGCGTCCTTGTATGTGAGTGTTCCTTGTTTGTTGTATTTTCTTGACTTCATGACTTGTATTATTGTTTGATAACGTGTTAAGTGCTTTCAATGATTTTCAAAACGAATTTTCTAGGCGAGTGTGTACTTTATCGTACTCGACCTCGATAAATGTGAAATTTTCAAAGATGGAACGATTGAAATGTTACTTGTGCATGAATGTAAGCCTTTTGGCTGAACTGGCCACAGCCCCTTGTTACCGATCGACTCGAGCCAGAAGCGGACTCGGTCGGGCGATATGGTGACCTGGGTGAACGTTTGGTATACTCGAGTATTACCTTGTAGGTTGGTGGAGGTCGGTGGAGCCTGGCCGATGTCCAGGAAAGGTTGAATGAACGAATGAACGAGGGTTTTATTGATAAATGAAAAATGCATTTTCAAATGAATGAAGGAAAGGGGAATGACAGGAGAACGAATGAACGAACGAACGTATCCTTTTCATGTATGGTTTCTTGTAAATGTTGTAATTGTTTCTTGACTTATCGTTTGATATATGACATCTTTGAAATGAACTATTGTGAAACCGATTTGATTACTGATTTTACTGGTTACTCGCTGAGCTTCTAGCTCACCCCAAAACGATTTTATTCCCCTCCACAGGGCTCAAGGCGAAGGAAGGACTTGTAGTACTTATTCACGTGACTGGATGGCTTATTTGGAATTGTTTCCGCTTCGCTTATGACATGTAATTATTGGAGAATTTGATGTAATATTTGAGATGTACATTGTATTTGTTTGAGGGCTGTAGTGAACGACTGAGTCTCGGCGAGAGCTGGGCAGGCGACCCGCCGAACCTTGGGGTACGCCCTAGGGGGAGGTGGGGCCGTCACAGTTGGTATCAGAGCTTAGGCTTCAGATCTCTGTAGTGTATCCTAGGCTTGAAGTTTAGGATGCCGGACTGTGGGTTTGATTTGACTCTTAGTGTTTGCTTGGAATGCTTGAGTGATTCTTGCGGAATTTCTTGACTTGATTGGTACAAGATGGAATGTCGAGGACGACATTTTTTTAAGGAGGGGAGTTTGTGACGCTCCAAAAGAATGAGTGCGAGAACCCAAAAATTTTCTAAGTTTCTAGGGTTTATTGTATTGTTCGCCCGCCTTTTCGACATTTTGTTTATAAGAAAATTCCGCAGATAATTTTATTGAGTAAATATAGTTTTTAGATGATTTTTCTAGTATCAGTTAGTTTTTGAGAAATTAAGAACATATATCGGACGTGGGACCCACTAGTGCGGAAAGTTCGGTAAAATTCGGCCAGTTAGGTTAAGTTTTAGATACCGGATTTATTTTACCAGGTGCTAAGAAATAATTAGAGGTTGTTATATGGATGAGAGTGGAGAGACAAAAAGATAAGTTTTAAACCTAAAGGTGACAAGTGTCACCATCCAATTCACTCTTGACTTTGACCATTTAACTTTACCTTTACCTTTACCAAATAAATACCACAAATTGGCCAAAACATCCTCTTATTTTCTCCACTCTTGGCCGAATTTCTTGGAGAGCAAAAGAAAGAAAAGCTTCCAATTTTTGCCTTCATTTCTTGCTCAATCTTGGGATTCAACCGTTAAAATTCCAAATTCCTCCATAAAAGTCACTTGCTTAGGAAGATTGAAGGTAGTGGAGGAGTGATTAGAGAAGGCAAAGGACTAAACCATCACCTTTCTTGATATTTCAAGGTATCATGTCTAGCAATCCTTTCTTTGTTCTTGATGATGTTAAATTAGTGACTTGTGGTGGCTAAAGAGATGTTTTAGTGGAAGATTTCATGATTTTGGTTGAGATTGATGACTTTTTCTATTTACTCATGATTTTTCTGTTTTAATATGATTCATATGGTGTGGCTATGTATGATGATTGCAAATGATATAGAATGAAGCTAGAAGGTGTATTTGGTGGTTAATTGCAAGAAATTTCTGTTTTGGAAGGAAAATTGGAAAACTAGGGTTTATGTTCCTACATTCTGCCCGGTTTTGTAGCTCATAGTTAGAGGCCGAATTGGCCTTGGGTTAAAACATAAAAGTTGTAGGGAATGATATTTTAGAGGTTCCTACAAAATTTAAGCTCAATCGGAGCAGCTTACCTTGAGAAAAGACGGAATTACCCTTGCTGCCCTGGTTCTACCCGAATTTGAGAATTGCTTCTGTAATGGGTTATTTTGGTTGGGAATGCTTCGGAATTGGTTGTTTAGATCTTCTGATGAATCGTAACCCTATTTCTTAGCTTTCGGATGGCTTTGGAATTACTGGATTTGGACTTACGTAGCCTGATTTATGATGTTTGCACCAGAATGCAATTTGTGAACCTGTTTTTCCGGTTCTAGTGTAGTATATTGCATTTTTGACCTGGTTACACTTGAAACTGGGCTGAGTGACCTTCTTCAATATTGTAGCCTTATCTCTTAGCTTCAAAACAGTGTATCTTGTACCTCCATCCGATAATCGTAGTGTCATTGGTGCCAAAACCGCAAAATGATGTCAAAAACTGTTTTTCTGGTTTTGAGCTTAACTTTCATTTCCGGACTTTTCCCTAGTTTGAATTGTACTTGTACTACTTGGAGCTTACTGAACGGCTATTGAATGAACTTATTTGTGTGACTTTGGGACTGGCCGAGGAAATAATGAAGCCATGATGGCTGGAAAAGTTAGCAAATTTAGTGGAAGTGGTGTCCGAGCTTTGAAAGGACTTGATTGCATTGAGTTTGTGATCTAAGACTTGGATTTGAGCAAGGCAATGATATATGATGGATGGTTTCTGAGCCATGGAGGTGAGTGACCCTAAACTGTTTCCAAAGTTACTTTTGAACTGTTTTCTTGCATTATTTACTCGATTGCATATCATGCGTGCTTGTATGTGAGTGTTCCTTGTTTGTTGTATTTTATTGACTTCATGACTTGTATTATTGTTTGATAACGTGTTAAGTGCTTTCAATGATTTCCAAAACGAGTTTTCTAGGCGAGTGTGTACTTTATCGCACTCGACCTCGATAAATGTGAAATTTTCAAAGATGGAACGATTGAAATGTTACTTGTGCATGAATGTAAGCCTTTTGGCTGAACTGGCCACTGCCCCATGTTACCGATCGACTCGAGCCAGAAGCGGACTCGGTCGGGCGATATGGTGACCTGGGTGAACGTTTGGTATACTCGAGTATTACCTTGTAGGTTGGTGGAGCCTGGCCGATGTCCAGGAAAGGTTGAATGAACGAACGAACGAACGAACGAGGGTTTTATTGATAAATGAAAAATGCATTTTAAAATGAATGAAGGAAAGGGGAATGACAGGAGAACGAACGAATGAACGAACGAACGTATCCTTTTCATGTATGGTTTCTTGTAAATGTTGTAATTGTTTCTTGACTTATCGTTTGATATATGACATCTTTGAAATGAACTATTGTCAAACCGATTTGATTACTGATTTTACTGGTTACTCGCTGAGCTTCTAGCTCACCCCAAAATGATTTTATTCCCCTCCACAGGGCTCAAGGCGAAGGAAGGACTTGTAGTACTTATTCACGTGACTGGATGGCTTATTTGGAATTGTTTCCGCTTCGCTTATGACATGTAATTATTGGAGAATTTGATGTAATATTTGAGATGTACATTGTATTTGTTTGAGGACTGTAGTGAACGACTGAGTCCCGGCGAGAGCTGGGCAGGCGACCCGCCGAACCTTGGGGTACGCCCTAGGGGGAGGTGGGGCCGTCACAGTTGGTATCAGAGCTTAGGCTTCAGATCTCTGTAGTGTATCCTAGGCTTGAAGTTTAGGATGCCGGACTGTGGCTTTGATTTGACTCTTAGTGTTTGCTTGGAATGCTTGAGTGATTCTTGCGGAATTTCTTGACTTGATTGGTACAAGATGGAATGTCGAGGACGACATTCTTTTAAGGAGGGGAGTTTGTGACGCTCCAAAAGAATGAGTGCGAGAACCCGAAAATTTTCTAAGTTTCTAGGGTTTATTGTATTGTTCGCCCGCCTCTTCGACATTTTCTTTATTAGAAAATTCCCCAGATAATTTTATTGAGTAAATATAGTTTTTAGATGATTTTTCTAGTATCAGTTAGTTTTTGAGAAATTAAGAACATATATCGGACGTGGGACCCACTAGTGCGGAAAGTTCGGTAAAATTCGGCCAGTTAGGTTAAGTTTTGGATACCGGATTTATTTTACCAGGTGCTAAGAGATAATTAGAGGTTGTTATATGGATGAGAGTGGAGAGACAAAAAGATAAGTTTTAAACCTAAAGGTGACAAGTGTCACCATCCAATTCACTCTTGACTTTGACCATTTAACTTTACCTTTACCTTTACCAAATAAATACCACAAATTGGCCAAAACATCCTCTTATTTTCTCCACTCTTGGCCGAATTTCTTGGAGAGCAAAAGAAAGAAAAGCTTCCAATTTTTGCCTTCATTTCTTGCTCAGTCTTGGGATTCAACCGTTAAAATTCCAAATTCCTCCATAAAAGTCACTTGCTTAGGAAGATTGAAGGTAGTGGTGGAGTGATTAGAGAAGGCAAAGGACTAAACCATCACCTTTCTTGATATTTCAAGGTATCATGTCTAGCAATCCTTTCTTTGTTCTTGATGATGTTAAATTAGTGACTTGTGGTGGCTAAAGAGATGTTTTAGTGGAAGATTTCACGATTTTGGTTGAGATTAATGACTTTTTCTATTTACTCATGATTTTTCTGTTTTAATATGATTCATACGGTGTGGTTATGTATGATGATTGCAAATGATATAGAATGAAGCTAGAAGGTGTATTTGGTGGTTAATTGCAAGAAATTTCTGTTTAGGAAGGAAAATTGGAAAACTATGGTTTATGTTCCTACATTCTGCCCGATTTTGTAGCTCATAGTTAGAGGCCGAATTGGCCTTGGGTTAAAACATGAAAGTTGTATGGAATGATATTTTAGAGGTTTCTTCAAAATTTCAGGTCAATCGGAGCCGCGTACCTTGAGAAAAGATGGAATTACCCTTGCTGCCCTGGTTCTACCCGAATTTGAGAATTGCTTCGGTAATGGGTTATTTGGGTTGGGAATGCTTCGGAATTGGTTGTTGAGGTCTTCTGATGAATTTTAACCCTGTTTCTTAGCTTTCGTATGGCTTTAGAATTACTGGATTTGGACTTACGTAGCCTGATTTATGATGTTTCCACCAGAATGCAATTTGTGAACCTGTTTTTCCGGTTCTGGTGTAGTATGTTGCATTTTTGACCTGGTTACACTCGAAACTGGGCTGACTGACCTTCTTCAATATTGTAGCCTTATCTCTTAGTTTCGAAACGGTGTATCTTGCACCTCCATCCGATAATCGTAGTGTCATTGGTGCCAAAACCGCAAAATGATGTCAAAAACTATTTTTCTGGTTTTGAGCTTAACTTTCATTTCCGGACTTTTCCCTAACTTGAATTGTACTTGTACTACTTGGAGCTTACTGAACGGCTATTGAATGAACTTATTTGTGTGACTTTGGGACTGGCCGAGGAAATAATGAAGCCATGATGGCTGGAAAAGTTAGCAAATTTAGTGGAAGTGTTGTCCGAGCTTTGAAAGGACTTGATTGCATTGAGTTTGTGATCTAAGACTTGGATTTGAGCAAGGCAATGATATATGATGGATGGTTTCTGAGCCATGGAGGTGAGTGACCCTAAACTGTTTCCAAAGTTACTTTTGAACTGTTTTCTTGCATTATTTACTCGATTGCATATCATGCGTGCTTGTATGTGAGTGTTTCTTGTTTGTTGTATTTTCTTGACTTCATGACTTGTATTATTGTTTGATAACGTGTTAAGTGCTTTCAATGATTTCCAAAACGAGTTTTCTAGGCGAGTGTGTACTTTATCGCACTCGACCTCGATAAATGTGAAATTTTCAAAGATGGAACGATTGAAATGTTACTTGTGCATGAATGTATGCCTTTTGGCTGAACTGGCCACTGCCCCTTGTTACCGATCGACTCGAGCCAGAAGCGGACTCGGTCGGGCGATATGGTGACCTGGGTGAACGTTTGGTATACTCGAGTATTACCTTGTAGGTTGGTGGAGATTGGTGGAGCCTGGCCGATGTCCAGGAAAGGTTGAATGAACTAACGAACGAACGAACGAGGGTTTTATTGATAAATGAAAAATGCATTTTCAAATGAATGAAGGAAAGGGGAATGACAGGAGAACGAACGAATGAATGAACGAACGTATCCTTTTCATGTATGGTTTCTTGTAAATGTTGTAATTGTTTCTTGACTTATCGTTTGATATATGACATCTTTGAAATGAACTATTGTGAAACCGATTTGATTACTGATTTTACTGTTTACTCGCTGAGCTTCTAGCTCACCCCAAAAGGATTTTATTCCCCTCCACAGGGCTCAAGGCGAAGGAAGGACTTGTAGTACTTATTCACGTGACTGGATGGTTTATTTGGAATTGTTTCCGCTTCGCTTATGACATGTAATTATTGGAGAATTTGATGTAATATTTGAGATGTACATTGTATTTGTTTGAGGACTGTAGTGAACGACTGAGTCCCGGCGAGAGCTGGGCAGGCGACCCGCCGAACCTTGGGGTACGCCCTAGGGGGAGGTGGGGCCGTCACAGTTGGTATCAGAGCTTAGGCTTCAGATCTCTGTAGTGTATCCTAGGCTTGAAGTTTAGGATGCCGGACTGTGGGTTTGATTTGACTCTTAGTGTTTGCTTGGAATGCTTGAGTGATTCTTGCGGAATTTCTTGACTTGATTGGTACAAGATGGAATGTCGAGGACGACATTCTTTTAAGGAGGGGAGTTTGTGACGCTCCAAAAGAATGAGTGCGAGAACCCGGAAATTTTCTAAGTTTCTAGGGTTTATTGTATTGTTCGCCCGCCTTTTCGACATTTTCTTTATTAGAAAATTCCCCAGATAATTTTATTGAGTAAATATAGTTTTTAGATGATTTTTCTAGTATCAGTTAGTTTTTGAGAAATTAAGAACATATATCGGACGTGGGACCCACTAGTGCGGAAAGTTCGATAAAATTCGACCAGTTAGGTTAAGTTTTGGATACCGGATTTATTTTACCAGGTGCTAAGAGATAATTAGAGGTTGTTATATGGATGAGAGTGGAGAGACAAAAAGATAAGTTTTAAACCTAAAGGTGACAAGTGTCACCATCCAATTCACTCTTGACTTTGACCATTTAACTTTACCTTTACCTTTACCAAATAAATACCACAAATTGGCCAAAACATCCTCTTATTTTCTCCACTCTTGGCCGAATTTCTTGGAGAGCAAAAGAAAGAAAAGCTTCCAATTTTTGCCTTCATTTCTTGCTCAATCTTGGGATTCAACCGTTAAAATTCCAAATTCCTCCATAAAAGTCACTTGCTTAGGAAGATTGAAGGTAGTGGTGGAGTGATTAGAGAAGGCAAAGAACTAAACCATCACCTTTCTTGATATTTCAAGGTATCATGTCTAGCAATCCTTTCTTTGTTCTTGATGATGTTAAATTAGTGACTTGTGGTGGCTAAAGAGATGTTTTAGTGGAAGATTTCACGATTTTGGTTGAGATTAATGACTTTTTCTATTTACTCATGATTTTTCTGTTTTAATATGATTCATACGGTGTGGTTATGTATGATGATTGCAAATGATATAGAATGAAGCTAGAAGGTGTTTTTGGTGGTTAATTGCAAGAAATTTCTGTTTAGGAAGGAAAATTGGAAAACTATGGTTTATGTTCCTACATTCTGCCCGGTTTTGTAGCTCATAGTTAGAGGCCGAATTGGCCTTGGATTAAAACATGAAAGTTGTAGGGAATGATATTTTAGAGGTGCCTACAAAATTTAAGGTCAATCGGAGCAGCTTACTTTGAGAAAAGATGGAATTACCCTTGCTGCCCTGGTTCTACCCGAATTTGAGAATTGCTTCAGTAATGGGTTATTTTGGTTGGGAATGCTTCGGAATTGGTTATTGAGATCTTCTGATGAATTGTAGCCCTATTTCTTAGCTTTCGGATGGCTTTGGAATTACTGGATTTGGACTTACGTAGCCTGATTTATGATGTTTGCACCAGAATGCAATTTGTGAACCTGTTTTTGCGGTTCTGGTGTAGTATATTGCAGTTTTGTCCTGGTTACACTCGAAACTGGGCTGAGTGACCTTCTTCAAAATTGTAGCCTTATCTCTTAGCTTCGAAACGGTGTATCTTGTACCTCCATCCGATAATCGTAGTATCATTGGTGCCGAAACACAAAATGATGTCAAAAACAGTTTTTCTGGTTTTGAGCTTAACTTTCATTTCCGGACTTTTCCCTATTTGAATTGTACTTGTACTACTTGGAGCTTACTGAACGGCTATTGAATGAACTTATTTGTGTGACTTTGGGACTGGCCGAGGAAATAATGAAGCCATGATGGCTGTAAAAGTTAGCAAATTTAGTGGAAGTGCTGTCCGAGCTTTGAAAGGACTTGATTGCATTGAGTTTATGATCTAAGACTTGGATTTGAGCAAGGCAATGATATATGATGGATGGTTTCTGATCCATGGAGGTGAGTGACCCTAAACTGTTTCCAAAGTTACTTTTGAACTATTTTCTTGCATTATTTACTTGATTGCATATCATGCGTGCTTGTATGTGAGTGTCCCTTGTTTGTTGTATTTTCTTGACTTCATGACTTGTATTATTGTTTGATAACGTGTTAAGTGCTTTCAATGATTTCCAAAACGAGTTTTCTAGGCGAGTGTGTACTTTATCGCACTCGACCTCGATAAATGTGAAATTTTCAAAGATGGAACGATTGAAATGTTACTTGTGCATGAATGTAAGCCTTTTGGCTGAACTGGCCACTGCCCCTTGTTACCGATCGACTCGAGCCAGAAGCGAACTCGGTCGGGCGATATGGTGACCTGGGTGAACGTTTGGTATACTCGAGTATTACCTTGTAGGTTGCTGGAGGTTGGTGGAGCCTGGCCGATGTCCAGGAAAGGTTGAATGAACGAACGAACGAACGAACGAGGGTTTTATTGATAAATGAAAAATGCATTTTCAAATGAATGAAGGAAAGGGAAATGACAGGAGAACGAACGAATGAACGAATGAACGAACGAACGTATCCTTTTCATGTATGGTTTCTTGTAAATGTTGTAATTGTTTCTTGACTTATCGTTTGATATATGACATCTTTGAAATGAACTATTGTGAAACCGATTTGATTACTGATTTTACTGCTTACTCGCTGAGCTTCTAGCTCACCCCAAAACGATTTTATTCCCCTCCACAGGGCTCAAGGAGAAGGAATGACTTGTAGTACTTATTCACGTGACTGGATGGCTTATTTGGATTTGTTTCCGCTTCGCTTATGACATGTAATTATTGGAGAATTTGATGTAATATTTGAGATGTACATTGTATTTGTTTGAGGACTGTAGTGAACGACTGAGTCCCGGCGAGAGTTGGGCAGGCGACCCGCCGAACCTTGGGGTACGCCCTAGGGGGAGGTGGGGCCGTCACAGTTGGTATCAGAGCTTAGGCTTCAGATCTCTGTAGTGTATCCTAGGCTTGAAGTTTAGGATGCCGGACTGTGGGTTTGATTTGACTCTTAGTGTTTGCTTGGAATGCTTGAGTGATTCTTGCGGAATTTCTTGACTTGATTGGTACAAGATGGAATGTCGAGGACGACATTCTTTTAAGGAGGGGAGTTTGTGACGCTCCAAAAGAATGAGTGCGAGAACCCGAAAATTTTCTAAGTTTCTAGGGTTTATTGTACTGTTCGCCCGCCTTTTCGACATTTTCTTTATTAGAAAATTCCCCAGATAATTTTATTGAGTAAATATAGTTTTTAGATGATTTTTCTAGTATCAGTTAGTTTTTGAGAAATTAAGAACATATATCGGACGTGGGACCCACTAGTGCGGAAAGTTCGGTAAAATTCGGCCAGTTAGGTTAAGTTTTAGATACCAGATTTATTTTACCAGGTGCTAAAAGATAAATAGAGGTTGTTATATGGATGAGAGTGGAGAGACAAAAAGATAAGTTTTAAACCTAAAGGTGACAAGTGTCACCATCCAATTCACTCTTGACTTTGACCATTTAACTTTACCTTTACCTTTACCAAATAAATACCACAAATTGGCCAAAACATCCTCTTATTTTCTCCACTCTTGGCCGAATTTCTTGGAGAGTAAAAGAAAGAAAAGCTTCCAATTTTTGCCTTCATTTCTTGCTCAATCTTGGGATTCAACCGTTAAAATTCTAAATTCCTCCATAAAAGTCACTTGCTTAGGAAGATTGAAGGTAGTGGAGGAGTGATTAGAGAAGGCAAAGGACTAAACCATCACCTTTCTTGATATTTCAAGGTATCATGTCTAGCAATCCTTTCTTTGTTCTTGATGATGTTAAATTAGTGACTTGTGGTGGCTAAAGAGATGTTTTAGTGGAAGATTTCACGATTTTGGTTGAGATTAATGACTTTTTCTATTTACTCATGATTTTTCTGTTTTAATATGATTCATACGGTGTGGTTATGTATGATGATTGCAAATGATATAGAATGAAGCTAGAAGGTGTATTTGGTGGTTAATTGCAAGAAATTTCTGTTTAGGAAGGAAAATTGGAAAACTATGGTTTATGTTCCTACATTCTGCCCGATTTTGTAGCTCATAGTTAGAGGCCGAATTGGCCTTGGGTTAAAACATGAAAGTTGTATGGAATGATATTTTAGAGGTTTCTTCAAAATTTCAGGTCAATCGGAGCCGCGTACCTTGAGAAAAGATGGAATTACCCTTGCTGCCCTGGTTCTACCCGAATTTGAGAATTGCTTCGGTAATGGGTTATTTGGGTTGGGAATGCTTCGGAATTGGTTGTTGAGGTCTTCTGATGAATTTTAACCCTGTTTCTTAGCTTTCGTATGGCTTTAGAATTACTGGATTTGGACTTACGTAGCCTGATTTATGATGTTTCCACCAGAATGCAATTTGTGAACCTGTTTTTCCGGTTCTGGTGTAGTATGTTGCATTTTTGACCTGGTTACACTCGAAACTGGGCTGACTGACCTTCTTCAATATTGTAGCCTTATCTCTTAGTTTCGAAACGGTGTATCTTGCACCTCCATCCGATAATCGTAGTGTCATTGGTGCCAAAACCGCAAAATGATGTCAAAAACTATTTTTCTGGTTTTGAGCTTAACTTTCATTTCCGGACTTTTCCCTAACTTGAATTGTACTTGTACTACTTGGAGCTTACTGAACGGCTATTGAATGAACTTATTTGTGTGACTTTGGGACTGGCCGAGGAAATAATGAAGCCATGATGGCTGGAAAAGTTAGCAAATTTAGTGGAAGTGTTGTCCGAGCTTTGAAAGGACTTGATTGCATTGAGTTTGTGATCTAAGACTTGGATTTGAGCAAGGCAATGATATATGATGGATGGTTTCTGAGCCATGGAGGTGAGTGACCCTAAACTGTTTCCAAAGTTACTTTTGAACTGTTTTCTTGCATTATTTACTCGATTGCATATCATGCGTGCTTGTATGTGAGTGTTTCTTGTTTGTTGTATTTTCTTGACTTCATGACTTGTATTATTGTTTGATAACGTGTTAAGTGCTTTCAATGATTTCCAAAACGAGTTTTCTAGGCGAGTGTGTACTTTATCGCACTCGACCTCGATAAATGTGAAATTTTCAAAGATGGAACGATTGAAATGTTACTTGTGCATGAATGTATGCCTTTTGGCTGAACTGGCCACTGCCCCTTGTTACCGATCGACTCGAGCCAGAAGCGGACTCGGTCGGGCGATATGGTGACCTGGGTGAACGTTTGGTATACTCGAGTATTACCTTGTAGGTTGGTGGAGATTGGTGGAGCCTGGCCGATGTCCAGGAAAGGTTGAATGAACTAACGAACGAACGAACGAGGGTTTTATTGATAAATGAAAAATGCATTTTCAAATGAATGAAGGAAAGGGGAATGACAGGAGAACGAACGAATGAATGAACGAACGTATCCTTTTCATGTATGGTTTCTTGTAAATGTTGTAATTGTTTCTTGACTTATCGTTTGATATATGACATCTTTGAAATGAACTATTGTGAAACCGATTTGATTACTGATTTTACTGCTTACTCGCTGAGCTTCTAGCTCACCCCAAAACGATTTTATTCCCCTCCACAGGGCTCAAGGAGAAGGAATGACTTGTAGTACTTATTCACGTGACTGGATGGCTTATTTGGATTTGTTTCCGCTTCGCTTATGACATGTAATTATTGGAGAATTTGATGTAATATTTGAGATGTACATTGTATTTGTTTGAGGACTGTAGTGAACGACTGAGTCCCGGCGAGAGTTGGGCAGGCGACCCGCCGAACCTTGGGGTACGCCCTAGGGGGAGGTGGGGCCGTCACAGTTGGTATCAGAGCTTAGGCTTCAGATCTCTGTAGTGTATCCTAGGCTTGAAGTTTAGGATGCCGGACTGTGGGTTTGATTTGACTCTTAGTGTTTGCTTGGAATGCTTGAGTGATTCTTGCGGAATTTCTTGACTTGATTGGTACAAGATGGAATGTCGAGGACGACATTCTTTTAAGGAGGGGAGTTTGTGACGCTCCAAAAGAATGAGTGCGAGAACCCGAAAATTTTCTAAGTTTCTAGGGTTTATTGTACTGTTCGCCCGCCTTTTCGACATTTTCTTTATTAGAAAATTCCCCAGATAATTTTATTGAGTAAATATAGTTTTTAGATGATTTTTCTAGTATCAGTTAGTTTTTGAGAAATTAAGAACATATATCGGACGTGGGACCCACTAGTGCGGAAAGTTCGGTAAAATTCGGCCAGTTAGGTTAAGTTTTAGATACCAGATTTATTTTACCAGGTGCTAAAAGATAAATAGAGGTTGTTATATGGATGAGAGTGGAGAGACAAAAAGATAAGTTTTAAACCTAAAGGTGACAAGTGTCACCATCCAATTCACTCTTGACTTTGACCATTTAACTTTACCTTTACCTTTACCAAATAAATACCACAAATTGGCCAAAACATCCTCTTATTTTCTCCACTCTTGGCCGAATTTCTTGGAGAGTAAAAGAAAGAAAAGCTTCCAATTTTTGCCTTCATTTCTTGCTCAATCTTGGGATTCAACCGTTAAAATTCTAAATTCCTCCATAAAAGTCACTTGCTTAGGAAGATTGAAGGTAGTGGAGGAGTGATTAGAGAAGGCAAAGGACTAAACCATCACCTTTCTTGATATTTCAAGGTATCATGTCTAGCAATCCTTTCTTTGTTCTTGATGATGTTAAATTAGTGACTTGTGGTGGCTAAAGAGATGTTTTAGTGGAAGATTTCACGATTTTGGTTGAGATTAATGACTTTTTCTATTTACTCATGATTTTTCTGTTTTAATATGATTCATACGGTGTGGTTATGTATGATGATTGCAAATGATATAGAATGAAGCTAGAAGGTGTATTTGGTGGTTAATTGCAAGAAATTTCTGTTTAGGAAGGAAAATTGGAAAACTATGGTTTATGTTCCTACATTCTGCCCGATTTTGTAGCTCATAGTTAGAGGCCGAATTGGCCTTGGGTTAAAACATGAAAGTTGTATGGAATGATATTTTAGAGGTTTCTTCAAAATTTCAGGTCAATCGGAGCCGCGTACCTTGAGAAAAGATGGAATTACCCTTGCTGCCCTGGTTCTACCCGAATTTGAGAATTGCTTCGGTAATGGGTTATTTGGGTTGGGAATGCTTCGGAATTGGTTGTTGAGGTCTTCTGATGAATTTTAACCCTGTTTCTTAGCTTTCGTATGGCTTTAGAATTACTGGATTTGGACTTACGTAGCCTGATTTATGATGTTTCCACCAGAATGCAATTTGTGAACCTGTTTTTCCGGTTCTGGTGTAGTATGTTGCATTTTTGACCTGGTTACACTCGAAACTGGGCTGACTGACCTTCTTCAATATTGTAGCCTTATCTCTTAGTTTCGAAACGGTGTATCTTGCACCTCCATCCGATAATCGTAGTGTCATTGGTGCCAAAACCGCAAAATGATGTCAAAAACTATTTTTCTGGTTTTGAGCTTAACTTTCATTTCCGGACTTTTCCCTAACTTGAATTGTACTTGTACTACTTGGAGCTTACTGAACGGCTATTGAATGAACTTATTTGTGTGACTTTGGGACTGGCCGAGGAAATAATGAAGCCATGATGGCTGGAAAAGTTAGCAAATTTAGTGGAAGTGTTGTCCGAGCTTTGAAAGGACTTGATTGCATTGAGTTTGTGATCTAAGACTTGGATTTGAGCAAGGCAATGATATATGATGGATGGTTTCTGAGCCATGGAGGTGAGTGACCCTAAACTGTTTCCAAAGTTACTTTTGAACTGTTTTCTTGCATTATTTACTCGATTGCATATCATGCGTGCTTGTATGTGAGTGTTTCTTGTTTGTTGTATTTTCTTGACTTCATGACTTGTATTATTGTTTGATAACGTGTTAAGTGCTTTCAATGATTTCCAAAACGAGTTTTCTAGGCGAGTGTGTACTTTATCGCACTCGACCTCGATAAATGTGAAATTTTCAAAGATGGAACGATTGAAATGTTACTTGTGCATGAATGTATGCCTTTTGGCTGAACTGGCCACTGCCCCTTGTTACCGATCGACTCGAGCCAGAAGCGGACTCGGTCGGGCGATATGGTGACCTGGGTGAACGTTTGGTATACTCGAGTATTACCTTGTAGGTTGGTGGAGATTGGTGGAGCCTGGCCGATGTCCAGGAAAGGTTGAATGAACTAACGAACGAACGAACGAGGGTTTTATTGATAAATGAAAAATGCATTTTCAAATGAATGAAGGAAAGGGGAATGACAGGAGAACGAACGAATGAATGAACGAACGTATCCTTTTCATGTATGGTTTCTTGTAAATGTTGTAATTGTTTCTTGACTTATCGTTTGATATATGACATCTTTGAAATGAACTATTGTGAAACCGATTTGATTACTGATTTTACTGTTTACTCGCTGAGCTTCTAGCTCACCCCAAAAGGATTTTATTCCCCTCCACAGGGCTCAAGGCGAAGGAAGGACTTGTAGTACTTATTCACGTGACTGGATGGTTTATTTGGAATTGTTTCCGCTTCGCTTATGACATGTAATTATTGGAGAATTTGATGTAATATTTGAGATGTACATTGTATTTGTTTGAGGACTGTAGTGAACGACTGAGTCCCGGCGAGAGCTGGGCAGGCGACCCGCCGAACCTTGGGGTACGCCCTAGGGGGAGGTGGGGCCGTCACAGTTGGTATCAGAGCTTAGGCTTCAGATCTCTGTAGTGTATCCTAGGCTTGAAGTTTAGGATGCCGGACTGTGGGTTTGATTTGACTCTTAGTGTTTGCTTGGAATGCTTGAGTGATTCTTGCGGAATTTCTTGACTTGATTGGTACAAGATGGAATGTCGAGGACGACATTCTTTTAAGGAGGGGAGTTTGTGACGCTCCAAAAGAATGAGTGCGAGAACCCGGAAATTTTCTAAGTTTCTAGGGTTTATTGTATTGTTCGCCCGCCTTTTCGACATTTTCTTTATTAGAAAATTCCCCAGATAATTTTATTGAGTAAATATAGTTTTTAGATGATTTTTCTAGTATCAGTTAGTTTTTGAGAAATTAAGAACATATATCGGACGTGGGACCCACTAGTGCGGAAAGTTCGATAAAATTCGACCAGTTAGGTTAAGTTTTGGATACCGGATTTATTTTACCAGGTGCTAAGAGATAATTAGAGGTTGTTATATGGATGAGAGTGGAGAGACAAAAAGATAAGTTTTAAACCTAAAGGTGACAAGTGTCACCATCCAATTCACTCTTGACTTTGACCATTTAACTTTACCTTTACCTTTACCAAATAAATACCACAAATTGGCCAAAACATCCTCTTATTTTCTCCACTCTTGGCCGAATTTCTTGGAGAGCAAAAGAAAGAAAAGCTTCCAATTTTTGCCTTCATTTCTTGCTCAATCTTGGGATTCAACCGTTAAAATTCCAAATTCCTCCATAAAAGTCACTTGCTTAGGAAGATTGAAGGTAGTGGTGGAGTGATTAGAGAAGGCAAAGGACTAAACCATCACCTTTCTTGATATTTCAAGGTATCATGTCTAGCAATCCTTTCTTTGTTCTTGATGATGTTAAATTAGTGACTTGTGGTGGCTAAAGAGATGTTTTAGTGGAAGATTTCACGATTTTGGTTGAGATTAATGACTTTTTCTATTTACTCATGATTTTTCTGTTTTAATATGATTCATACGGTGTGGTTATGTATGATGATTGCAAATGATATAGAATGAAGCTAGAAGGTGTTTTTGGTGGTTAATTGCAAGAAATTTCTGTTTAGGAAGGAAAATTGGAAAACTATGGTTTATGTTCCTACATTCTGCCCGGTTTTGTAGCTCATAGTTAGAGGCCGAATTGGCCTTGGATTAAAACATGAAAGTTGTAGGGAATGATATTTTAGAGGTGCCTACAAAATTTAAGGTCAATCGGAGCAGCTTACTTTGAGAAAAGATGGAATTACCCTTGCTGCCCTGGTTCTACCCGAATTTGAGAATTGCTTCAGTAATGGGTTATTTTGGTTGGGAATGCTTCGGAATTGGTTATTGAGATCTTCTGATGAATTGTAGCCCTATTTCTTAGCTTTCGGATGGCTTTGGAATTACTGGATTTGGACTTACGTAGCCTGATTTATGATGTTTGCACCAGAATGCAATTTGTGAACCTGTTTTTGCGGTTCTGGTGTAGTATATTGCAGTTTTGTCCTGGTTACACTCGAAACTGGGCTGAGTGACCTTCTTCAAAATTGTAGCCTTATCTCTTAGCTTCGAAACGGTGTATCTTGTACCTCCATCCGATAATCGTAGTATCATTGGTGCCGAAACACAAAATGATGTCAAAAACAGTTTTTCTGGTTTTGAGCTTAACTTTCATTTCCGGACTTTTCCCTATTTGAATTGTACTTGTACTACTTGGAGCTTACTGAACGGCTATTGAATGAACTTATTTGTGTGACTTTGGGACTGGCCGAGGAAATAATGAAGCCATGATGGCTGTAAAAGTTAGCAAATTTAGTGGAAGTGCTGTCCGAGCTTTGAAAGGACTTGATTGCATTGAGTTTATGATCTAAGACTTGGATTTGAGCAAGGCAATGATATATGATGGATGGTTTCTGATCCATGGAGGTGAGTGACCCTAAACTGTTTCCAAAGTTACTTTTGAACTATTTTCTTGCATTATTTACTTGATTGCATATCATGCGTGCTTGTATGTGAGTGTCCCTTGTTTGTTGTATTTTCTTGACTTCATGACTTGTATTATTGTTTGATAACGTGTTAAGTGCTTTCAATGATTTCCAAAACGAGTTTTCTAGGCGAGTGTGTACTTTATCGCACTCGACCTCGATAAATGTGAAATTTTCAAAGATGGAACGATTGAAATGTTACTTGTGCATGAATGTAAGCCTTTTGGCTGAACTGGCCACTGCCCCTTGTTACCGATCGACTCGAGCCAGAAGCGAACTCGGTCGGGCGATATGGTGACCTGGGTGAACGTTTGGTATACTCGAGTATTACCTTGTAGGTTGCTGGAGGTTGGTGGAGCCTGGCCGATGTCCAGGAAAGGTTGAATGAACGAACGAACGAACGAACGAGGGTTTTATTGATAAATGAAAAATGCATTTTCAAATGAATGAAGGAAAGGGGAATGACAGGAGAACGAACGAATGAACGAATGAACGAACGAACGTATCCTTTTCATGTATGGTTTCTTGTAAATGTTGTAATTGTTTCTTGACTTATCGTTTGATATATGACATCTTTGAAATGAACTATTGTGAAACCGATTTGATTACTGATTTTACTGCTTACTCGCTGAGCTTCTAGCTCACCCCAAAACGATTTTATTCCCCTCCACAGGGCTCAAGGAGAAGGAATGACTTGTAGTACTTATTCACGTGACTGGATGGCTTATTTGGATTTGTTTCCGCTTCGCTTATGACATGTAATTATTGGAGAATTTGATGTAATATTTGAGATGTACATTGTATTTGTTTGAGGACTGTAGTGAACGACTGAGTCCCGGCGAGAGTTGGGCAGGCGACCCGCCGAACCTTGGGGTACGCCCTAGGGGGAGGTGGGGCCGTCACAGTTGGTATCAGAGCTTAGGCTTCAGATCTCTGTAGTGTATCCTAGGCTTGAAGTTTAGGATGCCGGACTGTGGGTTTGATTTGACTCTTAGTGTTTGCTTGGAATGCTTGAGTGATTCTTGCGGAATTTCTTGACTTGATTGGTACAAGATGGAATGTCGAGGACGACATTCTTTTAAGGAGGGGAGTTTGTGACGCTCCAAAAGAATGAGTGCGAGAACCCGAAAATTTTCTAAGTTTCTAGGGTTTATTGTACTGTTCGCCCGCCTTTTCGACATTTTCTTTATTAGAAAATTCCCCAGATAATTTTATTGAGTAAATATAGTTTTTAGATGATTTTTCTAGTATCAGTTAGTTTTTGAGAAATTAAGAACATATATCGGACGTGGGACCCACTAGTGCGGAAAGTTCGGTAAAATTCGGCCAGTTAGGTTAAGTTTTAGATACCAGATTTATTTTACCAGGTGCTAAAAGATAAATAGAGGTTGTTATATGGATGAGAGTGGAGAGACAAAAAGATAAGTTTTAAACCTAAAGGTGACAAGTGTCACCATCCAATTCACTCTTGACTTTGACCATTTAACTTTACCTTTACCTTTACCAAATAAATACCACAAATTGGCCAAAACATCCTCTTATTTTCTCCACTCTTGGCCGAATTTCTTGGAGAGTAAAAGAAAGAAAAGCTTCCAATTTTTGCCTTCATTTCTTGCTCAATCTTGGGATTCAACCGTTAAAATTCTAAATTCCTCCATAAAAGTCACTTGCTTAGGAAGATTGAAGGTAGTGGAGGAGTGATTAGAGAAGACAAAGGACTAAACCATCACCTTTCTTGATATTTCAAGGTATCATGTCTAGCAATCCTTTCTTTGTTCTTGATGATGTTAAATTAGTGACTTGTGGTGGCTAAAGAGATGTTTTAGTGGAAGATTTCATGATTTTGGTTGAGATTGATGACTTTTTCTATTTACTCATGATTTTTCTGTTTTAATATGATTCATATGGTGTGGCTATGTATGATGATTGGAAATGATATAGAATGAAGCTAGAAGGTGTATTTGGTGGTTAATTGCAAGAAATTTCTGTTTTGGAAGGAAAATTGGAAAACTAGGGTTTATGTTCCTACATTCTGCCCGGTTTTGTAGCTCACAGTTAGAGGCTGAATTGGCCTTGGGTTAAAACATGAAAGTTGTAGGGAATGATATTTTAGAGGTGCCTGCAAAATTTAAGCTCAATCGGAGTAGCTTACCTTGAGAAAAAACGGAATTACCTTTGCTGCCCTGGTTCTACCCGAATTTGAGAATTGCTTCTGTAATGGGTTATGTTGGTTGGGAATGCTTCGGAATTGGTTGTTGAGATCTTCTGATGAATTGTAGCCCTATTTCTTAGCTTTCGGATGGCTTTGGAATTACTGGATTTGGACTTACGTAGCCTGATTTATGATGTTTGCACCAGAATGCAATTTGTGAACCTGTTTTTGCGGTTCTGGTGTAGTATATTGCATTTTTGACCTGATTACACTGGGAACTGGGCTGAGTGACCTTCTTCAATATTGTAGCCTTATCTCTTAGATTCGAAACGGTGTATCTTTCACCTCCATCCGATAATCGTAGTGTCATTGGTGCCAAAACCGCAAAATGATGTCAAAAACTGTTTTTCTGGTTTTGAGCTTAACTTTCATTTCCGGACTTTTCCCTAGTTTGAATTGTACTTGTACTACTTGGAGCTTACTGAACGGCTATTGAATGAACTTATTTGTGTGACTTTGGGACTGGCCGAGGAAATAATGAAGCCATGATGGCTGGAAAAGTTAGCAAATTTAGTGGAAGTGCTGTCCGAGCTTTGAAAGGACTTGATTGCATTGAGTTTGTGATCTAAGACTTGGATTTGAGAAAGGCAATGATATATGATGGATGGTTTCTGAGCCATGGAGGTGAGTGACCCTAAACTGTTTCCAAAGTTACTTTTGAACTGTTTTCTTGCATTATTTACTCGATTGCATATCATGCGTGCTTGTATGTGAGTGTTCCTTGTTTGTTGTATTTTCTTGACTTCATGACTTGTATTATTGTTTGATAACGTGTTAAGTGCTTTCAATGATTTCCAAAACGAGTTTTCTAGGCGAGTGTGTACTTTATCGCACTCGACCTCGATAAATGTGAAATTTTCAAAGATGGAACGATTGAAATTTTACTTGTGCATGAATGTAAGCCTTTTGGGTGAACTGGCCACTGCCCCTTGTTACCGATCGACTCGAGCCAGAAGCGGACTCGGTCGGGCGATATGGTGACCTGGGTGAACGTTTGGTATACTCGAGTATTACCTTGTAGGTTGGTGGAGATTGGTGGAGCCTGGCCGATGTCCAGGAAAGGTTGAATGAACTAACGAACGAACGAACGAGGGTTTTATTGATAAATGAAAAATGCATTTTCAAATGAATGAAGGAAAGGGGAATGACAGGAGAACGAACGAAAGAACGAACGAACGTATCCTTTTCATGTATGGTTTCTTGTAAATGTTGTAATTGTTTCTTGACTTATCGTTTGATATATGACATCTTTGAAATGAACTATTGTGAAACCGATTTGATTACTGATTTTACTGGTTACTCGCTGAGCTTCTAGCTCACCCCAAAACGATTTTATTCCCCTCCACAGGGCTCAAGGCGAAGGAAGGACTTGTAGTACTTATTCACGTGACTGGATGGCTTATTTGGAATTGTTTCCGCTTCGCTTATGACATGTAATTATTGGAGAATTTGATGTAATATTTGAGATGTACATTGTATTTGTTTGAGGACTGTAGTGAAAGACTGAGTCCCGGCGAGAGCTGGGCAGGCGACCCGCCGAACCTTGGGGTACGCCCTAGGGGGATGTGGGGCCGTCACAGTTGGTATCAGAGCTTAGGCTTCAGATCTCTGTAGTGTATCCTAGGCTTGAAGTTTAGGATGCCGGACTGTGGGTTTGATTTGACTCTTAGTGTTTGCTTGGAATGCTTGAGTGATTCTTGCGGAATTTCTTGACTTGATTGGTACAAGATGGAATGTCGAGGACGACATTCTTTTAAGGAGGGGAGTTTGTGACGCTCCAAAAGAATGAGTGCGAGAACCCGGAAATTTTCTAAGTTTCTAGGGTTTATTGTATTGTTCGCCGGCCTTTTCGACATTTTCTTTATTAGAAAATTTTCCAGATAATTTTATTGAGTAAATATAGTTTTTAGATGATTTTTCTAGTATCAGTTAGTTTTTGAGAAATTAAGAACATATATCGGACGTGGGACCTACTAGTGCGGAAAGTTCGGTAAAATTCGGCCAGTTAGGTTAAGTTTTGGATACCGGATTTATTTTACCAGGTGCTAAGAGATCATTAGAGGTTGTTATATGGATGAGAGTGGAGATACAAAAAGATAAGTTTTAAATCTAAAGGTGACAAGTGTCACCATCCAATTCACTCTTGACTTTGACCATTTAACTTTACCTTTACCTTTACCAAATAAATACCACAAATTGGCCAAAACATCCTCTTATTTTCTCCACTCTTGGCCGAATTTCTTGGAGAGCAAAAGAAAGAAAAGCTTCCAATTTTTCCCTTCATTTCTTGCTCAATCTTGGGATTCAACCGTTAAAATTCCAAATTCCTCCATAAAAGTCACTTGCTTAGGAAGATTGAAGGTAGTGGTGGAGTGATTAGAGAAGGCAAAGGACTAAACCATCACCTTTCTTGATATTTCAAGGTATCATGTCTAGCAATCCTTTCTTTGTTCTTGATGATGTTAAATTAGTGACTTGTGGTGGCTAAAGAGATGTTTTAGTGGAAGATTTCACGATTTTGGTTGAGATTGATGACTTTTTCTATTTACTCATGATTTTTCTGTTTTAATATGATTCATACGGTGTGGCTATGTATGATGATTGCAAATGATATAGAATGAAGCTAGAAGGTGTATTTGGTGGTTAATTGGAAGAAATTTCTGTTTTGGAAGGAAAATTGGAAAACTATGGTTTATGTTCCTACATTCTGCCCGGTTTTGTACCTCATATTTAGAGGCCGAATTGGCCTTGGATTAAAACATGAAAGTTGTAGGGAATGATATTTTAGAGGTGCCTACAAAATTTAAGGTCAATCGGAGCAGCTTACTTTGAGAAAAGATGGAATTACCCTTGCTGCCCTGGTTCTACCCGAATTTGAGAATTGCTTCAGTAATGGGTTATTTTGGTTGGGAATGCTTCGGAATTGGTTATTAAGATCTTCTGATAAATTGTAGCCCTATTTCTTAGCTTTCGGATGGCTTTGGAATTACTGGATTTGGACTTACGTAGCCTGATTTATGATGTTTGTACCAGAATGCAATTTGTGAACCTGTTTTTGCGGTTCTGGTGTAGTATATTGCATTTTTGACCTGGTTACATTTGAAACTGGGCTGAGTGACCTTCTTTAAAATTGTAGCCTTATCTCTTAGCTTCGAAACGGTGTATCGTGTACCTCCATCCGATAATTTTAGTGTCATTGGTGCCAAAACCGCAAAATGATGTCAAAAACTCTTTTTCTGGTTTTGAGCTTAAGTTTCATTTCCGGACTTTTCCCTAGCTTGAATTGTACTTGTACTACTTGGAGCTTACTGAACGGCTATTGAATGAATTTATTTGTGTGACTTTGGGACTGGCCGAGGAAATAATGAAGCCATGATGGCTGGAAAAGTTAGCAAATTTAGTGGAAGTGCTGTCCGAGCTTTGAAAGGACTTGATTGCATTGAGTTTATGATCTAAGACTTGGATTTGAGCAAGGCAATGATATATGATGGATGGTTTCTGAGCCATGGAGGTGAGTGACCCTAAACTGTTTCCAAAGTTACTTTTGAACTATTTTCTTGCATTATTTACTCGATTGCATATCATGCGTGCTTGTATGTGAGTGTTTCTTGTTTGTTGTATTTTCTTGACTTCATGACTTGTATTATTGTTTGATAACGTGTTAAGTGCTTTCAATGATTTCCAAAACGAGTTTTCTAGGCGAGTGTGTACTTTATCGCACTCGACCTCGATAAATGTGAAATTTTCAAAGATGGAACGATTGAAATGTTACTTGTGCATGAATGTAAGCCTTTTGGCTGAACAGGCCACTGCCCCTTGTTACCGATCGACTCGAGCCAGAAGCGGACTCGGTCGGGCGATATGGTGACCTGGGTGAACGTTTGGTATACTCGAGTATTACCTTGTAGGTTGGTGAAGGTTGGTGGAGCCTGGCCGATGTCCAGGAAAGGTTGAATGAACGAACGAACGAACGAACGAGGGTTTTATTGATAAATGAAAAATGCATTTTCAAATGAATGAAGGAAAGGGGAATGACAGGAGAACGAACGAATGAACGAATGAACGAACGAACGTATCCTTTTCATGTATGGTTTCTTGTAAATGTTGTAATTGTTTCTTGACTTATCGTTTGATATATGACATCTTTGAAATGAACTATTGTGAAACCGATTTGATTACTGATTTTACTGGTTACTCGCTGAGCTTCTAGCTCACCCCAAAACGATTTTATTCCCCTCCACAGGGCTCAAGGCGAAGGAAGGACTTGTAGTACTTATTCACGTGACTGGATGGCTTATTTGGAATTGTTTCCGCTTCGCTTATGACATGTAATTATTGGAGAATTTGATGTAATATTTGAGATGTACATTGTATTTGTTTGAGAACTGTAGTGAACGACTGAGTCCCGACGAGAGCTGGGCAGGCGACCCGCCGAACCTTGGGGTACGCCCTAGGGGGAGGTGGGGCCGTCACAGTTGGTATCAGAGCTTAGGCTTCAGATCTCTGTAGTGTATCCTAGGCTTGAAGTTTAGGATGCCGGACTGTGGGTTTGATTTGACTCTTAGTGTTTGCTTGGAATTCTTGAGTGATTCTTGCGGAATTTCTTGACTTGATTGGTACAAGATGGAATGTCGAGGACGACATTCTTTTAAGGAGGGGAGTTTGTGACGCTCCAAAAGAATGAGTGCGAGAACCCGAAAATTTTCAAAGTTTCTAGGGTTTATTGTATTGTTCGCCCGCCTTTTCTTTATTAGAAAATTCCCCAGATAATTTTATTGAGTAAATATAGTTTTTAGATGATTTTTCTAGTATCAGTTAGTTTTTGAGAAATTAAGAACATATATCGGACGTGGGACCCACTAGTGCGGAAAGTTCGGTAAAATTCGGCCAGTTAGGTTAAGTTTTGGATACCGGATTTATTTTACCAGGTGCTAAGAGATAATTAGAGGTTGTTATATGGATGAGAGTGGAGAGACAAAAAGATAAGTTTTAAACCTAAAGGTGACAAGTGTCACCATCCAATTCACTCTTGATTTTGACCATTTAACTTTACCTTTACCTTTACCAAATAAATACCACAAATTGGCCAAAACATCCTCTTATTTTCTCCACTCTTGGACGAATTTCTTGGAGAGAAAAAGAAAGAAAAGCTTCCAATTTTTGCCTTCATTTCTTGCTCAATCTTGGGATTCAACCGTTAAAATTCCAAATTCCTCCATAAAAGTCACTTGCTTAGGAAGATTGAAGGTAGTGGTGGAGTGATTAGAGAAGGCAAAGGACTAAACCATCACCTTTCTTGATATTTCAAGGTATCATGTCTAGCAATACTTTCTTTGTTCTTGATGATGTTAAATTAGTGACTTGTGGTGGCTAAAGAGATGTTTTAGTGGAAGATTTCATGAATTTGGTTGAGATTGATGACTTTTTCTATTTACTCATGATTTTTCTATTTTAATATGATTCATATGGTGTGGCTATGTATGATGATTGCAAATGATATAGAATGAAGCTAGAAGGTGTATTTGGTGGTTAATTGCAAGAAATTTCTGTTTTGGAAGGAAAATTGGAAAACTAGGGTTTATGTTCCTACATTCTGCCCGGCTTGGTAGCTCATAGTTAGAGGCCGAATTAGCCTTGGGTTAAAACAAGAAAGTTGTAGGGAATGATATTTTAGAGGTGCCTACAAAATTTAAGGTCAATCGGAGCAGCTTAATTTGAGAAAAGATGGAATTACCCTTGCTGCCCTGGTTCTACCCGAATTTGATAATTGCTTCAGTAATGGGTTTTTTTGGTTGGGAATGCTTCGGAATTGGTTATTGAGATCTTCTGATGAATTGTATCTCTATTTCTTAGCTTTCGGATGGCTTTGGAATTACTGGATTTAGACTTACGTAGCATGATTTATGATGTTTGCACCAGAATGCAATTTGTGAACCGATTTTTGCGGTTCTGGTGTAGTATATTGCATTTTTGACCTGGTTACACTTGAAACTGGGCTGAGTGACCTTTTTCAAAATTGTAGCTTTATCTCTTAGCTTCGAAACGGTGTATCTTGTACCTCCATCCGATAATCGTAGTGTCATTGGTGCCAAAACCGCAAAATGATGTCAAAAACTGTTTTTCTGGTTTTGAGCTTAACTTTCATTTCCGGACTTTTCCCTAGCTTGAATTGTACTTGTACTACTTGGAGCTTACTGAACGGCTATTGAATGAATTTATTTGTGTGACTTTGGGACTGGCCGAGGAAATAATGAAGCCATGATGGCTGGAAAAGTTAGCAAATTTAGTGGAAGTGCTGTCCGACCTTTGAAAGGACTAGATTTCATTGAGTTTGTGATCTAAGACTTGGATTTGAGCAAGGCAATGATATATGATGGATGGTTTCTGAGCCATGGGACCCTAAACTGTTTCCAAAGTTACTTTTGAACTGTTTTCTTGCATTATTTACTCGATTGCATATCATGCGTGCTTGTATGTGAGTGTTCCTTGTTTGTTGTATTTTCTTGACTTCATGACTTGTATTATTGTTTGATAACGTGTTAAGTGCTTTCAATGATTTCCAAAACGAGTTTTCTAGGTGAGTGTGTACTTTATCGCACTCGACCTCGATAAATGTGAAATTTTCAAAGATGGAACGATTGAAATGTTACTTGTGCATGAATGTAAGCCTTTTGGCTGAACAGGCCACTGCCCCTTGTTACCGATCGACTCGAGCCAGAAGCGGACTCGGTCGGGCGATATGGTGACCTGGGTGAACGTTTGGTATACTCGAGTATTACCTTGTACGTTGGTGGAGGTTGGTGGAGCCTGGCCGATGTCCAGGAAAGGTTGAATGAACGAACGAACGAACGAACGAGGGTTTTATTGATAAATGAAAAACGCATTTTCAAATGAATGAAGGAAAGGGGAATGACAGGAGAACGAACAAATGAACGAATGAACGAACGAACGTATCCTTTTCATGTATGGTTTCTTGTAAATGTTGTAATTGTTTCTTGACTTATCGTTTGATATATGACATCTTTGAAATGAACTATTGTGAAACCGATTTGATTACTGATTTTACTGGTTACTCGCTGAGCTTCTAGCTCACCCCAAAACGATTTTATTCCCCTCCACAGGGCTCAAGGCGAAGGAAGGACTTGTAGTACTTATTCACGTGACTGGATGGCTTATTTGGAATTGTTTCCGCTTCGCTTATGACATGTAATTATTGGAGAATTTGATGTAATATTTGAGATGTACATTGTATTTGTTTGAGGACTGTAGTGAACGACTGAGTCCCGGTGAGAGCTGGGCAGGCGACCCGCCGAACCTTGGGGTACGCCCTAGGGGGAGGTGGGGCCGTCACAGTTGGTATCAGAGCTTAGGCTTCAGATCTCTGTAGTGTATCCTAGGCTTGAAGTTTAGGATGCCGGACTGTGGGTTTGATTTGACTCTTAGTGTTTGCTTGGAATGCTTGAGTGATTCTTGCGGAATTTCTTGACTTGATTGGTACAAGATGGAATGTCGAGGATGACATTCTTTTAAGGAGGGGAGTTTGTGACGCTCCAAAAGAATGAGTGCGAGAACCCGAAAATTTTCAAAGTTTCTAGGGTTTATTGTATTGTTCGCCCGCCTTTTCTTTATTAGAAAATTCCCCAGATAATTTTATTGAGTAAATATAGTTTTTAGATGATTTTTCTAGTATCAGTTAGTTTTTGAGAAATTAAGAACATATATCGGACGTGGGACCCACTAGTGCGGAAAGTTCGGTAAAATTCGGCCAGTTAGGTTAAGTTTTGGATACCGGATTTATTTTACCAGGTGCTAAGAGATAATTAGAGGTTGTTAAATGGATGAGAGTGGAGAGACAAAAAGATAAGTTTTAAACCTAAAGGTGACAAGTGTCACCATCCAATTCACTCTTGACTTTGACCATTTAACTTTACCTTTACCTTTACCAAATAAATACCACAAATTGGCCAAAACATCCTCTTATTTTCTCCACTCTTGGCCGAATTTCTTGGAGAGCAAAAGAAAGAAAAGCTTCCAATTTTTGCCTTCATTTCTTGCTCAATCTTGGGATTCAACCGTTAAAATTCCAAATTCCTCCATAAAAGTCACTTGCTTAGGAAGATTGAAGGTAGTGGTGGAGTGATTAGAGAAGGCAAAGGACTAAACCATCACCTTTCTTGATATTTCAAGGTATCATGTCTTGCAATCCTTTCTTTGTTCTTGATGATGTTAAATTAGTGACTTGTGGTGGCTTAAGATGTGACGCCCCGTATGACGGAGGGTTTCATTTTATATATATATCGTTGTTGGACGAGCGGAGGAGCGCAATGTTTGAACTTGGAAAAAGAAAAGAATAGTTTTGGGAAAAAAAAACAGGGGCCAAATCCGGCCGGAAATCCGGCCAGTTTCTGGCTGGATAGCTGGCCGGATTGCCTTGCAGTTTTGAAAAAAATTGAATTGGCCACTGCCTTGAATCCGGCCAAGAATCCGGCCGGAAATCCGGCCAGATTCCGGCCAGATTCTGACGTGGCATGTCGGCCATCAACTTTTGACCAGCTGCTTTCTCTTCCTTTTTAACTGTTTTGCCCCCCAAAATATCTCATTTTCTTCCCTGCTAAACCGTGAGCTTTGAGAGAAAAGAAAGAAAAGCCTTCCAATTTCTAGTTTCAATTTTCTCTTGAACCTTGAGTTTTCACCGATCGATTTTCAATCTACTCCGCACAAGTGTTAGCCATGGAGGTTTGAAGAGGTTGATGGATTGATTTTGGTTGGGAAGCTCTAAGTGGATAGCTTTCTTGATTTTGAGGTAAGTTGGATAAACAAGTTCCATCTTGTTCTAGTATTGGTTAATTAATGGTTGTAGTGTTTATGTGTGTTGTATTGTGGTAGTATTTCATGGGTTGAAGGAAATTATGGTGAATTTCTGATTTATTGGGTATTTTTCTGATTTTATATTATAAGCATGGATTGGGCTTCAATTGATAGCTTATGATGGTGTTAAATGAAGCTCTTGTGCGTTAATTGTGATCGTTTGCGGAAAATTTCTGGTTTGGGCGAAAATTCCGGTTTCTAGGGTTTCATTTGGGGGATTTTCTAATGGTTGGCTTTAAGCTTCTAATTGGTTTGATTGAGGGGTATTGTGGCCCTAATTGGATATGTTTTATCATTTACGAATCGTATGTGCAATTGTGGTTAATTATGATATGATTGGGTATTTAATTGTAGGATGGAAAGGATGAATTTATGGGAAAATGCTGTCCGATTTTGGATAGCGTTGGTTACTTTGAGTTTAAGTTAAAGGGCTTGGACTTGAATGATGAAATTATCTATATTGGACGAGGATTGTGAGCCGTGGAGGTGAGTGACCTTAAATTGTTTCCAACGTTACCTTTGAAATGTTTCTTGCATCGTTTCTTTGATTGCATATCCTGTGTGCCGGCATATAAGTTCTTGACATGTTTTGGCTCAAATGAGTACTTGAAATTCGTGTGCTGGACCCCAATGTCTCCTCCACCGTTTAATGTTCCTGTAGAGCACCAATGGGCTATTTCTCACTGTTCAATGTTAAATGATTGTTTGGAGCGTTGGACATCTAAGTACCATGATTTCACTGGCTCACGAGAGCAATGAAAATGCATTGATTACTGAATCATTGAATCATGACATTATTGAAATGAATGATTGTGAAACTGATTTGATAACTGGATTTTATTGGTTACTCGCTGAGCTTCTAGCTCACCCCAAAAATGTTTTATTCCCCTCCACAGGGCTCAAGGCGAAGGAAGGGCTTGTAGTGCTTATTCATGGATTATCTCATGTATGGATTGAATTTGGATTTCCTTTTGCGTAATCGTTCATATTGGGATAGTATTGAACGTTTAGAATTGATTGGATGTGTAATAGTCTAGTTTTGGACTTCCTCCTGTATACTAATTGTGATCAAGGATCAGAGTGGCGCTGCGGAAGCGTGGACACTTCGCTTTTGATATGTAATTATTGCAGAATTTGATGTATATTTGAGATTTATATATTGTAATTTAATTTAGGACTGTAGTGATCGACTGAGTCCCGGCGAGAGTGGGGCAGACGGCCCGCCGAACCCTCTGGTTCGCCTTAGGGTGAGGTGGGGTCGTCACAAAAGAGATGATTTAGTGGAAGATTTCATGATTTTGGTTGAGATTGATGACTTTTTCTATTTACTCATGATTTTTCTATTTTAATATGATTCATATGGTGTGGCTATGTATGATGATTGGAAATGATATAGAATGAAGCTAGAAGGTGTATTTGGTCGTTAATTGCAAGAAATTTTTGTTTTGGAAGGAAAATTTGAAAACTAGGGTTTATATTCCTACATTCTGCCCGGTTTTGTAGCTCATATTTAGAGGCCAAATTAGCCTTGGGTTAAAACATAAAAGTTGTAGGGAATGATATATTAGAGGTTTCTACAAAATTTCAGGGCAATCGGAGCAGCGTACCTTGGGAAAAGATGGAATTACCCTTGCTGCCCTAGTTCTACCCGAATTTGAGAATATCTTCTGTAATGGGTTATTTTGGTTGGGAATGCTTTGGAATTGGTTGTTAAGGTCTTCTGATGAATTGTATCCCTGTTTCTTAGATTTTGGATGGCTTTGGAATTACTGGATTTGGACTTACGTAGCCTGATTTATGATGTTTGCACCAGAATGCAATTTGTGAACCTGTTTTTGCGGTTCTGGTGTAGTATATTGCATTTTTGACCTGGTTACACTCGAAACTGGGCTGACTGATCTTCAGAAATATTGTAGCCTTATCTCTTAGTTTCGAAATGGTGTATCTTGCACCTCCATCCGATAATCGTAGTGTCATTGGTGCCAAAACCGTAAAATGATGTCAAAAACTATTTTTCTGGTTTTGAGCTTAACTTTCATTTCTGGACTTTTCCCTAGCTTGAATTGTACTTGTACTACTTGGAGCTTACTGAACGGATATTGAATGAACTTATTTGTGTGACTTTGGGACTGGCCGAGGAAATAATGAAGCCATGATGGCTGGAAAAGTTAGCAAATTTAGTGGAAGTGTTGTCCGAGCTTTGAAAGGACTTGATTGCATTGAGTTTGTGATCTAAGACTTGGATTTGAGCAAGGCAATGATATATGATGGATGGTTTCTGAGCCATGGAGGTGAGTGACCCTAAACTGTTTCCAAAGTTACTTTTGAACTGTTTTCTTGCATTATTTACTCGATTGCATATCATGCGTGCTTGTATGTGAGTGTTCCTTGTTTGTTGTATTTTCTTGAATTCATGACTTGTATTATTGTTTGATAACGTGTTAAGTGCTTTCAATGATTTTCAAAACGAGTTTTCTAGGCGAGTGTGTACTTTATCGCACTCGACCTCGATAAATGTGAAATTTTCAAAGATGGAACGATTGAAATGTTACTTCTGCATGAATGTAAGCCTTTTGGCTGAACTGGCCACTGCCCCTTGTTACCGATCGACTCGAGCCAGAAGCGGACTCGGTCGGGTGATATGGTGACCTGGGTGAACGTTTGGTATACTCGAGTATTACCTTGTAGGTTGGTGGAGGTTGGTGGAGCCTGGCCGATGTCCAGGAAAGGTTGAATGAACGAACGAACGAACGAGGGTTTTATTGATAAATGAAAAATGCATTTTCAAATGAATGAAGGAAAGGGGAATGACAGGAGAACGAACGAATGAACGAATGAACGAACGAACGTATCCTTTTCATGTATGGTTTCTTGTAAATGTTGTAATTGTTTCTTGACTTATCGTTTGATATATGACATCTTTGAAATGAACTATTGTGAAACCGATTTGATTACTGATTTTACTGGTTACTCGCTGAGCTTCTAGCTCACCCCAAAACGATTTTATTCCCCTCCACAGGGCTCAAGGCGAAGGAAGGACTTGTAGTACTTATTCACGTGACTAGATGGCTTATTTGGAATTGTTTTCGCTTCGCTTATGACATGTAATTATTGGAGAATTTGATGTAATATTTGAGATGTACATTGTATTTGTTTGAGGACTGTAGTGAACGACTGAGTCCCGGCGAGAGTTGGGCAGGCTACCCGCCGAACCTTGGGGTACACCCTAGGGGGAGGTGGGGCCGTCACAGAATCAGGCTTAGGTTAAAACATTAATGTTTTAGAAAATGATGTTATATAGCTGCCTGTTAAATTTTAGCTAGATCGGAGTACTGTATCATATGAAATGACCGAAATACTCCTGACTGCCAAAAGCCTCATTTCCTGGACAGTTTGAGATTTCACAAGTTTGGCTTCATTTTTCACCTTGATCCGTATCAAATCAGCCTTTGGCCAAAACACAAAACTTTTAGCCCTATATTTCGGCTTTCCAACGCATCTGAAAACACCTCAAATGGAATTGTGTAGCTTGAGTTATTGCCGTTTGAATTCAGTACTGACAACCAGACTGACCATGAACTTCTGGTTCTGTAATTTGCAAATTCAACCTAGATCAAATGTGAACTGGGTTGAGTTCTCTGCATGAAAGTTGTAACCCTTTGTCTTAGTTTAAAAACGGTATAAGGTGCACCCCAATCCGATAAGTGTAGCTTCGATAGTGAACAAAATACTAAGAGACGTCAAACCTGTGATTTTGTTAATTGTCGTAAACATTAGTTCCGGTCCATTTTCTAGCATTGTTTTGTAATTGGATGACTTTGAGATTATTGAAAGGCTATTGTGGTTAGATTATTTGTGTATGATTTTGGGGCTGAATTGAGAAAAATAATGAAGCCATAAATGGCTGGAAAATAGGTAAATACAAAGGGCATGCTGTCCAAAATTTTAGGACTACTTGATTCCTTCAAGTTTGGGTCGATTTGGTGATAAACTTGCTTAAGATGCTTGATATATCTATAAGCTTTATTTAGATGTTGAATTTTGGTTGAAATGGAAGGATTTGCATTGGTATTTTCCTCCAAGTTGTTGGCTGAAATTTCCATTTGTTGGTCAAGTGATAGAGAAGTCTATTACCTTATATTTTCCAACCTTTTCATGATTTGGTTTTAGCCAAAACTTGTTCCACACATTGGTTAAACCTTTGTGCTTGAAATTGAGTGAATACTATTTCGATTAGGAGGTGAACGACCTCATGATTTCACTTGTGTCATGGCTGCGAAAATTTGCAAATTTGTATCTTGTTACCTCTAAGTCTTAAAGCTTTAAAATTACTCATGTCATGATTTCACTTGTTGCCTAGTTACCTTGTTATCTTGTTACCTTTAGCACCCTGTTACGTACTATAGGCATACGACTCGTACTCGAATCTCAATGGTTTTCCTTGATTGTTCTAGGACGTGCCGGTGATCAAAGGCATCCTTTGGAAAGAAACTTTTGAAGTTATCCTTGTTTGAACTGGTGAGTGTACCACTCGCATGACTTGTTGCTTAACTGTTTTACTTGTACCAGCAATGTGTGACTTGAATGACTGTAACACCTGCTTAATTCTAGAGGAGACGAGGGTGTACTTCATCACACTCGTCTCTCTTGCTTACTTGTCGAGTCACTGTATATGTTTGAACCTGTTACTCGTGCCTGTTATATGCTTTAACTTGTTAATGTGCCTGACCTGATGCTGTTTGGATGTGTATCCACCGACCTTCCTATTAAACCTGAGCTCAACCCCATGGGGAGTCAATGGAATTGAGCTAGCAAGGGTTTGGTCAAGAAAAATTGACAAACCATGGGGACTGTGCCTGGGGAATCTTTGGGTATTGGAGACTCAGGATTCCCAGTATACTCAAGTATTACCATTCTTATTCATGTTTGGCATTCGGGCCCGGCAAGGGGTATGTTTGGTGAACGGGATTTGATGTAAGAGGGGTGTACGAACATATTTGTTTCATTAAATGTTGACGGATGGTCAACGAGTTTAGATCAAGTACTGCAACGGGAATTTGGCTCTTGAGAGCCACCTGTATCCTTTCTAATTGAGATGTTTATTCATTTCCTTATTGGGCGTGTATATTTGATTGATTAAAAGTAAATCTCCATGATTCTTGATTGCTTGTATTTTTTGTACCTCATTGAGCGTAAACTCACCCCTTCCCGTTACCTTTGTTTTCCTTACAGGGTTCAACGGGTTGGAAACCATGATTTTGAGGAAAAGAGTACAGCTAGTGATAGACATCCCTTTTGATTATGCTCCTTTGTACAAGAAAACCCTAATTGTATTTTGATCACTTGTGAATATTCCGACTTGTATTGCTAGTTAAACTTTTGAACCTTTCATTGTATATATCTCAAAGTGTTTAACCCTGTAAATTAAGTGTACTTGTTTGAGATGGTACTTTTATTTGGCTTTGGTGAACACTTCTGGTATCCGTTGGGGATTTCGGACGAGTGTGAAGTTTGAACGAGGAAAGAAAAACAAAATTTGGCGGGAAAACAGTTCACGGAATCCGGTCGGATATCCGGCCAAGTCTTGGCCGGGTTGTGACGTTGCCACAGCTTTTCATTTTAATTTTTGTTTTCATTCTTCGTTCTTTGTTTCGTTAAAGCGTTCGATCGCGGTACTATCCTTCGGAGTGGTTTGGACTTCGCGTGTTCGGCTTAGTAGTCCTGGCGAGAGTTGGGCAGGCGGTCCACTGAACCCTCTGGTTCACCTTAGGGGGAGGTGGGGCTGTCACAGTTGGTATCAGAGGTTAGACTTCAGATCTCTGTAGTGTATCCTAGGCTAAAAGTTTAGGGTGCCGGACTGTGGGACTGATTTAAAAGTTAAGTGACTGTTTGTAGGGATGAAAACCAAACAAAAGGGATTAGAGTGATTCGTAGTGTTTGATTGATTTTCGAGAACTATCTTGGCCTGATTAGTACGAGTTAGAATGTCCAGAGCGACATTTTCTCAAGGGGTAAAGATTGTAATACCCTGAAAAAAAATTTGGCCGGAAGTTTTTTCAGAGAATTCGGCCATATATTTGGCCAGAATACTTGGCCAGATTGGCAGGGGATTTTGAAAAATCTTGATTTCGCCACTGCCACGAATCCGGCCAGCAATCCAGCCGAAAATCCGGCCAGATCTTGGCCAGATTGTGACGTGACATTTTGGCAACCAAGTTTGACCGGCGTATTTTCCTACATTCTTATCTTGCTTCTTGGCTGATATTTCTTCATTTCTTCTCCTTGCTTGGCCGAGTTTCATGATGAAGAAAAGAGAGAAAGAGAGCTTTATCTTGCACCATCCTTTCTTGTCCAAATCTTGAGTTTCAACCGTTAGTTTTGGAAACTACTCCATACAAGTGCTCACCAAAGAAGTTGGAAGGAGTTGGTGGAGTGATTTTGGAAGGGCAAGCTCTAAGCTATCATTTTCTTGAGGTTTCAAGGTAATCTTTGCTAGAAATCCTTTTCTACTAGTAATATGCTAGATATTTGTGATTTTGAGCTGCAAAATATGTGGTTTATGAGGAATATTGTGAGTTGAAGTAGTGATTGAGGAATTTTCTATTTTATAGTGAATTTTCTGCCCTTATGTGATGATTGAGGCTTGGCCATGTTGTGAGGGGTTGCTATATGAATTATTGAGGTATTATGTGCTAGATGGCCTTGTCTAAAAGAATTTCCAACTTTTATGCATCAATTTTAGTTTTAGGATTTCAAAGTGGGGCTTAATTGTGATTGGTTTTGGAGCTATCAATTGGCTCCAATTGAAGGAGTATTGTGGCTTATTTAGGTGTGTTGTATGGCCTATGATTTGTATATGTAATTATGATTGAATTGAGATGTGATTGGTGATGTATTGTAGGATGGAAAATGAAGAAATTAAGGGGAAGTGCTGTCCAATCTTTGAGAGCATTTGATTGCTTTGAGTTTGAGCTAACTCTTAGTAGAAATGAAGGGATTGGACTTGATCAAGGAAACTGTCTATGATGGATGATGATCATGAGTCGTGGATGGTCAGTTATTCCAAAACTGTTTCCAAAGTTATTTTCGAACTATTTCATGCATTGTTTACTCGATTGCATATCACGTGTGCTTGCATGTGTACTATGAAATGATTTGGCTCAAATGAGTGCTTGGAAGTCGTGCGCTTAAACTCAACATCTCCACCACTGTTTACTGGAAATCGGAGCACCGATGGCTCCCTATTACTATTTGTCTGTTAATTGATCTGTTTGAGCATTGGAGGTTTAAGTACAATGATTTCACTGGCTCACAAGAGTAATAAACGTACATTTGATTACTGATTCATGACATCATCTAAATGCACTATTGTGAGACTTATTTGATTACTGTCTTTTTTCTGGACACTCGCTGAACTTCTAACTCACCCCAAAATATTTTTCCCCTCCATAGGGCTCGAGACAAAGAAAGCACTTATAGTACTTATTGGTGACTGGTGTGAGGACTCATATTTTAATTATTGCAAAATATTCTTAAATTGGTCATTTAAAAGTATTTTTGCATGTGATTTACTCAAGTTTTCCCAAATTGCATGAATTTCTCGAAAATGAGTCTAAACAATTGATTCTTTAAACAATTATTATTTTAATGACCAAATTTATTCGAGTTGAATTATTTATGGTGCTTTTGATTGTTATATATACTTGTCGCATTTGCATCTTTGACTTTTAATCAATTTTATTATTGTTGGTTCTTAGATAAGTATGTAAAAATAAGTTTAGAGTTGCAAATAAGTTAATTGTGCAAAATATTGGGTTATTTGAATTTTTGCCAAGTTAAGTTAATATTTCTTGACGTAGAGTGTGTTATTGCTTTAATATTAATTCCTTGAATTTCAATAGCTAATTTTAAGTATTATTAATGTTAGGTGTTAACGGGAACCTAGAATTAAGACGAAATCGTTTTAGGTCAAAACTCTTTATAATTACACTTAGGACGTTGAATCTCGATAATTTAATTTTTGCGGGACTAGTATGCTAGTAGGCTATCAAATTTCATTTGGGGTGAAATCTGGGAGTTAGTTTACGAATGCGAGCTTAAGTGGAAGGGCGAACAAGTTGTTAAAAGACCGAAATAGCCTTCCTCCATCTCAAAATTTACCATGCAACCATGGAACAATTCGTGAACAAGCTTCCATTCCAAACACTTCCAATTTCTGCCGGTTCCTTTTTCCACTCTTCATTCCAGCACCTTCCATCTCTAATACCGACTCCACTCCACTTAAAACACTACTATATGAACTACCACTCACCACAATATCTCCATTTCATTTGCTCTGTTGCCGTGAGCCGTGAGTGAGCAGCTTCCTTGGAATTAACGACCGAGAGAGAGAGCCGAGCTTTCGTTTCTCTTCAATTCTGTCCGTAAACTAGAGAGGGAAGAGAGAGACCTGCGGTTCATTCTTCCTTCCATCCGTGAGCTGGTGAAGAGTCTGAGACCAAATTTCCTCCATTCTAGTCACAAGCTAGAGTAAGAGAGAGAGAGAACTAGCAGTTTGCAATTCCTGGACTGCCGAAGGGAGAAAATTATTTCTGCTGCTAGCCGTGTGTGTGTACTCCAAGCTGAGGTAATTTTTGGAACTAGACTAGTTGTTTAAAGGTAGATGATATTGATTATAGGCTTGCATGTGGTGGTTGTGTGGTTAGATGATAGTTTAAGTCACAAAAAAATCTGATTGAGAAAGAATTGAAGTTGCCGAGAGCTTGAGCTGGAAATTTCAGTTTTAATGTGGTAATTTATGATCACCTGAGCTTAGTTGTGTGTTTAGCTAACTAGAAACTAGATGATTATGCTATGCATGAGGTTAACCAGTTCGGATTAAAAAAAAATGAATCAAAGATCTGCTGCATGCAGGTCATCCGAAAATAATTGAACAAACTCTGGATTTGTGGATGAATGTTGCTGATGTCCGAACCTGTTTTGGACTAGAACTGATAATAATTCCATTTATTAGTTATGCATGTTAGTTTTGAGTACATAATACAATGATTCAGCCGAGGAAATTTGGATTAATGACCGATTAAGTGCTGGGAAATTTCTATGATATCCGAGGGAGTGAAGCCGGAATTTCAGCTTGTTCTTGGAATTCTCCTTGGAGAATAATGTTTGGAAACGTTTGAATTATGTCTGTTTTAAGTCCTACAAGATATATAGATGTGAAGCTCTTGAATTGTTGGTAGATTTGGCCGGAATTGTTGATCTAAGCCGCTGGAATTTTTCCAGTGTAGCCGAGTGAAGAAGAAAAGAATTTTTCAGATTTCTTTTGCGAATTTTGGGGTTCTAAAATTTTGTTATAAGCTGTAAAATTCTTATGTTAAACTATTATATATACTGAATAGTAACTTGGTTTGGACTTGCATGAATGATTTGAATATGAGTTGTGGATAAAAAAAAAAGAAAGAAGAGAGAAAAGAAATTTGAATTGGCGGCCTTGAAAAGGAGTTGAACATTTGACTAGTTTCTTTCGAATTTTAGCTAAGACTTTTGTATTGGTTGTTAAGAGTAGTTTGTAGCTGGTTAATCTTCTTTTGCATGTTAAGTGCTTTGTGTTTAAAGCAAGCTAAGGATGGAAACCTTGTTGAAAATTTTGAAGTATTTTTGCTAAAAATTTGTACATGGTTGCTAGTTGTACTAGTTGAAACTTTTGGTGAGATTATTTTCTAGGTTTGTGTATTATTTGTTTTAGTTTAAGTTGGGCAGATTATAAGCTATATGTTTATTGTATCTAGCAAGTAAAAGTTGGAGATTTAATAGACATCTTGAATTGACATTTGCTAGAATTTTCTTGAATATTGAAACAAGAAAGGAAAATATGAATTTCTAGAGTTATGTGGGTGTAAGCTAACCGTGACTTTCTTCTATGTTTGAGTTGAATTTCTGGATGATTATTATAAGGGATGCTTGTTTGATGCCAAGAGCTAATGATTGATGAAGCTCTTGGCCATTTGAGTAATTTTTGCGAGAGTTTAATTTTTGGTGAATTTGTTCAAGTGCTTGGCTGAAACGTATTTGGAAGGTCCATGGGTTGTGATTTGGGTTTGTTTTGATACCTTGGACTTTCTTTGTTGAATTTTGTTTGGAACTGAATCTGTTGAGACCTAGGGCTAATGATTGATGAAGCCCTAGTGAAATTGATGTTTGAATTGTGTTTTGGCTATTTTGGCAACCGGGAATACGATGTGCAAATGATTTGAAATCGTGAAATCCGTTTTGGTCTGTTGAATTTGATTACTTTTAAATCAAGCTTTGTGGAATTATTTTATCTTACTATCAAGTCATAGAGATTGAGAATAGCACGTTAATATTAAAATTTAAATGACAGGACTTTTAAAACCTTGCTAACTAGTTAATTCTTTTCTTTGCTTACACTAGCTTTACTACTTTTAAGAAATAATTGCACTAACTTCCAAACTCTAAATTTTTCATAAAATTATTCCTGGCCAGTTGTTTAGAGAAAAATTGTTAAAAACACTAGATTTTAATAAATTTAAATGAAAAGTGTAGAAAACTTGCTCGGCAAGAAAACATGATTTTTTTTCACTTATATTCTAGTACTTGGGCTTTTATTGAAAATTTTCTAATACGAACACATTTTTCTCCTTTCTCGATTTCCGTGTCAAATTAAGCATTTTACTCTTCTTTTGAAATTGATAGCCCTTGCCACGATTTAACTCGGAAATGGGACTTTTAAATTCCTTTTGGTTATTATACCAATGATTAAGTGAAAACTTCCTATTTTGATTTGTTTGAGCTTGAGGCTCTTGAGTGTGTGTATCTAAGAGGTTTTCTTTTATTCGCCTTAATCGAGCATCTAGGTAATTTGTGATTGTGATTAATCTCAGGTGATTCAGAGAACAACGAGAAGCTCTTTTAATTTCCTGCTTTTGCTCTTGCTTTGCTCCGGATTACAGTGAGGGATTCCAAACTGTTTTGCACAAAATTGCTTCTCAAACTTTTATAACCGTTGTTTGTATAATTGCATATATATATACGTGATGTGACTTGATAAGTGCTTCTTTCATGCCTAAGTGGTCAAATACTTGATGAATCTTGTTCACTTGAATGAAAAGTACTTATTTCTAGGCGAGTGTGTACTTTATCGCACTCGACCTAACTGTTGTTGTATCGCTTAACTATTCAATATTTCATTGTTTATATGTTATTTGCGTATGCTGTACCCATGTGTACTTTATCACATTGGCTGAACAAGGCCTTTCCCCCTTCGTTGTCACCTATTCGAGCCAGAAGCGGACTCGGTCGGATAGGTTGATAACCCTGGGCACTGTATTTTGGTATACTCGAGTATTACCACTGGAGGGATAAGGTGATGGCCAGTCAACCGAAGGAGTTGCCGATGGGAGTTATAAGGACGGGAAGTGGACCGAGTACTGTATCCTTTTGTGTTTGCTTTACTATTAATACTGTTATTGCTCTCCTAGTTGACATTTCTCGGGTAAGACTCCTCATGAGCATTAATCTCTGAGACGAAGCAATCCTTGTAATGTTCTTCTAGTCGGACGAGCCACTATTTGTTTGACTAAAATTCATGAAAATATATTTATGTGGTCATGTATTCCAAATGTACGTTAGTGGTTTTTAAATGATTTATGAGTTGTACTCATAATAAAGTTGCCAACAAAAGTATTACTTCTAAATGTGTTTCCAAAGTAACACTTACGCACTGATTTATAAATACTTGATTTTTCCCTTTTGAAACCTCATTGAGCTTTAGCTCACCCCCAAAAACATTTTAGTTCTATGCAGGGCTAAAGAAGGATAGTTACTCAAGCACAAGGATTTGGAGTACCGTGGATTATCCTTTATCTGGGTTGTGATTGATTTTCTTTGTGGAATGTAATGGTTATTTTGAAAGATTTGTGAAACTTTATGGTATGATGTATTTGTGGTTGAAGTGAATGTAAATCTCATGATATTTTGGGGATTATACTTTTGTACGAATGATTTGAATTGCGAACATAAGGATTGTACTTAAGTTATTAGTATGAAAATTTAGATGAAGTATTGGACTTGTACTTTGGTATGTTGGACTGGTGGATATATTATACTCCGTTTGAGCTTTTAAGAACCATCGATTATATTCATGCTTGAGTTTTGTAGTGAGTCCCGGCGAGAACTGGGCAGGTGGCCCGCCAAACCCTTTGGTTCGCCTTAGGGGAAAGTGGGGTCGTCACAACTGGATGGAATGTCTCATGTATAATTTGAATTCGATTCACTTGTGGTATGTAAGTTCGTGGAGGATTTGAAGTAATATTTGAGTTTTACGTTGTGATTTATTTGAGGACTGTAGTGAGCCTCGGCGAGATTTGGGCAAGCGGTCCGCCGAACCCTTTGATTCGACTTAGGGGAAGGCGAGGCTGTAACACATAATAATTTTGATTAGTTAGTAATACTAAAATCCAGATAGTATCATTCATTTTCTTCAACAATAAATGCAAAAAGTAAATGGAGAAACCATTCTACAACCATCATGTAAAATCACAAATCCTACAGAATTTGTAACAAAACTAGGAGAAGGGATTAAATTTCATGTATCTTATTTGTTTGATTTTATAGACTAATAATTTAGTATTGGTTCAGTACCAAAAAAAAATGCAAGATCAAGACTATTAAGCTTTTAACTGAAAAAGAGCAAATGTATCAAGTTTTTATGCAAAATTTGTGAAGACCACCTACCAATGTAAAGCATTAGAATAAAGTATCCACAGATCCAGAGTAGCCAATGTATATGCTTAAAAAATTATATTTTATTCCAAGTCAAAACTTAAAAGTAACACAAAATTTCAATTAATTTGGCCAACTATTAAATCAGATGTTGACATGAGCTACAAGTACAATGGATGAAAAATTAAAAACTTTTTAGAACTGTGATCGAGAAATGGGAGCCATTGCATTTCTCAAAGTGCCATTGTACTAATTGCACGTGTATAATTGATTTTTTAAGTATAAATCATGGATCCAAAATACATAACACTTCTTATTTTGCCTAATAGCTGTATTAATTTAATAATTTTAATGATTAGAAACCTGCAATTTCAGTCCATGCGAAAGAAAATAGAAAACTTCGTGTTGCTTTGTTTTTGGAAGAGCAAAAGAGTATATTTGAGCTTAATGAAACCAAACCAACACAAAGAACTCCATGTACTTAAGAAATCCTATCTAGCTTGTCAACACCGTGGCAAACAAGCTAGTGAGCAACTACAATAACCTTCCATGTCTTTATATGATATAGGTCGATGTATATTGATACATGTATACCTAGATTTTCAATATATACATACATGCATGCATGTACGCGTGCACACAAACACACACACATATATGTATATAAACTTCTTTTTCACATTCCTTTCTTGTATAAGATATTAAATTTTACTCTCTCAATTTATACTTAGATAGACTGCCCTTTTATTCTTCTCTATTACACAATAATTATTTATTTTTCTAATTCATACCCTTAACTTTTACTAATATGTAAAGACATATAAATATAGATAAACATAGCCTGTTGCCAAAATTATGTCATATATGACAACTTTGTTTTCACTTTCATCTCCTATGTTTATTACTCTTTAAAATAAGTAATAAATCTTCATTCTCTCAATTCAAACTTACCGCAGATACATTTCCCTTTTATTGATACGAACCCACCATGAATGGCATGAACTCATATCCCACGTAGCTCCGGATCTAGACGAAAAACCAAGTTGGAGTTGCGGACAAACTTGACCCCTCTAACCCACTTAGTTACGAACCTATTGAACTTAATCTCAACCCACAACTAAACAAGGAAGTGAACCAAGGTTGTTGGTAGATGACGCCACAACCAATGGTGATTTATTGGTTGATAAGTTGTAGAACACTTAAGAACAAATCTTATGTATTCCAGTGAAGATCTCTTGGAAAAGAGAGTTGCAAAAACAGTAGTTTTTGGCTGAAATTTTCGTTCATATAATTCTGCAAAATAATGTGAATGAAGGCTATATTTATAGCCTCTTACAAGACAGAAGAAACCTAGTCAAATTTGGAAACGGATTGCAACTTTCCTAAACCCTAATCGGCTATAGTCTTGGTCAACATGACTTGGATTTTATTTCCTAATTTCAATGACTAACTTAACTCTTAAATTAACCCCTAATTAATGACTAACAAGCTTCATTCACACCCAATAGCATCAATGACTCTTTATTCAATATCTTCATTCAATAGCACCAATATCTTCATTCACATTTGCATCAATGACTTGAATATGCGTATAAAGTGTTGTATCTTCATGATCAAGCCCTTGAATGCATGTATCACCAACTTGAGCTTGTACATCATGAACAAAACCTTGGAATGACTCTCTAAACTTCTTAGCACGCACTTGAGTAATTGGACCACTTGAAGTAATTTGAACATTACTCTCAAGTGAACCTTGAGCCGCGAGGTTCTCTTCATTCCCCTCCTCTTCAATGCAATTTGTCGACAAATCGACAGTGCGCTTAGAGGACAGCAATATTAGAAATAGATGAACAAACACGAGCCATGTTATATGTCGTTTGGTCAGCTTCATGATGCTCTCAAACAAAGACATTCTCCAAGACAAGAAGCATCTTGTATAAAGCTCGTGGAAATTCCACGTAGTACTCCAAAGCTCTCTAAGCAGCCCTTGGTCATAGATTTTCACATTGCAACCTACATAATAAATCACATAGTTAGTAGTCATAGGTATAAAACTACTCGACAACTTACCATTGGCAATCACTAGATAAGGATCTTCATAGTGATGCTCAATTATTTTAGAAAAATTCCGAATCTGGTTGTGCAAAGTTACAAAATTCATCACTAGATGTTGTTGATGGGATACTTCTTGCACTCATAAATCTGGAGCAATGTGTTGCACTTCCTTAGAAGCATGAATCAACAAGTCAAAAACAACATTCGGATGCTCAACACACGTGTTCACATCTCCCAACATGTGCAGCAGCAAAGACTTGAAGTCCCCATCACATGAAGCACACGGATTAGCATAATGTGAAGTAGACACATGAAACAATTGACAACCAGCTTTAAGAGATGGAATTATGCTTGAAAATTCACAATTATCAATTGATGACAAGCTCTCAAAACCAGCAACAACGGGTACTATGGTTTTCATTGGCATCGATTGCACTCCTTGAGGTGACTTCGAACAAAACCGGGCAGCTTTATAATCTGCAAATAAGGGACAAGTTTTTTCATGTAAAAGACTAGAATTTGGAACAATAAGGAAGGCAATTTCATGAACTAATGGTGATTTCGAAATTGGACAGCTTTTACTCCCTTCACCACTTCATTCTTGAAAGTTGGTAACACAACCACGAATCCTTCAAAAGAAACAAGTGATTAGATTTACAAATCATAAAAAATTGAGAAGGAAATAATGGAGTTTCATTAGATGAATGTTAAGGAACTATAGAACAAGACTCAAGTATAGGCACTCCCTTTGAAATTTCATACAATTCAACTCTAGGTGAGAAATTGATCATTTATTGATAACAAAGAAATACCACTCTTAAAGCACAAACTCCATGAAAGCTCTTCGATTCTCTAAGGGATGTCGAAATTGAACATTTTAAGATTAAGGTGATTGCACTTTGCTTAACCTGCACAAAACAAGAAACACTAGACAATGCAAAGTTAAGATAGTTAGTACAATAAGAAATTCTCCTCACATCCCTAGATTTTGCAATAGATGTTTGTTTTTTCCCTTGTTTTTCCACTATGGCTGAACCACTCATGGAATATTCCTCACTCAACTCTCTTGAATGCTCTCTCACTCTTTCTTTGATAGTTTCCTCAGATTTTACCTCATGTACATTCTCAACTTTAACCTCACACTATGCACCATCACGCACAACTCACTTTTTCGCAAGTTTTTGTCATAGGAGGTGTTGATAAGAATCCCACCACCACGGTTTCTCCTTAAATGGCTCAATAGTATCCTTAGACTTTGAAGAAATTGATGTATTAGGCTCCTTTTCCCTTTTGATCAACCTTTCTTCCTTTAGCTCCCCATATGTTGACCAATTACGAGAACTTTTAAGTTTCACAGCTCGGTTATGGTCATGAGGCTTTTCAAAGGAACAAGCTGATTTGATTGAGGAAGAACTCCTTTTAGATGCTTGGCACGTCCTCTTTTGGTTCTCCATATAGTCATCACAAGTGCGTTAGTATCTCTCATAAGCTCATAGGGCATGATCACGATCCATCTCCTCCTTGAGGGTTCGAAACTCATGGTTGGACACTTTAGCACGGCTAGATTGCATTGAACCCCTCCTCTTGAGAGATTCGTTCTCAATTCTATCAAGCCTTTTATGCATGAGTTCGACTGATTTGTTTATCTTTCCGTCAACTTCTTCCAATATAGATTCCAACTTTAGCGTAAGATCAAAGTGGTGTGAACTTTCTTTGGTATTCATCTTTGACCTGCAAAAAATGGTTAGCAAAAAACAAAGGAAAATTTCCTTACAACACACCCTCACGTGTATGCACTTGCACTCATGTATGACTCAATTAGTTGAGACACTCTAATAATCTCACCAAGCAACTCTCTAAATCGTCGATCTCCTCACTTGAAGAAATCAGAAAATTTCTCAAGTGGTTCAAGGACTTATTACCAACAATTCACTAAGGAAAGTGACATTTTATAGTGCGGTTCACTTGAGTTGAGATGATTTCGAATCTGACAGATTTTAGTGACTCAAATATGCGGAAGCTTGCTGGAAATTTTCCAGGTTTGGATCGAACAAGAAAGACACAAAATTAGGAAGGCAACTAACTTGAATAAGTAGGACTCAATTTAGGAAACTAAGGACTGTTGTAGTCCAAGACTGATTTGGACTAATTTTAGTTCTCAAGACACTATTATACGCTCGAAGTAGGACCAAGTGTGGTTGGAATTTGAAAACTTGTTTGGAATTAATTCTTGGGCTCACTTTTGGAAAGCAAGATGTGGTGCAAGAACTTTCCTAAGTGTATGTTTATGCGGCTCAACACAAACCAGATTGCTCAAGGATTGATTGACCAGTTTTGGTAACAATCCAAGTTAAGATAGGTTTCCAATTTGTGAGCTATTCTTGATCCATTTCCTTTTTCTTCTTTTTTCGCTTTTTTTTGTTTCTTCCCTTTTTTTTCTTCCTCTTCTTCACGGATCAGATTCTCCTTGTTTTTCTTTTATTCAAGCTCGCTCAATCAAAACACAACAACAGCTGCAAGTTATCAATTTCAAGAAGATGAACTAGGGTTCAAGATTTTGGAGAGTTTACATTTCAGATTTTCAAGAACCCAAATAACAGCCCAAAATCTTCAAGATTTTTCTGAAAATTAGTCACGAAAACTCAGGAATTCAAAATTGTTTACCAGAATTCAAGAAAACAAGGTAACCACACTTCAAGATTCAAGAGGATGAACTTTAGGGTTTTCAAAATATCAAGATTTTTCAACAACCCACTATGCAATCCAAGAACTTCAAGAATTTACCAAGCCAACTACAAGACTCAAGAACAACAAGAAACAAACACAGGGTATGCAAAATTTTTTTTTTCAGATGAACAGTATCGGTACAGTACTTCAGATGAACAGTAACGATGCAGTGAACATTGTCACTATAGTAGCGATGAACAGTAATGATGCTACAGTACACTTTTTTATTAGTTCAAACAATGAGTCTGATCGAGGGAGACAAACGACACAAGAAAAAAAATAAGAACCAAACGAGCGTCACAAGGAAATGACAAGCTATTCAAACCCTAGAACGATGAACAATTTTTTTTTTTAAATAAGAAGGATTAGGGTTTGGTAACAAAACAAAGAGGAAAATAAGAAAAGAAAAAAATATTAACCTGGATCAAGAGCCGAAACTCCGATACCAACTGATACGAACCCACCACGAATGGCATGAACTCGTATCCCAGGTAGCTCCGGATCTAAACGAAGAACCAAGTTGGAGTTGCGGACCACTTGACCCGTCTAACCCTCGTAGTTGCGAACCTATTGAACTTAATCTCAACCCACAACTAAACAAGGAAGCGAACCAAGGTTGTTGGTAGATGACACCACAACCAATAGTGATTTATTGGTTGCTAAGTCGTAGAACACTTAAGAACAAATCTCAAGTATACTAGTGAAGATCTCTTGGAAAAAAGAGTTGCAAAAACACAAGTTTTTGGCTGAAATTTTCGTTCATAAAATTCTGCAAAATAACGTGAATGAAGGCTATATTTATAGCCTCTTATAAGACACAAGAAACCTACTCAAATTTGGAAACGGATTGCTACTTTCCTAAACCTTAATCGGCTATAGTCTTGCTCAACATGACCTGGACTTTATTTACTAATTTCAATGACTAACTTAACTCTTAAATTAACCCCTAATTAATGACTAACAAGCTGGAAATTTTAACTAAAAAAAACATCACAAGTAACTCGAACAAATGGCTCGAATTTCCTTTACTCCTTGCACCCGATGGCATGATCTTCATTCACATTTGTATCAATGACTTGAATAAGTGTATAAAGTGTTGTATCTTCATGATCAAGTCCTTGAATGTGTGTATGACCAACTTGAGCTTGTACATCATGAACGAAAGCTTGGAATGGCTCTCTAAGCTTCTTAGTACACGCTCGAGTGACTGGACCACTTGAAGTAATTTGAACATTACTTTTCAAGCGAACCTTGAGCCGCGAGGTTCTCTTCATTTATTGTGACGACCTCACCTTCCCCTAGGGCGTACCCTAGGGTTTAGCGGACCTCCTGTCCAACTCTCACCAAGACTCACTCACTCACTTAAAGAAAACAACTTACAACCATAAAAAGGAAATAAAACAATAATTTCCAAACTTAAAATGTACATTAATACTTAAATCCAACTCCAAGGCTTATACATGCCCAAATATGTCAAAATATTCCAAAATCCAAATACATCCAACCTTAGTTAGATACTAGCGCGAGTACAATCGCAAATATTCAAAAACTAGACTTTGCTAGCTGGTACCAGTCCCCACGCCCTTGCTCGTATCCCCTGTAAGGAAAATAAATCTCATAGAATGAGCTAAAGTTCAGTGAGGCTCCAAAACTTCATGCAGACCCAAATAGCAAGTTGACCATGACATGTATCAAAATAGCGAGCACATGAAGTCAAGAAAATGAGTGATAAAGTTTTGTAAAGCCGTTATTTCAAAATAGCTCCGCCATAATTTGATCAAGTAGTAGTTGACTCTCCGTCAACTTTCAAGTAGAGTAACCAGTCCAGTAGAGCCCCACTTGACGCCAATCCGTCCACCATTCAACCCTCTTACTGGACCCGAATACCACGAGAAACACGCGTGGTAATACTCGAGTATATCGATTAGTCGAGGAGGTATCACTCCACTCGACAAGACAAGAGACCCAGGGTTCGTTATCTAATCGACCAAGCCCTTTGCCGGCTCGACTCGATTAACTAGCCTCAGGATTTCTAGAATTCCAAAGAGTGCTCACGCATAGACAAGTACATCAAACAGGAATATCAAGTCAAATGCCATCAAGGCATAGCAACAAGTCACGTTTGGGACAAATGGGATAAAGTACACCCTTGTCCGTCCAAACAAGTCAAATATTATCCAAGCACATTAATAAAACATGTAAAAGCAAATATCAAATACAAACATGCACTTGGAAGCACTCACCAAAGGTCTAGTGCTTTTCAAGGTCACGCTCAGGTGCAACTCCTTGGATGGAATCCAAATCTGCGGTAAAATATTATGCAAGAGTTTAAAATCAACTAGAGTTCGAAACATAAGAGTTTCGCTTCAAGAAAATCAAGTAAATGCAACTCGTTTAAGTAGTATTCAAGTTACTTATCAAACTCCAGAAAATTCATGCTCGCTCGTTTAATTTTTGATAAGGAAGTGGTTTATACTTTTGAAATCGCACTTGGTATAAAAGATCGAGAATATCGTATTTTTAAAGGGTCACTACTTTCACTGTTTCAAGGGTATGAGTTTTGGCAACGTTTCAGCTTATATACCTCTACTAAAGAAAAGTCGAATACCGTAGACGATCCAAGTCCGATTCGACCTCAAATCTTCGCTCAAGTCGCGAGTACATATGGCTAACCCTCGAGTGAAAATAAGCCATATATGGCTTCATTTTTTTCCTTCAAATCAGCCCAACTTCAACATATAAACAAGCTTAACAAAATACCTCTTCAACTAGGCTCAATATCATCCAAATACAAGTCAATTCTAACAATGCAACCGTCAAAATCAAAGCTGGAAACCAATTTTAAAGAAGAAACTATAAGTGGCAGATTTGTTATCCTTCGGTGTTTTGGTTATAACTGCAGCTAGGTATATCAAATCGAGATAAATTTTATGGCGTTTCGAAGCTAAGACATAGAAATACATTTCCTATGAAGACATTGACACCCAGTTCTCGCATTTTCAGGGTCAAAAATTGAAATCTCATAGAAGATTGAAAGCTGTCGGTTAAACAGGGCATTTGGGCAGTCAGGGGTATTTTAGTCATTTCACAAGATACTGTGCTCCGATTTAGCTGAAATTTTCTGAGTAGAAAGCTAACTCAATTCCCTACAACTTTAATGTTTTGAGCAAGAACTTATTTGGCCTTTATCATGGACGAATATGCAGGTCAGTTTGGGTCCAAAACAGGGCAGAATCACTACAAATGCTGGAATTCTTCTTGCTAAGCTGAAATTTGATGTTTCAATGCTTAAAAGTAACATTCATGCCTTTAATCACTACCCCAAGTCCATATCCAAGCTTATCAACATCATATACTAGATAAACAACATTAATCAAAACTGAAACTTACAAACCCTAGCTGAAAATTCCACCTTACCATCAAAACTAGGAAATTAACCATTACAAGTCAAGATTAAGAACTTCTATACCAACTTTAGCAAGATTAAACAAGAGAAAAGCAATTTCAAGCCTTATACCTTCCAAAAGCTCCTTGTAAGTGAGAAACAAACCACTCTCTTCCCAAAATTTCAGCACACCAAGCCTTCCAAGCACCAAGAGGTAAGTTTAATCGGTTTAGTTTTATTGATTTCACTCAAACAAGCTTGATTCAAGGGTTGAGGTTGCAAGATTTCTTCTCTCTTTTTCTTCCTCTCACTCTCGGCCAACAAGAAGAAAATGGAGAAGAAATGAAGCCAAGGGAAAGATAAGAAGAAAGGAAATTGGTTTAGTCAAAGTTGGTTGGATTTTCGCCAAGTGTCGCCGCATGGTTAAATCTCAAAATTTTTTCTTTTTCCCTCTTTCTTTTGGTCAAGATTTTCGGCCCCCTCAAGTATATTTTAGGGTTTATATTTCTGAAATGAAAGTAAGGAGATTAAGGTAATAAAGTAGTGTTCAAGTGGTGTATTCAATCGGTAGCAAACGGTGCACGTCGGTTGGAGCTATTTTTCCTTGACTCGTGCGTACTAGGGTTTTAACTTATGATTCACTAACTTATTATTAGCACTTCTAATCATACATTTTCTCTCACCTAATACTCACTTTTATCCACCAAATTTAGTACACACAGCTCACCACTTAATCACATGACCAAAATATGCAAAAACTCTAATTTACGCTAACTATAAAAGTAAAGGTAAAACTCTCGATTCTCTTACATATTACAACTAATGAGGAAGTAAAGTAGTAGTAAAGGAATTATAAAATAGTTTATTCAAAATAAAAGGAAATTATAAGAAAATATGAGCAATTTTTCGAGTAGTCACATTTATTGTCTAGTATAAGCACAATTCTTTCTTGGTTTTGTATGTTACTTTGGTCTGGCATAAGTGTTTCTTTCAAATAAACTGTAATACAAAGAAAAAAATTCCTTTTTTCCTTCTATTTTTTTGTTATTACCCTCATGAATTATGATGCAGAGATAGGTACCAAATTTTGGAGTTCTTGTTTGTTGATCAAATTATATGTACATTTTCTAGTGTACCGGAGACCAAACTAATACATAGACATAGACTTTAGCTGTTTCAAATTTCAAGGAACTTGTCCTATGCTCGAATTTGACACAGCCCAAATTTATTTAGCAATGTTTTTGGTATTCAATAGAAAATTTACTCAAGATAGATACGATTTTATTTTCACATTAATTCCAAGTTTTTCGAGGAGACAAAGACAGCCTTAGTCAAATTTGAAACTAGGTGTAGACTTAAATGCTCGTATGTGTCCTAAAAAATTTATGAAGGTCCTTTTTATTTTTCTAATTTGCAGTAACAAAATTGTGCTTATGTCACATACGAAAAGTTTCTTAGCTGTGCAAAATATTGAATACAAAACAAAAGATGTGATGACCATTTTAGGATACATACGTTGTACTTTTGTTACAGTAACAATTTAGGATACATACATTATGCTTATGGCCATCACATCTTTTGTTACTGAGGCAGAATTTTTTGGGAAGATTGAAATTTTTCGTTTAGTGTACAAAAAACCAATAAAGCGCAATAGTAAAAATAGAGGTGCAGGAATTAGAGATAAAGCCAATCATGTCAGTAACAAAAGATATTATGAGATCATTCTAATTGAAAGAGTGCTTCCCGAAATTCGTTCAAAGTGGCCACGTTTTGTGTCTACTGTGATCTATATTCAACAAGACAATGCAAAACTGGATATTGATATTAATGATGATGAATTTGTTGCTGTTGCTACAAGAGATGGTTTTGATTTTCACGTATGTTATTGTGGCGACCCCACTTCCCCCTAAGGCGAACCAAAGGGTTGGCGGGCCGTCTGCCCAACTCTCGCCAGGACTCACGCAAGCAGTCTAAACCAAATTCCTCCGATGGTTAACCTAAGCTATTACAAAAAGGATTCTTCCGAAACAAAACAATTTCTACCACCACATTAACTTCAGAGATAACAGTAAATAACTTAGCCAATCGACGGTTCTTAAACACTTCCAGCGACGCTCGCAATAGATAAGGATATACTATACTAATACAAACGTACAAATTGAGTATTAGAATTAGAGATTACACTATTCCAGCTTCAAGTGGCAATCCAAAATGAAAAGTACAATGCTTAGCTTAGAATTCATTACAGACCGAAAATTACATTCAAATAGTTCAAGTACAACCATAGGAAATATAAGCTGCTCAAATACTTTCAAACTTCCCATCCTGTAAGGAAAACAAATAACATGGGGTGAGCTAAAGCTCAGTGGTGCCCCAAAACATGCAGTCACGTAATTCAAACAGCGAGTAATAACTTAAACAAGTTAAACAATTAAGAAAGCGTGTAACAGCACAAGGTAGGATACAGGGGCTCTCAGGAGCCATTTTCCTCGCTTGATCACCATTTATCGTAGTTGACCCTCCGTCAACTCTCACTACCTACAATCCATGTAGATCCACTCATTTTAATCCTAACCCGTCACCATTCATACCCCTGTCCCGGGCCCGAACGTCGACTAAGGACGCAGTATACTCGAGATATACCCGTAGATAATTTGTCGAGGGATTCACCCAACGACGTTTTTGTAGTTCGATTCAAGTGCCGAGGGATTCACCCAACGACGTAACTACTTTTAGATTCAAGGATTCACGAGAAAAATGATTCACGCAAGTCACCACTCGAACGGCTAGTGCGATAAAGTACACACTGCTCACTTCGATGGATCAAAAACTCATTTTGCAATTTATCACATATCGAGTCAAGAAAGCACTTAATCCAAGTAGAAAAAGAACAGGCAGGGACACTCACCAAGAGTGGAGTTCAGATATCAGGTTGGGAATCAAATTCCGCGTCCTCGCGATATCCTAAAAACCAAATTTTGAAACCATAAGTTTCTATTCAGTTTTTAAACTTATTCGTTTAAGAATTTGTTTAATATAATACTAGTTTACTTTCTCAAGAGATTTCAAAAATCTATTTAGATTGAAGCTTGACAAAAGTAGTAGAAATGTTCCTTATTTTTATCCTTAGAGAAGGGTAACTAGTATCCTTTTCTTAAAATAAGTTGACAAATCTCTAAACAATAATGTTAGAAAGTTACTTTGAACATTCCCTAAAGTTACGGCTTTTGCAAAAATTATCCTTAAAAACTATTTTTCCTAGAATAGGGTTTCTTGCCGAGCAAGTCTCCCAAGCTTTTCACTAAAATTGGTAAAGCTTGTGTTTTGGAACTTTTCCTATAGTTAACTATCCAAGTGCAAAGCTTAAAGAAAGAAAAAGAATTAAAATAAGACTTAGAGTTTCCAAAAACTATTTAACTTATTTACTATAGCGATCAAGGCTAATTTGAGCTAAAGGAATTTATCGAGTTGGAAAGTTTTAGGCAAAACACTAAATATGGAGTTTTATAGTATAATGTTAGCTGGAAAATATTTTTGATTAATTTTGATCACAACTACTCGAGTTCGCAAGGTCGATATAACTTCCACAGCTCCGATTCCTTTTCGAAGACATATTATGGATCAAAATATGACAAATATTCACATAGCAAATTACTAGAGCTTCGTCAATCATTAGCCCTAGATTTCAACAAGTGCATTTCTGAATAAAATAAAGTGATCAACCAAGGCTTCATCAATCATTAGCACTTGGTTTCAGCAAACCCATCATAAGCAAGTAAAAATAAAAGTAAAGCCCCAAGACAATCCAGCAATTAACTTCCATCATTCAGTAATACTTTATAAATTCATTCCAATGGCCAAGGGCTTCATCAATCATTAGCCCTGGACAACATCAATCACTCCCAACCACAATTTAGTCAAGAAGTTAAACCACAAGTAAGCTAAAATCTCAGTCCAAATCCAACTTTAGTTTCACAAGGAAATCAGACATTCATACCAGGCAGTCTACTTTGAGGAGTCACGAATAGCAGTATACATGGCAGAAAAATATAAAATTTCTACAGAAAAAAGGCCCATGAGTCTATTTTCATATGCCACTGACGGCACCTCAATCAGATTTTCCTACACCAAGATATATGCATTTTGCCTAGACTGGTCAGAAGTTCCGAAAATCTGGAAGCTCTTGATCACATGTGGAAAAGCTCCTTTTTCTCTTTTTAAAACCACAAGGCTTTTAGTCTAACCATCCATATGACTCTAGTAGAATTTTAGCACCACATTTTCTAGACAATTTCAACCATTATAAATTCAAAGAAAGTTTCACAATCAAGCTGGAATTTTTAACTCAAACTTTGGCGATCACAAGGAAAATTTCCAGCAGTTGTATATCCATGTTTTTGGTTAAATCTTTCAAGATATCAAATGATTCATTGCCAAACAGTTTTCACCGACTACGTGTGCATTTTTTCATGCAATTCGGGTTCCTAACACCCCAAGGAAAAAATTCCAGGAACCACTTAAAAAATTCCAAGTTCAAGTTCACAGCGTTTCACAAAGAAATTCCAGCAATAACAATGGTTCTAAAACAGAATTTTCTTTGGTTAAAACAGAATTTTTGGTACTCTATTAGGACATGTAAACACGTAGCTAGCTAGTAAAGGTTTCCAAATCAAATCCAGGTTCAAGCTACAATTATACTCATCTAACACAAATCCAGAAATTATATCAGCTAGTCTCGAATGATCATTCATGAACCAATTTTCTGCTTTCATTTTATTTTCTTGATTAGCCGAGTTAATCATCCTTATGCCAGCCTCAAACATCATGTTGCTTGCTATATAAACATAGATATTCACTCAAATTATCACATTTAGTTACATTAGGCTGCACTTCAAGATTTCCAGCTCACGGTAATCCAATTCCTCAAACAGATTTTCTCACACCTCTGATTTCAACATCTGATCGAATTACTCTATGTGCAAGGCCATAATCCTCTCGTCTTGAGTTAGGTAACACAGCCGAAAGCTCAGGTTATCAATGGGATAGTTAGGATTAAAACCACAGCTTGTCAAAATTAAGCAAATTAAGCAAATCATTTCTAAATTATTCTCGGCAGAATCATTTTCCTTAAAACAGAATTTTCCTAAGTTCCTTAATTCATCAATCATCTTCATAGAATTAACATGCAGAGTCCTAAGCATCTTAATCATTAAGTTTCACTCAGCTAATTACACTTGAGTGCTCAGGTTATCACATGAAAACAGAATTACAACTACCTTTCCAAATCATTTCCTCGGCAGAAACATTTACATCAAAACAGATTTCTCATTCATTCTTCAACTTCATCATCCGGATACATAGGTTGACATGCATGGTCTTAATCATAATAATCATCCAAGATTCAGTTAGTTAATCACCATTGCATGCTCAAATCACTTCCGGAAAACACATTAGAGTTGCATTTCCATCTCAGCTACTCGGCAGGGATATTTAACCGAAACAGAAATTTTTCTAATAGCTTAAATTCATCATCCGATGGTACCACAGTACATGCATGCTTCAAGATAGCTCAAACTACCTCTGATTAGTCCTAAAATGATCCAGAAATTTTACCTCACAGCAAGCTAATCTTTCACACGAAAATATGGAAAATTTTTCTTCCTCTCAGCTCTCACGCACGCGGCAGTGATTGAGGTTGTGGTTGTCGGTGGAGCTGGTGGTGACACAGTCGTGAAATTGGGTGAAATGGAGGTGTAGAATGTGTGGAGCTTGCTCACAGTTTCTCTCTGCCTTCACTCCAGCTTACGGCCAGAACAAGACAGAAAGGGAATTGCAGCTCGCGTTCTTCTTTGACGATGATAGCGAGGCGGAGAGGGAATGTGTTTGTGGAGAGGGAATGAGATTGTGGCTTGAGATATGAAAGGGAGAGAAAAGTGTATGGTGCCGGTTTAGGAGAAGAGGTTGAGTGTTAGCAGAGATGGTGTACTGCAGTGGTGAAGATGCCGGTTGGTCAGCTAGGGTGGTGGTGTGTTGAAGTGGTGAAGGATGCGGTTGGCCGGCTGGGGTGGTGGCTGATCATGCTGTCCGAGGAGTTGTTTGGCTGCCTGGAATGGTTGTGGCCGTGGGGTAATTGTGTGACATTGTGAGGGTAGTTTAGTCCTTTCACTTCTCCTCCTATTATCCACTTAAGCCCTTGGTTCTAACTTAGCTCCAAAAATTGTCCCCAAATGTGATTTGAACGCCTAATGATTCGCTAATCTTGCAAGGCTTTGGTTAACGAAATTTTATGTCCTAAATATGGTTAGAGTACTTGTATTGTTTTTATCTAGAATTTATCGGTTGCATAAAAAAAAAGTATTGAGATATCTAGCTACACTTAACCTTATTCGAAATTAGAGTTAGCTATATAACAAAATTTAAGGAATTATTTTCAAGGAGTAAACTTAATATAACTCAAGAATTATTAACTTAGTGTAGTAACGCTAAGTGCTTTAATAGTTAGCACCGTTGTATTATTTTGCACACGAAAATTATTTTTATTTACTTGTTTAAAACAAATGAAATAGTGTGGTAGATTGGAATAAGAACTTCGAATGAAATATGCACTAGTATATAAAAGCGAGTGAAAGTAATGCTAGAAAAGATTTAAAGAATACGAATGCTAAATAAAAGTGAAATTGAAGTATGCATTGGTATTTCTGCAAAATTCAAGGTTCTCACAGTTATCAACCACCAAATAGTCCAAATCTTAAATTTTTCAGAGCAATACAATCGCTTCAATATCCAAAAGCACCAAACATATTGATGAACTTGTTGCTACAGTAAAAAAAGGGAGAATTGTAATTTTAATCCCTAATCTATCACTTATGAGTAGAACTAGTCCCGATTCTATTTTTAGTTGCAAATTTGGTTTCCAATCTATTCAATTTTATGCAAAAATGGACAATGGACGATTTTCATCCAATTTTGTAACGAAATCCTGATTGCGTGCAATCACTTGCCAAGATGTAGGAGCATTTTTTAATTTTTTTTAACTCACAAAATGCACGTGACTCCCCTTTGGGATTTCACTTAAATTATCCGAAAATAAAAAATGACCTGGGTTACACAAAGTCACAAACTTTCGTCGTTATCCATCTAAAGACTTTCACCTCCGTCCTCTGCAGTCTGCTCACATCCTTTCCAGGTATCCCCTCTCTCTTCTCTCTGTCCTTTTCTTTTTCTTTTGTTTTTCCTTTCTAAAAGGACTCAAACTTCCTTTGCTCCAGTAAATCCATACATGCTTTACCTTTTTCCCTGTTTTCCTTTTATAGTCTTGGATCTGCTTAGCTTTTCTGTTCCTTTTGTTTTGGGTTTGAAGCGAATGTAGCTTGAATATTATATAGGAGGGGAAGGGATCTGAGGTATTTTTCCATTTTTTGACCGGGAATTAGGCCTCCATGCGTGATATACTGTTTATTTATGGCTGCAGAGATTTGTTTGAGAGTGAAACTGATATTTTTGTTCATCCTTGAAAGTTTCTGAATCTAATGATGTTTCCCAAAGGCAAAGTTATACTTGGATTTTGATTTTGATTTGAAAATTTTGTGGTAGCTTGTCTATTTAAGATTATGAAGAAAGAATGCTAAACTCATAGTTAGCTTCAGTTTCTAGAGCATGTGCTTCACCTGATTGGTGTTAGCTTTTCATCTTAAAGGAAACAGGAGTTATGAGTATGTTTCTTGCTGTTTTCTTTTGTTACTTTTTGTGAGAGAACGCATCTTGGAAGATGTATGTTTATGTTTAGTTTTTTCATAGAACCACAATATGTTTGAGAAAACCATATCTGATTTTGTATGTGAGAACCCGTAAATTTTCGTATTTTCTAGGGTTTTATTTTATTTAATCGCACATTTTTCTGTAATTTCTTTATTAGAAAATTTTCTAACTCGTTTTATGAGTAAATATAGGTTTTAGATTATTTTTCTAGTATCGGTTAGGTTTTGAGAAATTAAGAGTGTATACCGGACGTACTGTGACAGCCCCACCTCCCCCTTAGGCGAACCAGAGGGTTCGGCGGGCCGCCTGCCCAGCTCTCGCCAGGACTTAGTCGAGCCGTTAAAAGAAATCGAAAACGTTCAGGAAAAAAATAGCGCGCTCAAACGATTCAAAGTCGTCAAATGGCAAAACGAAAATCAACACCAAGTATGATTAGTGGTTGCCACATCACCACCCAGCCAAGAGCCCAACGAATACAGATATGGCCATATGACTCGGGAAAACATTTCCAATCCAAATAGGTTACATGAACAGGGAAAATAGTTTTATACACATACGTTTGTAATTTACGGAACAAAAGAAGATAATTAGATCAAAATACATTTAGGGTTTTCCAACTATCGAGGAGCTTTACAAAATATAATAAAACTAGCTCGACTCGTGCGTCAAAACATCTTAGCCCCAAAAGTGGTTCCCTGTAAGGAAAACAAAGATAACGGGAAAGGGTGAGCTTATGCTCAATGAGGTACCAAAATAATAGCAAATAAGAACATGGAACTTCATATTCAATTAATCACATATGTGTATCAAATAAAGAAGTGACCAAACACCATAGACAAAAAGGATACAGGTGGCTCTCAGGAGCCAACTTCCCATTTGCTTCACCGAAACTTGATCGAAATAACAGTTGACACTCCGTCAACTTTACAGAAGTAACCAATTCCGTAGACTCCACTTTCTTCGACTCCTTCCATCTCACATACCCCCACCGGGCCCGAAATCCAATCAGAACAGAAATGGTAATACTCGAGTATACCGGAATCAAGGGGTCTCAATACCCAAAGATCCCAAAACAGACTACCGTGGTTCGTTATCTAATCGACCAAGCCCTTGCCGGCCCGACTCTAGTAACTGGCCACAGGTGTTGAGCTTAGAGGTCATAGAAAGGTCGTTGGATACAAACTTTCAAACGACGTCAGAACAGATACAGATCCAGATACAGATAACAGATACAGATACAGATAGCAGATTCAGATACGCACTCAAAATTGGCATATGATCAGACAAGAGAACGAGTGTGATAAAGTACACCCTCGCCTCCCTTTTATCAAAACAGTATTTGGCTCCAACAGTCATAAATCAAGTATTTCAGATATTCAGATATTTCACATAACGGGTAGCAGGTAGTGGAACACTCACCGGGGTCAGTACAGATACCTCCCAAAAGAGAGCTTTAATCACCAAGAAACCCTAAAATAATCCAAGGAAAACAATTGAAGGTTCCACTTTCAAAAATCGAGTATACAGAATGCACATGTGAGGCTCGACTACCAGTCGTATACCTCGCCAAATAATTACTAATGCAAGGGTGCCAAACATGTGTTTTTTGAAAATGAAAAGGTAACATGAAGACCTAGGCTCAAACAACCCAAAAGCCCTTCATTTCTATCAAAAGGCAATTCAAACTTAAAGGAACCAAACGGCCTAGAAAATTGGACAGCATTTCCCCTAAATTTGCTTACTTTTTCAGCCGTCATGGCTTCATTATTTTTCCTCAGCCAGTCCCAAAGTCACACACAAAATAAGTTCATTCAATAGCCGTTCAGTAAGCTCCAAGTAGTACAAGTACAATTCAAGTTAGGGAAAAGTCCGGAAATGAAAGTCAAGCCCTAAAATATGCAAACAAGTACAATGAGACTCGATAACGAGTCATAAACCAATGCCAAAGATTACCAAAATAGGGTTCCATAAGCATACACAAGCATTAGAGAAAACCAGAAAAATCCAGAAATGGAGTTAGCGTTAACCCGGAAAAAATACAGTTTTTAACATCATTTTGCGGTTTTGGTACCAATGGCACTACGATTATCGGATGAAGGTGCAAGACCCACCATTTCGAAGCTAAGAGATAGGGCTACAATATTTCTGAAGGTCACTCAGCCCATTTTTGAGTGTAACCAGGCCAAAAATGCAAGAGACTACACCAGAACTGTAAAAACAGGTTCACAAATCGCATTCTGGTGCAAACATCATAAATCAGCCTACCTAAGTCCAAATTCAGAAATTCCAAAGCCACCCGAAAGATAAGAAATAGGGTTACATTTCATCAGAAGACCTCAACAACCAATTCGGAAGAATTCCCAACCAAAATAACCATTACAGAAGCAATTCTCAATTTCGGGTAAAACCAGGGCAACAAGGGTAATTCCGTCTTTTCTCAAGCTACGCTACTCCAATTGACCTGAAATTTTGCAGGCCCTCTAAAATATCATTCCCTACAACTTTCATGTTTTAACCCAATGCCAATTCGGCCTCTAACTATGAGCTACAAAACCGGACAGAATGTAATTCAAAGAACCCTAACTTTTCAATTTTTCTTCCAAAACAGAAATTGCTTGCAATTTACCACTTTTTCTACCTTCTAGATTCCTTAAATATCATTTCCAATCATCATACATGACCACATAATCATATTCATATGAAAACAGAAAAATCCCCAATAATTATAAAACTTCATCAATTCAACCAAAATCAAGATATAATCCATAAAAGTGTATCTTATACTACCACCAATCATGATTTAAGCATCATTAGAGGGAGGAGAGGGATCCTTCACAACTTACCTTAGCAACACAAGAGAGAGAGCAACTAGTCACCTTAGCTTTCCAAACAACTCCACAAAACACCTCAAGACCACTTAGCAAAGAGATTTTATGGAATGATTTGGAGTTTTATTGGTTGGATTTGAAGATTGGAGCAAGATTATGAAGTAGGAAGTTGGAAGATTTTTTTCCTTCTTTGAGCAAGAGAATTCGGCCAAGTGAAGCTTGAAATGAAGAGATTTTTGGCCAATTTTAATAAAATGGTAAAGTTATGAATAGTAGTCCAAAGGTCAAAAGGTAAGAATGAATCTTCAAGTGACACTTGTGACTTCATTTAATGCTAATCTATCCTTTTGTCTCTCCAACTCTTATCCATCTAGGTAACTTCTAATTATCTCTTAACACCTGATAACTTAAACCCAGTATACACAACTTAACCTAATTGGCCAAATTTTACCGAACTTTCTGCACTAACGGGTCCCACATCCGGTATACGCTCTTAATTTTTCAAAACCTATTCGATACTAGAAAAATCATCTAAAAACTCTATTGACTCATTAAAATTATCTAGCAATTTTTCCTAAGCAAGAAAATGCAGAAAACATGCCATTAAAGATAATAAAACCTAGAAAATGGAAAAGTTACAGGTTCTCACACGTGGGACCCGCTAGTGCGGAAAGTTCGGTAAAATTCGGCCAATTAGGTTAAGTTTGGGATACTGGAATTAATTTACTAGGTGCTAAGAGATAATTAGAGGTTGTTATATGGATGAGAGTGGAGAGACAAAAGGATAACCTAACATTAAAGAGAGGGACAAATGTCACTTTGCTATTGGACTTGGAAATTGATCATAAGACCATCTTACCACCTTTACCAAATAAATACCAAAAATTGGCCAAAAATCCTCTTATTTGTTTCCTCTCTTGGCCAAGCTTCTTGGAGAGCAAAAGAAAAAAAAAAAGCTATCAAATTTCTTCTACTCAATCTTGCTCAATCTCACAACTTAACCGATAAAACCTCAAATCACTCCATAAAAACCCTTAGCTAGGTTGTAGTGAAGTAATAGGTGAAGTGGTTTGAAAGATAGTGGTGTAAAGTTGCTTCCTTTCTTGAGATTTCAAGGTGAGTAGTCAAGAAATTCCATCTTTGGCTTTGATAATGATGAATTCATGACTTGTGAAGGTTAGTTAGGTGATTTTGTGGAGGTTTTCATGACTTTTGGTGGTGTTTGATGAATTTTTGATTTTATGCTTAATTTTTCTGTTTTTATATGTTTAATGTTGTTTGGCCATGTATGATGGTCTAGTATGGGTTGGAATGAAGCTTTGGTATGATAATTGTGATGATTAGTGGAAAATTTCTGGTTTGAAGCAAAAATTCCAGGTTAGGGTTTCAAACAGGCCTGTTCTGTCCGAATTTATTTGAGCAGGATAGAGGCCGAATTAGCTTGAGGTTAAAACATAAAAGTTGTAGATAATTATGTTGTATAGTTTTCTACAAAATGTCACCCCAATCGGAGCAACGTATCCTATGAAAAGACTGAAATACCCCTGCTGCCCTGTTTCTGTCCAAAACTGATAATCAGCTTTGGTAATTGGTTAGCTTGACTAGGAATATTACCGAATTGGTTGTTGGTATGTTCTTAAGAATTATAGCCTTGTATCTTAGCTTTCAAATGGCTTTGGAAATACCTGATTTGGAGTTGTGTGTTGAGATATGATTGAATGAATCAGGACTGCTCGTTGAATTTCACAGTAAGCTGCGAACTGAAAAATCTGGGGTTGTTTTGATGAATTTGATCTAGTTAGGGTAAGAACTGGACTGAGTGGCCTTCTTCAACATTGTATCCCTTTTCCTTAGCTTCGAAACGGTGTAAATTACACCTCAATCCGACAAGGATAGCTTCAGTTACGTTAATTCCGCCAAGCAACAGCAAACCTGCCTTTTGTTTTCCAACCCAAACTTCGTTTCCGCATATGTCCTAGTTTGATTTTGCACTTATACGTTCCATATGATTTTACTCTAGTAATATGTGGATTCGGTTTATGACTCGTATTCGAGCCTTATTGTGGCGCTAATTAAAGGTGTTTGATAGCTTGTGGTTTGTGGGTGTTGAGGTTTGGTTGGAAAGTAAAGAAAGACAAGGGAAATGCTGTCAAAATTTTCGCGGAGCTTCTGCACAGTCTTGGGAAATTTACTATATCTTGATGTAGAAATGTCGGAATTGAGTTCCGTTTGTTGTGTTTTAAACTAGATTCATAGGGCTATAAACTATGTAAATTTCAAACCCTTTTTATGTCTGTACCATTTATGGTGATTTTTCAAAGTTGACTGAAATATTGTACCTGTTCTGTCTTTCACTGGATAAAGCAGCAACTTGAGGCTTGAATTTGACTGACTTTCGTTCTGAATCTTATGAGGGTGTTCTCTGGAAAGTTATAGCCCTTTGAATGTATTTTCCAACGGTATAACTTTTACTAATTTTGGACTTACAAAACTTGAGATATGATTTTTCATATAGGGTTGTGCGAAACTGGAAAATCCTGTTTTCCTAGTATCGATCTTACTTTCATTTTCTACTTCAAATTTGGAGTTGGTCAGTCATTGTAGGTAGGGTTTTGAGGTTGTTCATGCCTTTAGGACTAATCATTATCTTTTCACTCCAAAGTCACCTCTTCGCTTTACATTAATGGTTCATTTGGATAGGCACCTAACTTGTAATCGAGTTTTACTTGCGAACTCCACTTATTAGGTTTTGGAGTCCAGTCTTAAGTGTTTGCCTTGATTGTTCTAGGAGGTGCCGGCGAGTAAAGCCACACTTGGGAAGGAAACTTTTGAAATTATCTTTGTTTGATCAGGTGAGTGTACCACTCCCCTGAATTATTGCTAAACTGGTTTCCTGTACTTGTAAATTGCTAGTTGAATGTCTTTCCTGACTGTTTATCTTGTATGAGACGGGGGTGTACTTTATCACACTCGTTCTCTTGCCTGTACTGAACAAACTGGAATCTATTACTTGTACTTGTTATGTACTTGAACTTGTTACTTGCACTTGTTATGATGTCGTTTGGAAGAGTATCCAACGACCTTCCTGTTAAACCTGAGCTCAACCTCATGGGGAGTTAATTAAATCGAGCCAGCGAGGGCTTGGTCAAGATAATTGACAATCCATGGGTGCCTGTTCCTGGGGGAATCTTTGGGTATTGAGACTCTTGATTCTGGTATACTCGAGTATTACCATTCCTGTTCCTGTTTGGCGTTCGGGCCCTGTAAGGGGTATGTTTGGTGAACGGGATTTTGGCGTTAAAGTAGTGATCTACTGGACTGGTTCCTTTATTTGAACGTTGACAGAGAGTCAACAAGGCTGGATCAAGTATTGCAACGGGGATTTGGCACCTGAGAGCCACCTGTATCCTTGAAATTGTGATGTTCGTTCATTTCTTTTACTTGATGCGGATATGTGTCCTATAAATATTTTCTCATGATTTCTACTGTTATATTTTTGGTACCTCATTAAGCTTCTAGCTCACCCCGTTTCGTTATCCTTGTTTTCCTTACAGGAAATCACCTTTTGAAGACTATGATGTTTGAAGCATGAGTTGAGCTAGTTTTAGTATTCTTTTGTACAGCTCCTCGATGGTTGGAAAACCTGAAATGTATTTTAACCAAACAATTCCCTTTTGAATTGTAAATTTGCAACCATGTGTATATAAAAGTGTTTAATCATGTTCCTAAGTTGATTTGGTTTGGAAATGTTCTTTTCTAGGGTTATCTAAAATTGTTGTGCTTGTTTGGGTTTCGGACAGTGCATGTTATCTTCTCAAAGTTCTTTTGAGCGGTTGGTAGGGTTTACGCTCGTTCCGGATCCGTAGTCCCGGTGAGAGCTGGCCAGGCGATCCGCCGAACCCTTTGGTTCGCCTTAGGGGGAGGTGGGGCTGTCACATTGTAGCAATTAAATTACCAAAACTAAAAATCCTGAAATTTCCTTCAAGTTTGAATCGTCAAAGTAGATTTCTTTACTCGGGGTCAATGATGAAAATTCACTCAATTATCACTAATAAATGATTATGACCTTTCTTGGATATTATTTACTTTTCATGTTGGTTTTGTTTGTGCAAAAGGATTTCCTAACTGACCATGTTCAGAAACCTGAAATTACTGATTATGCTATCATAATTTAAGTCATCTTCGGGTGCAATGGAGAGTGATTGCCTTAAGGGTTCTTTTCGGCCCTGTATAGACAATGAAATCATGCATAAAGCTTGGAGATTAATTCGATGACGCATCCCTGTTGCTTATCCAACTCAGTTGAGTCAAGCTGATCTTTTACATCGAGTTCTACCCGGATAACATGCATGTGTAAAATGCATAGCAACATTTTAGCAACAAAATGTCAAAAATTGCTTCCAGATTTAGAGTGAGTAAAGTTATTGGGACTTACAAGCTGTAATCTTTGATGTTTGAATGCGCCTTTGAGTTTGACGTATCAAACTTGGATACTGCGGAGTAATGAATTATGTTCCCTATTTTTATTTTCTTTTTCCTTCGGAAGGTCATTGATCTTCTTGCTTCATTTTTTTGGATAATCAACCATCTGAGAGTTCTTACCTTCTAATAATCTCCTTAGAAAATTTTATTTAGTCACTTCAATGCAAAAGACATATGGCCTGATATGCATTCGACTTAACAATAATGATATCACAGAACAATCCATAAGGAAATAATATTGCTCAAGAAGAAACCCCGCATGCTCTCTTTGACAATTTTTCCTTTTTCTAAAATTTATTTGCATTTCCATCATATGGTGAAGGGTGTATTTCTAATTTTTGTTTTCGTACATCCCAAAGCAGGAAAAGAAATTAAAGGACTTTGCTATAGATAAGTTTATTAGGATAGAAAAGAACAGAGATGTGAAAAAATGAAAAGAAGAGAAAATGGGAGGATAGATTTTGACTTTTTAAATAGTTTATTGAGTTACAAACATTGAAACCACTTGCACATTCTGGTACAGTGAGTGCACACGCCACATTCCGTTACTCATTTGGAAGGAATCTGTCAATTGTCCACTTTTATGCAAAATTGGATAGATGAGGGATCAAATTTACTGTTTGAAATAGATTGAGGACTAGTTCCGTACATGGGTAATATATTAGGGATTACAACTACAATTCTCCAAAAAAACTTTCATGGAACTGTCTAGTGAAAGTTTGAATAATGTTGTTCTATCATTGTAATTATGTATGGCTAAAGTGATAAGAGTTCTTGAAGAAATAATTACAACATCTCTCATATTAGTAAGAGTAGAATGATGCATGATGAATCTCTTGCTGTTCAAATGAGTTGTGATGTTGATGTTGTAAGAGAGGCTCTTGTTCATCTCCAAGAATAATGGATGTTTGGAGGCTGGTTTCTCCAAGCACGCAAGAAATATTTATGTGAAATTTGTTCTTGATCTATCATTTCCTTTTCTTTTTTTTTTCTTATGTACCAAATGTTTGACTTAGTAATTCTAAATCATGATTAGAGCCTGGATATGTTAGAGACCTCCAATTGTGGTTGAATACTTTTGTTTTTAGTATTTGCATTTTCAATTGGTCTGAGATAGCTACCTTTAGTTATCTGATAGTTGCTCTTGAAACTTTAAGACAAGGAAGAAAAATTCTTTCTTGAGTATCAATACCACTTATTTCCTATTAGCTAATAATTTAATTAGCAACTTGTTGGTTTGCAAATGTAATTAGGAATTTGTTGACTGTTGAGCATTTATTACCTTTATTACGTAAGTTCCAATGTTCAGATTTTAATGTATTAGAAGGGCAAAATGGTAAGTTAGTAATAATTTATTTTCCATTTTAAGTAATAACAAATAATTTGGGACAAACTAAAATAGAAACTTTGACATATAAAATCAGACGGAGGGAGTATTGACCCACAAATGGATTCAAATTGATTCATATTGACTCAAACTATTACTCTTTATTTAAGAAGAAAGATAAAAGGGATTGAAAAATATCAAACCATAAAAAATATATTTAATGGTTCAAATTCATGAACTGAGAAATATACAAAATAGGGTTAAGTCTAAAACTTTAGACTGAAACTTGAGATTGAAAATAAGTATATTCCCACTAATCCAAGAGATTGAAAATGAGTATATTCCCATTTGTGACAACCCACCACATCCTAAGGCAAACCAAAGGGTTAAGCAGACTGTCTATCTGAATCTCGTCAGGACTCATTCACTCACATTAACTTGAGAGATAACATTCCATTAACTAAAGCCATTAACAGTCAATCATGCATAAGTACATCCCAAGCAAAAGTAAAGTTATCTTAGTCTAAACCATTTAATATATATATATATATATAACCCTTGAAGATAAAAGTCAAAATAACTATAACATTTAAGTACAAAAGGAATCTTCCAAGTATAATTTCGGGTCTCGGCTTAACTCCTGGGGACTCCCCACTCTCGTTTTCCCCTCCTGTAAGAAAAACAAATCAAATGGATTGAACAAAATCTAGTGAGGTTTCCCAAACAAGCAATAATCAATAAACACTTAACACATAATCAAAATTAAGTAAGAAAAGAACACTTCATTTAATAAAGTAAAGAACACTTCACTGAACAACCATTTTCAAAAGGATACGGTGCTCGCATTATAGCCACTTTAATGCACTACACACTCCACCAAACTCCTCCTTATAACCTCCAAACAGTAAACACTTCCCTCAGTTAGGTGGCCATATTAGTAATTTGCTACACTGTGGTAATATAAGAGCATACCGAAACACTTACCCAAAGCTATCGTCCTACCTGACCAACCCTTTTGCTAGCTCGAATAATCCATTGAATAGAGGATTTTGGGGCCTAGTTCAACCAGTACGGTAAAGTACACACATGGCTTATAGTCATGCACACTTACAGTAACACTTGGTGAATTATCAACCTTTAAATTCAACTAAATCCAGTACGATAAAGCACACCCCCAACTTAGAAGGCAAGGGACAATTGAGATACTGATGTGAGCACGGAGTCTCAAGTGTCAAGTTACTTGCTCATTAAAAGGGCTACTTGAAGTTGTTTGGAAGAAAGAGATTAAAGACCGAATTTTCCAGTTCAAGTTTCATTAATATTGTTTCTAGTTATGGCCGAATATAGCTTAGTCCATAGTTAATCATTATTTGGACTGAATTAATAGTTTATAAAATGGTCCAACTCTTAAGCTTGGAACAATTCCTTTAGTTAGGGTTATGGGTCAGGTTTCAAGGTCCATTAGTTGTGTTAGGGAATTATAGTGTAAGGCACATAAAAACATCGTTTCTTTCTTGAATAATCAAACTATGAGGATACAAAAATTTGAGAACATCGTTCTTGAGAGGTTTCTCTATTTGGCTCTATGAGCTTCCATTGAACATCTAGAATCGTCTAGTGTTCATTTTTGGCTTATCAATCAAGAATTCTATCCTTGATTGTGGTGCCTTCTAACAAATTCCTAGGGTTCGTTAGTGGAAGGACCCGAATTTTATTTTACTTACTTTTATTTTATTTTACTAGCTTATTTAATTATTTATTTATCCGTTTACTCCAATTTATTTCATCCATTTTAAATCCATTTGCACGGAACAATGTCTCATTTATATTTTTAAAATGTTTCGTTAGAGAATTTAATTTTTCTGCGGCTCGTCTAGCGAGAAATAGCGAATACACATTTTTCGAGGCAAATTCGATCCGAAAGTACATTAATCTTGGAGAATTAAGGATGATTAATAGTAGCCTAAGAAAAGTTAATTGAGGGATTAGATATGAGTGAGTTAAGTTAAGTTCAATTAGGAGCACTAATTGCTCACTAACCGATTGTTGACTTTTACGGTTTCATGACACCTTTATGTCATTCATCTTATCACACCATCAAATCACCCAACTACCACCCAAAACCTTTCTTCCTCTCCACTCCTCTTGGCCGACTCCCCCTTCCCCATTTCCCCTCAAAATTTCAGCTCTCTTGTCCTCCATTTTCCTCCAAATTTGCTCTTTTCTTGGTTCTTCATACAAGCTTGGAAGGTGGCTTGATCAAGGAAGAAACTTAGATGATTGAAGAGCTCAAACCCTAGTGTTTAGTCTTTATCTTGGCAGCAAGGTAAGCATCCAAAGAAACCTCAACTTTTTCCTCTCAAATCTTAGTAGTAAGTTAGTCTAGTTAGTTTAGTTGTTGGATTGTTGATGGGTTATATTTTTACCCTAGTCTAGACTGGAAATTTTAGAGGTTGTAATCTTTTGTATAGGGGATAAAGTCCTTTTGTTGTTTTGTACATTTGCGACTTAGTACGTTTTCCTATGATTTTGTTTATCTCCCCTTTCTTTTGAAATGATTTGATGAAGTTATCCTCACTTGGTGTAATTATTATGATCTTTTATGACACATAAAAAAATTTACTTTACTTTAATTGATTTTACGGCTTATATATGTGAGAACTCGCAAAATTTACTTATTTAATCTCCTATTTCTAGCTTATTTAATTATTTATTTGGCATTTTACTCCGAATATTATTTTCTAAGCTCTTGAGACCTAATTACATGAAAATATAGTTTCATTATATTTTTAAAGTGACTTGTTTCAAAAATTAATTTCCGGAAGTTCGTTTAGTGAAAATAGTGAACACGTCTTTGGAAATCTTGACCGATTGAGAGTACAATAAGTTTGGAATATTGGAGACATGTACAATGGATCTAAATTAGGTATTTTAATGTTTAAATACTCAAGTAATAGTTATTAGTGCTGTCGTTATAAGAATTTCTCGGAAGTTTCGCGTTATCGCGCCTAAATTGGAAATACGCATTTTCACACGCGCGATTTAATTTAGGAACTTTAGACCCTTATTTTGAGACAATTGAGAGTGAATAATATTTATATGAATATAAGTGCATTAGAGGTTTAGTGCACTAGTAAAACAAATTCGAGAGGAATCGAACACGAAACGCGCGGGAAAAAGAGTTGACCTTTGAATCAATGAGAGCCACACATTTTAGTTTCACATGGGTGCATCACACTAGATTAAAACTCTCCACATACTTACCTCAATTGGTGACTCTTTTGCTTCCATTCCAGCCGTGCACCTCAAGAGAGAAAAGAACCAAGTTTCTTCTTCAATTTCTTCTTCAAATCTTCACTAATCCTCCACCAAATCACCTCAAACTTTGAACACACTTTGCTAAGCACTTGGTGATCATCTTAAGCTAGAAGAAGGACATCATCTCACGGTTTTTCTTGGAGTTTTTGGTGACCAAAATTTCTGGTTTTATCATCTAAAGAGGTAATAGACAATCAACCTCTTGAATCTTAGTTTATGGAAGTAGTATTGCACTTATAAGCTTGTATTTTCATGTGGGTAGCTTTATTTATATTGGATTTTGATGTGTGGGCTCTATGAACTCCCACAATGACTTGAGGACTGATTTGATGATTGATGATGAAATTAATGGTGGTTTAGTGCTTAAATTAGTGGATTAATGTTATATTGTTGGTAGAAAATCATAGGAGGTGCTTGGAGCAAAAGTGACCGTTTTACACCTGCCTTGTCCGACCATTTTTGTGCAAAATTTTGAGATTCTAATGACTTGATTATGTTGTTTACATGTTATTGTGAGTGTGTACAAAATTTCATTGAAAAATAACATGATTTGGTTGGTCAAATGAGTTGATTTCTAAAGTTAGTAAAACTGGAAAATGAATCCCGTATTGCCCAGGCAGTCATTTTGTATCGGCCATAACTCTTTGCTCCGATGTCGAAATTAAGTACCGTTTGTGGCATTGGAAACTAGACATTCCCAGCTTTCCATTGGTACCAATTTCATGTTCTGATTCCACTTGAGTGAATCACACCATTCGATTGAAAGTCACTGTCCTGTTTCATTTCTCTCCAGGAGACAGGACAGGACTTGTATCTTGATGCTCAAAAACGAGATGTTTGTGAATGGAATTTGAAAATGGTTTCTTCTGAGAAAATTTAGATTTATGAGAGAGGTTTCCAACGCCATTAACTACACCCAATTCCAAGTTGAATTGAGTGAGTTGTGGCCATATTTCAAAACTGATGCAGAGAGTAAAAATCCTCTTTTGACTAGTTAAATAGCCTAGCTTGATTTGGGACTTGTTGTTTTGGAAACTTTGATGTCCAACATCTACCAAACTTGATATTAGATGTTCCTTGGACTTTGTTTCACAAATAAACCAGATTTGGGTTGGTTGCTTTGGACAAAATATTTAAAAAGGAAAGAAGAGCTAAAAGACAGTTTTACCTTGGGGAAATTTCTTGAACTTTGATGGTTTAGTTAACTACCTTCCCGTGTGAATTTTCAAATGAAATTTGATAGAAGAGTAATCCTCATATGGAGGTTTAATTGTCCGAAATTTGGTAATATTCTAAAACCATTTTGATATGCAAATGATGTCACAAAATTCGCTCATCGAATCTGGGAACTTTTCGTTTTCTCTTAGCCAAATGGTCAAATTTGATTTGGGGAGTTTTATTTCAAAAATTTGGATGTAAATGGTCTTTAAATTGCTCAGTGGATGTTTATGAACTCTCGGTTTCCATACTGGAGAGATTTGGAACTGATTTCATGGTACAAAAAGTTTGTAAACAAAAGAAAAGTGAGAAGGTAGTTTAGCCTTGAAACTCTTCATAAACTTTAGTTGTTTTAATGACTGCCTTACCGTGAGGGTTTTTGCATAAAACTTGATAGAAATGTTGTTCACACATGGAAGATTTAGTGTACCAAGTTTGATGTATTTTCAATGCCAACTCGATGACCAAATGATACTTCGAATCTAGTCTTTAAACCTGGAAAATAGCCCAACAGTCTTAACTTTTTCAGCAACTTGGAGCTACTATATCTTGGTGCTCGAAACTCCATTTCTCATTCTGCTTATTTTTTTATACTCTTGGATTTCAACACTAATTGATTTCCATATTTCAAAGGTTAGTTCAAACCAAGTGAATTTTGCCGAATTTCCAAAGTTGGCCGAAAACCAACTTAAATCTGTCTTGGTAATTCAAGTTACCAACTTTGAGCCAAAATTTGAGTGCCTTTCACTTACATTCATGGAAAAGTGTCTTCTAAGAACTTTTAGTACATTCAAAGAGGTTTCCAATGGTACCAAGTTTTCCAATTTTTGACATGTATAATGGGAGATACGATTTTTCAAAGTATCGTATCAAACCTGAAAATTTTCTGAATTCCAAGGGAAGGGAGTTTTCAAATACTCCTTATTCCTTCGATATTACTTGAACATTTTATATTTGATTTCCAAAATGAAAACTCGATTGCTCATGTACTTTAAGAAACTCCACTTGAACCTCGATTTACGAGTAATTGAGGTTCATTTTCATAAGATTTCCTTAGATTGCACTAGCGTACAATCTTCCTCGATAATTAGAGATTCGTAGTGATATTGAATGGTACTTGATTATTGTTTGCTCAGGCACTCGAGGAAATCTCCAAGAGGAACTCGGAGTGGACACCTAAAACGCTTGTTTGAGAACTACTCGCTTGTTTTGACTAGGTGAGTATTCCATATAGGAATACGTAATTGAATAAGTCTAGGACATGCTTATTTCATGATTATTAAGTGTTAAGTGCTATGTGTTAAGTATTTACCATACTCATGCCTATTTAAGGAATGTATACTTGCATTGTATATCTACATGAATTGGTTAAATGATTAACCCTATCAAATGACCATATGAACTCGATACATGCTTAACTTGCTAGATTGCTTGCTTAGCCTACTCGATTTTGAAAAATGGGGTCGAGTGTGTACTTTATCGCACTCGTTCTCTTTTGAGATGAATAACTCATGCTTGGAAATGCTCGAATAACATGACTTGGTATGCTATGGTTGCATACGTCGTTGGAGTGAATCTCCCCGACTCTCACATGGTAAAAATGGGATAACGGCCAATGATGGCCTATTCATATGACAAATGCCTGTCAATTAACCGTCACTACTCAACCGTTAACCGTCAACCGTCACCCGTCAACCGTTAACCGTTAACCGTTAACCGTTTACCAACTCACATGACTACCTGATTACTTGACTATTTGCTCACATGATTTTCAATCTGCATGACTATTTGATATCCGTGAATTACATGCTCCCATGAAATCAACTTGTATTGCTTGCGTGCTTACGTGCTAAGTATCCACTTGATTACTTGATTATCATGAATCACATGTTATATGAAGCTGTCCATCATTGCTAGGTGAGTGTGTACTTTACCTCACTCGACCTACTCAAATGATGAATTTTACCTTTTGTCGAATTACTTGGTTACCTGTGCATGTTGTAAGCTCTAAACTGAACTTGGGCCCTGCCCTTGGTTACTGACCTACTCGAGCCAGGACTGGGCTCGGTCGGATAGGTTGGAACCCTGGGCCACCGTTTCGGTATACTCGAGTATTACCACTGGAGGGATAAGGTGATGGCCAGTCAAACCGAGGGGATCCAGAAGTCATAAGGTGCAGATGACCGACAGAGTTCCACTGGAACACCGTATCCTACAGTATATGTTTACCTTGTATCATGATAATTGTTTCATGCTAAAATGCCAACATGAAATCCTGAGCCATGCCTGTGTTATGCTCCATACCTGTTACCTGTCCAATGTACTCATATCATGATACCTATTTCATGTTAATGCTCCACACCTGTAACATGCTTAATTACTCGCACCTGTAATAAGCTCCAATCACTCGTGAACTATACATGTCAATGTCTTGAACTATGATAACTGTCTCATGATACATGTCTCAAATTAACCGTACAATGATTATCACCTCATGATAACACGCCATTGTGTAACATTGAACCATGCATATGATATGCCCAACTTACTTGATTTATTTGAACTGTTAGAGTGTCTTGGAACCTCACTAGGCTGTGTAGCTCATCCCACGTTGTGGTTTTCTTTTACAGGGTTCGAGACCAAGGGTGCTCGTGAGTAGTACTAGATTGTTTTCTTTTGAAGACTTTAAGTTATATTATAACGGATGGCTATTGTACCCTTTTCCGTTGGGTTGTATTTAAGCTTGAAAGCTACATAATTGTAAGTGTGAGATATTTGAAGTACTTTAATTATGTATGGAAGTTACTTAAAGTATTTCGAGCTTTTCAATGATGGATTGTAGTGAGTCCTGGCGAGAGTTGGGCAGGCATCCCGCGGATACCCTTTGGTTCGCCTTAGGGAGAAGTGGGGGCGTCACAATATATATATTTAATTTATTGTCCCACACCTTTAGAGCTGTAATAAGATCATGAACAGCACCTGAGAATAGTTTTACAAACCCTGAGAGAATGCCAACTTTTTGCTAAGTTCAATAAATGTGAGTTTTCGTTGGAAGAAATAGCCTTTCGAGGTCATATAATCTCTAAAGAAGGATTTTTTGTGGATCCAGCTAAGGTAGAAACTTTTCTAAGTGGAAACGACCAGAGAACCCTACTAGAATTCGGAGTTTATCAAGGATTTTTCTAAGATTGCAAAACCCTTAACTGAGTTGATTAAGAAGCATGGTAAGTTCATTTGGGATTCTCAATGCGAGGAAGGGTTTCAAGAGTTGAAAAAGTGCTTAACCGAGGCACCTGTGTTAGCATTGTCGAGCGGAGGAGATGGTTTTGTGGTTTATACAAATGCTTCAAAGGATGTTTTAGGATGTGTATTGATGCAAAATGAAAAAGTGATTGCGTATACCTCTCGTAAGTTGAAAACTCATGAACAGAATTATTCGACCCATGACTTGGAGTTAGCGGCAGTAATGTTTGCCATGAAAAATGGAGACATTATTTATATGGAGTGACTTTCGAGGTTCACTGATCATAAGAGTCTTAAGTATTTGTTCTCCTAGAAAGAGTTGAATTTGAGGCAACGTAGATGGGTGGAATTTCTGGAGGATTATGACTGTACTGATAGGGTGTTAATTGTTAGTCATTTTCTGATTGATTTCCCTCATTATTTGTGCCAAATATTTTGTTAATTGTCGGATTCTATTTATAATTGGCATTTGGACATAATTGCAGGTGTGGACTACAAAATCCTGAAAAGTGAAGGATGAGATGTGCAAATATGCAAAGAGTTACAAGCCGATTCCAATTGGAGCACAAAAGTTTCCTATTTTGATGGCCGTTTGGTGCGTTGGCAGAGGAAACCAAAAAGAAATAGGACTCTTTGTAATTAATCCTTGGAGATTAGGAAACAAGGAGTCGGAGGTTTCCTTGTTAAAAGGGAATTCTTCTTATTAGTAGGATAGCTTCGTTTTTTTTTGGGCTTCGGCCGTTCCTTCGTTTTCTTTGATTTTCCTTTTCCGTCTCTTCTATTAGTACGACTGGAACATAGCTTTGTTTTGGAGAATTACTTCTGCAATTTTACATGGGATTTCCTCCATGAAGATGAACTAACTCCTTTTCTAGTCAAGGGTTAATTTGAAGACGCGGTTCCGAATATCTATGAGATCGAATTATTTTATTTATTTCTTTTGTTCATTGGTATTTGTACGTTTTCTGGTTTAATTGCTTATGATTGTTTTGTTATTTGAATGTCACGGGCCCGATATTCGAATTAACCTAATAATCTACTGTCATATTAATTGATTGAATCCGTAATTGTTCTATTGATTAATACCAGTGGCGACTAGCGTGATTAGTTTCATGTTAGGGAAACGTATGATCTAATTTAAACAAACTCTCGTAGCGTGTTTGTTAGTTAGGGTTGGGTTTTTCTAATTCTTAATGCAATCGAGAAATTAAATCCTACGGTCGTACCTAGGGTTATTTCTTGGTTAGAAAAATAGTTAACGGTCGTACCTTGACTATCGAAAAAGTAAGAAAATGTTGGTTGTTTATCGCGTGTATGAGAATTATAACCAATCTAGTAATGAGTAATTGAATTATCTTTGCATCGATGATCAGTTGAATGGATCGTATCTGAAAAGTTACACCTTTGGCTAGAGTCGTATTAGCTATTGATTAATTCTTGTTTAATTCTATTAGTAGTTTCCTTAGTTAGTTAATTAGTTATTTTATATTTTCCAAAAATTCCCCATACTTCGGACTCTGGAAGAAACAAATTATCCCCAGTTCCTGTGGATTCGACCTTACTCACCACTATATACAAAAATTGTATCTTTCTTGAGTAGGTGATTATTATCGCACAGGCTCGACACCTGTCAATTTTTGGCGCCGTTGCCGGGGACTGGTGCCTGATTAATTTGTTTCTTTTTAAGTTCATCTTGTTTTTATTTTTTTATTTTATTTTTCTCTTATTTTTTTTTATATATAGTTTATGGCTGCTAACATTCCGTATTTTGGTGATAGATTGGATTTTATTTCTAGAAGGGGTTATGAGACTCGTGCTTTTTTTAATGATCAATGGGTTGTTGCAAATTGTGGAACTTATTTTGTCTCAGACCATTCAACCGACATATGTCCTGCATTTCTAGATGGTCTAAGTCCTCCAATCAATACTTTTGAAAATTTTTCACCTCAATATCAAACGTGGTATGACCCTTATTCAAACGGGTATGATCAAGAATAGTGGGATGATTCCAATTTTAATTATGAACAAAGGCCAATAGATTTTCAACAGCTAGAGTCTCAAGAACCATCATCCATGTCAGGTATGCTCTTGAAGAAATAGTTGAATTACTAGCTAGTAACACATATTAACTTCAACAGGAGACACATCAATTACGACAGGAGACACATTTATTTCAACATAAGACACATCAATTTCAACAGGAGATACAAAGGTTGCTTAAAGAGATGGAAGAGAGAAGGCGTGAATTTGCATCTACAATGAGTAAATTTATTTCTCCAATTTATGAAGAATTGCCCTCACAAACCATCAACGACCTTAAAGAAGATGAGAGTACAATTATCCTGACAAATGACATGAAATTGCAAGAGTTTCAAGAAAAAGAATCTAAAGATGCAGTTGAAAAGGAAATTGAAGTGCAAGAAATGAGACCCCAATATCAAATGGTTCAAGTGAATGAATCCAGTGAACAATCTCCAAATGCGGTGACATCTCCTCCATTCCTTAATCAATATTTTTCTGACTTTATTCTTTAATTCCTGTTGGTGAAATTGACTTTCATGACAGGAATAAGTTAAGAGTTGTGATGGCAAAATATCTTGAACCAGTAAGTGTTCGCGATGGAGGAGTGAGTGAAGAATTAAGATTCTTGTTGACTTGTTTAGCGCCATCTACTAATCTATGGAAGACCATACTTCGTGTGCTCAAGGATTACTCTATTTATGAGGGTTATCAAGGATACATAGAGGATGAAGCATTGAAACGAGCCACACAATTTTATCCTCCGTGAATAAACATGGCGATGTCTAGCCAAAGACATTAAAGAAAGGCACTGCTTGGGAGGCAACCCAAGGCTTTTTGTTTTGTTTTAGTTTTCTTATGTTTTTGGAGTTTTGTATTTAGTGATTTATTGCTTTTGTTGCAAGGAGTTGGCAGTTAGACGTGTCCACGCCAAGTGATCACGTCTAAGGAATGAGGTTTTAATTTGGCAGACAGAAGACTACTTAGTAGTTAGACATGCCCACGCCAAGTGGTCACGCCTAAGGAAGGCAATTCACGTCTGCGGGTAGAAGACTCTCCATTAGTTAAGCGTGCCCACGCCAGGTGGTCACGCTTAAGGAACTCAATTTTCAAAAATTGGTCAGAAAACTCCCTAGTAGTTAGGCGTGCCCACACTAAGTGGTCACGTTTAAAAATCTTAATTTTCGTGGGTTGGATAGAAAACTCAAAGGCAGTTAGGCGTGCCCACGTCTAACGTAGTGGTTCAAAAAAAATTTTCATTTCATTTTATTTTCTTTCTTTCTTTCTCTCTTCTCTTTCTTTCTTCTTTCTTTCTCTTTTCTTCTTCTCTCCCTTTCCTTTTTCTTCCTTTCTTTCCTTTTCCAGTCACAGGACCACAACCTTAGGACCTCAAACTCCGCTGCTCGTGCTATTTCTGTTCGTCACCATTGCTACCATACCATGCTGCCGCCGCTAGCCACCTCCCATGATCATCTCCATTTTCGCTATCTGTGGGCATCTCCTATTTTGGTTTGGGAGCAATAAAGATCCACCATGTTGGCTTCACACTACCAATCCCATCTATGCCATAGCTGCTCGAGACCCCCCTTTGATGATCAGGGAAGTTTTGTTGTCCCTTTTTGCTTTGTATTTTATTCTTTATTGCTTACATTGGGGACAATGTAAGATTTAGATGTGGGGGGAGTAGTATATTGGTATTTTATTAAAAAAGTGTAAGTGTAGGCATTTTTGTTGAAATTTTTTGTTTGACTTTGTCGAATTTTATCCAATTTTTGCCTATCTTTGTGCATATGTGTGATTGTTCCTGATTAATGATGATTAGATGTTTCAAAATTTTTTATTGCTAAGATTTTACACTCTAAGGTGTTCAGTATGACATGGTTAAGTTTAATGGTATCTTTTTGGTGAATATTTGAGATTTTGTGACTTTTGCACTTTTTGGTTAACTTCTCTAAATATGATAAATATTTGTCTAGCATTTTTTATGCAAATTGGTTCAACTATTAATCTTAGTTCTCCATATTTAAGAAATGAAGCGGGTTTGTGTGATTTTTAATTTTAATTTGGTGCTTATTTATGAATAGTATTCGGCTATACTCCGCTAGTATCGTTGCTTAGTAACCGGAGATCTTCACCATAAGTGTCGACTTTCGCTTAAAAAGCGACGATAGCTATGAATATGTGGTTTTTAAGCGATGATGGCTAAGTAACCGAACTCCTTCATGTGGCCAATGTCGGAGTTTCGCGTCAAAACGCTTGAATGGCTAAAAATTAAGCATTCCCCCTGGAAAAAAAAATTAATCAAGTGTGGGGATACTTTAGAAAAAAAATATGCTAATAGTGAAAAGTGTGAAAGTGTTTAAATAAATTGTTAATCCATTGATCCATGAATTTTAATGTTGAGATTTTGCTTAATAGTCGAACCATTTACTTATGGATGTTGATTGAATATTTTATATTCTTAGATTAGTTAGTCATAAATTGAAAGAGTTCTCGATCTTGAAAACTAACTAGAGAGATATTTCTTGAAAATTGCCATTAATACTTGACATATGTTTTAATTGTATCTTGGCAATAGAAGATTTGAACAATAGCCATTGTTTGAATTTGATTATTTAATTTGTTGTTCTCATGCTTGAGGACAAGCATGATTTAGATGTGGGGGGAATTGATAGGGTGTTAATTGTTAGTCATTTTTTGATTGATTTCCCTCATTATTTGTGCCAAATATTTTGTTAATTGTCGGATTCTATTTATAATTGATATTTGGACATAATTGCAGGGGTGGAGTACAAAATCCTGAAAAGTGAAGGATGAGATGTGCAAATATGCAAAGAGTTACAAGCCGATTCCAATTGGAGCACAAAAGTTTCGTATTTTGATGGCCGTTTGGTGCGTTGGCAGAGGAAACCAAAAAGAAATAGGACTCTTTGTAATTAGTCCTTGGAGATTAGGAAACAAGGAGTCGGAGGTTTCCTTGTTAAAATGGAATTCTGCTTATTAGTAGGATAGCTTCGTTTATTTTGGGGGCTTCGGCCGTTCCTTCGTTTTCTTTGTTTTTCCCTTTCCGTCTCTTCTATTAGTACGACTGGAACATAGTTTTGTTTTGGAGAATTACTTCTGCAATTTTGCATGGGATTTCCTCTATGAAGATGAACTAACTCCATTTTTTAGTCAAGGGTTAATTTGAGGACGCGGTTCCGAATATCTGTGAGATCAAATTATTTTACTTATTTCTTTTATTCATTGGTATTTTTACGTTTTCTAGTTTAATTGCTTATGATTGTTTTGTTATTTGAATGTCATGGGCCCGATATTCGAATTAATCTAATAATCTACTGTCATATTAATTGATTGAATTTGTAATTGTTCTATTGATTAATACCAGTGGCGACTAGTGTGATTGGTTTCATGTTAGGGAAACGTATGATCTAACTTAAACAAACCCTCGTAGCGTGTTTGTTAGTTAGGGTTGGGCTTTCCTAATTCTTAATGCAATCGAGAAATTAAATCCTACAGTCGTATCTAGGGTTATTTCTTGGTTAGAGAAATAGTTAACGGTCGTACCTTGACTATCGAAAAAGTAAGAAAAGGTTGGTTGTTTATCGCGTGTATGACAACTATAACCAATCTAGTAATGAGTAATTGAATTATCTTTGCATCGATGATCAGTTGAATGGACCACCGTGTCTGAAAAGTTGCACCTTTGGATAGAGTCGTATTGGCTATTGATTAATTCTTGTTTAATTCTAATAGTAGTTTCATTAGTTAGTTAATTAGTTATTTTATATTCTTCAAAAATTCCCCATACTTCGGACTCTGGAAGAAACGAATTATCCCCAGTCCCTGTGGATTCGACCCTACTCACCGCTATATACAAAATTTGTATCTTTCTTGAGTAGGTGATTATTATTGCACAGGCTCGACACCTGTCATGTACACTTAACTACCACCCGGGAAGAGCTAATGTAGTGGCAGATGCCCTAAGCCGTAAGGTGCAAGTGGCTAGTTTAATGGTGAAAGAATGGCACATGTTAGAAGAAGTTAGTGTTAGAATCCGCGTCTTGAGCCACAAAAGGGTAAATTTGGAAATATTACTGTGAGATCCACCTTGTTAGAGAGAATCAAAGAAACTCAAAAAGGAAACCCTATAAGGTTATTCAACGTGTAGGAAGTGTAGCTTACAAGTTGGAATTGCCTTTGAGTTTATTTAGGATTCATGATGTCTTCCATGTCTCCATACTTAAGAAATATCATCCTGACCCGTCCCATGTGTTACGACCAGAAGAAGTAGAGATTGATGAGAAATTGTCACATGAGTGAAGGCCGGTAGAGATTTTAGATCAAAAAGTGAAGGAGTTAAGGTGCAAGCAAATTCCTCTAGTGAAGGTTTTATGGAGAAATCATGGAATGAAGAAAGCGACTTAGGAAGTAGAAGAGGAGATTCGAAAGAAGTACCCAGAATTGTCCCTAAATTAAGGTATGAATTTCGAAAAAGAAATTCTTTTAAAGGGGGAAGGATGTAAGGATTCGAATTTTATTTTACTTACTTTTATTTTATTTTACTGGCTTATTTAATTATTTATTTATCCGTTTACTCCGAATAATTTATTTCATCTATTTTAAATCCATTTGCAAGGAACAACGTTTCATTTATATTTTTAAAACGTTTCGTTAGCAAATTTAATTTTTCTGCAGCTCGTCTAGCGAGAAATAGCAATTACACGTTTTTCGAAGCAAATTCGATCCGAGAGTACATTAATCTTGGAGAATTAAGGATGATTAATAGTAGACTAAAAAAGGTTAATTGAGAGATTAGATGTGATTGAGTTAAGTTAAGTTCAATTAGGAGCACTAATTGCTCATTAACCGGTTGTTGACTTTTGGGGTTTCATGACACCTTTATGTCATTCATCTTGTCACACCATCAAATCACCCAACGACCACCCAAAAGCCTTCTTCCTCTCCATTCCTTTTGGCCGACTCCCCCTTCCCCATTTTCCCTCAAAATCTCAGCTCTCTTGTCCTCCATTTTCCTCCAAGAAAGCTCTCCAAATTTGCTCTTTTCTTGGTTCTTCATACAAGCTTGGAAGGTGGCTTGATTAAGGAAGAAACTTTGGTGATTTAAGAGCTCAAACCCTAGTGTTTAGTCTTTATCTTGGCAGCAAGGTAAGCATCCAAAGAAATCTCAACTTTTTCCTCTCAAATCTTAGTAGTAAGTTAGTCTAGTTAGTTTAGTTGTTGGGTTATTGATGGGTTCACAAGAACCTTGACATTAGGTAGTGGACTTGAGGTGGCTTTATAGGTAGAGGCCTTGAGTATTATTGTGTGTTCATGTGGTTGTTTGATGCTTATTATGAGAAGATATGGTTTAGTTCTAGTTGGATAGTTGAAAAGAAAGCTAGAGGAATGAGAGATGCTTGCTGGCTGAAATTTGCTGGTTGTTCCTCTCTTGTTAATTTCTAATTTTTGATGTTATATTGGTTCAATAATGCTTGATATATGATGGTGTTTATGTGTGTTTAATATCTCCCAAAAAGCTTTACAATTGGTTGAGTTAAAGTAAGGTTTAAGTGAGGAAGAGATCTGAAAAATTTTCTGATCAGGCGCCCTGACCAGTACTCACGTTTTAGGTCATAACTTTCTGTCTGGGAATTAAAATCGAGTACTGTTTGTGGCATCCAAAACTAGAATCCGAGGGCTTTCCTTCGGTATAAAATGCACCTCTAATTCATTTCCTATAAGCCGTAGTGAATCGGCAAAGATGACTGACTTTCCCTCACTGCTTTCACCCGGAGGAACAGTCTTAGTTGCAGTTTGTAGCTCAATTTCACCTATCTTGCAAAATGAATTTTAAGACAGTTCCTTCTAATGATTTTTAGTATTTTGAATCTAGTTTTCAACGCCGCAAACCTTGCTAAATTTTAAGTTGTGTAACTCTAGTTTTAATCAGATTTTGAAACTCTGTCAAGCACGTCAGAACTGGAATTTCGTGAAACAGGTCACAATGATCCATTTTCTTAAAACCATTGTATTTTGGTGTAGAAAGGTCCGAATTGAGTTTCGTTTGTTGCATTTGAAATTAGATTAGAAATTTTAATTTTGGTATAAATTTCAGGGGTTGATTCCATTTCTACTAATTTTGCCGAATTTCCAAACTTTACTGAAATATCAAACCTGTTTTGCTTTGTCTTGTCTGGAACAGTGACTTTGAGCTAAAATCTGAATGATTTTGAATTGGATTTTGAGTAAAGTGTCTTCTAGAGAGTTTTAGTGCTTTGAGTTTCCAACGGTATAAAGTTTCCAATTTTTGGACTTCCCGAACTCAAGATACAATTTTTCCAAGTAGTGTAGCACTAAGTTGGAAATTTCCTGTTTTCAAACAAATACTCCTTTAAGCACTCTTAACCTTCCTTTGCGATTGTTGGACTGTTTTAATGGTTGGATACAAGGTTCCTTTGAGCTTTAAACCTTCATTTTAAATCTTGGTTTCCAAAGAATTAAACCTCTTTTGATGATTCTTCTTGGTCGCCTAACTTTCTTGGCTATTAGCACCTCTTTTCATACTTGAGTTATGGATTTTAATCCCTATTCTTATGCCCTCGATTTCCATGAGTTCGAACTCTAAAAAGGGAGCGTTTTGACTAGAGTAAGTCTTGGTGAATTTCACTAGTTTATACTCGAAACTTGGAATCTTTAGCTTTGATATTTACTATAAAAATGAGTCGAGTTTTGGATGAGTTTTGACTCCATTAGTTTGAAAATGTGAACGCTCTTTATGTTTTAAAGTTCGGATATGAGATTAGAAGTTTCGAGGAATGAAAATAATCCACGTTTTTCTCGATTTTCGTGCCGAAAGTAAATATGGTACTTTCTTTTGAAATTGAGATTACTTACCACGACTTGAATTAAAAATGACCTTCAAGCTCTTTTTGAGCATTATTTCAACGATTTAGTGAGAAAATCTCTTTTAACTCGACTCGACTTGTAACCTTGAGAGTGGGTAGCAAGAAAATATTTTTCTTTATAACCTTGGTCGAGTACCTAGATAATCATGATTGTGCATGTCTCAAGTGGTCACGAGGACGCCGAAGAGCTTATCTAATTCTCGCTTTGCTCTTGTTTTGCCTTGACTTTTGGTGAGTGTCAAGTGCATGTTCGATGTTAATATGATTAAATTGAGATTTGTATAAGTGCTATATGATACGTGAATTTGCCGAGGCGAGGGTGTACTTTACCACCCTCATCCCCTCTCTCTCTCTCTCTCTCTCTCTCCTGATTACATGATACTTGTTACATGAATATATATGACTTGCACTTGTACATGAACATGTTTTAAGTCGTGAGCACTGAGCGGCTAGAAGTATCACGCCCTATTCGGGTGGAAGGTACCGCTCACCCCGACTCAGTGCTATGATCAACTCTAAGTCGATTGGAGCGTTGTCTCATCGAACCTTATACTTGTGGGGACGCCCCAACCCATTGGCTAATCTTGTAACTCGAGCCGGTAAGGGTTTGGTTGAAAAGCTTGGTGAACCTTGCGAAATATTATAGCTTGATCTTTTGAGATCTCGCTTGGCATACTCAAATAGTATCGCCATCTCATGCGTGTTTGGTTCCAGATCCGAGTGGGTGTTATGCTGGATGGAGGAAGTAAGTGGAGCACTACGATCGTATTACTACTTGGGTTGACAGAGGGTCAATCTCAGATGGCTCAAATTGATCGAAACGTAGAAATAGCTCCTGAGAGCTCCTGTATCCTCCTTGTGTGTTAATTCCTACTTGTGCACTTAAATAAAATGCCATGTTTAAAGTTGCTTTTAAGCATGCTATTCGATTAATTGGTTATATGTGCCTGCTTGCTTGCTTGTTTTCTTGGCCTCACTGAGCGTTAGTTCATCCCTTTAAGTTTGTTTTCCTTAACAGGCTTTAGAGGTGGAAGTTGGAGTTCCTAGACTAGGGACTTAGTTGAAGCTAGTATACTTTGGTATGTTATGGGAGACCATTAAAATGTAAATTTTGTATACTTGGGTTTTGTGGTTTGTAATCATAAATGGTATACTTGAGAGTTTCAAACTTGTATATTTGAAGTACTTCTTAATTAAGTCGATGGTTAATTTGTAATCCTTTATTAAGCTTGAATGAGTACGTGAGTCCTGACGAGAGTTGGGCAGGCGTTCCGCTGATACCCTAGGGTTCGTCCTAGGGAGAGGTGGGGGCGTCACAGTTAGTTCGTTTGATTTTGGGTCAAGAAGATTCGCAATCACGGGGATTAGAGGGGTCCGGAATAGGAAATTCCATCCAATTCAAATCTATGAATATCACTATTGATCCAGGGTTCATCATCGCGATTCTTGTCATCAACGAGATTCATATCAGCATGCATCAGAGTTAGTTGGTGAATTTTTCAGGTTATATCTTTTGTGTTTCTGCAATTCATTAGTCTTTTGAAAGTTTTAGGACCATCCATTGCCATTTAAACCTGCTATGGATTGTTTTTGTTCATCGAGTTTCTTGTTTGTTCATCACGTCTTGAATTTTCTGCTTGTCGTTAGTTTATTATTTTGCAATCTGTCCATGTTAATTTTTCTGTTGTTTTCATTGTGTTTAAGTCCAGAATTTTGGTGTTAAATTGTGTTGGTTGCTAGTGTTTTATTCCAGAAAATTCGACAAGAAAAATTCCAGCCATAGGGTTTCTTAGTGTTCATCGCATCTTGCCTTATTTCTAGTCGGTTTTTGAAACAATCTGTCCGAAACTTCCAGCCGTTAGTTTCCTTTGTTTTGTCCAGATTATATAGTTAATTCTTATTGTTAATTCATATCCCTTTGCTGTAAAAAATCCGAGCCAAATTCTACAAATTTCCAGCCGCTAGTTGTCTATCTAGTTGCTACCAAAACTAGGGTTTCGTGTTCTTCAATCTGTCCGCGGTAGTTGTTTTTTATTGCATGTGTTCTTGTTTCCAGCATCTTGTATGACTATTGTATCATGGTTTCATGAAAATTTGAGTCAAGAAAAACGATAAACAATCGTTAGTTTTTGTAACAAACTTCTGGTCGTGATTTTGTTTGAAGAATCCAAGTCATTGTTTAGGGTTCTTGTTAGAGTTTGGTTGTGCTTCTAGAATTTGCATCTAAAATTGGACTATTCACCATAACAATTCTTGGAACCTGAGTTGAAAACCCAAAGTTCTTGAAGTTCTTGATTGTTCAAGTAACGATCTTTAAGTACCTGAAGCTCTCATTCACGAATTCTTGAAGTTACTCAACCCTAAAACCAGTTTTTGTTTAACCGAGATACCTTGAATTGTTTGGGGGCAATAAACCTTCAAGTTTCTATTGTTTCTTGATTCTGGAAATATCTTTACATTCTTGTGTGAATTCCAGAAATTTTCTAGGTTTTTGGGAGCCAAAAGCTGATTATACCAAACCTGCAAATTTTCCAGCAGCTAAGCCTTCCGTTCTTGAGTTCTTGATTGGTTTAATCTTAACCAGAATTTCAGCCACGAAACTTTGTTGTTATAGCCTCACAACTTGAACCATTAGACACCAAAAATCACACCCAAATTGGTGTTTTTGAGGGTGACACTACAGCTGAACAATAAAACAACAAAACAGCAGCAACTACAACCCAAATCCCTTTTGGATTATAAACCCTGAATCCGACAGCCTTTATTCCAACTTTGTTTCGGAAACTTGTGAAACCAGCTGTTAAATCCTTAAACCAGTGGGAAAAGGGGATCGAAACAGACTTGTTTCAAGATATCATAGTCCAAAAAAAAGATTCCAGATTGCAACAATCAGTCATGAACAAGTCCAGAAATTGGAGTTGAGTCACCAAGTACCAAATTGTCTTGCATCGAGTCTTTAGTTTTTCCTTGTGGCATTATTTTACTCCTTTTGTGACGGCCCCACCTCCTCCTAAGGCGAACCAAAGGTTCGGCGGGCCGCCTGCCCAGCTCTCGTCAGGACTACGGATCAAATCATCGGAGAGTGCTAAGGACTGCGGCTGCGTCAAAATCCGACAAAATTTTTTTTCTTCTTCGTTCAAGCTTCACACTCGCTCGTTTTTCCCCAATGGATACAAGAAAGTTGACATAGCTATAGAAACATACAATTTCAAATGAATACGTGTGAAACACTTGATTAAACACTTATTTACATATGTACATCGGAGTTTTCAACCAGTTAACTTGAAGTGCAAACCATAGTAGTCATACTTATATAAATTATATTTAGAGTTTGCCAGTACAGAAAAGCCTAATCAAAGGAAACGTTTAGAACTGGCTCAACTCTTATCTTCAAAATCATAACTCTCAAAATATTGAACCCTGTAAGGAAGATAAAGATAACGGAAACGGGGTGAGTTTACGCTCAATGAGGTACTACAAGTACAAGTAGTAAAGAATCATGGCATTTCACTTTTAAGGCATATACACAACATATAAGAAAATGAATAAACACCTCAGATAGAAAGGATACAGGTGACTCTCAGGAGCCAAATTCCCGTTGCAGTACTTGATCCACCCTCGTTGACTCTCCGTCAACATTTAGAGAACATACATGACCGTAGACCCCACTTGTCAACAAATTCCGTCCACCGACCATACCTCTTGCCAGGCCCGAACACCACATACAGAGCAGAGGTGATAACACTCCCAAAGGATGGCTTTGATTACCATCACGTCCTATCAACAACCAAGATAGAACAATTATGGTTTCTCCCATCCACTAACCCAGGAAACGAAATGCACAAATGAAGCTCGACTATAAGTCGTGTGCCCAGCCAAGTGAACTACTAGTGCGAAGAAATAACAATGTGACGTTGGAGTAAAAAGGTAGCAGTTGGTCTTAAAACCTGAACAACCCTAAAAACCTTTGCTCAAGTCATAAGTACATCCAACTAGCCAGTGAGTGAAGATTTGGGCAGCATACCCCTTGTGTTTACCTATTTTTCAGCCATTTATGGCTTCATTATTTTCCTCAAATCAGCCCCAATGTCACACACAAGAAAGGTATCATCATAGTCCTTCAATTAGGCTCCACAATCACCCAAGCACAACACAAGTATAATGATTCAAGCGGAAATCAAGATTTGAAGGCAAAAGCCTAAATAGCAGATTTGACATCCCTTAGCGTTTCGATCACAACGGATGGTACACTTATCGGATTGGGGTGAATTTTATACCGTTTTGAAAATAAGACAAAGGGCTACAACTTTCATGAAGACCACTAGATCCAGTTCACAAGTGATCTAGGTCAAAAGTATAGAATACAGAACCAGAAGGTCCTTGTCAGTATGGTTGTCAGTACTGAATTCAAATGGCAATAACTCAGGCTACACAATTCCGTTTGAGGTGTTTTTGATTGTGTTAGAAAGCTGAAACATAGGGCTAAAACTTTTATGTTTTGGCCAAAGGCTGATTTGAAACGGATCAAGGTGAAAAAATGCAGCCAGAAAGATGAAATGTCAAAACTGTCCACAGAGCTCTACCTATGGCAGTCAAGGGTATTTTTGTCTTTTCACATGATACAGTTCTCGGATTGAACTGAATTTTTACAGGAATCTATAAAAAATCATTTCCTACAACTTTCATGTTTTAAGCTAAGCCCAATTCGGCCTCCATCATGGCCGAATGAAACTGGTCAGAACAAGACAAATTGGTTTCCAACTTCTGGAATTTGAACTTTTCCTCTAAAAATTCATATCTAACAAGTACTCTATCATCAAAACCATCAACTACTAGCTCAATAACATCAATTAAGAGGTAGATAACTATAATCAAAGCTGAAATGTAAACCCTAGCTCCATATTCCAACAAATCAATCAAAACTAACCGATTAACCGTCATAAGGCAAGATTAAGAGCTTCTAACTAAACTTTAACAAGATTAAAGAAGAGAAAAGGGATAGGTAGCCATGGTACCTTCCAAAGGTCCCTTGTAAGTGAGAAACACACCACTTTCTTCCAAAAAATTTTTCACACAAAGCTTGCCAAACACCACAAGGTAAGTTTAATCGGTTTAGGTTTTGAAATTTCACTCAAACAAGAAGGATTCAAGGTTAAAGTGGAACTTTTCTCTCTTGGTTTTTCTCCTCCCTCAAGCTCGGCCACAAGATGCAGAAATGAAGAAGAAATGAAGTAAAGTTGGTGATAAAAATGAAAGAAATTGGTTGGTCAAACAACCATTGGATGGTTGCCACTTGTCACTCTAAGATTAGGTCTTGAATTTTTCTTCTTTTCCTTTCTTTTTGGGTCAATATTTTCGGCCCTTTGGAGGAGATATTTAGGGCCAATTTTGCTGAAATAAAAGTGAGAAAATTAAGGTAATAAAGTAGTGGTCAAGTGGTGTACTCAATCGGTAACGAACGGTACCTGTCGATTCAACCCGTTTTTCCTTATTTCGCATGTACTAGGGTTTTAACTTATAATTTACTAGCTTATTATTATTACCTCTAATCACACACATTTTCTTATCCAAAACTCACTCTTAATCACCAAATTTAATACACATTCCGTACTGAATAATCACACTACAAAAAGGCGTAAAAACCCTAATTGACGATAACTTGAAAACGAAAGGAAAAACCATTCATTCTATGTTTGTTTGCACTTATTGTGGGGTGAATGAGTTGTAAGGCTATTATAAAGTAATAAATTTCAAATAAAAGGAAATTTTAAGAAAATATAAGGGATTTTACAAGTTCTCACGCCTTTTTCCAGTAGCATCTGGCCAAATTCTTCGTTCTTAGAGCCCAAAAATTCACATCTAATTCCCAGTTCATTTAGCTCCTAAGGCTCAGACAAATTCCAAAAATTCTGTCAAAAGTCGAACGTTCCAGCCTTGTTGCAGCCGTGTCACATCTTTACTAGAACATTGAGTCGAGTTCATTTCCAGTTTCTTGTGTCGTCATTTTGTTACATATTCCAGTAGTTTTAGCAATAGGCTTCATTCATAGAACACCACATAAAGTCTACAATTCCCAGCTCGTTAGGTCATAACTTCCTCTAGAAATTTCCAGATTTTCAAAGTGCCCAAAAATTCCAGATTTGAAGTGTCATTCTTACTAGTCTTGAGTCGCAACTTTGCTGGTTGTTTGAGTTGTTAATTACCAATTAATTCTAGTAATTTTCAGCCTCACACACGTCTTCAAAGTTCTAGTTTGTGTTGTGCAAAAAAAATTCCAGATTTTGAACTAGTTTGTCAAGTCGTTTCACTAGTTGCGAAGTCGTTGTTTCCAACGTCATTCCAGTAGATTTCCACCTTTATTATTGTTCCAAAAGTCAAGTTTTCTCCTTGTTTTATACCAGAAATTGTGTTTTCTTTGTGACATTAAGTACACTCATTAGTCGGCACCCAAGGGACTTGAAAGTAGAGTTGATCGAAGCACTTGAAGGCGATTTTTACCTATTCAAGGGAGGCAACCGAGATGCTATTTAAGAGCTTTGGTAAGATTATTAGAGAGAAATTTAAGTGTAAACATGAGTGTTGAGTGCATACGCATGAGGGAGTGAAGTGAGGACAAACTTTTGTTATTAACTTGTTTTTGCAAGTTTCACTCTAAGTTTTGTTACTAATCAAGATTGGATAGGTTTAGATGAAGTTTTAGATGCCATGAGGGTAGAATTTGATCAAGTTTTAGATGACATTTTTAGACCTCTTCATGGGTGACTTGATCGAATCGAAAAAAGGATGCCAAGAGGAGGGGTTCCCTACAATCTATTTCTTCAAAGTCAACATATTCCAGAAGAAAGGAGGAGGTTCATTCAACAACTTCCAATCCTAAGCATGTAGTTGAAGAAGGATTTGATTGAGTATGGAAGTCTTATGTGAAGAAACTAGTTAACTGCAATCCTCAAGGGTCATCTAAGGACCTTATCGCACCATTGGTTGAGAAGAATAACATTCTTTTGCATCCAAGCTTTGATCATGAACCAGTTGTGTCTGAAATTCCATCTAAACTAGTTACTATTCAAGAGCTAGTTGGAGAGACATTGTGTAAGATGCAAAATGAGATTGTGAGGTATAAGGAAAGATTCGAGGAGAGCATGAAAGAAAAAGAGAGAAACTAGAGCTAGAATTGACTAAGAGTGAGTCAATCATTGCAAAATCAGAGAGTTCACTTGAGATTGAGAGATTTGTTGTACAAGATGAGGAAAAACAAGAGTGGTTAGGAATAGTCAAAAGTGAGGAGAAAGACTTGTTTTCTACTAACACTCTTCATGTCTCTTTGCCTAGTGTTTTTGTTGAGTTAACGCTGGTTCAAAAAGTGGTGACAAGTCGCACATGTAAATCTCAACAAGTGGCGATTGATGCTGCCCAAGGTATAAATGATTTGAGCTCCTGGCGAAGGAAATGTGAGTTGGAACGTGCATATTGGTTCGTGATCAAGTTGAATAGAAGGCATGTTTCTTGACTCGCGTTCATCAAGACATTCTCTAATGTGCTCTATTGTAACCAGTGATTCGATTTGAGGACAAATCTCCTTCAACAGGAGAGGTGTGACAGCCCCACCTTCCCCTAAGGCGAACCAAAGAGGTTAGCAGACTGCCTGCCCAGCTCTCGCCAGGACTAACGGTGCAGTATAGAGCGATCTTTCACGTTCCGGAACTTATAACGCGCGCAAATAAGGCAAAAGGGCAAAATAACCCAAAATAAAAGAAACAAAATCCGGAGTCGGCCATGAATAGTAACCGACTCGTCCGAACCCAACCAAACATCGAATTACATAAACCACATAACATTTAGCCTTTACAAACCAAAAATGACATTTAAAAGTGATACAAAAGTCGCTACATATATTGTTTGCCAAAACAAAAGTGAAAACGGCCCTAATGATACATTTAGGGTCCCATTTTATATACAATACAAAAGAGTCATTCATCTAGTTCATTCGGCAACCATTTATCAAAATTCATTCCAAAAGTGTCATATTCCTGTAAGGAAAACAAAAGGAACGGGGTGAGCTAATTGCCCAGTGAGAATACAACTCAAGCAACCAAGTTCATGGATACATCAAGCTTAACAGTCCAATTTACCAAAATAAATAAAGCCACACATTAATAATGAGGATAAAAGGATACGGGTGGCTCTCAAGAGCCCTTTTCCTCGTTTGAATTCTTGATCAGGTCTCATTGACTCTCCGTCAATGTTTGAAAGGTAACCAACCGTAGACTCCTCTTAACTTCCATTCCCTTCCTCCTAACATTCCTCAACCGGGCCCGAAATCCAAACACTTGCATTGTGGTATTACTCGAGTAAACCGGAATCAAGAGTCTCTCATACTACAAGATTCCCTATGATGTTGCCCCAAGGCACATTAATTGGCACGACCAAGCCCTCGCCGGCTCGATTCAATCAATAACCAATGGGGTTGAGCTCATGGATAATATTTGAAGTCATGTATTTCATTTCATATAACATTTCATATAACATTTCATATAACTTTCCAATAACATGCGGAACAATATGTGAAAGTGATAAAGTACACTCTCACCTGGATCAATCAACATTCAACATCTCAAGTACAAAGATCAAAGCCATGTAATAGCACATAAGTGAGTAGTACACTCACCAAGCTAGCACAATGCGGTTTCAAACACTTTAGTCAAAAGAACGTTGTGCACCACCGTCACGCCCTAAAATCACGCAACAAATGCAATGAGACTCGATAACGAGTCATATAGCAATGCTAAACACAACCCCAATAGGGTTTCATATGCATAAATGAGCATAATAGCAAACCAGAAATTAGAAAATGGCCTTAGTCTTGGCCCCAAATAGAAAACTGTTTTGCCCTTATTATGCGGTAATGGTGTAAAATTCTCTACGGTTATCGGATGGGGTGTAAGACCCACCGTTTCGAAGCTATGAAACAGGGCTACAACAATGTAGAAGGTCACTCAATCCAGTTCCTAGCTTAACTAGGTCAAAAGTGCCAAATACCAAACCAGAATTACCAAAACAGGTTTGCAAAACACACAAAACTGTAATACGTCAATCTCAGCCTACACAGGTCCAAATGCCGAAATTCCAAAGGCATAAGTTAGCTAAGACATCCAGCTACATTTCCTCAGAAGACACCAATTTCAAAATCCAAACCAATGCCAGTCAAAACAGGCAATTACTATCGCAGTTCGGACATTCTGTGCACCAAAAACAGCAACAGTAAAAACGGCATAACTCACTCTACACTAGTCCAATTGCCCTGAAAGTTTTCAGGCACACTAAACTCATCAATACCTACAACTTTCATGTTTTGAGCAAAGTCCAATTCGGCCTCTAGCTATGACCTAAAATTTCGGACAGAATAGGGGTTCAAGAACCCTAACTTTTCACATTTCATTCCAAATCCAAAATTGGTTGCATTTAACCACAATCCACACCTACTAGAGCCAAAGGCCCTTATTACCAACCATCATACTAGTCCAAAACATCAAAATCATATGAAACCAGAAAATTCATCATAAAATGGAAAACTTCACCAAAACTCTTCAAATCACGAAATAAATCACATTTTCCAACACTCAAGCCACTTCTAAGCATAATATAACCATCATTAGGTGTAGTAGGGGGGTTCAAGCATCACTTACCAAGTAACAAGAGAAAGAGAGATGTTGGCCACCTTAGAGCTTCAAACAAACTTCACTAAGACACTTACTAGCACTAGAAGGAAAGATTTTATGGAGTGAAATCTAGTTTAGGCTTTTGTTTTGGTTGATTTGAGCTAATTGGGAGCTTGAAAATTGAAGAAGCTTTCTTCTTTCTTGAGCTAAGAGGGCCGGCCATCCAAGAGTGATAAATGGTGATTTTTGGGCAATTTTTGGATATTTAATCCTTTGGTCAAAAAAAGTCAAAAATTGGAATAGTAAATCTTAAAATTCACCCAATGAGAAAGTGACACTTGTCACTCTCATTAATGCATTCCTATCCTTTCTTTTCTCTCTCACATCAATCAAATCTCACTCTCTACTTATCTCTTAACACCCGATAAATTTTACACAGTATCCGAAACTTAACCTTATTGGCCGAATTTTTCCGAACTTATCGCACTAGTGGGTCCCACGTCCTATATATATTCTTAATTTTCTAAACATTCACCAATACTAGAAAAATCATCTTAAAACTATAATTACTCATAAAATTCACCAGGAAAAATATTCCTAAGCCAGAAAATGCAGAAAACATGCAATGAAGGGGAAATAAACCCTAGAAAAAATATTAGGGTTTTACGGGTTCTCACACTCTCCCCCCCTTAAAAGAATTTCGTCCTCGAAATTTTCTCACCTTGATTCATTTCCACCTCCCAGGTAGCCTTTTCTATCCCATGATTTTTTTTCGCGAACACTATTCTCTCTCCTACCCAAACCCTACGATCCTTACAAACCATACCAAGACTCAAACGATGATTTTCCCCAAAGGATTACTACTTTCAGGTAGGCGTGATATCTATTTCGTCCATCAGAATTGGGACTGACAAATGGATAAGTAACACCGGGATCTACTAATATTTCCGCAGAAATACCGCAATCGTACCTTCCTCAATCTCAGGAGAATCGGGGACCTGTTGTGGCTCCAGTGAATACACTCGAGCTGCTACTTTAGGTTTCGTCCCATTCCCCTTATCCGGTCCCGTGTTGGTCTTTGACATAGTTTGAGCTCCTCTTCCTTCTTGCGTCATAAGTAGGCAGGTAGCAAGCTTGTGGTCTGCGCTTCCACAACGCAGACATTTGCCTCCTTTCTTCCAGCAATTGTCTTCAGAATGATTCGACTTTCCGCAATACCCGCAAGGTCCGCGTGCTGCAGAAGCCGAGCCTCCTCTCTGGCCTCTCCCCAACTGGCTGCCTCGTGACGGGCTCTCTCGTGACACTCCCAGTACCCTTTCTTCCCCAATTCCTCGCCCAAACTTGGAAGGGGTACTCTCATTCCCCTGCCCCGAATTATTTCCAGGAAATCCTCGCTTTTTCGCCTGGAAATTTCTTACTTGCAATCTGGCACTCTCTACCCGTTGGACCTTCTCAACGGCCTCGCTAAAAGCATTGATTTGAGCCACTGCGAGGTCCTTCTGAATCTCCACGTTTAGGCCCTGGATAAAACGTCTAATTCGCCGTTGCTCCGTCACAATCAACTCAGGCGCAAATTTGGACAGGCGGGTGAACTGGCTCTCGTATTCTGTCACCGATTGAGCTCCTTGGCGGAGTCGGATGAACTCATCTTCCTTCCTTTCCTGAACCAGAGGAGGGAAGAATTTCGCGTTAAACTCCCTCATAAAATTTACCCAAGTCCTGGGCGTTTGTTCCCTCTCCCATTTTTGCCGAATGACATTCCACCAGGAGCGGGCCACCTCTTCCAGCTGCAAAACGGCAAAAATCACCTGCCGTTCTTCGGTATAGTGCAGGGCGGCAAAAATATCGACCATCTTTTCGAGCCACCTTTCGGCAACATCCGGATCAGGTCCCCCGATGAACTTGGGTGGGGCAAACTTTTGAAATCGTTCCAGAGCTCTGTCTTCGCTCTCAACATGATTGCCAGGGTTTCCAGGGTTTCCAGGATTAGGGTTTGGATTCTGGCCTTGTTGCTGCACCACTTGTGCCAACAGGTTTGTCATTTGCTGCATAGCGGCAGCTATCTGTACATTAAGGTCAACTCTCGGTTCAGGATGGGGTCCAGAGGAGGTTTCTCCAGTACCCCGGTCTGGCGTAGGTTGCCTATTCCCGCGCCCACGGCCCCGTCCACTACGTGTACCGTCCATACAATCTAAGTCGATCTAGGTCACAAAATAAATATACTGTTAATGGGCAATGGGCACCTAACCCCTCCTTTTCGCAGCCCGAAACAGGAACAAGTAAACAAGAACAAATAACTACTCCACTCCCTCGTCGAGCATTTAAACACATAACACATATACAGAGAACACATAACAGTATCAACATGTATACAGAACAGTCAGTCAAGTACATATAAAGTCATCCATAGAATCGCAATTTCTAGTTCGCCCCATTCTTTCTAACCTAGACTCTCGTCTCTTTCGTATCCGGGCACAAGAATCCCATTTAGGATAATTCACAACTCGAGCCGGCCGGTCCCAAGCGTAAATCATCCATATTATAGATTCCTACCCGACATACATATCTATCTTCCTCAAGTTGCATAATAAAGATTTTTACACTTATAACATGCCCCATTCATAACTTACGCTCAAACGAGCACTTAGACATCTCCATGAAATCAGGACCATAACACCACTTGGCCCTAGGCTCACTCCGCGCAGAGACCACGCGAAGTGGCTCTGATACCACCTGTGACAGCCCCACCTTCCCCTAAGGCGAACCAAAGAGGTTAGCAGACTACCTGCCCAGCTCTCGCCAGGACTAACGGTGCAGTATAGAGCGATCTTTCACGTTCCGGAACTTATAACGCGCGCAAATAAGGCAAAAGGGCAAAATAACCCAAAATAAAAGAAACAAAATCCGGAGTCGGCCATGAATAGTAACCGACTCGTCCGAACCCAACCAAACATCGAATTACATAAACCACATAACATTTAGTCTTTACAAACCAAAAATGACATTTAAAAGTGATACAAAAGTCGCTACATATATGGTTTGCCAAAACAAAAGTGAAAACGGCCCTAATGATACATTTAGGGTCCCATTTTATATACAATACAAAAGAGTCATTCATCTAGTTCATTCGGCAACCATTTATCAAAATTCATTCCAAAAGTGTCATATTCCTGTAAGGAAAACAAAAGGAACGGGGTGAGCTAATTGCCCAGTGAGAATACAACTCAAGCAACCAAGTTCATGGATACATCAAGCTTAACAGTCCAATTTACCAAAATAAATAAAGCCACACATTAATAATGAGGATAAAAGGATACGGGTGGCTCTCAAGAGCCCTTTTCCTCGTTTGAATTCTTGATCAGGTCTCATTGACTCTCCGTCAATGTTTGAAAGGTAACCAACCGTAGACTCCTCTTAACTTCCATTCCCTTCCTCCTAACATTCCTCAACCGGGCCCGAAATCCAAACACTTGCATTGTGGTATTACTCGAGTAAACCGGAATCAAGAGTCTCTCATACTACAAGATTCCCTATGATGTTGCCCCAAGGCACATTAATTGGCACGACCAAGCCCTCGCCGGCTCGATTCAATCAATAACCAATGGGGTTGAGCTCATGGATAATATTTGAAGTCATGTATTTCATTTCATATAACATTTCATATAACATTTCATATAACTTTCCAATAACATGCGGAACAATATGTGAAAGTGATAAAGTACACTCTCACCTGGATCAATCAACATTCAACATCTCAAGTACAAAGATCAAAGCCATGTAATAGCACATAAGTGAGTAGTACACTCACCAAGCTAGCACAATGCGGTTTCAAACACTTTAGTCAAAAGAACGTTGTGCACCACCGTCACGCCCTAAAATCACGCAACAAATGCAATGAGACTCGATAACGAGTCATATAGCAATGCTAAACACAACCCCAATAGGGTTTCATATGCATAAATGAGCATAATAGCAAACCAGAAATTAGAAAATGGCCTTAGTCTTGGCCCCAAATAGAAAACTGTTTTGCCCTTATTATGCGGTAATGGTGTAAAATTCTCTACGGTTATCGGATGGGGTGTAATACCCACCGTTTCGAAGCTATGAAACAGGGCTACAACAATGTAGAAGGTCACTCAATCCAGTTCCTAGCTTAACTAGGTCAAAAGTGCCAAATACCAAACCAGAATTACCAAAACAGGTTTGCAAAACACACAAAACTGTAATACGTCAATCTCAGCCTACACAGGTCCAAATGCCGAAATTCCAAAGGCATAAGTTAGCTAAGACATCCAGCTACATTTCCTCAGAAGACACCAACTTCAAAATCCAAACCAATGCCAGTCAAAACAGGCAATTACTATCGCAGTTCGGACATTCTGTGCACCAAAAACAGCAACAGTAAAAACGGCATAACTCACTCTACACTAGTCCAATTGCCCTGAAAGTTTTCAGGCACACTAAACTCATCAATACCTACAACTTTCATGTTTTGAGTAAAGTCCAATTCGGCCTCTAGCTATGACCTAAAATTTCGGACAGAATAGGGGTTCAAGAACCCTAACTTTTCACATTTCATTCCAAATCCAAAATTGGTTGCATTTAACCACAATCCACACCTACTAGAGCCAAAGGCCCTTATTACCAACCATCATACTAGTCCAAAACATCAAAATCATATGAAACCAGAAAATTCATCATAAAATGGAAAAATTCAGCAAAACTCTTCAAATCACGAAATAAATCACATTTTCCAACACTCAAGCCACTTCTAAGCATAATATAACCATCATTAGGTGTAGTAGGGGGGTTCAAGCATCACTTACCAAGTAACAAGAGAAAGAGAGATGTTGGCCACCTTAGAGCTTCAAACAAACTTCACTAAGACACTTACTAGCACTAGAAGGAAAGATTTTATGGAGTGAAATCTAGTTTAGGCTTTTGTTTTGGTTGATTTGAGCTAATTGGGAGCTTGAAAATTGAAGAAGCTTTCTTCTTTCTTGAGCTAAGAGGGCCGGCCATCCAAGAGTGATAAATGGTGATTTTTGGGCAATTTTTGGATATTTAATCCTTTGGTCAAAAAAAGTCAAAAATTGGAATAGTAAATCTTAAAATTCACCCAATGAGAAAGTGACACTTGTCACTCTCATTAATGCATTCCTATCCTTTCTTTTCTCTCTCACATCAATCAAATCTCACTCTCTACTTATCTCTTAACACCCGATAAATTTTACACAGTATCCGAAACTTAACCTTATTGGCCGAATTTTTCCGAACTTATCGCACTAGTGGGTCCCACGTCCTATATATATTCTTAATTTTCTAAACATTCACCAATACTAGAAAAATCATCTTAAAACTATAATTACTCATAAAATTCACCAGGAAAAATATTCCTAAGCCAGAAAATGCAGAAAACATGCAATGAAGGGGAAATAAACCCTAGAAAAAATATTAGGGTTTTACGGGTTCTCACAAGAGGACTGATGTGAACACAAAGTCTCAAGTGTCAAGTTACTTGCTCATTAAAGGGGCTACTCGAAGTTGTTTGGAAGAAAGAGATTAAGGACCGAATTTTCTAGTTCAAGTTTCATTAATTTTGTTTCTAGTTGTGGCCAAATGTAGCTTAGTCCATTGTTAATCATTATGTTAATAAAATGGTCCAGCTCTTAAACTTGGAACCATTCCTTTAGTTAAGGTTATGGGTCGGGTTTCAAGGTCCATTAGTTGTGTTAGGAAATTATGGTTTAAGACACATAAAAATATCGTTTGTCTCTTGAATAATCAAATTACGAGGATACAAAAATTTGGGAACATCATTCTTGAGAGGTTTCTCACTTTGGTTCTACAAGCTTCCATTGAACATCTAGAATCGTCTAGTATTCATATTCGGCTTATCAATCAAGAATTCCATCTTTGATTGTGGCGCCTTCTAACAAATTCTTAGGGTTCGCTAGTTCGTTTGATTGTGGGTCAAGAAAGTTCGTAATCACAGGGATTAGAGAGGTCCGGAGTAGGAAATTCCATCCAATTCAAACCTATGAATATTAGCATCGATTCGGGGTTCATCATCGTAATTCTCGTCATCAACCGGATTCGTATCACATACACTTTACAATGAATCACTAACGATATCTCCATAGTAAGTAATTTATCATATAAACTCACTTAAGAAACACATAAGCAATTAATACACAAATACGAAAACACTCACCATTACTTAGTTTGAAATTACTCTTCGGCGCTGGGACCCTCTTCCGATTCACCCTTGGCTCCTGGGATATTTGTAAATTTATTAGATTATTTGTTAAATTTCCTAAAGTGATGTTTAACTGTAATACTTAGTGAAATTAAGGGCTTAAGTGATTATTCTAACTTTTTAGGCTTACTTAATTCTTTTAACTAAACTTAACTTAATATGATACAATGGGCTAAAAGTGTATATGTATACCTATATGTATAATCCAAGATGTTTAAATGTATACATAGAGTTTTGAGGTAATCTTAGTACTTATATTATTCTAGTACATCAAAGGTTCAAAGTTAGTAAGTTTTCTAGAATTTGGCAGTTTAGAAATCTTATGAATTTCCTTGATTTTATCCTAGATTTTGGATGAATTTTGTAAGTAAAACTTTCATGAGGTAACTTAAAGAGGTTTTGGCTAGCTTTGGTTCATTTCCACCATAGAAATTCAATGTTAAAATCCAAAATCTAAGTACTAGGTTAGGATTGTTCAAAACAGAATTTTAGCAGGATATACTCATGTTTTCTGTCCAAAGTTCACCATTTCTTTGTTCAAATCTCCTTTAAGTCCAACATGCATTTTACCATTAGACTTAATAGGTCGTTCTTAGTTCAAAGTTTGATTACAATCTCCAGAAAATTCCAGAAAACAGCTCGAATCCCTCAACTATTCCAATCTGTCCAAAACAGTCTTGTAAGCGTAACTACCTCCAAATTTCTTCCCCAAAGACTCAATATTTCTTCCCAAATCAAAGTAGTCATGATACACAGAAAAAACAGAGTACTATAGGATAATCGTAACCAATATTTGCATTAGCTTCAGTTCACAAGATGGAAGTTAGGTTTGAGAGAACACAACCAGTCATTCAGGTTTCAAAGCTGAAATTCCAGCCATGTATTTTTTTTAGGATTTTCATTCAATCTACCAAATTATCAACCGAATCCAACATGCAATCACTTATATACTGAAATGAGGTCATGAAATTTCGAAATTCAACAAAACTTTCCAATAAATTTCAGTTTTAAAACCAAAAGTCCAGCTAGCTTCAACGGACAAACTATCAAACTATCTCACAGCCTTGTAGTCTTTGAATGATCATTTCAGCCCCCCATAAATCCAATTTTTACCAAGAAAACTTGCATGCAACCATAAATACAGCATACGCAGAGCATATAACATGATTTTCCAGCCAATTCCACCAAAATACCCATTCGAAACCAAAAGATTCATCAGCAGCTAAGTTGGAAATTCCAAACAAGAATTCCATGCAGTCCTCCAAACAAGAATTCTAGCCACAAAAGTCAAGCTTTTCTGTGACGACCCCACCTCCCCCTGAGGCGTACCAAAGGGTTTGGCGGACCGCCTGCCCAGCTCTCGCCAGGACTCACTCACTCGTATCACGTGCATTCATTCATGGACCATAAATAACATCGCAATTCAAGCTTAGAATTTACATTGATGAAAATCAAGGTACAAAGCCTCAATATATAAAACATTCTATTCGAGGAATAGCGCGAGTACAAGTCAAAAGTCAAAAGTCAAAAACAACTAGACTACGCTAGTCTTTACACCTCTCACGCCTCACTCGTACCCCCTGTAAGGAAAACAAATAGCGTGGTATGAGCTAAAAGCCCAGTGAGGTTCCAAATAGAAAATTGACCATTATTTATAAGTACAAGTTTTCGATATAGCAAAGTAACGAGCATGAAGAGTTCATAAAAGTGAGCAATAATACTTCAAGTAGTAATCTCAAAATGAGCGAGTATAAAAGTTTTCAGAAGAAACAATAATCCAATAAACAATATTCATTCCAAAGCATAAGGATACGGATGGCTCTCAGGAGCCAACTTCCCATTTCATCATCAGGAGCTTGATCACGTAATAGTTGACACTCCGTCAACTTTCAAGTAAAGGAACCAATCCAGTAGAGCACCACTTACACTACTCTCCGTCCACCATTCACACCCCCTACTGGGCCCAAAATCCTCAATAAACACGGGTGGTAATACTCGAGTATACCGATTAGTCGAGGAGATATCACTCCACTCGACAAAACAAGAGACCCAGGGTTCGTTACCCAATCGACCAAGCCCTTGCCGGCTCGACTAGAGTAACTCGCCACAGGGTTTCTGGAATTCCAGGAAGTGCGCACATCATAAACAAGTATATCAAGTCAATTGCAATCAATAAACAAGTATATCACGTAAGGGCAAGTGCGATAAAGTACACTCTTGCCCTATCAATTCACGTATATAACATGTACTCATATTGGTCACGTATCAAGTTCAAGTATCTAGTGCAATTCGGTATTTGAAAACACTCACCACAAGATATAGTGCCTTTACTGGTCACTTTCAGGTTATACTCCGGGTTCGGAGTCCAAATCTGCGATAAAACTCAGTTTGAGAACTTTGAAACATGACTAAGATTCGAAACTTAGACGTTTCATTCAATAAAAATCAAGAAATTGGAATTCACTTGGAGTGTAGTCGTGAAACACTTGCTCGCGTTTTTAAACAGTAAAACTTTGTAATATTTATACTTGAAATTGTCATGCGAGTTGAAAGTACAAGGAAAACATACTTCGAGCAATCATGATTGCATTTTTCAAGGGTACAAGTTCGGCCAAGTCCTTACTTATATACCTTGAAACAAGAAGACTCAAGTACCCTAGATGGTTCAAGTACTATTCATATCAACTCGACCCAAGTCGCAAGTGTATTTTTATAGTCCTCGAGCGTAAATTTGGACAGCATGCCCTTTGTGTTTACCTAATTTTCTAGCCATTTAGGCTTCATTATTTTTCCTCAGCCAATCCCAAAGTCATACATATCATAGATTCAAGTATATAGCCGTTCCATAGGCTCATAACAATCATAAGAACAAAATCAAAGTGATAACAAGTGCGGAAATGTAACCTAGCAAAAGACAGATTTGACGTGTGGTTGCGGAAATAATACATCCGAGGCTACGCTTATCGTATTGAGGCACAACTTATACCGTTTCGAAGCTAAGACACAGGGCTACAATGTTCATGAAGATCACTTAGTCCAGTTTCCAATGAAACCTAGTCAAATCCTCAATTTACAGAACCAAAATCTAACTAGTCGGCTATTTAACCGCTCTGCACTAGAATGGTCATATCTCAGGTTACCAAGGTCCGATTAAGGTGTTCTTGGATGCGTTTAAAAGATAAGTCAGAATACTAAAACTTTCATGTTTTGATAAAAAGCTAAATCAGTACAGATCCTAGTGAATAAATGTGATAAACTGGATAAACTGACCAAACGAACTACTGGGAAAAACCTTAAAATAGTGAGGGTATTTTGGTCTTTTCACCTGTTACGTTACTCCGATTGAGCTGAAATTTTGTAGGAACCTATAAAATACCATTCTATACAACTTTCATGTTTTAGACCAAGCCTAATTTTGCCTCTAACTATGAGTATTAAAATCAGACAGAATGTAATCCTGAAATTCCAGAAATCTGGAATTTTTGAATTCTCAAGTCAATCCTTCCATTTTCTTGCTTCCAATTCTACCAAAGCCCCTTATCTACTCTTATATACAACATATACTAAATATAAAACAAGGTTAGGTAGAAATTAATCAAACCCTAGCTTGCATATCTCATCCAAGAATCATCACAACAACTTGCTTATCTTGTAATCAAGCTAAAACATGATCTAAATAACATCTTAAACCAAAATTTAAAGGAGCAAGGATCATGATCAGATTTTTACCTCAAGAACAAGGCTTGGAAGAGTGATACTCCACTTCCTTTGAAATTTCTTAGTTCCTCTAGCTTCCCCACTCACCAACTAACACTTTAATCGGTCTAGTTTCCTTTCTTTCTCACTTGGTTGATCAAACTCAAGATGAAATGGTTGTTTTTCTTGTTTTTCTTGCTCTCCCTTTTCTCTCTCTCTCTCGGCTGTGATGGTGCAGAAATGAAGAGCTTTGGAGTTGATTTTAGGGATAAATATGATGTAAATTCATTAGTCAACCAACCAAGGAAAGACTACCACTTGTTGCTTCAAGATTGGTTCTTAATTTTTTTCCTTTTCCTTGTTGTTTTTGGTCAAAAAATTCGGCCAGCTTGCTCAGCTTTATAGCTGATGTTTGGCTCTAATATTAAAGAGATTAAGTATATAAAAAAATGATGGTCAAGTGGTGCGTTCAATCGGTAGTGCACGGTACCCGTCGGTTCGCACCGTTTTTCTTAAAAACACACGTACTAGGATTTTTACTTCCTATTCACTAACCTTATATCATTGCCCCTAATCACATATTATTTCTCACTTAAAAGTCACTTTTAATCACCAAATTTGATCCTTGCTCAGTACCGAAAATTCATCCGGCGAAAAATCGCGAAAACCCTAATTTTGCTCCAATCTTGAAACCAAAAGTGAAACCCTACTTTCTAGGTTTATTTGCACTTATTGTGAAACGATTGGGTAGTAGGGCTTTAATAAATAATGAATTTCCAAATAAAAGAAAATTTTTAAGAAAAACGTGAGGGTTTTACAATTTCAGTGATTAAAATTAGGGTTTCTAGTCTTTTAAAACAAAATAAGGTTTTAAATCAAATCCAAAGAAATACACTTTAGTATCTTCTTTACAAACAACCTCCCAATATTCGGGGTGTCACATTTTCACCACAAAAACTCACATGCATTACCAAATAAAAAATATACAGAACATATTTCATGTTTATCCAGTGGATTTACTCAAAACTGGAAGCAAAAGACTGCCAATGTAGTATTGTGTCAAACCAGGAAGATTAACTCAAATCAAAGGAGAGTTTGATTTTAATCTTTAAAAAAATCACAAGTTTCTTTACTAAAACTAACATGCACCCAATAATCTTCTTCGCATGTGAAGGAAATGGAGATTTAATGGAGTTTTACCCCTGTTTTTACCAAAGAAAGCTGGAAAGTGAAGAATTGATGCATTTGTTCCTCTCTCAGCCTCAAAGCTAGATTTCCAGATTGTTTTTAGTTCAATACTAGTTGGAAATGGTGAAATGAGTCGCAGGCTGTCCTCCCCAACTTCTTAGTTCTCCTCTCTCGGTTTTCGCTCTATGGATTTTGGAGGATTTAGAGAAGTTTTGGCTGAAATAATGCCGCTCTCTCTCAGCTGACCAAGAATAGGAGGAAATGGGATTTCTTTTGCGCTCCCCCCCTCTCTCTCTCTCTCTCCCTCTCTCTATCTCTCTCTCCCTCTCCCTCTCCTTCTTCCTCGCCTTCTCCTCTCCCGCGCTCTCTCTCTCTCCCTCTCTCTCTCTCCCTCCTTCTCCCTCTCTCTCTTCCTCTCTCCCTCTCTCTCATAGAAATAAGCCAAAACTTGTCTCAGTTGCCAAGGAAAAAGAACATGCAAGAATAAGTTTTTTGTCTTGCTAAAAGCATTAGGTTGTTTTAAACAAATGTCAAAAGAAAATGATGACAAATGTCATGGTTCATGACAAGTGTCTAATGCATATACCAATAAAAATTTAGGTCTTGCACTTTCCTCTCATTTCACTATTACCCCACTCAAGCTTATTATGAATTTCAAGTATCCACTAGTTTAGAGAAAACACTAACCCCACTAGTTTTCTCATTTCATTGTAACAGACAATTGAGAGTTTATGACATTAACCCTTTGAGGTTTTCCCTAAGCTTGAGTGGAATCTCTTGCTTAATTCTAAATCTTGATTCACTTTGAATGTGTTCTTGAGTGGATTAAGTGTCGTACCAATTTGGTATTCACCCAAATTGTGGTCGGACTACCCCAAATTTCCTCCTAATCTGTCTCCTTAAGAATTGGGGTTTTCATGTGGGATTGTGGATTTCTCTTATCTTAGAGGAATTCGTATCTGTGACGACCCCACCTCTCCCTAGGGCGTATCCCAGGGTTTAACGGACCGTCTGCCCAACTCTCGTCAGGACTCACTTTCTAACTTCAAGAAAATAAGTTACAATTTCGAAAGTAAAGGAAATGACAGTTCCCAAGCTTAGAAAGTACATTTACATTCATTTCTACCCCAACCATTCATACATATCTGAATATAACAAGAAATTCAAGTTCTAGTTGCACTTCTAACCATAATCGAGCACTAGCGCTAGTAGAATTACAAAAGTTAAAAGTCTAGACAAAACTAGCCTTTTCAACTTCACGCCTATGCTCGTAACCCCTGTAAGGAAAACAAAAACTAATAGAGTGAGCCAAAACTCAGTGAGATTCCAAAACTTCATGCATACCCAAGTAGTAAGTTGGCCATATTTAAAACTTGAAATCTCAAAATAAGCGAGTGTAAAGTCCATAAAAGAAACAATAACACTACAAGTAACAATCATTTCAAAGTATAAGGATACAGATGGCTCTCAAGAGCCAAATTTCCATTGCATTACTTGATTCGAACCCGTTGACACTCCGTCAACGTTTAAAGAAGTAGAACCATGATCGTAGATCTCCATTTTACACCAAATTTCATCCACCAATCAAACCCCTACCAGGCCCGAACTTCAAAATAAGAGTGATGGTAATACTCGAGTATACCGAATCCAGTGGACCATATCCAAAGGATTATACAATAAACAATAAACAATAAACAGGACCTATGGTTTGCCAGTTTCCTTGACCAAACCCTTACTGGATCGATTCGACTGACTAACCAATTGGATGAGGATAAAAGTAGTGAGACGGGATGAGAGGCATCTCCCACTCGGATTGAGTGTGGTACATGCTATCGCTCAACACTTACAAGTCAAGTACAAGCACCAATATAAGTACAGGTCAATCAAGCTCAAGCAAGTATGAGACCATTCAAGAAAGGGAGGACGAGTGCGATAAAGTACACCCTCGTCTCATCCAAACAAGTCAAGTATTATTCAATCGCATTAGCAAATCATTTCATTCAACGATCAAGTTCAATCATGCATTGGAAAACACTCACCAATGAGTTATTGCTTTTCAAAACCACGTTCAAGGTCAACTCCTTGGTTGGAGTCCAAATCTACGATAAAATATCATTGGACAGTTTGAAAGCAATTAGGGTTCAAAATATAAGAGTTTCGCTTAAAGAAAAGCAAATAAATGAAACTCATTGAAGTAGTATTCATTTCACTTATCAAACTCTACAAAATTCATGCTCGCTCGTTTGGTTTCGATAAAGAAGCAAGTAAAACGTTTAAGTTCGCAACTTGGTCTAAAAGACGAGGAAAACGTATTTATAGTGGTCGCTACTTTCGCCTTTTAAAGGATACGAGTTTTGGTAAAAATTCAGCTTATATACCTTTACTAAAGAAAACTTGAATACCCTAGACAACCGAAGTCCAATTCATCCCCGAATCACCGCTCAAGTTCCAAGTTCACTCACTTATCTCTCGAATGAAAATTTGGGCAGCATACCTTTTGTATTTGTCCAATTTTCCAGCCATTTAAGGCTTCATGTTTTTCCTCAATCAACCCAATTCAAACACCACCAATAAACATATCAAGATAGCTCTTCATCTAGGCTACAAACCATCCAAATATAAGTCATTTCTAGCAATAATCAACCACTACCAAAACTGGAATTTTCTCACCAAAGCTGGAAATTCATCTTTTAATGCTAAAAAGTCACAATCATGCCATTAATCACCTCACAAATTCCATATCCAAGCTCAATACCAACATAAGATAGTTGAACAACATAAATCAAGGCTAAAATAGAAAACCCTAGCTGAAATTTTCACTAAACAACCCAAAACTAGAAAATCATCCATAATATTCCAAGATTCAAAGCTTCTATAGCATATTTAGCAAGATTAAGAAAGATAAAAGGAAGTTGTAGACTTATACCTTACAAAACCTTCTTGAAAGTGAGGAACCAAGCTATTTCTTCCAAAACTTTCACCACACCTAGCTTCCTAAGTACCAAGACACAAGTTTAATCGGTTTAGATTTGTGGTTTCAACTCAAACAAGGCAAGATTCAAGGTTGTGGTTGGAGGTTTTCTCTCTTGTTTTTTCTCTCCTAGAGCTTGGCCAAGATGAAGAAATAATGGAGCAAAATTGGTCAAGAAGAAAGATAAGAAGGAAGAAATGGTCTTGGTCAACCAACCCTTAGATTGCCAACACTTGGCAACTCAAGATTGCTTCTTATTTTTTTTCTTTTCTTCCTTTTCTTTAGTCAACATTTTCAGCTGGTTTAGGGCTTAAACTAGGGTTAATTAGCTGAAATAAAAACAAGAGGATTAAGGTAAGAGAGTAGTGGTCAAGTGGTGTACTCAATCGGTAACAAACGGTGCACGTCAGTTCAAGCCTATTTTCCTTAACTCTCTCGTACTTGTGTTTTAACCTATGATTCACTAACTTATTATTATCATTTCTAATCACACACTTCCTCTTACTTAATACTCGCTCTTATCCACCAAATTTAGTACACACACCTCACCAAGTGATCACACTACCAAAATGCACAAAAACCCTAATTTGCTCTAACTATAAAAATAAAAGTAAAACTCTCGATTCTATTATATATTACAATTATTGAGGGAATAAAATTAATAGTAAAGGAATTATAAAATAATTTATTCAAAATAAGAGGGAATTATAAGAAAATATAAGCAAATTTTCAAGTCATCACAGTATCAGTTGACATAAGAGCTTCGACTCAAGGTGATAGGTTATATCCCTTTTAATTTCTTGTTTTTCCTTTCAGTTGTTTTTTTAACAAAATTCATAAATTAGGGTTTATCTGCCTTTAGGGTTTTAAATCTTCCATTTGTATTGTTCTTATGTGTTTCCTCATTGTTTCTTATGTTCTTCATTATTGTGATTGTGTTAATTTCAAGGTTACCTTTTCTTGATGAATTTTTTTTTAAAAAAAAAGTACTTTAGTGATTACTATAGCGTTATTGTAGTGATTATTGTCGCGATTATTGTAGCACACTATTCATGCAGAGTTACTATTCATTCATAAAAAAAATTATGTTTATTGCTTTATTCATGTGAATCCTAAACCTAGTTGAATCTTACAAATTTTGTGACTACTTTTGTTTCTTTCCTAACCCTAATCATATTGATATTCGTTGTATTGGATTGTTTCCAAATCGAATTAGGGAAACATAGTCTTATTTCTTCATCAATATTTAGACATCTAATTCCTAATCTAATTAGGAAATTGAAGCCTAAAATTTTCAGCATTAAATCACCTTTTTCTTTAGAAAATTTTCATCATTAGTTCTTAAAATTTTCTTGTTGTATTGCTTTCCAAATTTCCAGCCTTATTCTTTCACTTTCTAGGCCATAATTAATGTGTTTATTGGTTGTTATATTCATGAAATCTTTGGGGAACCAAATCTTGAGTGAATTCAAGACACCAAGGCATTGAATGAGTGTGAGATCATAAAAAGTGAGTGTAAACATGAGTGATTGAGGGTATACACATGAGGTTGAGTGTGTGAGATATTTTTTGTTCTACTAACCTTTCATGCAGATTAAAGATGTCTGTTAGAGGGAGTTCACGAAATGTTGATCTTAATCTCATGATGGATACACTAAAAGGGGAACTTAAGCAGGTCATTGTTGAATCCTTTGAACTGCTCCATAGACAACTTGATCGAATGGTGAGCAAGCAAGGATGTTAAGAAGAGGGGCTCCATGCACTCTATATCTTCAAAACCAACCTATTCAAGGAAAGCAGAAAAGGTTCATTTGGCAATTTCTTCCCAATCTAAATCCAGAGTTGAATCGATCACAGAGGAGTCAGTATGGAAAACCAATCTACACCTTCTACAATGTAAGCTAAAGAAGAATTCAGATAACTCCAAACACAATGAAACTGCTCAAAAGGACACTAATCCCATCACACTACTGATTGATGAGAAGCCTAAAGAGGTTGATTGTGAGTCCTTGTTAACATTGATTGATGAATACTCCGAGAAGGAACCGCTTATCAATGAATCAGAGAATTCGGCAATCAAAGAGGAACATTCTCCTACTGTAGACACCAAATTTTTAATTTTTTAACTTTATTTGTTTAATTAATTTAATTTTAGCTTTATTTGTTTCAATTTTAGGGTTTTCATTTATTTTATTTTATTTTATTTTATTTTTTTATTGTTATTTTTTTATTTATTTATTTTATTTTTATTTTGTCCTAGTTTATTTGGTCTTCATATTAAATTTCAGGAAAAAGCAAAAGGAAAAGGGAAAAGTGAAAATAGCAAGTGGGAGGCATGCATTGGGACAAGTGTCCTTTTTTTATTTTGGACAACACAACACCTAAGGGATTAGGTGTCTAGACACTTGGTGGCTTAAGAAATTTTGGGGGAACAAAATGAAAGAAAAAAATATAAGAAAAAGGTGGCGGCTAGGTTTTGAAAAAAAGGCTAGAGAGGAAACAGAAAGGAAAAAAGGCCGAGAGAAAAAAGGGGGGAACAATTAGAGAAGGGACCTTCGTCTGAGGCTGGAGGAAAAAACAGAAGAAAAGAAAGAAACAGAGGCGGACGGACTAGGACAAGGAAAGGGGACGGATTGAAGAGAAAAAGGGTTGGCGGCTAGGTTGAGAAGAAATGAGCGAGTTTCGTCTGGGAGCAAAGGAAAGAAAAGAATAAGAAAAGCAGAGGAAGAAGGGGAGTCTGAGTAGAATCTGGAGAAGAAAAAGGCTCATTAGCGGCTGTGGGGAGAGGAAAAAACAGAAGGCTATGGAGGGTTTTGGGGAGTGAGCAAGAGAGAAGCTGTCGGGGGAGAAAAAAAAACAGAGCAAGGAAATAGAAGAAGAAAGCTTGGAAGGCATAACCGAGAGCAAAAAGGGTGATTGGGAGAAGAAATTTTCGGGAGAGAAAAAGGAAAATCTGGGCAAAGGAAGTTGCGGAAAAAAAAACCAGAAAGCTCCAGATTTTTGCATTGCCTTCATCAGAGCCAGTAGCAAGTCCCTTTCGATTTCTATGGAGAACGATCATCTTCAACGCTCACGGGTTCCATATATTCGGTGTTAAGATCTTCAAGGTAACTCTTTCTTTCCACTTTCCTTCAATTACATATACTCAGATTTATATTCTATGCTGATTGGTTTTCTGGTTTCATGGTTTTGTTTTTCTCTGCATTCGGTGCTTTCTTTTTCATATGTTGTTGGTTCAGATCTTTGCCCTATCTCCTTGCATCTGGGTTTTGCGTTAGTATGGATCATTGAGACCTTTTGTGTAGAAATTACCTCATGTTTCTTGTAGTTGGCGACAAACCCATTCCACTTGTAAAAAGTTTCATAAACAAATCTGGTTTTGCAAGCTGTTTCTCCAACCCAAATTTTCGTACTTTTGGGTGTTTAGTATTGAATCCGGATGATGGGTTTATGGGTTTTTTCCAGAAGTTTTATCTGATGAATATGTGGGATGTTGATGTTTATGGCTGTTTTCATGCATTTGAGCAAACAACTCAGAAAATGGCATGAGATTCCGAGAAAAATCTGTTCTAATGTTTCCTTGATCGCCGTTCCATTTTTTTTATTGTCGATTGTGTAACTTTGATGTTGAGTTTCAGTGTTAAATGGAGTAAGTGTCCAATTTTTGTTGTTTGTCTAGAATCTGATCCACCTGGTCTATACGTTTGCTAATGAAAATAAAAATGGATAGAAAGCCTGTTGAATGGATCTGGTTTGTTGTCATGGTTGGACTTTAGTTTTGCTTCCTCGAAGTGTTTGAGTTAGAGTTCCGTAGATGTTCATGTTGTTAGCTTGCTCTGCTGCCAAACTCTGGTTGGGGTTGGGATGATTTACTTGTTGTAGTCTTAGGCTGTATTTCATTGCATTCGAGTTAGTGAAAGAGGGTTGAAGTAGTAGCTGCACTTGAAGTCAGTCAAGGTCTTCCGTGTTTTGTTTGTTTTTTTTTTTGCAAAGAAGATTTCATTTCTGGGGTTGAATTTTTACTTGTTTGGATTGTTGAAAACACTAGCTGGGTTTAGCTTTTCTTTTGCTTTGGCGTGCTGGGTGATGGTGATGCCATGTATATGCCTGCTTACCATTTCAAGTAGCAATAGGCGGCATACCATTAGACTGCAACAAGTAGTTAAAATTGTTGCAGCTGCGGCCTTCTTTTCATTTTTTAGGATTTTAGCTGTTCTAACTAAAGTCTGAGCTCACATTTGTTTGATTCTGGTTTCATGTTCTCTTTTGTTGTTGCATGTTTTCTCTTTTTCGACAAATCAAGAACCTTGTCCAGTTTGTGTTAGCTAAATGGGTCGAGACTTTTATTGTTTTTGGGTTGATAAACTCGCGCGTCTGGTGCATCTTGTTGGTGTGAAGTTTGCGTGAGTTAAGCTGCAAAGTTGCAGCAGGAAAATTGCAGAAGGAAGCATCATTAGCTACCAAAGAGTGGAGTTTTTGTGTTCCAGATTTGCATGATGTCTTTTCCAAGTTCTTTGCTTGTTTGGCTTAGGATAATTGTGTTTATTTGTTTTTTTTTAGATTAAGGTTTAAATGTTTTGGTTGAAAGTTTTTTATCAAAGTTGTGCTTGAGGTGGAAGGTGGCGTGCGAAATGACTTGCGGCTGTGTTTTCTTAATTGCAGAATGCTTGTCATTAGAAATGTTCTTGTTGCAGACAATGTTTCCTTAGCTTTGCATGGAAATTTGCATGCAAAAATGATTTTCAAAATTGCACTTTAATCCCCTAAGCTTCCCTTTATCTTACTATGGCTCAATTATGTTTTAATTTCTTGCAATTAGGTCCTAAAGTAATTGCAATTTCAATCATTATTTGACCCTTTCGTTGCTCTTGGACCCTTGAAGTTCCTAAAAATGTTTCACTTGGGCTTGAGTGCTTGGGTTAATATTTGCAATTGGGTCCTTGATAGTTTTTTTAGAAATTTGATTAATAAGTTACTTTCTAGGAAATTATATATTATTTGATTTCATTTAAGTTGCAATTGTGAGGGATTTGGTGATTTTGTCTATACTTTACTATTTAATTGGTGCCTTGACCCTTTTGTTGTTTTGAAGCTATTTTTCCTTCATTTGATTACCATTGCAAGGAAGGTACACTCTATCCCTTATTTTCACTTTATTTGACCCTATGTGTCTATGTGATTTATGTGCTTAATTGCATGCCTTTTGAATGTTTTCATTTTATTTATTTATTTATTTATCCACTTTATTTGTTTTAGTTTTGTATAGTTATTTTCAATTTCAATCATTTGAAAGGCACTTGAATGCCAAAGTTGTAATAGCTAGGTTATTATTTTATTTATTTTATTTCGTTTCCCCTCTTAGATTGTAGTAGGCTTCCCCCGAATGTAATAGTTAGGGCTTTATTTGCTTTATTCGCTTTATTCGCCTTATGTGTGTTTTGCATGTCTATGTGCTATGTGTTACCGCTTTCTTAGGGTCTTGCATCTAGATATCATGCTTATGTGTTATGTGCTATATGTGATTTATGTGTTTACATGCTTTTATTAGGTCTTACATGATTTATTTTGGTTGTAATAAATGCATGTCGTCACCACACTAGTCCAACGCTAGTTGAGGCCGTCGTTCCCGAATCCGCACTAGTCCAATGCTAGTTGTGGCTCTTTGTTCGATTTCTCATTAGTCCAACGCTAGTGAGAAAGTAGAAATAGGGGCTAGTCCAACACTAGACCCTTAGGAGCCCTTCGCGCGTTAGATCATGATTGTGTGATAAAATCACTTCATCTCATGCATATCTTTATTTTTTAGGGCCTCTTTCACCATATTGCATGACACTTTCCTTATATATGTATACCCCTTCCCCCATATTTTCCCTTATATGTATATTACTTGCCCCTTTGTATGATACATAACATTAGACTTGCATTTCATTTTAGAATTAGGATTAGGGTAGTGCATTTGCTTGATTAGATTAGGGAACACCCCTTGAATATGGGATATGGACGAGTTTGGCTTTCTAGCCTTAGCACGCTCGTATTCCCTCTATTAAAAGGGAAAATTGAGTCACGAACATTAGTCCCCCGTACCCGACATGATGCATTCCTTTAAGACATGTATATTTGTATAATTATTTTATCCTTTTCCTTTTCTTAGAGTCTCATATTTTTGCATTATTCGTGACCTCTCCAAAGAGTCATTATTGGGTATCACAATTAATGTGATTGGCACCATTCAAGATTTGAATAGAAATTTTGCCCCCGATGCCCTCCTAGATCTAGGGTATGCATTCATATAGTACATCCAAATGTGATGAATCTTAAGGTTAAAACAAGAAAATCTTTGACTATATCACGCAACTAGCCTTGGCTAGGTCGAAGGGGTGCCTTGAATTTTTATTCTTGCCTTCCCCTTCGTCAAATGTGACTCCCGAACCTTTTTCGTTGGTTTACGTAGACTAGGAGTCGTTTAAAAGGGGTTTCTTTCTACCTTTTTCTTTAAAAAATTCATTTTAGGTGACTTGGTACACCTTAACTCTATACCAAGTGGCGACTCCGATTTTTATTTCAAAAACCCTTTTTAAACTATATTTTGGGTAAAATCGTCGCATTTTCGAAGTCCCATTTAGACCCATATTTTTCTTCATTTTCTTTGTAAATCAAAATTCATTTTTCAAATAAAAATTCACTTTTTAAACCATTTATTTATTTTATTAAAAATGGGGCACGACACCTACAAATCAAATGGATTTGGTGGTTGATTTGCAAAGAAGTGGAGATGTGATTCTAGTAAGTGTTCAACCAAAGTTGCTGCCTAAGGAGTCTACACTATTGCAAATTGTGGAACGACTTGATGGCATTGATTTGAAGACCTTTGCTACAGGTATCATCTTGGATTTGAGGACAAATCCTTTTCTAGAGGGAGGAAATGATGCGGACATCAAAACTTGTGCTCAATGGATTGAGGAGTATTTTCAAGCTTCCATTTATTTAATTCAAATGTAAGGAGGTTCAGACAAGAAACTTGGAAGATGTTAGCTTAGTTCGAGAAAGAAGATTAAGTTATTGCCCACAAAAATATTGTGACCAAAAGATTTGTGTCAGATAAGATGCGGGTATGTTAGAGTAGCTCTTTGCTAATTTGTAGATTATCGTGATTTTTGAGAAACAAAGTTTAAAGTCGATCTTTTAAAGAAATCACTTTATAGCTAAGCGAAACTTTGCCAAGAGTGAAAATGAAAACAAAAATTTTCCTGAGCTAACTAATGTACATGTTTTAGACAAGAATTTTTACATATTAAAAAATAGAAAACAATTTACAAAACTCTGAAATCTAATTATAATACATTATTACAAAGAATATATTTCAATTTGACCTGAAAGGACTTCAAACAAAAATTATAAACACTAAATTTGAGATTGAAACTTTACCTAGTTTGAAAATTTTAAAAATAAAAATTTAAAACAAAACTAGTTGAACTTGGAAGGTTTCAATTATAATAATATTCTAGAATTCAGAGAATGAATTTAGATACCTTAAGAATGTTTGTTTTTGGGAGCTTTTGTTCAATTTAGTTCAAAATTAGAATTAAAGGTGAAAATGTAGCTAGAAATGAGAATAGGGATGAAATGGTTTATTTTGAATATGTGAAGGGGCAAAAAACACATTGTTAAAGTAAATGTCAAAAAGTATGATACCTTATACATAAAGGATTATAATGAATTATTTTAAAAGTAAGGGACTAAAAAATTACAAAATTCAAGTATGAGGAATCATTGCAGTTTTTCTTATTAAAAAAGAGAAAATACTATTCTATTTTTGTTTCAAAATCATTGTAGTTAATACAAGTATGGTGAAACCTCTATAAATTAATGCTCAATAAATTAATAACTTCTATTAAATAATAATTTTTTCCTGGTAACTTAAGCTAACAAGCTCAATTAATAATTTTACTAATATAATAAGATAATAAAAAATCTACATAAATATAAAAATAAAAGATAATAATTTTTTTGAATGCTTCACATAACCCTTTGGTCCCATTCATACCAATACTTCACATAACCCTTTGGTCCCATTCATATCATAAATTAATAATTCACTAAAATTATATATCATATTTTTCAAAAATATTAGTCTAATATTCTTTATTTTTTCAAGCTTCCATTGCTGCAACTATTTTTGAGTGCACAGGGATGTTCTGTACTATACTCACACAATGTTTTACATATTTGATCAGTCATGGTTGATTTATGAACACCTTTTAGATCGAAAGTCATAGTTTAACAATGAGATGTAAGAACATTTTGTGTTTGTTTATTATGAGAAGACTTCCTTATCACTTATATGCATAATATTACTAATCTAATTCATTGTATGCATTTAATAAAATGGGAGTGGACATCTATCATTTAGTATTCGTAAGATTTTTTTTTTTATCTCTTGATAATAGAAAAATGATATCAGTTATACATCTATTGAAGACATTAATAGAATTAAATTAGGATTAATCTTTTCTACACTGACAGAGTATACACTATCAGCATTTGATAAATGACAACTATGCCAAATTTGAATTTAAAATTCAATTTTTACACACATGTCATGAATCAAATGGATGATAGTGTATACACTGTCAGTGTACATAAGATTTACTCATTAAATTATACTTGCAAATCAAGTAAATATGCATTGGTATGTATTCCTTAAATTTTTAGCCACATTTTATTAATATAATAATTCACATTTTTATAAAATAAAATAAAACTTTAGTTAATTAAATGTGTATTTCTCTAAATTATAAGTACACTTCATAAATTAATAACTTTTTGAATTAATAGAATCTGTATCATCCTAGGTTATTATTGTATAGAGGTTTTACTGTACCAGCACTTGAGATTTCTTTTAATTGATATTATGAACGTCTCTTCAAATACTTAGCATCAAAATGGCGTAATTGTAAATATAGTCATATAAAAAAAATCCAAAAATTATGCCAAGTTAGGTTCAATTCAATGAATTAAGGGATAATTGCAGAAACCTCCCCTGAGGTTTCTGACATTTGCACTGACCTCCCCTGTGGTTTGAAAAATTACACTAACCTCCCCTGAGGTTACTAATCCTTTGCAAATCCAGTCCAAACGATTAAAATATTGTTTTAAGGAGTGAAATTAGAAGTTTTTACCAAATTTGTCCTTTGTATTACATGTCCAATGAATGACAAAGTACTACAAATCAATTAACAATTAATAAATTTTAAGGAGTATAGTTTATAAGCAAATATGCATTACCTATGTAAAGTATCGGCTCTTTATGGGTATTTTACTTTCAAACATTTAATTTAATACAAATATTTACGCTCAAATACAGATTTGTATTTACTTTCAAATATTTAATTTTTGTTAAATACAAAAACTACCAATCTTTGTTTCCGTAAAAATATTAATATAACACTTTTTCAATTTTAATTACAAACATTTATGTATTTAACATAAATTAAATGATTCAGAATAAAATACCCATAAAGAGCCAATACTTTACTCATGTAATGGATGATAGCCATAAAGAATTAATACTTTATGGGTCATTTCTTTTTTTTAAAAAATATTTAATTTATATTAAATAAATAATCTACCGATTTCCTTTTTGCAAGAATATTACTGTAACACTTTTTTGAATTTTACTTACAAACATTGATATATTTATCATAAATTAAATGTTTGAAAGTAAAATACCCGTAAAAAATCGGTAATTTAAATGAGTAATGCGTGTTCGCACATAAAAAACCGATAACTATTTAAAGTACCGGTTCTTTACGGGTATTTTATTTTCAAACATTTAATTTAATACAAATATTTACGCTCAAATACATATTTGTATTTACTTTCAAATATTTAATTTTTGTTAAATACAAAACCTACCAATCTCTCTTCCGTAAAAATATTAATATAACACTTTTTTAATTTTAGTTACAAATATTTATATATTTAACATAAATTAAATGATTCATAATAAAATACACATAAAAAATGAATACTTTACTCATGTAATGGATGAAAACCATAAAAAATTAATACTTTATGGGCCATTTCTTTTTTAAAAAATATTTAATTTATATTAAATGAATAACCTATCGATTTCCTTTTTGCAAGAATATTACTGTAACACTTTTTGAATTTTACTTACAAATATTGATATATTTATCATAAATTAAATGTTTGAAAGTAAAATACCCGTAAAGAACCGGTATTTTAAATAGGTAATGCGTATTTGCCTATAAACTATACTTCTTAGAGTTTATTAATTGTTAATTGATTTGTAGTACCTTGTCATTCATTGGACATGTAGTACAAAGGACAAATTTGGTAAAAACTTCTAATTTCACTCCCTAAAACAATATTTTAATAGTTTGGACTGAATTTGCAAAGGATTAGTAACCTCATGGGAGGTTAGTGTAATTGTTCAAACCACAGGGGAGGTCAGTATAAATGTCAGAAACCTCAGGGGAGGTTTCTGTAATTATCCCATGAATTAAATAGCAATTTTGATGGCACAATAACGATCAATTGCAAATCACTCCACAACTTTACATGGGTTGCAGTAACACCCCACTCCAACTCCAACTTCAAAATTCAAGTCCAAACCAATGTGTTTGGCTGCTGCTGCTGCTGCCTTTTCCCCTTTTTTTTCTTCATCTCTGTGGCTTCCAATTTTGATGAGATATGGGACAAGTACAGAGCCAACCAGTAGGTCCAGAGGATGAAAAGAACCCTTCTTCAGCTCATCCTGCCGGCGCCGCCACCGATGATCAGAATTCATCTCTTGATTCTTTAATTGCTGGTCCAATACTCCTCCATCCTTTCTTTTTTTCTGATTATTACTTCTTGTAATTTGACCTAATATTGGACTGAGTAGACGAGCCTTAAACCCGAAACCCTGCTCAAAAGTTAATAACTTTTCTTTTTTTAGTGCAGAAGCTGCAGCATTTGGCGATGAAGATGAGAATTTGGTAGGATGGATTCAGTTTCCAACTATTACTAATTAAAACTACTGATTCAATTTTCTGTTTTGAGTTTTTTTAATATATTGTGGTTCAAACTTGGGACTGACTGAAATTTATGTGGCCTCAAATGTGAAGTCAGTGGAGGAAAAAGCTCAGAGAGCACTGGAATGCCCTTGCATTGCTCATTTGAGGACAGGTCCTTGTGGCTTCCAGTTCTCTAATGCCTTCCTCTGTTTCCTCAAGAGCACTGCTCCAGAGAAGGTAATCACCAAAACCTACAATCATATTTTTTTTTCCTTTTTTTCATTTTCTGCCTTCTACTGATTCAGTATGCAATTTGAGTTACTGAAAAACCACCTGAAATACATTTTTTAAAGTTGGATTAACACTAGCAAATTGCTGCGCCAAGCATTATCATTCAAGTGTAAGAAGAAATGTCTTTTTAAATCGTTTAGGGCCAGAAACAAATGTTTGTGCAATGTTCATATGGTTGCGGCTCTTTTAGGTTATACCACCTTTTATATGTCTTTAAATTATCATAGCTTATGTGAAACCAAATCTGATATAGATGGAGATCAAGGGCCGGATAATCGGCCACAATTGCTCAAGAAAATACCCACATTCCCTTCTTCCTCCCCTGTTATAGGAGGAGATAGATGGATGGAATTAGCTGCAATTGCCTAAGAAATAATCCCTGTTATGTTGTCTGTGTCTGCATAGAGCCCGTCCTTGCACTCTTGTTTTGTGTTTCTCAAGGACTTGTGATGCTTGAATATTGGTGAGAGACTGCAAGTACCTAAAGCCAAAATTTTGACCACATTACTTGTGCTTGGGAAATGAAGAACCAACTTGAAAATGAGATGAAATCAATCTTATCAAAACCTCTAAATCATAATATTTACTTGGGTACTCAAAGATTTAATCTTGAGAAAGGAATACCTGATGATCACTGTAAAATTATTTTTTCCAAGAAATCTCGTCTCCTTTGCTTTTCTCATGTTCTAGCTTGCATGGTGCTGATATGAACATTTATGCTCGCACTCATACACCACCACATGTTTATACTGGTGCAATTGTCAGTGGCTTGCCTCATCTTATGCTGCCAGCAGATAATATAACCTCTATTGCAAATCAAAATTTACTCGATTGTTAACTACACCAGGCTAAAATTTTAGCAGGAAATTGGGCCCTGTAATGTAGTCTCTCTGTGTTCTTAACTTTTAGTCCAGTAGTCATTATAGAGCACATTTTTAGCAGTTATTATTTGAAAACCTTCCAACCTGCATTTCCAAGGTTCTAATTGTTTGGGTTGAGAAATGCACTTAGGTTAGATCAGTGTCTGGGAGATATGATCTTCATATTGCCGTCCTTTCTTTTAGTCATTCAACAAGAAGAAAGTATTGTAGTCGACTTCCACACTGTTAATGCTTAATAGGATAAGAAAACACAATCCCTAATATAGGATATAGTAATGTAGTCTCTCTCACTGTTTTGCCATTAATATATGAGGGTCATAGGTTTTTTTTTTTTTACCTTTTGTCTCTATGTCTATCTTGTCTTGCAGCCTCTTAATTTGTTTGCTACTTTCCTTGTAGGGCTCAGACTGTGTTCATCCATTTGTGGCTCTGCAGAATTGTATCAAAGCAAATCCTGATGCATTTTCTAAGGACATTTTAGAAGACGATGAGATCAAGAAAAAGGATGGCGAAATCAAGAAAGAGGAAAAGCCATCGAAGGAATACAAAATTCACCCTCCTCTCTGGTCTGTAGAATCCAAAAAATCCAAACATATGTCTTAAGACAGAATGTACTTATTCGATTCCATGGAACCTCATATATTGAATTATTAACTTCGATGGGGTATTTTTCCAGTCTATTATTACCAAGAGATTCCTTAGACACCACAAGGAAGTTTTCTTTCACTAGAATGACTAGAGGCATTTTGTAAACGTTAATAACAATCTGTAGATTGATCCCGTTATTAGTTTTAACTGAGCAAGAAGGCCCTCGAATGCTTTTTATTCTTGAAAGAGTGGATTGAGATTTGGAGGGTCATTTATGTTTTAGAAGTCTAGAAAAACAAAAGATGCTTTCCACAAGTAAATCAAAACTACTTTACATTTAACGTTTTCGCCCTGGAAGAAACTAAAAGTGGTAAACATCAATGCTTTGAAAGCCTAGAAAACGAAAAGATGTTTTCAGCTACAGTTAACTTTAATGTTTTCATCTGGAAGAAACTAAAATTGGTAAAATTTATTATAATGCTATCTCAGTGTTGCCATGAAGCTCTGAAGACAAACTAGACTCGAGAGCTAACAGGATACCAAAAGAACATTTAGACCACCAATGAACTGCCTACTTCAACGTCTTTTAAGGCCAAGACCTAGAGCACTTTCATCAGTGGCTTTTTTGGTTGGTTTAATTTTGTGGCAAAAGCAGGATACTTCTCATTAGACATAGCCCATAAAAGTATTTCACCAAGATTGCTCAAATAGCAAAGAAATATGTGATCAAACAGAATAATCTAGAAAACTTAATTGCAGCTGTCAAACTAGGTAAATAGTAAGCTCGAACGTGTCCAACTATGACTGTACTCAAGACATTATAGTATCCGAGCACTCCTTGATCCTACTGCATTTGCATTATATCCCACCACAATTTTGCCAAAATTTTGCATATTTGGTGAGAATCACGAAGCATTGGATGATTCATCTGGAGAATTTTCAGATTCTGACCAATCAATCATTTTCTCCAGTGAATCCAGATCCCCAGCTTCTGAAACTGTGTGTAACCTGATATTTTCTGCATCCTCACTGAGAGAATTGAAAAGCAAGAAATTGTCAATTGAGTAGAAAGTTTTAAATTAAAATGACTAAGAGGTTCCACCGGAGATTCTTACTCAGCAACTCCAAATATTTCTTTGACAGTTATCGAGCTATCCCTTGAACTCAGGCAGCTGGTAGATAGGTACAAAAAGTTAAATAATGCATTAAAATGTACCGAAATGCATATCGGCGATACAAAAACTGGGTTTAGAACAAGTCCTATCCAAGATTAAGATTACAATTCAACAGGAAAATCTCTCTCCTTCTAGACAAGCTTAGATACCATCGATGAAACTAAAGTATTAGATTGGAGGACTTTTCAAACAAGATGCCAAACAGAAAAGAGATCCATGTGAACTTCAAGACAAGAAGGATGACATTGGTAACTAGGATAGACCTTGAGCAAGACCGATGTACATAAAATTAGTACATCATAGTTCACTCACAGCCACCGAGAATGACATGGACTTCTCTGAAGTTTAATTTAATCACTAGCACGCCAAGTATATGGAGTTAAACTCATGTGAAGACCAAATTGTCATCCTACGTTGTGAAACTAGAGCAGGTTTCTGAATAAACCAAATGTTACAATATATTTGTTTATACTTAAGGCTCTGTACGGATTCCCAGTTTTGGGAAAACCTTGAATTTCAAATACAAGTCTACAGTAAGATTAATCCAAAAACAACCCAAGTACAACTTACCTATTATCTATAAATAAATATATAAATAAAAATAAAATATCACCCTCCTTTCTTCCTCCACTACCACCCCTCACCTCTTGCCACCACCACACCCCACTTCTTACCATAAGAAGAAATCTGGTAGAAAGTTACCATAGGAGGGGGGGGGGGGGGGAGAGTGGGAGGAACTACAAAATGGTTTGCGAGTTAGTGAATAAGTATACTATGCAAAAACCGTGATTCCAGAATAACACAATAAAAAACTAGTTATGCAAGGTGCACATTGGAGCATTTCAGCAAAAAGCTATCAAAATTACCTTAGAAAGATTAAAAAACCTTCCCAAACAGAGCTTGTACTTCAAGTTTTCTCTTGAAACCCTTCTCCGAATATCCTGACAATCCATCACAGCAGGACCTGAAAATGCAATCAACCATTGTCAGTCAATAGCAATGCTGCATGAGCATGAAGGCAGATAACATCTCTTAACATCCATCCAGCAGTAAGCATATTTGCTTTTTGGAGTTAATTTCTGTGCCGGTCATAACTTCATAAGTAAGAGAAGGCAGAAAAAGAAGATCAAATAACAGCTCTTTTTTGGCTCCTTTGCCACCAAAAATAGTTACAATGAGCTATATCAGTAAGTGCAATGATTGTCCAGCACATTTGCACACAGACATCTGAACCACAAGACTTTGTCATAAAGGAACATGCTTATGACTTAAAATTTCTTGTTAAGCTTTACAAAGCACCAGGTGCAAGAGAGAGGAGCTGAGTTAGTCCTCTTAACAGCTAATTTTAGGTGATGTGGTAGCACAACTCATTAGAGAGGATGACAACCTTAAGTCTGGAATCCTAGATTGCCTGGTTAGTATGAAGAGAACTGAGTGAACTGATTTGGATCCATAGCGAATAGCGATAAATGAGGATGCAGCTTTGACATGGTAATACTGTGAAACCTCAAGCCTTTATCCAACGTCCCCATCGGGTAATTTTTGGAATATTCCAGATAACACACAATTTACTATAGTAACTTGGGCTTAAACACTTTTTGTTACTGATTTTGGCTTCAACAAGTCATTAAACTAGTATATAATTAAACTACTTAGCAAATGTCACCATTTTGGAGTTTAATTCATCTCAGGATCTAAGAATTGAGAAAATGTGGAGCGTGTTAGTTTACCTGTACATAAAGGTGACCATGATCTCTAACAACTTGTGCTTTCAGGTGGTAGGCAATGGGGTAATCACACAAGTCATCATAACATAGACTTTCTACACAAAAACTCATTAGGAAGCCACTCAACTAAATGTTTATTCTTCAAAGGACTTGCATTTGAAGAGCAACTAACATAGTTCCATAGAAATCTTAGTCACTCAATTCTAATTTATTGCATGATTGATGAATAGAATGATAATTGTTTTTACTTCAACTGTTTTTGCAAGAAGCTGCTAGAATGCCAGCACACAGTCCCATGATTGACCTCTTATTCTTTTTCAGTCCTGACAGGTGCAAGCTGCTTAAAAATCAAACTTAATTCTGCTTAGTTAAATGTTCATACTGAAACAACACCACAAGTACTATTTTCCTCTCAAGATGAAAAACAAAAAAGCCAAAAAAGTTTCTCCTTTTTTTTTTTGTTTTTGGGGAAGCGAAAAGAGAGTTCAGTTGACCTTTATTCTGTCAGATGCTATAAGTTGTAACCTGATCTACAATGACAGAGCCAAAGGAGGTTGAGGGGAGCCATGACCCCGCTAAGTTTAGAAAATTTTAATTCATAGTGTGTAAATATATGTATAAAACAAAGTTGACTCCTCCTAATTTTTTATAATTTTAGTTTATATTATGAGAGTTTATATATATGTATATATATATATGTATATTTATATTTATATACACACCTTTAAATCCTGACTTCGTCACTTCTGATATACATTAGGGGTAAAAACATAGGTAAGCCTGGTTTGTATGTATGTATTTTTTATTTTCTTGGGTTTGCTAATTCTATCTTTGCACTTACTCGTTGACCATTGGTGTGACATAGCTTGCACTGAACATGAGTTGATTTTTCATGTATAGTTTGGTCTAGTGATCTACATTACTCCACCTATACTTGGATACGGTTGCAGCTGCTCATATGGATACGGTTGCAGCTGCTCATACATAAATGTTTAGTCTTGACATTTGATTGCTCTTACTTGATAATTCATTCTCATCTTGGAAATGCTTTTACTTGGAGCATGTGTGTCCGGCTTTTGTTATTAGTGAGTTTCTGAAGCCAATGAGAATTTTTCTGGCATTATGGTTGTTCGGAGTTTTCTGCCACTACTTGCTTTTGTCTTTACTAAGGTTTATTTTAGACTCTAGTTTTCTGGTAGGTAAACTAACCAAAGTTATTTGTTCTTTTAAAGTTTTGATTGTCTCCTACTTATTGTACTATTTTATTGCAGATAGTTCATTCGAACTTTTTAGGAGATCAGTAGTTATCACAGGACTAAAGAACATTAGAGATAAAGCTTTGACTGAAGGAAATTGGATAAAGCTGTCTTTTGTTGATGCAGTGGTTCGGCAATATTTTTTTGTTTTTTGACTCAGATTTCTTTCGTAAAGCTGCGTACTTAGATATGGAACTTGGAACATCTACTACTTATCAAAATATTTGTAGGGTGATATAAAACTTAAATATGATATTCAAGTACCTAATATGCTATATTGGTTTTTTCTAATGCAGTGACTGCCTTTCCTTGTTAGTTGCCAAGCTTTATTGTTTTTACTGATTTGTAGATAAATAATTTTAGTTATTAAATTGTGTGTTCATTAAACTATATAGTGATAACTAGATCAAATCTTTTCAAATGTTGTCACAGATCAAGAAACTCCAAAGTGCTATAGTGACTATAGTTATGGTAACGATGTTAGGAAAACCTGCTATTACAGGTTTCTATTACCTTTAGTGACAAATCGAATTTTTTAGCGACTTTTTAAATATTATATTAAAATAATTAATATTAACTTTAGTAAGTTTTTAATTAAAAATAGTAAGTATATGTCTAAAAGATAAGTTTTACTCAGAAATACAAATTTACACTTTGAGTAATTTAATTTACTTATTATTTGACAAAATTTACTTTAGTTTAAATTAAACTTACTAATACTAAAAGTAAAAAATTTTCATATTTTAGTAAAACACCACCGATTTCTAAAACGGTTTTGCCCCACCAAAGTTGGTTGCCTCTCCAGACGGTTTCGCACCTCAGGACACGATGGAATAGAAATTTTTTCCTTGCAAAATTTTTCAGTTCACACTTTCCATCTCTACTTCTTGATCGATCGGGCATATGCAGACCCAACAAAAAGGTTGAGAATTTTATTAAGGCTGGGTGGTGGTATCAAGCAAGAGAGCGGATAAAAAATATCAGCCGAAAGGTTAGACTATCATGTTGCTTGAAAATCACTTCATTATATTGCTTTAATTTGTTTATCTTTCATTTGATTTGATTGTCAACTTGAAAAATGTATGGGAAATGACTTAGACCCTGTATGTGAAACATAGTAGGGTGTCGGCATTTATGGCAAAAGCAGTTAATTCTGGAATGTGATTAATTTGGGAATGCATATAAGATGTTTGGTGAAATGTCAAAGAGAAATTTGGGCTAGCTATCAAATGTCCGTTTGCAAAAGAATCAAGAAGTCCAAGTTTTTTTTTGTTTTAAGGCCTTAATTAGACAGCATGTATTGTTTCTAGTTAATTTCCAAGCGTCACCTACAACCTTCATACCCCCATTCAGCTTTGAGGATCATTTTTGTAATTTTACTGCAGATTTTAGCACGAAAACATGGCAAGAAAGCAGAGAAAACTAACTATGAAAAGACCTTACCTATATATATATGTATAAGCATCCTTTAACACTTGTCGTGATGAAGTTTCTTGGACTTGCACGTAACTAAATTGATGTAACATGACAGCCCATGAATTGTTCGAATATATATACATATATATGATGTATATAAACATCAAACTCTTGCATGTAGATTATAATTGCTTAAGAAAGAAAATTAATTTCTTGGGTTCAAAAAAAAATTCGTGACAACTCAGTAATTTCTAGGATCAGTAAATGGTACTGATCAATTTTTTTTTTTTTAAATCTAGCTAGACTATGATCGCAAAATCTTTTGACTCAACCGTCGGTAGATTCTCTACAGAGGCATCTTGCTTAGAGCTTTACAGAGGTTTAAAAGTAAGTTCTTTTCTGAAAATAGTAAATGGGCACTTCCAACCAAATTACAGAGACTCTAGAAAGCACAAATTTCAGGAAAGTAATAGGTTGTCAGCACAAATGCAGCGTTCTAGGCACTGAATGATCTGTCATCATGTAAAGAGCTGAATAACCCAAGTGAGAAAAAAAAAAAAGCAAAAGAAACAAAACCAAAATTGGATTAAATTTGGTTTTAGTCCTGCCTTAGATAGGTACCATTCAGAAGTTCACGCACAAAGTGTCCCTGGATGAGAGTCAAATGATGAGATTATACCAGAGAACAGATGTTACTTGTATTTACCAGAAACACGATAAATTAGGAAAATGATATAAAATAAAAGAAATAAACATGTTATGTGTATCCATATAGACAAACAGTAACAAATTTTGCACTGCAAAGTTTTCAGAGGATCCAAGTAGTCAATCCACATCCTCTTACCAGTAAGTTCAGCTTGCCGTCGAAGGTGGAAGAGACGTTCTTTATTAGTTCCTCTCTTTATGGTCTTGAAGCCTTATCGCAAGTTGAACCACAGACTTTGAAACCCTGTGCTCCCCATTCTTGCAGCCTTTCATTAAGTTCCTTTTGGTTTCTTGAACATGTGTATATTGTGGCTCCAAATCCTGCTAATTCTTGAACATTTTTATGATAATTATTGTGTAGCGTTATACTGAGTGATCTCACCTTTAAAGCACAATGATTTTGATGCCAGATTTCAATTTTACTGTTACAAGTAGCGTCTCCTGTTCTGCTCTATGATTTTGAGTGAACTAATTTGTCGTCTCCAATCATCCATTGCACTTATTGCAAATCATTAGTCACTGTCTAATTAGCAAAATTTTGGTTGTCAAATCGGTTTTTAAGAGCCAGGGGGCGCACATTAATTGGATCAATATGGAGATTTCTCGGCAGCAAGTTTTCACCACATGTTAGTATAGATTTTTCTATGTAGACTGTATGCCAGAGAGTGATTGTTTTAGTTTGAACTTTCCTCCTCTTGGTGAAATCCTTAGAATCTGTAGTTCGTTTGGCTACAATTACATGACTGGTCGATACACCAGCCCCTTTTTTTTTATGTATCCTATCAGACAACAAGGATTCTCCCTCCAATATAGAGTTGAATTTGTGAGCCAGCTTAATCTGCATCTGCTAACCCACGATTTTGTGCCTCATTCCAGGTGTGGATTTTAAGATCAAGCCGCTCACTGTTGGTGGGAAGAAGTTGAAGCTTACAATTTGGGATACCGGTAAGCAGATCCTATCATTTATAGTTTTGCTAACTGTTTATGGCAGCTTTCCGAATTCTCTTTATGAAGTTCTTTTGTGCAAATATGATGATACACCTTTACTTTTAGTTGTTTTTTTTTCCTATCATAGGCTCAAGTGGTAAATCTCTTTGGACATAGAACTAGCTGTAATTTCACAAAATACAGCAGGACATTTTGCGCTTTACCTAGTACAAGTCAAATGTTTGTACTTTCTCTACTGTTCTCAACATGCCGTGCCATCCTAATTAACATTTTCCCCAGAAGTTGTTATTATATGTAAATCTTCTTATCTGTCAGAAGGTTTTGTCTTGCCATCGCAGCTGATCATGCAACTTCTTCCTCCTTAAGATTAGAAACTGACAATCAGTCCTACTTCACCATGATCAGACCCAATTTGGGTTTGTATTCCTCTTTTTCCTAGTGCTGCTAATGGAAATTTATTGTTGGGATCCTTGATTCATGACTTAAAATAAGCTTAGCCTCCTTTTTCATAAATAATCCAAGCTACTACTTTCTGATGATAGTACGCCCCTCTGGCTATTTATTTCCACTGTCCTATTACTGCATATTTTGTTCTCCGTGATCTGATGGGGCTCATGACACCTTTTGCAGCTGGACAAGAGAGGTTCAGGACCTTGACAAGCTCATACTACAGAGGTGCTCAAGGGATCGTTCTTGGTATGTCATGGATAGATCACTATAGATTCTTTCATATTTATGAAGCCTTTTTGTCATCCTGCAAAATAAGTTATTCTTTTAAGACGTGATTGATAAGATGAGATTTTGTTTATTTAATTGCATTATCATCGTTCTCGGATTTCTGGTCAATTTATGGACTACTGTTGCTTAGAAAAACAGAATACACATAATCATGCTTTTAACTTTTGAGCATTGGCCATTTTTTAACATTGCTGAACTCTATGCAAAATTTGCTGTTTCTCTTGACGGAGAATTTATTTGATCATTTTCCCTTTGCAACATGGTTGGTAAGGTTCCTTCATGCATGTTTCTTTGTTTGCTTTAAGAACAGACTGCTGCCATCCCAATTCACAGTCCAGAGTTTTTCCATTTTGTGGGAGACTCTTCCCAGTTGAGTAATATGAAGTTGTCCATAGTAGGCATTGTCTATGCAGTCAGTTGGTATTCTGCCCACAATATTGTACGGTACTGTGAAATTATTGGGAACAGGAAAGGTTAAAAATGAGGTAAGCATCTAAGCAGTTTGAAAAGACAGGCAGTCCAGAAGAAACCATGTTTACTGAAAGTAGTTAGTAAATAGATCTTCAATAGCGTAGAGATATGCACAACGTCAATGCTAAATTGACATAGAAGTAACACATTCAATATCTGAAAAAGTAACCATAAAAAGAAGAAAACAACAGAAGATTAATGGTATGTACCTCTGAGTAACTAGTTGGCATCAGTCCTAAAACAGTCAAAACATTCCTCAATGCCTTCTCCAGAGCTGCAAGGGACTCTAGTCTTAGTTCTTGTTTCTTTCCCTGAACAAAGAAAACAAAAGGCATCTCATAGATGAGACAAAACGAAGAGAAAACAGTTATCAGAAAATGTATCTCAAAGTAAAATTAATGACAGTTAATGAGTAAAGCATAAATTCCAGATTTGGGATGGACAATCTAGTAAGAAGAGAATGACGTGTAGATTGGGCATGACAGAGGTATTTGAAATATTTGTGCATGTTTATTAGCGGGAAACTTAACTAGCTTTGTGCAGTTTTTACTGAGTGAACAAAGACCTAGCAAATTAAAGAGGGTAGGCAAGGTTATAATTTTCCAAAGTTGATTTACATTTTGAATTGGACAGAATGCAGACCAAAAAGCCTCTAATAAGTTACAAAAACCTTGATAAGTTACCGCATTTATTAGTGAATATTCAAGTTTATAAAAAAAAAAGTAGTTCAGTGACTTAAAATGACCAGCCTTCAGATACTTGAAACATTGTTTCAAAGCACAGTCATCTACAAATCCATCCATCACTCAAGTGCTTGGGAAACAACAAATCAGATTTTGCTTACTTGTGGATGGTAAGCATGCTTAATATACGAATATAAACATCAAAAGTGAAAATAATGTCTTATTGTATTAATTCTGTAAGCATCCTGAGTTATAGTGAGTTATAGTACTTAGAGAATCCAGTATGTCTGTGAAACAACCCAATACAGGTCACAGAAAACATTGCTGAAATCGTTTGACTACATTGCTGTAATTTATTTATATTGCATTTGTTTTTTTGTCAAGATTTTCGTGCGAAATCAAGGCTGAGAATTTGAAGATTTTATTGCAATTTTGGGGCTGAAAATGTCCGTTGAAACATCTAGGAAATGGTTGTAGTTTTGATTGTCTACGGGTAAAATATGCTTAATAGCCATATGAAACATCTAGGAAAGGACTTGAGACTAGACGTTTAAGTTAAATGTGATTAATTTGTGAATGCATATAAGATGTTTGGTGAAATGTTTCATATTTCACTGCATTTGGTCTTTGGCACTCCATTTGTTGTCAGGAGAATTTCACTTTCAGTTCTTTTCATGTTATTAATTCTTTATTTTATCCCTAACATTGAGGACAATGTTATCTTAAGTGTAGGAGAGGGGTAGAAAGGTTAAGTGAAATTTATGATTAAATTGTTTAAAATTTTTGTCGATTTCCTGAAAGGCAATGGCTTATATTTCAAGTTTTATTACTGTTAGGTTTGTATTTGTGTATGTGTTAAGCGTTAAATGGTGTTACTATACAGCATTTCTTTGGTGAATATTTGGTATTATGAGATCTTTTCAATTTTGGCTAACTTTTCTAGGCATTGTAAATAATTTTCTAGCATTTTTATTGTGAATTTGGCCTAATTATCAATCTTAGTTCCCCTTATTATTGAGATATGAAGTATGCTTTTGTATTAGGGTAAAAAACAAAAGAGCCACCTGTGGTTAAGCGAATATACGAAAAAGCTCATTGTAGTTTTGAAACATACAATTCAGCATGTCATAGTTTGAACCAAATTGGAGAGGTGATAGAAATTGTCAAAACTAATGTGGATAGATAAAATGACAAAAATATCCAGATACATATAAGGATAAAATGCAGAAAAATCCCCTATGGTTAAGCCAAATTACAGAAAAGTCCATTGTGGTTTCAAAATATATAACATTTATCCCTGTCATACATAAAATAGTTGTTCTAGATTGATTAATATCTGTATGTGGGATAGCACCATAATTACAAAAAAATTCACAATCATCCTCTTTTGATGGCTTTGTCGACCTTGACAATTTTTACTTTCGCTTTTCATGAACACTTACAAATCTTATACTAGTATCGTAGGGTCTAGTTTTGCTTGCTGACTCGAAAGTTTGAGAAAGATATAAGTAACTATTTTGTCAAATTTTCCTTCACTTTATACAAAAAAAAAGTAGACTCTCAAAATTCTTACTTTAAGTTCTTAAAAAAGACTCTAAGATAATATTATAATAGTAAAAACCCAAATTTAAAACTTTTACCATATCCCAAAAGTAGTGTACATAAGACCCGCGGTTGATTTCTATCAAGAATATTTACTCTCTTTCCAATATATTTCTTGAAAGTTTCGAATTAAATCCAACGTATATGTTTCGAAGCTATAGAGGGCTTTTTTGTAGGTTAAGTTAACCACTAGGGGCTTCTCTATAAGGGGTAAAATAGGTATATCAAATGAAAATTAATTATAAAAAATTGCTTTAAGGTACTATTAGTTGCAAAGCAAGCGCATGTGCCTCAAATACGTTAGTTTTAACGATTTTCATCATCTTTCAATTTAATTCAAATCACGAGATGTCGGATTGTATGTTTTGATATCACAAGGGGCTTTTCTATATGTTTGCTTAACCATAAACGACTTTTTTATTTTTTACCCTTTGTATTATTGCTTGTGCTTTTATGTTTAGTTTATTACATTGAGCTATAGTCTGCTGGTTTTCGTTACCTAGTAACCGGGGTCTTTACCTAAAAATGTCGACTTTTGCATAAAAAAGTAATGATAGCTATGAGTATTTGATTCTTTAGCGATGAAAACTGAGTTACTAGGCTGTTTTATTTGGGAGCTATTGGAGTTCGCATCAAAAGATTTGAATGACTAAGAATTAAGAATTAATCTTTGGGGGCCAATCTTTGGGTATGATCAACTTGAGTATAGATTGCGTAGGAGTCCAAAGTTGTAATATTTTCATTTGTATTGCAAAGAATTTAAGTAAAAATCTCAGAAAACATACATCAACACAAACATTGACTTGATAGCCTCTTTGACTGACATGATAGCATCTTTGACTTGATAGCTTCTAGCATCATGCTGAAAATGGAAGAAATGACAGCTCATGTAGATGAACTAGAACAGTTATCTAACAAATCGGCCAAGGTTGGTGGTGGTATAAGTTGGAGAATACAGATATGGCTTTACACTATGGTGCTATGCTTAGAGAATGTATACGCCATCAGACTGTTGCACGGTGCAGAAAGTTAATCTTTGTTTTGGTTGTAATTTTGCTTATTTGATTTTTGGGCTTAAGTATTGGAAAGGGAAATAACATCATACGTTTGCCTCCTGTTTTTGGCTCTGATTATTTGACAGTAATCTTCTTTATGAGCTGTTTTACCTATTTAACTTCCATATTCTAAAACTTGCCATCATTCACAGGTATGTCTTGGAATCGGAGCATATGAAGAAATTTTTTGATTATATTCAACTTCCAAATTTCGATATTGCTGCTGATGCTGCTGCAACTTTCAAGGTAAGGTGCTTCTGACTAAAAGTGCAAGAGCTGTTTTACTACAGAAAGTCCTTTTTCCTGTAAATGTGTAAAGCAAATGTATATAAGCTGTGCTTAGGCTAGTTTCCCTTCCTTCCATAGTTTGTTGTTCTTATTTGTTCAAGTGATTTGTAAATATTTATGTTGCTGGTTGAGCTTCATGTACCTACTAATGCTTCAAGTAGAAAGGTGCTACAAGCTATGTGCTTTGCTAGTCTTTTCTATAAAATTATGTTGGAAAAGAAATGTTGACCAAGTTTTATGTCTGGGATTGCAATTGGAGAGTAGTTTCTATAGCATTTGCTTAATTTTTATGCTGTTTACTCTTTTTCCACAATTGGCAATCCACCATTCTGCTGTTGTCTTGTGATAACTGTGCACTCTTTGACTAGTGATAGCAATCATTTGTAATTTCATCTGGGATTTATCAAGCATCAGGTTTGACAAGTTCGTCACATTGCAGGAACTCTTGACAAGGCACAAATAAACTGTAGCTGAATTCCTTTCAAAGAATTATGACTGGGTAAAGGATTTTGGTTTGCTGCATGCATATTCTGTTATCTCTCTCTGTTGCCCCCTCCCTCTCTCAGTGTGCCTGTGTGTCTAACAAATATCGAATGTACCCTATTTGGAGCTTCAACAAAAAGATTTTCTTGGATATTTTGTAAGTCTAGCTGTTAAAAGTTTTGTTATTGCATTAGTTTAATTTATGTTTTGGCATCAGGGATTCAGGATCATAATACTTATTCAATTAATTCTACTTTTTGTAAGAAATTCAGTTAATTCTGGACCTCCCTACCCTGTGATGCTCGTGTTGTTGATCTGGCATGATATTATATGATTCTTGTGTAGCTGCTTTGACATGCTTGGGAAGCTTTTCTACTTGGTTGTCTAATAATTTCCTTAATAATTCTTCACCTTCTTTATTCTTTTCCTTAATAATTTCCTACTCATTATTTGAGTTTGTGATAAGTAAATCTAAGATTTTTTTCCTTTTCAAAATGCTTGTTACTTACTATTGTTATACTACTTTATGCAGACAAATGCTACTATGTCAGATTTTGTGCCAAATTCACAGCTACTAAGTGGACTCAAGAAGGATGAAGATAAAGCTTCTTTTTTGGCTCGTGAAGTATTTTGGAAGTTTTTATGACTTTTGAGGCTCGGATGCTTTTTGTAAACTTGATTGACTTTGCATGAACAATTTGGGTTACACAGTACCACTTCTATTGTAGTATTTGTAGGATGACATTGAACTTAAACATTATATTTTGGTCCTTTGTAGCATAATGGATGCTTTTAGCTATTAATTAGCAGGCCTTTTATGGTTCTGTTGATTTGATGAATTGTTGGATTCCTTTTTAGTATAATGGATGCTTTTAGATATTAATTAGCAGGCCTTATATGGTTCTACTTTGATGTATTGTTGGATTGGTTGCTTTTAGGACAATCGTTTGTATCAGGTTTCATAGTGACAATATATTGTTACTAATCAAATTTCTCCACTAACAACAAAAAGTTGTCACTAAATAGGGTGTATAACAAAAAGGTATATAGTGATGATAAATGTTGTCAGTAAAGAGCCATTTTTAGTGACGACTCTAAAGAGTTGTGAGTCACCAATCAATACCAACGGCAACTATGAAAAGGATTTTACTGACGACACTACTACGAGCATCATTGATAAGGTGAAATGTCGTCACTATATATGTATTTATTATTGACAAAAAATATTGTCACTAATGAATAACATTTACCGACGACATTTAATGTTGTGACTGTGTACCTTTACCGACAGAGATTCACTGACGACTTTGTGACAACTAAAATGTTGTCAGTAAAACACGTTAGTGACGACTTTTACATTTTCTGTAATAATAATCAGTTGTCACTGATGACCAAATTTCTTGTAGTGAATCCCGCCAAAAGGATGACAATGGATGGATCACTTTTCCTTTTATCACAAGTATATCCCATAAGTCTCGCAGCAAATTAGTGTTTGTTATATGCACTCAGGAGAATACCGCTTCTCTCTTCAAATATAAAGCACATTTATTGAGCTAGGAGAATAGCAAATATAAAGCACGTTCTTCTGCCTTATAAAATACTTGGTATTCAGCTAGAAATAGCCAAGATAAATTAGAATTTTTTCCCAACTACAAATATTTTTATTGTTCATCTTCTCTGTAAATGATCTTGTAGAAGAAATCCCCATGCATTCTTACGGTGTAGGACCAATTCCATTGCAATGTTAAAACGTTCAGTCTCGGATTGAAACTGAAAAATCATGACACCATAATAGAATTAGTGAGTTAACCATGCAAGTAAAGATAACGGTACCAATGACATTCAAAATTATTCACCACAAAAAACTCATATTAAATTACAAAACTGTACCATGAGTGAACTCATTTGTTCTACTTCAGATGACTTCATGAAATTAATAACGTATACACCACAATCATAGCTGCATGTAAATCAATCATCACAATAAATGAGGGAAGAGATTCCAATGCACTGCACAACAGCATAATTAATGAAAGTTACCCATTCGGCTGTTTAGGAATGTTAGCAGATTCATCAACTTCAAATAACGATGCCTGAAACTTGTACTTATCCCCAAATTTGTGCTGTAGTACAGTATCAAGATCTTGCACCTATTATCCAAAAATAAAATCGCGATTGTAACACAAAATGTCCATATCATTATTTGCTACACAACTTTAAATGATACTTACTAGCTTTCTAACCACAACACCTCGTTGCTTTGTTGAATTAGGCAACGAATCCAGTATGTACACTTTCTTTTCAACAAAGTCAACTAGTGTGCAATACCAATGTTGGTTTTCTTCATTTATTGGGACAAATATCTACAAGAACATGTAATTACTTAATAAAAATTAGTTTAAAACCCAAAAAATATGCATAAATTGTAAACATTATTTAATGAACCTTCTCACACATCTCAATGTCTCCTCCATATCTATCAGCATCAAAATATATTGAAATAGTTGTAAGGTCAGATTCAGCATTTTGTAATTTGCACTGCACAATTTTACCAAAATTTACAAAATTATCAAAAAAATATGAATTAATGACAAACATAACCCGTTAATGATATGTCAACCTACCGTAAAGAAAGTTGGCATGTACCATGTGTTATATGTTTGATCTTTATGGTTCTCCTCAAAGTCTATCCGAAGCATGTTTGCAACAAGATTGATTGGCTGCAAATATATTACAATTCACCTTTACCCCGTACAATCATCACATGTTGGATGGTATATCTACCTTCAAAAATCAGGGTTTTAAGCATTAGAAAACTCACACTTTCAGTAAGCCAGGTTCTCGGTTTCAAGCATGCCAGATCACTTCTTGAGGCAAACTCTTGTCCAATATGCACAATTGGTTCGCTGCAAATAATTGTTAATTGAGTCTACAATTAATAACAATGCTAATGCTAAAATAGTTGTTATGAAAAATCCAATATTGTGTTGCTTAAATATATTACTGCTGATTATATTTTTCATTAAATATGTAGTCCAGGATTCGCGCTTTATCATTGGAAAACTGCTGCAATATATACTTTTCGGCAAACATTCTTTCTTGCCCTGCAAGCTGTTTAATAAACCATATGAAATGTAAAAATTATTTCAAATATGTATCATAAAGATGTAATATGTTAAATGTATCATTTGAAATGAAACAACCATATTGCATACCTTGTCTTCAATCGGCAAATAATTTTTGAACTCTGACTGTTTATTGAGTTTCCTTTTCTTAGTTGTGTTATTGCTAAGACTTGAATCTGTGTTCTCCATATCATTGGCATTATGTTTGATACCTATATCATCACATAGTTCCATAAGAGAGGCAAAACTTGAATATGCTCTTACTTCCTGTTCTTCACACGCAGTGGAAGAGTCTCCCATATCAACTAGTTCCTTTTTATCGCCATCAGAATAATCCCTCAAATGATCAAACAAGTCATCAAGTCGGACGTTTTTATTGCTCTTCACAATCTGCGAGTCAACAAGGGTGTTGTGATTTTTCCTAACCATGCGCATCACTCCTTTTCGAAAGTCTTTTAACACACCATATTTATCTGGAGGGGACCCTAAAGGTGGCACTTTATAATGATTAGGACCAAATAGTGTGTCAAGTGATTCTTCTTTACGTGCAACAGGTGAGCGATGGATTTTCGGATCAATTTCTTCATCCACAGGACCGCCTTTATTTTTAATGCTAGAGTGACTACCACAAGTCTGCCTTTCATTGCAATATTCTATATTTTGCAACTCATCCTTATTATGCAATGATGTCTCCTTCTTAAATTGACCAGATTGCACATGCAAATCATTTTGCATCGCAATCATAGTAGACAACTCATAGACCGCCGTTGCAAGATTGTCAAGTTTGTCGTTAATCTTCTCCAATCTGTCATCAACCTTGTCAAATTTTTTAGAATAATGTTTATCCAAAATGGGCATAATATCTGCTATGTAAGCCATTGGAGAGGGAATAGATGCGTCGCTGTCATCGACCATAACTTGAATCTATACATGTTAAATTAAAGCAAATTATCACTACCAACATATTCATATAAGAAATTATCATTACTAGAAAATGCTAATATAGGCATGAAAACATAAAACAAGAATGAACAAACAAAAAAATATAAGGATATGGTGAACTATAAATTCATCAATTTATAATTAATTTTAGCATGCAAACTACATAATCAAACATAAGTAAATCAAGAATTTAAGTATATATACACTTAATTTGTACCTTATCTAGGCCATAAATTCCGTAGTACGAAGTAAGTGAATAAACCTTCAGTTTTACTTCTTCATCACTCCAAAATTTAACTCGAGGACGTGACTTGTTTGCAAAGGGTTCAAATACCAATCCTTGCGGAGTGACACGATCCAAATAAAAGAGCTTCACAAGTGAAAAAATGCATAATAACATTAAGAACATTTAGTAATACTACAAGACATGAGAAAAATTAAAAAATGCTCACCATAAGAAAATAAATACAGCCACGCAACCCAAGCTGATTCTTTTCACGCTTCTTCTTCACAGATGTGATCAACTCTTGAAGAATCATTTTACTCCAATTGATATTGCTAAGATTGGAAACATCTTGCACAACTCGAAGAAAACCGCGCTTAACACTTAGTCCGGTAGTTGGACATAGGATAGCTCCCAACATGTACAAAATAAAACATCTTTTAAAATTGTCATCACAGCTACCATTACTTGACAGCAACCTTGCCTTCAAATTGCTAAGCGTTAAACCAGACTCTTGAAAACCAAGGTCAATTGACAATTTTTTAACATCATCTGCTATGCATCGATTTGTACTCACGTCAAGCCCAGTACAACTTAGACCTAAGACTATCTCAACATCTTTTGTAGTTATTGGAATGACCTTTTCATGAACATTCAGTGTACAATTTTTATAATCAAATCTATTTATTAACCATTCACATAAAGCATTATGAATGTTCTTGCACCTAATTTCAAGTAAGCTTCCCATGCCAATTCCCGTGATTAAGGTTCTTTGTTCCGGAACTAGATTTTGTATGATGTCATGTACGCCTCGGAGTGATGTTCTGGTTGGAATAGTTAACTGAAATACGCAGCACAACTATGATTAATCTCTAACATCAGATATTATGGAAACATAGCAATAAGTGATATCTTTAAATTCCATCACCAATGCCACATATTTCAAAGAAAGATTAATAACCTAGTTTAGTAGATTGTATTACAAATTTCTAGAACAATAAGTAATTTTATAATTCATATCATTACATTACCTTGGCATTGTCATCTCTATTGTTTGCAATGTAGTCAGCTTTAGTTTTTCGATGACGCTCTTTGTATATTGATTTCTTTGTAGGGGATAGTGAATTCCACTTAATTCGTACAACTTTAGCCTACATAAAAAACAATAATAATTATCAACATAGTTCCATATTAATCAATAGACAGTACAAGAAATAAGATTGTCGATAAAACCCAGAAACAAAATCTACTTAATCATGTAGTACTATAACTATGGGTACTTGGCCACGAGAAGTCAAGTGATTATATATTTATTATAAGTAGTGCAAGTCTTTCTGCCTTTCTGTTTACGTTTCATCCATAAATTAATATTATCATATTACCATTGTCAAAAGATTCCATACTACAATTGAATGGTCACTCAAGGAAAAGTAATCACAAGAATATTATCAGCAAATTAAGGAAACATGCGGATACGACAACAATTATTAAACTCTTTATGGGGTGCGTTACCATATTATATCCTAAGCCAATCAATATTAACCTCCTATTGCAATTATGGGGTGCATTACCATGAACGACATCAATTATGCTACACTTCTAACCTCAGCGTTCTATTACAAAAAAAAAATCTATCTTTAAAGGAGTTTGTTTTCTTCACCTTGCTTCCAAAAGAAAGAGAATGAAAATAACTTTTAGCAACATAGGAATAAATATTCAGTAAATATGGTGAATATAAAAAAATACCTATAATAGAACATGCCTATGAGAGGGAATAAAATATACAAAAGATCTTACAAGCATAAAATCTCACACCATAATTTACTTACATCATTTATTTGTCGCTCATCCATAATTCACAAATTGTCACCCCAAATAAGTACTAGTGGTGGCGGTGGAGGAAGAGACTTTCGTCTGATGTACTTTCAACATCAGAAAACCAAGCGTTACTAGGGCATAAAGAAATCCAAGCGTTACTAGGGCATCGACCTTTCCTACTCTAACTAAAATTAATGGCTAATAAAAGTCACCTTGGTACTTATCTCTTGAATTCTTAACTGTTTCAAAATTTAATAAAGAATTCTAGCACAACCACAACACTTTTGAATTCAAAACTACAAAAAAGCCTATCCTTTTTTTTTATTTTGGGTTAAAGTTAGCAAAAGTTCTACTTATTTGCACCTTTCCTGTAAAAATTATTTTTTGTTGCAATTTCCTATTTTAGGTATCCATTCGACACTAGTACGGGCATAGATACGGATTAAGCAACCATTTTGAGGAATAATATTTGTTATTATAAAATTTATTTGAATTGAATTAACAATTTGATATTTTCACAAAAAAATGTAATTTTTTTTGTCATTTTTCAAAAAAATTTAAGAAAACTATACTTTAGCAATTGTTGTCATTGACACTTAATTGAAGTTCATTAAGAATAATTGAAGTTCCAATATCAATACTCTATTCAAATGTAAATATTCAACCCAAGTAACAAAATAAATGATAGCTAAACAAACGAAATATGCGTTCAATTGATCCTGTTCAAACTACATATTCTGTTAATGGTTAGTATATATGAAATTATATTTTGCATTTGTAGAAAATTAATATGCATTTCATATCTACTAACGAATAAATTACCTATGTTTTGAACAAATCAAACCTAAACTTATGTTGTGATATGTATATAGTTGCTCACATTTATACTTATGCCATCATCTTTTCTTCCACTTGCTTTTTAGTAGTGCAAATTTCTTTTGATTAGATTTAGGGGTGGTAATTTCCGATACGACCTGAAAACACGATATGAATCTAACACGAAATTAATTGATTCGGATTGAGGTTTCGCGGGTTCGGGTCAGAATCGAGTAGAATTTGACGAACTCGAAAAGAAAATGGGTCGAATTCGGGTCAAACCGTGGGTGATCCAATACTACTCGATCACCTGTTTATGAATTAAAAATTATTTTACCTAACTAAACTAAGTTATTCTTTTTTTTGCAAAGGCATTAATCACTTAATCCTAAATGAATTTATTTAACTTATTCGAGGTTGAAATTATTATATTTGGACAAATAATGTATTATATTATTTTTTACTTTTATATTGCTTTTATTTATTTTATATTTGGTTTGGAATAAAACGCTTTTACGGTGTTTTTAATTTAACCCAAAGATTTGGTTTGGGATTATTTATTTAAATTTTTATTACTTGATTATGTAATTAGTCTTGTGTGAATTAGAATTTATAGTGGTAAATTAATAAATTAAAATTAAGTTTTGGGTCATTGGGGTCGTCCCGCCAACCCGACAACCCGGAATTTTCTGATTCAGGTCAGATATCCTGACCCATTTCAGGTTGGCGTGTCAAGTTCGGATCAGCCAGTTTTCTCTTATACCTGGGTCTAAACCCGACCCGCCACTCCAATTTGGACCCGATTGCCATCCCTAATTATATTGGTAAAAAAATAACATATTTTACAAATTATTCCAATTTATTTAGAAAATGTTACTAATTTCATTAGAAATTATGAAATGTAATCATGGTTTTTAATTTTTTACTAAATATAAATACTACATACAAAAGGAAAAGATATTTGACTTTGTTTTACTTTGATTAGAAAAACTTGTGGTAGAAATAACGAAATAGTGACAGGGGTGCAAATTTCAAATCAACAACCAACGTGTACTTAATTACGATAATTTTTTAGTTGACCAAACTAATATATGCCATAAAGTAGTAAGATTTGATCATTTATAAATTGACAATTTTAGCAGTTTATATACCATTCACCTATACAAATTATGATTATTATAAAATGACATTTTATAATAATTTACATACTATTTGCCAATTAAAAGTAAGTTTGATAAAGAAAAATGTGCATATAAATCCATATTGTAAATGATACAAAATATATTTGAATCTCACGAAACTTAATATGTGGGTAAATTTACTATAGTTTTCAAAGATTACGCCACATTAGTACAAATTTAACTTTTATACTTGTGACCTAGAAAATAAATTTATTAGAACACATAACCTTTGTAAATGATACATACATTTATTAAAATGCTTAAAACACATAACATTGATGAATGATACATGCAATCATATATTATACATTTACGTTACCAACAATTACTAACTATAATATTAAGTTTCAATCATTAATAAAAAAATCTTAGCATTAATTGAAATAAACTTCCTAATACTTGTTTCATATAAGTTTCTTTAAGTAAAATAGTAAATTTATGCCACAAACTGGTAAGTCTTGATGATTAACCAAATTTACTGTTTTATCAACAGGATTTACTATTAATCCGTGAAAACTTACTATTACTTGAACTAAACTTACTCTCCAAAAAGTAAGTTTCGAATATAGAGTAGTAATTTATTTTTTTTTAAAAAGTAACTTTCATTTTTATTTCAATTTACTTTTTAAGACATAAATAGGATAACACTTGGATGACCATTTTTGATTCATTTTTTATTTGCTTTTAGCGATCATTTGATTATTTGATAGGTCTATCCACCTAAATAGGATAACACTTAAAAATAAGAAAGTAAGTTTTCTATCTAAAATAATAAGTTAACCGTAATAAATTAGTAACTTTTATACTTCAAAAGGTAAGTTGGAATAAATATTAAACTTACTTTTTAAATAAATAAATTACTACTTTATATCCCAAACTTACTTTTTAGAGAGTAAGTTTAATTCAAGTAATAGTAAGTTTGTATACATAAATAGTAACTCTTACTAATAACATGGTAAATTGATTAATAATCAAAACTTACTGATTTATGGGACACATGTACTATTTTATTTTAAAACATATTTCAAAATAGTATTAGGAAATTTATTTGAAATAATGATAAGATGTTTTATTAATGATTAATTCTTGGTACCTTAGTTAGTAAGTACTCATAATATACTTGTATAATACATGATTATAGGTATAATTTAAAAAATTTATTTATATATTTTAAAATACTATGAAAAATAGTTTGACTTTTCACAAAATCTTGTGAAATATGTAATAAAATTTTGTCGTATTATAAGCTTTTAATCATTTTCCATTTTTGAAAAGTTTGAAAGTTCGAATAACAATAACAACAAATCTTCCTAGTTATATATAGAATATTACTTGTTTATATATCAAAATTTTTATAATTTAACACCTATGAATATAATAAGATGATAAAGTTTTAATAAATTTACATCTGAGACACAAGAAATAATAAGAGTAAAAGCCTAAACAAAATGAGAAATAATATAATAATAAAAATGACAAAATGAGTATAACAATTCATATAAGAAAATCAGTATGATCTGGATTTTTTTCCTTGGGAGATTGTTCATAAGAATAGGATCCAATAATTATAAATGAAAATCACATGCATGTATAATCTATTGTATAATTTAAATTAAATTTAGTTCACCTATAAAATGGTCCTAAAATAATTAGTACACTATGATATATGTTATTTTAACAACAAGATTTTTTTTTTTTTACTATAAGTCTGAAATATCCATTACATATGTATGAGGGAAATTTTAGCATATTTGTATCTCACATCTAATCATGAAAGTTAATTTGAGAAAAACTATTTTTGACAATAGAATTATTTTAAATTTAACCAACAAGTTTAGATTTTTTAAACAATAAAAGTGAAATATTTTGGGAACTTAGTTGTTTATTTTCCCATAATTAAAAATTTAAAATATGACAAATTATTCTTACATATTTCATAAGGTCATATGCAAAAAAAAAAAGGTTTCATGGAATATTTAAAATGCTTCAAACACATAACATTTATAAATAATACGTACAATTGTAAGTTTCTTTAAGTAAAATAGTAAATTTATGCCACAAACTATTAAGTTTTGATGATTAACCAAATTTACTATTCTATCAACAATATTTATTATTTATCTATAAAAACTTACTATTAATTGAACTAAACTTACTCTCCAAAAACTAAGTTTCAGATATATAGTAGTATTTTACTTCAAAAAAATAAAGTTAGTTCCATATTTATTCAAGTTTACTTTTTGAGACATAAAAGTTACTAATATATCGAGTTCACTTACTATTTTTTATGCAAAACTTACTAACCAAAATTTTAGGAACTATTTCATTTAGATGACCAGTACAACAGGTAATCAAATGGTCGCTAAAAGTATTTTTACCTGTTATACCAGGTAAAAATAGTTTCGTTACCATAACTATCGTTACTTCAGACTTTTCCATTGGTACTATGAGTCTCTTAAAAAGCACCATGAGTCTATTTATTTTTTGGATACAAGTAAAATTAAGTCTTAAGAGCACCTTTTTAATTTGCGTATATTAGTATTGAGTAAAAAAACTTTAATACAAAATATAATAGGAAATAGAGTACCAAGGTAGGCAAAGAGTTTTATGTTGGGAATTTATTTATTTAAATTGCAATAAAGATTAAATTTAATGAACTTTATCAATCATATTCTTGTAACAACTAACTGTATTAAACTACAATTAATGAATATTATATTCATCAATTCCAATTATAATAATAATTACAAAGGTGAAACATCCCTTTGAGTTATGGTGAATTAAGCCAAAAAATATTTTTTTTCATAAAATATCAATTTCAAGGAGTACTTCAAAGGTGAATAAAAATATATCCAAGTTCAATTTGACTATTACATAGTAAATAATCTTAATGTCTTATAAATTTTAATCACATAAACTCTATAATCATAAAGCATGTTATCAGTGAGAAATACAGATAAGTTTCATCAAATCAAAACAATTTTCTTGAAAGTTAAGCTATTCAAATTCGAACAATGGAATTTCAATATATTTAGATACTCTTATAATTACAATAGTATTATAGATCATTTTACAATCCATTGTTAGCAAAAAATAATAATAATTAGAAAATCTCACTAAAACTAATAAACAATTCATAGAATGATTAAAGGGGAGCAATAAATTATTCAAAAAATAAAAAATTTAAACTCAAATGGAATAGAAAAGAACATTTAGGTCATCTAAATTTAACCAAAAAACAAAATACTGTTACAAAATAAAAGTGCTCGTGGAACAAAGAATGATTTATTAGTTTTGCATTTGTATTGATTAGGGCAAACTAAGTTCAGAAAAAATATAAAATTAATATGAATATTAAATATTACTTTTTTTTTTGTCTCAATTACATTTATTCCTTCAAAATAATTGATTTTAAAAATTTTAAAGGAAAAAAATCTAAAAGCATCATGTTCATGTGCAAAGCATATGCTTCATTACTCGTATTTACTAAAGAGATGTAAGATATGACTTGATAATTATAATTGATTGTAACTTAGGTAATTAATTGATTGATAATCTTATTGGTAAGACTTATCGTTTATACTAGTGTTTTGGCTCACAGTACGCATGAGCCTGTTCAGATTGGTGCCTAAAATTTGCGTTCTTCAAATAAATCCTCGTGCCACAAGCAAATAGCGCACTAAAAGAGAAATAAGAGTGAAAACAAAAGGAAAAGTGGGAAAAAAAATAGTGAACTTATATTGAAAGCATAATTGCATATTTTCATGTTATTAGGCTTATTCTTTGTGGGTCAAACTTCATCACATGATGCCATATTCGTCAATGCTCCAAAGTTATAGGAAAACCCAGAAACTCCACAAGTTTGGCCAAAAATACACGTACATATATGAGGTAGGGAAAGTTTGGGGTAAAAAATGAAACAAGAAATAGCAAAAGAGCAGGGTCCTAGCTACACCTAGTCTAGGATGCTGCATGAGCATGAATGCAGATAACATCTATTAACATCCATCCAGCAGTAAGCATATCTGCCTTTTAGAGTTAATTTCTACGCAGATCATAAGTAAGAGAAAGTAGAAAAAGCAGATCAAAGAACGCTCATTTTTGGCTCATTTGCCATCAGAAATAGAAACGATGAGCTATGTCAGTAAATGCAATGATTATCCAGCACAATTGCACACAGACATCTGAACCACAAGACTTTTTCATAAAAGAACATGCTTATGACTTAATATTTCTTCTTATGCTTTAAAATGCATCAGGTGCGAGAGATAGAGCTGTGCAGTAGGCCTTTTTCCTTAGCAGACAAAGCACATATTATTGCTTAATACAAGCTCTGTTGCATCAATTTTGTCAAACTTTCTTATTTTACATTCCAACTTTATGCTTCACAAAGACTTGAAGCCCTGCAACGTCTTCCTCTACTGTTCTTTATGGCTAACTACATCAATTTGTAAGGCAAAATTGCTTGCTGATCCAAACTGTTGGCTGCTTCTTCAGCCAGTGTGCACAAAATGATTACTGGAAGAAACAATAAGGGTCCTAGAGACTGTGGAAACCGCATAGATGACACCATTAATTGGACAAAATGAAATTGTTAATCAGCTCTCTTTCCTCCTTTCACTTTCCACTGATTGAGATCCTTTACCAAAAAACAAAACTTTGTGAGAGATCACATGGATCTGCAGAGGAAGCAAAAGTAATGCGATTTCTATCATATTCAAAAAAGCCCACTATGCAATTCATGTGTGGTTGCTAAAAATTCTATTGATTTTACATGTTACAGATAGTTAAACTTTGCCATTAGCAGTTTGAATTTAGTTATCTAAAATGAAGAGATCTTATAATTCAAGACATTCTTCTCCAGTCCTAAGTTCATTTCAAAGATTACAAGAGGATAGGAAAGAATAGAAGTGCAACTACAACAATACTAGTTTCTTACCTTTCTCTTTTACGATCTGTCTTGAGATCTCATTGAGAATTCCAGCTACTTGAGCATCATCCAATCCTAATGCTTTCCTCAGTTGAATCAAATTTGCTACCAAATCTGGGTTGAATGGCATCACATTCAACACATAACGAATATATTTTCACAGAATTTCCTCCATGTCAAAACCTGTCTGTGAAAACATTATTTATGCTGTCAAAGAAATATAACTCCCTGACAAGTATGCAGGAAAAAAAAAAGAAAAAGGAAAGAAACTGAATAACCAGTAAAAAAAAAAAGCACATATTGTAGATCATTTTTTAGTAAGATAATCCATCTCATCAAATGCAAAATTTAAGGTTACAAGTGCAAGAAGAGTGAAAATAACAAAGCACGGCCAGAACTTAGGAACAGGATGATACTTATAGAGGTAGAGGTCAAGCACAATGTAGAAAAAGTGTTTTAACTAATCAATACCCATGAGTGCACCTCTGCATTGGAGTTTAGGGTTTAAATTCTTTTCAGACTTTCATAAGTTATTACAACATCTTGGTGTGTGTGTGTGTGTGTGTCTATAAGAATGATGAGGAAAAACAATGTAATTCAGAAAAACTAGTGGGACGTCCTTGTAATGGTAAAACTGAAGGATCATTAGTGCACTTCTCCAAAAGAAAGTATTAGAGGGGGCTCTTATCCATCTGAATTAGGAAAAATTGGTTGTTTTTCCTTTTCATGCTTTCGGGGGTGAGATTTGGGTTTTGGGTTTTTTTGCGGTGGGTGCGGCTAAAAGAAAGTAGCCAACTAAGATGTGCCAGTGGTGTTGATGGTCCGCTGCATGTGCTGGTCCAAATTTGAAGGTTTAATTAAATAAAAGAAATAGAAGTAGCAACACATGCTAATATAACCCAAATAATTGGAAGAACTCAGAGAAACACGGTGAAAGGAATGAATCCAATCTGGGCAAAAGGAAGAGAGAAGCCAGTAGGGAAGAGAAGATGCTCAAAAAGGAGAATGGAACAGGCACAATAGAGCAAGAGAAGAAAGTGGAGAGGACTAGGGAATGAGTGAGACATTGAGAATTCCATAGGCATTATCTTTAAAGAAAGGCTTAAACACAAATCACTGGGCATGTAACATGAAACTTTTGTAAATGATACAACCGTAGATACTAAACATACATGTAAACAGTTATTAGATGGCAGCTAATACTAGTATTCAAGAGGCTTCTTACTTTCCAAGCATTACATGTAAATCAGAGATATAAGAGTCTCTTGGAACATATGCAACTGAGAGAAACTTGCCTTCTGCATCAGACCCTTCAAAGCTTATTGCTCGACTTGATTTTTTCCCTTATCAAATTGCTCATTTATTGACTTGCATAGTGCAGCATTTTTATTTACCTGAAAATTTAATTTTAAGGAGGTTAACTATATGAGAAAACACTAATTCAACCCCCCAAGGGTGGTCAAATTAAACCACATAGAGGAGGGATAACCCTTACATTAGGTTACGCTCTTCAGATAAACCCAATCGCATCAAAATGCATTGTAGTGCAAAAGGAAGGGATAGTCATAAATTTACAAAAGTAATCAAGCATGATACCACTTTATGAAGACGTGCAAGTATATCAATCAGAAACCACCTAAATGATTGTTCCAGCTGTCGGAAATCATGAGATGACTGATGAGGAACACTGAGAAAGACAAGATAATCTTTTATGGTTGTGAAGTTGAGGACACAGTTAGTCTGCTAATGTTAGAATAACCTATCTTGTACAATAACTGAGTACATGTTTTCATGCTACAATGAGTTAAGCAGGAGATGTACTTTCATCCTCAAACTCCTGTGAGATGTTAATGAACTGGCACCGGCATATGCAAGAATTCCACAATCTCATAGAGATCACAACAGCCACAACTTAATTGTGCTAATATAATGAGCCTCACATGTGGCATGGCTATAATCATGTCGATTCCCGAATCATGACTCTTCATTTACCTACACAAGTATTCCATGCTCCAGATTCCAAACCTAGACAAATAGATAGACAAATGTCTCGTGCCATAAGGAAATCAACAAGTTCATTGCTTTTTTACCATTTTAAATTCTTGATCACGTGCTTGCTCAACTACTTTTTGTGCAACAATCATCCCCTATCTAAGGCGCAATGAGGCTATTAGTCTCCTAAAAGGCTGCACAACTGCATTACTCAATCCTATACGTCATAAATACTATACTTCCTTTTCTCGAACCACATACATATAAATGCTCGAAGAAACATGGAATTTAAATAATTAACATACAATTCCAGGATAAAGGCATCAAGCATACATTTTTAAAACTAAAAAGAACTGAACAAAAAAAAAGCTGCAATGCAGGTAGAAATACTAACCAATTGACGACGTTTTCCTCTGGTGGAATTGAACTTCCAAACTGTTCTAACGAAAGCAAAGACAAAGGTGATCCCCAAATAAGCCAAGGGAACAGCCAAAACCCATGGCAAGGAGCTCTGCCCAACTCTAGGCCCGGGCAGGGCTTGGGTAACAGAGCCGTGAACTCGACCAAGTCCAATGCCTTCTCCTTTATCCAGGGCAACTCCTCCTCCACTTCCTCCTCCTCCTCTGCTTCCGCTTTCTTCTGCTGCTGCTGCTCTTTTTTAGTACTACTACTAGTACCACCACCGCCCATTGCCATAGCAGATACAAGGCGGCCCCCGCAGCTGCAGCCGGAAGAAGTAGTAGTAGATGAGAAGGAATTGGGAAACGACAAAGACAGGGAAAAGGGGTACCATCTGGCTTTGAGAAGAGGGCTTTGGACAGAGTTGAGGGTTTTGTGGGGATGATCATACTGGGAGCAACAGAAGTAGAAGAGTGGCAATGAGGAGCTGAAGAGGGAGCCATCACCATCACTTCCAACTTTTTAATAAACTCAACAGAGTGCAACCCTCATTTTGCTTTCTATCGTTTCTGGTGATATTATTTTACATCGAGGACGACATTCTTTTAAGGAGGGGAGATTGTGACGCCCCGAAAAGTATAAGTGTGAGAACCCTAAAATTTTCTAATTTTCTAGGTTTATTTTTTTAAACGCCCGCATTTTCTACATTTTCTTGATTAGAAAAATTTCCCAGATAAAGTTTATGAGCAAAAATAGTTTTAAAATGATTTTTCTAGTATCGGTTAGTTTTTGAGAAATTAAAAGCGTATTTTGGACGTGGGACCCGCAAGTGCGGTAAATGCATTATATTTTTGACAACTTGTTGGATTTTTGTATTAAGTGATATTATTTTACAAAGTGTTAAGATATTTGTATTGGAGAGACAAAAAGATAAGTTTTAAACCTAAAGGTGACAAGTGTCACCATTTGATTGGGCTTACCTTAAGACCTTTCTTACCATTGACTTAAATAACCAAAAATGACCCAAAATATCTTCATTTCTAAGCTTCATATGGCCGACCACCTTCAAGCAATAAGGGAAGAAAAGCTCTCCAATTTCTTTGCTCCAAGCTTGCTTAATCTTCACTTTTAACCGTTTAATTTTAGTTTTGCTCCATAAAAACCTTTCTCTTGGTGGTATTAAGGTGTGTGGTGAAGTGGTTTGAGAAGCAAAGGTGCTAAGTTGGGTCTTTCCTTGGGTTTGCATGGTAAGTGACTAAGGAACCTTTCCTTTGATCTTGATAATGTTCAATTAGTGATTGGTTATGGTTGAATAAGTGATTTTATGGATGATTTCATGATTTTGGTTGAAATTAGTGAAGTTTTATATTTAATTAGGATTTTTCTGTTCTCATATGATTGTTATTATGTGGTTATGTATGATGATTGGAAATGATAGTTGAGGAAGCTAGAAGGTGGAAAAAGTGGAAGATTGCAAGTAAATTCTGTTTTGGAAGAAATCTGGAAAATTAGGGTTCTTGGTTCTTCATTCTGTCCGAAATTTTAGGTCATAGATAGAGGCCGAATTGGCCTTGGCTCAAAACATGAAAGTTGTATGTATTGATGTTTTAAGGGTGCCTGTAAAACTTCAGGTCAATTGGAGTAGTGTAGAATGAGATAAGCCGAAATTACTATTGCTGTTCTGGGTTCATCAGGATGTTAGAACTGTGTCTGAAATGGGTTGTTTTGACTGGAATTGTTTTGGATTTGGGTGTTGAGGTCTTCTGATGAAATGTAGCTTGATGTCCTAGCTACCGTATGCCTTTGGAATTTCTGCATATGGACCTGTTTAGACTGAGTTGTACTGATTACAGCATAGTGTAATTTGTAAACCTGCAATTACGGTTCTGGTTTGTTATTTGGCATATTTGACTTAGTTGTGCTGGGATTTGGACTGAGTGACCTTCTACATTGTTGTAGCCCTGGTTCTTAGCTTCGAAATGGTGTATCTTGCACCTTCATCTGATAATCGTAGTGCCTTTGGTGCCATTACCGCAAAATGACGTCCAAAACTATTTTTCTGGTTTTGAGCTTAACTCTCATTTCCGAACTTTTCCCTAGCTTGACTTGTACTAGTACTACTTGGAGCTTGCTGAATGGCTATTGGATGAACTTGTTGTTTTGTGTGTACCTTTGGGGTTGGAATGAGGATATAATGAAGTCGTGATGGCTGGAAAAGTTAGTAAATTCAAGGGAAGTGCTGTCCGAACTTTGAAGGGATTTATTTGCATTGAGTTTGTGATCTAAGACTCGGATTTGAGCAAGGCAATGATATATGATGGATGGTTTCTGAGCCATGGAGGTGAGTGACCCTAAACTATTTCCAAAGTACTTGTGAAATGTTTCTTACATTATTTACTTTTGAACTGTTTCCAAAGCTACTTTTGAACTGTTTTCTTGCATATCATGCGTGCTTATATGAAAGTGTTCTTTGTTTGATATATTTCCTTGACTTCATGACTTGTATTATTGATTGATAACGTGTTACGTGCTTTGAATGATTTCCAAAACGAACTTTCTAGGCGAGTGTGTATTTTATCGCACTCGACCTAAATCAATGTGAAATTTTCATGATAAATGATTAAATGCTAATTGCGCATGAATGTAAGCCTTTTGGGCTGAACTGGCCATTGCCCCTTGTTACCGGTCGTCTCGAGCCAGAAACGGACTCGGTCGGGCGATTAGGGACCTGGGTGAGCGTTTGGTATACTCGAGTATTACCTTTGTAGGTTGGTGGATGTTGGTGGAAAATGATGCAATTTCAAATGAAAAAAAAAAAGAAATGACAGGAGAACGAACGTATCTTTTCATGAATGTTACTATCGCTTTCCATTGTACATGTTTCTTGAATTATTGATACTCCATATTTAATGTTTTGTAAATGTTGTAATTGTTTCTGGACTTATCATTTGATTTATGACATCATTGAAAAGAAATATTGTTAAACCGATTTGATTACTGATTTTCTGGTTACTCGCTGATCTTCTATCTCACCCCAAAAATATTTTATTCCCCTCCACAGGGCTCAAGGCGAAGGCAGGACTTGTTGTGCTTATTCACGTGAATGGAAGGCCTATATTTTGTACAATTTGGATTTGGAATCATTTTTATGTTTAGTTTGGGGAATTATTTCCGCTTGGGAATTAGTTTCCGCTACATTTGTGACATGTAATTATTGGAGACTTGGATGTATATTTGTGGACCATATGATGTATTTTTGATATTTATATTGTAATTCATTTGAGGATTGTAGTGAATGACTGAGTTCCGGCGAGAGCCGGGCAGGCGGCCCGCCGAACCCTCTGGTTCGCCTTAGGGGGAGGTGGGGCTGTCACAGTTAGTATCAGAGCTTAGGCTTCAGATCTCTGTAGTGTATCCTAGGCTTGAAGTTTAGGATGTCGGACTGTGGGTTTGGTTTGCCATATTAGTGATCCTTGCGGGATGTCTCGACTTGATTGGTACAAGATGGAATGTCGAGGACGACATTCTTTTAAGGAGGGGAGATTGTGACGCCCCGAAAAGTATAAGTGTGAGAACCCGAAAATTTTCTAATTTTCTAGGTTTATTTTTTTAAACGCCCGCCTTTTCTACATTTTCTTGATTAGAAAAATTCCCCAGATAAAGTTTATGAGCAAAAATAGTTTTAAAATGATTTTTCTAGTATCGGTTAGTTTTTGAGAAATTAAAAGCGTATTTTGGACGTGGGACCCGCAAGTGCGGTAAATGCATTATATTTTTGACAACTTGTTGGATTTTTGTATTAAGTGATATTATTTTACAAAGTGTTAAGATATTTGTATTGGAGAGACAAAAAGATAAGTTTTAAACCTAAAGGTGACAAGTGTCACCATTTGATTGGGCTTACCTTAAGACCTTTCTTACCATTGACTTAAATAACCAAACATGACCCAAAATATCTTCATTTCTAAGCTTCATATGGCCGACCACCTTCAAGCAATAAGGGAAGAAAAGCTCTCCAATTTCTTTGCTCCAAGCTTGCTTAATCTTCACTTTTAACCGTTTAATTTTAGTTTTGCTCCATAAAAACCTTTCTCTTGGTGGTATTAAGGTGTGTGGTGAAGTGGTTTGAGAAGCAAAGGTGCTAAGTTGGGTCTTTCCTTGGGTTTGCATGGTAAGTGACTAAGGAACCTTTCCTTTGATCTTGATAATGTTCAATTAGTGATTGGTGGTGGTTGAATAAGTGATTTTATGGATGATTTCATGATTTTGGTTGAAATTAGTGAAGTTTTATATTTAATTAGGATTTTTCTGTTCTCATATGATTGTTATTATGTGGTTATGTATGATGATTGGAAATGATAGTTGAGGAAGCTAGAAGGTGGAAAAAGTGGAAGATTGCAAGTAAATTCTGTTTTGGAAGAAATCTGGAAAATTAGGGTTCTTGGTTCTTCATTCTGTCCGAAATTTTAGGTCATAGATAGAGGCCGAATTGGCCTTGGCTCAAAACATGAAAGTTGTAGGTATTGATTTTTTAAGGGTGCCTGTAAAACTTCAGGTCAATTGGAGTAGTGTAGAATGAGATAAGCCGAAATTACTATTGCTGTTCTGGGTTCATCAGGATGTTAGAACTGTGTCTGAAATGGGTTGTTTTGATTGGAATTGTTTTGGATTTGGGTGTTGAGGTCCTCTGATGAAATGTAGCTTGATGTCCTACCTACCATATGCCTTTGGAATTTCTACATTTGGACCTGTTTAGACTGAGTTGTACTGATTAAAGCATAGTGTAATTTGTAAACCTGCAATTACGGTTCTGGTTTGTTATTTGGCATATTTGACTTAGTTGTGCTGGGATTTGGAATGAGTGACCTTCTACATTGTTGTAGCCCTCGTTCTTAGCTTCGAAATGGTGTATCTTGCACCTTCATCTGATAATCGTAGTGCCTTTGGTGCCATTACCGCAAAATGACGTCCAAAACTATTTTTCTGGTTTTGAGCTTAACTCTCATTTCCGAACTTTTCCCTAGCTTGACTTGTACTAGTACTACTTGGAGCTTGCTGAATGGCTATTGGATGAACTTGTTGTTGTGTGTGTACCTTTGGGGTTGGAATGAGGATATAATGAAGTCGTGATGGCTGGAAAAGTTAGTAAATTCAAGGGAAGTGTTGTCCGAACTTTGAAGGGATTTGTTTGCATTGAGTTTGTGATCTAAGACTCGGATTTGAGCAAGGCAATGATATATGATGGATGGTTTCTGAGCCATGGAGGTGAGTGACCCTAAACTATTTCCAAAGTACTTGTGAAATGTTTCTTACATTATTTACTTTTGAACTGTTTCCAAAGCTACTTTTGAACTGTTTTCTTGCATATCATGCGTGCTTATATGAAAGTGTTCCTTGTTTGATATATTTCCTTGACTTCATGACTTGTATTATTGATTGATAACGTGTTACGTGCTTTGAATGATTTCCAAAACGAGCTTTCTAGGCGAGTGTGTATTTTATCGCACTCGACCTAAATCAATGTGAAATTTTCATGATAAATGATTAAATGCTACTTGCGCATGAATTTAAGCCTTTTGGGCTGAACTGGCCATTGCCCCTTGTTACCGGTCGTCTCGAGCCAGAAACGGACTCGGTCGGGCGATTAGGGACCTGGGTGAGCGTTTGGTATACTCGAGTATTACCTTTGTAGGTTGGTGGAGGTTGGTGGAAAATGATGCAATTTCAAATGAAAAAAAAAAGAAATGACAGGAGAACGAACGTATCTTTTCATGAATGTTACTATCGCTTTCCATTGTACATGTTTCTTGAATTATTGATACACCATATTTAATGTTTTGTAAATGTTGTAATTGTTTCTGGACTTATCATTTGATTTATGACATCATTGAAAAGAAATATTGTTAAACCGATTTGATTACTGATTTTCTGGTTACTCGCTGAGCTTCTAACTCACCCCAAAAATATTTTATTCCCCTCCACAGGGCTCAAGGCGAAGGCAGGACTTGTTGTGCTTATTCACGTGAATGGATGGCCTATATTTTGTACAATTTGGATTTGGAATCATTTTTATGTTTAGTTTGGGGAATTATTTCCGCTTGGGAATTAGTTTCCGCTACATTTGTGACATGTAATTATTGGAGACTTGGATGTATATTTGTGGACCATATGATGTATTTTTGATATTTATATTGTAATTCATTTGAGGATTGTAGTGAACGACTGAGTCCCGGCGAGAGCCGGGCAGGCGGCCCGCCGAACCCTCTGGTTCGCCTTAGGGGGAGGTGGGGTCGTCACAGTAGCTTCTTAAGTCCTTAATGTTCCTACAAAAGTTCAGGTCAAACGGATCATTGTAGCCCGAATTATAGCCAAAACACTTGCACCTGTTTTGAACACTGGAATGTGTTACGCTTTTGGATTTAGCCTCTGATCATGCTCGGTTCGCCTGGATAACGCGCGAACTGGGTGTTGACCCCTTCATAAGAAATGTAGATCTTGGTTTTAGCTTCGAAACAGTATAAATTGTATCCAAATCCGAGTTCCGTAGCTCCAGTTATAATCAAAACAAGATCGGTCGTCAGAACTGCCTTTGAATTTGGACAGTTCTGACAGGAACTTTGGACCCATTTTTCACCCTGCTCTGTATTGATTCAGGTTTTTGCCAAAACATAAAAGTTTTAGCATTATGACATAGGTTTCTAATTCCTTTGGAATTTCTTGATTCGGATTTACGAGCTGGGAGTTATGGTTCGACAAACAGACCCTGTCCGTCACCCTAAAGTGCAAACTTCTGGTACTGTTTTCCATAATTTCGACCTACTTCCATTCAGATCTAGATTAAGGTGTCTTCATGAAAATTGTCACCTTCCTCTTAGCTTCGTAACGGTGTCTCATACACTTTGATCCGACATTCTTAGCCTAACTTTTAATCCAAACGGTTCGGGCTAGCAAATCTGTCCGTTTCCGTTTCCGTTTGCTGGCCATTTCCGTTTCCGTATGTCGTTTCCGTGCGCGCGCGTACCCGTTTTGCCGTTTCTCTTTATTTATGCATTCTAGTAGCCGTTTGTGATATAATGTGGTGCAATCTTTTATTTCTGACGGTGACGGGCTAGACGGTGCCAGTGGGGCCTACTAGCTGGAATACGTGACGTAATATTCACATTTTGCTATACTTGATCTTTGTGTAAGTATTCGGGCTGTTTTTGTATATAACTTGCTTATGTGTTTTGAGGTGAATGAAAGGGTACCTAGGCGAGGGTGTACTTCATCGCACTCGACCTAAACCCTAATTTATATGCATATTTATACATGACATGTCTAAATGAATTATTTTGGGTTTGAACCCCTTGAGCTTGTAGCTCGGGGTGACGTTTGTAAGTTGGGGTTGATTTTCCAACCTAGATGGACTATTCGAGCCAGCCGAGGCTTGGTCGAAGCCAGTCCAACCTAGTCTGAGGTCACCAAGTTTGTGAATCCGGTTCAACGAGAATGTGAACCAAGTTTGTGAACCGAGCTTGTGAGCCAAGCTCAATTTCGTTCGCTCGAGCAATTTTGTGAGGTGACTGGCCAGTGAGGGTGATAAGGTGTTAGGTGGGTGTACAAGTGGAGTTCTACGGACCTTAAGTGTAGTCGACGGAGGGTCGGCAGGAGGTCACACCTGGCAAATGACGTGACTTTGGAGCCAACCTGTATCCTTCATTTGTATTGTTACTTTTGCACTTGACTTGACATTTTTGTGAAATAGTTGTTTATCTTAATGTGAAATTTATGCTTTCCCCCCCTCCCCGGTTTACTTACTAAGCATTTAACTTACCATTTTCCTTTGTTTTCCTTAACTGGGGATGACGTGGGGGAACCCTTTTGCACTATCACTAGTATTGTTAGGTTTGGTTTGTAATGGTTGGACAACTAAGATATTTCTTTTACTTTGGTGATATGTATAAAGAACCCGTCTTCGGGTCTACTTTTGCTCTTGGTTCTATAGTAGTTTCGATAACTCCTTTTGAAGATGTAATACCCTTTTTGGGATTGAATATATTGTGAATAGTACTCTTTTGGTTTATATAGTTTTATTAGCTTTGTGTTTTGAGTCTTGGCGCGAGCTAGGCAGGCGTCCCACCGATACCCTCGGGTTCACTCTTGGGAGAAGTGGGGACGTCACAGATTTAGTTCATAAGTTGGTCCAAATTGAGCCATAAGCTACTTCAACATTCCTATGTTTACTTGTGCAGGGCAGAATTTTCAGCCAACTTAGCCAATTTCCTAGAATTTATAAACATTGAATCAAACTCTAAATTTTACACCGTAGGAAGCCCTCTGAATCTAGTTTCAAACGCAATAAACGAACTCAATTCCGACTTTCCTATACGATGTTATAGCCAATTTCCCAAAACTGCGCAGAGCCTCCTGCGAAAATTCTAGATTTTCTAACAACTTGAGATTATGAAACTTTTTTTAACAAAATTCACTCCCTTGACTCAAATTCAACCATTAAAGCAACCAAGAATCAAATGTAAGTGAGTTCACATAAAGGTTATAAAGAAAAGTTAAATTGCGGGGTCTCACATGACAAGGCTTTCATTGTTTTCAAGATAATAAAGCTATCATTACTTTTGAGGTGATACAATTGGCACGACTTTTGATAAAGATGGCATGATTATTGATAAAGCTATCAAACTTATGAGGTGATAAGCTTGTCACGTTTTACAAGAAGATTGTATCACCATCTCGAAGAAGCTAGCTGCTGTGATTTCTCCTTTAAATAGGGGTTAATCCCCTCTTGTATATAAGATAGAAAAGTAATGGAAAACTAAAGGTTCATTTGAGTGAATGAAATAATAGCTCTTTTCTTGTTTCTCTCTTCGCTTGAGCTCTTTAATTTTTCTTGTTTCCTTATTATATTACCCACCACATAAACAACTCGAATCTTACATCACATTAGTATTATTTTTATAACATCAAATCATTTTTCACTTTTTTCTTCGTTTATAATCTTAACAGTCAAATTGAGTTATATGGAAGTCTAATCTTAAAGTGAAACCCATTTTTCCTCTCTCTCTCTCTTTCTCTCTTTCTGCATCAATTTATAATCTTAATAGTCAAATTGAAGTTTTGAAGTCGAATCCACCATTGTTTTCACTACTTTTTTCCATTTTTTCTCCTTCCTGCCTAATAGTGTTTTCACTACTTTCTTATCATATTACCTAACACATAAACAACTCGAATTTTACATCACATTAGTTTTAGTTTTATAACATCAAAATCATTTTGTGAGGACCCGTACTTTTCTTAATTTCTAGGTTTTAATTTCTTTTAATTGCACGTTTTTCCACATTTTCTTTATTCAAAAATTTTAAAAAAATAAATTTTATGAGTAAATATAGGTTTGAAATGATTTTTCTAGTATCGGTTAGTTTTTGAGAAATAAGAATGTATATCGGACGTGGGACCCACTAGTGCGGAAAGTTCGGTAAAATTCGGCCAACTAGGTTAAGTTTTGGATACTGGAATTAATTTACCGGGTGTTAAGAGATAAGTAGAGGTTGCAATTTGGATTGGTGTGAGAGGAAACAAAGTGATAGACTTGCATTAAATAGGGTGACAAGTGTCACCATTTGGTTGGATTGACTTGTATGACCACTATTCATTTTCTTACCAATTGACCAAATAAATCAAAAAAATACCAAAAATTCACCATTTTCTCCTTCATCTTGGCCGACCTCTTCAAGCAACAAAAGAAAGAAAACTCTTCAAGTTTTTGGCTTCAATCTTGCTCCAATCTACCAAATCAACCATTGAATCATGGTTTTGCTCCATAGAAACACTTAAGGGAGTGATAGTGAGTTGTTTTGTGGAGTTGTTTGGAAGGCTCAAGTGATTAGTTGCTCTCCCTCTTGTGTTGCTAAGGTAAGTTGAGAAGGACCCCTCTCCTCCCTCTAATGATGCTTAAATCATGATTGGTGGTAGTATAAGATGCACTTTTATGGTTTATATCTTGATTTTTGGTTGAATTGATGAAGTTTTATAATTTTTGGGGATTTTTCTGTTTTCATATGAATATGATTATGTGGTTATGTATGATGATTGGAAATGGTATTTAAGGAAGCTAGAAGGTGGAAAAAGTGGTAAATTGCAAGCAATTTCTGTTTTAGAAAGAAAATTGGAAAGTAGGGTTTCTTTGAATTACATTCTGCCCGGTTTTGTAGCTCAGAATTAGAGGCTGAATTGGCCTTGCATTAAAACATGAAAGTTGTAGGGAATGATATTTTAGAGGTGCCTGCAAAATTTCAGGTCAACCGGAGTAGCGTAGCTTGAGAAAAGATGGAATTATCCTTGCTGCCCTGGTTTTACCCGAATTTGGGAATTGCTTCTGTAATTGGTTATTTTAGTTAGGAATGCTTCCGAATTGGTTGTTGAGGTCTTCTGATGAAATGTATCCCTGTTTCTTAGCTTTCAGATGGCTTTGGAATTTCTGGATTTGGACTTAGGTAGGCTGATTTATGATGTTTGTACTAGAATGCGTTTTGTGAATCTGTTTTTGCGGTTCTGGTGTAGTAGATTGCATTTTTGACCTGGTTACACTCAAAACTGGGCTGAGTGACCTTCTGTAATATTGTAACCCTATCTCTTAGCTTCTAAATGGTGGGTCTTTCACCTTCATCCGATAATCGTAGTGCCATTCGTACCAAAACCGTAAAATAATGTCAAAAACTATTTTTTTCCGGGTTAACACTTACTCCATTTCCGGATTTTTCTGGTTTCCTCTAATGCCTATGTATGCTTATGGAACCCTATTTCGGTAGTATTTGGCATTGGTTTATGACTTATAATCGAGTCTTATTGTGTTTATTGGAATATTTTAGGGCTTGACTTTCCTTTCCGGACATTTTCCTAGCTAAATGACTTGAATGACTTTAAGCCTAGTGAACGGCTTTTGGAAATGAGATTATTTTTGTACGAGATGTTGGGACTGATTTGAGGAAATAATGAAGCCATGACGGCTAGAAAAGTAAGCAAATTTAGTGGAAATGCTGTCCAATTTTCTAGGCCGTTTGGTTCCTTTAAGTTTGAATTGCCTTTTGGTAGAAATGAAGGGCTTTTGGGTTGTTTGAGCCTAGGTCTTCATGTTACCTTTTCGTTTCAAAAAATCATGTTTTGCACCCTTGCATTAGTAATTATTTGGCGAGGCATACGACTGGTAGTCGAGCCTCACATGTGCATCCTGTATACTCGATTTTTGAAAGTGGAACCTTCAATTGTTTTACTTTGATTATTTTAGGGTTTCTTGGTGATTAAAGTTCTCTTTTGGGCAAAAACTTTTGAGGTATCTGTACTGACACCGGTGAGTGTACCACTCCCCTTATTTGTTACTTAACTTGGTTTCTGTACTTGCAATCTGTGATCTGAATGACTGTACTATCTGTTTATTCTGTTTGAGATGAGGGTGTACTTTATCACACTCGTTCTCTTGTCTGTTCATATGCCAAATTTTGGTGCGAATCTGAATATGTTATCTGTCATCTGTATCTGTATCTGTATCTGTTCTGACGTCGTTTGGAAGCTTGTATCCAACGACCTTTCTGGGACCTCTGAGCTCAACACCTGTGGCCAGTTACTCGAGTTGGGCCGGCAAGGGCCTAGTCGATTAGATAACGAACCACGGTAGTCTGTTTTGGGATCTTTGGGTATTGAGACTCTTGATTCCGGTATACTTGAGTATTACCATTTCTGATCTGATTGGATTTCGGGCCCGGTGGGGGTATGTGAGGTGGAAGGAATCGAAGAAAGTGGAGTCTACGGTATTGGTTACTCCTTTAGCGTTGACGGAGTATCAACTGTTATTTCGATCAAGCTTCGGTGACGCAAATGGGAATTTGGCTCCTGAGAGCCACCTGTATCCTTCCTATTTGAATCATTGGTTCCTTTACTTTACATCTGGCATGTGTACCTGAATTGTTACATGTGAAATGCCATGATTTTATTGCTATATGTCTGATACCTCATTGAGCGCAAGCTCACCCCTTTCTGTCCCTTTTGTTTTCCTTACAGGAAAATAAATCCTTTTGGACTGGATTTGATAGTTGGTTGCCGACTTGAGCTAGATGGACATATCTTTTGTATAGCTCATTGATTGAAACCCTAAATGTATTTCTGGGTCCGTTTCTCTTTTGATTTGGCAAACCGTACATGTATCAACTTTTGAATACTTTTGTGTGCCACTTTGGGTTGTATATGCTTAATTTCAACATGTAAATATTTGCTTGATGTTTGGTTGGGTTTTGACGTGTCGGTTACTATTCATGGCCGACTCCGGTTTCATTTTTTTTTTTTTGACATTTTGACTTGTTTATGCGCGTTTGTATGTTCCGGAATGTTTGCTTGATGTTTGGTTGGGTTTTGACGTGTCGGTTACTATTCATGGCCGACTCCGGTTTCATTTTTTTTTTTTTGACATTTTGACTTGTTTATGCGCGTTTGTATGTTCCGGAATGTAGTAGATCGCTCCAAACTAAACCGTTAGTCCTGGCGAGAGCTGGGCAGGCAGTCCGCTAACCCCTTTGGTTCGCCTTAGGGGAAGGTGGGGTTGTCACACATTTTCCTTTTTATCTTCGTTTGTAAGCTTCACAGTCAAATTGAGTTATGGAAGTCTAATCTTAAAGAGAAACCCATTTTTCTCTTTCTCTTTCTCATTCTCTCACTGCGTCAATTTATAATCTTAATAGTCAAATTAAAGTCTTGAAGTCGAATCCACCATTGTTTTCACTATTTTTTTCCATTTTTTTCTCTTCCTGCCTAATAGTGGTTTCCTCTCTCCAAATCTGTATCTCTCTCTTAACATTTTCTCGCTTTTAGGGTTTCAAATATTGCTCCGATCAATTTCAACTCATCACAGGATCGAGATTGTTGAGGTTCTCAAGCTCGCTTTTTGATTTTTTTTTTCTTTTTTTTTTTGATATTCTTCTATGATATTTTTGCATGTCAAATTTTTGGATTAAAGCAAGAGTTTTGGTACTTCTTTCCTCTAAGATCTTCTTTTTTTCATTATAATTTTTAATGATTAAATTCTTTTAGGGAGAAAATGTAGCTCCAGCTGTCAGGTTTCAATTGAATTCTAGGTGATCCTCAATGGCAGTGAAATTGTTCTATGCTTCAGCCATAGCTGCGACTACTGCGGAATATGACTATGGAATCTTTGAGATATAAGTAAGGGCTAAATTCAGCTAGCAATTCTTCTACAAACTCTAGAATTAAGGTAACCTTTTTTTCATTTCTAAATTTTGATTAGCTAAATAAACTTCGATTTTTGCTAAGTTGATATTTCATTTTTCTTCATCACCTTTGAGTTATCGAAGTGTACAATCTTTGATCTGATTTCCTTTTTTTTTCATTTTTAAGGTAATGAGTAAGCCTAATTTTTCTTTATTTCTATTTTAGTAGGTCTGCGTCTAGTTTAATTTAGTATTTTTTACAATAACTTGTTCCTGAAGGGTTTTTAGAATTTAATTTCAAAAAAAGAACATGAAGAATGAATAATGTTGATGAAAGGAGATGATGATAATGCAATGTGATAACAAAAGAATCAGAACTGGCTTGGATTCAACAATGAACATAAAGAAAACTAGTTGGCAATAGCACATATGAGCAATCTGTACATGAGTTGCAATGTGAGCAAACAGGACTCCCAGATTTTTTTGAAACACATAAGACGTAAGCAATCTGTACTCTTTTTCTTTCTATTTCCATTTTTAATTTATTTTTTTAGCCTCTAAAGGGAAAAACTACTAAATGAGGAAACTTTTAGAAAACAAAAGATTTTTTATATGTTGGGGAGCTTTTCAATCACACTCTATAGAATGCCCAGACATGGATCGTAGATCTACTTAGAATAAGAAATGTAATCTACAAATAGGGAATACAAACTAATTAGGACATATATGTATTTCATATAGGTACGAAACAAGCATAACAAGGGTTAAGGTTATTTCTTGTGAGTAGTTTGAGATAGCTGGTACTTGACAAGAAAACTACTAAATGAGGAAACTTTTAGAAAACAAAAGATTTTTTATGTTGGGGAGCTTTTCAATCACACTCTATAGAATGCCCAGACATGGATCGTAGATCTACTTAGAATAAGAAATGTAATCTACAAATAGGGAATACAAACTAATTAGGACATATATGCATTTGATATAGGTACGAAACAAGCATAACAAGGGTTGAGGTTATTTCTTGCGAGTAGTTTGAGATAATTGGTACTTGCCCCCTGTGTTTTTAAAATGTTAAACATGAGTTTCTCAAATGAAAGCTTTACTTGATATATGTAAAATAGATCATGTATGTTTATTTGAATTATTTTGCTATGCTATGAAATATAAAATTAGTGACATTTTTTCATGAAATGAAAGAAATATGCATGTGACATGTTAGAAGATTTTATGTTAAGAAAAGGTCTAAATGGTCGTGAACTAGATAATAGGGGCTATAGTCTTGATATGTTATGTTGGTCATGGTAGTTGTTGTGCCCAGCTGATTGACTCATTTCATGTTATGTTATGTTGTGTGATCAAGGAGTAATCATGAGATCTCTTGGTCGTCCACCTAAAAGGGGTTAATCCCTAGACTGAATACTCAATAGCTGGATATTGCATGTACTTATTCATGAACTATGTTTTACGAAATAAGATGACATAATTGATATGTTATATAATTTACAATAATTTTTCTATGAATATGATCTTGTTATGTTCCATGCCACTTGTATGTATGCCATTCACTTCTCAATAAAACATGTATATGTAATATATGAAATGATACCAAAGTTTTTCCAATTTGATAAGGATACGGGGCAGGAGCGGTCCTTCTGAGGACCGCTCCTGAACGGTTCCCTCACAAGACTGAACGTGAGGCGAGAAATGGTCCAAGTCAGCAAGCCTTCAGGTGAGACCAAAACGACGACGTTCTATTAATTGAGAAGGGAAAAAAATCTAAAATCGTATCTGGGGTAACGGCAAGTTACGGAACGGCAGCAACGTTGGTAAGCGTCCTCCCGCCCAAAATGAAAGGTTGAAAATGAAGGTTCCCACTTAGACCCTCTCCCACTTAGACCCACGAAGCAGTTGCCACTATTCGAAATTCATAACTGTCAAAAACTAGGGCAATAGACGAGAGGAGAAATAATAGAGAAAAAGAGGAGATTGGCAAGAACAGTGTGACATTGGAGTCAAGCTGTGGAACTGTGGCATTGTTGAAGGCTGAGCAGAGGAAGCAGAAGGAAGAAGTGGTGGCAGAAGGCCAATTTTGTTGAAAATCGGCTTTAGTAAAAGAAGAAGAAACGTGAACCTCAGCTTCAAAGTTGAAGAGCGTGGGATCCTGAGTAGTTAAAGACCACAAATCATAAAGGTAAAACATGTGGAAACCTGGGATGATACGGTAATGTGTGTAATTTATACTTCAAAGTGGAAGGACCTTACTTGTGGTTGTTTTTGGTGTACACTATGACGCTTTTGTGTATAGTAAGTAAAAAAGTTCAGCGTGATAGAAGTGTTATGTAAACTTGTATGTGATCGTCGAAACAAAGTAGAAATAGGAAAGGAGGGGGAAATCTTGCGGCACAACTGCTTGATAAAATGTGTGAATGGGTTTGGGATTTCGTAGGCATAAAAAATGGGTGTAGATGCTGAATTACAAAATGCTAAGTAGATAGTACAATGCGTTGAGTGTATCATACACTGCGAAACTAAATAGTGACAAGATAATTCAGTGCAATGAAGGGTAATATAGCATGTTGGCTAAAAATTATGTTATGTGGGAAAAAAGTGACATGGAGAAACATTGATACGGTGTGTTAAAGTGTAAAACATTAACATAAGAAAGTCAAAACTTGTGAGATGTAGTACATAGTATAAGGAAAAGATCTAGAAAATGACAAAGGGTAGAGGCGAAGGACAAATTAGAAATGATAGTCAGAGATTGGTATGTTATATTTGAGATTTCATTGGTGTATGTCTAGTGTATCAGTTGATGTACATGAACATAATGTTGGATAAGTCTTACATGTCGTGGACTAACAGGCACAGAGAAGCAAAGAGTAGAAATGTTAGTGTAAAATTGGTATGTCTCATTTTGTGATTTTCATTAGTGTATCTGTTCTATTAGTTCACGTGCATGAAGACAATGTTGGATAAATCTTACATATTGGTTGATAACTGTTACATGGTGTAGATTAATAGGTACAGGACAGAAAGAAAAGAGAAATGTTAAGACTGAAATTTGAATGGCGTATTTGGGACTTCATTGATGTTTGTTTATTGTATTAGTTGTTGTGCATGAACAAAATGTTGGATAGATGCTACATGGTGTTGGATAACTGTTACATGGTGTGTATTAGCAGATACTAGGCAGAAAGAGAAGAGAAATGTTAGATTGAAATTTGAATGTCGTACGTGGGACTGCATTGATGTATGTTTATGGTATTAGTTCTTGTGCATGAACAAAGTGTTGGATAAGTGTTACGTGGTGTTGGATAAATGTTACATGGTGTGGATTAGCAGGTACCAGCGAGAAAGAGAAGAGAATTGTTAGATTGAAATTGGAATGTCATATTTTAGACTGCATTGATGTATGTTAGGTTGTATTGTTTATTGTGCATGAACACAGTGTTGGATAAATGTTATATGGTGTGGATTAACAAGTACATAGAAGAAACATAGTAGAAATGTTAGCGTGTAACTGGTATGTCGTATTTGAGATTTCGGTGGTATATGTTTATTGTATTTGTTGTTATGCATGAACAGGATGACACGAATAAGAAGCGAAAGACGGAACAAGAGTTTAGGCGAAAATGAAGGAATAGAGGCAGCGGGTACAAGTGAAGTTAGAGAACCAGTTCCACCGTTGAATGCGTGGATGAAGTTTAGGTAATATTGATGTTTATTGAAAATAATAATCATGAGTAGAATGCACATCTAATTGGTTAATATTTAATGTGTGTAGGAAGGAGTATCAAAGCACCGTTCCAGCGAAAGGCATTAAGATAACAGAGGTATGTATTAAGAACTAAATAAAGCATTAATTGTTTATAGTTGTTGCACGGTAAAAGTAAAAAACACAATTAGAAAAGGGTTAATATCAGAAACCTCCCTTGAGGTTTCTTTTAATCACACGTAGCACCCTCCATGTGTTCGAAATCACACTTAGCACCCCTGCAATGACAATTTTGGTGTCATTGTCAGCCTCTCTATTTCAAAATGATAGCAAAAAAATGAATTGTAGGATAGAGACTTTATTTTTGTTCCACCTGTACCCATAGCCCAAAAAGAGTTTATTTCCTAGTAGCAAAACAGGTCTAAATCTTGTTTTTTAGTATATGTAAATGATCATCTAATAAATAATAGGATAGCATCAGGGTTGTAACACAATTACATATCTTCATACACCATGGAGTATGCTGATATGTATCGTTTGGAGGGATGCGAGGTAGGGAAGGGTGTTAGATCAATCATCCTTGAATAGTGTAACACGTTTTGAACATTCTGTAATTTTATGTAAGTTTCTTGTATATCTTTACAATAGATTGCGTCTCTGCTATTAAGGTTTACAAATAATTCACGTAGAGTTACACATTATTTAAAAAATGTTACATTGATCCGAACGGGGATAAAAAATGTGAGTATGGATTCTCATAATGGCAGCAATAGTTTCAGAATGTGGTTGTAGTTGTAAATAAACTTGCTCTTCCATATTTGGGAAAATGCGGTCGTATAAATAGCTTTTTTCTGCATCGTAGTCGAATGGAGTTTGTAAGTTATTAATATTGCAATTCTCAGTGTCTAGATTATTGCTTGTAGATGGTGTTTTGGAAACATATGGATTGCGATACCCCATTATGTAGTAGAAATGGCTCGCTTAGGGTATATACTCATGAATTCCCATCATCTTTGAACTACATTTAGATTGTGTTATTATGTAGTTAGGAATTGCGATTTTGGCAATGGCACTATGTCCATTGCCAAAAGTTAACATTACTGGAAACGGCATGACTAATTAATATTAGGGAGGGGGATAAGAACAGTTGTTAGATCAATCATCCCTAAATAGTGTAACATTTTTTGATCATTTTGTAATTTTGTATAAACTTCTTGTACATCCTTGCAACAGAAGTGTGATAAGTTGTTAGTGTAGATATGGGTATAGTATGTAATAATCGTACTTGTGTTGATAAGTTTTACAGATAGTTCAATTAAAGTTACACGTTGTACAAAGAATATTACATAATTCAGAACAGTTATCAGCAGTTTGTCAAAAGAATTTTTTGATATTTTTTTATCTTTTTTGGTATGCAGTTTTCTTCTTAGTTCTTGTAGTGGAGTATTGGTCTCCGTATACTGCATTGATTATTTTTAAATTATGACCGTTCAACTTTGGTTATGGTATAACAATACCTATTCGAATTTCTTTTTGCCTCTGAACGAGTTAAGGTTGTTTGTGGCATGGGATAGATGTTGGTGATTTTTTGGTAATTTCTCACCTTTTGATTAGGAGAACCTGTCACATCCTACTGTCGGGAATGCTATGTGTGATTTCGAAAACTTGGGGGGTGCTACATGTGATTAGAATAAACATTAGGGGAGGTTTCTGATATTAATCTGTGTTAGAAAATGCTGAATTACATATAACATGATTCACGATTATATGCATCCAATGCAGTATAATAAAATGGTTAAAGCAGCATATGATAAGTTGAGCGAGGAAGAAGTCCAGAATCGAAAAGAGAACTATCGAAAAGAGAAAGAGGAGTACAAGAGAGAAATGGCGCGGCTTGGAAAGACTATACCGGGAAAACAGCAGATTAAGGTAAGCACAAGACATGGATGCTGAAATAGGTTGTTACGTGATAATGTGTGTATGTCTAACTAGTTTTTGTGCTTGAACTTGATTATAGAATCCGAAGTACACCATTCGTTGTTCACCAAATCAGATGGTTTGGTTAGCATCGAACATTGATGAAACAAAAAAACAGCAAATCAGAGATTTGGGGTTTGGAGGGCTGCTGGAAATAAAGTGTCGCTCCATTCCAAACGGCATAGCAACCTGGCTGATCGACAATTTTAATCCTACACTAAGTAGCTTTCAGCTACATAGAGATTGTGTGCTACCCTTAACAGCAAAAGACATCAGTTTAATTCTTGGAATCCCAAATGATGGCCCCTTACCAGTTGAAGATACTGATAGCAGTGAGGGTGGAGATTCTGGACCAAGTCGCCGAACATACAAATGGAAAGAGCTGCCCGAAGAGTTAGTAAGCATGAGCGGTGGGGACGAGTTCAAGCGACTATTTGTTGCATTTGCTTGTGGATGTCTATTAGCTCCAACTACACAGGCTGAGCATAAAATTCGGCTATGGGGTTGCACGAAGGTGGTTACTGAGGTGCCCTCATTAAACTGGGCAGAGTACGTTAGAAATGTACTATGCAATAGGATATTAGAAGTACAGAAGAAAAGCGGAAAGCAGCACCAATATGTTGGGGGTTGCATGTTTGTCCTACTGGTAAGTTTAGTTATGTGATATTGAAAGTTAGTAAGTGATCTAAGTAGTAGGGGATGCAACGAAAAGAAATTTTAAGTAGGCACATGAAGGTTGTTTATGCATAGTACTTGAATTGCAGGTAATATAATTGATGTGTCAGTGTCTAATTAAATTGCAGGTGCATTACCCTGATCGAGTGACAATACTGAAGCATAGAGTGGCTCGAGTTACACCAAGAGCAAAGGCATGGACAGATGCTTTAATTTCAGAACGGGATGCATTGGAGATCGATAATCTCGGAGGTTATGGAAAAGGAAAATTAGTAAGAGCGATAATTTTTTTTTGATGGATTTTAACTTACTAGTTTGTATGTATAGGCCACACATACCATGTACTTATGAAGTGATGGTTTGATTTTGTTTTCATAGATTGGGACGCATGAAGAGGAAGAGGCTTAATCTGGTGCACAGATAAATGAACTACCCCCTGAACTAGTTGGAATAATGATGGACAGCGGGCATCATGATATCGCAGTAAGCTGCCTAACTGTTAAAACTGATACTTCATTATGCTCTATTGTTGCTTAAGTTAAAGTTATACATTTTTTATAATTTGAACAATCATTTGTAAGCAGCCACAGCTACGTAACTTAGGAAAGTAATCTTGTCAAGTACAATCATTAAGTGTTGACGTACAACATACAATCATTTTGTGTTTGCTATGCTTGACATACAAAATCAGGAAAGTTAGTTGTAAATGGAGTATGGGACAAAGAAGTAGTTAAGCTTTGTAAAAAGGTGGGAAGATTTTTCGAACGCCGATCACAAATAACACTAGTGCTCAGCTATAATCTAGCTACATTTGAAACGTAGTGTGCTCACGTCGTTTGTTCCATATTTTATGACAGAAACGAGAGAGAAACAAAATTCTCGAATATTATTCATGCAAAATACAAAGTTAATTGTATACTTCATGCAATTCTTGTGCCAAATACACCTTAGTCATTTTCATGTAACTTTTCTTGAAAAATATTTCACCACCTGAAAGCGAACAGGCAGATTTCATGAGGTCCATGAGGAAGTAATACAGATCAATGCATAATATGATGAATTCATCTGTTCAGATTAAGTCGAAACGGGTTATTCATTGTGGTTTGTTAATGTATAAGCAGGTTGAGCTTTCAGAAGTGTACAGTATGACAGTGAGTTGCCAAAAAAGGATATTAAATATTGCAGAATTGTTGTGTTCTCATCCTAGGGCCAAAACAGTAACAACAGAGGTCGTTTCAAATGAAAAGCAGAAACAGAGGATGTCTGATTCAGAGCAAATACATCTTGATATGGACAGTGAAGATCATTCGGAATATCAATCCGCAGAAGCAGGAAAGGACTCCAATGCTGACGACGACGATGATAGTGAAAAAGAACAAGATGCAGGCGGTAATGATGATGACATTGGGACCTCAACCAGAGCTGTCGATGAGACTGAACCAACAAATCGACATTCGATCAGGCAGAAGACAGTTGGAAAAGAGCAAAGTGGGAGAACCACTGATGGGAAGGAGGCAGAAAATGTTGGCAACACAAGTGATGGGAAGGACATTTCAGACAGTGCGTACAAGTCAAATGATACCCCAACAATCATCCAAGATGACTCAACAGGTCCCTTTCGAATTGAGCATCCTTTGGATCTGCCACACACACCGAGAAGGTTGCGGTCTTATAGTCGCAAAAGGAAAGGTTAGTGAACCAAAAAACAGTGTCTTGAATTTGATGTACAAGTACTCACAAATAATGTTTATTATGTTGTGTCCATAGGATAGAAACCTTGATAGTATTTAGTCTGAATTAATAGTTACATTTGAGTTTTGCATATGAATTGAAGAATTCTTAGCTGATCGGTTAAACGTTATTGCAATGTGCTGCCCCATTAAATTTTTCTATAACATGTATACCTAATCATTATTCTGTCAGTGTGAACTACATAACATTTCGATTTTCTGATGTATTGATATCTGCAGCAGTTGTTGAAGATGAGAATGAGCACAGGCCAGCTCGGGCAACGAAGAAAAGCAGCATGCTACGGTCAGCCGAGTACGTTCTGCCTTCGCACGTGACAATCAGCATTTACGACAAAAGGATCGCTGCATTCGCGTGGGAGGTACATAAGAATCCCAAGTAAGGTTCCTATATATTTATCATACGATTATGAGGTTATAATACAGGCACTTAAGGATTTATTGGTGCCACTATTTGTTAAATGCATCCCTCCAGTCCATTCGTAATCAATTCATGCATTTTTATGCTCTTCGAATTGGAATTCAATTTAGGCTAAAATGGTATCAATTGTAACCATAAGATTGTAACATTTCTCCCGAGTTACGTTTCTTGAACATCCTTTTTGTAATGAAGAACTAGCATAAGGTAGTAAAATTGATGAATATTAGGGAATGCATGATTTATTAGCGCTAGTATTTGTTGGCTGAAGTTGAATGTAACTCTATGATAAAGCATTTATTTTTTTGTAGAACATGGTTGCTAACAACTGCCAATTTTAAAAGTAACTCTTTGTCTCACGTATTGGCAGGGAGACACTCATTCAGATGTTCCAACTTTCTCTAACACGAGATGACCTCAGGACTCTTTGTGATGGCATGCATGTCTCGACTCGGGTTAGGCATATTTTTTCTGCCCGAGAAATAATACATTGTGTTGGTTTGGTAAGGTAGAGCGATACGTTTTTCAAATGGCAGTAACTGTTACTTGGCTGTAACTCTACGCAGGTCATGGACATATTTGCCCGGCATATAAACTGGGGTGGGGAGGCTAGTACAACCAGTAGAGTCAAGCGCTATATTGTCGAGCCTATAGCAGTTGTAAGCATTAAAATTGTTGTTAGATAATGGCTACCATTCAATAAAATATTATCAAAGTTTCGCACAAATGCATGTACCAATCTATTACCCGAGTCAGTGAAATTCACCCTAAACATCTATATCCCCTTGTACTGATTGCTAACAGGATGGCATTTTGAATCTTTGAAAATTCGAAACACAATCCGATGACATCCTAACTACTAAGCTTATGAAGTTGTTCAAGATCCGCGGGCCTGATAAAGCGGCTGATCCATCTAAGTGTCAGTTGGTATGGATATAACCTTATCGTAACTATTGATGAGACACGCTATATATTGGCAAGTTATTGGTAAACTACTCTATTATGCTCGTGCTGATGAAATTTTTTTTTATGCTGCAGATTCTTGTTCCTGTCCTCGTAGACAGCTGCTGGTTTGTGTACTCCTTCCATGTCTCACAACGCATAGTGCATCTGCTAGACCCTGACCCACAACAAGCAAAGAGCAAAGATATTACAGTTCTAAAGCGTTTGGTATGAGTGTTTATAGGAGTTGTTCATTAATTTTTATCATACAAATAGTTACTTGACTCTGTTTCATGCAGCAACGTGCCCTCGGACTGATAATGGCAGCTAAATTTGGGATGGAACTTGACTTTGCAACTTTCAAACTCTTAGTTGCTGATGTACCTCATGTGTCACCCGATCGCATGTAAAATATGGGATCTTTGAATACCACCCCGATACCTTACTATTGCAATGCGTACTACAATCACTTTAGTATATTGTCCATATTTCTGAGTCACAATATGTTGATCTGTACAGGTTCGATAGTGGAATTTTCACGATGACCTTTCTTGAACACTAGAGTGGAAGATTGGCTGTGCGAATTACTGAGGTGTGATCATATTCTATAACTATCTATTTTTTCTACTTGTGGCAATAAAACGGTTAATAAATACCTCAATCCCCAGGTTTACTAATACAAGAGGTGAAATTGTGCAGGAAAATGTTGCGAAATATCGAATTATGTACACCGCGCGGCTTTGTAGTTCGGAGCATAATACAAAGTTTCAGGATACTATTGTCGCCACGGTTGGGAGTAAACAGTAAAAGGTTGCAAGATCATCATAGTTAAGGATGTAAATTCAGGACTCTTTTTGTATAGTAGCAAAGGATGTTTTTGAAACAGTGGTTTTTCGACCTGGCCATATTAGCGACGAAATCTGCGTCTTTTTGTATCATACTGTTTATTTATCGGTTTTGGTCATAAAATGTGATTTTAACTCATGTATTTTGCGGTCTTCAAGCTGTAGTTGTCAGTAATAACATTAGCCGAACAAGTATATTTATGTATATTTGCCGTAACTCTATGCCAACTACGGCATTTTATGGGCACTATGAAGAGTATGGACAATAAAAACCCATGGCACCAATACCATTTAGATTGTGGTACGATGAAGAGTATGGACAATGAAGACCAATTACTTGAAAACCCTAAAAAAATATAGACATTAACGACATGCCCTTTTACGAGGGCAGAGTGTTACACACCATTCACTTGACCATAGTTACCTTCAATCAAGAAAGTTTTGTGCAAAATGCACGGAGTGTAACTCGGTATGCACATACTGGAACTTACCTTCAACAATGTGTAACTGTAGAACAATCGCCCAATTGTACCGCAATTTTTTCGTTATGCAAGTGGATGTAACTTGTCTCTATGCCAATTGACATGTGAACAAGTCAGTAAAAAATGCAACGTTGCATTTGTCCTACAGATGTTCTCCAAATATGCAAATTAGTCACATTTTCAAATCATTAAGATGCATCCTTGAAGTCCAAGCCTGGTGGGAATTGTGACGCCCCGAGGCAGAAGGAAAGGGAAAATTTTTTGGTGAATAGTGTTTTGTGGAGAATCCGGCCAGAAGCCGTGCAAATTCCTTATATTTTTCTTAAAAATTCCCTTTTCTTTGACAAATACCACTTTATAATGGCCCTACTACTCAATCACCAACAATAAGTGCCAATGAACCTAGAAAGTAGGGTTTCACGTTTGGTTTCAAGATTGGAGCAAAATTAGGGTTTTCGTGATTTTTTCGCCGGATGAATTTTCGGTACGGAGCAAGGATCAAATTTGGAGATTAAAAGTGACTTTTAAGTGAGAAATAATATGTGATTAGAAGCAATGATACAAGGTTAGTAAATAGGAAGTAAAAACCCTAGTACGTGTGTTTTTAAGAAAAACGGCGCGAACCGGCGGGTACCGCGCACTACCGATTGAACGCACCACTTGACCACCATTTTCTTACCATACAAGCTTATTGACTTTTGAACAAAATATCTTCTTAATTGGCAGCTGCTTTGACCGAAAATTAAGGCTTAAAATAGCAAGGAGAAGAAAGAGAAAAATGAAAGGTGGTGTCGCCACCCTAGAGTTTCTTGACCAAGAGTTGGTCTTTCTATTTATCTCCAAATTTTGCACTTTCCTCTCCATTTCTGCTACTCCTTGGCCGAGAGAAAGAAGGGAAAAACACCAAGAGAAGATTTCTCCATTTCTTCTTGAATCCAACCACAAAGTGAGAAAACAAAGGAAATAAACCGATTAAACTCACCTTTGAGTGTTTAGTTAGTGAAGTGTTGGTGAGATTGTGAAGGGGAAAGCTAAGGCTACACTTGGTGGACACTAATCAAGGTAAATATGATGAGTTCCCTAATTCTTACTTTCAATCTTGTGTAAATTAGCTTGGTAACTCAAATTTATGGTGAATCATGGATGCTATCATGTTTTGAGGGTTTTTTCCCTTTTGGTTATATGAACTAGGGTTTGAGGACTTGCTGCCAAACTTGATGTATGATTCATATAGGTTGTATTTAAGGTTATATAAGGGGTTTTGGTAGTGTTGGAAGTAAGAAATCAAGGAAGGTTGCACTGAAAACTGAAAATTCCAGATTTCTGGAAAATTTCCCCTCTTTCTGCCCGGTTTTGTTACTGCATGTTATAGGCCGAATTGGCCTTAGGGTAAAACATGAAAGTCGTATAGAATAGTATTTTATAGGTGCCTACAAAATTTCAGCTCAATCGGAGCAACATATCTCATGAAAAGACCAAAATACCCTTACTGTTTTAAAGTTTTTCCCAGTAGTCCGTTTGGTCAGTTTATCCAGTTTATCACGTTTATTCACTAGGATCCGTACTGATTTAGCTTTTTACCAAAACATGAAAGTTTTAGTATTCTGTCTTATATTTTAAACACCTCCAAGAACACCTTAATCGGACCTTGGTAACCTGAGATACGACCATTCCAGTACAGTGCGGTTAAATAGCTGACTAGTTGTATTTTGGTTCTGTAAATTGAGGATTTGACTAAGTTGCATCGGAAACTGGACTAAGTGATCTTCATGAACATTGTAACCCTGTGTCTTAGCTTCGAAATGGCATAAGTTACGCCTCAATCCGATAAGCGTAGCCTCGGATGTGTTATTTCCGTAACCACACGTCGAATCTGTCTTTTGCTAGATTGTATTTCCGCACTTGTTATCACTTTGATTTTTGTTCTTATGTTGTTATGAGCCTATGGAACGGCTATTTACTTGAATCTATGATATGTATGACTTTGGGATTGGCTGAGAGAAAAATAATGAAGCCTAAATGGCTGGAAAATTAGGTAAACACAAGGCGCATGCTGCCAAATTTTCAAGAGAAAGATAAACTAGCCTTTGGAGTTCTAGTTCTATATTTGGCAAATTTGACTTGGATACACTGAAAACTAGGTTAAGGTGTCTTCATGAAAGTTGTAACTCTTTGTCTAAGCTTCGATACACTACCTAGTACATTTTGATCTGATAACCACAGCTCCAGTTATGGGCAAAATCGTGTAACCCATTTTGTACCATTTTCATTTCCGCGCACGCCCGATGCATTCCTTTACTGTTTTTCCGCTTTGATTGTTTTAGTCCTTATTTCCATTTGTGATCTAGGGCTTGGACTTGAGCAAGACAATAATAAATGATGGATGAGGTTCGTGAGTCGTGGTTGGTGAGTGATCCCTCAACTATTTCCAAAGTTACTTTTGAACTAATTCTTGCAGTTATTACTCCATTGCATATCATTTGGGTTTGGGTGTGTGCCATGACATAATTTGGCTCCAATGAGTTCCTGGAAAGTCTTGTGCTTAGAACCAATGTCTCCACTATTGTTTACACATTCTTTGGAGGACGATGGCTCCTTACTTCTGTTTCATGGTTACCTGATCTAAACGAGCGTTGGATATTTAAGTACAAGAACTTCACTAGCTCACATGAGCAATAAATGAACATTTGATTACCGCATCATGACATCATATCAATGCTTTATTGTGAAATATACTTGGCTGTTGATTTTACTGGTCACTCACTGAGCTTCTAGCTCACCCCCTATTATCTTCTTCTCCCCACAGGGATCGAAGTAAAGGAAGAACTTGTATTTGGATCTCTGTGTGGCTGGATGGCGTACATCTTGTATAGTTTAGATTTGGTTTTGGTTTATGTACTTTTGGGCCTGTATAAATATTTGGAATTGAATCGGATGTATATCTACATTCTACGCTTAGAACTAGTTTCCGCTTCACTTATGATATGTAATTTTTGGAGAATTGGATGTATTATTTGAGTTGTACCTTGTAATTTACTTGAGGAATGTAGTAAGTGAGTGAGTCCCGGCGAGAGTTGGGCAGGCGGCCCGCCGAACCCTCTGGTTCGCCTTAGGGGGAGGTGAGGCCGTCACAGGAATGACGCTGCCCTTCCAAATCTCCCTATTATATGGGCCAAAGACACCATTTATTGTCACTAATAACCTCCCTTCTACAAGTATTTTTATAAAAACAAAGCGTAACTATATGCTAAGAACTTGTAATACCGACCACAGGCATTAAAGTTTGGAGGCTTTGTCATCTGTATCCATTTATTGTCAGTAACTACCACACTTGCTCAAACGTAACACTTCTTTGAACAAGGTGTAAAGCCACGTCAACTACTTGTGCATCAAATATTAAATATGGGGTCAAGACGATAAAGTGTGTGATGAAATAATGTACAGGTAAGGTATAAAGTATGAACTAAAAGCTCACAACATGCCCATTAGTAAAAAAAAAATGGATTAACTAAAAGCTTAAAAATCTTTTCTTTATTCACTTTCTCATTTTAGTACAAAAAAGACTACGAAATTTTTAGCCACCATTACTTTCTTCTTAATCACAATGAGGTACACGAAAATGTTGGCAAAAGAAAATGAAGTCAGTGGGAAAGAAACAATTCCACTATAGGCCATAAAAGAAAAATGTCAAACATACCCATTCCAACAAATGTGAGAAAAATATTAATGCAAAAGAATAAATGGTTTAGATTGCCATTTATTCGTAAGATTTTATTTTGTTGTATCATATACATGTTTTTCAATCACCTATTTATCTTTTAATCTATTTATTTAGTCTCAAATATATCATATCACCATTTAAAGGGGAAAAAAAGAGATAGTCTTGTATCAAAAAATAGTTGTTATTATTTTTATAATTTAATCAATAATTGAATTACGTATTAATAATACAAATGGGGATGAAATGTGTTCTACATAAGCTTTAGGGACAAAATTGTTCAAAATTACAAAATTATGAGGATGAAATATGTTTTGTGTGAACCTTTAGGGCCGAAATTAGTGAACACCTTAAATATTGGGGATGAAAAGTACATTTTTCCCTATATCGTCTCTTCCCACATACCTAAATGTGAACCTTTGTGATTGATCTCGTTCAACAAACATTACCATTACATCATCCCTTATTACAAACATCAATTCCTAACATCTGCTCCAATGGAGGTTTAGATCTTTCAAATGTCTTCATCTAGCAATACTGGAGGCGGATCTACTGATCTAAGGTACCAATATCGCTACTGTAGTTGTGGAAGAAGGGCAGCCCTGAAGATCGTCGAGTCACAGAAACCAACGAAGGGGTTGTTGTACTTCGTGTGTGAAACAAAAGCATGTACTTTCTTTGCTTGGTGACATCCGATAGGGAGGGATCACGAGCAAGTTCAGACAAACTACTGTCCCACCTCACCTAATCGACAGGCTATAAGCAGAGAAAGCTCCTTCGACAGTCCCGGAAGAGTGCTCCATGATTCAACCTCGTTCTCGCACCATATGCACGGCATCGAACACGACATTCGACAAATGAAAACCTTCATGAGGATTTCAGTAGCGGTCGCCCTTCTGTTGCTACTAATAGCAATTTTTCGCTGACTCCACTTTATCCAGATTGGACCCGTATTCGTGAACGGTTTGGCGGGTAGTTTGTCATCCTTGTATGGTATTAACGCAAAGTAGGTGCTTCTAACAACTGTTGGCTTCTCATTTTGTTAGTTGATGAGCAAGCTGTAGTAAACCATAGATGCCCTGTACTAATTCAATAATTTATCTTACATAACCTTGCAAGTTGTCGTGAAAAATAATGAAACTGTATATGGACATAGTGAAATTTAACTTCAACGATGTGTAACCCTGTATCCACGTGACCCACGATGTTGGCGTACAGGTTATTTCACGATAAAAGCTGCAAAATTTGTGTTATTGTCTGTAACTGATTACCCACGCGACGTAACACTTATCAACAGTGGCGGTACTACAAATTTCACGCTTTGTACCTAAATATTCTGAATTGACATAGTTCAGGCGCAGCAGGTGTTGTAGCTGTGCAAGTGGTAACCAAATAAGGTTTTATACCTAAAAACAATATTATTGTTGATCTCGACGAGTCACAGGGTCAATGTTGATAATGCACCTTTGTGTCAAAAACGATAACACCGTAAAAGCCAATTTTTTTACTATATAACATAAAAAGAAATAATACACTATTATTTCGGTTGAGGAGGTACGAATCGCTCACAGAGGTAGTAAATTTGGGTCATAAACTTAGCAAGGCCATAGAGTGTTACACATCTGACCTGGGCCAAAAAAATGTTGCCGAAGGTTTGTAACTTACCTGTAGACTGTAACTGTGTATGCACATAGTGAATCGTAAGGTCACTGATGTGTAACCGTGTATGCACGTGACCCTTAATGTTGGTGTACAGGTCATTCCATGATAAAAGCTGCAAAATTTGTTTTATTGTTTGGAATGAAATGACATAGTTCAGGCGCTGCTTGTGCCATCAACAGCTTCCACTACCGTGAAGAAATTGTTGGCCTAAAATGCGTTGGCCCCTGATATTTTAGCATATTGTGAGGGTCTTGCAACCTATAAAAGGGTGCGGTTGCAGTTTTATATCCCACAACAACTTTACTTTGATCGTCCCCCTTTCATTATTGTTTACACTTTTCATCATTCTATTTCACTTCACACTTCCCATTTCATACTACTGAATGGTGGTAATGGATCCGAATATTAAATATATTATTACCGGTCTTCCACCTCCCTCCAACTTCACTTCCAGTGTCATGAATAGAGTGCATCCCACGTAAACCAAGTTCTTGGGAGCCAAAAAATAATAAATGGGTTGCATGATGGTCGAGAAGATCTCGCTGATTTAATGAGATGTTCGAGAAGGCCTCGCTACATCAATTGTTTTGGGGTTCGGAACGATCATCTCTATATTCTCAATAGACACTTAATAAAGTGTCTAAGAAATTTAATGTGTCGGGGAAAGGATTTATGGTTTGTGCCGAGGGCAATGGCACAGACAAGAGAAGAGGAAATGTTCATCGGATATTAACTAGTTGTAACATCTAGGAATTTGTACTTGTAATATCACTAGTTTTAACTACAGAAGACGAAAAGCTGCCGATTGCAAATTCATTAGTTGTAATGAATTGTAAGATACACCTAACCGGTTGTAACTCAATATGTACATGTCGTCATGACAATTTGCTGCATTGTAAATATTAGTTACCCCGCTTTCAAATTTGCTGTCCCAACGAAGTATCATCTTCATCTGCCAAACCGTTACTTATTATGTGATCGTGTGGAGCCAAACCGAGCTGCCAGTTGTAACTTCATTTCCGTTCTAAAGGAATAATACCTATTGAAGTGCCTGAAAGTTTATCTGTAATACTCATCGTTAATACAACAATTATAAACAAATTGTCTAAGTTTTAACATACAGGAACATGATAAGGTGCCATTCGACAAGCACATCAATAAGTTGCAACAGTTTATTAAAAGGTTGTGACGTACACATGCGACATTTGCTAGTATTTTCGACAAGGCTGCATTTAGTGATCTTGTTCGTCAAAATACACCGCAAATCTGGTGCTAGATATTGAATGTCTGAAAATTCTGGTGCTACACACCGTAAATCTATTACTAGACACCTAATGTCTGAAGTAATTTTAGAGTTACAGTCAACAAGTACTAATTAATTGTCTAATTGTGGATTAAAACAAGCTTACAATACGGAACCAAGGGTATAGACTGTTACACATATGAATCTTGGCCAAAAAACTGTTGTTTTGGGGTTTCTTACTTACGTGTACAGAGTGTAACTGTGTATGCACATTGTGAAACGTACAAGTCACTGATGTGTAACTTTGTATCCACGTGACCCTTAATGTTGGTGTACAGGTCATTTCATGATAAAAGCTGTCAAATTTATTTTATTGTCCAAAATGAATCATGACATGGTTCACCAGCTGCATGTGACTCTACAGCTTCCACTGTCGTGACGAAATTGTTGGTCTGAAATACGTTGGCCCCTGATATTTTAGGACATTGGGAGGGTCCTACGGACTATTAAAGGGCGCGGTTGTAGTTTTATATCCCACAACAACAAAAGTTGTAACAGCCCCCTTTCATTATCGTTTACAGCCTTCATTATATTCCACTTCACACTTTCCATTTCATACTACTAAAGGGTGGCAATGAACCCGAATACAAAATTTATTATTAGTAGTCTTCCACCCCTCTCAAAGTCGGTGTATAGGACCAGGACATCATCCAAGCTGCAAAATTTATTTTATTGTCTGAGTTGATTTGAAATAGTTCACTAGCAGCATGTGACCCATCATGATGCTTCCACATTTGGGACGACATTGCTGTCCTGTAAACGATTAGAAACAGCACGTAACACGTATATTCACTGTCGGTACTACAAATCTGACGCTTTCTATGTAACGAAACTTATCCGACATGGTTCAAGCACTGCATGTGAGTCTACAGTCTCTTCTCCCGTGATATACTAGTTGGCCTCATATGCAAAAAATGTCGATCTCACTATTTTAATGAGATATTCGAGAAGGTCTCGCTACCCAATGTTTTGGGGTTCGAAACGATCATTGTAACTATTCTCAATAGACACTTAATAAAGTGTCTAAGAAATTTAATGTGTCAGTGGGAGGAATTATCGTTTCTGCCAAGGGTAATAGCACAAACAAAAGAAGAGGAAAGTTTCATCGAATATTAACTAGTTGTATTATCACTAGTTGTAACATCAGGGAATATCTAGTTGGAATATTATTCAGTTTTAAATAGAGCAGACGAAAAGTTGCTGATTGCAAATTCATTAGTTATAATGAATTGTAACATAAACCTAACTGGTTGTAATGCAATCCGTACATAGTGAAACGTACAGGCCACTGATGTGTAACTCTTTATCCACGTGACCCTTGATTTTGGTGTACATGTCATTTCATGACAAAAGCTGCATAATTTGTTTTATTGTCTGAACAGATGTGACACAGTTCAATGGCATGCATCGAACTCTACAGCTTCCACTGCCATGACAAAATTGTTTGGCCTGGAATGCATTGTCCAGTGATATTTTAGCACATTGTTCGGATCTGGCGGACTATAAAAGGGCGCGGGTGCAGTAGTATATCCCTCAACAACAAAAAATTTTTCGTCCACCTTTCATATATGCACAAACATTTTTCATTTTAAATTACTTCACACTTCCCATATCATTCTACTGAAGGGTGGTAATGAACCCGTGCCTGAAATTTATTATTAGTATTCTTCAACCCGCCTCTAACTTCAATTGCAGTGTCATCAATAGAGGGTTCACACAGAAATCAAGTTCTTGGGTGCCAAATAGCAGCCAGTAGGTTGTATGATGTTCGAGAAGATCTCGCTAATTTAATGAGATGTTCGAGAAGGCCTCGCTACATCAATTGTTTTGGGGCTCGAATCGAACATCTTTATGTTCTCATTAGACACTTACTAAAGTGTCTAAGAAATTAAAAGTGTTGGGGGGAGGACTTGTTGTTTGTGCCAAGCGCAATTGCACAAACAAGAGAAGAGGAAAGGTTCATCAGATATTAACTAGTTGTAGTTTCACTAGTTGTAATATCAGGAAATTTCTAGTTGTAATATCACTAGTTTTAACTAGATAAGACGAAAAACTGCCGATTGCAAATTCATTAGTTGTAATGAATTGTAACATATATATAACTAGTTGTAACTCAAAATGGTACATGGCGTAATCAAAATTTGTTGCATTTTAAATATTAGTTACCCTACTTTCAAATTACTTGTCCCAACGAAGTATCATGTTCTTCTGCGAAACTGTTACTTATTATGTGGTCACGTGGAACCAAGCCGAGCCGCCAATTGTAAGTTCATTTCTGTACTGAAGGAGTACTACCTATTGAAGTGCCTGTAATACTATCTGTAATACTTATCATTAATACAATTATAAACAAATTGTCTAAGTTTTAACATACAAGCAAATGACAAGGTGCCTGTACAAGCACATCAATAAGCTGTAACAGTTTATTAATTTCTTGTAACGTACATATGCTAGTTGTAACTTCTTGTTACACTTGAAAAGTAAGGTGACTGACGTATAACTGGGTATTCAGGACCCAATTGTTGTTGGAGTACAGGTCATGATCCAATCGAATTGAACCATTATTTCATCCACACACTATACATTTGACCAAACGTTGAGTCTATTCTCTCGTTAATAGGTGGTTGCCATGCCTTCATCTACTCACCCAGAAGTACTATCCTGTGGAGAACAGCATGAAATGACACAACAAGCAGTTGGTCAAGTTGCCAGAAGAAACCATTTACTATGCATGGTCTGAAACAGGTGCTCCGTTAAAATTTCTACCTCTTTTTTTCTCCCACCTATTTCTTTATCAGTCGATCCTTTCTTTCATCCAACCAAAAAGTAGCAGATATCAGCATAGCCGTGCAATCCACAAACGAAGGATCTCATATAAGCTCAGCATCAAATGTTCGGCAAAAACGACGGAAAGTATCGTTGGGTCCAACAAATGCCATCAACAAGTACGAAACACCAGACGGGAAGATTTTATATAGTACCAAACGCGAGTTCAAGAACGCTCCGCTTAACACCAACAACTCTCTGGGACTAGCTGGTCACATTTTTAAAAATACCGTCAATAATCATCTACTGTCTGGCTATTCCGTTATGGACCATGAACCCATATGGGAGCCTGTTCGTGAGCGAAGAATGGAATTAGAGGTACTTTGTCGCTGGCATGGCCTCCGCGTCTCGACAACAAGGTCGGCGGATCTTGTTATAGGACCACAAGCCAGTGATGCAAGCGTATTACATAAACTACAACGAGAAGTTATGCAGATGGAGCGTAGGCTTCACGGGTTTCATGAGATCCAAGCCGCAAAAAGACATGGTATTAGAAAACAATTTGATGTTCAGCACATTTTAGCAGATCCCATGCTCAGCACATTTTAGCAGATCCCATGCTTATATCCGATCTGGACCTATCTGACTTTACTAAATCAAGCGACGATGACTTTCAAAGGTACATACCCCATTGTCTAATGCATGACGGCGTTCCCAGGTGTTGTATGGGATACAACTGATAACAAGGGATGTAGTCCAATGTTTGTCAGGGTAGCGATAAAAGTATACTCATTATAATCTCTACTCAAACAAATTGCTTACCATATTTGGATATTAATCATGCCTGTTAAACAGTCTTAACTTGTGGTAACGTAACAGTAACATATCCCTAACTGGTTGTAACCCATTGTGTACTGTTCGCTCTTCCTTTTTGTTGCATTGTAAAACTTCATTTTAACGTTACAAATTAGTTCTCCAAGGAATCATTTTCTTATGCGCACCTATTACCAACATGTGGTCGTGACCTGACTTGACCATAATTTAATTAACCTAAAAACTTGTAATACCAATAGATGTGCCTGTGATATATCATGTCAATGGTGCACTAAATTCGTCAAGCGATGCAAAACAAATGGCCTAAATGATAATGTTTTTATAAAAATAACCCAATAATAATTCGAATTTATCATCATAACAAAATCAAGACAATTTATACTTTAGATTGTGTTATCTTATACATCGTACCTTTGGCGGTGCGATCTATGCCAATAAATATGTTATTAAGGTATGCAATTGAATGTAGTATAATGGTATACATATCACGACAACCATTCAACTGTTATGGTCGATTTAGTGAAAAATATCCGATCACAAAAAACACGTTCAATTCTATTGTAAAATTGTTACTTCAATTTTCTACCAACTTTATAATTTTCTAACAATTTTATACAACCCAATACAAACTATTGATGACTACTAACACTAGATGCGATTACAATTGTAATTCACTTGTCTAAATTTGAAAAGAGTGAAACATCAATGGTGCCTGTATAATCTCGTCAATAAGTTGTAACAGCTTATTAACTGCTTGTAACGTACATATGCAGCATTCTCAGGTTGGGACAACCACTTAATGTCTCGTTCAAAATGTATAGTTACACATCATTCATCAACCTCATTCTCGGGGGAGGCGACATCAACGCGTAGTTGCAATCCCTGTGTGTTATTTCTTCCCTGAAATGCGTAACGATGGCAAATCAGCAAATATTATTAATAAAATATACGATTAATGATATACGATGTCCAAGTCTCCAATTAATAACATTACATAAATATGTGCTGTAACGATAAAAGTTTGTCACCTGATGTGATGGTGCAAATACATGATATGCATCAACATCACAGTGTGTTGAAATTGTCCCACGCTCCTCCTACATTATATAGTATAAGTAATCGACTGTCAACAAATCATTACCAGTGCCTATATTGCTCACTTATAAAGTTAAATTGGACTAGACATTATAACAAAAATGATATATCAGACCATTAAGACATCTCTGACGGAGTTATGCTTGGAAAAAATAGAAAATCTGGGATGCATCCATTCTGTAGGGACACTTGCAGGAGGCCCCTGATTTGCCAAACGGTGGACCTTGGAATAATAAAAAATAATACGTTATTAAAGCGAGCATACGTTAACTACATAATTTGCATGATTTGACAGCCTTCGGGTGCCCACAATTACAATTAAAGAAAAAAAGGTAGCTCTATTACATGAACAAGAAGGTTTTATTTTAACTACTAAATGTATGCATACCGTTTGACTTTCATCGATATCGGGAGCAACAGCATTTGGAGGGCCATTCACTGCCTGACTCATTGAATGCGTCTACAAGTTTTGTATGGGCCAAATCATTGTATAAGACAAACAAAATACGTATATCAGGAGGGAAGACGACCGTAACAACATTATCACACAATGTAACATCAATGTAACTATTTATGCTGTTAGAAACATCCAAATAAAAGCAAGAGTCATATCCATTTTATGCTAACCGAAACACCAAATTGTACAACACATAGGCCATCCAGTCACGCGCACAAGTACTACAAGCCTTCCTTCGCTTTGAGCCCTGTGGAGGGGAATAAAGTATTTTTGGGGTGAGCTAGAAGCTCAGCGAGTAACCAGAAAATCAGTAATCAAATCGGTTTAACAATATTTCTTTTCAATGATGTCATAAATCAAATGATAAGTCCAAAAACAATTACAACATTTACAAAACATTAAATATGGAGTATCAATAATTCAAGAAACATGTACAATGGAAAGCGATAGTAACATTCATGAAAAGATACGTTCGTTCTCCTGTCATTTCCTTTTTTTTTTTTTTTCATTTGACATTGCATCATTTTCCACCAACCTCCACCAACCTACAAAGGTAATACTCGAGTATACCAAACGTTCACCCAGGTCCCTAATCGCCCGACCGAGTCCGTTTCTTGCTCGAGACGACCGGTAACAAGGGGCAATGGCCAGTTCAGCCCAAAAGGCTTACATTCATGCGCAAGTAGCATTTAATCATTTATCATGAAAATTTCACATTGATTTAGGTCGAGTGCGATAAAATACACGCTCGCCTAGAAAGCTCGTTTTGGAAATCATTCAAAGCACGTAACACGTTATCAATCAATAATACAAGTCATGATGTCAAGCAAATATATCAAACAAGGAACACTTTCATATAAGCACGCATGATATGCAAGAAAACAGTTCAAAAGTAGCTTTGGAAACAGTTCAAAAGTAAATAATATAAGAAACATTTCACAAGTACTTTGGAAATAGTTTAGGGTCACTCACCTCCATGGCTCAGAAACCATCCATCATATATCATTGCCTTGCTCAAATCCGAGTCTTAGATCACAAACTCAATGCAAACAAATCCCTTCAAAGTTCGGACAGCACTTCCCCTAAATTTCTTTACTTTTCCAGCCATCAAGGCTTCATTATTTCCTCAGCCAGTCCTAAAGGTACACACATAACAACAAGTTCATCTAATAGTCATTCAGCAAGTTCCAAGTAGTACTAGTACAAGTCAAGCTAGGGAAAAGTCCGGAAATGAAAGTTAAGCTCAAAACCAGAAAAAACAGTTTTGACGTCATTTTGCGGTAATGGCACCAAAGGTACTACGAGTATCGGATGGAGGTCCAAGACCCACCGTTTCGAAGCTAAGAACCAGGGCTACAACAATGTAGAAGGTCACTCAGTCCAAATCCCAGCACAACTAAGTCAAATATGCCAAATAACAAACCAGAACCGTAATTGCAGGTTTACAAATTACACTATGCTGTAATCAGTACAACTCAGTCTAAACAGGTCCAAATGCAGAAATTCCAAAGGCATATGGTAGCTAGGACATCAATATACATTTCATCAGAAGACCTCAACACCCAAATCCAAAACAATTCCAGTCAAAACAACCCATTTCAGACACAGTTCTAACATCCTGATGAACCCAGAACAGTAATAGTAATTTCGGTTTATCTCATTCTACACTACTCCAATTGACCTGAAATTTTACAGGCACCCTGAAAACATCAATACCTACAACTTTCATGTTTTGAGCCAAGTCCAATTCGGCCTCTATCTATGACCTAAAAATTCGGACAGAATGTTCATCACAAAACCCTCACTTTTCAATTTTTGGTCCAAAACAGAAATTGGTTGCAATTAATCACTTTTTCCACCTCATAGAGTCTTTAAATATCATTTCCAATCATCATACATGACCCCATAATCATATCCATATGAAAACAGAAAAATCCCCAATAATTATAAAACTTCACCAATTCAACCAAAATCAAGATATAATCCATAAAGTTGCACCTTATATCACCACTAATCATGAATTGAACATCATTAGAGCAAGGAGAGGGGTCATTCACAACTCACCTTAGCAATACAAGAGATAGAGAAACTAGTCACCTTAGCTTTCCAAACAACTCCACAAAACACCTCAAGACCACTTAGCAAAGAGATTTTATGGAATGATTTGGAGTTTTATTGGTTGGATTTGAAGATTGAGCAAGAAATAGAAGGAAGAAATTGAGAGCTTTTCTTTCTTTTCCTTTGAGAGAGAGCCGGCTTTGAAGCTTTAGAAATAAGGATGATTTTTGGCAATTTTTTGATATTTATTTGGTAAAGGTAAAGGTAAAGTCAAATGGTCAAAGTCCAAGACTTAATCTTATGGTGACACTTGTCACCTTTTGGTTCAAAACTTATCTTTTTGTCTCTCCAATACAAATATCTTAACACGTAAAATAATATCACTAAATACAAAATTCTAAGAAGTTGTCAAAAATATATTGCGTTTACCGCACTTGCGGGTCCCACGTTCAAAATACGCTCTTAATTTCTCAAAAACTAACCGATACTAGAAAAATCATTTTAAAACTATTTTTGCTCATAAACTTTATTTGGGGAATTTTTCTAATAAAGAAACTGTAGAAAAGGCGGGCGATTAAATAAAATAAACCCTAGAAAATTAGAAAATTTCCGGGTTCTCAAACTCTTTTTTTTTTCGGGGCGTCACAGGATATGACAGTGATTGCTACTTTGCTGGTGTCCTCCGACATTGCTGCTCGAGTTGCGACCTTAATCATGGCTGGAGCGAGCTCCCTATAACGAGTTGAAATCATGACTTTAGGATCAGCCACAACTTCCCGTCCTCGCCGATCAAAACAGTCTCCAGCCCGAGCTCTTTTTGTCCATCGCCTCTTAATGTATTCAGGAGGAATTATTTTTATGCCCACGGTATCAAACACCTTCAACGCGTGCCCACATAAAATGCCTTCATTCTCGTATTTTTTGCAACTGCAACGTACACTTAGATCATTCCGATTGAATACTACTGTTCTTTCAGGTCCTCCATCATACCTCATGACCGCAAACTCCACAAACATCGCTGCATCTTGTTGTCTCAATATAACCATAGCTGTTGACTCGCCATATTCATTTTGGAATGCAACAAATACAGTTGGTGAATACGTCTCTGATGCATGCACAAGCATAGGTGTTTGCCTTAACCCTACCATGGGGAGCTTTTGCCTCATTTCATATTCTGCGATCAGTTCATTATGTCTCTTTTCATCAACCACCCGATTGAAATGTCTAAAGAACTGTACAAGGTCATGATCCAGTTTCAAATGATTTTTAATTGCTGCATTTAGGCTTTCGCTAAGTTGGGTGCTTCGCATTCCCGCGGTCCATCTTTCTTTCATCATGCACCTTGCCCATTTATCACGAATTCTATACAACCCGGAGAGCCATTCATTATTTTCAACATTGTGTTTCTTCACCATCGCCTCCCACACCCTATTGAATTGTTCCACTTCTTCAAACTCATACATGCAGGCACCAAACATGTATGGAAGATCACTATTTTCCTTGTAGTGATTGCCAAGATGTTTCATAAAATTACGCCTTATGTGAAACGTACATAGACCGTGAAATGTTTCAGGCATGACAATTGAAAGAGCGGCTGCCATGGCGTGATCTTGGTCGGTTAGTATGGTACTTGGATGTTTTCCGCACATTGCTTCTAGAAATGTACCAAACACCCATTTGAAAGAATCTATCGTCTCATCATACATAAGGGCAACACCGAATATCACAATTTGCCTATGCTGGTTAAAACCCACAAATACTCCAAGTGGTCGGTATTCTTTATTTGTTTTGTAGGTTGTGTCGAATGTGACTACGTCTCCAAAAAAGTTGTAGTCAATTAACATTCCTACATCAGCCCAAAAGATATTCGTTATTTGTTCTTCACAGTCCAGCTGTACGACATGAAAAAAGGATGGATTCTCGAGTGTTTGGTCTTGAAAATAATTCAGCATGCTACCTGCTTCTCCATATTTCAAGCTCCTTTCCCGTCTCGTTCGAAGATATCGTTTAAGATCATCCCGAGTATATCCCACATTACCCATCCCACCTGCTTCCGTTCCCATAAGCTCATGGCTCTGTTTCAATGAAAGCCCAGCATCCTCGCTTATTTCAGCTTGGAATCCTTGAGCCACACTCACTTTTCTTTGTGATGGCATCATGTGAGCACATTGAGCAATGTGCAACTCATGATTATGCTCTATGACAAGGTCATGCACACGGTACTTCATTGTCCCTCTAAACAACACGATAACCATCTTAGCTCCACACCCTATTTTCGTCGGCGCTCGTGTCCTCTTTGGCATCACATCACCTTCGTACTTGCGTTTCACACCTTCCTTGCAGCAACTATATCTCCTAGACGTGGTCACGCCGTCTTTGTCTTTATTCAGATAGTCTTTACGTACACTGAAACCCATTTTAAAGGCATACTTGTTGTAAAACTTGTACGCATCCTCTTCACTGTCGAACTCCATTCCTAACTCAGGGGTCCCATTTTCTGCCAATTTGCTGCAATCCATTACTTCTACTCCTGCCAATTATGCATCAAACACCCTAATTTGTAACATTTCATGAATAGTATGTACATAAACGACAATATAAATGTATATTACCATTTATAATGTGTTATGAATCACACATTACTCGTATACCAAATCCTATTATTACGCTTATCAATATGATTAATGATTCACATCACCTTACTTTTACTCTAAGACAACGGCATTATCTATGTACAAATACAACTCCATATACACTAACTTATACGGATTGTAATGTATTGGTCACACGATGTAAGTCTATTTTAACTGTATGTACATCCACGCTGGTGATTATATTTTGATTCTAGGTTCTTTAGCTCACTGGATCTTATGTCATTCGTTAATGACAACCGCATAAACCAACTCCACATTTTCTATTTTTTCTACATTTTGAGGGCCAAACAAGTACTTTCTACTCATTGTAATATATTTCTTACATCATGTAATTGACTTATAACACAAGGTTCACCCATTTATTATTCACATATGTGTCTTTTCCTCTACTTCACCCCATTCAACTCTACGCCTCCATTTTATACACACTGTATGGTCAGGAGAGGGGCAAACTAATATTGCTCCATGAGCATGGACCAATTACTCGATGCACAATAATTAATATCAATTGTAATACGGTGGCTATAACATGTAACTAATTTACAACAAGATGTATATTCATTCACTTGTTAAATGTGACTTTGTTTCTCTCATCTTTCCCAAATTCTAGTCGATGGTTTACTTGAATACATAACCCTACTTTCTACTCATTGTAATATATTTCTTACATCATGTAATTGACTTACAACACAAGGTTCACCCATTTATTATTCACATATGTGTCTTTTTCTCTGCTTCACCTCATTCAACTCTACGCCTCCATTTTATACACACTGTATGGTCAGGAGAGGGGCAAACTAATATTGCTCCATCAGCATGGACCAATTATTAGATGCACAATAATTCATATCAATTGTAATAGGGTGGCTATAACATGTAACTAATTTACAACAAGATGTATATTCATTCACTTGTTAAATGTGACTTTGTTTCTCTCATCTTTCCCAAATTCCAGTCGATGGTTTACTTGAATACATAACCCTACTTTCTACTCATTGTAATATATTTCTTACATCATGTAAATGACTTACAACACAAGGTTCACCCATTTATTATTCACATATGTGTCTTTTCCTCTGCTTCACCTCATTCAACTCTACACCTCCATTTTATACACACTGTATGGTCAGGAGAGGGGCAAACTAATATTGCTCCATCAGCATGGACCAATTACTACATGCACAATGATTCATATCAATTGTAATACGGTGGCTATAACATGTAACTAATTTACAACAAGATGTATATTCATTAATGTTAAATATGACTTTGTTTCTCTCATCTTTCCCTAATTCCAGTCGACTGTTTACTTGAATACATAACCCTAGGTCTTCCAAAAACTACTATCCCATTATAGTCCATCACTGAAAAGCTGAATGCTCACACACACACAGATACGGTACACACATACAAATACAATACAACTTCACTATTTTTCTATCATCTTCATATTATGTCTTCAGTGACTCTAATTTCATCCTTCCTTTAACAGATATGCATTTGGGTGACAAATTATTGGCCACAATTACTGACATGGTTCAATCATGTTACCTTGGTCTGCTAATACGCTTCACGTTTCACCGAAGTCGAAGACGTAGCTGCTTCTGCTATTAAGTTGAAGGACAAAATCTGGTTTCGTGAGATGCTGAATTTCCTCTATTTGCTTCTACCTTACCGCCGCTCTTGCACGCATTCAGAATACGTACAACACTCTTATACCCAATTGGAGACCACAGCTGCTTCTGCTATTCAGTTTTACGGACAAACTTTGGCTTCATCTCTGTTTGCTTCTTCCATGCCGCCTGCCTCTCCACCCACTTTTCTGTCAATTGCTACCTTCATCAGAGTAGACTACACCCACTTCACCTAGAAACACCCAATAGGTTGAATCCCACCCGAACTTCAGCTTTCTACCTTCAGTGAGTGGTTGGTCAGAGTAGATTACCTTCACAAGCACATGAAGACGCTTCCCTCAATTTTGTTTTCTGCGGCTAATTCAAAATTTCAACTTGAATCTCAAAAACCAATTCTCTTCCGTTTGCTCCGTCTGCTCCCGTTTGGAAGTCAACATTTTTTTATTTGGAACGGCGTCGTTTTTGTGCCCTGCTTCAGCCTTGCTGACTTGGCTCATTTGTCTCCTCACGTTTTTTATTGTGAGGAGACCGTTCAGGAGCGGTCGTCTGAGGACCGCTCCTGCCTCGTATCCATTTGATAAATGCATGCATGTTGTGTGATCAAGTACAGTGAAAGGTCTAATCATGTAAAACTCGTATTAAAGAGAACAAAAGTTGGATTGATCGGGTGAAATTCGCATTACTAGTCTAAGGGCTATTGGGGTAGGTAGCCTGTGGAAAACCAGTATGTGTTTGTCCTTCACATGGCGGGAAGTCCCAAACATATTTTCTAGAAGCAATCCATATGACATTATTTCTAGAGCTTTGCATGCTTCACAATGCGACCGACATGAATAGCCAATCAAGTGGACTTGTTAGCAGCAACAGGAGCATCTACTGGTCATTCCTTTGTTTGAAAGGATGTTGGCATGTTATAGAAATGCATCTAGTGATAGGGCTAATTGAAGCAATAAGCTGTAATCGGTACAGAAGCATGCCTGCCGTAATAAAATTCCCGTAGTAATAATTGTAAAGTCATTGCTTCATCAACATTTATATTAAACCCATTCACTTGCATTTAAAGCTCTGTAACACTTTTGCAGACCTACAAGTAATTTGTTGCAATTACTCCAAACTTGTAACCTGCATTTAAAAATGTTTGAAAAAATGTCACAACACATAGGAAATAATAGTATTTAACTTTGCGGCAATTTACTTACTTCTTGCAAAAATGAAGTCCCATCTACAGTATCCTAAATGATGTTGTATTTGTTAGATAACCGTTTTTTCCCTAACTCTTTTTCACATATAGCCATTAGTTTAGAGTGTAATCAGATTGATATGAACAATATAGTGACATAGTTTACACAATCCTTTATATTTTATAATAGTTTTTACCAAATGTATAGTTTTCCCATATTTGGGCCAACTTTTCAATAATTAAATAAGCATCTAACTTTGTTAACTCTTATGAATGCGCAATTTAGTCAGAAGGCAAAAACAAACTCTTTTATAGGATTAATTGATATCAATAATGTTGCAAAATAATTTTTATTTGTTCATATTATAAATCAACTTATAGATAGTCTAGATTAAATTACAAAATCACATTGGAAACTTGCTTGGACAGGCAAAAGATGCTTTCCCATATTAATTCATTATTTCCTTCGAATATAGGTCTTAAGAAGTGATGAAAATTTAGTCATCTGTTCATGGCAGCTCCAGCAATAGCTGTTTCCAGCAAATTATGGTTGCCTATTGCTCCTTTATCAAAAAATTAATTGCTACTTTGGTAGCCCTTTGTAGATGCAAAACTAACACAATCTCCCTAGGAGTCCTAAAAGCATATCTCATTTTCTCATACTGCATACAAGTGAAAAAATTTGACCTTAAAATTCAAACTTCGATCGTGTAGATGGTTGTAGAAAAAAATCGGATAGTTCTTAATTTTTGCTTGTTGACAATTCATGTACAAATTCAAAGTTGTCTTCCTTGTTTGTTTCTAAAACAAAAACTAACTAGCAATTTAAAGTTATGCCTAATGGGGTTCAACTCATTTATCGTTTCAAGTTTTTCACTAACAAATTCTAACTGTCTGGAGAGCTGATGATTTTCCTCTATTACGGTCTTCAATTGTCAAATGGACAAAATGTTAACATGTATTAAGGCCTTCAATGTTAGCATGCATTTGTGATAAAAAGGGGTAGAGAGAGTAGGGTAAAAGCCAACAATTCGTCATCCAAATGCACTATCTTTTTTGACAGCCATTTGGGCTGTTGGCCACCACCATAGCCTTTAAGACTTGGTGGCATGGGAGGTCAAAGGTTCAAACCTTGTCTCCCACCAATTGCTACTATATGTGACTTGCCACTTTAAGTGGCTTAAATCCATACGGCTGTCTAGTGCACCCGTCTGGTCCGATGATAGTTCAGTCCTCGTCGATTTCCCAATAGGCCCAGTTGGGCCCTTTCCCTTATAATAGACTAGAGTAGGAGTAGGAGTAGATCTAGGGTAGACAAGTACTGATATGCACTACCTTTTTTTGTGACTTGATATATAGATGATAGTTAAGTTCCTCAAGCTAAGTCCCAGTTGGAAATTGTGAGAACCCTGAAAAATATATATATAAATACCATTTTGTAGATCATTTGCATTTCTTTTAACTCTTTAATAAATTTTAGCATTAATTTCCCTTGTCTGCAAATAAGTCCGTAAAAACAATTTTGTGTGAGAAATAATATAATTTTCCCAAGTTATGAATTTTCTTGACTTTGCTAGACTAAATTAATATATCTGGTGTTAGAATAATTTATCACCTTAAAATAAAATACTAAAATACTTAGTTTTCTTTATGTTAAAAGTTAATGCTACCTGAGTAGATTAATTATATAAAATTTCTTGAATTCCAATAATTAATCCTAATTAGTGAATAACGTTAAATACTAGTAAGAATTTTCACGTTAAGACCAAAACAATAAATTTTATATGCAAAATAAAAGAATTGTACTAAACTTATTAGTTTTGCTACTTTAAATTCATATTTCAATGGTAAACTATTTCTTTGACCTAACAATTAATCTCTCTGAACTCTAGTATTGTAATTAATTGTTTTGAAATAAAGTATAAAGATAATGTTTATGTAATAAATAATATAATTGTAACCAATATTGAATTATTCAGTTTTGTTATACTAAAAGTAATAATTCTTGAGCGATATTAAGTTTACTCTCTAAAAATAAATTCCTTAATTTGCAATAGCTAACTTTATTACGAATAAGATTAAGGGTATACAGAAACCTTAGTATTAAGATGCAATCGATAAATTTTGGACAAGAACGATATAAGTATCCTAGATATACTTAGGACGTAAGACTTACGATAATTAAGGTCTTGTAGGACTAGTGTATAATTCGACGTTTAAATCACACTTGGGGATAATTTTTGGACTTTAGTTAGAGCCAAGGACTTAAGGGGATATTAGGAGGAGATGTGAAAAGACCAAAATGCCCTTCACAAACCACCAAATCCCCACTACACCACAACCATGATATTTCCATGCCGAACCAAACAAGACCTCGGACAGCAGCCTAGCACCGCCCCATACCACCAATCGAAATCCATTACCAACTCCACACTCAATTGATTCCACCCTCAAAAACCACGGCACTCTTTCATCCACTTCCACTTCACATCTCAAACTACAACTGCAACTCACTCTGCTTAGCTAGTGTCGACAATCCGAGAGAGAGAGAGAGAGAGAGAGGCCGAGCTGCACTCTGCAGCCGAGAGGAAGATTTCTGGTTCTGTCCGCGAGCTGCAACTATTTCTTGTTCCGTAAGTGAGCTCGAGGGAAGAGAGGGAGAGGCTGTGCGTAAGTTCCTCTGTGTTTTCTTCACCTCAACCAACTGCAACCGTTTCCAGCAACTCCACCGCAACTGCAACATCCAACCAGAACCATTACCCCAGTTCGCGTGTGAACAAGAGAGGGAGAGCTGGTGAGCTGCGGTTCTGCAACAACCAAACCAGCGTGCGAAGCCGAGAGAAAATTTTCAGCTTCCTTGCCACGCGAGTGAGTCATCGGTGAGGTAATTTTCTGGACTATTTTGGGTTGATCAGAGGTAGATAGAGTCACGTAGGGGCATGCATGCTTTGGTTGTGTAGTCGGATGAGGAAACCAAAGTTTCAGAAAAATCTGTTTTGATTAAATGACTCTGCCGAGAAACTGAACTGGAAAATGCAGCCTTGATCTCAGCCATTTGTGGTAATGTGAGCTCAAAAATATGATTACTTATCTCAGGACTAGAGGATTAAGCTTTGCATGTTGAATATTAAACCATCGGATGAGTCATTAGAAAAAGAAAATCTGACTTGCGTAAGAATTTGCTTCTGCCGAGAACTTGAGCTGGAAATTTTGGTTTTAATTTGCTGGGTGTGGTGATTTGAGCTTAATCTTGGATCAACCTGATAGATAAGCTCCTTACTTAGTGTTGCATGTGAACTTTATGGCTAGGAATTTCGGTTGCATGGCTGGAAAACTTATTAGAAAATTTCTGGACTGCTGAACTAATTTTCCAGATTAACTGTTGAAGTTGTTTTGGAAATTGCTTGGGTATTTTGGCATGAAATTTGCTGGAACGTGTTTGATTTCCACTTGGTTAGGTGTTTGGCTAATTAAAACTAAATGATTAAGCCCTGCATGAAGTGTTTTGGTCCGGCTAATCCAGAAAGAAAAATAAATAAGAAAATCTGCTGTATGCAAGATTATCCAAGAAGAGCCGAATGAATTCCTGGATTTTTGGGATGTTTGTAGTTGTTAATTGAATCTGATTTTGAACGAGAGATGTTAATTACCTAGCTAAGTGTTGGCATGTTGAATTTGAGTAACTAATACCCTGTTTTGGCCAAGGAAAAGTTGGAGTTAAGAACATACAATTGCTGGAAAATTTCTTTGTAAACTCCCGTGAATTTGAACCTGGAAATTTTGAAGACTATAACAGTTGTTTAAATTCAACTCTTGAACTGGAAATGTTCATTGTTTAGCTAAGAAAGTGTATGATGAAGCTGAGAGCTTAATAGCATGTCTTAGCCAAGGAAATTTTGAATTTATAACTAACGAGGGCTGGAAATTTTAATGACCGAAAGGTTGAACTGAATTTTTTTAAGTGGTTCCTGGAATTTTTCCTTGGGGTATTATGAGCTCGAAACGCATGACAAAATGTACACGTTAAACTGTGAAAGCTGTTTAGCAATGAAACATTTTGATATCTCGAAAGATTTAACCAAAAATGTGGGTATACAACTGCTGGAATTTTCCTTGCGGTTGCCAAAGTTTGAGTTAGAATTTCCAGCTTGATTGTGAAATTTTCTTTGAAAACATAATGGTTGAAAATGCCTGGAAAATGTGGTGTTAGAATTCTACAAGAGATGTATGGATGGTTTGAATAAAAGTCCTATGGTTTTAATAGAGAAAAAGGAGTTTTTCACAAGTGAACAAGAATTTCCAGATTTCCGGATTTCACTGACCAGTCTAGGCAAAATGCTTATATCTTGGTGTAGGAAAATCCGATTAAGGCGCCGTTAGTGGCATTTGAAACTATAATCATAGGCCTTTGTCCTGTAGAAATTTCGTATTTTTCCTCCATGTGTACTGCTGTCTGTGAACCCTCCAAGTAGACTGTTTTGTATGAACGTCCTGTTTCTTCGTGAAACTAAATTTGGATTTGAATTGAGATTTTAGCTCACTTGTGTTTTAAATTCTTGATTGAATTGTGGTTGGGAGTGATTGATGTTGTCAAGGGCTAATGATTGATGAAGCCCTTGGCCATTGGAATGATTTTATAAGTATTACTGGATAATGGAAGTTAATTGCTGGAATGTCTTGGGGCTTTACTTCTATTTCTATTTGCTTTCGATGGGTTTGCTGAAACCAAGTGCTAATGATTGATGAAGCCTTGGTTGATCATTTTATTTTATTCAGAAATGCACTTGTTGAAAGCTAGGGCTAATGATTGACGAAGCCCTAGTAATTTGCTATGTGATTATTTGCCATATTTTGATCCATATTATGATCTCGAAATGGAATCGGAGCGGGGGGAAATTGTATAGACCTTGCGAACTCGAGTAACTGCGTTCAAAATTAACCAAAAATATTTTCCAACTAGTATTAAATTATAAAAACTCAATATCTAGTGTTTTGCCTAAAACTTTCCAACTCGATAATTTTCTTTAGCTCAATCTAGCCTTGATAGCTATAGTAAATAAGTTCTATAGCTTTTGAAAACTCTAAGTCTTATTTTAATTCCTTTTCTTTTCTTAATCTTTGCACTTGGATAGTTAACTATAGGAAAAGTTACAAAATACGAGTTTTACTAATCTTAGTGAAAAGCTTGGGAAACTTGCTCGGCAAGAAACCCTATTTTAGGAAAAATAGTTTTAAGGATAATTTTTGCAAAAGCCGTAACTTTAAAGAAATGTTCAATGTGACTTCCTAACGTGGATATTAAGAGGTTTGTCGACTTATTTCAAGAAAATAGTATTAGTTACCCTTTTATAAGGATAAGTGTCTTAAGGAAAACTATAATAAACATTTCTTCTATTTTTGTCAAGTTTTAACCTAAGGGACTCTTGATTCTTCTAAGAAAAGTAGACTAGTAGTATATTAAATATATCTCGATGTCTATAAGCTTAAAAGCTGAGTAGAAACTTATAGTTTCAAAATTTGGTTTTTAGGATATTGCGAGGACGCGGAATTCGATTTCTAACTTGATAACTGAACTCCACTCTTGGTGAGTGTCCCTGCCTGTTCTTTTCCTACTTGAACTAAGTGCTTTCTTGACTCGATATGTGATGAATTGTAAAATGAGTTTTTGATCCATCGAAGTGAGCAGTGTGTACTTTATCGAACTAGCCGTTCGAGTGGTGACTTGCGTGAATCATTTTTCTCGTGAATCCTTAATCTAAGAGTAGTTACGTCGTTGGGTGAATCCCTCGGCACTTGAATCAACTACAATAATCCTTGAATCTAAATGTAGTTACGTCGTTGGGTGAATCCCTCGACACTTGAATCAACTACAAAAACGTCGATTCGTGAATCTCTCGACAAATTTTATTACGGGTATATCTCGAGTATACTGCGTCGGTAGACGAAGTTCGGGCCCGAAGCAGAGGTATGAACGGTGACGGGTTAGGATTAAAATAAGTGGATCTACATGGACTATAAGTAGTGAAAGTTGACGGAGGGTCAACTACGAGGGTATCTGATCAAGCAAGGAGAATGGCTCCCGAGAGCCCCTGTATCCTACCTTGTGCTGTTATACGCTTTCTTAATTGATTAAATTTGTTTAAATTGTTATCTGTTGTTTGATTTATGTGAGTGCATGTTTTGGGGCACCACTGAGCTTTAGCTCACCCCACGTTTATTGTTTTCCTTAACAGGTTCTGGAAGTTGAAAGCTGGAATACTTGCTTATATTTCCCTTCTTGAATGTACTGAATACTATGACTTATGTTGTGGGCTGTATTGTGTTTGATTCGGATAATGTACTTTTTATTTTGGATTGCCACTTGAAACTGGAAAATGTGTGAACCCTAGTTCGATATTTGGTTGTATAGTTTTATATGTGTTTGGGATTGTGCGATCCTATTCCTTGGTTGTAATGCGTGAGAAGTTTAAGAGCAGTAGGTTGGAAATTTTAATTACTGTTATCCGTGTAGTTAGTGTGGTTTCGTGATGAGACTATTCGAGGAAATTGTTTTGTAATAGATTAGATTTTTATCGAAAGGATTTGGGTTAGAATGCTTGCGTGAGTCCTGGCGAGAGCTGGGCAGACGGCCCGCCAACCCTTTGGTTCGCCTCAGGGGGAAGTGGGGTCGTCACAGAAATGGCCCTTTTAGCCTCAAAAACTTGTTGGAGGAATGAATGCAATTACCAATTTAGAATGTGCAGGCCAAAACTATATTTCACTATTACACTTACATACCTTAGAGCTGAATTCTTCAATAGACTGAACAATAAAGTCAATCTTCTCTTCCAAGTTGCATTGAAAAGTTGTTGCACCCCATTTTTTGCAACAAAAGGTTTTTACAAAAATGTGTGTTTTTTATTTTAAAAAATAAGTGAAAAGGGGTCTAAAATTGGACTTTAAAGAATGCGACAATTTGGGCACAAAATTTAGTCTAAAAAGGGTTTTAAAAAAAATGGAATCTACCACTTGGTATTGAGTTTAGGTAGATCAAGTCATCCAAAAATATTTTTTGATCAAAAATAAAATAAAATAAAATAAAACCCTTTTTGACAACTCCAGGTGTTTGAAGACAAGAGAAGATGAGTTCGGGAATCACTGTTGAAGAAAGGAAAGGCAAAAGTTTGATTGATTCAAATTTAAGGCACCTTTTCAACCTAATCTAAATTAGTTACAAGGTTTAGTTAAAAAATTTTCCTAATCTAACCCTTAAACTCATCGCATTTCGATGTTCCTATATGAATGCAAAATTAAATTTACAGAAGATATAAGGAAGAGCAAAATATCCATTCAAGATCTAATATGTAACAATAGCATTAATTGCGAAATCCAAAACAATCCCTTAAAAGGGTTACGAGTATGCAAATATGAGACTCGAAAAAGGAAAATTAAACTTTATTTACAGGTATAAGTGGCAAAAGAAAATGGAATGTAATATAATGTGTACAGGAGACAAAAACTCATGACACAATTTTCTTTCTCACAAAGGAATTAATGGAGTATTTAAACTAAAAGCTACAATCATTCATTTCCCATATTGAAAGGGTGATTATTCTAACCTAAACATGCAAGTGAACTAACTTATTTTCTAATTTCCTAAATGAGATGCAAAAAAAAAAAACATAAAAAAAAATAATTTCCTAAATGAGATGCACCTCTAAATGATATGATTCAAGCATATAGGGATAAAGAGATAATATAAGAGAAAATATCATGCAAATGAGAAAATTTGCCTAAAATAGGGAAAATGCATGAAAATACAATGAATGATATAGAAAAGATGAATCTAATGCGTAGATGACTTAAGGGCCTAGTAGTATTGAACTAGCCTATTTCTAGAATTCCTCACTAACATTGAACTAGCAAGAAAATGAGTATGGGTCACAACTAGTATTGGACTAGTGTGGTGACATTATGCATTCGTAATATACAATAAAATAGATAAAGCATAAATTAAATCAAGTAAATACATTACACATAAGTATAATAGTTAGATAAAAATTCTAAGAAAAGTGGGTAAAACACATAAATACGTAAGACACATAAACACACAAAACATGTCTATTATAATGGGGGACCTAACTACAATCCAAAGGAGAAGTATGGGAAAATAAATCTATCTAACCTATCTACTGCACTTAAAGATCTAATTACAATCTAAAATGAGAAAATATAATAAAATAAACTTATATACTCTTATCTATTACAACTGTCCATCTAATTACAATTTTTGAAAAAATATTAGCCATCTATTACATCTTGAGTTATTTAAGTACCCTCCAAATAATTACAAAATTAGATTAAACACATATAAAAATTGAATTGAAATTTAAAATAAATAAATAATAGAAAACATATAAATACATGTAAGCACATAAGAGCACATAAAATCACGTAATTAGAATTCAAAGGATAATAGGGGTACCTCCTTTTTGAACTGGATATTAGATGGGGGAATGTTGTCCTATTCACACTCAAAAATCAGCAAAAGTATCAAAGCACCAATTTAATTGAAAACATTTTAAAAGAGAACATAAACATATACTAAATTCATCTTATTATTCCAAAAAATGTAAATAAATTTAAAACACCTAAAATTTAGAAATTAAATGCAATTTAATGAAGCATAATTAGCAATTAAAGAAGAGAAACAATTTCAATTAAGAAATCCAAAAAACTATTAGGGACTAAATTATAAAAATTAGAAAGTTTTTAGGGTCAAATTATAATTTACAAAAGATTATGGATCAAAGTTAATAAAGATAAAGTTTAGGGGCCAACGTATAATTAAATTAAGGGTCTAAATGAAAATAAATCAAAATTTTTGGATCACAGTAAATTACTCAAAAGATTAGGAGTCAAATTACAAAAATTGTTTCTGATTTGAGAAAAATGCAAACAAAACGATTTGGGCCTTTTTAAATAACTTGAGCTACACCACATTAGTCCAAACAAAGGTGCAAGCCATTTTCACTAAAAATTAAAAGCAAGCCCTAATGGAAATTTAAACAAACCCAAATAAGAAAACAAATCTAAATTAAATAGCAAAACTCAAACACAAGCCCAACCAAAATAAGATAAAGACCCAAACCAAAATAAAAAGAAAGCCCATCATCTTTTTCACTCTCTTTTTTTTTTTTCTTTTTTTTTTCTTTTCCTTCTTCTTCTTCCATTTCTTCTTCTTTTTCTCTGGCAAGTTCAAGCTTTTCACTGGCAGCCGCCACCAGTCACTAGTTGTCAGCAACTTGTTTTGTCGGCAAAATTTACCAAAATACAATTCTTCACTCGATTTTTCGTGTAGAATCCGTTTTTAAGCTTCTTTTTTTTTTTTTTTTACAAAAAAATAACGAAAAGCACCCAAACAAGCAATTTAGAGCCGGTCTCTTATTTTCTAAAACTCAACCAAACCATCATAAAAATCCATAAAATATAGCAAAATAACCCTTACGAAATCTACAACACAACTGCAAGTTCAATTTAACAAGATATAGTAAAGAAAATGATGAATTAAAGCAAAATAGTCCCTAACTAAAAAAAACCCTTTTCTTGCCTTTTAGGCTTAAAAACTTAAAAATTTTCTTTAAAGAAATTTCCAGGGCCATGAACTAGTTAATGTCATATATTTTAACGAAAATATATACACAAAATTCATTTCTTTAACTTAGTTTTCATTGAGCCATTTTATCAAATAGGTGGTGGGTTATAAGAAATATTCATTATTTTGCAAGAATTTTAAAGTAATCAGCCCCAAATTTTTTGGCAAGAAATGAAATTTAATCCAACAATCCAAACTCTAGACATTCAAACTTCACCAAACACCCAACAAAGAGGTTTAACAGCAAGAAAAAAAACACAATGTAGCATTATTTACAAAAAATAACTAAATAATAGAAGCAAAAAAAAAATTAACAAGTTTTTTTTTCTTTTTCACAATACCTTCAAAAAGACTTCACGGTGGTGGTGATGGATTTTCAATACCAATTTTTCTTCCCTCCGTTTTCTTGTCCTCTCTTCCTATTAGTTTGTGTGCATGATTGTAGTGTGAGAGAGCCAAGAGAAATGGGAGAGCTTGTGTATAACCGTAAGTGTGTGATGGTGTGTCTGTGTGTGAGAAATTGAGAGAGGGAGAGAGGTAGCCGAGGGAGATTTTTGTTGGGAGTTGGAGTTGCTATGTGTTAGTGTGTGTAGAGTGAATCGAGAGAGTTTGTGTGTGGAGTTGTGTTAAGTGTAAGTGTGTAGTGAGAATTGAGAGAAAGGAGGGCCCGAGAGAGAGTTTGTGTTTTTCTGTGTCTTGTGAAATTGAGAGAGGGGGGAGAGGAAAGAAAAGTGAATTGATGTGTGCGCTTGTGTTGCTTGTCTTGAAAAAAAAATGGGGGAATCGAGAAGGAGAGGGAGAGAGGTTGTGTTTTTTTTTTTTTTTTTTAGATAGAGAAGGAATTGGTGAGGTTGGGTATGGTATTGGGTTGAAAAGTGCATTAGTTGGAAAAAATGATTAGGAAGTGGTTTTTTCCTTTCTTGATTGTTTTTTTTCCTTTTTTTGATTTTTTCTTTTTTTAAGACGAACCTATAAAAATGAGAAAAATACACATTAGAATGTATGGAAATAAATGACCCATTAAATAGATAAATTTTAAGAAAATATTAAAAATTGGCAAAATTTTGGTATTTACAATTTGTCCTTCAAAGATATAGATACTAAATTACTTACCTATCTCTTTGCTTGCACCTGAGTCAAAATAAACAAACGAACATCCAATTAAAAAAAATTATTGAACAAAAAAAATGATGCAACGAGATTGCAAAAGACGTAACCGAACTCGTGTAGAGTTGTCCACGTATCCCGCCATAGGAATTAGGTCAAACGTAGTTCAAATGTGACTAAACTATGATGAAACAAATGTGTATCCTATTTGGGATCTCTCCAGATATAAAGAAGTTAGAGCTCTATAACTTCTAAATATGAAATACAAAATGTGTGATAAAACACAATTACTAAACAAACCAATCAAAAAAAGTGAGTTCTCATAATAAGAAAAAGATGTGTGAAAGGATGCAATTACGCTCCAAAATGGGAAGATAGAAGGGTGCGCGGTAGACGATGAGACTCGCCAATAGTAAATTAAATGTGATTTCTTGAATCTAGATTGTTCAGTAGGATTAAACCCAAGTTCAGATGCCTAGTAGAAAAATTAAACATACACTGTAGGTCTAGACTACTGGTGGCATTAGCTCCGAACCTAGATTACTGGTGGGATTGGATCCGAGTTCAAACAACTAGCGAGAGAAATCAAAATGCACTCCAATCCTAGATTGTTGGTGGGATTAGATCTGAATCCAAATAACTAGCATAAGAAATAAAACACCTCAATCCTAAATTGTTGGTAGGATTAGACCTGAACCCAAATAACTAGTGAAAAAAATAAAACATTCCAAACCTAGATTGCTGGTGAGATTAGACCCAAATCCAAAGATTGCTGATAGGATTGAAGCCGAACGCAGATAACTAATAGGAGAACTAAAATGCCCTAGGTCTAAATTGCTTGTGGGATTAGATCTGAATTCAGCCAACTAGTCGAAGAAATGAAAATAACTAAGATCTAGTATACTGGTGGGATTAGACCTGAACCCAAACAACTAGAAGGAGAAATGAAAATGCACCACAGGTTTAGATTACTGGTGGGATTAGATTCGAGCCCAAACAACTAGCGGGAGAAATGAAAATGCATGTTCTGAGCTGCCATACTTGAAGAGTAAAATGCATGCTGCTCAAACATAATGAACATAAAATGCATACAATGATAGACTTGATAGATTTTGCAATCTTTTGATTTTTCAAACTTTAAAAGAAGAAGAATGAATGAAAGAAATTTTTTTTTTTTGGAAAAAGTCAAAAAGTGACATACATATGTCATCATCCTTACGATTTACAAATATTTTTTTTACAAAGTCAATTTGAAGCTCGCCCCTTTTAAAATTTGCCCCAGTGTAAATCATGCTTAACTAAACAAGGCTGCATTTTTCATCCTTTTGAGAAAGCATAAATAGTGATCATATAATAATCATGCCACCACCGTGTGATCCCATTAGCCTCGAGGATCACGTAAGCATGGGTTTGCAATGTTAAGAAACTAACCCCTTAAATCTATTTCACAACCATCTTTTTCGAAACTCAGTCAAAACCATGGATCTTTCATGCTCTTCTTTCGAACGTTCTCATAGTAACCTATATGAAGTTACGGTTGAACCAGATCAAATAAACCCAACTTCTCTTCCACTTCTTAATCCATATTCCACTTTCACCAAACCTACCTCTACTCCTTTTAGTAGCCCGAAATCTTTAATCTCCCATAAACCAAAGGGAATTAAAGAATATATCCAGTCTTCCAAACTTGATCAGCATCATATCACAGCTTCAAAAAAGGAACATTTCATCACTCTGTTTATACCACCTGAACTTCCTTCTTAATGGAAACAGTAAGGGTTTACTCATGTTCACTTTGGAGCAATTAGATTATCCCTATCCTTTCATGGAAGAAAAGGATTGCCAGTAGTTGCAAGAATTGCTTTACTTTATTCTCGATTTATTAAATACTAGCATGCTTGTATTGCTACAGTGGGAACTACTCTTAATGTAGGAATTATTTTTGTTACTTTATTTCCTAATTTTAATTTATCTTTAAATGATCCTTATTTACTTGATGCTTTAAAAGTATAGGTACAAATTGTTGGAGCCGAACAACTCTCTTATTCAATTGCTGCTACTCTCCATTATCAAATGGTTTATCGAGTGTAAAATCATGCACTATATCTAACTATACCAGGTGGAGATGATGCTCTCATCATAAAGGTCGATGATCATGTACACACATATCTAGGCAAATCTCAAAATCAGAACTAATTCAGTTACTTCCTAAAACTTGGATTACTGATTATGAGAAAATCCACCAAGCTGCAAATTAGCCCATTAAGTCACATGACTCACAAATCGCATCCTTTTCTAATGGATCTGTGTCCATCAAGTTTAATCATTCCCATCTAAAACCTGATAAAAATAAGGCTTACCCTTTTATTGGAATGATGCAAGTCCCTGTCAAATATCCAAAACCATTGGAGCTCTTCTAGGAGCTTATGAGGTAGATAATGATGATCACCTCCAACAATATATTTCCAGTATATTATTTCCAGGATCCTATCAATGGACACATTTAGTTTGATGTGTGTAATTGTGAGGATTGTTGGTATGCCAGCTGGGGGAGTATGATTATTCTAGATGTAGAATCAGAAAGAAGAAACCTCAGCGAAACCAATGCAAGTGCTATCCTAAGCCAAACCCTGATGATTCAGATCAGTCTCCATCATTTACTACTCTTTGGAGTAATTTTGATGGATATACCATTCCAAAGGATTGGATAACCAAAAGAAATCTGACCTCCTTCCCAAAAAATGAATTGCATGCCTACTACTAGAAGTGTCTAGAAATTCTAGCCAAAGAATGTTTTAGAAATTTCCTTGCATGTGTCTGCTTTAAATGACTATGTAAAATGTTGTGAATATTGTCTAAATGTTAAATGCTTTCCAATGATTGCTACTTGTGCATGAATGTAAGCCTTTTGGCTGAACTGGGCCCTTGCCCTTTGTTGCTAGTTGACTCGAGCCAGAAGCGGATTCGGTCGGACGGCTGGTGACCCTGGGACAATGTTTGGTACACTCGAGTATTATCACGAATTCTGGTGGAGAACTGACCAGTGAATTCAATATAATGAAATCAATGAATGAATGACATGAACACTGAAGGAGTTTTCACTTGCAAATGTTTTCTAATGTCGGAGGGATAAGGAAAATGGTTGGCGAATGAATGAATGAATGGCTCCAAGTGAGCGCGTATGTGAGAACTCGGAAATTTATGTGTACACTTCGAATTTATTTATTACATTTAATCTATTATTAGAAGCATTATATGTAACAAATGAATGGTTAAATTAAATGCATAATTGAATTCCTATAAATTGAAAATTTAGGAAAAAATAATATAATAAGTAAATAAAACAATAAGCAAAATAATAGAATGGTGTAGAAAATTTTAGGAACCAAACAAATATATGATAGATCTATTGCCAATTTGTGTCATTAGAGTTAATTATATAGTTGAATAAATTACATGACTAATTAATTTTCCTTAAAATCAAATGTGTGAAAATCTACTAGATTCATATAAGGAAAATATTTCAAGATACAAACAAATTAGAACAAACGAAATTTTGAGTCGATATGTGAGACAATAAAATTACGGACTCATGGCAAACAAATGAACAAAAAAGAAAAAGACCAAACCAACCATGGGATTTTGGTTAAACTACCATGCAGCCTAAGGAAGTAAGGTGCATTATTTGCCAGGAAATTTGGGCGGTGGCTGATGGACAATCAATTGAAAATTGCCACCATAACTACTAAGCTTAAGCGGTGGAATTGAGAAAGTAAACAGGAGTTTAGTGGGGCAGTGGCTTGAGCAGGAACAGCTTAGAAAAGTGTACCACCGACTGGAAACATTGACCACCGAGTACTATAATTTTCTGCTGATCTTTAAGTCCTCTAAGTAAAGAACTAAAAGAGCCTTCTAAGTAGAAAGCAACGAACTAGACAGTTGCCTCTTTTTCTTTCTTCCTTTCTAGACCAGAACTGAGTGTGAGAGTGGGAGAGAAAGCTTGGCCAGCTTCATCACTCGCTAGCCAAAAGCAAGAAAGAGTACTGCGAGTAAAACGAGAGAATCGAGAGGTAAGAATGGAAGAGCCGAAACAGAAACTTGAACAGCCTGCAACATCGAACTCTAGGGGAAAGAGGTAAGATCTTATAACAACTCGCTGTTTAGTTGGTTTAAATAGATAAACACCAGCTGCATGTTGAATTTAGCTAAGAATTTGAGCTTTTGGCTGAAGTAAATGTCGTGTAGAAACTGTAAAATTGCAGGAAAAAGGGAACTTTCAGAAAACTGAGATTAAAGCTTGAATTTGCAACTGTTATCAAAATTTCTTGAGATAATAACGTTAAGAAGTGCATGCAACAGACTTTTCTTCTGTTTCTAAGGGGTTAGTAGTAGAAGCTGGTGAGCATGAAAGGAATCCGATGCATGCTGTTATGCATCAGTTTAGCAGACCTGCGCAGACCTGAGGTTCCATTCAGCTTTCCTTCTAAATTTTGGTCATAAACTGCTACACTTTACTCAGGATACCTAGTAGTGGATCAATATACCCGGTACAATGATCTGGAATAGAAAACTGAGGATGGATGAAAGGAGAAAAACAGCTTTTCTTCTAATTTCTGACGTGAACTTCCACGGGTAGAACTAAGGTTGCTCTGTGGTTAGGGTCGACAACTAGTTCCGTGGGTAGAGTTAGACTAAAACAAACGAAGAGGAAGCTATGAAATGTGCTGCTGAATCACCTAATGGCCGAGAGACAGAAGGAAGAGTTGATCAGTTTTATTCTCTAAGTTAGCTGCAAAATTTTTCACGTTCTGTACAAGGCTACTTTGTAGCTTAATAAATGTAATTAACCTGGCTAGTTGGGACATGAGAGTGAAAGGAAAGATTTAAGGGAAACATGCTGAAATTATGAGTTAATCACCTTGAATGAAAGGTATTTTGGGTAACTACAGTTTAAGCAATTAAAAGGTGGAGTTTATTATAGGTTCAGGAACGTTTGAGCTAAAATCCTGTTCTAGGTTCGGATGAAGGGAGAAATAAAACTTTTGTGAAATCTTGAAATTTTAGCTAATTGGTTGTAAAACTACGCTTATAAGCATTTAAGAAATTTAAAACTAGAAAACTAATGAGTTAATATAAAACTTAAAATCATAGGCAGCTTAAACTGGGTTTGGATTAAAAAGGGAAGGATGGAAAATTTACTTACTTTAACCTTAGGATATAGAGTAGAAAATGGTTTAATCCTAATTTAAATATTTATAAATTATAATCTTGGAAAACATGTATATTTCTTGGTTAAAATGATAAAGTGAATAAGTTTCGAGATAGAATGCAGGATAAATAGTGAATATAGTATATTTTGTATTTTTAAAGTCAAACTTGATTTTAATAGTTCAAATAATAGGGTAATAAATGGTAAATGAACATTAACAAATTGTATATTTACTTTAGAGTTATAAATTGTCTCAGGGGATAGCTGTGAGTCAGGAAACAAACCCGAGACTCGAGAGTAATTTATTTGGATATTTGGTGAGTGTTTCCGAATTTATGTGTTAACTGTTTATGTTTGCTTAAATGAAATTATGTGATAAATGTGTAAGGTTATATTTGTTAAGAATACACTTTTGCTAGGGTTGCCGCCAGCCCTCGTTTAGCTCCATCCATGGCTGCCCTTCATCCCATGGGTGAGGGGCACCCCACGCCATCCAAGCGTTCCTTTGCCGATATCCTTGCCTCCTCCTCAAACCCGTTGCCATCCTTACAATTCTTGAAACCGAGAGAAGTGTATCGCGGAGAACCTGCGGTAACTTTCACCATTGATGAAATTCAATCGTTGGCTTCCCCTTTCCGTTTTGCCCTGGTAGGTAAGTTCTCCAAGGGACGGCCTTCCATGGAGGCTCTACGGAAGGAATTTTTAACCATTGGCTACAAAGGGACGTTCACTCTTGGCCTGCTGGATCCACGCCACGTTCTCATCAGGTTTGAACATGAAGAAGACTACCATAGATGTTGGCTTCGTCGTTTTTGGTCCTTTCAGGGTTTTGGAATGCGAGTACTGAAGTGGACTCCCTCCTTCTCGGTAGACTCAGAACCTTCCATCGTCCCCATTTGGATTCGGCTACCCAATCTTCCTGTCCATTTTTTCGCCAAGGGCCCTCTTTTCTCCATTAGCAGACTTGTGGGAGAGCCTCTTCGGCTTGATGCTTGCACAGCCGCCATTACAAGGCCTAACGTAGCAAGACTTTGTGTCGAAATAGATCTTCTTAAGGATCTCCCGAATCGCGTCTGGATTGTTAACGGATCTTTTGGATTCTGGCAGAAAATTGAATACGAAAACGTGCCTGACTATTGCCGCTGCTGTCATAAACTTGGCCATACTGCAGACGTATGCAAGATCAGCAACCCGGCGCCGACTGCTGCTAGTCAGGGGTCGGATCATCACGCGCAAGTCTGGTTACCCAAGAACCCTGAGACAAGCCACCCTGATATGCAGCAGCCAATGGCAACCAATGAGCCTCGCCAGAAACCAGAAATTTCCCTGATAAAGAACCCTAATCTGCTTGGCTGTGACAAAATGCACAAACAACGGGTAGTGCAAAATCAGGACACGACTAATCCCGCCCCTTCAGAGGGGACCCCGAGCCAGGTTGTATCTCATGGTCATTCTGCCACAAGGGAACCGAAACCCCCTGAACCGGCCACTCAGCTACAAGTGGTCATCCCTGAAGCCAACAACCTGGCGTCGAGGCTGCTGGATGATTGTGAGCTTGTAACAGAACGAGATTTAATCCAGTGGCCGACTTCACTCTCGGATTCTGAGGACCAACAGCGGGATTCTATGCCCCGAGCTCAACTCTGTGAGAGTTTCCACCAATTCAAAAGGCGTATGGATGCTAAAGTCCCTTCTCTGGGAGGCTCGGCGTTGCCGCAGGGGAAAAATACAAAGAAAAAGAGGTTCCTTTCGCTTCCCCGCACCATAGTCACTCGTCAGGCCTCTAAGGCCATCATGGATTTCCCCTCTACCCATTAAATGTTTAGCTTCCTCATATGGAACATTCGAGGAGTTGCCGGCCGAGCCTCTTGTCGACGGCTGTTTTCTTTAGTACATGCTCACAATATTTCCTTCTTGGTTCTCCTCGAACCAATGATTGATACTTCACAATTGCAAAGTTTGATTCAAAAATTTAAGTTTAAGCTGGGATTATGTAACCCAACCAATAAGATTTGGATTCTGTGGAGAGAAGGGGTTGCGGTGGATGTTCAGGTTAGCTCTGACCAGCTTTTGCATTTAGCCATTACCCATGAGACCTGGACTCGTGTAGTCTTTGGAACCTTTGTCTACGCAAAATGCACCACAGTGGAATGGAGACCCCTATGGCAAGACTTAATTTCAATCTCTCGTCGAGTGGGTGGTGAGCCTTGGCTAGTTGGAGGAGATTTTAATGCTATTGTTTCCTTAGATGAATATCTTGGCCCTGCCCAGCAAGATTTACAAGCAGTTTCGGAGTTTGCAGACACTATTGCGGACTGTGGTCTAAATACCTTGCCTGCCTTTGGGAGCCGCTTCACATGGTCTGGCATCCGGAGGGGTAGGCGGGTCTGGAAGAGACTTGACAGAATTTTGGCAAACACTGATTGGCAGCAAGCGTACCCCTGTGGTTCTGTGCAGCATTTAAGTCGCACTGGCTCTGATCATTCGCCCTTGCTCTTGCGCATGAACAATCATCAGGGTACCCCTCGGCCATCAGCTTTTAAATTTCAACAGATGTGGGTGCGTCACCCGACCTTTCTTGAAGTTGTCCGAGCTAGCTGGGAGCAGGAGGTGCAAGGCTATGGCATGTTTGCCTTCTCCTCCAAACTTAAGCGTCTGAAACAGGTGCTTAAGGAGTGGAACAAAACCACGTTTGGGGACATATTTGCAAATCTAAAGAAGGCTGAAGCAAAGGTCAAGGAATGTGAGATCCAAATGGAGGGAGAGGATTCGGATGTGCTAAGATCTCAGTGGAGCAGTGCGCAAGCTGCACTGCTGCGATGTCTTGCGGATGAGGAAACTTACTGGAAGCAGAAAGCTCGGGTTCGGTGGCTAAAGGAGGGGGATGCTAACACAAAATTCTTCCACGCTTCCCTTCTTAACAAGCGGTCGCGGCTAACCATCCACCAGATTCAGGACAGCCAGGGGCATTTGCTTGAGACAAATGACGACATTGGACAGGGAGCAGCTAGTTTTTTCCAGCAGCTCCTCTCCGGATCAGACGGGGCTAACAATGAAGCATCCGTGACCCGGCTGTTAGCATCGATTCCGTCTATAGTGACACAACAACAGAATGAGGAGCTAACGCGTCCGGTATCTATGGAAGAAGTTAAGAGAGCAGTTTTTGGGTTGGATAGTCACAGCGCGGCTGGCGTCGATGGCTTCTCGGGGTTTTTCTATGTGTCTTGCTGGGACATTATTGCTCGGGACCTTTTGCAAGCAGTGCAGGAATTCTTCTGTGGTGTTCCACTTTCTAAGGCCATCGGGAGCACTTTAATTGTGCTCATTCCAAAAACTGATAGACCGAAAACCTTTGCAGAATTTAGACCTATTAGCCTTTGTACCTTCTTGAACAAAATCTTCACGCGGATCTTGACTGAGCGGTTGCAGCCCCTTATGGATGGTCTGATATCTCCAGAACAATCGGCCTTTGTTAAGGGGAGGGAAATTTCGGACAATATTCTTCTGGCGAAGGAAATACTAGAGTCACTTGACAAGAAAGTACGAGGTCAAAACCTGGTCCTCAAATTAGATATCATGAAAGCTTTTGACAGTGTTTCTTGGCATTTTCTCTCCAAATTGCTGCAGAAGTTTGGATTTAGTCATTGGTTCATTACCTTGGTCATGAATAACCTAAAAGGAGCTTGGTTCTCGGTTCTCGTTAATGGTCGAACCTATGGATTCTTCCAAAGTGGGCGGGGGGTTAAACAGGGAGACCCCCTTTCTCCTTATTTATTTCTGCTGGTTGCTGATAGCCTTAGCCGAGGGCTAAATGAGCTGCTCGCCTCGACCAAGATCTCCCCTTTCGCTCTCTCAAGAGGCTGTTTCTCCATCACCCACCTTAGCTTTGCGGATGATGTGTTAGTGTTCATGCGGGGGCTCAGGTCGGATATTAAAGAAATGCTCGATTTTCTCGCCATCTATCAGGAGGGGACAGGCCAACGAGTGAATAAATCCAAGAGCTCTTTCCTTACCTCTTCTAAATGTTCAGCAGCAAGGCTGCGATCCATAACCACTTGGCTTGGCTTTAAGCATTGTCAATTACCCATCAGATACCTGGGATGTATGATCTCGAAAGGACGGCCGGCAAGGAGGCATTTTCAGCACTTGATTGATAAACTGAGGCTGAAGTTAGCTGGATGGAAGACTAAACTTTTATCGCCTGGTGGCCGGGCTATACTCATCAAGCACGTCCTTTCAGCTATCCCAAAGTATGCCATGGCAGTCTTAGAGCTTCCGAAGAGCGTGTTGAGGCAGATAGAACAGCTTATGGCTTCCTTTTTCTGGGGCGAAGCAGCTGGGAAAGAGAAGCGACATTGGCGTCGATGGAGGGATCTGTGCAAGCCAGTTGAGGAGGATGGTCTAGGTTTTCAGTCACTGGAAGAAATTGCAGCGGGCTTTGCTTGCAAACTCTGGTGGAGATTTCGTACATCTTCCACTCTTTGGTCTCGTTTTCTGCTAGCGAAATATGGGAAGAGAGAGGGGCACATCACGCAGATTCAGGAGACCACCAATGGGTCGGCCACCTGGAAGCGTATGTTGCGCAGCCGGGCCTTTGTGGAGGAGAACTCTCAATGGATGATTGCTGGGGGGACCTGTTCTTTCTGGTTCGACAATTGGCTCGGCTCAGGGGCTTTGGCTGTCGGAAAGGTTAACCTTCCCAGTCCTTCCCTCACGATCCGAGAGTGTATCAGCGAAGGGGGTTGGGACTTGGCGCCTATTGAAGGTGCTTTATCCAGCGTGGAGATTCAGCAGATTCGGTCCTTCCCTCCTTTTCTCTCTAATGAAAAGGATTTCCTTATTTGGCAGCCTAACCCGAATGGCGAGTTCTCTATCAAATCTGCTGTGTTGAGAAGGCGCCATCAGGGGGCCTCTTTACTCTCCCGTACACTCATTTGGGATCAACGCCTGCCTCGCAAGATGTCGATATTCATGTGGCGTTTGCTGAACGCGCTTCTTCCCCTCCCGGATATTCTCAGTAAATTTGGCTTTCACCTACCCTCTAAGTGTGTTTTCTGCAATCATGTGGAAACACTGGAGCATGTATTTCTCACTTGTGAAGTCGCAACTGCTGTTTGGCATCGCCTGGGGCTCCTGCTGCACTTTCGAACGGATAGAGCGGACGAGATTCTTATGCAACTTCAGAACTGGTGGATGCACTCATCTGGCAATGGCTTTGTCGCGAATTGCTATCGTTTATTACCGGCACTCATCTGTTGGGCACTGTGGAAATTTCGCAATCTGGCTTACTTTGAGGGGGTTGTTACTCCAGTGCATGTCATATTCAATCACATTGTTAAGGAGCTCCAGCTCATAGCAAGGGCCACTCCTTTCACATGTTCTACTCCTGAAGATAAACGCTGCTGGACTCAAGGCCTTGTACCTTTCCTTAAGCAGCCACCCAGGGCTCGGCTCCGTATAATCCGTTGGATGGTCCCTCCCATGGGCTACGTGAAGTTAAATGTTGATGGTTCTTCTCTTGGGAACCCGGGAGATGCGGGGGGAGGAGGCCTCATCCGGGATAGCGAGGGGAGGCTACTCTATGGTTTTTCCACTTTCTATGGTTGGCAGACCAATATGAGTGCTGAAGCAATGGCTCTCCTCGAAGGGTTACAGCTTTGCAAATCTCATGGCTTCCCCTACGTTGAGATTGAAATTGACTCGCTGACTCTCCTCAAGGTAGTACGACGTGAGATGAAGTGTCCGTGGAGGATTTGGGGGGTGGTTTGCCACATTCGACATCTACTTGAGGACTTCACCTCGGTCTTGCATCATTGCTACAGAGAGCTCAATGCTGTGGCGGACTCGCTTGCCAAATTAGCCAGCACGCCTCGTGCGTCCTCATCCTACTGTGCTACCTCTTTTCCATGGGACATTCGTGGGCTTCTTCAGTTAGACAGAGTTAGCTATCCTTACATTCGCCGGCAATGGAAGCCTTAGTTACTATGTAGGACTGTTTTTCATGACAGGGCGTTTTAGCTCCTCTCCATTGTAATTTTCTTACCATTAATAAAGGTTTTGATTAAAAAAAAAAAAGTGATAAATGTGTTTATTATAGAATATTACAAGTGATTCATTGTAAAGTGTATCTCAATTGTCCCTCACCGTCTAAGTCGGGAGTGCACTTTACCGCACTCGACTTAGTTTGTGCTTGAAGGTTGATAATTGATCAAGTGTTATTGTAAGTGTGCATGACTGTAAGCCGTGTGTGTGCTTTACCATATCGATTGAACTGGGCCCCAAAACCCTATGTTCAACGGACTATTTGAGCCAGCAAAGGGCTTAGTCGGATAGGACGGAAGCTTTGGATAAATGTTTTGGTATACTCGAGTATTACCCTGAAGTTGGGAGGTTATTGAACTGATTATTGAATGTAGGGATTGTTTATTATTTTGGAGGACATAAGGAGGTGAATGGACGGAGTTTGCAATGATATTGAAATGAATGTACAATGATATTGGAATGAGTGTCTCTTGACACTGAAATGAATGCTTAATGACACTGAAATGACTCCCAGAAGGAAGTGGCTCTAATGCGAGCACTGTATCCTTTAAAAGTGATTGTTCAGTAAAGTGTTCTTTGCTTTATTCAGTGAAGTGTTCCTTAGTTGTTTAATTTTATTATTGGCTTATCTGGTTTAAATGCTTATTGATTGTTGCTTGCATGGAAACCTCACTGAGTTTTGTTTTCCTTACAGGAGTTGGTGGTTAGGGAACGAACGAGGGAGCTTAGGGAATTAACATGAAGTCGTTTCTGATTGTAAATTATCTAAAATCATATTACGGCTGAAGTTTTGTATTAAACTTGGTATTGTAAAAGATTTGAACGTGTGGTTTTAGTATACCACAATGTTATCTCTGAAGTTAATGCGAAATAAATGAGTTCTGGCGAGAGTCAGACGGGCGGTCCGCTAACTTTTAGGGTACACCCTAGGAGGAGATGGAGTCGTCACAGCGTATCCTTTCAATGAATGAATGATTGATTCTTGAATGACTGCGTATTATTGTGCCAAGTGTGCAAAGTGCTAAATGTAAATGTTTCTGTGTATGCCTGCTTGACTACTTGTTTGGGAACGTCACTGAGATTTTATCTCATTCCGTTAGTTTGTTTTCCTTACAGGGGTAGAGCCCGGAGCAAGTAGGTGTGAACTAGTGTATATAATCTCTTGTACTTGTACTTTTGTAGGTGAGATGTATTTGGAATCTTTAGAAATGTAATCTTATGTTTTACTTTTGGATTGTAAATTAAGTTTGAATTGTTGGTTGGAAATGGAACTTTTATGTTAATTTTGAGACTTGAAAGGCTATTTCAAGAACGTTAGTGAGTGAGTCCTGGAGAGAGTTGGGCAGGCAGTCTACCAAATCCTTGGGTACGCCCTAGTGGGAGGTGAGGTCGTCATAGGTGGTACCAGAGCTACTTCGCGTGGTCTCTGCGTGGGATAAGCTTGGGCCAAGTGGTGTTATAGTCCTTATTATGTGAATGAGTAAAGGATTAAGTACTCTTTTAGAGCATAAGCTGTGAATCATAAATGTTATAGGCGTAAAACCCTTGAACTTAATCTTGAGCCTAAAGTAGGGCAACCTGTGTCCCAAGAAGAGGTAGAATCAGCTGGTTCGATAATGACCAGGGTTAGAGATTCGAGAATGCAGGACGTGGGTATAGGTAACTGGGATAACAAGCCCTTTCTTGTTCAACCAATGTATGTATGCTGCTAGTGACGTGTCAATACTGATGTGTATAATATCAGCTTTGTTTTACGCACTTAGTTTTGATCAAGTTGATATGTAAAGTATCTTTGTAACCTGATAAATGAACTTGGAATGCTATAAATGTACTAAGTGCATATAAAGTATCTTTGACTGTGTGATTTAAAAATGTCTTTCTTTTTATGTTATAGTCGATTTATTTTGTTTATGTGCTATATAACCTTTTGAAAAAAGAGAGAGATGGGTATGGAGGGTAGACGAAGTCAAGGACGAGAGGCTAGTTGGGGACGTGGGGCTAGCCGTGGACGTGGCGGGAGGCAAGTCCAAGAACCAAGAGAAACAAGAGATGCAGTGGCAGAGCAGCAACAAGAACCAAGGGCCGAAGCAGGGGATCAAGTAGTAATGGCAACATAACAAATGGCTAATATCTTAACGCAATTGGTAAAGTAACAAGGCCGAGTTCTAGTGAATCAGCCTAGGAACCCTGAAAATGGAGAGGACAGGGCTCTAGAGCATTTTCAAAAGTTTGTTCCTCCTAAATTCCTTAGAGGGCCTGATCCAGAGACGGCTAAGCATTGGTTGGAGGCTATGGTTAATATTTTTACCGCCTTGAATTATATGGAGGAAAGACAAGTGGCATTTACCGTGTGACAGCCCCACCTCCCTCTACGGCGGACCGCCTGCCCAACTCTCGCCGGGACTCAGTCGTTCACTTCAACCCTCAAAAAAAACCAGAATAAACCCACAAGAATAAATATAATGACGATCCAAAACTTAAAACAAAACTTATGTACATTACTATCTCAAAAGGGAGTACAAACATCGAATATACAAAGGTTCTCAATTCACCACACATCCAGCCTGTGCCAAGCACTAGGGCGAGAACCATTACAAAATCAAAGAACTAGACTAGGCTAGTCTATACAGAGCTCTCGTCCTGCGCGCCGTCCCCTGTTAAGGAAAACAAAACTAAAGGAATGAATTAAAAGCTCAGTGAGGTTCCGAACACATAATCAAACAATCAATCCAATACATTAATCACAGAGTATCAATAGTTCAAGAAACATTTACAATGGAAAGCGATAATAACACATTCATTAAAAGGATACGGGCTCACAGGGAGCTATTCGTTCGTTCATTCGTTCGTTCGTTCTCCTGTCATTCTCCTTATTCCTCCAATCATTTTTAAAATGCATTTTGATAAGTAAAACCCTCGTTCGTTCATTTATTTCATTCACCCCCTCCTGGATGTTGGCCAGACTCCACCCGACAACAAGGTAATACTCGAGTATACCAAATATTCATCCAAGGTCACCATATCGCCCGACCGAGTCTGCTTCTGGCTCGAGTCGATCGGTAACGAAGGGCAGGGTCCAGTTCAGCCAAAAGGCTTACATCCATGCACATGTAACGTTTCGATCAATAAATCATTAAAAATTTCACATTTCATTTAGGTCGAGCGCGATAAAGCACACACTCGCCTAGAATACTCGTTTTGGAAATCATTGAAAGCACTTAACACATTGTCAAACAATAGCACAAGCCATGAAGTCAAGGAAAATATAACAAACAAGGAACACTCACCTATTTAAGCAAAATAACGTCCAAAGTATGCTTTCGGATAACACCCTCAATCACCAAGGAACCCTAATATAATCAAAAGAACACATTATGCTTCAACCATCAAGGATTTAAGTGATTCAAAGAAAATTCGAATACGTACTAGTACAAAGTATAAATATGGTTTTGGTAGTGAAAAGAGTACATTGAAACCAAAGGACATAAGTAAAATATTTGTAAAACTTAGACTCACATGTAAAACTTTAAAATCGCTATTTGAGTCGAAGTGGCAAAGAAAACGTAAATACCCTAGATGGTTCACGTGGTATTCGCTCTCAAGCCTTACTCAAGTCGCAAGTATATCGACCTAGTTCTCGAGCGTAAATTTGGGCAGCACGCCCTTTGTATTTACCTATTTTCCAGCCATTTATGGCTTCATTATTTTCCTCCATCAATCCCAAAGTCACACACAAAATCATCTCATTTCAATAGCCATTCCATAGGCTCCAAGTCATACAAGTACAAACGCAAGCTAGGAACATGTGCGGAAATGAAGGTTGAGTCAAGAAACAAAAGACAGATTTAACGTTGTTTTACGTAACGGACACAACCGAAGCTACGCTTATCGGATTGGGGTGAAATTTATACTGTTTCGAAGCTAAGACAAAGACCTACAACTTTTATGAATACCACTCAGTCCAATTTGTAGTGTAACTAAGTCAAAATCTCAAATAACAGAACCAGAATCTCACATTCGGGCTTGTTAACCGCCTTATGCGTAAACGACAATAACTCAGGTTACCGAAGTCCAAACGAGGTGATTCTGGGGGCGTTGGAAAGATAAGACATAGAAATAAAACTTTCATGTTTTGGCTGAAAGCTAGTTCAGTACGTATCAAGGTGAAAAGATACGATCAGTTTGGTGAAACGTTGCAAATGTCCACTGGTCCAAACCTGTGGTAGTCAGGGGTATTTCAGTCTTTTCATAAGATACGTTGCTCAGATTGAATTGAAATTTTGTAGAAAGCTATAAAACATCATTCTATACAACTTTCATGTTTCGTTCTAAGCCTAATTTAGCCTCTAACATGGGGAAATAGAACCGAGCAGAACTAAAGCTTCAATTTCCAGAAATCTGGAATTTTGCTACATCAAGCTATAATTCACATTTTTACCTTAAAACCACCACTACTTTCTCCTTTACAAGATTATATACCATATATATACACCATATAACACCTAACCAACAAGAATTATAAGTGAATAAATCAAAACCCTAACTCAAAATTCATCCCTCCAATCATCAAAACCATTTCAAACAAGCATCACAAGCACAATTCTAACATTAATACCCAACTTAATCATGATTAATGGAAAAGAAAGGGTGATCAGCCATTATACCTCAAGACAAGGCCTTGCAAGAGTGATCCTCCACTACTCCTTGAAATTTTTGGTTCCTTAAGCTTCCCAAGCTCTCAAACTATTGATTAATCGGTTTAGCTTTCTTGTTTTCTCACTGAAGTGGATCAAACTCAAGATGGATTATGGTTTCTTTCTCTTGGCTTTTCCTTCTCTTTCTCACGGTTCATATGGCAGAAATGGAGGCTGAAATAAAGTACAATTGAAGCTTCAAGAAGGTTAAAAGGATAGGAATTGATTTGGGTCAAAGTTGACAAGTGTCACAAGTTGATTGGTAGTCAATTTTTTTTTCTTTTCTCCCTTATTTTGGTCTACAATTTTGGCTGACTTGAGCTGGTTTAAGGGCTGATATTTTGCACTAATATCAAGGATATTTTATGATAAGAAAGTGGTAGTCAAGTGGGGTGTTCAATCGGTAGTGAACGGTACCCGTCGGTTCAACCCGTTTTTCCTTAAATCGCGTATACTAGGGTTTTATCTTCTAATTCACTAACTTATTATTACCAATTCTAATCACACATTATTTTTCATCTAAAACTCACTCTAAATCATCAAATTTAGTACACACCCCATACCGGTTAATCACACTACGAAAAGACGTGAAAACCCTAATTCGCACTAACTTAAAAATGGAAAGGGAAATCCTTTACTTTCATGTTCATTTGCACTTATTGTGGGGTGATTGGGTGGTAGGGCTATTATAAAATCATAAGTTCCAAATAAAAGGGAATTTTTAAGAAAAACGTGAGGGGTTTTACAATTCCATAAATTGAATTTAGGGTTTCGGTTGAAATTTGAGAAATTTGAGAAAACGGTCAGTCACAAGTGAAAGTAGGGTTTTGATTAGATTTTTAGAGTTTCTAGTCTTTTGAAACAAAAATAAGGTTTTAAATCAAATCCAAAGAAATAACTTTAGTATCTTCTTTAAAACAAAATAATGTTTTAAAATAAAAATAAACTAAAGAAACCGTAATATCCTCTTTGAGACTAAACAAAAGATGATCCTAAAAGTTGGGGTATCACAATCTCCCCTCCTTCAAAGAATTTCATCCTCGAAATTCATACATTTATTCGTAAATTCATATATTTATTTGTAAATAAGTATAAACAAAATAAAATAGCTATAAGGTTCAATAAAAGTATTTTCAAATCATAAAATGAAAATTAATAAAACACATTGAAAATAACACACTTTATTTGGATATATCATAGCAATTCACACATCCTACGAGACATTAACTCTAGGTATTGCTCAGGCATTACACTCAATCAAAACTTGAAGAAGTATAACCAAGTACGTACACTTGCATGCTAAGGGTTCCAATTCTCACTAATATCTTCAATATATCCCAAGTCCAGATTATTTGCATTCCCCATGCCTTGGCTTTCGCCATCCAACCTTATCCTAATAGTACTCGAGATATCGATTTATCATAAAGGTATCACTCTTTGGTACTTGGGTACAGGAATCCAAAAATATGATCATTCCTCACCCGAGTTAGCTACGCTCAAGAGGAAATCAACCACTTTTGAGATTCCTACCCAACATACATATTTAAGGTCCCCAACAATAGACATTTGTTTCACACTTAACAAGCCAATCCCCACAGTCCGAGAACCTTCTCCCGGCACGAGCTCGATAGGAGCTTTGATACCAACTGTGACAGCCCCACCTCCCTCTAAGGCGAACCAAAGGGTTCGGCGGACCGCCTGCCCAACTCTCGCCGGGACTCAGTCGTTCACTTCAACCCTAAAAAAAAACCAGAATAAACCCACAAGAATAAATATAACGACGATCCAAAACTTATGTACATTACTATCTCAAAAGGGAGTACAAACATCGAATATACAAAGGTTCTCAATTCACCACACATCCAGCCCGTGCCAAGCACTAGGGCGAGAACCATTACAAAATCAAAGAACTAGACTAGGCTAGTCTATACAGAGCTCTCGTCCTGCTCGCCGTCCCCTGTTAAGGAAAACAAAACTAAAGGAATGAACTAAAAGCTCAGTGAGGTTCCGAACACATAATCAAACAATCAATCCAATACATTAATCACAGAGTATCAATAGTTCAAGAAACATTTACAATGGAAAGCGATAATAACACATTCATTAAAAGGATACGGGCTCACAGGGAGCTATTCGTTCGTTCATTCGTTCGTTCGTTCGTTCATTCTCCTGTCATTCCCCTTATTCCTCCAATCGTTTTTAAAATGCATTTCGATAAGTAAAACCCTCGTTCGTTCATTTATTTCATTCACCCCCTCCTGGACGTTGACCAGGCTCCACCCGACAACAAGGTAATACTCGAGTATACCAAATATTCACCCAGGGTCACCATATCGCCCGACCGAGTCCGCTTCTGGCTCGAGTCGATCGGTAACGAAGGGCAGGACCCAGTTCAGCCAAAAGACTTACATCCATGCACATGTAACGTTTCAATCATTAAATCATTAAATCATTAAAAATTTCACATTTCATTTAGGTCGAGCGCGATAAAGTACACACTCGGTAAACCCGAGGGTATCGGCGGGACGCCTGCCCATCTCTCGCCGGGACTCACTCACTCACTACAGTTCTCAAATGAATTACAAGATAAATCCCAAATATTACATCTAATTCTCCAAAAATTACATATCATGAGTACCAGAAAGTAAACCCTAGAAAAGTTGATAACTACAACCACCACGACAACTGTATACATCTTACTCGTCAACTTATAATAAGTACAAGTTCAACTTATCTATAATCAAAACACTAAATTGTAACGGCCCCACCTCCCCCTAAGGCGAACCAGAGGGTTCGGCGGGCCGTCTGCCCAGCTCTCGCCGGGACTCAGTCGTTCACTAAAGTCCTCAAATAAATTGCAATATAAATCTCAAATATTACATCACATTCTCCAATAAATACATGTCAAAAGCAAAGCGGAAATAATTCTCAACTATACATAAAATGATTTCTAAATCCAAATTGTACAAAACATAGGCCATCCAGTCACGTGCACAAGCACTACAAGTCCTTTCAAAATTCGGACAGCACTTCCCCTGAATTTGCTAACTCTTTTAGCCATCATGGCTTCATTATTTCCTCATTCCAACCCAAAGGTACACACACAACAACAAGTTCATCCAATAGCCATTCAGCAAGCTCCAAGTAGTACTAGTACAAGTCAAGCTAGGAAAAAGTCCGGAAATGAAAGTTAAGCTCAAAACCAGAAAAACAGTTTTGACGTCATTTTGCGGTAATGGTACCAAAGGCGCTACGATTGTCGTATGAAGGTGCAAGATACACCATTTCGAAGCTAAAAGACAGGGCTACAACATTGCAGAAGGTTACTCAACCCAGTTTCGAGTGTAACCAGGTCAAAAATGCAAGATACCATACCAGAATCACAAAAACAGATTCACAGAATGCATTCTAGCGGAAACATCATAAAGCAGGCTATCCAAGTCCAAATCCAGAAATTCCAATACCAACTGAAAGCTAAGAAACAGAGATAAATTTCATCAGAAGACCTCAACAACCAATTCAGAAGAAATTCCAGCCAAAACAACCAATTAGAGGCGCAATTCTTACATTCAGGTAAAACCAGAACAGCAATAGTAATTTCGAATTTTCTCATTCTACACTACTCCGATTGACCTGAAATTTTGTAGGCACCTCCAAAATGTCATTACCTACAACTTTCATGTTTTAAGCCAAGGCCAATTCGGCCTATAACTAGGAGCTACAAATTCGGGCAGAATGAAGAACATCAAACCCTAACTTTCCAAGATTTCTTCCAAAACAGAAATTGTTTGCAATTATGTGACGTCCCGAAAAAAATGAGTTTGAGAACCCGAAAATTTTCTAATTTTCTAGGATTTATTTTATTTAATCGCCCGCCTTTTCTACATTTTCTTTATTAGAAAAATTCCCCAGATAAAGTTTATGAGCAAAAATAGTTTTAAAATGATTTTTCTAGTATCGGTTAGTTTTTGAGAAATTAAGAGCGTATTTTGGACGTGGGACCCGCTAGTGCGGTAAATGCATTATATTTTTTGACAACTTGTTGGAATTTTGTATTAAGTGATATTATTTTACAAAGTGTTAAGATATTTGTATTGGAGAGACAAAAAGATAAGTTTTGAACCAAAAGGGTGACAAGTGTCACATTCCTATTCAACCTTGACTTTGACCATTATTTCTTACCTTTATTAATACTCAATTTTGACCCAAAAATCACCTAAATTTCTGCAGGCTTGGCCGAACCTCTTGGAGCAAAAATACAAGAAGAAAGCCTTCAACTCCAACTCCATTTCTTGCTCAATCTTGTGAATCAACCGTTAAACTTTCGAATTCCTCCACAAAAGTCACTTGTTTAGGAAGATTGAAGGTAGTGGTGGAGTGATTAGAGAAGGCAAAGGACTAAGCCATCAACTTTCTTGCTATTTCAAGGTTCATGTCTAGCAATCCTTTCTTTGTTCTTGATTATGCTAAATTAGTGACTTGTGATGGCTAAAGAGATGGTTTGATGGATTATATTTTGAGTTGTGGTTGGATGGATGAACTTTTAATATTTTTGGGGATTTTTCTGTTTTAATATGAGTATGATTATGTGGTTATGTATGATGATTGGAAATGATGTTTAACGATTCTAGAAGGTGGAAAAGTGGACAATTGCAATCAATTTCTGTTTTGGAAGAAATTCTGGAAAAATTAGGGTTCTTGGTTCTTCATTCTGTCCGAAATTTTTGGTCCTACATAGAGGCCGAATTGGCCTTAACTCAAAACATGAAAGTTGTATGGAATGACATTTTAAAGGTGCCTACAAAATTTCAGGTCAATTGGAGTAGTGTAGAATGAGATAAGCCGAAATTACTGTTGCTGTTCTGGGTTCATCAGGATGTTAGAACTGTGTCTGAAATGGGTTGTTTTGACTGGAATTGTTTTGGATTTGGTTGTTGAGGTCTTCTGATGAAATGTAGCTTGATGTCTTAGCTATCGAATGCCTTTGGAATTTCTGCATTTGGACCTGTATAGACTGAGTTGGACTAATTACAGCATAGTGTAATTTGTAAACCTGCAATTACGGTTCTGGTTTGTTATTTGGCATATTTGACTTAGTTGTGCTGGGATTTGGACTGAGTGACCTTCTACATTGTTGTAGACCTGTTCCTTAGCTTCGAAACGGTGGGTCTTGCACCTTCATCCGACCATCGTAGTGCTTTTGGCACCATTACCGCAAAATGACGTCAAAACTGTTTTTCTGATTTTGAGCTTAACTTTCATTTCCTGTCTTTTCCCTAGCTTGACTTGTCTTTGTACTACTTGGAGTTTGCTGAATGGCTATTGGATGAACTTGTTGTTGTGTGTGTACCTTTGGGTTGGAATGAGGAAATCATGAAGCCATGACGGCTGGAAAAGTAAGCAAATTCAGGGGAAGTGCTGTCCGAACTTTTAAAGGACTTGGTTGCGTTGAGTTTGTGATTTAGGACTTGGATTTGAGCAAGGCAATGTTATATGATGGATGATTTCTGAGCCATGGAGGTGAGTGACCCTAAACTATTTCCAAAGTACTTGTGAAACGTTTCTTGCATTATTTACTTTTGAACTGTTTCCAAAGTTACTTCTGAACTGTTTCCAAAGCTACTTTTGAACTGTTTTCTTGCATATCATGCATGCTTATATGAAAGTGTTCCTTGTTTGATATATTTCCTTGACTTCATGACTTGTATTATTGATTGATAACGTGTTACGTGCTTTGAATGATTTCCAAAACGAGCTTTCTAGGCGAGTGTGTATTTTATCGCACTCGACCTAAATCAATGTGAAATTTTCATGATAAATGATTAAATGCTACTTGCGCATGAATGTAAGCCTTTTGGGCTGAACTGACCATTGCCCCTTGTTACCGGTCGTCTTGAGCCAGAAACGGACTCGGTCGAGCGATTAGGGACCTGGGTGAACGTTTGGTATACTCGAGTATTACCTTTGTAGGTTGGTGGAGGTTGGTGGAAAATGATGCAATGTCAAATGAAAAAAAAAGGAAATGACTGGAGAACGAACGTATCTTTTCATGAATGTTACTATTGCTTTCCATTGTACATGTTTCTTGAATTATGGATACTCCATATTTAATGTTTTGTAAATGTTGTAATCGTTTCTGGACTTATCATTTGATTTATGACATCATTGAAAAGAAATATTGTTAAACCGATTTGATTACTGATTTTCTGGTTACTCGCTGAGCTTTTAGCTCACCCCAAAAATATTTTATTCCCCTCCACAGGGCTCAAGGCGAAGGAAGGCTTGTTGTGCTTATTCACGTGAATGGATGGCCTTTATGTTGTACAATTTGGATTTGGAATCATTTTATGTATAGTTGGGAATTGTTTCCGCTGCATTTGTGACATGTAATTATTGGAGACTTGGATGTATATTTGTGGACCATGTGATGTATATTTGAGGTTTATTCTTGTAATTCATTTGAGGACTTTAGTGAACGACTGAGTCCCGGCGAGAGCCGGGCAGGCGGCCCGCCGAACCCTCTGGTTCGCCTTAGGGGGAGGTGGGGCCGTCACAGTTGGTATCAGAGCTTAGGCTTCAAATCTCTGTAGTGTATCCTAGGCTTGAAGTTTAGGATGCCGGACTGTGGGTTTGGTTTTTAGTGATTCTTGCGGGATGTCTCGACTTGATTGGTACAAGATGGAATGTCGAGGACGACATTCTTTTAAGGAGGGGAGATTGTGACGCCCCGAAAAAAATGAGTTTGAGAACCCGAAAATTTTCTAATTTTCTAGGGTTTATTTTATTTAATCGCCCGCCTTTTCTACATTTTCTTTATTAGAAAAATTCCCCGGATAAAGTTTATGAGCAAAAATAGTTTTAAAATGATTTTTCTAGTATCGGTTAGTTTTTGAGAAATTAAGAGCGTATTTTGGACGTGGGACCCGCTAGTGCGGTAAATGCATTATATTTTTTGACAACTTGTTGGAATTTTGTATTAAGTGATATTATTTTACAAAGTGTTAAGATATTTGTATTAGAGAGACAAAAAGATAAGTTTTGAACCAAAAGGGTGACAAGTGTCACATTCCTATTCAACCTTGACTTTGACCATTATTTCTTACCTTTATTAATACTCAATTTTGACCCAAAAATCACCTAAATTTCTGCAAGCTTGGCCGAACCTCTTGGAGCAAAAATACAAGAAGAAAGCCTTCAACTCCAACTCCATTTCTTGCTCAATCTTGTGAATCAACCGTTAAACTTTCGAATTCCTCCACAAAAGTCACTTGTTTAGGAAGATTGAAGGTAGTGGTGGAGTGATTAGAGAAGGCAAAGGACTAAGCCATCAACTTTCTTGCTATTTCAAGGTTCATGTCTAGCAATCCTTTCTTTGTTCTTGATTATGCTAAATTAGTGACTTGTGATGGCTAAAGAGATGGTTTGATGGATTATATTTTGAGTTGTGGTTGGATGGATGAACTTTTAATATTTTTGGGGATTTTTCTGTTTTAATATGAGTATGATTATGTGGTTATGTATGATGATTGGAAATGATGTTTAATGATTCTAGAAGGTGGAAAAGTGGACAATTGCAATCAATTTCTGTTTTGGAAGAAATTCTGGAAAAATTAGGGTTCTTGGTTCTTCATTCTGTCCGAAATTTTTGGTCCTACATAGAGGCCGAATTGGCCTTAACTCAAAACATGAAAGTTGTATGGAATGACATTTTAAAGGTGCCTACAAAATTTCAGGTCAATTGGAGTAGTGTAGAATGAGATAAGCCGAAATTACTGTTGCTGTTCTGGGTTCATCAGGATGTTAGAACTGTGTCTGAAATGGGTTGTTTTGACTGGAATTGTTTTGGATTTGGTTGTTGAGGTCTTCTGATGAAATGTAGCTTGATGTCTTAGCTATCGAATGCCTTTGGAATTTCTGCATTTGGACCTGTATAGACTGAGTTGGACTAATTACAGCATAGTGTAATTTGTAAACCTGCAATTACGGTTCTGGTTTGTTATTTGGCATATTTGACTTAGTTGTGCTGGGATTTGGACTGAGTGACCTTCTACATTGTTGTAGACCTGTTCCTTAGCTTCGAAACGGTGGGTCTTGCACCTTCATCCGACCATCGTAGTGCTTTTGGCACCATTACCGCAAAATGACGTCAAAACTGTTTTTCTGATTTTGAGCTTAACATTCATTTCCTGTCTTTTCCCTAGCTTGACTTGTCTTTGTACTACTTGGAATTTGCTGAATGGCTATTGGATGAACTTGTTGTTGTGTGTGTACCTTTGGGTTGGAATGAGGAAATCATGAAGCCATGACGGCTGGAAAAGTAAGCAAATTCAGGGGAAGTGCTGTCCGAACTTTTAAAGGACTTGGTTGCGTTGAGTTTGTGATTTAGGACTTGGATTTGAGCAAGGCAATGTTATATGATGGATGATTTCTGAGCCATGGAGGTGAGTGACCCTAAACTATTTCCAAAGTACTTGTGAAACGTTTCTTGCATTATTTACTTTTGAACTGTTTCCAAAGTTACTTCTGAACTGTTTCCAAAGCTACTTTTGAACTGTTTTCTTGCATATCATGCATGCTTATATGAAAGTGTTCCTTGTTTGATATATTTCCTTGACTTCATGACTTGTATTATTGATTGATAACGTGTTACGTGCTTTGAATGATTTCCAAAACGAGCTTTCTAGGCGAGTGTGTATTTTATCGCACTCGACCTAAATCAATGTGAAATTTTCATGATAAATGATTAAATGCTACTTGCGCATGAATGTAAGCCTTTTGGGCTGAACTGGCCATTGCCCCTTGTTACCGGTCGTCTTGAGCCAGAAACGGACTCGGTCGGGCGATTAGGGACTTGGGTGAACGTTTGGTATACTCGAGTATTACCTTTGTAGGTTGGTGGAGGTTGGTGGAAAATGATGCAATGTCAAATGAAAAAAAAAAGGAAATGACTGGAGAACGAACGTATCTTTTCATGAATGTTACTATTGCTTTCCATTGTACATGTTTCTTGAATTATGGATACTCCATATTTAATGTTTTGTAAATGTTGTAATCGTTTCTGGACTTATCATTTGATTTATGACATCATTGAAAAGAAATATTGTTAAACCGATTTGATTACTGATTTTCTGGTTACTCGCTGAGCTTTTAGCTCACCCCAAAAATATTTTATTCCCCTCCACAGGGCTCAAGGCGAAGGAAGGCTTGTTGTGCTTATTAACGTGAATAGATGGCCTTTATGTTGTACAATTTGGATTTGGAATCATTTTATGTATAGTTGGGAATTGTTTCCGCTGCATTTGTGACATGTAATTATTGGAGACTTGGATGTATATTTGTGGACCATGTGATGTATATTTGAGGTTTATTCTTGTAATTCATTTGAGGACTTTAGTGAACGACTGAGTCCCGGCGAGAGCCGGGCAGGCGGCCCGCCGAACCCTCTGGTTCGCCTTAGGGGGAGGTGGGGCCGTCACAAATTAACCACTTTTTCCACCTCATAGAGTCCTTAAATATCATTTCCAATCATCATATATAACCACACAATCATATCCATATGAAAACAGAAAAATCCCCAATAATTATAAAACTTCATCAAGTCAACCAGAAATCAAGAAATAATCCATAAAAGTGCATCTTATACCACCACCAATCATGAATTGAACATCATTAGAGGAAGGAGATGGGTCCTTCACAACTCACCTTAGCAATACAAGAGATAGAGCAACTAGTCACCTTAGCTTTCCAAACAACTCCACAAAACACCTCAAGACCACTTAGCAAAGAGATTTTATGGAATGATTTGGAGTTTTATTGGTTGGATTTGAAGATTGAGCAAGAAATAGAAGGAAGAAATTGAGAGCTTTTCTTTCTTTCTTGAGCAAGAACATTTGGCCAAGAAGCTTGCAAAATGAAGCTTATTTCGATCAATTTTTTTGTATTTATTTGGTAAAGGTAAAGGTAAAATCAAATGGTCAAAGTCCAAGATTAAATTAGATGGTGACACTTGTCACCTTTAGGTTTAAAACTTATCTTTTTGTCTCTCCAATACAAATATCTTAACACTTTGTAAAATAATATCACTTAATACAAAATTCCAACAAGTTGTCAAAAATATAATGCATTTACCGCACTTGCGGGTCCCACGTTCAAAATACGCTCTTAATTTCTCAAAAACTAACCGATACTAGAAAAATCATTTTCAAACTATCTTTGCTCATAAAATTTATCTGGGGAATTTTTCTAATAAAGAAAATGTAGAAAAGGCGGACGATTAAATAAAATAAACCCTTGAAAATTAGAAAATTTTCGGGTTCTCACACTCATACTTTTCGGGCCGTCACATAAATACCTTCCCAAGCGATCCCCGCGTCGGCCCCCTGCTAAGGAAAACAAATAGAATGGGGTAAACTATATGCTTAGTGAATAACCAGGGGTAAAAATGTAAACTCACATAATTAAACAAGTAAATCAGGATATTTCACATCAATAACAAAAAAGTAACATCACAATGGTAGGATACAGGTGGCTCCAAAGCCAGTTCAATTCCCCGAGCTTGAACGCCTGTTGACACTCCGTCAACCAAAGTACTCATGGTCCGTAGACTCCACTTAACTTTCCCCGTTCACCTTATCAACCCCCGCTGGCCAGTCAACAGCACACAGCAGCTCGAGCGAAACAAAATAACTTAGCTTTCGTCAAAGCTTTAACAAAGAACTAAATCCCAAGTTTAGCATGGAACTATCTTCGACCAAGCCCTGACTGGCTCGAATAGTTCGTCTACCCTTGGAACAGGGTTGGAACCAAGCCTTGAGATATCCGATCTCTCAATAGATGGTATCTCTCAACAAAGTACACAACAAAATACTTACCCCAAACAGCACACAGCAAATGGGGTTCAATTCAAGTCATGTAATCACCCCCATCAGCACACAGCAAAAGGGTGATACTCAAGTCATGTAATCACCCTCATCAGCACACAGCAAAAGGGTGATACTCAACATAAGGCATGTATTCTCACATAGAAAATCAAAACAAAGGATGGGCTTAGGTCGAGTGAGATAAAATACACCCTCGCCTAAGTACCCATTTAACATATACAAAGCACTTTAACAATTTCACATCAATAACAACCCAATTACTCACTTGATAAAGCTCGACATGAAAAACGATCCAATTCACTGAGCTTGACCGTCACCGTCAAAAGCCTCACAGTCTGAATTGACAGATTATATACACACATAAGTGAAACGGCCATACAATAGCAGTTTATAGCGTAAACGGTCGAAAACGGTAAAAAACGGTCAAAATAATAAAAGACGGTCAAAAATGACGTTAAGGCCAAGAGAATGTCGAAATTGGCCGAAACGGCTGGAATGGTAACAAAATAACAAAAATAATCCTAAACGGTCCAAAATGGCAAAAACGGTTGAGAAATGCACGTGCGCGTGCGCGGAAATGAAAATGGTACAAAATGGGTTACACGATTTATGACCATAACTGGAGCTGTGGTTATCAAATCAAAATGTACTAGGTAGTGTCTCAAAACTTAAACAAAAGGTTACAACTTCCATGAAGACACCTCGACCCAGTTTTTAGTGTATTCCAGTCACATTTGCAAAATATAGAACTAGAACTCCAAAGGTTAGGTTAGTCCTCTAGTGAAACTTTGGCAGCATGTCCCTTTGTATTCACCTATTTTCCAGCCATTTATGGCTTCATTATTTTCCTCAATAAATCCCAAAGTCACACACAAAATTATCTCATTTCAATAGCCATTCCATAGGCTCCAAGTCATACAAGTACAAAAGCAAGCTAGGAACATGTGCGGAAATGAAGGTTGAGTCAAGAAACAAAAGATAGATTTGACGTTGTTTTGCGTAACGGACACAACCGAAGCTACTCTTATCGAATTGGGGTGAAATTTATACCGTTTCGAAGCTAAGACAAAGACCTACAACTTTTATGAATACCACTTAGTCCAATTTGTAGTGTAACTAAGTCAAAATCTCAAATAACAGAACCAGAATCTCACATTCGGGCTTGTTAACCGCCTTATGCATAAACGACAATAACTCAGGCTACCGAAGTCCAAACGAGGTGATTCTTGGGGCGTTGGAAAGATAAGACATAGAAATAAAACTTTCATATTTTGGCTGAAAGCTAGTTCAGTACGTATCAAGGTTAAAAGATACGATCAGTTTGGTGAAATGTTGCAAATGTCCACGGGTCCAAACCTAAGGTAGTCAGGGGTATTTCAGTCTTTTCACAAGATACGTTTCTCAGATTGAATTGAAATTTTGTAGAAAGCTATAAAACATCATTCTATACAACTTTCATGTTTCGTTCTAAGCCTAATTTAGCCTCTAACATGGGGAAATAGAACCGAGCAGAACTAAAGCTTCAATTTCCAGAAATCTGGAATTTTGCTACATCAAGCTATAATTCACATTTTTACCTTAAAACCACCACTACTTTCTCCTTTACAAGATTATATACCATATATATACACCATATAACACCTAACCAACAAGAATTATAAGTGAATAAATCAAAACCCTAACTCAAAATTCATCCCTCCAATCATCAAAACCATTTCAAACAAGCATCACAAGCACAATTCTAACATTAATACCCAACTTAATCATGATTAATGGAAAAGAAAGGGTGATCAGCCATTATACCTCAAGACAAGGCCTTGCAAGAGTGATCCTCCACTACTCCTTGAAATTTTTGGTTCCTTAAGCTTCCCAAGCTCTCAAACTATTGATTAATCGGTTTAGCTTTCTTGTTTTCTCACTGAAGTGGACCAAACTCAAGATGGATTATGGTTTCTTTCTCTTGGCTTTTCCTTCTCTTTCTCACGGTTCATATGGCAGAAATGGACGCTGAAATAAAGTGCAATTGAAGCTTCAAGAAGGTTAAAAGGATAGGAATTGATTTGGGTCAAAGTTGACAAGTGTCACAAGTTGATTGGTAGTCAAATTTTTTTTCTTTTCTCCCTTATTTTGGTCTACAATTTCGGCTGACTTGAGCTGGTTTAATGGCTGGTATTTTGCACTAATATTAAGGATATTTTATGATAAGAAAGTGGTAGTCAAGTGGGGTGTTCAATCGGTAGTGAACGGTACTCGTCGGTTCAACCCGTTTTTCCTTAAATCGCGTATACTAGGGTTTTATCTTCTAATTCACTAACTTATTATTACCAATTCTAATCACACATTATTTTTCATCTAAAACTCACTCTAAATCATCAAATTTAGTACACACCCCGTACCGGTTAATCACACTACGAAAAGACGTGAAAACCCTAATTCGCGCTAACTTAAAAATGGAAAGGGAAAACCTTTACTTTCATGTTTATTTGCACTTATTGTGGGGTGATTGGGTGGTAGGGCTATTATAAAACCATAAGTTCCAAATAAAAGGGAATTTTTAAGAAAAACGTGAGGGGTTTTTCAATTCCATAAATTGAATTTAGGGTTTCGGTTGAAATTTGAGAAAACGGTCAGTCACAAGTGAAACTAGGGTTTTGATTAGACTTTTAGAGTTTCTAGTCTTTTGAAACAAAAACAAGGTTTTAAATCAAACCCAAAGAAATAACTTTAGTATCTTCTTTAAAACAAAATAATGTTTTAAAATAAAAATAAACTAAAGAAACCGTAATATCCTCTTTGAGACTAAACAAAAGATGATCCTAAAAGTTGGGGTATCACATGCCGTCTTTCAGTTTGAGGACCTGCTCGGGCGTGGTGGAATATTATTAGGGCAAAATGGGAGGGAGAACAGACGGCATGGACTTGGGTAAATTTTATGAGAGAATTTAATGAGAAATACTTCTCACCTCTGGTCCAAGAGAAGAGGGAGGATGATTTTATTAAGTTACGCCAGGGAACTCTGAGTGTGGCCGAATATGAAACATAATTCACTAAATTGTCCAAATTTGCTCCAGAATTGGTGGTTACGAAGCAGAGGAGGGTGAGACGGTTTATACAGGGGTTGAATTTGGAGATCCAAGAAACTTTAGTAGCAGTTCAAGTTAATACTTTTACTGAAACTCTTGAGAAGGCTCAAAGGATTGAGAATGCAAAGACACAAGTAAAATCTTTTCACGCACACAAAAGGAGTGCACCTAGTAGTACACATGGGGAACTTAGAGAAAATGCAACGTCTTCCAAAGTAAAAAGAGCAAACCATTCACCCTATCCATCATGGACACTAGGAACACTAGAAGAATGTTCTACAAGGGGAAGTCAAGTGAAAAAAGGGCAACAAGAGGGCATTCCTGAAGAAAGCCAAAAGATGGCTTCTCGTTTGACCTATGGATACTGCGGAAAGACAAATCACACTAAGGATGATTATTGGAGGAAGGGGCGAAAGTACTTAGTTTGTGGGGATACCGACCATAAAATTAGCAATTGCCCGAAGAAGCAGCAACGAGGGAATAATGCTCAACGAGGGGATAAAACTAACCCTAGACAAGCTAATGACAGAGGAAACAGAACAAGAGTGCCAGCGCAGGTATACATCATAGATAAGCAACAGACTCTAGAGTCATCTAAAGCAATGGAAAGTAAAAAAAAAAAAAAAATTTCGAGGACGAAATTTTCTTAAGGGAGAAAGTGTGTGAGGACTTGAAAATTTGCTTATATTTTCTTATAAGTCTCTTTTATTTTGAATAAGTTAATTTATGATTTATTTAATACTAATTACTTCCCTTAATAGGTGTAATAAATAATAGCGTCGAGAGTTTTAATTTTACTTTTAAAGTTAGTGTAAGTTAGGGTTTTGGTGCATTGTGGTAGTGTGATCAATTGGTGAAGTGTGTGTACTAAATTTAGTGGATAAGAGCGGGTATTAAGTAGGAGGAAGTATGTGATTAAAAGTGTTAAGAGGATATTAGTGAATCATAAGTTAAAATAAAAGTACAAGAGAGGCAAAGAAATAGGCTTGAATAGACTCGCGCCATTTGTTATCGGTCGAAGACACCACTTGACCAAGATTTTCTTTCCCTAAATCTTCTTATTTCTCTTTCATTTTTCCTTCCCTAAATTTTTAGGGGTCTTGGCCGAAATTTTTGACCATAAAAAGAGAGGAAAAGCAGGCAAAGCAAAGGAAAAAAAATGAATGATGGATTGCCAAGTGTTGGCTATCAAGACATTCTTTGACTAAGACCACCTCTAGTCTTTATCAAATTTCAGCAATAATTCTTCATTCTTGCACCTTCTTGGCCGAGAGAGGAAAACAAGAAAAGAGAGAAAAACTTCTTTAACTTCACCTTGATTCCAAGCTAGAAGTAGTAGGAAATCAACCTCAAACCTTAAACCAATCCATGGAAGGGAGCAACAAGGAAGGAAGAGACTTTTGTGTGATGTGATTTTTGGGAAGAAAGCTGTAGGCTACTAGTCTCTTCTTTGTGAATCCTGCCTTCATGTGTGGTATTGATGTGAATCCCATTAAATTATCCTATGACTTGGAGGTTAAAACACCCACTGGGGATCAAAGTTTAATTACCAACATGGTTTATAAAAATTGTGAGATTTGGGTAGGAGAACGGAAGTTGGTGGTAGACTTGATAAGTTTAGACCTCAAGGGGTATGACATGATTATAGGCATGGATTGGTGGGCCCGTTATAATGCTCAGTTAAACTGCAAGACTAAGGTGGTGGAGTTTTGCATACCCGGAGAAACGACTCTAAGATTGGATGTGCGAGGTAGACTAGTCTCATCTGCACTTGTTTCGAGAATTCGAGCCAGGAAATTATTGAATAAAGGAGCGCAGGGTTACTTAGCTTTCTTGATTAATACTCCTAGAGATAAGATGAAACTGAAGGATGTGTTAGTGGTAAATAAATTTTTCGATGTTTTCCCTGACGAGTTGAAGTCGATGTCGCTAGAGAGGGAAATAGAATTTAAAATTGATTTGGTGCCTGGAACCACTCCTATTGCGAAAACACTATATCAAATGGCCCCCGCCAAACTTAAGGAACTAAAATTGCAGTTACAAAATTTGTTACAGCGTGGGTTTATTCGAGAGAGTGAATCACCTTGGGGAGCGCCTGTTCTATTTGTTAAAAAGAATGATAGTTTTGCAGACCTTGAGCGAACATCAGTTATATGCCAAGTTTAGCAAGTGTGAGTTTTGGTTGGAGCAAATTTCTTTTCTAGGACATATATGTGAGGATCCAAAAAAAATTTACTTATTTTAAACTCATATTACTGGCTTATTTAAATAATTAATTACCCATTTTCTCCGAATAATTTATTTCAACCCTTTTAAAACCATTTACATGGAACTATGACTTGCATATATTTTTAAAATGTCCCGTTAATAAATTTAATTTTTGGAAGCTCGTTTAGCGAGATTTAGTGAATACGCGTTTGGAGGCAATAGTCGATTTGAGAGTACAGTGACCTTGGAGACTTGAGGACTCATGTGTTAGTCTTAAAATAGGTATTTTTATGATCAATTACCCTAGTATTAGTTAGTTATATCATCGTTACAAGAATTTCTTAGAAATTGTGCTTTATCACGCACTAGTCGGAAGTTCGTGTTCTCACGCGCGTGACTAATTGAAGGACTTTAGAAAATTATTGTTAGACTACTAAGAGTGAATAATAATAGTGTTAAAGGAAGTGCATTAGAGGTTTAGTACACAAGTGAAATGAACCCGAGAGAAAACGGGCACGAAACGCGCGTTCAAAGTTGACTTTTGTGCCAAACTTAAACCACCAACTACCAAACTTCCAAGAGAAGCTTCACCATCAGCCTTTACACTCTCTCTCTTCACTCCATTGGTGGCCAAAAATCCAAGGAGGAAGAAGGAGCAAAGTTCATCTCATTTCACTTCAAATTCACCACACAACTTCCACTTGGACTTGGAGATTCACTTCCAAGAGAAGATTCCACTTCACTCCAAAAATCACTTGATTTGGTTGAGGAAAAAATCGAGTTTTGGTAGGAACAAAACTGGAAAATCGTATAACAGGAGCTCTCTGGCAGTAAACTTTTAACGATCATAACTCTTTGCTCAGATGTCGAAATCAAGTGCCGTTAGTGGCATTTGATAGACATCTGTAGTTTTCTAACTGTGATGCCCCCACTTCTCCCTAAGGCGAACCAAAGGGTATCTGTGGGACGCCTGCCCAACTCTCGCCAGGACTCGATACAATCCACAATTCAAGACTAGGAATACTTCAAATAACTTCAATACAGAACTAAAGTACTCCAAAATATCTCACACTTACAATTATGTAGCTTTCAAGCTTAAATACAACCCAACGGAAAAGGGTACAATAGCCATCCGTTATAATATAACTTGAAGTCTTCAAAAGAAAACAATCTAGTATTACTCACGAGCACCCTTGGTCTCGAACCCTATAAAAGAAAACCACAACGTGGGATGAGCTACACAGCCCAGTGAGGTTCCAAGACACTCTAACAGTTCAAATAAATCAAATAAGTTGGGCATATCATATGCATGGTTCAAGGTTACACAATGGCATGTTATCATGAGGTGATAATCATTATACGGGTAATTTGAGACATTCATCATAAGACAGTTATCATGGTTCAAGACATTGGCATGTATAGTTCACGAGTGATTGGAGCTTATTACAGGTGCGAGTAATTAAGCATGTTACAGGTATGGAGCATTAACATGAAACATGTATCATGATATGAGTACATTGGACAGGTAACAGGTATGGAGCATATCACAGGCATGGCTCAGGATTTCATGTTGACATTTTAACATGAAACAATTATCATGATACAAGGTAAACATATACTGTAGGATACGGTGTTCCAGTGGAACTCTGTCGGTCATCTGCACCTTATGACTTCCGGATCCCCTCGGTTTGACTGGCCATCACCTTATCCCTCCAATGGTAATACTCGAGCATACCGAAACGGTGGCCCAGGGTTCCAACCTACCCGACCGAGCCCAGTCCTGGCTCGAGTAGGTCAGTAACCAAGGGCAGGGCCCAAGTTCAGCTTAGAGCTTACAACATGCGCAGGTAACCAAGTAATTCGATAAAAGGTAAAATTTATCATTTGAGTAGGTCGAGTGAGGTAAAGTACACACTCGCCTAACAATGATGAACAGCTTCATATAACATGTGATTCATGATAATCAAGTAATCAAGTGGATACTTAGCACGTAAGCACGTAAGCACGTAAGCAATACAAGTTGATTTCATGGAAGCATGTAATTCACGGATATCGAATAGTCACGTAGATTGGAAATCATGTGAGCAAATAGTCAAGTAATCAGGTAGTCATGTGGGTTGGTAAACGGTTAACGGTTAACGATTGAGTAGTGACGGTTATTTGACAGGCATTTGCCATATTGATAGGCCATCATTGGCCGTTATCCCGTTTTTACCATGTGAGAGTCGAGGAAATTCACTCCAACGACGTATGCAACCATAGCATACCAAGTCATGTTATTCAAGCATTTCCAAACATGAGTTATTCATCTCAAAAGAGAACAAGTGTGATAAAGTACACACTCGACCCCATTTTTCAAAACCAAGTAGGCTAAGCAAGCAATCTAGTAAGTTAAGCATGAATCGAGTTCATATGGTCCTTTGATATGGTTAATCATTTAACCAATTCATGTCGATATGCAATGCAAGTATACATTATTTATATAGGCATGAGTATGGTAAATACTTAACACATAGTACCTAACACTTAATAATCATGAAATGAGCATGTCCTAGACTTATTCAATTACGTATTCCTATATGGAGCACTCACCTAATCCAAAATAAGCGAGTGGTTCTCAACAACCGTTTAGGCGTCCGCTCCGAGTTCCTCTTGGAGATCCCCTCGAGTGCCTGAGCAAACAATAATCAACTACCACTCAATATCACTACGAATCTTTAATTATCGAGGAAGATTGTACGCTAGTGCAATCTAAGGAAATCTTATGAAAATGAACCTCAATTACTCGTAAATCGAGGTTCAAGTGGAGTTTCTTAAAGTACATGAGCAATCGAGTTTTCATTTTGGAAATTAAGTATAAAATGTTCAAGTAATATCGAAAGAATAAGGAGTACTTGAAAACTCCCTTCCCTTGGAATTCAGAAAATTTTCAGGTTTGATACGATACTTTGAAAAATTGTATCTCACACTACAAAAAAAAATATTTCTAGTGACAACAATCTTTGTCAAGAAAAGTTGCGTATGTTGTTAGGAAAAGTTTTCGTGACGCTCATGTCGTCAGAGAAGATTGGTCACCTATACGCCGTCGGCAAAAGGTTTTCCTGACAACTAGTGGATTTCTCGTCAGGAAAAGTTCCATTTTCTGTGACGTGTCATCAAGAAAGGTAATCGTGACGATTCGGTCGTCAGGAAAAGTCCTCATATTCTTGACGAACCTTTGTCAGGAAAGACCCTGAACTTTGTCACTAAATTTTCGATTGTCAAGAAAAGTCATGCATTGAAACTTGCTGGACGTACTTTAATGACAATTCAATGTCATTTTTCCTGACGACAGCTGCATCACTATAATATATTAGTTTCTAATTTCACCATGTAGCATTTTTAAGCCTAGCAATTTTAGTGACAACAAAGTAATAATATCATCTACTAAAACACTCCACCCAATCAAAATATAAAAGTATGCAAGCAAAATATCAACCAAAACTTCACAAATTTCATTAGTAGGCAACCATAATATGTCAAACCACAAAAGTTAACCATGTCAAACATGAACATATCATTACATTCCATGATTTGAAACCAATATAAATATTGCTATTTCTCCCTAGATAACTGCCATATACCTAACATGTGCTAAAATCAAAAGATGGACTTCAATTCCATGGTCAACAAAATACTAGAGATGGATGATATCAAAATAGAGGAATTCTTCAGTATGAGCTAAAAGCAGTCCAAAAGCCAAAAGCAGTCCATAATGTTGAGTTTATCCCAAACTCAAAAGCCAAAAGTCAAAAGCAGTCCCAAACGTTCATCCCAAACCTGTACAATAAAACCAAGAAAAATCTGCAATCAGAGAAACAATAGAATGTCATGGAAAAGATGTATTTTTGTTATGATGCATGGATGATCACTACAAATTGCTTAGGGACCACCTAATCATGAGGACAAGCAATACAAGAATAATTACTATGCTGAAGTAACCAAGTTGTTCCACAATAGTAAGTAACTGCACATAAATGCATTTGTTTCGAATAAAGATCTACAAACTCACCATTACTAGGAAGAACCTCCACACTGCTTCTGTTTCCAAATGAGGAATTCTTGCAGCATTTCTTGTATCCCTTGCTGGCTTTGTACAAGATTTTGGATTTGGGTATCTTGTGCTTGAATTCGCTCCTCATAGCATTGAAGCTTCTCCTTGCACTGTTTTAGTTCTTCAAGTAGTGCTCTATTAGCTGAAGATTCGGGTTTGCGAGAAGATTGGGGTGGTATGACCCCCATACCCAACCCTTTGGCACGACCAGCCCTCTTTCCTAGGACATTTTCCATAATTTTAACTTCATTGACAATTTCTCCATTCTCGATGCATTGCCTTCTCTCTTCTTTTAACTCATCCTGTACATATTAGATTCACATAACTCAAAGAGTCATTAAATGTATAATATATATGTAAATGTCATGTTACTAATAAAAAACAAAGTTCTAGAATCAGCCGACTATAGTGAAAATTACATCGAGAGATTTTGCAGTATTATTCACAAATTGGCCATCCTTTTTTATGTGAGCAGCAGTCCAGGCATCAATTGCACTTGGTGGAACCTATTTTATAGCATAAAAGATCACGAGTTAGCTCTAGTTTTCTTCCTAGTATAAATATAAGCCAAAATGGAAATAAAAAATCAGTAATATACCATCTCTTGTGCTCGAACATGATTTGATTTTGAACCGCCAGTGTGCGGATAGGGTAACATGGCACGGTTCTTTGTATTGGCTTCTGATTTTTTCTATTAAATACCAAAAAGATAGTTAGACAAAACATAAAAGGCAACAAAAGAATTAAGATCATGCAAGTAAACAAAACTAGAACCAATCACCTTGAATATAGGATCTTCGAACCAATCACACATACTTTTCCACTCATCTTGCTCAATCCAGTCATAAGGACATGAGGTAAGTGGATCTTTTCCAGCTGCCTTCAACATCTTATAATCTATGTGAATAGTATTCCTCCACTGCCTATAGCTATTCTGAAGCATGTCATCCACATACTTTTCCACATTAGGATCAGTTTCCCAATCTTTGAAGTCAAACCATCCCTATAAATTACCATTAAGAAATAGATCATTTTTAGAATTGGTCAAGTCAGCAAAATAAATATTAACACTCTAAATGTCATTATAAAAGACAACGGTGTAATCTGGTACCATCAAGCCACCATATAGGTTCTGTTTTATCTCATTTGGTATGTCATCATGTGTGCGTATGTCCTTCAGTGAAGAGAGGTGCCTTACAACATAACCTATACCACTAGCAAGTTGAGCAGCATACTTGATTGGTTTGCAACATCCTTCAGGAAAGACAATTTCCAATGGCTTGCCTCCCTAATATTAACAAATGAAACATCATTCAGGTATACCACTAGACAGTAATATTACATATGTACACATCTTAGTACTGAATGGCATTTACATTAGCTCGTATCATCTTCTCGATAACTTTTCCCGTGGTTGGGCCCCTGCCTTTTTTTTGCTTTCTTTGTTCTGAGAACAATTGTTAAACATTCTAGTTGATGCTTATTATGAATTATCACAAAAAGGATGCATACATTGAATGGTAATAAGTAAATCATTATTCAGCATTTTCACTTACCATTCGCCAATGCTTGAGTAGGATTACTATTATTTGAATTAATCTGGATATCATCCCCTGTGGTAGCTGATTGATGCTCCAAAGTTGAGTTTGAAGTTGGTGGTTGTTCAGATTGCAAGTTGGTATTGGGTGGGCCGTTTCTCTTCAACCGTTTCCCGGAAGGTGCCATCTGCAATAACAAAGTATATGATAAAAAAGGAGTCAAATTAGTAAAATTTTGATGTCAAATTATAAACAGAGATCAAAATTTAAGTTATACCAAAAACTTAACAAAGAGTTAAAACAATGAAAAAGATATCAATTTGATCAATATTGGGTAAAACCACAAAAAGTAACACTTTCTTCTACAATGCCAAAAACCTTTTCACTTGACACTTCTATGCTATTTCTTAAGCACTATCTAAATCTATATCCATGTCAATGGTTTCATCACTATCAGAAGATTCAATAAGCATGCCATCTTCTTTAAAAACATTGTCTTCTTCACCATACTCTTTTTCATCAGTGGAAGTATGCAAAGGATTCTCCAGAACAACTTCAATTTCAACACCTTGTCTGCTTAAGAGGCCTAGTTCATCATCTTCGACAATAGGCAGAACAGTTCTTGTTTCATTTTGCTGCAATAATTCATCTAAAAAACTTGTATCTGCATTGAGCACATCTCCATCGTTCTCTTCCAAATCTGGTAGGTTCCACAAATGCCTATGTTGAACACGTTGTACAATTCGCCAATGTCTCCCCAACTTTGTATCACCAATATAGAAGACTTGCTGGACTTGATTTGGTAAAACAAATGGATCATTTTGATACCAACGTGATCTAATATCGATGGTCACAAAGTGCCTATCACTCTTTATTGTGTTTGTGCTACCTGTGTTATACCATTCACATTGAAGCAAGACTACCTTGTATGCATGAAAAAAGGTCAGCTCAACCACAGCCTTAACAAAGCCATAAAAGTCAATGTGTTTTCCTTTATGGTCACCCTCAACAACTAAGCCACTATTCTGTGTTGTACGGCAATCATCCCGATCTCTTGTGTGGAAACAAACTTCATTTACAATGCATCCTGAGTAATGCTTTGTCATGAAAGGTATAGGACCATTTGCTAATGCCCACAGCTCTTCAGAAACATCCAATGATTTATCAATGTGTAACTGATTTATCTATAAAATAGAAAACGAGTCTCTATTAGTCAGTTTTCAGTAACTAATAAACTTATTTTAATAATATGTATAACTTACATGATCTTTGAACCACTCTGTGAATTGATCTTCATGTCTGCTATCAACATTTTCAGGATGAATCCTTTGCAGCATCTCTTTATGCTTACTGAAATTCAGATTGTATTACCAATATAAAGTAAAATAAACCACAAGAAGTAATAACGAAAATATAAAATTGAAATACATATTGCACTTACATTCTGTACTCTGCTATTTCATCACAGTTATTCAATATAAATTTATGAGCCACATCTAGTTCAACTTGAGATAATTTAGTAGGAGGTGTAACAAGTCCAAATGGGCGAACACTTAGTGAGAAAACCACCAGCTCCTCTGCCTTATCCTGATTATAGTCATAGTTGCGTCTCTTGCGGGTGAATTTTGTTTCAATGCCATGGAGATATTTGGACATGAATGTTAGGCACTCATTTGCAATATATCCTTCTGCAATCGAGCCTTCAGGACGAGCACGATTACGGACATACTTTTTAAGGGATCCAAGATACCTTTTCAAAAGCATGAGTTAATTTTCTATCCAAAACAGAATGTTAAGTAAAATAACAAAATTTGTAGTCAAACAAATAAGGAAGAAGTACCTTTCAAATGGAAACATCCACCTAGGATGTACTGGCCCACCAAGTTTTGCTTCCTTTGGCAAGTGAACAATCAAATGGATCATAATGTCAAAGAAGGCAGGAGGAAAGATTTTTTCCAACTTACATAATATTAACGGAGCATTTTTCTCCAACCTTTCCAAGTCATCCATCTTAAGGGTTTTAGAACACAAATCTCGAAAAAACTCACTTAACTCAAAAGTTGCCTCATTGACTTCTTTGCACAAATACCCACGAATGCCCGCTGGAATAAGTCGTTGCAAGAGGACATGGTAGTCATGTGTTTTAAGTCCCATCAGTTTACCATCTTTAACACACTTGGAAATGTTGGCAGCATACCCATCAGGAAACTTAATTGACCTCAAAAAATCACAAAATCCTTTTCTCTCACTTGAAGACATCACATACAAGGCTGGAGGCTTTGTTTTCCTTGTACCATCATCATGTAAGTGTAGTTCGTGCCTTATTCCCATGTCAAGTAGATCATCACGAGTTTTATTAGTATCTTTTGTCTTATCAGGAATGTTCAACAATGTTGCTACTAAACTTTCACATGTATTTTTAAGGATATGCATCACATCCAGACAATGTCTCATGGAGAGTTTTTCCCAATATGGTGACTCAAAAAATATACTTTTTTTCCTCCAATTACCCTGAATTTTATCAACTCCTTTTTTCCGAGTAACTGGGTTCTTACCAAACTCACCAAAGACACCAGCCAAGGAATTTAAATGTCTTAAAACCTGTTCTCCAGAAAATTCCTTTGGCCTGGAGCGTGTTTCAATAGTTCCATCAAAATGAGCTTTTTGTTTTCGCCAACGGTGGTCATGGTTCAAAAAGCGACGATGTCCCATGAAACATATTTTGCCTCTTAGTCTTTGTGAAGCAGTATCATCAAGACAACATGGACATGCTTTATACCCACTGGTGCTCCATCCAGACAAATAGCCATATGCAGGGAAATCTGATATAGTCCATAAAATTGCTGCACGCATTTGAAAGTTTTGTCCACTATATGCATCATAAGTGCTGATTCCATGAAATAAATCTTTCAAATCATCTATTGCTGGCCTTAAGAACACATCTAACTCCTTTCCAGGGGCACGTAGACCAGGAATAAGAAGTGATAGTATAAGAAATTCCTTTCTCATAAACTTATATGCAGGCAAATTGTAAGGTACAAGAATAACTGGCCACATGCTATATGAGTTGCTTGTGAGGCCCCAGTTCGTACTACGTTGATATATTCATTAATTTGGCGGTAACGTTTGGTTTTGGGAGTATTTCGAAAACCCTAAGTAGGAATTACGATTTAAACCCTAAGTTCCGGTTAAGATTGAAAACCCGTTTTTTTCTACATTTTCTTTATTAGAAAATTCCCCAGATAATTTTTATGAGTAAATATAGTTTTTAGATGATTTTTCTAGTATTAGTTAGTTTTTGAGAAATTAAGAACGTATATCGGACGTGGGACCCACTAGTGCGAAAAGTTCGGAAAAATTCGGCCAGTTAGGTTAAATTCCGGATACTGTGTAAAATTTATCGGGTGTTAAGAGATAAGTAGAGAGTGAGATATGATTGATGTGAGAGAGAAAAGAAAGGATAGGAATGCATTAATGGTGGTGACAAGTGTCACCATTTCATTGGAGAAGACTTAAGAATTACTATTCACTTTCTTGACTTTTTTGACCAAAAGATTAAATATCCAAAAATTGCTCAAAAATCACCATTTTCTTCCTTGTGTTGGCCGGCCCTTTCTCTCTCAAAGAAGAAGGAAATTCTTCAACTTTCAAGCTTCCAATTGGACCAAAATCCACCAAATCAAGAGTTTAAGTTAGTTTTACTCCATACAATCTTTCCTTTTGGTGATATTGGTTGGTTTATTGAAGCTTTTTGGAAGAGCTAAGGTGTCCATCATCTTCCTCTCTCTTGTTATTAGGTGAGTGATGCTTCAACCTTTCCCCTACACCTAATGATGGTTATATTATGCTTAGAAGTGGCTTGAGTGTTGGAAAATGTGATTTATTTCTTGATTTGAAGAGTTTTGGTGAAGTTTTCCATTTTATGATGAATTTTCTGGTTTCATATGATTTTGATGTTTTGGACTAGTATGATGGTTGGTAATAAGGGGCTTTGGCTCTAGTAGGTGTGGATTGTTGTTAAATGCAACCAATTTTGGAATTGGAATGAAATGTGAAAAGTTAGGGTTCTTGAACCCCTATTCTGTCCGAAATTTTAGGTCATAGATAGAGGCCGAATTGGACTTTGCTCAAAACATGAAAGTTGTAGGTATTGATGAGTTTAGTGTGCCTACAAAATTTCAGGGCAATTGGACTAGTGTAGAGTGAGTTATGCCGTTTTTACTGTTGCTGTTTTTGGTGCACAGAATGTCCGAACTGCGATAGTAATTGCCTGTTTTGACTGGAATTGGTTTGGATTTTGAAGTTGATGTCTTCTGAGGAAATGTATCTGGATGTCTTAGCTAACTTATGCCTTTGGAATTTCGGCATTTTGACCTGTGTAGGCTGAGATTGACGTATTACAGTTTTGTGTGTTTTGCAAACCTGTTTTGGTAATTCTGGTTTCGTATTTTGCATATTTGACCTAGTTGTGCTAGGATTTGGACTGAGTGGACTTCTACATTGTTGTAGCCCTGTTTCATAGCTTCGAAACGGTGGGTCTTACACCCCCATCCGATAATCGTAGTGCCTTTGGTGTCATTACCGCAAAATGACGTCAAAACCTGTTTTTCTGGTTTTGAGCTTAACTTTCATTTCCGGACTTTTCCCTAGCTTGACTTGTACTAGTACTACTTGGAGCTTGCTGAATGGCTATTGGATGAACTTGTTGTTGTGTGTGTACCTTTGGGATTGGCTGAGGAAATAATGAAGCCATGATGGCTGGAAAAGTTAGCAAATTCAGGGGAAGTGCTGTCCGAACTTTGAAGGGATTTGTTTGCATTGAGTTTGTGATCTAAGACTTGGATTTGAGCAAGGCAATGTTATATGATGGATGATTTCTGAGCCATGGAGGTGAGTGACCCTAAACTATTTCCAAAGTACTTGTGAAATGTTTCTTGCATTAATTATTCGATTGCATATCATGCGTGCTTACATGTGAATTCATGACATGATTTGGCTTCAATGAGTTCTGGGAAAGTCTTGTGCTGGACACCAACGTCTCCACCTTGTTTATGGTTCATGTTCATGGTTATCTGGAGCACCGATGTTGCTCCCACTTTCGTGAGTTCGTGAGTTAATGTTAAATTAAATATTTGAGCGTTGGGTGTTCAAGTGCTATGATTTCCCTGGCTCACGAGAGCACTAAACGAACATTTGATCTCTGAATCATGACATCATCGAAATGATCGAAATGCAACATTGTGAAATATATTTGTTTAATGATTTTACTGGTTACTCGCTGAGCTTCTAGCTCACCCCAAAAATATTTTATTCCCCTCCACAGGGCTCAAGGCGAAGGAAGGACTTGTTGTGCTTATTCACGTGAATGGATGGCCTTTATGTTTTACAATTTGGATTTGGAATCATTTGATGTATAGTTGGGAATTTGTTTCCGCTGCATTTATGACATGTAATTATTGGAGACTTGGATGTATATTTGTGGACCATGGATGTAAATTTGAGATTTATCTTGCAATTTATTTGAGGACCGTAGTGAACGACTGAGTCCCGACGAGAGCCGGGCAGGCGACCCGCCGAACCCTCTGGTTCGCCTTAGGGGGAGGTGGGGTCGTCACAGTTGGTATCAGAGCTTAGGCTTTCGATCTCTGTAGTGTATCCTAGGCTTGAAGTTTAGGATGCCGGACTGTGGGATACTTGGCTATTAAGGTAAATATTGAATGCTAAGATTTGGATATTGACTTTTGTAAATTTCCATAAGGCAAAGTGGGGATTGAGTTGATTGCACTTGGAGATGGCCAGTCCCAGTGTGAATCGATTTGGTTCTTACTTAATATTGAAGTTAGCTATTTGGACCTATTCTTTAGGTTTGCACCCTAGGGCCGCCGGGGCGGTGCTGGTGGATTAGGTAGGTTCCGTAGGGGAGGCGTGTAGGACCGTTGATGGAATTTCCTTTTGACTATCTGATATGTTTAATTTGTTATATCTGCCATGTTTATTTTGTTATAACCAGTATGCCTGGCTTCTTTTGTTACCCAGTGATTGACTACATTTTTGGAGCCGTAGTGCTCACGTAAATAATGGATTTTGCACCGACCGGATGTCGGATAACTTGTATATTTTTAGTGTGACTTTGTAAAAATATGTATATTTGACTATAATCTTTTGAGCTTATTTGTTTGAACCCGGCTTTTGAACTTATTCGTACTTGTGTGGTTGTAGACCGGCTACTACTCGAGTGGTTGAACTTTTGAGGCATTGCCTGTTGTGTACTTGACTGCTTTTGAGGATTATTTGATCTGATTAGTGCAAGTTGGAATTTCGAGGACGAAATTCTTTTAAGGAGGGGAGATTGTGAGGCCCCAGTTCGTACTACGTTGATATATTCATTAATTTGGCGGTAACGTTTGGTTTTGGGAGTATTTCGAAAACCCTAAGTAGGAATTACGATTTAAACCCTAAGTTCCGGTTAAGATTGAAAACCCGTTTTTTTCTACATTTTCTTTATTAGAAAATTCCCCAGATAATTTTTATGAGTAAATATAGTTTTTAGATGATTTTTCTAGTATTAGTTAGTTTTTGAGAAATTAAGAACGTATATCGGACGTGGGACCCACTAGTGCGAAAAGTTCGGAAAAATTCGGCCAGTTAGGTTAAATTCCGGATACTGTGTAAAATTTATCGGGTGTTAAGAGATAAGTAGAGAGTGAGATATGATTGATGTGAGAGAGAAAAGAAAGGATAGGAATGCATTAATGGTGGTGACAAGTGTCACCATTTCATTGGAGAAGACTTAAGAATTACTATTCACTTTCTTGACTTTTTTGACCAAAAGATTAAATATCCAAAAATTGCTCAAAAATCACCATTTTCTTCCTTGTGTTGGCCGGCCCTTTCTCTCTCAAAGAAGAAGGAAATTCTTCAACTTTCAAGCTTCCAATTGGACCAAAATCCACCAAATCAAGAGTTTAAGTTAGTTTTACTCCATACAATCTTTCCTTTTGGTGATATTGGTTGGTTTATTGAAGCTTTTTGGAAGAGCTAAGGTGTCCATCATCTTCCTCTCTCTTGTTATTAGGTGAGTGATGCTTCAACCTTTCCCCTACACCTAATCTTGAGTGTTGGAAAATGTGATTTATTTCTTGATTTGAAGAGTTTTGGTGAAGTTTTCCATTTTATGATGAATTTTCTGGTTTCATATGATTTTGATGTTTTGGACTAGTATGATGGTTGGTAATAAGGGGCTTTGGCTCTAGTAGGTGTGGATTGTTGTTAAATGCAACCAATTTTGGAATTGGAATGAAATGTGAAAAGTTAGGGTTCTTGAACCCCTATTCTGTCCGAAATTTTAGGTCATAGATAGAGGCCGAATTGGACTTTGCTCAAAACATGAAAGTTGTAGGTATTGATGAGTTTAGTGTGTCTACAAAATTTCAGGGCAATTGGACTAGTGTAGAGTGAGTTATGCCGTTTTTACTGTTGCTGTTTTTGGTGCACAGAATGTCCGAACTGCGATAGTAATTGCCTGTTTTGACTGGAATTGGTTTGCATTTTGAAGTTGGTGTCTTCTGATGAAATGTAGCTGGATGTCTTAGCTAACTTATGCCTTTGGAATTTCGGCATTTGGACCTGTGTAGGCTGAGATTGACGTATTACAGTTTTGTGTGTTTTGCAAACCTGTTTTGGTAATTCTGGTTTCGTATTTTGCATATTTGACCTAGTTTTGCTAGGATTTGGACTGAGTGGCCTTCTACATTGTTGTATCCCTGTTTCATAGCTTCGAAACGGTGGGTCTTACACCCCCATCCGATAATCGTAGTGCCTTTGGTGTCATTACCGCAAAATGACGTCAAAACCTATTTTTCTGGTTTTGAGCTTAACTTTCATTTCCGGACTTTTCCCTAGCTTGACTTGTACTAGTACTACTTGGAGCTTGCTGAATGGCTATTGGATGAACTTGTTGTTGTGTGTGTACCTTTGGGATTGGCTGAGGAAATAATGAAGCCATGATGGCTGGAAAAGTTAGCAAATTCAGGGGAAGTGCTGTCCGAACTTTGAAGGGATTTGTTTGCATTGAGTTTGTGATCTAAGACTTGGATTTGAGCAAGGCAATGTTATATGATGGATGATTTCTGAGCCATGGAGGTGAGTGACCCTAAACTATTTCCAAAGTACTTGTGAAATGTTTCTTGCATTAATTATTCGATTGCATATCATGCGTGCTTACATGTGAATTCATGACATGATTTGGCTTCAATGAGTTCTGGGAAAGTCTTGTGCTGGACACCAACGTCTCCACCTTGTTTATGGTTCATGTTCATGGTTATCTGGAGCACCGATGTTGCTCCCACTTTCGTGAGTTCGTGAGTTAATGTTAAATGAAATATTTGAGCGTTGGGTGTTCAAGTGCTATGATTTCCCTGGCTCACGAGAGCACTAAACGAACATTTGATCTCTGAATCATGACATCATCGAAATGATCGAAATGCAACATTGTGAAATATATTTGTTTAATGATTTTACTGGTTACTCGCTGAGCTTCTAGCTCACCCCAAAAATATTTTATTCCCCTCCACAGGGCTCAAGGCGAAGGAAGGACTTGTTGTGCTTATTCACGTGAATGGATGGCCTTTATGTTTTACAATTTGGATTTGGAATCATTTGATGTATAGTTGGGAATTTGTTTCCGCTGCATTTATGACATGTAATTATTGGAGACTTGGATGTATATTTGTGGACCATGGATGTAAATTTGAGATTTATCTTGCAATTTATTTGAGGACCGTAGTGAACGACTGAGTCCCGGCGAGAGCCGGGCAGGCGACCCGCCGAACCCTCTGGTTCGCCTTAGGGGGAGGTGGGGTCGTCACATTGCTCATGTTACCAAATGGATTGAATCCGTCCGTGGCCAATCCAAGTCTTACATTTCGAGAATCTTTAGCAAAATCAGGATATTGCTTATCAAAATCCTTCCAAGCAATAGAATCAGCCGGATGTCTCATGATACCTTCCTCTTTAACCCGTTTCTCCTCATGCCATCTCATGTCTTCAGCAGTTTTAGAAGACATAAAAAGTCTTTGCAACCTAGCTTTTAATGGAAAGTACCACATCACCTTCTGTGGAACTTTTTTTTTCTTGCCATTATTGACTTTCCATCGTGATTCTTTACAAATAGGACACTTGTCCATCTTTTCATTTTCTTTCCAAAACAATGCACAATCAAATTTGCAGACATCAATTTTTTGATACCCCAAACCTATACCAGATAGAATTTTCATGGCCCCATAAAAACTAGATGGAAGTATTTCTCCTTCTGGTAACACATCTTTTAAAAATTCTAGCATCATGTCAAATGCCTTGTTAGTCATATGGTTCATCACTTTGATATGGAGAAAGGAAACAATGAAACGCAGCAGGGAGTATTTTTTGCATCCCGGGTAAAGTTCTCTTTGTGCATCATTTAACAATTTGTCAAAATTTTTTGAATCCCATTCACTCGATGTCCCTGATTCATGTGCATTTCTTATCTCATCCAATAAATCAGGTAACTCATCAGATTCACCATTTTCATTCATATAAAAGTCATTATATACTGTTTCATTGATGAAATCTGTCTCACCTCCAACACCATTCTCATCAAGGTTATTGTTCTTTCCACTTGACATATAAGATTGTGCAGAAAATGGTTCCCCATGGAAGACCCAATTTTTATAATACATACAAAAGCCTTTTTCTGACAAATCTAATTCAACTTGAGAAATGCTTTTTCTCTTTGAATTCCTACATCTCCTACAGGGACAAAATAATTTTCCATCCAATCCCATACCATTGGTCTTAGCAAATTCAATAAAATCCTTAAGACCAGACTTATAATGACTTGACAAAATATTTGGATCATTTATCCAGCTCTTATCCATTTCCGATACCTAGAATAAGAAAAGTCTTAACTTACTAAACTCAAGGCATTGTTAAGATGAATAACTCAAAAAGGAGGAAAGACAATTTCTAGCTATAAAAAGATAAAGGAGGCAAAAAGACATAGAATTATTCACAATTTACCTACTTTTTATGGCTTAGTTATGAATTCCAAGCTACTTAGATTATTCACTGATTACATCAAATGCGATACTACTCAATAAAACTGAAAACACATTAGATTATTCACTGATTACACCAAATGGTATACTACTCAATAAAACTAAAAACACATTCCTGATTGTACTATTCTCCTATTGTTTAATTGTATATGCTCTTATATAGTATATAGAAAACATTAAACATCATAACCCATAACTTGATTTACACAAATAAGGATGTAAACCATAACATAATTTGCAAGAAACTAGCAGTCATGATAAACACTTTTCATTCTTTAAGGTAAGCTACCAAATAACCACATACCTCAAATTATGCAATCTTTTCTCTGGTTGTTCCTTATCTTCTCTATCAAGGTAGTGAGAAAGCAGGTCTGTTCTGCTGAATATGAAGAAATGCGAAATTAGATATTTCTCTGCTGAGGTAGACTGAAAACTATTTTATTGTGAACAGGATTGACTTTGGATAAGGATCCACATTAAATCATCAAGATTTCTTCTGAAACTTAGAACATTCAAAGATCCATTCCAACTAGCTAGCTAGGTTACTTGGGTTCAGTAATTGATGGCGGGCTAGTTTTTTTTGGAACATGTCAAGTTATGGATTAGGAACTATAGCAAGGAAGACAAACAGTAGTGGTTCAGTCACATTCTATCACTTTTTGTCCAATAGGAGTAATAATCAAGTTGTCACACTAGATAAAGAATTTGCAAGTGCTGCACTTCTTTACGTTTCCCTTCTTTTTCCTGCCTACTAATGCTAACTGAAAACTGGCATAAAAAACCTATGGTATAAAACTTGCAAGGATATTATAGTACTTCAGAAAACCAGAAAGAGCTAATGATTGTGAAACTATTTTTTTTTTGGATGTTACTCCCTACATTTCTTGCATGGATTTAGTTGGACACGTGGATGTATAGCCGTCCTCTTAACAAAAAGAACCAAAAGCTCCCATTCCAACCAAACCTCTAAAACCAGATGGTCCATTTTCACCATAGACTCCAAATACCCAAATCAATAGATAAAAGCCCCTAACAATATAGGCCAGTTGCTGATGCATTTTTCGTCTGGTACAAATTTTTAATGCTCTCCATGACATAATATCAAACTAGCCAACTTCACCATAAATATTTATCCATGAGATCAGCTCCAAATTTATAAGTAGGGGCCCTTAGCCAAAAAATCTAAAATACACTTGACTGTGTCGCATTATTGCGTGAATTGCTCCCACGTCCTATATTAAATTAGACCTGTGCCAATCTGTCAATGTGACTATTCCCATATTAAAACCCAAACCTCCCAAATTCTGCGAATCTTGAACTAAAAACTGAATTTCAAGTGTATCTGTATCAGAGAAAACAATTTCACTTTTAATCCAAGTTTCCCCTTTTAATCCAATCAGATAAATGATGAATAGAAGGCACTGTAAAAATCAAGCCAACGGCTGGAAAATGCTCTTGATATGGGAACTTACAGTCATAGTTAGCCCATCCAATCCTTTGGCCAGCCAAATCATAAACAACAATCTTGTCTTTCAGAACAAGGTCTGCATGAAAGGAAACAAATAATGAAGAAAAATAGGAAACAAATTCCAGTTTCATTCAGACACTTTCATGACAAAACAAGAGGACAAACCAGAAACACTGAACATGAATCTCTGCCATCACATTGAAGGATCATACTAAATGATCAATCAGAGATGAATCCTTAACAAGGTTTCAGACATTGAAAAATCAAAGAAAATTGTAGTAGATAAAATTGTTGAAAGCCGGTTGCCCATCACATGTATGACAAAAAACTGAAAGACAAATAACAAGGATAAATCAGGAAAAATGTTCGACACAAGACAAGCGTCTAGCACACCTAGATGTGAACATTGCACCATAAGTTTGGATCTACTCTGGAGTTAATCCAAAATATAGGACCCATTTTGCTCATATAGTAATATTTCATTTTGCAATTTACAAGTCATATCTGCCCAATGGGAACTGAACCTGTCAAGGACTCACCTCCAAGAATAGTCAATCCTTGACCCTGAATTTTCCGAAAGCTGATGCACCAGACTGCTGCACCATTCTGCCAAAAATGAGCTGGCAAATCAATTTTATATGTACATGTGCAGAATTCTCAACTCTTCACACGCAAGAACAAGTTTTCCAAGAACCGTTCCTTTGTGAACATCAGGGAGATGGGAGCCTATCAAATTTGCACTAAATTCCTCATTCTCAACCAAAATAATGAAAATAATCAAATTTGAAACTTTAAGGGGCCAAATGAGGTTCTCCAAAACAATTTCTGAAAACTTAGATCACAAATGAGTCAATTTTTATGCAGAGAAAATATTTGACACCAAACTTGAACTGATGATCTGTAGGACCGTCATTTCACAGTCAATTAAGGACAAAATTGAAGGGGGATTCGGAGAAAGGGAGCTGATTCAAGACAAAATTGAAGGATTATTTGATTTTTACATCACCTTAGACCATCGTGTTGTCTCTCTTGTTGAAAGAGATGAAGACAAGTTCGGAGGAGTTTGTTGTTGTTCTCTGTTGTTGGAGATGAAGACAAGCTGAAGATTTGGAGAAAGTGTACTTTGTTGTTGTTGTTCCAAAAGTAGAGATTTGGGAAAAGTGCTTCTTGAATTTCCCGGTGTCTATGTCATAAGGACAAGATGTCCTTCTAAATTCCTTTTCGGTCCAAGAGGGGAAAAAAATTGGTGGGAAAGAAATGGAGGGAGAATGAAAACTTTTCCTGACGAATTGATGTGGGGAAAGTAACTTTAGACAATGAAATAAATAGAAAAACACGTTTAAAGTAGCAGCACCTTTTGAAGGATATTTACTTGACGGGTTGTCATAAAAAGCATGATTTTCCTAACGAAAAGGTTTCTTGTCATGAAAAATTTGTCACGAAAGAAATAATTTTTTGTAGTGTCACATTCTACATGTTAAAAATTGAAAAACTTGGCACCATTGAAACCTCTTTGAAAGTACTAAAAGTTCTTAGAAGACACTTTTCCATGATTCTAAATGGAAGATAGTCAAAAATGGGCTCAAAGTTACTGTCTCAGAGTACTTAAGGTTGTGTCGGGGTTGGTTTTTCGCTAAATTTGGAAATTTGGAAAAATTCACACGTTGCAAACCAACCTCTAAAATTTGTAACTCAATTAGAGTTGCAAGTAAGGTTTAGAACAGAACAAGCGGATCAAGAATCGGAGTTTCGAGCACCGAGATACGGTAGCTCAAAGTTGGGGAAAATTCGAAACTGTTGAACAAATTTCCAGATTTGAGTTTCCGACTTTGGGACTTTAGTTAGGTATCGAAACGGACTTGGATGGGTACAAAATTTGGTAATACAACACTCCTATATAAAGGGTATCCCTCTACCAAATTTCATGGAAAAATACCTTCGGGAAGGTACTCAACTAACCAACTAAAGTTTCGAAAAATTCCTAAGGCAAAGCTGCCTTAAGATTTTCATTCTTCATTTCCAAACATTTGGCCCAGAAAATCCTTCAAACTTGGTTCATTTGTGTAGGCAAAGCCTAAGGAACATTCATGGTACATTTGGTAAGTGTTTAACTCCAAGAAATTCAATTGACAAGTTCACACCAAACTTAGTATCAAATCTGCCCAGAATTTAGGGTTTTCAAGAACAGGGCAGGTTTCGTATTTTGATCACAAATCACTCAATTCAACTTGGAATTGAGAATGGTTGGTGGCGTTGGAAAGCACATTCATAAAGATTCAATTTCTCAGAAAAATTGTTTTGAAATTCAGCACACAACTAGCTCAAATTCGAGCCTCAAGTTGCAGCTTCTGAACTTCGTTCCAGGAAAACAGAGAAACAGGACAGTCATCTTTAAATGGTTGGTACGGGCTGCTCGGGTGGAATCTGGGGTTGAATTTTATACCGTTGTAAATTTGGGAATATCTAGTTTCAAATGCCACTGACGGCACTCGATTTTGACATGGGAGTACAGAGTTATGAACGAAACAAGCAAGCTGTCTGAGCATTACGGGAACAGTTCCCAGGTTCACTAGCTTCACGAAAATAATTCATTTGACCAACCAAACCTCAATATTTTTCAATGAAATTTTATACACCATCTATACAACATATAAACATCTATACAAGCCATTAAACCCCCAAAATTCTGCAGAAAAGGGTACGATCAAAGCAGGGGCAAAATCAGAACTTTTTACTCCATGCACTCCTTGAAGTTTCTACTAGTTATACACCATTAATCTACCATTTTGATCACTAAACCAACATTAAATCCATCATCAAGCATGAGATCAGTCCCCAAGACAAAGGTGGGAGTTCATAGAGCCCACCCATTTCATTTTACACCATAAACAAGCTAACCAATGGCATAAATGAACTTAACTAGGTAAGATAACCTCCAAATGACAAGTTTCTAAGGTTGGATCATCACTCACTTGGTTGGAGGTTCAAAAGCAGAATTTCGGTCACTCTTTGCTCCAGAAAACCGTGGCTTTTCAGCTCCCTTTTGCAGCTCAAAATACTCTTCAAGTGTTAAGCTAAGTGTGGTGAAATTTTGGTAGGATTTGAGTGAAGATTTGGTGAGGTTTTGTGAAGTAAAAATTGAGAGAGCAATGGTGGTTTGAGAGAGAGGGATGGCCGGCTGAAATGGTGAGTGGAGGGAGAAAAGAGTGATCAGATTTTTGTGAGAACCCGTACTTCCCCTAATATTTTCCTAGGGTTTTTCCCCTTAATTGTATGTTTTCTGCATTTTCTGGCTTAGGAAAATTTTCTTGGTGGATTTTATGAGTAATTATAGTTGTTAGATGATTTTTCTAGCATTGGGTAGTTTTTGAAAAATTACGGATATATAATGGACGTGGGCCCCACTAGTGCGAAAAGTTCGGAAAAATTCGGCCAATAAAGTTAAGTTTCGGATACTGGGTGAAATTTATCGGGTGTTAAGAGATAAGTGGAGGATGAGATGTGATTGATGTGAGAGGAAACAAAAGGATAGAAATGCATTTAATGGAGTGACAAGTGTCACACTTCCATTGGTTGGAGCCTAAGACAACTATTCACCTTTTTGACTTTTTTTTTTACCATTTGATTAAATATCTCAAAATTGACTAAAAATTCACTCTTTCTTTCTCCATGTTGGCCGGTCATCTTGAGCTTAAGAGGGAAGAAAACTCTTCAAACTTTTAGCTACCATCTAGTGCAAATCATCCAAACCAATTGCTGAAATTTGTTTCTACTCCATAAAATCCTTCCATTTGGTGCTAGTAAGTGCTTTTGTGGAAGTGTTCAAGGAAGCTAAGGTGTCCTACAACTCTCCCTCTCTTGTGTTCTAGGTAAGTGGTGTTTGAACTTCCTCCTACACTTAATGATGCTTAATTTGTGCCTAGTGGTGGCTAAAGTGCTGAAATTTGTGGTTTATTTCTTGGTTTGAGATGAATTGGTGAAGTTTTCAATTTATCGAGGAATTTTCTGGTTTAATGTGATCATGATGTTGTGGTTATCTCTGATGGTTGGTAATGAAGGGTAATGACTCTAGTAGGTGTAAATGATTGGTAATTACAACCAATTTTGGATTTGGAAGGAAATGTGAAAAGTTAGGGTTTCATAACCCCCTTTCTGTCCGGTTTTGTATCATATGGTTAGAGGCCGAGTTGGCCTTTTCTTAAAACATGAAAGTTGTAGGTATTGATGTGTTTGAGGTACCTGTAAAATTTCAGGTCTTTTGGAGTAGTGTAGAGTGAGAAATGTCGATTTTACTGTTGCTGTTCTGGGTTCGTCAGGATGGCCGAACTGCGTTTGTAATTGGCTATTTTGACTGGAATTGCGTTGGATCTGGTGGTTGAGGTCTTCTGATGAAATGTAGCTTGATTTCCTATCTATCATATTCCTTTGGAATTTCTGCATTCGGACCTTTATAGACTGAGTTGGACTAATTACAGCATAGTGTAATTTGTAAACCTGCAATTAAGGTTCTGGTTTGGTATTTTGCATATTTGACCTAGTTGTGCTAGGATTTGGACTGAGTGGCCTTCTACATTGTTGTAGCCCAGTCTTTTAGCTTCGAGATGGTGGGTCTTGCACCCTCATCCGATAAGCGTAGCGCAATTTGTACCATTACCGCAAACTGAGGACAAAACTGTTTTTATCCGAAAATGTTTCTAGCTTGCTTTTCGTATTTATTTTGTATTGATATGACTTGTAAGCCTAGTGAATGGCTTTTGGATGAGATTCTTCTATATGAGATGAATGGTAATATCTTTTCTCTTGTTTAATATTAGGTTTTATTGGTGACTGAGGGGAATACCCGGTGGGGTATTTTGAACGTTGTTTTGCATAACTAGGTGAGTGTTCCTTGTTTGTTACGTTTCATGATTATATGGCTTGTTTGAATGATTGATAACATGTTAAATGCTTTCAATGATTGCTAAACGAGTTTTCGAGGTGAGTGTGTACTTTATCGCACTTAGCCTAAATGATTGTGAAATTTTAATGATTGAGCGATTGAAATGTTAATTGTGCATGAATGTAAGCCTTTTGGGCTGAACTGGCCATTGCCCCTTGTTACCGGTCGTCTCGAGCCAGAAACGGACTCAGTCGGGCGATTAGGGACTTGGGTGAACGTTTCGGTAAACTCGAGTATTACCTTGTAGGTTGGTGGAGCCTGGCCAAAAGCCAGGGACGGGGTGAATGAATGAATGAACGAATGTATGAACGAGGGGTTTTATTTATACAAAATGCAATTTCAAATGAGTGAAGGTAGGGGGAATGAAAGGAGAATGAACGAATGAATGAATGAACGAATGGCTCCTTGTGAGGCCGTATCCTTTTAACGAATGTGTTTATCGCTTTCACTTATACTTGTATCTGGAATTCTTGGTTATCTGTACTGAATGCATGGAACTGCTTGTTTGTCTATGTGATCGGAACCTCACTGAGCTTTCCAGCTCATCCCTTTAGTTTTGTTTTCCTTAACAGGGGAAGGCGTGCAAGGACGAGAGCCTGTATAGACTAGCTGGGTCTAGCTCTTGATTTTCTTTTGTTATGGTTCTCGCCCTAGCTTTTGGCAAGGGTCGGATGTATGAAGTATCGAGAACTTTTGTACCCCTTTGTTTTTTTGTAAGTCCTTTGAGATTGGAATGTATATAAGTTCTACTTTAAGTTTTGGATTCGTGTCCTATGTACTCCTGTAGTAATGAATTGGATCCTGGTTTGCTCTCTATTGAGGTTTGATTTCTGATTTGTTTGAATGAACAACTGAGTCCCGGCGAGAGCTGGGCAGGCGGCCCGCTGAACCCTCTGGTTCGCCTTAGGGGGAGGTGGGGCTGTTACAATTTTAGCTTCCAAGAGAAGCTTCAAGTGTGTGGCCCATTTGTGCAAAAGTCAACTCTACTACCGCGTGCACTCGCGCGCGTTTCGTGCTCGATTCCTCTCGCATTTGTTTCACTCGTGCACTAAACTTCTAATGCACTAATATTCATATAAATATTATTCACTCTCAATTGTCCCAAAATAAGGGTCTAACGTTCCTCAATTTAAATCGCGCGTGTGAAAACGCGTATCTCCAATTTAAGCGCGATAACGCGAAACTTCCGAGAAATTCTTATAACGACAGTACTAATAACTATCACTTCAGTATTTAAACATTAAAATACCTAATTTAGGTCCATTACACAAATCTTCAATATTCCAAACTTATTGTACTCTCAATCAGTCAAGATTTCCAAAGACGTGTTCACTATTTTCTCTAAACGAGCTTCCGGAAATTAATTTTTGAAACAAATCACTTAAAAAATTTTAATGGAGTTATAATTCCATGTAATTAGGGTTAATAGGGCTAGAAAATAATATTCGGAGAAATCGGGTGAGTAAATACTTATTTGAGGCAGTAAAATAAATAAAATAAGCAAAATTTTCGGGTCCTCACACTAACGGTATAAAATTCATCCCCTGATTTGAAGTGAGTGAGTCGTACTAGTTCACCAAAGTTACCTGTTCTGTTTTATTGCTTTGCTCGAGGGTCAGTGATGAGCTGAGGATTGTTGCTTGAATTTGAGCTAGTTATGAATTGAATTTTAAAACGATTGCTTTTGATGAATTGTAGCCTGTTGAATGTAGTTTCCAATTCCACCAACCATATATGCTTAATTTCAAGTTGAATTGAATGAGATGTGGTCAAATTACCGAACTGCATCAGTGATAGAAAACCCTAATTTTGACTAGCAGAATGGCCTAGCTTGACTTGGGACTTGTTGTTTTGCAAATTTTGATGTCAATCACCTACCAAATGTATATTGGATATTTCTTAGACTTTTGTTTCATAAATGAGCCAGATTTAAGTCGTTTGCATTGGACAAAATGTTTGAAAAGGGAGAAGAAAGCAAAAGACAGATTGGTCTTGGGATTTTCTTGAACTTTGGTAGTTTGGTTCACTACCTTCCCGTGTGAATTTTCAAATTAAATTTGGTAGAGGAGTAGTCCTCATATGAAAATTGAGTTGTACCAATTTTGGTGTCAATCCAAGACCATTTCGATACCTAAATGATGGGCCAAAGTCGTGTTTTCAAATCTGGAAAATGTTCAATCTATCCTTATTTTAGCTAACTTTGAGCTATTATATCTTGATGCTCGAAACTCCGATTGTAGTTCCGCTTGTTGTGTTTTAAACCTTGATTGGAATTCTAATTGAGGTACAAATTTCAGAGGGTAGTTCACTTTCTGTGAATTTTACCGAATTTCCAAAGTTCATCGAAAACTAAGGCTGAAACTGTCTTGGGAGTCCAAGACAGCCCTTTTAGGCCAAAATTTGAGTGTCTTCCATTTTGAATCATAGAAAAGTGTCTTCTACGAACCTTTAGTACTTTGAAACTAGTTTCCAACGGTACCAAGTTTTTCAATTTTGGACCTACGGAATGCAAGATATGATTTTTCAAAGATTGCTCCTTAAAACTGAAATTTTTGAACTTGGTGGGAATCGAGTTTTTGGAGACTCTTCCCTATCCTTCAATACTAATTGACCATTTTGGACTTACCTTGTGAGAACCCGTACATTTTCTTATTTTCTAGGTTTTATGTTAATTAATTGCATGTTATTCTGCATTTTCTTTATTAGGAAAATTTTCTAGATAATTTTTATGAGTAACTATAGTTCTAGAATTATTTTTCTAGTATTAATTAGTTTTTGAGAAATTAAGAGCGTATACCGGTTGTGGGACCCACTAGTGCGGTAAGTTGATAAAATTCGGCCAATTAGGTTAAGTTTTGTATACCGGGATTAATGTACTAGGTGATAAGAGGTAATTAGAGGTTACTTAGTTGTATTATTGTTGGATTAGCATTGGAGGGAAAAAGGATAAGCTTTAGGGCCAAAAGGTGATAAGTGTCACCATGCCATTTATTCTTGGACTTTGACTAACTTTCCTACTTTACCATTTAATCAAAATTTGACCAAAAATTCATCACATTTTGCTCCCCTTTGGTCGAACCTCTTGCTCAAGAAAAGAAAAAAATCCTCCAACTTCCTACTTCATAATCTTGCTCCAATCTTCAAATCAAACCGATAAAACTTCAAATCACTCCATAAAATCCCTTTGCTAAGTGGTCTTGAGGTAGTTGGTGAAGTGGTTTGAGAAACAAAGGTGCTTAGTTGGCTCTTCTCTTGAGTTGCAAGGTGAGTAGCTAAGGAGTTCATTCTTTGGTCTTGCTAATGTTAAATTGGTAGCTTGTGTTAGTCAAAGATGTGATTTGGTGAAAGATTTCATGACTTTTGGTTGAGATTGGTGAATTTTTCTATTTATTCATGATTTTTCTGTTTTTATATGTTTAATATTGATTGGCCATGGATGATGGTTGGGAATAATCTAGAATGAAGCTAGGGTGCGTAAATTGTGGCTATTTGCGGAAAATTTCCACTTTGAAAGGAAATTTCGGAATTAGGGTTTCAATTAACCCCATTCTTCCTGGTACTATTTCTCCTAGTTAAAGGCTGAATTAGTAGAGAATGATGTTTTATAGTTCCCTACAAAATTTCAACCCAATCAGAGCAACGTAGCCTATGAAAAGACCGAAATACCCCTGCTGCCCTGTTTCTGTCCGAAACTGATAATCCGCTTCTGTAATTGGTTAGTTTGACCAGGAATACTACTGATTAGGTTGTCGATGTCTTATTAAGAAATATAGCCTGGTATCTTAGCTTTCAGATGGTTTTGAAATCACTTGAATTGGAGTTGTATGTGCTGAGATATGATTGAATGAATCAGGACTGCTAGTTGAACTGCGAACTGGAAAATCTGGGGTTGTTTTGGTAAATTTGACCTAGATACATTGCAAACTGGACTGAGTGGCCTTCTTCAACATTGTAGACCTTTCTCTTAGTTTCGAAACGGAGTAAATTTCACCTCAATCCGACTAGTGTCGCTTCAGTTGTGTTAGTTCCGCTAAGCAACAGCAAATCTGCCTTTTGTTTTCCAACCTAAACGTCATTTCCGCACATGTCCTAGCTTGATTTGGTAATCATATGACATTGAGCCTATTGAGTGGCTATTTATGTTGTGTGTAATGTTGGGATTGATTGAGGAAAACAATGAAGCCATAAATGGCTGGGAAATAGGTAAATACAAAGGGCGTGCTGCCCAAATTTTCGCTCGAGGGCTAAGTTTCTATTTGAACTTGTATATTTTTCGTTTGGCAAATACTATGACCGTTTTCCATCTTAAAACATGATCCTTCTTCAATTGGAAACTCCAAATGTGTACTTACTCTTACCCAAATAAAGAGGAGTGGTTTAGGGTTTTCCTGGGTATTTTGACCTCTTTTTTTTCATGAATTTCATTAAGACCTTTAGTGTATAATATCTACTTGAATATGAGATGATTTTGAACCATATAAACGATTCTGAAAACAGTATTTCTTAGCCTATCTAGTTGGATTCCGACTTGTCTTTAGTTTGGTTTTACGTTTGGTCTACGAAACCCTAATTATTCTTGTCCACGGGTCCAAATGTCCTCGTTTCACTTTAAAGTCTTTTTATACATTCTACTCATCAATTGTTGAGTTTCTTTGATTTCACCTAATTGTTTGTGCTAGATGAGCTGTAATATTCTTTCTCGTTTAATCTTAGGTTTTCTCGGTGACTAAGGATAATATCCGGCAGAATATTTTGCACGTTGTTTTGCGTACATAGGTGGGTGTTCCTTGTTTGTTATATTCTCCTTGACTTCATGACTTGTTGTTATTGTTTGATAATGTGTTAAGTGTTTCCAATGATTTCCAAAACGAATTTTCTAGGCGAGCGTGTACTTTATCACGCTCGACCTAAACGAAACGTGAAATTTTCAACGATTTAATGATTGATACATTAGTTGTGCATGATGTAAGCCTTTTGGCTGAACTGGGCCCTGCCCTTCGTTACCGATCGACTCGAGCCAGAAGCGGACTCGGTCGGGTGATATGATGACCCTGCGTGTGAACGTTGGTATACTCGAGTATTACCTTATAGGTTGGTGGAGCCTGGCCAACGTCCAGGAAGGGGTGAATGAAATGAACGATCGAACGAGGGTTTTACTTACAAAAATGCATTTTCAAATGATTGGAGGAATAAGGGGAATGACAGGAGAACGAACGAACGAACAAATGGCTCCCTGTGAGCCCGTATCCTTTTAATGGATGTGTTATTATCGCTTTCCATTGTAAATGTTTCTTGAATTATTGATTATCGATGGTTAATGTATTGGCTTTGTTGTTGAATATGTGTTCGGAACCTCACTGAGCTGTTAGCTCACCCCTTTAGTTTTGTTTTCCTTAATAGGGGGATGCGAGCAAGGACGAGAGCCCAGTGTAGGTTAGCCTAGTCTAGTTTTTTTGTTTGGTAATGGTTCTCGCCCTAGTGCTTGGCACGGGCTGGATGTATGACGAATTGAGAACCTTTGTATATTCGATATTTGTACTTCCTTTTGAGATAAAAATGTATACAAGTTTCGCTTTAAGTTTTGGATTGTTATTTCGTTTGATCTTATGGTTTTATTTCGGATTTGATTGAGGTTCGACTGAGTCCCGGCGAGAGCTGGGCAGGCGGTCCGCCGAACCCTCTGGTTCACCTTAGGGGGAGGTGGGGCTGTCACATGCCTTCATGAAGGAAATCAGTTTGTCCTTGTGTTGTTAAACACCACTTTTGAACCTTGAATTTTGAGCAAGTAAAGCTCTATTTCATGACATTTTCTTAGATTGTACAAGTGTACAATCTCTCTCTTGTTAATAAGGGGTTTAAAAGTGATAGTGTGTAATTGTAAATTATTTGCTCAGGCACTCAAGGAGACCTTCAAGAGGATTTCACAAGGGACACCTAAACACTTGATTGTGCACCATTCTCTTATTTTGACTAGGTGAGTGTCAAGTGCATGTTTTGTTGCAATTATGTGAATTGGTGCTTCTGGACCGAAAATTTATAACTACTGAGTTGTGTACTTTATTTGCACTCGTTCTCCTTTAACTGAATCAAAATGTAATTGCCTGAATTGAATTGAATTACCAGAATTGAATTGAACTGAATTATATGATATGGCTGCATATGTCGTTGGAGTGAATTTCCTCGACCTTTAACTGAACTGTATATATATCGTTGGAGTGAATCTCCTCGATACACAACTGAACTGGGGGATGGCCAAACTCATCGGCCGACCTTGCGACTCAAGCCAGCAAGGGCTTGGTCGGGAAGCGCGATGAGCCCTGAGAAAAACTAAAACCTTGATCTATTGGAGAGATCTTACTTGGCCTACTCGTATAGTAGTTCCTTTATAGAAGTTCGGGCCCGGTGGGGTATGTATGGTGGACAGAGAACGGGTAAGTGGAGTTTCTACGGACTAAATACCGACCCGGATGACGGAGTGTCATCGCGGGGAGGTAATTGATCGAGCATTGACAAAGCAAGTGGAACTTAGCTCCTGAGAGCTTTCATATCCTTGAATTGTGTCTGTTTAATTTTCTCACTCGAATTGTAATTACTTGAATATTACTGTTTTACTTGCTAAATTGGGATTGCCACTTGAACTATGTGCCTGCATGTGTGTTTCTTGGCCTCACAAGCAATCGCTCACCTCATAGATTTGTTTTCCTTAACAGGTGGATTGGAAGATTTTGGAAAAGCCAACTAGGTTATACTTTTGATTGGAATCTTGGTTGTAAATGTTTAGTCGACTTTTAATGGTTGTATTTTGAAACTTGATGTATCTTTTGAGAACATGATGTAAGATTTGGATACTCAGTTAAGGAAGTGACTTTTCTTCATTTTAGACTTGTATTATTTGGTTTGTATCTTTAACTTTGAATTGAATTGTTTTGAGTCCTGGTGAGAGTTGGACAGGCATCCCGCAGATACCCTTGGGTTCGCCCTTGGGAGAAGTGGGGGCGTCACAATATAATATCCAAAGATGGCATTTCTATGGATCCAATGAAAGTAGAAGTCGTATCTGAGTGGAAGCAGCCAGAAACCCCAACTGAGGTTCGTAGTTTCCTAGGTTTAGCCAGGTACTACCGTCGGTTCATCAAAGTTTTCTCCAAATTAGCTGGCCCTTTAACCGATCTGACGAAAAAGGATGGTCAATTTGTTTGGGGTTCTAAATATGAAGCTAGTTTTCGAGAATTAAAGAAACGGTTAACGTCGGCGCTAGTCTTTGCCTTACCAAATGAAAAGGACAGTTTCTCTGTATATACTGACGCCTCGAGAGAAGGATTGGGATGTGTTCTAATGCAGAATGAAAATGTGATTGCCTATGCCTCTAAGAAATTAAAACCCCATGAGCGGAATTACCCGACTCACGACTTGGAATTGGCCACTGTAGTCTTTGCCTTAAAGAAGTGGAGGCTATACTTATACGGGGTGACTTTTGAAGTTTATACCGACCATAAGAGATTGAAATATTTATTCTCTCAGAAGGAACTAAAATTGAGACAGCGTTGGTGGGTGGAATTTCTTGAGGATTATGACTGCACAATTAACTACCACCCAGGGAAGGCCAATGTTGTAGCGGATACCTTAAGTCGGAAAGTTCAAGTAGCCGGATTAATGATCAATGAGTGAAATTTGTTGGAAAAAGTGAGTGAATGGAATCCACGGTTGGACCGACAGAGAGTAATCTTGGGCAATATTACGGTGAGATCTGATCTATTGGACCGAATTAAAGAAACTCAGAAGAATGACCAGATAGTGTAAAAATGGGTAGAAAAAGTGCAAAAGGGGGAAATCTCAGACTTTAATGTGAGTTCCGAGGGTATTTTGAAATTTTGAAATCGGATAGTGGTGCCGCAAGATGAAGTGATAAAAAGAGAGATTTTGGAAGAGGCATATCGATCTAAGTATATAGTACATCCCGGAAGCAGTAAAATGTACCAGGATTTGAGGAGACTGTATTGGTAGGATAAAATGAAAAAGGGAATTGTTCAGTTTGTCCAAAAGTGTTTAGTGTGCCAACAAGTGAAAGTTGAACATCAGAAACCCTCAGGTCTTCTACAGCCTCTTGAAATCTCTGAGTGAAAATGGGAACATATTACCATGGATTTTGTGTCAGGATTACCCCGTACTTAAATAGGTCATGATGCAGTTTGCGTAATAGTTGATAGGTTGACGAAATCCGCTCATTTTTTGCCTATAAATATGAGATACTCTTTCGAAAAATTGGCCCAACTGTACATGGATGAGATAGTCAGATTGCATGGGATCCCAGTAAGCATTGTTTCTGACAGAGATCCGCAGTTTGTGTCTCGTTTCTGGCAATAGTTACAAGGAGCCTTGGGGACCAAGTTGAACTTTAGTACTACGTATCATCCCCAAACTGATGGACAGTCAGAAAGAACCATTCAAACATTGGATGACATGCTAGGGACTTGTATCTTGGATTTTGGTAGAAGTTGGGGACAGTATATGGCGTTAGTCGAATTTGCGTATAATAATAGTTATCATTCCTCCATACAAATGGCACCGTACGAAGCTCTCTATGGAAGAAAGTGCCGATCACCAATATACTGGGATGAAGTAAGGGAAAGAAGGGTTTTAGACCCAATTGCAGTACCATGGATCGAAGATGCCTATGAGAAGGTGAAGGTGATACGTCAGAGGCTTCAAACAGCACAAAGTCGACAGAAGAGTTATGCAGATAATCGACGAAAGGACTTGGAGTTTGAAGTTGGGAACAAGGTATTTCTAAAGGTTACACCACTTCGAAATCTCACGGCGGGAAAAGGAAAGAAACTTCAACCGAGATACGTAGGACCATTCAAAATTCTTCAACGAGTAGGGAACGTGGCATACCGGTTGGAGTTACCCGCGAGTCTATCCAGGATCCATGACATATTTTACGTTTCTATGTTGAAAAAGTATCATCCAGACCCCACTCATGTACTGAAGGCAGAAGAAATTGACATTGACGAATCTCTGACTTACGAAGAAAGACCAGTACAGATCTTAGACCGAAAAGTAAAGGAATTAAGGACCCTTGGTAAAGGTTTTGTGGAGAAATCATGAGGTAGAAGAGGCTACTTGGGAAGTGGAAGAAGACATTCGTGCAAAGTATCCTGAGCTATTCAATGATCAAGGTGAGAATTTCGAGGACGAAATTCTTTAAGGGGGAGAGAGTGCGAGAACCCTCACTTAAAAGTAATATTTTACCTAATTCACTTGCCTTACCCTATGATTAAATCACTTAAATTATGTCCTTGCATTGCATTCTACATGCATTATAACAATTCCCTTGTATTGCATTTCATTGCCTTTTATTTGAATTAAAACATTTCCTTGACTTGATATTATTTTATTTCACCACATACTCTATGTCCAAATATTCTTTTATTGTGGTTGGGACTTTATATGATAGTTTAGGGGTGTTAATAAGACAATGGAAACATTTGGAGGATAGAAACATGATTTGGCAAAGATTAGAGAGACAATGGACAAGATTGAGATAAGTGGCCAAACCTTAGCCATCCAACCTTTGACCAAAGAAACTAGAGGAATTTAAACCATTCTTGGCTCTTTTTTTTTTCACTTTGGCCGGCCCTCTTAGCTTCCAAGATAAGGAGAGAAAACTCCATTTTTATGCTTTCTAAACCTAGTTTGATCTTTAGAGAAAAATCAAAAGTGAAGGACTTGAGTTAGTGAGTGAACTACTTCCAACCCTAGTGTGTGATTTGCAAGCTTGAAGCTTTTGGTTTGGTGGTTGTTTTGGGTGACTCAAGCTTCTTACAAGAGAGGTATATGATCCTTAATCCTTGGTTTTATGGTGTTATATCAAATATTTAAATCTTTGAGGGTAAACTAGAAGTTGTATGGATGTTACTTGTGGTTAAATTTCTTGAACTAATCAAGTGGTAGTTGCGTTGGTTGGTTAGCCTACCATGTGTTTGATCAATTGTTAAAGCTTTGTTTATGGTTTACTTGATGTATTAACATGTTTTGAATCCTTTTTGAGTTAAGGATAACACTTGGTATGATGTTTAAGTTAGTCTTCATGAAAGGATGAAAGTTGGTGAAACAAGTGAACTAGTGGACTGTTTTCCTTTCCCTTGGCTGACTGGTTTTGGAAGGGGAGATTTCTCCTTGATTTTGTGAGTTCATTTGCACCCTAATTAAGCCTAAGAGACTTGGCTAAACACTGGTTAAGTTTATGTGTGAGTTAAGATGGAAATGAAGCAACAAAAGTGGTGGTTTTGGACAACTAGTGCACTGTTTTGGTTCTTGTTGTTGGCTAGAATGTTTTGGTTCACTTGATCATTATGTGTGTTGCATTTTGAGCTCCAATGGTATTAGGTAACATGATCCCCTGTATATGAATCATAGGAGTTTGAATTGGTTGAAATTGAGCCAAAACAAGGGAAGTTAGCATCAAGAACTAGAGTAACTTTGCTAGGGTTTTAGAGCTGATCAGAACTGGAAAATCAGCCAAATTTTCTGAGCTACTGTATTGATAGGAGAGGAAATAGAGTATGAATTTGGTACCGTTCGAGTCTAGATTCCAACGCCGCTAACGGCACTTGATTCCGACCTTCCTACAGTGAGAAATGGTCGTTTTTCCGAGAATGTGCGGGCGCGACTGTTTTACCCGCGAAGAAGACTTTGAACTTGAATGAAAATTTTCTTTTGCCCAACTTTCTTGCACTTGTCAAACTTGTTTTCTCATGAAATTTTACTGCATTTTGGTCCTAACTTGCATGGTTAATTGAGTAGATTTGACCACTCACTTGGTCACTTAATGAGCTCACATTTGGGTTGGAAACGAACCTAGATTGTTAACGATTTCACTCGTTGCCCTAGGATTGGGAAACGGAGGTGATCGTAACCGAAGGACTTGACGGTTGATCACTGCATTGCTTGATAGGTGAGTGTTCCACTATCTGTTAACTGTCTATGTGAAATATCTGAATACTTGATTTGTGATTGTTTGAGCCAAACATTGTTTTGATAAAAATTGAGGCGAGCGTGTACTTTATCCCACTCGATCTCCCTCGTTTCCGCTGAAGCTCTATATACTGCTATTATGAGATGTGATTTCTCTATATTTGACTATATGTGAGTTGTTTGAGTGATATCTCATCAACTAATGTGACTGTTTGGGTACCCAACCTCATAGGTGAGTCGATTGTATCGAACCAGCAAGGGTTTGGTCAAGAAGGCCGATAAATCTTGAGGACTGTTTACTGAAAACTGGAAACCGGTATACTCGAGTATTACCTACTTACTATTTGAGGTGTTCGAGCTCGGTAAGGGGGTTGACTGGGGGACGGAAATTGGAGTAAATGGTGTTCTACGGACATTATATTCTTTGAACGCAAACATTGACGGAGAGTCAACGGATTCTTGTTATGATCAAGCTCAAGTGGATTTGGCTTTTGGAAGCCACCCGTATCTTTGAATTGAACTGTGATTTAATTGTTATAGTACAACACGGTGGTTACTTGTTTATATTACGCCTTTAATTGGCTATGTGCTTACATGTTTATTTGGAACCTCACTGAGTTTTAACTCATCCCACTCCTTTTGTTTTCCTTAACAGATCGGGGATGGAACCGTGGTCGAGAACTTCCATAGCTTTAACTTTTGTTTTGGACTTGTACTTTGGACTGTAACCTTTTGTTAGAAAACCTTACTTTTGACTCTTGTAAGCGGGAATTGTAAGTTCGACGTATATTATGTAAATTAAATGCGGAGTTGAAAGTTTGATACTTAGCTCTATATTCTAAGTTTTGGAAAGTGGTGTGGCAACTTATAATTCTTAAAGGGTTGTACCCTCTACTTTTGAAGATATTTCATTGGTTTTTGTGGATTTTTAGTACTTTACTCGACTGAGCCCCGGCGAGAGCTGGGCAGGCAGTCCACTGATACCTTGGGGTTCACACTAGGGAGAGGTGGGGCTGTCACACTAAATACTTGATGCAGTTCAAGAAGAAACTCAAGTTTCATCAAGTAACTCCATAATAGGAGAATACTCACTTTTATTAATTCATCTCTCAGAGTTTGTTGCTAAATGAATAAAACGTCACAAAGAGGCTGTACTTATAGCCTTACAAACAACAACCCTATTACAACTTGGAAAAGACTAAACACAACTTAGTTTCCTAAATAAACATGGCACTTGAATCGACTCAAGTAACACTTGACTGGCCAAATATTCTTCTAAATAAAATAACTAAATTACTACTAAAAAAACACTCTAAATAACACATCCAATCAGATTAAACATCAGCAAAGAATCGGACTAAGCCTGAAGCCGGATCACCCTCGCCTGAGCCGTCAACCTATTTCTTCACTTGGATGAGATGAACAAGCTTCCAATCATCATTCTCAAGTCCCTCAACATGTTTTGGGACAATTTCTTGACATCAAACCATGTGAACCAAAGGACTTCGGTATGTTAGGCATGCCTGCGTCTAACAATTTCTCGCTCATATCAATTCCCTCCTCTTGAAAAATTTGTTCTCAAATCTTGGGGGAAAATGGTGATGAACGTGCAGCATATATACTTTACCTTTTGTATTGCTATTGGAATTTTCCATGTTGTCAATCCTAATGAGCAAGAGTTGGATTTTAGTTTGTAACCTTGCCGGACAAATTTGTTTTGAACGTTGGACTCAAGAATTTAAAGCTGAAACTAATGTGTCCTAGATGAAAATTTCCTACTCTATGTACACTTAGCAACTTAGACTCGAACCCAACCGATGTTAATGCAAAAAATGCTGGAAAACAATTTCTTAAAGTTATGTCTAAAGACTACTAGAAAAGATAGCTAACTAATGACATAAAGAAACTACTTGACTCAACGCAAGGATAAGTGACACAAAGAGATTCGATTCTAATTTCTTGTCTTATTTGTGACTGGTGCGATTTGGAAAACTGATTCAGACGGTACAACTTGGAACAAAATCTAGATTAAACCCCTTTTCCCACTGGTGTAATGATTTCAAAGTTGGTTTCATGGTTTATATAACAAGAATGGTTCAAAACAAATTTCGGATTCAAGACAGCTTGTAATCCAACTTGGGTTTGGATTTCGATTTGTATTTGCTAGTGTTTTGGTTGTTTTCTGTTCAGCCAACTTGTGAGCTTTCAAAACACCAATTTGGGGGATTTCTAGTGTGTTAATTGATCAGGTTTTGTGGCTCAAATTCTGGTATGAATCAAACCAGTCAAGAACTCAAGAACAAGAGGCTTAGCTACTGGAATTTTTGTAGATTTGGATATGAATAGGCTTCGGCCCCAAAAACCCAGAAATTTTCTGGAACTTTGCACAAGATTATGTGTAGATGTTCCAGAATTCAAGAACAAAGCAGCATTTAAAGATTCAGCCACAAATAATGTGACAGCCCCACCTTACCCTAAGGCGAACCAAAGGGTTCGGCGAACCGCCTGCCGAACTCTCACCGGGACTCAGTCATTCACCTCAAGGAATTGAAGATAAAATTCACAAAACAAGCGAATAACGATCCCAAACTTAGAGCATAAACTTATATACATTCCTATCTCCAAAGGAATTACAAAATTCAAATATACAAAGGTTCCCAATTCCTCATATATCCAACCCTTGCCAAGTGCTAGGGCGAGAACCCTTACAAAAGAATCAAAAGAACTAGACTAAGCTAGTCTATACAGAGCACTCGTCCATACTCGCATCCCCTGTTAAGGAAAACAAAACTAACGGAATGAACTAAAAGCTCAGTGAGGTTCCAAACACATAAACGAACAATGAGTTCAATACATTAACCATAGATAGCAAGTAAATCAAGAAACATGACAATATAAAGCAATAATAACATTCATTCAAAGGATACGTGCTCACATGGAGCCATTCATTCATTCTCCTTTCATTTCCTTATTCCTCCAATCATTTGAAAATGCATTTTGTTAAGTAAAACCCTTCGTTTACATTGACATTCGTTCATTCATTTCATTTCACCCCCTCCTGGACTTTGGCCTGGCTCCACCAGACTACAAGGTAATACTTGAGTAAATCAAACGTTCACCTAGGGTCACTAAATCGCCCGACCGAATCCGCTTCTGGCTCGAGTCAATCAGTAATGAAGGGCAGGGCCCAGTTCAGCCAAGAGGCTTACATTCATGCACATATAATCATTCAATCATTGAAAATTTCACATTCATTTAGGTCGAGTGCAATAAAGTACACACTCGCCTAGAAAACTCATTTTAAACAATCATTGAAAACATTCAACATGTTATCATTCATTCATACCAAGTAATATAATCAAGAACAAGCCACATAGTCAATGAAAATATAACAAACAAGGAACACTCACCTATTTACGCAAAATAACGTCCAAAGTATCCTTTCGGATAACACCCTCAATCACCAAGGAACCCTAATATAATCAAAAGAACACATTATGCTTCAACCATCAAAGATTTAAGTGATTCAAAGAAAATTCGAATACGTACTAGTACAAAGTATAAATATGGTTTTGGTAGTGAAAAGAGTACATTTAAACCAAAGGACATAAGCAAAATATTTGTAAAACTTATGCTTACTTGTAAAACTTTAAAATCGCTATTTGAGTCGAAGTGGCAAAGAAAACGTATTTCTAGTAGTCGTAAATTTCATTTTTCCAAGGGTACAAGTTTCGGCCGAATTCTAACTTATATACCTTGATAAAAGATGATGGGAATACCCTAGATGGTTCACGTGGTATTCGCTCTCAAGCCTTACTCAAGTCACAAGTATATCTACCTAGTTCTCGAGTGTAAGTTTGGGCAGCACGCCCTTTGTATTTACCTATTTTCCAGCCATTTATGGCTTCATTATTTTCCTCAATCAATCCCAAAGTCATACACAAAATCATCTCATTTCAATAGCCGTTCAATAAGCTCAAAGTCATACAAGTACAAAATCAAGCTAGGAGCATGTGCGAAAATGAAGGTTGAGTCAAGAAACAAAAGACAGATTTGACGTTGTTTTGCGTAACGGACACAACCGAGGCTACGCTTATCGGATTGAGGTGAAATTTATACCGTTTTGAAGCTAAGATGGAGGGATACAATTTTTATGAAGACCACTCAGTCCATTTTGCAATGTATCCAAGTCAAATTCCCAAATTACAGTACCAGATTCCTACCGACAGGCCAGCTAACCGTACTATGTTTCAATGGCCATAATTCAGGCTACCGAAGTCCAAACGAGGTGATTTCAGGGGCGTTAGAAAGCTAGGACATAGAAATAAACTTTCATGTTTTTGGTAAATGCTAATTCAGTACACAGCAGGGTGAACAGACACGGTTAGTGTTGTGAAATATCAAAATTGTCCATTGGACTAAACCTATGAGAGTCAGGGGTATTTTTGTCTTTTCACAGGATACATTGCTCCGATTGAGATGAAATTATGGATAAAACTATAAAACATCATTCTATACAACTTTCATGTTTTATGCTAAGCCTAATTCGGCCTCTAACATGGTGAACTAGAACCGGGCAGAACAGGGCACTAAGGATTTTCACTTCTGGAATTTTGCTGCATTCAAGGTATAATTCACATTTCTAGCTTAAAACCATTACTACCACCTCATATACAAACTTGTATACATCATATACCATCCACCCAATAAGAACTAGGGCTGAACAATACAAAACCCTACCTTACTAATGCACCCAAAATCATCACAACTACTTGTATAGTGTGAGAACCCGTAATTTTTCCCATTTTCTAGGTTTTATTATTTTTCATGGCTTGTTTTCTGCATTTTCGTGATTAGAAAAAAATTCTAGATATTGTTAAGGAGCAGATATAATTTTTGGATGATTTTTCTAGTATCGGATAGTTTTTGAGAAATTAAGAGCGTATACCGGACGTGGGACCCACTAGTGCGAAAAGTTCGGAAAGATTCGACCAACTAGGTTAAGTTTTGGATACTGGAATTAATTTACCGGGTGTTAAGAGATAAGTAGAGGATGCTAAGTGGATTGGTATAAGAGAGACAAAAGTTAGGCAAGCATTAATGAAGGTGACAAGTGTCACCATAGGATTGGGTCTTAAGTAAGACCACTATTCACCTTTTCTAATTGACCAAATAAATCACAAAATATTGCCAAAATTTTCCATTTTCTTCTCTTCAAGTGGCCGGCCCTCTCTCTCAAGAAGAAAGAAAAAAACCTCTCCAATTTCTTGAAGTCCTCTTGCTCAAATCCAATCACACAATCATCTACTCTTGTTTTTGTTCCATAGAAATCCTTAAGGAAGTGTTGGTGAGTTGTTTGGTGAAGTTGTTTGGCAAGCTAAGGTGGTTACTTGCTCTCTCTCTTGTTTTACCAAGGTGAGTGATGGATTACTCCTTTCCTCCCTCTAATGATGCTTAATTTGTGATTAGTGGTAGTATAAGGTGCAATATTATGGATTACATCTTGAATTGTGGTTGAATTAGTGAAGTTTTCTATTTATTGGTGATTTTTCTGTTTTAATATGAACATGATTGTGTGGCTATCTATGATGATCGGAAATGGTATATAATGACTCTAGGAGGTGGAAAAAGTGGGTAATTACAACCAATTTCTGTTTGGAAGAAAAATTGACAAGTTAGGGTTTTTGTGAATAACATTCTGCCCGGTTTTGTAGCTCCTAGTTAGAGGCCGAATTGGCCTTGTATTAAAACATAAAAGTTGTATGGAATTACATTTTAGAGGTGCCTACAAAATCTCAGGTCAATCGGAGTAGCGTAGAATGCGAAAAGTCGAAATTATCCTTGCTGTCCTGGTTTTATCCGAATGTAAGAATTGCGCCTGTAATTGGTTGTTTTGGCAGGAATTTCTATGGAATTGGTGGTTGAGGTCTTGTGATGAAATGTATCCCTGTTTCTAAGCTTTCGAGTGGCTTTGGAATTTCTGGATTTGGACTTAGGTAGCCTGTTTTATGATGTTTGCACCAGAATGCGATTTGTGAATGTGTTTTTCCGGTTCTGGTGTAGTATTTTGCATTTTTGACCTGGTTGCACCCGAAACTGGACAGAGTTTCCTTCTGGAACATTGTAGCCCTATTTCTTAGCTTCGAAACGCTGGGTTTTACACCTTCATCCGACAATCGTAGTGCCTTTGGTGCCATTACCGCAAAATGAGGTCAAAAACTATTTTTTTCAGGGGTAAAGCTAAATCTTTTCCGGATTTTTCTGGTTTCCTCTAATGCTTATGTATGCTTATGGAACCCTCTTTCGGTAGTATTTGGCATTGGTTTATGACTTGTATTCGAGTCTTATTGTGCTTATGGGAATATTTTAGGGCTTGACTTTTATTTCCGGTCATTTTCCTAGCTAAATCCCGTACTTGAATGACTTTAAGCCTAGTGAACGGCTTTTGGAAATGAGATTATTTTGTGTAAGATGTTGGGACTGATTTGAGGAAATAATGAAGCCATTAATGGCTGGAAAATAGGTAAAAACAAGGGATTTGCTGCCGAAATTTTTACTTGAAGGCTAGTTTTGGTCCAAGTGCTTTTTGCCGCAAAATTTTATAACCCTTTTAGTTTAGCTTTGCGTTTGGTTTATGAAACCCTAGATATTTCCGTCCATCAGTCCAAATGCCCCGTTTCGCTTTAAAGTCATTTTTATGCGTTTTACTCATCATTTATTGGGTTTCTTCGATTTCACCTAATTGGCTGTGCTATATTCTTTCTCGTTGAATCTTAGGTTTTCTCGGTGATTAAGGATTCTATCCAGAAGGATATTTTGCACGTTATTTTGCATAGTTAGGTGAGTGTTCCTTGTTTGTTAAATGCTCCTTGACTTCATAACTTGTATTCTTGAGTGATAACGTGTTAAGTGCTTTTAATGATTTCCAATTTCCAAAATGAGCTTTATAGGCGAGTGTGTACTTTATCGCACTCGACCTAAATAACTGTGCAATTTTCAAGGATTTAATGATTGAAATACTAGTTGCGCATGAATGTAAGCCTTTTTGGCTGAACTGGCCATTGCCCCTTGTTACCGATCGACTCGAGCCAGAAGCGGACTCGGTCGGGCGATTAGGTGACCTGGGTGAACGTTTTGGTATACTCGAGTATTACCTTGAAGTCCGGTGGAGCCCGGCCAATGGCTGGGAAGGGGGTGAATGAAATGAATGAATAAATGAAGCGCGGGTTTTATTTAAAAAAAAAAAAAATGCATTTTTAAAAGATTGAAGGAAGGAGGAAATGTCAGGGGAACGAGCGAGCGCGGGAATATTTGGCTCCTTGTGAGCCCGTATCCTTTTAATGTATGTGTTCTTATTGTTTTCCATGCTAAATGTTTCTTGAATTATTGATTATTGATGGTTTATGTATTGACGTTGTTGTTTAATTACCTGTTCGGAACCTCACTGAGCTTTTAGCTCATCCCTTTAGTTTTGATTTCCTTAACAGGGGAAGGCGAGCAAGGACGAGAGCTCTGTATAGACTAGCTGGTCTAGCTTTTGATTTTTCTTGTAATGGTTCTCGCCTTAGTGCTTGGCACGGGCTGGTTGTATGGTGGATTTGGAACCTTTGTATATTCGACGGTTGTACTTCTTTTGAGATCGTAATGTATATAAGTTTCGTTTAAGTTTTTGGATCATTGCTATATTTTTCGTATGGGCTGGATCTGGTTTTTGCTCGAGGATGGAAGTGATCTACTGAGTCCCGGCGAGAGCTGGGCAGGCGGTCCGCCGAACCCTTTGGTTCGCCTTAGGGGGAGGTGGGGCTGTCACAGTTGGTATCAGAACCAGCTTCGCGTGGTCTCTGCGCGGAGTGAGCCTGGACTGAGTGGTGAATAGGCATGACGGACTAAGTGCTCGTTTGAGCATAAGCTTTGAATTGTGAATGTTATAGGCCTTAAATCTCTCTTGTGGTACCTAAGGGCCATAGATAGGTACGTCCGGTAGGAATTTCGAGTGTAAATAGTTTACTCTTGGGACTGGCCAGCTCGAGATGTGAATTGTCTTATTTCGGATTGTTGTGCCCGAGTACTCTAGAGTTGAGGCGGTGTTCAGGATGTGAGAATTGCATTTTGGGAACATGAATAGGCTTTGTTCGGCTGGAATGAGTATAAGAGGTTAGAATCTAGTTTGGATAGTAAGTGACGTGAGAGATCGGACGGGGTTATTTTAATTGGGTATGGGACGATATCGCCTTTACTCTTGATTTGCTTTGATGCCGCTATGACATGACATTGGCTTGAGTATTGTGCATATGATTATTTGTCTAATTTGACATGTATTGGTGTATTCGATTGTCTACCATCTTGATACATGGTGTGTATATGTGCATATGTCTTTGGTGTAATTGGTGTGCTAGAATTAGATTACTTTTGTCACTTTATTGTATTTATTCACTGAATTACCTTTATGGGAGGGGGAAACAAAGAGAGGGAAAAAATATATATATTTATGGAGGGAAGACGTGGTCGCGGACGTGGTAGTGGCCGTGGTGTTAAGCGAGCCCAGGAACCAAGGGCAGAAAGGGAAACATCGGCGGAGCCTGTACCAGGACCAAGGGTTGAAGCCGGAGACCAGGTGGCGACGGCCATTCAACAAATGACCAATATTCTAGCACGGTTGGTGGACCAACAAGGTCAAATGCCCGTGCATCAACCCCAAAACCCTGAAATAGGAGAAGATCGGGCCCTTGAGAGGTTTCAAAAGTTTGCACCTCCAAAATTCGCTGGAGGGCCTGATCCGGACATCGCTGAACAGTGGTTAGAGGTCATGGTGAATATATTCACAGTTTTGAACTACACTGAACAGAGACAAGTGAACTTTGCAGTGTTTCAATTTGAAGGACCGGCCCGATCATGGTGGAACGTAATTAGAGCAAAGTGGGAAAGAGAGCAGACTCTTTGGTCGTGGGCGAACTTCATAAGGGAATTTAATGAAAAGTACCTCCCACCATTAGTCCAAGAAAAGAGGGAGGACGAATTTATTGGACTACGCCAGGGGGCCTTAAGTGTGGCTGAATACGAAACCAAATTTACCAAACTATCCAAGTTCACTTCCGAATTAGTAGCCACGGAACCGAGAAGAGTAAGGCGGTTCATACAGGGATTGAACTTGGACATCCAGGAGGCGTTGGCGGCGGCGCAAGTGAACACATTTACGGAGGCCCTTGAGAAGGCTTAACGAATCGAGAATGCAAAGGCGCAGGTGAAGGCTTCCCAAATACGGAAATGGGGTGCAGTGTGTAGCGTGAGTGAGGAACTTAGCGAATCAGTAGCACCCTCTAAAGTACAGAAAGTGAACCAGTTATTCCGGCCGCCATGGACATTGGGGGCGGTAGATGAAAGATTTATCAAAGGAAGCCAAACCGGACAGGGGAAGACTTCTCCAGAAAGCAAAAAGATGGCTTCCCACTTGACTTGTGACTATTGCGGAAAGGCCAATCACACTGAGAACGATTGTTGGCGGAAGGGGCGGAAGTGTTTGATTTGCGGAAGTAGTGATCATCAAGTTAGTAACTGTCCATGGAGACAGTCACGTGAAAGTGGTACTCAGCGACTCGAGGGCACTACATCAAAACAAGCGAATGAAAGGGGGAACCGAACAAAAGTACCGGCAAGGGTATATGCTTTAGACAACCAACAAGCTCCTGAGCCATCTGAAGGTAAAATTTCGAGGACGAAATTTTTTTAAGGGGAAGAGAGTGTGAGAACCCGTAATTTTTCCCATTTTCTAGGTTTTATTATTTTTCATGGCTTGTTTTCTGCATTTTCGTGATTAGAAAAAAATTCTAGATATTGTTAAGGAGCAGATATAATTTTTGGATGATTTTTCTAGTATCGGATAGTTTTTGAGAAATTAAGAGCGTATACCGGACGTGGGACCCACTAGTGCGAAAAGTTCGGAAAGATTCGACCAACTAGGTTAAGTTTTGGATAGTGGAATTAATTTACCGGGTGTTAAGAGATAAGTAGAGGATGCTAAGTGAATTGGTATAAGAGAGACAAAAGTTAGGCAAGCATTAATGAAGGTGACAAGTGTCACCATAGGATTGGGTCTTAAGTAAGACCACTATTCACCTTTTCTAATTGACCAAATAAATCACAAAATATTACCAAAATTTCCCATTTTCTTCTCTTCAAGTGGCCGGCCCTCTCTCTCAAGAAGAAAGAAAAAAAACCTCTCCAATTTCTTGAAGTCCTCTTGCTCAAATCCAATCACACAATCATCTACTCTTGTTTTTGTTCCATAGAAATCCTTAAGGAAGTGTTGGTGAGTTGTTTGGTGAAGTTGTTTGGCAAGCTAAGGTGGTTACTTGCTCTCTCTCTTGTTTTACCAAGGTGAGTGATGGATTACTCCTTTCCTCCCTCTAATGATGCTTAATTTGCGATTAGTGGTAGTATAAGGTGCAATATTATGGATTACATCTTGATTTGTGGTTGAATTAGTGAAGTTTTCTATTTATTGGTGATTTTTCTGTTTTAATATGAACATGATTGTGTGGCTATCTATGATGATCAGAAATGGTATATAATGACTCTAGGAGGTGGAAAAAGTGGGTAATTACAACCAATTTCTGTTTGGAAGAAAAATTGACAAGTTAGGGATTTTGTGAATAACATTCTGCCCGGTTTTGTAGCTCCTAGTTAGAGGCCGAATTGGCCTTGTATTAAAACATGAAAGTTGTAGGGAATTACATTTTATAGGTGCCTACAAAATCTCAGGTCAATCGGAGTAGCGTAGAATGTGAAAAGTCGAAATTACCCTTGCTGTCCTGGTTTTATCCGAATGTAAGAATTGCGCTTGTAATTGGTTGTTTTGGCTGGAATTGCTATGGAATTTGTAACAGCCCCACTTTCCCCTAAGGCGAACCAAAGGGGTGAGCGGACTGCCTGCCTAGCTCTCGCCAGGACTCACGATGCAGACTAGAACCATCTATAGCGATCCGGAACTTACGAACGAGCGTAAACGAGTCAAAATGGTAAAATAACCCAAAATTTTAAAAAATTGAAATCCGAAGTCGGCCATGAATAGTGACCGACCCGTCAGAACCCAACCGAAATAGCCAACAACATTCACATCTGAACTTTAGCGTTTACAAATCAAAATGACATACAAAAGTTTTCAAAAGTTAATATATACACACGGTTTGCCAAATCAAAAGAGAAAACGCCCCAAAAGTACACTTAGGGTTTTAATACATGAGCTATACAAAAGATATGTTCAACTAGCTCAATTTGGCAGCCATTTGTCAAATCCAGACCAAAAGGGTTTATTTTCCTGTAAGGAAAACAAAAGGAACGGAAAGGGGTGAGCTTGCGCTCAATGAGGTACCAAACAGATAGCATTAAAATCATGGCATTTCACATTTAACAAATCAGATACACATGTCAGATGTAAAGCAAAGGAACCAATGATTCAAATCAGAAGGATACGGGTGGCTCTCAGGAGCCAAATTTCCAGCGCAATACTTGATCCAAACCGGTTGACTCTCCGTCAACGTATATAGAACCAATGCGTCCGTAGACCCCTCTTATCACCGAATTCCGTCCACCAAACACCCCTTTACCGGGCCCGCTCACCTCAAACGAACAAAATGGTAATACTCGAGTATACCCGGAATCAAGGGTCTCAATACCCAAAATCCCCGAACAGACTACCGTGGTTCGTTATCTAATCGTCCAGGCCCTTGCCGGCCCGACTCGAATAACTTAGCCACAGGATTGAGCTCATAGGTCATAGAAATCCGAACAGATGCGGACACAGATAACAGATTCAAATTTTGCATAGTAAATTGGCATATGAACAGACTAGAGAACGAGTGTGATAAAGTACACCCTCGTCTCGAACAAATAAACAGATTGCAGAGCAGAAATCAAGTTAAATAGCAATGGAGGGGAGTGGTACACTCACCGGCTCAACTTCAAAAGTTTTTACTTCAGATTGGCCTTAATCGCCAAGAAACCCTAAAATAATCAAAATAAACCAATTGAAGGTTTCATATCCAAAATCGAGTAAACGGAATGCACAAGTGAGGCTCGACTACACGTCGTACGCCTTGCCCAAAAATACTAATGCAAGAGTGCAAAAACATGATTTTCTTGGAAACAGAAGATAACATGAAGACCTAGGGTCAACAACCCAAAAGCCCTTCATTTCCATCAAAAGGCAAATCCAACTTAAAGAACCAAACGGCCTAGAAAATCGGACAGCATTTCCCCCAAATTTCTTACTTTTCCAGCCATTAAGGCTTCATGATTTCCTCAAATCAGTCCCAAAACCTCACACAAAAGTCATCTTATTTCCCAAAAGCCGTTCACTAGGCTCAAAGCAATACAAGTACAAAAGTTAGTTAGGAAATGACCGGAATAAGAGTAAGCCTTAAAACATGCAAACAAGTACAATGAGACTCGATAACGAATCATAAAGCCATGCCAATCACAACCCCAATAGGGTTTCATATACATATATAAGCATAATAGCAAACCAGAAAATCAGAAAATATAACTCATTTGATCAATCAACAAAAACAGGTTTGGCCTCCGTATGCGGTAATGGCACAAAATGCGCTACGCTTATCGGATGAGGGCGTAAGACCCACCATCTCGAAGCTAAAAGACAGGGCTACAACAATGTAGAAGGCCTCTCAGTCCAAATCCTAGCACAACTAGGTCAAATGTGCCAAATACTAAACCAGAATTACCAAAACAGGTTTGCAAAACACACAAAACTGTAATGAACACAACTCAGTCTATACAAGTCCAAATGCCGAAATTCCAAAGGCATAAGCTAGCTAAGACATCCAGATACATTTCATCAGAAGACACCAACTTCAAAATCCAAACCAATGCCAGTCAAAATAGACAATTACTATCGCAGTTCGTACATTCTGTTCACCCAGAACAGCAACAGTAAAAACGGCATAACTCACTCTACACTACTCCAAATGCCCTGAAATTTTGTAGGCACTTCAAACTCATCAATACCTACAACTTTCATGTTTTGAGAAAAGTCCAATTCGGCCTCTATCTATGACCTAAAATTTCGGACAGAATGTTCAACCAAGAACCCTAATTTTCCAGAAATTCTTCCAAATTCAAAATTGATTGCAATTTCCTATCATATGCACCTACTAGAGCTAAAGCCCCTTATTACCAACCATCAAAAACAACCACACCATCAAGATCATATGAAACCAGAAAATTCATCATAAAATTGAAAACTCCACCAAAACACTTCAAATCAAGAAACAAGTCACATAATCCATCACTTTAGGTCCCATTAAGCACCATATAAGCATCAATAAGTGTAGTAGAATGTTTAATCATTACTTACCTAAGAAATAAGAGAAGAGGAGTTGTAGACCACCCTAGCTCTTCAAGAAAACTTCACCAAACAACCTCTATCACCAACTAGAAAGAGTTTTATGGAGTAGAAATGGATGTAAGCAAATGTTTTTGGGTGATTTGCACCAAGTAGTAGCTAGAACTTGAAGAGTTTCTTCTTCCTTCCTTGCACAAGAGGTTCGGCCAACAAGAGGTAAGAAATGGTAATTTTTTTGTGCATTTTTGAGATATTTAACCAATTTTTGGTCAAAAGTCAAAATAGTGAATAGTAACTCTTAAGTCAAAACCAATGTAGTGGTGACACTTGTCACCTACATTAATGCAATCTTATCTTTCTTTTTCCTCTCACCTCAATCAATCTCACTCTCTACTTATCTCTTAACACCCGATAAATTTTACACAGTATCCGAAACTTAACCTTATTGGCCGAATTTTTCTGAACTTTTCGCACTAGCGGGTCCCACGTCCAATATATATTCTTAATTTTCTAAAAACTCTCCAATACTAGAAAAATTATCTAAAAACTATAATTGCTCATAAAATTTATCTCGAAAATTTTCCGGATACAGAAAGTGCAGAAAACAAGCCATGAAAAATGCGAAAACCTAGAAAATGCAAATTACGGGTTCTCACAGAATTGGTGGTTGAGGTCTTGTGATGAAATGTATCCCTGTTTCGAAGCTTTCGAGTGGCTTTGGAATTTCTGGATTTGGACTTAGGTAGCCTGTTTTATGATGTTTGCACCAGAATGCGATTTGTGAATGTGTTTTTCCGGTTCTGGTGTAGTATTTTGCATTTTTGACCTGGTTGCACCCGAAACTGGACAGATTTTCCTTCTGGAACATTGTAGCCCTATTTCTTAGCTTCGAAACACTGGGTTTTACACCTTCATCCGACAATCGTAGTGCCTTTGGTGCCATTACCGCAAAATGAGGTCAAAAACTGTTTTTTTCAAGGGTAAAGCTAAATCTTTTCCGGATTTTTCTGGTTTCCTCTAATGCTTACGTATGCTTATGGAACCCTCTTTCGGTAGTATTTGGCATTGGTTTATGACTTGTATTCGAGTCTTATTGTGCTTATGGAAATATTTTAGGGCTTGACTTTTATTTCCGGTCATTTTCCTAGCTAAATCCCGTACTTGAATGACTTTAAGCCTAGTGAACGGCTTTTGGAAATGAGATTATTTTGTGTAAGATGTTGGGACTGATTTGAGGAAATAATGAAGCCATTATTGGCTGGAAAATAGGTAAACACAAGGGATTTGCTGCCGAAATTTTTACTTGAAGGCTAGTTTTGGTCCAAGTGCTTTTTGCCGCAAAATTTTATAGCCCTTTTAGTTTAGCTTTGCGTTTGGTTTATGAAACCCTAGATATTTCCGTCCATCAGTCCAAATGCCCCGTTTCGCTTTAAAGTCATTTTTATGTGTTTTACTCATCATTTATTAGGTTTCTTCGATTTCACCTAATTGGCTGTGCTATATTCTTTCTCGTTGAATCTTAGGTTTTCTCGGTGATTAAGGATTCTATCCAGAAGGATATTTTGCACGTTATTTTGCATAGTTAGGTGAGTGTTCCTTGTTTGTTAAATGCTCCTTGACTTCATAACTTGTATTCTTGAGTGATAACGTGTTAAGTGCTTTTAATGATTTCCAATTTCCAAAATGAGCTTTATAGGCGAGTGTGTACTTTATCGCACTCGACCTAAATAACTGTGCAATTTTCAAGGATTTAATGATTGAAATACTAGTTGCGCATGAATGTAAGCCTTTTTGGCTGAACTGGCCATTGCCCCTTGTTACCGATCGACTCGAACCAGAAGCGGATTCGGTCGGGCGATTAGGTGACCTGGGTGAACGTTTTGGTATACTCGAGTATTACCTTGAAGTCCGGTGGAGCCCGGCCAATGGCTGGGAAGGGGGTGAATGAAATGAATGAATAAATGAAGCGCGGGTTTTATTTAAAAAAAATGCATTTTTAAAAGATTGAAGGAAGGAGGAAATGTCAGGGGAACGAGCGAGCGCGGGAATATTTGGCTCCTTGTGAGCCCGTATCCTTTTAATGTATGTGTTCTTATTGTTTTCCATGCTAAATGTTTCTTGAATTATTGATTATTGATGGTTTATGTATTGACGTTGTTGTTTAATTACCTGTTCGGAACCTCACTGAGCTTTTAGCTCATCCCTTTAGTTTTGATTTCCTTAACAGGGGAAGGCGAGCAAGGACGAGAGCTCTGTATAGACTAGCTGGTCTAGCTTTTGATTTTTCTTGTAATGGTTCTCGCCTTAGTGCTTGGCACAGGCTGGTTGTATGGTGGATTTGGAACCTTTGTATATTCGACGGTTGTACTTCTTTTGAGATCGTAATGTATATAAGTTTCGTTTAAGTTTTTGGATCATTGCTATATTTTTCGTATGGACTGGATCTGGTTTTTGCTCGAGGATGGAAGTGATCGACTGAGTCCCGGCGAGAGCTGGGCAGGCGGTCCGCCGAACCCTTTGGTTCGCCTTAGGGGGAGGTGGGGCTGTCACAGTTGGTATCAGAACCAGCTTCGCGTGGTCTCTGCGCGGAGTGAGCCTGGACTGAGTGGTGAATAGGCATGACGGACTAAGTGCTCGTTTGAGCATAAGCTTTGAATTGTGAATGTTATAGGCCTTAAATCACTCTTGTGGTACCTAAGGGCCATAGATAGGTACGTCCGGTAGGAATTTCGAGTGTAGATAGTTTACTCTTGGGACTGGCCAGCTCGAGATGTGAATTGTCTTATTTCGGATTGTTGTGCCTGAGTACTCTAGAGTTGAGGCGGTGTTCAGGATGTGAGAATTGCATTTTGGGAACATGAATAGGCTTTGTTCGGCTGGAATGAGTATAAGAGGTTAGAATCTAGTTTGGATAGTAAGTGACGTGAGAGATTGGACGGGGTTATTTTAATTGGGTATGGGACGATATCGCATTTACTCTTGATTTGCTTTGATGCCGCTATGACATGACATTGGCTTGAGTATTGTGCATATGATTATTTGTCTAATTTGACATGTATTGGTGTATTCGATTGTCTACCATCTTGATACATGGTGTGTATATGTGTATATGTCTTTGGTGTAATTGGTGTGCTAGAATTCGATTACTTTTGTCACTTTACTGTATTTATTCACTGAATTACCTTTTTGGGGGGAGGAAACAAAGAGAGGGAAAAAAAACATATATATGGAGGGAAGACGTGGTCGCGGACGTGGTAGTGGCCGTGGTGTTAAGCGAGCCCAGGAACCATGGGCAGAAAGGGAAACATCGGCGGAGCCTGTACCAGGACCAAGGGTTGAAGCCGGAGACCAGGTGGCGACGGCCATTCAACAAATGACCAATATTCTAGCACGGTTGGTGGACCAACAAGGTCAAATGCCCGTGCATCAACCCCAAAACCCTGAAATAGGAGAAGATCGGGCCCTTGAGAGGTTTCAAAAGTTTGCACCTCCAAAATTCGCTGGAGGGCCTGATCCGGACATCGCTGAACAGTGGTTAGAGGTCATGGTGAATATATTCACAGTTTTGAACTACACTGAACAGAGACAAGTGATCTTTGCAGTGTTTCAATTTGAAGGACCGGCCCGATCATGGTGGAACGTAATTAGAGCAAAGTGGGAAAGAGAGCAGACTCTTTGGTCGTGGGCGAACTTCATAAGGGAATTTAATGAAAAGTACCTCCCACCATTAGTCCAAGAAAAGAGGGAGGACGAATTTGTTGGACTACGCCAGGGGGCCTTAAGTGTGGCTGAATACGAAACCAAATTTACCAAACTATCCAAGTTCGCTTCCGAATTAGTAGCCACGGAACCGAGAAGTGTAAGGCGGTTCATACAGGGATTGAACTTGGACATCCAGGAGGCGTTGGCGGCGGCGCAAGTGAACACATTTACGGAGGCCCTTGAGAAGGCTCAACGAATCGAGAATGCAAAGGCGCAGGTGAAGGCTTCCCAAATACGGAAAAGGGGTGCAGTGGGTAGCGTGAGTGAGGAACTTAGCGAATCAGTAGCACCCTCTATAGTACAGAAAGTGAACCAGTTATTCCGGCCGCCATGGACATTGGGGGCGGTAGATGAAAGATTTATCAACGGAAGCCAAACCGGACAGGGGAAGACTTCTCCAGAAAGCAAAAAGATGGCTTCCCACTTGACTTGTGACTATTGCGGAAAGGCCAATCACACTGAGAACGATTGTTGGCGGAAGGGGCGGAAGTGTTTGATTTGCGGAAGTAGTGATCATCAAGTTAGTAACTGTCCATGGAGACAGTCACGTGAAAGTGGTACTCAGCGACTCGAGGGCACTACATCAAAACAAGCGAATGAAAGGGGCAACCGAACAAAAGTACCGGCAAGGGTATATGCTTTAGACAACCAACAAGCTCCTGAGCCATCTGAAGGTAAAATTTCGAGGACGAAATTTTTTTAAGGGGAAGAGAGTGTGAGAACCCGTAATTTTTCCCATTTTCTAGGTTTTATTATTTTTCATGGCTTGTTTTCTGCATTTTCGTGATTAGAAAAAAATTCTAGATATTGTTAAGGAGCAGATATAATTTTTGGATGATATTTCTAGTATCGGATAGTTTTTGAGAAATTAAGAGCGTATACCGGATGTGGGACCCACTAGTGCGAAAAGTTCGGAAAGATTCGACCAACTAGGTTAAGTTTTGGATAGTGGAATTAATTTACCGGGTGTTAAGAGATAAGTAGAGGATGCTAAGTGGATTGGTATAAGAGAGACAAAAGTTAGGCAAGCATTAATGAAGGTGACAAGTGTCACCATAGGATTGGGTCTTAAGTAAGACCACTATTCACCTTTTCTAATTGACCAAATAAATCACAAAATATTGCCAAAATTTCCCATTTTCTTCTCTTCAAGTGGCCGGCCCTCTCTCTCAAGAAGAAAGAAAAAAAACCTCTCCAATTTCTTGAAGTCCTCTTGCTCAAATCCAATCACACAATCATCTACTCTTGTTTTTGTTCCATAGAAATCCTTAAGGAAGTGTTGGTGAGTTGTTTGGTGAAGTTGTTTGGCAAGCTAAGGTGGTTACTTGCTCTCTCTCTTGTTTTACCAAGGTGAGTGATGGATTACTCCTTTCCTCCCTCTAATGATGCTTAATTTGTGATTAGTGGTAGTATAAGGTGCAATATTATGGATTACATCTTGATTTGTGGTTGAATTAGTGAAGTTTTCTATTTATTGGTGATTTTTCTGTTTTAATATGAACATGATTGTGTGGCTATATATGATGATCGGAAATGGTATATAATGACTCTAGGAGGTGGAAAAAGTGGGTAATTACAACCAATTTCTGTTTGGAAGAAAAATTGACAAGTTAGGGTTTTTGTGAATAACATTCTGCCCGGTTTTGTAGCTCCTAGTTAGAGGCAGAATTGGCCTTGTATTAAAACATGAAAGTTGTAGTTAATGACATTTTAGAGGTTCCTGCAAAATCTCAGGTCAATCGGAGTATCGTAGAATGAGAAAAGTCGAAATTACCCTTGTTGTCCTGGTTTTATCCGAATGTAAGAATTGCGCCTGTAATTGGTTGTTTTGGCTGGAATTTCTATGGAATTGGTGGTTGAGGTCTTGTGATGAAATTTATCCCTGTTTCTAAGCTTTCAAGTGGCTTTGGAATTTCTGGATTTGGACTTAGGTAGCCTGTTTTATGATGTTTGCACCAGAATGCGATTTGTGAATGTGTTTTTCCGGTTCTGGTGTAGTATTTTACATTTTTGACCTGGTTGCACCCGAAACTGGACAGATTTTCCTTCTGGAACATTGTAGCCCTATTTCTTAACTTCGAAATGCTGGGTTTTACACCTTCATCCGACAATCGTAGTGCCTTTGGTGCCATTACCGCAAAATGAGGTCAAAAACTGTTTTTTTCAGGGGTAAAGCTAAATCTTTCCCGGTTTTTTCTGGTTTCCTCTAATGCTTACGTATGCTTATGGAACCCTCTTTCGGTAGTATTTGGCATCGGTTTATGAATTGTATTCGAGTCTTATTGTGCTTATGGAAATATTTTAGGGCTTGACTTTTATTTCCGGTCATTTTCCTAGCTAAATCCCGTACTTGAATGACTTTAAGCCTAGTGAACGGCTTTTGGAAATGAGATTATTTTGTGTAAGATGTTGGGACTGATTTGAGGAAATAATGAAGCCATTATTGGCTGGAAAATAGGTAAACACAAGGGATTTGCTGCCGAAATTTTTACTTGAAGGCTAGTTTTGGTCCAAGTGCTTTTTGCCGCAAAATTTTATAGCCCTTTTAGTTTAGCTTTGCGTTTGGTTTATGAAACCCTAGATATTTCCGTCCATCAGTCCAAATGCCCCGTTTCGCTTTAAAGTCATTTTTATGTGTTTTACTCATCATTTATTAGGTTTCTTCGATTTCACCTAATTGGCTGTGCTATATTCTTTCTCGTTGAATCTTAGGTTTTCTCGGTGATTAAGGATTCTATCCAGAAGGATATTTTGCACGTTATTTTGCATAGTTAGGTGAGTGTTCCTTGTTTGTTAAATGCTCCTTGACTTCATAACTTGTATTCTTGAGTGATAACGTGTTAAGTGCTTTTAATGATTTCCAAAACGAGCTTTCTAGGCGAGGGTGTACTTTATCGCACGCGACCTAAATAACTGTGCAATTTTCAAGGATTTACTAATTGAAATGCAATATTGTGAAATATATTTGATTACTGATTTTACTGGTTACTCGCTGAGCTTCTAGCTCACCCCAAAAATGTTTTATTCCCCTCCACAGGGCTCGAGGCGAAGGAAACGTTTGTATTAAAGTTCTCCGTGTGAATGGTTGGTATTAAAGTTCTCCATGTGAAAGGTTGGTATCAAGGATCAGAGTGGCGCAGCAGAAGCGTGGACGCTTCGCTTTTGATATGTAATTATTGGAAAATTTGATGTAATATTTGAGTTTTATCTTGTAATCTGTTTGAGAAATGTAGTGAACGACTGAGTCCCGGCGAGAGTTGGGCAGGCGGCCCGCCGAACCCTCTGGTTCGCCTTAGGGGGAGGTGGGGCTGTCACAGTTGGTATCAGAGCTTAGGCTTCAGATCTCTGTGGTGTATCCTAGGCTTGAAGTTTACGATGCCGGACTGTGGGTTTGGTTTGCAATATTAGTGATTTTTGCGGGATGTCTTGACTTGATTGGTACAAGATGGAATGTCGAGGACGACATTCTTTTAAGGAGGGGAGTTTGTGACGCCCTGAAAAGTATGAGTGTGAGAACCCGAAAAATTTTCAAATTTTCTAGGGTTTATTTTATTTAATCGCCCGCCTTTTCTACATTTTCTTTATTAGAAAAATTCCCCAGATAAAGTTTATGAGCAAAGATAGTTTTAAAATAATTTTTCTAGTATCGGTTAGTTTTTGAGAAATTAAGAGCGTATTTTGAACGTGGGACCCGCAAGTGCAGTAAATGCATTATATTTTTGACAACTTGTTGGAAATTTGTATTAAGTGATATTATTTTACAAAGTGTTAAGATATTTGTATTGGAGAGACAAAAAGATAAGTTTTAAACCTAAAGGTGACAAGTGTCACCATAAGATTTAGTCTTGAGTTTGACTACTATTCATAACTTTACCATTTAAGTAAAATTGGCCAAAAATCTCTTCATTTCTAACCTCTCTTGGCCGACTTTCTTGCTCAAAGAAAGAAAGAAAAGCTCTCAATTTTCTAGTCTCCAATCTTGCCCAATCTTTCAATTAAACCGATTAATCTTCCATTTACTCCATAAAACCTCTTAGTTTGGTGGAGTTGAGCTTGGTTGTGAAGTTGTTTGGAAAGTTAAGGTGACTAGTTGCTCTATCTCTTGTATTGCTAAGGTGAGTTGTGAAGAACCACTTTCCTTCCTCTAATGATGTTCAATTCATGATTGGTGGTGGTATAAGATGCACTTTTATGGATTATATCTTGATTTTTGGTTGAATTGGTGAAATTTTATTATTTTTGGGGATTTTTCTGTTTTAATATGAACATGATTGTGTGGCTATCCATGATGATTGGAAATGGTATATAATGACTCTAAGAGGTGGAAAAAGTGGTTAATTGCAAACAATTTCTGTTTTGGAAGAAATTTTGGAAAGTTAGGGTTTATGATTGTGCATTCTGCCCGAATTTATAGCTCATAGATAAAGGCCGAATTGGCCTTGGATTAAAACATGAAAGTTGTAGGGAATGATATTTTAGAGGTGCCTGCAAAATTTCAGGTCAATCGGAGTAGCGTAGAGTGAGAAAAGTCGAAATTACTATTGCTGTTCTGGTTTTACCCGAATGTAAGAATTGCTTCTGTAATTGGTTGTTTTGGTCAGGATTTCTTCCGAATTAGTTGTTAAGGCCTTCTGATGAAATTTAGCCCCATTTCTTAGCTATCAGCTGGTTTTGGAATTTCTGGATTTGGACTTAGGTAGCCTAATTTATGATGTTTCCTCTAGAATACGTTCTGTGAATCTGTTTTTGTGATTCTGGTGTAGTTTCTTGTGTTTTTGACCTGGTTACACTCGAAACTGGGTTGAGTGACCTTCTGTAATATTGTATCCCTATCTCTTAGTTTCGAAACGGTGTATCTTTCACCTTCATCCGACAATCGTAGCGCCTTTGGTACCATTACCGCAAAATGACGTCAAAACCTGTTTTTCTGGTTTTGAGCTTAACTTTCATTTCTGGACTTTTCCCTAGCTTGATTTGTACTAGTACTACTTGGAGCTTGCTGAATGGCTATTGGATGAACTTGTTGTTGTGTGTGTACCTTTGGGTTGGAATGAGGAAATAATGAAGCCATGATGGCTGGAAAAGTTAGCAAATTCAGGGGAAGTGCTGTCCGAACTTTGAAGGGACTTGTTTGCATTGAGTTTGTGATCTAAGACTTGGATTTGAGCAAGGCAATGTTATATGTTGGATGATCTCTGAGCCGTGGAGGTGAGTAACCTCAAACTATTTCTAAAGTTATTTATGAACCGTTTCCTGCATTATTTACTTTTGGACTGTTTTCTTACATATCATGCGTGCTTACATGTGAGTGTTCCTTGTTTGTTAAATGCTTCTTGACTTCATAACTTGTATTATTGATTGATAACGTGTTAAGTGCTTTTAATGATTTCCAAAACGAGCTTTCTAGGCGAGGGTGTACTTTATCGCACTCGACCTAAATAACTGTGCAATTTTCAAGGATTTACTAATTGAAATGCAATATTGTGAAATATATTTGATTACTGATTTTACTGGTTACTCGCTGAGCTTCTAGCTCACCCCAAAAATATTTTATTCCCCTCCACAGGGCTCGAGGCGAAGGAAACATTTGTATTAAAGTTCTCCGTGTGAATGGTTGGTATTAAAGTTCTCCGTGTGAAAGGTTGGTATCAAGGATCAGAGTGGCGCAGCAGAAGCGTGGACACTTCGCTTTTGATATGTAATTATTGGAAAATTTGATGTAATATTTGAGTTTTATCTTGTAATCTGTTTGAGAAATGTAGTGAACGACTGAGTCCCGGCGAGAGTTGGGCAGGCGGCCCGCCGAACCTTCTAGTTCGCCTTAGGGGGAGGTGGGGCTGTCACAACCACTAATCATGATTTAAGCATCAATTAAGGGAGGAGGGTGGTTCTTCACAACTTACCTTAGAAACAAGAGAGAGGGAGCAATAGGTTCTCTTAGCTTTCCAAATAACTCCACAAATCAACTCACAAACACTAAGTGAAGAGGTTTTATGGAGAGATTGCAAGATTAAATGGTTAGATTGTTGAACTTGAGCAAGATTGAAGCCAAAAATTGAAGAGTTTTCTTTCTTTTCTTGCCTTGAAGAAGTCGGCCAAGAGGAAGACAAAAATGAGGAATTTTGGTGAATTTGTAGTTATTTAAGTCAATTGGTAAGACATGGAATAGTAGTCAAATGGTCCACCCAATAGCCAAGTGACACTTGTCACTTAATTTAATGCTTGCCTAACTTTTGTCTCTCTCATACCAATCCACTTAGCATCCTCTACTTATCTCTTAACACCCGATAAATTAATTCCAGTATCCAAAACTTAACCTAGTTGGCCGAATTTTTCCGAACTTTTCGCACTAGTGGGTCCCACGTCCGGTATATGCTCTTAATTTTTCAAAAACTATCCGATACTAGAAAAATCATCCAAAAACTATATTTACTCATAAAAACTATTTTCCCAATTTCTCACATCAATAAAATATGGAAAAACGTGCAATTATAAAAAAAAAAAACCGAGTACTTTAAAACAAAATTACAGGCTCTCACACTTATACTTTTCGGGGCGTCACAACAGTCGTGTATAATACAAAAGGCGGTGAGGGAGATCAAGTACACCCTCATTTTAATCAGTTTCAACAGTGTAAATAAGCCTTCAAGGCATCAAGTTCAATATAATAAAGCCACATTGTAAACAAACAAGTGAGTAGTATACTCACCAAGCAAGCAAATGATATTTCATAAACCTCTGCCCAAAGAGCGTCTTGGACCACCGTCACGTCCTAAAACATTCAAATAAGCACAATAAGACTCGATTACAGGTCATAAACCAATTTGAAATACTACCAAAATAGGGCTCCATAAAAATGTATAAGCACTAGAGTAAACCAGGGAAATCCGGAAATGGAATTAAGCTCTAAACCATAAAAACAGTTTTGACATCATTTTACGGTTTTGGCACCATTGGCACTACGATTATCGGATGGAGGTCCAATACACACCGTTTCGAAGCTAAGAGGTAGGGCTACAATGTTGAAGAAGGCTACTCAGTCCAGTTTCTAGTGTAACCAGGTCAAAAATTCAATATACTAAACCAGAACCGCAAAAACAGGTGAACAAACCGCATTCTGGTTCAAACATCATAAGTCTGGCTACCTAAGTCCAAATCAAGTGATTCCAAAGCCATCCAAAAGCTAAGACACCAGGCTACATTTCTTCAGATGGCGTCAATAACCAAATCAGAAGCATTCCCAATCAAATTAACCAATTACCAAAGCTGATTACCAAGTTCAGGTAGAAACAGGGCAGCAGGGGTATTTCAGTCTTTTCATAAGCTACGCTACTCCGATTGACCTGAAATTTTGCAGGCATCTGTAAAATATCATTCCCTACAACTTTCATGTTTTAATCCAAGGCTAATTTGGCCTCTAACTATGATGAACAGTGCCAGGCAGAATGAGGGGGAATGAAACCCTAACTTTCACAATTTCCTTCCAAAACAGAAATTTTCTGCAATTAACCACAATTTACACCTTCTAGCTTCATTCTAAATCAATTCCCATCATCATACAAAGCCACACCATATGAATCATATTAAATCAGAAAAATCATGATTAAATAGAAAATGTCATCAATCTCCACCAAAATCAAGAAATAACACCTAATCACATCCCTTAAACTACCACAAGTCATGAATTAACCATCATTAGATAGAGGAGAGGGGTTCCTTCACTACTCACCTTAGTAACCAAAGAAAAGAGACCACTTAGCACCTTAAGCTTCCAAACAACTTCACCAATCACCTAAATACCCCTAAACTAACAGGTTTTATGGAGTAATTTGAAGATTAACCGGTTGGAATGAAAGATTGAGCAAGATTGAAGGTAAGAAAATTGAGTAGTTTTTCTTCTTTTCTCTTGAGAAAGAGCAGGCCAAGAAGCTTGGAAATAAGGGTGAATTTTGGTCAATTTTTGATTTAAATGGTAAAAGGATGAATAGTAGTCATAACTCAAGACTTATTCTCCATGTGACACTTGTCACTTCATTAAATGCATCTCTATCTCTTTGTTCCTCTCACACCAATTCACTTGGTAACCTCTAATTATCTCTTAACACCCGGTAAATTAAACTCAGTATCCAAAACTTAACCTATCTGGCCGAATTTTTTCGAACTTTTCGTCCTAGTGGGTCCCACATCCGGTATACACTCTTAATTTCTTAAAAACTAACCGATACTAGAAAAATCACCTAAAAACTATATTTACTCATAAAAATTATCTAGAAATTTTCCTAATAACGAAAATGCAGAAAAACATGCCATTGAATATAATAAAACCTAGAAAATGGGAAAATTACGGGGTCTCACAAAGGCCATACATCCAAACACTCGTGCTAGAATCATTAGCATCAATGGTAGAGTAAAGTGTTGAAAGAGAGCCTACAGTGGTGTTTGAAAGTTTATGGCTTTTGAAGGCAACCTATTCAGTAAGTGAATTGCTGTGGTGACTGCATCAAGCTAGTATTGACATGAAATATTTGTACCAATTAGTACGGCTTGTGCAGTTTCTAATATATGCCACTATGGAGTTTGAGTATAGAAAGTTTTGTGTATGAACTCGTTAGTATTGAAGAAATCCTATAATGGTCGATTATCATATTCACTACCATTATCAAACTAGAGAATCTTGATTGTAGTTGAAAATTGTGTATGAATTATTGAACAAAATGATTTGATTTAAAAATGTCTTGCACTTCATTCTTATGTTTCAATAGATACAACCAAGCCATTCGAGTACAATTCTCGACAAAAGTTACAAATCAACGAATACCGGTAGTTGAAGTAATCGGTAAATATCTCTAGACATCAAAATACACAAAGCAAAAGGAGTATTGTGCTTATTAAGATTGATTGGATAAGAGACTATGACTTTTGGTCAAAATACAAGCTTCACATTTAATATCAACAATGTTAACATTAGAAAAAAGTCAAGAAATCGATGCTTTATGAATCCAAAGTATGGATGCCCGAACAGCTAATGCCATAACTAGATCTCTCGATCTTTAGCATTATCAATGCTTCTTATTTGATTTGTTCTGCCTAGATTGAAATTATTCATATAATATAAATCCCCTCTCCTAGTACCGCGACTGATTTTCTCCTTACTAAGAATATTTTGAAGAAGACAAAAGGATGGATACATCAGTGCTACACTATTAAGATCGATTGTTATTGACTACAGTAACATATTTGATAGGGAGAGTATCAATGAGGTATTAGGTAAAGAAAGAAATGATAATAAAATAATAGTTTCATCCCCTGGAAGTGGATATCGAACACTATTGGCATTAGAGATCATTGACCGTCTCAGCTGAGTAGCAGATGAATAATCATTTAGATCATAGGTCATGTGATCAAAGGCTCTAGAATCAATGATCCAATCACTATCATGTCAATAAGAACCGCAAAAACTTGATGCTGATAAGATTTTGAGGTGTCGATCAAAGGGACTGAAGGCACCTGTGCAATGTTAAGAGTTGTTGCTAACACCGTTGGATCAGCAACTGTTGCGGCTACTCTTTTATTTTGATCAAGAACATTCAATCAATCAGCCTGTCAATTTCATCCTTTGCGCTCTTTCATTGAGTAGAAACGGACTGAAATGAGGAATGAAATGAGGAATGACTTTGATAAGGAATGAAACGAGGAAAATACAATGATGGAGTTTCCCAAGTGTTTCCTTAATTTTCCTAATTGATTTTTCTGGAAACAAATTAGGTGTTGTACTTTTTGGAAAGTTCCTTAAGGTCGGCTAAAAAAAAATGGAAACAGGATTGGTTCCCAAAATTCCAGATTTGTACCCCTTAACCTTCCTCAAAATCAGCTATACCAAAACAAAATTGTTTCCTAAAATTTTCCAGATTTCCTTCTCCTTGTTCCTTTCCTAAAGTCGGCTGGTCAACCAAGTGCAAAACAGAATTTGGTAGCTAAAAAATTTCAAGATTTCTGCTCCTTTGAAACCTTCCAAAGTCGGCTGCATGATACGAAATATGGGCCGCTTATGGGCCATGTTTTGGGCTGCAAGAAATTGAATCTTTTAGTAATAGTTAGTAGTTTATTTTCTAGATTCCTATTTTATTTGCTAGGAATAAATTCGGTCCAAGACCTCATGTTGAGTTGGATCCGATTTATAGAGTTTAGGCTCACTATAACTTAAGTTGGTTAATTAGCTTTTATTGGGTTATGTTGGGCCAGCTTAAAGCCTTCATTGGATCAATTATAAGCTGACCATTAGATAGTGGATTTGAGTAGTGGAATCGGGCCAAAGGCCTAGCCTAGCCGAGTTAGGGTTTTGTCTTGTAAGGCTATATATAGCCTAGGTTTTCATTCATTAGGGGGACAGAATTCAGATTTTATAAAATATATGTGAGTTATTTCAATCTCTCTTGCCTCAAGAGAATTTCCTTTGAATACTTGAGAATTAATCTCAAGTTGTTCATCGAACTTATCAATCAAGTAGTCTCCTTGATTGTGGCGTTCTGCTATCTATACTTTTGGTTCACTAAATTTGCTAGTCGTGGGTTAAGGAATCTCCTTAGTTCGTGGCTCGTGATTCTAGAAGGGTCAAAGTTCCGCATATCATCCCAACTTGGTGTTCGTCTAGATCCGTCTCACATCAGTTGGTATTCAGAGCTAGTCGACGACATCAAGTATATCCCGTTGAGTTTGTTCGTAAGCTTCCTAGTCAATTTTATTTTGCAAATCTGGTCGTGTCTCTCTTTGTGTCAAGTCCGATTGTTATTACAAAAAAAAAAAAAAAAAAAGTACTGTAGCATCGTACTGTTCATCGCTACTGTAGCGATACTGTTCACCGCGCCGCACTGTAGCGATACTGTTCATCGCTACTGTGGCGACACTGTTCATCCCGAAAAAAAAAACTTTTGTTCATAACTTGTGTTTCTTTCTTATTTTGGTGTCTTGTTATATTGTTCTTGAAGTTTTGTGTTGGTTTAGAGTAAAAAAAAAAAAAAAAAAAAATCCAGCCGCTAGGGTTTCCTTGGGCGCAAGTTTCTTGCCAAATCTGTCCAAACTTTAGTTTATTCCACCAAGTTGTTTTAATTAATTTCCTAAACTGATTTTGTGGTTGAACTTGTTTGGGGTTGGAATCTTGGAGAGGGACTACCATAATCTAGGGTTTCTTGAGTTTCTTGAAACTAATCTTGAAGTCTTGAAACTTTGATACATGTCTTGATAATTATTGGAGGATTGAAGGAGAACATTGGATTGACATTAAATTCTGGAATTCTACCCAAAAAAAAACAGCCGAGTAATTGTGTGTTCTTAGAGTCAAAAAAAAAAAAAAAAAAAACAAACAGAAAAAGGAAAAGAGAAAAGGCATTCGGGTAGCAAACAACAAAGAAGGAAGCCGCACTTTTATTTGCCAAATTCTGTCTTGTTGCACTTGTTCCAACAAACCAGAAAATTACATCAAGAAAAGACTACTCAAAAGTTTTGACCAACCTCCTCTTGAAAATCTTGCACACCTTGAGCCTTGATCACTTGTATCACCCGTTGAGTTTTTTGAGGATCTTGACCATCTTGATTCTTGAAGATTTGCACCTTCCTACGTATAAACAGTTTCTTGTACGTCCTTGCATCCATACGGGGCTTTCTTGGCTTAGGAGTAAACCTCTTGGGAGTTTCTTGAGCAGGCCGCTTGGGGTATTCTTGGGTGACGTTGCTTGTGTCATCTTGTGAAGCCATTGTTTAGCACCAAGCGTCAAAACTGTCCTTGTGTGGAGCAAAGAGGGGAGGGCCGAATTGTTGTTCTTGAGGGAGAGTAAGGGACGAAAATTTTGAGGGGATTTAAGAAGAGGCAATTCTGGAAAATTTTGGGGTTAGGAAGCTACCAAATCTGGAAAAATTTTTAGGAAATTCCAGCCGACTTTGAGGGGAATTTAAAAAGACAAGAAATCTGGAATTTTTTTCGTGGAAGCTATTCTGATTTGATAAGGTAACAAATCTGGAAATTTTCAGCGGTTAGGAAGCTACCAAATTCTGTTTTGCAGCCGACTTTGGAAGGTTTAAAAGGAGCAGAAATCTGGAAATTTTTTTAGCTACCAAATTCTGATTTGTTATAGCCGACTTTAGGAAGGTTTTTGGAGAGGGAATCTGAAAAAATTTTGGTAATAATTCTGTTTGGTTAGCCGACTTTAAGGAAATTTCCAAATAAGTCCAACACCTAACTTGTTTCCAAAAATCAATTGGGCAATTAAGTAAAGCACTTGGGAACTCCATCATCGTACTTGGACTTTCTTTTTCTTTGTACATCAATTTTTTCCTCTTCCATTCCTTATTCATTACTTGAGCTTTCCATTTCTACTTTTTGTTTCCTTGTTCCTTTGATACAATTGGGAGCTATATTGATTAAAGTTTGATTGAACTTCCTTGAGAAAATTTCTGATTTCTTCAAAGGAAACAAACAAGTGGTTTGAGAAGTGAATTGGTGAGAGCATTAGAGTGCCATACACACTTGAGTGAAAACACGAGAGGAGTGAAACACGTAAGGGAGCGAGTGAGGACTGTTCTACTAATTTTTGTTGAGTTTTGCAGGTAATAAAAGTATGAGACAAACGAATGCTCAACTGGAGCTTCACCATCTTGTGCCTAAAGGAGTAAATACTGTGGCATTGCGTGAGATAACTGAGCAATTGGAAATCATCAAAGCTCAAAAAAATGATTGGTTTTATACACGTTGCCATATCAAGGATAAAGTTTGCAGCTTAGCCATTGATAAGGGTTGTGAAGTTAATCTCGCAAGTACTGTCTTGGTTGAGAAATTGAATCTTCCAACCATTGATCATCTTCGACCTTACAAGTTGCAAAGTGATAGTGGTGATATTTGGATTACTAAGCACACACTTGTTCCTTTTCGTATTGGTCAATACGTGGATGAGGTGTTGTGTGATGTGGTTCCCATTCAAATGACGCATGTGCTGTTGGGACAATGGTGGATGTTTAATCGAGAAGTCAAATATGATGGATATACTAATAAGTATTCCTTCACATTTAATGGCCGTCGTACCAGGCTTGTGTCGCTTAACTCTAAGCAACTTTGTATTGATCTAGCATACATGAAGAGTGAGCATGAGCGTTATAGTATGAAGAAAGAGCTGGAGGAGAGAATTGTGACTGAAGAGGTAAAATTCGAGGGAGTTGAAAAGGAGAAAGAGGTTGAGAATAATGAGGGGAAAAAGTCAGCTACTGAGCATGAACAAGAGATTAAAAATTCTAAGAGTAAGCTGATTGTGAGAAAGGATGTGAGACCATATGTTTTTTCTAACGATCTTGACTCTACTTTGTTTAGTGTTTCTACTTTTATGCAGGTTAAGCAAGGAAAAATTGAGTTGATCTTGGCATGTTCTATGCCTAAATCCATTGGTGCATATCAAACTTTTCATGGAGTTTGCACCTTAAGTGTTGTCTCTCTTTGTCATCCACTGATGTTCAACGTCAACCATGAGCCTGATTTGCTTGTTGGGAGGAATAATGAAGTTTCAAAGGGAGTTTCTACACTTGAAACTTGTTATAAATTTCCTTCTTATTTTGTTGGTGACAATCCTTTCCTCATTGCTCCAAATTCTGATTCCTTACAACCTGATTTTATTCTTCAATTTGAAGGTTCAGAAGCTGCCTATCTCGATCTTACTCCATTTGTGCAAGATAGGCCATACCAACAACAACTTGCAATGAATTTTGTAACTTTGCAAAATCATGTCCGGGACTTTTCTAACCTGATTGAGCATCACTATGAAGATCCTTATCTTGTGAATGTGAATGGTAAGCTATCAAGTGATTTTATACCTACAAATGCTAATCGTGTGATTTATTGTGTAGGTCCAAAGTCGACCATTCATGACACAGGACTGATTAGAGAGCTTTGGAGTGGTTGGAGTCAAGCCTTGAGTTTTCCATGGCAGATTGTGAGCATTTTTAAGCTGACCAAGAGACATGTGCACCGAATTACAATAATCATGACGTATGCAAGTATCATTCATTCTAAGAGAGCCAATATGTGGAGATTTGAAGTTTCATACTGCCAATTCTTGTAGTACTATTCATTTCCAAACACGATTTGAGGACAAATCTTTTTCAAGAGGAGGGGAATGATACGAAATATGGGCCGCTTATGGGCCATGTTTTGGGCTGCAAGAAATTGAATCTTTTAGTAATAGTTAGTAGTTTATTTTCTAGATTCCTATTTTATTTGCTAGGAATAAATTCGGTCCAAGACCTCATGTTGAGTTGGATCCGATTTATAGAGTCTAGGCTCACTATAACTTAAGTTGGTTAATTAGCTTTTATTGGGTTATGTTGGGCCAGCTTAAAGCCTTCATTGGATCAATTATAAGCTGACCATTAGATAGTGGATTTGAGTAGTGGAATCGGGCCAAAGGCCTAGCCTAGCCGAGTTAGGGTTTTGTCTTGTAAGGCTATATATAGCCTAGGTTTTCATTCATTAGGGGGACAGAATTCAGATTTTATAAAATATATGTGAGTTATTTCACTCTCTCTTGCCTCAAGAGAATTTCCTTTGAATACTTGAGAATTAATCTCAAGTTGTTCATCGAACTTATCAATCAAGTAGTCTCCTTGATTGTGGCGTTCTGCTATCTATACTTTTGGTTCACTAAATTTGCTAGTCGTGGGTTAAGGAATCTCCTTAGTTCGTGGCTCGTGATTCTAGAAGGGTCAAAGTTCCGCATATCATCCCAACTTGGTGTTCGTCTAGATCCGTCTCACATCAGTTGGTATTCAGAGCTAGTCGACGACATCAAGTATATCCCGTTGAGTTTGTTCGTAAGCTTCCTAGTCAATTTTATTTTGCAAATCTGGTCGTGTCTCTCTTTGTGTCAAGTCCGATTGTTATTACAAAAAAAAAAAAAAAAAAGTACTGTAGCATCGTACTGTTCATCGCTACTGTAGCGATACTGTTCACCGCGCCGCACTGTAGCGATACTGTTCATCGCTACTGTGGCGACACTGTTCATCCCGAAAAAAAAAACTTTTGTTCATAACTTGTGTTTCTTTCTTATTTTGGTGTCTTGTTATATTGTTCTTGAAGTTTTGTGTTGGTTTAGAGTAAAAAAAAAAAAAAAAAAAAATCCAGCCGCTAGGGTTTCCTTGGGCGCAAGTTTCTTGCCAAATCTGTCCAAACTTTAGTTTATTCCACCAAGTTGTTTTAATTAATTTCCTAAACTGATTTTGTGGTTGAACTTGTTTGGGGTTGGAATCTTGGAGAGGGACTACCATAATCTAGGGTTTCTTGAGTTTCTTGAAACTAATCTTGAAGTCTTGAAACTTTGATACATGTCTTGATAATTATTGGAGGATTGAAGGAGAACATTGGATTGACATTAAATTCTGGAATTCTACCCAAAAAAAAACAGCCGAGTAATTGTGTGTTCTTAGAGTCAAAAAAAAAAAAAAAAAAAACAAACAGAAAAAGGAAAAGAGAAAAGGCATTCGGGTAGCAAACAACAAAGAAGGAAGCCGCACTTTTATTTGCCAAATTCTGTCTTGTTGCACTTGTTCCAACAAACCAGAAAATTACATCAAGAAAAGACTACTCAAAAGTTTTGACCAACCTCCTCTTGAAAATCTTGCACACCTTGAGCCTTGATCACTTGTATCACCCGTTGAGTTTTTTGAGGATCTTGACCATCTTGATTCTTGAAGATTTGCACCTTCCTACGTATAAACAGTTTCTTGTACGTCCTTGCATCCATACGGGGCTTTCTTGGCTTAGGAGTAAACCTCTTGGGAGTTTCTTGAGCAGGCCGCTTGGGGTATTCTTGGGTGACGTTGCTTGTGTCATCTTGTGAAGCCATTGTTTAGCACCAAGCGTCAAAACTGTCCTTGTGTGGAGCAAAGAGGGGAGGGCCGAATTGTTGTTCTTGAGGGAGAGTAAGGGACGAAAATTTTGAGGGGATTTAAGAAGAGGCAATTCTGGAAAATTTTGGGGTTAGGAAGCTACCAAATCTGGAAAAATTTTTAGGAAATTCCAGCCGACTTTGAGGGGAATTTAAAAAGACAAGAAATCTGGAATTTTTTTCGTGGAAGCTATTCTGATTTGATAAGGTAACAAATCTGGAAATTTTCAGCGGTTAGGAAGCTACCAAATTCTGTTTTGCAGCCGACTTTGGAAGGTTTAAAAGGAGCAGAAATCTGGAAATTTTTTTAGCTACCAAATTCTGATTTGTTATAGCCGACTTTAGGAAGGTTTTTGGAGAGGGAATCTGAAAAAATTTTGGTAATAATTCTGTTTGGTTAGCCGACTTTAAGGAAATTTCCAAATAAGTCCAACACCTAACTTGTTTCCAAAAATCAATTGGGCAATTAAGTAAAGCACTTGGGAACTCCATCATCGTACTTGGACTTTCTTTTTCTTTGTACATCAATTTTTTCCTCTTCCATTCCTTATTCATTACTTGAGCTTTCCATTTCTACTTTTTGTTTCCTTGTTCCTTTGATACAATTGGGAGCTATATTGATTAAAGTTTGATTGAACTTCCTTGAGAAAATTTCTGATTTCTTCAAAGGAAACAAACAAGTGGTTTGAGAAGTGAATTGGTGAGAGCATTAGAGTGCCATACACACTTGAGTGAAAACACGAGAGGAGTGAAACACGTAAGGGAGCGAGTGAGGACTGTTCTACTAATTTTTGTTGAGTTTTGCAGGTAATAAAAGTATGAGACAAACGAATGCTCAACTGGAGCTTCACCATCTTGTGCCTAAAGGAGTAAATACTGTGGCATTGCGTGAGATAACTGAGCAATTGGAAATCATCAAAGCTCAAAAAAATGATTGGTTTTATACACGTTGCCATATCAAGGATAAAGTTTGCAGCTTAGCCATTGATAAGGGTTGTGAAGTTAATCTCGCAAGTACTGTCTTGGTTGAGAAATTGAATCTTCCAACCATTGATCATCTTCGACCTTACAAGTTGCAAAGTGATAGTGGTGATATTTGGATTACTAAGCACACACTTGTTCCTTTTCGTATTGGTCAATACGTGGATGAGGTGTTGTGTGATGTGGTTCCCATTCAAATGACGCATGTGCTGTTGGGACAATGGTGGATGTTTAATCGAGAAGTCAAATATGATGGATATACTAATAAGTATTCCTTCACATTTAATGGCCGTCGTACCAGGCTTGTGTCGCTTAACTCTAAGCAACTTTGTATTGATCTAGCATACATGAAGAGTGAGCATGAGCGTTATAGTATGAAGAAAGAGCTGGAGGAGAGAATTGTGACTGAAGAGGTAAAATTCGAGGGAGTTGAAAAGGAGAAAGAGGTTGAGAATAATGAGGGGAAAAAGTCAGCTACTGAGCATGAACAAGAGATTAAAAATTCTAAGAGTAAGCTGATTGTGAGAAAGGATGTGAGACCATATGTTTTTTCTAACGATCTTGACTCTACTTTGTTTAGTGTTTCTACTTTTATGCAGGTTAAGCAAGGAAAAATTGAGTTGATCTTGGCATGTTCTATGCCTAAATCCATTGGTGCATATCAAACTTTTCATGGAGTTTGCACCTTAAGTGTTGTCTCTCTTTGTCATCCACTGATGTTCAACGTCAACCATGAGCCTGATTTGCTTGTTGGGAGGAATAATGAAGTTTCAAAGGGAGTTTCTACACTTGAAACTTGTTATAAATTTCCTTCTTATTTTGTTGGTGACAATCCTTTCCTCATTGCTCCAAATTCTGATTCCTTACAACCTGATTTTATTCTTCAATTTGAAGGTTCAGAAGCTGCCTATCTCGATCTTACTCCATTTGTGCAAGATAGGCCATACCAACAACAACTTGCAATGAATTTTGTAACTTTGCAAAATCATGTCCGGGACTTTTCTAACCTGATTGAGCATCACTATGAAGATCCTTATCTTGTGAATGTGAATGGTAAGCTATCAAGTGATTTTATACCTACAAATGCTAATCGTGTGATTTATTGTGTAGGTCCAAAGTCGACCATTCATGACACAGGACTGATTAGAGAGCTTTGGAGTGGTTGGAGTCAAGCCTTGAGTTTTCCATGGCAGATTGTGAGCATTTTTAAGCTGACCAAGAGACATGTGCACCGAATTACAATAATCATGACGTATGCAAGTATCATTCATTCTAAGAGAGCCAATATGTGGAGATTTGAAGTTTCATACTGCCAATTCTTGTAGTACTATTCATTTCCAAACACGATTTGAGGACAAATCTTTTTCAAGAGGAGGGGAATGATACGAAATATGGGCCGCTTATGGGCCATGTTTTGGGCTGCAAGAAATTGAATCTTTTAGTAATAGTTAGTAGTTTATTTTCTAGATTCCTATTTTATTTGCTAGGAATAAATTCGGTCCAAGACCTCATGTTGAGTTGGATCCGATTTATAGAGTCTAGGCTCACTATAACTTAAGTTGGTTAATTAGCTTTTATTGGGTTATGTTGGGCCAGCTTAAAGCCTTCATTGGATCAATTATAAGCTGACCATTAGATAGTGGATTTGAGTAGTGGAATCGGGCCAAAGGCCTAGCCTAGCCGAGTTAGGGTTTTGTCTTGTAAGGCTATATATAGCCTAGGTTTTCATTCATTAGGGGGACAGAATTCAGATTTTATAAAATATATGTGAGTTATTTCACTCTCTCTTGCCTCAAGAGAATTTCCTTTGAATACTTGAGAATTAATCTCAAGTTGTTCATCGAACTTATCAATCAAGTAGTCTCCTTGATTGTGGCGTTCTGCTATCTATACTTTTGGTTCACTAAATTTGCTAGTCGTGGGTTAAGGAATCTCCTTAGTTCGTGGCTCGTGATTCTAGAAGGGTCAAAGTTCCGCATATCATCCCAACTTGGTGTTCGTCTAGATCCGTCTCACATCAGTTGGTATTCAGAGCTAGTCGACGACATCAAGTATATCCCGTTGAGTTTGTTCGTAAGCTTCCTAGTCAATTTTATTTTGCAAATCTGGTCGTGTCTCTCTTTGTGTCAAGTCCGATTGTTATTACAAAAAAAAAAAAAAAAAAGTACTGTAGCATCGTACTGTTCATCGCTACTGTAGCGATACTGTTCACCGCGCCGCACTGTAGCGATACTGTTCATCGCTACTGTGGCGACACTGTTCATCCCGAAAAAAAAAACTTTTGTTCATAACTTGTGTTTCTTTCTTATTTTGGTGTCTTGTTATATTGTTCTTGAAGTTTTGTGTTGGTTTAGAGTAAAAAAAAAAAAAAAAAAAAATCCAGCCGCTAGGGTTTCCTTGGGCGCAAGTTTCTTGCCAAATCTGTCCAAACTTTAGTTTATTCCACCAAGTTGTTTTAATTAATTTCCTAAACTGATTTTGTGGTTGAACTTGTTTGGGGTTGGAATCTTGGAGAGGGACTACCATAATCTAGGGTTTCTTGAGTTTCTTGAAACTAATCTTGAAGTCTTGAAACTTTGATACATGTCTTGATAATTATTGGAGGATTGAAGGAGAACATTGGATTGACATTAAATTCTGGAATTCTACCCAAAAAAAAACAGCCGAGTAATTGTGTGTTCTTAGAGTCAAAAAAAAAAAAAAAAAAAACAAACAGAAAAAGGAAAAGAGAAAAGGCATTCGGGTAGCAAACAACAAAGAAGGAAGCCGCACTTTTATTTGCCAAATTCTGTCTTGTTGCACTTGTTCCAACAAACCAGAAAATTACATCAAGAAAAGACTACTCAAAAGTTTTGACCAACCTCCTCTTGAAAATCTTGCACACCTTGAGCCTTGATCACTTGTATCACCCGTTGAGTTTTTTGAGGATCTTGACCATCTTGATTCTTGAAGATTTGCACCTTCCTACGTATAAACAGTTTCTTGTACGTCCTTGCATCCATACGGGGCTTTCTTGGCTTAGGAGTAAACCTCTTGGGAGTTTCTTGAGCAGGCCGCTTGGGGTATTCTTGGGTGACGTTGCTTGTGTCATCTTGTGAAGCCATTGTTTAGCACCAAGCGTCAAAACTGTCCTTGTGTGGAGCAAAGAGGGGAGGGCCGAATTGTTGTTCTTGAGGGAGAGTAAGGGACGAAAATTTTGAGGGGATTTAAGAAGAGGCAATTCTGGAAAATTTTGGGGTTAGGAAGCTACCAAATCTGGAAAAATTTTTAGGAAATTCCAGCCGACTTTGAGGGGAATTTAAAAAGACAAGAAATCTGGAATTTTTTTCGTGGAAGCTATTCTGATTTGATAAGGTAACAAATCTGGAAATTTTCAGCGGTTAGGAAGCTACCAAATTCTGTTTTGCAGCCGACTTTGGAAGGTTTAAAAGGAGCAGAAATCTGGAAATTTTTTTAGCTACCAAATTCTGATTTGTTATAGCCGACTTTAGGAAGGTTTTTGGAGAGGGAATCTGAAAAAATTTTGGTAATAATTCTGTTTGGTTAGCCGACTTTAAGGAAATTTCCAAATAAGTCCAACACCTAACTTGTTTCCAAAAATCAATTGGGCAATTAAGTAAAGCACTTGGGAACTCCATCATCGTACTTGGACTTTCTTTTTCTTTGTACATCAATTTTTTCCTCTTCCATTCCTTATTCATTACTTGAGCTTTCCATTTCTACTTTTTGTTTCCTTGTTCCTTTGATACAATTGGGAGCTATATTGATTAAAGTTTGATTGAACTTCCTTGAGAAAATTTCTGATTTCTTCAAAGGAAACAAACAAGTGGTTTGAGAAGTGAATTGGTGAGAGCATTAGAGTGCCATACACACTTGAGTGAAAACACGAGAGGAGTGAAACACGTAAGGGAGCGAGTGAGGACTGTTCTACTAATTTTTGTTGAGTTTTGCAGGTAATAAAAGTATGAGACAAACGAATGCTCAACTGGAGCTTCACCATCTTGTGCCTAAAGGAGTAAATACTGTGGCATTGCGTGAGATAACTGAGCAATTGGAAATCATCAAAGCTCAAAAAAATGATTGGTTTTATACACGTTGCCATATCAAGGATAAAGTTTGCAGCTTAGCCATTGATAAGGGTTGTGAAGTTAATCTCGCAAGTACTGTCTTGGTTGAGAAATTGAATCTTCCAACCATTGATCATCTTCGACCTTACAAGTTGCAAAGTGATAGTGGTGATATTTGGATTACTAAGCACACACTTGTTCCTTTTCGTATTGGTCAATACGTGGATGAGGTGTTGTGTGATGTGGTTCCCATTCAAATGACGCATGTGCTGTTGGGACAATGGTGGATGTTTAATCGAGAAGTCAAATATGATGGATATACTAATAAGTATTCCTTCACATTTAATGGCCGTCGTACCAGGCTTGTGTCGCTTAACTCTAAGCAACTTTGTATTGATCTAGCATACATGAAGAGTGAGCATGAGCGTTATAGTATGAAGAAAGAGCTGGAGGAGAGAATTGTGACTGAAGAGGTAAAATTCGAGGGAGTTGAAAAGGAGAAAGAGGTTGAGAATAATGAGGGGAAAAAGTCAGCTACTGAGCATGAACAAGAGATTAAAAATTCTAAGAGTAAGCTGATTGTGAGAAAGGATGTGAGACCATATGTTTTTTCTAACGATCTTGACTCTACTTTGTTTAGTGTTTCTACTTTTATGCAGGTTAAGCAAGGAAAAATTGAGTTGATCTTGGCATGTTCTATGCCTAAATCCATTGGTGCATATCAAACTTTTCATGGAGTTTGCACCTTAAGTGTTGTCTCTCTTTGTCATCCACTGATGTTCAACGTCAACCATGAGCCTGATTTGCTTGTTGGGAGGAATAATGAAGTTTCAAAGGGAGTTTCTACACTTGAAACTTGTTATAAATTTCCTTCTTATTTTGTTGGTGACAATCCTTTCCTCATTGCTCCAAATTCTGATTCCTTACAACCTGATTTTATTCTTCAATTTGAAGGTTCAGAAGCTGCCTATCTCGATCTTACTCCATTTGTGCAAGATAGGCCATACCAACAACAACTTGCAATGAATTTTGTAACTTTGCAAAATCATGTCCGGGACTTTTCTAACCTGATTGAGCATCACTATGAAGATCCTTATCTTGTGAATGTGAATGGTAAGCTATCAAGTGATTTTATACCTACAAATGCTAATCGTGTGATTTATTGTGTAGGTCCAAAGTCGACCATTCATGACACAGGACTGATTAGAGAGCTTTGGAGTGGTTGGAGTCAAGCCTTGAGTTTTCCATGGCAGATTGTGAGCATTTTTAAGCTGACCAAGAGACATGTGCACCGAATTACAATAATCATGACGTATGCAAGTATCATTCATTCTAAGAGAGCCAATATGTGGAGATTTGAAGTTTCATACTGCCAATTCTTGTAGTACTATTCATTTCCAAACACGATTTGAGGACAAATCTTTTTCAAGAGGAGGGGAATGATACGAAATATGGGCCGCTTATGGGCCATGTTTTGGGCTGCAAGAAATTGAATCTTTTAGTAATAGTTAGTAGTTTATTTTCTAGATTCCTATTTTATTTGCTAGGAATAAATTCGGTCCAAGACCTCATGTTGAGTTGGATCCGATTTATAGAGTCTAGGCTCACTATAACTTAAGTTGGTTAATTAGCTTTTATTGGGTTATGTTGGGCCAGCTTAAAGCCTTCATTGGATCAATTATAAGCTGACCATTAGATAGTGGATTTGAGTAGTGGAATCGGGCCAAAGGCCTAGCCTAGCCGAGTTAGGGTTTTGTCTTGTAAGGCTATATATAGCCTAGGTTTTCATTCATTAGGGGGACAGAATTCAGATTTTATAAAATATATGTGAGTTATTTCACTCTCTCTTGCCTCAAGAGAATTTCCTTTGAATACTTGAGAATTAATCTCAAGTTGTTCATCGAACTTATCAATCAAGTAGTCTCCTTGATTGTGGCGTTCTGCTATCTATACTTTTGGTTCACTAAATTTGCTAGTCGTGGGTTAAGGAATCTCCTTAGTTCGTGGCTCGTGATTCTAGAAGGGTCAAAGTTCCGCATATCATCCCAACTTGGTGTTCGTCTAGATCCGTCTCACATCAGTTGGTATTCAGAGCTAGTCGACGACATCAAGTATATCCCGTTGAGTTTGTTCGTAAGCTTCCTAGTCAATTTTATTTTGCAAATCTGGTCGTGTCTCTCTTTGTGTCAAGTCCGATTGTTATTACAAAAAAAAAAAAAAAAAAGTACTGTAGCATCGTACTGTTCATCGCTACTGTAGCGATACTGTTCACCGCGCCGCACTGTAGCGATACTGTTCATCGCTACTGTGGCGACACTGTTCATCCCGAAAAAAAAAACTTTTGTTCATAACTTGTGTTTCTTTCTTATTTTGGTGTCTTGTTATATTGTTCTTGAAGTTTTGTGTTGGTTTAGAGTAAAAAAAAAAAAAAAAAAAATCCAGCCGCTAGGGTTTCCTTGGGCGCAAGTTTCTTGCCAAATCTGTCCAAACTTTAGTTTATTCCACCAAGTTGTTTTAATTAATTTCCTAAACTGATTTTGTGGTTGAACTTGTTTGGGGTTGGAATCTTGGAGAGGGACTACCATAATCTAGGGTTTCTTGAGTTTCTTGAAACTAATCTTGAAGTCTTGAAACTTTGATACATGTCTTGATAATTATTGGAGGATTGAAGGAGAACATTGGATTGACATTAAATTCTGGAATTCTACCCAAAAAAAAACAGCCGAGTAATTGTGTGTTCTTAGAGTCAAAAAAAAAAAAAAAAAAAACAAACAGAAAAAGGAAAAGAGAAAAGGCATTCGGGTAGCAAACAACAAAGAAGGAAGCCGCACTTTTATTTGCCAAATTCTGTCTTGTTGCACTTGTTCCAACAAACCAGAAAATTACATCAAGAAAAGACTACTCAAAAGTTTTGACCAACCTCCTCTTGAAAATCTTGCACACCTTGAGCCTTGATCACTTGTATCACCCGTTGAGTTTTTTGAGGATCTTGACCATCTTGATTCTTGAAGATTTGCACCTTCCTACGTATAAACAGTTTCTTGTACGTCCTTGCATCCATACGGGGCTTTCTTGGCTTAGGAGTAAACCTCTTGGGAGTTTCTTGAGCAGGCCGCTTGGGGTATTCTTGGGTGACGTTGCTTGTGTCATCTTGTGAAGCCATTGTTTAGCACCAAGCGTCAAAACTGTCCTTGTGTGGAGCAAAGAGGGGAGGGCCGAATTGTTGTTCTTGAGGGAGAGTAAGGGACGAAAATTTTGAGGGGATTTAAGAAGAGGCAATTCTGGAAAATTTTGGGGTTAGGAAGCTACCAAATCTGGAAAAATTTTTAGGAAATTCCAGCCGACTTTGAGGGGAATTTAAAAAGACAAGAAATCTGGAATTTTTTTCGTGGAAGCTATTCTGATTTGATAAGGTAACAAATCTGGAAATTTTCAGCGGTTAGGAAGCTACCAAATTCTGTTTTGCAGCCGACTTTGGAAGGTTTAAAAGGAGCAGAAATCTGGAAATTTTTTTAGCTACCAAATTCTGATTTGTTATAGCCGACTTTAGGAAGGTTTTTGGAGAGGGAATCTGAAAAAATTTTGGTAATAATTCTGTTTGGTTAGCCGACTTTAAGGAAATTTCCAAATAAGTCCAACACCTAACTTGTTTCCAAAAATCAATTGGGCAATTAAGTAAAGCACTTGGGAACTCCATCATCGTACTTGGACTTTCTTTTTCTTTGTACATCAATTTTTTCCTCTTCCATTCCTTATTCATTACTTGAGCTTTCCATTTCTACTTTTTGTTTCCTTGTTCCTTTGATACAATTGGGAGCTATATTGATTAAAGTTTGATTGAACTTCCTTGAGAAAATTTCTGATTTCTTCAAAGGAAACAAACAAGTGGTTTGAGAAGTGAATTGGTGAGAGCATTAGAGTGCCATACACACTTGAGTGAAAACACGAGAGGAGTGAAACACGTAAGGGAGCGAGTGAGGACTGTTCTACTAATTTTTGTTGAGTTTTGCAGGTAATAAAAGTATGAGACAAACGAATGCTCAACTGGAGCTTCACCATCTTGTGCCTAAAGGAGTAAATACTGTGGCATTGCGTGAGATAACTGAGCAATTGGAAATCATCAAAGCTCAAAAAAATGATTGGTTTTATACACGTTGCCATATCAAGGATAAAGTTTGCAGCTTAGCCATTGATAAGGGTTGTGAAGTTAATCTCGCAAGTACTGTCTTGGTTGAGAAATTGAATCTTCCAACCATTGATCATCTTCGACCTTACAAGTTGCAAAGTGATAGTGGTGATATTTGGATTACTAAGCACACACTTGTTCCTTTTCGTATTGGTCAATACGTGGATGAGGTGTTGTGTGATGTGGTTCCCATTCAAATGACGCATGTGCTGTTGGGACAATGGTGGATGTTTAATCGAGAAGTCAAATATGATGGATATACTAATAAGTATTCCTTCACATTTAATGGCCGTCGTACCAGGCTTGTGTCGCTTAACTCTAAGCAACTTTGTATTGATCTAGCATACATGAAGAGTGAGCATGAGCGTTATAGTATGAAGAAAGAGCTGGAGGAGAGAATTGTGACTGAAGAGGTAAAATTCGAGGGAGTTGAAAAGGAGAAAGAGGTTGAGAATAATGAGGGGAAAAAGTCAGCTACTGAGCATGAACAAGAGATTAAAAATTCTAAGAGTAAGCTGATTGTGAGAAAGGATGTGAGACCATATGTTTTTTCTAACGATCTTGACTCTACTTTGTTTAGTGTTTCTACTTTTATGCAGGTTAAGCAAGGAAAAATTGAGTTGATCTTGGCATGTTCTATGCCTAAATCCATTGGTGCATATCAAACTTTTCATGGAGTTTGCACCTTAAGTGTTGTCTCTCTTTGTCATCCACTGATGTTCAACGTCAACCATGAGCCTGATTTGCTTGTTGGGAGGAATAATGAAGTTTCAAAGGGAGTTTCTACACTTGAAACTTGTTATAAATTTCCTTCTTATTTTGTTGGTGACAATCCTTTCCTCATTGCTCCAAATTCTGATTCCTTACAACCTGATTTTATTCTTCAATTTGAAGGTTCAGAAGCTGCCTATCTCGATCTTACTCCATTTGTGCAAGATAGGCCATACCAACAACAACTTGCAATGAATTTTGTAACTTTGCAAAATCATGTCCGGGACTTTTCTAACCTGATTGAGCATCACTATGAAGATCCTTATCTTGTGAATGTGAATGGTAAGCTATCAAGTGATTTTATACCTACAAATGCTAATCGTGTGATTTATTGTGTAGGTCCAAAGTCGACCATTCATGACACAGGACTGATTAGAGAGCTTTGGAGTGGTTGGAGTCAAACCTTGAGTTTTCCATGGCAGATTGTGAGCATTTTTAAGCTGACCAAGAGACATGTGCACCGAATTACAATAATCATGACGTATGCAAGTATCATTCATTCTAAGAGAGCCAATATGTGGAGATTTGAAGTTTCATACTGCCAATTCTTGTAGTACTATTCATTTCCAAACACGATTTGAGGACAAATCTTTTTCAAGAGGAGGGGAATGATACGAAATATGGGCCGCTTATGGGCCATGTTTTGGGCTGCAAGAAATTGAATCTTTTAGTAATAGTTAGTAGTTTATTTTCTAGATTCCTATTTTATTTGCTAGGAATAAATTCGGTCCAAGACCTCATGTTGAGTTGGATCCGATTTATAGAGTCTAGGCTCACTATAACTTAAGTTGGTTAATTAGCTTTTATTGGGTTATGTTGGGCCAGCTTAAAGCCTTCATTGGATCAATTATAAGCTGACCATTAGATAGTGGATTTGAGTAGTGGAATCGGGCCAAAGGCCTAGCCTAGCCGAGTTAGGGTTTTGTCTTGTAAGGCTATATATAGCCTAGGTTTTCATTCATTAGGGGGACAGAATTCAGATTTTATAAAATATATGTGAGTTATTTCACTCTCTCTTGCCTCAAGAGAATTTCCTTTGAATACTTGAGAATTAATCTCAAGTTGTTCATCGAACTTATCAATCAAGTAGTCTCCTTGATTGTGGCGTTCTGCTATCTATACTTTTGGTTCACTAAATTTGCTAGTCGTGGGTTAAGGAATCTCCTTAGTTCGTGGCTCGTGATTCTAGAAGGGTCAAAGTTCCGCCAATCATCCCAACTTGGTGTTCGTCTAGATCCGTCTCACATCAGTTAGCAATGGTAATTTCATGTTCCTGAGACATGGTGAAACCTGCAAAACTTGACAAATTGTTAGTAGAAAATGCCTCACTTGCTCCCTGAAGTGTTTCACTCCTCTCGTGTTTTCACTCAAGTGTTTATGTCACTCTAATGATCTCACCAATTCACTTCTCAAACCACTTGTTTGTTTCCTTTGAAGAAATCAGAAATTTTCTCAAGGAAGTTCAATCACACTTTAATCAAAATAGCTCCCAATTGTATCAAAGGAACAAGGAAACAAAAAGTAGAAATGGAAAGCTCAAGTAATGAATAAGGAATGGAAGAGGAAAAAATTGATGTACAAAGAAAAAGAAAGTCCAAGTACGATGATGGAGTTCCCAAGTGCTTTACTTAATTGCCCAATTGATTTTTGGAAACAAGTTAGGTGTTGGACTTATTTGGAAATTTCCTTAAAGTCGGCTAACCAAACAGAATTATTACCAAAATTTTTCCAGATTTCCTCTCCAAAAACCTTCCTAAAGTCGGCTATAACAAATCAGAATTTGGTAGCTAAAAAAATTTCCAGATTTCTGCTCCTTTTAAACCTTCCAAAGTCGGCTGCAAAACAGAATTTGGTAGCTTCCTAACCGCTGAAAATTTCCAGATTTGTTACCTTATCAAATCAGAATAGCTTCCACAAAAAAAATTCCAGATTTCTTGTCTTTTTAAATTTCCCTCAAAGTCGGCTGGAATTTCCTAAAAATTTTTCCAGATTTGGTAGCTTCCTAACCCCAAAATTTTCCAGAATTGCCTCTTCTTAAATCCCCTCAAAATTTTCGTCCCTTACTCTCCCTCAAGAACAACAATTCGGCCCTCCCCTCTTTGCTCCACACAAGGACAGTTTTGACGCTTGGTGCTAAACAATGGCTTCACAAGATGACACAAGCAACGTCACCCAAGAATACCCCAAGCGGCCTGCTCAAGAAACTCCCAAGAGGTTTACTCCTAAGCCAAGAAAGCCCCGTATGGATGCAAGGACGTACAAGAAACTGTTTATACGTAGGAAGGTGCAAATCTTCAAGAATCAAGATGGTCAAGATCCTCAAAAAACTCAACGGGTGATACAAGTGATCAAGGCTCAAGGTGTGCAAGATTTTCAAGAGGAGGTTGGTCAAAACTTTTGAGTAGTCTTTTCTTGATGTAATTTTCTGGTTTGTTGGAACAAGTGCAACAAGACAGAATTTGGCAAATAAAAGTGCGGCTTCCTTCTTTGTTGTTTGCTACCCGAATGCCTTTTCTCTTTTCCTTTTTCTGTTTGTTTTTTTTTTTTTTTTTTTTGACTCTAAGAACACACAATTACTCGGCTGTTTTTTTTGGGTAGAATTCCAGAATTTAATGTCAATCCAATGTTCTCCTTCAATCCTCCAATAATTATCAAGACATGTATCAAAGTTTCAAGACTTCAAGATTAGTTTCAAGAAACTCAAGAAACCCTAGATTATGGTAGTCCCTCTCCAAGATTCCAACCCCAAACAAGTTCAACCACAAAATCAGTTTAGGAAATTAATTAAAACAACTTGGTGGAATAAACTAAAGTTTGGACAGATTTGGCAAGAAACTTGCGCCCAAGGAAACCCTAGCGGCTGGATTTTTTTTTTTTTTTTTTTTTACTCTAAACCAACACAAAACTTCAAGAACAATATAACAAGACACCAAAATAAGAAAGAAACACAAGTTATGAACAAAAGTTTTTTTTTCGGGATGAACAGTGTCGCTACAGTAGCGATGAACAGTACGATGCTACAGTACCTTTTTTTTTTTTTTTTTTTTTTGTAATAACAATCGGACTTGACACAAAGAGAGACACGACCAGATTTGCAAAATAAAATTGACTAGGAAGCTTACGAACAAACTCAACGGGATATACTTGATGTCGTCGACTAGCTCTGAATACCAACTGATGTGAGACGGATCTAGACGAACACCAAGTTGGGATGATTGGCGGAACTTTGACCCTTCTAGAATCACGAGCCACGAACTAAGGAGATTCCTTAACCCACGACTAGCAAATTTAGTGAACCAAAAGTATAGATAGCAGAACGCCACAATCAAGGAGACTACTTGATTGATAAGTTCGATGAACAACTTGAGATTAATTCTCAAGTATTCAAAGGAAATTCTCTTGAGGCAAGAGAGAGTGAAATAACTCACATATATTTTATAAAATCTGAATTCTGTCCTCTAATGAATGAAAACCTAGGCTATATATAGCCTTACAGGACTCAAACCCTAGAATGTCCAATGGACGACCTTGCCCTTCATTAAGGGCGAAAATGTCTAACAACTAATTGACTAAAATTAAGACTCTAAATTCGGCCAAAGTGAAGTGAAAATTGACCGAAATTATTAATGCTAACAAACAACTAATAATGGAAACTAAAACCCTAATTAGCAAGCTAGTACTCCGCGAACTAGTCTTTACTTGAATCTTCCAATTCCCCATGTGCTTGAATGGAATGGGCCTTGGTCTCTATATTCTCATCAAGTTGGATATTATGCATCTTGAAATAAGTATGATATGAACCCGCCCGAAAGTATGAACTCATATCCCACGTAACCCTGGACCTAAATGAAGAAATCAAGTTGAAGCAAAACCCTTGATCCTTCTAAACCTTATGAACCAAGATGAATTTCGACCCACAACTTAATAATTTAGCGAACCAAAAGTGTTGGTACAACAACCAAGGTGTGTACTTGATTGATAAGTTCAAATTGAATAACTCAAGAAAACTCTCAAATATTCAAAAGAAGCTCTCTTGGACAAGAGAAAATGAATAAACTCACAATTTCTGTAATTTTCTAATTAGCTAAAAAATGTTGAAAAGACTAGGTTATTTTATAGTCTTACATGGATTCAAAAACCTAATGTAACTTGGACTTACTTAAATGACTTACACCCTAACTAAAAGTCGGCTCCTAAGAGCTCAAATCTAACTGAATTTAATTCAACTAAATAAACTACCTAACCTACTAAACTAAGTACTAGGAATTCAGCCTTCTCTTTGACAAATCTGACCGAATTCTCAAGCTACAAGAAATGACTCAAACCAGCAAGGAAAATGACAATTTAACCCTTGCTTAACATTCTCAAACAAACCACTTAACTAACTATCTTGCTTGGAAACTATTCATTCGTAGTCACTCGAAGTAAGTGTAGCTTAGAGCTTGAAGTATCACTTGAACTTGAGGCCTTCGACCCTAGAGGAGTTTGAACAGCCATGTATCTATCATCATTCCCCTCCTCTTGAAGACAATTTGTTCCCAAATCGATAGCGCGTGTATAGGACCGCAATGTGGGAACTAGATGAATTGCTATGAGACAAGTTGCATGCCATTTGGACAATCACTTGATGGTCATGAACAAAGACACCTTCCAAGTCATGAACCATCTCGTATAATGCTTGTTAAAGCTCCATTTGCACTCCTAAGCTCGCGAATCAGCCTTTTGTGATGGATTGTCAGATTTGGACCTACACAATAAATCACATAATGAGTTTTTGTAGGTATACAACCACTCAACCACTTACCATTCACATTCACAAGATAGGGATCTTTATGATGATGTTCAGTTCCCCTTAAAGGCGGGAACCCACTAGGTTTGTCCTCAGGAAACACATCTTGATACTTCCTGCAAGAAGTTAGTGACAACACTAGGCAAGGAAACATCAAATTCATTAGTAAGCAAAGTCTCTTTAGAAACCAAAACAAGCAAAATCTGGTTAGAATATAGAGCTTTTCTCACATCTTTTACCCTTGCAAGCATGTTGGTTTTTCTTTCTTGTTTTAGCTCAATGGCCGAATGTATATTTCCCTTTTTCTCTTGGTCCTTTTCAGCCAAACCTACCCCTTTTTCCTTCAAATTTTTCCTTTTTCCAGCATGCATGTCATATATTTTTTGTAGGCTAACTTGATTCTCATGCACTTGTTGAGGTGTAAATGGTGCAAGTGTTATCTTTTTTATTGCCATGCACAAAAGAGTATTTATTCAAAAAGCCATCAAAAATTATTTTTTTGTCAAATTGCCATGGACGGCCTAGAATGATATGTGCAGTTTACATTGGTACTACATCACATAAAATATCATCTTCATATCTACCAATACGAAAAGAAACTAAAACTCGTTTAAGAACACGTATCTCACCGCTGTTGTTTGGCCATTGAAGTTTGTAAGGCCGAGGGTGCTCACTAGTTGGCAAGTTGAGTTTCTCCACCATCAATGCACTAGCAATATTAGTGCAACTCCTTGGATCAATCACCAAGCTACATACTTTGTTATTCACATGACACCTTGTATAGAAGAGGTTTTCTCATTGAAGTTCCTCCTTACTAGCTTATGTAGCTAGTGCTCTCCTTGCCACCAAACCAACTTTGTCATTAGTTGAGATTTCTTCTAACTCTTCCTCCTTCTCAACCAATGGAGGCATATCATTGTACTCTTCCTCCTCATCATCAGTGATGATTTCTCCATTTGGTAACATGAGCATGGCTCTTTGATTTGGACATTGACTTGCAATGTGTCCAACTCCTTGACATCTCCAACACTTAGTATCTCGATTCCTAGAGCTTGAAGCTTCATTTGCTGGTTTAGAAGCTCCCCTTGAATCGGCTTTATTTGCACTTGTCCGAGAGGTAGATGTCACCTCTTGTCTCGGCCTTGAGTTGGTAGTATTACTCAAACTCTTATCATCCCTCAAAGGCGGGAAAATTTGCTGGCTTGGAATGAAACTAGGGGTATAATTTCTGGTTGTACCCCTCCTCTTGAGCCTTCGCTCAATTTTGATTGCTTTCTCCACCATGTCTTCTAGCTCGACATAGTATTGCAGCTCAAGTTGGTCAGCAATTTCTGGTCTCAAACCATTGAGAAAACGTGCCATTGTTGCCTTCCTATCCTCATTAATGTCAACTCTAAGAATGGAAATTTCCATGTCCATGTAGTAGTCCTCAACTGAGCGATTTTCTTAAGACAAGGATTGAAGCTTTTGGTCCAAGTCTCTATAGTAGTGACCTGGTACAAATCGCTTCTTCATGAAACGTTTAAGCTCAGTCCAAGTGGTTATAGATGGTTCACCACAACGCCTTCGACTTGTAACCACTTGATCCCATCAAACTATAGCATAGTCAGTGAATTCTACTACAGCCAATCTCAACTTTTGCTCATCCGTATAGTTATTGTAATCAAAAACCAACTCCACACACCTTTCCCATTCAAGGTATGTATCCGAATCAGATTTGCCTTGAACGTGGAATTTTCATCTTAATTCCTTTGATTGCATCCCCAGCTGGTTTAACATTCCTCCTCGATTTTCTTTGTCCATGATCAAAATCGTCATCCAAGTTAGAATCACTAAACTCGGCCATGGGTCTATCACGGCTTCTCCCATCTTGTTGATTACTTTTTGAGCTGTTTTGTGACTCTTCCAGCCTACCAAAGCATGCTGCTTTGTGACTCTTCCAGCCTACCAAGGCATTCATTCATTGGCTCAAGCTTTTGATCCAAGAGGCGTCCCATTTCTTCCTTCAAACTTTCTGCTAAACGTGAAAGATCGAAAGCTATTGTGCTTTCTTCTTCGTTAGACATGGTTTTAATATTAGACCTGCAAGAAAGGGTTAGTATAGAACAGAAAATTTTACCTCGCCACTTCCTTACGTGTTTCACCCACTCTTGTGTATCACTCAAGTGTTTTAAACGCTCTAATAACCTCACCAAACACTTTTCAAGTCACTTGATTGCCTTTCTTGAAGAAATCAGAATTTTCTCAATGAGATTCAATCAAACTTTCACCAAGTTTTCTCACAAGGTGGTGGTGATTTAAAACTGGAAATTTGGAGTGAAATGGACTGAATTAATTACTCAAAATAACTACTAAATATGCTGGAAAATTACCAGATTTTGTCCGCACAAGGTGACTCAATTTTTGGAAACTTTGGACTTTGACTCATGACTCAAATTAGGAACGAAGACTGGTTGGAACTCAAGACTGATTTGGACACCTTTTGGGACCTATTAGACACGATTTATAGGCTGAAAAAAACTCAAAAGACTCAAATATAATGACTGGACAGATTACAAAACTCGATTAAGTAAGAAACAAAATAGCAGAAATTTTGGAAGCCAAGAATTGTACTACCCGATTGTACCTTGGCTGGAGTTTTTTTTTTTTTTTTGGAATTCAATTCACGTTGGTTCTTGGGTATATTTTGGAAGATAAGGCTGCTGATTTGGAGAGTTTTCATGTGTGCACTTGAGGCAAGTCTAATCTGGACAGTTTTCTTGTGACTAGGATTTATTATTAATCCAACTTTGGATTCCCTAATCAGATTGCTTTCTTGTTTTCACTTCAAGATTGATCCAAACTCTTGTTTCTTTCTTTTCTTGCATTTCTTTTTTTATTTTCACGCAACCAGATTTGTTTCTTTTTTTTTTTTCCAATTCGTATCAAGGGTCAAAGAATCAAGAAACGATTAGGGTTTGCACAAAGATCAGCCGCAACTTTCTTTTGTCAAGAAACGGATTATAGTTTGCAAAAAAAAAAAAGGTCGAAGATTTGGAAACTTGGATTCAAGATTCTCAAGCAACCCTAGTTTTCAACCCAAGAACTTCAAAATTTGTTCAATAAATTCCAGAAATTGAAGAAATTTATCAAGAAACTTTAAGATATTTTGTATACTTCCAAGAAACAAAGGAATCAGCCACAATTATTGCAAGAAACACAAAACCCTAACACACTTTGTCAAGAAAACCCTAAATAGAGCTTCGGATTTTCAAGAACAATAACAACCAGATATTTTTTTTTTTTACTCTATTCGATTTCAAGACGCAAGAAACAAGATATCAAGATGCAAGACAAGACCAAAACAGCGATAGAATTTATGTCACGGACAGCAAGGACAAGACGCAATGGTAAAACGCAACAAAGAAAACCCTAGCAACGCACAAGATGAAGTATGACCAGATTCAAGACGCTATAAGACACGATTTAAAATGCAACAAATTTGGACAGATTTGGGACACAAACAAGGCACGATTTGGACACAAGAAGGTAAACAAGATGCGGACAAATTTGGAATAATAAAAAACCTTAACGACTCGGTGGAAAGTAAAGCGACCGGATTTGAAAACAAGCAAACTTGCAAAGATACGAACATGATATATTTGATATTGTCAACTAACTCTGATTACCAAACTGATACGAACCCGCTTGAAGGTATGAACTCGTATCCCACGTAACCCTGGACCTAGACGAAGAAATCAAGTTGAAGTGGAACCCTTGACCCTTCTAAACCACGAAGCAATGAACCAAGATGAATTTTGACCCATAACTTAATAATTTAGCGAACCAAAAGTGTTGGTAGAAGAACGCCACAGCCAAGGTGTGTATTTGATTGATAAGTTCGAATTGAATAACTCAAGAAAACTCTCAAGTATTCAAAAGAAACTCTCTTGACAAGAAAAAGTGAATAAACTCACAATTTCTGTAATTTTTTGATTAGCTAAAAAATGTTGGAAAGATTAGGCTATTTTATAGCCTTACATGGACTCATAAACCTAATGTGACTTGAACTTACTTAAATGACTTACACCCTAACTAAAAGTTGGCTCCTAAGAACTCAAATTTGATCGAATTTAATTCAACTAAATAAACTACCTAACCAACTAAACTAAGTACTAGGAATTCGGTCTTCTCTTTGACAAATCTAACCGAATTCTTAAGCTACAAGAAACGACTCAAACCAGCGAGGAAAATGACAATTTAACCCTTGCTTAACATTCTCAAACGAACCACTTAACTATCTTGCTTGGAAACTCTTCATCCAGTCACTCGAAGCAAAGTGTAGCTTAGAGCTTGAAGTATCACTTGAACTTGAGGCTTCGACCCTCGAGGAGTTTGAACTCCCATGGATCCATCAAAGTATCTTTATTATAGAAAAGATTTGAAATCAATTACCTTCAAATTTAGTTAAGAAAAAAAAAATCTTTTCTGTGTCTATAAAAGCATGCATGTTTTATCTGTAAACTAAAACATATATGTCTCTTTATTGTCCGTAAACAAAAACATATATGCTAGTTTAGAAAAGAATTTATCTAACAGGTGCTCGTTAGCCAAACCTTTTGCAAAATAGGAAGAACAGAAATAACACATATACTAGTGTACAAAATTGGAATGATGGAAAATGTTGTACAGAAATTTGTGGTACTTAAACCCTGATCCACATCTACCTTTCAAACAACGTCCTCAAGTAGGATTTAATTGCGCTACCACTGGAAACAACTTCCTTACTAGTCTCTCGGATGAAGACATGTACATTCGACTCATTTTGTTGCCAATAATCCGATTCCAATCTCAAAATTGAACAAAAAGGGCTACAAGCAACCAAGTGAACTTAAACTCGCACTCCATAGCACCAATCAATGGCAAACTAGCACCCCAAATGGCATAGCAAATGTTTTCAGGAATCTCTTGACAATATAAACATGGTTTTAAAGCAAATCTGATCATTGTCTCAACCAACAAACTAGTAAAATCAAGGGAAAAGTTCAATAAACTCAATCTGAGTTAAGTCGGATCTACCAATTTGAAGATAACTCACACAACACAAGAAGCTAATGGGAGCATCTACAAGGAGGATTTCAAGTAAAAAATATAGAGAGTGGATTTGAAATTTAAAAAGCAAAAAGGAACTTCAACTGTGATCTGCACTATAGTATAGCAGCTAAGAAACATTTGGAACCAAAATCATCTAACTATTGCTAAACAAGGAGGACAACCTGGGGCTTCCTTAGAGGATGAAGTGCACAATTTGTGATAAAGTAGTGCCAACAATCTTACACCCGTTTGCCAGCATATAACTTTCATAAAAGAGAGACAAAATAAAATACATCAACGTAGTCCTTCAACTTATTGCTTTGTAGAAACGAAAAGCTATTTAGTATTCAATTATGTTACTTTACAAGTATTCATACATTTCATTGCATGGCTTTAAATCGATTCACTGGTGCTCTTAGGGAAGAGATGTAACTCACATCTGCTTTCTCAATTCCATCAAAAAGATAATTGAAAGGTGGCATTTTTATGTATTTGCCCGAACCAAGATTAACCTTTAGTTCATTATTTTCCCAAACAATCCTTCCACCAACAATAGTTATCTCAACTTTTCCCTGCAGAACATCAAAAACAAAATCTTCCAAATTCAATACATACAAAGAGCCAATGTCAATCAGAAATGAAGACCGTACATTGGGAGTGAGACCTAGAGAATTCTTTTATATGGAACAAGATTTTCTTTTGCAAATTACTATCATTTTCTCAAGGACATCTAATAATATTAATCAGACATTCTTGACTTATTACGGTGCAACCAGAGTATCCAAATGTCTAATGCGTATAAACATACAAAAGCAGAATGCCCAGAAACCACACAGTAGATACTCATCAATTCATTCTATTAGTTGAACTATATTCGTTATAAGCTGATTATATGAAACTGAAGATTAATCACGTAAAATAACAGGCATCTTTTGTTAGATTGCACTTGATTCTAGACCTACTTTGAAGGATCTAAACATGCCAAATCCTCCACAAATTCAAGGTGGCAATTTTCCTCACAAAAAAACCACTGAAAGCAGGGTACTGATATGTCCTTCAAAATACTGTTTTGTAATAGCAATGTCTTGAGCAGACGTGCATCAGATAGTTTGCAAACAATGGTAATTCATAGCATTTTAAAGTTCATAATGGATATCCCATGGATGAATGCACAACATTTTATAGATTTTTTTTTCAGTAGAATGCAATATTGTATAGATAATGAAATAAGAATAATGAAATTTTATCTGGATAATGCATCATAAACCTCAAATTCAAAGAAGAATCACATATGGCTTTGACAATCACTATGTGATCAGGTATAGAGCTCTATAAGTCTAAATAAGCTCAAAGTAATTTAATCTCTAGAAAGCTATGCACATTCAAATCCTTAATTACAACAAGCAGTAATGAAAAATTACCTTCCCGATCCATCCCTCATAGACATTTGTATCTGATCTTGAATGGTGAGAATTTGAGCTTATCTGAAAACTTGAATTGGGATTTAATATGATTATGTCTGCATCTGATCCAGGAAGTATTGCTCCCTTCTTTGGATAGATATTGAATATCCTAGCACTAGAACGTAAACTCATTTCAAAGGTCAAGGTGCAACAACTAAGTAGCTTAGGTGAGATTGAAGAGTCAAAAAACAGTCTTCAAAAGTATAATAGGTAGAATAAATGCTTAAAGTGAATAGTCAAAAGACAAGATCAAATATTAGTGATGACATACCATTCAGTGCTTGTTATCCGTACATAATCAGTGACAGATATTTTCCCTGAGGCCTGAAAAATAATAAACCAGGAAACAGAATTGTCCTTTTTTAGGAAAGAAGAAACTCCAAGGACTACCTATGTTGATTTGGTTTCAGTTAATTTACTATTGGACACTTGTATATATAACTTTGTATGACTGATGAGGTCCAATACAGCTTACCACCATTGTATCCCAAACCAGATGCATTCTCTCCTCAATGCCTACATTTCAATTCCAAGTAAGACTTCTTTAGAAAGTAGAAAATAACATCTGGACTACATCCATAATTGACTCATGCTATTTGTAAGCAAAGGACAAGATGAATTACCATTGACACCATTTGGGATTTTTCTGAAATCATCTATTCCAAAAGCTTTCTGTGTTGAGTTGAAGGTACAGTGGTCGGTACCAACTAGCTGCAAAATGTAAAACATTAACAGGTTTATGATAGAGGATCAGCATAAAGATCACAAATAAGATGAACTGTAGATTTCCCTGAAAATAGTACATTTCCCTTGAAGGAAGTGCCAGGAAGCCATGTTGTCAACACATCAACTTTGAAGAAGAATTCAGGGACAAATCAAGTTCCGTTTCATTACGGCAGAAAATTTTCCAGTGCTGAAAAATATTTGGGGAAATTTGAAGTATGGAAATAGGAAGATTCATTATTTATAAGGGTTTAAGTTCAGGGAAATTTTGGAATGGGGAGTAGAGTACTTTCCATATATTGTAATAAATAAATGCTGTAGGAAAAATCATGGATTTACCCTTATGTGGACATAAAGCACTCGTATGTGCTAATACATTTCATACATATGTGCACCTTAAAGAATAAAAATGTACTGAAAATATAGGGAAATTTTGGTAAATGGAAGTATTCAAACTTCCTATTCCCATTCTCCAAATTTTCTTTGGCTTCCCTTGGCTAGAAAATGGTCATGGGTTTCAAAGACTGCAAAGTAAATATGTAGCCACTGAAAAACCATCTAGCCATTGATACTGAAATTACATCCACCATAAGATCTTATGACACCATCAGATTTTCCTCCCATCTATAAGAACTTCATTACCTCAATAGATAAATTGTCCTCCTTCATTGTGAATAGAAAACCCCTCACCGTTCTTGATGTCATTCCCAATACATCAGTATCAAAATAAATGACACCTTGGATTGCTCAAAAGTTATCATCAAGATGCTTGGAACATTACTATAAGTAAATTTCTCCTCCTAGGTTTGAGTGGTAAAAGATTTCTAGGCAATCATGTCTTTGCCACAAAATTTTTTGCATGGAAACTATCTTCGGACAGAACACATTATACATTCAACTAAGAGGAACCCTAAAGGTTTTAAAACCGTCAACCCACCCACCTTTCCAAATGCTGATTTGCCGGTGTTCTCTGGCACCACGTGGAATCCCTAAGAATAACAAAATTTGTCTTACGTTTACAAAATGAAACTCTATCATTCCATTATTGAATAACTTGTCTTTTCAGTTAGTCTGAAAATACTCTCCTTTTTATAGACTAGAACTATAAAGCATAACCTTTTCAAATAACTTATATACAATAAGAGGTAATAGTCCCATGCATTCTTAATTAACTTTTCAATTTCAATTAGCCTATGAGTTGATGCACCTATTTCATACTATTTATTTACGCAATTGCAAGTTTGCAGCATTGCTTTAAAGGTTGCATCCAGTCAAACAAGGGTATTCAATAAGGAAGGGTTGTATGTCAATCATCAGGAAAAAACCTGTAGGACACCCATTGAAACCGCTGCCTGAAGAGCCCTTCCATGCCCTGGTGCTCGAATAGGTGGGCTCATGACAAACCTGAGCATAGAAAGCAAGATCATTGTTTTCTATTTTGCCCTTTTGAGGTAAATGGCCATGATCCATCATAAAAGACTCCATAGAGAGAGAAAGAGAAGGACAAGAAAGGAACTGAAGGGAAAGGAAATAAGTCCTTGCTTTGCTGCAATGTTGAAGTCTGGGTCCCAAAGGCCAGAATCATTTAGAACTAGACCTGACACCACTGGTTCGCCAACAACTCGCTGACCTGCAATTGAAAAAAAAAAAATAAGAAGAAGATGAAATCAATGCAAGGGAAATTCCAGATCTATACTTGTATTGAGAGCCTCTTATTATTCTCACTTGCAGATAATTATTACTACCAGAGTATCACAGTATAGACTGCTAAGCTAAAGGAGACACATTGAAACCATTAGAATCACTATTAACCGATTTCCTCCCAATTAAGTGTGTGTGCCTAAATGAGGAAAGAGGATGCATGCTAAACCCCTGTGGCTGCTCTTAAAGTCAGAACCAGCAACTTGCTACTTATTCTCTGAGCTTCATTCAACCACTAAGAGAACTGCCCCTTAAGGCAGACCTGAATACCAAATTTTATAGCTCAATTCTGTGGAAGGTAGCAATCGGAAAAGTTCGTCACTGAACAGACATGAGTTGACCGTAAGCATTTTTCTTCAAGGAAAGTTTGTAACTGGAGAATAGGCATGAGTTGATTCTGAGCATCTTTTTGGTTTTGTTTCTTATTGATTGACACGTTAAGTATGAGACCCAATAATTCAGATCCAGAAAGTAAATCATACAAAGAACAAGCATTGTATATATAATTGTTAAGAGAATATAAGTATTCTTGTAGATAATAAATTAGTAAGGGTATTCTTGTAAATAGTTTGTTAGGTTTGTTGTGAGGACCCGTAAATTTTTCTTATTTATTTTATTTTCCCGCGTGCATTTTTCTTACTTTATTTTATTATCGTAATTTGCCAGAGATTTTTATAAGTGAGTATCGTTTTTAAACCATTTTCCTAGTATAAGTGAGTACCTGTTAAGCTTGAGGAGCGTTATGGACGTGGGATCCGCTAGTGCAGTAAGTGCGATATATTTTTGGCGACTGGGTGAATTTTCATAACAGTATATTATGTTACAAGATACTAGGAGATAATTAGAAGCTAGCTAGATAGATTAGCTTTGGAGGATAAGAAGATGAGGGTAAAACTAAGAAAGGCCAAGTGTCATGAAATTAGTGGATGTTGGACTTTGACCCAAGGTTTCTTAACTTTACTAAATCAAAAATTTGACCAAAATTCATCTCATTTTTCTTCATGCTTGGCCGGCCAAAAGGGAGAAAAACTAAGAGAGAAAACTTCCTTTCCAACTTCCAAAAATTGCTTGAATCTTGAGTTTTAGCCAACAACTTTGCAAACCACTCCTTATAAGTTGCTCTTTAGAGAAGATTAAAACTTGTTGTGGAGTTATTTTGGAAGGAAAAAACCTAATCTACCATTTTTCCTTGTGGTTATAAGGTAACTTGTCTTGAACATCCTTCTTTACTTCTAATAGTTGCATATTAGTGGCTTAAGGTTGTAGTTTTAGTAGTTTTATGAGACATATTGTGGTTTGAGGTGATGATATGAAAATTTTCAGTTTTTATGATGTAATTTCTGCTCACATGTAATGATTGAGGGTTGGCCATGTTTTGCTAGTTTGTTATATGAAAGATTGAAGGATTATGGAGTAGATTAACTTGCCTAAAGAAATTTCCAGCTTATGTGTTTAAATTCCAGCTTTAGGGCTTCTAATTTGAGCTACCATTTGGTTGTATTTGAAGGGTATTGTGATCCTAATTAAGTGTGTTAAATGGTTTATGATTTGTATGTACAATTGGGGTTGAATTGATATGAGTTTGGGTCTTGAGTTTTGAATGGAAAAGTAGGAAAAAAAACAAGGGAGGTGCTGCTGAAATTTCTGCAAGAACTCTTGAGCAGTTTTGGGAAATCTGTTATATCGTGATATAGAAATGTCGGAATTGAGTTCCGTTTATTGCGTTTGAAACTAGATTCATAGAACTACAAACCGTGAAAATTTCAGACCCTGGTTCTGTCTGTGTGATTTATGGTGATTTTCCAAAGTTGACTGTAATTACATATCTGTTCTGTCTTTTACTGGATAAAATTGCAATTTGAGACTCAAATTTGACTGACTTGTGATCTAAATCTTATAAATGTGTCTTCTGAGAAATTGTACCCCTTTGAGTCTATTTTCCGACAGTATAAATTTTATCAATTTTGGACTTAAGAAACTTGAGATATGATTTTTCAAATAGTATTGCGCAAAACTGGAAAATTCTGTTTTCCTAGCACTGATCTTACTCTCATTTCCACTTCAAATTTGGAGATGATAAATCATTGTAGGTAGAGCTTTGAGGTCGATCATGTCCCTAGGACCAAGTATTACCTTTTCACTCAAAAGTCACATTTTATCTCCTTGCATTTGTAGTTCTTTTGAATAGGCATATGACTCGTAATCGAGCCACACTTGTACATTCCGTTTACTAGGTTTTGGATGTGCAAACCTCAATTGTTTTACCTTGATTATTCTTAGGGTTTCACGGTGATCCAAACCCTACTTTGGGTGAAAACTTGTGAAGTTATCTTTGCTTGAACTGATGAGTGTACCACTCCCCTGAATTATTGCTAAACTGGTTATCTGTACTTGCAAATTGCTATTTGAATGTCTTTACCGACTGTTTATTTTGTATGAGACGAGAGTGTACTTTATCACACTCATTTCTCTTGCTTGTTTACTAGTTCCTGTATCAATTTGAACTTGTTATCTGAGCCTGTTATGATGTCGTTTGGAAGTGTATCCAACGACCTTCCTATTAAACCTGAACTCAACCTCATGGGGAGTCAATTGAATCGAGCCAGCAAAGACTTGATTGAAGAAAATTGACAATCCATGAGTGCCTGTTTTTGGAAAATCTTTAGGTATTGAAGACTCTGGATTTCCGGTAAACTCGAGTATTACCATTCTTTAGGTATTGAAGACTGTTCCTGTAAGGGGTATGTTTGATGGACGGAATTTGGCATTAAGTGGTGCTCTACTGAACTAGTTACTTTATTTTAAAATTGACGGAGTGTCAACTACTACTTAATCAAGATCTGGTACTATAACGGGAATCTGGCTCCTGAGAGTCACCTGTACTGCTTTACTTTATATTTGATATGTGTATCTGACTAATTAAACATTAAACACCATGATTCTTGACTACTTGGATTTTTGGTATCTCATTGAGCGTAAACTCACCCCCTTCCCGTTATCTTTATTTTCCTTACAGGGGCAAACTGTGAAATCATGATTTTGGATGAAAGAATCGAGTTAGTGTAAACGTTCCCTTTGTTAAGCTCCTTTGTAATAGAAAAACGCTAATTATATTTCGATCTAGTGTCACACTTTTACTTGTAAAGTTCCAACGTGTGTTTCAAAGTGTTTATTCATGTCTCTCTCATGTATTTGTTGGTAAATGTACGTTCGATGGGTTTACACGAACTTTACTTGTATCCGTTGGGGATTCGAACGAGTGCGGGATTTGATCGAAAAAAGAAAATTTTTGGCGAAAAACTGTTCACCGAATCCGGCCGTATATCCTGCCAGTTCTTGGCAGGATATTTAGCCGGATTGGCAGGGGAAGTTGAAAAAAATTTGGTTTCGCTACTGCCTTGAATCCGGCCGGATTGTGACGTGGCAGTCCTTTTCCGTTTTCGTTTCGTTTCGTGCTTGTGGGAGCGTACTTTCGACATATCATGGCACCGTGCATTTTGAAAATCTTGTATTCGGCTTAGTAGTCCTGACGAGAGTTGGGCAGGCAGTCCGCTAACCCCTTTGGTTCGCCTAGGGGAAGGTGGGGCTGTCATATTTGTACACCTATAAATACTAGTTGGTCACTCATAATACTGTGACTAGATGTTTTCCTCCTAAAATACCTGTTATCATGGTATCAGAGCTAAAGTCCTAGGGTTAGGATTAAACATCTAGTCAAAAGTCTTGTTCACACGACACTGTTCATCGCGGCACTGTTCACGCATACTGTTCATGGGATACTGTTCATCGAGGCACTATTCACGCGCACTGTTCATTGCGGCACTGTTCATCTAGAGTTTTGACCCGTTCTTTGGTTTGACGTGCTATTCGCTATGGTTGAAAGGTTTGTTAATGCGGTTACCACTGACCAAGTTGAATCAAGTTCTTCAGCACATGGGTCCCAGAAGACTCTTACTATATCCGAGGAAGATTATGTTAAATTCCTACAGTATCAAACTACAAATCACGCATCTCTTCCCTCTGTTTTTTTAGCACAAAAAGGTAATGACTCATGGATTATTGACTCCGGGCTACTGATCATATTTCAGGTACCTCTAAAAATTTTTCTAACTTTCAAGAGTCTATTTCTTTTCCTCATGTTGCTTTAGCTGATAGATCTACTTCTAAAGTTAAAGGACTAAGCACTGTAGAAATTAACTCATCTCTTCCGCTGTCTTCTGTTCTTTACGTACCCAATTTGCCCTTTAATCTAATGTCTGTTAGTAAGCTCACTAAATCTCTACAGTGTTCAGTTATTTTTTCTCCTGATTTTGTTGTCATTCAGGATTTGAAGACAAAGAGGACGATTGGTGGAGGGCATGAGCATAATGGTCTTTATTTTCTCAACTCCAATGGTCCGATTGCATGTCCTGCTACTGTTTCTCCTCTTGAAATTCACTGTCATTTAGGTCATCCGTCTTTACAAAATTTGAAAAAGTTGATTCCTACTTTGAGTCAGTTGTCTTCGTTAGAATGTGAGTCTTGTCAGTTAGGAAAGCATCATCTTATTTCTTTTGCTCCTAGAGTCAATAAACGGGTTTCTGAACCCTTTTTGTTAGTTCATTCTAATGTTTTGGGTTCTAGTCAAGTCACTTCAAAGTTATGTTTTAAATATTTTGTAATCTTTGTTGATGATTTTTTCCAGAGTTACATGGCTTTATTTAATGAAAGATCGTTCAGAATTATATTCCATTTTTTGTGCATTTGTTACAAAAATAAAGAATCAATTTGGTGTATGTACGTATACTTCGCAGCGATAATGCGAAAGAATATTTTTCCACTCCTTTTAATATCTTTATGACTAAGTCTGGTATTATTCATCAGTCTTCTTGTCCTCACACTCCACAACAGAATGAAGTTACAGAAAGAAAAATTGGACATTTAATCGAAATTGCTCGAACACTGTTGTTGCACATGAATGTGCCCAAACAATTTTGGAGTGATGCAGTTCTAACTGCATGTTATTTAATTAGTCGCATGCCATCTAATATTTTTGGAGGTCAATTACCTCACTGCATTCTTTTTCCTCATGAACATGTGTTTAAATTACCTCCTCATATTTTTGGATGTGTGTGCTTTGTTCATCAGTTTGCTCCCGGGGTGGATAAATTAGATCCTCGTGCTATTAAGTGTATTTTTTTAGGATACGCACGAGCGCAAAAAGGGTATAGATGTTACAGTCCAGTTTTAAATCAATTTTTTACTTGTGCTAATGTTACTTTCTTTAAATCCACTCCATATTTTATGAAACACGGTATGCCTTGTGAGTTAGACCAGTGTCCCTCTTTTTCCTCTCCTGTTTTACCAGTCCCTTCCTCTTTATTACCTGAGTTATCTAGTCCACCAGATTCCATAACTCGATTATCTCATCCTAATCTTCAAGTTTATTCTCGTCGTTCCATGGTTGAGAAAGTTCCTGATATGCCACGCATTTCACCAATTAACTCTCAATCTTCAAATTCAGGTATGACGCCCTCCTCTGAGTCAGATCTTCCTATTGCTTTATGCAAAGGTAAAAAACATTGTAATTCTCATCCTATTTCTAATTTTGTTTCTTATTCCCGTCTCTCTATGTCATATTCTTCTTTTGTTGCTTCCCTTGATTCTGTCTCCATTCCTAAGCCTATTACCTATGCTCTTAATCATCCTGGTTGGAGATTAGCTATGCAAGAAGAGATGTCTGCTTTGGAACAAAATGGTACTTGGGATCTTGTCCCTCGTCCTTCAGGTAAGCCTATTGTTGGTTGTAAATGGGTGTACACTATAAAAGTGTAGCCTAATCGTTCTATTGATAGATTGAAGGCTCGTCTGGTAGGTAGAGGATTTACTCAGACGTATGGAATAGACTACTTAGAAACATTTTCTCCTGTTGCAAAGATTACATCTGTTCGTCTTCTTATCTCTTTGGCAGCCACTTATAATTGGCCATTGCATCAGCTGAATGTGAAAAATGCATTTCTGCATGGAGATTTGGAAGAAGAGGTATATATTGAACAACCTCCTGGATTTGTTATTCAGAGGGAGAATTCGCGGTTGGTTTGTTATTTGAAAAAATCCTTATATGGATTGAAACAGTCTCCGAGGGCCTGGTTTGGCCGGTTTAGTAATGTTGTCATGGAGTTCGGTCTAACAAGATGTGGAGTAGATCACTCCGTATTTTATCGGTATTCTAATACTGGTAAAATTTTATTAGTTGTTTATGTGGATGATATTGTGATTACAGGTGATGATGTTGTGGGGATCCAGAAACTTAAATCCAATCTGCAGGCAAACTTTCAGACAAAGAATTTAGGTCATCTACAGTATTTTCTGGGTATTGAGGTAGCTCGGTCTAAATATGAGATTTATTTATGTCAAAGGAAATATGTACTCGATATGCTGAATGAAGTTGGGATGTTAGGTTGCCGACCTGTGAATACTCCTATGGATCCTAATGTGAAATTAGTAGGCGATCAAGGTACATTACTAGATGATCCTAGACAATATCGAAGACTTGTGGGTAAATTAAATTAACTCACTGTAACGAGACCTGATATTTCGTTTGCATTGAGTGTTGTGAGTCAATTTCTTGATACCCCTCGTACTAGTCATTCGGATGCTGTTATATGGATTCTCAGGTATCTTAAGAGTGCTCCTAGAAAAGGGTTGCTGTATCAAAATCATGGACACACTGATATTGAAGGATATAGTGATGAAGATTGGGCTGGTTCTGCCTCAGATCGAAGATCGACCACAGGATATTGTGTATTTGTTGGTGGTAATTTAGTGTCGTGGAAGAATAAGAAGCAAACAGTTGTCTCCAGATCAAGTGCAGAATCTGAATACCGCGCTATGGCTCACACTGTGTGTGAGTTGGTTTGGTTGAAGAGCATGTTATTTGTAATTGGGCTTGAGCATAAACAGCCTATGAATTTAGTGTGTGATAAACAGGCAACTGTTCATATTGCGTCTAATCCAGTGTTTCATGAAAGGACAAAACATATTGAAGTTGATTGTCATTTCATTCGAGAGAAATTGCTTGACGGAGTCATCAAGACATCTCATGTACCGTCTGTAGATCAATTAGCTGATGTATTTACCAAGAGTTTAGGGGGCTCTAGGGTGAAATACATTTGTAACAAGTTGGGTGCTTATGATATATATGCTCCAACTTGAGAGGGAGTATTAAGAGAATATAAGTATTCTTGTAGGTAATAAATTAGTAAGGGTATTCTTGTAAATAGTTTGTTAGGTTTGTACTCCTATAAATACTAGTTGGTCACTCATAATACTGTGACTAGATGTTTTCCTCCCAAAATACCTGTTATCAATAATAAAGGTTAATACTGAATGACTAGATTTAATCTAGCCAAGATGGGCTTGATACACAAAATAGCCTCTTAAAGCAAGCACAAGTAGGACTTTGATCATCCATGTAGTTTGAGCACAACTCATGCACAGCCCACTACTGAGCTCTCTTGTACCTAAAACTCAAAATTCAGGCTATTTTAGCAAACTGAAAAGCAGAGAACACCAAGAAGTATAACTATATCTTTTCTTTTTTTGGTATTTTTTCCCTACCCTCTCCCCACAAGTATAAAAAGAGTGGTCCCATGTTTTGTCATATGTTGGTGTCCACTTGTTCAACCTATATATATCTTAAGGCAAAAACTTTGGATGGCCCTCCAACTATTAAGTTGATCGACTTTTAGCCCTCCAACTATTAAGTTGATCGACTTTTACCCTCAAACTTGTAAAATGGTATACTCCCCATGCTTTTGGCTAGAGAAAATTTTAGAAACCTCCTCTGAAGTTTATGTTAATATCACTTGCCATCCTTAAAGTCTAAAAAATATCACTAAACTCCCCTAAAACCATACCTTTTGTAACAATCTCACCCTTGTATCATCAAAATATTCTTATACTAATCATTTAATCAGAGACATATTTTTCTCCCAATTCTACCCTTATATGTTGTCTTATATTGAATTTTCTACCAAATTAATTATAATATATGATATGCGTGTCTTGCCTAAAAATTTTCTCTTCCATAATATTTTGCCTCGGGAGGTTTCCGAAATTATCTGTAGCCAAAAGGGTGGAGAGTATACCCTTTTACAAGTTAGAGGGGCAAAAATATACACTTAATAATTGTAGCGCTAAAAGTCAACCAACTATATAGTTTGAGGGCCATTCAGATTTTTTGCCCCATATCTTGAGTGTTAAATAGATAGGGATCTACACGTTGAATTTCCATAGGACTAATGGCCTTTGATTGTTTCACACAAGCAATTAACAGCATATCTGTGATGTATAAAAGTTATACATATTTGTTATGCTAGGTATACCAATTGTGCTTACCCACACAGTGCACGTGATAAAATACAAGGAGAAAAGGAATTGGAGGTAACTTACACAAACAAGACTTTAATCTACTAAAGAAGTGGCTGCAAAGGAAAATTCTTTTTGTCTTCATTTCTGTTATTCTTGACCAAAAAAAACATACTGCCTTTGATTATCATCTCTTTGTATTTATCTTTTTCTGGTCAATAATTATTTGTACTAGAACTCGTAAATTTACATCACCAAGAATGCCTGATATCATGATTTGAAAGACTTCTGACCATGATACAATGAGTATGGTATTCTCAACACGAGCTAAAGTTTGCCTTGTTCATGCAATTGAGCTGAATGAGCTAAAACTCATGTTTGCTTGAGAATTTACAAGCTGAACTAGAGTCATTATACATGAGCTGACACTTGACAGATAAAAGTAAACGGCATATCACCTCACTCTCCCCAGCTTCTGCAATTATGTGCATTGGGTTGCTCATTTCAAAATGAAAACTTCAGACACTCAAGGCCAACTAAATTAAAATGTTTGAGATTCAAAGAAATGAAAACCATTAAATGCAATTGAATGAAAATATATCCTTGAATAAGCCAAAAAAAAAACCAACATATAGCTATTATGAACACTTTATGATATAAGGTTACTCAACTGGGACTGCCTCAAGAGTTGCCGGCTTTTGAAGTTAGTTCTGGGATTAGGTTTATTTAATCAGCAAAAGTCAATTGATAAAACTGATAAAAAACTGGTATGCCTACTCCCCAGCCCATTTAGGTGATGTGCATTTTAATAAATAAAAAAAAAAGATTAAAGATAATTCAATTTAGGGAGATTAACAGGTCAATAATCTCCTTTTTTTCTTTTGTTTTTCCTAGTAAATAGGTCAATAATCTATTATATTACACAAAATGATTATGAGCTAATAATATAGTTCTATGAAGGCAAAGATAAGTGAAGCAAAAGAAAGGAACAAAGATAAATATCAAGGGTGACACATTACTATGGATTAGATTAGAAAATTAAACTTAGAACACCGGCCCTGTTTGATAACCCAATTCAGCATTTAAACTTAATGAATTCAGATTTTAACATATGTAGACGCGTTTGATAACCAAAAATTGAACATCTGAATTAATTAAGTGGCACTGAATTTCCTAGGCAAAGCTTGCTCCCAAAATTAAGTGATAAACTATTCACTTATCACTGAATGTGATATACACTCAAATATATTAGATTTAATACTTAACAATTCAATAACTTCATAGATTCAAACTTCAAATTTCAGATTTCAGACTTCAATTTTCATACTTCAGTTTTATCAAACGCACCCTAAATTGTTGACCAACCATTTTGCATGTATTTTATATTAGAGTATAGAATTGAAGCATCCCACACAAACTGAGGTTAGAGATTCAGGATCAAGTCATATACCAGCAACTAGTTTAAGGTTTTAAAAGACAAACCTAATTTCCGAGCTTTAGCTATTTCTTCCATTGCATCAATGCTCATGACATGTACTATGTACAAAGGTGTGTTAATAAAACCAGCCAAACGAATAGCCCGAGCAGTGGCCTCTGCTTCTAGCTGCATGAAGATTTCGCTAAGGGAACTGCCATGAATTGTAAATTAAAAAAAAAATCATGATAAAAAGTAAATTATTACTTCTCTAGTTTGAGAAGACAAAATTAGACGCAACAAATCTGGTCACCAAATTTGACATCTGATTTTAAAAGCCAAACAGAAAAATTGTTGTGTTCCTATTGTTAGAGCAGCTATCATTGTAACTTTATGGTGCTAATAAGAACTGGTGCAAAGACAAGCCAAAATTCATTAACAAGTTATGGATGAACTTTTCAGATGGATAAAACCACAGCTTTAGGTATTTGAAGACAACTAAGGAATACATTTTAAACTTACACAAGAAGTACTGACATAAACAGTGGTTGGCCCTTGAATATCCCAGATCTCATGGATTTAAGGAGTTATCAGTTACATTGAGATTAAATACCTAATGGAAGAATCAAACAACCGTTGGTATTTCACGATAGTACGAGACGACAAACATAAAGGCCATGTCCAAGAGATCAATATCAGGACAGCAATGTAGAAAGTGATGAAGAACAACAGTGCATAAACAGTAGTTCTTCAAGTTTCATTTCATATATTTTAAAAAATGCATTAGAATCGTAGTATTTGTATCTCATTAACTGGGTATAAAATTGCATCACCAGGACAGATAATCTTGGGTTGAAATTAATATGTCTGAAGATGGATTTAGCATCATGCCATCTACTCTAATAAGATAACTGCATGACCATCTGCAGCAAACTAATAACTATCTAGAGGTTAACTTTACAGCAGTTGACTAGTTCCATCTAAAGTTAAAAACGGACAAATTCAGCTATTTCATCCCTCTTTAGCACCCTACTGAAACTGATTATTTGACAATCATAGTTGCATGTCCAGATAAAGGTTCATAAGCTTCTGGTAAAGCCGACAACTGCACAATTTCTATGCTACCAAATTCCCTCATGAGATACTGCAACTTTATTCAGGAAATAGGACCAAGCTAATCAGCATACTCTCCTTCACGGTGTAATTAGCACATACTGTTGAATGTAGTCCAATATAACAAAAAGAAGATTGGGATAGAAAGTAAACTAAGACAATAGAGTTCAAATTAGATCCACAAACTAGAGGTCACAAATATAGTAATGCTCAACAATCATTCAATGACAAATATCTTAACTATCAATCCCCTCATTATAGCACCCAGATCCACAAAATCATACTATTTCTGATGTTGAAGAGTTGCTCGTCACGCTTGCTTACTCCATCCAAAAACATTTTGAATAAAAAGTCACATAGAGATTGATTTGAGGGAGATGAAACAGCATGACAAATCATCAAGAAAGTAAATTTAGGGTAAACAAAGAGGCGGTTTGAAAAGCCAAAGCCTCCTTTTACTTCCTGCACTTCTAAAATTAAAGTAAATCCCAGATAAAAATGATAGTCTTAAGTTAAGAAAATAGGCTCAAGTATTATAAGGCAACCATTTAAGTGAGTAAAGACCACATGCAATTGTTTTGTGAGCAAGAACCATGCAACTTCTCTGGAATAGGTAATAAAGATAAGGAAACAAACCAAACACCTATCATGGGCAGTATTAACAAGAGAAATCTATTTGTACTCATAAAGATTACCAAAGGGGGCCTAGAAAGTGCATGTCCCTCTGGACCAGTAATACCAAGTTCAATCATTCTTTTCTGGCCTTCAAACACAGCATCTCCATTTTCTGCATGAACCATGGCCAAAGCACCAAGGGACTTGCATTTTTTAAGTCCCTCCAACAGAAGCTCATCATTAATCATGACAATACCCTTGTATGCTAGGAAAAACTTGAAGGAGTTGATACCTACAAGGCAAGGAAAATTTGTGCACTCAATCAAAAAGGATGTATAACTTCTCGATAAATGATTTACATAAATTACTGTATACGTCCAACTCAAGGAATTTTAACCTAGAAAAGTATACAAACCTTTCTCTTTGACCATAATTTCCATTTCTCTTGCAACAGTATCATCCCATTTAGTTATTGTCATATGGAAACCATAGTCCATGCAAGACTTCTTTGCTTTTTCTACATATGCTTTGAACCCTAAAGATAGACTCCCATTCACAGGCATGACAAAATCAATGTGCATAGTTGTTCCACCAGCTAGTGCAGCAGCTTGGCCGCTGAAGAAGTCATCAATTGTTTCAGTAGAATCAGTACCCATAAATTCCATTTCCAGGTGAGTGTGAGGATCAATTCCCCCTGACATTAATGGATCAAAGTGATACATCATACAAAGGATCATCACAAAATGGAATACACAAACAAAAACAATCAGCATTTCAGAATTTTTCAAATTAAGGTAAACAACTGCAATTTTGGAAGTATTAAGTTGGGGAAATATATAAGGATTATAGGAGCAACCAAAGTGACAATAAAGGAAGAATTTAAGGAGAATGAGAAGGTAGAATACTGAAATTTCTAACCAAATCTAGGAGAGTTGTAGGACTATGACTAACTATAGCCAGAAGTTTCTGCAAACTTCAATACAACTGTATTATGGCATTAGCTCTGGCAAGAATATACTTACTTTGCTCATATTTATGTTCCACAGTCATCCAAAATTTCATAATAGTTTTATTACTCTGATGTTTCACAACAATCCACTTTCATTTAATGCTCTTGCTTGGTTAAGTCTGGAATGTTTATCTTGTCCAAAAGTTATATTTTGAAAATATGCCAAACTTGTGCACTTGACCAAATGTAAGTTAGCTAGCTGTCATAGCTATTGTTTCACCAAATTAGTCAGCTAGATGCCAACCTCCCAAAATATACTTGACCTGGAAATGTAGGAATTAATGGAAAATAACAAAAAAATACCACAAATTGAAAACAAAAGCAACTCAAAACAATATCCAAGATTTCTCGATGCTCATGACAACAAGAGGTGCCTCCACGTGTAAGGTTGACAGTCAAAGGGGCAGAAAGTAAAGAAGAAGGCTTTCGAGGCATAGCAAACTTTTCTAGTACAAACTTATGACACTTCATATTGTTCACATGAATATCATGCCATGCCTTTTTGTGCTGCATTTTTTCAATCTATGTGATGCCTTTACCTTTTTCTCCATTAGAGACACACTTATCTTTCTTTCTAATTCATATATTTAGATGCTTCACTAAGCCATCCATTTTATGCAACTAAGAATGTAACACTTCAGCACAGCTCCTTGCTAATCTATGCATCTCATTTAAGTTATGCAGTAAACAATTATGACACCTACAAAGAAGAGATGAGAAAGCTAAACTTGAGAAGTATAAGACTTTGGAACAAAGGAGTATTAAACAAATCATATGCACTTTCACAACCATCTGCAAAGGCAAAACCTATCTTGCCCTCAGAACAAATAAATTCCATATTCAAATTCAATCAGCTATATGCTTAAATTGATATCTTTTGGATGTGTTTTTCAAATGAAAGCAAAAAAGAAACAAATCCAGTGAAATAACATGAGTCATATGAAGTATACAGTAGAACACTATAAACAATTATTAGTTTCTTTATAAACAAAATACTAAAGCCTCAGTGAGAAGATATTACCTGGCATGACAAACTTTCCAGTGGCATCAATTACTGCAACTTCATCACCGACCTGAAGATGGGATTTCTGAGGTTCAGATGGCAAGTATATGCATCAAAAACGTATAAAAAATAGGCATAACAGATTGCAAAGGCATCTGAGGTCATTTAAGCTACAATCCGAATGAGAAGATAATAAGTTGTGGATGCTCAAGATACCAAATTACAAGTGATGCAAGTAGACAATACTGCTAAGGTGCTAAAATCTAGTGACTTGCTGCCACAGACTTCATGCTACAACTAATTGCTCATTACATCAATATAGATACATATCAACGAGTTCAAGAACCAATGCAATGTATAACTTGCTTCAAATTGTATATGACACAACAATATCAAACTTTGTTTGCCATATTTGTCATGCTTTAAGATTCTACAATCACAATTTGTATGTGAACTTACTCATCTTCATTGATCATTTTGTGCGTGTTGTATAATTTAGTTTTGCAAAATAAAATCTCCCCTGCAAGCACATCTAGATTAAAAATAAATTAACGGGCAAAAATCATGCCAGCCATTAAACTACTTTTGACCACTCAACCGTTTTAAGTTTCAATTTGGCCACTTAAATCACAAAACAGGTACACCGATAGCCATTCTGTCTAATTTGGCAGTTGGGGGGAGAGGACAAAAGATGAGGGCATAATTGACTACTCACTGTATAATTAAGGGTGATAACACAATTTAGTTTATCTAATTTTCTTTTTCTCCTTCTTCTTCACCGTTACCCTCTCATGTTCCAGCCACCACTTCTATGGCTGCACAATCACCTCTAACTCAAGCATCAGCATCCGAATATCAACCTTCTTTTGTCTTTTCTTTTTGTTTTTCTCTTTGTTTTTGTGCTTTTGGCTCAAAGATAAACTTCTTAACTCAAAACAAATAGAAACAGGTGTCATTAACTTTCGGATTTTGATCCAAAATTCATGCCCTTGGGGCTGTTAACTTTGCCTATTTTAATAACAATCATGCTTTCCTGGATTCCGCCGTGATTTTGTATGACTTTTGTGAATCTAATTATGTTCTCAAAGGAGAGATGGTGCCTTGTCTGTACCTATTTGGCTGTTCAACAACCATTTTGGGCCCAATCCAATGTTAGATTGCATTCTATGGGAAAATTCAAGTCCAATAGTGTCCCTTTTATCCAAGACTACATCTGTGGTGATGAGTGCGGTGGCATGCCGGCATACTACAGCTGCCATGGCAAGATTGTCTTCCAAAACAAGCAAGGAAGATGAACATGCAAAATGAAAAGAAAACAGAAATAAGTGAGGAGCTAAACGATGTAGTTTTGCCATGTTTGTTGGTAAATTAAATGTTAAAAGATTTCCACGTAAATAGAAAATATTTAGGAAGTGCTAAAACTACGTATGATTGCCATGTTCAAATTTTTCTTGTCCATAAAAAAAAATCATACAGTTAGTGCTGAATTATCTTACCCCTGTCTTTTGCGTTATGTGTTGCATGCAATATGCATTTTCTTTGAATTAACAGCAAATCAGATAGAATGGCCACTCAAATGCCTATTTTGCCGGTTGTGTGACCAATTTGAAATTCAAAATACTCGAGTGACCAAAAGGTACTATTGGAATAGTTTAATGGCCGGTAGGATTGTTTGCCCTAATTTAAAACATTCTCCATATTCCTTGATTGGCATGACATTCGTCCACTCATACTCCATATTACATTCTAAAAATTAAATTAATGCCACCTGCGAATTTTCAAAATGATACCAAAAGTTGGGTAAATAGAAATTCTGATCCCAGAAACCTTCCCCGAAATACCAACAAATGAATGTAAACAAAATGCAGTAGTCCACCCCATTGTACAGCAGTAAACAACGTTTTCGGATTCATATTTGTTGGTTAAGACTAAATGAGCTGTTGATATTTAATTTAAACATAGCCCTTACAGTTATTCTAGCTTTAACATATATCCATCTAAAATCCAAAATAAGACAGTAAAGAAGCTAGCCAGGATTTGATGAGATTTTGTTAACAAGTCCTTAAAAGACTGGACATGATTTAAACAGCAACATAATGAGATTGACACATGGGCAAACCCTGTTTGATATGATATTCGGTATGATATGCTTACTATGTTCTACATACATCTAATGCATAAGTCCAGCTCTTTTCAACATCGTATAGCACTTCACATATAGTCCACGTGATATTAGACATATCAGCTATTGTAAGTACTATTTTTGATATTTAAAAGACCGGACATGATTTAAACAGCAACATAATGAGATTGACACATGGGCAAACCCTGTTTGATATGATATTCGGTATGATATGCTTACTATGTTCTACATACATCTAATGCATAAGTCCAGCTCTTTTCAACATCGTATAGCACTTCACATATAGTCCACGTGATATTAGACATATCAGATATTGTAAGTACTATTTTTGATAGTTAGTGATTTTCTTAACGTGCATACAATTAGTCTATTTTACAAATAAAAAGTGCATAACATTATTTTTTTTAAAAAGTCTGACATATGTTCAAGATGATTATACAAGTATCGATAAGTTGAGTTTTTCAGCCTAAAAAATGGAATAGATCTTCCAGGAAAAAGAACCAAATTGAAAAAAAAAAAAAAAAAAAAAAAAAAAACCTTGCAGGTTGACACCATTATATATAAGTAATAACACAAGATGAAGACAAACAACATGAAACCACCCATTGCCACCCATAGCTAGTTTGCAAGTAAACTAAGTTCCATAATTTAACGTCAGACAAGTTCTAAAATTTGTGATTTGACCATACAACAACCAAATAGTACCTTGATGTTAGGTTTCACATCAGCAATAATCCCATCGTCTATATAAACATCAGCAACCTCTTGATGGTGAGCATTTACAACTGTCCCTCCCTTAATCAATATCCTTCGTGAAGAGGAGTCAGATCCTCCACATCCAACAACATTGTAACCCATCCCAGCATCACAAAACTGCAATAAGCGACATAATTATGTTAGAAACATTGGTCAATACTGGGTTTATCTACATTGCTTAGTCAACTAAATTTTGCAGCAAGAAGCACAAAAAAAAAATCCCATCGAGAATGTTTTTTTATCAGGTTTCGTGTTCTCTCCTGGAATAATACCGAAAAGAGATCTCAGTCCAGGAAGTAAGATTTAAAGGACTAAGCAGGTCTAGTTATCCAATGCAGTAAAATTTACAGGTTGATTTATTATTTTATGGTCGACATTGAATCTCCATTTTACTCTGTCTGTCACTATTAAAGCCACAAATTCTGCAAATGGACATGAAATATCCTTGTTATGACAACAGAATGGGGACCTTCTGTCTTCAATGCAGAAGAAAAATAGCTCAATACAAAAATTAGATGGAGACTGATTTGTGGTGTTTTTGAATTTACACTGATGATCGAGCACACTTAAGTAAATAACCCAAAATTCGCACACAAATCAGTACAACAGGACTTTACACTAAATAGCCCATTGATTGCATCCTCTTTATTAAATAGGCAATATAACGCACCCTTTTCACTAACTTTCCCTAGACAAGAAAAACCCACCGAGTACGAATGAACATGTTAATCGAAGTAGTAGTATTAACTTCATTAATAATTTAAAAGTCGAATTTATCAAGAAATAGAAACAGCAAATTTCTCGATTCATTCAATCATATCTCATTTCAATATCTCCCACTGCATTGCAATACTATCATATTGAGGAAGAAGAAAATTGAAGCTATAAAATATGCAATAAAAGAAGTAAAGGAAAAAAAAAACTAAAGAAAGAAACTTTTACAATATCTCCAAGCAACCCATTAAAGTAAACTTGATGAAAATCCTAGATAAAGAGTTACTGAATTTAGAAGAGGAGTACATGTGGTAAGACTAGTATTACCTCATGAGAAGCAGCGGCTGTTGTCAGCCTCAGCAACAAGAGAATAGCGATGATTCCAGAGAATCTCTTCGCCATGGTGAGAAGATTAACAAAACCCATTTGAGCGAGTAGTCGCTGAAATCGAATCAATGGGGTTTTATATTACTGGACTCAGCAGTGGATTGATTGAGTAGAGACTGATGAGAAATCATTGATGATCGATTTTTCAATGGCCTTAAGAATCCAACGGTTGACTATTTAATACTTGGCGCCTATTGAATTTAGTTACTTTCCGAATCTGGAACCCGAATTTTGGACCAAATGATAGCTACCATTGAGTCAATTTACAAGATCTGATACTTATGTCTGGGCTTCATTAACCATATAGCAATGTTTTAAAACTCAGACCGTTAATTGAACAGGTGAGATGTTCGAATCAGTTTAATCTGATTTAATGAATTTTTTTAAAAATAATTTATATAAATATATATATCCACAAAATAAAACATGCAATGAACTAATTTAAAATTTTATATGTTGAAAAGATTAATATTTTCGAAAAACTTGGATTTTCAAAAGTAATTTTTTTAAATTATAAGTTGAAACAAATAAATTTTATTTCAATCTCAATTATATCTATCAAACAATAATCTTAAATCCAACCCAAAAATATCACAATATTTTGAAATTATGCAAAATTCATGTCTATAGGAATTAGACATTATGAGTTTAAATTTTAATTCACGTCTTTGGGATTTAGAGATTGCAATTTAAAATAAAAAAAAAAGAAGTTTGGAGTTTGGAGGAAATCAGGAGAATAAAAAATAGAGATGCAAACTTGATAAGAAGTAATAAATGAGATAAAAGTGAGTGGTTGTGGCATTTAATAATTAGTTTTTAGGGTAAAAAAAATAATTCTTTTTTAAATTTTTTTAAATTTAATAAACAAAAACAAAATTAAAAGATGGAAGTAAACATCAATAATTAAAATTAAAGAGGTTTGATTAAAAGGAAGTGACAAAAGAAAAGAGGAGAGAGAGAGAGAGAGAGTTGAAAATTAGAAAGAAAGAGTCCTGAGAGGATGAGATTTTATAGGAAAAACGAAGGAAAAAAATGGACATTTGTTTCATATAAATGTGTTATCAAAAGAGATTAATTGGATGTGATGGTACAATGGTTACTACGTTGTCCTTCTATTGCAAAGATCCCAATTTCACTCCTTGGCAACTGCATTTTACAAAACTTTAAAAAATATTGAGGGAAAAATTGAAAAATTGGGAATCACTAGTTCGACTGGATTTACTGGTTTTGACGAATTTGACTGGTTTTGACGGCTTACTTCACAATATCAACTTTTGTATAGAATCGGACCAATGTCATGGCCGATTCGCCGTTCAACCGATCGAACCAGCCAGTTCGGTCCGATTTTCAAAACTTTGCCATATAATATAAGCATGAAGGACCTCCAGCCAGGTCAGATTTGGTCGTCAACTTTAGTATAGAATCAAACCGATGTCATGGCCAATTTGCCGCTCAACGAATCAAACCGGGCAGTCCGGTCTGATTTTCAAAACATTGTCATATAATATAAGCATGAAGGACCTCCGGCCTCAGATTTGGTCATTTGCCCATGTGGCATAAAGGGATTGGTTTCCTGATAACGTGGCAAGAGGATATTGGTGGCAAGTTTGGTTGTCCTCCATGTGTGTGTGCGTGTATTTTTTTTTATTTAAACGCTGATTTGATTTATTTTTTTTGTCGCAACAATAACATTAGTATAACTTACTTTAACATAATCTAAAGGAAAGGGGAGCGACGGAATTATCCCGTCGGAGGAAGCCACACTTAAGTGGTAAGGTGGGAGGTCAAGGATTGAATCCTTCAAGTGAACCCTTGGCCTCCCACCCCCACCAAAACTTGAATGTCGTGGTACCAACAGCCTAAGGCTATTGGCAAATGCTGATGTGATTGATTGGGAGAAAGTTACCTATTCCTGACTTTTGAGTGACAATAGCAGTGGTTACCTTTTCTCCACTCCTTTCATTAGCCATCTGACTCCCTTTCTCTTAACAATTAGTTTTTCTTTCTTCTCACCTTCCTCATCACAAAGAAAGTTGCAGTTTTTCTCTCTTTAGTTTGTTTCTGATGGATGACAACAAAATCAAAAAGTTGACTAGAATATTTGTTTTTTGCTTCAAAAACTCTTCTTGCTTCTTTTTTTCCAGAGTATCTTTATTAGCCTTTTAGTTCTTTTTTTTTTCTCCTATTATTTAGGAGTTTTTTTTTCCTTCTGATGGACAGCAACAAAATCAAAAAACTGGCTGGAATATTTTTTGCTTCAAAAACTCTTCTTGCTTCTTTTTTCCAGAGCATCTCTATCAGCCTTTTGGTTTTTTTTTTTTTCTCCTTTTGTGATGTTGTGATGTTGCAGGTATATAATTTGGAAATTTCCTCCACCATCTTCATGTGCTCTTGTAAGTTTCGTTTTTCCCTTTTGAAGCTAGATTCTATAAGGTTTTTTTCTTAAAAAAAAGTGTATTATTTAATACTACTCCCCATGCCTTTCCAAGTCTCTCAGTTTAAAGAAACATAAGAAATAAAAGGAGGAAAGTAGAAAAAGCATATCAATGTTCCTGAAATAAAGCACTTGCTCTTCATCTTGCTTTATCTTTATGAATTTCTGTCTAAATGTTTATCATGTGGGGTTTATTTTGTGGGTAGTTTGGTTGACCACTTCTATATATTTCTTGTTCAGTTTTAGAGTGTGTGGAAGGCAAATGGGTCTTTGAAGTTGCTGGTCCACCTGGTGGTCTTGGAGAATGTACCTCACAAAAGTATTTCTGAGATATAATTTGTTGTTTGATGTATCTTCATGCATATGTAAGAGAAGCATTTTTCATTTTTTTATTCATTTACATGTTCACTTTCCTTGCTCTAAGCTAACTAACTGGTCCAATCTGTTACAATGTTATTCTTTTGCTGTGTAGAAATAATTTTTTCCTTTTTTTTAAGTTTTGTTGTGATACTTGTAGTTCCACAAATTATTCGGTCAACTACTAATCCATGTTGCTGATTTGTGGCTTTTTTTTCTTTTTTTGTTTTTGCCAAGCCAAGGCTTCTTCACTAAAACTGAATTTTTTTGTTTTCTGACATGCTTTGAAATACGTTTGACTGCTAATCCATTGTGGATGAAGTAGGTGTTAATCTTCTTTATGATAGTTTTGAGCTCACAGCCATCCAAAATAGAGTTCTTAGTGATAGTTGGTGATCATCTTTCAGTTTTGTTCATTACCAAGCATTGTAAGGGATAGGATTTCCATTTTTGTATTCTACTTGCCAATGTGTATTGTTGCTTCACGAATAAGGTCTGTTAAAGATGTAATCACAAAAGTTTCTCATTACTCTATAGCAGCCTAATTTGTGTTGAGACGACCTTTGCCATGTACATGGTTTTACAGCCTGTATTCTCCTTCATTTATTGCATTGCCTAGAGGGCAATATATTCCCCTCTGATGGATTGCTGCTTAAGCTTATAGATTACCTCCTAAGTAATTTTCCAAGTTGGATTGTTTAGGAAATTTTCTTTTCCATAGTGTTGTCTGGTTGTAGATGCTTTATGGTATTCTCGAAACATGAGTGCTCTCTTAAATTATCCCGCCTACTTATGCGCATATAATTTGCTGTAGAAACTGACCTTTTGTTTTCTCCTATAATGTCTTACGTATTCAGCTTAACCTAAGCTTCTGTCTTTCAATTTCATTTGCTCAACATTAAAATCTTCTAATGTTTTAATGTTTTGCATTCATTTCTTTCCAATTCCACAGAATATTATGCATGGTGATATTAAACTTGATAATCTCTTGGTCACTGCTTCTGGGACTGTGAAGATTGGTGATTTCGGTATTAGTTAAGTCGAGGTAATGCACTGCTGTTTTCCCAATATTTTTTCCTTCAGGTGGATCCTTACTTGATAGAAGAATTACGTGTCTGTTCCTGCACACTGACATCTGGACATTGCCATATGTTCCTCTCCATAAGATCTTTGTCTCACTAAATTGACTGTAGTTTTTTCATCTTGTATATCACAGGGTAATTTTGTGCACACCTAGAATTGCCTTTCAGCAAGGCACTTAAGAAAGATTAAATAAGACAAAATGTTTTCTCTTGACTAAGAAAATGGCAAACAATAAATCAAGAAATAGTCTTTCTTTTTGTTATAGCACATCCATGTTACCTTTCCTTTGCTAGAAATAAGCCGCCATTTTGTTGGATTGTGAGGATCTCTTGTTGAGCAATATACTGTTCTAAGGGGTTCATTTTTGTGACTGGTGATTGTTGTTTTATTTTATAGCTTTGCCTTCTAATTTTGGTCTGTCATATTCTCTTAACCTGCTTTTACTTTTAGGATGATAATGGTGAACTTCACCACTCTACTGGGACTTCTGTTTTTACCACACCAGAGTGCTATTCAGGTAGTTGTATGACTGATGCTGAAAATATGCTAAACTTGAGGCTTCACTTCTAGATACTTACAGAATTACCTGGCCTAACATATTTACGTCTTTTTTTTTGGTATAATCAAGTTCAACCTATCATGGCAAAGTTGATGAAACATGGGCAGTTGGGTCACACATGATAATGTATTCCCATTGCCTCCTTACTTATGTACAAATAACCTGTAAAGAACATGAATGCTTGTTATTCTTTTTGTGCCTTGTTTATTTACTGGTTTCTATAGTTGTTTGTAATTGGAGATTTGTACTTTTCACAGATTGTTAATAACCTATTGTATATCCCTGATGGAATGAATCCCCTGCTGAAGGACTCAATTGAGGGGCTTTTCTGTAAAGGTTTGTCTCTGGACTATTAGTCTTTCGCGTCTTTGATTAGCTGATGATGCTCAGCAGTTGATTTCCACACACATACTGCCATTCCCTTCTTGTGCTCTCTTTTCCTTCTCCTATGGTTTTGGTTCATGTGAATCATTGAGAAGGAGATTAGAAACTTTGAAGACAAAATCTTTTCTAAAAAAAAATTTGAAAGTTAATAATTTTAATATTTATCCCTGATTTTTGGTGATGTATGGCAACGCTTGTACTTGATGGTTAGATAGAACTTGGTCAGGACGCTTGACCCATGAGCAAGGAAAGAGCATGCACTTGAAGAAAGAAACAAGAGATTAGGAATATTAGCTTTTCTTGTCACTGAGACTTGCAGCTTTCATATAGCATCAATTGAACTATTTTTCTTAAAAAAGTGTAAATTTCGCATATTTTGAAGATCTCTTCTTGTTTTCCTTATTTATTTGCTTATTTTGACATTGAGACTATTATTATAGATTGGTAGAAATTTATATTTTCCCCCAAATTTTGATTTTTTTTCTTTCTCTCGTATTTTCTTTTGGATTTTTTGTTCAAATGTTTGGTAATCTGGTTATTCTAACATTGCTTTCCTCCCTTCCCCAAGTTTTGTCTAAGACATGTTTGTATTTACTCTTACTTGGTTAATTAATTTTTCATTGGACTCTGTCACCTTAGTTCATTGTGGATTCACCCAATGTTTTAATGTTGAATTAAATTTTAGAGCACCCACGTTTGATTTGATATTTGAAAAACTTGGAAATATTGCTAGAATTGGTTCATTTGAGTTTAGCACATCTAATTATTTGGTGGCTATTTCATGGTAAGCAAAAGAATAAACTCTGTAAATAAATATGACTTCTTTTGCCAATTCTAAGAGACTTAGTATGATATTTTTGTCAGGTAGATAGCTTTACCTGAAGGCTGCTAATCAATACTTCTTAAGTTGTTGAAATTTCCATTTAGCTTCTTGACCATTATGATAACCACTAAGTAAGTTATCTTATCGTTTAGATTTTAATGTTTTTTTAATTCTTTTCATTCTATGAAATCTTTCTAATGTAGGCTATAAATATGAATCAAATCCATTACTCATCCTGGTGTGAGTTTCTAAACCCATTGTTCATTGTGAGATAGGTATAGCTTTTACACAAGAACGAAAGGAGAATCAGAATGAAATTGGAGCTCACTTCTTGTATGCATAAATTGCCATCTTGTCTGGCAGATGAGTACAAATGAAAAATAGAGGTATGTTTTCGCATGTTTGAATTTGATTCCAATGTCCTCAAACAAAATTGATTACTGTAAGTTTCCTTTGTCTCATCAAATGGATGGTGAAATTTTGGTTTTCATTGTGTAAGGATAAAGCATTTACAAGATTGTTATCTTTCTGATTGATACTAACTTGGTTGTTTTTCCAAGTTTGAAGAAGGTAAGATCATTGATGTGGCTTCCAAATTGGGGCTTCAATATACGATATCATGCTTTCAAGTTTTTAACGATTGTTCTTCAACTATTTGCTTTAGGAATTAATGCATTGAAGCACTTGCTACTGCTGCATTTTGTTCATCAATCAAAAAAGTTTAGGAACTCAGAACCTTCCAGGTATGTGCCAACTTATTTATCCCCTATTTTTTTGGTTGGTTATTTAAATTTCAGAATTCCACTCTCATCCTGATAAGTATTTAATTGGTTTGGGTCACAATTGTGTTTTATGGTTTTCCTTTTCATGATAACATGTAGCTGGCCTAATTACCTTCACACAAGCATAACTGTTCTACTACATTTCCCTTTTCTCAAATTTCTTTTGTAATTGTCAAGCATTTTTAGTTTCAAATATCAGTAAGAAATTGATATTAGCACCAGTAGCAATATAACACAATATTGTCTTAGAGAAGGTGTAATCTTGGCTTACAATGAATGATTACTGCTTTATTTCAATTTATATATATGAGATATATATTTGTATTGAACTGTGCAGGAGAGGTTCTCTTATTATTTGTCCTTAATATAATATTCATTTCTTTATTGATTTAAGAATGAGCAACTTAGAAGAGATGTCAGTCATGTCACTTGAGCTCAAATCTCTCCATCTTCATCCTCAACTTCATCTTTGTTTAGCTACAATACAAGATAGATAAACCACACTAACATACACAAAGCAAATGAACTAAGGAGAACTAGTGAAAGCTACATTTTTGTGGTAGTTCCTAACCTTCCAAAGTTATCAAAATTGTGTCTTCAAGCCACCTATTTATATATGAATTCAAGATCCAAATGAATTGTTAAAGTTGATGTGAAATGTTTCTTGAGATTCCCAAAATATGCTTTGGCAAGTCTCCATCCTGTTCTTTACAGCAATAACCAAAATTCTTTGTTGAAAATTACCTGTAATACCTCTAAAAAAAATTGAGATTGCAATTGTGCAAGTTATACAACTAACATGAGGTTACAAGGGGTAGTTACATGAGGTAGGTCACATAATAGCCTCGTAATTGCTTCCCTATAGGTTTGGCACATTTTGACAACTTCTGAAAATTGCTCTATTTTTCCATCAACTTGACCTACAAATTTATTAATGCTCAAAGACACACTAGCTCTTGAACAAAACATAACAGCTATAGCCCTTTGAGCTAGTTTGCCAATGCATCAGGAATCATGTTATTTGGAACTCTGTAGACTATTAAATGACATAAATACCCCTAACTAGTCAGAATTTTGTTTCAACTTTTGACAGTAGAAATTCATGACTGTATTTTAGGGTTTTGACCATGAAGACATTTGAACTGGATTTCAATGCCTCAAATGAAATATAGCTCTATGTCTTAGTTTCAAAATGGGTCAAGAATCATCTTAATCTAATACTTGTAGTTCAAGATATAGCTAAAATATCAAAAGGTGTCAAAGTTGTCAAACTTTTGTTCTTTTCCACTTGATTGCATACCATACTTCGGAAATTTTGCACTTCACGTTCACTTTAAATTACTTCAAATCATCAAGAATCATCCAAATTTCTTATCATTTCACTTGGTTTAATGATTGGATCATTAAAACCTACAAAAACATGAAATTTCAACCCTTTTAATCTACAAAAATGCAATTTTTTACACTTAAACTATAAAATGTAAAATTCATAGAAACCTAGTAAATTAGCTATGAAAATAACTAAAACACACAAAAACTAAGTAATAAAACATATTTAAAATACATAAAATACACACTTATCAAGTAGTATTTAAAGGGGCATACACTTTTGGACTATCAGGACTCTTATGGCGGGACACTGTAAATAGAATATTGATCTTCTGCTTTCTCCCTTTTGTGAATTCTCACCTTTAGCTGCTTCACCATTCTTCCTTTTCTTGTTACTGTTATCTTCCATTTCTCTTTTCTTCCTTCCTTGATTATCTGTTTTACCATGTCCTTCAACTCTCTAGAAGAGTTCCATGGGAGTTTTAGGTGCATTGTGATTTATCTTCCAAGAGAGCTGTCTTGACTTTACTCTATATTGAATGGCCATAATTTGCATATCCTCGATGGCTCTAGCAATGCCAATGGTTTTGTACCTGAATTTATCAACATTGTCCTAAAACATTTCCTTCTCTTCCTACTTCAACGTCATTAAGTGAGTACGAGTCCTTTGAATGCATTTTTTTTATTTCCAAACATAGTGAGGAAAAAATTTACCAATTGATCAAAACATTTCATGTCACCTTTCTTATACACTCAAAACCAATTAGAAGCTGCACCTTTCAACATTCCTAGGAAATCTTGATAGAGCATGGCATCTATTGCCTCTTGGAGGCACATCTTGGAGCAGCATGCATCCAGCTATTCCCATAGGTTTATCATACCAATCATAGAAATTAAAATGAGGAGCTTGCCAACATCTTGAGAGAGGTTCTAAACATAAGGAATCAAAATTGCAATTCTCTCAAAATACAAAGTCAAACTATTGATTAGCAACAATTTGATTTGACCATCAAGCATTATTGAATTTCCATCAATTGTCCTACTTTTGCTTAAAATAAAAAATGGTAGGGACCAAATTAATTTTGGTGAAAACATTAAAGACCAACTTTGTCACTCCCCAAATCCGGGTCCTTGGACTGGATTTGCCATGTGGCATGTCGTATCTATGAGACCTTACTCCCATAAATACAAGGCATCATGATCATAACTTAAAAAATTTTACTAAAATTTAAATCTTACAGATACCAATGAAATACATACACTTCACTAAATAACATCTACAAAATGCTTTACTCCAACTTCTTAGAATTAAACATCTATCTATTTACCTTTCTCAATTATCTTTTAAATGTAAACGAGTTGGCTTTCTTGATCTACAAGAAAAATAAATAGACGTGAGTTGAGTGACGTACACCCAATATATAGTACTTACTTCCCTGTCCGATCATGTAACTATATACATACTAAATACATTTGCAAATTCGGTCACATCATGCCACATGAATACATCAATTAAAAACATTTGTTATATCATTTCATATGTTACATAAATATATTTCATTGAGGGTGAGTGGTGTGACGGCCCCACCTCGCCCTAAGACGAACCAAAGGGTTCGGCGGACCGCCAGCCCAACTCTCACCAGGACTACGGAGTCGAATCACACAAACCCGATATAGCGCACAAACGAATCCCCAAGAGAACAATCAATTGAAGACTACTAAGTTGAGAAACATGAGTTCTACACCGTAAGGTACCATGGTACTTCGATTAAGCGCCTCAACGGAAATGAAAATGAAGACGAAAATGCAAATGGAAAGTGGACACATCACAATCCGATCAAGATACGGCCGGATTTGGAGAACAGTTCCCACCAAAATTTTCTTTCCTTGTTCAAATGCCGCGCTCGTCCGATCGTCCAATGGTTACAAGTAGCATCTCAACAAACGCAAAGGTACCATCTCAAATAAATACACTTAATGTACATGATAAAATACTTATATACATACATTAAAAATTTTACAATTAAAAGCGTGATACCTAATTAAAAGACAATAGGGTTTTGATTACACAAGAGCTAACACAAGAACGTTTACACTAGCTCAACCCTTTTCTCAAAATCACGGTTCAAAGTGTGGTTCCCTGTAAGGAAAACAAAGATAACGGGAAGGGGGTGAGCTTACGCTCAATGAGGTACCAAAATAATAGCAATTAAGAATCATGGAACTTCATATTTAATTAGTCACATATGCAAATCAAATAAAGAAATGAACTAACACCATAGATAGAAAGGATACTGGTGGCTCTCAGGAGCCTAAAATTTCCGGTTGCAGTACTTGATCCAAACCCGTTAACTCTCCGTCAACGTATGAGGAACAACCATGTCCGTAGACCTCCACTTTACACCAAATTTCGTCCACCAAACTTACCCCTTACCGGACCCGAACACCTCAACAGAAACAGAAGTGGTAATACTCGAGTATACTGGAATCAAGAGTCTCAATACCCAAAGATTCCTAGAAACAGACTACTGTGATTCGTTATCTAATCGACCTGACCCTTGCCGGCTCGACTCGAGTAACTTAGCCACAGGATTTGAGCTCAGAGGTCACAGACAGGTCGTTGGATACAAGCCTCCAAACGACGTTAGAACAGATACAGATACAGATAGCAGATTCAAATTCACATAGTAAATAGGCATACAGACAGACAAGAGAACGAGTGTGATAAGGTACAACCTCGTCTCAAACAGAATAAATAGATAGTATAGCCATTCAAATCACATATTGCAAGTACAGAAACCAAGTCAAGCAACAATGAAGGGAGTGGTACACTCACCAGTTCAAGTAAAATAAATTCAAACGTTTCCCCCCGAAGTACTAACCGGATCACCAGCACGTCCTAAAATGATCAAAGTAAACAATTATGGTTCCTATGGGAACGACATTCACAAATGAAACTCAACTATGAGTCGTAAGCCTAACCAAACGAACAACGAATGCAACGGTGCAAAAGCGTGATTTTGAAACGAAAAGGTAATGAAAGGACCTAGGGTTTGAACGACCCAAAAGCCCTTAATTTCTACCAAAAAGGCAACTCAAACTTAAAGGGACCAAACGGCCTAGAAAATTGGACAGCATCTCCCCTAAATTTGCTTACTTTTCCAGCCTACAATCAACACCAACTCATCTCAAATCAACCACAATTCTACATACAATTCATAAACATACCTTTCGGCATAACAACCACAACTGAAGCTACACTTATCGGATTGAAACAAATTTTATGGCTTTTCGAAGGTAATACATATACCAACATTTCTTATGAAGACCTCCAAAGCCAAATCAAGCATTTTCATGGTCAAAAATTGAAATTTCTACGAAAACAGAAATCTGTCCGCGAAACAGGGCTAATGGGCAGTCAAGGGTATTTTGGTCATTTCACATGTTACAGTACTTGGATCGAGTTGAAATTTTTCAGGCCGCTAGTTAACACCATTTTCTACAACTTTCATGTTTTAACCTAAGCCTGATTCGGCCTCTAACATGCTCAAATAAAGCCGGTCAAAACAGGGCAGATTGGAACCCTAAAATTGAAATTTCCGCACAAAACTGAAATTTTCCGCAACCAACTACAACTAACATATAAAAGCTTCATTTTACACCATATCAAGCCATCATTCATGGCCAACCACTAATGACCATATAAAATCAGAAAAATCACCAATAAAATCTGAAATTTAACTAACTCTACCTCAAACCACAAAATCTTCCATAAAATAGCATATTTAGCCACTACAAACTACTAATTTACCATTATTAGGAACAAAAGTGAGTTTCCAAGCAAAATACCTTAACACCTCAAGAAGGTAGTAGCTTAGGGGTTTCTCCTCCAAATCAACTCCACCAATACCTTGAAACTCCCTTAGCAAGTCACTTTGGTGGACATATTCAAGATTTAATCGGTTGGATTTCAAGATTTAAGCAAGAAATGGATGACATAAGTTGAAGGTTCCTCTCTCTTTTCTCTCTATGAAGTTCTGCCAAGAGGAGCAAGAATGAAGATGATTTTGGGTCAAATTAGATATTTGGTAAAGTTAGGGAATAGTGGTCAAAGTCAAGTTTGAATTAAAAAGTGACACATGGCACCTTGTAGGCTCAAAGTTATCCTTTTATCTCTCCAAGATTAAACCATCTAGGTAACCTCTAATTATCTCCTAACACCTAATAATTTAATCCCTTTGTGCAAAATTTAATCTAATTGGCCGAATTTCTCTCACTTAACGCATTAGCGGGTCCCACGTCCAATACACACTCCAAACTCAATATGAACTAACTTATATCAGGAAAATGAGTTAAAAACTCTATTCACTTATAAAATCTCTAGAAAACGCAATATCACAGGGTATAGTGAAGAAAATGCATGAGAGAAAATAAAATAAAAGAATATAAAATAAGAAAAATTTACGGGTCCTCACACTCTCTTCCCCTTAAAGAAATTTTGTCCTCGAAATTTCCTTCTCAACGGAATCTACCAAAATCTGCATTAGACGGCGGATCATACCTTCTACGTCCTCAGACGAGTCAGAGGCCTGAAGTTGCTCTAGGGAATTCACCCGGACCGGTACTTTCGATCCAGTCCCTTTCCTCTTCGTCTGTCCAGGGTTAGTCTTGATTGGTTGCTGGGTTCTTTTCCCATCGCGTAGTACAACTGGGCAGTTAGCAACCCAATGATTGGCACCCCCACAACGCAGGCATTTTCTCCTTCTTTTCCAACAATTCACCATAGTATGATTGATTTTTCCACAATAGCCATAAGATAGGTGTGGAATTGAGATTTGATCTCCTGGTGAGGCCCCTCTCGGAGTATCTTCTTTAGGTGACCCCAAAATTCTCACACCACTAGTTCCTCTACCTACCTTAGCGAGTGGCCTACCTAGATCACCTTGTTCTTGCCTTTGAATTTCACTAAGTGCACCCATTTTCTTTGCATGGAAGGCCTTCACCTGTGCACCTGAAATTTCTATCCTTTGGCTTTTTCTCTAGAACTTCCGTAAAAGTATTAATTTGTGCCCTTGCTAAAGTTTCTGCTAAAATCCCTTCGCATTGCCTTTTCAGTTCTATGTTCTCGTGCAATAGCTCAATTTTCTCCGAGTAATCATATTTCCATTGCTCTTCCTAGTACTCGGCTAATCTCTTTTGAACCTCTACTTCGTTTCGAAGAATCTCGATCCCTTTATACCTACCAACCAAGTGTACCATCTCGCGGATTCGGTGGAACTCAAGTGATAGCCTGCCAGGCAAGTTAATGAATCATAATAAGTAACTTGGTATAAGTGGCAATCTAACCATATAACTGTTAAGTTCCTTTGCTCCCAATTCAACCACAGAAGATTAAACTTAGATATGCTCAATTGAAATAGGTGGGAAAGTAGAACATAGTTAGGACAATATCTTATGATACTATACCACGTATCACGTATATATACATTGAAACCTTAAAGCATATTTCGTATATCAAGAGTTTCACACCTTATGCCAAATCTTTGTTTCCAAAATCTCTCTACCTACGTCCAAAATTCGCAATCTCAGTACGCTAATAATCAAGCCAAGTTCATACGGAAACAATAGTGGATAGGTATCAAGGAATTATAGACAAGGGTAGCTACGGGTATCCGATATTCAAAGTGAGGTAGAGACCTAGATCATTGCAGCCAGACCATCTCAAATCAAATAAACACTTATCAAGTTCTCACAGTCATAGCAAAAGAAAACAGGTCTTAGGTATGAATTCCGCAATGTACCCTACAATCTAGTCACTCTCTAGGAAACCCTAGCCAGACTAGTATGAGATTAATCCATGATAATACTTCTAGATCCAACCCCCTCGATTCGGCTAATTACTAGGTCCAATATAAAGATCTTCCGTGCCTTGTTCTTGGCCATCAAGACTTACCTCAAATTCACTCAAGATACAGACCCTTATTCTAGCACTCTTCACCCTTTCGTACGCAGGTCCAAGAATCTAAAATAAGATAATTCACAACTCGAGCCGGCCGGTCACAAGAGTAAATCATCCATATTAAAGATTTTTACCCGACATACATATATATCTTCCTCAGGTACCATGATAAAGATTTTTACACTTATAACGTGCACGGTTCATAGCTTATGCTCAAAAGAGCACTTATACCATTAGACACATTCACGAAATCAGGACCAAAACACCACTTGGCCCAAGCTCACTCCGTGTAGAGACCACGCGAAATGGCTCTGATACCGCCTGTGACGGACCCACCTCACCCTAAGGCGAACCAAAGAGTTCGGCGGACCGCCTGCCCAACTCTCGCCAGGACTATGAAGTCGAATCACACAAACCCGATATAGCGCACAAACGAATCCCCAAGAGAACAATCAATTGAAGACTACTTAGTTGCGAAACATGAGTTCTATACCGTAAGGTACCATGGTACTTCGATTAAACGCCTCAACGGAAACGAAAATGAGGACGAAAATGCAAATGGAAAGTGGACACATCACAATCCGACCAAGATATGGCCGGATTTGGTGAACAGTTCCCGCTAGAATTTTCTTTCCTTGTTCAAATGCCGCGCTCGTCCGATCGTCCAATGGTTACAAGTAGCATCTCAACAAACGAAAAGGTACCATCTCAAATGAATACACTTAATGTACATGATAAAATACTTATATACATACATTGAAAACTTTATAATTAAACGCGTGATACTTAATTAAAAGACAATAGGGTTTTGATTACACAAGAGCTAACACAAGAACGTTTACACTAGCTCAACCCTTTTCTCAAAATCAGAGTTCAAAGTGTGGTTCCCTATAAGGAAAACAAAGATAACGGGAAGAGGGGTGAGCTTACGCTCAATGACATACCAAAATAATAGCAATTAAGAATCATGGAACTTCATATTCAATTAGTCACATATGCAAACCAAATAAAGAAATGAACTAACACCATAGATAGAAAGGATACTGGTGGCTCTCAGGAGCCCAAAATTTCCGGTTGCAGTACTTGTTCCAAACCCGTTAACTCTCCGTCAACGTATGAAGAACAACCATGTCCGTAGACCTCCACTATACACCAAATTCCATCCACCAAACTTACCCCTTACTGGGCCTGAACACCTGAACAGAAACAGAAGTGGTAATACTCGAGTATATCGGAATCAAGAGTCTTAATACCCAAAGATTCCTAGAAACAGACTACCGTGGTTCGTTATCTAATCGACCTGACCCTTGCCGACTCGACTCGAGTGACTTTGCCACAGGATTTGAGCTCAGAGGTCACAGACAGGTCGTTGGATACAAGCCTCCAAACGACGTTAGAACAGATACAGATACAGATAGCAGATTCAAATTCATACAGTAAATAGGCATACAGACAGACAAGAGAACGAGTGTGATAAGGTACAACCTCGTCTCAAACAGAATAAACAGATAGTATAGCCATTCAAATCACAGATTGCAAGTACAGAAACCAAGTCAAGCAACAATGAAGGGAGTGGTACACTCACCAGTTCAAGTAAAATAAATTCAAACATTTCCCCCCGAAGTACTAACCGGATCACCAGCACGTCCTAAAATGATCAAAGTAAACAATTATGGTTCCTATGGGAACGACATTCACAAATGAAACTCAACTATGAGTCGTAAGCCTAACCAAACGAACTACGAATGCAACGGTGCAAAAGCGTGATTTTGGAACGAAAAGGTAACGAAAGGACCTAGGGCTTAAACGACCCAAAAGCCCTTCATTTCTACCAAAAAGGCAACTCAAACTTAAAGGGACCAAACGGCCTAGAAAATTGGACAGTATCTCCCCTAAATTTGCTTACTTTTTCAGCCTACAATCAACACCAACTCATCTCAAATCAACCACAATTCTACATACAATTCATAAACATACCTTTCGGTATAACAACTACAACTGAAGCTACACTTATCAGATTGAAACGAATTTTATGGCGTTTCGAAGCTAATACATATACCTACATTTCTTATGAAGACCTCCAAAGCCAAATCATGCATTTTCATGGTCAAAAATGGAAATCTCCACAAAAACAGAAATCTGTCCGGGAAACAGGGCTCATGGGCAGTCAAGGGTATTTCGATCATTTCACATGTTACAGCGCTCTGATCGAGCTGTAATTTTGTAGGCAGCTAGCTAACACCATTTTATACAACTTTCATGTTTTAATCTAAACCTGATTCGGCCTCTAACATGCTCAAATAAAGCCAGTCAGAACAGGGCAGATTGGAACCCTAAAACTGAAATTTCCGCACAAAACTGAAATTTTCCGCAACCAACTACAACTAACATATAAAAGCTTCATTTTACACCATATCAAGCCATCATTCATGGCCAACCACTAATGATCATATAAAATCAGAAAAATAACCAATAAAATCTGAAATTTAACTAACTCTACCTCAAACCACAAAATCTTCCATAAAATAGCATATTTAGCCACTACAAACTACTAATTTACCATTATTAGGAACAAAAGTGAGTTTCCAAACAAAATACCTTAACACCTCAAGAAAGGTAGTAGCTTAGGGGTTTCTCCTCCAAATCAACTCCACCAATACCTTGAAGCTCCTTTAGCAAGTCACTTTGGTGGACAAGTTCAAGATTTAATCGGTTGGATTTCAAGATTTAAGCAAGAAATGGATGACATAAGTTGAAGGTTTCTCTCTCTTTTCTCCCTATGAAGTTCAGCCAAGAGGACCAAGAATGAAGATGATTTTGCGTCAAATTAGATATTTGGTAAAGTTAGGGAATAGTGGTCAAAGTCAAGTTTGAATTAAAAAGTGACACATGGCACCTTGTAGGCTTAAAGTTATCCTTTTATCTCTCCAAGATTAAACCATCTAGTTAACCTCTAATAATCTCCTAACACCTAATAATTTAATCCATTTGTGCAAAACTTAACCTAATTGGTTGAATTTATCTCACTTAACGTACTAGCGGGTCCCACGTCCAATACACACTCCAAACTTAACATAAACTAACTTATATCAGGAAAATGAGTTAAAAACTCTATTCACTTATAAAATCTCTAGAAAAAGCAATATCATAGGGCATAGTGAAGAAAATGCATGAGAGAAAACAAAATAAAAGAATATAAAATAAGAAAAATTTACGGGTCGTCACACTCTCTTCTCCTTAAAGAAATTTCGTCCTCAACGAAATCTACCAAAATCTGCATTAGATGGCGGATCATACCTTCTACGTCCTTAGACGAGTCAGAGACCTGAATTTGCTCTAGGGAATTCACCCGAGCCGGAACTTTCGATCCAGTCCCTTTCCTCTTCGTCTGTCCAGGGTTAGTCTTGATTGGTTGCTGGGTTCTTTTCCCTTCGCGTAGTACAACTGGGCAGTTAGCAACCCGATGATTGGCACCCCCACAACGCAGGCATTTTCTCCTTCTTTTCCAACAATTCACCTCAGTATGATTGATTTTTCCACAATAGCCACAAGATAGGTGTGGAATTGAGATTTGATCTCCTGGTGAGACCCCTCTCGGAGTTTCTTCTTTAGGTGACCCCAAAATTCTCACACCACTAGTTCCTCTTCCTACCTTAGCGAGTGGCCTACCTGGATCACCTTGTTCTTGCCTTTGAATTTCACTAAGTGCACCCCTTTTCTTTGCATGGAAGGCCTTCACCTGTGCACCTGAAATTTCTATCCTTTGGCTTTTCTCTGGAACTTCCGTAAAAGTATTAATTTGTGCCCTTGCTAAAGTCTCTGCTAAAATCCCTTCGCATTGCCTTTTCAGTTCTATGTTCTCGTGTAATAGCTCAATTTTCTCCGAGTATTCATGTTTCCATCGCTCTTCCCAGTACTCGGCTAATCTCTTTTGAACCTCTACTTCGTTTGAAGAATCTCGATCCCTTTATACCTACCAACCAAGAGTGCCATCTCGCGGATTCGGTGGAACTCAAGTGATAGCCTGCCAGGCAAGTTAATGAATCATAATAATTAACTTGGTAGAAGTGGCAATCTAACCATATAACTGTTAAGTTCCTTTGCTCCCAATTCAACCACGGAAGATTAAACTTAGATATGCTCAATTGAAATAGGCAGGAAAGTAGAACATAGTTAGGACAATATGTGAGAACCCGTAATTTTCCATTTTTAGGTTTTAGAATCTTTCATGGCTTGTTTTCTACGTTTTCATGCTTAGGAAAATTTCTAGATAATTTTAAGGAGCAGATATAATTTTTAGATGATTTTTCTAGTATCGAATAGGTTTTGAGAAATTAAGAGCGTATACCGGACGTGGGACCCACTAGTGCGAAAAGTTCAGAAAAATTCGGCCAACTAGGTTAAGTTTTGAATACTGGAATTAATTTATCGGGTGTTAAGAGATAATTAGAGGAGACTAAGTGGATTGGTATAAGAGAGACAAGTTAGGTAAGTATTTAATAAAAGGTGACAAGTGTCACCATGTGATTGCTTCCTACCTTAAGACCACTATTCATGGTCTTACCATTTGACTTAAATAAACTAAAAATGACCAAAAATCATCAAGAAGTGGCCGGCTCTCTCTTTCTCTCTCTCTTACTCTAAGCACAAGGAAGAAAACTCTTCAAGCTTGCTCCAAATCATCAAAACCAACCATTGAAACTTGAAATTTCTCCATAAAACCTCTTCAATTAGTGTTTGTGAGTTGTTGTGTGAAGTTATTTGGAAAGTTAAGGTGACCAATTGCTCTCTCTCTCTCTTGTTTTAAGGTGAGTTGTGAAGAACCACCCTCCTCCCTTAATTGATGCTTAAATCATGCTTAGTGGTAGTATGAGATGCAAGTTTATGGATTATTTCTTGATTTGTGGTTGAAGTGATGAAGTTTTATTATTTTTGGGGATTTTTCTGTTTTAATATAAGCATGATTGTGTGGCTATCTATGATGATTAGAAATGGTATATAATGACTTTAGGAGGTGGAAAAAGTGATTAATTGCAACCAATTTCTGGTTTGGAAGAAATTTCAGAAAATTAGGGTTTTAGTGGGAACATTCTGCCCGAATTTTTAGCTCCTAGTTAGAGGCCGAATTTGCCTTGGCTTAAAACATGAAAGTTGTAGGGAATGACATTTTAGAGGTACCTACAAAATTTCAGGTCAATCGGAGTAGTGTAGAATGAGAAAAGTCGAAATTACTATTTCTGTTCTGGTTTTACCCGAATGTAAGAATTGCGCCTGTAATTGGTTGTTTTGGCTGGAATTGCTTCCGAATTGGTTGTTGAGGCCTTCTGATGAAATGTAGCCCTGTTTCTTATATTTCATCTGGTTTTGGAATTTCTGGATTTTGACTTGGAGAACCTGAGTTATGATGTTTCCGCTAGAATGCGTTTTGTGAATCTGGTTTTACGGTTTTGATGTAGTATCTTGCATTTTTGACCTGTTTGCACTCAAAACTGGGTTGAGTGACCTTCTGTGATGTTGTAGCCCTATCTTTTAACTTCAAATCGGTGTATCGCACACCTTCATCCGATAATCGTAGTGAAATTGGTGCCATTACCGCAAAACGAGGTCAAAAACTATTTTTTCAGGGCCAAAGCTAATTGCATTTCCGAATTTTCTGGTTTCCTCTAATGTTTGTATATGCTTATGGAACCCTATTTGGGTCATGTTTGGCCTTGGTTTATGACTCGTTATCGAGTCTCATTGTACTTGTTTGCATGTTTTAGGACGTGACGGTGGTGCACAACGTTCTTTTGACGGAAGTGCATGAAACCACATTTGCGAGCTTGGTGAGTGTACTACTCACTTGTCTGTTAATATATGGCTTTGATACTTGAACTTGGTGCTTTGAATGTTAATTGCTTGAAGTGAAAGTGTACTTTATCACTCTCACTATGTGCTTTATATCATTGTTATCATGTGATTGAAATGTTACACGAAGTGTTACTTGAAATGAAAGTACATGGCTTGGTGTCGTTTGGACGAGTATCCAACAACTACAATTGTTATCAATGAGCTCAACCCCATTGGTAGTTGATTGAATCGAGCCGGCGAGGGCTTGGTCGTGCCAATTGATATGCCTTGGGGAAGTGTTATATGGAATCTTGTAGTATGCGAGACTCTCGATTCCGGTTTACTCGAGTAAAACCAAAGTGCAAATGTTTGGATTTCGGGCCCGGTTGGGGTATGTTAGGTGGAAGGAGTGGAAGTAAAGTGGAGTCTACGGTTGGTACTTTTGAACATTGACGGAGAGTCAATGACGTCCGATCAAGAAATGCAAACGAGGAAAGGGCTCTTGAGAGCCATCCGTATCCTTTTATCACCATATTTGACGTGTGCCTTTGCTTATTTTTACTATAATGAATGAAAGCTTGATGCTTATATGCACTTGGGTGCGTAAGTGATAGTATCTCACTGGGCAATTAGCTCACACCGTTCCTTTTATTTTCCTTACAGGAAGATGACTCTTTTTGGAATGAATCTTGATAGATGGTTGCCGAATGAACTAGATGTATATCTCTTTTGTATTGTATATGAAATGAAACCTTAAATGTATCTTTAGGGCCGTTTTCACTTTCAATTTGGCAAACCGTGTATATATTAACTTTTGAAAACTTTTGTATGTCACTTTGGATTGTAATTGCTAAAGTTCAAGATGTGAATGTTTGTTTGATATTTGGTTACGTTCTGACGGGTCGGTTACTATTCATGGCCGACTCCGAATTTCATTTTTTTATTTTGAGTTATTTTACCCTTTTCTCTTGTTTACGCGCGTTTGTAAGTTCCGGAACGCAATAGATCGCTCTAAACTGCACTGTTAGTCCTGGCGAGAGCTGGGCAGGCAGTCCGCTAACCCCTTTGGTTCGCCTTAGGGGAAGGTGGGGCTGTCACACAATATCTTATGATACTATACCACGTATCACGTATATACATATTGAAACCTTAAAACATACTTCGTATATCAAGAGTTTCACACCTTATGCCACATCTTTGTTTCCAAAATCTCTCAACCTACGTCCAAAATTCGCAATCTCGATACGCTAATAATCAAGCCAAGTTCACATGAAAACAATAGTGGATAGGTATCAAGGAACTATAGACAAGGGTAGCTACGGGTATCCGATATTCAAAGTGAAGTAGAGACCTAGATCATTGCAGCTAGACCATCTCAAATCAAATAAACACTTTTCAAGTCCTCACAGTCATAGCAAAAGAAAACAGGTCTTCGGTATGAATTCCGCAATGTACCCTACAATCCAGTCACCCTCTAGAAAACCCTAGCCAGTCTAGTATGAGATTCATCCATGATAACACTTCTAGATCCAACCCCCTCGATCCGGCTAATTACTAGGTCCAATATAATGATCTTCCGTGCCTTGTTCTTGGCCATCAAGACTTACCTCAAATTCAATCAAGATACAGACCCTTATTCTAGCGCTCTCCACCCTTTGGTACTCAGGTCCAAGAATCTAAAATAAGATAATTCACAACTCGAGCCAGCCGGTCCCAAGAGTAAATCGTCCATATTAAAGATTCTTCCCCGACATACATATATATCTTCCTCAGGTACCATGATAAAGATTTTTACACTTATAACGTACACGGTTCATAGCTTATGCTCAAAAGAGCACTTATACCTTTAGACACATTCATGAAATCAGGACCAAAACACCACTTGGCCCAAACTCACTCCGCGCAGAGACCACGCGAAGTGGCTCTGATACCACCTGTGATGGCCCTACCTCACCCTAAGGCGAACCAAAGGGTTCGGCCGACCGACTGCCCACCTCTTGCCAGGACTACGGAGTCGAATCACACAAACCCGATATAGCGCACAAACGAATCCCCAAGAGAACAATCAATTGAAGACTACTAAGTTGAGAAACATGAGTTCTACACCGTAAGGTACCATGGTACTTCGATTAAACGCCTCAACGGAAATGAAAATGAAGACGAAAATGCAAATGGAAAGTGGACACATCACAATCCGACCAAGATACGACCGGATTTGGTGAACAGTTCCCGCTAGAATTTTCTTTCCTTGTTCAAATGCCGCGCTCGTCCGATCGTCCAATGGTTACAAGTAGCATCTCAACAAACGCAAAGGTACCATCTCAAATGAATACACTTAATGTACATGATAAAATACTTATATACATACATTGAAAACTTTACAATTAAAAGCGTGATACTTAATTAAAAGACAATAGGGTTTTGATTGCACAAGAGCTAACACAAGAACGTTTACACTAGCTCAACCCTTTTCTCAAAATCAAGCTTCAAAGTGTGGTTCCCTGTAAGGAAAACAAAGATAATAGGATGGGGGTGAGCTTACGCTCAATAAGGTACCAAAATAATAGCAATTAAGAATCATGAAACTTCATATTCAATTAGTCACATATGCAAATCAAATAAAGAAATGAAGTAACACCACAGACAGAAAGGATACGGGTGGCTCTCAGGAGCCCAAAATTTCCGGTTGCAGTACTTGATCCAAACCCGTTAACTCTCCGTCAACGTATGAAGAACAACCGTGTCCGTAGATCTCCACTTTACACCAAATTCCGTCCACCAAACTTACCCCTTACCGGGGCCGAACACCTCAACAGAAACAGAAGTGGTAATACTCGAGTATACCGGAATCAAGAGTCTCAATACCCAAAGATTCCTTGAAACAGACTACCGTGGTTCGTTATCTAATCGACCTGACCCTTGCCGACTCGACTCGAGTGACTTTGCCACAGGATTTGAGCTCAGAGGTCACAGACAGGTCGTTGGATACAAGCCTCCAAACGACGTTAGAACAGATACAGATACAGATAGCAGATTCAAATTCACACAGTAAATAGGCATACAGACAGACAAGAGAACGAGTGTGATAAGGTACAACCTCGTCTCAAACAGAATAAACAGATAGTATAGCCATTCAAATCACAGATTGCAAGTACAGAAACCAAGTCAAGCAACAATGAAGGGAGTGGTACACTCACCAGTTCAAGTAAAACAATATCAAACGTTTCCCCCCAAAGTACTTCCTGGATCACCAGCACGTCCTAAAATGATCAAAGTAAACAATTATGGTACCTATGGGAACGACATTCACAAATGAAACTCAACTATGAGTCGTAAGCCTAACCAAACGAACTACGAATCCAACGGTGCAAAAGCGTGATTTTGGAACGAAAAGGTAACGAAAGATCTAGGGTTTAACGACCCAAAAACCCTTCATTTCTACCAAAAATGCAACTCAAACTTAAAGGGACCAAACGGCCTAGAAAATTGGACAACATCTCCCCTAAATTTGGTTACTTTTCCATGCTACAATCAATACCAACTCATCTCAAATCAACCACAATTCTACATACAATTCATAAACATACCTTTTGGCATAACAACCACAACTGAAGCTACACTTATCGGATTGAAATGAATTTTATGGCGCGTTTCGAAGCTAATACATATACCTACATTTCTTATGAAGAACTCCAAAGCCAAATCATGCATTTTCATGGTAAAAAATGGAAATCTCCATGAAAATAGAAATTTGTCCGCGAAATAGGACTCATGGGTTATCAAGGGTGTTTCAGTCATTTCACATGCTACAGTACTCAGATCGAGCTAAAATTTTGTAGGTAACTAGTTAACACCAGTTGCTACAACTTTCATGTTTTAACCTAAGCCTGATTCGGCCTCTAACATGCACAAATAAAGCCAGTCAGAACAGGGCAGATTGGAACCCTAAAACTGAAATTTTCGCACAAAACTGAAATTTTCTGCAACCAACTACAACTAACATATAAAAGCTTCATTTTACACCATATCAAGCCATCATTCATGGCCAACCACTAATGATCATATAAAATCAGAAAAATCCCCAATAAAAGTTGAAATTTAACTAACTCTACCTCAAACCACAAAATCTTCCTTAAAATAGCATATTTAGCCACTACAAACTACTAATTTACCATTATTAGGAACAAAAGTGAGTTTCCAAGCAAAATACCTTAACACCTCAAGAAAGGTAGTAGTTTAGGGGTTTCTCCTTCAAATCAACTCCACCAATACCTTGAAACTCCCTTAGCAAGTCACTTTGGTGGACAAATTCAAGATTTAATCGGTTGGATTTCAAGATTTAAGCAAGAAATGGATGACATAAGTTGAAGGTTCCTCTCTCTTTTCTCTCTATGAAGTTCGGCCAAGAGGAGCAAGAATGAAGATGATTTTGGATCAAATTAGATATTTGGTAAAGTTAGGGAATAGTGGTCAAAGTCAAGTTTGAATTAAAAAGTGACACATGGCACCTTGTAAGCTTAAAGTTATCCTTTTATCTCTCCAAAATTAAACCATCTAGATAACCTCTAATTATCTCCTAACACCTAGTAATTTAATCCCTTTGTGCAAAACTTAACCTAATTGGCCGAATTTCTCTCACTTAATGCACTAGCGGGTCCCACGTCCAATATACACTCCAAACTTAACATGAACTAACTTATATCAGGAAAATGAGTTAAAAACTCTATTCACTTATAAAATATCTAGAAAAAGCAATATCATAGGGTATAGTGAAGAAAATGCATGAGAGAAAATAAAATAAAAGAATATAAAATAAGTGAAATTTACGGGTCCTCACAAGTGGCATATACATAAATGGCCACTATCCGACGTGGCACTTAGTCTAGTGGGCTCTAAAGGCGGCCCCTGCCAAATATGGCATAGAAACACATATAACATGACATGATCATATTCATTGAACATACTTGCAAATTATAAAACATATCATTCATATCGTCTCATTTCATAAACATAGCTCATAAACAAGTACATGCAATATTCTGTGAGGACCCGAAAATTTTCTTATTCTATCGTATATTACTAGTTTATTTAATTATTTATTCACCCGTTTTCTCCGAATAATTTATTTCAATCATTTTAAGTCCATTTGTATGGAACAATGTCTCCTTTATATTTTTAAAACATCTCGTTAGCAAATTTAATTTTTCGGAGGCTCGTTTAAGTGAGGAATAACGAGTACATGTTTTTCGAGGCTATATTTGAATCGAGAATGTAATAATTTTGAAGAATTAAGAATGATCAATAGTAGATTAAGAAAAATTAATTGAGAGATTAGATGTGAGTGAGTTAAAATTAAGTTTATACCGCCCGCGCGTCGATAGTTTTCCGAAAGACGCGCTGGTACAAATTAATTGGTGAATTGAGGAATTAATACTAGACTCGTGTGAGGACTCATGTTTTTATTTCTAAAATAGTTATTTTATGATTAATTACCCTAGTATTAGTTAGTTATATTATCGTTACAAGAATTTCTTAGAAATTGTGCTTTATCGCGCGCGAATCGGAAGTTCGCGTATATCGACCTGGATCGGATAAATGGAGATTTAAGAAACTTATACTAGACTACTAAGAGTGAATAATTATAGTACTAAAGGAATTATATTTGGAGGTTTAGTGCACAAGTGAAATAAACCCGAGAGAAAACGGACACGAAACGCGCGCGCGCGACACTAGTAGGACTTGACTTTTGAGACAAACTTTGGCCCCAAGTTTTCAAGCTTCCAAGAGAAGCTTTAGTCATCAGCCATTTCTCCCTCTCTTCTCATCTAAGCTAGCTGAACATTCAAGAGGAAAGGAGGAAAGAAACCACTCCAAGTCTTGCTCCAATTCTTCACCAAAACACCAACCAATCTTCCTCCAAATCACCTTAAATTTTGCATCCAACTTGCAAATCACTTGGAGATTCACTTGGACTAGGAAGTAAACATCATCTCATGATTTTTCTTGGGGTTTTAGAGGTGCAAAATTTCTGATTTTCACTCAAGGAGTAGAAGGTAATCATCAAACCACTTAATCTTGGCTCTTTGGGTTCAATCGTGGCTATGAAGCTTGTAGCTTCATTATTGATGTTGTTATTTGAATTTAAATGGTTGGAGTAGGCTCTATGAATTCCCACCTTAGATATATGGACTGATATGATGATATAATGGTTGGTTTGAGTTGTTTTAGTGTTGTTTAAGTTAATTATGGGTATAGAATTGAAGGAAACCGAATGAAATTTCACTTGGGTTGCTGACCGAAAATCTGCCCTATTTTTCTTGAAGCTTTGGTTCGAATTTTTGATACTCAAATGACCTTGAATCTGATGTATATATGTTGTATGTGGTGTGTATAAAGTTTCTACCAAAAATCATTTGGGTTCGTTGGATAAAAATTGAATTTTGGCAAGAACAAAATCTGGAAAACGGGTAACAGTGGTCCTCTGGCAATGTTCTTTAAAAGAACGTATCTCTCTATCCGGACGTCGAAATTGAGTGCTGTCAGTAGCATTCAAAACTAGACATCCGTAGTTTTCTAACAGTGTATCATGCACCTTCTAATTCGAACCAAGTCATCTGTAGTGATTGAGCAAAATCTGCTGTCCTGTTTCACTGTCAAACCGAGGGAAAGCTAGAAGCTGCAACTTGTGGCTCTGTTTTCTCTCACTTGCCAACTGAATTTCAAAATGGGTTGTTCTGATGAATTGTATATTTTTGAATCTAGTTTTCAAATCCACCAACCATTCCCAATTCCAACCTGTATGGAGTGAGTTATGGTCCAAGTCCCAAACTGCAGCAAATCTGGAAAACCCTCTTTTCATGCTGGCCGACTGGTTTGGTTGCTTGTGAGAGATTTTATTTTGATATTTTGATGTCAACCAACTAACAATTGCTTATGAAATGTTTCTTGGACCTTGGTTTCACAAATGACCCAAAAATTGTGCTAATTTCATGATACAAAGTATTTGAAAAGGAAAGAGAAGCTTGAGTTGGCAGATTTGTTTTGAAAATTTCACAAACTTCAGTTATTTTTGTTAACTGCCTTCCCACTTGAGTTTTTGCTTAAAATTTGGTAGAGATATAGTTCATATATGGAAGATTTAGTGTACCTAATTTGGTCTATTTTCAATGCCAATTCGATGGCCAAATAATACTTCAAAGATAGCCTTTCAAATCTGGAAAATGACTGAACAGTTTATAAAATGCGACCAACTTTGAGCTGCTATATCTCAATGCTCAAAACTCTGATTTCAGTTCCGTTTGTTGTGTTTTAAACCTTAGTTGGAATTCTAATTGAGTTACAAATTTCAGAGGCTAGTTCACTTTCTGTGAATTTTACCGAATTTTCAAAGTTTGCCGAAAACTAGGACTGAAACTGTCTTGTAGTGCGAATCAGCCACTTTAAGCTGAAACTTGAATGTCTTCCATTTTGAATCTTGGAAAAGTGTCTTCTAATAAAATTTAGTACTTTGAAACAAGATTCCAACGGTATAAAATTTTCCAATTTTGGACCTAAGGAGTGCAAGATATGATTTTTCAAAGATTGCTTCTTAAAACTGAAATTTTCGAACTTGATGAGAAATGAGTTTTTGGAAACTTTTCTCTACCCTTTGATAATGATTGATCGTTTCAAACTTGATTTCATGAAGGAAATCTGTTTTTCTTATGTTAATAAATCCTCACTGTTGAACCTTTGTTTTAAGTGGTTAGGGTTCGTGTTTGAGGTATCAACTAGTCAAATTAAGTGTCTTCTTTCTTGATTAATACGTGATTGTAAGTGAGAAATATTTGTTAATTGTCCAGGCGCTCAAGGAGATTTCGAAGGGAATCTCGGTGCGGACACCTAAAGCTTTGTTTGCTCACTTATTTTGAATCGGTGAGTGTCAAGTGCATGATTTGTTGTGTTTACTTGATTTATCTGCTTATATACGTGAATATCACTTGGTGAGACGAGTGTGTACTTTATCGCACTCGCTCTCCTTTACTTAAACTTTACTTACATTAAACTTGATTTTCAAAGTTGATTGGAGTGAATCTCGTCGGCAAAATATACTTGTTTACGTGTGCATGTCGTGTTGTCGAGTGGAGTGAACCTCCTCGACTTATGGGGACACCCAATTCTCTTAGCCAATCTTGCAACTCGAGCCGGCATGGGTTTGGTCGAGAAACTTGATAAATCAAGAGAATAACAAAGCAAAACTTGATCTTTTGAGATCTTGTTGGGCATATTCGTCGAGTGTCGCCTTTTTCGTGCGTGTTTGGTTACGGATCCGAGAGGGTGGAATGTTGGCTGAAGGTAGTAAGTAGAGCTTCTACGGACTTCAAAACCTACTCGGTTGATGGAGTGTCAACTCGTGGAGGTAGTGGATCGAGCATTGGCAAAGCATGTGAAAATTAGCTCCTGAGAGCTCTTGTATCCTACTCAAGTGTGTTTAAATTGTTAATTGTGAATTACTTGACTTTATCGCTTTATTTATGGCATAAATGTTATTGATACTTGAACTACGTGCTTGCATGACTTTCTTGGCTTCACTGAGTATTGACTCATCCCATTAGTTTGTTTTCCTTAACAGGAACCGGAATGGAAGAAGTTAAGAAAATGCCGACTTGAGGCACTTTTGTATTAGTGTTTTGATTGTAATCAACTAGACACTTTTGGATGTTGTATATTTTGGGAAAAGTGATTGTAAGTTTGAAATTGTGATGTAAGATTGAATATTTAGGTGTGGAAATGACTTCGTACCTTTACTCCGACTTTCATTGTTAGTATTAGACTTTAAATTTGAATTGGAATTGTCTCGAGTCCTGGCGAGAGTTGGGCAGGCGTCCCGCGGATACCCTTGAGTTCGCCCTTAGGAGAAGTGGGGGCATCACATATTCGGCTTCTAAGTACTCAGGCTAGAGACTAAACCCTTTCTAGGAGGACGACCAAGAGGTTTCGCGTAAACCCCTTGGCCATATAACATAAGATAAGTCAATCGACAAGACTCTATACCGACTCCCATGACTAACATAACATAACATACCAGGATTATAGTCCCTACTATTTATTTCATGACTGTTTAGAGTTTTTCATAACATAAAAACATTTCACTTGTCACATGCATATTTTTTTCATTTCATGAAATTATGCCACTTGTTTTGTAATTTCATAGGATGGCAAAACATTTTAAATAGGCATACATGATCCATTTCTTCATATATCAAAATAAAGCCTTTACTTGAAAAAAAATCATATTTAATATTTTGAAAATACAGAGAGGTAAACACCACCTACCTCAATCTGCTTGATTGAAGAGATTCTTAACGTATCCGTGAATTCGCTCCAAACTTATAACCATTGGCATATACATCCTAATTAGTTCATATGTCTTGTTTTTAAAGTGCTTATTTCTATGTTAAATAACCCGAAAAGAAACATGTTTGGACATTCTCTAAAATGTACTTATATAGTTTCCTAAAATAAAAGATTTTTTGCTTTGAAAAGTTGGCTAGTTTAGATAGTTTCCCTTTTTAGAGGTTGTCCCCATTTTAGAAAGTCTCTTAATTTGATTGTTCTTAAAGTAAATGTTATTCATTTATTTATCTACTTATTAATTTAATTAATTATTTAACTTATTTATATATTTATTTATGTTTGTAGAAATGGCTTGCATTGGATTGGGTCGAACTTGAATTTGGAGTTTGATCTAGAGTTAAGCCCACTAATGAATAAGCCTTATTTATTTTTATATTTGGATCAACAATTTTTATTTGTGTTATTAAAAGAGTCCTTGGATTCATTTAGGTTAAAAGGAACCTTTATAATAAGGTTGACTTTATTAAAAGACACACTGGATTTGATCAAATTATACTTATTATAACTGTGTCATTTTTAAAACAACTTCTTTTTAGTTTAAGCAAAAAGGTTATTTAATTTGAAACTGGTCCAACTCCAAAACTTTTGAGCCACAAAGGAAATTTTTTTTCCGAAATACTTTAGTTATCCAATCATAATTAACCTAAACTTCAGTGGCTATTTTGTAATTTATAAGATTTCGGCCTTGTACTTTCTAATTGAATTATTATTGATTCACTAATTAAATACATCGAAAAGAATTTTAGACTTTAAAGTATAATATAAGTATTTTTTCATGCCTCAGTTAGGGACAAAAGAGCTATACTCACTATCCACAGAATGATGGAATTGGTGTGACGACCCCACCTCCCCCTAGGGCGTACCTTAGGGTTTAGCGAGTCGCCTGCCCAACTCTCGCCAGGACTCACTCACGTAAAGCTCGAGAAAATAACTTACAAACGTAGAAAAATAAAGAACACAATCCCTTCAGCTTAATATATACAACAGTACTCAGATCTAACTACAAGGTTCATACATGCCCAAATATATTAACGGGTTTACAATTCAAGTACACACAACCCTAGTCAGGTGCTAGCGTGAGTACAATTTTAAAATTCAAAATAACTAGACTACGCTAATCTGTACACGTCTCACGCCTCGCTCGTATCCCTGTAAGGAAAACAAAACTAATGGAGTGAGTTAAAGCTCAGTGATGTTCCAAATATCAAATTGTCTATCAAATAAAGTAAAAGTAGCATAGTAGTGAAATAGCGAGCAAAATAAGTCAAGAAGTGAGTAACAACACTTCATATCGCCAAACAATAAATATTCCGCATTTCACATATAAGGATACAGTTGCTCATATATCGGCTCCACCATAGCTTGATCGATGGGTAGTTGACACTCCGTCAACTTTCAAGTAAGAAACTAGTCCAGTAGAACACCACTTAACTCCAATCTCTGTCCACCGACCAAACCCCTTACCGGACCCGAACTCCACAATAAACACTAGTGGTAATACTCGAGTATACCGATTAGTCGAGGAGATAACACTCCACTCGACATCACTAACTACCCAGGGTTCGTTATCTAATCGACCAGACCCTTGCCGGCTCGACTCGACTAACTAGCCACAGGGTTTCTGGAATTCCAGGCAAGATACAATTCATATACATGTATAGCAAGTCAATTGCAATCGATGAACAAGAACAACTCACATTAGGGCAAGTGCGATAAAGTACACTCTTGCCCTATCAATTCACTTATATATCATGTAATTACATTGGTCAAGTATTAAACACAAATGTCAAGTTTAATCAGATATTTGGAAGCACTCACCAAAATGTAGTGCCTCTAGTGATCACGTCTGAGTTGTACTCCGGGTTTGGAGTCCAAATCTGCGATAAAACTTTGTTTAAGAACTTTGAAAAGTGACTAAGGTTCGAAACTTAAACGTTTCGTTCAATAAGAATCAAGTAATTGAAATTTGTTTGGAGAATATTCGTGAAACACTTGCTCGCTTTTCAAACTGTGAAATTTTGTAGCAATTATACTTGAAAATACCATTTGAGTCGGAAAAAAATGAGGAAAACATATTTCTAGTAGTCGTTATTTCATTTCCCAAGGGTACAAGGTCGGCCAAATTCTAACTTATATACCTCGATAAAAGAAGACACAATAGCCTAGATGGTTCAAGTGGTATTCGCTCTCAAGCCTTACTCAAGTACCTAGCCTTCGAGTGTAAATTTGGGCAGCACGCCCTTTGTATTTACCTATTTTTAAGCCATTTCTGGTTTCATTCTTTTCCTCAATCAGTCCCAAAGTCACACACAAAATAATCTCATTACAATAGCCATTCAAGAGGCTCGATGTCATACAAGTACAAAATCAAGTTAGGAAAAAAAAATGTCCGGAAATGATATGTAAGTCATAAAATAAAAGACAGATTTGACGTCTCCTAGCGTATCAGTCACAACTGAAGCTACGCTTATCAGTTTGGGGTGAAATTTATACCTTTTTGAAGCTAAGACAAAGGGCTAAAACTTTGATGAAGACCACTCAATCCAGTTCATAGAGTATCCAGGTCAAATTTTCAAATTACAGAACCAGAATCTCACCAATAGGCTAGTTAACCGCACTATATTCAAATGATAATAACTCAGGCTACTGAAGTCTGATTGAGGCATTTTCAGGGGCTTTGGAAATCTAAAACATAGCACTACAACTTCCGTGTTTTGGTCAAATGCTAATTCAGTACGGATCAGGGTGAAAAAATACAGTCAGATTGGTGAAATGTCAAAACTGTCCACAGAGCTCTACCTATGGCAGTCAGGGGTATTTTTTGTCTTTTCACATGATACAGTGCTATGATTGAGCTGAAATTTTACAGGAATCTATAAAACATCATTCCCTACAACTTTCATGTTTTGTACTAAGCCTAATTCGGCCCCCATCAAAGGGTCACATGAATACTCCAATCTGGAATTTGGTGAATTCAAAGGGTAAACTTCACATTTCTATCTTAAACCACTACCACAACCTCCTATACAAGATTATATACACCATATACCTTCCAAATAACAAGAATTATAAGTGAACCATTCAAAATCCTAACTCAAAATTCACCACTACAATCATCAAAATCACTTAGATTAGGCATCACAAAGCAAGAATACAAGTTGCTACATAAATCAAACAAGACTAAGGGAAATGGAGAGGATGGTCAGCCATAATACCTCAATAAAAGGGCTTGCAAGAGTTATCCTTCACCTCTCCTTGTGAAATTTAGCTCCCCAAGCTTCCTAAGCTCTCAATTTATGAGTTAATCGGTTTAGTTTTCTTGTTTTCTCACTTAAATGGATTAAACTCAGGATGAAATGGAGTTTTCTTCCCTTAAATTTTCTCTCTCAATGTCTCGGCCACAAGGCTGGGAAATGAAGAAGAATGAAGGCTAAGGAAGGTTAAGAAGGTTGGTCTTAGGTTGGGTCAAAGATAGTTAGATTGCTTCCACTTGTCACCAAGAGATTAACTTCCAAAATTTTTTTCTTTTCCTTTGGTTTATTGGTCAAAAATTTCGACCACCTTGATCAGATTTAGAGCTGATATTTAGGCTCTAATAACAATGAGATTAACTTGATAAAAATGTTGGTCAAATGGTATGTTCAATCGGTAGTGAACGGTACCCGTCGGTTCACACCGTTTTTCCATAAATCACACGTACTAGGGTTTTTACTTACCATAACTTATTATTATTACTTCTAATCACATATTATTTCTCATCTAAAACTCACTTTTAATCGTCAAATTTAGTACCCTCTCCGTACCGATTACTCACACTACGAAAAGACGTAAAAATCCTAATTTATCGTAACAATGAAAGTAAAAAGGAAACCCTTGTTTCTATGGTTATTTGTAGCTATTGGGGAAGTGAATGTGTATTAAAGTTATTGTAAAGTAATAAATTCCACATTAAAGGGAATTTTAAGAAAAATTTAAGGAATTTTACGAGTCCTCACAACTGGTTCATGGGTTGAAGATGAAAAGTAAATTGCAGCTACGACCATAAGTTTTTTCAAAGATCTGCTAACAGTCAAGAATGTAGAACTGCTAAGGAGCTAATCCAGCACATCCCCATCCTTGTGTCTGCGGAACAAAATAGCCAGTTGTTGGGGGAGGTCACTGTAGAAGAAGTGAAACGAGTTGTGTTTGAAGTCGACGGCAATAGTGCCCCGAGTTTGGATGGCTTTTTCAAAATTTTCTTTACTCACTGTTGGAACATTGTCATAGGAGATATTTTGTAAGCAACTAAGGATTTTATAGCTGGATCCCAAAGGGTATTTCTAGCACCCTTATGGCTTTGCTCCCAAAGAAAGCAAATCCATCATCATTTGCGGACTTTCGGCCAATTAGCTCGTGCACATTTGTCAACAAAATCTTTACAAAGGTGCTAGCTAATAGATTGCGAGAATATTTGTCGAACTTGTCTCACAAGAGCAGTCTGCTTTCATCCCAAGGTGGGACATATTTGAAAATGTGCTTCTTGCACAAGAGCTTGTGGGATCCATCAACAAGAGAGCGTGGGGGCATAATTGCATATTCAAATTAGAAATGATGAAGGCGTTTGATAGTGTTTCGTGGTTGTTTCTAGAATTGTTGCTAGGGAAGTTTGGTTTCACCCCAGTTTTATTAGGCTCATCACCAATAACCTCTCCCAGAGTTGGTTCTCCGTTCTTGTGAATGGTAGATCAAGGGGTTTTTTCTAGGCATCCCGGGGGCTCAAACAAGGGGATCCCCTATTTTCTATTTTGTTTATCCTTCTTTTCGAAGCTTTTAGCAGAGGTTTGAATAGGCAGGTGCTGAAGGGCAGCGTAGTTCCTTTCACTTTGCTGCGGGGCTATTTACATGTTACACATCTCTCCTTTGCTGACGACATGGTCATTTTCACAAGGGGTGATCGGCGTTCCGTCAAGAACTTGATGACAATCTTGGACTCCTTTCAGAATGGCTCAGGGTAAAAAAATCAACAAGCAGAAAAGTTTTTTTATAACCCCTAAGCGATGCGGTGCCGTTCATATCCGTACCATACAACATATCACTGGTTTCAGACATGGCTCATTTCCATTAATGTACCTGGGCTGCAACCTCTATAATGGGCATAAAAAGAGGGAATATTTCCAGTATCTAGTTGAAAAGTTCGTTGCAAAAGTTGCGGGATGGAAGAAAAAGCTCTTCTCACAAGGTGGACGCTTAATCCTAATTCCGCATATTCTCTCTTCTATTCCTTTGCATGTGTTGGCAGCGATGGATCCCCCAAAGGCTGTGCTTAAGCAGTTTGACAAAATCATAGGTGATTTCTTTTGGGGAGAATCAGAGGTAGGACCTAGGCGCTGGAGGGACCTATGTTATCCTACAGCTGAGAATGGGCTAGGCTTGCGGAGTTTTAGTGATGTGCAAATGGCATTTAGCTACAAGCTATGGTGGAGGTCTCGGAACTCAAATTCCTTGTGGGCTAGCTTTATGCAGTCCAAGTATGGCTTTGCCCATGCGAGACATATCTCTTCTAAAGTTTGGAGGCGGATGCTCTCTGCACAAGATATAGTGGATCGCTTCTCAGAAGATCTAGATTTCTAGGAGAGAAAGCGGGTCTGGACTCTTACATCCTCAGGGAACTTCTCTATCTCCTCTACATATGAAGCAACGTAGGGTACGTGAGCGAGTCCAGGGAAATTAATTTGGAATCGCGGACTCCCTTGCAAGATCTCCATCTTCATGTGAAAAATGCTGAACAAGTATCTGCCATTTTTTGAAGCATTGCGAAAGTTTGGTTTCCAGCTTCCTTCAAAATGCCTTTTCTGTCAAAATAGGAAACACAAGACCATGTGTTATTCGATTGTCGATTCGCAGTGGTCGTTTGGGAGTTTTTTTTCCTGCAATCTTTAGCTCCTTGCAAATTTATGAACTGGTATTTTGCTGCGGTTGCAACATTGGTGGTCCTATGGTTCGTTTAACTCGGCCAAGGGGGCGTTGATCATAATTTTACCGTCTATCATTTGTTGGGAGATTTCGAAGGCTAGGAATCTTTTATTCTATAATAGTGGTTCCATAAGTTTTATGCAGGTTTGTCAGCAGATTCAACTGTCGGTCTTATCCATTTTGCATGCATTTCCCTTTGTCCAGGCTACGAGTGAGGATTCAATGCTATTTAATTTAGAGTTGGTGTCCTGTTTATCTAAGCCTAACCCTAAAGTTCCAATCTCGATTCTATGGAGATATTTGGCTACCGACTATGTAAAGCTAAATGTGAATGGATTGTTCTTAGGCAGCCCTGATTATTTAGATGGGGGTGGTGTAGTTTGAGACTCTTTTGGAAATGTCTTGTTTGGATTCACAATATTTTTCGGGATTAGGTCAAATAAGGAGGCAGAGTCCTTGGCTCTCCTTGAGGGGGTACAGCTTTGTTTGGAGTGCAGTTTGAACCATGTGGAAGTTGAAACAGATTCAAAGACCCTGGCGCTGATGTTGCTAGGTAAAACTCAAGTTCCTTGGAAGTTATGGCGATCCATTTCTTGCATCAAAGACATAGCCCTTGGCAAGCATTTCATCTTCACCCACACTTTTCGGGAGGTGAATGTAGTGGCTAATGCTCTAGCAACTCTTGCAAGCTCTTCAAAGTGCTACTCAATCTTTTCTGCGACTCAAATCCATAGGGATATCATAGGCTTAGCAAACCTGATACAAACCCCGCCAACCTTGTGATGACACCCGTAACAAATCAAGCCCAAAGATCTAGATTTGATGTCAAAGTTTGACACGGATAACGAAAACACAGCGGAAGACCCCAACCCGTACGTGGATAAAAAACCTTGGTATAGGTAGTAGATGCCACAATCAAGCGTGGTCCTTGATTGATAAGTCGAATTGAACTCTTAGATCTTCACTCTAAGATATTCAAAGTAGCCTCAAGAAGCCAAGAGAATTGTTATCAAATTTTTATTGATAGTAATCTAGTTTTTTTTAACAAGAGAACGCAAGCCTTCTTATAGGCAACTACTAATAAGGAATCTAACCCGACTTGGAAACCAGAACTAGGCTTAACCCTTTGGCCAACTAATAACAAATCTGATCATGATTGTTTAATCAAGCTAATGGAACTAACTACTTAACCATTTAACTGCGAATCATAGTCCATCTCGACAAGAGATCATGGACATGATTTTTATTGCATAATGACTACTAAACACATGAAAAATCTCAAGTAAACTAATGGGTGTAAAGCTGGACCGAGTTGCTCCATTTGCTTAGCAAACTCTAGGGATCTAACGCATCATCAACCTTGATCAAATTAACCAGCTCTACATCGTCCAAGCTTTCAATCATCTTAGGAACACCAACTTTCTCTTGAATAGCTTTAATTAACACTTCCAATGCTTCATTCAACGTTTTAGCTCATGCATGTGTGATCGGACCCAATGGAACCTTCACTTGCTCGACTTGCAATGTTGGACCATCGGCCGCATCATTCCCTTCCTCTTGCAAGCGATTTGTCCCCAAAGCGACCTTATCTTCTGCAAAATAAGGACTTAAATCAGCAACGTTAAAGGTGGCACTCACACCATACTCACCTGGTAACTCGAGCTTGTAGGCATTATCATTAATCCGCTCAAGAAATCGGAAAGGTCCATCTCCTCGCGGGCTTAGCTTACTTTGACGTTGCTCAGGAAATCTCTTTTTGTGCAAGTGTAACCAAACCCAATCGCCAGGCTCAAACACTATGCGATGCCTTCCTTTATTAGTGTAATGGAGATATTGAGCTGTTTGAGTTTCAATGTTTGCTCTTACCTTTTCATGCAAAGCCTTTATGATAGCAGCCTTTGTAGCACCATCCAAGTTGGCAAGCTTAGACAAGGGCAAAGCAGTTAAAACTAAAGGAGTCAAGGGATTAAAACCGTAAACAACTTCAAATAGTGAAAATAGAGTAGCACTATGAACAGTATGGTTGTAAGCAAATTCAACATATGATAAACATTCTTTCCAAGACTTTAAGTTCTTTTTGATGATGACTCTCAAGAGAGTGGATAAAGTGTGGTTAACAACCTCAGTTTGGCTATCAGTTTGTGGGTGACTTGATGTACAAAACAACAATTTAGTACCCAGTTTTCCCCATAACGTTTTCCAGAAATAACTAAGGAATTTTACATCCCTATCCGATACTATAGTTCTAGGAATCCTATGCAAACGAACTATTTCGCGAAAGAATAAATCAGCAACATGAGTAGCATCGTCCGTTTTATGGCAAGGAATAAAATGAGCCATTTTCGAGAAATGATCAACCACAACAAAGACACTATCATGACCCTTTTTAGACCTGGGTAAGCCTAGAATAAAGTCCATAGAAATATCAACCCAAGGTAAGTGAGGAATAGGTAAAGAGGTATACAAACCAAAAGGTTGAAGTTTGGACTTAGCTCAATGGCATGTGATACATCGCGAGACAATTCTTTCAACATCTCTTTTCATTTTCGGCCAGAAGAAATCTCTTGCCAAATAGATAATGTTTTGGTGACACCGAAATGTCCCATTAAACCTCCTCCATAAGTCTCTTGAGTTAGTAACTCTCAAATTGAACAACTTGGAATACATAATTTGTCAAGGTAGGACAAAAATCTATCATGAATGAAAAACTTACCTTGACCAACATGTGTACATGACTTGTAGATGCTAACAAAGTCATGGCCAGTCTCATATAACTCTTTAAGTAGGTCAAACCCAAGTAATTTTGCATCAAGTAAAGTAAGTAAGGAATACCATCGAGATAGAGCATCAGCAACGACGTTTACTTTCCCTGACTTATACTTGATCACGTATGGAAATGTCTCTATAAAGGTGATCCACCTTGTATGTCGCTTACTCAATTTGTGTTGAGCTCTCAGATACTTAAGCGACTCATGGTCAGTGTGAATGACGAATTCTTTAGACTGCAAATAGTATCGCCAGATCTCCAAGGCGCGCACCAATGCACGCAACCCCTTGTCATATGTTGAGTAATTCAGGGCAGCACCATTTAATTTCTCACTAAAATAAGCGATTGGCCTTCTTTCTTGAATTAGAACGACCCCAATCACTATAGCTGAAGCATCATAGTCAATTTTAAAGGTTTTACCAAAGTTAGGCAAAGAAAGTACAGGTGCAAGTGTGAGCTTGTGTTTAAAAAGTTGGAACGCCTTATCTTGAGCCTCGCCCCATTGGAACTTCTCATCCGTTTTTATAATGGCCGTTAAAGGTGCAGTGATAGAACTGAAATTCTGAACAAATCTCCGATAAAAACTCGCCAATCCATGGAAGCTCCTTACCTCCCTAATATTCTTAGGCAACAGCCACTCATTTATAATCTTGATTTTGCTTTCATCTACTCGAATTCCCTATTCACTAACAACGTATCCAAGGAAAACAAGTTCTCTGGTGCAAAACACACACTTTTTAAGATTAACATATAAGCGCTCTTTTCTCAAGACATCAAGGACAACACGCAAATGTTCAAGATGTTCATTTAAACTCTTACTGTAAATCAAGATGTCATCAAAATGAACAACTACAAATTTTCCTAAAAATGGTCTAAGCACATTATTCATTAAACGCATGAAAGTACTAGGAGCATTAGTCAAACCGAAAGGCATAACTAACCACTCATATAGACCATACTTAGTTTTAAATGCGATTTTCCATTCATCACCCTCTTTCATTCAAATTTGATGATAGCCACTTTTAAGATCAATTTTTGTGAAAATAATAGCATCATGTGTGACACCTCCACCCCTCCCTAGGGCGAGCCCTAGGGTATCAGCAGTGCGCCTGCCCAACTCTCGTTAGCACTCACGCACTCATTCTAGCTTAATAGAGATTCACAAGTCAACCATAGACTTAGAATTAAAGGAATACGTCGAATATACAAGTCAAATTCTTCTAAAGCTACCATTTACTATTACAATTCAAAATTCCAAATATAACAAAATTTGCACTTCAATTGCCTCAAATGTCATACAAGAGGTTTACTAGATTCAACCAAAAATCGCTAGTCTAGAGTTTCCCAACTTCCACTTCCAAAATCTGTTAAGGAATAACAACTTAGGGTGAGCCAACGCTTAGTGAGGTCAAGAAAATCAAGCAAGTAAGCAAGTAACACGAACAAAATCATATAGCACACTTAAAAGCGACTTAACATGAATTTTATATAAGTGAGCGAGTAAGAAGTAAAACACAAGTAGAAAGGATACAAGAGCTCTCAGGACCTATTCTCACGTCACGGCCGGTTCAAGTCATCTTTGGTTGACCCTTCGTCAATTCAAGTAGCAACATGTCCGTAGAACTCCACTTACTTCCTCCATCCACCATATCACCTTCTTGAATCTGGAACCCAACAAGCACTAGGTGACAATACTATTCAAACATGCCAAGCAAAATCTCAAAAGATCAAACTATAAAATTTCCCATGGTTCACCAAGCTTCTCGACCAACCCCTTGCCTGCTCGAGTTATGAGATTAGCCAGTGGGTTGGGGCATCCCCACAAATATAATTGATCGATAAGATAACGCTCTAATCGATTTAGAATCGATCATAGCATTGAGTCGGGATGAGAGGTACCTCCCACCTGAACAGGGTGTGGTACATGCTACCGCTCAGTGCTCATGAGATAAAAGCATATTCGAGTACAAGTGCAAGTCACACAAATTCATATAACAAGTAACGAGTATTCAAGAGGGAGAGGACGAGCACGATAAAGTACACCCTTGTCTTGGCAAGTTTACAAATCACAAGAATCACATAGCACTTGTACAAGTATCATTTCAATCAAAGCAACATGAAGCATGCACTTGACACTCACCAAAGTCAAGAGCAAAGCGAGAGCAAAAGCAAGAGGTCAAACGAGCTCCTCGGTGTTCACGTGATTACCTGAGACATGCACAATCACGGTTACATAGGTATTCAACCAAGGCTAATTAAAAAAAATCCCCTTGCTACCGACATTCAAGAGCCTGAACCTCAAGTCAAATTAAAAGAGAAACTTTCTCACTTAATCACTTAAATAATACTCAAGGAGGACTCAAAAGTTCTATTTTCGAGTCAAATCGTGACAAGGACTTTCGATTTCAAAAGAGGAGTACAACGCTTAATTTTTTTGACACGAAAATTGAGGAAGGAAAAAAAATATTTTCATATCCTAAAACTTCTAATCCTTTGCCCAAATTTTAGAATATAAATAAGCGTTCATGTTTTCTAAATTTATGAGGTCAAAATCCATCAAAAGCGTCACTTATTTCATAGTAAATATTGGAGCTAAAAGCACCAAGGTTTAATTATGAAGCTAGTGAAATTCCTCAAGAATTACTCTAGTTAAAACGCTCAATTTAGGGTTCATTTTCACGGGAACCGAGGGTATAAGACAAGGAGGTGAAAAATCTTACTTCGGAGCCAAAGGAAACAAACTAGTTTCGTTTGAAGCTTGGCCAACTTCCAAACAATCAAGCTTTCCGATCCAAGTCAAGAAAAATCTCATGTGCTCGGTGAAATTCATTTTTCAAGTATGAAATGGGGTTCAAATAATCAAAAAAGGTTAGGCTTGAAACCCAGAAAATGTTTCCAAGCCACTTTTGAGCTTTGTCACTTTATAAGGAGAATTTCAGTTTTTGTAACGTTTTTTGAAAAATCATAACTTGAGTTCCATAAGTCCAAAAATCACAAATATTATGCCGTTGGAAAATAGATTCAATGAACTAAAACTCTCTAGAAGATACTTCTACCAGATTCAAATAAAAAACAGTCAAATTTTAGTTCCAAATTGCTGCTGTAGTAAAAATAGGGCAAAACAGTCTTGAATTTCAGTGAATTTTGAAAATTTATCAAAATTCATAGGAATCGAACTAACCCCTAAAATTTATACCACTGAAAGAACATCAAGTCTAGTTTGAGACGCAATGAACAAAACTTAATTTGGATTTTTCTACACCAAGATACAACAGTTTTTTGAAAGCTGATTTTTGAAACCTGAAACACGAAAATTCCAGCAAACCTACTTGTGAAACCTTTCTCTTTTCCTTTCGTTTAAAGCTAGCTTAATTGCTCAGATCAAGGTGCATCTAAGGCCATCGTTTTAGCAAGATTTTTGCTCAAGAAAAGGCTCCAAAAACTGAAATTTTCTGCTCAACTTTCGGCCATGAGTATAGTCCCAAAACCAGAATTTTTGAGCTCCAAGTTGGAGCTAAATTTGGGGCTTTTAAAACCAGAAATTTTAGTACATGGTTGGAGTTAAAATGAAGCTCTAAAACCTGAAATTTTGTCCTCAAAGTCTCGGCCAACGAGGCTTCACCAAAACTAGTTTTTGGCTAAGAATTTAAGTTACAAAGAAGGTCACTAAAACCAGAAATTTTTAGCACCATTTTCATCCAAAGAGGGGGGTTCAAAACTGAAATTTTTAGCCACAATATTCGGCCAACTAGTGGCCTTGAAAAACTAAAATTTCTCTTGTATTTTTCGGTCAACAAGGAAGGTGCTAAAACTAAATTTTTTCCACCAAAATTCAAGCATTATAACTCACATTTCATGCCACCAAAACAACCAACAAAGCAAGTCAATATTAACCAACAAAGCCATAACCTTGCAAGCTAGTAAAGACGTAAAAGCAAGCCATCAAGCAAGTCAAGAATCCATGCTATATCACATGATCAATCAACCAAATGAAACATATCATCCCTCAAGGCATCTTCCTAAGAGCAAGTCAAGAAAGCAAGAAAATCCTCAAAACAAGCTACCTAATGTCAAGGTTCATAGAACCCTTCAACAACCCCAAGTGTACCTAGCTAAAATTTAGTGAATGAATGAAAGAAAAATTGGAGCTTGGAGAGGTTACCTTCTTCCAAGTATAGCAAGCAAGACCTCAAGAAACCAAGCACTAAACCTCCAAGAATCTTCCCTCCATCAAGTCTTCTACCAAGTTTGAAGATGATCCAAGGTGTGTGCAAGGTTGGGAGCAAGATTAGTGAGCAAAATTGAGAGGAAGAAGATGAAGTTTTTGTGAGGACTCATATTTTAATTATTGCAAAATATTCTTAAATTGGTCATTTAATAGTATTTTTGCATGTGAATTACTCAAGTTTTCCCAAATTGCATGAATTTCTCAAAAATGAGTCTAAACAATTGATTCTTTAAACAATTATTATTTTAATGACCAAATTTATTCGAGTTGAATTATTTATGGTGCTTTTGATTGTTATATATACTTGTCGCATTTGCATCTTTGACTTTTAATAAATTTTATTATTGTCGGTTCTTAGATAAGTATGTAAAAATAAGTTTAAAGTTGCAAATAAGTTAATTGTACAAAATATTGGGTTATTTGAATTTTTGCCAAGTTAAGTTAATATTTCTTGACGTAGAGTGTGTTATTGCTTTAATATTAACTCTTTGAAGTTCAGTAGCTAATTTTAAGTGTTAATAATGTTAAGTGTTAACGGGAACTTTAGCATTAAGACGAAATCGTTTTTAGATTAGGACCTTTATAATTATTTTTAGGACGATGAAGTCTCGATAATTGAATTTTCGCAAGATTAGTGCTCCAGTAGGCTATCGAATTTCATCTGGGATAAATTCTGGAATTAGTTTAGGATTGAGGGCTTAAGTGGAAATTCGGATGAAATGTGAATAGACCAAATTGGCCCTTCCCCAATTCAAATTCACCATGCAGCCATGGAAAAAAAATTCTTGAACAAACTTAGCTTCAAACACTTCCAACTTCTGCCGGTTCCAATTCCCACTTTTCGTACCAGCATTTTCCATTTGCTATTGCCGACCAACTCCACTCACAACATCACTCTATATACATTACATTATCCACACACTCCATTATATCATTTCCAATTCATTACAATATCACACTTCTAGTTTCTTTTCTGCCGTGAGCCGTGAGGGAGCAGTTCCCTTGGAATTAACGACCGAGAGAGAGTGAGCCGAGCCTCTCATTTCCTTTCCATCCTGCCGTAAGCTAAAAAAAAAAAAGGTGAGACCTGCTACTCCTTCTTTCTTTCATCCGTGAGCTGGTGAGGAGTCTGAACCAAACCTTCTTCATCCTAGTGACGAGCTTGAGCAAGGAAGAGGAAGAGCTAGCGGGCTAAATTTCCAGACAGCCGAGGGTGAAGGATTGTTGCAGCTGCTAGTCGTGTGTATTAAGCTTCACGCTAAGGTAATTTCTGGACTTAGATGAGTTGTCTATGGGTTGATGAAGCTGTCTATAAGCATGCATGTGGGGTTGCGTGGTCAGATGATAGTTTAAGTCACAGAAAATCTGTTTGAGAAGGAAGTGAAGTTGTCGAGAGCTTGAGCTGAAAATTTCGGTTTTTAATTTGCTAGTTTGTGATGATCTGAGCTTAATTTTGGACCCAACCTGATAGATAGTTCTTTATTTGGTGTTGCATGAGAACTTTGTGGCCAGGAATTCGGTTGCATGGCTGGAAATTTTTATTTGAAAGTTGTTGGACTGCTAAACAAATTTCCAGTTTAGCCGATGGAGTTGTATGGGTAAATTAGTGTGAAATTTGCTGAAAAGTGGTTGTTTCTCTCTTGGTTGTATGTTTAGCTAACTAAATACTGGATGATTAAGCCCTGTATGAGATTTATTAGCAGTGTGTATGTGACGCCCTGAAAAGTATAAGTGTGAGAACCCGGAAATTTTCTAATTTTCTAGGGTTTATTTTATTTAATCGCCCGCCTTTTCTACATTTTCTTTATTAGAAAATTTTCCCAAATAAAGTTTATGAGCAACGATAGTTTTAAAATGATTTTTCTAGTATCGGTTAGTTTTTTAGAAATTAAGAGCGTATTTTGAACGTGGGACCCGCAAGTGCAGTAAATGCATTATATTTTTGACAACTTGTTGGAAATTTGTATTAAGTGATATCATTTTACAAAGTGTTAAGATATTTGTATTGGAGAGACAAAAAGATAAGTTTTAAACCTAAAGGTGACAAGTGTCACCATAAGATTTAGTCTTGAGTTTGACTACTATTCATAACTTTACCATTTAAGTAAAATTGGCCAAAAATCTCTTCATTTCTTACCTCTCTTGGCCGACTTTCTTGCTCAAAGAAAGAAAGAAAAGCTCTCAATTTTCTAGTCTCCAATCTTGCCCAATCTTTCAATTAAACCGATTAATCTTCCATTTACTCCATAAAACCTCTTAGTTTGGTGGAGTTGAGCTTGGTTGTGAAGTTGTTTGGAAAGTTAAGGTGACTAGTTGCTCTATCTCTTGTATTGCTAAGATGAGTTGTGAAGAACCACTTTCCTTCCTCTAATGATGTTCAATTCATGATTGGTGGTGGTATAAGATGCACTTTTATGGATTATATCTTGATTTTTGGTTGAATTGGTGAAGTTTTATTAATTTTTGGGGATTTTTCTGTTTTAATATGAGCAAGGCAATGATATTTGATGGATGATTTCTGAGCCATGGAGGTGAGTGACCCCAAACTATTGTTAAAGCTTCTTATGAAATGTTTCTTGCATTATTTACTCGACTGCATCTCATGCGTGCTTGCATGTGAATTCATGATATGAGTTTGGCTTCAATGAGTTCTTGGGGAGTCTTGTGCTGGATATGATTATGTGGTCATGTATGATGATTGGAAATGATATTTAAGGAAGCTAGAAGGTGGAAAAAGTGGTAAATTGCAAACAATTTCTGTTTTGGAAGCAATCTTGGAAAGTTAGGGTTTGATGTTCTTCATTCTGCCTGAATTTATAGCTCCTAGTTAGAGGCCGAATTGGCCTTGGCTTAAAACATTAAAGTTGTATGTAATGACATTTTAGAGGTGCCTACAAAATTTCAGATCAATCGGAGTAGCGTAGAATGAGAAAAGTCGAAATTACTATTGCTGTTCTGGTTTTACCCGAATGTAAGAATTGCGCCTGTAATTGGTTGTTGTGGCTGGAATTGCTTCGGAATTGGTTGTTGATGTCTTCTGATGAAATGTAACCCTGTTTCTTAGATTTTAGTTGGTTTTGGAATTTCTGGATTTGGACTTAGGTAGCCTGATTTATGATGTTTCCGCTAGAATGCGTTCTGTGAATATGTTTTTGCGGTTCTGGTGTAGTATCTTGCATTTTTGACATGGTTACACTCGAAACTGGGTTGAGTGACCTTCTGTAATATTGTAGCCCTATCTCTTAGTTTCGAAACAGTGTATCTTGTACCTTCATCCAACAATCGTAGCGCCTTTGGTACCATTACCTCAAAATGACATCAAAAACTATTTTTTTCAGGGTTAAAGCTAAATCATTTCCGGATTTTTCCTGGTTTACTCTAGTGCTTATACATTCTTATGGAGCCCTATTTTGGTGGTATTTGGAATGGGTTTATGACTTGTAATCGAGTCTTATTGTGCTTATTGGAATATTTTAGAGTTTGAATTGTACTTGTACTATTGGGAGCCTATTGAACGGCCGTTGTGAAGAATTTATATTTCGTGTGACTTTGGGACTGGCTGAGGAAATAATGAAGCCATGATGGCTGGAAAAGTTAGCAAATTCAGGGGAAGTGCTGTCCGAACTTTGAAGGGATTTGTTTGCATTGAGTTTGTGATCTAAGACTTGGATTTGCACAAGGCAATGTTATATGATGGATGATTTCTGAGCCATGGAGGTGAGTGACCTCAAACTATTTCTAAAGTTATTTATGAACCGTTTCCTGCATTATTTACTTTTGAACTGTTTTCTTGCATATCATGCGTGCTTACATGTGAGTGTTCCTTGTTTGTTAAATGCTTCTTGACTTCATAACTTGTATTATTGATTGATAACGTGTTAAGTGCTTTTAATGATTTCCAAAACGAGCTTTCTAGGCGAGGGTGTACTTTATCGCACTCGACCTAAATAACTGTGCAATTTTCAAGGATTTACTAATTGAAATGCAATATTGTGAAATATATTTGATTACTGATTTTACTGGTTACTCGCTGAGCTTCTAGCTCACCCCAAAAATATTTTATTCCCCTCCACAGGGCTCGAGGCGAAGGAAACGTTTGTATTAAAGTTCTCCGTGTGAATGGTTGGTATTAAAGTTCTCCGTGTGAAAGGTTGGTATCAAGGATCAGAGTGGCGCAGCAGAAGCGTGGACGCTTTGCTTTTGATATGTAATTATTGGAAAATTTGATGTAATATTTGAGTTTTATCTTGTAATCTGTTTGAGAAATGTAGTGAACGACTGAGTCCCGGCGAGAGCTGGGCAGGCGGCCCGCCGAACCCTCTGGTTCGCCTTAGGGGGAGGTGGGGCTGTCACACCCCTAACTGTTGCTGTATCGCTTAACTGTTCAATATTTCATTGTGTATATGTTATTTGCGTATGCTGTAGGCCATGTGTACTTTATCACATTGGCTGAACAAGGCCTTTTCCCCTTCGTTATCACCTATTCGAGCCAGAAGCGGACTCGGTCGGATAGGTTGATAACCCTGGGCACTGTATTTTGGTATACTCGAGTATTACCACTGGAGGGATAAGGTGATGGCCAGTCAACCGAGGGAGTTATCGATGGGAGTTATAAGGATGGGAAGTGGACCGAGTACTGTATCCTTTTGTGTTTGCTTTACTATTAATACTGTTATTGCTCTCCTAGTTGACATTTCTCGGGTAAGACTCCTCATGAGCATTAATCTCTGAGACGAAGCAATCCTTGTAATGTTCTTCTAGTCAGACGAGCCACTATTTGTTTGACTAAAATTCGTGAAAATATATTTATATGGTCGTTCATTCCAAATGTACGTTAGTGGTTTTTAAATGATTTATGAGTTGTACTCGTAGTAAAGTTACCAACAAAAGTACTACTTCTACATGTGTTTCCAAAGTAGCACTTACGCACTGGTTTATAAATACTTGATTTTCCCTTTTGAAACCTCATTGAGCTTTAGCTCACCCCCAAAAATATTTTAGTTCTATGCAGGGCTCGAGAAGGATAGTTACTCAAGCACAAGGATTTGGAGTACCGTGGATTATCCTTCATCTGGGTTGTGATTGATTTTCTTTGTGGAATGTAATGGTTATTTTGAAAATTTTGTGAACTTTATGGTATGATGTACTTGTGGTTGAAGTGAATGTAAATCTCATGATATTTTGGGGATTATACTTTTGTAAGAATGATTTGAATTGCAAACATAAGGATTGTACTTAAGTTATTATTGTGAAAATTTAGATGAAGTATTGGACTCGTACTTTGGTATGTTGGACTGGTGGATATATTATACTCCGTTTGAGTTTTTAAGAACCATCGATTACATTCATGCTTGAGTTTTTAGTGAGTCCCGGCGAGAGCTGGGCAGGCGGCCCGCCAAACCCTTTGGTTCGCCTTAGGGGGAAGTGGGGTCGTCACAGTTTTTCTTGGCCAAGGGAAAGGGGAGGTTTGGCCATGGAGAGGAAGAGAGAGAGTGGGTGTTCCGTGATTTTTGTGAGGTGAAATGGTGAAAGAGAGAAGTGACATAAAGCCAACTTTTATGGTGCAAAAGTCAACATTTGAATAGTGGTTCATTAATGCTCCTAATTGAGCTTAACTCAAGTCACTCACCTCTAATCCCTCAATTAACTTTTTTTAGTTTACAATTGATCATCCTTAACTCTCCAAGACCACTGCACTCTCAGACCACATATTCCTCGAAAAGCGTGATTTCTCAAATTTTCACTAATTGGGCGACAAAAAAATTAAGTTTAAGAGCAAATGTGTTTTTTTAAAAAAATAAAATGAAACAATGTACAGTGCAAATGCAATTAAAATGAATGAAATAAATTAATTGGTGCAAATGAATAAATAAATAAATAGATAGGCCAGTAAAAGAGAATTTCAAGTCCTCACACCATGCAGCTCATCTAACATGTCATCCAAATGAGGTATGAGGTGATGATACTTTACAGTTATGGCATTGACAGCTCTACAATCCATGCACATACTGTGACGCCCCCACTTCTCCCTAAGGGGAACCAAAGGGTATCAGCGGGACGTCTGCCTAACTCTCGCCAGGACTCGGTACAATTCAAATCCAAATTTAAAGATAATACCCGATAATACAAGTCCAAGTAGAGAAAGGTCACTTCCTTAAATAAACTTTCAAGTCTTACATCACAAGTTCTCAAGAGTACATCAACATTTCCAAAATATACAGTCATTATCATTCGACTAGCCAATTACATCCCATGATTCTAACAAAAAACGATCAAGTCGGCTTTTCTCCCCAACTTGCAATCCGACCCTGTTAAGGAAAATAAAGCTAATGGGGTGAGCGGATGCTCGTGAGGCCAAGAAAACATGCAAAACACATAGTTTAGGTAGTGATTGCATTTAAGCAAGAATTAAAGCTGTAACATTCAAGCAATTCAAAATTTTCAATTAAACACATTCAATGAGAGTACAGCAGCTCTCAAGAGCTAATTTCCACTTGCTTTGCTAAAGTTCAATCCAATATCTCCTCGTGATGACACTCCATCACCCGGGTAGGTAATTAAGTCCATAAAACTTCACTTACTCCATTTATGGTTCTGAGTAGACATGAGATGTACCTCCTACCCGAATCGGTGTGGTACATGCTATCGCTCAGGGAATCGATTATACGTTTATGGTTCTGAGTAGACATGAGAGGCACCTCCCACTCGAATCGGTGTGGTACATACTATCACTCAGTGGTCGATGAGACATCGCTCCAATCGACTTATACTTTGTTTATGGTTCTGAATCGACATGAGAGGTATCTCCCACCCGAATCGGTGTGATACATGCTATCGCTCAGTGGTCGATGAGACATCGCTCCAATCGACTTATACTTTGTTTATGGTTCTGAGTCGACATGAGAGGTATCTCCCATCCGAATCGGTGTGATACATACTATCACTCAGGGAACCGATTACAATTGTTTATGATACTCAGTCGGCATGAGAGGTACCTCCCACCCGAATCGGTGTGGTACATACTATCGCTCAGAGAACCAATTATTTGTTTAGGGTTTTGAGTCGACATGAGAGGTACTTCCCACCCAAATTGGTGTGGTAAATACTATCGCTCAGGGAACCGATTATAGCACTGAGACGGTATGAGAGGCACCTCCCACCCGGATTGGTGTGGTACATGCATCCGCTCAGGACTTACAAGATAGACATGTTTATGAATAATTACCGATCATATGTATTCCAGTAACAAGTATAGCATAAGTAAAAGAAAGAGAGGACGAGGGCATCCCCACGAGTATACACATAAGTCGAGGAGGTTCACTCCACTCGACATCACAACAGAAATATGGTTTACGATAGCAACACTTCACTTAATTCACATAGCAATTCACATAGCACAATTCAATTGTAGCATCACTTAAGGGAGAGCGAGTGCGGTAAAGTACACACTCGTCTCAACAATTCCATAATACTCAATTAACAATTAAAGCATTTACCAACAATTCATGCACTTGACACTCACCAATCAAAATAGGGAGTAAGTGCTCCAATAACTCTTAGGCGTCAGCTTAGAGATCCTCTTGAAGGCCCCCTTGAGCACTTGAACAAATAATACTTGACTATAACATACTATCACTTATAACCCCATGTTAACAAGAAAAATTGTACACTTGTACAATACTAAGAAAATGTCATGAAAAAGAGCCTTAATTACTCGTAAATTCAGCCTCAAAAGTGGGGTTTAGTAACACAAGGAAAAATTGATTTCCTTCATGAAATCAAGTTTAAAATGGTCAATCAATCTCAAAGGATAGGGAAGAGTTTCCAAAAACTCATTTCCCATCGGATCGGAAAATTTCAGTTTTGCACGCCTCACTTAGAAAAATCAGATCTTGCACTCAGTAGGTCCAAAATTGGAAAAATTTATATCGTTGGAATCTTGGTTCAAAGTACTAAAAGTTTTCAGAAGATACCTTTCCAAGATTCTAAACGGAAGATATTCAAAATTCAGCTCAAAGTGGCTGATATGAGCACACAAGACAGTTTCGATCATGTTTTTCGGTAAAATTTGGAAATTCGTCAAAATTCACAGAAAGTGAACTAGCCTCTGAAATTTGTACTACAATAAGAGTTCTAAACAAAGTTTTAAACACAACAAACGGAACTAAATTCGGAGTTTTGAGTGCCAAAATATAGCAGCTCAAAGTTGGCCTAAAAATGAAGACTGTTGGTCAATTTTCTAGATTTGAAGAACAACTTTGGCATATCATTTGTATATTGAAATAGTCTTAGAATGACACCAAAATTAGTACAATTCAACTTTCATATGAGGGCTAATCCTCTATCAATTTCATTTGAAAAGTCGTACGCGAAGGTAGTTAACAAAACTACCAAAGTTCAAGAAATTTCCCAAAGTAAATCTGCCTTCTTGTTTTCTTTTCCTTTTTAAACGCTTTGTACCATGAAATCAGTCCCATTTTGGTCCATTTGTGAAACCAAGGTCCAAGAAACATTTCATAAGCAATTGATAGTTTGTTGACATCAAAATTTCAAAATAAAACCTCCTACAAGCAACCAACTCAGTCGGCCAGCCAAAAAGAGGGTTTTCCAGTTTTGTCGCAGTTTAGAAATTGGACCATATCTCATTCCATACAACTTGGAATTGAGAACGGTCAGTGGCGTTGGAAACTATAATCATAAGGATACATTTCATCAGAACAAATCGTTTTGAAATTCAGTTTGTAAATGAGAGAAAACAGAGCCACAAATTGCAGCTTCTACCTTGCTCTCGGATAGGCTAACAGAACAGGGCAGCCTACTTTGATCAATCACTACAGATGACTCAGTTCGAATTAGAAGGTGAATTATATACCGTAAGAAAACTACGGATGTCTAGTTTTGAATACCACTAACGGGACTCAATTCTGATGTCCAGACAGAGAGATATGTTCGTTCAAAGAACACTGCCAGTGGACCACTGTTATACGAATTTCCAGATTTGTTCTTGCCAAAATTCAATTTTTATCCAACCAATTCAAATAATTTTTGATAGAAACTTTCTACACACCATACACAGCATATATACATCAGTTTCAAGGTCATTTGAGCATCAAAATTCAAACTAAAGCCACGGCAAGAATAGGACAGATTTCGGTCAGCTATCCTACGAAATTTTCCTTCAACTTTCCTTCGATTCTATAACTGTAATCATCTTAACTAACACTTAAACAACTCAAATCAAGCATTATCTCATCATATCAGCCCATACAACCAAGGTGGGAATTCATAGACTCCACATCAACCATTCCAATCTAACTAACAACAACCATAAGGAAGCTACAAGCTTCAAGGCCAAGATCGAACTTTTTAAAGCTAAGAATGAAAGATTGGGTAGTATAAATGGTTACCTCTTTAGCTTTGAATGAAACCAGAAATTTTTTATCACTAAAGCCCCAAGAAAATCGCCAATATGAAGTCCTTCTTCTAGCTTAAGTGAATTCCCAAGTGATTTTGAGGTTGGATGGTGATTTGTGAAGGATTTTGTACAGGAATGGAGGTGAAATGGTGAAGAGCTTTCCTTCTTCTTCTTCCTTGGAGGTTCGGCCAGCCTTGGGTGAGAGGAGAGAGAGAAAGAGCTGATGAGTGAGGCTTCTTGGAGAAGCTTGAGGGTTTGTGGCCAAAATTTCTCTAAAATTCAACTAGGAATAGTGCGCGCACGCGTGCGTTTCGTGTCCGTTTTCTCTCGGGTTTGTTTCACTTGTACACTAAATATCTAATGTACTTCCTTTAATATTATAATTATTTACTCTTAGTAGTCTAGTATTAGTTTTTTAAATCTCCACTTAGCCGTTCCGGCTTGATATACGCGAACTTCCAATTCGCGCGCGATAAAGCGAAACTTAAAAGAAATTCTTGTAACGATAATATAAGTAACTAATACTAGGGTAATTAATCATAAAAATAACTACTTTAAGACTAACGCATGAGTTCTCAAATCTCCAAGGTCACTGCACTGTTAGATCAAATACTACCTCGAAAAACATATTTTCGCTATTTCTCACTAAACGAGCTTTCGAAAATTAAATTTGCTAACGGAACGTTTTAAAAATATATGTAAGGCATAGTTCTATGTAAATGGTTTTAAAAGGGTTGAAATAAATTATTCAGAGAAAACAGCTGAATAAATATTTAAATAAGCCAGTAATATGAGATTAAAATAATTAAATTTTTGGGTCCTCACACATACGCCAAGTCTCTTCTTTCTTTGGAACCAAAATAACGGGTACCGCGCAAGGACTCATACTTTCCCGAATCCGTCCCTTGTCTAACAGTTCATCAACTCGTCTTTGTATCTCTTTTGTTTCTTCGAGCCCCATGCGATAAGCTGGCTTGTTAAGCAAGGAGACACCAGGTATGAAGTCAATTTGGTGCTCAATTCCCCGAATAGATGGTAATCCTCTAGGTATCTCCTTCGGAAAGACATCTTCATATTCCTGTAACAAGGAAACAACATTAAAAGGTAATTGATCAAGAAACTCGTTAGTGGCTAAGAATAGTTCTCTACAATAAAGTACATAAATAGGCTCTTTAGAAAGTAAAACTCTTCTAACATTCTTATTTTTAACTAACAAATTCCTTTCTTTTCTTCCTTCAGTGGCTGAACGATGCATTACAACTTGCTTGTTATTCTTGGCCTTAGGCATTGGTTTCTTGCCCTCGGTTTTCTCCCTTGATTTGCATTCAAGATCCATTTCATGTTCTCGTTGCAATCTCTCTTGGTCCTCTCGCACTTGTTGAGGGGTCATTGGAACAAGAATCACCTTGTGATTATAGTGAAGGAACGAGTACTTGTTGGTGAAACCATCATGATTTGTCTTCTTATCATACTGCCATGGCCTTCCCAACAAGATGTGTGAAGCATACACTGGAACTACATCGCATAGTACTTAATCTTCGTACCTTCCAATGTGAAATGGAACAACCACTTGTTTGGTGACTCGCACTTCCCCATTCTCATTCAACCATTGCAGCTTATATGGTTGAGGATGTCACAAAGTTGGAAGAGCTAACTTTTCCACCATCAATGCACTGGCGACATTTGTACAACTACCCGTATCAATAATAAGGCTACGCGTCTTTTCCTTCACATGGCAGCGAGTGTAGAATATATTTCTTATTGTGCATCCTCAACTTTAACATGAGCAGTGAGAGCTCACCTAGCTACCAAAGTGAATCCAATCTAATCATCGGTTGCCACCTCTTCCACTTCATCCTCATTTTCTCCAATTAGCGGTGGCATATCAGCATAATCATTCTCATTATCCATCACAATTTCACCGCTTTCAAGGATGATCATAGTATGCCAGTTAGGGCATTGAGAGGAAATATGACCAACTCCTTGACATTTGAAGCACTTGATATTACGGTTACGTTGTTTCGGACCGTCGTTGGATGGTTTTGGACTCCCTTTGTTACCATCAGTTTTAGGAGTGAATTTAGAAGGTGCACCGGAGTCCTTCTTCTCTTTCTTTAGTTGGTGTGGTCTCCATGAAGTGGTGGTTGGAGTTGTGTTGTAGCGTGAGCTACCCCTCCTATTTTGCCTTTGCTCAATTTTGGAGGCCTTGTCCACTAACTCTCAAAGATCCACGTAAGTCTGTAGCTCCACCAATTCCGGTCTCAATCCACTAAGGAACCATGCCATGGTAGCTTCACAGTCCTCAACAATGTCCGCACGAAGCATGATAATCTCAAGTTCTTTGTAATAATCATCCACGCTCCGATTGCCCTAGGTGAGGGTTTGTAACTTTTGATGGAGATCATGGTAGTAGTGACTAGGCACGAATCTCTTCTCATGACAGTTTTCAACTCATCTCAAGAGCTAATTTGTCTCTCTCTATTCCTCCTACGGCTAGTCTTGTCTTGCTCCCACCATACAATTGCGTAATCAGTGAATTTAAGGGTAGAAAGCTTAACCTTTTGTTCCTTTGTGTAGCTTTGGCAATCAAATACCATCTCAAGGCATTGTTCCCACCCCAAGTACTCCTTCGGGTCTGATTTACCTTCAAAGGATGGTATTTTGATCTTTACTCCCTTGAGTGAGTCATCGGACTTCTTGGTCTCATGTCGGGGACATTGAACAACTACCTCATCTTCACTATTCGAGTCATACTCTTCTTTTTCCCCCAACAGATTTGGAGTGACTTTGAGCACTTGCTAATTGGTCAATCCTTTCATGAACCGTCTCCAAAGATTGGGTCAACATTCATTGAAATTGTCCAATCAGATCATCGTTGTTAAGTTTGGGGTCAAAGTGTGATGATTCACCTCCGTTTGACATTCTTAGGTAACCTGCAATTGTTAGTAAAAAAGAGAAACAAGTGTATGTAGCCTCACATACTCCCTCACGTGTATCTACTCACACTCGTGTATCTCACTCAACTCTCTAGTAGTCTCACACAATAATTCTCAAGGCACTCGATAGCTTGTCTTGAAGAAATTATAGTTTTCTCCAAGTAAGTAATCAACTTACCAATTGAACCTCTTGAATGTGACAATTAGGAAGAGAGCTTGAGAACGACAACTTGACTCCAAAGCAATGGATTAGAACCAGAAACGACTCAGAAATAATCTAGAAATTTGCCAAGTGAACCGACAACTATGACTCAAATCTGGAAAAAAAAAAACTTGCAGTTCGACACTAAGAAAATAATGGAGATTACTAAGACTACTGACAAGGACAATTCAGACCCTATTTATACTATAAAATAAGACTCAACTAACCAGGAATATGCTGGAACTTTAGGTAAAAAAAAAATAGCAGCTGGAAACATGCACAAGTTAGGACCTAACTCTACCGTGACTAGGAAAGAACTACCCAAACTGGAAATTGGAATTAGAGTTGCAGACTATATAGAGACAATGAAAAGGCTGGAAACACGACTCAATAGGTTATTCAAAGCTTGGAAAAAAAAATTTCAGAGATTAAAGTGGCAGCAAAGAACTCAAGCAGCAGAATTTTCAGAATCCTAGATAAACTCTACCCAACAAGACATGCTGTGATTTGGAAACTAGTTTGAACAATTCTTGGGCCCATGTTTTTAGGAAAATAATTTACTATTTCAAAGCTTTTCCCAGGTGTATCTCCAAGCAGCTAAACTTAATCCAAGTTGTGCAAGAATTTTAAGCAACTAGATTTGGTACAATCCAAGTCAACTTGGTTTCAAGTTTGCGAGTTATGTTTCTTGTCAATGAGGATTTGTTTCTTTTTTTTTCCTTTTTTTCTTTTTTTTTTTTTCACAGATCAAGAAATCATATTCTTATGTTCTATTCTTTTTTTTAATATGCTCGGCAAGTCCAAGAAACAAACAGCCGGAAGAACAAGTTTGGATTTCAACTTGTTCAAGTTTGGAAGTAGACGCCACAATCAAGCGCGGTCCTTGATCGATAAGTCGAATTGAAATCTTAGATCTTCACTCTAAGATATTCAAAGTAGCCTCAAGAAGCCAAGAGAATTGCTCTCAAATTTTTATTGATAGTAATTTGGTTTTTTTTTAACAAGAGAATGCAACCCTTCTTATAGGCATCTACTAATAAGTAACCTAACCCGATTTGGAAACTAGAACTAGGCTTAACCCTTCGGCCAACTAATAAAGAATCTGACCGTGATTGTTTCATGAAGCTAATGGAACTAACTACTTAACCAATTAACTACGAATCATAGTCCATCTCGACAAGAGATCATGGACATGATTTTTATTGCATAACGACTACCAAACACATGAAGAATCTCAAGTAAACTAATGGGCGTAAAGCTGGTCCAAGCTACTCCATTTGGTTAGCAAACTCTAGGGATCCGACATATCATCAACCTTGATCAAATTAACCAGCTCTACATCATCCAAGCCTTCAATCATCTTAGGAACACCAACTTTCTCTTGAACAGCTTTAATTAACACTTGCAATGCTTCATTCAACCTTTTAGCTCATGCACGTGTGATCGGACCCAATGGAACCTTCACTTGCTCGACTTGCAATGTTGGACCATTAGCCGCATCAAAACCCTAGAAAGTGTCCAACTGCTTTATATTAGAATGGTTTAATGCCTTTGCTATGTAAAGGAGTAGTACTCTTGTTTTTTTGCTTTTCTAGCTGTACACCTATCTTTCAGTGAAATAAAATTAAATTAATTAAAAAAAAAGTATTTGGATATTAAATCGTAAGTTAAATCACAAGACGAGTTATCACATGAAAGCCAATTTAGAATTTTGACTTAATTTAAGTTAAAAGGCCTTTAGCAAAAATAACTAAGACAACAAGTCGGGACCCTCTTTGTCAAATGTGTAAAGCTTGTGAAATTGTGTGAACAAAAACACGAAAGAAAATAATCGTACTTAATAACCTAATAAAAGGCCCAACGTGAAAATTTCACAAAATCTACTAAACATCATCTCTCAAGACTCGATATACCGCTAGCAGCCAATTTCAAACTTAAGTGAAATGATTTACATGTTCGGGTGTTTTGGTCGCTACTAACCAATCAAGACATATTTGACTTTTATGCAAAGATTCTTCTTGAATAGACTCGGCATAGAATTTGAATACATAAGTCATAGTCAATTAAGTTAAACCAAAAACACCATACTTAAATAAATGTGAGAATCTAAATGGGAAGGCTTGTGATGGCCCCATCTCACCCTAGGGTGTGAGAATCCGTAATTTTTTTTTTCGTTTTCTAGGTTTTATTCGGGTTGCTGGCATGTTTTCTGCATTTTCTTTATTCGAAAAGTTTCTAGATAATTTTTTTGAGTAAATATAGTTTTTAGATAATTTTTCTAGTATCGGTTAGATTTTGAGAAATTAAGAGCGTATATCGGACGTGGGACCCGCTAGTGCGAAAAGTTCGGAAAATTCGGCCAGTTAGGTTAAGTTTTGGATACTGGATTTAATTTATCGGGTGTTAAGAGATAATTAGAGGTTACCAAGTGGATTGGTGTGAGAGGAACAAAGAGATAGAGATGCATTAAATAGGGTGACAAGTGTCACCATAAGATTAATTCTTAAGTTTGACTACTATTCATAACTTTACCATTTAATTAAAATTGGCCAAAAATCATCTTCATTTCTTACCTCTCTTGGCCGAACCTCTTGCTCAAAGAAAGAAAAAAGTCCTCCAACTTCCTACTTCATAATCTTGCTTCAATCTTCAATTTCCACCGTTTAATTTTGGGTTTGCTCCATAAAACCTCTCCACTTAGTGATTGTGAGGTGATTGGTGAAGTTGTTTGGAAGGCTAAGGTGTTGAATTGCTTCCTTTCTTGTCTTATAAGGTGAGTGACTAAGGGACTACTCTTGTCTTTCCAATAATGCTTAAGTAGTGACCTATGGGAGTTAAAGTAATGATCTTTGGTGTTATTTCATGATTTTGGTTGAGATTGATGACATTTTCTATTTAATTAGAATATTTCTGTTTTAATATGATTGTTATAGTGTGGCTATGTATGATGATTGGAAATGATCTAGAATGAAGCTAGAAGGTGTATATGGTGGTTAATTGCAAGAAATTTCTGCTTTGGAAAGAAATTTGAAAAGTTAGGGTTTCATTATTTTACATTCTGTCTGGCACAGTACCTCATAGTTAGAGGCCGAATTGGCCTTGGATTAAAACATGAAAGTTGTAGGGAATGATATTTTAGAGATGCCTACAAAATTTCAGGTCAATCGGAGCAACGTAGCTTGTGAAAAGACTGAATTACCCCTGCTGCCCTGTTTCTACCCGAATTTGATAATTGCGTCTGTGATTGGTTATTTTGGTTTGGAATACTTCGGAATTGGTTGTTATGGTCTTCTGATGAATTGTATCCGTGTATCTTAGCTTTCGTATGGCTTTGGAATTACTTGATTTGGACTTAGGTAGCCTGACTTATGATTTTTGAACCAGAACGCGGTTTGTGAACCTGTTTTTGCGGTTCTGGTGTAGTATATTGCATTTTTGACCTGGTTACACTCGAAACCGGACAGAGTAGCCTTCTTCAACATTGTATCCCTATCTCTTAGCTTCGAAAAGGTGTATCTTGCACCTCCATCCGATAATCGTAGTGCCAATGGTGCCAAAACCGCAAACTGATGTCAAAAAACTGTTTTTTTTGGGTTAGAGCTTAATGCCATTTCCGGATTTTCCTGGTTTACTCTAGTGCTTATACATTCTAGTGGAACCTTATTTTGGTGGTATTTGGCATTGGTTATGACTTGTAATTGAGTCTTATTATGCTTATTTGAATGTTCTAGGCCGTGACGGTGGTGCAAGATGCTCTTAGGCAGAAGTGCATGAAATATCATTTGCTTGATTGGTGAGTGTACCACTCACTTGTTGTTTACAATGTGGCTTTGGTATATGTGAACTTGATGCCTTAAAGGCTTATTTGCTCCGTTGAACTTAATTGAGTGAGGGTGTACTTGATCGCCCTCACCCATTTGGTATCTCATATGATTGTCTACTGTTTTACTGTAATGATTGAATGATACATGAAATACTGAATTGGTTCATGAATTTGGTGTCGGTTGGACAAGTATCCAACGACCATTACTGATACGACTGAGCTCAACCCCATTGGTAGTCGATTGGATCGAGCCGGCGAGGGCTTGGTCGTGAAAATTGACGAGCCATGGGGACTGTTATATGGAATCTTGTAGTAGTGAGACTCTTGATTCCGGTATACTCGAGTATTACCAAATTTCTACTGTTTGGAGTTCGGGCCCGGTAGGGGTATGTTGGGTGGAAGGAATGGAAGTAAAGTGGAGCCTACGGTTGGTTACTCTTAAACATTGACGGAGGGTCAATGAGGTTCGATCAAGAATGCAAACGAGGAAAAGGGCTCTTGAGAGCCGCCCGTATCCTTTTATCACCACTATTGACGTGTGCCTTTGCTTACTTTTGATGAAATGGAATGAAAAGCTTTATGCTTATGTGAACTTTGCTGCTTGAGTGGTATTATCACTGGGCGTAAGCTCACTCTATTCCTTTTTGTTTTCCTTACAGGAAAATAAATACTTTTGGATTGGATTTGATAGTTGGTTGCCGAATTGAGCTAGATGGACATATCTTTTGTATAGCTCCTTGATTGAAACCCTAAATGTACTTTTGGGTCCGTTTCTCTTTTGATTTGGCAAACCGTATATGTATCCACTTTTGAATAACTTTTGTATGCCACTTTGGATTGTATATGCTTAATTTCAACATGTAAATATTTGCTTGATGTTTGGTTGGGTTTTGACGTGACGGTTACTATTCATGGCCGACTCCGGTTTCATTTTTTTTATTTTGACATTTTGACTTGTTTACGCGTGGTTGTAAGTTCCGGAACATATTAGATCGCTCTAAACTGAACCGTTAGTCCTGGCGAGAGCTGGGCAGGCAGTCCGCTAACCCCTTTGGTTCGCCTTAGGGGAAGGTGGGGCTGTCACATAGGGCGTACGTTAGGATTTAGCGGATTGCCTGCTTGACTCTTAAACTTAGGCTAAGTACAAGTTTCTTATTTTATTGTATAAGGGAGAACGAGAGGAGGAGAAACTGCTAGTTCTCTGGTTCCTTTCCTAGCTTTATCTTGGGTCTTGTTGCTTAGGAATGATATGGTTCTTTTTTTTTTATGAAAGAAACAAGGTGGTCTCTCTTTGATGTCAAGAATGAAGATGTTTTTGTTTAATAGCAAGAATGAAAGTATTGGCTTCTGAATTCTTGCACGCAATATATCATGCAAGAGGACAAGTATTTTAACACTTGTCTTTCATGCATCTTTTCTCTCTCTTTTTTCATGCTAATGCCCCCAACAATTTCCTAGTTCCACTAGTATTAATATTTCATGGTGTAAATGATGCAATCTTTTCTAAGGTGTGTAGATTCATTCGTCTATTAAAAGAAACAATTGGACATATAAGTCAATCAATAACAAAAGGGAAAATGTAACATGCGCTAAGTTTTAAATAAGACATGAAAATTTTCGGGCTCTCATACTCTCGCTCCCTTAAAAGAATTTCTTCCTCAAAATTCTCACCTGTGCTTGTAAAAAGTTTCAGATATACTAATGATAATATCCCACTAAACCCAAGAAACTATGAATTTAGATAGGATTTTCTATCCGTTTCCAATTAACAATAGCCTCTACCTTAACTGGATCCACAGTAATTCCATCCTTAAAAATGATATGCCCTAGAAATGACACTTTCTCCAACTAAAACTTACACTTACTAAGCTTAGCATACAACTGATGCTCTCTTAAGTTTGCAATACTATCCTCAAGTGCTACTTATGTTCCTCCTAGATTTTCGAATACACCAAAATATCATCGATGAATATCACCACGAATTGATCCAAATATGGCCTAAAAATTCAATGCATTAAACCCATGAATGCTGCCGAGGCATTAGTTAGTTCAAAGGGCATCACTACAAACTCATAATGTCTATGTCATATATTAAAGGCTGTTTTAGGTATATCTTCCTTCTTAATTTATAGTTGATAACATCCTTATCTAAAATCTATCATATAAAATACCACAACTCCTTGAAGTTGATCGAATAACTCATCAATATGTGGTAAGGGGTATTTATTCTTAACTGTAACATTATTTAAATCCCGATAATATATACATAGTCTCAACCCTCCATTTCTCTATACTCGTCCATATATGGCAACCGAAATCCACTAGCCTAAAATGGTTAACCGAAATTAATCAATAGCCATTGGATCCAACTACCAAAACCCATTCCATTTCCTTCCCACTTCCAATGTAGGATATTATATTCCCCCACCTTTAGGACTTTGCATCCTTGCAAAGCTTGTCAGAATTTAGACTGTCCACTTGGTCATGCTCGGACTCTAGAGGTGGCTCATACGGGCTCTAGAGGTGGCTCCCGTCCAATGTGGCACTTAGTCTTGTAGACTCTAGATGTGGCCCCCGTTGAATATGGCACTTAGCCCTACATAGCACTTAGTTCCTTACACTTCCTTGTAGTCGGAACCCTAACTCGTTGGCCCAGACTCACCCGCGCAGAGACCACGTTAATTTAGCTCTGATACCACCTGTGACGATCCCACCTCACCTCGAGGCGTATCTTAGGGTTTAGCGGACCACCTGCCTGGCTCTTCAACTTAGGCTAAGTACAAGTTTCTTGTTTTATTGTGTAAGGGTGAAGGAGAGGAGGAGAAGCTACTGGTTCTTTGGTTCCTTTCCTAGCTTTCTCTCGGCACTTGTTGTTTAGGAATGATATGGTTCTTTTTTTTATGGCAAGAAACAAGGTGGTCTCTCTTTGATGTCAAGAATGAAGATGTTTTCGTTTAATAGCAAGAGTGAAAGTATTGGCTTCTCAATTCTTGCACGCAATGTATCATGCAAGAGGACAAGTGTTTTCACACTTGTCTTTTTGTGTCTTTTCTCTCTCTTTTTTTTATGCTAATGCCACAACAATTTCCTAGTTCCACTAGTATTAATATTTCATGGTGTAAATGATGCAATCTTTCCTAAGGTGTATCGATTCATTCATTCATTAAAAGGAACAATTGAACATATAAGTATGGGGGAATTTGAAAAAAAATGAAAAAAAGAAAAATAAAGAAAGAAAGGAAACGAAAGTATGGATTATAATATAGCTTGTGGATCCATATGGCTATATGTTTGAGATTTTGCTTAATATTTGGGCCATTCACGAGGAAATGCTTGTTAAATATTTTATATTCCTAATTAAGTTAGCCGGAGTTGAAAGGGTCAATAGAGTTAAAAGCTAACCGAAGAACTATCTCTTTGGTTTTCATTATTAGCACTTGACACTTGCTTAGAATGGTTACTTTAATAATGATAGCCTTGAATATAGCCATTGTTTGTATTTAATTGATTTTGTTCTTGTGCTTGAGAACAAGCATAGACTAAGTGTGGAGAAGTTTGATAGGGTCTAAATTGTAGTGCATTTATAGGTATAGGTTACTAGTTAACCATGTTATTTGAGTTTTATCTTGCGTAAAAACTATTTAATTTTTCTCTTATATTGTTCTAATAGGTTAAGAGTACAATTGGAGAGAAAACAGATCGAAAACGTGGTGTGAAGAAGCAATGAAAAAGGAAAAAGTCAAGAGAAAGAGATTTCGAAGGAACGACATGTTTTAATATTCTGGCGATAACTTGAGTTACACACATCAGATTACGATAATTCTTAATTCAATTTGAAACTAAGAGAATACTCTACAACTTTTATGAAGACATTTTTTTTTCAAAATAAAAGCATTCTTCTTATTTCATCAAACTGAAATACAAAAAGTACTTTTGCTTCTAACAAGTGCCCTTGACCAAATCTAGACATAACCATATCGAACCGAGGGGCATTCCCCAGCATCTAGAGCCAACAAACCCCGAACAACCCTCGATAGACAATGATGAGCTTCAAACACATGACTACCTTGAACATTTAGTCCCCCCAAGTTATCTACTACTCTATTAGCTTCTCAAAAGACACGAGTTATTGAATCCGATAATTTTTGCAGCAGCCATCATATCCTTCTTACGACGTTAACCATAGACCACCTCCCCACGACCCCCGCCTTCACCAAGTGTGCCAACGCCAAAGAATCTACCTCAACCGTAATGCCTTGTAACTCCCTATGAAAGCAAATGACTAACCCTTCCAACAAAGCCATACCCTTCACAAATATTGTGTCCATCTCTCCAAATTCCTTATAAAAAGCAAATACTATGAGGACCCGAAAATTATATTAAATTTTCTCCTATTTTTGATAAATTAATTTATATTTCCTTTTAATTTTACTTTACTTGCTTATTTTCGAGCCTTAATTTAATAGTGATTTTAAAGGTTAAGTTAAAATTTTTATCATTCCCTTTTCTATATTTTAGTGCAAGTTAAGTTTTATAGGGTATTAAGGTAATGTGACCGACTAGTGAGATGTGTGCTATATTTAGTGGACGAGAACGAGTGTGGTACTAGAGAGAGTATGTGATTAAAAGTGTTAAGAGTGTATTAGAGGAACACAAGATAGATTAGCTATAAGAAACACAAGAGAGACAAAATGATAGGAATGGAATTTGATTTTGACACTTGTCAACCATCAAACCAAACTTTGACCAAGACTTTTCTTTCTTCCTTTCTTTACTTCCATTTTTATTATTTCTTCTATCCTCCTAGGTGGTGGCCGAAATTGGGGAAGGAAAATAAGAGAAGAAGAAAAAAAAAGAAAGAGGAAAATGGTGGGATTGCCAAGTGTTGGCAATCAAGGCTACCATTGGCCAAGCTTTCTTTAAAACTTATCTTTCCTTTTGAACATAAATAACATTCCATTTTCTTACCTCTTGGCCGAGAGAGAGAGAGAGAGAAGAAAAAGAGACAAAACTCTTCAAGTTTTATCTTGCTTTCTAGCTTGATTTGTGGGAAAATCAACCTCAAACCCTAAATCCATCCGTGGAAGGTTGCAACAAGGAAGTAAAGAGGTTGGTGTGGAGTTATTTTGGGGAAAAGAAAGCTGTGGTTTGCTACTCTCCTTAGGGATTGAAGGTACTCTTGGCAAGGAACTACTTTTTCCCTTTAATCTTGCATTTTAGTGGATATATTACACTACAAGAAATTTGGTCTTTAGTGACAACCTATTCTTGTCACAAAAAAGTAAAAAGTCATCACTAATGGATTTTACTGACAACTTTCCGGTCATCACTGGGTCGTCACTGAATGCCCGTCGGTAAAAGTATACACTGATGACTTAAAAGTCGTCAGTGAATAAGGCGCTTTTGTGACAACTTTTCTCATCGGTAAATGCTTTAAGTTTAGTGACAACATGGCTTCTTGTCAATGATGCATGAAGCAATGTCGTCACTAAAACTCAACAATAGTCATCAGTATATGGTCCAATTGATACGAAATATGGGCCGCTTATGGGCCATGTTTTGGGCTGCAAGAGATTGAATCTTTTAGTAATAGTTAGTAGTTTATTTTCTAGATTTCTATTTTATTTGCTAGGAATAAATTCGGTCCAAGACCTCATGTTGAGTTGGATCCGATTTATAGAGTCTAGGCTCACTATATGTGACGCCCCGAAAAAAAATGAGTTTGAGAACCCGGAAATTTTCTAGTATCAGTTAGTTTTTGAGAAATTAAAAGCGTCTTTCGGACGTGGGACCCTCAAGTGCGGTAAATGCATTATATTTTTGACAACTTGTTGGAATTTTGTATTAAGTGATATTAGTTTACAATGTGTTAAGATTTTTGTATTGGAGAGACAAAAAGATAAGTTTTAAACCTAAAGGTGACAAGTGTCACCATTGTATTGGAAATAGCTTATGACTTACTATTCATTTTCTTGACTTTTGACCAATTGCTTAAATATCTCAAAAATCACACAAAATTCATTCTTGTCTTCAACCTCTTGGCCGATTCTCTCTCTAGCAAAGAAGGAAGAAAAACCTCTTCAAAGTTTGGCAATTATCTAGCTCAAATCCTCCAAAACACTTGCTTGATCTAGTTTCTACTCCATAAAATCCCTCCATTTGGTGCTAGTGAGTGATTTGGTGAAGTTTTTTTGGAAAAGCTAAGGTGTCCTACAACTCTCCCTCTCTTGTTTACTAGGTGAGTGGTATATGAACTTTCCCCTACACTTAATGAAGCTTGAGTTGTGGTTAGTGGAAGCTAAAGTGTTGAATTTTGTGATTTAATTCTTGTTTTTGGATGAAATGGTGAAGTTTACAATTTATTGGTGAATTTTCTGGTTTAATGTGATCATGATGTTGTGGCCTTGTATGATGATTGGAAATGTTATGTAATGAAGCTAGAAGGTGGAAAAAGTGGACAATTGCAACCAATTTCTGTTTTGGACCAAAAATTGAAAAGTGAGGGTTTTGTGATGAACATTCTGTCCGAATTTTTGGGTCATAGATAGAGGCTGAATTGGTCTTGGATCAAAACATGAAAGTTGTAGGTATTGATGTTTTAAGGGTGCCTGTAAAATTTCAGGGCATTTGGAGTAGTGTAGAGTGAGAAATGTCGAATTTACTGTTGCTGTTCTGGGTTCTTCAGGATGGCCGAACTGCGCCTGTAATCGTCTGTTTTGACTGGAATTGCTTTGGATTTGGATGTTGGTGTCTTCTGATGAAATGTATCTTGATGTCTTAGCTATCATATGCCTTTGGAATCAATGCATTTGGACCTGTGTAGACTGAGTTGGGCGAATTACAGCATTGTGTGATTTGTAAACCTGCAATTACGGTTCTGGTTTGGTATTCTGCATATTTGACCTAGTTGTGCTAGGATTTGGACTGAGTGGCCTTCTACATTGTTGTATCCCTGTCTCTTAGCTTCGAAACGGTGGGTCTTGCATCTTCATCCGACCATCGTAGTGCTTTTGGCACCATTACCGCAAAAGGACGTCAAAACTGTTTTCTGGTATTGAGCAATTGTGGTTAATTGCTATGTGATTGGGTTTGATTGTAGGTTGGAAAATAAAGGAATTAAGGGGAAATGCTGTCCGATTTTTAATAGTGTTGGTTACCTTAAGTTTCAAGTGAAAGGCTTGGACTTGAATGATGGAATTGGCTATATTGGACGAGGATTGTGAGCCGTGGAGGTGAGTGACCTTAAACTATTTGCAACGTTACTTTAAAATGTTTCTTGCATCGTTTCTTTGATTGCATATCCTGTGTGCCGGCATATAAGTTCTTGACATGTTTTGGCTCAAATGAGTACTTGGAATTCGTGTGCTAGACTCCGACGTCTCCTCCACCGTTTAATGTTCCTGTAGAGCACCAATGGGCTCAATGTTCAATGTTCAATGTTAATGTTCAATGTTAAATGATTGTGATACGAGTCAAGCTATGCCATCGGATAAGGTTCAAGTCCCACTAGGACTGGTAACTCGAGCACGAGCTAACAAGATGAGGGAGGAACTCCAAGGACTTGTTCATGAGATACAAGGCCAAGAAATTGTCCCCAAGGTCATTGAGAGTCTTGAGCATGAAGGAATGAAAGTCATCCATGTAGTGCACGTCAAAGAGAACCATGTGTGACCCTTCTCTAGTCACATTTGCTGTTTTAGTTAAGTCATTGTAATAAGGGCTTAATGGTCCATAGTCTTGCTTTAATTACCTAAGCGATGACCTCATAAGGTTATTTACCTAAGCGATGACCTCATAAGGTTGTTTACCTAAGGGATGACCTCATAAGGTGTGGTCAAGCCCACAATTCTTAGTCTTATGGAAATAGTCAAGCCTACAATTGTTAGTCTTAGTCAAGACCACAACTCTAGACTAGTTCCACATTTAGTTGTTCATCTCTATGTAAGGCTATAAATAGCCCACACTTCCAATGGTTTTAGGCATTCAATGAATAAATCAGATTTTGAGAGTTTTCTTGGTTTCTCCAAGGCTTCATGAATACCTTAGAATTTCTCTAGGTGTTCGTGACTTATCAATCTAGAATCGCACTAGGTTGTGGCGTCTTCTACCATTATACCAAGGTTCGTTAACCACGTGATTAACGGGTTGAGGTCATCCGCTCCAAACTTGGTGTCCTCTTGTCGATCCTGAATCTAATCTTTTACGGGTTTCGTCACAAGGTTGGCGACGTTCGTATCAGTTGGTATCAGAGCTAGTTAAGAGCTTATAATGAGCCACATTTGAGTAGATTCTTGTGCGAAGCTAGTTGAACTTTTTAGGGAAATTTTCTACTTTCTTCAAGGGAAGCAAGCAGAACCTTGAGAACATTAGAGTGTTTTAAACACTTGAGTGATACACGAGTGACGAGTGTAAACATGTGAGCTTGTGTGGTAAGGAAAAATATCTTTTGTTTCACTAAATTTTTGCAGGTTTCCTCAATACATCATGGCGAATACGAGGCATTTAAAAGCTAGCTTACAACATCTTCTTCCTGATCCTAAGGGAGTCGAAGAAGTGGCATTACGTGGTGTAAATGAGCAGTTGGACATCGTCAAATCTCAGTTGCATTGTTGGTTTTATACTCGTTGTGGTGTCAAAGATAAAACATGCAGCTTGGCCATTGATAGGAGTTGTGAAGTCAATCTTGCAAGCGCTATCATGGTTCACAAATTAAATCTTCCAACCATTGATCATCTTCAACCGTATAAGTTGTCGAGTGCTCATGGTGATGTTTGGGTTACTAAACACACACTTGTACCTATTCAAATTGGCAAAATATGTGGATGAGGTGTTGTGTGATGTAGTCCCAATTCAAGTGACACATGTGTTGCTAGGTAAAGCGTGGATGTTGAGGCGAGAAGTTAAATATGATAGACATACTAATAAGTATTCCTTCTTATTTAATGGTCGTCGTTCTGCACTTGTACCACTTATTTATGACCAACTTTGTATTGATCTAGCATACATGAGAAGTGAACATGAGCGTTATAGTATGAAGAAAGAGCTAGATGAGGGAATTGTGACTGATGAGGTAAAATCTGAGGGAGTTGAAAAGGAGAAAGAGGCTGAGAATAATGAGAGGAAAAAGACAGCTATTGAGCATGAGAAAGAGATTGAAAAATCCAAAGTGTTGACTGAGGAAGCGAAAGAAAGAAGGGATAATGCACTGATTTTAAGTTTCAACAAAAATGAGAGTGAGGGGACTTATTGCCATTCTAACAACCTTAACATTGCTCTGTCTAGTGTTCCTTGTTTTGTGCAGGTTAAGCAAAGTGCAATCGTTTTGATCTTACAATGTTCCATCCCAAAGACGCTTGTGCAATTTGCGAGTTTCCATGGAGTTTGTCTTCTAGGAGTTAGATCAATTTGGTTCCCATTCATGGAATCAGATAATTTCAATGCTGTTCACGTCTTTGGAGGATCAAACTATGTGTACCCTCAAGACCTTAGAACCGACCATGTTCCACGAGTTTACACAAGGAGCGAGGTCTTCAATGGTCACTACAATACCTATGCTCATCTTGCACCTAGTCCACTTGAAGCTCCAACTTCACCAAGTCAGCTTCCATACTTTGCAAGCTTATTCAAGTTTGAGGAGTATGATTTCATAGGATCTACATCGCATCACTTTGAGGATCCTTACCTCATGATCACAAGCGATCAAGTTGGGCATACATTGAAACTGGTTCGTGAGATTCAAGGTTCAACAATGTTTACTTTCCAGCTTAGCAAGTGGTTTATGCATTGGATGAAAATTGTGGTAATCATAACAAAATTGACTCGACGGCATGTAACTCTTCTTATCATCATTCATGCTTCAATTTGTGGGCAAATTGCTTTCAAGAGAAGGGGAATGATACGAGTCAAGCTATGCCATCGGATAAGGTTCAAGTCCCACTAGGACTGGTAACTCGAGCACGAGCTAACAAGATGAGGGAGGAACTCCAAGGACTTGTTCATGAGATACAAGGCCAAGAAATTGTCCCCAAGGTCATTGAGAGTCTTGAGCATGAAGGAATGAAAGTCATCCATGTAGTGCACGTCAAAGAGAACCATGTGTGACCCTTCTCTAGTCACATTTGCTGTTTTAGTTAAGTCATTGTAATAAGGGCTTAATGGTCCATAGTCTTGCTTTAATTACCTAAGCGATGACCTCATAAGGTTATTTACCTAAGCGATGACCTCATAAGGTTGTTTACCTAAGGGATGACCTCATAAGGTGTGGTCAAGCCCACAATTCTTAGTCTTATGGAAATAGTCAAGCCTACAATTGTTAGTCTTAGTCAAGACCACAACTCTAGACTAGTTCCACATTTAGTTGTTCATCTCTATGTAAGGCTATAAATAGCCCACACTTCCAATGGTTTTAGGCATTCAATGAATAAATCAGATTTTGAGAGTTTTCTTGGTTTCTCCAAGGCTTCATGAATACCTTAGAATTTCTCTAGGTGTTCGTGACTTATCAATCTAGAATCGCACTAGGTTGTGGCGTCTTCTACCATTATACCAAGGTTCGTTAACCACGTGATTAACGGGTTGAGGTCATCCGCTCCAAACTTGGTGTCCTCTTGTCGATCCTGAATCTAATCTTTTACGGGTTTCGTCACAAGGTTGGCGACGTTCGTATCAGTTGGTATCAGAGCTAGTTAAGAGCTTATAATGAGCCACATTTGAGTAGATTCTTGTGCGAAGCTAGTTGAACTTTTTAGGGAAATTTTCTACTTTCTTCAAGGGAAGCAAGCAGAACCTTGAGAACATTAGAGTGTTTTAAACACTTGAGTGATACACGAGTGACGAGTGTAAACATGTGAGCTTGTGTGGTAAGGAAAAATATCTTTTGTTTCACTAAATTTTTGCAGGTTTCCTCAATACATCATGGCGAATACGAGGCATTTAAAAGCTAGCTTACAACATCTTCTTCCTGATCCTAAGGGAGTCGAAGAAGTGGCATTACGTGGTGTAAATGAGCAGTTGGACATCGTCAAATCTCAGTTGCATTGTTGGTTTTATACTCGTTGTGGTGTCAAAGATAAAACATGCAGCTTGGCCATTGATAGGAGTTGTGAAGTCAATCTTGCAAGCGCTATCATGGTTCACAAATTAAATCTTCCAACCATTGATCATCTTCAACCGTATAAGTTGTCGAGTGCTCATGGTGATGTTTGGGTTACTAAACACACACTTGTACCTATTCAAATTGGCAAAATATGTGGATGAGGTGTTGTGTGATGTAGTCCCAATTCAAGTGACACATGTGTTGCTAGGTAAAGCGTGGATGTTGAGGCGAGAAGTTAAATATGATAGACATACTAATAAGTATTCCTTCTTATTTAATGGTCGTCGTTCTGCACTTGTACCACTTATTTATGACCAACTTTGTATTGATCTAGCATACATGAGAAGTGAACATGAGCGTTATAGTATGAAGAAAGAGCTAGATGAGGGAATTGTGACTGATGAGGTAAAATCTGAGGGAGTTGAAAAGGAGAAAGAGGCTGAGAATAATGAGAGGAAAAAGACAGCTATTGAGCATGAGAAAGAGATTGAAAAATCCAAAGTGTTGACTGAGGAAGCGAAAGAAAGAAGGGATAATGCACTGATTTTAAGTTTCAACAAAAATGAGAGTGAGGGGACTTATTGCCATTCTAACAACCTTAACATTGCTCTGTCTAGTGTTCCTTGTTTTGTGCAGGTTAAGCAAAGTGCAATCGTTTTGATCTTACAATGTTCCATCCCAAAGACGCTTGTGCAATTTGCGAGTTTCCATGGAGTTTGTCTTCTAGGAGTTAGATCAATTTGGTTCCCATTCATGGAATCAGATAATTTCAATGCTGTTCACGTCTTTGGAGGATCAAACTATGTGTACCCTCAAGACCTTAGAACCGACCATGTTCCACGAGTTTACACAAGGAGCGAGGTCTTCAATGGTCACTACAATACCTATGCTCATCTTGCACCTAGTCCACTTGAAGCTCCAACTTCACCAAGTCAGCTTCCATACTTTGCAAGCTTATTCAAGTTTGAGGAGTATGATTTCATAGGATCTACATCGCATCACTTTGAGGATCCTTACCTCATGATCACAAGCGATCAAGTTGGGCATACATTGAAACTGGTTCGTGAGATTCAAGGTTCAACAATGTTTACTTTCCAGCTTAGCAAGTGGTTTATGCATTGGATGAAAATTGTGGTAATCATAACAAAATTGACTCGACGGCATGTAACTCTTCTTATCATCATTCATGCTTCAATTTGTGGGCAAATTGCTTTCAAGAGAAGGGGAATGATACGAGTCAAGCTATGCCATCGGATAAGGTTCAAGTCCCACTAGGACTGGTAACTCGAGCACGAGCTAACAAGATGAGGGAGGAACTCCAAGGACTTGTTCATGAGATACAAGGCCAAGAAATTGTCCCCAAGGTCATTGAGAGTCTTGAGCATGAAGGAATGAAAGTCATCCATGTAGTGCACGTCAAAGAGAACCATGTGTGACCCTTCTCTAGTCACATTTGCTGTTTTAGTTAAGTCATTGTAATAAGGGCTTAATGGTCCATAGTCTTGCTTTAATTACCTAAGCGATGACCTCATAAGGTTATTTACCTAAGCGATGACCTCATAAGGTTGTTTACCTAAGGGATGACCTCATAAGGTGTGGTCAAGCCCACAATTCTTAGTCTTATGGAAATAGTCAAGCCTACAATTGTTAGTCTTAGTCAAGACCACAACTCTAGACTAGTTCCACATTTAGTTGTTCATCTCTATGTAAGGCTATAAATAGCCCACACTTCCAATGGTTTTAGGCATTCAATGAATAAATCAGATTTTGAGAGTTTTCTTGGTTTCTCCAAGGCTTCATGAATACCTTAGAATTTCTCTAGGTGTTCGTGACTTATCAATCTAGAATCGCACTAGGTTGTGGCGTCTTCTACCATTATACCAAGGTTCGTTAACCACGTGATTAACGGGTTGAGGTCATCCGCTCCAAACTTGGTGTCCTCTTGTCGATCCTGAATCTAATCTTTTACGGGTTTCGTCACAAGGTTGGCGACGTTCGTATCAGATTGTTTGGAGCGTTGGACGTCTAAGTACCATGATTTCACTGGCTCATGAGAGAAATGAAAGTGCATTGATTGTTGAAGCATGACATTATTGAAATGAACGATTGTGAAACTGATTTGATAACTGATTTTCTTGGTTACTCGCTGAGCTTCTAGCTCACCCCAAAATGTTTTATTCCCCTCCACAGGGCTCAAGGCGAAGGAAGGGCTTGTATTGCTTAATCATGGATTATTTCATGTATGGATTGAATATTGTTTTCCTTTTGTGTAATCATTCATATTGGGATTGTATTGAACGTTTAGAATTGATTGGATGTGTAATAGTCAAGTTTTGGACTTCCTCCTATAAATCATTGTGACCAAGGATCAGAGTGGCGCAGTGGAAGCGTGGACGCTTCGCTTTTGATATGTAAAGTTTTGGGATATTTGATTTTTATTTGAGATTGTATCTTGTATTTAATTGAGGTTTGTAGTGAACGACTGAGTCCCGGCGAGAGCCGGGCAGGCGGCCCGCCGAACCCTCTGGTTCGCCTTAGGGGGAGGTGGGGCCGTTACACTATAACTTAAGTTGGTTAATTAGCTTTTATTGGGTTATGTTGGGCCAGCTTAAAGCTTTCATTCGATCGATTATAAGCTGACCATTAGATAGTGGATTTGAGTAGTGGAATCGGGCCAAAGGCCTAGCCTAGCCGAGTTAGGGTTTTCAAGTCACTTTAGGTTTTCAAGTTGTAAGGCTATATATAGCCTAGGTTTTCATTCATTAAAGGACAATTCAGATTTTATAAAATATTCGTGAGTTTATTCACTCTCTCTTGCCTCAAGAGAATTTCCTTTGAATACTTGAGAATCAATCTCAAGCTGTTCATTGAACTTATCAATCAAGTAGTCTCCTTGATTGTGGCGTTCTTCTATCTTTACTTTTGGTTCACTAAATTTGCTAGTCTTGGGTTAAGGAATCTCCTTAGTTCGTGGCTCGTGATTCTAGAAGGGTCAAAGTTCCGCAAATCATCCCAACTTGGTGTTCGTCTAGATCCGTCGCACGTCAGTTGGTATCCAGAGCTAGTCGACGACATCAAGTATATCCCGTTGAGTTTGTTCGTAAGCTTTCTAGTCAATTTTATTTTGCAAAACTGGTCGTGTCTCTCTTTGTGTTAAGTCCGATTATTATTACAAAAAAAAAAAAAAAAATTCTGTCCGCCTTTGTTTGTTCTTGTTGCGTAGCTCTTTGTTTTCTTTTGCTTCGCGTCCACTTCGTGCATTACTTGTTGTGTGATTCTGTCTTGAAGTCTGCCTTCAAGTGTAACCGAGTTGTGTGCCTTGCATATTCTGTTTGGATAAAAAAAAATAAAATAAAATTTGCGACGGCTAGGGTTTCACTTGCAACTAGGGTTTCCTTGGGCGCGAGTTTCTTGCCAAATCTGTCCAAACTTTAGTTTATTCCACCAAGTTGTTTTCATTAATTCCTAAACTGATTTTTGTGGGTAAACTTGTTTGGGGTTGGAATCTTGAAGAGGGACTACCATAATCTAGGGTTTCTTGAGTTTCTTGAAACTAATCTTGAAGTCTTGAAACTTTGATACATGTCTTGATCATTATTGGAGGATTGAAGGAGAACATTGGTTTGACATTAGATTCTGGAATTTTACCCAAAAAAAAACAGCCGAGTAATTGTGTGTTCTTAGAGTTAAAAAAAAAAAAACAGAAAAAGGAAAAGAGAAAAGGCATTCGGGTAGCAAACAACAAAGAAGGAAGCCGCACTTTTATTTGCCAAATTCTGTCTTGTTGCAATTGTTCCAACAAACCAGAAAATTACATGAAAAAAAAAAAAAAGACTACTCAAAAGTTTTGACCAACCTCCTCTTGAAAATCTTGAGCACCTTGAGCCTTGATCACTTGTATCACCCGTTGAGATTTTTTAGGATCTTGACCATCTTGATTCTTGAAGATTTGCACCTCTCTTCGTACAAAAAGTTTCTTGTACGCTCTCGCATCCATACAGGGCTTTCTTGTTTTGGAAAAAAAATTCTTGGGGGATTCTTGGGCAAGCCGCTTGGGAAATTCTTGTGTAACATCACTTGCATTATCTTGTGAAGCCATTGCCTAGGACCAAGAGTCAAATCTGTCCTTGTGTGGAGCAAAGAGGAGGGGGGCCGAATTGTTTTTTGTTGAGGGAGAGTAAGGGACGAAAATTTTGGAGGGTAAGGATCGGCTTTAAGAAGAGGAAATTCTGGAAAATTTTAGAGGTTAGGAAGCTACCAAATCTGGAAAATTTTTAGGAAGTTCTAGCCGACTTTGAGAGGGATTTAAGAAGAGGAAATTCTGGAATTTTCAGAGGATAGTTTCGGTTAGAATAGGAAACTGCCAAAATCTGTTTGGCACTTGGTTAGCAGCCGACTTTAGGAAGGGTTTAAGGAGAAGGAATTCTAGAATTTTCGTGGAAACAATTCTGCTTTGGTAAGGTAACAAAATCTGGAGAATTTCAGCGGTTGGGAAACTACCAAAACTGTTTTCACTTGGCTTCCTAACCGACTTGCAGCGTAGTTTAGGAAGGCATACTTTTGGAAGGTTAAGGAAAAAGGAATCTGGAAATTTTGGGAAAGCCGACTTTAAGGAGTACAACACCTAACTTGGTTTCCAAAATCAATTAGGAAATTAAGTAAACACTTGGGAAACTCCATCATTGTGCTTGGACATTTCTTTTTGTACATCAATTTTTTTCCTCGTCCATTCCTTATCGAATTTATTACTTGCGCTTTCCGTTTCTACTCTTGCTTCTTGTTCCTTTGGTACAATTGGATACTATTGATTAAGGTTTGATTGAATTTCTTTGAGAAAATTTCTGATTTCTTCAAAGGAAACAATCAAGTAGGCTTGACGAGTGAATTGGTGAGATCATTAGAGTGTTTTAAACACTTGAGCAAAACACGAGAGTGAGCGAAACACGTAAGGGAGCGAGTGAGGACTGTTCTACTAATTTTTGTTGAGTTTTGCAGGTAATAAAAGTATGAGACAAACGAATGCTCAACTGGAGCTCCACCCTCTTGTGCCTAAAGGAGTAAATACTGTGGCATTGCGTGAGATAACTGAGCAATTGGAAATCATCAAAGCTCAAAAAAATGATTGGTTTTATACACGTTGCCATATCAAGGATAAAGTTTGCAGCTTAGCCATTGATAAGGGTTGTGAAGTTAATCTCGCAAGTACTGTCTTGGTTGAGAAATTGAATCTTCCAACCATTGATCATCTTCGCCCTTACAAGTTGCAAAGTGATAGTGGTGATATTTGGATTACTAAGCACACACTTGTTCCTTTTCATATTGGTCAATACGTGGATGAGGTGTTGTGTGATGTGGTTCCCATTCAAGTGACGCATGTGCTGTTGGGACAATGGTGGATGTTTAATCGAGAAGTCAAATATGATGGATATACTAATAAGTATTCCTTCACATTTAATGGCCGTCGTACCAGGCTTGTGTCACTTAACTCTAAGCAACTTTGTATTGATCTAGCATACATGAAGAGTGAGCATGAGCGTTATAGTATGAAGAAAGAGCTGGAGGAGAGAATTGTGACTGAAGAGGTAAAATTCGAGGGAGTTGAAAAGGAGAAAGAGGTTGAGAATAATGAGGGGAAAAAGTCAGCTACTGAGCATGAAAAAGAGATTAAAAATTCTAAGAGTAAGCTGATTGTGAGAAAGGATGTGAGATCATATGTTTTTTCTAACGATCTTGACTCTACTTTGTTTAGTGTTTCTACTTTTATGCAGGTTAAGCAAGGAAAAATTGAGTTGATCTTGGCATGTTCTATGCCTAAATCCATTGGTGAATATCAAACTTTTCATGGAGTTTGCACCTTAAGTGTTGTCTCTCTTTGTCATCCACTGATGTTCAACGTCAACCATGAGCCTGATTTGCTTGTTGGGAGGAATAATGAAGTTTCAAAGGGAGTTTCTACACTTGAAATTTGTTATACATTTCCTTCTTATTTTGTTGGTGACAATCCTTTCCTCATTGGTCCAAATTCTGATTCCTTTCAACCTGGTTTTATTCTTCAATTTGAGGGTTCAAAAGCTACCTATCTCGATCTTGTTCCATTTGTGCAAGATAGGCCATACCCACAACAACTTGCAATGAATTTTGTAACTTTGCACAATCATGTCCGAGACTTTCCTAGCCTGATTGAGCATCACTATGAAGATCCTTATCTTGTGAATGTGAATGGTAAGCTGTCAAGTGATTTTATACCTACAAATCCTAATCGTGTGATTTATTGTGTAGGTCCAAATTCGACCATTCATGACACAATGCTGATTAGAGAGCTTTGGAGTGGTTGGAGCAAAGCCTTGAGTTTCCCATGGCGGATTGTGAGCATTTTCAAGCTAACCAAGAGACATGTGCACCGAATTACAATAATCATGACGTATGCAAGTATCATCCATTCTAAGAGAGCCAATATGTGGAGATTTGAAGTTTCATACTGCCAACTCTTGTAGTACCATTCATTTCCAAACACGATTTAAGGACAAATCTTTTTTTAAGAGGAGGGGAATGATACGAAATATGGGCCGCTTATGGGCCATGTTTTGGGCTGCAAGAGATTGAATCTTTTAGTAATAGTTAGTAGTTTATTTTCTAGATTTCTATTTTATTTGCTAGGAATAAATTCGGTCCAAGACCTCATGTTGAGTTGGATCCGATTTATAGAGTCTAGGCTCACTATAACTTAAGTTGGTTAATTAGCTTTTATTGGGTTATGTTGGGCCAGCTTAAAGCTTTCATTCGATCGATTATAAGCTGACCATTAGATAGTGGATTTGAGTAGTGGAATCGGGCCAAAGGCCTAGCCTAGCCGAGTTAGGGTTTTCAAGTCACTTTAGGTTTCCAAGTTGTAAGGCTATATATAGCCTAGGTTTTCATTCATTAAAGGACAATTCAGATTTTATAAAATATTCGTGAGTTTATTCACTCTCTCTTGCCTCAAGAGAATTTCCTTTGAATACTTGAGAATCAATCTCAAGCTGTTCATTGAACTTATCAATCAAGTAGTCTCCTTGATTGTGGCGTTCTTCTATCTTTACTTTTGGTTCACTAAATTTGCTAGTCTTGGGTTAAGGAATCTCCTTAGTTCGTGGCTCGTGATTCTAGAAGGGTCAAAGTTCCGCAAATCATCCCAACTTGGTGTTCGTCTAGATCCGTCGCACGTCACCAATTACTAACAATTTTGTCGTCACTAAACACCTTTCAACAGTGACAACATATTGTTGTCAATATAGGCACCTGATTTACTGATAATAGGCGCTTGTCATTGGAGAAATGTGATTCAGTTACAATATCTTGTCACTGTGTAGTTTGATGTATTTCTTACTAAAGTAATATAAAAAAATGAGAGCCACCAACAATGCTTAATGAATAACAAACACATTCACCCATTACAATAGAAAATGCCAAAATATCATAATAATCCTTCCAATATCATAGTCATGTTCAACATCACATTATAAAGAGTTTGACAAGTAGTATTAGAGTGAGTTGTATCATATAAGGCAAGGGAGCAATACAAAACGAATCCAAGTCCCAAAACATTTTTGTGTTATACGAAACATTTCCTAAGCATAAGATAGCACTATAACCAGTCTTTGAGTCAATAAGTAGCCTCGACTACTCATCTTCCAAAACTCTAAAATGTGCAATATATCTGCAATAGAAAAAAACAATTATTAGTAGATGACAAAACAAACTTGAGACAAGGAAAATCAAATGAGGATTCACAAAAAAATAAAGTCTCATTTATTTAAACTCTCATCCAAATAGTGACTACATAAAGAGCAGAATAAGAGACAAAATAAAAGCAAAGATAGCTCTTAATATGCACATAGGAACCAATTGTAGAGAGTAAAAACCAGGTATTGTCACAGACAAAGGAAATTGTTAATATCAAAGACGTATAACAGCCTTCAAATTTCCTAAATAAAAAACAAACGTAACAAGCATTTACTAAATTCTTTGGCAAATTACATGGTAATATTGTCACAGACCAAGGATTAAGGTTCAATAACTTATGCTATTTTTGAATCGCAACAGCCACTGTATCTATAATAAATGTATGTCTTAGTCACAATTTAAGGTCTCATATATGCTGGAAATTACAAGAGCGTCTCATTTACAAACATAACACAATTTAGACAAGTATATATAGTTGAAAATTGCTTACCATTCACTATGAGTAGATGTGTCTTGGTTCTGCATTTCACTTTGTTGGTTTACAAGCCTCTCCATAAGTTGTTGGGATTGAACTGCCATTTCCAATTCAGCTGAGTGCTTTTTGGCTTGTTATACTTTTTTCTTGAATTCTTCTCTCTCTGAAAGTCATTGTGCAATTACAATAGCTTTTGTTCCAATTGTGTGAGTGGTTTTTTGCTTTGAACTATTGATCTTATTCCTCTCACTCATCTTCTGCACTTATGAAGTTTAGCCAAGATCAAAATCAATAAAGATATGAGTAATAAGAGTAGTAAAGATCAAAAATCAGCCTATGCGCAAATCAAATTTGGACTACAGGAGTAGTCAGAAGGTAATTCTAACCTAATTCATCAATATATGGTGGACGATTTGCAAGTGCATTGTACTCTAGCGTGACAAATAGGCTTATGCTGGAAAATCACTTGTTGTCCATAAAAGGGTAGCAAGTAACATAAATTTTTCTCCTATGGCTGCATCATAAGTCTCAAAGCCAGTGTCAAATAATTCTTTTAGCTCAATAATTAAAGGCCTAAAAAATATATCCATATCATTTCATGTGCATTTAGGACCTGGAATAATCATTGATAATAGGAAAAATGGCTCCTTTATGCATTTCAAAGGTGGAAAATTATAAGGAACAAGGATTACAAGCCACATATTGTATGTATTATTCATATTTCCATAGGGATTGAAACCATTAGTTGAAAGCCCAAGCCTAACACTGCGAGGATCTTTAGCCAAAGATGAATGAGTTTTGTCAAACTCCTTCCAAGCTATTGAATCAGCCTGGTGTCTCATTGTGTTTTCACTGTCAACACGTCTCTCCTTATGCCACCTCATATCACGAGCTATCTCTTTGTTTAAAAATACTCTTTGCAACCTCATTTGTAATGCGAAATAGCGAGGCAATTTTCTAGGAATTTTAGAACCAGGAGATTTATACCGAGGTTATTTACATTTATCATTTGGGCAGTGATCTAGGCTTTCATTTTTTTACTAATATAGTGCACAATCATTTTCACATGCATGTATTTTTTCACACTTGAGGCCCAACTCATGAATTAAATTTTTTGCATCATAGTATGAACTAGGAAATGATACCATGGGAAACACTTGATTGAGAAATTTCAGTAACATATTGGCGGATTTGCAAGTCCATCAATTCATGGTTTTCAAAAGAAAGATATGGACAACAAAGAAGAGTTTGGAGTACTTATCACAACCTAGGTAAAGACTTTTTTCAGCTTCGGATAAAACCTACTTGCTTCCCCTTGTTGCTCATTTGAAATATCCCTATTATATTCCCCCGAATTTCTCCAATTCTCACCAAAGTTAGCTGCTTCTACGTCATTTAACATTTCTTGAATACAAAAGTACAAAAAAATCATAGTAATTAGTCTTAGCTATTAAATCACATTAACCACTGTGCACCTACATATGCATTATATACATAGTGCATTTAGTAGCAGTATAGCAACATTACAATTTTTAGGATGATTTAGAAAGTATAAATTTATAGAAAATTGGACTGGCTATAAATAACAGAAAAAAAAGCAAAGACGATATAGAGAGTATAAAGGTACCACAAGTGAAAATGGTAGCTTGATTGGTAGATTGTAATATCCTAGACCCGAATCCGAATCTGAAGCCTCTGTCAACAGGTTCAATTGCTGCAAATAATAACAAAAATCAGTCGACTGCAGGAGAGATTAAGAAGCTAACTTGAAGCTAATACAAGCACTAGAAAACTATAGAAAGAATTATTGGTCCTAAAACTAATTGAGAGCCCTCTTGGCCAATAAGTCAGCAAACGATAATGCCAAAAAAAAGGAAGCTGAATCAATTAGTCTCACACAAATGACTCAACTAAACCATGCAAAAACTTCCAAAAGGAAGGAAAAGAAAATTACTCCTATCATATTCATTAATTGGTAGGAAAATCAAAACACAAATCAGAAATATTCACTAGTTGATAAAATCATCCCTCGAAAATAATGAAAAGATGCTACTTTTTAATGATAACTATAACTTGCATCATAGAAATCAGTCAAGACATAGGCAAAGTAGATCTTCCAACAAACACCTTCCTAACTCCCAAGAATGCATGAATTTTAGATCAAAATCATGTCTTTGTAGTTCCTTTCCTGTAAATAACATAAAATTTTTTTACATCCATCGACATGTTAAATTTGAAATGAAACTCAAGAAAGTTGCAAGTGGTTCTTGAGACCCATTTCTTAAATATCAAATCTTGAGCTGCATTCATCTATAGTAACATAAAGCAATGAACCAAGAGTGGCAAGAGTCCAAAGGTCAATCTATTTCTGGGAATTGAGGAGATCCCTTTTCAGGAAATAGGCAAAAATTACCAATTGAAACCAAATAAATAAGAAACAGGTCCATACATAGAAAACTTAGGTAATGTGAAGGAGAAAACACACTCCAAATGGATAAACAGTTCACTCTTCAAATTTCCATGTCAATTTACCAAATTTTAACCCAAAAAAATACATCTTTCGTTGCAGAAAAAATAACCTTTGCAGCTTTTGCTCTAAATTCCTAACTTGGAGATAAAAAAAGAGGAGTCGTTTGTGTTAAAGCAAGTAAACAGCAATGTCATTGCCACCATACTATTTCATTCCTCCCAGAGACAGTAATTATGGACTGAAGTGTTTTTGGTTTCCCTTGTATATGTGTATCACGAATCAAATTTATTGGTTCTATTTGATCCAATTACTCTTAAATCTTAATTGCCTCAAATGAATTTGACATTATTGTCACCTTGGTCTCGAACATATTTTTCATCAATATAAATATAAATATATATATGTATGTATGTATTGACGAAATCAAGAAATTTGAATCTTCATCTCTTAATTAAAGCTCCAAAAAGACACTACAAGAAATTTGACCTTTAGTGACAATCTATTCTTGTCACAAAAAAGTAAAAAGTCATCACTAATGGATTTTACTGACAACTTTTCGGTCGTCACAAGGTCATCACTGAATGCCCGTCGGTAAAAGTATACACTGATGACTTAAAAGTCGTCAGTGAATAAAGAGCTTTTGTGACAACTTTTCTCATCAATAAATGCTTTAAGTTTAGTGACAACATGACTTCTTATCAATGATGCATGAAACAATATCGTCACTAAAACTCAACAATGGCCATCAGTATATGGTCCAATTACTAGCAATTTTGTTGTCACTAAACACCTTTCAACAGTGACAACATATTGTTGTCAATATAGAATTTAATTCAAATACAACAATTGTTGTCAATAAAGACATTTGATTTACTGACAATAGGCACTTGTCATTGGAGAAATGTGATTCAGTTACAATATCTTGTCACTGTGTAGTTTGATGTATTTCTTGCTAGAGTAATATAAAAAAATGGAAGCCACCAACAATGCTTAATGAATAACAAACACATTCACCCATTACAATAGAAAATGCCAAAATATTATAATAATCCTTCCAATATCATAATCATGTGCAACATCACATTATAAAGAGTTTGACAAGTAGTATTAGAATGAGTTGTATCATATAAGGCAAGGGAGCAGTACAAAACGAATCCAAGTCCCACAACATTTTTGTGTTATACGAAACATTTCCTAAGCATAAGATAGCACTATAACCAGTTTTTGAGCTAATAAGTAGCCTCGGCTACTCATCTTCCAAAACTCTAAAATGTGCAATATATCTGCAATAGAAAAATACAATTATTAGTAGATGACAAAACAAACTTGAGACAAGGAAAATCAAATGAGGATTCACAAAAAATAAAGTCTCATTTATTTAAACTCTCATCCAAATAGTGACTACATAAAGAGCAGAATAAGAGACAAAATAAAAGCAAAGATAGCTCTTAATATGCACATAGGAACCAATTATAGAGAGTAAAAACCAGGTATTGTCACAGACAAAGAAAACTCTTAATATCAAAGACGTATAACAGCCTTCAAATTTCCTAAATAAAAAAACAAAAGTAACAAGCGTTTACTAAATTCTTTGGCAAATTACATGTTAATATTGTCACAGACCAAGGATTAAGGTTCAATAACTTATGCTATTTTTGAATCGCAACAGCCACTGTATCTATAATAAATATGCCTTAGTCACAATTTAAGGTCTCATATATGCTGGAAAATTACAAGAGCGTCTCATTTACAAACATAACACAATTTAGACAAGTATATATAGTTGAAAATAGGTTTATGCTGGAAAATCACTTGTTGTCCATAAAAGGGCAGCAAGTAACATAATGAAGACACGGCAGTTAATTTAATCTTCCCAAACAACAACAATGAAAAGTAAACAAAATGGAACACAGCCATATTTGAGATTGTCATGAACTGGAGCAAGAACACAAAAAAGTACAAAAAAAATCATAGTAGTTAGTCTTAGCTATTAAATCACATTAACCACTGTGCACCTACATATGCTTTATATACATAGTGCATTTAGTAGCTGTATAGCAACATTTCAATTTTTAGGATGATTTAGAAAGTATAAATTTATAGTGAATTGGATTGGCTATAAATAACAGAAAAAAAGAAGCAAAGAGGAGATAGAGAGTATAAGGGTACCACAAGCGAAAATGGTAGCTTGATTGGTAGATTGTAATATCCTAGACCCAAATCCGAATCCGAAGCCTCTGTCAACAGGTTCAATTGCTGCAAATAATAACAAAAATCAGTCGACTGCAGGAGACATTAAGAAGCTAACTTGAAGCTAATACTAGCACTAGAAAACTATAGAAGGAATTCTTGGTCCTAAAACTAATTGAGAGCCCTCTTGGCCAATAAGTCAGCAAACAATAATGCAAAAAAAAGGAAGCTGAATCAATTACTCTCACACAAACAACTCAACTAAACCATGCAAAAACTTCCAAAAGGAAGGAAAAGAAAATTACTCCTATCATATTCATTAATTGGCAGGAAAATCAAACACAAATCAGAGACCACTTGTAGCTTGTTTATATGCAAATGTCTCCTAGAACAAAGTGAAAATTGTCACTTTTACAAAAACTTTGTTGACAAGACCCAACCATTTGAAACAAGTCTAACATAGATAGAAAGGAGTATATACTTACCCAAACATCACAATAATTGGGAATTCCATAGCAGGGACCAATAGCATCAGCATAATGAGCTGCAAGACAATAACAAACCAATGATGTCCCTACGAAATGATAATGTGCATTATAAGCTCGAAGACAATGAATAAAATGGTAGCTATAGTTCTTATAAGAAAATGTTTGCATATAAAACATATGTTTTCTTCTTTTAATTTTGATACTAATCTATACTTGTACCTAATTACGTTACAACTACATATTCCAAGAGCACTACATAATCATCAAAACTTACATATTCATTCTATTTATTTATTTATATTTTTTTTAAGTCCAAATATAAGCAATTGGAACACCTATTCATATCACAGTAATAATGATACACAACTTTCAGGCTGAGTTCCAAGTTCAAAATAAGCTACTCATTACTCGCGTATAATCTACACCTATACCTACATAATTCCACATACAAACTCACATTCAAGAATTAAAGCAAATTATCTCATCCACTTTTGATATCACTTAGAAACCAAAAGGATCTCAGGCTTTTTAGCCTTATTGGGTGTATTAGCATTGGAGGTAGCACTGGCAGCTGCAGCTGCAGCAACAGCCTCGCGTGCCCTGTTATCTAGCTAAATCAGACTGCTAGTCGTCAAAATGGCCTGCGGGTTCAGGTCATGGGAGGCCCAGCATACAAGCTCCTTATTGCCACTGAAGTTGCTGCTTTCACATCCTCTGTAATCAAATGCCCTAGCAAGCAGTGCCCCAAAATCCTCAATGCCGGCTGTAATAACTCCCATGGCAGCGGAATTTTCACCCCCTGTGACCTCAACTCGTCATCCCTCCCCTCACTTCGCAAATGCCGAATTTCTTCCACAACATCCTCAATCTCATTGTGACCCCTCGAGTCACCCGAAAGCCCATGGCTACTTTCAGTAAAATTATCAAGTTTTTGGGTAGTAAAATCATCGAAATCAGATTTACAAGGGCAATCCTGACTTGCCCAATCTGCCGAAAATTTGCAAAAATCAAGCTTTGACCAACTGGGCATTTGCGAGATCTGCTTATAATAACAATCAAGGGCAATGCCTACAATGGAAGCTCGTTTAGTAGACTTCACCGCCATCTGGGGTTCGAGAGGAGGCGATAGAACGCCGACTAGAGGCTGAGACGAGGGGTTATTGTTAATGGGGTTCGATTTATTCGAAGGGGGATTTCGAGAGGAGTGATAAAGAGAAGGTTGAGAGAGATCAGGGATTGAAATGAGCACGGGTATACCCGAATGAGCCTTGACTTCAGATGAGTAGAGGACAAGAAGGACAGCTTCGAAGCCGGCGAGATTAGGGGTGGGGGAGATAGCGGATGTGGTGGAGGAGGAGTGGATGCGGGATAGATAGAAGGAGGAGAGGAGAGGGATATAGTAGAGGACAACGAGGCGGAGTTCGGAGTCAGCGGAGAGAAAGGTGTCGTATAGCCACAGGCAAAGAGAGTCGTCGTCGGAGCCGGATGAAGGGGAGGAGAGGGAAGATGAGATGGAAGAATAGGCGGCGGAAGAGAGGAGGAGGGAGCGGGCAGGGCGGTCGGAGTCGGCAAGGAACGAGAGAACTGAGGAGGTTTCGGGGAGAAGAGTGGAGAGGAGATGGATTCGAGTGCGGGCTTTTGATATGGACTCCCACCAGGAGTGCATCGAGTCGGAGTTATTTGCTCCGGCAGCGATGCGGTGGGGAGCAGGACCACCGTTTTGGTGGTTGAAGGAAGTGGAGTTAGATGGGTTAATCTCGGTGGAAGAGGTGGATGAAGAAGGTGGATGAAGAAGGGGATCCACTCCTACCACTATAGCTAATTAAAACCTTCACCTTCGTCCCCAAACTCAATCTCTCAAACCCGTTTCCACCACCAACTCCGCTGAAAACCTTTATCTTGCACAATAAAAAAATGAAGTAATGGTATTCACAACTAAAATAATTCTAGTGGAGATGATTTCGCCCATAACTCAAACAATATCCAAAAAACTTGGGCACAAATTTTCATATCAAATTAACTGATAATCATTCTAAGTTAAGTAGTCACAAGTTTATTTACACTAATGAATTATTTATTTATTCAATTATTTTTATTCTAATGAAGTTATTACATATACAAGAAAATTAAATTAACAAGTAGTCTCATAAGTATACAACAGTTAAAAATCATTAGAGAACACATAATGATTACAAAAACACAATGCTTTTTTTTATTTTTAATTTGGTTTGAAGCATAGATTTTATTGCTATAGTATTATTCTTTATTTTTTAGTACAAAAACACAAATTTTCATCAATATAGGTGGCAAAATTTGTTAATTACATATAAGTGAAAATATACTTTTATAATTTGCAAATATTTTAGCCCTGCAATTTTTTATAATTGTAGCACTAAAGTACATCATTAATTGAAAATAACGAAAGTCAAATTCTATGGTTATAACAGACTTTCATTAAAAATAATCAAATGCTATTAATAAGACATTATTGTTAAGTCAAAATCAAAGAAAATTTAGTGATGACATAATGTTATCACTAATTTATTCAAGATTATAATGACAAGAAAAGTTCTCATTAACAAAATTGCTAGTTTTTAATATTGTCAATTGCTAGTTTTTAATACTTTTGTGAAAATATTGATAATGGTTGAGAAAATTTTGTTACATTACCGCAAGTGATAAATGTACTGTTGTTCTTTTTGAAACATTTATTTTAATGTTTAATTTTGTTTAAAACTATTGTACTAGTATAGATTTGCAAGACAAAACTTAAGTTCTCAATAGTTAAAAAATTCATTACAGAGAAAACACAAAGTAGTAGTTGCAAAATGTGTATAAATTACAAATATTTTAATGTGTATAAATTACAGTTTATTTTAATGTTTAATTTTGTTTGAAACTATTTTACTAGTATACATTTGCAAGACATAGATTTATGGGTAATTTCTTTTTTTTTTCCTTTCACATATTTAATTTATGTTAAATACAAAACCTACCAGTTTCCCTTCCATAAAAATATTAGTGCAACACTTTTTGAATTTTACTTACAAACATTTATGTATTTAACATAAATTAAATGATTCGGAGTGAAATACCCATAAAGAGCAGAATATTTGTTCATGTAATGGAGGAAACCCACAAAGAGTTGGTATTTTATGGGCCATTTCTTTTTTTAAAAAAATTTAATTTATGTTGAAAAGATAACCTGCCAGTTTTCGTTTTGTAAGAAATCAGTGTAACACTTTTTGAATTTTACTTACAAACATTTATAAATTTATCATAAATTATATGTTTGAGAGTAAAATGCCCATAAAAAGTTGGTACTTTGAATAGATAATGCTCATTTGCCCATAAACTACACTCCCTGAAGGCTATTTTGTTAATTACTTTGTAGCACTTTGTTATTCCTTTGCTAATACTACTTGGCATGTAGTACAAAGGATAAATCTGGCATAAATTTCTTATTCCATTGATAAAATGACCTGTCTGCCTTATAACTATTGTAATGAAAGATATATCTTTAGAGTTTATAACAAATTATTACTTAAGTTTGAGAAAATTATAAAATATTTATGCATAGTTTATCAAGATACCATTCGCAATTTCCTAATAAAAAAATAGGGGCTAAATTGTAAAAGTTAGGGTGCCATAATAGAAATAATAAAATTGGTGTATTACATATGGGGGTTAAATTGCAAAAGTTAGAGTGTCATAGTAGAATTAACGAAATTGGTGAATTACATATGGGGCTAAATTACAAAAGTTAGGGAGTAATAATAGAATTAAAGAAATCGGTGTACTACATATGGGGCTAAATTGTAAAAGTTAAGGTATCATAATGGAATTAATGGAATTTTTTACAACATTTGGGGCTAAATCGCAAAAGTTAGGGTGGCACAGTAGAATTAATGAAAGTGACTTAGAAATAAGTACTTTAAACAGTGACGATCAATTCTTGTCACTAAATCCGAATCGGTAGAATGACAGTGACGATATTAGAAGTTGTCACTATATAGAGCATTTTAGTGACAACTTTTTCAAGGTCGTCACTGAAGACTTAGTTGCTTTGAGCAATTATGACAACTTTCCTTGTCGTCACTAAACAACCTCGTTTTGTGACGATTTTTGTCGTCACTAAAAAATGTTGTCACTAATGACCATATTTCTTGCAGTGTAGTTTGTGACGAAAATAACGGGTCGTCACTAAACATTTAGTTGCTTTGATGCAATTGTGACAACTTTAGGTGTCGCGACTAAAGAAGCTCCTTTTGTGACGACCTATTGTCATCACTACAAAATGTTGTCACTAATAACTTTTTTTTTTAGTGATCAGTGACGACAACAAAAAGTCGTCCGTAAATAGGCCAAGCAATAGTGATGATGTTCTTAATGTCGTCACTATTGTGTGTTCTAAACACTCCCGCGCTCTTGCTAAATCTTGGCGGGAATTTAAAAAGTCGTCACAAATGAGTTGGCTCCCATTAGAGGTTTGTGACGAGTTAGAAAGTCGTCAATAAAGGATCCACTTTTGTGACAACTTTTTTTCGTCACAGAGAAAAGTTGTCACTGATGACCAATTTTCTTGTAGTGAGACAAAGAAGAAATTTCTTCCAATCCAATTAATCCAAATTATTCTTGGTAACTACTAAACATGGTGGAGGACTGGTGACGTTGCATAACATGCAAGGACAAGTGAAAAAAAAGAAAAGGTTCCAAGATGACATTGATGGAGCAGTAAGTACATTCTTAAACAAATTGCAAACGAGAACAATCTGACCAGAAATGCAAAAATTTAAAACAATAGTTTATTTTGGTCTTGAATTTTCTTCTTACTTGGTTTCCAGCCTTTTCCCTAAGAGAAGTGTCGGTGCAATAGAGTAGGCCATTAGGCGATAAGACGAGCAGTAAGTAATCTTTTCTAATTACTGGGTAGAAGGGAATTGACATTGTTCATGTGGAGTTGCCTGTATCAGAAACTCAGTTTTCCACCTCAAAAGTTCTTCAATGCCGAATGAAGTTCTTGAGAGTGGGTACAATTCTTTCCTCCCAACAACAACAACTGAAAGCTCAAATTTCACCAAACCTTGTAACTATATCTCTGGCTACTCATCCACTTAATTTAACCCCCAATCATTATTTCCCCTTTCCCTCTTCACCCAACACCACTTCACCAATTATTTTCCTCACATGCAACCACTCACCGCCAAAAAGTTCACAAAATTATCTCCTAGTTATCTATGCCCCTCGAAAATATAGCATTACATTTGCCCTCCTAGACCTATCACAAACCCGTACATACCCACACTCCAATCCCACTAAAACCCTTCTATTGTTCAAGACAAAGTTGGCAAAATTAATTAGGGCATAAACCCACAATTAAACAAATTCCACAAGGAAAAGATGACTCCATCCATAAATCAAATGAAACCCAAAAAAACTGGACAAAAATTCTTGGCAAAAAAAATTAGGGCAAAAAATTTAGGGGAAAATTAGGGAAGAAAAAGATAAAGGACATACCTTTTGCAAAGAGTTGGTGGCAGTCGTGGTCTTCCGTTCAGTGTTGCGGAGCCATTATCAATCAATCGAGATGAGGAGGAGAAGCTCTATTTGGTTCGGCTGAGAGGAGGAGGAGAAGTTCTATTTGGTGAATTGGTTCTAAGTGTTGAAAGTGAGTGAAAGAGTTGGTAGCCGATGGTCTTGTCCATTTTTGTTTGCAAGTGTTTTACAATACCCATGCCTTTCTTTGTTTATTCATTTTCAATGAATTTCAATTCCTTAGTTTTTCCCCCCTACTTGTTTGGTAGCAAAATTTCAAATAAAGTTTTTTACTTTTACTCTTTAGTTGAAATAGTATAATTTTAGTAATATATTATCAATTGGTACTTTTTAATATTTTTGTGAAAATAGTCATAATGGTTGGCAAAATTTTGTTACATTGCTCCAACTGAAAATATACTTTTGTTATGCTTTAAATAGTTTATTTTAGTGGTTAATTTTGCTCTAAATTATTGTACTAGCATTGATTTGCAAGAAAAAACTTGAGTTCCCAATAGTTAATAATTCATTAAAAAGAAAATACACAATAATAGCTATAAAACGTGTACAAATATTTTAGATAAAATAATGACAAGAGCAAGTTGTCACTAACTACATCAATTATTATCAGTGACAACAATGGACAAACTATCAAATAAAAGAGAATTATTACTGATGACATTTAGAGAGTCGCCATAGATGTAGTTTCCCGCACTTTGGCGGGAGTCCATTTGTGACGACATTTAAGGGTCATCACTGTTGCCTTTGCCCCTTTCAATTAATTGTGACAACCTTTCTTATTGTTGCTAATGGGCCGCATTTTGTGACAACCTTTTTTCATCACTAAGAAATGTTGTCACTAATGACCAAATTTCTTGTAGTGTTACTTGAATATGGAAGTTTTATGGAAGATTTCATGGGTTGTGAAGTTGGTGAAACTTTTCTAGCTTTGATTCATATTTTCCAGCCATGAGATGATTATATCTAGCTTTGTTATGAAACTTTAGCCTTGCCATGAGGATTTTCCAGCTTGTACATGTATTTTTGGCTTCACTTGAAGGATTTCTAGCTCTTGGTGTTAAATTCCAGTTTAGGGTTTAAATTTTCTGCTTAGATCCATGTTGAATATATGCTAGATATATGCCTAATATAGCTAGTTTTGTGGCTGAAATAAGGACCCTTTGTAGCTTATGAATTGTGGACTTATTTGGGGCTGTTTTGCTATGAGATTTTAGCTTTGAAATTTGAGGAAAGTGTAAGGAAAAGCAGGGGAAATGCTGTCCATTTATTTTCTTGTAGTATCAGTGAGTGAAAGTGAAATTGAAAATGTGATTTTGGATGCTTTGGACTTAGTTTGCTTAGGGATACTTGAGTCCACTCTAGTGGTGGTATATAAGCTAAAATTTTGCTAAAATTCATACATTTTGCATGGTAACCGTGATGACCATTTTAAACATGATGTTTAGTTACATATGTCAAGTTTTAAACTTAAACTATTCTACTCATTTTCTTTCCAAAAACACGAGGAGCGTGCATATATCTTGCATAGGGTTACTAAGCCATGAGGTTTATTTATCTAAGTTCTATTTACATGATTTTTCTTTGATATTAACAAGTGAGGGTTGAGGTGTGAATTTAGCGCATTTTTGTTTTCCTCTTATATATGATTTTACTCAAAACACTTGTTACAATCTATTTCTTTGCATGTACGTTGGTTTTGGGCCAAGGCAAGAGGTTTAAATAAAAGGAAATGAGTTTCTTCCAAATCATTTTCTAGTCGGACAATTTCCAACTTTGCACTTTGAAAGTCTTGTTCTAATTTCCTCAAACATTTGAATATAATTGGTGCTCTTGAGCTCCAAATGACTCTTGCAACATTGATTTAGTAAGCATATGAGATTTTCTCCTCGATTGCAACAAGAAAATGTTATATTTTTGATAAGTTATACGGGCATAAAACTTGTAAATTGATGCATTTTCTAAATGAAGTTTTGAAACCTCAATTTCTTCATGTATTTTGGCTTTGTATTGCTAGTCTTTTAATATGGTACATGACCACAGGACTCGAGAGAGTTCAAGAGGATGAACCAGGGTTAAAGTGAAAGATTGCTATTGATTGGCCAGTGTTCCTTGCATGTTGTGCTTCCAATGACTATATGGAATGTTGTGAATGTTTGCTTGAATGTTAAACGCTTTTCAATAATTGTTAAATGGATTTTCAATGGACGAGTGTGTACTTTATCGCACTCGACCTAAGTGAATGTGAATTTTCAATGATCAAGTGATTGAATGTTACTTGTGCATGAATGTAAGCCTTTGGCTGAATTGGGCCCTTGCCCTTCGTTCCTAGTCGACTCGAGCCAGAAGCGGATTTGGTCGGGCGATTGGTGATCCTGGGACAGTGTTTGGTATACTCGAGTATGACCATGAAGTCTGGTGGAGAACTGGCCAGTGAATACAATGGAATGATTGAAATGAATGAATGAATGAAATGAACACTGAAGGAGTTTTCACTGTTAAATGTTTCCAAATGTCGGAGGAATAAGGGAAATGATCGGTGATTAAATGACTGAATGAATGGCTCCAAGTGAGTACGTATCCTTCCAATGATTGAATGTTTGTTCTTGAATGACTGTTTATTATTGTGCAAAGTGTACAAATTGCTTCAATGATTTACTTCTATGTTTTATCTACCTAGTTGCTTACTTAGGGAACCTCACTGGGCTTTTAGCTCATTCCTTTTGTTTTGTTTTCTTACAGGAGTGGAGGTCCGGAGCAATTAAGTGCGAACTAGTGTGTATAACCCTCTTGTAGTTATACTTTTGGTAGATAGAATGTATTTTAACATTCGATGTTGTATCTTACATTTGGCTTTTGGGTTGTAAATAAGTTTGAATTGTAGAACTTAAATGTTATTTTTGGAGGATTGAATGGTTAATCTTGAGAGTTGATTGAAGTGAATGAGTGAGTCCTGGCGAAAGTTGGACAGGCGGTCCACCAAACCCTTGGGTACACTCTAAGGGGAGGTGGGGTCATCACAAACACAAACTTACCTTCCGAGCACCCCTCCTCCCCTCCCGCTCCATTGACTACGCTCACATTCGTATTCAATTTACATCCCCACAACAACAGCCTTTTTCATGAAACTACCATCATCCTTACCTTTCGATTTATAGCCTGACTAAACCGTGCCCAAAAATAGTCCATGTCACCCTCAAAATGCCCCCTTGAAAATTTCTTGACCTATTCTAACCTCGTCAAATACCCCTCCATCTCCTGAATTACCATCAATGCCGAGAATGAGGCGTCTTCAAACCGTGCCTTATTTCTTCCTTGCCACAAAAACTAGCAGACCACCACAGGTATGACACACCAAATATGATTAATCGAGCCACCATCCATGGAGGAGAACCATGATAGAAACACATTGGCTAACCCCTTAGTTGGTAGAGAAAGAAGACCAAACATACATGTGAAGTACGTCCAAACCTTCTTTGCTATCACACCGTGAATGAAAAGATGTTCTACTGATTCCACCTTCTCCAAAAAGCAATGACACCTGGATGCCAATACTACCCCTCTCCTATGAATAACTACATCTATTGGTATATAATTGTGTAGAAGCCGCCATGCCAAAAACGATAACTTCAAGGGGAGAGCAGCAGTCCATACTATCCTGTAAAGCAACGAATCAGCACGTCTCCTCCTGAACACCTCCCATGCAGATGACAAGGAAAATCTACCCAAAGACTATTTCGACCAAATGATCTCATCTGTCCCATTTGGGTCAAAAAAAACTTGAACCACCTTTACAACGATATTCTTAGGCAACCATTGCCTTAATATCTCCACATTCCATCCCGTCTACTCATAAAATTCAACCACCAGAAAATAAGGTTTTGCCATGCCCATTGCCACCACTTTATATAACGGTTCCTCCCCGACCCACGTGTCCATCCAAATTTCTACAAAACCACTCGCCAAGCTCCAGCGAATGTTTGCCTCAGCTTCCTCATGAATGCTAAGTAATCTTTTCCATGTCCCTGATGGCCTAAATGTATATACTACCATAGGGTGTTGCCCTCCAATATACTTGGAGAACATATAGTCAAACCATGTCAAATTCCATTGATGCAACCTCTACCATAACTTACATGAGAAAGCCTTAATCATATCCTCCAAAGACCTAACACCCAAACCCCCCGATGTAGGGAAACAAACCCTCTCCCATGTAGCCTAATGAATCCTACTATCGTCGTTTGTCTTATCCCATAAGAAAGCATTGAACATCCTCCCCAATGCCATAATAACTGCCTTCGACAGCTTAAGCACTTGGAACAGGTATAAAGGCATTGAATTCAATACATACTTGATTAAAATCAGCTTCCTTCCCATTGATAGCAACTTTGTGCTCCAATGGAAATTTCTCGCTCTCAGTTTTGCCACAATTCCATCAAAAAGGCTGCTGGACACCCAACCTTTCACTATCAAAACACCAAGGTATACTAAGGGAAAAAATTGTCGACAAATCCTAGCACACATGTGATCCTTTCTGCCAATTCCTCAGGCACCATTGAGAAGCAAATAAAACCACTTTTCATGACATTAATTATTTGACCCGAAAAACTCTAATACTTTCCAAAGAACAACCTTAAGGCTTCTAAATTATCTTCTAATAGCACTCTATCTTCTCCCGATACAAAAAATCTATCTCTTCTTTGCAGGAACAAATGCTGCAATCCTCTACCCAAATACTCCACCACCAACACAAATAAAGCCAGGAACAGAGGATCCCCTATTGAACCCCCTGTGACGAACAGAAAAATCTAGTAGACTCCCAATTTATCAAAATAGAAAACCAATTGTTAAAAATCAAACAAAATATCAGATTCACCACCACCTCCTAGAATCCAAAAGCCCTCAACATGAACATTAAAAATGACATTAAAATTTGGTTCTCATGCTTTCATAGTCAAAAATCCAAATTACTGAAGTACAATTGCACTGCAATGCTTTTACAACCAGGTCTTAGTATTTTAGGCATATCTAAGCATCTAGACCTCTGAATGACTTGATTCTTACGGCATTGGAAAGCTATTTAAAGGGCTACAACTTTTGTTTTTTTTTTGAGAAAGAACTGATTCAGCCTATTTAATGGACTTTTGGGCCTCAAGTGACATCGATCCTCAGATCCATACTAATCCGCCAATGGATCCATGTCCGGCGCCGAACATTTCAACTGACTTCATGCCAAACATCTCTAGAATCTTTTGCATTTTGAACTTGGCCCAATGATCAGCTCCAGACATTGGACCTATCTTCATCGGCTCCAAGTTTAATTTCTTGCTTTTTGCTATGATTTATCTATCTTGATTTTAATTACGTGTTTATGCTTGGCCACCACAGACATGCTCTTAGGGTTTATATTCAATTGAGAAAAGAGATACCACCGTGCACTAGATAGATAAACATATTTAGCCTAGTCACGAGAGTAGGTTAGGAATTGTATGGCACACTTATATCATCGAAGTTCTTAATGGGTTTAATTGATTACTTGCGATCTCAAGAGAGACGTAGGATTTAATTAGGCATACTTTAGATGTATCGAGATTGTGATGCGTTCATCGTGATGCGTTCATCGTTTGGTAAGAAATTAACTAGATAATTGACTCAAATTCTAGATTAAAACCTGAAATCCTAGGCTTGCATCTATTATTTTTTCAACACTACTTTATTTGAATTGATTATTATTGTATTTCTTAGTTAAAAAATACAACTTCTTCAATTTAAATTTTGTTATTTTTTAAAATAATTAAAGTAGAAAATTAACTCATCCCTGTGGGTTTGACCCTAGAATATTCCAAGTAATTTATTACTATGATCGACCTTGTGCGCTTGTAGGAATTTGTCGATCAAATTTTTGGTGCCGTTGTCGGGGACGACGCTTAATTTTCCTTTTCTAGTTGTTGTTATTTTATGTTTTAATCTTATTTTACTTCTAATTCTTCACTTTTAGTTTTGATTTTTCTTGCTTAGGTGTTTGGTGTATGACCCGATCTTAAAAAGGTGATTTGGATTTTAACCCAAAAATTGAAAAAATTACAAAGTATTTGAGGAACCAAACTCGCTTGCAAAAATAAACTTTGCAACTATCTTCACCAGGATTCCATATTATCTTAGAGATAGTTGAGTCGGGCAATTCGGATGACGAAAAGATGGCTAAGGAGAATAGAAATAATGGCGATAATCAACAGCAGATAGTGCAACTACCCACAGGACTTCGTCATCAGGGCATCCAACGTCTTATGATTGTAGCTTCACCCACTGCATCAGGCTAAGTGATGGAGCAAGGAACTATGAACTCAAAATGGTACACTTTAGCATGTTGTCCACTTTCCATGGTTTAGCCAATGAAGACCCGCTCTCCTTCACAAGGGAATTTTATTTGGTGGTCTAAACTTTTCCTTTGAGTGGAGTCTCAGAAGATGACTTACGAATGAGGTGCTTCCTTTATTGTCTCAAGGATCGTGCAAAGTCTTGGTTACTTCATATACCTAAAGGATCTTTGAGAACATGGGAATATGTTTATAATATCTTTATGACCAAATACTACTCGCCTTAGAAGACCATCGATTTACGGAACAAGATTTGCACATTTTCTCAGATGGAAGGAGAGCCAATACATAAAGCATGGGGTGCTTTAAGCTATTACCTTCTCGATGTCCTCACCATCAATATTCATTGATGTTGCAAGTTCAATTTTTCTTTGATAGGTTGACCTTAATAACCCAGAATATGGTGGATATTGCAGTAGGAGAGTATATTAGTGACAAAACTCCGAAGGAATTAGTTAGTCTTTATGAATTATTGTTAGCTAGAAATTCTCAACAAAAACTAATTCAGGGTAAGAGAGTAGGAGTGCATGAAGTGAATGTGCCATAGGATTTAGGTTCACAGGTTGCTGAATTGAGTCATCAGATGCAACAGCTCTTAAATCGGGTAATTCAATCTCAAGAACCATGTGCTTATTATCACATGTATGGGCATTCTACTGCTAGTTGCTATAATAGAGACCCTTCCACCATGGTATAAGATGTTAATTTCACTGTAGTATATGATAGGCAAAAGTTGCAACCAAGGAATGACTGTTAGTCCCACAGACAACCAAGAGGGGGGGGTGAATTGGTTTGATTAAAATCTTAACCAAGTTTATGCACTTTTTCGTTAATGAAAATTTACCTTCCTTTTTAGTAATGATCAACCAAGTAGATTAGAAGACAATAGCAATATTGATCGGAGAAGCAAGTATAGATAAGCAATGAAGATTTTATTAAACAGAAATGTAAAATGGAGAAACAAACCAAGTGTCTACCAAGCTTTACCCAAACTTGAAGACCAAACACAAGGAAGAGCAACTTCTCTTTGATGAAAGTCGATCAACTAGATGTACAATGGAGGGAGCACTTCCTCCTTGCCCTAAGCCTCACTTAGTCAAGCCAAGAAGTTTTACAATCACTCAGAAAACCCTCAACAGAGCTACACTAAAGATCCTTTCACTCACAAAAGAAAAGCTCAACAGAAATTCACACCACTTTAAAACAAATCTGCTTTGGAGACTATTTTCTAGCTAAAATATCTCACTAGATCTTGTAAACAAAGTGTGCAAAAGTCTCTACTTCGTTCAGACCAGTTTGATTTTAAAGGGAACCAGAAATGGGCTTCATCAATGCTTCCAACGGATAGAAGGCAGCTGAAGAGTCAACTAGCCGTTGGGGCTGTCGGACGTCCGACGATCAAATCATCGTCCGAACCAATCGTCCGATGGCATCCAAGTTGACGTTCGGACGTCCGATGCGTCTTGATCGTCCGACACCGCAGCGTCCGATCGTAGGCAGAGAGTTGGCAAGTTAGCTTGGAATTTTTCGGACGTCCGATGCGGTTGATGAGCGTCCGATGGCAAGCGTCCGATCCTTCCGGACGTCCGATGCTTCCTCACGAGCGTCCGACAGAGCTTCCTTCTTGATGCTCTTTATCCTTTCGGACGTCCGACAGATTCCTTTCGGCCGTCCGACGTGAGTATCCTGTTTTTGCTTCTTCTTTTGGTTGAAATGCATTTCATGACCTATTCATACCTGATTCTTTGATATGTAAAGACACTTATAATCGAAGAAGGTTAGATACATTTCAAAATACTTTGTGATCATCAAAACCAAGAATAACATTCTCCCCCTTTTTGATGATGACAAAACAAAGGTTTGAAATGAAATTTTATGATTGCAATGAAAACTTCCTCTTTCAAAATAGACAAGAACTCCCCCTGTCTTAGTGAATCACAAAATTTGAAAATTTTGGAAAACTCCCCCTCACAAAGCTGCCCATCCGAGTTAATCAATTAAGCATATCAGCCAATCTAAATTTAAACAATCAATCCAACATATCCTAACATTACCAATCATCAATCATAACCATCTCCCCCTTTTTGTCATCACAAACGGGCAACCAATCACATCACCACATCCACAAATTCACAAATTTAGACAAATTCACACATCAAAACTTAGACCATCAGAATATCAGAATAGACAATCCACAAATTCATTACATTCACATAAGCAGAATAGACAATCATTCATCAAGATATTCAGACATCCATCAAAACAGTACTTAGACATCCAAAATGAAACTTAAAATATCCATTACATTACACATTCATTGTTGAATACTACAAAAACATAAAAGAGACAAACAACATGCAAATGTCCTAAATGATGAACTAAGTGGATCCAGGTGTCCTCCGAGAGAGCTGATATTGATCAAGATCCTCCTCTTCAGTTTCTTCATCATCTTCAGCAGCCTCTTCAACTGGTGCCTTGCCTTTATCTGATGTAGAGGTGCCATGAGGAGTCACAGGGGTTGAAGAACCAGGATCCGGAATTGATGAACTTGGATCAGTGGGGTGTGACTCTTTGTCATGGGAAACTTCCTCAACAACAGGGGGGGGAAACAGGAGGTTCTTTTTGTCTAGGAAGGCAGTTTGTTGCTCAGAGGACATAGTGAGCATTAGACCATGTTCTAGAAGAAGAACATGCTGTTTGAGTTCACGAAGGAGCTCAATTACTTCATCACTGGAAGAGGAAGATGCTTTAGTGGCAGACTTCCTAGGGTGAATGGGAGTGAGTGAAATGGGTGAAGGATCATGTGCAGTCTTAGACCTAAGTTCACTAGAAGATGCACCCTTATAAGCCCACAGATTATCTTTGAAAACAAGATTTTTTCTTTCAAAATACCCTTTTGTAAAGGCATAAGAAGATGCTTCTTTAGGACAAACACCTAGAATAGGGACTTTGTTAAACTCAAAAATCTTTTGAAGAAACTTTCCATAAGACAATTTTCTGCGAGAATCAGTGGCATAGCGAAGTAAGAACTTGCACATGACAAAACCAAAATCAATACGAATTTTTTCTTGAAAACAATAAAAGAGGTACAACTCCATTTTGTTTGCATCAGTTCTGTGCCCATCAGTGGGCACAAGCAGGTTTGAAATGATAGAAAAAGCAATTAAATTCACAGGAGCCAGATCATTCAATTTAGCATCAGCAGGTGAGGAAAAACTTCTTTTGAAATAGGTTAACATTTTTGTCCCATCAAAATGATTTGCAGCAGTAGGAAGCTCTTCATAAGAAAAGAAATTAGCAATCTTATCTTTGCATAAACGTTCAATGGTAGTATTTAAAATGGAGTTCACAATTTCAGAGTCAATGATTAAGTCTACCCCATTAACCCTGGAAAATATTTCAGTTGGGTCAGAACCTTTCCTTAGATTGGCAAAAAATTGATGCAACATATCAGGATAGTAGACATTTGGCATAGAAATAAGATGTGACCATTTCTGGAAAGCAAATAGACTCAGAATGGATTCTAAACCTATGGAGCGAAATTCAGAGGGGTTTACAGTTCTTTGAGGGATGACACCCTTCTGGGATATCCAGGAGTATTTGTCTTTCGCAGCATCATCAAAGAATGTAGGAGGAGGGGCTGATTTTGGAGGCGGTTGAGAAGATGTCCCCTGTCCAGATTCAGGCTGAGAGGAGGGTTGTGGTGTAGGCCGTGACATTTGACCCTTGATAGCTCCTCTTTTGAAGCGTTTGGATGTCCGTTTGACAGTGGGAAGACTCTCATCCTCATCCCTGAGTGGATGCTTGCGTCCGGCAGTAACTTTTCCTCCCCTTAGATTCACCATTGTGCGAAATGTGTGGAATGAGGAATGCAAATGATGCACACAGCAGTAGGGAAGTGAATCGTACAGAAATTTTGGGACACAAAGTCCTTGAACAAGATTTGACAGAGCAGTTATGAGAAAGTAGGGTTTTGAGGGAAATTTGGGAATTTTCGAAATGTTTTGTGATTCGATGAAATAATTAGGAGAAATGAATCGCAATCAATCAGGAAAAGTTTTGTTTGAATCAATTTGGGAATGAGAGCTTCAGAATGGTATGAATTTGAGAGTGAGAAATGAGAGGGTTTTCGTCCGAGAGGAAATAAAAAAAGATTGAAGCAAATGAGGAAGAAAGTTGATTTAAAACAAATGAGCCGTTGCACTGTCGGACGGCCGAACGAAGTTGTACGTCCGACAGTTGCGTCCGAACAGGCGCAATTCTGGAAAATGGCTGAAGAACATCATCGGACGTCCGTTCATCTTCTTTCGGACGTCCGAAGACTTTGAGAAATATTAGGATGATTTTTCGATTATTCCTAATTTTGATCTTAGATGAATGAACTGATCTAATGGCAGAGCTTTGGTAAATATATCAGCAAATTGATCTTTAGAACAAACATAATTTACACATATTTCACCTTTTTGAACAAGATCACGAATAAAGTGATGCTTTATATCTATGTGCTTTGTCCTAGAATGATGAATAGGATTTTTGGTCAAATTTATAGCACTAGTATTATCACAGAATACAGGCATGCAGTCATACAACAATCCAAAATCATTCAAAGTGTGCTTCATCCACAAAAGTTGAGCACAACATGCACTAGCGGCAATATATTCCGCTTCGGTTGTAGACAAAGATATTGCATTTTGCTTTTTGCTAAACCAAGAGACTAAACAATTTCCAAGAAAATGACAAGTTCCACTCGTACTCTTTCTATCCACATGACAACCTCCAAAATCAGCATCCGAATAACCATATAGAGCAAACTCATTAGATCTAGCATACCAAAGACCATAGTCTAATGTACCTTTCAAATACCTAAAAATTCTTTTTACAGCATTCAAATGTGATTCTTTTGGACAAGATTGAAATCTAGCACACAAGCAAACAGCAAACATAATATCAGGTCTACTTGCGGTTAAATAAAGTAGGCTTCCGATCATACCTCTATAATGCTTTTCATCCACATGATTACCTTCTTCATCTTTGTCAAGCTTTGTAGAAGTGCACATTGGAGTTCCAACTTGTTTTGAGTCCTCCATGCCAAACCTTTTCAGCAATTCCTTGGTATATTTTGCTTGATTTATAAAAATTCCCTCAAGAGCTTGATGTATTTGAAGTCCAAGGAAGAAATTTAATTCTCCCATCATACTCATTTCAAATTCATTTTGCATAGTGGTGGAAAACTCCTTACATAGATACTCATTAGTAGCACCGAAAATAATATCATCAACATATATTTGCACAATAAGAAGGTCTTTCAACACGTGCTTAGTAAAAAGTGTGGTGTCCACAACACCCCTTTTGAAACCTTTTTCAATCAAGAAACCACTTAATCTTTCATACCAAGCTCTTGGAGCCTGTTTTAAACCATATAAAGCTTTAGAAAGTTTAAACACATGACTTGGAAATTTTGTATTTTCAAAACCGGGGGGTTGATCCACATACACTTCTTGATCAATAAAACCATTTAAAAAGGCACTTTTAACATCCATTTGAAACAATTTGAAACCTTTGAAGCAAGCAAAAGCAAGAAGCATTCTAATAGATTCTAATCTTGCTACGGGAGCAAATGTTTCATCAAAATCAATTCCTTCTTCTTGTGCATATCCTTTAGCAACTAATCTGGCTTTATTTCTTACAACAACACCTTTATCATCCAACTTATTTCTAAAAATCCACTTTGTGCCAATGATAGGCTGATTTTGAGGTCTATCAACAAGTGTCCAAACTTCATTTCTTTCAAATTGATTAAGTTCCTCTTGCATTGCCAAAATCCAGTTTTCATCCTTTAAAGCATCATTGACATTTTTGGGTTCAAAAAGAGACACTAAAGAAAAATTGTCAATCAATTTTCTAGATGAGGAACGAGTGTTTACCTTCTCGGATGGATCACCAATTATAAGCTCTTTTGGATGATTTTGGCTGAATTTCCAAGCCTTGGGAAGATCTTTGAGTGAATCATCATTTTTGTCTTCATCTTCCTCTTCTTGATCATTATGAACTTCATTTTCCATTTCAGTTGCTGCTGGTTTAGAACTTCCTTCATTTCCAATTGACAGCTTTTCCATTCCTGCTCGAACACCTACATCATCATCCTCACACGGACTTTTGGAATTATCATCATTGGTTTCATCAAATGTTATATGTATAGCTTCTTCAATCACAAGAGTCCTTCTATTAAAAACTCTGTATCCTCTTTTATTTTCACAATACCCCAAAAATATTCCTTCATCAGATTTTTTATCAAACTTACCAAGATGTTCCTTTAGATTCAAAATAAAACATTTACAACCAAATACTTTGAAATAACCAACTGTAGGTTTCTTATCAAAAATCAGCTCATAAGGAGTTTTCTTTAAGATAGGTCTCAAGAGAATTCTATTCATCACATAACATGCAGTGTTTACCGCTTCAGCCCAAAGATATTTAGGCAACCTACATTCATTTAACATAGTTCTAGCAGCCTCTTGGAGAGTCCTGTTTTTCCTTTCTACAACACCATTTTGCTGTGGAGTTCTTGCAATAGAAAACTCATGAGTTATGCCATTATGATCACAAAATTCTGGAAAACCACAATACTTGAATTCTGTTCCATTATCACTTCTAATTCTAACAATTTTTAATCCAAGCAGATTTTGCACTTTAGCAAACAATGAAGTGAAATTCTTGAATGCATCATCCTTATGAGCAAGAAATATTACCCAAGTGTATCTAGAATAATCATCTACAATCACAAAACAGTATTTCTTACCACCCAAGCTAGAGATTTGAGTAGGGCCAAATAAGTCAAGATGCAAGAGTTCTAACGGTTTGGAAGTAGATACACACTTCTTTGGTTTAAAAGAAACTTTTGTTTGTTTTCCAAATTGACATGCATCACATATTTTATCCTTTTCAAAACTGATTTTTGGCAAGCCTCTAACTAGCTCCTTTTTCGAAATTTCCTTTAGTAACTCCATGTTAAAATGACAAAGTCTTCTATGCCACAACCAAGGATCTTCATTTGAAGCTTTAAGACATGTTAAGCTAGAAGAATCAATTTTATCAAGAACCACAATATAAATGTCGTTGAACCTCTTACCTTTGAACACAACATTGTATTTGGAATCAAGTACAATGCATTCATGCTTTCTAAACAACACATTCAAGTCTTTATCACACAATTGACTAACACTAAGCAAATTATAACCCAAGTTATCAACTAAGAGCACATTATGAACAAAAGTTTCACCATCCTTACCAACATCACCTATTCCAATTGTTTTAGCTTTCACATCATCACCAAATGTCACTTTTCCACTTGATCTTGATTTCAGCTTTATGAATAGAGAGGGATCACCGGTCATGTGCCTTGAGCAGCCGCTATCAATAAACCATTTGGACTTGTTTGATCCTTTTTCCTCATTATTTCCAATAGCCATGAAGGCCATTTGAGCTGATTCCTCTTCTTCTTCAACTTCCCCTTCGGAGTTGCATTCATTCCAAGTAATCTGAAAGTTGTTGAATCTTGGCTTTCGATCAGCTTTTCCATCTTTCATCTTCTTCATGGGGCATTCATTTGCATAGTGTCCAATCTGTCCACATTCGAAGCATTTGTCCAACTGTTTCTTGTTGAAATCTTGTTTTCCTTTGTACTTTGCGATAGATGGTTGATTCTGGAATTGATTGCTAGGACCTCCCCTTCTAAACTTTCTTTTATTCAAAATTCTTTTGAAGCCTCTGGTGATAAGAGCAAGATCATTATCATCACCATCCGAATCTTCATCATCCAAGTGAGCTGGATCATCTTCACTTTGAGTAATCTTTAGAGCAATGTTTCTCTTTGCTCTAGCATCCTCTTCCTCCTGCACTTTAGATTTCAGTTTCAACTCATAAGAGGTTAGTGAGTTAATGATAGATTCAATAGGCACAGAACTTAAATCCTTAGCCTCTTCTATTGCAGTCACTTTATTTTCCCATTCTTTGCCCAATGCATTGAGAATTTTTCTGTTCTTCTCTCCCAAGGTGTACTCTTTGCCCAACACCTCGAGATCTTTGATCAAGTCAGTGAACCTGCAAAACATTTTGTCAATATCCTCAAGAGGTTCAATCTTAAAAGATTCATACTTTGTGACCAAGATGGCCTTTCTCTGTTCTCTCACATTGTCACCACCCTCATGGATTTCTCTTAACTTATCCCACATTTCTTTGGCTGATTTACAGCCTTTCACTCTAATTGATTCATTTGAATCTAAGGCACTATAGAGAACATTCATGGCCTTGGCATTCAATGTGAGGTTAGTCCTGTCTTGAGCATTCATTTCAGCTCTCATTTTTGGCCGAAGCAGCCCTGTATCTGCATCAAGAAAGTTAGCTTCATGCGGTCCTTCACTCACAATAAACCACAGTTCAATATCAATAGATTGCAAAAAGATAATCATTCTCTCTTTCCAGCTAACATAGTTAGAGCCACTGAACATGGGAGGCCTAGTAACAGATTGCCCCTCAACAAACATAGCATGACTGGTTGTCATCTTTACTCCAAGCCGTTAGAGCTTAATCTCAAGGAGACCAAGCTCTGATACCAATTGTTAGTCCCACAGACAACCAAGAGGGGGGGGTGAATTGGTTTGATTAAAATCTTAACCAAGTTTATGCACTTTTTCGTTAATGAAAATTTACCTTCCTTTTTAGTAATGATCAACCAAGTAGATTAGAAGACAATAGCAATATTGATCGGAGAAGCAAGTATAGATAAGCAATGAAGATTTTATTAAACAGAAATGTAAAATGGAGAAACAAACCAAGTGTCTACCAAGCTTTACCCAAACTTGAAGACCAAACACAAGGAAGAGCAACTTCTCTTTGATGAAAGTCGATCAACTAGATGTACAATGGAGGGAGCACTTCCTCCTTGCCCTAAGCCTCACTTAGTCAAGCCAAGAAGTTTTACAATCACTCAGAAAACCCTCAACAGAGCTACACTAAAGATCCTTTCACTCACAAAAGAAAAGCTCAACAGAAATTCACACCACTTTAAAACAAATCTGCTTTGGAGACTATTTTCTAGCTAAAATATCTCACTAGATCTTGTAAACAAAGTGTGCAAAAGTCTCTACTTCGTTCAGACCAGTTTGATTTTAAAGGGAACCAGAAATGGGCTTCATCAATGCTTCCAACGGATAGAAGGCAGCTGAAGAGTCAACTAGCCGTTGGGGCTGTCGGACGTCCGACGATCAAATCATCGTCCGAACCAATCGTCCGATGGCATCCAAGTTGACGTTCGGACGTCCGATGCGTCTTGATCGTCCGACACCGCAGCGTCCGATCGTAGGCAGAGAGTTGGCAAGTTAGCTTGGAATTTTTCGGACGTCCGATGCGGTTGATGAGCGTCCGATGGCAAGCGTCCGATCCTTCCGGACGTCCGATGCTTCCTCACGAGCGTCCGACAGAGCTTCCTTCTTGATGCTCTTTATCCTTTCGGACGTCCGACAGATTCCTTTCGGCCGTCCGACGTGAGTATCCTGTTTTTGCTTCTTCTTTTGGTTGAAATGCATTTCATGACCTATTCATACCTGATTCTTTGATATGTAAAGACACTTATAATCGAAGAAGGTTAGATACATTTCAAAACACTTTGTGATCATCAAAACCAAGAATAACAAAGCCCAAGACTAAATCAAGTGCAAAACAAGATAGGAGCGGAATTGCTATTGAAAGTGAAGGAACTGGAGATTCGGAGAATGGTTTATGTGAAAAGACTCGAGGTGAAGATAATCAACGTATGAAAGTGCTTGAGGTGAAAGCTTATGTGCTGCCCAATCCCTTTTCTCCAAAGGCTTAAGAAAAAGGCAACTGACGAGCAATATCAAAAGTTTGTGGAGTTGCTCGTGAAACTTCAAGTGAACATGCCTTTTTCTAAAGTTGTTGCTAATATCCCTGCTTCTGCAAAGTTCTTAAAGGAGATAGTGTCTAATAAAAAAAAGTTAAAAGACTTTGCAGAGGCGTCTCTTACTGAGAAATGCAGTGTAGTGCTCCAAAATCATCTTCCTATCAAGATGAAAGATCCAGGGAGTTTACTGTACCTTGTCAATTTAAACACATTTTTGTTGATAAATATTTGTGTGACCTTGGATCTAGTGTTAATTTGATGCCTCTATCATTTTTTAAGAAATTAAAGTTTGCCAATTTGGGGCCTACTCAAGTGATTCTATAACTGGCTGATCGTTCAGTGTGTTATCCTGCTGGTATTATAGAAGATCTATTGGTTAAAGTTGATAAATTTTATTTTCCTGTTAATTTTTTTGTTCTTGACATGTAGGAGGATATTTCTATGCCAATTATCCTTGGTAGAGGGTTTTTAGCTATGGGAGGGGCTAATATAGACTTATTAGAAAAGAAATTGACTTTAAGGGTTGGTAAGGAAATGTAAGAATTTAATGTTTTTGAAGCCCTAAATTACCCTTTTTATGAATCTTGTTCATATCCTAATGCTACTGATGATTTATCTGGTTAGAAGTACGTTTCAAAACAAGGCTTGGAGTTGATGGTCAGGCTAAATCATTGCCAATATTCCTCTTGGGTGGTTCGAAAGCTAGTTTTTGATGATCAATGTTATGGAAAATCTCATGTGCATGCGCTAAATGGAGTAGAATCATCTGAGCCATTTCATCTGCCATATCGCATTTGTCCTGTCTGGCTGAAGACATTAAACTTAGCGCTTCTTGGGAGGTAACTCAACTTGTTTCTAATTTTATTTAATATTTTTCTTTTGTTCGGGATTAATGGTAATGCTTATTTCCTTAAAATTTTATTGCTTTCTAGTTTGGGTTATTTGGTGGTGTATTTAACTCCTATTTATAGTATTTTGTTGTTTTTTATAGGTTGGTAGGATGGCTTCCTGAGCTTGACTATTGGATGGTAACGGCAACTTCTCTTACCCCATTTGATCTTTGGTGTGACGACCCCACCTCCCCCTAAGGCGAACCAGAGGGTTCGGCGGGCCGCCTGCCCGGCTCTCGCCGGGACTCAGTCGTTCACTACGGACCTCAAATGAATTGCAATATAAATCTCAAATATACATCACATGGTCCACAAATATACATCCAAGTCTCCAATAATTACATGTCACAATTGCAGCGGAAACGATTCTCAACTATACATAAAATGATTCCAAATCCAAATTATACAAGATATATGCCATCCAATCACGTGAATAAGCACAACAAGTCCTTCCTTCGCCTTGAGCCCTGTGGAGGGGAATAAAATATTTTTGGGGTGAGCTAGAAGCTCAGCGAGTAACCAGGAAAATCATTAAACAAATATATTTCACAATGTTGCATTTCGATCATTTCGATGATGTCATGATTCAGAGATCAAATGTACGTTTAGTGCTCTCGTGAGCCGGTGAAATCACAGCACTTGAACACCCAACGCTCAAATAGATCATTTAACATTAACATTAAGAGGGAGCCCCTTTTTGAGCTTCGGAGCCATTTGCTCCGTCATGTCACGAACTCACGAAAATGGTGGAGACGTTGGTGTCCAGCACAAGACTTTCCCAAAACTCATTGAAGCCAAATCATGTCATGAATTCACATGCAAGCACGCATGAGATGCAATCGAGTACATAATGCAAGAAACATTTCACAAGTACTTTGGAAATAGTTTAGGGTCACTTACCTCCACGGCTCAGAAATCATCCAGCATATAACATTGCCTTGCGCAAATCCAAGTCTTAGATCACAAACTCAATGCAAACAAATCCCTTCAAAGTTCGGACAGCACTTCCCCTGAATTTGTTAACTTTTCCAGCCATCATGGCTTCATTATTTCCTCATTCCAATCCCAAAGGTACACACACAACAACAAGTTCATCCAATAGCCATTCAGCAAGCTCCAAGTAGTACTAGTACAAGTCAAGCTAGGGAAAAGTCCGGAAATGAAAGTTTAGCTCAAAATCATTAAAACAGTTTTGACGTCATTTTGCGGTAATGGTACCAAAGGCACTACGATGGTCGGATGAAGGTGGAAGACCCACCGTTTCGAAGCTAAGGAACAGGGCTACAACAATGTAGAAGGTCACTCGGTCCAGTTCCCAGCACAACTAGGTCAAATATGCAAAATACCAAACCAGAACCGTAATTGCAGGTTTACAAATTACACTATGCTGTAATCAGTACAACTCAGTCTAAACAGGTCCAAATGCAGAAATTCCAAAGGCATATGGTAGCTAGGACATCAAGCTACATTACATCAGAAGACCTCAACCACCAAATCCAAAGAAATTCCAGTCAAAACAGCCAATTACAAACGCAGTTCGGCCATCCTGAAGAACCCAGAACAGCAACAGTAAAATCGAGATTTCTCACTCTACACTATTCCAAATGACCTGAAATTTTACAGGCACTTCAAACACATCAATACCTACAACTTTCATGTTTTAAGCCAAGGCCAATTCGGCCTATAACCATATGATACAAAACCGGACAGAAAAGGGGATATGAAACCCTAACTTTTCACATTTCCTTCCAAACCAAAATTGGTTGCAATTATCTATCATATACACCTACTAGAGTCATTACCCTTCATTACCAACCATCATAGATAACCACAACATCATGATCACAATTAAACCAGAAAATTCATCAATAAATTGAAAACTTCACCAATTCATCTCAAACCAAGAAATAAACCACAAATTTCAGCACTTTAGCTACCACTAAGCACAACTTAAGCTTCATTAAGTGTAGGAGGAAGTTCAATCACCACTCACCTAGTAAACAAGAGAGGGAGAGTTGTTGGACACCTTAGCTTCCCAAAACACTTCACCAAACCACTTACTAGCACCAAATGGAAAGGTTTTATGGAGTAGAAACAAGATCAAATGGTTGGATGATTACACTCAAGCAAGATGGAAGCAAGAATCTTGGAGAGTTTTTCTTTCTTCTTAGCTAGAGAGGGCCGGCCACAAAGGTGAAAGAAAGAGTGAATTTTTTGTAAATTTTGAGATATTTAATCAATTGGTAAGAAAGGTCAAAAAGTCAAATAAGTTACAACCACTCTTAAGGTGACACATGTCACTTCATTAATGCATTCCTATCCTTCTTTTTTCCTCTCACATCAAACACATCACAACCTCTACTTATCTCTCAATACCCGATAAATTTCAACCAGTATCCGAAACTTAACCTTATTGGCCGAATTTTTCCGAACTTTTCGCACTAGTGGGTCCCACGTCCGTTATATATCCGTAATTTTTCAAAAACTATCCAATACTAGAAAAATCATCTAAAAATTATATTTACTCATAAAATTCACCAGGATAAATTTCCTAAGCCAGAAAATGCAGAAAACATGCAATTAAAGGGGAAAAACCCTAGGAAAATTATTAGGGAATTTACGGGTTCTCACACTCATACTTTTCGGGGCGTCACATTTGGCCCTCTATTTGTTTTTTGTTATCAGGAGAGTTTCACTTTCAGCTCTTTTCATATTATTTCCTTCGTCCTAATTATTTAGTCATGTTTGGGGAATCCAACTTTTTAAGAATAGTGATTTGATTGTAATGTTTGTACTTCTCTTTTCAATTTGACCCCACAAATTCAAAATTTAAATTTGAATGGTAACATGCATATGATTCAAAAGAAGGGCTATATTGGAAAGAGAGACTAAAAGGTGCTTTTACTTTTTCAACATAGCAAATATTTTGGGACATTCAAAATAGATAGTATGACACTTTCAATCAGATGGAGGGAGTATTATTTATTTATTTTATCTATAACATTGAGGACAATATTGTCTTAAGTGCGGGAGAGGAGTAAATGGGTGAAATGAAATTTTTGAATTCTTGAGCTAAAATTTTTAAAATTTTTGTTGTTGATTCCCGGATAGACAATGGCTTGTATTTTGAGTATTATTATTATTAAAGCGATATGTGTATGAATGTGTTAAGTGTTAAATGGTGTTACTTTAGAGTGCTTCTTTGGTGAATATTTGATATTTTGAGACTTTTCAATTTTTGGCTAATTTTTCTAGGCATTGTAAATATTTTTTAAGCATTTTTCTTATGAATTTGATCTAATTATTAATCTTAATTCCCTATATTATTGGGATATGAAGCAGACTTTTATATTCTTGTTGGTGTTATATGCTTATCTTATTTAGCTGAACTATACTCCACTGGTTATCGTTACTTAGTAATCGGGGGTCTTCACCTAAAAATGTCAACTTCGCATCAAAAAGTTGCGATAGCTATAAGTATATGATTCTTAAACAGTGAAAGTTGAGTAATAGGGCTCTTTCATTTGGGAGATGTTAGAGTTCGTGTCAAAAGGCTTGAATGGCTGAGAATTAAGTACATTCCCCTTGTTAAAATGTGGAAAAACTTAAGTGTAGGGGAATTTGAAAAAAAAAATGGAAAATAGGGAAAGAAAGGAAACAAAAGTGTGGATTATAATAATAGCCTGTGGATCCATGTACCTATATGTTTGAGATTTTGCTTAATACTTGGGCCATTTGCGAGGAAATGCTTGTTAAATATTTTATATTCCTAATTAAGTTAGCTGGAGTTGAAAGAGTCATTAGTGCTAAAAGCTAACCGAAGAAGTGTCTCTTTGGTTTTCACTATTAGCACTTGACACTTGCTTAGAATGGTTGCTCTAATAATGACAACCTTGAATATAGCCATTATTTGTATTTAATTAGTTTTGTTCTTATGCTTGAGAACAAACACAGACTAACTGTGGAGGAGTTTGATAGGGTGTAAATTGTAGTGCATTTATAGGCATAAGTTGCTAGTTAACCATATTACTTGAGTTTTATCTTGAGTAAAAACTATTCAATTTTGCTCTTATATTGTTCTAATAGGTTAAGAGTACAATTGGAGAGAAAACAGACCGAAAACGTGGTGTGAAAAAGCAATGGAAAAGGAAAAAGTCAAGGGAAAGAGGTTTCGCAGGAATGACATGTTTCAGTATTTTGGTGATAACTTTAGCTGCACATATCAGATTGAGATGATTCTTAATTTAATTTGAATCTAAGAGAATACTGTACAACGTTTATGAAGACATTAAAGTTTGGTTCTCACATTTTCATGGTCAAAAATCCAAATTACTGAAGTATAGTTGCACTGCGATGCTCTTACAACCAGGTCTCAGTATTTTAGGCATATCTTAGTATCCAAACCTTCAAATGACTTGATATTTTCAGTGTTGGAAATCTTATTCAAAGGGCTACAACTTTTGTATTTTGAACAAGAATTGATTCAGCCTATTTGATGGACTTTTGGGGCTTCAAATGAGATTCGCATACATATCCATATCGATCCGCGGACGGATCCATGTTCAGGGCCAGACATTGCAAACAAATTCGAGCTGAACATCACCAGATTCTTTTGCATTCTGAGCTTGGCCCAATGACCGGTGCCGGATATTGGGTAGGTTTTCATCGGAAAAAAAGTGCGGAAATGTGATTTTTTGAATCCAATAAAGACTATTCCTACCCTGTTTAGGATATATTTTCAAGAAACTATAAATAGGAATTTTTTAGGTCATTTTTTACGATGAAAAACATTAGTCTAATCTAGTTTTAACATCTTTTCATAGTTTATTCTTAAGAGATCAAGATCAAATGAAGGTGAATCAAGGAGAATGCAAGGAGAAAATTGGAGCAAGCAACTGAAAAGTTTTCTTACTCTTTTTCTTATCTTTGTAGCAACTCTTTGAACTCGTGGTTTTAATTTTCAAATCATATTGAACTAAATTGTTTCTAGGGTTAGGGTTTTTATGAAGGAATTTGATTCATTTTTCCTAGTTTAATTTCTTGCTTTCTACTGTGATTTATCTATCTTGAATTTAATTACGTGTTTATGCTCGGTCACCATAGACATGCTGTTAGGGTTTGTATTGAATTGAGAAAGGCGATACAATCATGCACTAGATAGATAAACATATTTGGCCTAGTCATGAGAGTAGGTTAGGATTTGTATAATGCACTTATATCACTGAAGTTCTTAATGGGTTTAATTGATTACTTGCGATCTCGAGAGAGACATAGGATTTAATTAGGCACACTTTAGATGTATCGAGATATAATCTTACAATTGTGTAATGCATTCATAGTTTGGTAAGAAATTAACTAGATAATTGACTCAAATTCTAGATTAAAACCTAAAACCCTAGACTCACGTATATCATTTTCTCACCACTACTTTATTTGAATTGACTATTATTGTATTGCTTAGTTAGAAACTACAACTTCTTGAATTTAAATTTTTATTTTGTTAAAGTAATTAAAGTAGAAAGTTAACTCGTCCTTGTGAGTTCAACCCTGAAATACTCTAGGTAATTTATTACTATGATCGACGCTGTGCTTGTAGGAAATTTTTGATCAAGTTTTAGAATGATAAATGTTACTAGAAGTTAAATTTTATATAACTCCCAATTTTTTCTTCTATTTAATCTCCATGACTTGTAGCATAACTACTCCAATTTCCCACTAATAAGAATTAACCACCTACTCACTTAGACACCACTATCACATTATTATGGAGTTAGTTAATTAAGAATAAAACTCTTGATAATCCTACTTATTTATTTTCTCTATTTAAAACTGTATTTGACATTTGAGTAATAATGATAATAATTGGACAAAAAATACGGGGTTCGCAATCTTACTATAGAGGGCAAATGTTGAGGATCAAAATTGTATTAATTCCAGCATTTTACGACGAAAAGCCATGTTGGTCTTTTTTTTCTCCTCAAAAGTCACAAAGTGAACAAGAATTTATCAAAATGGCCTCCAATCAATGCATGGTTTCCAATCTCAAAATTAATATTAAAGTAATAATCTCTTACCTTGGGTCTCAATTTGATCCATATCAATTTTAGTGACCACGATTCTAAAAGGTACAAATTAGGCTATAAAATTTTATTTTTGCTGCATTTTATTACTTCTGGAGTCAAATTGCAATAGAAAGATATGAGATGAAGAAATTTATATGTGCTTATCACGTTTGTTAAAGTTTATCATTTTCTTGAATGATAGATTGGTAAAAGCTCGTAACATCTCACTAAAACACTAAATAATCCATTTTGTTAAAAAATTAGCAAAAGAAAATTGAGATGCTAATTTTGTGTAAGATATTATAGCCCCTTGGATGTCAAGAATACATGTATGCAATGTGACCAAGGTATGTTGGTCATTTTGCTCAAAACTTCAATAAGCCGACATAATATCTACATTAAAAGTATCACTAGATAATTGATATCCGATTTTTATCATATTCTCAAAAATTTTGTGAAATGAAGGGACATGGAAGGTGAAGTCTAGTGATCGAATTTGCAATTATTTACTGGAAATCATCATGTATTGATTTCAAGAAGCAGCTTTTTTAATTTTTGAATTGGTTCATGCATGAGATTTCTTTTCCTCCCCCCACCCACACACTATATATATAGTATATGTATATGTATAATCATCAGCAAACATATTTGAATATTTGCAAAAAACGTACTATATGTATAGAGGAAGGAATTCTCTAAGGATGCGTGACAGGGCCAAGGAGTCCTGTTAGGGCTCCACCTATGAACTAAGCTCGCTAATTCAGTTCGGCAAAGCTAAACTTTTTGGATAAGATCGAGCCTGAGTCCAAGGGGGGTTTTACCTCTAATAACCTAGCAGGGCTTATACTCTTAAATAGGATAACTACTAGGAGTAGGAGGATAATTTTGGACACCTTTATGGCCATCAAAATAAGCCTTATAAATACTAACATTACAACCAAGAAAGGTACGATACACAACACACCTATTCTACCCTATATTCTTCTTTGACTAACTTGATCGTCGGAGTCACAACATCGAGATAGTCTCGCTGTTCGGCTCTTCGCAAGTTAGCTTGGATACAGCTGTTCAATGTTCTGCTCGAGTCATGTCCCTTGGCAAACTCTTCAATTGGCACCGTCTGTGGGAAACGCTTCTTAGTCTTCCTTTAAGACATGTCGAGGACCCAATCTAAAAAGAATGTTGAAGGCTCAGGAGGGGATGAGCTGAGCAATCAGCAGAACCCTCACTGTGGGTAAACTTAGGGTGAGGACGAAATTGAACTCTCTCGAATATCTCTTGAGCAGTTGGTATAGGTGGTGGCGGAGAACCTATCTACCTTTGAAACCATAGTAAAGCACCTGAGAGGCAAGGACAAGAGTCATCATGACCAGGGCCCTAGAACTCAGGAGAAGGTGGGAGAGGAGTCGTCTGATTCTAGATCGAGGGATCTGCACCCTCAAAGGAAGAGGATACGAAATGAACCCTCTCGTGACTGAATGGAGGTTCTCGTGTCCTCACATAAGAACTCCCGAATGGATCCTGAATTCTCAAGGAATTCCCAGGAAGGAGAATTCTCCCTCGCACAAAAGGTACCCCGTTTAGGATGAATTGGATTGGTTATTAAATCTGGAGGAAGATAAATACACATCTTTGCCTTTTATATCAGATATTGAAAATTATCCCTTACTAGCTAGATTTAAGATTCCCAGTATGATACCAGACCACAGATCCGAAGGATCACCTGTTCGTGTTTTTGACCCACATGCGCTTGCAAACTGCTACTGATGTAGTTCGGTGCAAAACCTTCCCTATGTTTCTAGAAGGGAGGGCATGTTTATGGCTCCAAGGACTATGTCCCAAATCAATACGGTCTTTTCAACTCGCTCGGCTATTTGCTGCTCGGTTCGTCTCCTCCCGAGCATTCTCCAAGAATACTACCCATTTGATGGCAGTTCGGAAAAAGCCAGAAGAATCACTAAGAGAATATATGGTCCGATTCAATAATGAATCTCTCCAGATGTGGGATCGAGACGATAAGGTAGTAATGGTAGCCTTCATCAATGGATTATGATTACAAAAATTGTATACAGAGTTTGTAGAAAAACCTTTCACCTCTATTTGGAAAATGTTGGACCGAGCGCATGAGAAGGCCAATCGCCTGAAGAGTGAATATGTGACAGCCCCACCTCCCCCTAAGGCGAACCAGAGGGTTCGGCGGGCCGCCTGCCCAACTCTCGCCGGGACTCAGTCGTTCACTACAGTCCTCAAATAAATTACAAGATAAATCTCAAATATACATCAAATTCTCCAATAATTACATATCAAAAGCGAAGCGTCCACGCTTCCGCTGCGCCACTCTGATCCTTGATACAAACCATTCACACGGAGAACTTTAATACAAACGTTTCCTTCGCCTCGAGCCCTGTGGAGGGGAATAAAATATTTTTGGGGTGAGCTAGAAGCTCAGCGAGTAACCAATAAAATCAGTAATCAAATATATTTCACAATATTGCATTTCGATCCTTTCGATGATGTCATGATTCAAAGAACAAATGTCCGTTTATTGCTCTCATGAGCCAGTGAAGTCATAGCACTTGAACACCCAACGCTCAAATAGAACATTTAACATTAACATTAACATTAAGAGGGAGCCCCTTTTTGAGCTCCGGAGCCATTTGCTCCAAGTAAACAGAGGTGGAGACGTTGGCGTCCAGCACAAGACTCCCCAAGAAGTCATTGAAGCCAAAATCATATCATGAATTCACATGCAAGCACGCATGAGATGCAGTCGAGTAAATAATGCAAGAAACATTTCATAAGAAGCTTTAACAATAGTTTGGGGTCACTCACCTCCATGGCTCAGGAACCATCCATCATATATCATTGCCTTGCTCAAATCCAAGTCTTAGTTCACAAACTCAATGCAAACAAGTCCTTTCAAAATTCGGACAGCACTTCCTCTTATCTTTCTTTACTTTTCCAGCCATCAAAGCTTCATTATTTCCTCATTCCAATCCAAAGGTACACACACAACAACAAGTTCATTCAATAGCCATTCAGCAAGCTCCCAGTAGTACAAGTACAAGTCAAGCTAGGGAAAAGTCCGGAAATGAAAGTTAAGCTCAAAACCAGAAAAACAGTTTTGACGTCATTTTACGGTAATGGTACCAAAGGCGCTACGATTGTCGGATGAAGGTGCAAGATACACCGTTTCGAAGCTAAAAGACAGGGCTACAATATTACAGAAGGTCACTCAACCCAGTTTCGAGTGTAACTAGGTCAAAAATGCAAGATACCATACCAGAATCACAAAAATAGATTCACAGAACGCATTCTAGCGGAAACATCATAAATCAGGCTACCTAAGTCCAAATCCAGAAATTCCAAAGCCAGCCGAAAGATAAGAAACTGGGCTAAATTTCATCAGAAGGCCTCAACAACCAATTCGGAAGCAATTCCAGCCAAAACAACCAATTACAGGCGCAATTCTTACATTCGGGTAAAACCAGAACAGAAATAGTAATTTCGACTTTTCTCATTCTACACTACTCCGATTGACCTGAAATTTTGTAGGCACTCTAAAATGTCATTCCCTACAACTTTCATGTTTTAAGCCAAGGCCAATTCGGCCTCTAACTAGGAGCTAAAAATTCGGGCAGAATGAAGAACATCAAACCCTAACTTTCCAAGATTTCTTCCAAAACAGAAATTGTTTGCAATTAACCACTTTTTCCACCTCATAGAGTCCTTAAACATCATTTCCAATCATCATATATAACCACACAATCATATCCATATGAAAACAGAAAAATCCCCAATAATTATTAAACTTCACCAATTCAACCAAAACCAAGATATAATCCATAAAAGTGCATCTTATACCACCACCAATCATGAATTGAACATCATTAGAGGAAGGAAAGTGGTTCTTCACAACTCACCTTAGCAATACAAGAGATAGAGCAATTAGTCACCTTAGCTTTCCAAACAACTTCACAACCAAGCTCAACTCCACCAAACTAAGAGGTTTTATGGAGTAAATTCAAGTTTAATCGGTTAGAATTGAAGATTGAGTGAGATGAGAAGCTAGAAAGTTGAGAGATTTTTCTTCTTTTTCTTTGAGAGAGAGCCGGCCATGAAGCATAGAAATAGGATGATTTTTGGGTCAAAATTGAGTATTAGTAAAGGTAAGAAATAATGGTCAAAGTCCAAGATTAAATCACAAGGTGACACTTGTCACCTTTTTGGTTTAAAACTTATCTTTTTATCTCTCCAATACAAATATCTTAACACTTTGTAAAATAATATCACTTAATACAAAATTCCAACAAGTTGTCAAAAATATAATGCATTTACCGCACTTGCGGGTCCCACGTTCAAAATACGCTCTTAATTTCTCAAAAACTAACCGATACTAGAAAAATCATTTTAAAACTATCTTTGCTCATAAACTTTATCTGGGGAATTTTTCTCATAAAGAAAATGTAGAAAAGGCGGGCGATTAAATAAAATAAACCTTAGAAAATTAGAAAATTTCCGGGTTCTCACTCTCATTCTTTCGGGGCGTCACAGAATAGGATAAACCAAAGGATGACAGGTAAAAGAAGAATGCAAACCCAGTAGATATGGAAGGAAGTCGATCGCAAAAAAGTATCTATGATCGGATAACAAAAGGGCGTACCCCCAAAGTAGAGAGGGGATGGACTCCTCTCACTGTCCCTCGAACTCAAGTGCTCGCCATTATGGAGGCTGAGGTTTTATCACACCCTTTGAAAAGGTTATCTGGGAATAAAAGTAAATGAGATCAAACTCAGTATTGTGTCTATCACAAGGAGGTTGGGCATGATACGGAAGATTGTTCGGATCTTAAGAAAGACACTGAAGAATTAATAAAATGAGAGCATTTGAGAAGTTTGTTAGACGCGACCGAATTGATTAGAGAAGGCAAGAGTACAAACGAGAGGATAAGAACTACCAGAGGGATCGATTCCAAAGCAGTAGGGACCGAACTCCTGAACTCAACGTACAAAATCTCGTCGGGGTGATTAATACAATCACTAGAGGACCCGTCGGGGGGGGATAGCCACATAGCTCGGCACGGGAACCGCCCCCCTCTGAATAAGGATAACCCAAATAAACTGCTGAGGGTCTATGAAGAAATAATGTATGGTCTTGAGGATGTAGTACCTCTCACCTCAAATAATCATGAAGCCATAGTTCTAGAAGTGGCAACTTATAATTACAAGGTAAATAAGGTAAACATAGACAATGGAAGTGCCATTGATGTGTTATGCGATAAAATGTTCAAGGAGCTGCAGTTGGAAGAAAAACTGGTAATCCCTATGTGAACTCCAATGATTGGATTCGCAGGGCTGCGCGATCAAACTTGAGATAATGATAACTCTCACAGTAACGGTCAGAATAGCACCTAAATGCCGAACTGTCCCGGTGAACTTTGCAGTAGTGAAAGAGGCATCCTTATATAATATGATTTTAGGATGGCCAACATTAAATGCTCTCCGAACTGTCTGCTCCACTCTGCACCTGAGTATGAAATTTCCCACTTTAGAGGGGGTGACCGAGGTGTTGGGAGATCTTGAAATAGCTTGGGCTTGTTATATTGTGAATCTAAAGGGAAAGGAAAAGTTGGTGGCACAAACTATCAGCTTAGAATCCCTAGAACCGGTAAAGCATAAGAAGATGTTGGAAACGGATAAAGGACTAGAGGAGATCCCCATTAATGAAGGAAATCTGAATTGAGTAATAAAAATTAGGTCACATTTGACCGAACTAAACAGAGAAGCATTGAAATCTTTGTTGAGGGAATATGCTGAAATCTTCGCATGAAGTGCGGAGGATATGCCTGAAATTCCAACCGAACTGATGTTTGGCCTGTGAAGCAAAAGAAACAAAATTTTGCACCCGAACGAAATGGGGTAATTAAGCAAGAGATGGTCAAACTTTTGGAGGCAAAATTGTAAAGGAAGTCTACTATCTGTCCTGGCTAGCCAATCCTGTGTTGGTGAAAAAGGATGATAAGATCTGGCGAATGTGTGAGGACTTACCGACCTGAAAAGAGATTGTCCAAAGGATTGCTATCCCTTGCCCCGAATAGGTAGAGTCGTGGATTCAACTATGGGTTATGAAATCTTTTGTCTTTTTAGATGCTTTCAAGGGGTACTGCCAGATAGCTATGACCAAAGAAAATCAGGAGAAAACCTCATTTATCATGAAGTATGGGACTTATTGCTATATTAACATGCCGTTTGGGTTAAAAAATGCAGGTACAATATACCAGAGGCTGGTTAATAAGTTATTCCAAGATCACATAGGTTGCAACATGAAAGTTTATGTAAATGACATATTGATCAAGAGCAGGACTCAAGGTCAGTTCATCTCTGACCTCAGTGAAATTTTTAACATACTGTGAGAATCGCGAATGAGGTTGAACCCCAAAAAATGCACATTTTGGGTCAAGTCAAGAAAAATTCTTGGATACATGATATCCAAAGAGGGAATCAAGGCTAATCCCGATAAAGTCAAACCAATATGCAAATGATGCCCCCAAAAAAATATTAAGGAGGCACAACGACTAGTTGAGAGGATAGCTACCTTGAACAGATTCTTGTCAATATCGGCTATTCAAGGGTCTCCATTCTTCAAAGTCTTAAAGAAGGGTCCAAACTTCAAATGGACTACAGAGTGCTAGACAGCATTTGATGAGTTGAAGGCTCACATTGCCAAACTGCTAACATTGACCTCCCCTGAGCAAGGAGAAACTTTGCTCGTATATCTATCCGTAGGAGAAGAGGCAATTAGTACAGTACTGATCAGAGAAGAAGAGTGAGTTCAAAAACCAATGTACTTTGTGAGCAGGCCATTGTAAGAGGCGGAAGTTCGATACTCCCAGTAGAGAAATACATCTTGGCTCCGGTTTATTCAAATCGAAAACTCAGGCCTTACTTTCAAGCTCATCTTATAGTGGTGGTAATTGATCAACTGTTGAAACAAATCCTATCTAAACCTAACGCATCAGGTAGGATGGTTAAGTGGGTTGTGGAGCTATCTGAATATAACATCAGGTTCCAATCTTGAACAACCATAAAGGCTCAAGCCTTGGCCAATTTCATTGTAGAGGGAGTTCCACTTAGATAACAAGAAGAATAGGAGGAATGAGATAAGCCAGACCAGATCACCTTGGCGTGGACACTTTATGTTGATGGAGCATCCAACAAGGAAGGTTGTGGAGCTGGGTTACTTCTTATTACTCCCACAGGGGAAGAACTGGCCTATGCCTTAAGGTTTGACTTTAGGACGTCCAATAACGAATCCGAGTATGAAACCTTGATCACGGGGATAGAGGTAGCTCGAAAGATGGGGGCCACATCATTAAAAGCCTACAGTGATTCACAGTTGGTAGTAAATCAAGTCTTGGGGACCTATGAAGTTAAGGAGGTACCAATGAAAAGATACGCAGGCAAGGTGTGCGAAATGAAGTGTCTGTTTGGCTAGTCCAAGATTGAACAAATTTTTAGGTGTCAAAATAAAAGATCTGATGCCTTATCCAAGCTAGCCTCTACTTCATTCTTGCCTCCGAACAAAGAAGTCTTTGTGGCAATGGTGAAGAGAAGGGTGTACGTGTGGCGACACCACTTTCCCCTAAGGCGAACCAGAGGTTTGGCGGGCCGTCTGCCTAGTTCTCGCCAGGACTCACGCAAGCAAGCTAGTAAAATCCTTCTGAAGTATAACCTAATCTATTACAACATCGTTTCCCTCCAAATAGGCCGATAACTAAAACCACATTAACTTCAGAGATAACAGCACTATAAGATAGCTAATCGTCGATTCTTAGGATACCTTCCCGATTACAAACCATGAAACAAAACATACAATTCAAATACATTCGTACAAGCCAAGTAACAAATTCATACAAGCCACATAACCAATCTAGGGTTTGCACTTTTCCAGCTTCAAGTGGCAACCCTAAACAAAAGCTACATTGTTTAATACGAATTACAACCATACAAAGTAAAAGTAGAGTTCAAATCTTTCTCAAGTGCCAGGACCTGTCAAGGAAAACAAATAACGTGGGGTGAGCTAAAGCTCAGTGGTGCCCCGAAACATGCAATCACATAAATCAAACAGCGAGTAATAATTTCAACAAAATTAAACAATTAGGAAAGGGTATAACAGCACAAGGTAGGATACAGGGGCTCTCAGGAGCCATTCTCCACGCTTGATCAAAATTTACCGTAGTTGACCCTCCGTCAATTTTCACTACTTACGGTCCATGTAGATCTTTTCATTTTTTTTTCTTAATTCCGACCACCAATCATACCCCTTTATCGGGCCCGCACGCCAATCACGAATGAGAGTGGTAATACTCGAGTATACCTTTTTATAAACTAGTCGAGGGATTCACCCAACGACGTCACAACACGTAGTTACCAGGTCAGGATAAGAGGCCCTCCCACCCTAAGGTGTGGTACATTCCCCTGCCTGGTGATTTAGTACTTGAGATAGGATAAGAGGCCCTCCCACCCGCAGGTGTGGCACATTCCCCTACTCAGTACTTAGCAAGTACGAGCAAGATATTCACAAAAACATTTCAAGCAAGTCACCACTCGAAAGGCTAGTGTGATAAAGTACACACTGCTCACTTCGATGGATCAGAAACCATTTTCCAAATTATCACGTATCGAGTCAAGAAAGCACTTTAACCAAATAAGCATAGAACAAGCAGGGACATTCACCAAAAGTGAAGTCACAGGTCAAGCTGGGAATCGAAATCCGCGTCCTCGCTAAATCCTAGAAAACCAAGTTTTAAAACTATAAGTTTTACTATACAAGTTCTTGGTTTATATATATGAAAAATTATCTAGTATATGACTAGTTTATTTTCTCGAAATAAATCGACAATCCACTTAAAGTTAAAACTAGTAAAAGTAGTAAAATATTTCGTATAGTTTCCTTAAAAATACTTTTCTTTCTAGAGGTGCAACTAAATCTAATTTACTTGAAGTAAGTTTTCTTGCCGAGCAAGTTTTCTACGCTTTTTAGTTAAAATTATTAAAATCTCGTGTTTTTGACAATTTTCCTCTAGAACAACTAGTCAGGGACAATTTTTAAGAAAAGAAAAGAAAATAAAATAATACCTAGGGTTTTAAAAACTAGTGCAATCATTTTCTAGAAATAATAAGGCTAGTTTAAGCCAAAGAAAGAAATAACTAGTCTGCAAGGTTTTAAAAATTCCCGACACTTGAATTTCTAACATTGTCGTGCTATACTAAATTTTTGTAGTTCAATACTAGGGCAAAATATATTCACGTAGCTTGATTTAAAAATACTCAAGTTCACAGGACCAAAATGGACTTCACGATTTCAGTTCACACGCACATTGTATCCTAGTTGGCCACTGCAGCAAAATTATATTTCAAACAGCAATCTCACTAGGACTTCGTCAATCATTAGCCCTAGGTCTCAATAAATCCATTTCAAATCGGAATTTGAACAAAATAAGTCCAAGGCATCCAACACAATCCCATCAAGATTCCAACTTTTGTAAAATGTATTCAAACGACCAAGGCTTCATCAATCATTAGCTCTTGGTATCCAACAATTATTTCTTACAACAATTTAGCCAAAATTTCAAATGTTTAAAGTCACTAACATGTATTTGAAACCAAGGACAAGATTTGCAACAACCTCTTATCCAAGATTGCCACCAATAATCTCATTACACGTATACAAATGCAGATTAAACATTTTCCAGCAATTTATATTCCAAGGTATCTGTTCCAATGCCAAGAAATTCCATCGACTAAACCGCAAGGGGTTTATCCACCAAGTAACTTCTATCTTAACATTTCAGCCATAAAACCAAATTGTCTCCACAAAATTTCACATGCATGACCATCTTAATATTTTCTGAGGTGCAATCAACAATAATATGACATTTCACAGTGAATCAAACTTTAATGTAACAATTTGGAACCCAAAATTCGCAACAGAAATCTAGAAAAATCCTTTCTTCTTCCCTCGGTTAAACTGAAAAAAATTTCAGCAGCTATGTTTCAACATTTTTGGCCAATTCTACCAGCAGATCAAGTGTTTCACAACTGAATATCTTACAAGACTTAAAACAACATATTTCAAACATTTCCAACCATTATGCTCCAAGGAAAAATTTCAGAAGCAAGCTGAAATTCCAACTCAACTCTCGGCTACCACCAAAAATTTCCAGCAGCTAATTGGTCATAAAATCCAAATTTTTCCTCGGCTGAATCATTGTGTTAAGTACCCAAAACTAACATGCAAGGCTACTTAATGAAATTACTTATCATTTCCAGTTCAAATCAAGTTCGGTCAACAACTATAATCATCCACAATTCCAGAAATTCTGTTCACTACCCTCGAATGAACTTGCATGTAGCAGTTTTTTGTTTCATTTTTTTTTCTTGCTTAGCCGAACTAATGAACTTCATGCAAAGCTTAATCACCAAATTCTTAGTTAGTTAATCATGTTTATAAGCTCAGATTACTACAAAGAGACAGAATTAAAGCTGCATTTTCGTTTCAGCTTCTCGGCAATTCTATTTTCTTCCTAATCAGATTTTTCTCATGCTTTGATTTCATCATCCGAACACCTAGACTTCACATGCATGGACATAAATAGCTTAATTTACCCTTGATCAACGTATCTCAGTCCAGAAATTACCTCACAGTGAAGCTCACTCATGTGACAGAACTGAAGTTTTCTTTCCCTCTCGGCTCGCTCGCAAACTGGATGTGGTGGTCCTGGTTGCGGTGGTGCAGCTGTGGTGTTGCGGTTAGGAGTGATTGCAGCTGGTTGAGGGTGAAGAGAAAGAATGGAACTCATGCACTGCCTCTCTCTCTCTTTTTCTCCCTCTCGCTTCACCTTCTCGGACAGAACAGAAAAGTTGCAGCTCGCAACTCGCACGGCTTCCTTCCATTTCTCTCCTCTCGGCTTGAAGAATGCAGCTCTCTCTCTCTCTTGGTCGATGATCACGAGGTAAGGGAGAATGGTGTGGGATAGTTGTGGTTGTGGTTGTGGTTGAGGCTGAGGTAGTGGAGAGGAAGTGGTTCGCGGTTGAAGGAGTGATTGAGTGTTTGAGAGGAGAAAGGATTGCATTCGGCCGAATGGAAATGTTGGTGCTTTTATGGTTGGCCGAGGGAGTTTTGATGGTTGCATGGTAAATTTTGAAATGGTGGAGGGTTAATTTGGTCTTTTGACATCTTCTCCGAATATCCACTTAAATCCTCATTCTTAATCTAATTCCACAATTTACCCCAAATGTGATTTGAATGCCTAATAATATACTAATCTCACAAGAGTTCAATTATCGAAATTTTAACGTCCTACGTATACTAAGTGTACTTGTAACAAATCTTATTCTAAAATTTATCGATTTCGTCTTAGGGCTAAGGTTCCGGTTAACACTTAACGTTATGAACACTTAAAATTAGCTATCGGAATTCAAAAAATTTATAGTAAGGCAATAAAATTAATCTAACTCAAGAAATATTAATTTAACTTAACAAAACAAGTAATTTAATATTTTAGCACAATTATATTGTTTATCACATAAAAATTGTTTTTACGCACCTATTTAAAATAAGTATAAGTAATGCTAGAATTTATTAAAGAATCAAAAGTGCAAATGCAATATGCATTGATATCTATATATTTTTTTTTGAGGTTCTCACAGTACGAATAGCAAGAAACATCATAATTGAGGTAATAAACTCGTGGATGGACCCTATTGTCAGTTATCTATTCGGTGGAGATCTCCCTCCGAACAGAAAAGAGGCACATAAGCTCCAACTTAGGGTATGAAGGTATGTTCCGTCTAATGGAATACTATATCGAAAGTCATATCTAAACCCTTGGCTGAAATGCGTCATGCTAGAAGAAGGAGATTATATCCTGAGGGAAATACACGAGAGAATCGGTGGAAATCACATCGGCCCTAGAGTTGTGGCAACAATGGGGATGTCAATGGGTTACTATTGGCCAAGAGGTGAAGAGGTGCAAATTGTGCCAGCTTTATGCCTCAATTCTGCATGTACCAACCAAGAAATGATACCCATGCAAAGCCCTTGGCCTTTTGCCCAATGGGGGATAGACCTTCTTGGTCCGTTTCCCCGAACTCTAGAGGGATATAAGCATTTGGTGGTTGCCATCGACTATTTCACCAAATGGATCGAAGCTGAACCTCTTAACACTATTAGTGGCAAGTCGATACAAAAGTTATTTTGAAAGAATATAGTCTGTTGTTTGGCATCCCTCGAGTTCTAGTCTCTGACAATGGTCAACAATTCGCTAAAAATTCCTTTCAAGATTGGTGTAAAGAGTTGGGAATTCAGCAGCATTTCACTTCGATAGGCACCTCCAAGCTAATGGACATGTAGAAAATGCCAATAAGAACGTTATACGAGTTGAAGACTCGAATAAAATCTGCTCGAATAGGGTGGTTGAATGAACTGCCCAGTATATTGTGGCATACCGAACTACATCTCGAACTGCTACTCAAGAAACTTTATTTGCCTTGACTTATGAAGCGGAGGCAGTGATCCCTATGGAGATTGGGCTACCCTCAAATAGATTACAAAATTTTATAGCTTAGAACAATAAGGAAGAATTGAGACTCAACCTGGACGAACTCAAACAGAAGCATGAACAAGCGGCAATAAGGATGGCTAGGTACAAAGGACAAATAGCTCAATATTACAATACTAAATTTAGGCATCTTTATTTCAAGTTAGGTGATTTGGTTCTAAGGAAAAATTCAATAAGTCGAGTCAAAGAAACGAACAAGTTGGATCCGAATTGGAAAGGACCATATTTTGTGAAGGAAACCGATCGAACTGGATATTGCAAATTAGCATATCTCAGTGGAGAAGAAGTGCCTCACACTTGACACAATTCAAACTTGAAGATCTTTCGATGATCGGTTGTCGTCTCTAGTCAGTTTGGCTTGATTAGGTTCTTTCGTACTTGTTTTGGTGTTTATCCTTTTTAGACTCGATTAAATTCTCCTCTATTTAGATATTCTTGATTAGGTTTATTCATCTTTTGATGAACTGAATAAAGCTTAGTGTGCTTGCAAAAATGATGAAATAAGAACCAAGTATTTAAAAGAAACTTGAAGTTTCATTTCTACAAAAGATAGATTACAAAAAGAGCAATGAGTACATCGGGATCCTTGTTCTGGCCCTAACTCTATGCCTCTCAAGTTTGACATTCTTCAGAGCCCTCATGCTCTTCTTCAAGGGTTATCACTGGGAAGAGGGGGTCTGCAACCAAGTCGACTAATTTGTACCCTTTGAAGTATCTTTCCACAAGGCAGTCCATCTGTTCAACCGCCTTAGGGTTGTAATTAAGAAACTTTTCAATGTCAAATCTAGGAAGATTCAGAGCCTAAACTCTTATAGAGTAGATGAATAGCCGTATTAGAGGATTGGAGTGTTTAAAACGGCATGGTCAGTGAGAAAATCTTGGGATTTCAAGAAATTCTTCACCCCCACCTTTTGACCTTCCTCAAAGGCATTGGCATGTTGGGGCTCAATGTGAGACCCCGAAATTTTACTTGTCTTATTAACCCTTATGTGAACTCACTTACCTTTGATTCTTGGTTGCTTTAATGGTTGAATTTGAGTCAAGGGAGTGAATTTTGTTAAGAAAAGTTTCATAATCTCAAGTTGTTAGAAAATCTAGAAATTTTCGCAAGAGGCTCTGCGCAGCTTTGAAAAATTGGCTATAACTTCGTATAGAAATGTTGGAATTGAGTTCCGTTTGTTGCGTTTGAAACCAAACTCATAGATCTTCCTACAGTGTAAAATTTAGAGTTTGATTCAATCTCTATAAATTCCAGAAAATTGGCAAAGTTGACTGAAAATTCTGCCCTGCACAAGTAAACATAGGAATGTTGTAGTAGCTTATGCCTCAATTTGGACTAACTTATGAGCTGAATTTCTTTGAGGTATCTTCTAAAGATTATTAGTATTTGAAGTCTAGTTTTTAACAGGCTAAGTTGTATGAATTTTTGATATTTATAACTCAAGTTATGATTTTCCTGAAGGAAGGGCATAAGTTAGGGGGGTTTTGTGCATACTAGGGTTTTTGGTGTGTTTTTGGTGCATTTTGGCCGTGTAATCACTTGATGAGGTGTGTGTACTAAATTTCATGGTTAAGAGTGAGTTTTAGATAAGAAAAAGTGTGTGATTATGTGACAGCCCCACCTCACCCTAAGGCGAACCAAAGGGTTCAGCGGACCGCCTGCCCAGCTCTCGCCAGGACTAACAGTTAACGGTTCGGTATAGATCGAGCTACGATCCGGAACTTACAAACGTGCGTAAACAAGTCAAAATAAAAAAAATAAAAAAAATAAAATCGGAGTCGGCCATTAATAGTAACCGACCCGTCGAAACCCCAACCAAACATCAAGCAAATATTTACATGTTGAAATTTAGCAGATACAATCCAAAGCGGAATACTAGAGTGATTCAAAAGTGGATACAAGTCTGGTTTGCCAAATCAAAAGAGAAACGGACCCAAAAGTACATTTAGGGTTTCAATCAATGAGCTATACAAAAGATATGTCCATCTAGCTCAATTCGGCAACCAATTATCAAATCCAGTCTAAAAGGATTTATTTTCCTGTAAGGAAAACAAAAGGAACAGAAAGGGGTGAGCTTGCGCTCAATGAGGTACCAGACATATAGCAGTAAAATCATGGCATTTCACATTTAACAAATCAGGTACACATGCCAGATGTAAAGGAAAGGAACCAATGATTCAAATAGGAAGGATACAGGTGGCTCTCAGGAGCCAAATTCCCATTTGCGTCACCGAAGCTTGATCGAAATAATAGTTGACACTCCGTCAACGCTACAGAAGTAACCAATACCGTAGACTCCACTTTCTTCGACTCCTTCCACCTCACATACCCCCACCGGGCCCGAAATCCAATCAGATCAGAAATGGTAATACTCGAGTATACCGGAATCAAGGGTCTCAATACCCAAAGATCCCAAAACAGACTACCGTGGTTCGTTATCTAATCGACCAGGCCCTTGCCGGCCCGACTCGAGTAACTGGCCACAGGTGTTGAGCTCAGAGGTCACAGATAGGTCGTTGGATACAAGCTTCCAAACGACGTCAGAACAGATACAGATCCAGATACAGATAACAGATACAGATACCGATAGCAGATTCAGGTACGCACTCAAAATTGGCATATGAACAGACAAGAGAACGAGTGTGATAAAGTACACCCTCGCCTCCCTTTTATCAAAACAGATTTGGCTCCAACAGTCATAAATCAAGTATTTCAGATATTCAAATATTTCACATAACAGGTAGCAGGTAGTGGAACACTCACCGGGGTCAGTACAGATACCTCCCAAAAGAGAGCTTTAATCACCAAGAAACCCTAAAATAATCCAAGGAAAACAATTGAAGGTTCCACTTTCAAAAATCGAGTATACAGAATGCACATGTGAGGTTCGACTACCAGTCGTATGCCTCGCAAAATAATTACTAATGCAAGGGTGCCAAACATGTGTTTTTTTTTAAAACGAAAAGGTAACATGAAGACCGAGGCTCAAACAACCCAAAAGCCCTTCATTTCTACCAAAAGGCAATTCAAACTTAAAGGAACCAAACGGCCTAGAAATTGGACAGCACTTCCCCTAAATTTGCTTACTTTTCCAGCCGTCATGGCTTCATTATTTTCCTCAGCCAGTCCCGAAGTCACACAGAAAATAAGTTCATTCAATAGCCGTTCAGTAAGCTCCAAGTAGTACAAGTACAATTCAAGCTAGGGAAAAGTCCGGAAATGAAAGTCAAGCCCTAAAATATGCAAACAAGTACAATGAGACTCGATAACGAGTCATAAACCAATGCCAAATATTCCCAAAATAGGGTTCCATAAGCACACACAAGCAATAGAGGAAACCAGAAAAATCCGGAAATGGAGTAAGTGTTAACCAGGAAAAAAATAGTTTTTGACGTCATTTTGCGGTTTTGGCACCAATGGCACTACGGTTATCGGATGAAGGTAAAAGACCCACCATTTCGAAGCTAAGAGATAGGGCTACAATATTACAGAAGGTCACTCAACCCAGTTTCGAGTGTAACCAGGTAAAAAATGCAATCTACTACACCAGAACCGCAAAAACAGTTTCACAGAACGCATTCTGGTTCAAACATCATAAGTCAGCCTACCTAAGTCCAAATCCAGAAATTCCAAAGCCATCCGAAATCTAAGATACAAGGATACATTTTATCAGAAGACCTCAACAACCAATTCAGAAGCATTCCCAACCAAATTAACCAATTACAGACGCAACTATCAAATTCGGGTAAAACCAGGGCAGCAAGGGTAATTCCATCTTTTCTCAAGCTATACTACTCCGATTAACCTGAAATTTTGTAGAAATCTCTAAAATATGATTCCCTACAACTTTCATGTTTTAACCCAAAGCCAATTCAGCCTCTAACTATGAGCTACAGTGCCAGGCAGAATGTAAATCAAAGAAACCCTAACTTTCCAATTTTCTTTCCAACACAGAAATTTCCTGCAATTAACCACTTTTCCCACCTTCTAGCTTCCTTAAATATCATTTCCAATCATCATACATGACCCCATAATAATGGTCATATGAAAACAGAAAAATCACCAATAATTATAAAACTTCACCAAATTCAACCAAAATCAAGATATAATTCATAAAGTCACATCTTAGGCTACCACATGTTATTAATTAAACATCATTAGATAGAGGAGAGGGGTTTCCTTACTACTCACCTTGGTAACCAAAGAAAAGAGACCTCTTAGCACCTTAAGCTTCCAAACAACTCCACTTATCAACTCACAACCACTCACTTAAAGGTTTTTATGGAACAAAAGCAAGATTAAATGGTTGGTTTATTGGATTTGAGCAAGATTGAAGCAAACCTTGGAGAGCTTTTTCTTTCTTTCTTCCTTGTAGAGAGGTTCGGCCATAAGCTTGGGAAAAATGGAAGATTTTTGGTCAATTTTTGGGTTTATTTAGTAAATGGTAAAAGGATGAATAGTAAGTCAAATGTAGGAATGAATCTCTAAGTGACACATGTCACTTTCATTAATTGCTTGCCTAACTTTTTCTCTCTCTCACACCAACCACTTGGTAACCTCTAAATATCTCATAACAACCGATAAATTAAACCCAGTATCCAAATCTTAACCTAGTTGGCCGAATTTTACCGAACTTTCCGCACTAGTGGGTCCCAGTCCGATATACATTCTTATTTTATAAAACTCTAACCGATACTAGAAAAATCATCTAAAAAGTATATTTACTCATGAAAATTATTTTCACAATTTTTGAATAAATAAAAATGTGGAAAAGCGTGTAATTAATAGAAAATAAAACTTAGCAATTAAGAAAAGTACGGGTTCTCACAGATTAGAAGTGATAATAATAAGTGAGTGAACCATAAGTAAAAACACAAGTACGCTCGAGTTAAGGAAAAACGGCTTGAACTGACGTGTACCGTTTACTACCGATTGAGTGCACCACTTGAACACTACTTTATTACCTTAATCTCTTTATTATTAATTGAGCAAAATCAGCCCTAAAATATCTCCTAATGCAGCTGAAATTTTGGACTAAAGAAAAGGGAGAAAAAAAAAAGAAGCCATCTTCAGTTGACACTTGTTTGCAATCCATGGAACTTTGACCAAATGATTTTCCTTCCTTCTTATCTTTCTTCTTGGCTCATTTTTCTTCATTTTCCTTCATGTTGGCCGAAATTCTTGGAGAGAAAAACAAGAGAGGAGAAACTTTTCATGTCCACCTTGATCTTGCTTGTTTGAGTTGGAACCAAAAATCTAAACCGATTAAACTTCTCTTTTGGTGGTTGGAAAGCTTTGTGTGGTAAAAGTTTTGGAAGAAAGGGGTGTGATTTTCACTTACAAGAAATTGTTGGAAGGTATTATAGCTGCCTTTCCTTTTCTCTTCCTTAATCTTGTTTAAATTTGGATAGAAGCTTATGTTCTTGGCATATTATGGTTAATGATTCAATTTTGGATGATATAATGGAAGGGTTAGCTAGGGTTTACATTTTCAGCCTTGATTATGGTTGTCTACCTAGTAATTAATGATATTGAGCTAGTAATTGATGGTTTTGATGATATAGGACTTGATAGTATTGAGCTAGAATATAAATTATTAGAGTAGAAGTGAATTTCCAGCTTTGAGGATGAATTTGCCCTGTTTCTGACCTACATATTCATCCATGATAGAGGCTGAATCAGGTCTTGCTCAAAACATGAAAGTTGTAAGGAATGGAGTTAAAAATCTGCCTGTAAAATTTTGGCTCAATCTGTTGCGCCCCATTTTTATAAGAAAAATAAATGGTTTAAAAAAAGTGAATTTTTTGATTTGAAAAATGAATTTTAATTTACAAAGGAAATGAAGAAAGACATGGGTCTAAATGGAACTTGAAAATGCGACGATTCGACCCAAAATAATAGTTTAAAAGGGTTTTGAATAAAAAATGGAGTCGCCACTTGGTATTGAGTTAAGGTGTACCAAGTCACCTAAAAAATAAATTTTTGAGTAAAATTATAGAAAACCCTTTTAAACGACTCCTAAGTCTACAAAAATCAGAGAAAGTGCTCGGGAGTCACATTTGATGAGAGGGAAGGCAAGGACGAGGTCCAAGGCACCCTCTCAACCTAGCCAAGGCTAGTTGCGCGACTTAGTCAAAGATTTTCTTATTTTAATCAAAAGATTTATCATATTCGGATGTACTATATGAATGCAAACCCTAGACCTAGGGGGACATCGGGGGGGCAAAATTTCTCTTTCAAGCTTGAATGGTGCCAATCACATTAATTGTGATGCCCAATAATGATCCTTTGGAGAAGTCACGAATAATGCAAAAATATGAGACTCTAAGAAAAGGAAAAAGATAAAATAAAGGAATGCATCTGTCGGGTACAGGGGACTAATGTTCGTGACTCAATTTTCCCTTTTAATAGAGGGAATACGAGCGTGCTAAGGCTAGAAACCCAAACTCGTCCATATCCCATAGTCAAGGGGTTATCTCTAGTCTAATCAGGCAAAATGCACTAATCTACCCCCTAATTTCCTAAATGAGATGCAAATCTAAATGTTATATATACATAGGGGTAAGGGATATTTTATTAGGGGAAATATTATGTGAAAATGATAAAGATCCTAAAAAAATGGAAAAATATGCATGAAGTGTAATGTAATCATACAAACATGATCTAACGAGGGAGGTCCCTAAGGGTCTAGCATTGGACTAGCCCATGTCTATGAATCCTCGCTAGCATTGGACTAGTGGGAAATCGGAACAAAGAGCCACAACTAGCATTGGACTAGTGTGGTGACAGGAAAGGAATCACAGCTAGCATTGGACTAGTGTGATGACATGCATTTATTACAGTCTAAGAAAATCAGATAAAGCAAAATAATGCAAATAAACACATAAATCACATAAGACACATAGCACATAGGCATGATATCTAGATGCACGTCCTAAGAAAGCGGTAACACATAGCACATAGGCATGCAAATCACACACAGCAAAAATAAAACGAGTAAATCCCTATCTATTACATTCGGGGGGAAGCCTACTACAATCTAAGAGGGGAAACGGAATAAAAATAAATAAAATAACCTAGCTATTACAACTTTGGCATTCAAGTGCCTTTCAAATGATCGAAATTGAAAAAAATAAATAAAGTGGATAAATAAATAAATAAATAAAATAAAAACATTCAAAAGACATGCAATTGAGCACATAAATCACATAAACACATAGGGTCAAATAAAGTAAGAAACTAAGGGATAGGGTGTACCTCCCTTGAGTTGGGGCCCCAATGGAGTAAAATTACTTAATTACCCTCCAAAATAAAAGAAAAGGTCAAGGCACCAATTAAATAGTAAAATATAAACAAAATCAAAATAAATTAAATCAAATCACCAAATTCCTCCTAACTTGCAACTTAATGTAATCAAATAATGTATAATTACAAAGAAAGGTAACTTATCAATCAAACTTCTAAAATAGCAACTGCTAGAGACCCAAAAGCAACCCTTAACCAATCATTCAAGTCCAATTGCAACATTTTGAGAACTTCAAAGGTCCAAGAATAATAAAAGGTCAAGTAATGGTTCAAAATACAATTACTCTAGGACCTGATTGCAAGAAACTAGAATATAATTGGGCCTTTGAAGAGATAGTTGAAAAATTAGGGGTTAAAGTATAATTCTCAGAATTATTTCATGCATGCAACGAAGAAGCAATGTTTCTCATCTCTGGTTTTCCTTCCTCTGCAACCTGTTGTGCTTCATTACCAAAACATTACCAACAAAACATCAACTTTTGAATCAAATGATCATAAGACATTCCCCCAATCATCAACCAAGCCAAATAATACACCTTCATTGCAAGATCAAATCAGCAAATCTGAATTGGTGACCGCTAACAACACAAAGGGCGGCAAGAGTTTTATAACAGCAAAACAAAAGTGCAGCAAAACTCTTCTCATTTCTCTGTGATTTTACAACTTCATTAGCTATTCAGGGAGCTTACATTAGATTCCAAAACCATCATAAAACATTAACTTAGACATGCAAATCAAGGGGAGATGAGAAAACTGGCAAGCTCAAAATCATTCCTATGTTTCTTGCTGCAATTTTCATTCAACAGTTTTTGCAACCCCATGAAACTTTCGGCCAGCAAGATTCATGCAAGACTTTGATCCATTTCCAATTAAACATGGCTAAATAATGTGATTCTTGGAAGATTTCCATACAAGTTCATGCAACGAATAAGCTTCTGCAACTGAAAGAATAGTCTGCTGCATTTTTTGTTTACAAGCACATATTTCTGGTTCAAATGCATGACTTTGATCTAAACTTTTTCACCAAATATCAAATCTCTAGACTAGGCAACCAAATACCATTGTCTACTTCACTGAAATCAACAAGGAAACCGAGCATAGAATCAGCAAAGGAAAAGGAACTGGGGGCAGCGAATGATTTACTCATTTTACAAAACAATTTTTAGGTTATGGCCTGCTATTATACCACACTTTGCTGCAATTAAAAGGCAACAAACGCACACAATGGCATCACCATCCAACAACGAACAGACCTAAAAGAACAAACAGACCAAATTGGAACCTTAGCTATCCAAAAAAACAATCCAGTTTCGTCAACATAGCTGCAACAGCTCGGCCTTGTTACAACCTGATGCTACATCGCAAAACACTTCCCAATGCTACATCACTTATTGCCTTTATTCAACAGAACAAATCCAATCAACAGAAAAACAAAAGCGTGAACATGACAACCACTACAACCCAAAGTAATAAAACAGATGGATGGATCAACACTGCGGCAACAAATTTGCGCAAGCCGAGAGTTTCAAAACTGTTGCAACAGAAGCTTAATCTCTTTCTGAGAATCCTGATCTACCCAAATATGATAAAGGATCCAAGAACAGAGGGGCATAAAGCCCTATTCACTAGAAATCAACAACATCCATCATAACTATGACTACCCCAGATCAGAGAAGCGTAAACCCCCATACAAACGTATCGAACCTGGAAGCTACGATGAAAATTTTACCAATAACCAAAGATAGAGACGGATTACCTTCTATTTCAGCAGGTGTTTCGGACAAGGGAGAGTCCCTCCTTCCAGCCTTTTCTTGCTTGAAGCTCTTCCTCCTCTTAGTCTTTTTTAGCTTTCTTTCTTCTTAGGTTTTTCTCCAGTCCGCTGTTCCTCTTTTGGTTCTTTCTTCTCTTCAGCCGACCGAAACCCTTCTCCTAATCTCTCTTCCCTCTCCTTTTCTTTCCTTTTTCTCTCTGGTCGCTCTTTCTCTAGTTATCCTCTGCTCTCTAGCCTTCCAGATTCTCTTCCAGCCCGTAACTCTCCTCTCTTGCTCTCCCTCTCTTTTAGTCAGTCTTGTTCTACTCCAGCTTTCTCTCTCGCTTGCTTTTCCTGTTTTCTCTCCTCTCAAACCCCGTCAAAACCCCAGCTCCTTCTCGCTCCTAGCCGCCCCTCAAAGCTACGTTTTTCTTTTTCTAAACCCTCATCTCAAACCCTAGCCGCCATAGCTCCCCTGCTTTTCTTTTCATCCCCTTCCCTCTGTTTTTTCGCCATTCTTTTCTTTCTGTCCGCTCCTCCCCCAATTTTCCAACCGTCCCCTTTTCTCATCTTTTTCATCATTTCCCTTCTTAGGCCTCCAAGTGTCTACCACTTAACCCTTTAGGTGCCTTGTTGTCTAATATCCAAAGGGACACTTGTCCCTATTGCATATTCTCCATTTGTCTAGCATGCAAACTTCCACCTATTTCACACATTATTTTGTATTTTTGTATTTTTCATTTTTCCCTTTTTTTTGAAATTTAGTATGAAGACAAAAATAAATAGATAATAAAATAAAATGAACTAGAACAAAATAAAATAAAAATAAAAATAAAACTCTAGAATTGAAACCAATAAAGCAAAATTAAATTAATTAAACCAATAAAGTTAAAAGGTTAAAAAAACTCAAAAATTTGGTGTCTACACAATCGAATACCGTAGCATGTGAAATGATTAAAATACCCCTGACTGCCATAAGCCCTATTTCATAGGCAGCTTTCTGATTTCTCTGAGATTCCACATTTTGACCTTGAAAATGCACGAACTGGGTGTTGATGTCTTCATACAAAATGTAGCTCTCTGTCTTAGCTTCGAAACGCCATAAAATGTAACCCAATCCAATAAGTGTAGCTTAAACTGTGACCAAAACGCCGGAAGATGTCAAACCTGTTACTTAGTTATTCTTCTTTAATACTAGATCCAGCTTTGATTTTGAAAGTTGCATTGCTAAAATTGCCTTGTATTAGGATGACATTGAGCCTATTGAAGGGCTATTGTGTTAAGATTGTTTATGTATAAATTTGGGCTGAGTTGAGAAAAATAATGAAGTCATAAATGGCTGAAAAATAGCTAAATACAAAGGGCATGCCGCCCAAATTTTCACTCGAGGGTTAGGAATGTATACTCGCAACTTGAATGAAGATTTGAGGTCGAATTGAGCTTGGATTGTCTATGGTATTCGAGTCTTCTTTCGTAAAGGTATATAAGCTGAAATTTGGCCGAAACTCGTACCCTTGGAAAAATGAAAGTAGTGACCACTCGCAATATGTTTTCCTCGTCTTTTGGACTTAAATGCGAATTCCAAAGTTTTAGTTGCTTCTTTAGCAACACCAAAAGAGCGAGCATGAATTTTCTAGAGTTTGATACGTAACATGAATTCTATCTAAACGAGTTTCATTTACTTGATCTGTTTAAAGCGAAACTCTGAAGTTTCGAACCTTAGTTGATTTCACGCTTTTAAATGCTATTGTATCGCAGATTTGGACTCCAACCAAGGAGTTACACCTGAACGTGATTTTGACAAGCACTAAATCTTTGGTGAGTGTTCCTTGTGTGTCTGTACAATAAGTGACTATGTGACTATTTATGAATGTTTGCTTGAATGTTAAATGCTTTCTAAGGATTACTAAATGGATTTTCGATGGGCGAGTGTGTACTTTATCGCACTCGATCCAAGCCAAAGTGAATTTTCAATGATTGAATGCTACTTGTGCATGAATGTAAGACTTTTGGCTGAATTGAGCCCTTGCCCTTCGTTGCCAGCCGACTCGAGCCAGAAGCGGACTGGATCGGGCAGTTGGTGTGAGAACTCAAAAATTTTCTGTATTTCTAGGCATTCTTTTATTTCTTTGCACACGTTTTCTATATTTTCTTTATTATATTAATTTTATAGATATTTTTATAAGTAAATATAGTTTTAAAATCATTTTTCTAGTATAAGTTAGTTCATGCGATATTAGGAGTGTATATTGGACGTGGGACCCACTAATGCGTTAAGTGCGATAAATTCGGCCAATTAGGTTAAGTTTTGCATAAAGGGATTAAGTTACTAGGTGTTAGGAGATTATTAGAGGTTATCTAGATGGATTAACCATGGAGAAACAAGAAGATAGGTTTAAACATAAAAGGTGCGACGTGTCGCATTACTATTCGAAGTTGGACTTTGACTACCTTTCTTTACCTTTACTAAAACATCAATTTTGACCGAAAATCCTCTCCATTTTCATCCTTCTTGGCCGAGCTTCATAAGAGGAGAGAAGAGAGAAAGCTTCAATTTTTGTCTTCCATTTCTTGCTCACATCTTGAAATCCAACCACTAAAATCTCAAATTTGTCTATAAAAGTCACTTGCTAAGGAGGGTTAGAGGTATTGGTGGAGTTGTTTTGGAAGAGAAAACCCTAAGTTACTACCTTTCTTGAGATTTCAAGGTACTTTGCTTAGAAACTCCTTCTTTGTTTGTAATAATGGTAAATTAGTGACTTGTAGTAGCTAAATAGGTTGTTTTTTGGAAGATTTCATGGATTAAAATGGAGTTAGATAAATTTCAGCTTTTATTGGTGATTTTTCTGTTTTTAAATAATGATTAATGGTTGACTATGGAATGATAGCTTTAGATTGTATAAAATAGAGCTGTTGTGTGTTAATTGTGGTTGTTTGCGGAAAATTTCAGTTTGTGCGGAAAATTTCAGTTTTAGAGCTTCAAATTAGGAATTTACTATGGTTGGTTGTTGAGCTTTTAATTGACGAAGATTGAAGGGTATTGTAACCCTAATGAGGTGTGTTGAATAGCCCATGATTTATATGTGTACTTGTCGTTGTTTTGGATGAATTTAAATGGTTATTGGTAGGATGGAAAAGTGTGAAATTTAAGGGAAAATGCTGTCCAAATGTTGAGGATATTGGGTTTCTTTGAGTTTAGGTTGAGGTTAAGTAGAAATGAAAGGTGTTGGGCTTGTTTAAGCTTTTAACCCTATATGTTATTTATTTTCCCTTCCAAGCTATATTGGTCTTACATTAGTAGTTCATTGAATAAGTATACGACTCGTGTTCGAGTCTCAATTGTTGTTCTTGCTTGTTTTTAGGACGTGCCGGTGATCCAAGGCCCACATCGGACAGAAATTTGTGAACTTGCTTTGCTTGAATTGGTGAGTGTACCATTGCATGATTTAATGCTTAAATTGTTATTTATACTTGAATCTTTGGACTGAATGACTGTGAATTCTGTGCATGAGACGAGAGTGTACTTTATCACTCTCGTTCTCTTATCTGTGTGACTGATTACTGTATAACTGTGAATTTGTTACTTGTGCATGGTGTGATGTCGTTTGGGGCATGTGTCCAATGACTTTACTGTGATATCTGAGCTCAAACCTCAGTGGTCGTTAATCGAGTCGAGCCGGCAACTGTTTGTCGAGTGGTGTGTTATCTCCTCGACCTTGTGGTATACTCGAGTATTACCCCTCTATTTCTGTAAGGTGTTCAGGCCCGGTAAGGGGAATGTTTGGTGGAAGGTACTTGGTGTAAAGTGGGATCTACGGTCAGGCTCGTTTCTTCGAATGTTGACGGAGTGTCAACGAGATTGAGATCAAGTACTGCAAATGGGGACTGGGCTCTTGAGAGCAGACTGTATCCTTTTATTTCTAGTTGCCTTGTAATGCTCTTTCTTCTGTGATTAATGGCCATGTGTAATTGAGCATGAATGTACTTGTGTATCTTGGACGTGTGACTTGATGGTACCTCATTAGGCGTAACCTCACCCTCGTTATCTTTGTTTTCCTTACAGGAACAACTTTTGGAAATCATGATTTTGAGAAGCGAGTTGAGCTAGTTAGATATTTTTTTAATTTTTTGTATAGCTCCTTGACAGTTGGAAACCCTTGTATCCCAACTCAATGTTTCCTTTTGATTTGTAACCTTACTAACGTGTGTATATAAAAGTGTTTCCTCATGTATATATGGTATATTTTCTTGGGGGTGTACATTCTCTAGTGTTAGATAAAGTTTACTTGTACTTGGTTGGGTTTCGGACGAGTGCGGAAGTTGATCGAGGAGAGATGAAAATTTCTGGCGGGGCACTGTTCACTGAATCCAACCGAGTATCCGGCTAGTTCTTGGCCGGATATCTGGCCGGATTTGCAGGGGAATTTGAAAAATTTTTGGTTGAGCTACTGCCTCCAATCCGGCCAGAAACCGATCGATTGTGACGTAGAAGTTACTGTTCATTTTCAGTTTCATTTTCGTTCTTCGTTATTCGTGATCGTCGAAACTTTTAAACGCTGTAATATCATTCGAAACGTTTTAGCTTGTGTGTGTTCGGCTTAGTAGTCCTGGCGAGAGTTGGGCAGGCAGTTCACTAACCCTTAGGGTACGCCCTAGGGGAAGGTGGGGTTGTCACAGTTGGTGACCCTGGGACAATGTTTTGGTATACTCGAGTAGGACCACGAAGATTGGTGGAGACTGACCAGTGAATTGACTAGTGGCGGGAAATGAAATGAATGAATAAATGTCAAGAACACTGGAGGAGTTTTCACTTGCAAATATTTTCTAATGTCGGAGAGATAAGGAAAATGATTGGCGAATGAATGAATGAATGACTTGCATGAATGGCTCCAAGCGAGCACGTATCCTTCCAATGATTGAGTGTTTATTTCTTGAATGACTGGATATTACTGTGCAAAATGTGCAAATTTTTAAATGTAACGTTTCCCTGATTTCTATACTTGATTACTTGTTTGGGAACCTCACTGGGCTTTTAGCTCATTCCACGCCATTTGTTTTCCAGACAGGGGGTACGAGCAAGGCGTGAGACTGGTACAGGCTAGCATAGTCTAGGTTTTGGAAATTTTGCGATTGTACTCGCGCTAGTGCTCGGTTAGAGTGGAATGTATCTGGAATTCACAACTTTTGTTATATTTGGGATTGTCTAAATGTTTGGGAAAGATATGAATGTAAGTACACGTTCCAAGTTTGAGAACTGTTATTTCACTTATTTTTCAGGTTATATCTTATTTTATTTGCTAATAGTGAATGAATTCTGGCGAGAGTTGGGCAGGCGTTCCGCCAAACCCTGGGGTACGCCTTAGGAGGAGGTGGGGTCGTCATACTCAAGCTCGACCGATCTTTTCTGTTCAGCCTTCAACTAAGCAAACAGATTGGAAGCCTTCTTGCTCTCTAGCTTGAGATTTGTGTGAGCTTGAGCTAGCTGCTTCTTCAAGGTCTCCACCTCTTGAGTGGAGGCATCCGACTAATTGGACAGAGAGTTCTTCGCCTCAAGGGTATTGACTAGTATGAGAATCATGTCCTCGAACCTCTGGGCCAGCTCGGCTCCTGCCAAGTTCACCTGACCGCAAAGAATGATCAACACGAGAAAATAAAGGGAAAATAGAACAAGAGAACAACCAAATAGAAGATTGCAACTGACCTAAGTTGTGGCAGCATAATAATGCTACAGAAGGCTGGAATGGGTGGCCTTGAAGCAATTTCCGAGCTATCTTGGGATATTGAGCTTGGTCGTTGATCAATAAGTTCCATGGCAGGGCAAAAATGCATAGGGTGGCAATGAGCTATAGGAGCAGTTCTCTGATCAAAAGGGATAGTGCTCGAGTACTGCCACATGTGAGCTGAGGGTTCAGTTCGAGCCTACTCCACCGCTATGTTGACACCATAATGGCCAAACTCCTGGGCAGTGGAACTAGGAATCTCCTCCTGAACAGGCGAAGGAGAAGTCTCTATACGGGCCTTTTTGGCTGTAGACTACTTCTTCTTCTTCTTCTTCCCCTTCTCCTCAGCCTAAGTAGGCTGTATGGGAATTAGTGGTTCAATGGGGGTGGAAGTAGCAGGAATGGCAGCCAGAGTAGGCATTGGAGCCAAACTAGCAGCTCCAAGGAGAGAGAGCAGTTATGAAAATCTCTTCACTGCAAGGAAAACAACCAAGTGAGAATGAGAAAATGAACAGAAATGAAAGCATAAGATGAATAGAATGGAAATAAGCAAGTACAGGTATCCAGCTCTTCTGGAGAGAGAACTCTGGTTTCGATAAAAGGAGCAGAGAGGTCAGGCCGGATGAGTTCGGCAGCATTAAGTTGAGTAGAAGAAAATTCTTTCACATTCAACTTAATGTTCGAGGAGAGTATTCGATTCAGCTCGGCCTCAGAAAAAGGTGAGGAAAAAGCAACGGACACTTGAGTCCCCTCCCTCCACACTAAAGGAGGAAAACCTAGATTTGTCATGAAAACTGGGCTTTCCATCCTTTCATGGAGGAAGGTGCTTCAACAAATAATTCATGGGTCTGGTGCTTCACTCCACTACAGCGAGCAAAATAGGACCAGCCTAGAACATGACTTGAGGTTTTCATATGGAAATAAATGTGAAACAGGTCTAGAGAATAAGGAATTTCTAGAATTCGACAGAAGGAAAAAAAACCAAGAATTGACCAAACTGCGTTGGGGATTAACTAGGTTATTCAGATGCCCTAGAAAGTCAGAATTTCAAACCAAAAAGAAGGGATAGGAAGGCGAAGGCCAGCTAGAAATTGATCCCTATATACTGCCACATACCTAGTGGGAGGTTGGCAGGCGATCTCTCTTGGTTGAGCAGCTCGAGCCACAAACTGGGCAGGGATCGAATACGTCTCCACTAGTTGGTCGACATTCTCCTGATCTAGGGTGGAAGAGATGGAATTGATCTCACTGAAGTCAATTCCTCTTGACAAAGAAGGAGTAGAAAGACTTGCTCTAAAAACCCACGATTTTGGGCTCAATTTTTATTCTTGCCCAATGAACTAAATGGCAATTTACCATGAGTAAAAGTAAAAATAATTGTAAGATGTGTTAAAGGGTTAATTGGGGGATTGGAATGAGATAAGATAGGGTAAAAGTTCATAACAGTTAAAACTCTAATCTAAACCACCTACTAGTAGGTGGTTATTAGGGTTTAGCATACTTATCAAAACAACAAAAAAATAATAACATCATTCCTTCCTTTCATTGTCTGCCTCCTCTTACAGCAAGAGCCGTCAGAGAGTAGAGAAGGAGAAGAAGGTGTCGCTGTCAATCAATCAGGCAATTAGGCACCTAGATCTATAAGTCTCAAATTCACGTGAAAACTCCTCTTTTAAATTCTATTAGTCGCATTAATTATTCTAAAGATTTTACAAATATGTATTATGTAATATATATATAGATATATATGCTTGTATGAGAAATTTAGGAAGATTTGTATTTGGATTAATAGGAATAAGGTGTTAAATCTTAGTTATAGGGTAGAATAAAGTTTAAATCATCTTGCTGTTGAAAAAAAAAAGAGGAAGAGAGGAAGCAGCGGCAACCACCGCTGCTGTTGTGCACCGTTGCTGAAGCTTTGACTTCAGCAACACAAAAGAGAGAGAGAGAGAGAGAGAGAGGCAAAAGTCGCCAACTGGCGACCTTAGCCAAGAAGGAAGGGTGGCTGAAAGGCCAGCCAAAGAAAACATGGAGTTGCCAGCAACTTTTTGGCGACATGGTCCAAGTAGAATGGTTGACTGAAAGGCCAATTGAAGGAAAAAAAAATTTGCAAAGGAAGGTCATCAGACCCTCCTCTTTCACTAGCCAAAAAGGTTGGCCCTTTGGCCGACCAAAAGAAGGAAAAAAAAAAAGAAAAGATGAGGAATAATTTTAAAAAATTCGTAATCAAAATAATTTTAAAAAAAGGATGGCAAGTATTCTTGGGCCGAAACATAGTATAGGTGTAGCGGATGTTCAAAAGATAAATTTTAAATATAACTGGCCCATCTTTATAGCTTATCATGGGTATTAAATTACAAAACCCAACCTAGAAATAATTTTTGGAGTTTATTCATCTAAGCTTATACCTAATTAATTAAGTCTAAATAATTAAATAGAAATATAGAACATTTTAATCTAGCCTTATTAGATCAATTTATATAATGTAAGATAAGTCCTAAATTGTTAAACGAAACGCGTAAAATCGTAATAATAATAATACTACTACTAACGATAACACTATTGGTAATAATAATAATAATAACAATATAGATATAGATGAAGTAAATTAAAGATATAAATGAAAATTAAATTAAAAGATAAATACAAGTGGAATAAACTAAGAAGATAATTATAATAATAATAAATCAATATATATATATACATACATTTGGATATAAATAATAATAACACTTACACATACACAAAAAAAATGGAAATAAAGCAAAAGATAATAGTAACTAATTAACAAGTATATATAAATGATAATAAAATAAAATAATGATGACAAGGATAATGACAACAACAATGGATAATAATAAAATAATAATAAATATATATGTATAGATAATATGTACAATGGTCAAGATAATAAGTTTGATTACGAATAATTATTTCTAAATTAGGAAACTTTACAAAAGGGGAACTTTTCAAAAATGGAAACTTTCCAAAAATAGAAATTTCTTTATTTAGGAAAAACTCGACTAGGGTTCATATAATGGTCTAGACATGAATCTTAAACTTACTCAAAGTTGGTATATTTATGCATCTATAAGAAATATCAACTAATTAGGAAACCTATGCATTTGATAGGTACGACACAAGTTTAAAAGATCTAAGGTAGTTTCACTCGAATAGCTAGCCAAAGGTAGGTGGTACTTACCCTTCTGAGATTTCAAAAGTTCAAGTAAAATTTTTATTGTCAATCATATTTTTATGTGTTAACTTGAAATGTATTTGGTTAAATGATTTACTTGAATATTTACGCAAGTTCTATTTTTATTATATAAAAATGGAGGACCATGTGACTTATTTGAAATATTTTGATACATTATATATACCAAATGAGCTGTGTGACAGCCCCACCTCCCCCTAAAGTGAACCAAAGGGTTCGACAGACCGCCTGCCCAGCTCTCGCCGGGACTCACTCACTCACTACAGTCCTCAATTAAATTACATCAGTCACATCCAATAACATAGGGTACAATCCTCAATAAAAATGAAATAACATTGCCCAAGTTCAGACTGTAGACTTACATACATTACAAATCTCAAATGGTGGTACAATTCCCCGAATAAGACAAAAGTCCTCAGTTCTCAAGTAATTACAATTACAATATCAGGCTCAAATATTACACAAGATGAATCTAAAACAAACTGTACAGGAGATAATCCATCCAGTCACACGGAGAACTTAATACAAGCTTCCTTTGCCTCGAGCCCTGTGGGGAGAAAATTATTATTTTGGGGTGAGCTAGAAGCTCAGCGAGTGTCCAATAAAATCAGTAATCAAATAAGCTTCACAATAGTGCATTTAAATGAGATTATGAATCAATGATCAAATGTACATTTATTGCTCTTGTGAGCCAGTGAAATCATCGTACTTAGAACTCCAACGCTCAAACGGATCCAGTCAGTCACACAGTACAAGGGAGCCATTTGCTCCAAATAATCGGGGGTGGAGACGTTGGTTCTAAGCACACGAATTCCAAGTACTCATTTGAGCCAAAATATGTCATGGTCCACATGCAAGCACTCATGATATGCAATGCAAGAAATAGTTCGAACAGTAACTTTGCAAATGGTTGAGGAATCACTCACCAACCATAGCTCAGGAACCTCATCCATCATAAGTCAGTGCCTGGTTCAAGTCCAAGCCTTAGATCACACATATCAAGTCAAGCAAAGGAAATTCTAGAAACATCAAGTTCCTATCACCTTTTGGTATTTTAATCACAATTGAAGCTACACTTATCCGATTGAAACAAATCTTATGGCGTTACAAATTTAAGACATATACCAACATTTCTTATGAAGACCTCCAAAACCAAATTATACATATTCATGGTCAAAAATCGAGATCTTAGAGAAAAATAGAAACTGTCCGCGAAACAGGGTTTAAGGGCAGTCAAGGGTATTTCGGTCATTTCACAAACTACAGTATTCCAATCGATCTGAAATTTTGTAGGTAGATAGCTAACTCATATATCTACAACTTTCATGATTTGTCCAATAGCTGGTTCGGTCTAAAACATGGATAAATTTGCAGTCCAAGTTAAGTCCAGAAACATGGTAAACGGAAATTACACTTCTAAACTAACCCTTGTATAGAACCACAAGTACACATACGAATCAGAAGATATACCACATATATAATTAGGCCACAATGCCCCTTTAATATGGGCCAATTGATAGCTCCAAAACCAATCATAATTAAGCCCAATTCGAACCCCAAACATTGATATGGACCTACACAAGCTAGAATTTCTATGACGCCCCAACTTCTCCCTAAGGCGAACCAGAGGGTATCTGCGGGACGCCTGCCCAACTCTCGCCAGGACTCATGGCAATATCCGTTCAAGCTTAGCACAATACTATTCAACAACACTAGATAGGTAAAAAAGTGCGAAAAACTTTCAAACTTAACAATATATATAACGATTATCCAATCCTTACATCAAATTCCCAAAAGTTACACCAATACCCAAAATATACAACATCCAGGTACATCAAATATCCAAATCATACATTAGGTTCCCACAAGTACAACCAATAAGAGGTCTAGCCCAAAATACATGAGAAACCCTAAGCCAAAAGTGCATCAAAAGGATTCCTCCAAGTCTCATTCCCTGCCCAATCCTGTTAAGGAAAACAAATCTATAGGGTGAGCAAAACGCTCGTGAGGCCAAGAACACACATGCAAGCACATAGTCCAAGTAACAATGTGACAGCCCCACTTTACCCTAAGGCGAACCAAAGGGTTAGGCGGACCGCCTGCCCAGCTCTCGCCGGGACTACAGATCCGGAACAAACGAAAACCTTACCAAACGTTCAAAAGAACTTCGAGAAGATAACAGTCAAAACCCAATTGAGCCGAACTAAAAGATACAATCAATGTTTAGTAGAACGTTCCCACGAAAAATCAAAACGAGATGAAGGGCCGCTGCCCGTCACAATCCAACCAAGTACAAGTAAACTTTGTTTGACATGAGAGAATATACATTCCCAAAGACATATAACCATAAGGAAACACTGTACAATATACATATTAGTAAGTTTACACACCAAAAGAAACATTTTATTAAGATACATTTAGGGATTCCAAATTGTCGAGGAGCTATACCCAAAAGAGCAAAAGAATTTCTAACAAGCTCAACTCATTCTTCAAAACATCGAAGTTCCAAAAGATGGTTTCCTGTAAGGAAAACAAGGATAACGGGACGGGGTGAGCTAAAAGCTCAATGAGGTACCTGTTGGGTTTTAGGGACATTACGCAGCGGAAAAATAAAATTTTTTTCCCTAAAATCATCCAGGAATCACCCTAGATTTTACGTATGATGTACTAAAAGTAGGGTTTTAGGATTACCTTAATCCAAGCGGCGTCTTCCTGCAACGTTGTTTGAGGATGGTCAGCCCTTGAACAGTCCAATCGTCATGCCTCTACTGATATCCACGCTAGAGCAACCCTGGATCGTGTCACGAACTATGTATTGAAGAGGAAAAATGTGCTAGCCTTCTTACTCTCTTCGAACGTATATTTTTTTCTCTCTATCGTATGTGACGCTCACACTCTGTATCTGTATATCAGCTAACCCACAAAAAACATTGGAGAAAGAGAGAGATATATGATAAGCTAGAATGATGAGTCTTCTTGTCTGATTCAAAATCAAAACCATAAGACTTCTCATCACCCCAGACTCTATCTATCATTATCTGATAGATAAGAGATAACCATTTACTCTTATCTGCTCAAAAAGGCCTGGGATTAATTTTCCTTTAAAATTAAACCCCGATAATTTACATAGTTTTAATTCAGGATTAAATCTCTATTGCGTGTGACCCAATAGGTCCCGAATGTATTGGTAATAATTATGGTTTAATAATTAGATAAAATAAACAACTTTATTTTATCATAACTTATAATAAATAATTAATCCATAATTATAAATCACGAGCGGTGTCTAGCAACACATCGCGATTGCCCAATTATTCGGAATTAGTCAAGGGAATTTGACCTAACCTTTCCGTGAAAAATTACCGTGTAATTATTATCCTTTCACCAAAGATATCCAATTAGTCAGGAATAAGGAATAAGTGCCAATTCCCTGATGACTAATTAAATTTTCTAGTTCCCGAAATTTACCCTTAATTAGGTTAAATTGAAGACATTCTTCAATTTACCTAATAGTCGACTTTAGGGTTAATTTCTCACTAGTGGCCATCCGGATATCAACTCCTTCTATCGGAGTGGTAAATCCTATCTCAATCACCCATTTTCTTTACATGCTTCACACTACATCCAACTTCTACACTTTAAGGCACTCACGAAGAGTAACAAGTAATTAGAGTCAAAATGTAGCGATTCACACTCAAGATACTATGGTGATCTCAAGTCGTAGGATCACTTACACAATTTTTCACTAGAGATACACCATTGGCACTAGATAGGTATCCTAACGGGATCTCTAAATGGATCAATCCAATGCATTTGTACTTTCCAAATCATCTACATATTAGCCTAGGTATCATCATACCATAGTTGATGAGAACAACCACTAAATTACATTAATTAGAGGCTAACTGTGTACTAGTTTTACCGTACTAAAGATGTCCTATTTCATTAGTACTATAACTAGGGAATTTTAAGAATATTACTATAAAAGCGATTGATATCTCATAGTCATCAACTCTTGTGACTACCATCACATTAGTAAACATTCTAAGGACTTTATCAGTTATATCTAATATTTAACAGATAAATAAGAAGTTATTAAAATACAAAACATATAATTTAGGAATGTATAAAATAAAACCAAATACATTGTTTTAGGGCATACATTCCAACAGTACCAAAAGTATAAACAGTAGAAATCATGAGAAATCACTTTTAGGGCATATATACACATCAAATACGAGAAATGAATGAACACCACAATTTAAAGGATACAGGTGGCTCTCAGGAGTCAGATCCCCGTTACAATACTTGATCCAGCCTCGTTGACCCTCCGTCAAAGTTTAAATAAAGGAACCAGTCCAGTAGAACACCACTTTAACGCCAAAATCCCATTCACCAAACATACCCCTTACCGGGCCCGAATGCCAAACAGGAACAGGAATGGTAATACTCGAGTATACCGGAATCAAGAGTCTCAATACCCAAAGGTTCCCCAGGAACAGGCACCCATGGATTGTCAATTATCTCGACCAAACCCTTGTTGGGTCGACTTAATTAACTCCCCATGAGGTTGAGCTCAGATGTAACAAGAAGGTCGTTGGATACACTTCCAAACGACATTATGATAGGCGCAGGTAACAGATTCAAGTATATACAGGAAACAAGCCACACAGGCCAGAGAACGAGTGTGATAAAGTACACACTCGCCTCGTACACAATAAACAGTCGATAAAGACACTCAAATAGCAATTTACAAGTATAGATAACCATTTTAGCAATAATTCAGGGGAGTGGTACACTCACCGGTTCCAATACAGATACTTCAAAAGTTTTACCCAAAGTGGCTTTAATCGCCAAGAAACCCTAAAATAATCAAGATAAAACAATTATAGTTCGCACATCCACAAACCCAGTAAATGGAATGCAAAAATGAGACTCGACTACAAGTCGTATGCCTTCCCAGGTTAAGTACTAGTACAAAAGAATAAAATATGACTTTTGAGCAAAAAGATAATAGTTGGTCCTAGGGTTACAAACAACTCCCAAAACCCCTTCATTTTTACCAAGATCAACTCAACTTGAAGGAATCGCGTAGCCCTAAAATTTTGGGCAGCATGCCCTCTGTATTTACCTATTTTCCAGCCATTTATGGCTTCATTGTCTTTCCTCAACTCAGTCCAATTCAACACATAAGAAATCTCAATACAATAGCCCTTCAACTAGGCTCAAGTTCATCCAAATACAAAGCAAGTCTAGGAATGCAACTAGAAATCAAGTTTTAAGGACAAAAGCGAAATAGCAGGTTTTACGTCTCCTAGCGTATCGATCACAACTGGAGCTACGCTTATCAGATTGGGGTGCAATTTATACTGTTTCTAAGCTAAGATAAAGGCCTACAACTTTGATGAAGACCACTCAGTCCAGTTCATAGTGTATCCAAGTCAAAATTTCAAATTACAGAACCAGCATCTCACAATCAAACTAGTTAACCGCACTATGATTAAACGACAATAAATCAGGGTACCGAAGTCCGATTGAGGTGTATGATATGGAGTTTCGAAGCCAAGACATATACCTACATTTATTATGAAGCCCTCCAGAGCTAAATCATGCATTTTCAGAGTCAAAATTCAAATCTCCATGAAGACAGAAAACTGTCTGCGAAACAGGGTTTATGGGCAGTCAAGGGTATTTCGGTCATTTTATTGGCTACAGTGCTCTGATCAAGCTGAAATTTTGTAGGCAGCTATTTAACATCATTTGGTACAACTTTCATGTTTTAACCTAAGCCTGATTCGGCCTCTAACATGGTCAAACAGAACCAGGTAGAACAGGGTTAATTAAAACCCTAAACTGAAATTTCCGCACCAAACCAGAAATTTTCTGCAACCAATCATATACCAACTTCATTTTACACTATAACAAACCATCAACCCATGACTAAACAATAATTACTATATAAAAATAGAAAAATTAATAATAAATCAAAAATCCATCAAAACTCCACTTCCAACCATCAAACCTACTACAAATCAACATATTTAGCCACAAAAGCCACTAATTTGACATTAACATGAACCAAGAGGAAGTTGTAAGCAAAGTACCTTAACACCTCAAGAAAGATAGTAGCTTAGGGGTTTTCCTTCCAAAACAACTCCACCAAGATCTTCAAACTCCCTTAGCAAGTCACTTTTGTGGACTAATTCAAGATTTAACCGGTTGGTTTGCAAGATCTAAGCAAGAAATGAAGAATAAAAGTTGAAGGTTTCTTTCTTTTCTCTCCCTAAGGTGCTCGGCCAAGAGAGATGAAATGGAGATGATTTTTGGGTCAAATTGAGGTTTTAGTAAAGTTAAGGAATAGTGGTCAAAGTCCAAGCTCGAATAAGAAAGTGACACGTGGCACCTTTTAAGTTTAAACTTATCCTTTTGTCTCTCCAAGATTTAACCATCTAAGTAACCTCTAATTACCTCTTAACACCTAGTAATTTAACCCCGGTATACAAAACTTAACCTAATTGGCCGAATTTATCCCACTCATCGCACTAGCGGGTCCCACATCCAAGATACACTACTAACGTCACATAAACTAACTTATACTAGAAAAAATGATTTTAAAACTCTACTTTCTTATAAAATCTCTGAAAAATTAATATAATAGGTATAGTGAAGAAAATGCATGTGAGAGAATAAAATAAAATAATATAAAATACGAAAAATTTACGGGTCCTCACAAACAAGCCCAAATAACAGGTCAAAGGATAAAGTACAAGTAATTGACAATTCCAATGAAATGTAAACAAAAATAATTCAAGGATATGGTAGCTCTCAGGAGCTAAGTTCCACATGCTTTGCCAGGGTCATTCGTATACCTTCCCGCGATGACTCTCCGTCAACCGGGTCAGTATTTCCATTCCGTAGATCTCCACTTACTTCTCATGTCCGTCCACCGTACATACCACTCCGGGCCTACACGACATTTATAGGGCGATACTCCACGAGTATGCCAAGCGAGATCTCTCAAATAGATCAAGCTTATCATGTAATCTCATGGCTCACCGAGGTTCCCGACCAAGCCCATGCCGGCTCGAGTCCCAAGGTCGGCCTATGAGTTTGGGCATCCCCCATGTAACATGTGTGAGTCGAGGAGATTCACTCCAGCGACATATGCAGCCATAGCATATTTTCCAGGTCAAGACATGTCAGGTCAAGCAAGCCAAGGCAAGTCAAGCAAGTCAAATCAGGTCAAGCATGAATCATTTATTTCAAATGAGAACGAGTACGATAAAGTACACCCTCGCCTCCATTTTTTTCAAAATCTCAAGTCATTGGCAACAGGTAAGCATGTATCAAGTTCACAGGAGATCAAGTAATCATACACTTGACACTCTCCAAGTAAACAAGGAAGAAATGTCACTTGAAGTTCAGGCGTTCACCACGGGATCCTCTTGAAGGTCCTCGTGCGAGTCTGAGCAATTAATAGTGAACTATCATTCATAAACCCCAATTATCACGCATGTTGTACGCTTGTACAATCCAAGAAAATTTCATGAAAGCGAGCCTAAATTACTCGCAAATCAAGGCTCAAAAGTGGGGTTTTTAAAGCACAAGAAAATCAAGTTTTCATCTTTGAAATCAAGTGTAAAACGTTCAAGTGATATCGAGAGAAGAAGGAGAATTCGAAAAACTCCATTTCCTTAAGTTTTGAAAATTTCAGCTTTGGTATGAGATCTTTGAAAAATCGTATCTCACTCTTTACAAGTCCAAAATTGGAAAACTTGATACCATTGGAAACTTCTTCCAAAGTACAAAAAGTTCCTAGAATATACTTTCCCATGATTCCAAATGGAAGGTATTCAAAAATTGGCTCAAAGTCGCTGTTTTAAGCTTGCTAGACAGTTTCGGGGTTGGTTTTTCGCCAACTTTGGAAATTCGGTAAAATTCACAGAATTTGAACTATCCTTTCAAATTTGAAACTCAATTAGAGTTGCATTCAAAGTTTAAAACCAAATGAGCAGAACAAGAATCGGAGTTTTGAGCACCAAGTTATAGTAGCTCAAAGTTGGTGAAAAAAAAACTGAAACTGTTAAACAAAATTCCAGATTTAAACTTTAAACTTTGGGACTTTGGTTAGGTATCGTAACGGACTCGGAACGGCACCAAATTTGGTATGAATACACTAACATATAAGGGATACTCCTCTGCCAAAATTCATAGAAAAATATGTACGAGAAATCGGTTAACAAAACCACTAAAATCCCAAGAAGTTCCAAGGCAAATCTGCCTTGGACTTCCTTTTTTCCGTTTTCAAACATTTGGCCAAGGAAATTCCCTCAACATGGTTCATTGGTGTAGACAAGGTCTAATAAACATTCCAAGATAGGTTTGGTAGGTGATTAACACCAAGAATCTCGAATTAACAAGTCTCAATCAAGTTTAGTAACAAATCTGCCCAAAAAGGAGGGTTTTCCTTCAAGAAGTCAATTTAGAAATATGGACACAAATCACTCAATTCAACTCGTAATTGGACATGGTTGGTGGTGTTGGAAAACACATTCATAACGCTACAATTTCTCAGAAGAAACCATTTTCAAAATCTGTCCACAACTAGTCCACATTGGAGCCTCAAGTTGTAGTTCATGTTCTGCCTTCCAGGGAACTAACGAAACAGGGCAGCCAAGTTCAAACTGTTGGTACGGATTACTCATGTGGAATCAGGATGTGCGTTTTATACCATTGGAAATCTGGGAATGTCTAGTTTCCATTGCCACAAACGGCACTCGATTTCAACATCGGAGTAAAACGTTATGGCCGAAAGAAAAGGACTGCCTAGCAATCCGGGAAAATTTTCCAGTTTTGCTAAACTTTTGAAATCACTACAATTGACCAACCAAATCATGTTATTTTTCAATGAAACTTTCTACACCATTCATATAACATGTATACATCACAAACAAGTCATTAGAACCTCAAAATTTCGCACCAAAGTGCACGAACATGGCAGGGGTAAAATGATCACTTTTGTTCATTGCACCTTCCTTGAATTTCTACCAACAACCCAACATTATTCCACTAATTTAAGCACTAAACCAACATTAATAGCATCATCATTCATCAAATCAGTCCATCCAATCCAAGTGGGAGTTCATAGAGCCCACACAAAAATTTTTCCAATATAAACAAGCTACCCACATGCATGCATGAGCTTATATGTGCACTACTACTTCCATAAATCAAAATTTTCAAGATTGATCGTCCATTACCTCTCTTGATGAGCAAAGCAGAAATTTTTGGCCCTCCTTAGCCCAAGAAAACCGTGGAAAGCAGCCCCCTTTTGTAGCTTAAGATGGTCACCAAGTGTTTAGCTAGGTATGGATACAATTTGAGGTGAAATGGGTGATGATTTTGTGAAGAAATGGAGAAGAAAAATTGAAGAGCTCCTTGGTGGTTTCCTCCTCTTGATGGCCGGCCAAGTGAGAGAGAAAGTGAGGGAGTTTTTTATCAAAGGAAGCTTCCAAGAGAAGCTTTAATGTGTGGCCCAAGTTCACCCAAAAGTCAACTCTCCTTCACGCGCGCACACTCACGTTTTGTGCTCGATTCCTCTCGAGTTTATTTCACTAGTGCACTAAACCTCTAATGCACTTGTATTTATATTAATATTATTCAATCTTAATAGTCTAAAAATAATGGTCTAAAGTCTCCCAATTAAATCGCGCGCTTAAAAACGCGTACTTCTGATTTAAGCACGATAAAGTGAACCTTCCGAGAAATTCTTATAACGATAATATAACTAACTAACATTTGAACACTTAAACATAAAAATACCTATTTTAAGACTAATGTACAAGTCTCCAATTTTCCAAGCTCATAGTATCCTCAAATCGGTTATCGTTTCCAAACGCGCAATCACTATTTTCACTTAACGGGCTTCCAAAAATTAAATTTTGGAACGAGACACTTTAAAAATATAACTAAACTATAGATCCATGTAATTAGGTCTAAAGAGGTTAGAAAATAATATTTGGAGTAAATGACCAAGTAAATAATTAAATAAGCTAGAAATAGGAAATTAAATAAGTAAATTTTGCGAGTCCTCACATGAGTCGAGTATTAATTCCTCAATTAACCTTTCTTAATCTACAATTGATCATTCTTAACTCTCCAATATTAATACTCTCCCGATTCAAGTATAGCCTCGAAAAACGTGTACTCGTTGTTCCGAACTAAACGAATTTTCGAAAAGTGAATTTTTTCAACAGAACGCTTTAAAAATATAAAAGAGGCGTCGTTCCATATAAATAGATTTTAAATAGTCAAAATAAATAATTCAGAGAAAATGAGTAAATAAATATTTAAGTAAACTAGTAATATTCGATAAATAAGAAAATTTTCGGGTCCTCACAATTTCTGTAGGCAAGTGAAACTAGCACATATAATTGCAATATGTCACATAACAAAACTATCAAATGCTCTCAAAGATTGGACAGCATTTCCCCTTAATTTCCTTATTTTCCATCCTAGAAACAGCACCAATACCATCTCAATTCAACCACATATTCACATACAAATCATAAGGTATAAAACACACCTAATTGGGGCCACACACCCTTAAATCTTAACCAATTAAGAGTTCAATAACCAACCATAAGAAAGCCCCAAATTTGAAACCCTAAAACTGAAATTTTCCGCACAAATCTGAAATTTTCCGCAACCAACCACAATTAACACACAAAGGCTCCATTTGACACCATATCAAGCTATCATTCCATGGCCAACCAACAATTATCATATAAAATTAGAAAATTCACCAATAAATCAAAAATTTATCAAACTCTACTTTAAATCATGAAATCTTCCACAAAGCCACATATTTAGCTACCATAATTCACTAATTTACCATTATTAGAACAAAAAGGGAATTTTCCAAGTAAAGTACCTTATAAACTCAAGAAAGATAATAGCTTAGAGCTTCTTCTCCAAAAATCACTCCACCAAAAGCTTTAAACCTCCTTAGTACACACTTGTATGGAGTAGTTTCCAAAACCATCGGTGAAATCTCAAGATTTGAGCAAAGATTGAAGCTAGCAAAAATGAAGAAATCTCTGTTGTTTTTCCTCTCTAGAGAGTTGGGCAAGAGGGAGCAAAAATGAAGACCAACTTCAGCCAAAACAAGATAAGAATGAAGGAAAAACAGCCGGTCAAACCTGGCTGCCGCCTGTGACACGTCACAATCCGGCCGGATTCAAGACAGTGGCGAAACTTATTTTTTTCAAATTCCAACAACAATCTGGCCAGCAATCTGGCCAAGAACTGGCCGGATTTGGTACAAAATTTTGCCTCCAAGAAATTTTCTTTTTTTTTCCAAATTCAAACGACACGCTCGTCCGTTTTTCCAACAAAGAGACCTACATCCTCACACTCATTCTTTCGGGGCATCACAAGTTGTATTGTTTATGAAATCAAAGGACTATGCATGTGACGTGTGAAATGAATTTATGTCAAGTAAAACTTAAAACAGTCATGGAATAGACGATAGGGGCTATAGTCCTATCTAATGGTCATGGTAGCCTGGTATAGAGTCCGGCCGATTGACAAGGTCATGGTAGCCTGGTAGAGAGTTCGGCCGATTGACCCATGTATGTAATGAGACCAATCGATAGTCATAAAACCTATTGGTCGCTCACCTAGAAGGGGTTTAATCTCTAGGCTGAGTACTCAGTAGCCGGTCATTATATGCACTTGTTATGAGCTGATCTGAAGAGACTTATGAATTGATATGAAATGATCTATGACTTTATGACTTTCATGTACGGTTACCAATAAGATGCTTTGAAATTGCTTTGCCACTTGTTACTACTAATTGTTTTACCCATAACATTATTTTCATGATTATGGTTGTGAATGATGTGCAAATAATTTGATTTATATATGTATGTATCTATAAAGTTATAAGTGCATAGTCCAACAGAGGGGTAGATATTACCTACTGAATGACTTGTCGCTCAACCCACTTTTTACCATCTTTGCAGATTCTAAAGAGTATGAGTTGATTTACGTAGAAGACCCTGAGGATGACTTTTATTAGTTTTTAAGTGAACAGAAGTTAGCAGGCTAGCTACTTCTAGTTGTTAGTTTTATTTACTTTTGTTTCCCCTGTTTCAACCAGAGAATAAATGTACGAACTTATTGGATATTTGTAGACTATCCTTCATATGAGATTTGTACCGCACTTTATCTAGTTATATTATTTAGTATTTTTAAAGTTTAGTCTAGTTTAATTTTGCCTTGTATTCTTGAGCGGGACTTGAGAATACGACGGATGTCACGTGACGGGCGTGTGCGGGCTCGGGACGTGGCATTTTTTAGTGGTATCGGAGCCTAGGCTATATGATCTGGGAGTATGAGAAATGATGTTTGGATATTAATGATTTTGGAAATTGAAAGGAGATGGAGAACAGATCAAAGGAAATAAGAGATTCCTGTGACATTTTTAGTCGTATCAAAGCTTAGGTTATATGATTTGGAAGTATGTAAATAGTGTTTGAGGTATTAGCAACTTTAAGAATTGAAATGAGATGAAAAAAAAACAGGATTAAAGGAAATAAGAGATTCTGGTGATATTTAATGTTATCAAAGTTTAGGTTATTCGATCTAGATGTATGTTGAATGATGTTTGTAATATTAGTTATTTTAGGAATTGGAATGAGGTTGGATAGAGGATTGTGAAATAAGAGATCTCCATAATATTTAGTGATAATAGAGCCTAGGGTACGATTTACTCTTTAGAGGAAATACACACTAAAAAATGATCAATTGTGATTGAATAAATAGGCTTGAAAATTTGCATGTGTGATTTAAGTTGAAATGGTATTAATGGTGTTTATGATATCCTTTTGTTGGACATGATTTTGGTAGTGCATTCTAAGTTTAAGATGTCAGACGTGTAGGAAATATTATATATACCTGAAGTATTGTCTGTAGAAATTTGAAAGTGTGAGGACCCGAATTTTAATTTTACTTACTTTTATTTTATTTTACTGGCTTATTTAATTATTTGTTCACCCGTTTATTCCGAATAATTTATTTCATCCATTTTAAATCCATTTACATGGAACAATGTCTCTCTTATATTTTTAAAACGTTCCGTTAGCGAATTTAATTTTTCTGCAGCTCGTTTAGCAAGAAATAGTGAATGCACTTTTTTTGAGGTAAATTCAGTCTGAGAGTGCAATAATTTTGGAGAATTAAGAATGATCAATAGTAGACTAAGAAAAGTTAATTGAGGGATTAGATGTGAGTGAGTAGGTTAAACTCAATTAGGAGCACTAATTGCACACTAATCGGTTGTTGACTTTTGTGCACCAAGACACCTTTATGTCAATCCCTCTTACACACCATCACATCACCAACTACCAACACAAATTCCTTCTTCTTCATTTTCTCCTTGGCCTAACTTCCCCTCAAGAATTTCAGCTCTTGTCTTCCATTTTGCTCCACAAAAGCTCTCCAAATTTGCTTCTTGTCTTGGTTCTTCATACAAGCTTAGAAGGTGACTTGATCAAGGAAGAAACTTGGTGATTTAAGAGCTCAAATCTAGTGTTTAGTCTTCATTTTGGCAGCAAGGTAATCATCCAAGAAACCCTCAACTTTTCCTCTCAAATCTTAGTAGTAAGTTAGTTTAGTTGTTAGATTGTTGATGGGTTCACATGAACCTTGACATTAGGTAGTGGACTTGAGGTGGCTTGATAGTTAGAGGCCTTAAGGATTTTGTGTGTTTATTTTCTTATTTGTTACATGCTTTGATGAGATATGGTGCAGTTTGAGTTGGAAAGTTGGAAAGAAAGCTAGAGGAATGAAAGTGCATGCTGTCCGAATTTTTGTCCTGTTGAAACCTTCATGTTAATTTCGAAATTTTGCTGTTATTTTGGTGCAATAATGCTTGATACATGTTGGTGGTTATATGTATGAAATATCTCCCAAAAACCTTTTATATTAGTTGGGGTAAAGAGGAGTGAAAGTGAGGAAGAAATCTGGAATTTTTCTGATCAGGTAACCAGTGTTCACGTTTTTGGTCATAACTTTTTGTCTGAGAGTTGAAATCGAGTGCATTTGTGGCATCCGAAACTAGACACCGGGAGCTTTCCATTGGTATAAAATACACCTCCTAACTCGTTTCCTATGAGCTGTAGGGAATCGGCAAAAATGACTGAAATTCTTCACTGTATTCATCCAAGAAAAAGTCTTAGCTGCAGTTTGTAGCTCAATTTTGCCTATCTTGCAAAATGAATTTTAAGACAGTTCCTTCTAGTGATTTTCAGAATTTTGAATCTAGTTTCCAACGCCATAAACCAAACTAAATTTTGAGTTGTGTAGCTCTAGTTTTGATCAGATTTTGAAACTCTGTCCAGTACGTCAAAACTGGAATTTCGTAAAACAGGTCCTGAAAATCAGTTTTCTTAGAACTGTTGTATATTGGTGTAGAAAGGTCCGAATTGAGTTCTGTCAGTTGCATTTAAAACTAGGTTTATAGTTTTAATTGTGGTATAAGTTTCAAAGGATGGTTTCACTTCTACGAATTTTACCGAATTTCCAAACTTCACTGAATTTGCAAGCCTGTTTTGCTCTGTCCTGTCTAGAATAGTGAATTTGAGCTAAGATTTGAATGACTTCAAATTGGAGTCTGAGAAAAGTGTCTTCTAGAAAGTTTTAGTGATTTGAGTCTAGTTTCCAACGGTAGAAAGTTTTCAATTTTTGGACTTACGAAACTCGAGATACGATTTTTCCAAGGAGTGTGGCACCAACCTGGAAATTTTTTGTTTTTAAACAAATACTCCTTTTAAGAACTTTCCAACTTCCTTTGCGATTGTTCGATTGTTTTAGGTGTAATTTCATGGTTGAATACACGGTTCCTTTGGAAGTTTAAACTTTCATTTCAAATCTTGGTTTTCGAAGGATAAACCTCTCTTGATGCATTTTCTTGGTCATATAACTCCCTTGATTTATAGCACCTCTCTTCATACTTGAATTAGGGACTTCAACCCCTATTCTTATGGCCTCGATTCTCATGAGTTTGACTCCATTAGTTTGAAAATGTGAACGCTCTTTATGTTTTTAAGTTAGACACGAGATTTGAAGTTTTGGGAGATGAAAACCATTTACTCTTTTCCTCGATTTTTGTGCCGAAGGTGAAACGGTACTTTCTCTTGAATTGAGATTTACTTACCACGACTTGAATAAAAAATGACCTTCAAGCTCTCTTTGAGCATTATTCCAATGTTTTAGCTAGAAAAGCTTCTTTAACTTGACTCGAACTTGTGATTTGGAGAGTGGGTAGCGAGAAAATGTCTTTCTTTTAAACCTTGGTCGAACACCTAGGTAATTATAGTTGTACATGTCTCAGGTGATCAGGAAGACGCCGAAGAGCTCGTCTGACTTCTCGCTTCACTCTTGTTTTGCCCTTGACTTGTGGTGAGTGTCAAATGCATGTTAAATGCTGATGTGATTTAAATGTTATTTGTACAAGTGCTATACATGGTACGTGAACTTGCCGAGGCGAGGGTGTACTTTGTCGCCCTCATCCTCTCTCTTTCCTGATTACATGATACTTGTTCCATGAAGATATATGACTTACACTTATACATGAACATGTTCTAAGTCGTGAGCACTGAGCGGCTAGAAGTATCACGCCCTATTCGGGTAGGAGGTACCGCGCACCCCGACTCAGTGCTATGATCGACTCAAAGTCGATTGGAGCGTTGTCTCGTCGACCAAATACATGTGTGGGGGCGCCCTAACCCATTAGTTAATCTTGTAACTCAAGCCGGCAAGGGCTTGGTCAAGAAGCTTGGTGAACCTTGGCAAATAATATAGCTTGATCTTTTGAGATATCGCTAAGCATACTTGAATAGTATCACCACTTTATATATATTTGGTTTCGGATCCGAGTGGGTGTTAGGTGGGTGGAGGAAGTAAGTGGAGCACTACGGTCGTGTTAATATTTGGGTTGACAGAGGGTCAATCCCAGATGGCTCAACTTGATCGAGATGTGGAAATAGCTCCTAAGAGCTCCTGTATCCTCCTTGTGTGTTAAATTCCTATTTGTGCACTTAAATGAAATGTCATGTTTAAAGTTGTTTTTAATCATGTTATTTGATTGACTGGTGTTTCTTGCTTGCTTGTTTGTTTTCTTGGCCTCACTGAGCGTTCGCTCATCCTTTTAAGTTTGTTTTCCTTAACAGGCTTTGGAGGTGGAAGTTGGAAGTTCTAGACTAGCGACTTTTGGTGGAAGCTAGTTTATTTTGTATGAATTTGGTGACTCTTAAAGTGTAACTTTTGTTACTCTTGGTTGGTGGATTGTAATTATAATTGTTAATCCTAGAAGTTGTGGCTTGTATATTTGAAGTACTTCTTAATTAAGTCAATGGTTAATTTGTAATCCTTTATTAAGCTTGAATGAGTGCGTGAGACCTGACGAGAGTTGGGCAGGCATTCCTTTGAAGAGTTGGGCAAACGTGATAGTTTAAATAAAGAGACCCAGTTGGAGTAGTGTAGGATTAATTACACGATGGGTGACAACGACATTGGAGGTTGTAATGACTTATCTTGACCTGGGCTAAGGCTTCACAGATGAAACCACTTCAAAGGATGAAGAATGAAATGTTACGGACCTTTTCTATTTGTAATAGAGCTCTATAAATAGTGCTCTTACCTGAATAGAAGTACTACTCATGCTGCTACTATTTTACTCTAGTTGAACTATTACCACTACTAGTGACAACTAATAGGTGTATGGTCTTATCCCATACAAATTGATATTGTCTAGCAGTAATATTCCTTCAGTGGGAGATGTGGCCAAGAATGAATAGACTTGTCTCTTTTTGAGATTTACAACGATTAGATTTAATGCCCCAGACAATTATTGAACTAGCTTATTGGCATTATTACATCGTGCTTAGTCAATAAATATGTTAGAAAATTCTTAGAATACACAATCTTACATAGTTCTTGTCTTAAAAAAAAAATTATTTCGGGAACAAATGTTAATCAAGATTTTTGAATATGTATCTTTATCAAATAAGTATAATTTCTATAAATATGTATACACAAAGAAACATAAATTAATAATAAAAAAATGAATAAACACCATAAATAATTATATCCTATAATCCTGTACAAAATGTTTTTATGATACTCATCCAATCTCAAAAAGAGTTATAGATAAATGTGTTCTACAGTAAAAAAAATCATATCATATAGAAAGAATCTAACAATAATTCTTGATAAATTCTCTTAGTACTCTAAGTTCTAATGTTGTAAGAAATACAATTAACTAACTTATGTGTTTCAAACACTTGCAGGTTTCTAAACTTGTATGAGTTCAAAATTCTAAGCATAGATAAATATTTTACCAAAGTTATGATAAAGTTATTATATTCAAATATGAGAATTTGGCGATAATTTTTGTATAAAATTTTGTCTGTTTTGGTATGTTTTACCATAATATGAATGTGAATTGGAAATGGAATTGAGGTAAAAAAAATGATGATCTGTGACAGCCCCACCTCCCCCTAGGGCGTACCCCAGGGTTCGGCGGGCCGCCTGCCCGACTCTCGCCGGGACTCAGTCGTTCACTACAATCCTCAAATATATTACAATATAAATCTCAAATATTACATCAAATTCCCCAAGAATTACATATCAAAAGCGAAGCGGAAACAATTCCCAACTATACATAAAATGATTCCAAATCCAAATTGTACAAAATATATGCCATCCAGTCACGTGAATAAGCACAACAAGTCCTTCCTTCGCTTTGAGCCCTGTGGAGGGGAATAAAATATTTTTGGGGTGAGCTAGAAGCTCAGCGAGTAACCAGTAAAATCATTAAACAAATATATTTCACAATGTTGCATTTCGATCATTTCGATGATGTCATGATTCAGAGATCAAATGTTCGTTTAGTGCTCTCGTGAGCCAGGGAAATCATAGCACTTGAACACCCAACGCTCAAATAGATCATTTAACATTAACATTAACATTAAGAGGGAGCCCCTTCTTGAGCTCTAGATAAACATGAACATGAACCATAAACAGAGTGGAGACGTTGGTGTCTAGCACAAGACTTTCCCAGAACTCATTGAAGCCAAATCATGTCATGAATCCACATGCAAGCACGCATGATATGCAATCGAATAAATAATGCAAGAAACATTTCACAAGTACTTTGGAAATAGTTTAGGGTCACTCACCTCTATGGCTCAGAAACCATCCAGCATATAACATTGCCTTGCTCAAATCCAAGTCTTAGATCACAAACTCAATGCAAACAAATCCCTTCAAAGTTCGGACAGCACTTCCCCTGAATTTGCTAACTTTTCCAGCCATCATGGCTTCATTATTTCCTCATTCCAACCCAAAGGTACACACACAACAACAAGTTCATCCAATAGCCATTCAGCAAGCTCCAAGTAGCTAGTACAAGTCAAGCTAGGGAAAAGTTCGGAAATGAAAGTTAAGCTCAAAACCAGAAAAACAGGTTTTGACGTCATTTTGCGGTAATGGCACCAAAGGCACTACGATTATCGGATGAAGGTCCAAGACCCACCGTTTCGAAGATAAGAGATAGGGATACAATATTGCAGAAGGTTACTCAGCCCAGTTTCGAGTGTAACCAGGTCAAAAATGCAAGATACCATACCAGAATCACAAAAACAGATTCACAGAACGCATTCTAGCGGAAACATCATAAAACAGGCTATCCAACTCCAAATCCAGAAATTCCAGAACCAGCTGAAAGCTAAGAAATAGGGATAAATTTCATCAGAAGGCCTCAACAACCAATTCGGAAGCAATTCCAGACAAAACAACCAATTACAGTCGCAAATCCCAATTTCGGGTAAAACCAGAACAGCAATAGTAATTTCGACTTTTCTCACTCTACGCTACTACGATTGACCTGAAATTTTGTAGGCACCTCTAAAATGTCATTCCCTACAACTTTCATGTTTTAAGCCAAGGCCAATTCGGCCTCTATCTAGGACCAAAAATTTCGGACAGAATGAAGAACCAAGAACCCTAATTTTCCAGAATTTCTTCCAAAACAGAAATTGATTGCAATTGTCCACTTTTTCCACCTTCTAGATGCCTTATATACCATTTCCAATCATCATATATAGCCACACAATCATGTTCATATTAAAACAGAAAAATCCCCAAAAATAATAAAAGTTCATCAATTCAACCACAACTCAAGATATAACCCATAAATTTGCATCTTATACAACCACTAAGCATGATTTAAGCATCAAATAAGGGAAGAGGGTGGTTCTTCATGACTAACCTTTAAAACAAGAGAGAGAGAGCTAGTGGTCACCCTAACTTTCCAAATAACTTCACCAATCACCTCAAAATCACTAAGTGGAGGGGTTTTATGGAGTAATTGCAAGATCAAATGGTTGGATGGTTCAACTTGAGCAAGACTGGAGCCTAAAACTTGAAGAGTTTGCTTTTTTTCTTGAGAGAGAGGGTCGGCCAAGCTTGCAGAAATTTGGGTGCTTTTTGGGTCAAAATTGAGTATTAGTAAAGGTAAGAAATAATGGTCAAAGTCAAGGTTGAATAGGAAGGTGACACTTGTCACCCTTAGGTTCAGAACTTATCTTTTTGTCTCTCCAATACAAATATCTTAACACATTGTAAAATAATATCACTTAATACAAAATTCCAATAAGTTGTCAAAAATATAATGCATTTACCGCACTTGCGGGTCCCACGTTCAAAATACGCTCTTAATTTCTCAAAAACTACCCGATACTAGAAAAATCATTTTAAAACTATTTTTGCTCATAAACTTTATCTGGGAATTTTTCTAATAAAGAAAATGTAGAAAAGGCGGGCGATTAAATAAAATAAACCCTAGAAAATTAGAAAATTTCCGGGTTCTCACACTCATACTTTTCGGGGCGTCACAATCTCCCCTCCTTAAAAGAATGTCGTCCTCGACATTCCATCTTGTACCAATCAAGTCGAGACATCCCGCAAAAATCTCTCAAGAGTCAAATCAAACCCACAGTCCGGCATCCTAAACTTCAAGCCTAGGATACATTACAGAGATCTGAAGCCTAAGCTCTAATACCAACTGTGACAGCCCCACCTCCCCATAGGGCGTACCCCAGGGTTCGGCGAGCCGCCTGCCCGGCTCTCGCCGGGACTCAGTCATTCACTACAATCCTCAAATATATTACAATATAAATCTCAAATATTACATCAAATTCCCCAAGAATTACATATCAAAAGCGAAGCGGAAACAATTCCCAACTATACATAAAATGATTCCAAATCCAAATTGTACAAAATATATGCCATCCAGTCACGTGAATAAGCACAACAAGTCCTTCCTTCGCTTTGAGCCCTGTGGAGGGGAATAAAATATTTTTGGGGTGAGCTAGAAGCTCAGCGAGTAACCAGTAAAATCATTAAACAAATATATTTCACAATGTAGCATTTCGATCATTTCGATGATGTCATGATTCAGAGATCAAATGTTCGTTTAGTGCTCTCGTGAGCCAGGGAAATCATAGCACTTGAACACCCAACGCTCAAATAGATCATTTAACATTAACATTAACATTAAGAGGGAGCCCCTTCTTGAGCTCTAGATAAACATGAACATGAACCATAAACAGAGTGGAGACGTTGGTGTCTAGCACAAGACTTTCCCAGAACTCATTGAAGCCAAATCATGTCATGAATCCACATGCAAGCACGCATGATATGCAATCGAATAAATAATGCAAGAAACATTTCACAAGTACTTTGGAAATAGTTTAGGGTCACTCACCTCCATGGCTCAGAAACCATCCAGCATATAACATTGCCTTGCTCAAATCCAAGTCTTAGATCACAAACTCAATGCAAACAAATCCCTTCAAAGTTCGGACAGCACTTCCCCTGAATTTGCTAACTTTTCCAGCCATCATGGCTTCATTATTTCCTCATTCCAACCCAAAGGTACACACACAACAACAAGTTCATCCAATAGCCATTCAGCAAGCTCCAAGTAGCTAGTACAAGTCAAGCTAGGGAAAAGTCCGGAAATGAAAGTTAAGCTCAAAACCAGAAAAACAGGTTTTGACGTCATTTTGCGGTAATGGCACCAAAGGCACTACGATTATCGGATGAAGGTCCAAGACCCACCGTTTCGAAGATAAGAGATAGGGATACAATATTACAGAAGGTTACTCAGCCCAGTTTCGAGTGTAACCAGGTCAAAAATGCAAGATACCATACCAGAATCACAAAAACAGATTCACAGAACGCATTCTAGCGGAAACATCATAAAACAGGCTATCCAACTCCAAATCCAGAAATTCCAGAACCAGCTGAAAGCTAAGAAATAGGGATAAATTTCATCAGAAGGCCTCAACAACCAATTCGGAAGCAATTCCAGCCAAAACAACCAATTACAGTCGCAAATCCCAATTTCGGGTAAAACCAGAACATCAATAGTAATTTCGACTTTTCTCACTCTACGCTACTACGATTGACCTGAAATTTTATAGGCACCTCTAAAATGTCATTCCCTACAACTTTCATGTTTTAAGCCAAGGCCAATTCGGCCTCTATCTAGGACCAAAAATTTCGGACAGAATGAAGAACCAAGAACCCTAATTTTCCAGAATTTCTTCCAAAACAGAAATTGATTGCAATTGTCCACTTTTTCCACCTTCTAGATGCCTTATATACCATTTCCAATCATCATATATAGCCACACAATCATGTTCATATTAAAACAGAAAAATCCCCAAAAATAATAAAAGTTCATCAATTCAACCACAACTCAAGATATAACCCATAAATTTGCATCTTATACAACCACTAAGCATGATTTAAGCATCAAATAAGGGAGGAGGGTGGTTCTTCATGACTTACCTTTAAAACAAGAGAGAGAGAGCTAGTGGTCACCCTAACTTTCCAAATAACTTCACCAATCACCTCAAAATCACTAAGTGGAGGGGTTTTATGGAGTAATTGCAAGATCAAATGGTTGGATGGTTCAACTTGAGCAAGATTGGAGCCTAAAACTTGAAGAGTTTGCTTTTTTTCTTGAGAGAGAGGGTCGGCCAAGCTTGCAGAAATTTGGGTGCTTTTTGGGTCAAAATTGAGTATTAGTAAAGGTAAGAAATAATGGTCAAAGTCAAGGTTGAATAGGAAGGTGACACTTGTCACCCTTAGGTTCAGAACTTATCTTTTTGTCTCTCCAATACAAATATCTTAACACATTGTAAAATAATATCACTTAATACAAAATTCCAATAAGTTGTCAAAAATATAATGCATTTACCGCACTTGCGGGTCCCACGTTCAAAATACGCTCTTAATTTCTCAAAAACTACCCGATACTAGAAAAATCATTTTAAAACTATTTTTGCTCATAAACTTTATCTGGGGAATTTTTCTAATAAAGAAAATGTAGAAAAGGCGGGCGATTAAATAAAATAAACCCTAGAAAATTAGAAAATTTCCGGGTTCTCACACTCATACTTTTCGGGGCGTCACAATCTCCCCTCCTTAAAAGAATGTCGTCCTCGACATTCCATCTTGTACCAATCAAGTCGAGACATCCCGCAAAAATCTCTCAAGAGTCAAATCAAACCCACAGTCCGGCATCCTAAACTTCAAGCCTAGGATACATTACAGAGATCTGAAGCCTAAGCTCTAATACCAACTGTGACAGCCCCACCTCCCCATAGGGCGTACCCCAGGGTTCGGCGAGCCGCCTGCCCGGCTCTCGCCGGGACTCAGTCATTCACTACAATCCTCAAATATATTACAATATAAATCTCAAATATTACATCAAATTCCCCAAGAATTACATATCAAAAGCGAAGCGGAAACAATTCCCAACTATACATAAAATGATTCCAAATCCAAATTGTACAAAATATATGCCATCCAGTCACGTGAATAAGCACAACAAGTCCTTCCTTCGCTTTGAGCCCTGTGGAGGGGAATAAAATATTTTTGGGGTGAGCTAGAAGCTCAGCGAGTAACCAGTAAAATCATTAAACAAATATATTTCACAATGTAGCATTTCGATCATTTCGATGATGTCATGATTCAGAGATCAAATGTTCGTTTAGTGCTCTCGTGAGCCAGGGAAATCATAGCACTTGAACACCCAACGCTCAAATAGATCATTTAACATTAACATTAACATTAAGAGGGAGCCCCTTCTTGAGCTCTAGATAAACATGAACATGAACCATAAACAGAGTGGAGACGTTGGTGTCTAGCACAAGACTTTCCCAGAACTCATTGAAGCCAAATCATGTCATGAATCCACATGCAAGCACGCATGATATGCAATCGAATAAATAATGCAAGAAACATTTCACAAGTACTTTGGAAATAGTTTAGGGTCACTCACCTCCATGGCTCAGAAACCATCCAGCATATAACATTGCCTTGCTCAAATCCAAGTCTTAGATCACAAACTCAATGCAAACAAATCCCTTCAAAGTTCGGACAGCACTTCCCCTGAATTTGCTAACTTTTCCAGCCATCATGGCTTCATTATTTCCTCATTCCAACCCAAAGGTACACACACAACAACAAGTTCATCCAATAGCCATTCAGCAAGCTCCAAGTAGCTAGTACAAGTCAAGCTAGGGAAAAGTCCGGAAATGAAAGTTAAGCTCAAAACCAGAAAAACAGGTTTTGACGTCATTTTGCGGTAATGGCACCAAAGGCACTACGATTATCGGATGAAGGTCCAAGACCCACCGTTTCGAAGATAAGAGATAGGGATACAATATTACAGAAGGTTACTCAGCCCAGTTTCGAGTGTAACCAGGTCAAAAATGCAAGATACCATACCAGAATCACAAAAACAGATTCACAGAACGCATTCTAGCGGAAACATCATAAAACAGGCTATCCAACTCCAAATCCAGAAATTCCAGAACCAGCTGAAAGCTAAGAAATAGGGATAAATTTCATCAGAAGGCCTCAACAACCAATTCGGAAGCAATTCCAGCCAAAACAACCAATTACAGTCGCAAATCCCAATTTCGGGTAAAACCAGAACATCAATAGTAATTTCGACTTTTCTCACTCTACGCTACTACGATTGACCTGAAATTTTGTAGGCACCTCTAAAATGTCATTCCCTACAACTTTCATGTTTTAAGCCAAGGCCAATTCGGCCTCTATCTAGGACCAAAAATTTCGGACAGAATGAAGAACCAAGAACCCTAATTTTCCAGAATTTCTTCCAAAACAGAAATTGATTGCAATTGTCCACTTTTTCCACCTTCTAGATGCCTTATATACCATTTCCAATCATCATATATAGCCACACAATCATGTTCATATTAAAACAGAAAAATCCCCAAAAATAATAAAAGTTCATCAATTCAACCACAACTCAAGATATAACCCATAAATTTGCATCTTATACAACCACTAAGCATGATTTAAGCATCAAATAAGGGAGGAGGGTGGTTCTTCATGACTTACCTTTAAAACAAGAGAGAGAGAGCTAGTGGTCACCCTAACTTTCCAAATAACTTCACCAATCACCTCAAAATCACTAAGTGGAGGGGTTTTATGGAGTAATTGCAAGATCAAATGGTTGGATGGTTCAACTTGAGCAAGATTGGAGCCTAAAACTTGAAGAGTTTGCTTTTTTTCTTGAGAGAGAGGGTCGGCCAAGCTTGCAGAAATTTGGGTGCTTTTTGGGTCAAAATTGAGTATTAGTAAAGGTAAGAAATAATGGTCAAAGTCAAGGTTGAATAGGAAGGTGACACTTGTCACCCTTAGGTTCAGAACTTATCTTTTTGTCTCTCCAATACAAATATCTTAACACATTGTAAAATAATATCACTTAATACAAAATTCCAATAAGTTGTCAAAAATATAATGCATTTACCGCACTTGCGGGTCCCACGTTCAAAATACGCTCTTAATTTCTCAAAAACTACCCGATACTAGAAAAATCATTTTAAAACTATTTTTGCTCATAAACTTTATCTGGGGAATTTTTCTAATAAAGAAAATGTAGAAAAGGCGGGCGATTAAATAAAATAAACCCTAGAAAATTAGAAAATTTCCGGGTTCTCACACTCATACTTTTCGGGGCGTCACAATCTCCCCTCCTTAAAAGAATGTCGTCCTCGACATTCCATCTTGTACCAATCAAGTCGAGACATCCCGCAAAAATCTCTCAAGAGTCAAATCAAACCCACAGTCCGGCATCCTAAACTTCAAGCCTAGGATACATTACAGAGATCTGAAGCCTAAGCTCTAATACCAACTGTGACAGCCCCACCTCCCCATAGGGCGTACCCCAGGGTTCGGCGAGCCGCCTGCCCGGCTCTCGCCGGGACTCAGTCATTCACTACAATCCTCAAATATATTACAATATAAATCTCAAATATTACATCAAATTCCCCAAGAATTACATATCAAAAGCGAAGCGGAAACAATTCCCAACTATACATAAAATGATTCCAAATCCAAATTGTACAAAATATATGCCATCCAGTCACGTGAATAAGCACAACAAGTCCTTCCTTCGCTTTGAGCCCTGTGGAGGGGAATAAAATATTTTTGGGGTGAGCTAGAAGCTCAGCGAGTAACCAGTAAAATCATTAAACAAATATATTTCACAATGTAGCATTTCGATCATTTCGATGATGTCATGATTCAGAGATCAAATGTTCGTTTAGTGCTCTCGTGAGCCAGGGAAATCATAGCACTTGAACACCCAACGCTCAAATAGATCATTTAACATTAACATTAACATTAAGAGGGAGCCCCTTCTTGAGCTCTAGATAAACATGAACATGAACCATAAACAGAGTGGAGACGTTGGTGTCTAGCACAAGACTTTCCCAGAACTCATTGAAGCCAAATCATGTCATGAATCCACATGGAAGCACGCATGATATGCAATCGAATAAATAATGCAAGAAACATTTCACAAGTACTTTGGAAATAGTTTAGGGTCACTCACCTCCATGGCTCAGAAACCATCCAGCATATAACATTGCCTTGCTCAAATCCAAGTCTTAGATCACAAACTCAATGCAAACAAATCCCTTCAAAGTTCGGACAGCACTTCCCCTGAATTTGCTAACTTTTCCAGCCATCATGGCTTCATTATTTCCTCATTCCAACCCAAAGGTACACACACAACAACAAGTTCATCCAATAGCCATTTAGCAAGCTCCAAGTAGCTAGTACAAGTCAAGCTAGGGAAAAGTCCGGAAATGAAAGTTAAGCTCAAAACCAGAAAAACAGGTTTTGACGTCATTTTGCGGTAATGGCACCAAAGGCACTACGATTATCGGATGAAGGTCCAAGACCCACCGTTTCGAAGATAAGAGATAGGGATACAATATTTCAGAAGGTTACTCAGCCCAGTTTCGAGTGTAACCAGGTCAAAAATGCAAGATACCATACCAGAATCACAAAAACAGATTCACAGAACGCATTCTAGCGGAAACATCATAAAACAGGCTATCCAAGTCCAAATCCAGAAATTCCAGAACCAGCTGAAAGCTAAGAAACAGGGATAAACTTCATCAGAAGGCCTCAACAACCAATTCGGAAGCAATTCCAGCCAAAACAACCAATTACAGTCGCAAATCCCAATTTCGGGTAAAACCAGAATAGCAATAGTAATTTCGACTTTTCTCACTCTACGCTACTACGATTGACCTGAAATTTTATAGGCACCTCTAAAATGTCATTCCCTACAACTTTCATGTTTTAAGCCAAGGCCAATTCGGCCTCTATCTAGGACCAAAAATTTCGGACAGAATGAAGAACCAAGAACCCTAATTTTCCAGAATTTCTTCCAAAACAGAAATTGATTGCAATTGTCCACTTTTTCCACCTTCTAGATGCCTTATATACCATTTCCAATCATCATATATAGCCACACAATCATGTTCATATTAAAATAGAAAAATCCCCAAAAATAATAAAAGTTCATCAATTCAACCACAACTCAAGATATAACCCATAAATTTGCATCTTATACAACCACTAAGCATGATTTAAGCATCAAATAAGGGAGGAGGGTGGTTCTTCATGACTTACCTTTAAAACAAGAGAGAGAGAGCTAGTGGTCACCCTAACTTTCCAAATAACTTCACCAATCACCTCAAAATCACTAAGTGGAGGGGTTTTATGGAGTAATTGCAAGATCAAATGGTTGGATGGTTCAACTTGAGCAAGATTGGAGCCTAAAACTTGAAGAGTTTGCTTTTTTTCTTGAGAGAGAGGGTCGGCCAAGCTTGCAGAAATTTGGGTGCTTTTTGGGTCAAAATTGAGTATTAGTAAAGGTAAGAAATAATGGTCAAAGTCAAGGTTGAATAGGAAGGTGACACTTGTCACCCTTAGGTTCAGAACTTATCTTTTTGTCTCTCCAATACAAATATCTTAACACATTGTAAAATAATATCACTTAATACAAAATTCCAACAAGTTGTCAAAAATATAATGCATTTACCGCACTTGCGGGTCCCACGTTCAAAATACGCTCTTAATTTCTCAAAAACTACCCGATACTAGAAAAATCATTTTAAAACTATTTTTGCTCATAAACTTTATCTGGGGAATTTTTCTAATAAAGAAAATGTAGAAAAGGCGGGCGATTAAATAAAATAAACCCTAGAAAATTAGAAAATTTTCGGGTTCTCACACTCATACTTTTCGGGGCGTCACAATCTCCCCTCCTTAAAAGAATGTCGTCCTCGACATTCCAACTTGTACCAATCAAGTCGAGACATCCCGCAAAAATCTCTCAAGAGTCAAATCAGACCCACAGTCCGGCATCCTAAACTTCAAGCCTAGGATACACTACAGAGATCTGAAGCCTAAGCTCTGATACCAACTGTGACAGCCCCACCTCCCCCTAGGGCGTACCCCAGGGTTCGGCGAGCCGCCTGCCCGGCTCTCGCCGGGACTCAGTCGTTCACTACAATCCTCAAATATATTACAATATAAATCTCAAATATTACATCAAATTCCCCAAGAATTACATATCAAAAGCGAAGCGGAAACAATTCCCAACTATACATAAAATGATTCCAAATCCAAATTGTACAAAATATATGCCATCCAGTCACGTGAATAAGCACAACAAGTCCTTCCTTCGCTTTGAGCCCTGTGGAGGGGAATAAAATATTTTTGGGGTGAGCTAGAAGCTCAGCGAGTAACCAGTAAAATCATTAAACAAATATATTTCACAATGTAGCATTTCGATCATTTCGATGATGTCATGATTCAGAGATCAAATGTTCGTTTAGTGCTCTCGTGAGCCAGGGAAATCATAGCACTTGAACACCCAACGCTCAAATAGATCATTTAACATTAACATTAACATTAAGAGGGAGCCCCTTCTTGAGCTCTAGATAAACATGAACATGAACCATAAACAGAGTGGAGACGTTGGTGTCTAGCACAAGACTTTCCCAGAACTCATTGAAGCCAAATCATGTCATGAATCCACATGCAAGCACGCATGATATGCAATCGAATAAATAATGCAAGAAACATTTCACAAGTACTTTGGAAATAGTTTAGGGTCACTCACCTCCATGGCTCAGAAACCATCCAGCATATAACATTGCCTTGCTCAAATCCAAGTCTTAGATCACAAACTCAATGCAAACAAATCCCTTCAAAGTTCGGACAGCACTTCCCCTGAATTTGCTAACTTTTCCAGCCATCATGGCTTCATTATTTCCTCATTCCAACCCAAAGGTACACACACAACAACAAGTTCATCCAATAGCCATTCAGCAAGCTCCAAGTAGCTAGTACAAGTCAAGCTAGGGAAAAGTCCGGAAATGAAAGTTAAGCTCAAAACCAGAAAAACAGGTTTTGACGTCATTTTGCGGTAATGGCACCAAAGGCACTACGATTATCGGATGAAGGTCCAAGACCCACCGTTTCGAAGATAAGAGATAGGGATACAATATTGCAGAAGGTTACTCAGCCCAGTTTCGAGTGTAACCAGGTCAAAAATGCAAGATACCATACCAGAATCACAAAAACAGATTCACAGAACGCATTCTAGCGGAAACATCATAAAACAGGCTATCCAAGTCCAAATCCAGAAATTCCAGAACCAGCTGAAAGCTAAGAAACAGGGATAAATTTCATCAGAAGGCCTCAACAACCAATTCGGAAGCAATTCCAGCCAAAACAACCAATTACAGTCGCAAATCCCAATTTCGGGTAAAACCAGAACAGCAATAGTAATTTCGACTTTTCTCACTCTACGCTACTACGATTGACCTGAAATTTTGTAGGCACCTCTAAAATGTCATTCCCTACAACTTTCATGTTTTAAGCCAAGGCCAATTCGGCCTCTATCTAGGACCAAAAATTTCGGACAGAATGAAGAACCAAGAACCCTAATTTTCCAGAATTTCTTCCAAAACAGAAATTGATTGCAATTGTCCACTTTTTCCACCTTCTAGATGCCTTATATACCATTTCCAATCATCATATATAGCCACACAATCATGTTCATATTAAAACAGAAAAATCCCCAAAAATAATAAAAGTTCATCAATTCAACCACAACTCAAGATATAACCCATAAATTTGCATCTTATACAACCACTAAGCATGATTTAAGCATCAAATAAGGGAGGAGGGTGGTTCTTCATGACTTACCTTTAAAACAAGAGAGAGAGAGCTAGTGGTCACCCTAACTTTCCAAATAACTTCACCAATCACCTCAAAATCACTAAGTGGAGGGGTTTTATGGAGTAATTGCAAGATCAAATGGTTGGATGGTTCAACTTGAGCAAGATTGGAGCCTAAAACTTGAAGAGTTTGCTTTTTTTCTTGAGAGAGAGGGTCGGCCAAGCTTGCAGAAATTTGGGTGCTTTTTGGGTCAAAATTGAGTATTAGTAAAGGTAAGAAATAATGGTCAAAGTCAAGGTTGAATAGGAAGGTGACACTTGTCACCCTTAGGTTCAGAACTTATCTTTTTGTCTCTCCAATACAAATATCTTAACACATTGTAAAATAATATCACTTAATACAAAATTCCAATAAGTTGTCAAAAATATAATGCATTTACCGCACTTGCGGGTCCCACGTTCAAAATACGCTCTTAATTTCTCAAAAACTACCCGATACTAGAAAAATCATTTTAAAACTATTTTTGCTCATAAACTTTATCTGGGGAATTTTTCTAATAAAGAAAATGTAGAAAAGGCGGGCGATTAAATAAAATAAACCCTAGAAAATTAGAAAATTTCCGGGTTCTCACACTCATACTTTTCGGGGCGTCACAATCTCCCCTCCTTAAAAGAATGTCGTCCTCGACATTCCATCTTGTACCAATCAAGTCGAGACATCCCGCAAAAATCTCTCAAGAGTCAAATCAGACCCACAGTCCGGCATCCTAAACTTCAAGCCTAGGATACACTACAGAGATCTGAAGCCTAAGCTCTGATACCAACTGTGACAGCCCCACCTCCCCCTAGGGCGTACCCCAGGGTTCGGCGAGCCGCCTGCCCGGCTCTCGCCGGGACTCAGTCGTTCACTACAATCCTCAAATATATTACAATATAAATCTCAAATATTACATCAAATTCCCCAAGAATTACATATCAAAAGCGAAGCGGAAACAATTCCCAACTATACATAAAATGATTCCAAATCCAAATTGTACAAAATATATGCCATCCAGTCACGTGAATAAGCACAACAAGTCCTTCCTTCGCTTTGAGCCCTGTGGAGGGGAATAAAATATTTTTGGGGTGAGCTAGAAGCTCAGCGAGTAACCAGTAAAATCATTAAACAAATATATTTCACAATGTAGCATTTCGATCATTTCGATGATGTCATGATTCAGAGATCAAATGTTCGTTTAGTGCTCTCGTGAGCC